>NC_090325.1:102561834-105226834 GCF_035084215.1 Heptranchias perlo | reverse complement strand
AAGGTGAGAGAGAGAGGAAACCGGACAGAAGGTGAGAGAGAGAGGGGAAACCGGACAGAAGGTGTGAGAGAGAGAGGAAACCGGACAGAAGGTAAGAGAGTGTGTGAGAGAGAGAGAGAGAGTAAACCGGTCAGAAGGTGAGAGGGAGAGAGTGGGGAAACCAGACAGAAAGTGAGAGAGAGAGATAGAGAGGGGAAACCAGACAGAAGGTGAGAGAGAGAGTGAGAGCGGGGGTAAACCGGACAAAACGTGAGAGAGAGTAAACCGGACAGAAGGTGAGAGAGTGAGAGATGAGAGAGAGAGAGGGGGGAAACCGGACAGAAGATGAGAGAGTGAGGGGAAACCGGACAGAAGGTAAGAGAGTGTGTGAGAGAGAGAGAGAGAGGGGGGGGAAACCGGACAGAAGGTGAGAGAGAGAGGAAACCGGACAGAAGGTGAGAAAGTGTGTGAGAGAGAGAGAGAGGGGAAACCGGACAGAAGGTGAGAGAGAGAGAGAGAGAGGGGAAACCGGACAGAAGATGAGAGAGAGAGAGAGGGGAAACCGGACAGAAGGTGAGAGAGAGAGAGAGAGAGAGGGGAAACCGGACAGAAGGTGAGTGAGAGAGAGAGAGGGAAAACCGGATAGAAGGTGAGTGAGAGAGTGGAAACCGGACAGAAGATGAGAGAGAGAGGGGAAACCGGACAGAAGGTGAGAGAGAGAGAGAGAGAGAGGAGAAACCAGACAGAAGGTGAGAGAGAGAGAGAGAGAGAGGAAACCGGACAGAAGGTGAGAGAGAGAGGGGAAACCGGACAGAAGGTGAGAGAGTGAGAGAGTGGGGAAACCAGACAGAAGGTAAACGAGAGTGAGAGTGATAGAGAGGGAAAGAGGAAACCGGACAGAAGGTGTGAGAGAGAGAGAGAGAGAGAGAGAGGAAACCGGACAGAAGGTGAGAGACAGAGAATGATTGAGAGAGAGGAAACCTGACAGAAGGTAAAAGAGTAGGAGAGAGAATGATATAGTGTGAGTGAGTGACATAGAATGAGAGAGAGAGAGAGAGAGTGATCGAGTAAGAGAGAATGAGGCAGTGAGATAGTGAGTGTGATAGTGAGTGGGGATCGAGAAATTGATACAGAGAGCTAGAGAGGGGAGAGTGGGTGTAGTAAGAGTGACCAGGCAGAAATAAAAAGAGGTAGGGAGAGATGATTGAGGGAGAGAAGGTACAGAGAGAGAGAGAGAGAGACATGGAACAAATTACTAGGATTTAGAGATGTCTAATTTACTAACTCCTGTGCACGTTCCAATTCTTCTGCCCCTTCCCCCTTCTGGACACAGGTTCCCCTCCCAATGCTCGCAAATTTTTACACTGCCCAGTCCTTCTAAACCTTGTGCCCCTCCCCAGTGCTGTCTAATCCCAGGGTCACCCAGTGTTCCCAAATATCAGGGCCTTCCTCCCCAATGCTTCCAGATCACAGGACTCTCCCAGTGATCTCAGATCCTGGGATCGGCTCCATTGCTCCTAGATTCTCCCCATAGCAATGCTCCTCCCAGGGCTCCAAAATCCTGGGACCTCCCTCAATATACTGTTAGACGCTGAGACTCCATCTCAGTCCCAGTTTTGCCAAACCTCTGCTCCCAAATACCAGGACCTCCCTTCTCAGCGCTGTCAGATCACAGGGCTGCCCCCAAGTAATACTATTTTGCACAATGCCCTATTCTTACAAAACCTCTGACACACTGTCAGCAATGCAACATTGGTCTATAAAATATTTTTAATTTTAATATTCTTATGCTAAATTTATAAATTGTAAATCAGTATTTTTTTTGTCTGACGATGGATGGCTCTCAATCAGAACCACCATTTCCAAGGTTGGTTGTGGAAATGTGACATTTTGGTGTTTAGCCCCAACCTCTCAGCACCTTTGCACAGTGAAGTGCGTCTCAATCATTGAAAGATGCTCACAGAAGCCTATCTTTTGAAGTTGTTTTTGTGTACTCAAAAAACAAAACTGTGGACTTTTAATTCCCACCATGCATTGCAGCAGTTACAGTATGATTAAGTACAGTGCAGCTTTGCTGCCGTATAGAACCTTGGTTAGACCACACTTGGAATAACTTGAACAATTCTGGTCTCCATATTACAAAAAGGATATAGTGGCACTGGAGAAGGTGCAGAAAAGATTTACTAGGATGATACCAGAACTGAGGTTATACCTGTCAGGAAAGATTGAGCAGGCTGGGGCTCTTTTCTCTAGAAAAGAGAAGACTGAGGGGTGAGCTGATAGAAGTCTTTAAGATTATGAACGGGTTTGATAGGGTAGTCGTGCAGAAGATGTTTCCACTTGCGGGGGAGACGAGAACCAGGGGCCATAAATATAAGATAGTCATGAATAAATCCAATAGGGAATTCAGGAGAAACTTCTTTACGCAGACAGTCGTTAGAATATGGAACTTGCTACCACAAGGAGTAGTTGAGGCGACTAGCATGGATGCGTTTGAGGGGAAGCTAGTTAAACACGAGGGCGAAAGGAATAGAAGGATCTGTTGATAGGGTTAGATGAAGAAGGGTGGGAGGGGACTCGTGTGGAGCACAAACACCTGCATGAACCTTTTGGGCCAAATGGCCTGTTACTGTGCTATACATTTTATGTAATTCAGGACTTGCTCTCACACCCTGGTCGTTCCCCCTGGTACGGCCCCTATTTTTACTTTTTTAAGTCCAAGAGACGCAGATTTGAATGTATATAGTGCACAACTGGTTAAGCCATTCGTTGCCAGCTCATGTCCTCTCTGAGCTCATCTTGTCCATGAGACCCACCTCCTGCTCTCTTGAATCTATTCCCACTAAACTGCTGACCAGCCAACTTCTCTTTCTGGCCCCCATTCTAGCTGATATTGTAAATGGTTCCCTCTCCTTGGGTTCTGTCCCCCTCCCTTTCAAATCTGCCTTCATCACCACCCTCCTCAAATAACCCACTCGTGACCCCTCTGTCCTTGAAAACTACTGCCCCATTGCCAACCTCCCTTTACTCTCTAAAGTCCTTGAGCGTGTTGTCGTCTCCCACATCTGTGTTCATCTTTCTTGCAACTCCAAATTCCCGCCCCTGCCACAGCAGTGAAATGGCCCTAATGAAAGTCACAAATTACATCCTCTGTGACTGACTGTGGTGCACTATCCCTACTCATCTTTCTTGACCTCTCTGCAGTCTTGACATGATTAACCACCCCATCCTCCTCTGAAGCTTCCTCTCCGTTGTCCAGCTGAGTGGGACTGCCCTTGCCTGATTCCATTCTTATCTATCAAGACATAGCCAAAGAATCTCCTGCCGTGGCTTCTCTTTTTGCCCCAGCTCTGTTACCTTTGTAGTCCCTCAACGATCTAACTTTGGCCCCCCTCCTATTTCTCATCTACAAGCTACCCCTCGGTGAAATCATCTGAAAACAAAATGTCTAGTTCTACATGTACACTGACGACACCCAGCTCTATCTCACCACCATCTCCCTCAACCCCTCCACTGTTTCTGTGTTGTCAGATTGCTTTTATGACATCCAGTCCTGGATGAGCTGAAATTTCCTCTAATTAAACATTGGGAAGACCAAAGCCATTGTCTTTGTCCCCCACCACAAACTCTGTTCCCTCGCCGGTGATTCCATTCCCCTCCTTGGCCACTGTCTGAGGCTGAACCAAACCTGTTGCAATCTCGGTGTCCTATTTGACCCTGAGCTGAGCTTCAGATCCCATATCCGCTCCATCACAAAGACCATCTACTTCCACCTCCGTAATATCGCCCATCTCCACCCCAGCCTTAGCTTTTCTGCTGCTGAAACCCTCATCCACACTTTTGTTGCCTCCAGCCTTGACTATTCCAATGCTCTCTTGACTGGCCTCCCATCTTCCACCCTCCATAAACTTGAGCTCATCCAAAAATCTGCTGCCTGTATTCCAACTTGTACCAAATCCTGCTCACCCATCACCCCTGTGCTCGCTGATCTACGTTGGCTCTTGGTTCACTAATGCCACAGTTTTACAATTCTCATTCTCATGTTCAGATCTCTTCATGGCCTCACCTCTTTCTCTGTAACCTCCTCAGCTCTACCATCCTCCAACGATGGACTCTTGTGCATCCCCCACTTCCATCACCCCACCATTGGCAGCCTTGCCTTCAGTTGTCTTGGCCCTAAGCTCTGGAATTCCCTCCTTAAACCTCTCCATCTCACCATCTTTCTCCATCCTTTAAGACCTTCCATAAAACTTAGCTCTTTGACCAAGCTTTTAGTCACCTGTCCTAATATTTCCTTCTTTGACTCTGTGTTAATATTTGTCTTAAACATACTCCTGAGAAGCAACTTGGGAAGTTTTCCTGTGTTAAAGACGCGATATAAATCCATGTTGTTGTTTGTTGTGATGATGATTAGTTTTTTAAGGAGCAATACATTGTTTGTCCCTGTGATGGCGCCAAACCTCAGTGTAATCCTCAAGTCTTTCATGTCAAGACTTTCTTAATAGGAATTATTATGAGGAAGACCAAACAATGTATAGGGAACCATAGCATTTCTCTATCTTACTAAGCATCTATAGAGAACATATAGTATGACTTTCTTCCCATCTCTTGTCTTATTGTTTTTTCATAGAATTGTGCTTTGGGAGATCATGTAGGAATCATTTGGCGCACATTTAAGTAATGGTTGTGCACTTATTCCCACCTCCTCCACGTTTATAATTTTTTATTGCTTTCCAAAGATAGTTACATATCAAAGGAGTTAGTCTTTTTAATCCATACTTAACTCTTTTGTGGCAATTTATTTTTTATAGAAAGGTCTAAGAGCAATGGGGATTTGATTTCCCTGGAGGTCTAGCAGTAGTAGTAAATGTTTCAATTTTCTTTCCTTAATCAACCTTTTGTTTTAATTTAGATAACCAGGAATTTGAAGAACTTCAAAACTGAAGACTTGATCAGAATGCTCAGTTTTATTTCATTCTTTTGTGACAACTTGGACAAGTCCGTCTGTTTTATTTTTTGACAGGGGATTTAATTTGGGAACTTCTTGTTCAACATCCTGTTATTTGTGTTTTTCTTCTAGCTCTATGACTTGGACAGCAAATGTGTTTGGTGTGATAGTATGGAATCGTTTACAGAAAAGGGTTGATTTGCTAATCTGCTCGCACTTGTTCATGCGATGAGAAACAAATTCCATTTTTGCCAGTGGCTACAGCTACTCTGGGATGTTTTGCTATTTACTTCTAAAGCCAACTGGGCCTGAAATAACACACCATATTGAGAAATGGGATTACATTTACAGTAATTAACTCAATGGGCCGGAATTTGTTGGAGTGGGGCGTCTCACAGCGTGCCTGGTTAGACTTTTTACTGCACCCTTCAGCTCAAAAATCTTTTGCCCACAAAGTTGCTAGAAGTGCCAGCTGATTAGCAAATCAACCCTTTTCTCTTTTCTGTTAACAATTCCATACTGTTACACCAAACAGCGAGGCCAACAGGGCACCCCTCTTCATCTAACCCTATCAGCATATCCTTCTATTCCTTTTTCCCTCATGTGCTTATCTAGCTTCCTCATAAATATTAAATTCACCAACTCCCCAACCAGATGAAATAGCCTTTCCCTATTCACTCTATCAAAATCCTTCATAATGTTTAAAATCTCTATTGAATCTCTGCGTAACCTTCTCTACTCCAGTGGAGATAGTCTCTGCATCTCTAGAGCTAAGAGAAGGAGTCATCATCATGATCCTCTCCTTTATAATGTTTAGTATTGCCAAGCTTATTCTCATTCATATTACAGTCTGTTGGCAAGAGGCATCTGTGAAATTGAATGTCGGTAGTTGTTTCTCCATTGCCATCAATGCTCTGAAATGCAACATCCAGTATGAATAAGGCACACCTCAGCCATTGGCAGTCTGTGGAAGCAGTTACTCAATGTAAAGGCAGCGTTGGACACTACATTGCATCTTTATGACATTTAAATCTCTGCAGTGCCAGTTTAATTTAGCCATTAACCTGTCCGTAAAATAACTTTGCATTACCTTCAAAGGCGGTCTGGATTGAGGATTCATATTATTGATGTACTGTTACAGAATGCCTCAAAAGCAGAAGAAAATTCAAAGATAGCTTGTAGGCTCCTTGGAAAAGTTTATCATTTTTTAGCTCAGCATTGCCTTAGTTGTGGGAGGAGACTGGCCATCCTTTCACCTGTCACCAGTACAAAAGGTACCGAGTAAGATGAGGAGAATGCATTTTAAAATAAATAGACATTTTTTTCTTCTTGCAGTAGGAAGTTATGAGCAAAGAATGTCGTCGTTGTCTTGTGGCAAGTCTAAAATTGAAGTACAGAGGAAGAAAGCATCAGGGTCAGCAACAAGTAACCCTGCAGCTTCCACTGCTAAACAATATCCAAGGCCCAGTGACCGGCTGAACCCAAAAACCATCAATCCAGTAAGTTTCCACAGGATTCCATTGGCTGTTATCCAAGCTTTCCTTCATCTATTTCCTTCATCTATTGCTAATGAAGTTTCAAACTGAAAAGTACAGTGTTGGAGAACTGGGTGGTATAAGACTTCAGACTCTGACCTTTCATCTCTGGGATCTTGGTTCAAATCCAGTCCAGAATAATGAGATGAAAGTCTCCTCTCTTCTGTAGAAGTCCCAATATGTAAAGGATTAGGGCAGCCTCGACCAGTTCTTAATGAGTGTGAGCCCACGGTATAGAACTACTCCTAATTTTGACACAGATTGGCATACTCAATTAGTAAGGTCATAGAGGTGGCCAGCGTGGAAAATAGAAATGCTATGCCAGTGAGATAGGAGGTACTCTTCTAAGGCTTGGGCGAAAGCACACAGTTGGTCAGAGTAGATATAGCTTCATTCTGCAGATAATTGTGTTGAATCTGACCTGGGATGACTTGATGCTGTGACACTATATGTACCAGAATCTTGGAGCATGAAAATTCAAAACAAAAATGGTAGTGTTCCTTCAATCAAATGGTCCAAAATCCCATCTTTGACTCACATTTGCATTTAATGGCCAAGAATTTGATCGCACCACACCTGTTTTTCAGGCATAAAACAAGCACCAATATGGAAGGGGGGTGGCACCGCCTGGCCCTCATGCCAGAAGTGCGCTGCTCACCATATTGGATTGGGCTCCTCAGCCATCCAGGGCATGTGCGGAACAATTCAGGAAGCTCGCTATAATATTTAAATAAGGGTCCTACACTGGTGGTAGGACCCTGTTGTGATATTGTTCTGCCCCTGCACCTGACTCTCACGTGATAAACTCGCCCAGCAAATCATGGCGCTGACAGGCAGCAAGGACCCTGCAGCAGTGCTATTTAAAGGGCTCATCCTCTGTATACAGATTAGCTGCTGGTTTGTCCTCAGGCCTCTGGGCCTTTTTTTCTGGCTATTTTCTGTGTTCCACAAGTGAATTCTGACTTCTGGGGACAACTTTCGCCGGTGCTGGACTACTTTTGTCTGATTTGCAAACTGTTTATTCCAGCCATGAGTGGTCTAGTAGGTCTGCTTTGTGGCTGGAGGAAAAGGGGGAGTTGCGAAGAAGACCGGAGACAGCGGGACCACTGGGAGAAGTGGGAGGAGGAGGGCACTGCATAGGAGGCCCTACCCCCATTGCGTCTTCAGGAAGTATTTCTCATACCTCAACTTAACTGAGGAGCAATGTGTGAGGCATCCACAACTGGAGCCACAAACCAGGGCTTACACAGCACTGCCTGTGGCTGTCAAGGTCACCATGACCCTTAACTTTTACGCCACGGGGTCATTCCTAACTGTAGCTGGAGAGAATAGTGACATATCGAATTTTGCTGTGCACTGCTGTTTCAGGGAGGTAACTAAGGATCTCTATACCAAGAGGAACACATACATCACGTTCCCAATGGACAGAGCAAAGCAGGACAAGAGAGCTGTAGGCTTCATCCGCATTACAGGTTTCCCCAGGGTCCAAGGTGCCATTGACTGCATCCACATTGCACTGCTTGCTCCCCATCACCAGCCTGGCATCTTTCTCAATAGAAAGGGGTGCCACTCTCTGAATGTGCAGTTTGTTTGCGATCACAAGCAGAGCATTATTCAGGTCTGTGCCCGGTTTCTTGGCAACAGTCTTGATTTATTAATCCTGTGCTAGTCCTCTGTGCCATCTTTATTCTAATTAGGCTGTCAGCTCACAGGCTGGCTACTTGGCAACAAAGGATATCCCCTCCAGACTTGGATCGTGGCTCCTGTCAGGAACCAGGGTACAGATGCAAAGCATGCCTACAATGAGAGCCATGATGTTACCAGAAATATTATTGCGCAGACCATCAGCGCACTCAAGTAAAGATTCCGCTACCTGGACCGATCGGGAGGAGCTTTACAGTACACCCCTTACCAGGTTTCCAGGTTTATGGTCGTGTAATGCATGCTGGATAACTTCACTATAGTGAGGGATCAGCTCTTACAACCATCTGGGCAGCAAGAAGTGGAGGAGGAGGAAGACCAAGTGCAAAAACAGCACAAAGAGGAGGAAGAGCAGGAGCAGCATTGACCACCAGTGTTCCTAGCTGTAAGAGCTCTGAGAGAGCAAGTGATCCAAGAGCACTTCACTTGAACTATCCCTCCCAATACACTAACAATCCTGCAATCCATATCACCACCGTCCTCGCTATCACCATCCAATTGTCTTCCTTCAGTCCAGACTCACAGGTTTTGGCCTCAACTGATTACCCCCAAATACAGAAAACAGAAACTTTACTTCAATAACTCACTTCAGATTTGAATAATAGCTAACTGGAATAATTAAGCATCATCCTTGTGTAACCCCCTAGCGTTTTTGATTACCTAATTCTAGTGCTTCTACAGGGTGAATCCTTAGTGACTACAGCTTTGGAGGTGGAAGGCTGCTGAGCTTCATTGAGGACGTGGAGTGAAGTGTGGTGCAATGATTATAGAAGAATAAAGGGAAGCAAGGAGGTGACTGTTGTGAGTAATATGGGTACAGGTGTAAGGACAGAGATGAGATTCTACGCCTCGTAAGAAAGCTGGATTTCAGTATCCTGACAACTATATGGTGAGGAACCGAACGAATCCTTACTGAGGAACCGACTGGAGTTTCACCTCCCAGCATAAGTCTAGGAATGAATGATGCCTCACTCGGCTTACCAAACCAAAAATAAAAACAAAAAATGTTGGAAATACTCAGCAAGTCAGGCAACATCTGTGGAGAAAGAGAGAGAAGTTAACGTTTCAGGTCGATGACTTTTCGTCAGAACTGGAAGAAGTGTCTTGCACTAATGAGTTTGAATAGAAATGAATTTCATTTACTAACCCTTGATTGGGTTACTCTGAAACAGCTGAGTGAGTGAATTAACTCTTTCTTGACATCACCAAGGAAGAAGCCAGACCACAAATCATGTACTAAACACCAATTATTGGTCACAAATCACAACTTAAAATTAAAGTTGGGTACATGAATGCTTAATAGACATGCATAATTGTAATCAGAATTACCTGGCAGTTGAGCAGCAAATCATTAATGGACACAGTTACTTGACAAAACAAGTAGCAAAGGTTACACAGGCAGTTCAGCGTATCACTCTAAATCAACATTAATGGATGCTGAGCATTAACTATAGCAGCAACTATGAGTAGCGAGTCTGAGGTTATAAATTGGTGAGATTACTTTAAGAGTAATTCCTTAGACGCTGACAAGTTAACAGCCTTGAACAGCCAGTCTATCAACTGGCTCAGGTCCACATGTGTGATTAACAACGTTCTGAGCTTACACGACCACACAAGCGGCATGGTTGATTCAATCTCCTTCCTTCCCTGGAACGCAGGCAGTAGCTTCTGAATCGAAGAATCCCCTTCGTGACAAGGTTATCTGTTTCACTTGCATCTTTGGTTTTGACTGAACCCATCTTACAGCACGAGTGGCAATATCTGAGCTGATTTCACTCTCAACTTCCTCGATCTCAGATCTTAAGTGAAACTCTTAGCTCTGCCTAAACACCTTTCATTCCTTTTCCCTCCCTCTTTCGATGAGCTGCAAGAATTGCTGACTGAATTTTGCTCGTTGAAAATAAAAATAAATTTTATTAAAGCAGCCATGTGTTCGTTTACCATTCCAGAGAGACAAAGACAAAGAATAAAATCTGCATATTTATTTATGCAGCTCTGATATTTATTTCTGCCAAACTCCAGCTTGCCTCCTGATTGCTGTGAAACCACAGGACACCCTCACTGCTGCAAACCCCATGGCCCCCACCTCAGTGCTGCCAAATTTCATGACCCTCACCATTAGTGCTGCTAAACACCAGGGGCTCGATTTTCGCACCTGCAATTGGTGGCGGGGGGAGGGCTGTGAAAATCGGGGATTCCCGGGGCGGGGCGGGAGCCCAGCTCCAACCCGCCCACTTTGGGGTTTACCACTGACGCGCTCACATGTGCGTGCAGCCCCCGCATGTGGGACCCCCGCATGTGGGACTCCCGCTGGCAATTAAAGCCGGCGGGGTGCCACTTAAAGTAATTGAACAGGTACTTTGCGTTGTTTATAGACCTGATTGACCTGTTATTTCAGCAGGGATGGGATTTTGCAACTGACTGGGACTGTTTCCCGTACTGGGGGAAACACTCCCAGTTCAAATGGACGTGTTGCAGCCATCAGCCTGTGGCAGCTGCATAGGTCCATTTGACAGGTTGGGGGTGGGGGCGAGACCCTCACTCATTGCAGGAGGCCACTCTGTTGCTTTGGACAAAATTTGGCCTCCACCACCCTCCTCCTAACAACAAAATTCACCAACTTGCACACTTACCCCGGTGTCCAGACACATGTACCTACCTTGCGGACCCCCTCAGATGTACATCTTCTGGATGGGGGCCGCCGTAGCTGCAGTCATGACCTCCTCGGAGGGCGAACAGCATCACCAGCCACGCCGTCCATCTCTGACACGTGGAGCTCCACAACACAGTGCTGTGACACATCCACCTGCACAGCAGGAGGGAGGGCAACTGCAGAGAGAGATGCGTCGCAGAGGGCACTACCCTCGCCACAGGGTCCACAGACCGAGGCTCAGCTTCTTGGACCTCTCTGAGCAGCAGTGCACATAGAGGCTCAGAGTCACTCGACATGTAGTCGTGGACATCTGCAGCCTCCTTCATGCCGAGCTGCTCCCGGCTGGCCCGAGCACCATCTTCTTACCTGTCGCTGTCAAAGTCACCACTGCCCTCAACAACTTCTCCTCTGCATCCTTCCAGGGTACCACCGGGGACATCGCCAACATCTCTCAGTCGTCTGCACAAAAGAACCCTGCAAATACACCTACACCCACTCTGCAGTGACACAATGGGTGGCATCAGTTGTGGGTCTTCATGGTGATCCTCAGGAAAGGGCATTATTGCACAAACCAGACAAGATTCGCAAAGACGTGGCAGTAGTGGTGACAATATAATATGTAATGTGAGTTGGTCAAAAATTAAATAGAAGTAAAAACCATGACAAACCCTCAAACACCCTTGTGCATCCCCTTCATGTTCACGACACATTTGCCTCACGCTTCCCACTGCACATATGTGATGCATGCCCTGTGGCTGCAGCACAGGTAGTGGCAGGTTGAGTGAGGCTGACTGTGAAAGAGCTGCATGAGAGGGTGAGTATGGGATAGAGCCATGAGATTGTATGAGGATTGTGTTGAGTGGTAGTGGTGGAATGAGTACTGACGAGGTGAGTAAGTGCAGGTAAGTTGAGGATGAGCTTTGAATGGGTGTGAGGAGTGATGTGACAGAGTAGTGTTGGCAGTGCAGAAGGAGATGTGGGGTGGGGGCGGTGATGTGGCGGACGGAGTGTAGGGGAATGAGTAAGTGTACTCACTTCGGCTGACGTACTTAGGTCATTGCAGCGCCTCCTGCACTGTATGCAGGTGCGCGATATGTTGGTGGTGCAGGTGACCTCTGCCACCTCGAGCCAGGCCTTCTTGGTGGCAGAGGCAGGACGCTTCCTCCCGCCCGCCGGGGGGATGATCTCTGTCCTCCCCCTCCTCCTCACCCCGTCCAATAAGAGCTGGAGTGAGACATCATTATACCTGGGAGCAGCCTTCCCCCTGGGCTGCTCCATGCTGTAATTTCTCCTATTTCTTGCAGCATCAGTCAGTGGAGGACTGCCCCTTTAAATAGAGCTCCTCCAGCTGACAGACCTTACTGCGCATGCGCAGTCCGCCCGCGGCGCAGCTTAGCAGCGAGGAACCCGGAAGAACAGGTAAGTGGATCCAATCAGTCTACGATTGCGCGCGGAGCAGACTGATTTCACCGGACGTGTTACCCACGCGCCCAATCGACCCCCCGCCGTGAACCCACTGCCATGGTAATATCGGGCCCCAGGAGATACCTACCTCTAACCTGATACCATACATGGCTATAAACCCCTATTGCTATAAAACAGCATATCCTCTGACTCGCCATGAGCAATGTCCTAGGAGGTCTGTTTAGAGAGAGAGAGATACAAATATAACATTCTTAATGACCAGTTATGTAGATGTTCCTCTTCTCGTTGTGCTGGAAACATTAAGTGATGCTGTTCTCTGTATATTATGGGCATTTGCGGCAATACGTGTTGTGACCGGGAGAAGAGTTAAGAGTTAACGTCTTTGAAATAAGTAGGTATGTTGTATATTATATTGCATTGTGTCGGGCATGGGTTTTGTTTTGACATGTTACAACTGCATCTTTCTTTCAGTTCAGCGACCCATTGTGTCAACAATCTGCATTTGCCGCAGCATATGCCAAAAGAGAGATTCCCTGCAGGTAATTCCTGAAAAAGAATAATTAATAGCTGGATCAAAAGCAAAATACTGCGGATGCTGGAAATCTGAAATAAAAACAGAAAATGCTGGAAATACTCAGCAAATCAGGCAGCATCTGTGGAGAAAGAAACAGAGTTAGTGTTTCAGGTCAAAGGCCCTTTGTTTCTTTCTCCACAGATGTTGCCTGACTTGCTGAGCATCTCCAACATTTTCTGTTTTTATTATAATTGATACGTGGCACTGATTACAGGCGGTCATCTAATGGACGAGTTCAGATAACATCAGAAAGCACTTAAAAAAAAATCCTTCAGGAGGAATTTCTCATTCAGTTTGTGGATGGCCCAACTAGAGAGGGGGCAAAACTTGACCTCCTCTTGGGAAATAAGGAAGGGCAGGTGACAGAAGTGTTAGTGAGGGATCACTTTGGGACCAGTGATCATAATTCCATTAGTTTTAAGATAGCTATGGAGAATGATAGGTCTGGCCCAAAAGTTAAAATTCTAAATTGGGGAAAGGCCAATTTTGATGGTATTAGACAGGAACTTTCAGAAGTTGATTGGGAAGAGTCTGTTGGCAGGCTAAGGGACGTCTGGTAAGTGGGAGGCTTTCAAAAGTGTGTTAACCATGGTTCAGGGTAAGCACATTCCTTATAAAGTGAAGGGCAAGGCTGGTAGAAGTAGGGAACCTTGGATGACTCGGGGGATTGAGGCCCTCGTCAAAAAGAAGAAGGAGGCATATGACATGCATAGGCAGCTGGGATCAAGTGGATCCCTTGAAGAGTATAGAGATTGCCGGAGTAGAGTTAAGAGAGAAATCAGGAGGGCAAAAAGGGGACATGAGATTGCTTTGGCAGAAAAGGCAAAGGAGAATCCAAGGAACTTCTACAAATACATAAAGGGCAAAAGAGTAACTAGGGAGAGAGTAGGACCTCTTAAGGATCAACAAGGTAATCTATGTGTGGAACCACAAGAAATGGGTGAGATCCTAAATGAATATTTCTCATCGGTATTTACGGTTGAGAAAGGCATGGATGTTAGGGAACTTGGGGAAATAAATAGTGATGTCTTGAGGAGTGTACATATTACAGAGAGGGAGGTGCTGGAAGTCTTAACGCGCATCAAGGTAGATAAATCTCCGGGACCTGATGAAATGTATCCCAGGACGTTATGGGAGGTTAGGGAGGAAATTGCGGGTCCCCTAGCAGAGATATTTGAATCATCCACCGCTACAGGTGAGGTGCCTGAAGATTGGAGGGTAGCAAATGTTGTGCCTTTGTTTAAGAAGGGTGGCAGGGAAAAGCCTGGGACCTACAGACCGGTGAGCCTGACATCTGTAGTGGGTAAGTTGTTAGAGGGTATTCTGAGGGACAGGATCTACAGGCATTTGGAGAGGCAGGGACTGATTAGGAACAGTCAGCATGGTTTTGTGAGAGGAAAATCATGTCTCACGAATTTGATTGAGTTTTTTGAAGGAGTAACCAAGAAGATAGATGAGGGCTGTGTAGTAGACGTGGTCTACATGGACTTTAGCAAAGCCTTTGACAAGGTACCGCATGGTAGGTTGTTACATAAGGTTAAATCTCACGGGATCCAAGGTGAGGTAGCCAATTGGATACAAAATTGGCTTGACGACAGAAGACAGAGGGTGGTTGTAGAGGGTTGTTTTTCAAACTGGAGGCCTGTGACCAGCGGTGTGCCTCAGGGATCGGTGCTGGGTCCGCTGTTATTTGTTATTTATATTAATGATTTGGATGAGAATTTAGGAGGCATGGTTAGTAAGTTTGCAGATGACACCAAGATTGGTGGCATTGTGGACAGTGAAGAAGGTTATCTAGGATTGCAACGGGATCTTGATAAATTGGGCCAGTGGGCCGATGAATGGCAGATGGAGTTTAATTTAGATAAATGTGAGATGATGCATTTTGGTAGATCGAATCGGGCCAGGACCTACTCCGTTAATGGTAGGGCATTGGGGAGAGTTATAGAACTAAGAGATCTAGGAGTACAGGTTCATAGCTCCTTGAAAGTGGAGTCACAGGTGGATAGGGTGGTGAAGAAGGCATTCGGCATGCTTGGTTTCATTAGCCAGAACATTGAATACAGGAGTTGGGATGTCTTGTTGAAGTTGTACAAGACATTAGTAAGGCCACACTTGGAATGCTGCGTACAGTTCTGCTCACCCTATTATAGAAAGGATATTATTAAACTAGAAAGAGTGCAGAAAAGATTTACTAGGATGCTACCGGGACTTGATGGTTTGACTTATAGGGAGAGGTTAGATAGACTGGGACTTTTTTCCCTGGAGAGTAGGAGGTTTAGGGGTGATCTTATAGAAGTCTATAAAATAATGAGGGGCATAGATAAGGTAGATAGTCAAAATCTTTTCCCAAAGGTAGGGGAGTCTATAATGAGGGACATAGATTTAAGGTGAGAGGGGAGAGATACAAAAGGATCCAGAGGGGCAGTTTTTTCACTCAAAGGGTGGTGAGTGTCTGGAACGAGCTGCCAGAGGCAGTAGTAGAGGCGGGTACAATTTTGTCTTTTAAAAAGCATTTGGACAGTTACATGGCTCTCTCTGCCTTCCGGATGTTTCTGCCTCTCTCTGTTTTTTTTCTCTGTTTTTTTTTTCCCTGTTTGTTTTTTTGTTGAATGTGTATTCGGGGGTTCTGCAGGTGACACCTCTCTGTCTGAACACGGTGATTGCCTTGGCAACGGGCAGTTGCAGGGGCAGTCTGTAAACACCATGTATTGTTCTATATGTATAAATGCGTAGGCTTCAAGGAGCTCTTGAAACATTTGCCTGAGGAAGGAGAAAATCTCCGAAAGCTTGTGAATTTAAAATAAAATTGCTGGACTATAACTTGGTGTTGTAAAATTGTTTACAATGGGTAAGATGGGTATAGAGGGATATGGGCCAAGTGCAGGCAATTGGGACTAGCTTAGTGGTATAAACTGGGCGACATGGACATGTTGGGCCGAAGGGCCTGTTTCCATGTTGCAAACTTCTATGATTCTATGAATGATCTAAACTGCCTTTGAATCACTCTTTAGTTGCTATTATTTTGTATAATGTATGCTGATAATTTTATAGAGTAGTTTTTATGTCATTTTGTGTGATGATCAAAATTACTGTTATGACATCATTACTGCTATTGCATCAAGAAATTAATTTACAGTAAGTTCTATGATGTGCTCTAAGATGTTTACAACTCTTTCTTTAATTGATACCGTCAAAGCAGTCTGAAATATATAGTGTATTGAGTTTTGAGCATTAGATTCTGTAGAATAGGTAAATGCAGGAGGGGATTAACAATTAATAGAAATTGTTTCAAAATTGTATGATAAGTGGAGCTGATTATGCAATATCAATTTGATATCCTCATCAACGAATTACAGTGAGCTGTAGTCACTTCATTATTGTGTTGCAGAGGTCATGGTTACTCAATTCAAAAAAGGAACTATTATGACATCTAATGGTAGATTTTATGAATTTGCACTCCTGACATGGAGGTTCACTGCTAGGAATGTATAGCAGGACCCCCCCACCCAGGATTTTCCATTAATTAATTTTAATTTGTAATATATACCCTCTAATTAGTATCTACATACATGTCACTAGATTGAAACAAAATCATCTAGTAACTTTTATGGGAACAGAATTGAAGAAGTTGTATTGTGCAGCAGAAAGTAAAATAGTGGTACGATTCCTTTGTTGTATAATTAGCATGTACACTAAATAATACACTGTGCTATATTGATATGTGCATATCAATGCAATATCTACTTAACACTAGATTGAGGATTTGGTACACACTGAATCCCTGAAGTTTTCCTGTGTTGACTAGTGTGTATTTCGCATTAGTTCCATAGGATGGCATCTGAATGTTGGTGAAAGTACTTGACAGTTATTCTGTCACTGAGATTAAAAAAGAGGAACTGGGTAGAATGCAGGCCTTTCATCTCTGTCATTAAATTGTTCCCAGACTATTGACATAAAGATCGTCATTAACAGCTGCAAGGTACTCAACTGAGAGGGCAGTTCGTAGTGAGAGTGAGTCAGCAACATAAAATTGTGCACAATTTTGTGGTAATTGGCACTGAATTTGAATTCTTTCTTAGAGGTGACAAGGACTGTTGGAATAAAATCATATTACATTGCGCAGCAGGAGATCATTGTGTGAAATTGGAGGCCAAATACCTGGCGTGGGCAATATGGATGGCACAATATTCTGTATCTATCCTGTTATACCTAAAATTGTAACTGAAATGGAGAACGTGTTTCATTTCTCAATCAGTCTGGATGAGCACACTAATTCAGATAAATATTATTGTTTCATGCACAGCTTTTTTTCACCAGGTTGTTTCATGGTTCAGTCAGTCATAAACTGCAGTGGGAGCAGCCACCAGAGACCGTTGTCTTTGACCCTCTTCTTATTACCTTAGCTGAGGTAAGAATGGCCCAGGTTTCACTATGCCTTTATTCTATGCTTCACTAAACCATGTGGCCTCCAGCATCAAACCCTGGAGCACTCCAGTCAGTACATCTCTCCAGCCTGACATCACTTCTGTAACTAATACCTGCTGCCTTCTCTCTTTCAGCCAATTCCTTAAGCACATTCAAACTTTACCTAAGATACCACTGCCCTTAGCTTGTAAAGCAGCCCTTCATGCAGGATATTATAAAAGGCTTTCTGGAAGCCCAGGTGTACCTCATTAAAAGGCTTTCCAGTGTCCAACTTGTGATGTCACTCACTGAAACAAGGTTAAGGAGATTGATCAGACAGGATCTGTCTCTTGCGACACTGGTTGCCATTTATGAGCTTACTTTAATTTGGATAGTCCTCAAATCGGTCAAATTAATGATTAATTCCATTCTTTTGCCAGTTATCTAATAAGTTTGTAGTTACTTGGGTTTCTTTTGTCAACTTCTTTGAAAATAGGTGCTACGTTGGCTTCTTTCCAATTCAGTGGAACTTCCTGTAATCACTGACTCCTTCGCACTGACGTCAGCAATTCCTACATTTCATCCCTTATCTTACTTAGCGCACTCGGAAATATGCTACTTGTCTCCCTTCTGTGGCGGTTAACAAAGTCGACCCATCTAGCACAGCCTCTCCTCCACAGTCCACCTCTATGAGACTACACTTGCTTGGTTCTGGTCCTACATGTCCAAATGTAGCCAGCCAAATCTCTTGCCATTACCTCTGTTCTCACCCTTAAGTGGTCATCCTGCATCCACCCCGAGGTTCTAGCTTTAGTTTCTTCTTTTCCTCGTTGACATGTTGTTCCTTGGCAACATTTTCCATAGGTGTAGGGTCAGCTTCCACATGTATGTTGATATATAGTTTTACCTCTCCACTACCACCCTTGACTCCACAACCACCACTTGCTATCAGATTAATTGTCTGACATCAAGTTGTGAATAAGCCAGAAATTTCTCCAACATTAGCATGACTGAAGCCATTCTGTTTTGCTCCAGCCAAGAACCCCATGCCTTTGTTCCTGACTTCATCCCGCTCCTGACTGGTTCAGTCTTTGAGCAATCAGTGTGCAACCTCGGTATCCTGTTTGACTTTGAGCTGAGCTGCAAACTTATCAAGGACTGCCTAGTTCCACCTCAGTCACACGCTATCATCTTTATCTCATCTCATCTCTGCCACCGTTGAAACTATTACCTCTAGATTCTACTTTTCTAGCAATCTCCTCGCTGGCCTCCTGAATTCCACTCTATCCAAAAGCCAATTCATACAAAATTCTTCATTGTCTCCTCATTCCTTCAGTGCAATTAATTCAAAATCCTCATCCCCATTTACAAATCCTTTCATAGTCTCACTCCACCCTACCTCAATAACTTCCTCCAGTCCTATGTTCCAGCATGTGCCCTTTCGTTTTCTAATTTTGGAATCCTGTACATTCCCTTTTACCTACCCCCTGTTCTGTCATCGGTGGCAGAGCCTTTAACTGTTTTAGCCCTAGTCTTTAGAATTCCCTTCTTAAACCACTTTACCTTGCTATTTCTCACCTCTCCTTTAAAAGTCATATCAAAATCTATCAATTTGACCATACTTTCAGTTAATTCTTCTCTCTTCTGTTACTGTTAGTGTCTCTTCTCCTCTTTGAAGTGCCTTGGGATGTTTAGTACTAAAGATGCTTTATAAATGCACGTTTTCTCATTCTCATCCTCCCCTTTCTCCTTCCCCTGCTTTGTCCTCCTTTATATCCTCTTCCTTGCCTTCCTCTCCTTCTCCCTGTCTTTTGCATTTTCTTCTTCTTCCTCCCCTGCCCACTTTTGTGCCCACCCACCTTTCTAGTCAGTATTGGTAGCTGGAGGCAACACCTGTCCCTCTTTTGGCAGGCGCATTTAAGTAAGGCTGTAATGAACTGATGACATCACACAATCCATTTTCTGTCATTCCCACTTCAGTTGCACTCAGTCACAAGCACACCACTATGAAACAGGCATACAGATTAGCCCGACAGTGAGATCCATTCAGCCACCAAAGATATTATAGAGAACACATTTGCATGTTGCAGGATCACTTCTGGTGAATGGATCGATGTGGGGATAGTCTGCTGTTCAGTCCAGCAAGTGTTTCTAGGATTATGTTGGTGCGCAGTATGGGATGGTTGAGTTGACATTGACTGTCCTGATCACCTTGTGCCACTGCTGCTTTGCTGCATGCCAAAAAATCTCTTTGTCCTTTGCCTGACTTCTATACCTGCACCTGTGATCCTGCAGGGTCCTGCAGATTTTCTTCAAGTAGGCAAACTTCCTGTTGTGCATCCAAAACAATTTTTTGTGTTGTGGCCCCTTTAAGATGGCGCAGGTCCTTAGATTGTGCAACAGACTAATTTTGCCCCCAAATAGTGAGCTCCCAATGAGTTCCAAATCTGCTCCACCATTTTTCAGCTTGGGATTTTGCCTAAGTAGAATATTTAGATTTTATACTTTCAAAACAGATGTAGAGAACTCTGACTGTGACGAGCTAATTCTTGTTTCATGTTGAGATGCACTTTTAATTGTATCAGTTCACACTCATCAGACATCTTTTACATGGGAAGATTTTCCCTGCCCTCCAAATAATTTCAAACCCACTCATCAAAAATTAGTTTGCGATTTTGTTACACACAGCACACACCGAAAATCTTCTCCTTATTTATAATTTGTGGCTTAGCAGCACAAAAAGTCCAATTTTTTTTCTGTTACAGATTATTCCTCTTCATTTAAAATGTTCAATACATCTAATGATTTAGATATGATTCATAGAACTCCTGACATACTCATTGGTAAAATGTAGCTGGGTTTTTAAAGCAATCCTATTTTAAAATTTAGCTTTCAGACTTTCTACATCTGGGATCCTCAATAGATTCCAAAGGTTTATTTTCTCAAATTGCCCTGCACCACTGATAGCGTCCTTTTTTGTTAATGGTAAGAGACAGGGAGAATGACGCACAAGCAGAGACCATAACTTATGAGCATCACTCTTCCCTGTGTTTTTTGGTGGTTTGTTGCCAGTCCCTGACGAGCCCACTGAAAAGCCAGTACGATGGAAGCCCCATGTGTTGCGCTGCCTCTGACAGCTTACTTGAAGAATGCCCGGTGTTTTTATTCTGATATTATGTCACTACTCCAGCCCCGAGGACACATTGGCCCAGAAATTGCTATAAAAAGAATGGAGAGCTCAACAGTGCTCACCGTTGTTAGTGGTGAAATCGAGGAGCAAGTTCCAGCATTTGCGCATGCGCAATGAAACATGGAAAACTGAAATATGCTCCTTCTGGTTCGCCGGCGATATGACAGCTTAGAAGTAAAGGGCAGCTGGAGTCAGTGGAAACAATGGACCAGCGCCAACTTGCTCTTCTGCCCAGCTGGAAAGTAACTAATAATGCTACAAAACAGGTATGCTTAAAAATACCAGAACTTAAAATAAGTTTTAAACTAAGTTTTAATGATTGCCAAACAACTAAAAATTAACTTTTTAAATGTAGAGACTCATTACTCAATATTTTAATAGTTTTTGGTCATTACATTTAAAAAAAATAAAACTTTAAAAAAAAATGTTCCCTTCTGTCTCTTTTATTTAATTCAGTTATTTCTTACCCTTTTTTTGCTGTCTATAATTGTTTTTACAAATGATTTTAGTGTTGTACCTTTCCTGAATTTTACGTTCCAGCTTGTGGAAACTGTTTGCAGCTAGTCAAAAATGCTGCAATCTGATTGGTCGAGGGGAGAGAGTGATCCTCTTGCTTCTCCCTTGGGTCCTCGCCTCACTGGAACTAACGCTGGGCTCTTCTCAGCTTCCTATTAGAGGAAGTGCCCGCAGTAAAGACAGTGGTAAGTTAGTGGGTTAGTATAAATTTATGGAGCAGTGAGCACTGTTGTTTCGTCGCTCCGAGCAATTTCTGGCCCATTGTCAGTGTGGAGGAGGTTTCCAGTGGCATCTGAAACCCCTTTTTTCCTTGGGTTTCAAAAATTGTCTTCGGAGGCAGCATAAAACTATGGCTTTGATCCTACTGGCTTTCCAGTGGGCTCGTTAGAGACTAGCAGTGCACTGCAAAAAACAGAGGGACAATGGCGGCCGTGGGTCTCCCCTTGATCATCACTTTCCCTGTGCTTTACTATCAACACAAAAGTGCCGTAAGAGTTCAGGACACTTTGGTTTTGGCAATGTAAAGCATAGTTACTGATGCCTCTGTCACCCCTTATTACTTTGTTTCAAACTGCTAATAGGTAGCAGCCTGGGGCATACGTTTTCGTGTAGCATCTCTCTTATGATGACATTATGTATTTTTGCAGTCAACAGCCTACTGCCACTGGAGCAAAATTACATGAGCTGTAGGAGGAATTCTATGTAAACTATTTGTCCCCAAGCTGACTCTAACCAGCAATTTTAAAACATTAAACACTGAAATGAGGGCAACTGAGAACGTACAGATGTCGCTTCTAATAGGTGACATTTCAGTGGAATATGTTTCCCTTGTAAGGGTTTGTCAGTTGGATGGGAATACTTATAGGTACAATTTTAGAAAGACTTTCCTCGATTATTTCTTTAAAAGGTATAAGGTCAACAAACTCTGTTTTAAGACATAACCTGCTGACATTGTACCAATAATGTAATAATACCAAATAGCTGTTGTAACAGTATTAAATACTTGAAGTGTTTCATGTTTGTATACCATTAAAGTAGAGGTAATGAAGCAACACACCAGACGTATGTTATCTTGGTGATAAATCCTCTGTGGGGAAAGTCTACTATTTTAGTTATCAAGCATCTTCTCCCCCACCCAGTATAATATTGCAATAGAAGTTGCTATTGGATATCTCTCTGCATAGTGCATCAACGCATCAGCCTACTAAGATGTATAAAATGCTAACAA
This sequence comes from Heptranchias perlo, assembly GCF_035084215.1. NCBI lineage: Eukaryota > Metazoa > Chordata > Chondrichthyes > Hexanchiformes > Hexanchidae > Heptranchias > Heptranchias perlo. The sequence continues at coordinate 105,204,678 of NC_090325.1, read as the reverse complement.
AGTTGTGAAATTGTTTTGACCACTGGGTGGGGTTGTTGTATTTTAAAGAGAACGCCTTGCTGAATCAAAAGGCAAATTTATGTTTGATAAAGCAGCTTTACATGATTTTTGCCTGTTTCCTTACATAGGGATTAAGAGAAACCAAACATCCTTATACGTTTGTGGCCAAGGAGGGTTTCAAAGAATTGCTGGAGATTGAAGATGCTGCTGAAAAAGCTATTCCACTAGTTCCAAAGGTGGTTCCAAAGTTAAAAGCTGCTCTGGTAAGTTTTTCAGTAGAACTTTCACAACTGAAAAAGTTAGGCATACAAATACTGACTAACATTCTGCATTTCTGTAATTTTATATATATTCCAGTTGGGTAATTTGTTTGAATTGGGATGTGAACATACACCAGTTTTGGCTCCACTGCAAAGTATTACCATAAAACTAGCAAAACATTCATTATCACAGAAACCAATATAGCATCAAATTCAAATTTATAGCCACTCTTCTATTTTTTCATAGTTTTATGTTGAGTATAATCCCAGGAAAATGTAAATGTCTCTGTATTTCCAGCTTGTGGTACATCTGGGCTTATGTACTAATAGCTTATTTTAATTAACCTAATTTCCACTCCAAAAGCTAAACCTAAGGCCAGAAAATGGATACAAAACATATTAGTAACCATAGTTTTTAGGAAACACTATTTTGGCTTTTTAATTCCCAAATAGACTACAGGTCAAACATTTAAATAAAAATATATATTTCATGTTTGACAAAGTGATGCAGAGATTGTGTGTGCGTGTATGCAACAGAATTATGGGCCCATAGTATGGCTCTATATTTGTGTTAGTCTGGCCAGAGAGGTGTGACTCCATATAAGGCTGATGTTGGGATTAAGGGTCAGCCACTAAGCATATGAGTACATACAGGTTTAACAGGTACGGCTGCATATGTGTCAAACTGAAGTGTGGGCTGAAGAGAGTGTATTTGTAATACAGAGTGATGAGGATGTAGTTGTGTGTAACTGGGACCATGGCATGTGTGAGACCAGGGTTTAGGCTGAAAGGTACAGATACATATATGTGTGATGGACAGCTCTACTCCCTGCAGAGCAAAGAAACAGTGCAACAACTTACACTTTTGTAGTGCTTGTCATGTGATGGCTTCTCTTCCCGCTCCTGCACGGTTACTTCTGGAGTCTCCCAAGGACCTATCCTTGGGCCTCTCCTATTTCTCATCTACATGCTGCCCCTCGGCGACATCATCCGAAAATACGTCAGATTCCATGTGTACGCTGACGACACACAGCTCCATCTCACCACTGCCTCTGATTTGTCACACTGCTTGTCCGACATCCAGTATTGGATGAGCAGAAATTTCCTCCAATTAAATATTGGGAAGACCAAAGCCATTGTCTTCTGTCCCCGCCACAAACTCCGTTCCATAGCCATCGACTCCATCCCTCTCCCTGGCTACTGTCTGAAGCTGAACCACACCGTTTGCAACGTTGGTGCCCTTTTTGATCCTGAGCTGTGCTTCCGACCCCATATCCTCTCCATCACCAAGACCACCTACTTCTACCTCTCTAACATCACCCATCTCCAAGCTTGCTTCAGCTCATTTGCATGCCTTTGTTACCTCTAGATGTGACTACTCCAATGCTCTCCTGGCCGGCCTCCCACCTCATACCCTCCATAAACTTGAGCTCATCCAAAACTCTGCTGCCCGTATCCTAACTCACATCAAGTATCGTTCACCCATCACCCCTGTGCTTGCTGACCTACATTGGCCCCCGTTCCGGGAACGCCTCGATTTTAAAATTCTCATCCTTGTTTTCAAATCCCTCCATGCCTCGCCCCTCCCATATCTCTGTAACCTCCAGCTCTACAACCCTCAGATCTCTGCGCTCCTCCAATTCTGGCCTCTTGTGCACCCCCGATTTTAATTGCTCCACCATTGGCGACCGTGCCTTCAGCTGCCTATGCCCTAAAGTCTAGAATTCCCTCCCTAACCCTCTCCGCCTCACTACCTCTCTCTCCTCCTTTAAGATGCTTAAAACCTACCTCTTTGACCAAGCTTTTTTTTTACCTGTACTAATATCTCTATGTGACTGGGTGTCAAATTTTATTTGATGATTGGTTCTATGATGCGCCTTGGGACGTTTTACTATGTTAAAAGTGTTTTATAAATGCAGGTTGTTGATGTTAACAAAAGTGCTCTATAAGCAGGGGGAAAGGTGGATGTTTAGCAGGGAGTAAAGGAAAACACGGGAAAGACTGAATGCACAGTTTGTAGGAGACATTTAAGGCCAAAAATCTTTCATTTACCTTACAGAACTGTTGTTCTCATTTTAGTTTAAGATAAATAAAATGGCATTACTGCCTCCAAAATTTTAAAGTTTAAAAAAGTGGCTTCCAAGGTTTCTCTGGAAGCAGCAATGTGAATACTTGATGCCAGCCACCATCTTTTTCTGGCTGTGGACATGCAGAGGGCTCAGACCAGCCATGCAGATTAGCAAAATACTTTTGTGCTTTCTGGCCTGTATGGGACTTTTCCAGCCATTGCAGAAAATGGATATAGAAGCTGTTAGAAATCATAGTTATGGGAACCAGTAATTTGGCAGTTCTTTTATTCCCAAATAGCCAGCAATATGTAGATCTTTGTGATCAATTTGCTACTGGTAATAAGGGGTGTTAATTTCGAATGCATTTCATTGCTAAGCTCTTGCAATAACACATAAAAGTGTCAGCATAGGTGCAATTATCATGGTAAAACTGTTGAGCAATGGTTCACATGTTAGGATAGACTTCTGCAAAACTGAAACCAACCTGCAGCTGTTCAGGATTTGATATCTTATTTTCAACAGAAGGATTAGTAGATCTAACTTCTTTGAAGACTTTTTAAAAATATTTGTTCACAGCAAAACTCTCTCCTCCATTTCTTATGATTATTTTTCTTTCATGCATGTGTAAAACTAAACATAATAGATGACTCTTAATGGAACCACCCGACACTGAATTCTTACGTCAGCATGTAGTTCTGTTACAGTACCATCATGAGTCAGGGTGGTAGATTGTGGGCTATGAAACTCCATCATGTTATTATAGGGATTTCTTTGAGGAAGTGTTACCCCAAGTAGACTGTGGTAAGTTATGACATGGGGCTCAATATTAGGAGGGAGGCGGGTTGGCAGCGGGGGGGTCGACTGGGCATGTGGGTAACGCGCCCAGTGAATTCGGGGTGCTCTGCACGCAATCGCAGCCTAATTGAAGGCACTTACCTTGGCTTCAGGGTTTCCCGTTCTAGACCTGCGCAGCAGGCGCACTGCAAACTCGCATCACAGGCTGTCAGCAGGAGCCCTATTTAAAGGGGCAGTCCTCCAATGCTCTTCCTGAAGCAAAGAACCAATTTTGGATCATGGAACAGGCCAGAGGCAAGGCTGCTCCAAGGTTCTCTGACTCCTCACTCCAGGTGCTGCTCGATGGGGCGAGGAAGAGGAGGGAAATTTTTTTCCCATCGGATGGGAGGAGGTGTCCTCCCTCCACTACCAAGAAAGCCTGGCTGGAGGTGGCTGAGGAGGTCACCAGCAGCGGCAATGTATCCTGGGTGCAGTGCAGGAAGAGATTTAATGACCTAACCAGGTCAGCCAAAGTGAGTATACTTACACATTCTCCCACACTCTGTCTTCCACATCACCTCCACCACCACACAACTCCTTCTGCACTGCCACCACAACGCTCTCGCATCACTCCTCACATCCACTCAACTATCATCCTTACCTTGCCTGCACGTACTCACTGCCCCAGTTCCCATTTGAACACTACCACGCATCCCAATCCTCATACAATCTCATGGCTATGTCTCACATGCACCCTCCCATGCATCTCCCTCAAGCTAACCCTCACCCACACCAATGCATGCCGCGGGTCACCATGCAACCATCACTCAATCACGCCTCTGTGTTTTGCCTTGATAGGAGAAGAGATGCCAGAATGCCCGGGAGAGGGCAAGGACCGGAGGGGCCCGTCACACGAGGTGGCCTTAACAGATGCAGAGCAGCAGGCACTTGAAATAAGCCGGACGCTGGAGTGCCTGTCCATTGTGGACGCCGAGACTGGGAGTGCACAAGTGGCTGGTGACAGAAATCTAATACTCAGTACTCATGATAGCGAATGATCTTAGCATCACTTGGCATCTGTAGCACCTCAACATCTGTCCACGTGCTTAATATTGCTTTTTGTTCTCTTGCAGGGCCATCTGCGAGTGCCATGATGGCGGAGGGCGATTCCTCAGAGGACCTGCCGGCCTCTGAGGGTGCATCGTCACATCTGAGCCAGCCATCCAACAGCACAGATACACACACCTCGGTGGGTTCCCGTCCTCACTTAGTTGGGCTTGCACATGGTGAGTCATCACGCACATGTGAGCACGAGCAGACCCTGGTGGCAGGGGCAGCCGTGGAGCGTCCGCGTTGGTGGGAGCACTCTTCTCCAGGCTCTGCTCAGCTGGACCCAGATGCTGAACCCTGGGGGCCAACCATGAAAAGGAGATTCATCGAGGGGCAGCAGCAAATTGCCGAGGTACTGGAACAGTTGCCACGCGCACTCTCCACAATCGCTTAGAGGATGGAGGAGTTCAACTCCTGCATGAGTGGAATACTATCATAGGGACGAGAAGGCATCTCTGAGATAGTGTCGCGGGTAGGTGCGGGAATGTCTGTGATGGAGGAAAGGCTAGCCTCCATCGAGCGTCAAGCACGGCTCAACAATGAGTCCATTCAGGCCCTGACAATGGCCATTCGGATTCAGGGTGAGCAACATTCTGCCGCCTTAAACAGGCTGACAGATACTTTACAACTGACCTTCCAAGGCTTCACACAAGTCCTCCAAACTGTCGTCCAGCAGGGTGGAAGGCGTAATGTGGGTCTGGGCCAGGAGAGGGATGATGGTGAAAGGGGACATGGAAGTGGGGACGCCACTCAAAGCGCTCCCACGTCTCACCCGTTGCCCCCATCTCAACCAGTACCCGCAATGCTGCCCCCTCTCCAGGTGGCCGAGTCTGCCCCTGCACAGGTGCAGGTGGAGCAGTCTTTGGAGGGGCCCTCACGGGCACCGAAACCCAGAGGGCGTCCGCGCAAAGCATCTCATCGGTCAGGGCATGGACAAGAGCAACCTGCCACTACCTCTGCTGAAGCCACAGGAGTAGCATCACGTAGGGGTTCCTGTAAACGTAAGGCGAAAGTTTTGTGAGCACAAAGGGGATGCACATGGGTGTAAGACAAAATGTCATGTTTTTGATTTATTTTTATTTGTTTGGCAAAAAATCATAAAAAATTTATCACCACTACTGCCACGTCTTTGCAAATCTTGTCTGGTTTGTGCAATAATTCCCTTTCCTGAGGATCACCATGAAGACCCACACCTGATGCTTCCCATTGTGTCACTGCAGAGTGGGTGTAGGTGTATTTGCAGGGCTCTTTTGTGCAGACGACTGAGAGACGCCGGCGATGTCCCCGGTGGCACACTAGAAGGATGCGGAGGAGAAGTTGTTGAGGGCAGTTGTGACTTTGACAGTGACAGGTAAGAAGATGGTGCTCGGGCCAGCCGGGAGCAGCTCGGCATGAAGGAGGCTGCAGATGTGTACGACTACCTGTTGAGTGACACTGAGCCTCCGTGTGCACTGCTGCTCAGAGAGGTCCAGGAAGCTGAGCCTCGGTCTGTAGACCCTGTGGCGAGGGTAGTGCCTTCTGCAACGCATCTCTCTCTGCGGTTGCCCTCCCTGTGCAGGTGGATGTGTCACAGCACTGTGTTGTGAGCTCCACGTGTCAGAGGTGGACGGCGTGGCCGGCGAGGCTGGTGATGCTGTTCGCCCTCCGAGGAGGTCATGACTGCAGCTATGGCGGCCCCCATTTGGAAGATGTACGTTTGAGGGGGTCCGCAAGGTAGGTAAATGTGTCTGCACACTGGGGTTGAGGTTGCAAGTTTGTGAATTTTATTGTTAGGAGGAGGGTGGTGGAGGCCAAACTTTGTCCACAGTGACAGAGTGGCCTCCTGCAATGAGTGAGGGTCCCCCCCGCCCACCACCCATCCCCTCCCACCTGTCAAATGAACCTTTGCTGCAAAACGTCCATTTCAACTGAGTGTTCCCCCCTAGGGGGGAAACGCTCTCAGTTTACATGAAAATCCCACCCCTCCTAAAATATCCTACAAATCAGGTCTGCTAACGACCTGAACTATCAAATTAATTGGTTTAAGTGGGATCCCGCCGGCTTTAATTGCCGGTGGGAGTCCCGCTTGCGGGGGCTGCGCGTGCATCTAAGTGCGTCACTGGAGAACCCGGAAGTGGGAAGGTTGGAGCCGGGCTCCGGACCCGCCCCGGAAATCCCCAATATCCGGAGCTACCCCCCGCCACGAGCCCACCCGCTCGGACGTCCAAAAATAGAGCCCATGGTGCATCTCAACTTCCAAAGGTCTTTAGATAAAGTTCCATATGAAAGATTATTAATTATACTCAAAGCTGTGGGTATTCAGGGTAAACCCTGGGTATGGGTAAGAAACTGGCTGAAGGGTGGAAAACGATGAATGCTCATTAGAGGAGTTATGTCAGAGTTGGTGGGGTGGAGAGGAGTACTGAGTGGGGTATTTCAGGGCGTATGTTCAAACTAGTAAGTGGTAACTTTAGAACTGGTTTCTTCACATAAAGAGTAATCAATGTGTAGAATAAACTTCCAGGTAGAGTAATGGAGGCAAAAACCATGAAATTATTTAAGAAACAAATGGATGCCACAATGGGTAGATGTTAGTATCTCTGGATGGATGAATTAAGTTAGGCTAAAGGTAATTCCTCATCCGTAATTATCTTGAGTACTACAAAAAAAAACTGTCCTGGTATGGTGTGATTGATGTTTGTGAGACTGAGGCATGAACCAATTATATAACTGGCGTATGTGAGAGAAACGGAAGTTTTACATAACTTAGGTTTGACGCTGTATGGAGTGATGGCATTACATTATTCCTTTATTTAAAAAAATTACAGGTCTCATTAACTGGTGTGTATGTGCTAAAATTATTTTTTAAGTATTTCTCCTTTATTACACGGTGCTACAGCTTTAGATAACATTAAGAAGAGTGTAGTTGGCAATGAAATTGCACAGTAGCTAGTTAATTATAAATCAATTTTCAGCCCTAGACAGTTGTGGAATCTTTTTAACGATGCTGCTTTTCTCCCTAAAGGCACATTCAGATGTTGAGATATTTGAGAGGGGATTACATGCCTTGGTCCAGCTGAGTGCTGTTGTTGGTCCTGCAGTAAATGACCATCTTAAACATCTGCTGACTAGTGTAAGTATCTGGAGTTGTATTTTAAGAGAATGTCCATCTGTGTAAGCTTCTATTGTGTTTCAATATCTTAATGCTGAATGCAGGATTAACAAATGATGAAGTTAGATTGTCTGCCTTTAGTGACCATTTCACCAAAAACATAGGACCAAAAATTCAGATTTTTTAAATGCCCATTCTAAAATGCATACTAAATTCTAGTAGAATTGGCTGCTGGCAGTAGATGTGCCCACCTCCAAAGTGGTGAATAGAGACTACAGCGCAGAAACAGGCCATTCGGCCCCAATGGTTTATGCCGGCATTTAAGCCCCACACATGCACTCTCCCGCCCCTCTTCATCTAACCCTATCATCATTTCCTTCTATTCCTTTCCCCCCATGTGCTTATCCAGCTTCCCCTTAAATGCATCTATACTAGTCGCCTCAACTACTCCTTGTGGTAGCGAGTTTCACATTCTTACCACTCTTTGGATAAAGTCGTTTCTCCTGAATTCCCTATTGGATTTATTAGTGATTATCTTATATTTATGGCCCCTAGTTTTGGTAGCCCCCACAAGTGGAAACATCCTACCCGCGTCTACCCTATCAAACCTTTTTGTTATCTTAAAGACCTCTATCAGGTCGCCCCTCAACCTTCTCTTTTCCAGAGAAAAGAGCCCCAGCCTCTTCAGTCTTTCCTGATAAGTATATCCTCTCAGTTCTGGTATCATCCTTGTGAATCTTTTTTGCACTTTCTCCAATGCCTGTACATCCTTTTTATAATATGGAGATCAGAACTGCACAGCACTCCAAGTGTGGTCTAACCAAGTTTCAATACAAGTTTATCATTACCTCTCTGCTTTTCAATTCTATCCCCCTAGAAATCAACCCCAGTGCTTGGTTTGCTTTTTTATGGCTTATTAACCTGAGTTACTACTTTTAGTGATTTGTGAATCTGTGCCCCTAGATCCCTTTGCGCCTCTACCCCATTTAAACTCTTATTATCCAATTTTAAACAATTTTACAACACCAAGTTATAGTCCAGCAATTTTATTTTAAATTCACAAGCTTTCGGAGGCTTCCTCCTTCGTCAGGTGAACGATGTGAAAATGAAATCCTCGAAATGAAATCGCATTTATAATTCACAGAACAATGCTTGGTGAGTACAGACAGTTTTTTCAACTGCCCGTTGCCAAGGCAATCAGTGTGCAGACAGACAGGTGTTACCTGCCAGGTCTCAGAATATACAAATCACCAAAAAAAACAACAAACAAAAAAAAACAGAGATAGAGAGGTAGAAACATAGAAAAGACAGCAACTGACCCGTTATATTAAAAACAGATAACATTTGTTCGCTGGTGGGGTAAACTGTAGCGTGACATGAACCCAAGATCCCGGTTGAGGCCGTCCTCATGGGTGCGGAACTTGGCTATCAATTTCTGCTCGACGATTTTGCGTTGTCGTGTGTCTCGAAGGCCGCCTTGGAGTACGCTTACCCGAAGGTCGGTGGATGAATGTCCATGACTGCTGAAGTGTTCCCCGACTGGGAGGGAACCCTCCTGTTTGGCGATTGTTGCGCGGTGTCCGTTCATCCGTTGTCGCAGCGTCTGCATGGTCTTGCCAATGTACCATGCTCTGGGGCATCCTTTCCTGCAACGTATGAGGTAGACAACGTTGGCCGAGTCACAGGAGTATGAACCATGCACCTATCGTCAATTTGTCCGACCACACCCTTCAACCAGACGAAATCGAAGTTCTCAGCCGAGGGCTCAATTTCTGCCCCACTACCAAAATGGACCCCACTAGTCTCGCGGCGGACACAGAGGAATTCATCAGGAGAATGAGGCTCCGGGAATTCTACCACAAACCCCAAGATTTCAGCAGCGAACCCAATGAGACAATCGACGATCCGGAACAGCAGACAGAGGGATCCGCGGTACAGCAACCGAAGAGGAAAGAGTCAAACTGGACTCCTCTGGAGGGTCGCTGCCCTCAGCTGGACATGTATGCTCAAGCTGTCAGGAAATGCGTCAATGCCAGATTCATCAGCCGCACTCACAAGACAGTCCAGAATGTCACCCGAGCACAACGCAATGCCATCAACGCTCTCAAGACCAACCGCAACATCGTCATCAAACCAGCAGACGAAGGAGGAGCCATAGTCATACAGAACAGAACGGACTATTGCAAAGAAGCATACCGACAACTGGACAACCAGGAACACTACAGACGGTTACCCGCAGATCCGACCAAAGAACACACCCACCAGCTCAACAAACTGATCAAGACCTTCGATCCAGACCTTCAAAGCATCCTACGCACTCTCATCCCACGTACTCCCCGCGTGGGAGACTTCTACTGCCTCCCAAAGATACACAAAGCCAACACACCCGGACGTCCTATCGTATCAGGCAACGGAACCCTGTGTGAGAACCTCTCTGGATACATCGAGGGCATCCTGAAACCCATCGTACAGGGAACCCCCAGCTTCTGTCGCGACACTACAGACTTCCTACAAAAACTCAGTACCCACGGACCAGTTGAACCAGGAACACTTCTCACCACGATGGACGACTCGGCACTATACACCAGTATCCCCCACGATGACGGCATCGCTGCGACAGCATCAATACTCAACACCAACAACAGCCAATCTCCGGACGCCATCCTACAACTCATCCGCTTCATCCTGGATCACAATGTCTTCACCTTCGATAACCAGTTCTTTACCCAAACACACGGAACAGCCATGGGGACCAAATTCGCACCCCAATACGCCAACATTTTCATGCACAAGTTCGAGCAGGACTTCTTCACTGCACAAGACCTCCAACCAACACTATACACCAGATACATCGACGACATTTTCTTTCTATGGACCCACGGCAAGGAATCACTAAAGAGACTACACGATAACATCAACAAGTTCCATCCCACCATCAAGCTCACCATGGACTACTCCTCAGAATCAGTTTCTTTCTTGGACACACGAATCTCCATCAAAGACGGGCACCTCAGCACCTCACTCTACCGCAAGCCCACGGACAACCTCACGATGCTCCACTTTTCCAGCTTCCACCCTAACCACGTCAAAGAGGCCAACCCCTATGGACAGGCCCTGCGAATACACAGGGTCTGCTCAGACGAGCAGGAACGCAATGGACACCTACAGACGCTGAAAGACGCCCTAGTAAGAACGGGATATGACGCTCGACTCATCGATCGACAGTTCCGACGGGCCACAGCAAAAAATCGCATAGACCTCCTCAGGAGACTAACACGGGACGCAACCAACAGAGTACCCTTTGTCGTCCAGTACTTCCCCGGAGCGGAGAAACTACGCCATGTTCTCCGCAGCCTTCAACATGTCATCAATGAGGACAAACACCTCGCTATGGCCATCCCCACACCTCCACTACTCGTCTTTAAACAGCCACCCAACCTCAAACAGACCATCGTTCGCAGCAAATTACCTAGCTTTCAAGAGAACAGCGTCCACGACACCACACAACCCTGCCACGGTAACCTCTGCAAGACATGCCAGATCATCGACACAGATACCACCATCACACGAGAGGACACCACCCACCAGGTGCATGGTTCATACTCCTGTGACTCGGCCAACGTTGTCTACCTCATACGTTGCAGGAAAGGATGCCCCAGAGCATGGTACATTGGCAAGACCATGCAGACGCTGCGACAACGGATGAACGGACACCGCGCAACAATCGCCAAACAGGAGGGTTCCCTCCCAGTCGGGGAACACTTCAGCAGTCATGGACATTCATCCACCGACCTTCGGGTAAGTGTACTCCAAGGCGGCCTTCGAGACACACGACAACGCAAAATCGTCGAGCAGAAATTGATAGCCAAGTTCCGCACCCATGAGGACGGCCTCAACCGGGATCTTGGGTTCATGTCACGCTACACGTTACCCCACCAGCGAACAAATGTTATCTGTTTTTAATATAACGGGTCAGTTGCTGTCTTTTCTATGTTTCTACCTCTCTATCTCTGTTTTTTTTTGTTTGTTGTTTTTTTTGGTGATTTGTATATTCTGAGACCTGGCAGGTAACACCTGTCTGTCTGCACACTGATTGCCTTGGCAACGGGCAGTTGAAAAAACTGTCTGTAATCACCAAGCATTGTTCTGTGAATTATAAATGCGATTTCATTTCGAGGATTTCATTTTCACATCGTTCACCTGACGAAGGAGGAAGCCTCCGAAAGCTTGTGAATTTAAAATAAAATTGCTGGACTATAACTTGGTGTTGTAAAATTGTTTACAATTGTCAACCCCAGTCCATCACCGGCATCTCCACATCTTATTATCCAAGCAGTATGTGGCCTCATTCTTCCTACCAGAATGTAACACCTCACACTTATCTATATTGAAATTCATTTGCCAATTACATGCCCATTCTGCAAGTTTATTAATGTCGTCTTGTATTTTGTCGCAGTCCTCTTCAGTATTTACTATACCCCCCATTTGGTTTGCATGTTTGCCAATGACAGGATAACGAGGACAAAAGGCGCTTGCGGCCAAGTAACTCCACAGTATGATGCTACTGCTTTAACAGCTGCAGCAAGGCCTACTAAAAATTTAAAGCAAGCCGACTAAGGCCTGTATCCCCATAAAACTTTGGAAGGGTTTACAGCATGATGGACTTCAATTCACTATCAGCCAGCTCCTCATGAACCACCTCTTCCTTAACAGTGTTCAGTGTCTCATTCTATGTTTCCTCATTTGTAATACTATGTACTTGTCCTGTAGTATGTTCATCTGTACTACTGCTTGCTTCAAGTAGGATTGGTTTATGGTTTAATGAATAATCCTCTTCACATTTTTTCTTGATGTGTATTAAAGCTGTCAAAAAGACTGATGGACAAAAAGCTTAAGCAGCTGATTACAGGTGCCCTGCAGAGACTAGAGCAGCAGGGAGGAAAGGTAAGTGTGTGCATGCATGGTCATAAACAAGTTGAATCACTTCAGCTTGGCTTGCTTTGTAGTAGAACTACAAATTACAGTTAAAAGTGTTCATCTAATTGCAAAGATACAAATGATAATAAAACTCTTGTCACATAACTCTTGTCTGGTTTGAAACTACTGGGAATCAACCATGAATGTTGTACTTATACAAGTTTTTGAAGTTGGATCAGACTGAAAATTGGATCAAAATCCATCTTTCAAAGTGCTCTGACATTTCTCTGAAATTTTACAAATGCCAAACTTGCGCCAGTGCAACCTACGTCCACTGCAGAGGTTGATTTCAGACAGGTTTATATAACTAAAACTGACAATAGGCTTGTTACAAACAACTCCCGTTTGTGCATTGTATCTGTTCCATTCTGCTTGCCATGTACTCTTACTATTTTGTTGCAAACATTTAGAAATAATTGGTGTGAGGTGTTTGCAGAGGTGGGGGGGGGGGGGGGGCGGTGGATACAGGGCAGAAGATTATGAGGCAAAATGAAGCAGCGCTCTAAGTATTAACCTTGATATTCAGATAGCTCTATGTTTTGATGTTGGTGGCTTTCTGGATTATTAATAGTGAAGTTTGGAAAACAAGATCATTCTTTGCTACTGAAAAAGGAAGTCTGCTGTAAGTTTTTTGTTGCTGAAATAGGGTGATCAATCACAGTTGTCTGTAAAAATTAAAAATGTATCTACTGATTTGAACATTATGCAAGCATCATGCAGATGGTACACTACAGTCTCCTGTATTCTAATGTACATTTTCTTTCACAGTCAGACAATTGGAAATATTGGCTGCAGTGCTAAAGGATGCTGCTGTAATTGCACAATATAATTCATGTTCACTTTTCTGGCTAAGACTCTTTTTTTTCTAGTGACAGTGTTGATTTAAATTTAAATTGAGATTGTCTATTCTAATTTAAATTCATCATAGTTTTTATGATCATGATGATAGCTGACAAATGAGTATTTATGGGGTTGATTTTCATCTGCCTATCACCTTGTTCTTTGCAGTGATGGGGTGGTAGTGGATCAAATTAAAAACCTCGTCTTGATTTTGCGCCCGAGGCCTGCCTGGTGCAATGTTGGAGCAGACTTCTATTTAGGCGCCCAGCACTCCTGCCTGAAGCAGGTGGGAGTCTTATTAAAATATTTAAATCGAGCGTTAAACAGCCAAACCAGCAGCTTTAAAGGGACTGCTGCAGGCCACTTCATTAAAAAAAAGGAAAATAACAGCTTTTCCAATAATTTTTGTGGGGCCAGATGGAGCATGTATGCTCCTCCTGCCTCACAGAAATTGTCATGCCCACTGCCAGTCCCTCCATGGCCATTGCCCCCCCCCTCCTCCCCCAGTATTGCTTTCCCCCCCACCCCTTCTACAGAGGAGCTGCCAGATTTACCCCCGCCCCCGATTTGTGAGCTGCCTGTCGGCGCTCGTTCAGCACTGACAGCTTGCCGAGCATATTATTATGAGACCCAGCCGTGAAAATGGATCAAGCCCCACACCAACATCATCAGGTGGGCTTAACAGACGTCTTGTACACCGCCTGACTGAATTGCGCAATAATCGAAAGTTGCACCTTATATCTCTTGTACAGAGTTCTTCTGCATTCATAAGTTGCTAGTCACATAACTAGTATTGTGTGACACAATGTAATGTTAAACATGTGATAAACTACTGGAAGATGGCATGGTCTTGAAGCATTTCAAAAGTGCCTGATCTTGTCTTTGTTCTCTTCGGTGTTTGCATTTTATTTAATAACTACATCCAGATGAATCAACCGCTGTTCTTTTATATAAAGATTTCAATTAATCCACCTGCAGATCACATTACAGTTTCTGGGGCCAAAGAGGTAATTGATAGAGATTGTATGACAGTCTGAAGAATAACCATTACTCACTCACGACCCTTTAATGGCAACTGTCAGTCTAATATAACCAAGCTAAGAATAGACTGGAGGTTGAGACAGTTTGCTTTTTAATCGGATGATGCAGGCAAAGTCTATTGTTATTCAGTCACAGTTTACAGTTTTTGCATTCAACAAAATAGTGTGACATTGATATAGAACCCCCTGCAACTATATGCAGTGTGATATAATACTACCATTATGAAGCCCTGTAAACAATCCCACATTTGCCAGGAGCCTCACACATAAAATTGCAATCTCTCACCCTCTGCCTCCGGAGTGATCTTACATGTGCATGGAATATGCCAGTAATTTTATCTTCTCTTGTGATCCAGTGTGGCTGCTTTAAAATATCCCATGCAAATTGGTGAACTGTAACTCCATTTATTGTCATATTTTCTTTAGCTTACTGTTACTATTAAAATCTACTTTCCACCCTACCCACTTACACACCCATGTGAAACTTCTTGAAAAGTATTTTTATTTGTATTTTATTATTCTGTAGTTTAAAAACAAATGTTCAAACTTTTATTCAACTCAGATCTAACTCATAAGGGGAAATTTTGTGACTTTGCTCCTAACAGGGAGCCACACTCGTCGGGATCACATATTGAAAATCAGGACGCACACTGCACACAATTTTTCACAGGTGGGGCTCCCCACTGGAAACACAAAGTTGGAAATTTATACCATGAGCCCTAACCTTGTGTAACAACCTCTTGTGCACCTTATCGAATGCCTTTCGAAAATCCAAATATACTACATCCACTGGATCCCCCTTATTGACCCTGCTAGTTTCACGCTCAGAAAACTCTAATAGATTGGTCAAACAGGATTTCCCTCTCATAAAACCATGTTGACTCTGCCTAATCATATTTTGATTTTCTAAGTGCCCTGTTACTATGTCCTTAATAATAGATTCTAGCATTTTCCCTACTACTGATGTCAGGCGAACTGGCCTATAGTTCCCTGTTTTCTCTCCCTCCTTTTTTGAATAGCAGGGTTACATTTGCTACCTTCCAATCCACGGGGACCGTTATGGAATTCTCGAAGATCAAAACCAATCTTCCAACTATCTCTGCAGCCACCTCTTTTAGAACCCCGGACGTAGGCCATTGGGTCCAGGGGATATGTCGGCTTTCAGTCCCATTAATTTCTCCAGTACTTTTTCTTTACTATTTAATTACTGTAATTACTTTAAGTTCCTCACTCTCATTAGACCCTTGGTTTCCCACTATTTCCGGTATGTTTT
This sequence comes from Heptranchias perlo, assembly GCF_035084215.1. Lineage (NCBI taxonomy): Eukaryota > Metazoa > Chordata > Chondrichthyes > Hexanchiformes > Hexanchidae > Heptranchias > Heptranchias perlo. The sequence goes on along the minus strand of NC_090325.1, from coordinate 105,189,244 downwards.
TTGTGTCTTCTACTATCCTTTTCCCTTTTGGTAGAAAAAAGTTGGATTATTGTTTCATGGCACTTGATGGTGTGCCAAGGTGATGGACTTGAATTCTTAATTATCAAAACAGCAGGTCCCAGATATTGCAAGGCAATCTGGGGAAGCCACCAAGTAGAATGATAGAATCATAGAATCGTTACAATACAGAAGGAGGCCATTCGGCCCATCAAGCCTGTTCTGGCTTTTTGTAAGAGCAATCCAGCTAGTCCCATTCCCCAGATGTTTCCCCGTAGCCCTGCAAATTTTTTCCCTTCAAATATTTATCCAAATCCTTTTTGAAAGCCATGATTGAGTCTGCATCCATCACCCTTTCAGGCAGGGCATTCCAGATCATAACTACTCACTGCGTAAAAAAGTTTTTCCTCATGTTGCTTTTGGTTCTTTTGCCAATCACCTTAAAAAAGGGTGGAGAAAAATTGGAGGGTGGGTTTTCTTACATATTTCTGAGTGACTAATTACAAAGCAGCATTGGCTGAGGCTTCAGAGCCTTGTGAAATGAGGGAGCATTGAGAGTTTGACATAATTTGTTAAAACATTACACTGATTTTCCATTTCTATTGCAGGAGAGTCTGATCATTATTAAATCCAAAATTCCAACCTATTGCTCTATTTACACTTGAAAAAGACAACTTCTGCATTTGGTCAGTACATTCTGCATCCAGATGGAAATCACAGATGGCAAGAACATCTTGCAGGAGCTTTGTCTGATCATGTGAAGTACTGTTTTATTTTCTGTACTTGTGCATACAAAATCAAATAAATATCGTGACAGAATTTGTGTTGAAGTGAAGCTGAGTCAAGCTATTCTTTAACGGAAAAAGGAATTCAGTTTGAATCGGTTTTGAATGATCACGAACTTTGTGATAGTTTTTATGCCTCTGTAGTTCCATCGTGCTTTCCCCTACTGCCTTTATTTTACCAATTTCTTTCCCTGAAGGTGTTCACTAATATTGGGGTATGATTCCATGGCAGCTAGCTCACGCCTGGTACCTCCCAAAGTGGCCATTCTTCAGCTGTGACACTGCACAGTGAGGGTCCGCAGGCAATTTATCATAGGAGGAAAACACAACCAAGCCCAATCCTGTCCACATATACACAAGTTTCAGCATAGACTATTAGATAGCGAGCAACAATTTTTTTGCTTCTCTTGCTGCCATGCAGAAAAGGATATCTAGTACGCTCTCTGAATTTGTGAATAACATAAATTTGAGCCTATGACATCATTCATGAATACTTGGACAAGTTTAACCCTGGGGTGGAGCAGGCTTGAGGGGCCGTATAGCCTACTCCTGCTCCTATTTCTTATGTTCTTAACAAATAAACTTAAACAGATAAATACAATGTTTTGTTACTAAATATGGAAATATTAACCATTAATATAAGATGAGAGATAGCCAGCCATAATGAAGAATGAATAGATTTGGGGATGACTATCAATGAGTCATTAAAAGACATAATAGTAGATTAAGATAGAAAATACAATGTCTATTGTAGAACAGGAGAGTCGAAACTACAGTCGCTCGGCCATCTTTAGCCTCTGGGCCCTAGCATACTAGCTCACAAAGCCAGGCAATTCAGTTATATTTATGTTTACATTTTCTACTTTCCGAATTGTCCAATTTGAATTGTGTGGGCCAGAGGTTTGGAAAGGGCTGTTCTTAATTCTGTTACCTCATTGATGGATAAACCCTAACTAAGAACACTTAGGCCTTTTGTATTGGCAAATTGCTGTGTCCTGACCATTGAGTTTAAACTAAATGGGGACAATTTTGACTTTGTACAATATTGTAAAACTGGTGATATCGGAGCAACTCCTGTTATACATTTCACCCGATTTTCATTTCCATCCAGTATGTTTCCCACGTAGCTCCATAGTATGCATCTAAGCTGGCTGGAGGACAAAAGGATGGACACTCTGGCTTAGAAATCGGTCCACATATCCAATTTTGTACACGTTGGCATGTGTCCAAAATATCTATTATCTGTGGAAAATGCATTTTGCTTTGCGATGTATGAAATTTTGCTTTGAGCATGAAATGTGCTCATTAATCACTTTGCAATTGCAGAAGCTATCTAGATAACTTGTTAATAATGCAAAACTAAAGAATAAGATTCTTTGAGAATTTCAAAGAGCTGGTATCCAAATTCACATACAGGATGGTAAAAAGCTAATGCAAAAGCACATTAAAAATTCAAGCAAACAAGAAAATAAACAACAGCAGGTGGAACTTATCTAGGAGGAACTGCAGAGAGAAAACAATCACATCTCTGGGACAACAAAATGAGGGTGAGTATTAATGGGCAAGAAATAATAGAAGGGGACTGAAAATCTTAATTAAATTTCCAAATGTAAAATGCTAGAAAGATTACAGAAAAAAATTGACATACGAAAGGACTAAAACGGGAAGATTTGTGACCAGGATTAATGGTAGTCTTTAGATTCCATTGCCACTTGCCTCCACTGAGAAAACTGTACAACTGAGATTCTTGCTTGTTCGTACAATCATTACATAGAATTTACAGCACAGAAACAGGCCATTTGGCCCAACTAGTCTATGCCAATGTTTATGCCCCACACGAGCCTCCTCCCACCTTTCTTCATCTAACCCTATCAACATAACCTTCTATTCCTTTCTCCCTCATGTGTTTATGTAGCTTCCTCTTAAACGCATCTATGCTATTTGCCTCAACTACTCTTTATGGTAGTGAGTTCCACATTCTAACCACTCTTTGGATAAAGAAGTTTCTCCTGAATTCCCTATTGGATTTATCAGTGACTATCTTATATTTATGGCCCCTAGTTTTGGCCTCTCCCACAAGTGGAATCATCAGTAAAGGTCCTGCAACTGGCCTCAGCACCCCTCGTTTAGGGAAGGGGCAATCAGCCAGGGTCAGGGACCCTAATTGCTATTTTGCAACACCCAGCTGCTAAGTGCATCTAGTTTGGTCTAGGCTGTGATGCACCTCATAGCCAAATACCCAGCCAACACTCACTGTCTAGGTTCAGATGTGAAAAGTGACCATTTAGATGAGGTACAGTGGGGGGAACCAGTATCCACAGGACTTTAGCAGTAACAGTGGAGTCCGTGCAAAGCACAATGCTATAGCCCTGATGACTAATCAATTATGATCAAATCACTAAATACTTTTATTTGTGTTAAAAGATTACTTTAGTGTTACACGTCTTTTACAGTAACAACTGTTCCTGCATATACTTGGTAGTTGCTCATACAGTACCTGTGAACCAAGATAAGGGGGCGGGGGGGGTCAATTTGAGGTTGGGAAACCCATTAGTACGGGTATCCCGGACGTCCTTGTGATTTTGATGTAAGGATGTATTTTATTTTTTTGTCGGTTTCCTGCCTGACTGACAGGTTGGTCTCAGTCAGACGGGAGAGCAGCCAGGGAGAGGATGTCTGCAGGTAAGTCTTTGTTTGCATGGGGGGGGAGGAGGGAAACGGGGGGCACGGGTGGGCAAGGGACACAGGTGGGCAAGGAGCATAGGTGGGCACGGGGGGGTCATGAGTCATGGGGGATGGGATCAGGGGTCAGTCACGGGGCGGGGAGGGTTCGAGGGTCATCGTGGGGGTCTGCGATCGTTGTGAGGAAGGGTTGGGGATCGGGGTCGGGGCTCCGCAATCGGTGGGGGGGATCCGCGCCTGGGGGGGGGGGGGGCGTGCAGTGCAGGTAGGCTTGTTGGGCTTGGGGGAAGTACTCCTGCTCCTCCGTGCCCACAAGCTGTGCCTTTCTCGGCACTTCGGGCCTTCTTGCCTCCTTTCACGAGATGTAAAACAGAAGACCCAAGAATCCTGACCCTCCCAGGGTTGAAATGGGGAATTAGTTAAAAATGGGGGCCTGAAGCCTCCTTGAAAAGTTTTAAGGCCTGACCCGCCTCCTGGGAGCGAGTTGGCCACCTGTCCCTCGTCCCACCCCCATGAAAACCGGAAATAGGTGGGTTGGAGGTGGGTCTGAAATGGTGGCAATTTTCAATGCTCCCCCACCCCCAACCCAACCATTTTTTTACTTTGGAAATTGAGCCCAATACTTAAATCTGATTTGAACCTTGCTTCTTGCTTCTTCAGACTATTTTGGAATATCATGCTGCACATAATTCCATGTTGAACATTAGGCAAATGCAACATATCAACACACTATTCCTTTAAGTTCAGCTATTCTATCAAAGCTAGAAGTTTATTCAGCAGATCCTGTGAATCATCCAAGCCACAGCAATGTAAATCAAGAAAATGCAATATGAGAACTCAAGATTTGAAATGAATGATAGATGACCTAATTCTGCAGTTAACACAATGGATAGGAGTAAAATCACAGTCCGGATATTCAGGAACACCCCTCTTCTGAAAAGAGCTGAGAGCTATAACCAAGAACGACCCCAAAATGTACCACTCATGACTTGAAAGAAGATGAGGATTTTTTGCATGCTAGGTAGTATATATTAAGGTACAATTGGAGACCTCACAAATCTGATCCTGGTGGTTGCTGGGAGCACAGAACAACTTGAGGAAATTGTACTGGGGTATCCTGTGGTGAGCCATAATTTCCCTATTGCCAAATGAACACTCTGACAACCTCCTTAGTAAGTAAATGCTGGTTAATTCTGCATACTGTTAACAGATTCTTGGTGGTGATAGGTTTTCTCAGCAACCTGACAAATGACAATCTGTATTAATGTATTCCAGCAGTGGGCAGATATTGACTTTGTTGAGCACAGAATTCATTGATGCTGACCAGTGAGACTGAGCTTTCTTCAGGTTTTTCATTTTTTTAATAGCTTTTCCAGCTGCTTTTTTCATTTCTTTATCCCAGCATTGATAGATGTTTAATCCATCAAACCAATGAGCTGAATATAATCAAATGGACCTTCCTACCCTTCATAAAGAGCTGTTCACATTTTTGTAATTGAAGTGGGCAAGAAACATTGTGGCCATTCTTTCTAAACAGATATTGACTTGGTCACCTGTAGCAAATTGAAATACTGTCCTGTGATGCTGGTGTTTCCTTATTAAACTTTGAGGTTGTCAGTTAAAATTACACTATTCTGTTCTTTTTAAAATATTGACTCCTATTTGTCTGCCTTGGCCAGAAAACTGTTACTTTGATCTGTGGTTAATTAAGATGCATTTGATGTGCTAATTGTTGTATGCAGGTGGTGGCAGCTGTGCAGACACAGAAGCAAACTAGCCAGAGGGTATCACAATTACTCATTAGAATTCTATAGGTTTTCATCATAGTGTTAAATGTAATTTCAGGAGGTTTTGTGTCAGTGTGACATGTCAAAGTAGGATTTCTTTGATTTGTAATCCTAATTTTAAAGGAAAATTGAACTTAAAAGTTGGACCATGTGTTGCAGATCTTCAGTTCATTCTCAATCCTGAGATGTCAGATGAAGAACACCATAATGTTATTCAATAAACTCTTATTACACATGCAACAAGGAAACATCTAAAGAAGTTAACAGATTGTTGGAGGAATATGTGTTGGACTGTTTGGGGTAAATTTTAACTTTCACCACTGGACGGAAAACTGGCAGTAGCAAATGGGCTGCCTCTTGTACACCCCGCCCGATTTCCCTTTCCACTTTTGACATTGAACTTACTATTAACTTATAACCAATGGAGCCAGCTGAAACTGAGTTGCAGTGATACATTTGATCTTCCTTTGTAATGTCAGATATTAATTCTTATCAGTTAATAATATCTACCTCAGTATCTTGCATACTCTTACTGTTTACGATTAAGATGCTACTAATTGTATTATCCTAAATGTGTTAATAAAGAAATTTTAGGTCATGATTTGGTGATCTGTCTTCCTCTTTGATAACTTTAGCAAGAAGAGGTTAGCTCATTCAATGAGCAACTTACTTGTTGTAAACAATTTTACAACACCAAGTTATAGTCCAACAAATTTATTTTAAATTCCACAAGCTTTCGGAGGCTTCCTCCTTCCTCAGGTGAACGGTGTGGAAATGAAATTTTCGAATCCTTCGCATTTGAAAATCACAGAACAATGCCTGGTGATTACTGCCCGTTGCCAAGGCAATCACAGTGAGCAGTCAGAAAGGTGTCACCTAAAAGGCCACCGAATATACAAACCCCCAAAAAATAAAGAGAAGGAAGACAGTCAATGACCCGTTATATTAAAAACAGATAACATTTGTTCGCTGGTGGGTTTACGTGTAGTGTGACATGAACCCAAGATCCCGGTTGAGGCCGTCCTCATGGGTGCGGAACTTGGCTATTAATTTCTGCTCGACGATTTTGCGTTGTCGTGTGCCTCGAAGGCCGCCTTGGAGTATGCTTACCCGAAGGTCGGTGGCTGAATGTCCATGACTGCTGAAGTGTTCCCCGACAGGGAGAGAACCCTTCTGTTTGGCGATTGTTGCGCGGTGTCCGTTCATCCGTTGTCGCAGCGTCTGCATGGTCTCACCAATGTACCATGCTCTGGGGCATCCTTTCCTGCAACGTATGAGGTAGACAACGTTGGCCGAGTCACAGGAGTATGAACCGTGCACCTGGTGGGTGGTGTCCTCTCGTGTGATGGTGGTATCTGTGTCGATGATCTGGCATGTCTTGCAGAGGTTACCGTGGCAGGGTTGTGTGGTGTCGTGGACACTGTTCTCCTAAAAGCTGGGTAATTTGCTCCGAACGATGGTTTGTTTGAGGTTGGGTGGCTGTTTAAAGGCGAGTAGTGGAGGTGTGGGGATGGCCATAGCGAGGTGTTCGTCATCATTGATGACATGTTGAAGGCTGCGGAGAACATGGCGTAGTTTCTCCGGCGATTTTTTGCTGTGGCCCGTCGGAACTGTCGATCGATGAGTCGAGCATCATATCCCGTTCTCACTAGGGCGTCTTTCAGCGTCTGTAGGTGTCCATCGCGTTCCTCCTCGTCTGAGCAGACCCTGTGTATTCGCAGGGTCTGTCCATAGGGGATGGCCTCTTTGACGTGGTTAGGATGGAAGCTGGAAAAGTGGAGCATCATGAGGTTGTCCGTGGGCTTGCGGTAGAATGAGGCGCTGAGGTGCCCGTCTTTGATGGAGATTCGTGTGTCCAAGAAAGAAACCGATTCTGAGGAGTAGTCCATGGTGAGCTTGATGGTGGGATGGAACTTGTTGATGTTATCGTGTAGTCTCTTTTGTGATTCCTCACCGTGGGTCCATAGAAAGAAAATGTCGTCGATGTATCTGGTGTATCCCCAACCAACGAACACCTCGCTATGGCCATCCCCAACCAACACTATACACCAGATACATTGTTTACAATTGTCAACCCCAGTCCATCACCGGCATCTCCACATCACAACTTACTTGTGTCAGGAGAATGAGTAGTTCGACTTGTATAATTGAAATGATCAGGTCAAACTATGATGCTATACTATGGTTGACATTCAGATGCTTGAATTGGTCTGTACATCAAACAGGATAACATTTCTGTGGTGCAGGCAAATAAGCACTGATTGCTAGTGTTGAGTTAAATTAAGACATGTTACTTCAATTTAAAAAAATATTATCCCAACTCTTCAGTTAAGAATATAGGTCCAAGAAAAGATCTTTCAGCCATCCAAGTATATTCAAGGGTGAGATCGATAGATTTTTGTACTCTGGGGGAATCAAGAGATATGGGGATTGGGCGGGAAAGTGGAGTTGAGGTCGAAGATCAGCCATGATCTTATTGAATGGTAGAGCAGGCTTGAGGGGCCGTATAGCCTACTCTTGCCCCTAATTCTTATGTTCATATTGTTCTTATGTTAACCCACTTTGTCTTCGAGGTATTTCAGCACCTGATCTGCCCCCCTTTTTAATCTTACGATGGGCCGAATGGCCTCCTTCTGTGCTGTAACCTTTCTATGATTCTACGTTGCTTGGGTTTCACAACAGGTGGAGTATAATTCCAGTTCAATGTGGAGTCGGGTTTCAAAAATGCTCTCTGCAATCCAGGATATGTTATAAATTTAGCGTTGAGGAAGAAAACACTGCTATCCACACTCTTGTAACAATAAAAAAATTACAACTGGGAACTTGAAATTTACGTAAGCACACATGTAAGGGAAGCAATCTCCTGGTGGAAATAGTATGAGTCACAGCCTGCGGAGTAACTCTAGACTTGCTGGCTCTGCTTCACACGTTACAGCTGCCAATCTCAGACTGATAATGTAGTATAAATGCAGCCTTGGTGAATAACACATCAAGCTGTTATTACAGGTGGAAAAATTTTATAAAGCCCCAACTAATGTCTTTTTTAATGTAATTAAATAATTGTTATTTGCAACATTAGTTCCAGGCAAAAGATAAGATTTGCTCTTTGATTATTATTTTAATATGTTGCTAAATTCAAATTTTGTAAAATGAATGGCAGATTCTGGTAGAACCCTGCAGAATTGGGTCTCCAGCTGGAGCTGAGTTTTGCATTTTTAAAGTCATACCCACTGAGTGTGAGTAGAACTTTGTTTTTATTTCGTTTAATTCACCTGAACTTTTTACTCACCAACAATTTTCTTTTTGAAAATTAGCAAAAGAAAGAAATGCACCTTTGGTATTGGGAGGAGAATTAGGAAGAGGTTGGGTCCACTGTAAATGTAGGCAGCAGAAAATGTAGAAGAAATGAGGATGGGCATAGGAACATAAAAACAGGAGTAGGCCATTCAGCCCCTTGAGCCTTTTGCACCATTCAATTAGATCATGACTGATCTTTACCTTAACTCCATTTACCTACCTTGGTTCTGTAACCCTTATTACCATTGCCTAACAAAAACCTATCAATCTCAGTTTTGAAAGTTTCAATTGACCGAGCCTCAACAGCTTTTTGGGGAGAGAGTTCCAGCTTTCCACTTCCCTTTGTGTGAAGAAGTGCTTCCTGACATCACCCCTGAACAACCTAGCTCTAATTTTAAGGTTATGCCTCCTTGTTCTGGACTCCCCCACCAGAGGAAATAGTTTCTGTTTACCCTATGAAATCCTGTAGTCATCTTAAACAACGCAATGAGAGCATCCTTTAATCTTCCATACTTAACGGAATACAAGCCCAGTCTATGCGACCTGTCCTCATAGTTTAACCTCATAGTTTAACCCTTTTAGCCCTAGTATTATTATTAACTTATGAGGACAGGTTGCAAAATTTAACCCTTTTAGCCTTGGTAAGTGAGCAGAGATGACAGTAGAGACACACTGACTTAGATGTAAGCTGACAAGTTCTGCATCTTAGTTTGGTAAAGCTGGAAAGCATCTTGTCCCCTTGGTGAGTTAATTGGTGAGAAAGATTCAGCTCAGCTTGCAAGATTTTTTTTTCTGCACCCTATAAAGGCTTGATTTCTTTTACACATTGCATAATGTACAGGCAGATATAAACACACATCGTACAATAGTGATTAGGGTATGGTAGCATAGTGGTTATGTTACTAGACTAGTAATCCATGAGGCCTGGCCTAATAATCCGGAGTCATGAGTTCAAATCCCACCATGGCAGCTAGGGAATTTAAATTCAATTAATTAAATTCAATTAATTAAATAAAATCTGGACTTTAAAAAAAAACTAGTATCAGTAATGATGGCCATGAAACTACCGGATTGTCAAAAAAACCCATCTGATTCACTAATGTCCTTTAGGGAAGGAAACCTGCTGTCCTTACCTGGTCTGGCCTACATGTGACTCCAGACCAACAGCAATGTGGTTGATTCTTAATGGCCGAGCAAGCCACTCAGTTATCAAGAAGGTGGCTCACCACTACCTTCTCAAGGGCAATTAAGGGATGGGCAATAAATGCTGGCCTTGCCAGTGATGCCCACATCCCATGAACGAATAATAAACAATTGTGATGTAGATAAGATAAGAGACTTAACGCTATAATGAAAGCAAATTATACAACAGTAAAATGTGAAGCAGTCATTCAATAAAGGCAGACATCCCTTGTTATGAGTCTCACAATACCAAGTTAGTAAAGCACTTGACCATTCAAATCAGTTACTAGGGCCCAGATTTTACTGTCAAAATATGGTGAGGCTAATGGCATTCGCCATTATTTATGTGCAATTCAGGCGAGGGGCAGGTGAGCAGTTAAACACAGATATCCAAAAGATACTGTCCAAGTTGCGCCACTCCACTTCGTGAAATCGGCATCTCACTATCTGCCTCACCATTGAAATGCATTGAATGGCGTGAAGTTGCTGTATTTGTGCGGTAGATACAAACTAAACTCGCCACAGACAGGTCAAGTCATTTCAAGCCTAAGTACCCTTTTAACGTGATGCGTTAATTACTGGCAATCAACCTCTCTGACACTGAAAATTAACTATTACAAGTCTCATTACTTCCGTTTTAATTGGTGTTGGAGATCTTAAAAATTTAAAATTTAAATTTGTTTTTTACTTTTCCCTATCTGTCTCTTTTTCTCTCCCTCTTAATCTAAACTTTCCCTCTCTTTATTTCTCTTTCTGTACCTGATTTGACATTGAATTCACCCACTCTAACTTACACTTCCTTCTCAGTCCTTGCGCTGTTAATTTCACAATCCTTCAATCTGATTGGTTAAAGATACACAGTTGCTTGCCCTGTTCACTCAGATCCCAGATGCCTTGTTCTCCTCATTGCCCCGTTATCAGCTCATAATTTCAGCAAAAAATTTAAAAACCTAAACGTGCAAGGGCAAGTCTAACTAACAGCAGATGCCGTTAGATGCACTACGACAGCAAATTATGGCCCTATGTATATTTAGAGCTGAGTCAGTATCATTGTTGCTTACATTTAATGGTTGTCCATTTAATGTGTTTTACTTGGGAATAAAAAGATGTTGCATAGATTTTAAAGCCAGCCATTTTAACTACAGCATTTTTATGTAACACCAAAACAGTGATAAAGTTTATGCCTCCATCAACAATGTTACCCATTTGGTCATTATGTCTGTTAGAGGAAATATATTCATATTAGCCTGAAAATATTCATGTGAAATAATATTCTTATGTTTGATTTATGGAGGAAGGGCAGTAAGATGTCTACAAAATTAGGAATTGCACCCATTATGGAGGGAAATTGGGGTCCATTTGTTTACAGTAATGAGCCTCATTATTCACAAGAATCGAGCATTTGTGCTCATTTCAGGGATGAGAAAGAAAGTTCAATTAAACTCAAATCTCTGAGCAGCTTGTGAGTGATCCTGCAAATCATTAGCCTTTTACTTGGGTTGGTTTCACAATTATTCAACCAAGAAGTTGTCAAATTAAATTGCTGCATTAATTTTGAAAAATAATTTTCATTATACAGTATTGGTTTTGAAAGTGAAAAATATGCTAATACTTGTGCTTGATCACATTTGCCTGGACCAAAATCTTGACTGCAGACATTTAGAGGGTAATTTTCCAACTTTGCAATTGTACAGGGAACCTCATACAGCTAGGGCACATGTTTGAAATTAATGCTTAGATAATCTTGCAACATGCATGGCCATATTTCCAATATGTGCTTCCCTGTTGGGAGTGCAAAGTCAGAAAATTAACCCCATTGACTCAGTCTTGTCATTTCTATATTATTACTGAATGGGGGTTTTAAATAAAATTCTGAAGGCATTCCAGTGTACGGTTCTATAGCATCTCACAGCATCCTGGTACCTTGCTCAAGTGACCATTTTTCAATTATGAGCCAAGACCACTAACGTCATTAGGCAATTTGATCATGGAGGGCATCACACTCAAACTTTATCCCGTCTTCACCAAATCACCAAATGCCCATACACTTATACTTTATAGCAGGGTTACTGGCTATTAGCTGATTGGTTTATGCTTCATAGTTCAGCAGCACAGAGTGAATTATAATGTTGCCCACCCTAGTTGAGAGCAGATAACTCAGCACAAGTAGAGATTGAACCGGGGATCTCCTTGGACTGGGTGTCTCAATACCACACCAGGTGGGATTAATCAGTTACTGATTGGGGTTTGGAGTCCTTGAATGATGTATTTGAATGCATTCCATTTGCATTTACAACTATTGATCATGAACTATAACAACGTCAAATTAAATGGAACTTTATTTCAAGGCTAATGAATAATTGACTATGGGATACAATAAATAACTACAAAAAGTTGAAAAATTTACCATCACACATAGTCAATTATTTATTAACCTCTCTGAGACTTGAAACAATTTTAAAATTATTTTTTTAAAGGTCAAATTTTGGTGGGCACAATTATGAGAGTATTTTAATATTCCCCATTAGGTCATGTAAGCTGCTTCTCACTTCTCTCCTGGAGTAAGGATGCATTTACGCTACAGGCTAAATTTTGAGAGACGCCATGCTGATGACAAGGCCTCACCAGCAGTCACTACATTTGGAACAGTGTAAACACAGTGCCTTTTTTCCCTGTTCATTAAGATCAAATGCTGGAAAATCTCAGGGCAGGGAGTGTCTGTGATTTTCTAATATACACTGGCAGTGTGCGAGGTGGAGGGTCTCACAAAATTAATCTGACAATTTTAACATTGTTGTAGTTTTTGTTTGCATGGACAGTAAATTTTGCAGTGCAAATCCGCAGTGTAGTTCAGGCCTGAAATGACTCGAGTGTGAAGCAGAATGCAACTACTCCAAGGAATCTCGCTCCACTTCGTTCTGGTATCAGATTGAGGCCTGACTCCAGATTCAAGCTCTATTTATAAGAGTAAATTTACAGAATCATGCTCCTGGTATGTAGCCTCATCTATTGGGAGTGTGTATCAGAAATTCAGATGTACATTAAGTTAAATGTATGGAAAATCATGGAGAGTGCACGCCTGAATTTCCAAACTGTGCCCTGAGCAGGTGAAACCAATTTGTACAATGATTCAATTGCAGTGTAAATGCATCTTAAATATTAAATTCATGGAGCCACCTCAGCCTCTTTGTTACAACTTGATTTAATCCACGTTTAATTTAACTCCATTATCCATTTTAAAAACCACTTCAAATTTAAGAGACTGCACTGAGTAGTGAGTTAGCATAAAGTCCTCATCTCTGTGACTTGAGTTTAAATACAACTAATAAGATGAGAGACTGCTGAGAAAATAGATGTTTCTGTGGCACGGTGTGGAGTACTGAGGCAGGAAAATATTCATCCATAATTCTTATATTTTCAAAGTAATAGTTTTAGCATGCAGTTGCGATCCAATATAAAAAAACAGTTTAAGGAGTGTGGCTGCCACTATAAACCATTTGAAAAATCTTTTCACTGACTTTGTATTCATGTGACACAAACAATGTCATCTGTGCTGCAGTGACTTCCTTTCTGAGATTGAATGTGTCTCTGGCAGTACAGGATGATACCAAGGATGGGAAACTCTAGTTATGTTCTTAGTAAATTGTAATGGTTCAACACTACTATATCAGCACTGTGTGTTCAGTTTTTGGGTGAATGTTGTACTTTGATGTTGCATGATCTTCAAAGACATTTGTGGACTGAAATAAATCAACACCAGAAAGTCCCCCTTGATAAACTTTCTCTCTTTATTGTTGTGGGCTGTTTTGTTTTTACAAAATGTACACATATCAATACACAAAGACACTATTGTAAATCTCAAATGTACAGGGACTGCACTACTCCTCAATTCTTACATTGTAAATGAATCAGAGCAGATTAGCTTGTACGTGTCTTTAGGATTCCATCTGTATACCTGAAATAGTCATGTGACTTCTACCTTGCCAATAAAAGGTGCTGTGTTTACTCTAGTTAAGAAACTGCGATGTACAAATGGATAGTATGTTACATTTCATTTGTCTTCTTTTCTCCACATTGCCCTATGTATTATTAAAATTACACTTAAATGGGCTATTGGATCATGTTTGGTTAGTCACACACACACACACACACACACACACACACACACACACAATCTGCTTCTCATCCACATGACCAAAAGTAATATCACAGTAGTGACATAACCATAGTCTTTATTATCTTTAGGAAGGCTCCTTGTTTCAGATGCTTAGTTTAAGAAAGCATGCATTTTACATGTGCAACTAACTTAAACATTTTAAAATAATAAACTCCATTCTTAATGTCATGACACTGATATGTTCATAACTCTGAAAAATATTTACTAGTTGAAAGCTTTACATCTGAACAAAACTCACTTGCATAATACATTATTTCAGCATGTTGCTGAGTTCGGTTATAGTAGTAGTGGTTTCTCCACTGATCACAGTCACTCATCCTTTCATTTAGAATCTCTGATGCTGTCTTTTAAAGTGCTTGATTGTCACTGTTGTTAAATGACATTTTCGAAGAGTTGCATGGATTTCATGATGTTCTCATCCTGTGCAAAAGAAAGCAGAAGACTATGAATCTTTAACCTACAATAGCAACTGGAATGCACTGTGCAACAAATCTGACACCAGCCAGAGGAATGAATCCCTATCAGATGAGTCTTTAAAAGATGGCTTTGGATGAAGATGGCTCTTCAGCACATTTGATCTCATCCCTCCAGAATACTAACCTTACTGTCTTCCCATTATCATTGTCTAGTTGTTTAAATTATTCGAGTGTCCTGCCATCAGCCATACTTCCCGGCACTAACACTCAACCACTTTGCAAAAAAATACTTCCTGACTCTATTCAAGCTTGCCCTTCACATCCTTGAACCTCTAGTCCAGCTGCCTTGGCATATCCAAAAATATTATTTTGGGTTTACTTATGAATTATTGTTGTTTTACTACAGTGTTATAGTTGTTTGGAAGATAGGAAACTAATTTAAGAGAATGATGGCAATGTAATATCAACTGTGCTTTGCCCATACTGTTACATTCTGCTTTCATCATTGGCCAAAAACCTTTAAATCATAAAGTGACATTAAGAGATTGAATTTCTCCCGATCATCCTCTGTAACTTTGGCAGAAGCTCCGGCAATTGATTGGGACAGTCCCACAGAAGTTTAATCCCTAAATATTCAGTAATGACCTAAATGAAACTTACAAAATATGGAAGATGCAGGAGATATGAAATGAAAAATGACCAACTGAGTTTTCCCTCTATTTGATGGCCTACTGAAACACTCCAAACTCCAGAGCAATGTACACCATGAGAATTTCTATTTGCTGGACAGGAACTATACATTCTCTCCCTGTAGGGCTATGCCCCACTTTTCTTAGCTTATGGAACTTCGGTGCAGATTAGTAACAGTCAAGGCTTAAGGGATCCAAAAGTGTGTTTGGGTTCTAGTGAAATATAACTGAGCTAAATGGCACAGTTTACCAGTATCGAGCACTGCTACTTGATCAGCTACACCCAGCCTCCCTATTAGGCAATTGGTTTACAAGATTATCTGTAGCCAAAGGGAAAGAATCCAGCTCTCAGTATCAGGCCTGCCCCTCCAGGTCATATCAATGAGCTTGGCTGGCTGTTCAATCATTAACAGGAACCCAGAATATTGCAGACCTGCCTAACTTAAAGAAAGTCAGAAAGAATGTGCCTTTCATGACCTCAGGACATCCCAGAACGGTTTATAGCCAAGGAAGCACTTTTGAAGTGTAGTCACTGTTGTAATGTAGGAAACGCAGCAGCCAGTTTTTGTACAGCAAGGTCCCACAAATAGCAATGAGCTAATGACCAGATAATCTGTTTTAATGATGTTGATTTAGGGATAAATAATGAACAGGACACCAGGGAGAACTCCCCTGATCTTCTTCAAATGGTGCCATGGGATCTTTTACGTCTACCTTAGAGGGCACACAGGACCTCAGTTTAATTTCTCTCAGATTACCAAGTCTGCCACATCATTTTGACTTGATTCCAATCTTCCATCACTAGGCATATCAACTTGAACCCAACTTGACCCATGAAGAGAATAATCACTAATCTGTCATTAGATGACTAGCAAACACAGGTTTAAGACCTCACTAGGTAGAAAGAAGTACCAGGAAC
Organism: Heptranchias perlo; assembly: GCF_035084215.1. Lineage (NCBI taxonomy): Eukaryota > Metazoa > Chordata > Chondrichthyes > Hexanchiformes > Hexanchidae > Heptranchias > Heptranchias perlo. The sequence continues at coordinate 105,173,313 of NC_090325.1, read as the reverse complement.
TCCCCATGAGTGGCACATGGTGAGCAGTGCACATAAAATGTGTGAATATGTTGCGACCATCTTCTTGACTACAGCATGGACACATCATATCCCATTGAACAGTCATTCCACCAGGATATTATTGGATTTTGGAACTGTATCAACTGTAGGCACCTTGCATTTTTAATGGTGACTTAGTTAAAATAAGTAACTGTTTTTATGGTTAGGACAAGTGATTTGGGATCTACACTAATCCCATGTAACGTGATTTGCTGCCTGAGTCCTGCGATTTTGCATAACAAATTCTTAAGGTCGTCAAAATGACTGTCTAAGTTGATTGGAGTGATAAATCATTTGCCTTATTTATGGTTGCATACAGTTTGTAAATTTTAAAATGTTGACTGAGAAAATAGCTTTACCTGTCAGCTCTGTAGATGTGAAGTACAAGAATGGCTTGCAGATATAACAGACATTAGATACTGGGATAGTTTGGGAATCTGACTAGATCCTGATTTATTTTCAGCACAATAATTGCACAAACTGCAACAATCATCTTATTCAGTCCATAATATAATGCAGAATACAAGTATTTCACATCCTGGAGCTTTAGATTTGTTAAATGAGTTTCAAAAATATGTTTCCATGAAAACTGGGTAACTTTTATCAAGAACCTGGTGGTTTACACAGTATTAAATATTAACAATTTAAATATTGAAAAACATAACTGGGCAGCTTATAAAATACAGTTAATAAGAATATGTCCTGCCAGTTATGATTTAGTGAGTGAATTATGCTGGCTGTAATGAATGGTTTATTTTGCATAAGCTACCTACTCTTTCCCTGAATCTCTGTTTTGTCAAGGATCAACATAATAGAATCATGGACATTTTGTACAGAAAGAGGCCACTTAGTCCACCATGCTTGCATTAATTCCAGATTGGACCTATCTAATCTACTCCAAGGGGTTGAAGTGGACAAGCAGAGGGATTTAGGGAGGAAATTTCAGAAAGTGGGACCCTAGCGGCTGAAGGCACTAGGTGCCTTGAGGGGGGGGTGGGGGGGGGGGGGGTGGGGGGTGGGGGGGGAAAGAGAAGGAGGATGTACAAGAGGCCAGAGTTAGAGAAATGGAGAGTGTTGGGATGGGGGGGTGTTGTAGGACTGAAGGAGGTTACAGAGATAGGAGGTGTGAGGTCATGGAGTGGTTAAATGACAAGGATGAGAACTTTAAACATAGTCACACGATATTACAAATAAAATGTATTTTTAGTATTGTAACCTGAAGAACTGGTTCAGAAACCATGCTAAAGCAGTGCAGCTACTAGTCTCTCCCTCCTAATAAAACTCTTATTTTGGGTGTAATTTGAGCATAAAATACTGCAAATAATCTAAACATGTAAACTCCTTTTTTGAATAAAATATAATTTATACACCTGTGATACTTCAGATAATATAAACTTGCCTTGGGGGCAGTGTGTCTTTAAGCGCATGTACAGTAGATATGTGTATAATCATGTGTAGGTCAGTAGAGGGGTAACAGGGCAGCTGACTCCTCACATGCAGAACGTGGTCCACTCCCTGCTGACAATGTGGAAAATGTTCTGCAACGAGCACACTATTCTTCATTTTCATTTATGATTGCTTTTTATAAAACCTTAACATCAAACCCGGAGTAAAGGGAAGATTTTCTAAAAAAAGGATTTTTATGAATAATAAGCCTGCCTTACAGCCAATCTAATCACAATAACCAACCATGGATTTCTAGTGTTTGGCAATTATGTGCAGCCAGTTCTTTAATTGCGACCAATTATTAATAACTGGCCAAGTTGTTGTATTCTACTAATTTCAATTTTATAATTGCAACGCATAACACAAAACTGTAAATAGTCGTGCGTCTAAAGTATCAATAGTTAGCAACCTTGGACATCTGAGTGAGAAAGAGAGAGAAAAAATAGAAAGAGAAAGAAAAAAAGGAAGAAATGCTCAGAATTATGGACAAAACCAACTGACAAACCACTCACTTTTTGGCAGGTATCAATGAATTCATCAATGGTGACAACCCCATCTTTATTTTTATCCATTTTCTGTTAAAAAAGATAAAGTAAAAAAATAATAATTCTATTGTGACATAAAAGACAGAGAAAACATATTATTGACAGAAATAATCCCCTGTAGCATATGGGAACTGGTAAAACTGTTGGGAAAACACATAGAAGCAAAATAGTTTATATTTGCTAACACATTTCTGATTATCTAAATATTTGGAATAATGAAGATGTCATCAATGCTGCCATACAACCATGTAGATAACCCAATGGAGAGTGCAGAGACGGCAATGCACTGTGTCACAAGGCAGCAAGATGCAGACTTGTACTTGTCATTTCTTATGTTGCTAAGCTACTCGGCAGCAAATTCCCATGGGTCTCTATACCGGCACTTGCCCCACCTGTGCCCTCCAGCACCAACCCCGCTGCAGTATGTGGGGTCAGGGGAAGGGCACAGTGGACACGCACACCATGACAGGTGCACCTTGGTCTGTCTCACGGCCTCTTGCACCCTTCAGGAGGCCGATATGCTTCAACCCATTCAGTGTACAAGCCCCCAAACTTACAGCGGATTCCTTTGAGGCCAAGAAAGTGAGAACTCTCAATATAGGGAGTCACTGCCCTCAGCGACATTTCCAGGTCCTGTTGGAGTTTATAGACATTCTACTGGATTCCCATCGGAATCATGATGGGAACTCACTGCAATGGCCGAGGAATTCCCAGGCCCTTATCTCTAGGTCTACCATAAAATATTTCACCATAAGGAAGGAGTAGTCAGTGGCTAGGTCACCCTGGGCTACTGTTGCTTTGCTTCTGTGAGGGAGCTTTGAGAGGAACGTTAACAGAGACCTGGGCCTAAATTTTAACCCAGAAGAACAGTTGGGTTGGGGAGGGGGCAGTAAAAATTTTAAAAATCTAAAACCCGCCCACTTCCGGTTTCCATGGAGGCAGGACAAGGGGCAGGCGACCAAGCCGCACTTAGGAGGCAGGTCGGTCGCTGAAAACTTTTAAGGAGGCTGCGGGCCTCCATTTTTACAGCTTTTTTATTTTTTAACTCCTGGAGGCCAGAATTCCCGGGCCTTCTGCTTCACGCCACAGCAGAGGAGGCAAGAAGGAGGAAGGAGGAAGTCTCCGAAAGCTTGTGAATTTAAAATAAAATTGCTGGACTATAACTTGGTGTTGTAAAATTGTTTACAATTGTCAACCCCAGTCCATCACCGGCATCTCCACATCATGTTTCTTAAATGATTGCAGAGTTTTTGTTCCACTGCTCTGTCCGGAAGTTTAATCCATAAGTTGATCACTCTTTAGGTGAAGAAGAATTTCCTGATATCTGTCCTAAGAATACCTGCTCTGGTTTGAACCTGTGTCTCCTAGTTCTACTGCAGTTTAATTTAAAGTAATATTTAGGATTTACCTTTTCCATTCCCTTGACAATCTTATACACTCTCCGAAGCCTCCTTTCCGGGCTGAGAAGCCTTAGTTTCTCCAGTCTTTTCTCATAACTCTGACACTCAGGATCAGGCTTTTGTTAATTTGAAGTAACCCCCATATATAGTTAGCAATGTACATAGTACACATAGGGGATATTTTAATGGAACAAACAATTTTTAAATACTTTTGAAAGAATCCTTTGAAGTAAATAGCTAGCTGTTGCATTTTCATCAGTTTTCTGAGTTAAATGTGCTGTGTTTGTGTTCACTATAATATTGCATTTCACATACCTGGAAAAAAATTTCAACATGCTGCCTGGGTGTTTCATCTCTGAGAACAGGATACGTGTATTTTCCCATCATGTCATAAATAGATTTCATAATGTCCAACATCTCCTGTAAACCGTAAGGATTAGAGAGGTATATGATTAGATGAAACCAATACATGCAAAAATATCCATTCCACATTGATTACATTCCACACAAACATTATTCTACAGCTTTTCCAGGCTGAAAACTGCATACATCTCCTTTCCAGAAACCTTGGCTTCCCTTTTCTTACGGGGTGGGTCTATAGTGACCCTGACCCTTTTTTTCTGGGTTTGTGCTCATTGCGAACACAGGATGGGCTCCTGGTGAGATGTCAGTCACCAAGAGGGAGCCCACTGCTATGAGAGAGAAAAACACCTTCAGTGCCTGGAGTCGGCGGCAGTAGAGATGGGAGGTTGGGAAATCAGCTGCTTTCCAGGCCCTCGCTGTCATTTACTTACAGCTGGGCAGTGAGGAAGCAGTCGACTAACCTACGTACAGCAGTGCAGGGAGCAAAATTCAGAGTTAGGGTGGGGACGCAGCAGTCAGCCTCCCCACCTGATTCCCACAGGCTTATCACCACTTTACAAGCTGAGGAAAATTCAGCTGAACATGATAAGGACTCCAATGCCCGGTGAGGAGGGGGGCGGGCAGGTCGGTGGACGTCCTCGTGGGCCTGTCCAAGGTGGCTATCCACAGGTCCAGGATGCTCGCAGTCCGTGGGGGCGGTCGCTCGGCCTGTCTGCCTCTCTTTCGCGGGTTGCTCTGCGCCCGGGTGGCCCTGGAGATGGAGCACGCGGTGTCTGCCGGTACGCTTGAGGCTTTCCGCGACCGGTGGGCACCGCAGGGGCTGGAATGCATCCTGAACGAGGATAATAACATTTTGATTTGAACACTTGGTTTTGGTTTGTTTGGTTTTTAGTTGTTAAGCACACCCCACACCCCCCCTTCTTATAAAAGGGGGGCCTAATTTAGAGAAAAAAAGAAAGAAAAAAAAAATTAACCCCTTTCACTCAAGCAATTTTAATGTTACAAAATATAGTCCAAAAAAAAATAAGGACTCCAATCAATGCAGGATTCTGCTCAGCTGGAGAAAGTCTGCAAGGCCTGAGGTGCAACACAACTGTTCCTTCTTTCTTCTCTAAATGCAAGAAGTCTGAGGCAGCGCTGCATCAGACTCAGACGGGGCACATCTGAGTAACAGAAAAATGAAACTTCTGCTCATGCAGTAGAGGATATAACAGCCAGGGAGCTATGAGGGTGAAGCCTAGAATATAATCATTGTACTGTTAAACCTTTGTTACTGGACCATCCAAAACAATGAAAGAGATCAAACCTCAGTGTATTCCTGATGTAGTAAAGCTAGTGAAATGATGGCACTATTTTATACCATAGCCCATTATACTGGAGAAGTAGGTGGCAATCGGCAACATCGGCACAGGACAGACTTGAGGGAATTGGTGAGTAGACAGCACTCATCTCTAAAAACTTCTCCTAGCTGAGGAGGATCAACTCTTCTTTTCTAATGATTAACTTTCAAAGCCCCTAAGCATTTTGTATTTTTTTTTAAATGTCCTTGTTTTACATTATATCAGAGGTCCGTTTACATCTTTCTACATTAAGGTATGTTAGTTAGCCAGACCTAACCAAAATGTAATATTTAGAGATATGCAAAGCTTTTCACACAAAGCGAAAGTGTTGCCCTGACTGTTTATGTAATCGTTTATATTTCACTGACCCTCCCTTTTCAACTGTTTTTAACTCCCTGATAGAACACCTGGCTTAATTGTCATTTTTTTTTCACTGACACCTTGCATCAGAGCTGCTCAAATGTCTCACCCAAAACACTAACTATCTTTTCTGTTTCAGATGCTGACCATCCTAATGTGCAATTTCTGCATGTTCTATTTTCATTTCTGATTTCCAACATTTATAGAACCATCGAATTTACAGCACAGAATGAGGTAATTTAGCCTATGTACCTGTGCCACTGCTAACTCTTTAACTGGATCAATCTACTTTCATTCCATTTATCTGCCCTTTCTCCATATACTTTTACATTCTTCCTGTTCAGATGCTTATCTAAATCCCTTTTAAATTATGGGCAACATTTTTTGAAACCCTTCGCCTTTGGTGGGGAGCATATATACAATGAGCAGATTATCAGAAAATTGTGGGCTGTGCAACCAAAACTTTCCAATAAGACACCCATTACGTGCAAGGCCATGCCATCAACATAGAGTCTCAGAAAGTCTTGCCCACAACCTCTGCTTCGGTGGCCACTTGTGGTAAAGCATTCCATTTTCTAGTAATTCTGATCAGATTTTTTTCTAACTTACCTTTTTTCTTTTAATCTCCATTTTTAATTACTTTCCTAATTTAAGTTGTCCCACGAGTGTTTTAACACATTGCATACACCTTTTCAACAGAACAGAAGTTACTGAACACAGGTCATAATATATTTGAAGCTAAAATGTTCTGAATATTATCAAATCCAAGAACTACAATTTATTTCAATCCAAAGTTATTAGTAGACAATAAAAGGAAGTCTGTAACAATAAAATCAGTTATCAATTGAACCTTCTCCCTGGCACATTAACCTTTCTATTGATTGGAACAAAATGCCTCCAGGAAGCCACGAGCATATATTAATGCTTTCATCATTGCAGCTGACAGTGTTTTTTTATATTAGGTGGCAGAGGAACTGGATGCTTCCAGAGGCAACTATGAGAATGATAGATGTCTCACGAATTTGATCTTGGTAGGTGCTGGGAACAGAGAAAAACCTGGACAAATTGACTGGAGTGTTATAAATTTATCACAGACTTTCTCCAATTTTGCGCATGAAATCGGGCAGGATAGTGGAGGAAAACAGGGCACAGTTGGTTGGTGAGGTCTATTTCTGCGCCATCGCCTAGACCTCGATCTCCTTCCTCCTGTCTGCAAAGTGATGGCCGCGGGCCACCCTTTTCCTACCCACCACAGGTAAATGTCAGCAAGGGCAGGGACCCGGTTCTAGGCTGATCTCTCTCTCCTTACTGCCGCTGTCTCTGCCAACCCCACGTACTGCTAGGGGTAAGGTAGCATTAGGCCCTGGGGCAGCAGCAGTAGTAAGTCCCTAAAGTCGATTGATGGAGGGAGAGGGCCTAGAGATGATTGACCCCTGGATTTTGGTGGGAACCTTTTAAGATTGAGGTGGCCCTCTGCCTCATTTGTGCTGAATCATCCAAAGGTCTTATAACTGACAGGGCTAAGGTTTTAAACTAAAAAGGGGGGGAAGTGAGGGGAAATTTAGAAATCAAAAGAGAAAAGTCAAGGCAACAGAACAGTGTAGTGATTTGGGTAAAGATAAGCAGATTGTGGTAGGGACAGAGAGTTTAATGGTATAGGTGCATCAGTGCAGAAGGTCAAAGCAGGGAAAAATGGTAAAAAGATAAAGGCTCATTATCTGAATGCACGAAGCATTCGTAACAAGATAAACAAATTAATGGCCAAATAGAGATAAATGGGTTTGATCAAATAGTCATTACAGAGACATTGTTGCAAGGTGACCAAGGTTGGGAACTAAATATTCCAGGGTACTTGACGCTTTGAAAAGACATGCAGAATGGATAGGGTGGTGGGGGTAGCCCCGATAATAAAGGAATAACACAAGGACAGTAGTGAGAAAGGATCTTGGCTCAGAAGATCAGGAAGTAGAATCAGTATGGGTGGAGATAAGAAATAACAAGGGGCAGAAAACGCTAGTGGCAGTAGTTTATAGGCCCCCTAATAGTAGCAATACCATTGAACAGAGTATTAATCAAGAAATAATAGGAGCTTTTAACAAAGGTAATGCAGTAATCATGGGGGACATTAATCTTCATATAGACTGGGCAAATCAAATTGGCAAAAGTAGTTTGGAGGACGAGTTCTTGGAATTTATTTGAGAAAGTTTCCTAGAGCAATATGTCATGGAACCAACCAGGGAACAGACTATTTTAGATCTTGTATTGTGTAATGAGACAGGGTTAATTAGTAATCTCGCAGTAAAGGATTCTCTGGGGAAGAGTGATCATAATATAACAGACTTTCACGTTGAGTTTGAGAGTGGCGTACTTAAGACCGAAACTAGAATCTTAAACCTAAATAAAGCCAATTACATAGGTATGAGGGGTGAGTTGGCTAAGGTAGATAGGGAAATTAGATTAAAAGGTATGACAGAAGATAAGCAATGGCAAACATTTCAATAAATATTTCAATAATCTCAACTAATATACATTCCATTGAGAAATAAAAACTCCACAGGAAAAGTGATCCACCCGTGGCTAACTAAAGTAGCTAAGGATAGTATTAGATTAAAAGAAAAGGCCTATAATGTTGCGAAGAAGAGTAGTAAGCCTGAGGATTGGGAGAGTTTCAGAAACCAACAAAGGATGTCTAAAACATTGATAAAAAGGGAGAAAATAGAATATGAAAATAAACTAGCAAGAAATATAAAAACTGATTGTAAGAGCTTCTACAAGTATGTAAAAAGAAAAAGAGTAGCAAATGTAATTGTTGGTCCCTTAGAGGCTGAGACAGGAGAAATTATAATGGGGAATAAGGAAATGGCAGAGACGTTAAACAAATATTTTGTATCTGTCATCTCAATAGAAGACACAAAAAGTATACCAGAAATAGTGAGAAAACAAGGGGCTAGTGAGAGTGAGGAACTTAAAGTAATTAATATCAGTAGAGAAAAAGTACTGGAGAAACTAATGGGACTAAAAGCCGATAAATCCCCTGGACCTGATGGCCTACATCCTAGGGTTCTAAAAGAGGTGGCTGCAGAGATAGTGGATGCATTGGTTGTGATCTTCCAAAATTCCCTAGATTCTAGAACGGTCCCAGTGGATTGGAAGGTAACAAATGTAACACCGCTATTCAAGAAAGGAGGGAGAGAGAAAACAGGGAACGACAGGCCAGTTAGTCTGACATCATTCGTCAGGAAAATGCTGGAATCCATTATTAAGGAAGTGGTAACAGGGCACTTAGAAAATCATAATATGATTAGGCAGAGTCAACATGGTTTTATGAAAGGGAAATAGTGTTTGTCAAATCTATCAGAGTTTTTTGAGGATGTAACTAACAGGGTAGATAAAGGGCAATCAATGGATGTAGTAGATTTGGATTTTCAAAAGGCATTCGATAAGGTGCCACATAAAAGACTGTCATGCAGGATAAGGGCTTATGAGGTTGGGGGTAATATATTAGCATGGATAGAGGATTGGTTAACGGACAGAAAACAGAGAGTAGGGATAAATGGGTCATTTTCAGGTTGGTAGGTTGTAACTAGTGGGGTGCTGCAAGGATCAGTGCTTGGGACTCAGCTATTTACAATCTATATTAATGACTTTGATGAAGGGACCGAGTGTAATGTATCCAAGTTTGCTGACGATACAAAGCTAGGTGGGAAAGTAAGCTGTGAGGAGGACACAAAGAGTTTGCAAAGGAATATAAATTTGTTAGGTTAGTGGACAAGAACGTAGCAGATGGAGTATTATGTGGGGAAATGTAAGGTTATTCACTTTGATAGGAAGAATAGAAAAACTGATTTTTTTTTAAATGGTAGGAAACTATTAAATGTTGGTGTACAGAGAGATTTGGGTGTCCTTGTCGAAGAAACACAAAAAGTTAGCATGCAGGTACAGCAAGCAATTGGGAAGGCAAATGGCATGTTGGCCTTTATTGCAAGGGGGTAGGAGTACAAGAGGGGCACGGAGATTTCGGGCCATTTACTCAATTATAGAAACACCTTAGAAAAGCCGAAGCAATTACCAAAGTAACAGGTTTAGTGAATAATGGAAATACAAATCTTCCCTGTAATTTAGATTTGATGGTAATATTATTCATTGTGATCTGTTCGAAATGCTGTATATATGTTTCTGCCTCTATAGAGAATGCCTAGGCCACCCCATTATAAGGACATCTGTTTAGTCATCGTACACTTTATTGGAGTACAAGTAATCACAGAATGACAGAATCTTAAGGCACAGAAGGAGGCCATTTGGCCTGTCGTGCCTGTGCCGGCTCTTTGAAAGAGCTATCCAATTAGTCCCACTCCCCTGCTCTTTCCCCATAACCTTGCAAATTAGTTATCTTTAAGTACATGTTCAAATGGTGCACAGTAGGACACCTTTATGTAGTAAACGGAATCCAACAGTTTTATTGAATCTCACTCAAAAGCTGAGAAAAATTCAAGGCAGAGAGTCAAAATATCCTGGAGAAAGTCCACACATTACTAAAGTCAGGAGAAAGTGGGACTCCAATTCATGATGTGTCATTGCCAATGTGCCAAGAAACTCTTTTTCAACAAATATAAATTCTCTGTAAAGAAAATGAATTGAGTATTTTACCTCTTTGGTTACATATCCATCCTTATTTATGTCATATAAATTGAAAGCCCATTTAAGTTTATCCTGTATTGTTCCACGAAGTAAAACAGAAAGACCCATGACAAAATCCTGAAATGACAAAGGATTAGGAGTTTAAGAAGTGTTGTTCAACCTACCTATTATATATAAAAAACAGTGATTAATTTCAACATTATAATAGCTTTGCATTTGTAGGTGGTACTGTGAAAGAACATTTTACCACCTAACATTATATGACTGTCAATCAAGTGAGCTCAAGCCCATTGTCAATTCTAACTGTAGTACTTAATGTTCACCACAGGGTGGCGCTGTAGCAGCACATTTCCTGGAGAATGGCAGACATCTTGCTAAAGCTGAGTAAAGGCAATTCCATTGTACAGAAATCTATTCTTTTGTGCTTTTCCTACTCCTGCTGTTGCCGTCTGATGTGGGTTCTACTCTTGGGGCCCATTCTGCTTGCCAGATCATTCTGTTTGGCGGCAGTATTCCACCAGTGTTTATTAAATGGCTACTCTGGCCACTGGGCCATTCTGCCTATTGCTGCTGGCTGCTTAGCTGCCCTTGTTTGATTGCTTGCCAGCCAATTGGCTGGTCAGCCTGCCTGTTTACCAGCCTGTGTGCTAGCTTCACTGGACTTACAGTACTGAGACACTGTTACTCGCTGCCACCCCTCAGCCCCCCCGAGCCCTGTGGTAACCAGAGGGAAAAGCCATTTTTCATGCTGCATCTTTTTGTTCCTGCCGATCAGACTCTTGATGGCCCCTGTCTTTATTTAATAAATTTCCACAGCAAAGCCTTCATCATTATTTAATTAATTCTTCCCAGAATAGCACTGATCTTTATTTAATTTTGTTGAGTGAAGCCTGGATCTTTATTTAATTAACATTGCTGACGTGTAAGGGTCCTTTCAATTTATTAATGCAACGTCTTTATTTAGTTAATTTTGTTAATTTTCCCCCATCTTCTCACTCATTCTTTCAGCTTATTCTACTACCCCATCCCCTTTCCCCTCTTTCCATCCTGTTCTCCATTCCCCATCATCTCCCCACTCTTCCCCCTCCCTTTCCTACTCCTTAAAATAGTTGTGTCACTGGTTCCAATAGTGCAGCCACTTTCTTTTGCCTCCAATCCAGTTCTGATGTTCTCTGGCGGCCTTTGATTCTCTCTCTACCCATCCCAAACTGCTCTACCTTCCCCTCCTAACCCACCGCGCTGTACCTTGCCATTCTGCCAATTCTCACCCTCTATCTTCACAGTCCTATGTCTGCCCTGGTCCAGTTGTTTTTCACCCTCTATCTCTCCTTGACTGGACATAGTCTTGGCTCCCTGTGTGCAATGCCATGGGAAATCGAATAGTATCTATAGAATACAAAGGCCACTCATTGACACTTCTCACAGAATAATGGGCAGATGCAATTCCCAAAGCACCAGCATACCATTTAATAAAAATTAAATTTGACTTATTCAATCACTGTGAATCAGTGGCCCTGTTATCCTTTACATGGAATAAGCACCCTTATTGTTAGAAAATAGCGAAACCTCTGAGCAATGCCATGGGAGATCCAGTAAAAATATAAAAACAATATAACATGCAAAATAATACTGTGCGCATAATATGATAATACTGTTAATAAACTAATATAACCCTTTATTCTAAAGATGTTAAACTAAGACCCCATTGCTTGTTCCAGTGGTTCAGGCAGACAGTAAAAATTCTGTCCATTCCACCAATACCATCAAAAACATATTAACTGGTCATTCATTTAATTGCTGTTTGTGGGATCTTGTGCACAAACTGGCTGTCGTGATTGCCTGGATAGCAGCATTACACTTCAAAGTAATTTATTACTTGTTAAGCACTTTGAGACATTTCTCAGAGATGCGATAAGATGCTATATAAATACACCCAAAATTATGCATGATTTTCCATTGACCTTACAGTGGGTAATACTGGATTAAAATAATCTGCTTCCCAAGTCAGATTGATTGGATCTGGAACTTAGTTGTCAGTTGTGAAGATTGATGTAAAGGTTAAAATCAATGTCGATTACGCATTCTGAGTTATTTGGCACAAATATCAACTGAATTCAAATGGTAGATCTGAGTCATTGCTGTGATAACATGTTTTGAGTGTACTCCACTGGAAGGCACATTGGGGAACCGATGAGTCCAAATCATTCATTCATTTCTTCCTTGCATTGCCCCTGGTGGTTCTCCCATGCTTCGAACTCTCCTGTTACTGTGAAGGGAGCTGCAGTAACACCCTGACACCATTAGCTGGATAGGTGCCAGGCTAAGCACCTGGAAGACTAAAATGGGATTCAAGCAACCATAAAATAGGAACAAAACTGATAGGAGATCCTCTTAGCAAGGATTTCAAACATTGGGGCTGACTAAAAATATATACAGTGCGCAGATTCAGTAAAGTATATAAAAAAGTAACACTCACCTCAAAACTCACTGAACCATTGTGGTCTGTGTCGAATGCATTAAACAGAAAGTGTGCATACGTGGATGCGTCTGGAATGGAAAAAAAGTAACTTTCTCAACAATTCAATTAAAACGTATTATATGCTGCAAAACTTCCAATTGGGATGAATTTTATTTCATCAGATTTGATGTGAAAGTGAATTGACACAATATTAGACCAATAAAACAAAAGAGAAATGAAAACAAACAGAACCCTGACTGTCTAGTATCCTGCATATTTTCAATTTCATGTTGCAAATTAAATAGACCTTCTAACTCATCACATTTTTGATCGCTGACGTTTTCACTGACATTTTCATTATCACTTTATTAAATGTTGTCAAGAGCTATTAACCAGAGTCAGAGAATTCTTTTCTTGAGCTCATAGACATCCTCCAACTAAATATTGGGAAGACCGAAGCCATTGTTTTCGGTCCCTGCCACTAACTCCGGTCAATAGCTACCGACTCCGCCCCCTCTGAGGCTGAACCAGACCGTTCGCAACCTTGACATCCTATTTGACCCTGAGATGAGCTTCAGATCCCATATCCGCTCCATCACCAAGACCGCCTACTTACACCTCCGTAACATCACCCGTCTCTACCGCTGCCTCAGCTCATCTGCTTCCGAAACCCTCATTCATGCCTTTGTTACCTCTAGATTTGACTATTCCAATGCTCTCCTGGCCAGCCTCCTATCTTTCACCCGCCAAAAACCTGAGCTCATCCAAAACTCTGCTGCCCATATCCTGACTCGCACCAAGTCCTATTCTCCCATCACCCCTGTACTCACTAGATTGGCTCCCGTTCCAGGAATGCCTCGATTTTAAAATTCTCATCCTTGTTTTCAAATCTCTCCATGGCCTCGCCCCTCTCTATCTCTGTAACCTCCTCCAACCCTACAACCTTCCGAGATCTCTGTGCTCCTCCAATTCTTGCCTCTTGCGCACCCCTGATTTTAATCGCTTCACCATTGGTGGTCATGCCTTCAGCTGCTGAGGCCTTAAGCTCTGGAATTCCCTCCCTAAATCTTTCTGCCTCTCTACCTCTCTCTCCTCCTTTAAGACACTCCTTAAAACCCACCTCTTTGACCAACCTTTTGGTCACCTGTCCTAATATCTCCTTACGTGGCTCGGTGTCAAATTTTGTTTGGTAACGCTCCTGTGAAGCGCCTTGTAATGTTTTACTACATTAAAGACACTATATAAATGCAAGTGTTGTTGTAGACATTATGTCTATCATGCCAACAAAATAATACATTTTCCATCACTGCTGCTTCTGTGTTGGTTACACACGTTGCTAACACAATAAGGCTGGTCTACACTTTGTGGGAAGTTCTGAAGAATTTTAAGTAGTCTGTGGCTAATCTAGTTGTTAAATATTATGGGGCTGAGGTTCCTTAAGGGTTGCACCAGCCTCTGCTGTTTCTGGGAATTCCTGTGTAGCAAAGTACGGGGGCGGAACCTCCAACTTGACCCTTACTTGGGCACCTGTGTCAGAGGGAGTGGGGCTGAGGACGGAGACTCCCAACACTGTAAGGCCTTTTGCCTGGGGTGGACAATTCAGGTTGGGTGTATTACTGGAGGTTTGATCATGTGACATCTGATCATATGATGTTCGATCACATGACATGTGATTACAGGACACTTGCCTGCAATTTGTTATTGCACTTACCTTAGAAAGTTAGGCCACACATGCAAAACACTTTCCTTTAACTGTTCCCCTTGCACTCTGTTTCTCCATGTCTGGAACTATCCCAAGCTGCCTGTCGCTTTACCTAAATATTGGGAAGACCGAAGCCATTGTTTTCGGTCCCCGCCACTAACTCTGGTCAATAGCTACCGACTCCAGGAATACGTCCAACCTGAATTGTCCACCCTAGGCAAAAGGCCTTACAGTGTTGGGAGTCCGAGGGGTGGGGAACCCTCCCCACCCCTCGGACAACCCTTCCCCCAATTCATTAAAACATCCCCTTTTAAATCTACAGTGTTCATTTTGGAACTTCACTCCACTCCCTCAACTGCAAAAGAGTTCGAAACTAGAACTCTTCAAAATCATGTGTATGATATGTTAATATATCCAAGGAAGCATTAAACTTCTGAAGACTTATGTCTAAACAGTCACCTTAACTGAAAAACATTTCTATCAAAATAATTTCTCGTGGAACTATCTGAGAGCTCTATCATTAGCATTTCTGGATCTCAAGATATGGGATATCTTTTTGACCAGTTGTGTAAAAGGAGTTTTCTCTTTTAAAACATATAACTTTCTAAAAGAATGGAATTGGGTCTGGATCTCCTTGATAACTGGTGACAGTCAATTGATCCATTCCCACTCTCCCAATCCTTTGGCAAGTAAAACCAAAGCAAAAAAATGGTGTTTTTTTATATATAAAATGTGATTTAAACAGGCCAAGGCAGCCAATGTGCGTGGGATCGTGTCAGCATAGAGTGCAAACTTCACTCTGCACATAAAGAACTCCCGACTGTATTTGTAGCTATAACCCACCTAGTCCAGTTGCAGGAGCGAGGGAGAGCCTATCTCCAGCACGATGTAGTGCCTTTAGCCTTTTTGCTGTCCTCGTCTATTTCTAGCAGCTAGTTTAACTTTCAGAAGAATTAATTTTTTCTTAATTCCAGAGGACAAATTGCTTACTAATTTTACCTCCTGCAAATTTGAATTTCGATAGCAAGAAATGTTAATGTCGAATCATAGCACAGCTCTTTGCCTTCATACAGAAAAATTTAGAGTTATTAGATTCACCAGCTGACATACAATTTATAGTGGCACAATAGCATTATCTGATCAGTCACTGTATGTATCGATTTCTAAACAAATATAGACTCACTGTAAAGTCTGCACAGAAAGTGAATCTGTTGTACCACAAGCTTGGGCTAGGCAAAGGGCAGAGTTATTGGATCAGCTTGTTCCTAGTGTTCCAGGAACTGAGGCTGCTTCAAAATCTGCCATTGAGATGATAACATCAGTTGCTGAGCCTGTCATCATAACCCAGCTGGCTATAATAAGCCTAATCATGTCTATAACTGGCATTTGCAGGTTATTAAGACTGGAAACCCTGGCTGATTTACTTTCCGCTTCCTATCTCAGGGCCACCAAGGCTTGTTTTAGTACTCTGCTCTGCTCTGACTGAGATCGGCTGACACAGTACAGACCAAAGACATTTTTGTTTCTATGAATCAGAATGAGATCACATGGTGTATTTACCCATGGGGAGCCATTTGGGGCAGTCAGATTCCCTGTTCCATTCTATTTTATTTACTGTAGGTTTGCTTGCAGTGCATGCCAGCATCTATAATGCTCCCAAGCCTGTGCCATAAATGCTCTTGAGCCAGGGCCATTAGATTATTGGGGTAAAGAGAAGCATGTGCTTCCTGAGCTTTTTGGTTTCTCTGATGTTGCCTTAGGAACATAGGAACAGGAGTAGGCCACTCAGCCCCTCGAACCTGTTCTGCCATTCAATGAGATCGTGGCTGATCTGTATCCTAACTCCATTTATCATTATCCCTTAATACCCTTGGCTAGCAAAAATCTATCGATCTCAGATTTAAGATTATTAATTGAGCTAGCATCTACTGCTTTTTGTATAAGAGAGTTTCACACTTCTCCCTCCCTGTGTGTGAAGAAGTGTCTCTCCTGAATGTCCTGGCTCTGATTTTAAGATTATGCCCCCTTGTCCTAGACTCCCCCACCAGCAGAAAAAAATAGATTCTCTACCTACCCTATCAATTCCTTTCAAAATCCTAAAGACCTCAATCAAATCATCACTTAACCCAGGGAATACAAGCATAGTTTATGGAATCACTCCTCATCATTTAACCTGTGGAGCCCTGATAACATTTTCGTGAATCTGCGCTGCACTCCTTCCAAGGTCAAGATAACCTCACTAAGGTGCGGTGCCCAGAACTGTACACAGTACTCCAGATGTGGTCTAACCAGGGCTTTGTATATGTAGCAAAACTTCCTCCCATTTATATTCTAGCCCTCTAAATATAAAGCCTTTTTGATTATTTTTTTGTACCTGACCACTACATTTTAGTGATCTGTGTATGTGGATCCCTAAATCTCCTTGGCCCTCCACTGTTCCTAGATTTTCACCATTTAAAAAAATAGTCGGATCTATCCTTTTTTGGTCCAAAATGGATGACCTCACACTTACTTGCGTCGACATCTATTTGCCACAGTTTTGCCCACTCACGTAATCTATCAATGTCTCTTTGTAATTTTATGCTCCCGTCGACACTACTTACTATGCCACCAATCTTTGTGTCATCGGCAAACTTGGATAAATGGCTCTCTATTGTGTTATCTAAGTCATTAATAAATATAGTGAATAGTTGAGGCCTCAGCACAGGTCCTTGTGGGACACCACTTGTCACTTCCTTCCAATTCAAGTACAAACCCATTATCCCTACTCTCTGACTTCTACCACCTAAACAATCTCCTAACCAGATCAATAATTTGCCTTCAATTCCATCAGCTTTAATTTTAGCTAACAGTCTCTTATGTGGAACCTTACTGAATGCGTTCTGGAAGTCTATATAAACTACATCCATAGACATTTCTCTGTCTACTACTTCAGTTACTTCCTCAAAAAATTCAATTAGGTTCATTTGACATGACCTACCCATTACAAATCCATGTTGGCTCTCTCTAATCAGCTCAAATTTCTCTAAGTGCTCAGTCACATTGTCCTTAATTATAGATTCCAATAACTTCCCCACAACAGATGTTAGACTAACAGGTCTATAATATCCTGATTTCTCTTTCTCACCTTTCTTAAATAATGGAATTACATTTGCAATTTTCCAATCTAAATCTCCTGAATCGAGAGAGCTTTGGAAGATTATGGCTAAACCATCTTCAATTTCCTCACCTACTTCCTTTAAAACCATGGGATGGAATCCATCAGGTTCTGGGGATTTGTCAGTTTTTAGTGCCATTATTTTTTCTAATACTGTTTTCTTGCAAACTTTAACTTTAATGAGTTCCAGTCCTTAATTCATTATCTGTTTCCCCGGAATGACAGGTATATTATTCTCTTCCTCTACTGAGAAGACTGACACAAAGTAATTATTCAACAAGTCTGCCATTTCCTTATTTTCATTTGCAATATTACCCATATCTTCTTTTAAAGGGCCTACATTACCCTTGACTACCATTTTTCTTCACATGTAATTGTAAAAACTTCTTGTGTTAATCTTGATATCCCGCAACAGTTTCTTTTCGTATTCCTTTTTGCAGCTTTTACTATCTTTTTTGTCTTGCTTTGCTGTTCTTTATATCTCTCCCAGTCCCCTAGATCTACACTACTCTTTGCACTTTTGTATGCTCTTTCCTTTAGTTTTATGTTATCTCTCACCTCTTTTGTCAACCATGGCTGCTTTATTTGGTAAGTAGAACTCTTGCCCCTTAGGGGTATATATTATATCAAGCTGTATCAAGCTAAATTCTTTTTTGAACACTTCCCACTGATCATCTGTAGTTTTACCCAATAACAGTTTTTGACCAATTTGCTGTCATCAGTCTCTGTCTCATCCTGCTAAAGCTAGCCTCACCAAAATCTAAAATCCTAGTAACTGTATTACGTTTCTCCTTTTCCAACCTAACATTGAATTCGATCATGTTATGATCACTGTTAGATAAATGTTCCCTTACTGTTAGATTATTAACTAAGTCTGGCTCATTACTCATTATTAAATATAAAATGGCTTTCCCTCTTGTTGGTTCTAGAACACATTGCTCCAGAAAACTATCTTGAATGCACTAAAGAAATTCTCTACCTTGCTGACTTGAGCTACTCTGCTCTTCTCAATCTATATGAAAATTAAAGTCTCCAATTAAAATAACTCTGCTGAATTAATGCCTTGAGGCAAGTTCTCTCAGCAGCCAGAGAAGTGTTGTCAGCATTTGATCCAAAAGCACAGTGGGGTGCTGCTTCAGACTGGGAGCGACACTTGCATGGAGCCAGGAACTGAGTGGGTGGGTAGATTATCACATGGGAAACCAGGAAGTCAAGTGAGCGCGCTGGATTCTGGGATCGTGACACAATGGAAGGCAACAACAACAACAACAACTTGCATGAATATAGCGAGTTTAACGTAGTAAAATGTCCCAAGGCGCTTCACAGGAGCGTTATCAAACAAAATTTGACACCGTGCCACATAAGGATATATTAGGACAGTTGAACAAAAACTTGATCAAAGAGATAGGTTATAAGAACCGTCTTAAAGGAGGAGAGAGAGGTAGAGCGGTGGAAAGGTTTAGGAAGGGAATTCCAGAGCATAGGGCCTAGGTAGATGAATGCACGGCCGTCAATGGTGGAGCGATTAAAATCGGGGTGCACAAGAGGCAAGAATTGGAGGAGCGCAGAGATCTCGGAGGGTTGTAGGGCTAGAGGTGGTTATGGAGATGGGGAGAGGTGAGGCCATGGAGCCGGGAACTGAGTGGGTGGGTAGATTGTCGCTTGGGAAACCCGGAAGTCAAGTGAATGCGCTGGATTCTGAAGGCAATTGATTGCATTTCCCGTGTGACAGCCAGCCAGATTGTCATGGTGGGGTAGGGAGATGTCTGATGCCGGAGGTGCCCATCTGGGGGGTCTCAACCATGGTGGGGGGGGCCTTGACCATTGGAGGGGGCGGGGGGGTTCTCAGCGTGAATGCTGGTTTAATATCCTAACTAGCAATTTCTGAGATGGGGGTGGTTGGGGGTGAATGAGAGTTTGTGATCTTATGCTAGAATTTCTACTCAGTGGTGGGGGGGGGAGAAGGTTTGTTGTCCTGTCCTGGAATTTCTGCTATGTGTTTGTGGTCCTATGTTGTGGGAATGCATTTGGTCTGATGGTCATTTTTTGGGGGGGTTGTTTCCGGATATATACTCATTGGCTTGGTTCCCAACCTTTGCTCAGTTGAGTTGGGGCAACTTTTATTATTCTACCAGGAGATGTAGAAAGTGATGCAATGGTGGTGCCGCAGGGAAGATATTTCTTTTCATTGGTTGCAGTTCTTGCTAGTGGATCTCCCATGGCATTGCACATGGGGAGTCAAAACCAATGCAACTTTTCAGGTCAACCAAGGGAGATAATTGAACCAAGACAGGGAGGGGAGGGGTGAGAGAAAGGGACCGGGTGAGAACATTGAAGGCAGACTGAGTGAGGGGGAGAGGAAGGGTAGGGAAGGGAGAGGCAGCGAGGGGGAGGAATGGGGAGGGAGAGAGGGCAGATAGAGGGTGAAGACAGGGGAGGGGTGGGGTGAGGAAGAGATGAGGGGAGGAGGATGGTAAGGGAGAGGAGAGAGGGAAAATGAAAGAGGAGAGGAGGAATCGAGAGGGAACAGGAGGAGGAGAGAAGGTGGTGAGGTGGCAGAGAGAAGCAATTTCATGATCAGTGCAATAAAAATAACATTCATTTTTTGAACTTCCTATCAGCACTAGCATTAGCATTAAAAGTCAAAAACTATAACGGATGTCCCTGGCAGTTATATTCCTTTGCATATGGGAGCGGTGGATTCAATCAAAGGGCCTGTCAACCACTGCTGAGGGAAGACTCAGCTGAGGAAAAAGAAGGACCTTTAGGAACTCTGGTGTGGAAAATAGATTTATTAGAGCAGATATGACAGAGAAGGAGAAAATTAGAGAAAGGGATGACGTATTTACTGGAAGTGAGGTGGGAAGAAACACAATCCAAATAGCTGTGGGAGTCCGACCTTGTGATAAATATCTATGGAAAACCTATTGCCAAAGATGGAGAGGGAGAAAGCCAGGAAAAGGGATGAGATGGACCACACAAAGGCAAATAATGGATGAGAATTGGAAACACATTTGTGGTTCAATAATATATTAGCAAAACAGCCAAGTTCTTATAAAATGTTATGATTCTTTCAAGTAACTTGACTGCAGAATCTTCCAATATTTCAGATGTTGTCATCATTCTTAAATATATAAGTTTGTGCACACACTCCAGATTGATTCAGGATGTTAACAACTGATTATTTTCAGTGTATTTAATTGAGTGATGGCTGGAAAAGTGAATAGAGACCCAACACAAACAACTCTGAGCCAAATGTTTGCCTGAGATAACTGAGAGACCAGCTCCCATCCCTGAGCTTTTCTTGAGATGCGTCAATCACAGGTTTAAAGAGCCAAATCAACTTCTGCATGAATCTCGCCTCCGTTTCAATGGCGGGTTTGAGAAGTCATGGGAAATCCTTGCAGGTAAGGTAAAATTAGTTTCAGGTTCAGAATCCACAAAAAGTTAAGTACCTCAACTGTTTAAATTACCTACATTGTCCCTTTAACCAGCTGGCCGCCAGCACTAATAAGGACACAACTTCTGGGTTTCGGATGCACGCGTGCATCCAAACGCTCCTGGGTTAAAGCTGGAAGTGGGCGTGTTGGAGCTGGGTTGCGTTCCTGCTGATTAATTCAACAATTTTTACTATCCTCCCACCCTCAGCCCACCCGTTCTTGGGGGTTAAAATCCCCCAAGGACTCACTCAGCATTGTGACCACAGGATCAACTGATTTCCTCAGCACTGACCCTGTACTCCTCCATAAATTGGAGAAGCAGCAGGATCAGCATTCAGTGAAAGAGCTGATCCAGCAGCCCTAACACTGAGCGAGCTTAAGACTCTCTATTCCGCTCCTCAGCTATATCTCACTTTGCCGCTGACTCAGACGCCATCAACAGCCTCCTGACTGCTAAACACATAGAAGGCAGCATTCGAGTGGGCCTCTCAGATGGCGTCAACTCACCTCAAACCAAGAGGCAGCCCAGGCCTATAATAAAGATTCTCCCCTCCGCCACATCGAACAATGTGCTCACTGAGAATCCACATGGCGGCCAGTGTCACTCTGTGTCAGGACTCCTCAGGCCAGCAAATAAAACTCCTCCCACTACCAGGACATGCTCAATGTCTCCCACTCACCAACAGACAATGACACCTCCGACAATCCATGTTAGCCTAACAAACCTCCATGTGAAACAAACCCTCAGTGGCTAAAAGGGATTTAGTTCAGCTCAAAGTTTGTGTTTTAACATTGAAATCAGTTTTTTAAATACTTGTTTAAATCATCTGCAAAACCTTAAAAAAAACAAAACTGGTTTGAAATCAACAAACATTCTTTAACTTTTGGCTGCCGCCTGGGTTTTTCATTCACCTTTCTATGAATATATTTTATTCTAAATTACTGAGGCAATATTCAAAAACTGGGAGAGAAGCAGTCACATGATGCAGAATTCATTAACTTAATGAGCACAGCATTTATGAGTACTTTTGTTGTCATAGTCATTGTTGGTTTCATTACTACAATACAGTACTAGTACATCTCCAACAATAGCAGAATTCTCCATACTAAAAATAGGTCTTTTGAGATAAGTGTGATTCAGAAAGAACACTACTGATTGGCCTCGTACAAAATATTACTCCATTATTGGCACTTGCGAATTTACTATCAAAAGTTGCTAGTTATTGGTTAGCAATCGCACCAGGGCACTTTGAATCTGACATGGAACAAGGTGGAGAATGGTTCACTGGTGCTGGTGAGTGACTACACATTCCCTGACAGTCTGATAATGAGGTGAGTGAGTTATGACAGTCTGTCGCACCAGTGAGCCATTACTGCTGACATCAATCTAGGAAAAATGTCTTCACTCAGAGGGTTGTGCATCTTTGGAATTCTCTATCCCTGAAGGCTGTGGATGCTCAGTCATTGAGTATATTTACGACTGAGATCGATAGATTTTTGGACACTAAGGGAATCAAGGGATATGGGGATAGGGCGAGAAAGTGGAGTTGAGATCGAAGATCAGCCATGATCTTGTTGAATGGTGGAGCTGGCTCGAGGGGCCATATGGTCTACTCCTGCTCCTATTTCTTATGTTCTTATGAAAAGTACGTGGGATGAAGAGCGGATCTGCAAAGGAATCCACACTGGTCAGAATTGGACAGAATTTCATTTTCAGGACTTTGGCGTCAGACATATGGGCCTGAACACCTCAGCTTTCTGAATGTCTAAACTTTGGCCCCCAATTTTAACTGAGGGACAGTTTTCTGTGGGTGAGTTTTGGCTTAGTTCAAAACTCACCCTCTACAGCAAAAATGAGGCCTGGGCAATAAAGAGGCCCCGGAGTATTATAACTCCTGTGTCTTACCTGCTAGGCAGGAAGTCGAAGGGAAGTGATGGAAATTTGCATGGCCCGGAGGCCGCTCGGCAAGACCAGGTAAGTGGCAGGATTGGCTGCCGGGCCGTCCCGTACGGATCTCCACAATCGGGATGGGGGTGGTGTGATTGGGACAGGGAAGGCTTAAGCTTTCCTTGTGGGGCCTGAAGGAGTTCTCCTGCTCCTCCTGTCCCCACAAGAAAAATAAAAAACAATCAAACTTATATTTTTGGGCCTCTTCCTGCCCCAATTCCTCGCTGGGTTGGCCCAGTGAGAAACTCACTGCCGCTTCCTGCTCAGGCCGCCTAGTAAAAATTGCAGTTGGGTCCCGATTATTTGCACGTTAAAAAGGACTCTGCTGGCTTTGGGTGGATGCCCTTGCCACCTGCTCAGGAGAACAGGTTAAAATCGCGGCAGGTCAGCTCCTGATGGCTTCAGGACAGGCAAGTGACCTGGATGATTTTAATTGCCAGCACGCCCGGTGTCTGTCAGGCAGATAGGGTTAAAATAGCCCACTTTGGCTTCAGAGAGTCAAACCATTTGATAAAACATAAGATTATAAAGAACTTGAGAAAAGGTAAAAAGGAAAGATTGGACTCTTGGTAGCCTAATGGTATATGTCATTTTCTAAGGGCTTAATAGGGAGGCAGTTATACTCCTGTTCTCTGGTAGTCTAGAAGGGAAGGATTTATATATCTGGCTTTATGGGAATGTAGTGGGGAGGGGGCAGGGGTTTAATCTCTATTGGTCTAGTGGAGAAGGGCCATGGCCCCTTCCTATTAAAGCCCTCGTGGGAAATAGCTATGATCAAAAGTTCTAAAAACTACCACATTCAACTAATGGAAACTGATAAATTTAAAGAGACAGTCCCTTCCAAATTTCCAATTGATCTTAGTTAATTACAATCAGTTTCTAATTTTCCTTTTGATATGATGCAACTTTTTATAGGATCTGATCTGTGGTAGCCCAGTGGGGAAGGGTTTATGTATGTGAACTCTGGTCATCTCCAAGGTCCTCTCTAGTGTCCTTGAACACATTGTAATTTTCCAGATTTAAGGCCATCTCTCCCAAAACTTCCTGTTTGAATCTCTCCAATCAGAGTTCCAGCCCTGCCACGGCACTGAAACGGCCCTAACCAAAGTCATAAGTGACATTCTCTATAAGTCTGACCATGTTGCAATATCCTTCTGTGTCCTCCTCGGCCTCTGTGCAACCTTTGACACAGTATACCACACCATCATCCCCCAGTGCCTCTCCTCCATTGTCAGCTCAGGGGGACTGCCCTCACCTGGTTCCAATCTGATTGTGGCCAAAGCATCTCTGCCAATGGATTCTCTTCCGAACCCCTGCACCCTCACCTGTTGAGTCTCCCAAGGATCCATTCTTGGGCCCCTCGTCTTTCACATCTACATGTTGCTCCTTGCAAACATCATCCATGGAGATGGGGTAGGCTTCCACATGTACACAAATGACACCTTGCTATAAATCTCCATTACCTCTCTCGTCCCCTCCACAGCTTCTGTGCTGTCAGAATGCTCCTCTGGCATCCAGTTCTGGATGAGCTGCAAATCCCTTCAGCTAAACATCAGGAAAACCAAAGCCGTCATCTTTGAACCCTGCTACAAACTCCGTACCCTCACCACCCATTCCTTCCACTCCTTGGCCAATGTTCCAGGCTGAGCCAGACTGCTTGCAACCTCGTTGTACTGTTTGATGCCAAGCTTAGCTTATGACTCCATATCCTCTCCATTGCAAAAGCCACCTCCTTCCACCTCCTCCCCTACCTCAGCACATTTACTGCTGAAACCCTCATACATGGTTTTGTCACTTCCAGATTCATTTATTTCAATGCTCTCCTGGGTGGCCTCCCACTCTCCCACTTTGCATAAACTTCAGCTTGTCCAAAACTCTGCTGTCCGTATCGTATCCCACACTCAATCCTTCTTGCCCATCACTCCTGATCTTGCTGACCTACACTGGCTCCTGGTCCCTCAACGCCTCAAGTTTAAAATTCTCATCCTTGTGTTTAAATTCCTTCATGGCCTTGCCCCTCCTTATCTCTACAACTTCCTCCAGCCATATAACCTCCCTGAACTCTCCGTTCCTCTTATTCTGGTAACTCGTGCATCCCCCCCAACCTTAACACCCAACCATTGATGGCTGTGCATTCTGCTGCCTAGACCCCACTCTCTGGAACTCCCTCCTTCAACCTCTCCTCCTTTAAGATCCGCCTTAACACCCACCTCTGACCAAGATTTTGATTGTGCATCTGTGAAGTATCTCATGTATCTGTGAAACGCCTTGTTATGTTTTTCTACTTTAAAAGCATTACATCAACACAAGTTATAGTTATTGTTGGTCTCATGAGTCTGACAGACCTTGCAATATCATGTAGACAGAACACATTGCTTAATAAAAATGAACTTTAGATCTAGATCTGAATTTGGATTTGGATTCGGAAGATTTGAATTTTGAAATTGCTGAATTCAGCATCTGATTGTTCATCTCCAGTGTGCAGTTCCTGGCAGCAATTTAAGGTTCATTTAAATTAATTCTGGAACAACTTTTACCCATAGTTCATGCATGTGAAGTATTATTGATTTAGCAAGTATTGAAGTTACCCATTGAATTCGCTAGATAAAACATTATATCAAGCAATACTCAACTCCAGTGAATATGTTCCTTTCCTACTTAATCCATTTACAGTCTTAGAATTCCCCTTAATCTTGGCTCAGTAGAAGCACTCTTGCCTCTGACTCAGAAGGTTGTGAGTTCATGTCCCATTCAGAGACTTGATCACATAATCCAGGCTGACACTCCAATGCAGTACTGACGGAACGCTGCACTATAAAAGGTGTCATCTTACGGATGACACGTTAAACCGAGGTCCCCGTCTGCCCTCTCAGGTGGACGTAAAAGATGCCATGGCACTATTCGAAGAAGAGCAAGGGAGTTTTCCCTAGTGTACTGGTCAATATTTATCACTCAAACCAACATCATAAAACAAATTATCTGGTCATTATCTCATTACTGTTTGTGGGACCTTGTTGTGCGCAAGTTGGCTGCCACATTTTCCTACATTGCAAGTTACTACACTTCGAAAAGTACTTCATTGGCTGTAAAATGTTTTGGGACAATTTGGGATCATGAAAAGTGCTGTATAATGCAAGTTATTTCTTCCTTTTATATGACTATTGGTGTCATCAGTGTAAATACTCACCTCCTTGGGGAAAGAACTGTGCGTAAATCTCTTTGAATGTTTCTTCATTGACTATCCCACTGGGACATTCCTGTAGATAAGCACATACAAAATAAATAAATCCTATATGCTGAAACCAAGTGTAATCTCATACTTATCTGTACATTAACTTCATGGCCACAGTGAATCATGTACAATATGCATCAGTGTATGTACTCACATAAAAGAAGGGATGGAATAGCATTAGAAATCATTTTATGTTGTAGTGGTTTCTAAAATGTCAAGTTTAATTCTATTGTCTGGTACTAGGATTAGGCATCCATTTAAATATTGATTTGGCTCCTGGTGCAATACTGCTTTGTGCTGATCTCCAAATTAATAGCAAGGTAGAGTTACTGGTTTGACAAATCGTGAAATTACCTGCCATGGTAGCAAGCAAGTCAAATATTTTCATCACGGCTAAAATATATTGTGCAAACAAATCACAATTATCCAGTGATTTCAAACAAGTGAGGATTCTATTATGCCAGGCACATATTCTGCATCAGGACCTTGACTGGCATTTTGAGGCAATGCGCAAATATCTCAGAGGAATTCATTGTTGGGCTGCCTGCAGAAACATTTCACATCAACCGAGATTTTTCAGCTAGGATTGTAAATTGTGTTGAGAATTCGATTTTTAGATAATTAATTATTAATCGGAATAGATGTTCAGTCACTGGGCAACTAAAGATTCTAACGTCAAAGCAGAAACATGAGTGATTATACATTGTGGGAACAGCTAGAGACAAATAATTTTTAAAAATCACCACTTTCAACTGTGGACACTGATCTGTTTAAAGAGACAGTCCTATTCATAGTTCTCATGATAGATATAGATAAGTGTGAGGTGGTACATTTTGGTAGGAAGAATGAGGAGGCCACATGCTTCTTGGAAAATAAGAGTCTAAATGGGGTAGAGGAGCAGAGGGATCTGGGGGTACAGATACACAAATCACTAAAAGTAGCAACCCAGGTTAATAAGGCAATAAAAAAAGCAAACCAAGCACTGAGGTACATTTCTAGAGGGATAGAATTGAAAAGCAGAGGAGTTATGTTGAACTTGTATAGAACCCTGGTTGGACCACACTTTGAGTACTGCACAGTTCTGGTCTCCATATTATAAAAAGGATATAGAGGCATTGGAGAGGGTCCAAAAAATAATTTAGAGGTTATACCTATCAGGGAAGATTGAACAGGCCAGGACTCTTTTCTCTAGAAAAGAGAAGACTGAGGGGTGACCTGATAGAGTTCTTTAAGATTATGAAAGGGTTTGATAGGGTAGACGTAGAGAAGATGTTTCCACTTGCGGGAGACCAGAACTAGGGGCTATAAGTATAAGATACTCACTAATAAATCCAATAGGGAATTCAGGAGAAAAATCTTTACCCAGAAAGTGGTTAGAATGTGGAACTCACTACCACATGGAATAGTTGAGGTGACTAGCATAGATGAATTTAAGGGGAAGCTAGATAAACACATGAGGGAGAAAGGAATAGAAGGATATGTTGATGGGGTTAGATGAATTAGGGAGGGAAGAGGCTCTTGTGGATCATAAACACCAGCATGGACTGGTTGGGCCGAATGGCCTGTTTCTGTGCTGTACGTTTTATGTAATTCTATGTAATGATCTCACAATTCACAATAATCAATTTCTAATCTTCCTTTTGATATTAAGCAACTTCTTAAAAAATGTTTTTCACAGGCATCACAGAAAAAAGTAATAGTTGTTGAGCGATAGTTAATTTCTGTTTTCAAGTTGATTTGTGGATATTCTCTGCTTCTAAGAAGTTTTAGGATGAAAGAGGGTTTTGGGCACATGGCACAATATGTTGGTATTTCATGGAGTGGTTGGAAGTGAGTTTACACACATGAGGATCCACACAACAGGCTCTTGGTCTTATGTCTTGTCACCAGGAAGGTGAGCCATGTAGACAAAATGCTTCTCTGTCAGAATGGAGGAGAAGCTGGGGGTAAAGTCTTTGGGATTAACTTGGATAGGGACGGAAACCATTCGTTCAGCCTCAGTACTCACCTGAAAGCAGCGTTCCAAATCAACATTGACACAAGGGTTCTAAGACATTTGCAGTTTTTGCCAGCAGGGGGAGCCCCAATCTCTTAAAGGCAGGCTGTCTTTCTGACAGCCTGCCGAAATCTCTTAAAGGTAGTCAGTACCTGTTGTTTGCAATAAAATAACAGTCTGCTGTCTGCATGGAGTGTGAACAGAGATCAGACATTGCACACGCAAAACACAGATGCACGTCCCGTCCCTATATTTACAAACTGTTATGTTAAAACATTAAATAAAGGTTGCGCACTACTTAATCCCACCTCCTCGAATCTGCACGCCAGACCTCACCAATCTGCCGATCCATGTTGGTACCAGGCCTGCGAGAGTGCGTGCATCAAGGTTCTCTGTTAATGCACTAGAGACCTTGGTGCAGGAGGTGGACAGAAGGAGGGACATCCTATATCCACAGTGGGAGGTGGGAGGGGGGGGGGGAGGTGGGGGAGGGGGGGGGGAGGTGGGGGAGGGGGCAAGAGGCCCTCCAGACATATATCCAAAAGGCAGTGGGGGACAAAGTCAATGCCAGGCGCATAGCACCACGAGCAGGGATGCAGTGCAGGAAGAAGTTCAATGCTTTGACACGAGTAGTCAAGAAGAGTGAAGAGTGAGGTCAACTGTCAAGTGGCATCACCTACCAACTGCACCACTAGCTGCATCCACTGCTCCACACACTACACCCCCATCACCCACCTACCAACAAACTCTTTCCATCAGTACTCAACTCTTCAAAACAGATGTTTCCTCTCACCCTTACACATTGCCACTGTTGTAAGCTGCACACCCACAACTCACAGGCCACACACACTGGCAGCTATTCAACCATGACAGGCACATCACCCAGACACACGTCCCACTTTCTTGCAGTAGAAGGTGGTGCATATCAGGAGGCAGCAAGTGGCAGTGGCATTTAGCTCCTCAAGCCTGTTCTGCCATTTAATAAGATCATGGTTGAACTGTGACCTATCTCCATGTACCTGCCTTAGCCCCATATTTCTTAATACCCTTGATTCACAGAAATCTATCCATCTCGGATTTAAAATTCACAATTGAGCTAGCATCAACTGCCATCTGCAGAAGAGTGTTCCAAACTTCTCCCACCCTTTGCATGTAGACGTGTTTCTTAGCTTTACTCCTGCATGTCCTGGCTCTAAATGATAGGCTATGTCCCCTCGTCCTAGTATTCAAGTATAGGAGACTTCTAAAAAGAGGTACAAATGCATCAGCAGCCAGAAGCAATAATCCAGCAACTAACCTGTAAATCCTGCATGGTCCCTTTAAATAGCACTGGTGGGGGCTCATCCAGGCACTCTAAGACATGTTCAGATGGTCATGGTTAGAAGTGTAATCAAAAGTGGAGCGTTAAGTCCCAAAATGATGTCTATCACTTTAAATCAGCATTGCACACTGATCGAACGCATTTTCTCCTTATTTTACATGCTGCCGGTGTTCATTATTTGTGCTTGCGCTAAACCCTTTACCAAGATGGAGTCCGGCGCTA
This sequence comes from Heptranchias perlo, assembly GCF_035084215.1. NCBI lineage: Eukaryota > Metazoa > Chordata > Chondrichthyes > Hexanchiformes > Hexanchidae > Heptranchias > Heptranchias perlo. Next base: position 105,143,706 of record NC_090325.1, on the reverse strand, counting down.
GAAGCGTGCGTGTACATCCAAGACACCATCTTGGATGTTCAGGAGGCCGTGTAGCACCGAAACAATGGGCGCTAGACGGCCCAATTTCTAGCCCTACATGTGCTGCTCTGATAAACTTCTTAGCAACTGTTTACACAGAGGATAGCAACAGAGCTCAGGGAGCAGATCGCCTACCTTTTGGGACTACCTAACAGGAGGGAAGGAAATTTAGGAAACACAAACAGTGGATGTGCTATAGTATTAGTGAATATTATCACCATACAAAACCAAGCCAGACTTTGAAAAACTCGTTTAATTTAGAATAGACTGAAGGGAGAGTTTCTACAGCAGCTTTCTTGAATTGCACCCATCCTTCTTGGAACATGTCACACAGCATTTAAGTTGTTTGAGTGGTAAGCTCTTTACATAAAAGTGCAACTCACCTGCAGCTAACAGGTAGCATCCAGAGTGCTTTCAATATGCTTTGATCACAGATTCAGTGAGTTCATTTGATTACACTTCTAACCAGAATGACTCTGGCACCATATAGATATGGCAAGTGCAGCTTTTAAATTGAACCTGCAGTGACTCTCCATGTGAACCATGCCAGAGTCACTCCAGGTACATGTACACCTAATGCTTGCAACATGTGTGCTATGCCCAGAGTGGACCACACCAAGAGTCAATTTAGCTACAAGTGTGAACACTGGAGGTACCAATATTGTATCAATAATGTTTCCAGTGTGAGTCACACACCAATGTCATTCTGGATAGAAGTGCTAAGCTCACTGTTAGAAATTTCAGGTCAGCTCCAGATATTCGCTCAGGTTCAGTATCACTGGTCTTTCCTGAAAGTGGATCCTGCGTCCCATACAATCAGGGGTTTATCTTCACTTGTCCTATGATAGCATGACCTAGGGGGTTGTAACAATGAAAACCCCTTGTTATATGAACTGGATACTGTAATCTCACCCGTAACTCCATGTGAGCTTCTCTAATTTTCCGAAAGGCGAACTGATTAGGACTTTAGTAAGTTGAGGCCAAATATAAATCAACAAACTGGTTTATTTTACAATTGTTAAGTAAACAGAATAGCATCAATTGTAAATCTCACAGTATTTTAACCTAATTTCAGTATCAATCCTTGTAAAAAAGAAAATAATAAATGTGCCACACCCTCCCTACTAGCAGGCTAAATATTCACTTTTCTAGTTAGCCCTTCCTCTGGTCCTGATAGACGCTATCTTAAAAGGAGGAAGTGTTCATTCCCCATGTCTCCTTTAGCAGACCATTTAGACTTGTAGACATTGGGCCGGACTTTGCTCTGAAAACGGCAAGGCTAACACGGTTCACTGTTATTTCTGTGCATCTGGTAAAGCAACTTGTGGCGACCACACATGCACAGTCAAACAAGGAAATCCAGAAGTTGCTCGACCAGATGCCCTGCTCCTCCGTAAACTCCACGAGAATGACATCTCGTCGGCTGACTCACCGTTCAAATGAATGGAATGGCATTAAGTTCCTGCACTGACCTGATGGATACGAATTAATCTCGCCAAAAAAAGGGACGTCAAGTTATTTAAGTCTAAGTGCACTTTTAGTGGCGTGATAAGTCTTAATGATGCCAAGCAACCTATCTGGCACTGAAAATTAACGTTTACATGTGTGCAGTCTCATTCCTTCAGATTTTAATTATTGTTGGACACTTAAAAAAAAGAAAAAAACATTTTAAAATTTTTTTTACTTTTTCTTTGCGTCTCCTTTATCTCTGTCTCTTAATTCTGTATTTCTTGCCCTCTCTTTATTTCACTTTCTGTACCTGATCTGACATTGAATTCGCTATTCTAACTTACACTTCCCGATTCAGACCCTGCATTGCTCATCAGATGCTTTAATCTGATTGGCTAAGGGGATAGACAGTTGTTTGTCCCGTTCACACATGTCCCAGATGCCCTGTAGAGAGCGCTGTTTTGGAGTCAGACACATGAGAGGAACTTGCCGTGAAAAAAGTCAAGAAAAGTTTATGGGTATGTGCAAGTCTAACGGGCGATGGGTGCCGTTCATTTGCCGCTCAGAGGAAAATCCGGGCCCATGTGTTTCTGTCCCTTTGTTTCCTCACTAGACAGGTTACCTCTTTACAATGGACACCAATGTCAGGATTCACACATGACTACTGATGTTTGTCTTTCTGCCAGCTGATGAACTGCCCCATTCATATAACAAAATGGGCGATTACAAAAGCTGGTTAGTAGGGAAAATGTGCACGTCTCACACTTTCTCAAACCTATATTTTCTATATTTGATCTTAGCACTATTTATTGCCCATTACTCATTGCTCTGAGGATATTAAGAGCCAATCAAATAGTGTGGGACTAGACTCACATATAGGCCAGACTGGGTTGGGATTTCAGCTGCTTCCCTAAAGGACATTAATGAGTCGGTTGGTTTTTTTTTATCACAGTCCAACAGCTTTTGTGGTTATTTTTCAGGTACTATCCCCAAAAATGACCAGATTTATTTACTTCAGTTAATGGAGGGATAATGAATCATGACCTCTGGGTTGCTAGTGCACTAATATAATGCTGTATATCGTCTTCCTGCCTTGGGCGTTGCACAGGGACCTAAAGAACAAATTTAGAAGACAAATCAGTTAAAAAAAAATTGGACAAATGGGAGGGTGAAAACAGCTAGGAGTTCATGGCAGTATTTTTTTAAATTATCAAGCCTTCATGCCTATTTGCTACATATTCCTTTCAATTGGTGTGGCCTCAGGAGAGTCCAGGCTAACGAAAAGGCTGGGAATTCAGCCAGTTTACTCTACAAAAGAGTTCTGCATCCTTTCTGTTTAGTTTCTGTGCCCATTGCAAACTGTACTGGAACTATTCCAAGTATAAGTATAAATACATCTTCTTGTATCTGTTCTATATATTGAACTCTAGTTCACACATTTTGTTTTAATGGGGGATTTTTTACAAATAAATGCACCAAAATTTCAAACGTTGAATAAAAAAACCCAATGTAGTACAAAAGAAAATAGAAAAATGGAAGACAAGTTTTAATGGCTATCTTGTTATGTTGACTTAAGCTTGAAGAAGCTCATAATTGCAGGACACGAACATAGAAGCTTTGCTCTCATTAAGTATCCTGCTGGGTATAAAATAAGAAGGATAAAAGACAATTATCAAAAACATCTGCATCAGTAGTGTTAAAAGAATGGGATAATGTGATACATAATTACGTGCCTTATGCTTGCTGATATTCTGTGACCCAAGAAACATGCCTGTGTATGCTAATCTGAAGGGACCAGGAAGAAACACTTCTACCAAGTGGGAACTGCAACATTTCTAGAATTTTTAATCCTAAGGAACTGATCACAATAACCTGACTTTGTGATTTAATGCTTTGAATGCTGGATATTCTTTGCAGTATTCAGAGTGATCACACATCTCATAGCCCATAAAATCTTTTAAGGTTACTTTTTTTGCTGGGGATTTGGCAATGCAGTGAACAAGCAAATCGGCTCTGAGCAGCGAACGAATGGTGTTCGCCACTCCACAGGTTTATACTCACCCATTAACTCACTCTTGTCTTTACCGTGGGCACTTCCTCTAATAGGAAGTGAAGAAGAGCCCAGCGTTCCCTCCAGCGAAGCAAGAGGATCGATCTCTCCTCTCAACCAATCAGATTGCAGCATCCTTGAAAAGCCGTTAAGGGACAAAACCTTGAAGTACAATCTGCAATGTATAAACCAGGAAGTGAAAACTATAATAAAATCATTTGTGAAAACAGTTACAGACGGTAAAAAAAGAGAGGGCAAAAAATAATCTAATTAAATAATAGACAGAAAGAAAAAGTAAAAAAAACTAAAAATTTAATTAAAAAAAAACATTTTTTAATGACCAAAAACTATTAAAATAAGGAGTAATGAGACTCCACATTTTTAAAAGTTAATTTTTAGTTGTTTGGCAGTCATTAAGACTTAAAACATAGTTTAGACCTGGTATTTTTAAGTGTACCTGTTTTGTGGCGATATTAGTTAGTTTCCAGCTGGGCAGAAGAGCAAGTTGGCGCTGGTCTGTTGATTCTGTTGATTGCAGTCAGCGATGTCCCTTTAAGGCGAAGCTGACAGATCGTTGGCGAACCAGGAAAAGCAACTTCTGGAATGTCCACGTTTGTCTGCGCATGTGCGAATCCTGGAACTTGCTCTTTCATTTGGCCACTAACAATGGTGAGCGCTGTTGAACTCACTGTTTTTTTTAAAGCTATTTCCGGCCCAATGTCTTTCATCTGGATCTGGGTCCAAATTCAACCAATGGGGTGACAGTTTTCTTTCTTTGCTTGTTTTATTTGCAGTCTCGACCCAGATCTTCATGGCTCAAGTGCACAGTATAAAATGTCAATCATCCAGCAGTGATATTTGTCAATGTCAGGAAGAGATGTCACAAAAAGTGGTTAATGTGGGAAATGGAAATGTCACACTGGTAGAGCAGAATAGAAGGACCTAATCTGTGCAACACTGGATCTATGAAAAGGTTGACGCTAGCTGCAAAAAGTAGAAAAGTGTTCCATGGCACTAACACTGACATTCCTTACCCGGCTGAGTAGAATATTCGCTACAATTTTAAATAAACACCCTTTACATTTATTCTTCTAAATTCAGACCTTTTTTTGGGTGCAAAATGTAGGTGAAGGGGACCAGTTTCAGGGCGCCCGGAGCACTCACCTAAAACATGCGTTAGGCACCTTCACTATGCTAATGGAACCTAACACTTGTTTCAGGACCCCAATGCCAAATACTGCTCAGTTTTTCCAGGTCAACAGAGGTCCTTAAAGGGACTGCTGGAGGCCGCTAAAGAAGAGGTAAGTTTTTCTTTTTTCACTTAGCCTAATATGGACCCAGGAGGAGCAGGAGTGTTCCTCCTGGCTCTGCAGAAATAATGTGGCCAGCTGCCGGCCCACACTTGCTCTCCTCCCCTTCACCTCCCCCCTGTCCCAGGACTGGCCGGCTCAACCTGCAGGCCAGCTGATTTTGGGAAGGCATCGACTGGTGAGCTGCATCGAGACCCCCGATTGGTGTCTACAGCTCACAGTGTTACGAATTAAGGCCCAATTTGCAGCAAGCCTTTTTCCTCCATCTTGCGCACGCATTCTAGACATGTCGCTGATTTTGTGCCAGTTGCCAGCGATAACCAGACAGTCATAAAACTGATGTGTTTCTAGCTTGAAGATTAATCAGTTTTGTAGTAAGAAATTATAGACTGACAGCAGTTTCAGAAACCTCTTTCTTGGTTGAAAGAGAAAATCCAGGAAACTGTATCATCTTCATTATGATTGACATAATGCCATATTGCTTCAAAATTAGACTTTTCCCAGTGGATCACGAAATACATTTTGATAAAATCAAAGTAATCAAAAGTGATAGATCTGCGTCAGCTCCTTTGCCATTTCAGGTTTGTCCCAGTATGATTAGTTGCAGCTGTATATTCCTGCTTCCCTGCAACCTAGTCAGGAAACAGGGTCCTTGAAATTCAGGCCCCCCATATTTGGATGCCAGGGGCACAGGATTCGTTCCATGCACCTGAATGGTGAGGCCCGAGAGGCCCGAGACGCTCCGATATTGGGTCTCAGACCTAATTTCCATTGAGCTGGCGAAGGGTGTTTGAAGATTGGGCCACTGCGACACTAGCAGCAACACTCAGGTAAGCAGGAAAGCATGGGCGACTGTGCCGGGAAAGGTGGGCGACCGGGCCGGGAAGGGTGGGCGACGGGGCCGGGAAGGGTGGGCGACGGGGCCGGGAAGGGTGGGCGACGGGGCCGGGAAGGGTGGGCGACGGGGCCGGGAAGGGTGGGCGACGGGGCCGGGAAGGGTTGGCGACGGGGCCGGGAAGGGTGGGCGACCGGGCCGGGAAGGGTGGGCGACCGGGCCGGGAAGGGTGGGCGACCGGGCCGGGAAGGGTGGACAATTGGGCCAGGAAGGGTGAGCGACCGGGCCGGGAAGGGTGGGCGACCGGGCCGGGAAGGGTGGACAATTGGGCCGGGAAGGGTGGACAATTGGGCCGGGAAGGGTGAGCGATCGGGTCAGGAGGTAATGGTGGTTGGGGGGGCGGGGGGGGGGAGTGGTAGCCAGGCGATCGGTGGCTGGTGGGGGAGTGGCCTGCGCTATTTGAATGTGGCCACACATTCGGGGTAACAATATTTTAAAAACTTACCTTGTTGGTTGCGGCCTAACAGGCATTTAGGCCTGGTTTTCCTGAGTACAGCTGGTGCTGGCATTGGCTGTCTCAGGGCAAACCAATCTTGCAGTGGGGGCCTTAAACATTTGTTAGGCCCCTTATTCATATATGCAAAGAGCTACATCTGTTTCAGGCGCGGGCACTGAAGATTTTTTGGCCTTTGCCGATATTGCAGGCGGTGCACATCCGGCTCGTAATGAGCATGCTCTTCCTGCCAGCCATATTGAAGGCTTAGGAGGCTGTTTAGCACCCGAGAAATGGGACACTGCGCAGCAAATTTCTAGGCCAGGGTCGGTTAGAAGCTGACCTTTCAGCTTTTTTATATGTCAGGAAAAAGTATACTGCTACTAGAAACTGCCCTCACCATTAAAGTACTACATATGCATTGCCATCAGTCATATCTTGAGAAAGAACAAATATAATTGTTTAGTGAAATGAATGATGTCAGCTTGGCTCAGTTGGTCTCACTTTTATTTCTGAGTCAGAAATTGAGTACACAATCTAAACTGACATTGTGAAATTGTTGCATTGTCTGAAGTACCACCCTTTGGATGAGATGGTAAATTGAGGCCCTGTTCTGATGATTTAGTTGGACATTAAAAGTCCTGTTACAATATTTGAGAATGAATAGGAAGTCTTAAACCATATTCATTCCTCTCGTTCCTAGATGTGAGACCTCGTTGTGTGCAAAATGGCTGTTGCATTTATCCACATAGCAACTGCACAATCTAATTCATTGCATGGATGCTTCTGAAAGATATGATAAGGTACAATATAAATGCAAGTTCTTTCTTTATTGGTTCACTTCGTGTGATCTGTGGGTCAATCACTGTCTGTTAACATAAATTAAACAGTTCCTGTTAACACAAATTCTTCACTGTCAGCACATTTCATTTTAGCTTTCAGCTGGTGAAATCAGGGAGAAAGAAGGAAGGTGAGACTGTGATCATCTATCAAGTCGGAGTGTGTCACATGATAGTCAACAATCTTTGACATTACGTGCATCAGCAAACATCTCAGGAAATGAGATGACACAATAGGTAGTTTAGGAGAATAAATCTTTAATAGTGTGATCTGTAAAACTTTGCATTTCTAAACAGAAACCAAAGAGTCGAGATTGAATGAAGGAAATAAATTTGACATTTGGAGACATTTAACGTTCTCTTAGATGAATCATAAAGGTCAAATCTTACTGCGGATTGTTATGCAGTGAAATGATCTTTGGTGGTCTTATTCCACTTAAATCTGATTCACCAAGGATGAATCTTCAGTTCTGTTTTTTAAAATCTTCTAAGCCTGACCAAGAGAGGGAGCTCTTCCATGGACGAGTACAGGAGAATGCATTACTTGGCCATCCCAAAAGCAGTAAGGACTGTATGTGCAATATTTTTAATGTATCTTCTATTTTTTGTAGTAGACTTAATTTATGGTGTTTTGGTAGCAGCTGAACATATTCAAAACTCTAGCAAAACTCTGCATTGGGTTTCTACCTGTTTTGGTCTGCTATATAGTGAATCATAAATGAACAGTATATAAATAATGATAAGGGAACATTGCTTTCCTATTAAATACAAAGAGTCACTGCCACATTAATGCCAACTATCACTTTTAATTTGATACACTTGTCCAAGTGACTTTTAATTTGATACACTTGTCCAAGTGACTTTTAATTTGATACACTTGTCCAAGTGACTGCTAATTCTGTCCCCGATAACCGTTTCTAAAAGTTTGTGTTTCACAAGAAAGAACAGCTTTTTTAGGTAGGATTGGAAGTGGTCAGTATCAGCCAATCAGATCAATCGGAGGTAGGACTGAAGTCTGTCAGAACCAGTTAATCTGGCATTATTTACCCCCTCCCCCCCCACACATTGTTTTTTTTATTTTCTTTTTTATATTTTTCTTTTTTTTAAAGAAAAACCAAAACAAGTTCAAATTATAATTTTATTATTCTTGTCCAGGATGCACTCCAGCCCCTGCAGTGCCCACCGGTCGTGAAAAGCCTCAAGTGTACCGGTGGACACCGTGTGCTCCATCTCCACCGCCACCCGGGCACAGAAGAGAGGCAGACAGTCCGAGCGACCACCCCCACGGGCCACGACCAACCTGGATCTGTGGATACCCCCCCCCCCCGCCCACATTGTTCATTGCGTATGAGGTTGAGGCAGAAAGGTATTAAGATAAGTTGATGACTTCGGAGAGTCCCTGTTACAGGTATGGTTATTCAGTGTTTGTCCCCAAAGAAGTTATGAAAAACAAACAAGCTGATAAAATGCAGTCTTTAATACTTTTAATTTTCCTCAAGCCATGACTAGCTCTTGTCGATCTTTTTTCAAGGTTAGTTGTAACTGCCTTTTTGAGATAAGTAGGATGTTCCCTGGTATTACTGCATTAAATGGTTTTAGATCAGCATTCCTGACAGCGCATTTGTGGACTGGATACTGCCAGGATTTGGAAATTAAATGGGAAGTGGAGTTAAAGTCATGTGTAGTTTCACGTAATTTAAAAAACGACATTGAGATTCCATTATTTATGATCTTAATACAGTATAGTACTGTGATATCTGATACAGGTTATTGGACTTTTTGTTTGAGTGCAGCACCCAGTTAAGTTCTGTAACCTTGGAAATATTTTTCAATTTGTTTACATACTTATGATGGAGGCCTCAATGGAGTAACTGGGGAGAGAGCCTGTACCATCCATAGGGTGGATAACACAGAATCATACAGCATAGGAGGCCATTCAGCCCATCGTGCCTGTGCTGGCTGTTTGAAAGAGCTATCCAATTAGTCTCACTCCCTTGCTTTTTCCCTTGGCTTGCAATTTTTTCCCCTTCAATTAGTTATCCAATTCCCTTTAGAAATTTACTACTGAATTTGCTTCCACCACCTTTTCAGGCAATGCATTCCAGATCATAACAACTCACTGCATTAAAAAATGTCTCCTCATCTCCCCTCTGGTTCTTTTGCCAATTACCTTAAATCTGTGTCCTCTGGTTACCGACCTTCCTGCCAATGAAAACCGTTTCTCCTTGGTTACTCCATCAAAATCTCTCATCCATGGTGAAATGTGAGATGTGATATTAATAGTCAATATCAGTTTAATAAACTGTGAATCCCAGACTGGAGGTGGGGAGGCGCATCTAAGAGCAGAAAATTCAGCAAGTTCCTGCAAATCACATTTTTGTACACTTTATTTTTTTTTAAATGATTGAAATACATAAGAATATAAACCTTCTTTGATAGAGTGCAAAGGAGCAATGCAAACTAGAAATTACTATTGGAAATAATAGTGCAGAAATGTACAATGTGATTGTATAACATTCCCCTGTCTCCTATTTTAATGGAGACATTAACCAGTGGTATACAGTCAGGAGAGAGTGGCCCTGGGAGTCCTCAACATTGACTCCAGACCCCATGAAATCTGATGGCATCAGGTCAAATATGGGCAAGGAAACCTCCTGCTGATTACCACCTACCGCCTTCCCTCAGCTGATGAATCAGTCCTCCTCCATGTTGAGCACCACTTGGAGGAAGCACTGAGGATAGCAAGGCCACAGAATGTACTCTGGGTGGGGGACTTCAATGTTAATCACCAAGAGTGGCTTGGTAGCGCCATTACTGACCGAGCTGGCCGAGTCCTGAAGGACATAGCTGCCAGACTGGGCATGTGGCAGGTGGTGAGCGAACTAACACGAGGGAAAAACCTACTTGGTCTCGTCTTCACCAATCTACCTGTCGCAGATGTATCTGTCCATGACAGTATTGGCAGGAGTGACCACTGCACAGTCCTTGTGGAGACCAAGTCCCATCTTCGCACTGAGGACACCATCCAACGTGTTGTGTGGCACTACCACCGTGCTAAATGGGATAGATTCAGAACAGATCTAGTAGCTCAAAACTGGGCATCCATGAGGCGCTGTGGGCCATCAGCAGCAGCAGAATTGTATTCCAGCACAATCTATAACCTCATGGCCCAGCATATCCTTCACTCTACCATTACCAATAAGCCAGGGGATCAACCCTGGTTCAATGAGGAGTGTAGAAGAGCATGTCAGGAGCAGCACCAGGCGTACCTAAAAATAAAGTGCCAACCTGGTGAAGCTACAACACAGGACTACATGCATGCTAAACAGCGGAAGCAGCATGCTATAGACAGAGCTAAGCGATTCCACAACCAACGGATCAGATCAAAGCTCTGCAGTCCTATCACATCCTGTCGTGAATGGTGGTGGACAATTAAACAACTAACAGGAGGAAGAGGCTCCATGAACATCCCCATTCTCAATAATGGCAGAGCACAGCATGTGAGTGCAAAAGACAAGGCTGAAGCGTTTGCAACCATCTTCAGCCAGAAGTGCCAAGTGGATGATCCATCTTGGCCTCCTCCCGATATCCCCACCATCACAGAAGCCAGTCTTCAGCCAGTTCGATTCAATCCACGTGATAACAAGAAATGGCCGAGTGCACTGGATACAGCAAAGGCTATGGGCCCGGACAACATCCCGGCTGTAGTGCTGAAGACTTGTGCTCCAGAACGAGCGACGCCTCTAGCCAAACTGTTCCAGTACAGCTACAACACTGGCATCTACCCGACAATGTGGAAAATTGCCCAGGTATCTCCTGTCCACAAAAAGCAGGACAAATCTAATCTGGCCACTTACGGCCCCATCAATTTACTCTCAATCATCAGCAAAGTGATGGAAGGTTTCATTGACAGTGCTATCAAGCAGCACTTACTCACCAATAACCTGCTCACTGAAGCTCAGTTTGGGTTCCGCCAGGACCACTCGGCTCTGGACCTCGTTACAGCCTTGGTCCAAACATGGACAAAAGAGCTGAATTCCAGAGGTGAGGTGAGAGTGGCTGCCCTTGACATCAAATGTAAGGAGTCTTCCAACACCAGGTCATAGTCCAACAGCTTTATTTGAAATCACAAGCTTTCGGAGCTTACCTCCTTCGTCAGGTGAGTGTAGGATTCCATAAATGCACAGCATATATAGTCAGAGAACAATGCCTGGTGATTACAGATAATCTTTCCAACTGCCCTTTATCTCACCTCGGCATAGATATAATCAAAGCAATCAAAGGAGTGGATGGTGTTCAGACAGAGAAACATTACATACAAGACTACTGAATACACAAGCGGTCAGAACACAAAGTCAGAGAGAGAGAGAGAGACACAGAGAATGACCAGTTGTATTAAAAACAGATAACTTTTTTTTGCTGGTGGGGTTACATGTAGCGTGACATGAACCCAAGATCCCGGTTGAGGCCAACCTCATGGGTGCGGAACTTGGCTATCAATTTCTGCTTGATGATTTTGCGTTGTCGTGTGTCTCGAAGGCCACCTTGGAGAACGCCTACCCGAAGATCGGATCAGTACCTCACTCTACCGCAAGCCCACGGACAACCTCACGATGCTCCACTTTTCCAGCTTCCACCCTAACCATGTCCAAGAGGCCATCCCCTATGGACAGGCCCTGCGAATACACAGGATCTGCTCAGACGAGGAGGAACGCGATGGACACCTACAGACGCTGAAAGATGCCCTCGTAAGAACGTGATATGACGCTCGACTCGTCGATCGACAGTTCCGACGGGCCACAGCGAAAAATCGCATAGACAAACACGGGACGCAACCAACAGAGTTCCCTTCGTCGTCCAGTACTTCCCCGGAGCGGAGAAACTACGCCATGTTCTTCGCAGCCTTCAACATGTCATCGATAACGACGAACACCTCGCTAAGGCCATCTCCACGCCTCCACTACTCGCCTTCAAACAGCCACCCAACCTCAAACAGACCATCGTTCGCAGCAAATTACCCAGCTTTCAGGAGAACAGCGTCCACGACACCACACAACCCTGCCACGGCAACCTCTGCAAGACACGCCAGATCATCGACACAGACACCATCACACAAGAGGACACCACCCACCAGGTACATGGTTCATACACCTGCGACTCGGCCAACGTTATCTACCTCATATGTTGCAGGAAAGGATGCCCCGGAGCATGGTACATCGACGAGACCATGCAGACATTGCAACAACGGATGAACGGACACCGCGCAACAATCGCCAGACAGGAGGGTTCCCTCCCAGTCGGGGAACACTTCAGCAGTCAAGGACATTCAGCCTCCGATCTTCGGGTAGGCGTTTTCCAAGGCGGCCTTCGAGACACACGACAACGCAAAATCGTCGAGCAGAAATTGATAGCCAAGTTCTGCACCCATGAGGATGGCCTCAACCGGGATCTTGGGTTCATGTCACGCTACACGTAACCCCACCAGCAAAAAAAAGTCACCTGAAGAAGGAGGAAAGCTCCGAAAGCTTGTGATTCCAAATAAAGCTTTTGGACTATAACCTGGTGTTGTAAGACTCCTTACATTTGTCCACCCCAGTCCATCACCGGCATCTCCACATCTTGACATCAAGGCAGCATTTGACCGAGTGTGGCCTCAAGGAGCCCTAATAAAATTGAAGTCAATGGGAATCAGGGGGAAAACTCTCCAGTGGCCGGACTCATACCTAGCATAAAGGAAGATGGAAGTGGTTATTGGAAGCCAATCATCTCAGCCTCAAGACAACGCTGCAGGAGTTCCTCAGGGCACTGTCCTAGGCCCAACCATCTTCAGCTGCTCCATCAATGACCTTCCCTCCATCATAAGGTCAGAAATGGGGATGTTCGCTGATGATTGCACAGTGTTCAGTTCCATTCGCAATTCCTTAGATAATGAAGCAGTCCATGCCCACATGCAGCAAGACCTGGACAACATCCAGGCTTGGGCTCATAAGTGGCAAGCAACATTTGCGCCAGACAAGTGCCAGGCAATGACCATCTCCAATAAGAGAGTCTAACCACCTCCCCTTGATATTCAACGGCATTACCATCACCAAATCCCCCACCATCAACATCCTGGGGGTCACCATTGACCAGAAACTAAACTAGACCAGCCACATAAATACTGTGGCTGCAAGAACAGATCAGAGGCTGGGTATTCTGCGGCGAGTGACTCACCTCCTGACTCCCCAAAGCCTTTCCACCATCTACAAGGCACAAGTCAGGAGTGTGATGGAATAATCTCCACTTGCCTGGATGAATGCAGCTCCAACAACACTCAAGAAGCTCGACACCATCCAGGACAAAGCAGCCCGCTTTATTGGTATCTCATCCACCACCCTAAACATTCACTCCCTTCACCATTGGTGCATGGTGGCTGCAGTGTGTACCATCCACAGGATGCACTGCAGCAACTCGCCAAGGCTTCTTCGACAGCACCTCCCAAACCCGCGATCTCTACTTCCTAGAAGGACAAGGGCAGCAGGCACATGGGAACATCACCACCTGCACGTTCCCCTCCAAGTCACACACGTCGAGGGCATCCTGAAACCCATCGTACAGGGAACCCCCAGCTTCTGGCGCGATACTACAGACTTCCTACAAAAACTCAGCACCCACGGACCAGTTGAACCAGGAACACTTCTCACCACGATGGACGTCTCGGCACTCTACACCAGTATCCCCCACGATGATGGCATCGCTGCAACAGCATCAATACCCAACACCAACAACAGCCAATCTCCAGATGCCATCCTACAACTCATCCGCTTCATCCTGGATCACAATGTCTTCACCTTCGATAACCAGTTCTTTACCCAAACGCACGGAACAGCCATGGGGACCAAATTCGCACCCCAATACGCCAACATTTTCATGCACAAGTTCGAGCACGACTTCTTCACTGCACAGGACCTCCAACCAACACTATACACCAGATACATAGACGACATTTTCTTCCTATGGACCCACGGCGAAGAATCACTGAAGAGACTACACGATAACATCAACAGGTTCCATCCCACCATCAAACGCACCATGGACTACTCCTCAGAATCGGTTTCTTTCTTGGACACACGAATCTCCATCAAAGACGGGCACCTCAGCACCTCACTCTACCGCAAGCCCACGGACAACCTCACGATGCTCCACTTTTCCAGCTTCCACCCTAACCACGTCAAAGAGGCCATCTCCTATGGACAGGCCCTGCGAATACACAGGATCTGCTCAGACGAGGAGGAACGCGATGGACACCTACAGACGCTGAAAGACGCCCTCGTAAGAACGGGATATGACGCTCGACTCGTCGATTGACAGTTCCGACAGGCCACAGCGAAAAATTGCATAGACCTCCTCAAAAGACTAACACAGGACGCAACCAACAGAGTACCCTTCGTCATCCAGTACTTCCCCGGAGCGGAGAAACTACGCCATTTTCTCCGCAGCTTTCAACATGTCATCGATGACGATGAACACCTCGCTAAGGCCATCCCCACACCTCCACTACTCGCCTTCAAACAGCCACCCAACCTCAAACAGATCATCGTTCACAGCAAATTACCCAGCTTTCAGGAGAACAGCGTCCACGACACCACACAACCCTGCCACGGCAACCTCTGCAAGACATGCCAGATCATCGACACAGATACCACCATCACACGAGAGGACACCACCCACCAGGTACATGGTTCATACTCCTGTGACTTGGCCAACATTGTCTACCTCATACGTTGCAGGAAAGGATGCCCCGGAGCATGGTATATTGGCGAGACCATGCAGACACTGCAACAACGGATGAACAGACACCGGGCAACAATCGCCAGACAGGAGGGTTCCCTCCCAGTCGGGGAACACTTCAGCAGTCAAGGACATTCAGCCACCGATCTTCGGGTAAGCGTTCTCCAAGGCGGCCTTCGAGACACACGACAACGCAAAATCGTCGAGCAGAAATTGATAGCCAAGTTCCGCACCCATGAGGATGGCCTCAACCGGGATCTTGGGTTCATGTCACGCTACACGTAACCCCACCAGCGAAAAAAAGTTATCTGTTTTTAATACAACGGGTCATTCTCTCTCTCTTCCTTTTGGATGTTTCTCTCTCTCTCTGTCTTTTGTTCTGGCCGTTTGTATATTCGGTGGTCCTGTATGTAACATCTCTCTGTCTGAACACTTTGATTGCCTTGACAACGGGCAGTTGGAAAGATTATCTGTAATCACCAGGTATTGTTCTCTGACTATAAATGTGGTAAAGTTCAAGGAATCCCACACTTCACCTGACGAAGGAGAAAGCCTCCGAAAGCTTGTGATTTTCAAATAAAACTGTTGGACTATAACCTGGTGTTGTAAGATTCCTTACATCCATTAAAGTAATGGATAGAGGAATGTCAAACAAACTTTTTCAGCATTCATCCCCTAGTATCACCAACCATCATATCTAGCCTTGTATTTTAAAGTTTTACATCAGAAAATGTATGGATTTTGCAGCAGATTGATTGGCATCTAAAAGAGACAGACAAGGCTAATGGTTTGTTGTGACCCTACATCAGAACTCAGTTCTAAGGTTTTGTTTTAATGATACTGACTCATTCAACCTCCTGAAGTTACTTAAAAATAAAAAATAAATGTATCTTTAAAATATTAAAATCAACATAGCCTCAGTCCAGATAATCCCCTTCCTGTATCTGGGTTGCCACGGAGTCCAGGACAGGTACAAATATAGTTGTGAGACAATTTTGTCTTGTGAATGTAGTAAGCACTGCCAATTGGGTTTATTGTAGATGGCTTTTGTAAGAGGTTTCATTTCATAAATTAATATGATGTGTCTGGGGTTAGATTGCCAATGAAATGAACTAGATACTGTATTGTAAAATTGTATTGAAATCCTTACAACTTTTTTAATTTCATAAAATATCTGTAACCTTTCCAGGAGAAATTATTTTTGGCTTGCAAGGCAGATTTATAGTAGACTCCAAAATGGCAGAAAATGCACCAAATAAAATGTAAAAAAATCTAAATTTTCTGGAGGACAAAATCTAGAAAATAAATCTTGCACCTTCAGCACTCACACTCCCTTCTGTAATTTCTAAATCCACCATTGTTGCAAACTGTACTTTTGTGAAATTTCTGTTTTCTTCTAGCAATAAAAGTAATCAAACATTAGGTTTACTCACAGTTTATATGAAGACAGCCCTTTCAGTCTATCTCGGTGTCTTTATATGTTATTGGGCCTCATATTTCAGGGCTGTTTTTGAATTGATCAGTTTTTGCTACTTTTCTAGGTTGACATGTATGCTGCCACGCAATGGAGTTTCCTATGGATAAGTATTCAGGTAAAGTTGCTATTTGAGTTCAGATTCATCTTTGGAGAATCAGAAATTTGAGTCCAAAACCAAATCTAAGATTGGAATCTTAAATCCTCGTTGGCCAACAGAGAAACAACCTCCCAAAGATTATTTCATATTCAAGTCTGAATGGCAGTAGCTCTTACAAATAGAGAGATTTCACTTATATTAGTTAGCACAAGAAAGAATATCCAGCAATCCGATCTGCAGACTGCACAATCTTAGGGTAGGAGAAAGGGGGTAAGGAGCTCAAGTTAAGGATCAGATTAAGTCCCTGTGCAGACTCCACATCACACTAAACTGCCCAAATCAAATGCTTATGCAAAAGCGAATGAAAAGAAAACTCTGCCACACTGACCAGGTGTGTAGGTATATAATCAATGCAGTTAAAGGCAGAGGCATTTCCAAATCCAAATTGGGCCAAATTTAGATTCTTCTGAATTAATCCAAAGAAGGAAAATTCTTCATTTATGAACCCAGTTAATGAGTTTCAGCAGGCTATTCATCCACAGAGGGCATCCCAACCATGCCCAATCCTGTCCTTACAAGGCATCCATAGATACACACTTTTCACTGGATAACTATCAGGAGCAGAAGGCCAGGGCCCAGAATTTCCTCAGAGCTAAACAGGGTTTCCACCACACTTCCGGCGAGGTTACTGCCATGGAGAGGGAGCAGCCCTAAGAAAATTCCTAGCCCTGGCTTTTTTCCACTCCCAGAGGCCATTTGATATTGCTGTATATGCTGAAAATACAACTATACAGCAGATATATAAATGGCATTAGCATGAAAATGAGATTCAGCATCAAAAGAAGCACTTTTATCATGGAGCTCCCAATGTCCCATTCTTGGGCCATGTTAATTCTTACTGTAAGGACCAAGAAAGAAACCCCTTGCCTAAGTCATCCAACTTCACAGGAGCAGACTTTGCATTCAAAACTCAACACTTTACCATCTAAAATCTTAAGGGAATTAGCTTTAAATTCTAAAATCTGAATTCCAGTTATGTTGTATACTTACATTTTTAAAACCCCTATAGAGGATCTGTAGTTCTTTTTTTGTGAATTTAGTTTGTGCCTCAAGTTGCTCCAGCCCCTCGGGACGATGGCAGACGGTAGCCATTTCCAACTCATCTTCAACACTGTCTGTAAGCATAAAAAAACAGATATTAGTTGACAATAAAATTGCTTTTTTGAAATGGCGAGGATCATCTTTGCTACAAAGAAGGGTTGAGTTGGGTTACATCAAATCACTGGATATGCATTATAGGTAACTACACTCAAGAAGCTCAACACCATCCTGGTTTGCTTGATCGATGCCTCCCTCCCCTGTGACCTTTAGCTCCAAGAAGGACAGGAGTAGCAATGTCATGGGATCACCACCACCTCCAAATCCCCTCCAAGGTCACAAACCATCCTGACTTGGACATATATGGTTGTTCCTTCATTGTCACTGGGTCAATATCCTGGAACTTCCAACCTAACACCATTGTAGAGTACCATCACCACAAGGAAGGCCATGTTCAAAGAGGCCCACCATTACCTTCTCAGGGCAACTAGGGACAGGCAATAGATATAGCTTTACCAGCGTCACCCACATCCTGAGAACAAAGAAAAAAAAATAACTGCTAAAAGGATAAGCAGTTGTGTCTGGATCTACCCACCTCATCAAAAGCATGGTAGGGCAAAATTAGCCATAAAAGACAATTATCTATTCATTATTCATTTGCACCCCTGTATTTGCAGCAGTCTTACATTTCTGAATGATGAGAGCTTTCCTCAACCCCTTCTCAAGATCCTGAGTGTGACAGGTTTTTCTGTTTCTACACTGGGGCATATTGAATCACTCAGGGATAGTGCAAAGAGGAAAATAGTGGAAAATTATTGCATGTTGATATGGGCGGTTCGCTCACCTGTAAGGAAGCCCATCCCAATTTTCCATCCATTAAAATTAGGCAGGCTCCCTTACTGGTGTGCGAACCTACCCAATTTTCCTCTCCGTCCAGGTGATCCAATAAGCTCAGATTCAGGAACAGGAAAATCTGCCTCAATATTCCCTTCAACCTTTTGAAATCCTGCCCAGAGGAGATGCAAATCTCCCTTTGTGCCAAGATCCAATATGAAATGAATGTGGACAATCGAAACATGGTTTATAAACTCATTCAGGAAAGCCACAAGAATGAGTAGTGTGAGAAATGGAAATGTCACACTGGTAAAAGGTGCAGTCAGGGTACTCCATTGAGTTTGTCCTGACCAACATTTATTCCTCAACCAACACCAGTCAAAAAGTTTAATCGGTTATTTATCTCATTGGTGTATGTGGGGCATTGCTGTGCACAAATTGGCTGCTGTGTTTCCCTAAATCACACCAGTGACTAAATTTCAAAAAGTAATTCATTAGCTGTAAAGCTTTTTGGGATATCCTGAAGCCATGAAAGGCAGTATATAAATGCAAATTCTTTCTTTCTTTCATACAGACATATTTTAGCATCTGGCTGGGCTTCACCTGACCTGTGAGGGCTTGATATAGACATGGGAACATCATCACCTCCAAGTCCCCCTTCAAATCACACACCATCCTGACCTGGACATACATCATCGTTCCTTCATCGTCACTGGGTCAAAATCCTGGAAGTCCCTATCTAACAACATTGTGAGAGTACCTTCACCACATGTACTGCAGCGGTTCAAGAAGAAGGCCCACCACCACCTTCTCAAGGGCAACTAGGGATGGGCAATAAGTACCTAGAGACCCCCACATCCCAAGAATAAATGTTTTAAAATACAAAGCAAAACCATTTCTCAGCATTGCTATTCCTGTACCCTGGTGGACACAACATTGTTTGAGAATGTTCTAAAGAAATGTATCATGGGCTACATTACTGCCTTCAAAAACCCACTGTGCAAATTATTAAGCACTGGGCAAGAGATCAAATCTGTAATTAGGAAACTGGAGACTGCATAAAGAATAAACAGAAATGTTTTGAAGAGCATTTAACCATGAATGAACTTTTGTTGCCATATGGTTAGGTTCATTATTTCCCAATTCTATTGTTGGAAATGGAATCCTGGCCAGTCCTAGGCTGGAGTTATGATTCTCAAGGTCATTGCTTGAGGAGGGCCCAGGGGCAATAGCACAGTGACCGTGATGTATGGAGTGATAACTTGGAGGGCTTTTGGGATTAGTGAGGCTGGTCACCATCCTACCACCTCTGGCTGGCCTGGTGCAGCCATTGGTAGGATGGATTGGAGGACTGGAGGCAGAAGGGTCCTGCAGGGACAGGGACATAAATCAGTCATTTATGCCGTCCACTTTCATGAACAGATGATCTCTGTAGAACCATTGCTACACAATAAGAAGTTGTCTTCTTTTGCCACCATTACCCAACCTAATTACTGGCCATCTCTCAACAACACAGGCATTCTTATCTTTGTTCCCTGATGCATTTCATCTCAATTATCATAGCTACAATGAGTGACCAGTCACTAATCTTTTATTTTAAGTTATTGTAATTTAGAAAGAGTGAAGCAGTCATTTCATTAAGCCAGTAAAAATCCTTCCAGCCCACTAATGATCCTTTCTTGCCTTTTCTTACATTCATTCAGCAAACAAAGACCATATATGACTTCTGTCATCGAGCTGCAGTACGCAGACGACGCCTGCATGTGCGCACACTCAGAGGCCGAGCTACAAACCATCGTTGACGCATTCACCGAGGCGTATGAGAGAATGGGCCTCAGGCTTAACATCCGGAAAACAAAGGTCCTCTACTGGCCCGCTCCTGCCACACAACACTGTCCCCCGACCATCAAGATCCACGGTGAGCCTCTGGACAGCGTGGATTATTTTCCATACCTCAGGAGCCTCCTCTCGGCGCGAGCAGACATTGGCGATGAAATTCAACATTGACTCCAATGCGCAGTGTGGCCTTTGGACGCCTGAGGAACAGAGTGTTCGAAGATCGAGACCTCAAATCCAGCACCAAGCTCATCGTCTACAGAGCAGCCATGTGCCCGCCCTCCTGTACACATCAGAAACAGGGACAATGTACAGCAGACACCTCAAATCCCTGGAGAAATATCACCAACGTTGCCTCCACAAAATCCTGCAAATCCACTGGCAGGATAGGCGTACCAACGTGAGCGTTCTCTCCCAGGCTAACATCCCCAGTATCGAGGCACTGGTCACGCTCAACCAGTTGTGATGGGCGGGCCACATTGTCCGCATGACCAACATAAGATTCCCTAAACAAGTGCTCTACTCAGAGCTCCGCAATGGCAGGCGATCACTAGGAGGGCAGAGGAAACGCTATAAGGACACTCTCAAAGCTTCCCTAAAAAAATGCAACATCCCCACCGACACGTGGGAATCGCTTGCCTTAGAACGCCTAAACTGGAGAAGAAGCATCCGTGAAGGTACCAATCACCTCGAGCGTCACCGAGTGGAGCATGTGGAGGCCAAGCGTAAGGAGCGGAAAGAGCGCTCAGAATCCAGAGCGTCTCACCCACCCCGTCTTATTAAACACTAACTGCCCCACCTGTGGCAGAGTCTGCGGCTCCAGGATTGGACTATTCATCCACCGCAGAGCCCACCCTCCCGGAGTGGAAGCAAGTCATCCTCGACCCTGAGGGACTGCCAAAGAAGAAGAAGAAGAAAAATCCTTCTAGCCCAGTAATAATTCTATCTTGCCTTTTCTTACATTCATTCAGCAAACAAAGACCATATAAAATGCAACAAAACTAAATTTGTATTTAATTTCACCCCCTCGAAAAAACATGCAGATTTTGCAGTGTAACCAGAATGACTGACGGTGAATCACTGAATATGGAACTTATTTCACACATGAAGGGGATCTCCACTATTCACATCACATCTGTTTCAGTTACCAATACTTCTGATTCGTCATAAGTTCAAGATGCAGCCTCTATATCCTACATTAATGGGAGGAAAATTGGACCTCATTGTGCCCAGTTTTTGGGCACGAAACAGGGGCAAAGAAGTCCAATTTTGTGGGGTATTATCCTGCGCCCCAAGGGTGCCTGAAATACATCCAACGGCATATTGGCTCATGTGATATTGAGGCGCCCCTGGTAGCCTCCTTTAACAGTTGTTAAACCCTTTGCATATGCTAATGAAGGGCTTAACGCCTGTTTAAGTACCCCTCTTGGAAATTTGTCAGTGCTAAGTGGAACATGCTCTCGACACGCCCCACTCGGGTTTTCCCAGTTCTAGACGTGGCCTAACCAGCAGTTTTTAAAGGGACTGATGGAGGCTGCCACCAGAAATGGACATATGTTTTTAAAGTTACCTTAATGTGGACCCAGGAGAAGCAGGAGTGAGCACCAATGAGAAGCTGAAAGCATTTATGTGGTTGGGCCTCATCTGCACAATTTCAACCAGCTGCCATCATTCAACGAGTGCTGATAGGCAGCTCACTGAAAGAAGTCAGTGCTTAAAGGGGAGGGGGAGGACAAAATTAGTGTCACAACGGTTTTCTTCATTTTTCGGAGCCGTCTGCATTGGTCCCTTTAAGGACTGCCGATATGACTGCTCAACGTTCAGTTTTACTGGGTTAAGTGTTCAGAATGTATAATTCACCCAGTGGATCACCAAAATTGCATTGGGGTTCTACAAACGGTGTAGGACCCCGATTTAAATATTTTAATAAGGCTCTCATCTGTTTTGAGTGGGTGCGTTGGCTGCTCGAGGTCAGTGGGCGGTAGTTTTTAAAAAGCTGTTCATCTGTCTACTGTCCCGTTTATCACCATAAATGGGGAGGTAGGCAACAACAACAACAACAAAAAACCTTGCAGTTATATAGCGCTTTTAACGTAGTAAAACGTCCCAAGGTGCTTCACAGGAGCGTTATCAAACAAAATTTGACACCGAGCCACGTAAGGAGAAATTAGGACAGGTGAACAAAGGCTTGGTCAAAGAGGTAGGTTTTCAGGAGCGTCTTAAAGGAGGAGAGAGAGGTCGAGAGGTTTAGAGAGGGAATTCCAGAGCTTAGGGTCTAGGCAGCTGAAGGCATGGCCGCCAATGGTCGCATGTAGTGATTAAAATCGGGGATATGCAAGAGGCAAGAATTGGAGAAGTGCAGAGATCTCGGAGGGTTGTAGGGCTGGAGGAGGTTACAGACATAGGGAGGGGCGAGGCCATGGAGAGATTTGAAAACAAGGATGAGAATTTTAAAATCGAGGCGTTCCCAGGCCAGGAGCCAATGTAGGTCACAGGGGTGATGGGTGAACGGGACTTGGTATGAGTTAGGATACGGGCAGCTGAGTTTTGGATAACGAAAATTGCAGCGCATCATGAAATATCACTGGACAAAGAGATAGAACTAACAGGCAGAGAGAAGCTTTAAGAAGCTGACTGTAAATTCTTTTGTGGCAAAATAGTTAAATAGCAAAACAGATACACAGTGGAAAACAGCTACATACTTGAATGACAAAGCAGCGCTAAGATGAGTGTAAAAATAGGAAGCAGGTACTGGGAGAAAGTCCAAATGAATCAGGCCACTTGAAGAGCTCAGACCAAACAAGGATCACCTTTCAGTGCCTGTTTTATATGGATGCTGATTGAATGGGCTGTTTCTGTGCTGTAGATTCTATGCACTAGGTAATGTAAATGATCAGTTCTGGCATTCCAGCTGCATAATGGGACCTAGCCCTAGGAACAGCACTATGGGCATTAAAGATCACATTATCTGCCCTATGGTGTTTTGTACTCTTAACTACAAAACAACACAATTGGCACTCATTATCCTACCAGCATTGTTCAGTAGTCTAGAATATGCCAGTGACAGTAGCGACATTAAAATATTATACCTTTAAATACAGGCCATGAGCTGTTACTTCAGTTAGAAACACCACAATATATATTGGCATTTAAGTGTGCTACATTGCTCTCTGCTCTAATAGTGAATTTCAGTGTTATTGTCAGTGTTGTGAGGAAGGTTAAGGTCTATTGATTTTACTTTTAAAGAAAGGAAAAATGACATTGTAGTTTGAACATCAACAAAATCAAAATCAGATGCTCAGCCATAAGGCCAGGAGAAATGCAGCAGGGCAGGAGCTTGGGTCAAGGTCTTTAAAGTACTTTTGATGGGGTGACTGGCCTCCCCCTAGGAAGATCCAGAGAACAGCTGTTACGGGTCACAAGGGCAGCCAAAGAGGGGGAGAAGCTTTTAAAAAAATGTTTTCAAATTGTGGGATGGGGAATTTAATCAATATTACTGCAGTTGACTCAACTCCTTTTGGGAGATTTAAAATTTAAATTCCCTCCTCTGATGCCCATAGCAACGCTAGATGCCAGGGGCACAAATGCATCCCTTGCACCCACCGTTGCTAAGACACAAATGACAGGAAATATACTGCATGACATTTTCCCATCATTTGTGTCTAAAAATAATAACCTGCCCTTATTTGGGTGGATGCATATGTATGCCTGTTGTTACTTCTGTTGGAAAATGCCAGACGTGATGGAGATAAGTGGGAAGTCAGCATTTCAGTTTTATTGGAGTCAAAACCTGCTTCTGAGTCCAAGGAATGTGCAAGAAGCACATCAAGCAGAAGGTGAGAGACTAAGAAATGTTGGTAGTCAGAGCCATTTGGGTGTTCTTGTACACGAATCACAGAAAGTTAACATGTAGGTACAGCAAGCAATTAGGAAGGCAAATGGTATGTTGGCCTTTATTGCAAGGGGTTTGGAGTATAAGAGTGCAAAGGTCTTGCTTCAATTATATAGGGCTCTGGTGAGACCACACCCGGAGTACTGAGTACAGTTTTGGTCTCCTTATCTAAGGAAGAATATACTTTCCCCAATTTAGAACTTTTACTCCTGTTCTATCTTTGTCCTTTTCCATAACTATGCTTTATCTAATTTAATTATGATCACTACCAGCAAAATGCTTTCCCACTGATACTCCTTCCCCCTGCCCAGCTTCATTCCCTAAAATTAAATCCAGAACTGCCCCCCCCCCCCACCCCCGCCTCTTGTTGGGCTTGCTACGTACTGGCTAAAAAAGTTCTCCTAAATGCAATTTAAAAATTCTATGCCCTCTATACCTTTTACACTGATTCTATCCCAGTTAATATTAGAGTTGTTGAAATCCCCTACTATTACTGCCCTATTGTTTCTGCACTTCTCAGAAATCTGCCTACATATTTTCTCCTCTAGCTCCCTCTGACTGTTTGGGGGTCTATAGTACATTCCCAGCAGTGTGCGTGCCCATTTTTTGTTCTTTAGCTCAACCCATATGGCCTCATTGATGATCCTTCTGACATATCATCATCCCTCCTCGCAGCTGTCCGTAATTGTTTCTTAAACCAATATTGCCACCCCCCCTTCTTTTTTATCCCCCTCTCTATCTCATCTGAAAACCCTGTAACCAGGAATGTTGAGCTGCCATTCCTGCCCGTTTAAGCCATGTTTCTGTAATAGCTAAGATATCATACTTCCACATGTCTACCCGTGCCCTCAGCTCATCTGCTTTATTCACTATCCTCCTTGCATTGAGGTATATACCATTAAGCACTGCCAAACCCCTTTGCTGTCTAGTTTCTAACCTTTGTTTCCTCTGCTTTCCAAACTCAATTACTAATTTTCTGCCTTCCATTTCCAGCTCTGTTTCTCTTCTTTCTGAATCTACATTCAGGTTCCCATCCCCCTGCCAAGCTAGTTTAAACCTTCCCCCATAGCACTAGCAAACCTCCCCTTGAGGATATTGGCCCGGCCCTGTTGAGGTGCAACCAGTCCAGCTTGTACAGGTCCCACCTCCCCCAGAACCAGTCCCATTGCCCCAGGAATCTAAAGCCCTTCCTCCTGCACCATCTTTCCAGCCACGCATTCATCGTCTCTATTCTCCTATTTCTGTACTCACTAGCGCGAGGCGCCGTGAGTAATCCAGAGATTACTACCATTGAGGTCCTGCTTATTAATCTCTTTCCTAACTCCTTAAAATCGGACCTCATCCCTCTTTCTATCTATGTTGTTGGTACCGATATGGACCACGACTCTGGCTGTTCACCCTCCCTCTCCAGTATGTTCTGCAGTCGCACGGTGACATCCTTGACCCCGGTACCAGGGAGACAATATACCCTCCTGGAATCTCGTCTGTGGCTGCAGAAACCCCTATCTGTTCCCCTAACTATAGAATCCCCTATCACTATTGCTCTCCTGACCTTTCTCCTCCACCCCTGTACAGCTGAGCCACCCATGGTGCGGTGGACTTGGCTCTGGCTGCACTCCCCAGAGGAACACTCTCCCCCACCGGTATGATTAGAGAGCGAAATGGCCTCAGGGGACTCCTGCATTACCTGCCTGGTCCTCCTTGTCTGTCTGGCAGTCACCCAGTCCCTCTCTGCCTGCACTCTCTTAAGCTGCGAGGTGACCACCTCCTGAAACATGTTATCCACGTAGCTCTCAACCTCGCAGATACACTGCAGTGACGCCAGCTGTTGCTCAAGCTCCGAAACCCAGAGCTCGAGCTCCTCCAGCTGACGACACTTCCTGCACCTGTGGTTGTCCAGGATACGGGAAGTGCCCTGGAGTTCCCACATGGCACAGGATGAGCATTTGAGGGGACTGAGGTGCCCTGTCATGCCTTGATTTATTATATTATGAACTAAACTTAGCACAAATAAACCTAAAGACTTAAAAAAAACACTCACCAGAAAAAGAACACTCACCAGCTACTCACCAATCAGCTCCTTCCCTTGTGCCGTCGTCACTTTAGGTGTTTTTTCACCTCTCTCTCTCTCCTCTCTCTCTTCTCCTTTTGTCGTTGATCCCGCACTCCACTCTCTCTCTTCTCCTTTTGTCGTTGATCCCGCACTCCACTCTCTCTCTTCTCCTTTTATCGTTGATCCCGCACTCCACTCTCTCTCTTCTCCTTTTATCGTTGATCCCGCACTCCACTCTCTCTCTTCTCCTTTTATCGTTGATCCCGCACTCCAGTCTCTCTTCTTTTATCGTTGATCCCGTGCTTTGCTCTCTCTTCTCTCTCTCTTCTCCTTTTATCGCTAATCCCGTGCTCCGCTCTCTCTCCTCCTTTTATTGCCGATCCCGCACTCCGCGCTCTCTTCTCTCTCTCTCCTCCTTTTATTGCCGATCCTGCACTCCGCGCTCTCTCTCCTCTCTCTCTTCTTTTATTGCCGATCCCGCACTCTGCGCTCTCTCTCCTCTCTCTCTTCTTTTATTGCCGATCCCGCACTCCGCGCTCTCTCTCCTCTCTCTCTTCTTTTATTGCCGATCCCGCACTCCGCGCTCTCTCTCCTCTCTCTCCTCCTTTTATTGCCGATCCCACACTCCGCGCTCTCTCCTCTCTCTCTCCTCCTTTTATTGCCGATCCCGCACTCTGCGCTCTCTCCTCTCTCTCTCCTCCTTTTATCACTGATCCCGCACTACGCTCGCTCTCTCCTCTCTCTCTACTCCTTTTATCACGATCTTGTGCTCCGCAGCTCTTGGTTGTAGGGCTGGAGGAGGTTACAGAGATAGGGAGGAGCAAGGCCATGGAAGGATTTGAAAACAAGAATGAGAATTTAAAAATCAAGGTGTTGCCAGACCAGGAGCCAATGTAGGTCAGCGAGCACAGGGGTGATGGGTGAACAGGACTCAGTGCGAGCTAGGATACTGGCAGCAGAGTTCCCACTCCAGGACTGTTGGCGTATTAGATGTCATTGAATGACTGAGAGCACTGCTTCAGGCTAGCATGGTACCAATGGATTCCAAGAGCTATGGGTTTGTAAAGTATAGTAGCTTAAGGTTATTACTTTGCTGGTTACTTGTAGGAATAACCCCTGTGATATTACCAGAGAAAACATGCCTCAATATTGCATGTTTTAAAAAAATACGTGATTTGTTTTTGGGCTTAGAAAATTTAGGTCAAGTTTTATTTAACTGGTTGCAATTACAAATTACTGAAATTCCTGAACACAAAAATGTAGACTCCTTAAGCATGCTATAAAGAATGAAAGCAAAAATATCATTATGAAGCACAATTTGAAGCTCCAGTTACTGGGGTTTTAGTATTTTTGAATTTGGGATCCAGTTTAGTATTTGTGAAGCCAAAGTCTAATTTAAAGATCAATCCTGGTACGTAAACCTCTCCAGATCACTGGGGGACATGGATGTATACTCTCATCCTGGTTTAGACAATTCAAATTCAGATGCATACTTGCCAGGCAGTGGCAGCTCGCCCAAATAATTCAAATGAAGACCGAGGCCCAATGCTGTGCAAGCATTGGATCTCCTAGGGGGTATTTTAACCCCTCCTGCCTGGCAAGGATGGTGTGAGAGTGGTGTTAAGATGGGGAGAGGTTTAACACCGCTATCTTGCTGCATTCCTGTTCTCCGCCATCTTAACTTGCCTGAAATCAGGCACGGAAAGACTGTCGATCCCAGAGAAGTGGGGTCCTAATTTAAATGTCAAAATCATATCCCATTGATGCCAATCTAAGTACAGTCTGACTAAGGGTCACACAGTCTTGTGAAAGCTGGCGGAAAGCTGGATCCTGGCCACAAGAAGCCCAGGTAAATTTATTGTATTTACTTTGTACAGGTTCCTTGTGGACCAAGAGGAACAGATGTGCTCCTCCTGGCCCCACAAGGATACCTTGGGCTTCCGCTGCCCCCTCCCCCCCCCCCACAATTGTGAACATCGATGTTCCCCATTTTTCTCATTTACCATGTAGGGGACCATTTCCGTGGTGACCTAAACCCCCTGCTAATTTCCACTCTCACTCACTGGCTTTGACATCATCCCTGCTGGTTTTGGTTGGGAGTCGGCATTGAAAGGAGGTAAAATCTCCCAGACATCACACTTGGAGGGGGGGTGGGGGGGGGGTGGGGGTGGGGGGGATGGATTACCATCTGATTTGGCCCCTGTACCCCTGATTCCCACCCGGGTTAAAAATGGGGAACCCGGTTCGGGCATGCACGCCGTTGGTTATGCGCCCAAAAATGAGCCATAACCAAAGATTTACACCCAAATGCATATCTCTTTAGCCAAATAGACTGTCAGAAATTAGATTCAAATCTACCACCAGACTGACCACCCCATTATCCGGAATCAGGCAATAATTCCCATACGTGAGACGGCAAGAAATTCTGCACTTCAACTCCTTCCCTCCAAAAAGAAAACTAAAAACATAAAAATCTAATGCCCAGAATGAGGGTAGGAAACTAATGAAAGCTGTACAAATGTCAGAGTGTTGTCTGTGGAAGTGTGGTGTGATGGTGAAAATTGAAGTCGAGTTTACTTCATGCAGAGACTTTTTCCCTTTCTGTGTTCATACGACACTTTATACATGAATCATAGGAAAAAAAGGGCAAACCAAGCACTGGGGTTCATTTCTAGAGGGATAGAATTGAAAAGTTAAATTTGTATAGAACCTTGGTTAGACTACACTTGGAGTACTGTGCACAGTTCTAGTCTCCATATTATAAAAAGCATATAGAGGCATTGGAGAGGATGCAAAAAAGATTCACGAGGATGGTACCAGAACTGAGAGGATATCAGGAAAGGCTGAATAGGCTGGGACTGTTTTCTCTGGAAAAAAGGGGTGATCTGATAGAAGTCTTCAAGATAATGAAAGGATTTGATAAGGTAAATGTAGAGAAGATGTTTCCACTTGTTGGGGGGTCCAAAACTAGAGGTCATAAATATAAAATAGTCGCTAATAAATCCAATAGGGAATTCAGGAGAAACTATTTCACTCAAAGGGTGGTAAGAATGTGGAACTCGCTACCACAAGGAGTAGCTGAGGCAAATAGCACTGATGCATTTATAGGGAAGCTAGATAAGCACATGATGGAGAAAGGAATAGAAAGGCATGCTGATAGAGTTCGATGAAGTAGGGAGGGAGGAGGCTCATGTGGAGCATAAACTCCAGCATAGACCAGTTGGAGCGAATGGCCTGTTTGTGTGCTGTAGTTTCGATGTAACTCAATGTAATCAGTCACCTATAATTTGGATAAATTCACTTTGAAAATAGACTTGGTATGGCCACATATATCTCACTGGGTTTTATATTCAGTTTGGCACTCATCCCTTGTAATTAGAAAAAGTTTATATACTCCAGGATATTTTCAACTTTTCTTTATCAATTTCACATTTCCATGCATTCCAAGTGAATAAAGAATGAACTATGATTGTGCAAAACTGAAGGGAGGAAGGGAGTAAAAAAGCTTAAAGGGATACCAACACCATTGAAAATAATTTGGCAAACCTCCATTTTGCTGACTATTAATTTGCATTAAATCAAAGAGTAAAAATAAGGAATAACTTTAATAGAATGCTATTCAATCTTCATTAACAAACCTTTGATCCTGTCCAAAGGGTAAAGCTCCATTAAACATATTCCTGCTAAACATATACTTAACTTAATTACTTTGGATAATGTGCAAATGGCATGTTGCCAGGAGATGAGCAAATTACATTCTGGGTCAGACAGTTATAGTTATATTAGCAAGGACTTGAAGCTGCTACAATTCAGGTCACTTGTGCTTGTCCCTTTAAAACTCATTGCCCTGTATCCTTCCATAGATTTATGCTAATGTGACAGGTGGCAAGTGAACAGTTTCTATCTGTTGCTGCAGTCAGAAGAAGACATTTTTTTCTCTCTGCCAGGCAGTCTCGTGAGCTTGTCCAAACACTGGCAGTTTAGTGGAAAATTACAAGTCCACATGTCATGCCAATTTAATGGTTGGATGTCTGGTCTCTGATAGTTTGGTCATGGAAATATACATCCATAATCCCTGGTAGTTTGGTAAGGTTATCTGCGATTTTACCTACCGATATTGGTTGGCTGATTGGGAGTGGGGAAGACAGTGCCGGTATTGAAGTCAGCAATGGTGTATGTCACAATACCCTGGTGGTAGCGTGAGGGTATAAGTGGATGAATCAGTGTTGCCTGGCAGATTAGGTAAACTCACACCCTTGTGGAATTGAGATAGTGTCTTTGGTTTCATAAATACCTAAATTTGACCGAAATTGAAATCTGAAAAACCACGAGTGCTCATTCCTATTGCTTAATAGTGAAACATCACACATCAGGAAAACCCAATATTAATAAAGCATTCATAAAATAACTCAGATCAGCATCATACAGTATTTAAGAACAAAAAAAGACTTGCTTTGAGAATTGGAAGATGGCTTTTTGGCAACAGAACAGGGGAAGAGCTTCATGAGACGCTCTTTTATACTGCGCTTGGGACCATTCTGAGTGTAGATGAAACCTAGAAGATACATCATCAGCATTCATTAATTCTCTGGGTTCAAAGAGAACTTTGTGCATGCTTCATGCAGTGCCGCAATGTCACTGGTTTGCAGTGATAAGCATGCAACAAGCAGGTATGATTTTAGATCGAGGGATTTGGAGAGTAGGATGCATTCAAGTCCTCTAAAACCATACTCAGGACAACAAAACTTTTGCAGTTCATTGCATTCCAATTATGTTTATCTTTTATTTATATTTTAAACATACACTTGGAGAGGAAGGAGTGATAAGAAATCACACCAGAAAACATCGAAAATAGCAGGTCACATCAAAAAGGACGATTTTGAGTTAATGCGTGTGCCTTGCTGTTAGACTGCAGCACACAGACAAACAATACATTGGTCGTAAGGCCCCTCCTGAGATGGTTTTATCCCATTCTTCATAGTCTAAAATATGAATTTTGAAATTTTATTCAATAACAGCAAAGCAACTGCCAATAAAACATAATTGTTAGGCAAAAGTAAGAGCTAATAGAAGATTTATGTGTTCGATGTAAACAACTGAGACAAAAAAACATTGAAAGTTGAGAACACATTAATGATTTCTAGACGATTCAGTCTATGATTCTTATTCTATATTACATTGCCAATTGTGATATTGTGCTCAAAATACAAGTGTTAACATTTTAATATATATATGTTATTAATTTGTATTTATTTATTATTGTAATTTCTCCTTATTAGGTTAACCAATCTGTAAAATTGGGACTGTGAGATAACTTAACCCTTTAAGCACTGATATGCTGGTATTTTATCATATATCTGCAAAAAAAAATACTTTCAATCAAGTTCTGATGCTAATTTTTATCATTAAGAATTGCACAACAAATGAAAATTTTACTGGCGTTTTTTAAACATTTTTGAATAAAGTGGGAAATTATGATTTTGTTATTAAATTTAGTTTGTCACAGAAAAAGTTTCAAAGGAGTAAATTTTTGATTCATATATGTGAATTGTGGGTAGAGACAGACTCTCTTTCATCAAGAGAAAATTGGATATCTGGGAATATAAAATTACAGTCTCATTGTTCTTGCTGCCCCAAATCACAGATATTTAGAAACACTTTGTAAAGCACAGGCTTACATGTGATCTACCTTCATTAGGAAACCATGTACAGTATACATTCTCCACATTACAACAGCACTGCAATTCAGGCTCCGCATCAGTACTTTTGCCTTCCAATGTCTCCATTGCATTTTTAAAAATCATATAATAATGTTAATAGGCCACTCAGCCCATCCACTAATCAGAGTCTACATATAGTAACTCAACCTCCCCACGTTGTAATAAATTATTAACAACAGCATTTTATCAATTTACATAATCATTATAGAATTTGATTGCAACCTACTGCTACAAAAAAAATAAAACTCTTTACTTATTCATGAAGTGGCATGATAAGAGCCAGAATTTCATTACTGTGGAATTACTTTGTCACTGTGTCTGGAATAAGGTGTCATCTTTATTTATTTAAATAGTCGATGCATTTTAGTTAAGGCTCATTTTGAATAGTGAACTGTCTGCAGTTCCATTAATCTTTGCCACTTTTGCTTAGATCCTATATCACCACATGGCAGATTAAGACAAGGGAGCATTGATGTTTTCAATAATCTTTTTTCCAGCATTATACAGACTTTTATTTAGTGGCACCCTAGAAAGTAATTTGAGTTAAATAACAGGGCTGCTGTCTTCAGGCTGGGAAGTTTTTTGGGCAGGCCCTTCCTGGAATATTCCTAAACAGCTTGTACTTAAAATGACACACAGCAGGAAAACATTTGCACCAAGCTTTGTGGTTTCTGTGTTAATACCTTCATTTCATTTAATGTTCATTATTTTAAGCACTTGTTCTAATTTTCCCCTAACAGTATTGACTATGCTGAGGTAAAGTTCCACAGATATTGCCGCCCTCAGAAGAGAATTTCTGTGGATTTTCTCTTTTTTTTATTCCAACCATCCTTATGAACTGCAAAATGAGATTGTTGGTTTAAGGATAGCCTTTCAGAAGTGTTGTGCTTAGGGCCCAAGCTATGTTGGACCTGGGTTGGAACTGCAGCAAATTTATTTTGCATAGGAGACTTACAGCCGGGTATTAGGAGGAAACTTTTATCCAATCATTCTAGGCTAGCTTCAAACTGAATGTGCCAACCTATTGCATCAGCTTATTCTCTCTCCTTCTTACACTAAGATAACAGCGGTGGGGGAGGGAGACCTTTCATATCCCTGGTGTCACTGATCACCTGATCATTTGTGTTGGTGGGAAGGATGTTTCCACCTTCATGCCAGCTTCAAGTTCCAGCAGTGGACCAACTCTTCAATCTACCTATCCACTAGGAAGGAATCAGTTGTGTTAGTTGTCAGCTGGTATTTGGATACCTGGGGCTCGATTTTAGGGTCGGGTTTCCTGCGGGTTTCCAGCGGGGAGGCCCCGAAAATCCCGATATGAGGTCACGTGACCGGATCGCGCCGCGATCCCGACCACTTCCGGGTTCCCCGATGACGTGCGGGGCTGCGTGCGTGGCCCCCGCTGGTGGGAATCCCGCAGGCAATTAAAGCCAGCGGGGTTCCACTTGAGAGTACTTACCTTGCTTGTTGAGGTCAGTTAATGAGCTGAATCAGCTGTCAAAAGAGGAAGTGTGGGATTTTACCTGCATCGCAGAGTGTTTCCCACACTGGGGGAAACAGTCTCTCTCCAACCAGGCGTGTTGCAGCCAGCAGCCTGTGGCAGGTGCCAAGGTGCACCCCACGGGGGAGAGCCCTCACCCACGCAGGAGGCCACCGCGTCACATAGGGCAACCCCTGCCCCCCACCACCCCCCGCCAAGCCAGAGGCCAGACCGACACGAAACTGCAGCCCCAGTCCGAGGAACCACCCACCTACCCTGCACAACCCCTCAGACCAACACCTGCCAGATGGGTGGTGCGTGGACACCCTCGGAGGACGAACAGCATGACCAGCCCCAGCAGCCTCGCAGTCCACGCCGTCCGCCGCAGAGACGTGGAGCCCCCCAACACGGGGTTGTTGCACGCCCACCTGCACAGCAGGAGGGAGGGCTACCGCAGAGAGAGACGCATCGCAGAGGGCACTACCCTTGCCACATGGTCCACAGACCGAGGCGAAGCTCCCCGGACCTCTCCGAGCAGCAGTGCACACGGAGGCGCAGATTCGCTCGACATGTAGTCGTGGAGATCTGCAGGCTCTTTCATGCCGAGCTGCTCCTGCCTGGCCCCAGCAACAAGTGCTTACCTGTCGCTGCCAAAGTCACCACTGCCCTCCACAACTTCTCCTCCGCATCCTTCCAGGGTGCAGCCGGCTACACCTCGGATATCTCTCAGTGGCCTGCGCGGAAGAGCCCTGCAAATACACCTGCACCTACTCTGCAGTAACACGATGGGTGGCATCAGTGGTGGGTCCTCATAGTGATACCCAGGAGCGGGCATTATTGGACACAACAGACAGTATTCGCGGAGACATGGCAGTGGTGGTGCCAATATAATGTGTGCTGTTTGTTGCTCTGAAATTCAATATAGGTACCACCCATGGCAAACCCTCCGACACCCTTGTGCACCCCCTTCATGCTCACGAAACATTTGCCTTACGCTGCCTACTGCACATATGTGATGCATGCCCTGTGGCTGCAGCACAGGTGGTGGCAGGTTGAGTGAGGCTGGCCGTGAGGGAGATGCACGAGAGGGTGAGTATGGGATAGAGCCATGAGATTGTATGAGGATTGGGTCGCGTGTTAGTGGCAGGATGAGTACTGGCGAGGTGAGTAGGTGGAGGTAAGATGAGGATGGGGTTTGAGTGGGTATGAGGGGTGATGCGACAGAGTAGTGTTGGCGGTGCCGAAGGAGATGTGGGGTTGGGGCAGTGTTGTGGCAGACGGAGTGTAGGGGAAAGACTTCGTGTTCTCACTGTGGCTGACCTACTGAGGTCATTGCAGCGCCTCCTGCACTGTATGCAGGTGGGCGATATGTTGGTGGCGCAGGTGACCCCCTCTGGCACCTCGAGCCAGGCCTTCTTGGTGGCAGAGGCTGGCCACTTCCTCCCGCCCGCCGGGTGGAAGATCTCTGTCTTCGCCCTCCTCCTCACCCCATCTGATGATACCTGGGGTGAGGCATCATTAAACTGGGAGCAGCCTTACCCCTGGGCTGCTCCATGCTGCAATTTGTTCCATTGGTTGCAGCATGTGTCAGTGGAGGACTGCCCCTTTAACTAGAGAGCCTCCAGCTGATAGATCGTACTGCGCATGCGCAGCCCGCCCAACGCGCAGACCAGCAGCGTGGACCCCGGAGGAGCAGGTAATTGATTCCTATTAGTGTGTTGCCTGCTACGATCGCGCGGGCAACACACTAATTTCACCGAGCGTGTTGACCACGCTCCCGAAACCCAACCCGCCGGAAACCCGCAGGCCTGGTAAAATCGAGCCCCTGGAATCTGGCTCATCAGTCTTGGTTTTCATTTGATATATACTTACCAACTAAATAGATTAATTGATGGAAGGTCACTGGGCTTGGAGTCATGAAGCTATGGCCACATTTCCACTTAGCTGTTCTCTCTTGAGATATTTTTGAGTTAGAGATCCCAGGAATGTGGCACTGAGAGATGTGTGATCTTTGAGGACCACTCTCCCCGATTTACTTTTCTTTTGAAATTGCTCCAAATCAATGCAAATTCAAGTTCAGAAACTGGCAGATTCATGGCGAGAAGACAATGAAAATCCAGCTCTATATATTTAGATGTAAGTGGCAGCTAGAAAAACCTAATGAAAATGTGGTTCTTTGATGCCTTTGGCTCCATGGAGGTCCCTGGCTTTATATTAGAGTGTCCCATTTCTGGCTGAAGTAACATGGCCCTAATGTCAATCAACATAAAGGCATCTCAAGCATGCTCACGGCAATAAAGGTGAGAAGCCATTAAGGGCAAATGATTTTAAGAGTAAAATTTAGGATAACATTATACATACAAAAAATCTCTTTGCTACCACCACTGCACAAATCCCATCAAAAGTGAATAAAATCTGATACTATCACCTGCAGAAAATTTTTTATTTCCTGAATTTCAAATTTAATGCATGAAAATGCGACCAGAAAAGTCATAAATCTATATCCTTCTGGCTTCAGCAAAGCTGAATGTAATATTCTGTAAGTACATAGTCATTTTTCACCATCTGCCACCTATATCATACATCAAGAACATTAAATTTGAACATCCGCAGTCACCAACAAATATATCATGCACAAAAGGTTCAATAAGTATTAATGATCTTATTTTAAGTGATATTGCTCTCATTCAAAAACACTTTCATTTTCTTCATCTTCCCTGCTCAACATACTGACTTTGCGATAATATCTCCCTGTTTCATAGCAATAGGGTGTGAAATTTTGAAAAGTACTGTTTCATAAAATACTGCACAATATTTTTTTCCAGTGAGTAAGTCATAATATTGAATCTGTGTTACTGTAATTTTACAGAAAGTAGATGGCTTAAATAAAAACCACTGACACCAGAAAGCCCAACTGCATCATTAAATTCACCAATTCTTTTAAAAATGATCACCACTTGTCCTTTATGAATGATTAGACTATTGGAAATCAAGCTAGAAATGAAGTGATTATGAATGTAAGCCATTGCCCAGTATCTGACAGCAATGTTTATAGTGTAGGATTGGTCTCCTACATATATTGCAATATAAATGAAGTAATCTTCGATTGGGTGTCTGCAGTTTGGATTTCAAAACACCTTATCAAACTACAGCTCGGTCTAATCATTCAATACTTCTTACATTTCAAAGTAGGTTTGTTGCTTTCCTTCAAGTCTACAAACTTTATGTTTGCTTCAAAAGTCACCATTTATCAGTTGTCTGTTCTGAACCGCTAAAAATACCACCTGCAGCTAAACCTGCGCTTCCCTCGTGTTTCTTTCAGCAACCCATTATGTGGTCAGTCGCTGCTTTTGAGGTGTAATAAGGCAGTGCGGATAATAGCTAGATATTTCATCTGCAAATAGAACTTTTGCTTTAATATCATGAAGCTGGAACCTATTCTATCAAACTTGTATCACCTAGGGGGTGAAATGATTTGGCTGTAAACCATCCCCAGCATATCTACTTTGAATATTTGAACTCACCTGCCCCCCTTGGTATGTTTTGCAGACAGGGTGATTGTGACCAGCTTCTTGAACAGCACCAAGACACTTAGTTTGCCTCCCTGCTACACGTCTCAATTTCATACTGTAAATGGATTTCTCCATTTGGTCGCTCATATTGTGATTGACACATTCAGGTCAGTGACAGTAATTGGAGTCTATTTTGTTTCAGTCAGTTCTCTCTGTTATGACATTGTTGGGGATTTTTCCACTTCACTTCTGTTGGTATTAGCAAGCTGAACTCCCAGGAAAGATATAACACAAGCCAAGTGCACAGCAATTTTCATCTACATAGATGTGGTAACATAGCTCAGATTCAATTTTCAGAGAGCAAACTCAACTGCATAAAAACAAATTACATTCTTCATTCTCAAAGCCCTTTTTGGAAAAAGATTGCCAAATTTGTTCTAATTTGTGTCAAATTCAAATATAGTTTTGTGTACCTTTTTCAGCCTCTGCTGCTTCTTCCCCTTCTCTTTGTGCTCCCCCCCACCAAGGTTCCCCTCTGCCCTAGCCCTGACCTGCATCTTTCTATAGTTTCTCTCTTATCTTCCCTCATGCCCTCACTGGACTCATCTTGTCAATGAGACCGACCACCTTCTTTCTTGACCCCCATTCCCACTAAACTGCTGATCACTAACTTCTCTCTCTTGCCGCATGCTAGCTGATATTGTTCTGCTCCCCTCCCTTTCAAAACTGCCAGTATGCCCCCCACCCCACACCTCAAAAATACATTCTCGCCCACACTGTCCTTGGAAACTACTGCTCCATGTTCGTCCTCTTTTTCACCAAATAACAGCAAAGGAATTGCAATTCTATTGAGAATAATTATTCACACACCTCAGAATATGCAGCACAGATTGAAATCATCCAAGCTCTATGATTTTTGATAGGAACATAGGAATAACAGTAGGACATTCAGCCTCTCGAGCCTGTTCCGCAATTCAATTAGATCATGACTGATCTGTATCTTTACTCCATTTACCATCTTAGCTCCATATCCCTAATACCCTTACCTAACAAAAATCTATTTTGTTAGAAATGCAGTTCAATACTATTGTTTTTGTCAAGCTATGGATAGAATTGTATTTCAATATGTATTACCGTAATGGGAAACTAAAGAATATGCACGACTCTTTAAAAAACATTTTTAACACAAATTTCAAGAAAAATTAAAATCATGGTACTGGTTAAAAGCAGGTCCTGCCATGGGTGATTTTGTCACTACTTATGGCATTTGTGATATTGGTGCTTATGTAAATGTTTCCATCAGGCCCGGACTTCAACCGGTGCCTAGCTTTTCAATTGATGTGAAATATCAGATCAGCATCTAGCACAGGTAAGAATGTTGGTCCAAGCTCAACACAAGGAAAGATGCTCAAAGGTAAACCCATTGCTGGCACTTCCTGGCTAGCAGACTCAACAGGGCTACAGTAGGTTGTTTTATTCACCACAAAGATGTTAAAATGCCAACAATCTTCCATCCACACCACCAAACAGACTTAATTAGTAATTCATCTAATTGCTGTTTGTAGGATCTTGCTGTGTGAAAAATGGCTGCCACATTTGCTTACATAGCAACAGCGATTGACTGCACTTCAGAATAATGTAATTGTATCTGAAGTACTTTGGGACATTCTGAAAGGTGTGATAAGGCAGGCTCTTTCTTGTCTTTGTATTTGTAGCACTGTTAAAGTACCAGGACTGCTGTATAGCGATGTAGAGGAGGAAAGGGGTTTTCTTCTTGGATTCTCAGTTAGAGAATAATTCATGATAAAACACTCCAACCAGCTAACATTGACCTTTCCCTCCGCTGATTAATAGTTGCTCACTTAGAATACAGTGAATATTGCATTACTAAATCCTCCAAATTAAATTCAGTAATAGCAGAGTCACAAAGACGAACTGTGTGCACGCCACATTGATCAGGATAAATTGATACAACAGTGTCTTACATAATTTTTTCCGTGCTTTGCTCTTTCCATGGATGCTTAATCTGCTTGTACTACACATTTTGTTCAAATCAGCTTAAAGTGAACATTGTGACATTGATCGTGGATATATTGGGCTCGATTTTAGGGTCGGGTTTCCTGCGGGTTTCCAGCGGGGGGGCCCCGAAAATCCCGATATGAGGTCACGTGACCGGGTCGCGCCGCGATCCCGACCACTTCCGGGTTCCCCGATGACGTGCGGGGCTGCGTGCGTGGCCCCCGCTGGTGGGAATCCCGCAGGCAATTAAAGCCAGCGGGGTTCCACTTGAGAGTACTTACCTTGCTTGTTGAGGTCAGTTAATGAGCTGAATCAGCTGTCAAAAGAGGAAGTGTGGGATTTCACCTGCATCCCAGCGTGTTTCCCACACTGGGGGAAACAGTCTCTCTCCAACCAGGCGTGTTGCAGCCAGCAGCCTGTGGCAGGTGCCAAGATGCACCCCACGGGGGAGAGCCCTCACCCACGCAGGAGGCCACCGCGTCACATAGGGCAACCCCTGGCCCCCACCACCCCCCGTCAAGCCAGAGGACAGACCGACACGAAACTGCAGCCCCAGTCCGAGGAACCACCCACCTACCCTGCACAACCCCTCAGACCAACACCTGCCAGATGGGTGGTGCGTGGACACCCTCGGAGGACGAACAGCATGACCAGCCCCAGCAGCCTCGCAGTCCACGCCGTCCGCCGCAGAGACGTGGAGCCCCCCAACACGGGGTTGTTGCACGCCCACCTGCACAGCAGGAGGGAGGGCTACCGCAGAGAGAGACGCATCGCAGAGGGCACTACCCTCGCCACAGGGTCCACAGACCGAGGCGCAGCTCCCCGGACCTCTCCGAGCAGCAGTGCACACGGAGGCGCAGATTCGCTCGACATGCAGTCGTGGAGATCTGCAGGCTCTTTCATGCCGAGCGGCTCCTGGCTGGCCCCAGCAACAACTGCTTACCTGTCGCTGTCAAAGTCACCACTGCCCTCCACAACTTCTCCGCATCCTTCCAGGGTGCAGCCGGCTACACCTCGGATGTCTCTCAGTCGTCTGCGCGGAAGAGCCCTGCAAATACACCTGCACCTACTCTGCAGTAACACGATGGGTGGCATCAGTGGTGGGTCCTCATAGTGATACCCAGGAGCGGGCATTATTGGACACAACAGACAGTATTCGCGGAGACATGGCAGTGGTGGTGCCAATATAATGTGTGCTGTTTGTTGCTCTGAAATTCAATATAGGTACCACCCATGGCAAACCCTCCGACACCCTTGTGCACCCCTTCATGCTCATGAAACATTTGCCTTACGCTGCCTACTGCACATATGTGATGCATGCCCTGTGGCTGCAGCACAGGTGGTGGCAGGTTGAGTGAGGCTGGCCGTGAGGGAGATGCACGAGAGGGTGAGTATGGGATAGAACCATGAGATTGTATGAGGATTGGGTCGCATGTTAGTGGCAGGATGAGTACTGGCGAGGTGAGTAGGTGGAGGTAAGATGATGATGGGGTTTGAGTGGGTATGAGGGGTGATGCGACAGAGTAGTGTTGGCGGTGCCGAAGGAGATGTGGGGTTGGGGCAGTGTTGTGGCAGATGGAGTGTAGGGGAAAGACTTCGTGTTCTCACTGTGGCTGACCTACTGAGGTCATTGCAGCGCCTCCTGCACTGTATGCAGGTGGGCGATATGTTGGTTGCGCAGGTGACCCCCTCTGCCACCTCGAGCCAGGCCTTCTTGGTGGCAGAGGCTGGCCGCTTCCTCCCGCCCGCCGGGTGGAAGATCTCTGTCTTCGCCCTCCTCCTCACCCCATCTGATGATACCTGGGGTGAGGCATCATTAAACTGGGAGCAGCCTTACCCCTGGGCTGCTCCATGCTGCAATTTGTTCCATTGGTTGCAGCATGTGTCAGTGGAGGACTGCCCCTTTAACTAGAGAGCCTCCAGCTGACAGATCGTACTGCGCATGCGCAGCCCGCCCAACGCACAGACCAGCAGCGTGGACCCTGGAGGAGCAGGTAATTGATTCCTATTAGTGTGTTGCCTGCTACGATCGCGCGGGCAACCCACTAATTTCACCGAGCGTGTTGACCACGCTCCCGAAATCCAACCCGCCGGAAACCCGCAGGCCTGGTAAAATCGAGCCCATTATTTTTAAACTTCAAACAGTTTAATAGTCTGGTCTCATAATGTGCATTAGTGCAAGAAATCTGTTTCCCCACATTACAATGGGGGATATTTTAAAGTAATAAAAAATCACTTAAAAAATATTTTTTTGACCTGTATTCAAATAAGTAATTATCTTGCCTTATATTCCTAAAGACAGGTGGAATTTTACAACACAGAGAAGGATTCTGACAAATATACATTCTCTTCCTCTTCTTTTTTTTAGTCGAAACAGGTTTTCATACACAGTTTTTACACAATCTTTTACTCAATCTCTTCTGGAGGCATAATATTTCCCTGGGTTTCTCTCTCTTTGTATGGAGGGTCGGGCTACGAAGTGGCAAATAGAATTCAATGTCAGTAAGAGTGAGGTGATGCATTTTGGTAAAAAAAGTAACAGCAGTAATTACACTCTGAATGGGAGTAGGCTCAGTGCTGCGGAATAACAAAGGGATTTGGGAGTACAAGGTCGTAGGACATTAAAGGCAGCAGCTCAGGTTAATAAGGCTATAAAAAATGGAATTCCAGCTTTTATCACAGAGGTATAGAATATAAAAGCTAAGATGTAATGATGAGCCTATATAAAACCCAAACAAGACCTCAGTTAGAATATTGTGTGAAGTACTGGGCTCCACACTATAGGAAGGATATTCAAGCTTTAGACAGGATACAAAGCAGATTCACTCGGATGCTGCCTGGTAAGAGGAAATACAAATGCAAAGAAAGACTTCTAAAATTGGGTCTTCTTTTGTTAAAACAACACAGATGACGGAGCGATGTAATAGAGGACTTTAAAATTATGAAAGGGTGGGATTGGGTATACAGAAGCAGACTGTTTCCAGTAGTTGAGGGGTCAAGAACGAGGGACCATAGATACAAGATTAAATGTAAGGAATTTAGAACAGAGAACTGGAGAAATTTCTTCACACAGAGAGTTGTGAGGCTGTGGAATTCATTTCCAGGATTAATGGTTGAGGCAGAAGCTATGTCAAGATTCAAGATCAGAAACATAGGAATAGGAGTAGGCCATTCAGCCCCTCGAGCTTGTTCCAACATTCAAGTAGATCATGGCTGATCTGTATCTTAACTTCATTTACCTGCCTTGGTTCCAAATCCCTTGATACCCTCACCTAACAAAAATGTATCAATCTCAGTTTTGAAAATTTCAATTGACTGAGCCTCAATAGCTTTTTGGGGGAGAGAGTTCCACATTTCTCTTACCCTTTGTGTTAAGAAATGCTTCATGACATCACCCCTGAACGGCCTAGCTCTAATTTTAAAGTTATGCTCCCTTGTTCTGGACTCCCTCACCAGAGGAAATAGTTTCTCTCTATCTAACCTATCAAATCCTTTAATCTTCTTAAACACCTCAATTAGATCAACTCTTAATCTTCTATACTCAAGGAAATAAGCCTGGTTTATGCAAGCTTTCCTCCTAACTTAACCCCTTTATCCCTGGTATCATTCTGGTGAATCTGCACTGCACCCCCTCTAAGGCCTATATATCCTTCCTGAGGTGCGGTGACCAGAACTGAACGCTGTACTCCAGATGTAGTCTAACCAGAACTTTATACAATTGTAGCATAGCTTCCAGACCCCTTGAGATAAAGGCTAACATTCCATTACCCCTTTTAGTTATATTTTGTACCGGTCCAATAGTTTTTAGTGATTTCTGTAAGTGAACCCCTCATTCCTTCTGCTCCTCCACAGTTCTTAGTTTCTCATTTAGAAAATACTCTGATCGATCTTTCTTAGGTCCAAAGTGGATGACCTCACACTTCCCCATGCTGAACTTCATCTGCTACAGTTTTGCCCACTCACTTAATCTATCATTGTCCCTTTGCAACTTCCTGCTCCATCTACATTACTTACTGTGCCACCTAACTTAGTGTCATCTGCAAACTCGGATATATGGCTCTCTATTCTTTCATCTAAGATATTTATAAATATAGTGAAAAGCTGAGGCCCCAGTACAGATCCCTGGGCGACAGCACTAGTCACATCCTGCCAATTGGAGTACATACTCATTATCCCCATGCTCTGTCTCCTACCTTCTAACCAATTCCCTTCAGCATGTCAATAGGTTTCTCTAACCACACGCTTTCACTTTTGCTAACAGTCTCTTGAGTGGAATGTTATCAAATGCCTTCTGGAAGTCCAAATAACTAACATCCATAGACACTCCCTTATCTACCATGTTAGTGACCTCCTCAAAAAATGTAACTAAGTTAGTTAAACAAGACTTACCCTTTACAAATCCATGCTGGTTCTCTCTGATCAGTTCATATTTGTTCGTGTTCAGTCACTATGTCCCTGATGATAGATTCTGGTAACTTTTTCACAATAGACATTAGACTAATAGGTTTATAATTTCCTGGTTTCTCTCTCCCACCCTTCTTAAATAATGGAGTGACATTAGCAATTTTCCTATCCAAGGGAGTTTTGGAAGATTATGACTAAAGATTAGATTGGATGGGTGGATGAAGTAAAAGGGATTGAAGGATATGGGAACAGAGTGGATAAATATGATTAGAACTATCTGCTCACGTGGAGTGTAATCCCCAACGACTGTTTGGGTCGAATAGCCTGTTTCTGTATTGCAATTTCTATGTATTTCTAAGTAATGGAAGTAATTTCTCCCAGCATTGGGGAAGAAAGTCTTTTGCCTGCCCTTTGCTCCTCCCCATTATTGGGAAAAGAAACATTTCTGAGTTGTTGAACAGAACTTAAATGACAAAATTAATTTGAATTATTACTGCTAAAAAAAAATGTCCCTTTGAACTATTACTCTATAAATCTTGGCTAGCATAGAATTACTAGGTTTCTTTGCATGTTGTGCAATTTACAAAGTTATCCTGAGAAGATCATTTGGTTGACACACAGGACAATGTATGCATTGTACAATTTGTTTAAATGGTTAGCAGAATCAGTTCTCTTATTACAGATAACTGAATGAGTAACATAAATATTAGCAGTAAAAGACAGACCTCCTACAACAGAAAAAAAATAATTTTATTCAGAGAGGTATGGTGATGCAGAATCAAAGCTGCAGCCTGAGATATGAGAGCTGCAGCTTAGTTAACCTTGTGTTAGAATCAATCTACACAAGTATGCAATGTAAATGCCCCCAGGTCTGATTTCAATCTGTATACCCTAGCATACACTTTTTTCAGATGTGG
Organism: Heptranchias perlo; assembly: GCF_035084215.1. Lineage (NCBI taxonomy): Eukaryota > Metazoa > Chordata > Chondrichthyes > Hexanchiformes > Hexanchidae > Heptranchias > Heptranchias perlo. The sequence goes on along the minus strand of NC_090325.1, from coordinate 105,099,585 downwards.
TAGTTACATCAGCAAAATAGCTTGTGTGCCAGTCACATTTTTTGATTTATTCTATTATTAATTTTATATGCTTTATTCTTTCACTTTCTGTGGAGCAAGAAATCAAAGTCTTAATGAATAAGCTCACATTTTTCGTGAGGAATAAATGAAGGATGCTGAACATCGCCCCATGAAATATGACCTCTATATGAGTTATAACTTGTGATTTCTCATGTTGCTAGTTGGATACAGTCACATTTATTATGAAGATATTAAAATAAACACTATTTTAAACAAGTTTTGTGAGGCGGCATCAGGAAATCCATTTAAGATCTTAACAGTGATTTTCTTTTTGGGTGGGAAAGGTTTGATAAATTTATTTTCAAAGGACTTGCAGTAATCCACAGTTGCTAGCCTCTGTGAGCATGATGAGCGGTAACATGTAACTTTTCACTTACAGCTTGTGTACACTAATAATATGGCCAACTTTCTTTTCACCTTCTCCCGTGGCCTTCTTCAGACTTGCTGCTTCATGTGTCTGTGAGCCTCCATTCACTGCAAATGCAACTATGGGAGATTGATCAAGCTGGGACTCAATGCTGTTCTTTTTCCTTTCCTTGCTCTACAGAAAAAGGGAGTGCTATTAGGAGGCAGGATTAGCCCAGATTTTTTTACAGCACGCAACATTAAAAAACAACTATTTTAATAGAGCTATTGACCCTCTGAGGAAGTGGCCATTGGCCACTGCCCGCAATGTCTTGATTAAAATCAGGAATATACTGTGTGGGGGACTGCAGGGGCAGACTTGTGCCCTGTCACCTTGTAGGCCAGTGGGTTCTAATATCCCCGAAGCAAAATAAATCAGCATGGAAAGTATTAGAAAAGTCAGTTAAGCTAAAAGAAGACAAGATGCTGGGACCTGATGGGATACATCCAAGGAGCCTGAGAGAAATGGGGGAAGAAATAACGGATGCCCTAGAAATTATATTTCAGGGTTCTAGTGAGTGTGGATATGTGCCAAAGGAGTACTGAACTGTAGCTACTGCAGAGTAGCCTGTATCTATTTTCAAAAAGGGAGACAGAGTTAACCCAGGTAATTACATGCCAGTTAGTTTAAAGAATCTTTAAAGAAGAAGGAGTAAAAAAAATTTGGGGGTTGGGGTGAAGATTGCCGAAACCCCGGAGAAGAGGCATGAACAGCTGTTTACATATTTCTCCAGCTTTTCTGCCAATCTTCCGCCGAAGTTAGGGCAGGAGATTGGGAGAAGCCCCACAGAAATGACTATGGGGTAAATTTTAACCCCACGAATGGGTGGGTTGGGGGCGGGTGGGAAGGTAAAAATTGTAAAACTGTAAAACCCAACCCTAACCTGCCTACTTCCAGTTTTATCTGAAGCGGTTAGAGGAGCCGGCAACCAACCCGCTCTCAGGAGGCGAGTTGGTCAGTAAAATCTTTTAAGGAGGCTGTGGGCCTCAATTTTGACAGATTTTTTATTTTTAACTCCTGGGGGCCAGGATTCCTGGGCCTCCTGCTTCACGCCACTTAAGAGGAGGCGCGACGGCCTGGATCAACAGGTAAGTGTCTTTATTTCACTGTTTGTGGGCCAGGAGGAGCAGGAATGCTTCCTCCAGGCCCAATAAGCCTAATTGCCACAATCCCATACACGCAATCAGCTGACCGCCCCCCCCCGCCATGTCCAACACCCCCACCCATTGTCCGACCTCACCCTCATGATCTCTGACCCCCCTCACGAGGTCCAAAGCCCCCCACGATCTCCAGCACCCCCAAGATGTCCCACCCGCCCGATGTCCGACCCTTCCCCATAACTAAGCCCCTGATGATCCCCCCCAATGACTGCCGACCCTAATGACCCCCCGATGACCGACCCCCAAATGACCAATGACCCCTGACCAACCCCAATGACTAACGCCCCTGGTTACTCCCGATCCCCCCGATGATTGACATCCCCATGACCGACCCCCCCAATGACTGACCCCCTTGATGACCCACGACCCACCGATGACCCCAACGCTGACCCTCCCCCACTCCATGACCTAACCCACCCACCCCCCCAATCTAATATGGCATCCACTCCCTGGCTGCTGTCCCATCCGACTGACAGCCAGCCTGTCAATCTGGCGGGAAACCTACAGAAAAAAAAATGATAGACGTCCTTACATCAAAATTGTAAGGACGCCTGGGAATTCCACTCCCACCCCCCACCCGCCCTCTTCCCTGCTCCCCATTAAAATTTACTCCTATATATTTGGATGAAGAGAAAATGATTATAAGCGGTCAACCAGAATTTCAGAAGGGAACATAAGAACATAAGAAATAGGAGCAGGAGTAGGCCATACAGACCCTCAAGCCTGCTCCGCCGTTCAATAAGATCATGGCTGATCTTCGACCTCAACTCCACTTTCCTGCCCAATCCTCATATCCCTTGATTCCCCTAAAGTCCAGAAATCTGTCTATCTCAGCCTTGGACTTATTCAATGACTCAGTGTCCACAGCCCTCTGGGATAGAGAATTCCAAAGATTCACAACCCTCTGAGTGAAGAAATTCCTCCTCATCTCAGTCTTAAATGGCCGACCCCTTATCCTGAGACTATGCCCCCTAGTTCTAGGCTCTCCAGCCAGAGGAAACAATCTCTCAGCATCTACCCTGTCAAGCCCCCACAGAATCTTGTGTTTCAATGAGATCACCTCTTATTCTTCTAAACTGCAGAGAGTATAGGCCCATTATACTCAAACTCTCCTCAGAGGACAACACTCTCATCCCAGGAATCGATCTAGTGAACCTTTGTTGTACCGCCTCTAAGGCAAGTATATCCTTCCTTAGATAAGGAGACCAAAACTGTACACAGTACTCCAGGTGAGGTCTCACCAAAGCCCTGTACAATTGTAGCAAGACTTCCTTACTCTTCTACTCCGACCTCCTTACAATAAAGGCCAACATGCCATTTGCCAAGATGATGGAAGATCATGCTTCACAGGCCTGATAAGAATTATGTGAGGAGGCGATAGATATGGTAGTGATGGAAATGCAGTTAGTGTGGTGTACATGGACTTTCAGAAAACCTTTGACAAGGTACCACATAAGAGTTCAGGGCGGTTTCTCAGAGTGGTTGGAAGTGGGTAGCAGTGTCCACAAGATTCTGTTCTGGAACCCCTTCTGTTCACTGTGACATCAATGATTTGGATATAGGGCTAGAGGGAGTGGTTTTCAAATTTTCAGACAATACCAAAGTAGGAGGCATAGTAAATCATTCTGAAGACCATAGGAAGCTGCAAGGGGACACCAATGGGATGATGGAATGGACAAAAAAGTGGCAGATGCAATTCAATGTTAGTAAATGTAAGACGGTACATTTTGGTAAAAAAAGTAAAAGTAATAATCTTACTTTGAATGGAGGAAGGCTGGGTAATGTGGAAGGGTGGAGGGATTTGGGAGTTAATTTTCACAAGATGTTAAAAGTGGCACCTCACGTGATTTTGGTCATAAAAAAGCTAATGGAATACTGGGTTTTATGGCAAGAGCTAGAGAATATAAAGATTGAGATGTAATGATGAATCTATGTAAAACTTTATTAAGACAACAGCTTGAGTATTGTGTGCAGTTTTGGGCTCCAAACTATAGGAAGGAGGCTGAAGTAATAGGCAGATTCACTTGGATGCAGTCTGATATAAGGAAATACAAATACAAAGAAAGACTTGAAAAATTGGGGCTGTTTTCATTCAAACAGAGGATATCACAGGGTCATTTGATAGAGGCATTTAAAACTCTGAATGGATGGGACAACGTGGATAAAAGTAGCCATGATGTGGAGATGCCGGTGATGGACTTGGGTGGGCAAATGTAGGGAGTCTTACAACACCAGGTTATAGTCCAACAGTTTTATTTGAAATCACAAGCTTTCGGAGGCTTCCTCCTTCCTCAGATGAGTGTGGGATTCCATAAAAGTACAGCATATATAGTCAGAGAACAATGCCTGGTGATTACAGATAATCTTTCCAACTGCCCGTTATCAAAGCAATCAAAGGACTTGAATGGTGTTCAGACAGGGAAACATTACATACAAGACTACCGAATACACAAACGGTCACAACACAAAGTCAGAGAGAGAGAGAGAGAGACACCCGAAAGGCAGAGAAAGAGATAGAATGACCAGTTGTATTAAAAACAGATAACTTTTTTTCCCGCTGGTGGGGTTACATGTAGCGTGACACAAACCCAAGATCCCGGTTGAGGCCGTCCTCATGGGTGCGGAACTTGGCTATCAATTTCTGCTCGACGATTTTGCGTTGTCGTGTGTCTCGAAGGCCGCCTTTGAGAACGCTTACCCGAAGATCGGAGGCTGAATGTCCTTGACTTCTGAAGTGTTCCCCGACTGGGAGGGAACCCTCCTGTCTGGTGATTGTTGCGCGGTGTCCGTTTATCCGTTGTCGCAGTGTCTGCATGGTCTCGCCAATGTACCATGCTCCTTGTGTTCTTGGGTTCATGTCACGCTACACGTAACCCCACCAGCGAAAAAAAGTTATCTGTTTTTAATACAACTGGTCATTCTCTCTCTTTCTCTGCCTTTCGGATGTGTGTCTCTCTCTCTCTCTCTCTGTCTTTGTGTTGTGACCGTTTGTATATTCGGTAGTCTTGTATGTAATGTTTCCCTGTCTGAACACCATTCAAGTCCTTTGATTGCTTTGATAACGGGCAGTTGGAAAGATTATCTGTAATCACCAGGCATTGTTCTCTGACTATATATGCTGTACTTCTGTGGAATTCCACACTCACCTGACGAAGGAGGAAGCCTCCGAAAGCTTGCGATTTCAAATAAAACTGTTGGACTATAACCTGGTGTGGTAAGACTCCTTACATTTGGATAAAAGTAGACTGTTTCCAGTGTTTGGGGGATCAAGAATAAAGGGACATAAATGTAAGAGCAAATAAAAAGAGATTTAGGACAGGAGAGCAGAAGAAACATTTTTATATAGCGGGTTGTGAGGTTGTGGAATGAACTACCAGAATTAATGATTGAAGCAGAGACCATGGGGTCAATTTTTGGATGGCCGAGCAGGTGCGTTCGTGGCGGGGGGGGGGGCTCCTAAAATTGGGGATTCCTGGATAGGGTCCGGAGCCTGGCTCCAACCCACCCACTTCCGGGTTCCCAATGACGCAAATCGGTGCACGCGCAGCCCCCGCATGCGGGAATCCCACCGGCAATCAAAGCTGTCGGGATCCCACTTAAGATCATTATCTGGCTACTAGAGGGCATTTACAGACCTCATTAGTTGGAGATTTTAGGAAGATTTGGATTTTGGACGACCCAGAGCATGTTTCCCATGCTGGGGGAAACACTCTCTGTTTAAACAGACGTGTTGCAGCCAGCAGCCAGTGGCAGCTGCAAAGGTCCATTTAACAGGTGTGGGGTAAACCCTCATTCATTGCAGCAGGGAACTCTGTCACCTCAGACAAAGTTTTGCCTACCACACCGTTGTCTCCACACTCCAAATGATTAAATCATACCCTAGACTCTGCTGTCCAAACACATTTACCTACTTTGTGGACCCCCTCACACTCACACCGTCAGGAGTGGGGTGGGGGGGGTTCCAATGCTGCATTCATCACTCCATTGGAGGACGAGCAACATCACCAGCCTCACCAGGCACGCCGTCCACCTCCGCCACATGGAGCTACACAACACAGTGCTGCACAACAGGCACCTGCACAAAGTAGTCGTGCAAATACACATACACCCACTGTAGGGTGACCCAATGGGTGGCATCAAGGGTCTTCATGGAGAACCTCATGAAAGGGCATTATTGCACAAGCCAATCAAGAATGGCCACGACGTGGCAGTAGTCGTGACAATATAATATGTAATGTAAGTTGATCAGAAATCAAATATAAGTAAAAACCATGACAAACCCTCAAACACCCTTGTGCATCCCCTTCGTGCTCACAACACGTTTGCCTTACGCTTCCTACTACACATATGTGATGCATGCCCTGTGGCTGCAGCGCAGGTAGTGGCAGGTTGGGTGAGGCTGACCGTGAAAGAGATGCATCAGAAGTTGAGTATGAGATAGAGCCATGAGACTGTATGAGGATTGGGTTGAGTGGTAGTGGCGGGATGAGTACTGGCGAGGTGAGTAAATGCAGGTAAGATGAGGATGAGGTTTGGATGAGTGTGAGGAGTGATGTGATAGAGTAGTATTGGCAGTGCAGAAGGAGATGTGGGGTGGGGGCGGTGATGTGGCAGACGGAGTGTAGAGGAATGAGTAAGTGTACTCACTTTGGCTGACCTACTTAGGTCATTGAAGCGCCTCCTGCACTGTATGCAGGTGCGTGATATGTTGGTGGTGCTGGTGACCTCCTCTGCACCTCAAGCCAGGCCTTCGTGGTGGTAGAGGCAGGCCACTTCCTCCCGTTCGCCGGGGAGAAGATCTCTGTCCTCCCCCTCCTCTTCACCCCATCCAGTAGGACCTGGAGTGAGGCATCATTAAACCTGGGAGCAGCCTTCCCACTGGGCTGCTCCATGCTGTAATTTTGGCTCCTTTCTGCAGCATCAGTCAGTGGAGGACTGCCCCTTTAAATAGGGCTTCTCCAGCTGACAGCCAACGATGCGGGTGCGCAGTCCGCCCGCTGCGCAGCTTTCCAGTGCGAAACCCGGAAGCCAAGGTAAGTGCCTTCAATTTACTTATGATTGCATGGTGAACCCTCCGATTTTACTGGGCGGGTTACCCATGCGCCCAGTCGACCTCCCACTGGCAACCCGCCTCCCTCCTAATATCAGGCCCCATGTTATCTTTCTCCCTCTCTTTCTTTCTTTCTTTCTTTTTCTTTCTTTTTTCCCAATGATTCTGATTAAGTTACACTGGCAGCAATCCTCCACAAAGGATAAATAACAAAGCTGGAGCTTCAGTCAAGAGGTCAGATTTTACCAATAGCAAATAATTGCTTTCAAATTTATTACATTCTGATGCTCTCAGATTTATGTTGTTGCATGATTTATAGTATGACTAAAACTAGATGAATGTCTATCAGATCCAAACATAATTCTGATCTAAGCCATAGAATTGCAAAGAACCAAATCACTTCCCATTCACTCCCTATACGGAGTTACTGATCCAGACATAATATTTAAGTGCACAATCCTGATCTAAGCATCAAACATTCTCCAATTATATAACACACTGAACACTCTCTCATTTTCTGCACACCAACTTGTTCTAAATGAACCTATTCTATACAATGAATTACTTTAATGTAATTTTAATTACAACATTAGTGATTATTATATAGGCTGAAATCTAAACTTGAACAATTATAATTTTTTTATACACGTATAGAAGATGTAGAACTCATTATCCAAGCTGAACAATTCTTGGACAACCCCTTATGCATTTAACAGCATTTTACAGTCCTTCCCTTCAAATGGAACCCATTTAAAAAATGAAATATAACCTTTTCTTACCCTTCCCCCTTACATGGTATCATGTTTCTACTGAATTCTGTGACATTGATAAACAAGAAGGGGCCTGGTGCACCCTCAATCACTGTTGATACAAGAAGGGCCCTTCTGATAGATCAAATCACCATGAATTCCTTTCAAAATTAGTTGAACAGGTTCATAGCAACTGGACTGACTCAAAAAGCTTGTTGAGAGAAAATGAAAATAAATTAAAAGTCATTCTCTTACATCAGGTTTAGAAAACTCCAGGGAGTAAGGGGATGTCCTTACCTCATTATAAATTTGGTACATTGGTTTTCCAAAACTCAGAAATGTTGACAACTCCCCTACTGCTCAGGGTGTGAATATACCAAATTTCCTCAAATACACCAAGAGAGTATAATAAAGTAGTCCTCCCTCTCTGTTGATTCTGCATCAATAGCAACCAGAACTGTGTAAAATTGGTGGGTGAAGGTGACTACAGGATTGACGAAGGACCTAGGTCAAAACTCCAGCCACATTGAATCTCAGAGGAAAAAAGAAATCCACCTCTCAAGGTACAGCCCCTTTTAAGATTACCCACAATGAGATTGTGTTAATGCTTTCGCCTGCTAAATCATTTAGATCCTGTATAAAGTTCAGATTCTATTTGTAGTTAGCTATTTAAATTACCTTGTGTAATAAAGCCTTAGTACTGGTGACTTAGGTGCCTTACTGTATCTGCACAGAACTTAATTGGGTTTCATGCAGCCTTCCGCCCAGAGGGAGCCTGCATTACAGTACAAAGCAAACCACAGTGTGTACCTTGGTATTCCCACAAATATGTTGATAAGGTCATCTTTATATAACCCACCATTAATTACAGTTTACTGGAGACAAAAGGATATAAAAAGCTAAGATCTTGTGTCAAGAAAAGCAATGATTTTCAGTTAACCTATTTAGCGCCATGTTTAATATCCAGTCTTTAAAAAATATGCACTTTTTCTGAGATGTTATAACAGGTAAAATTGTACAATTACACATCTCCTCTCGAAGTATTGGGGGGAATTTTACCCCCCCCTCACAGGACGGGCAGTGGGGGTGGTGGTTAAATTCTTAAAAGTGTGATACCTGATCCCGACCCGCTGCAAACATGCCTACTTCCGGTTTAACTGGGGCGGGTTGAGGGACAGGTGAGTAATATGCTCTCAAGAGGCAGGTCAGTATTTGAAATATGTTAATGACGATGTGTGCCTCAGATTTTAGCAGACATTTAGATTTACTGGCTGTGGGCCGGGTTTCCCAGGGCTCGGGAAACCCAACAGCTAAAGGTAGGTGAGAACTATCAAATCCAGCAGTACGTGCTTTCTCAGCACTGCTTGTGGGCCAAGGGGAGCAAGAGTGGTCCACCCAGCTCCTCAAGCTAACCTGCCATGATTTCCAGACCCCCTCCCCCGTGATCTGCCTCACACCCCGCGATTTCCAGGCGCCCCCCCCCCCCCGTGATCTGCCTCGCACCCCGCGATTTCCAGGCGCCCTCCCCCCGTGATCTGCCTCGCACCCCGCGATTTCCAGGCGCCCCCCCCCCGTGATCTGCCTCGCACCCTGCGATTTCCAGGCGCCCTCCCCCGTGATCTGCCTCGCACCCCGCGATTTCCAGACCCTCTCCCCCGTGATCTGCCTCGCACCCCGCGATTTCCAGACCCCCTCCCCCGTGATCTGCCTCGCACCCTGCGATTTCCAGACCCACTCCCCCGTGAACTGCCTCGCAACCCGCGATTTCCAGACCCCCTCCCCTGTGATCTGCCTCGCACCCCGCGATTTCCAGACCCACTCCCCCGTGATCTGCCTCACACCCCGCGATTTCCAGACCCCCTCCCCCGTGATCTGCCTCGCACCCCGCGATCTCCAGACCCACTCCCCCGTGATCTGCCTCGCACCCCGTGATCTCCAGACCCCCCCTCCCCCGTGATCTGCCTCGCACCCCGCGATCTCCGGACCCTCACCCATGATTGGCCAACTGCCCCCCACCCCCGCATTCTCCAGGCCAATCGTCCACTATCTGATCCCCCTGTAATCTCCAAGCCGCAATCCCCCACCGCGATCTCTTCTAACCCTGCAATCCCTCCCTCCCTCCCTCCCTCTCCGGTCCCCAACTGCGACCTTCCTGCTCAACAGCCGGCCAACCTCTCATCCTGGTCAGCTGCATGACGGGAAATGGAGAAAAAAAATTCAAATGAGGTCCTGCCGTTGAATTCCGCAGGAACTCCGCATTCCCAGTATTTCCGGGTTTCCCGGTCGGTAAAAGTCGTCCCCTCTCCCTCCCCACCTCCTCGTAAATATCGGGGCCCAATTTGTGTGGGCCTGGTTCTGGTTAAAGATTATTAATTGCCTCAACTAAATGTTGTCCATATATAGTGCACACTGTGTAAAAAGATGGCACTAATCTTCCAAGGTCATGAACATCATGAACTCCTTTGTGAACAATATTTTTGAGTGTATGGCAGGTGAAGTTTCCACCCTGGCCCATTCCCTGGAGATCCAGACCTCTGTGTGCCTGCTGCTGCCTGGGAGCTGGCCAAGTACATCGAAACAGGAAACAAAGAGTAGGCACAAATGGGTCATTTTTAGGTTGTCAAGATGTAAAGAGTGGAGTGCCACTGGGATCAGTGCTTGGGTCTCAACTATTTACAATCTAGATCAATGACTTGGATGAAGGGACCGAATGTATGGTTGCTAAATTTGCTGATGACACAAAGGTAGGTAGGAGAGTAAGTTGTGAAGAGGACATAAGGAGTCTGCAAAGGGATATAGGTAGGTTAAGTGAGTGGGCAAAAATTTGGCAAATGGAGTATAATGTGGGAAAATGTGAACCTGTCCACTTTGGCAGGAGGAATAGAAAAGCAGTATATTATTTAAATGGAGAGAGATTGCAGAACTCTGAGGTACAGAGGGATCTGGGTGTCCTCGTACATGAATCACAAAAAATTAGTATGCAGGTACAGCAAGTGATTAGGAAGGCTAATGGAATGTTGTCATTTATTGCAAGGGGAATGGAATATAAAAGTAGAGATGTTTTGCTCCAGTTGTACAGGGCATTGGTGAGACCACATCTAGAACACCGTGTGCTGTTTTGGTCTCCCTATTTACAAAAGGTCATAATTGCTTTGGAGGCAATTCAGAGAAGGTTCACTCGATGATTCCTGGGATGAGGGGGTTATCTTATGAGGAAAGGTTGGACAAGTTGGGCCTGTATACACTGGAGTTTAGAAGAATGAGAGGTGATCTTATTAAAACATATAAGATCCTGAGGGGACTAGAAGGGGTAGATGCTGAGGGGATGTTTCCCCTTGTGGGAGAGACTAGAACTAGGGGCCACAGTTTAAAAATAAGGGATCTCCCATTTAAGATGGAGATGAGGAGAAATTTTTTCTCTCAGAGGGTCATAAGTCTGTGGTACTCCCTTCCCCAGAGAGCGGTAGAGGCAGGGTCATTGAATATTTTTAAGGCAGAGTTGGATAGATTCCTGATTAACAAGGGAGTCAAAGGTTATAGTAGTAGTGCTAGCCTGATTGACAGTTAAGTAGTGTTGAGGTCACAATCAGATCAGCCATGATCTTATCAAATAGCAGAGCAGGCTGGAGGGGCCGAATGGCCTACTCCTGCTCTTAATTCGTATATTCGTATGTGTCAGAGAGGACAAAGACTGTGAACAAGTACAACAGCTTCAAGTAAAACTCTACGAAGTACTGAAAAAAAAAACAGATATCATAGCTAAGTTCATATGTTGGGATAATTTTAACTTTTATCACTAGGTGAAAAACGGATAATAGCGAAAATCGGGCGGGGTTTTAAGCGGGTTGCTGATTCGTTATCACACATTTTTCACTGGCGGTAAAAGTTAAAATTACCCCTGTTGTCTCTAGCTTTCCGAACCTTGATAACTCTCAAGCAAAATGAATTCTATCAACTCTAACTTTCCCTCTGCTGAAATAATTTTTGCAACTTCAATGTTCACTACTTCTCTTCCTAATAATCAGGCTAACACTACTGACGAGTCTTTGACTGAACTAAATGATCTCAAATAACCTCTCAACTAACCTCATTACGTTCAATCAGAAGGTTGTGGGTTCAAGTCCTACTCCAGAGACTTGAGCCCAAAATCTAGTCTGACACACCGATGGAGTACTGAGGGAGTGCTGCACTGTTGGAGATGTTGTCTTTCAGATAAGGTATTAAAGCGAGGCCCCATCTGTCCTCTCAGGTGGACGTAAAAGATCCCAAGGCACTATTTTGAGGAAGGCCATGTGAATTCTCTCCGGCGAGCTTGTCAATATTTATCCCTCTAAAAACACCTAAAAACAGATAATCTGATCATTAACACATTGCTGTTTGTGGGAGCTTGCTGTGTGCACATTACAACAGTGACTACACTTCAAAAAAGTACTTCATTGATTGTAAAGCGCTTTGGGACATCCTGAGGTTACGTAAAGCTCTATATTAATGCAAGTCTTTCTTTCTTTCCCGTTTATCCTAGTATTCAATTAATTTCCTGGACTATTTCCTCATCTTCAATCCTAAATCTTGTCCTAAAACAGTCCTGTCTTGTTTGGCATTAGAGCCTGGGGCTGGATCTCCCCCACTTCCAGGCACTAGGCCCTGACAGGGACAGGCTTGCTCCCAGAGGGTGTCTGTAGCCATTTAAATGACATGAACTTGGGAATGCAGGCGGATTCAACCCATTGAAGGAGAAGCAGACTTTGGGTGCATTCCATCTGCTTAGTGCCCAGATGCAGGGGCCAGAGGAAATCGGCCTTTCTGGTCTTGAGACTTTCTATGTTTTCTACCTCTATAGGAAGGAATATCTATAACGTCATTCCGATGAGACGTTAAACTGAGGCCCCGTCTCCCCTCTCAGGTGGATGTAAAATATCCCGTAGCACTATTTCGAAGAAGGGCAAGGGAATTATCCCCGGTGTCCTGGCCAATATTTATCCCTCAACCAACATTAAAAAAAACAGATTATCTGGTCATTATCACATTGCTGTTTGTGAGATCTTGCTGTGTGCAAATTGGCTACCGCGTTTTCTACATTACAACAGTGACTACACTTCAAAAGTACTTAATTGGCTGTAAAGTACTTGGGACGTCCTGAGGTTATGAAAGGCGTATTTATGTACATACATATTTTTCTTTCTTATATTGATACCGGGTTCAACAAAATGTATATTCCATGATCAATCAGTATGTCTGGTAATAGCTTAAGATGTTCACAGAAGTAATTATTTGATTTGAATTGCCTTTCCTAATAAGAAAAATAGCCCTAGTTATGGGGCTGGTGTTCAGCATGCTGTATCAGAGTATTATATAGTGTAGCTTGTGGCCTGGGTTACACATACTCTTTATGAGTTCAATAAGTTCTTTTGCTGATTTCTGAAATTACCTTGAAAATAAGATTGAAGAGGTTATTTCAATGTGGGGTGAGAGTAGACTGCAGATGTGAGCACAATCCCTATAGGGAACTGAATGGAAAAGCGTTGTTTCCTTCATTCAGATGAACTGACAGAAGACTAACACAAGATCAGTATAGTTAAAAAGAATCAGTGAAAACAAGTCCCATCTGTGAGAGTTTAAGCTGCCCACACGTAACACTGAGTCACTGAGGAATGTAACAGCGCCGGACTCTGGAGACTGAAGCATTTGCTTTGCTCTTTCAAGTGAAAACTGAAAAAGATTACATTTTACATCCAGCGCTGTAGGAAAGTTCCAGTATTGTAAACATAAGACAGTTCTTCTATAGCAACAGATTAATAATGAACAAAATATTCCACCAATAATGCAATGCTCACCTTTCAGTATTTTATTGTTCTGACACCTTAGCATTCAGTGTCATTTTGGTCCATTGTGTCATTGCAAAACGTTATCTACAGCAGATGGAATTTTAGTGCTTTCTTATTTGTGGATTATGTAAGCCTTATTATTCTTTGTTTCTGGATAATAACCGAGCACTAATTTGGAATATGCTAACATTTCTGATTGTAGAATAGAAGGCAAATCATGAGCATTTACGTTGTCAATTTACTTACGTGTTGACTTTAAACTATCTTTAAGCCAGTTAAATGTTTGCCGCTAGATTGGAGCAATGTATTATTCTCATAGGCCCTGAATTTCTGCGGGGTTCTCCTAATCTCCTGCATAACTTAGGCAGGAGAGCGTCGAAACTTGAAAAAACTGCTTAAACGGGACGTTTTTAGTTGTTTATACCGATTCTGTTGGGGGTTTGCTGATCTCTCAGTGGAGAAACCCCATGGAAATTCCAGGGGCTGTTTTTCCTCTAATTTAAATTTGTGGCATTTCAGTTTATTGGAAACATATTTCTGGAATATTTATGAAACATTAGTCTAGAAATTACCATTGGAAATATTAGCAGATGAATGATTTGTGCAGTCGGATCACATTACTTTTCCTGCTATTTTCATGGAGGCATTAACTGGTTTAAAATAAATGGGCTGATTAGATGTTTGCCCACTAATATCACCAGCAATAATTTTGAGGGCTTTACTGCACAGAAATACCAAAAATGACATAAACAAACAAATATCCATCAGGAGTAACCCAGCTCAGGTTTTCTGTAACTGAAAGATTTATAACTGAGAAAATAAATAGCTCTATTCAGGAGTCCCACCCAAAATGCTGACTTTTTCTTTCTCTTTCAGATGCTGACCGACCTGCTGTGCATTTCCAGCATTTTCTTCTTTATTATGTTAAATTTCCAGCATTCGGAGCCTTTCTTTCTCTCTCAGAACCCGATGCACTGTGTTGTGTAGGTTGAGCTGTATACTCTGGTATTTCTACATGTGATTAGCATTTGCTTATTGAAGCCAGATTTGATTTTTTTGGAAATATTATTAATGTTTAAATAAGGAAATGTTCTTGTAGGAAATGAACCTGTAACATTAAGCAAAAGTACTTGAGAACTGCAGTTAGCCTCCTTCCCTGTCGTGTTAAGCAATCCCTTGAAAGGCACTTTGCTCTTTAGTCTTGATCCTAATTGCTTTGTAATTTCCATCACTCCAGGTAGTTAGAAATCATCGTGAGTGAGGTACGTTGGACATATTTTCATGCTGAGGAGGCGGAACTATCTCTGAAATATATGAATTCAGGAACCACAAGATTTTCCTGTTCCATCACAGCATGTCATTGCTATGGCTTTTAACCACCGGTGCTTGGGGTCAGACTGTGTGCAAAGTGGAAGCATGAAATGCACACATTAAAGAGGCTGCTAACAGCTACCAGAACACTGCTTTCCAAAAGAAATAATCACTTTTTGCATCGAGATCAAGAGGTCAATCTGCATTTGGGAAAATCGGTGCTAACAGGGCGGTAAGGGCTTAAAAACAGGGTCAGTAGCCTTACCCTGACAGTTGGTCCACTGCAACTTTGGCAGGGGTCTGCTGTTGGGCGGCCATAGTGCCTATCTGAAAAAAGTGTTGGGCCTCTTTCCCATGAAAATTGGGGTCCTGATGGCATAGTTAGGATCCCGATTGCAATTTTAAGGGATACGTGGGGTGAGCTTGTGACGTGAACACTGGCCTTCCGATCAGGAAACAGCCAGATAAATTTCAACAACTGAATTTTTGTGGAGCTGGAAGGAGCAGGCGTGCTCTTCCTGGCTCCACAAGAATACTGCGGACCGCTGACGGACTGGCTTTGCGCCATCTCAACGAGCTGCGCCGGGAGGCCCGTTTGATGTCCACGGCTCGCCTGCCTGGGCCTCAAAATCGCAGCAGCTTCTTCGCCACAGTTCACCTCTATCAACAAGTGTGAGGAGCTCATTAACTTCTTTGTCACTATGATTGAGACTATCTATCCAGCTACCATTGCAGCTTTCCCCTCTTCCTCTTGCCCACCAAGCCAAACCTGCCCTCAGCTCCCCTGCCCTAACCCAGATCTCATGTCCTTTTTAGTTTCTCTCCAATGAGACCATATGCTGCTCCTCGACCCCATTCCCACTAAACTGCTGATCACCTAATTCACCATATCCTCTCCATCACGCGTATTTCCATCTCTGTAACGTCATCCGCCTTCACCCCTGCATCAGCCCATCTACTACTGAAACCCTCACCTGTGCCTTTGTCACCTCCATACTCGACTATTCCCATGCTCTCCTGGCTGACCTTCCATCCTCCACATTATGTAAACTTTAGCTCACCCAAAAGTCTGCTGCTCATATCTTATCCTGCATTAAGTCCTGATCAGCCACTACCCCTGTCCTTGTTGACATTGGCAACTGGTCTCCCAATATCTCCAATTAAAAAATTCTCATCCTTGTGTTTAAATCCCTTTATGGCCTTGCCCCTTCCTATGTCTGAAACTGCTCTGGCCCCACAACCCTCCCAAGACTCTCCATTCCTCCGATTCTAGCGTTATGCATCCTCCCCTCTCTTTGCCTCACAGTTGGCAGCTGTGCCTTCAGATGCTTAGGCTCCATGCTCTGGAATTCTCTCCTTAAACCCCTTTGCCATTTCATCTCCCTCTCCTCCTTTAAGGCTCTGCATAAAGTCCACTTCTTTGACCAAGCTATTGGTCACCCCTCCTAATTTCTCCTTCTTTGGCTTGGCGTCCATTTTTCTCTTATGCCTCCTTGAAACACCTTGCGATATTTTTCTATGTTAAAGGCGCAATATAAATGCAAGTTGTTGTTATTGTTATTAACCAAGGATTCAAGCAAACTGAACCACCATTATTTATTTACCCTCCTCAGCACCATACACCAACCCCCAGTAGAAAAGACAGACATCTGATATGTACCCATGTTACTCTTCATAGTGCCATAATGACACCTGTATGCTTTAATCTGCCCTCTCAATTTTTCTGTTGAGACGATCAGCTGAGATCAGGAACTCAGTTTCTGGGGAATCACTGGTTGTGAGGATGTTCACTAAGGGTTTAAGGTATAAGCTTCTTTTATTTAATCTTTACTTGCAACACGTGGGTCCGCTATTGCTTCACTGCGTAGGGTCAGTATAAGAATACTTGATACCTATCTACTCTTTGGTATCACAAGCTTCCACAACTCTAGGCGCATTAATGTATTTCTTCATGAAATTGGAGCAGGAGAACATTAATAGCCAACTCTCTCATATGTAAGTTATTTAATATACTGCAATATTTAGACACCATTATCAATTAAAGTCAACATGATGCTTCACTTTTATAATACATTTAGGAGAGGATGCATTACTCACTGAAGTGATTCACTTAGTTTGTTCTATGATTATGCCAAAGAATGTATTTATAAATAGGATAACATACTGCCTTTGTATTGATCAATCCAGTTCCAAAATAGAGTGGAAATCTTTCATAATGAAATGCTGTTACCTGATAATAAATGGTTACCTGACTAATTGTTAGTAAATTAGGTACAGGGTGACAGTGTTATTGAGTGACAGTGATGAAATAAACACAACAGTAAGCTCCAGTTCAGTTACAGTGAATGCTGTATTCTCATCACTAATTCAAAAACATGTCGAATTCCTTTCTTTGGGTTACACACTTGAACTGAAACTGGCCACACACTTCTCAAATTACATTTGGATCTGACCATTTCATGTAGTGATAGCTTTAAGATGTAACTTGAGTGAATGCACAGAAATTATGGACATCAGCATTGGAGGCCCAGGCCACATTAATCCACATCTATATTCACTGGAGCTGATTTTAAGATTAGATGCACAATGAGTGGTCAGCGGATGGATAGCCATGAGGCCCAAGCCATTTTAAGGCCCAGGCCTCATTTGCATGCAGCCAGCGAGTTATATGCGCCAAATCAGCACCCTGAGCACTCCAATTAGGAAGGGTGGAATATCAGCTGGCTCCTATGCGGAATTATCCATCAGCCAGAGCCTGGGGGAAGATCTAGTGTTGGGGAGGTGGGCTCACACGAGCCAGAGTTTTTTTGTAGGACTAGGGGGAACACTCTTGTTCCTCCTGGCTCCACAAAAATAAAAGTTCAAAATATCTTTCAACCATCTTTTAATTGGCTTGCAATGGTCCTTTTGTGGACTGCTGATTAGGCCGTTCGATGCCAGTACAAATGGGCAGAACATCGATGCCACATGCCCCGCCCATTTGTACCTCAAAATTGCAATCGGGATCCAAAGTACATCATAGGACCCCAATATACATATTACAAGTGGCCTCCCACCTGAAACTGGCAGGCACTCCGGCTGCCATTCTCAGGACCCTACTCAAGATGGTGGCAGCAGAACCATTAATACAACAAGTGGTAAGTGACCCAACATCTTTCTCAGGCCACTACCACTCCATTTATGCTGGATGAAGTCGCTTAAAAATGACTCCATTGAGTCTTATGTCTAAATAAGATATTGTTCAGAATTTCACCAAAAGTTACATGATAATTTGAAGATTAGCATTTTTCATTATTAATAAGGGCTAGTGCAGCCCTTTACAGCTTCAAAATGTCTTAGTGGAACTTTTGAAAGGCTTCAAACCTTACCTAGACTAAGATAATCAAACCTGGAACACATCAATTACTTTATGTCTTTAGGCAAATGGCTCCTTCCAGTGCTGAAGCCTCTAAAAGTTAATTTTTTAATCTTCAGCCCAGAAGGGCCTGGGTCACCTTAATCAGAGCGACAATGGGCTATTCTGACTTACAATGCTGGGTCAGGGGTGAGCACTGCTGAAGACCCCTTACAGACACCCTAACCGTGAAAGTGACCCAGTCCCTGTAATTTGGGGTTTACGGCCTACAGCAAGGGTGAATGAGGGTTCAAATCTGTCATTCTTCAACTGATTGAGATTTATAGGCCCAGAGTTGCATTACATCCGAGTGCAGTATAAGCTTTATTAAACTATTTTTTTGAGTAAGTGGGGTATTTTGTTAAATGTGCATCTGTGTCACAGCAAGGGAATGAATTTCCTCTGTTTTGCACCCAGGGAATGCTTTGTGTTGCCCTTGTACTTCCTGGGCTTTCTCAAAAGGAGGAAGAACACTTGGTCCTACAACAGAAGCAAGCATTGAAACTGAATGGAATGAGGTGGAAATGGCATCACTTTCCTGGCCCTCTGTGTGATAGTCACTCCAGCAGATGCTCGCTAGCAGCAAGTTGGCACACAACCCCCTCTTAACTGTAACACTCACAGGGCAGCTGAATCTACAAAGACTTCTAAGAAACTAATTTCCTAAGTCTAAAACTCATCTACTGTACAAAAAAAAATCCATGGATTAAAAATAAACAAATATATAACACCCGACTCCCGCAGTATCTCAGCAAGTTTATCCATGAGTGAGTAGCTGAGCCATACAGTGTTCTCTCTGCTCTGGATTAGCTGAACTTAGCCAGGGTGGCAGTAGAGATGCTACATTTGATCTCAATGTTCCTGAGTTAAAGAAGGGAACATCTGCTATAGTTCCCCCTCATGATCGCTATCCATTGATTCCCTTGTTGGAAGTATCATAATAGGTACAGCACAGCAGGCTATTCGACCCATCGTGTCTGTGCCAGCTCTTTGAAAGAGCTATCCAATTAGTCCCATTCCACTGCTCTTTCCCCATAGCCGTGTAAATTTTTTCCAAATTTTAATATTTATCCAATTCCCTTTTGAAAGTTACTATTGAATCTGCTTCCACCTCCCTTTCAGGCATTGCATTCCAGATCATTACAACTCGCTGTGTAAAAAAATGTTGGCTCTTTTACCGATCACCTTAAATCTGTGTCCTCTGGTTACCGACCCGTCTGCCACTGGAAACAGTTTCTCCTTATTTACTCTGTCAAAACTGTTAATGATTTTGAACACCTGTATCAAATCTCCCCTTAACCTTCTCTGTTCTAAGGAGAACAACCCCAGCTTTTCCAGTCTCTCCACTCATCCCTGGTACCATTCTAGTAAATCTCTTCTGTACCCTCTCTAAGGCCTTGACATCCTTCCTAAAGTGTGGCGCCCAGAACTGAACACCATACTCCAGCTGAGGCCTAACCAGTGTTTTATAAAGGTTTAGCATAATTTCCTTGCTTTTGTACTCTATGCCTTTATTTATAAATTGTAAACAATTTTACAACACCAAGTTATAGTCCAGCAATTTTATTTTAAATTCACAAGCTTTCGGAGGCCACCTCCTTCCTCAGGTGAACGATGTGGAAAAGGGACTGTTGGGGAAAGATTGGGGCTTGGTGGTGATGGGGTGGGGGGGGGGGGGGGGTTGGAGCCCAGCAATCAGGAGGGAGGGGGGGAAAGATCGGGGCATGGTGGGGGAGGCGGGGGGAGGCTGATTGCGGCAGCGAAGAGAGGCTGCAATCCGCAGAAGGTTTGCTTGAGGAGCCTTTGAAAGTGGCAGGATGAATTGAAAAGTCTGTTAAAAAAGCATATGTTATCCTAGGCTTTATTTATAAAGCCTAGGATAACATATGCTTTTTTAACAGACTTTTCAATTCATTCTGCCACTTTCAAAGATTTGTGTATGTGCACCCCCAGGTCTCTCTGTTCCTGCACCCACTTTAAAATTATACCATTTAGTTTATATTGCCTCTCATCATTCTTCCTACCAACATGTATCACTTCACACTTCTCTGCATTAAATTTCTCCTGTCGTGTGTCTGCCCATTTCACCAGTCTATCTATGTCCTCCTGAAGTCTGTTACTATCCTCCACATTGTTTACTACATTTCCGAGTTTCGTGTTAACTTTGAAATTATACCCTCTTACCCAAGTCAGATCATTAATATATATCAAAAAGAGCAGCAGTTCTAATACTGACCCCTGGGGAACACCACTTCCTTCCAGTTTGAAAAATAACTGTTCACCACTACTCTCTGCTTTCTGACCCCTAGCTAATTTTGTATCCATGCTGCCACTGTCCCTTTAATCCCATGGGCTTTACTGATTCCGCTAGAGTCCAACCATCTATCAATCTCAGCCTTGAATATTATCAATGACGCAGCATCCACAGCCCTCTGAGGTAGAGAATTCCAAAGAGTCACAACCCCCTGAGTGAAGAAATTTCTCCTCATCTCAGTCTTAAATAGCTGACCCCTTATCCTGCGACTATGCCCCTAAAAGGCATTTGATAAAGCCCATGGGATTAAAGGGACTATGGGGATCGGGCAGGAAAGTGGAGTTGAGGTCGAAGATCAGCCATAATCTTATTGAATGGTGGAGCAGGCTCGAGGGGCCATATGGCCTACTCCTGCTTCTATTTCTTATGTTCTTATGTTGTTTTGAAAGTCCATATAAATAACATCAACCGCACCACCCTCATCAACCCTTTCCATTACTTCATCAAAGAACTAACCAAGTTACTATGTGTGGGACATTAGGTGAGAACCAAATTTGGCTGGACTCTGATGCCTCCATGGTCAAATAGCCTGTGGCACTCACTTGCAAGGACTGCACATGAATAATGGAGACTTGTGAGAGGTACCAATGGGAAATGTCCCCTAGAAAGGAGACAACACCTTTAAGAAAGGAGGGAGAGGGAAAAATTCCAAATGACTTAACATTATTCAATACTACCCTGGTGGAACTAAATAGGCACAGAAGAACAAAATAAATAAAACATGATTTCACAATGTAGGAAATTAAATACTTTGTAATAAATGTCTTCTTCAATTGTAGGAGTATTTCAGCATTTTCATTATTCACAAGTTAATCTAAACAACATAAATCAGTTAAATTTTTTGATTTAAGAATTGAACAGCTGCTTTGATTTATGTTTGTAATTACAATTTGGTGCAATATAATAAAGCCTATTGCTAGTTTCATTTTTCTCTGAGCAGACAGCAAAGTTATACATTGCCATTTCATAACCCCACCAATAAAACAAAACGAAGATCCGATGGGAGCTTGAAATATCCTGTCAGATCCTATTCTCAGATATCAGAAGATGAAACAAAGTACCATCTATATGACTTTGTGATACTTCAATACATTTATTAAAGCAATATTCAAGGTCTCTGAAGAAATGTAAATGTTTTGTAAATGTACAGCAAGGGCTGCAAAAAGGGAATATAAACAAAAACATGTAAGGGATATGAAGGCTAACAGTAAAAGTTTTAATAAATATATTAAGAGAAAGAAAGTGGCTAAGGGAAATGTGGGCCCATTAAAGACAGATGCAGGTGACACTGTAATCAGCGATAAGGAAATGGCAGACTTTGTTCAATGAGTACTTTGCAACCATCTTTACCGTAGAGGAAGAGGACAAAATATCAGAGGTACAAGAAATTAAATATAAATCAAGGGAAGGAACTTATTGGATTCAATATAAGTTAAAAAAATGGTAATAGAGAAAATAGTGAGACTTAAGATAAACATGTTTCCAGGACCTGATGGTTTCCACCCCAGGGTTTTAAAAACAATAGGTGAGGAAATTGCGTTGGTAATAATCTGCCAAAGCTCTCTTGATTCGGCAATGGTGCCGTTGCATTAGAAATTTGCTAATGTCTCTCCATTATTTAAGAAGGGTGGGAGAGAGAAACCAGTTAACTGCAGACCTATCCGTCTGTTGTCAGTTGTGGGGAAATTACTAGAATCTGTCATTGGGAACAGAGTGACTGGGCACTTGGACAAATTTGAGCTGATCAGAGAGAGTCAGCATGGATTTGTAAAGAATAAGCCGTGTCTGACTAATCTAGTTGAATTTTTTGAGGAGGTCACGAATAAGGTAAATAGGGGAGTGCCTATGGATGTTATCGATATGAACTTCCAGAAGGCATTCAATAAGGTTCCACACAAGAGATTATTAGCAAAAATGAGAGGGCATGAAATTGGAGGTGGCCTTTGAATTGAGTTGGAAATTGGTTGGGAGGTATGAGTCGGAGGAACATAGGAACATGATTAGTCCAATCAGCCCCTCAAGCCTGTTCCGCCATTCAATGAGATCATGGCTGATCTGTATCCTAACTCCATCCACCTGCCTTGGCTCCACATCCCTTAATAACCTTGACTAGCAAAAATCTATTGATCTCAGCTTTAAATTTATTAATTGAGCTAGCATCTACTGTTTTTTTTGTGAGAGAGAGTTCCACACTTCTACCACCCTTTGCATGAAGAAATGTTTCCTAACTTCTCTCCTGAATGGCCTGGCTCTGATTTTAAGGTTATGTCCCCTTGTCCTAGAATCCCCCACCAGCGGAAAAAGTTTCTCTTTATCTACCCTATCAATTCCTTTCAAAATCCCAAAAACCTCAATCAAATCACCCCTTAACCTTCTACTCCAAAGAATATAAGCCTAGATTAACCCTCATAATTTAACCCTTGGAGCCTTGGTAACATTCTGGTGAATCTGCGCTGCACTCATTCCAAGGTCAGTATATCCTTTCTAATGTGCGGTGCCCAGAACTGTACACACTTCTCCAGATGTGGTCTAACCAGGGCTTTGTATAGCTGTAGCAAAACTTCCTCCCCTTTATATTCTAGCCTTCTAGTTATAAGGGCTAACATTCCATTAGCCTTTTTGATTATTTTTTGTACCTGACTACTACATTTTAGCGATCTGTGTACATGGACCCCTAAATCTCTTTGGACCTCCACTCTTCCTAACTTTTCACCATTTAAAAAATGCTTGGATCTATCCTTTTTTAGTCCAAAATAGGCCTCACACTTGTGTTGAAATCCACCTGCCACAGTTTTGCCCACTCATTAATCTATCAGCGTCTCTTTGTAATTTTATGCTCCCGTCTACACTACTTACTATGCCACCAATCTTTATGTAAGCATCAAACTTGGATAAATGGCTCTCTATTGTGTTATCTAAGTTATTAATAAATATAGTGAATATTTGAGGCCCCAGCACAGGTCCTTGTGGGACACCACTAGTCACTTCCTTCCAATTCAAGCACATACCCATTATCCCTACTCTCTGACTTCTACCACCTAAACAATCTCCTAACTAGGTCAATAATTTGTCTTCAATTTCATGAGCTTTAATTTTAGCTCACAGTCTCTTATGTGTAAACTTATCAAATAGAAAGAAAGACTTGCATTTATACAGCGCTTTTCACAACCTCAGGATGTCCCAAAGCGCTTTCCAGCCAATGAAATATTTTTGAAATGTGGTCACTGTTGTAATGTAGGAAACATGGCAGCAGTGTGACAATGATCAGATAATCTCTTTTTAGTGATGTTGGTTGAGGAATAAATATTGGTCAGAACACCGGGGATAACTCCCATGCTCTTCTTCGAATAGTGCCATGGGATCTTTTACGTCCACCTGAGAGGGCAGAAGGGGCCTCGATTTAACATCTCATCCGAAAGACGGCACCTTCAACAATGCAGCACTCCCTCAGTATTGCACTGTTGTGTCAGCCTATAATGTATGCTCAAGTCTCTGGAGTAGGACTTGAATCCACGACCTCCTGACTCAGAGGCATGAGTGCTATCAACTGAGCCACAGTTGACATTCTGCCTTCTGGAAGTCCATATAAACTATACCCATAGACATTTCCCTACTACTTTGGTTACTTCTTCAAAAAAATTAATTAGGTTAGTTAGACATGACCTACCCATTACAAATCCATGTTGGCTCTCTATAATCAGCTCAAATTTCTCTAAGTGCTCAGTGACACTGTCCTTAATTAGATTCCAATAACATCCCTACCACAGATGTTAGACTAACAGGTCTATAATTTCTTGGCTCTCTCTCCAGCCTTTCTTAAGATTAGTGGGCACAAAGGGTAGGTACTTTGACTGGCAGGATGTGACAAGTGGTGTTCCCCAGGGATCTGTTCTGGGACCTCAACTTTTCATAATATTTATTAATAACTTGGATGAAGGAATAGAGAGCTATATATCCAGGTTTGACCTATTAGTCTAACATCTAGTGTGGGGAAGTTGCTAGAGTCTGTCATTAGGGATGAAGCAACTGAGCAGGGACAAATATGAACTGATCAGAGAGAGCCAGCATGGATTTGTAAAGGGTAAGTCATGTTTATCTAACATAGTTGATTTTTTTGAGGAAGTCACTAACATGATAGGTAAGATAGTGTCTATGGATGTTATTTGTATGGACTTCCAGAAGGCATTCGATAAGGTTCCACACAAGAGACTGTTAGCAAAAATAAAAGTGCATGGAATTGGAGCAACCTATTGATATGGGCAGGGAATTAGTTAGGAGGTAGGAGACAGAGAGTAGGGATAATGAGTATGTACTCCAAATGGCAGGATGTGACTAGTGGTGTCCCCAGTGATCTGTACTGGGGCCTCAGCTTTTCACTATATCAATGTCTTAGATGAAAGAATAGAGAGTGGTATATCCAATTTTGCTGATGACACTAAGTTAGGAGGGACAGTAAGTACTGCAGATGGGAACAGGAAGTTGCAAAAGGACATAGACAGATGGATAAAGCTATGATAGATCGAGTTCAATGTGGGCAAGTGTGAGGTCATCCACTTTGGACCCAAGAAAGATAAACCAGAGAATTTTCTAAATGGTGAGAAACCAGGAACTGTGGAGGAGCAAAGAAATTTGGGAGCCCAAGTACACAAATAATTAATAGCCACTAAGCAGGTAGGAAAAGCAATCAAAAAGGCAAATGGAATGTTGACCTTTATCTCAAGGGGCTGGAATATAAAGGGGAGGAAGTAGTGCTTCAGTTGTACAGAGTCTTGGTCAGACCCCATCTAAAGTACAGTGTTCAGTTTTGGGCACTGCACCTCAGTAAGGATATATTGGTCTTGATGGGGGTGCAGCACAGATTCACCAGAATGATACCGGGACTAAAAGACTTAAATTATGTCAAAAGGTTGCATTGACTTGGCTTGTACTCCCTTGAGTTTCGAAGATTGAGGGGTGATCTGATTGAGGTGTTAAAAATGTTAAAAGGATTTGATAGAGTAGATACAAAGAAACTATTTCCTCTGGTGGGGGAATCAAGAACGAGGGGACATAATCTTAAAATTAGAGCTAGGCCATTCTGGAGCGAAATCAGGAAGTACTTTTTCACACAAAGGATAGTAGAAATTTGGAAATTTCCCCCAAAAGGCTGTGGATGCTGGGACAATTGGAGCTTTCAAGACTGATATAGTTAGATTTTTGTTAGGTTAGGGTATCAAGGGATATGGGTCAAAGACGGGGTTGAGATACAAATTAGCAATGATCTTATTGAATGGAGGAATGGGATCAAGATGCTGAATGGCCAGTCCTGTTCCTATGTTCCTATGATTACCAGCATGGTAGAAGGCGAACTAAATGGGCCTTGGTCTTCCTTGTCTAGCAATTGCTATTTTCCTATATTAGACCGTGTCACTAAAAGAAATCCTGTGAGCTGAAATCTTAAGAAAAAGGCAAGATGAGTGAATTCCCTGGACTTGCAGTGATTTAAGGGTTAAAAATTATTAGTGAAGCTGAAAAGTTTTCTTTTTTAAAAAAAGAGCTGAATTAAAAGGCTCTGAGGTCCAGGATCAGGCCATTAGAGAAATTTATCCCAGAGTGTTTCTTTAAAAAATATTTCAACTGAGAGAAATAGAATCATCGAAAATTACGGCACAGAAGGAGGCCGTTAGGCCCATCGTGTCCGTGCCGGCCGAAAAAGAGCTATCCAGGTTAATCCCACTTTCCAGCACTTGGTGCATAGCCCTGTAGGTTACAGCACTTCAAGTGCTCATCCAAATACTTTTTAAATGAGGTGAGGGTTTCTGCCTCTACCACCTTTTCAGGCAGTGAGTTCCAGACCCCCACCACCCTCTGGGTGAAAAAATTTCTCCTCAGCTCCCCTCTAATCCTTCTACCAATTACTTTCAATCTATGCCCCCTGATCACTGACCCCTCTGCTAAGGGAAATACGTCCTCCCTAGCCACTCTATCTAGTCCCGTCATAATTTTATATACCACAATTCAATTTTCCCTCAGTCTGCTTTGTTCCAAAGAAAATAACCCCAGCCTATCTAATCTTTTCTCATAGCTAAAATCCACCAGCCCTGGCAACATCCTCATAAATCTCCTCTGTACCCTCTCTACTGCGATCACATCTTTCCTTTAATGTGGTGACCAGAACTGTATGCAATACTCAAGCTGTGGCCTAACCAATGTTTTATACAGTTCTAGCATAACCTCCTTGCTGTTATATTCTATGCCTCGGCTAATAAAGGAAAGTATCCCGTATGCCTTTTTAACCACCTTATCCACCTATCCTGCTACCTTCAGGGATCTATGAACATGCACTCCACAGTCCCTCACTTCCTCTACTCCCCCCAGTATCCTCCCATTTATTGTATACTCCCTTGCCTTGTTTGCCCTCCCCAAATGCATCACCTTAAACTTCTCTGGATTGAATTCCATTTCTCTGCCCACCTGACCAGTCCATTGATATCTTCCTGCAGTCTACAGCTTTCCTCCTCACTATCAACCACACGACTAACTTTTGTATCATTTGCAAACTTCTTGATCAAGTTCCCCACATTCAAATCTAAATCATTAATATATACCACAAAAAGCAAGAGACCTAGTACTGAGCCATGCGGGACTCCACTGAAAACAGCCTCCAAGTCGCAAAAACACCCGTCAACCATTACCTGTGCTTTCTGCTCCAGTTTTGGATCCAACTAGCCACTTTCCCTTGGATCCCATGGGCTTTTACTTTTTTGACTAGTCTGCCATGTGGGACCTTGTCAAAAGCCTTACTAAAATGCATGTGCACTACATCAAACACGTTACCCTCATGGATCCTCCTTGTTACCTGCTCAAAAAATTCAATCAAGTTAGTCAGACACAACCTACCCTTAACAAATCCATGCTGACTGTCCTTGATTAACCCGTGCCTTTCTAAATGACGATTTATGCTGAACCTCAGAATCGATTCCAATAATTTGCCCACCACCGAGGTTAGACTGACTGGCCTGTAATTACTCTGTTTATCTCTTTCTCCCTTTTTAAACAATGGTACAATGTTAGCAGTCCTCCAATCCTCCGGCACCATGCCTGTAGCCAGGGAGGATTGGAAAATGATGGTCAGAGCCTCTGCTATTTCCTTCCTTGTTTCTCTTAACAGCCTGGGATACTTTTCATTTGGGCCTGACGATTTATCTACTTTCAAAGATGCTAAACTCCTTAATACTTCCTCTCTCACTATGTTTATCCCAACCAATATTTCACACTCCTCCTCCTTAACTACAATCTCTGCATCATCCCCCTCTTTTGTGACGACAGATGCAAAATATTCATTAAGAACCATACCCACATCTTCCACCTCCACACATAGGTTACCTTTTTGGTCTCTATTAGGCCCTACTCTTTCCTTAATTATCCTCTTGTTCTTTATGTATTTCTAAATGGCCATTAATTTTTCATGAATCCTCTGAATGTAATGTTTTAATGTTATTGATATCAGCAACGGGCCCTTCTGGATACTAAAACTACACCAGGAGCTGTAAAGTTAAAAAAAATCACCTTAATGACTTGGTGAGTAAGGGTACCACCTAGAGTAATTCTAAGCCATACAACCAGAAGATCCCATGTTCTTGCCCCAGTCTTTGCTGAGTTTGCTGATCTCAGCTGGGCAGCGGTTAGAATCATAGGGGTAAATTTTGGTGGGCGTTCCTACGCCGTAACTTTGGTAGATGAGCAGGGGAACCTCAGGAAAATTATCCTCATAGAATTTTACAGTACAAGGGAGACCATTTGGCCATCATGCCTGTGCCAGTTCTCTTAAAGAGCTATCAACTTTGTCCCCTTTCCCCTCCCCATTTACCCATATCCATTTAAATGTTCTTTCAAGTATTCATCCAATTCCCTGACAAAAGCTATTATGGATTCTGCTTTGACAGCTGTTTCTGGAATGTCCTGGCAATCGTCTACATTGGGTTACAATTAGTCTTAGTTCCCCAAACTTGGGAGGGGAAAATCATACAAGATTCTCACTCCTGACTGGGGTGTGTGGTAAGGATTTGGCTGTGGAACCATTTATGGTTGGCATGATGTCCACTATTGTAGAACCATGACCCAGCAGCAGATGAGGAAGAAATATAAAAATCAACATATTTGCCCTTCTGCAACGTTGCACTCTCTCTCTGAAACTCACTGACATATATCAATATACTTTGATTAAAGTTCACTTCATTGATTGATTCTCTGAGTTAGCACACCTTGCGCAGATTTTCACATGACCTGAGTGCTCATTTTTAAAACCTACCCCCACGTGTAAAAAGAGGGAAGGAATTAATTGCAGAAGATCTCATTTACAAACATGCCAATGTTCTTGTTGACATGTGTTTGGTTAAAATATCTCACAGGGCTTTTCAACAGAATGGCTTACAGGATAGATTTTGTCTGGGAATACTGCTAATCTTTATGTCACACCCACAACATTCAAGTCAGGCTTCAAATAGTCAAAGCTTCACCTTAGTCAAACAGATGTTGTGTTTCAGGAGAAAAAAAAATCCAATCCCTATCTGATACGAATGTCACATCAATCTTTTTCATAAAACATTATTATTTTATATTTATTATATATATGTATATTATATATATATATGTAATCAAGTGTTCTACTTGCATGTTATCTTTACTGTATGCATTACAATGCCGATGATCTGAATGTCAAAGTAGAACTGACTACAGCTGAAGTTGGCTACTGGTTGATTGTTTGGTAAAACTGATGCACCTTAAATCTGGAACTCTCTCCCCCAAAAAGCTGTTAAGGCTAGGACAATTGAAAATTTCAAAACTAAGATTGATAGTTTTTTGGTAGGCAAGGGTATTAAGGGGTACAGAACCAAGGCAGGTAAAATGGAGTTAAGATACAGATCAGTCGTGATCTAATTGAATGGCGGAACAGGCTCGAAGGGCTGAATGGCTCACTCCTGTTCCTATGTTCCTTAGTAGCCAACTTTTATACTACTGACCAGTTTCATTTCACACAAATATCACACAAATATATGGATTTCACTTTATATTATTTCCATTTCATTATCAGGGATTGTCACTCAATCCCTAACATCCAGAGTGCTTTGTGAATCTTTGTAAATAGAATGGCAGGGACAGAAATATCGGGTGGGAAAAAAAAAAATTCGATAAGGCCTATTATTGGGCGTAGGTAGCGTGATCCGCTATTAACCCATGCCCAATGACCCCTGCGCAGGCAGGACAAGACTTTCATCAGGCCTGAGGACCTACCTGCAAGTAGCAATGGAAATCAGCATTGACACGAGGATTCAATGCAATTTGCACTTTCCACCAGCAGGGGGAGCCCCAATCTCTTAAAGGCAGGGTGGGGAAATTCGATTGGGGCCGTTTTTGGACACGGGTAGAGTGATATGCTATTAACCCACGCCCAATTACCCCTGCGTAAGGCAGGACGCAGGTTTGGACTCACCGGAGTACCTACCTGCAATCAATACAATTCGCACTTTCCACCACCAGAGGGAGCTCAATCTCTTAAAGGGGGGATGTTTCTTAGAAATCTCTTAAAGGTAGCTGGTGCCTGTTATTTGCTGAAAATAACAGTCTACTGCCTGCACGGAGTCTGAACGGAGGTCAGACATTGCACACGTAAAACACAGATGCAGGTCCCATCCCTATGTTTATTCACTGATGAGTTATGTTAAAACATTGAATAAAGGTTGCGCACTACTAAACCCCACATCCTGCAATCTGCATGCCAGACCTCACTAATCTGCCAATCTGAGTTGGTACCAGGCTTGCGAGAGAGCATGCACCAAGGTTATCTGCTGATGCACTAGAGACCTTGGGTGCAAGAGGTGGACGGAAGGAGGGACATCCTATACCCGCGGGGGTGGGGGTGGGGTGGGGGGAAAAGAGGCCCTCCAGACATATATCAAAAGGCAGTGGGACGACGTCAATGCCAGGTTCACAGCATCATGAACATGGATGCAGTGTAGGAAGAAGTGCAATGCTCTGACATGAGTGGTCAAGGTGAGTGAGGTCAACTGTCAAGTGGTGTCTCCTACCAACTACACCGTATACTACACCCCCATCCCCCACATATCAATAAACTCTTTCCATCAGTACTCAACTCTTCCAATCAGATGCTTCCTCTCATCCTTACAGATTACCACTGTTTCAAGCCCACCCACAACTCACAGGCCACATACACCGGCAGCTATTTAACCATGAAAGGCACATCACCCAGACACACGTCCCGCATTCTTGCAGAAGGTGGCACATATCAAGAGGCAGCAAGTGGCAGTGGCATTTAGCCCATCGAGCCTGTTCCGCCATTCAATGAGATCATGGTGGACCTGTGACATAACTCCATATACCCATCTTAGCCCATATCCCTTAATACCCTTGGTTCACAGAAATCTATCAATTTCAGATTTAACATTCACAAGTGAGCTTGCATCAACTGCTGTCTGCAGAAGAGCGTTTCAAATGTCTCCCATCTTTTGCGTATAGAAGCATTTCCTAACTTCACTCCTGCACGTCCTGGCTCTAAATGTTAGGCTATGTCCCCGCGTCCTAGTATTGAAGTCTAGGAGACCTCCAAAAACAGTTACAAATGTCATGGCAGCCAGAAGCAATAATTCAGCCATTAACCTGTAAATCCTGCATGATCCCTTTAAATAGCGCTGGTGGGGGGTCCTCCAGGCACTCTGAGACACGTTCAGTTGGTCGGGGTTAAGACTGTGCGTTAAGTTGAGCGTTAAGTCCCAAAATGGTGCCTATCACTTTAAATCAGCGTTGCACACTGATTGAAGCCATTTTCTCCCTACTTTACATGATTCCACCGTTCGTTATCTGCGCCTGCGCTAACTCCTATACCAAGGTGGCGTCTGGCGCATGTCACGCAGGAAACGTGCGTGCGCATCCAAGGCGCCATCTTGGATGTCGGAGAGGCCGTGTAGCGCCGAAACAACGGGCACTACACAGCCCAATTTAGCGTCCAGGCTGTCTCTTAAAATCTCTTAAAGGTAGCCAGTACCTGTTATTTGCTAAAAATAAGAGTCTGCTGTCTGCACGGAGTCTGAACGGAGATCAGACATCGCACACGTAAAACACAGATGCAGGGCCCGTCATTATGTTTACACGCTGATGAGTTATGTTAAAACACTGAATAAATGTTGTGCATTACTAAATCCCACATCCTCCAATCTTCATGCCAGACCTCACCAATCTGCCGATTTGAGTTGGTAACAGGCCTGCGAGAGTGTGTGCTCCAAGGTTCTCAGATGATGCACTAGAGGCCCTGAGGTGCAAGAGGTGGACAGAAGGAGGGACATCCTATATCCATGGTGGGGGGTGGGGGTGGGGGTGGGGGTAAGAGGCCCTCCAGACATATGCCCAAAAGGTAGTAGGAGGCAGCGGGGTAGTAGGATGCAGTGCAGGAAGAAGATCAATGCTTTGACACGAGTGGTCAAGGTGAGTGAGGTCAATTGTCAGGTGGTGTCTCCTACCAACTACACCACTAGCCGCATCCACTGCTCCACACACCACACCCCATCACCCACATACCAACAAACTCTTTCCATCAGTACTCAACTCTTCCAATCAGATGCTTCCTCTCACCCTTACAAATTACCACTGTTGCAAGTCGCCCATCCACTACACACAGGCCACACACACTGGCAGCTATTCAACCATGACAGGCACATCACCCAGACACACGTCCCGCTTTCTTGCAGGAGAAGGTGCCGCATATCAGGAGGCAGCAAATGGCATTAACATTTATCTCATTGAGCCTGTTCCGCCATTCAATGAGATCGTGGTTGACCTGTGACCTAACTCTATATACCCACCTTAGCCCCATATCCTTTAATACCCTTGGTTCACAGCAATCTATCAATCTCAGATTTAGAATTCATAATTGAGCTCGATTCGACTACCATTTGCAGAAGCGGGTTCCAAACTTCTCCCACCTTTTGCATGTAGCAGCGTTTCCTATATTCACTCCTGCACGTCCTGGCTCTAAATGTTGGGCTATGTCTCCATGTCCTCGTGTTCAAGTATAGGAGACCTCCAAAAACAGTCACAAATGTATCAGGAGCCAGAAGTAATAATCCAGCCACTAACCTGTAAATCCTGCATGGTTCCTTTAAATAACACTGGTGGAGGTCCTCCAGGCACTCTAAGACACGTTCGGATGGTCTTGGTTAAGACTGTGCGTTGAGTTAAGTGTTAAGTTCCAAAATGGTGTCTATCACTTTAAATCAGTGTTGCACACTGATTGTATCCATTTTCTCCTTAGCTTACATGCAATTGGCGTTCGGTATTTGCACATGTGCTAATACCTATACCAAGATGGCGTCTGGCGCACGTCACATTGGAAACGTGCGTGCACAGCCAAGACGCCATCTTGGATGTTCGGGAGGCTGCATAGCGCCGAAACAATAGGCGCTACACAGCCCAATTTCTAGCCCAACATCCTTAAAAAGGAATTTATATCACTGAGGTGGAACAAATTCCATAATTACGTAACCACGTGTGACAAACTGGATCTTGATTTTTTTCTAAAATATTCAGGCTGCTTATATTTGCTACATATTCATCATTGTCTCCATCAGAAATAGACTGCATTTTCATACCCTGGAGAAAATCTTCGGTCTGTTGCAATGAGATTAGATTTCTGCTTGATGAAGTCTTATGCCTGGTCAGAATAATTTGCAAAATGAAGCGACACGATGGTCAGAAAGCATGAAGGGGCTATATAGGATATAACCCTGACTTGAATTCAAGCCATGATGTGGAGATGCCGGTGATGGACTGGGGTTGACAATTGTAAACAATTTTACAACACCAAGTTATAGTCCAACAATTTTATTTTAAAATTCACAAGCTTTCGGAGGCTTCCTCCTTCCTCAGGTGAATGTCAAGAAATCCTCGAACCTCTCGCATTTATAAATCACAGAACAATACCTGGTGATTACAGATAGTCTTTTCAACTGCCCGTTGCCAAAGCAACCAAAGTGTTCAGACAGATAGGTGTTACCTACAGGGCCACCGAATATACAAACGGCCAGAACAAAAAAAAAAGAGAGAGAGAGGCACAAACATAGAAACATCCGGAAGGAAAAGACAGCAATTAAAAACAGATAACCTTTGTTCGCTGGTGGGGTTACGTGTAGCGTGACATGAACCCAAGATCCCGGTTGAGGCCGTCCTCATGGGTGCGGAACTTGGCTATCAATTTCTGCTCGACGATTTTGCGTTGTCGTGTGTCTTGAAGGCCGCCTTGGAGTACGCTTACCCGAAGGTCGGTGGCTGAATGTCCTTGACTGCTGAAGTGTTCCCTGACTGGGAGGGAACCCTCCTGTCTGGCGATTGTTGCGCGGTGTCCGTTCATCCGTTGTCGCAGCGTCTGCATGGTCTCGCCAATGTACCATGCTCTGGGGCATCCTTTCCTGCAACGTATGAGGTAGACACTCCTGTGACTCGGCCAACGTTGTCTACCTCATCCGCCAATGGGAACAGTTTCTCTCTATTTACTTTATTTAAACCCTTCATGATTTTGAACACTTCTATCAACTCTCCTCTCAACCTTCTCTGCTCTAAGGAGAACAACCCCAGCTTCTCCAGTCTAACCACGTAAATGAAGTCCCTCATCCCTGGAATCATTCTAGTAAATCTTTTCTGCACCATCTCCAAGGCCTTCACATCCTTCCTAAAGTGCGGTGTACAGAATTGGACACAGTACTCCAGTTGTATCTGAACCTGTGATTTATAAAGGTTCAACATAACTTCCTTGCTTTTGTACTCTATGCCTTTATTTATAAAGCCCAGGATCCCATATGCTTTTTTAACCGCTTTCTCAACCTGATCTGCTACCTTCAAAGATTTGTGCACATATATCCCCAGGTCTCTCTGTTCCTGCACCCCCTTCACTGTTTACTACACTTCCAAGTTTTGTGTCATCTGCAAATTTTGAAATTGTGCCCTGTAACCTAAGTCCAAGTCATCAACATATATCAAAAAAAGCAGTGGTCCTAGTACCGACCCCTGGGGAACACCATTGTGTACCTTCTTCCAGTCCAAAAAACAACCATTCACCAATACTCTTTGTTTCCTGTCACTTAGCAAATTTTGTCTCCATACTGCCCCTTTTATTCCTTGGGCTTCAATTTTGCTGACAAGCCTATCATGTGGCACTTTATCAAATGCCTTTTGAAAGTCCATATACACATCAACTGCATTGTCCTCATCGACCCTCTCTGTTCCCTTATCAAAAAACTCAATCAAGTTAGTTAAACATGATTTGCCTTTAACAAATCCATGCTGGCTTTCCTTTATTAATCCACACTTGTCCAAGTGACTATTAATTTTGTCTCGGATTATCGTTTCTAAACGCTTCCCCACCACCAAGGTTAAACTGACCGGCCTGTAGTTGCTGGGTTTATCCATACATCCTTTTTTGAACAAGTTCTCCAGTCCTCTGGCACCACCCCCATATCTAAGGATGATTGGAAGATTATGGCCAGCACCTCTGCAATTTCCACCCTTACTTCCCTCAGCAACCTAGGATGGATCCCATCCGGATCGGGTGACTTAACTACTTTAAGTACAGCCAGCCTTTCTAGTACCTCCTCTTTATCAATTTTAGCCCATCCTGTATCTCAACTACCTCCTCCTTTACTGTGACTTTGGCAGCATCTTCTTCCTTGGTAAAGACAGATGCAAAGTATTCATTTAGTACCTCAGCCATGCCCTCTGCCTCCATGCGTAGATCTCCTTTTTGGTCCCCATTCGGCCTCAACCCTCCTCTTACTACCCATTTACTATTCATATGCCTATAGGAGACTTTTGGATTCCCTTTTATGTTAGCTGCCAGTCTATTTTCATACTCTCTCTTTGCCTCTCTTATTTCCTTTTTCACTTCTCCTCTGTAGTTTCTATATTCAGCCTGGTTCTCACTTGTATTTTCAACCTGACATCTGTCATACACCCTCATTTCTGCTTCATCTTACTCTCTATCTCTTTCATCATGCAGGGAGCTCTGGCTTTGGTTGCCCTACCTTTCACCCTCATGGAAATGTACCTAGACTGTACCCGAACCATCTCCTCTTTAAAGGCCGCCTATTTTTCGATTGTAGTTTTGCCTGCCAATCTCTGATTCCAATTTACCCAGGCCAGATCCGTTCTCAATCCACTGAAATTGGCCCTCCTCCAATTAACTACTTTTAGTTGCTCCTTGTCCTTTTCCATGGCTAATCTAAACCTTAAGATACTATGATCACTGTTCCCTAAATGTTCCCCCACTGACACTTGCTCCATTTGACCCACCTCATTTCCCAGAACCAGATGCAGCAATGTCTCCTTCCTCGTTGGGCAGAAATATACTTATCAAGAAAGTTCTCCTGAACACACTTCAGAAATTCCTCTCCCCTCTTTGCTCTTTACACTATTACTATCCCAGTCTATATTGGGATAGTTGAAGTCTCCCATTATCACTACTCTATAGTTCTTGCACCTCTCTGTAATTACCGTGCAAATTTGCTCCTCTATATCGTTCCCACTAGTTGGTGGCCTATAGAATACATCCAGTAGCATAATAGCTCCTCTATTGTTTCTTAACTCTAACCAAATAGATTCTGTCCTTGACCCCACAAGGACATCCTCTCTCTCCAGCACTGCAATATTCTCCTTAATCAATACTGCCATCCCCCTCCTTTTTTTCCTTCCCTATCTTTCCTGAACACCTTGTATCCAGGAATATTTTGTACCTAATCCTGCCCTTTTTTGAGCCAAGTCTCCGTTATCGCCACTACATCATATTCCAATGTGGCTATTTGCGCCTGCAGCTCACCAACCTTATTTACCATGCTACGTGCATTTACACACACGCACTCTAAACCTATCTTGGACCTTCTCGTATTCCCTCTTAGTCTGATCCCACCTAATACTGCACTATTTCTTACTCTAGTGCTATCTGTCTCTCCCAATCATTGGTGCACCTTGTTTCTCCTTTCTAATGCTACATCCTGGTGCCCATCACCCTGCCAAATTAATTTAAACCCTCCCCCACAGCACTAGTGGACCTTCTCGTGAGGACATTGATCCCAGCTCTGTTGAGGTGCAATCTGTCTGTCTTGAACAGGTCCCTCCTGCCCCAGAACTGGTCCCACAGCTAGCTCTGACCTGCTGCACTGCGTGGTCTAATTCTATGTTTGAGGCTCATTAATTCCCACCCCTACCCTATCTAACCCTCAAAACCACTTTCATCTCCTTTGAAATATGTGAATTGAAAAGGCAGTTCCAATGGCCAGGTGGCAGAAGTGAGGAAGCAAAGGAGATGAACAAATGCAAAAGTTGTCATCGACCTGAAACGTCAACTCTGTTTCTCTCTCCACAGATGCTTCCTGATCTGCTGAGTGTTTCCACCGTTTTCTGTTTTTATTTCAAAGGAGATGAAAGTGGTTTTGAGGGTTCGATAGGGTAGGGGTGGGAATTAATGAGTCTCAAACATAGCATTAGACCAAGCAGTGCAGCAGGTCAGAGCTAGCTGTGGGACTGTTTGTGGTAATGTTCTTAGTTACTCCACTGTTCTCCATAAGGAGAATGATAACATTTTTTGTAAATACTTTATTATAATGCAATTTGAAACAGACATCTTTTGTTATTACCGTGTATAATTTTAGAAAGGTTTTGCTGGAGTGCCTTTCAATCCAAATTGATCTGCTTATCTTGCAAAATTACCTCAAAAACAAAAATGTAATTTTTTACTTTCGGAAACTGTTATAAATATATGATTATAACTGCACCTTTGCTTATAACACTGACCATTCAAAAACAATGATTAAAATTCTATTTGTCTAAAGCAAAACTAAAAGCTTGAGTCATCAGATTTTTTTTAAACTACTAGGAAAATGGTTCAGTGGGAAAATGTTGATTTGAGCTAAGTTAAGCGTGGAGGTTGGGGAATGGCATTTGGTCTCAGCATCCCAAATGTCAGTATTCAGTCAGAGTTCTTGCTGTTAATTGACATCCAGCGATCCCTTCTGGAAAGTGTATATATTTGGATCTTGGGTGAGGACAGAATTGGATTCCATTATGATGCCTCCTAGTATCAAATATCCCGCCATCAGACAGGGATTGAAATTTCAGCAGTTATACTCCGCCCGTGGAACTTTTTGTTTGGCAGAGCAGAACTTCTGGCCACCCAGACGCTAGGAATGCTGACCCTTTCCCAAATCCTGGTGAGGGAGTCATCTGCAGGACTAGGGCGGGCCACTGATGCCCAGGACTGAATTTTTTTTGCAAAATGGTACCACTGGGGCATGCTTACCTATGTTTCTATGGGGAGGTGGAGGAGGGAATCTGATATTTCCCTCCTCCATCCCGCTGGTAGCCATGCTTCCGCTGGACTTTCCTCTCTCTGTGGTGGGCGCATGAATGTAAATATATTTTAATATCAAAGCATGTAATGTAATAACTTCACTGTCACAGTTTGCATCACCTAAATCTATTGAATACATTATTGGTTTGCAATTATTCCATGATACATTGTGTTATATATGATGTTGATTTGACAGTCAATGAGCTCCAAAAGGCCCTTGAAACAAGAAATAATTGAACTTCTGTAGAAAGGATGCACAACTGATTTTATTTTCAAGAGAAACTGGACCATGCCACAAACTGAATGAAATAAGTAGGTTAGAGACTAATTCCAGTGGGTACGCCAGATCAGGCAAAGACACAGCAGCATCAGTGCAGGTTGGAAGGAAGGATTAAGAATCAAGGAAGGGAGGTTGGAGGAACATTTTAGGCTAAGGGTGACTTGCGTTAGATGCTGTAGGGACTGGAATTAGTCTCATTAGAATTTAAATGTATATGATTAGATCACTCAAATTTTGGAATTTTTTTTTCACATTTCATAAAAAACTAGATAGTCTCAACCTCCCACTGGCCAGCACAAACCTTGCGACTGTGATGAGTGGCAACTCTCATTAAATTTCCAGGACCATGTTGCCCTCTCCTTGTTCATTTTAGAGAGAAAGTAGAAGTAAAAAGTTGTGAAATGTTGGGAAAGCGCAAATGGACTATTCCATGGTTAGTGCTGATTTGAGGGCTTCTATTCCTCTATAAATTAATTAGTAACACCCAACTTTATCTCTTCTCCATTAGCACCATTTCCAAGAATCTACCTGCCTGACCGACATTAGGCCAAAACCTTCTTCAGTTCAATGTCAACAATGACAAAATCCTGGAACTCTCTACCTAACAGCACTGTGGGAGAACCTTCACCACATGGACTGCAGTGGTTCAAGAAGGCGGCTCACCACCACCTTCTCAAGGGCAATTAGGGATGGGCAATAAATGCTGGCCTTGCCAGCGATGCCCACATCCCATGAACGAATAAAGAAAAAAACAAAGCCCATCCTGTTTGGTTCACAGCACCGCTTGTGTGCCTTTGTTTCCAGTTCCATAAACCTCCTTGAAGGGGTTGAATCAGTTGCCATGCAACCTCACTGGTCTGTTCAATCTGAGCTATACTTCCTATCTGACATCTGATAACCAGGGCCACATTTTTTCAGCTCTGCAGTATTACCCACTTGCATTCCTACTTGTCTCTCTCTCTCAGGTTGCTAAAACCCTATAGCTATTCTTTATCAGATCAAAGATTGATTTTTGCAAAGTTCTCCTCACCGGCCTCTCCCTTCCTTCAAAACGGCAGCTATTAAAAAACTCTGCAGCCCGTATCTTCTCTTGCACAAAATCCCACACCTAGCATTTCTATCCTTGTCAAGCTCGTTTTTAAATTCCTGCACTGTTTCAGCTCGCTTTACCTCAGCGTCATATATCCCAGCCCACATCCTCCACTCTTCTAACTCTAGATTACTGTTCACCGGTTCCCTCTGCTCCACCATCAAAGGCCAATTTTCAGCCCTGTGTCCCTGTTCTTTGGAGCTCTCTTCTAAAACCACTTCATCTAGCTCCTCTCTCTTTTCCTTCAAAAGCCTTCTGAAAACTTATAGGGATAGATTTTGACTTTGTGCGATAGTGTAAAACAGGTCATAGCGAATCAGTGGCCCGTTTTAAATCTCTCCCAATTTTTATTTCCACTGACTTCAATGGAAATAAAAACCGGGAGAGATGTAAAATGGATTGCCGATTCGCTATCACCCTTTTACACTATTGCATAAAGTCAAAATCCACCCTATAGTTATAGCTGCATCTTCAACTGTCCCCTTCAAATTCCTGCCTGTCTCATGTTCAGTTCCTCTTCTGTCTCTGTAAAGTGCTCTGTGACGTTGTTCTACGTGAGTGACACTTTACGAATGAGAAAAAAAAGCTGATTTTTATTGAGGAACTCACCCAGCCTTCCTCAGTTGCAGTAACAAAATATTAGCAGTAACAGAAATGAATAATACAGACCCAATTTACTTTGGATTCTTTCCTTGTTTGGCTATTCTCAATCAGGACCTGTGGGCTGCCAAGATAACGGTCAGACTATTCATTATTGACTTCTGTTCTCCACAGGGGAAATGAAAAATTGTCTTGTATAATGAACAGCTCAAAAGCAAATGTATTTTTATTTTGAAAGATGTGTATCCTCCACAAACTATTAAAAAGGATAAATTATTACTCTTCTACACAAAAATATGTTGGTGTTTCGAATATGTGTTTTATTTCGATTAAAAACTGTCATTTTCGTTCTGATTGTCTGGGAAAGAAATGGGGATAAAGCACTCTTAATAAAAATGTTTATTGAATTAGAGAAAACTACAGGTTCTGGGAACGAGAAAATATCACAGGAACATTAATTGCCAGAAGAGCTTTGCTTGTGGATTAGGATGAAAATGAACCTTACAAAATATGGTTGTGTCACAATTTTAGAAATATATTTCATTTTTTCCTTAATGGCATTATTAATATTTAACACAGGTTTATTTTAAAGATAAAGGTCTTTTATCTAAGAATGTTCTTGTCTTAATGACATTCTCCTTTAATTCAACAGCTTTCATTTATACAACATCTTTAATTAGAAAAAGTCACTAATCCAAAGAAGGAGAGATTAGGGGTGGCCAAAAGTTTAGTTAAAGAGGTGGGTTTTAAAGGGGGTTTTAAAGGACAAGAAGGAGATGGAGAGGCGGAAAGGTCCAGGGAGGGAATTCCAGAGAGTAGGACTTAGGTGGCTAAATGAACGGCTTCCAATTAAGGAATGAATGGGGTGGTGCACCATAAGCCAGAATCAGAGGAATGGAGGAGGGTAGAGCTGGAAGAAGTTACAGAAATAGGGAGCGGGCAAAACCATTGAGGGATTTAAACACAAGGATGAGAATTATAAATTTTAGGCATTGGGGGACCAGGAGCCAATACAGACCAGCCAGGATGGGTCTCATGAGCAAGTATGATATGGTACAGGGTAGGATATGGGTGGCAGAGTTTTGGATGAACTGAAATTTACAGAGCACAGAGAATGAGAGATTGGCCAGGAGAGCATTGGAATAGCCACATCTGGAGGTGAGAAAGGAAAGGATAAGGGTTTGAGTAGCAGATGGGTTGAGGCAGGGGCAGAGTCGGAGGCAGACGATGTTACGAACGTGGAAGTTGGCGGTCTTTGTGATAGAGAGTATATGGGGTCAGAAGATCAGCTAAGAATCAAAGAGGATGCTGAGGTTTCGAACTGTCTAGTTCAGCCTGAGGGAATGGCCAGCAGGAGATGGAATCGATGATGAGAGTATGGACCTCTGACTGAAACTTGAAAATCATCTTTAAATAAAATGGAAAAAATATATAACTTTAACTTATAAGTACCAAAAATATTAATTTTATTCTATTTGATTAATATTGAAAGCCATTCCATATTACTGTATTGACCTGAAACTGTCAGTAGTCCTTTTAAAAAAAAACCTTAATATAATAAATTGATAGTATATTTTGTTAATTTATTATATTGCAAACTAATAAATGTAAATCCAAGATTTTCCAGGGATTCACATTCCCAATTATATTTTCTCTTAAACTTTATTATGCATTATTAATCATAGAATCTCATTTTCCCTTGAGGTTTAAGATTAATTAAAGCCATGCCTTAGAACGTGTGGTAAAAGACTGGCGACTAATAGTACCAATCAAGCAGACATCAAGGAGCATTCTCCCAAATAGTAATGTAAAGACAGGCAGAAAATTTATTAACAAAAAGAGGAAGGATTGGACAGACTGAAGTCTAGAAAGAAAGAATGACTTGCATTTATATAGTGCCTTTCACATCCTCAGGATGTTCCAAAGCACTTTACAGCCAATGAAGTACTTTTGAAGTGTAGTCACTGTTATAATGTAGGAAATACGGCAGCCAATTTGCGCATAGCAAGGACCCACAAACAGCAATGTGATAATGACCAGATAATCTGTTTTAGTAATTGATGTTGGTTCGGGGATAAATATTGGCCAGGACACCAAAGAGAGGACAAGAAGAAGCCTGGGGATTCAGGCCTAACACTTGTTGTTGGCAGAATTGCATTATTAGTGATTCTACCAACGCTAATCAAGGCATACTGCTTCTTTTAGTAAATACTACATGTAGACCGTTGTCCCATCATCAGTTTTATCCTCTTATATCTCTTCTCCTGGAGCTCGCCTTCTGCTCATTCACCATCCTTCTGACGATCCTTTGCATGTGACCCAAGGCAGTGAATGTTAGCAGGCTGATGACGGGTCAGCAGTTCTGACGAAAGGTCTTTGACCTGAAACGTTAACTCTGTTTCTTTCTCCACAGATGCTGCCTGACTTGCTGAGCTTATCTAGCATTTTCTGTTTCTATTTCAGATTCCCAGTATCTGCAGTATTTTGCTTTTGATTTAATGTTGGCGGGCTATTTAACAAGAGAAAACTACTGATGACCGTAATCCGACCCTAATGTGACATCAATACATGCACACTTTCCAATAAAGATCACTGGATAGCAGTCAGGAGCAGGAACCCAAGCTAATATACCCCTCCCCAATCCAAGGACGCTGAAGATAATTGCTGCACCTACATCCTGGCTGAGATCAGCTAACTCAGTGCAACTGGTGAACAATCCTTCAACATTCCTGATGAGTAAGGTTCAGTAGTACAAGCATGGACAATTTATTCCCATGCAGTTTTTTTTACATTTGTTTGTTCTACAAGCTTTGTGGGCTCTGCAACTCATACCAATCTACATCTATAATTAAATAAATCTTACATCTGCACATGCTTCCTGTCTACAAAAATCCTATGCTGCAATCAACTTTACCTATCTATATATCTTATTAAAAATCTTACCTCTGTGCACCCTGGTCCAATTACACCCCTGCCCTCTAATCCTACTTCACCTGAAGATTACTCTTGGTCTTGACTCCCTGGATGCAACAGTATTTGCTGTAACCGGTCAACGAACGGCACCCACTGTTAGTTAGACTTGCCCTTGCCCATTTAATCTCCATGATATTTTGCACCGCAAGTCGTTGGAAGTGTGAGATGGAAACATCGCGGCGCCCTCTACAGGGCATCTGGGATCTGAGTGAACAGGGCGAGCAACTGTTTATCTCCTTAACCAATCAGATTGAAGGATTGTGAAATTAACAGCACAAGGACTGAGCAGGAAGTGTATGTTAGAGTGGGTGAATTCAATGCCAAATCAGGTACAGAAAGAGAGATAAAGAGAGGGAAAGAAAGATTGGATTAAGAGAGAGAGAAGAAAGAGACAGAAAGGAGAAGTAAAAAAATGTACTTAAAATTGTTTTTTAAAATCTCCAACAACAATTAAAACCTGAAGGAATGAGACTCCACACTAGTAATAATTAATTTTCAGTGCCGGAGAGTTTACTTACCATATCATTAAAAGGGTACTTTTTAGACTTGAAATGACTTGACTTAATTTTCTGAGGCGAGTTTAGTTCATACCTACCATGCAAATACAGGAACTTCACGCCATTCAATGCATTTCAATGGTGAGGAAGATAGTGAAATGCCGCTTTCGCAAAGCTAACAGTGGAGCGGTGCATCTCGGACAGCAACTTTGGATATCCACATTTAACCATGCATCTACCCCTCGCCTGAAGTTGCTGTAGCATTTGCGCATAAATAACGGTGAGCACCATTAGCCTCACTGCTTTTTTGACAGCAAATTCTGGGCCAATATATTAAAAATCTTACATATGCATGCACTTCCTGTCTACAAAACCTTACTTCTCGTGTGACAACTTTTCCCATTATAAATTCCTAAATCCACATTTAGAATGGAAACTGCCTATTTAAACTTATCACACTGTAATTATACCCTCCTGCCAGGATATTTTGCATCTCCCAGCAACTCAGCCTGTGCTGCAGAGAAACTCCTGTGTTGCAACCAACTCTACTTTTCAGCTTGCCAAACTTCTGTAAATTTGCTAATTAACTATAAATAATAATATAAAATCAAAGTATTTCTAAAACTACGGATAGAATATATGACTTTAAAATGGGGACTTAATTACATCTGCATACCCTGATCCAATTATCCCCTCTCCTCAAAGCCTGCTTCACCTGAAGA
This sequence comes from Heptranchias perlo, assembly GCF_035084215.1. Lineage (NCBI taxonomy): Eukaryota > Metazoa > Chordata > Chondrichthyes > Hexanchiformes > Hexanchidae > Heptranchias > Heptranchias perlo. The sequence goes on along the minus strand of NC_090325.1, from coordinate 105,055,768 downwards.
CTACATTTGGTCTCATCTCCCCATGTGCAGTGACACAGGAGGTTGACTAGAAATATATTAAAAGTCTTCTGTAAGTTTCACACTTACTTCTTATCATACCTCAATTGTCAAACTGTAGCATATCCTCTGACTCACAGATGCTGAAATTCCACAGAGGTTTTACTGACCGTTTACCCCATTTCCCTGGGGTTCCGTCAGTCTCCAAGAATTTCAGGGTTACTGAGCAATGTCACAGGAGCTCTGCTAATATTAAATAAAAATGTTGCAGTCTGATTGCAGAGCTATTTAAGAAATAAGAAAGCAAGAATGAAAAAAGCCTGTTCAGCCCATCCAGCTTTTTCTATAATTTAGGACCACATATAGGACCCTTTTGGACCTCTTACATCTCTCTCCTGGCTTAGTGCAATATTATCACTTCATTCCTTGCAGAATCAGGAATCTAACCAATTTTTGGGATGTTCAACCAAATCCCCACTTTAAGTGGCAATCTATTCAGTAACTATTATAGAATATCACTGGGTCTACTTTTTCATTCAATCCCTGTACAGTCCCAACCCCATTTTGCAAATCTAGTTAGAAGTCTTTTGCGACCTGTCTTTGCACAAACTAACAGCATGAGGCCAGTAATGCAAACAAGGATCCCACTTCATTAAACAAAATGTTTTAAGTGGATTTTGTTACCCGTACCCCAAGGTTTAACTCTACAGTCTCAGCCCCTTGACTGTACTTACTGCTCACAGTCTTAGGTTACTTCATCATGCCTCCTGGACTGTTGTGCTACCAAATACTATTATCAAAGACTTTAACAATATCAAACTCCCACCTAAATCAAAAGCAAAATACTGCGGATGCTGGAAATCTGAAATAAAAACAGAAAAGGCTGAAATAAACTCCTGACCAATCTTTTGTTTCTTTACCTGTCCCATGACCACCCTCCTTGCCTTGCACCATCATCCCGTTTGTCATTTAATCACTCTTGCCCTCTACCCTATCACAGACCTTCCCTTTTGTTCTTTCCTCTCCTCCCCTACTCTCCCTTCCACCGCCTTCCCCTTGCTCTGTACTTGCTTAAAAACTTTAACTCTTTTAACATCTTCCAGTTCTGACGAAAGGTCTTTGACCTGAAATGTTAACTCTGTTTCTTTCTGCACAGATGCTGCCTGGCTTGCTGAGCTTCTCCAGCATTTTCTGTTTTTATTTCAAACTCCCATTATCTTGCTGTTTGATGGATACCCAAGTTTCCTATTGAGATGAGTTATCTGCGCACAAGAGTTGGACATCATCTCAAAATCTTCCAATATGATCTGCTCAGAACTATTGCTCCTATTCACTTCTCTGGCATTTAACTATTCCCAAGCACCCGATTTTACTGCTAAAGCAGCATGTAATAAATAGGAGGTGAAATTCCTCCTGTCAACAATTTTAGCATGAGGACAAAACAGAATTGCACATTTTGTACTCACATTGACTTTTTTTCACTAAAGTTCTGGACAGGAGGAATTTTACGAATATCATCTTAGTTATAGCCACTTCCATGCTTAATATTTGAAAACATTAAATATGAGTGTGTACAAATTCTTAATGGCTACTTACCATTTTGTTAAGTTTAATTATGTTGTATAAACAAAACACATAATGAAGGATTATGGAATATAAGCCTGGAAATCAATATAAGTGATGCTCAATGTGTTTATATCTAATTCCACTTTCCACTATTTGAAAAGTGTTGGTAATCCATTTAAATGGAGAAGAGAGGAATTTGATATATGTGTGTTAAGTGTTTGCACAATACTCTCGCTAACAGAAATTTCCAGACTTTGCTGATTGTTCTGCTTGTGAGAGAGACTTTCAGAGCTCAGCTGTGATTTGGCAAGCACTAGTGATTAAGTCTCCTCATTTGTAGGTTATCTAGAATGTTGTTATATAATAAACAGTGACTTAACTGCTGCTAGCTGATCATCAGACATGCAGCACTCCACCAACTAAAACTTTTTTGCTCAAACGCTTGCTTTCACCAGGTTATTTAAGAATGTTTCAGTGATGACAACAGGTCAACAATAAATCTGTCTTTATCTGTTCAAGTAATGTAAATAGAACAATACATGAGTGACGATTCTTTCCAATAAAACTTTCTTTAAATGCATACTATTTCACTTTCCACTGCAATATCTCCCCAAACCTCAAATTACAATCTTTGCAAGCATTTTGCCATAGGACAAGCATAGTAGTGTTGCCAGCAACTCCCTAGGGGATTGCTATGTTCAATAGTTATTGTATTTATGTTCAGCATGCATATGTTAATTTGAAATATTTACAAGCTTTGAACATTGAAAAGATATTTAAAGTTACTTCATGATAAAATGATCAATAAAAGAAAAAAATGATAAATTAATCCAAATATGACTTGCAATCTTTCCCGAGTGCCAGTACACTGTTTATGACACCGATTAACATGGGGATTGAAAATTCAACTCTCAAAAGCATCAGGAACAACAAAACAGCAGGAAACTTGCATCGTTCTAGTGCTGGCTTTAATTCATTTAGGTGGAGAATAGGATATCTGAACCAAAATCAAACAACATTACAAATTTTTAGTATAATGAATAATAGACGTTAATTTTCATTCATTCTTTGGATTTTTCTTTTCTTTGTAATTTATAGCTTTTTTGACAATTTCTGGAATTAAATCTGGTGATAGTACAAAGAAAAGTAAAAAACATCTGAAAATAATTTTTAAAAACTTATACTGTACTTTCATGTTCTTGACATAATTTAATATGTGTGCTGCATGGGGGTAATAGCAGGATTTCTGGAGCTAAAAACAAAAGGCTAGGATCACAACAATTGAGACACGATGAAAGAAGTGGGATATTGTCCCCAGTGGCAGAAGCCCAGGGTCTCTATAGGATATAGATATCCATCCTAAGGAGCAAGATGTCCCAAGATCAGGAACCAAATTTAACTCCTCTAATTTCAACATTATAATTATAGGAAACCATTATTGCAGATTCCATGACACTAATTATGTGTTCTTAAAAAGATGTGAAGTACAGTCAGTAGTCAAAGAGTTAAAAGATGACAGTCAGTGTAAACACTGAGACTTGGCTAAACATAATGCCAAACATTGGGAATTTAACACGACACACTGCACTTTATACTGCTAGAAACAAACAGTAACTTCCTTACCTTCAGAAAAATCGATCAGACCTAGGAAATGGAGCAATTTGAGAGATGCACAGATAATCACAATAATGCCCACAGTTTGCAGACCCTCTAACTCCCATTCCACACTCAACATTTTTCAACTGAACAAATCATGCCACCATTGCTTTTACAAGGGCTGAGTAATCCAGTGCTGCTAGTGAAAATAGTTAAAATCCGTACTGAGCAACTGTGCAGTGGAGACTACCTTTCGATTGCTATACTGAAACTAATTGACCACAATGAATGCTCTAAAATCTCACATGAGCCTTGCATATCATGCTTTCATCAGCAGCTGATTTTATTAGCATTGAGTTCTCCAATAATGCTCCTGTGACCAGTAACCCCTTTGCATGACATCACATCTAACAGTAATGCTACCTCCCCGCTATTGGAAACATCTGTTAACTGGAATTAGCAAGAGACATTGGTGTGTCAATTTGGGAAAAAAAGACTAATACATAATAAACCTTACATTGGAGAACACACGGCAACCTGCTTTGAGATCTAAACTTGCTCAAAGGACAGCATCCTTTTACCCTTGAAATGCCAATGGGTTTGATAAGGTTTCATTGTTGCTTTTTGACAGTCTGAAAGACAGCAGATTTGGCTCAAACCATTAGCAAGGCAATCTCAAGAAACTGTTTCTTGTGGAACATTACACAAACATACATCTGTTGTTTGAGCATTTACAACTAAATGTTGCAGCTGCATATTGCTTTGCTTTAATAAGATTAAAAACCTTAACAGGTTGCACTATAAAATAGGGCCCAAAATGCATGAAGTGCCAAGGTCCGTTAACTCTATATTCCATGTAAACCAACATCAAAACAGTACTTGCTTTCAAAAGCCCCTGAAACAAGCTTTATATCTTCAAATGAGATTATTAGTAACACCCATGTGTTCAATGTGCTAGATTCTTAAAGGATAGTATTATTTTAGTTTTGTATAATCTTCATAAATTTCTAAATTTTAAAATTCTTTCTCCAGTGGACTGGGTTGAAATGGTTAAAATGAGACACTGAAGGACTATAAACAACTCAATTTCCAATGATAGACAACTGAAGAATGCTAAATAAGGTTCAAATACAAAACCACAATTGCTATAAAATGCTTCGACAGCATAAAATTCACCGTCAGACTGAGAAAAAAAAAATCATTAAAAAGAAAAAAATCCCTGCTGTGCATTTGGATTAATCTGCACTCAATTAATGAAGCAATAGAAAGGGACATTAAATACCAAATTTCAAGTTTAATGATTACTTTTTCACTGTTACACAAGTGCAATTTAACCCTTTGATTTCTTGAGCTAAGATTTGTAAGAAAAATCACTAAATATGCCTATACTGACATTCATGCTCCTCCTGGCCCAACAAAAACCATTCAGTCTGCAATGGTCCCTTTAAGGACAGGATAAGCTGCTCAATCCTAGCACCAATGAGCGAAGTAATGTGGTATCTCAAAATCATATTGGGGTTCTATAACTGGCATAGGACCCTGATTTGCAGATTAAAAGTAGGCTTCGGCCTGCAAGCCCTGGCCACCCAATGGCGGGAGCAGGAACGCGACACTGCTATTCTTAGCCTGCTACAGTCCTATTCCCACCGGGTGGAAGACCTGAAAATCAGCCCCATAGAGTTATATTTTGAGTTGAATTATTGTACACAAATACGTTACACAGTTTTGCATGGCAGGGTTACCCCAATCTTTCATAAGCAGGGTCTGTGGTAGTGGTGACCATCATGCAAGAGAAGCCTACATGTAAGCTTTGGGAGAAGGACATATTTCGGAGTATGTTGGCTCTTAAGGTTTCATTTGCAAAACTTTCTTGCTTTGTAAACATGCATTACAATGAAGTAATTCACATTAATTAAATATAAAACTGTCATTGTATCTCATACATGGGACATCACCCCATGTCATATTTAACACAGTTGTTGTATTCATCCAATCCTTCACAAACACTGACAATGTCTCTTTAAAATTAGTGACAATTAGAAAAACTCTTGCTGAAAATCCATTGTTAATTTATCCATTTATTGCTGCAGTTAGTTATGTGAAACATTTATACACTCACGGTGAAGCAAAATCTGCTCAGAGCAAACTACAAGATCGAAGATTTTTGATCCCAGCTAAAGGCACCAATTAAAAAACCTGAAAGACATTAATTACCTTGATTTAAATTAAAATTAGTCATTTCCTTTTACTGCATCTATCTTTTCAGGGGATCAGCTTCCTTCGTTTCTGTCTTGCAAGGGACATTTCCACTAGCTGGACACCACAGATGCAGAATGACCACTGAATAAATATTTAATTGCATAATTAACAAGTTTCCATCATGCTTTTTGCATCAGAGCAGCAGGGAGGAGAAGTCCTCGCATCGTATAGTAAAGATAATGAAACATGACTATTTCCTGCTGGGTTGGAGGCACCATAGGTGGAAAATAAATTCAAAGTGAAATGCTGCCACAGTTGGGGCTTAGCACCACTGGTACTCGCTGGTAAATGCTTCAAGTTTGTCTTCGGTTTGAAGATTATCCAAAAGATAATGGTCACAGTGTCTCAGATGCCATATTAGTATTACTTCTGATTAACTGTGTACCATACAATTGCATTTCAGGTACAAAATGTATGAGAAATGCACTTGAGCGGTACCTCAGTGAACAGAAATCCATCACAGATTTTTCAAGCTGGATTGAGCTTGTATAACAGATGTAGCTTTTTAAAAAGACAAGCATCAAGTTACAACAATAATCTTGTAAATACCAAATAATCTTTCTAACTACATACAACCAACAACCATGCAACACGACAACCTACAACATCAATGTCTATGAATGTGAAACATTTCTGTGTGCTGACACTATGAATTATGCCAGTCAATTGAAGTGAACCATCTTCATACCCACCTATACTGACTACAGTCCAGTTGCTAATTCAAAGCAATCTGCAAGAATAGTAAAAGCTTAAGTTGCACTTTATTACAATATTCTTTTAATCTAACTGTGCAGTGAGTTTTATGTGTCTGTTCTGAAATGTCCTTGACAGAGATTAAAGGGGTAATTCTGTGCTCTTGACTTGAAACCGTACTCACAAGGAGTGTGAGTCAGAGATACGGCTACAACCTATAGCCTACAACCTGTAGACCTGATTCTCTGATCGGCTCTCCCAATGAGCATGGCTCTTTGCTAGGAATGACCCCTTAAATATTAAGAGTAAAAAGTTGATACTGATGCATAAAAATATATATGTTCACTATTCTAGGTGAATTTGAGCAAAGAATCATCAGTTACTTACCTTCGTCCTTAGAACCTTGGTTGGACCACACTCGGAGTACTGTGCACAGTTCTGGTCTCCATATTATAAAAAGGATATAGAGGCATTGGAGAAGGTGCAAAAAAGATTCACAAGGATGATACCAGAACTGAGAGGATATACTTATCAGGAAAGGCTGAACAGGCTGAGGCTCTTCTCTCCAGAAAAGAGAAGGCTGAGGGGTGACCTGATAGAGGTCTTTAAGGTAATGATAGGGTAGATGTGGAGAAAATGTTTCCACTTGTGGGGGAGTCTAAAACTAGAGGTCATCAATATAAAATAGATGCTAATAAATCCAATAGGGAATTCAGGAGAAACCTCTTTACCTAAAGAGTGGTAAGAATGTGCAACATGCTATCACAAGGAGTAGATGAGGCAAATAGCATAGATACATTTAAGGGAAGCTAGATAAGTACATGTGGGAGAAAGGAATAGAAGGTTATCCTGATAGGGTTAGATGAAGTAGGGAGAGAGGAGGCTCATGTGGAGCATAAATGCTGGCACGGTTAAGCCGAATGGTCTGTTTCTGTGCTGTAGTTTTGATGTAACTTGATGTATCTCGATGTCCTGTGGCTTAAGTTGACTTTTTGCATTCATTAAGGTTAATGCTACAGAATGATACCTATTTGCCCTTTTTCAGGCAATTCAGCATCAAGCATCCCAGATCATGTATAGTCAGCTACAGTGTAAAACCCTTTCTACTCTGTCCAAACAGCGGGGTAAATTTTTGTCTTCACCACATGGGCAGTAATCTGTCAGAATGAATCCCCACCCATTATACAACCATCCAAGTATTATTCTTTTGAAATCAGTGGAATGAAAATCGGGCGGTGAAGATGAAAATTACCCCAGCATGTCTTAGCCCCGTCTCTGCACATTTCTCTTTCCCACCTCAGCCTCCTCGTGTCCTCTCTGAGGTTTACAATTTAAAGCGAGACATTCTGATGAGCGTGCGCTTATGTCCGGGCATGTGCTGCTGCCGTCCATGCCACACTATTGGAGAGGGCACCTCCCAGCATTTTCCCAGGTATTCTATTCTTTAAATAATTATTTAATACCCCCAACGCATTTTGGGCCCTACCCTGGGATGTGAAAGCTGAAGTGGAGGGAGATGGAAAATCTTGGTAGGAAACCACGAGGGCTGCTGCAGCTCTTTATAAGACCACTTGGACTTCTTGTTGTGGTTAGAAGTTCTGTGTGTGGGAATGACTGCGGCTAAATCTTTCAGAATGTCTCCAAGGTCCCAGGGAGCAGCAAGGACTGCTCCCGTTTCTGAAAGATTCCTCAAGATCATGCTGAGGAAAGTGAGGCAAAACAGAATCAGCAACTTTAGGTTGGGGGGAACCCCTCCTCAGAAGGCAGAGGTCTAAGCTGCATGGCATGAGGTGGCAGAGCAGGTGAACACTGTGCCGCTGCGTGGGAGGACTCCAATCCAAATGTGGAAGAAGTTTAGTACCTCGAAGAAGTTTGCCAAGATAAGTGTCTGGTGAAGTTTTCTCTTTCCACTGTGCTGGTATGGGGATGTCTGCAAACTCTTACCTCAACCGGCTGCATGCTTACATGGCAGGCTTGTTGATCTTTAGAGAACCTTTTGGCCTCTGTAACAGTATCACAAGGCAACCCCCATATTCATGCTTCACATACTTTTCATATTCCAAGAAAGTGTTTTAATGATGGTGGGTTGGGCCCTCGTGCCAATTAGAAGCAGTTTTGTCAAGTGAAACCCACTTCTACCGGGATCTGCTTTGAAATTGTCCAAATTCTATTTTTTTCTCTATCAATCGCCATTTACCTAAAGGTAGTGCAGCAAAGAAACTAAGACGAGCAGACACTCACCAAACGCTCGCACCAAATCATAAACTATCAGCTGAAGAGATACAAACAGGAGTGATCTGGTGGCCAATGGGGAAGTGAAAGAATAGAGAAAGATTCCACACCCAGGATCCAACAAAATTATCTTTTCAAATCCTTTTCTTTCTTAAATCAGAATATAGCAACAGAATCCCAACATGCACTGAGGAACATATTAAATACTGCCATTTTAGTATAGCACATATTGCACATGTATGCTTGCTGCAATGGGAAACAACAGCCCAGAATTTACTGTGAAAATAACAGTGAGGCTAACAAACGCAGTTAAATGCGGAAATCCGGAAGTTGCTGTCTGAGATGTGCTGCCCCACTGACAGCATGGTGAAAATGGCACCTTGCTGTATATTCAAATACATTGAATGGCATGACGTTCCTGTACTTGTATAGTAGATACGGACTAAACCCGCCGCATAAAGTTAGGGCTTGTCCATTCCTGTCTAAGTACCCTTTTAACGGCACGGTAAGTCTTAATTAGAACAACAGCAACTTGCATTTATGTAGCACCTTTAATGTAATAAAATGTTCCAAGGCGCCTCACAGGAGAGTTATCAAACAAAATTTGACACCAAGCCACATAAGCAGATATTAGGACAGGTGACTAAAAGCTTGGTCAAAGAGGTAGGTTTTAAGGAGCGTTTTAAAGGAGGAGAGAAAGGTAGAGAGGTGGAAAGGTTTAGGGATGAAATTCCAGAGCTTATGGCCTAAGCAGGTATAAACACGGCCGCCAATGGTGGAGCGATTAAAATCGGGGATGCACAAGAGGCAAAAATTGGAGGAGCACAGAGATCTTGGAGGGTTGTACGGCTGGAGGAGGTTACAAAAGTAGGGAGGGGCAAGGCCATGGAGGGATTTGAAAACAAGGGTGAGAAATTTAAAATCGAGACATTCCCAGACCAGGAGCCAATATAGGTCAGTGAGCCCAGGGTATTGGGAGAATGGGACCTAGTCCGAGTTAGGATACGGACAGCAGAGTTTTGGATGAGCTCAGGTTTATGGAGGGTGGAAGATGGAAGGCCAGCCAGGAGAGCTTTGGAATTGTCGAGTCTAGAGGTAACAAAGATGTGGAGATGCCGGTGATGGACTGGGGTGGACAAATGTAAGGAATCTTACAACACCAGGTTATAGTCCAACAGTTTTATTTGAAAATCACAAGCTTTCGGAGGCTTTCTCCTTCCTCTCACCTGATGAAGGAGAAAGCCTCCGAAAGCTTGTGATTTTCAAATAAAACTGTTGGACTATAACCTGGTGTTGTAAGATTCCTTACAGAGGTAACAAAGGCATGGATGAGGGTTTCAGCAGCAGATGAGCTGAGGCGGGGCAAAGACAGGCAATGTTACGGAGGCGGAAGTAGGAGGTCTTGGTGATGGAGCGGATATGTGGTCGGAAGCTCATCTCAGGGACAAATAGGACGCCAAGGTTGCAAACAGTCTGGTTCAGCCTCAGACAGTGGCCAGGGAGACGGATGGAGTTGGTGGCTAGGGAATGGAGTTTGAGGCGGGGACCAAAGGCAATGGCATCGGTCTTCCGAATATTTAGTTGGTGGAAATTTTTGCTCATCCAGTACTGGATGTCGAATAAGTAGTGTGACAAATGAGAGACAGTGAAAGGGTCGAGAGAGGTGATGGTGAGGTAGAGCTGGCCAAACAACCTCTCTGGCATGAGAATTCATTTTTATAAGTGTCGAGTCTCATTCCTTCAGTTTTTAATTATTGATGGATGTATTATTGTAAATACATCTTTTTAATTTTTTTCTTTCTGTCTCTTTTATCTCTCTTTCTCTTAATCCAATCTTTCTTTCCCTCGATTTCACATTCTGTGCCCGATTTGACATTGAATTCACTATTCTAACCAACACTTCCTGGTTCAGACTCTGCGCTGTTATTAATGGTTCTTCAATCTGATTGATTAAGGAGATACACAGTTGCTTGCCCTGTTCACGCAGGTCCCAGATGTCCTGTAGAGGGTGCTGTGCTGTTTAGTTGTCCCATTGACAGTAATTTGCAGTGCAAAACCCCATAGAAAGTCTATGGGCAAGTGCAAGTCTAACAAACAGCGAGTACCGTTCGTTCGCCGCTCACAGTAAATTCTGGCCCAATATTCGTTTTTCAGTTTGTTGGTGATTAAAGGGGGTGGGATTACAGAATTCTACCTCGATTCCTCCTCCCATCGGAAAGCAAGTGGTGACTTTTGCACATATTATTGCCTTTCATCAATGCTTCAGAAAAGAGCTACATAACTTTTTCTCTCACCAGTTTTTATCTCTTCCCCATCTCTCCTGAAGATGTGACTTTTTGCTGAGCCATAGTTCTATGGGCAGCAGTCACCCCGTGACCATTATTGATTTGTAAGCCTCGACAGTGACTGATGATAGCTCATTCTACAAGTGGAATCACAACCAAACCCAATCCTGTTCTTGCACAATGCTCACACATGCGCTCTTCAAGTAGGGATCACTGGTTCGTGATCAAGAGAAAGAAACCTGGCCAATTTTCTCATTCCTCAGTCAGAGTTGCTGAGGTCAACTGTAGGGTACCCATTATCTCAGATCAGCTGATTCAACACAGATCAGGGACTGCTCTTGACATCAAGGCAGCATTTGACCGAGTGTGGTACCAAGGAGCCCTAGTAACATTGAAGTCAATGGGAATCGGGGAAAACTCTACAGTGGCTAGAGTCATACCTAGCACAAAGGAAGATGATAGTGGTTGTTGGAGGCCAATCATCTCAGCCCCAGGATATTGCTGCAGGAGTTCCTCAGGGCAGTGTCCTAGGCCCAATCATCTTCAGCTGCTTCATCAATGACCTTCCCTCCATCATAAGGTCAGAAATGGGGATGTTCGCTGATGATTGCACAGTGTTCAGTTCCATTCGTAACCCCTCAAGTCCGAGCCCACATGCAGCAAGACCTGGACAACATCCAGGCTTGGGCTGATAAGTGGCAAGTAACATTCGCGCCAGACAAGTGCCAGGCAATGACCATCTCCAACAAGAGAGAGTCTAACCACCTCCCCTTGACATTCAACGGAATTACCATCGCCAAATCCCCCATCATCAACATCCTGGGGGTCACCACTGACCAGAAGCTTAACTGGACCAGCCATATAAATACTGTGGCTACAACAGCAGGTCAGAGGCTGGGTATTCTGTGGTGAGTGACTCACCTCCTGACTCCCCAAAGCCTTTCCACCATCGACAAGGCACAAGTCAGGAGTGTGATGGAATACTCTCCACTTGCCTGGATGAGTGCAGCTCCAACAACACTCAAGAAGTTCGACACCATCCAGGACAAAGCAGCCCGCTTGAGTGGCACCCCATCCATCACCCTAAACATACACTCCCTTCACCACCGGCGCACAGTGGCTGCAGTATGTACCATCCACAGGATGCACTGCAGCAACTCGCCAAGGCTTCTTCCACAGCACCTCCCAAACCCGCGACCTCTACCACCTAGAAGGACAAGGGCAGCAGGCACATGGGAACAACACCACCTGCACGTTCCCCTCCAAGTCACACACCATCCCAACTTGGAAATATATCGCCGTTCCTTCATTGTCGCTGGGTCAAATCCTGGAACTCCATTCCTAACAGCACTGTGGGAGAACCTTCACTACACGAACTGCAGTGGTTCAAGAAGGCGGCTCACCACCACCTTCTCAAGGGCAATTAGGGATGGGCAATAAATGCTGGCCTCGCCAGTGATGCCCACATCCCATGAACGAATAAAAAAAATCTCTTTGTTTCGGTGACAGCTGCCATGATGAAGTTGATGCCTTCTCAGTGGCTATGATTTACAATGTCCTAATTCCAGGAATGTGAATTTTCAATCCAAGACAAATGCAGGCAAGAGAGTCCCCTGAGATTGGGCTGAAGGCTACGTACTCTGAAGGTTGGAGTCGCTAAGGTTGCAACTGAAATATCCATGTCAATTTTGTACTAGACAAATTTTAGACAAATGCATTATCCAGGGTGCTACAAATAGTACCTAGTGGAACTTCAAGTCCAATATATAGTTGGAGCATGCACATAAAATGCCATTATGTGTAAGCAAGTGCAATGAATTACTTTAAAATATTCAGTCACATTCAGACAGTTCTAGCATGGTAGGTTCTGTTTTAGCTTTCAAGCTGCAGTGTATAGAAGGCATGCCTAATCCAACTATACACCCAAAGGTATTGATTGATGGAAAGATGGCATTTAATTCATTTTAAATGTGACTGCAATTGGAAAGAAAGTGTGAGTTCATTATCACGATTCATAGAAACAAACTTAAAAAAACTAACACAGAACAAAGGAGTGGCCAAAACTAAATTCAAAATCATGTTTTGAAAATACTTTTCTTGAAGAGATGTTAAGTTTCAGTAATTCAAGGCAGTAAGACTTGGAACAGATTGTGTTAGAAAAGTAATTGTCTAAAGGGAGTAATTCTTTAAGCTGAGATGCTTAGATGATAGCTTAACTACGTCATTAAAGACAATTCTATAACCATAGTATGAAAAGAAAATAATTTTGCTTAGTTGCCATATGAGAGTGAACGACGCATGTGGCTATAAATGATTAGATGTCCCAATTTTCAAAAGTCCACTTCAGGGACTAACTGGCACAATTGTATCATCTTCAGCTGTCACTTTGTAAACTGTTGCAGCTAAGGGTATATTCAAGGTGTTTGTCTGTGTGCTTACAGCATTTTCCACTGAGGTGTGCCTCAATAAGAAAGTGAGTGGTACATTTTGCAGCATGGCTTGTTGCGTTTAGGTATAAAACTTATGTAAACTGGAATGGTTTAGTATTCAGCACTCTTAGGGAAATCTTGGCAATTCATGGACAATTGGGACATTTGTTCATCTGTGTTTGATCAAGTCACCAAGCCATTTCAATGTGATACTGAAGTACTTTGTTCTTAGAACTTCATTGATACGGCCGCTGTGTGCCACAAAAAAAGGTTTCCATTGGCACAAACACAGGAATGAAAAATTGCTTCAGATTTTTTAGTCATAAGGGATAAGTTCTGAAAACTAGTCTGAGACCTGTTCGTCATGGAATACTTAAAAGTATGAATCTTAAATGGGGACATGAAGAAATTTTCCAAAATCACAAATTCTTTGAATTTTACAGCACAGAAGGAGGCCTTTCGGCCCATCGTGCTCGTGGTGGCTCTTTGAAAGAGCTATCCAATTAGTCCCACTCCCCTGCTCTTTCCGCATAGCCCTCTAATTTTCTCCCCTTCAAGTATTTATCCAATTCTCTTTTGAAAGTTACTATTGAATCTACTTCCACCACCCTTTCAGGAAGTCCATTCCAGAACATAATTACATGCTGCGTAAAAAAAATTCTCCTCATCTTACCTCTGGCTTTTTTGCCAATTACCTTAAATCTGTGTCCTCTGGTTACCGACCCTTCTGCCAGTGGAAACAGTTTCTCCTTATTTACTGTATCAAAACCCTTCAAGGTTTGAAGGCCTCCATTAAATCTCCCCTTAACCTTCTCTGCTCTCAGGAGAACAATCCCAGCTTCTCTAGTCTATCCACGTAACTGAAGTTTCTCATCCCTGGTATCATTCTAGTAAATCTCCTCTGCACCCTCTCCAAGGCCTTGACATCCTTCCTAAAGTGTGGTGCCCAGAATTGGACACAATACTCCAGCTGGGGCCGAACCAGTGATTTATAAAGGTTTAGCATAACTGCTTTTGTACTGTATGGGCTATAAATTTGGTCATTGTTTCGGCGCTACACAGCCTCCTGAATGTCCAAGATGGTGCCTGGGATCCGCGCGCACGCTTTTAGCATGACATGTGCTAGACGCCATCTTTGTAAAGGGTTTAGCGCAAGCGCAAATAATGAACGCGGGCAACATGTAAAGGAGAATATCCGTTCGATCAGTGTGCAATGCTGATTTAAAGGGATAGACACCATTTTGGCACTTAACACTCCAGCCAACACAGACTTAACCACAACCTATTTAAAGGGATTATGCAGGATTTACAGGTTAGTTGATGGATTATTGCTTTTGGCTGCTGATGCATTTGTACCTGTTTTTGGAGGTCTCCTATACTTGAATACTAGGACAAGAGAACATAGCCTAACATTTAGAGCCAGGACTTGCAGGAGTGAAGTTGGGAAACACTTCTACACACAAAGGGTGGGAGAAGCTTCAAACGCTCTTCTGCAAATGGCAGTTGATGCTAGCTCAATTGTGGATTTTAAATCTGAGATTGATAGATTTCTGTGAACCAAGGCAATTATGGGATATGGAGCTAAGGTGGGTATATGGAGTCAGGTCACAGATCAACCATGATCTCACTGAATGGTGGAACAGGCTTGAGGGCTAAATGGCACTGTCACTTGCTGCCTCCTGTTATGCGCCACCGTCTCCTGCAAGAAAGCGAGAAGTGTGTCCTGCAGGATGTCTGAGTGATGTGCCTGTCGTAGTTGAATAGCTGCCAGTGTGTGTGGCCTGTAAGTTGCGGGTGTGCAGCTTGCAACAGTGGCAATGTGTGAGCGTTAGAGGAAGCATCTGATTGGAAGAGTTGAGTACTGATGGAAAGAGTTTGTTGGTAGGTGGGTGATGGGGATTGCAGTGTGTGGAGCAGTGGATGCAGTTAGTGGTGCAGCTGGTAGGAGATGCCACTTGACAGTTGGCCTCACTCACCTTGACCACTTGTGTCAAAGCACTGCACTTCTTCCTGCACTGCATCCATGTTCATAATGCTATGCACCTGGCATTGGCTGCGTCCCCTACTGCCTCCCACTGCCTTTTGAGCATATGTCTGGAGGGCCTCTTGTCCCCACCTTCTTCCCCTGTGGATATAGGATGTCCCTCCTTCTGTCCATCTCTTGCACCAAGGCCTCTAGTGCAACAGCGGAGAATCTTGGTGCACACTCTCTCGCAGGCCTGGTACAAACTCAGATTGGCAGATTGGTGAGGTCTGGCGTGCAGAAATAGAGGATGTGGGATTTAGTAGTCTGCAACCTTTATTCAATGTTTTAACATAATTCATCAGTTTGTAAACATTGGGACGGGATCTGCATCTGTGTTTTACGTGTGCAATGTCTGATGTCCGCTCAGACTCCATGCAGACCCGTATCTTATTTTATAAGAGGTACAGGCTACCTTTAAGAGCTGCAGCCTGCCTTTAAGAGATGCAAGCAATTCACCTGAGATTTGGGCTCCCCCTGCTGGTGAGAAGTGCAAATGTGGGTGAAATCGTTATGTCAAGGTCTCCATGTTAAGGTAAGTGACCAGGCAGCACGAATGACTTGTGCTGCCTGTGACGGGTGCGGTCCATGATTAACCTGCGCCTGGTTCGGGGGGTTATCAAATTTAACCCCCAAGCCTCTATTTCTAAAGCCCAGGATCCCGTATGTTTTTTTAACAGCCTTATCTACTTGTCCTGGCACCTTCAAAGATTTCTGCATGTAAATCCCCAGGTCTCTCTGTTCCTGCACCCCCCCCTTTAAAATTGTACTATTTAGTTTATATTGCCTCTCCTCGTTCTACCTTCCAAAATGCATCATTTCACACTTCTCTGCATTAAATTTCAGCTATCATGTGTCTGTCCATTTCACCAGGCTGTCTATGTCCTCCTGATCTCTGTTACTCTCTTGCTAATTGTTGTCTACTTTTCTGAGTTTCATGTCATCTGCAAACTTTGAAATTATACCCTCTATACCCAAGTCCAGGTCATTAATATATATCAACAAGAACAGTGGTCCTAATACCGACTCCTGGGGAACAACATTTTATACTTCCCTCCAGTCTGAACAACAACTCTTCACCACTACCCTCTGCTTTCTGTCCCTTAGCCAATTCCGTATCCATGCTGCCACTGCCCCTTTAATCCTATGGACTTTAATTTTGTTAACAAGTCTATTATGTGGTACTTTATCAAACACCTTTTGAAAGGCCATATACACATCAACCGCAGTACCCTCATCAACCCTCTCTGTTACTTCATCAAAGAATTCAATCAAGTTGATCAAACACGATTTGCCTTTAACAAATCCGTGCTGGCTGACATTGATTAACACATGTTTTTCCAACTGACAATTAATTTTGTCTCTAAATTGTGTGCTTAATATTCCAAATGTATAAAAACATCTGGAGGAACAATTTTATAAAAAAATATTCAGCTTGAATCTGACAGGAGTAAGACCAGCCAAAGGCTTGATGGTAACGAACAGCCATGAAAGACCCAAGGGATCAGTCTCAAAGAGCCGGCACAGGCACGATGGGTGAAATGGCCTCTTTCTGTGCTGTACAATGCTATGATACTACTATGAATCAAGGATCAGTTTTCTGTTGAGTGTCAGCGCAAGAGAAGTACCTTTGTCATTCTTGATATTCCTCGGAGCATTAGCTAAGTCCATAATTACTATATAACTAGTGATTGTTTTTAATACTGTTCAATTATGTGTTTACTGTTCAATAAATCTGATTAGTAGATTATAACCTAAACCATGATCTAATAAGAGTGTTCTTCTTCCACCTGCTAAAGTCAAGGAGATCACCTAATGACACATAGTACATCCAGTAAGCTGGAATAGTGATGAGGGTTTTCTGTTTGACCCATGGGTTGCAAATTTACCTAGATAGTGGGAACAAAAAGACAAACTCAGAATCTCAGGGAGCACAGGCTCAATAACGGGACGATCTGTGATGTTGAACCTGAATCAAGCTTAAAAAGTAGAAGAGCAATTAAAAGAAAGTTAGCCATCTGGCCAAAGCCATTACAAACATTGCTGAAGTGCTGGATTAGTGAAATGGCTGCTTGCCATCCTTGAGTAATAGATGCAGTTAGCCCACAGAAATGCTGGAGATTTAACAGTCTGTCTCACTATAACAATGCTACGAGACTTCTTCCAAAGGCTATTTAAAAACCTAACAGTATGGTGATCATCTGGCTGATGCATATTAATTCAGCAATTAACCACTGGCCAATGAAAAACACACAGTAAAAACACAGAAACTGGTAATAAAATGTTTCCAATCTGAACAATAGGGATAGAAACTAATGTACGGTGTGCCTGTTTTCCGTGTGTAAAATGTGAGCAAAGCATACCAATTTAGCAGTGGGCCAGCCTGCGTCCAACCGGTGCAGGCATTGGTTCCACTGCCAAATACCTGGGACCCATTTTTTAGGTGTCCCAGGTGGCATTAGGCCCCTTGAATATGTAAATTACATAGAGTTACATAGGGCTCGATTTTGCAATGGTGGCGGGTTGGCAGCGGGGGGTGGGGGGGTGAAGATGCACATGGCAAACCCGCATGAACAAAACTTACCATTTCCGACGTGATCACATCGTGATTGCTGGTGATTAATGTCCTCTCTGGGTTTCGCGCCAGGTAGCCAGCCTGATTGACAGGTGATTGACAGGCTGGCTACCGTCCGGAGCTGCAACGCGAGGGGTGGGGAAGAGAGAAAGAGAGAGAGCGAGACGTCATCTGGTGCTGGAACGGAAGATCGAGGAGGAAGAGGGGGACATCGGTGGGGGGTGAAGAGGGGGACATCAGGGGGGGTGAAGAGGGGGACATCGGGGGGGGTGAAGAGGCGGACATCGGGGGGGGGGTGAAGAGGGGGACATCAGGGGGGGTGAAGAGGGGGACATCGGGGGGGGTGAAGAGGGGGACATCGGGGGGGTGAAGAGGGGGACATCGGGGGGGGTGAAGAGGGGGACATCGGGGGGAGGGTGAAGAGGGGGACAGCGGGGGGGTGAAGAGGGGGACATCGGGGGGGGTGAAGAGGGGGACATCGGGGGGAGGGTGAAGAGGGGGACAGCGGGGGGGGTGAAGAGGGGGACATCGGGGGGGTGAAGAGGGGGACATCGGGGGGGGTGAAGAGGGGGACATCGGGGGGAGGGTGAAGAGGGGGACAGCGGGGGGGTGAAGAGGGGGACATCGAAGAGGGGAGATCGGAGAGGGAGAGATCCGACAACGGAGCAGGGTACAAAGGTCGGTTGATTTTGTGTTTTAACTTCCTTCTATGGTTTTTTATTTAATTATTTTGTTTTTTTTTCCCTGATCCGGCCCTTCACGTCTGGTTTCACCAGGTGTGAATCAGAAGCGGTGGGCAAGCAGTAAGTTAAAAGTCATTACAATCACTTAATCTGTCACAGGTAAAGTATTTTAAGTACCTCAATGAGGTACATTTGGCTCTTTAACTGTCATCCCGCCAGCTTTAATTGCCGGTGGGACTTCCGGTTTCGGGTCGCCCGCGCGCACACAGGTGGGTCCCTGGGAAACTCAGAAGTTGGCGGGTTGGAACCGGCTTCCAAACCCAAATGGAATTTCCGTGATTTTCGGAGCCACCCGCCCCCAATGCACACGCAATTGCCCCCTGAAATTGAGCCTATAGAGTCTATAGCACAGAAACAGGCCATTCTGCACAATTGCTCTATGCCGGCGTTTATGCCCCACATGAGCCTCCTCCCACCCCTCTTCATCTAACCCTATCAGTGTATCCATCTATTCCTTTCTCTCTCATGTTCTTATCTAGCTTCCCCTTAAACGCATCTACATTAGTCAGCTCAACTACTCCTTGTGGCAGTGAGTTCCACATTCTTACCACTCTTTGGGCAAAGAAGTTTCTCCGGAGTTCCCTATTGGATTTATTGGTGACTGTCTTATATTTAGTGCCCTAATTTTGGTCTCCCCCACAATGAAAACATCTTCTCTATGTCTACTCTATCAAACCATTTCATAATGTTAAAGACCTCTATCAGGTCACCCCTCAGTCTTCTCTCTTCCAGAGAAAAGAGCCCCAACCTGTTCAGCCTTTCCTGATAAGTACATCCTCTCAGTTCTGGTATCATCCTTGTAATCTTTATCACACCTCTTCAAGGCCTCTATATCTTTTTTATAATCTGGAGACCAGAACTGTTCACAATACTCCAAGTGTAGTCTAACCAAGGTTCTATACAAGTTTAATATAACTTCTCTGCTTTTCAATTCTATCCCTCTAGAAATGAACCCCAGTGCTTGGTTTGCTTTTTTTATGGCCTTATTAACCTACGTCGCTACTTTTAGTGATTTGTGTATCTGTATCCCAGATCCCTCTGCTCTTCTATCCCATCCAGACTCTTATTATCCAAGCAGTATGTGACCTCCTTATTCTTCCTAACACAATAGGTAAAATGTACTTTCTACCTATGAGGATATTGATGTAGGCTGTGGGGTGGACAGCCAGAATACTAACAATGGCACCATGGAGCAGGAGACAGTCCAAGGGAGGGAGGAGCAGAATAGAAAGGTTGTAGTCATAGGGGATTCTATAATTAGGGGGATAGATAGCGTCCTCTGCAGTCACAACCGAGAGTCCAGGAGGATGTGTTGCCTACCTGGTGCAAAGGTAAAAGATACCTCGGAGCAACTGGAGAGGAACTTGGAAAGGGAGGGGGAAGATTCAGTTGTTGTGGTCCATTTTGAGACCAATGACATAGGGAAGAAAAGGGAGGAGAATATCTGAAGTTAGGAAATAAATTAAAAAGCAGGATCCCACGGGTGGTAATCTCGGGATTACTACCCGAGCCATGTGCTAATTGGCAGATCAGGAAGGTGGTGTGTGAAGGAGGGGTTCCATTTCATGGGACACTGGCACCAGTACTGGAACAGGAAGCAGCTGTACCATTGGGATGGACTCCACCTGAACCAGAGTGGGATTGGAGTTCTAGCGGAAAGGATACAAAGGGCTGTCAATAGGACTTTAAACTAGTAAGACTGGGGGGGGGGGGGAGGGATCTGGGGAAGATAACATAAGTCTGAAGAAAAAAGAAATAGGAAATGAGAGTAAAGGTCAGACCAAGGTAAGGAATAAGGGTAACATAAATGGTCAGGGATCAAATACAGTTATAGAGCACAAGTACAAAATGACTGTTAAAAATAAAGGGAGGGGAACAATTACTAAAAATAAATTAAATTGTTTGTACTGCAATGTGCATAGCATCTAAAACAAAACTGGGGAACTGGAGGCAATAATTCATAGCGAGGAGCCAGACGTAGTAGGGATAACTGAAACATGGCTACATAAAGAACAGGACTCGCAGTTAAATATTGCAGGATATAATGTATTTAGAAAAGATAAGGAAGGAAGAAGGGGGGTGGGGTTGGAGTAGCTGTACTAATTAGAGACAACTTAATGGCAATAGAAAAATGGGACATAAGTAACACTAAGATAGAAACAGAATCCATATTAATTGAGATAAAGGATAAGAAGAGATCGATCACGTTAATAGGAATATTCTACAGACCACCTAATAGTGGAAGGGAAGTCGAGGGTGAAATATGTAGGCAAATCTATGAAATGAGTAAGAAACATTGAATAATAATCATGGGAAATTTCAACTACCCTCAAATAAACTGGCAAGAAAAGGTAAGGAAAAGGAAAAAAGGGAATGGAGTTTTTACAGTGTTTACGTGACTTTCCTTTTTTACCCAGTACTTGAGAAGCCCAACAAGAGAGGAATCACTGCTGGATCTAGTAATGGGAAATGAACCAGAACAGATAAGAGAAGTAAACGTAGGGGAACATCTAGGCAATAGCAATCACAACATAATAAAGTTTAAAATAATGAGTGAGAAAGACATAAGTAAGACAAGGACTAAAGTAATAGATTGGAAAAAAACTAGTTTTGAGGAGATGAGAATGGAACTAGGGAAGGTAAACTGGAAAAACAGAGATAGACAAAGAGATAGAACAGCAGTGGGAAATATTTAAAATGGTGATCAATAGAGTTCAGGAAAAATTTATTCCTCAAAAAAGCAAGAACAAACTAGCCAATCATGAAACACCATGGATGAATAAAGAGATAAGGTTAAAATTGAAACTAAGAAAAAGGCATACACTAAGTACATAGACAATAAAGGAGAGGATGACAAAAGGGAATACAAAGAGGTTAGGAAAAAAGTCATAAAACAATTAGGAAAGCAAAAAGGAACTACAAGATTAAATTAGCAAGGAATATAAAAAAAACAGTGAAGTATTCTACAGACACATAAATAACAAAAAAAAACAGGATAGGGATAGGGCCACTAAG
Organism: Heptranchias perlo; assembly: GCF_035084215.1. Lineage (NCBI taxonomy): Eukaryota > Metazoa > Chordata > Chondrichthyes > Hexanchiformes > Hexanchidae > Heptranchias > Heptranchias perlo. The sequence continues at coordinate 105,034,355 of NC_090325.1, read as the reverse complement.
GGATACAAACTCACAGGGAATGACAGCGAAATGGCTGAAATATTGAATAGTTACTTTGCCTCAGTATTTACCGGGGAGACTAATAAGGTGGGCAAGACATTAGAAGAAGAGATTGAAAAAGACATTAAAACATTTAAGATAGCAAAGGGGAAGATAATTGATAAATTAATCAAACTTAGAGAGGATAAGTGCCCCTGGTCTGAATGGATTACATTCATGCATAGTAAAAGAAGTTAGGGAGGAGGTAGCAGAGACACTATTACATATATATAAAAATTCACTTAACATTGGTAGTAGGAAAGATAATGGAATCTTTACTCAAAGATGTAATAGAAAGACATTTAGAGAACAAAAATATAATAAAAAAGTCAACACAGATTTCAGAGGGGAAAGTCATGCTTGACCAACCTTATTAAATTCTTTGAGGAAGTAACAGAAAGAATAGACAAGGGTAATGTATTAGATGTAATGTATTTGGATTTTCAAAAGGCCTTTGATAAGGTACCGCTTTGTAGACTCATGACTAAGGGCAGAGCATGTGGAGTCAGGGGACAGGTAGTAGAATGAATAGCAAACTGGCTACAAAACAGAAAGAGAGTAGGGATTAAGGGTAGCTACTCAGACTGGCAAAAGATAGGAAGTGGTTTGCCACAGGGATCGGTGCTAGGACCACTGTTGATCACAATTTCATAGTATCATAGTATGATAGTAGGTATATCACAGGAGGAGGCCATTCGGCCCATCGTGCCTGTGCCGGCTCTTTGAAACAGCTATCCAATTAGTTCCATTCCCCTGCTCTTTCCCCATAGCCCTGTCATTTTTTTCCCTTCAAGTATTTATCCAATTCCCTTTTGAAAGTTACTACTTAATCTGCTTCCACCACCCTTTTAGACAGTGCATTCCAGATCATTACAACTCGCAGCATAAAAAAATGCTTCCTCGTGTTGCATCTGGCTCTTTTGTTGCTCACCTTAAATCTGCGTCCTTTGGTTACCGACCCTTCTGCCACTGGAAACAACCTCTCCTTATTTACTCTGGCAAAACCGTTCATGATTTTGAACACTTCTATCAAATGTCCCCTTAACCTTTTCTGTTCTCAGGAGAATAACCCCAGCTTCTCCAGTCTCGCCACATAACTGAAGTTTCCATTTAGTACCTCAGCCATGCCTTCTGCCTCTACAAGAAGGTCTCCTTTTTTGTCCCTAATCGGTCCCATGCTTTCTTTGGCTACCCTTTTACTATTTATATGTTTATAAAAGATTTTTGGGTTCCCTTTTATGCTAGCCACTAATCTATTCTCATACTCTCTCTTTGCTCCTCTTATTCCCTTTTTTAGATCTCCTCTGTACTTTTTGTATTCAGCCTGGTTCTCTATTGTATTATGAACCTTACATTTATCATAACCTTCCTTTTTCTGTTTCATTTTCCAGGGAGCTCTAGCTCTGGATGCCTTTCCTTTCCCCCTCGTATGGATGTGTCAACTTTGTACCCGAACTCCTCCTTGAAGGCCCCCCGTTGTTCAATTACTGTTTTGCCTTCCAATTTTTGATTCCAATCCACCAGGGCAAGATCCCTTTTTAACTCACTGAAATTTGTCCTCCTCCAGTTGAATATTTTCACATTTGATTGTTCCTTGTCCTTTTCCATAACTATTCTAAACCTAATGATATTATGATCACTGTTCCCCAAATGCTCCCCCACTGAAACATGCTCCACTTGCCCCACTTTATTCCCCAGAACTAGATCCAGCACTCTATCCTTCCTGGTTGGGCTGGAAACATGCTGTTCCAGAAAGTTCTCCTGAACACATTGCAAGAATTCCTCCCCCTCTTTGCCCTTTACACTGTTACTATCCTGTTCTATGTTGGGATAATTGAAGTCCCTCATTATCACTACTCCATAATTTGTTCATCTTTCTGTAAATTGCCTGCAAATTTTCTCCTCTATATTCTTCCCACTATTTGGTGGCTTATAGTATACACCCAGTAATGTAATAGCTCCTCTATTGTTCCTTAATTCTAACCAAATAGATTCTGTCTTTGACCCCTCAACTACATGATCCCTTTCCAGTGCTATGATAGTTTCTTTGATCAATAATGCCACCCTCCCCCTCCTTTCTTTCCTTCCCTATCTTTCCTGAATACCTTGTGGCCAGGAATATTAAGCACCCAATCCTCCCTTTCTTTGAGCCAGGTCTCTGTTATTGCCACTATATCATAGGCCCATGTAACAACTTGAGCCTGCAGCTCACCAACCTTATTTACCACGCTACGTGCATTTTCGCACATGCACTCCAATCTCATCTTAGACTGCCTCGCACTTGCCCCCTCTCTGATCCCTCCTATTTCTGAACTATTCTTTACTCTAGTGCTACTTGTCCCTCCCAGTCCTCTGTGCACCTTGTTTTTTCTCTCTAATGTTTCATCCTGGGGCCCATCCCCCTGCCAAATTAGTTGAAGCTCTCCCCCACAGCATTAGTTAACCTCCCCACGAGGACATTGATCCCAGCTCTGTTGAGGTGCAACCCGTCCATCCTGAACAGATCCCTCCTGCCCCAGAACTGGTCCCAGTGTCCCAGGAATCTGAAGCCGTCCTCCTACATCATATCTCTAGCCACGCATTTTCCTGTCTTATCCTACTATTCCTATACTCACTAGTGTGTAGCACTGAGAGTAATCCAGAGATTACTACCTTTGAGATCCTGCTTTATAACTTCCTCCCTAGCTCCTGATACTCTGACTGCAGGACCTTGACTTTTTCTTTTCTGTGTCATTGGTTCCCACATGGACCACGACTTCTGGCTGTTCCCCTTCCCCCCCCTTAAAATGTTCTACACCCTCTCAGTGACGTTCTTTACCCTGGCACCAGAGAGGCAACATAACATGAGGCTATGGGACAGAAAGCAGAGAGTAGTGTTGCCTCAGTGGTTGTTTTTCAGACTGGAGGGAAGTATACAGTGGTGTTCCCCAGGGGTCAGTATTAAGACCATTGCTCTTTTTGATATATATTAATGTCCTGGACTTGGGTATACAGGGCATAATTTCAAAGTTGATAAATGACATGAAACTCGGAAGTAGTAAATAGTGATGAGGATAGTAACAGACTTCAGGGAGACATAGATTGGTGAAATGGGCCGACACATGGCAGATGCAATTTACCGCAGAGAAGTGTGAAGTGATGCATTTTGGTAGCAAGGATGAGGAGAGACAATATAAACTAAATGGTATAATTTTAAAGAGGGTGCAGGAACAGACAAATCTGGGGGTGTACATACACAAATCTTAGAAGGCAGCAGGACAAGTTGAGAAGGCTGTTAAAAAAAAGCATACGGTATCCTTGGCTTTATAAGCAGAGGCATAGAGTACAAAAGCAAGGAAGTTATGCTAAACCTTTATAAATCACTGGTTAGGCCCCAGTTGGAGTATTGGGCGTCATTTTAGCACCCGCTATCGGGTGCGTTCCTGGTGGGGGGGCCTCCGAAAATCGGAGAATCCCGGCGCAGTACCGGAGCCCGCCCCGAACCCGCGCACTTCCGGGTTCCCCGCTGACGCGCCGGCATGCGAGCGCAGCCCCCGCTGGTGGGAATCCCGCAGGCAATTAAAGCCAGCGGGATGCCACTTGAAGGTATTTATTTAGGTATTTCAGGTCATTAACTGACCTGATTAAAGGATTATGTGGGATTTTAGAGCAAACTGGGACTGTTTCCCACACTGGGGGAAACACTCCCAGGTCAAATGGACGTGTTGCAGCTGTCAGCCTGTGGCAGCTGCAAAGGTCCATTTGACAGGTGGTGGGGGGAGACCCTCACCCATTGCAGGAGGCCACTCTGTCACTTGGGACAAAGTTTGGCCTCCACCACCCTCCTCCTGACAGTCAAAGTCACCAACCTGCACACTTACCCTGGGGTCCAGAGACATGTACCTACATTGCGGACCCCCTCAGATGTACATCTTGCGGATGGGGGCCACCGTAGCTGCAGTCATGACCTCCTCGGAGGGCGAACAGCATCACCAGCCTCACCAGCCTCGCCATCCACGCCGTCCACCTCTGACACGTGGAGCTCCACAACAGAGTGCTGTGACACATCCACCTGTACAGCAGGAGGGAGGGCTACCGCAGAGAGAGATGCGTCGCAGAGGGCACTACCCTCGCCACACGTTCCACAGACCGAGGCTCAGCTTCCTGGACCTCTCTGAGCAGCAGTGCACACGGAGGCTCAGAGTCACTCGACATGTAGTCGTGGACATCTGCAGCCTCTTTCATGCCGAGCTGCTCCTGGCTGGCCCAAGCACCATCTTCTTACCTGTCGCTGTCAAAGTCACCACTGCCTTCAACAACTTCTCCTCCGCATCCTTCCAGGGTGCAACCGGGGACATCGCCGATGTCTCTCAGTCGTCTGCGCAAAAGAGCCCTGCAAATACACCTACACCCACTCTGCAGTGACACAATGGGTGGCATCAGTTGTGGGTCCTCATAGTGATCCTCATGAGAGGGCATTATTGCACAAACCAGACAGGATTCGCGAAGACATGGCAGTAGTGGTGCCAATATAATATGTAATGTGAGTTGGTCAGAAATTCAATATAAGTAACACCCATGACAAACCCTCAAACACCCTTGTGCATCCCCTTCATGCTCACGACACGTTTGCCTTACGCTGCCTACTGCACATGTGATGAATGCCCTGTGGCTGCAGCACAGGTAGTGGCAGGTTGAGTGAGGCTGACCGTGAAAGAGATGCACGAGAGGGTGAGTATGAGATAGAGCCATGAGATTGTATGAGGATTGGGTTGAGTGTTAGTGGCGGGATGGGTACTGGCGAGGTGAGTAGGTGCAGGTAAGATGAGGATGAGGTTTGAGTGGGTATGAGGGGTGATGTGACAGAGTAGTGTTGGCAGTGCTGAAGGAGATGTGGGGTGGGGGCAGTGATGTGGCAGACGGAGTGTAGGGGAAAGACGACGTGTACTCACTTTGGCTGACCTACTGAGGTCATTGCAGCGCCTCCTGCACTGTATGCAGGTGGGCGATATGTTGGTTGCGCTGGTGACCTCCTCTGTCACCTCGAGCCAGGCCTTCCTGGTGGCAGAGGCTGGCCGCTTCCTCCCGCACGCCGGGAGGAAGATCTCTGTCCTCCCCCTCCTCCTCACCCCATGTATTGATACCTGGAGTGAGGCATCATTAAACTGGGAGCAGCCTTCCCCCTGGGCTGCTCCATGCTGTAATTTTTGCTATTTGTTGCAGCATCTGTCAGTGGAGGACTGCCCCTTTAAATAGAGCGCCTCCAGCTGACAGATCTTACTGCGCATGCGCAGCCTGCCCGACGCGCAGATCAGCAGTGGGGAACCCGGAGGACCAGGTAGGTGGATCCAATTAGTGGATTGGATGCGACAATCGCGTGGGAAACTGACTAATTTCACCGGGCGCGTTACCCACGCGCCTGATAGCCCCCCCGCCGAGAACCCGCAGCCCTGCTAACATCGGGCCCATTGTGTTCAATTCTGGGCACTACACTTTAGGAAGGATGTCAAGGCCTTAGAGAGGGTGCAGAGGAGATTTACTGGAATGGTATCTGGGATGCAGGACATCAGTTATGTGGAGGGGCTAGAGAAGCTGGGGTTGTTCTCCTTAGAGCAGTGAAGGTTAAGCAGAGATTTGATAGAGGTGTTCAAAATCGTGAAGGTTTTTAATAGAGTAAATAAGGAGAAACTGTTTCCAGTGGCAGAAGGGTCAGTAACCAGAGGACACAGATTTAAGGTAATTGGCAAAAGAACCAGAGGCGAGATGAGGGTAAATTTTTTTACGCAGCGGGTTGTAATGACCTGGAATGCACTGCCTGAAAGAGTGGTGGAAGCAGATTCAACAATAACTTTCAAAAAGAAATTGGATAAATACTTTAAGGGGAAAGATTTGCAGGGCTATGGGGAAAGAGCAGGAGAGTGGGACTAACTGGATAACTCTTTCAAAGAGCAGACGCAGGCATGATGGGCCAAATGGCCACGTTCTCCGCTGTATCATTCTATGATTTTATGATTCTAACATTTGTTAAAGGACCTCTTTGATGAATTGGTCACCTCCTGAGTGGGGCAGGCGTCCAGCCTGCTCTGCTCAGGATTCTTCAGCAGTGCCATCCAAGGTAAGTATTTTAATTTTCTTTTCAAGTACACCTTCTCAATCCCCCCAACCCCACAGGAGTCACAATCTCCACTCTCCAGGGACCTATCTGAGGGCTGCGTCTGGTTACACAAGCACTCTGGAATTGATTTCTCCTGTGAGAGCTGCCTGTTTAGTCACAACCAATGTCGGCAGCTCACCCCAAGTATGCAGATGAAACCCAAGGACCAATTTCTTTCGATCTTTGGACTTCTTGCTTCAGACGCATGCTGCAGTAACGAGTCTGGGCCCAAAAAGGTACTTGCTAAACTCATGCATTATTCTTCAGAGCCAGTCAAAGCATGTCCTCACAGCTTCCATTTTCATCACCCTGTGCTCACAGCCAGAAGGAACAGTTTGCCAAACAATCCCTACTGAGTGCCCAGGGCCAGACTTCCCAGCACAATAGGTATGAAATGTTTATTAATTATGGAGACAGGCTAACATTGATTATTATTTGCAGTCTATTGGGAAGCTGCACCAAAGCTTACCTTATTTGCAATTTAACCACCTTCTATCTCAGTGTCTTTTTAAAATGTGTGTAAATACATTTTGTTTTGTTGGCTCAGCATGTAAAAGTAGCTGTTTGTTCCAAATCTTTTCCGTGGAGAAATGGTCAAAAAATCGTAAGACATGATAGTAGTAATCTCGCCATGGTGTCAGAAGCAAGGATACAGGGCTAATCAGATTAAACATGAGAAGAGCATTAATTAGGTATGCAAAACCTGGGCAAAGTGTGAATGGCCACAAAATTATGGTAATCCACGTACCAAAATCACCACCGTGTCTTTGAACTGATTTCATCTACCTTTAGTCCTTTTCCTAGATGAATATACATGTGGTAACTATTTTTGTCATTTTTAATTCAGTTTTCAATAGTGTCTAAAGGGACAGCTGGACTCAATGCAACCAGGACAGGAATAGTCTCACCCATGTACATACACCATTTCAGAGAGTCTACAAATGTTAGTGCTCTCCAAGTCTTGCAGATTATCAGACTCGAAGAAATATGTTCTGAAGATAATTAAACTCTTGTGAGCTGATTCAATATCTATTGTTTTAGGTACTTGTACTACTATTTTTTTTTACTATGCTCTTTTGCTTCTGTGTAATTCCTTATAAATAAATTTGTCCAATACTTTTAGCCTGAATATTACTATCTGTCAGAATGGTGTTTTCAGTCTTTCAAAATGGACAGGGGAACAAGGTGGGCAGCACTATATCTTCAGTGCAAAATACCAAGGTGGAAAGGCTGTTTGTTAGTCATGCAGCATGGTATTCCCATTCACATCACTCATAGGCGAGAAAGTTTCAGTTCACAGAAGACATGATCTGCTTATAGGAACAGTCTTTTTACTATCAGCGTGAGTTTTAAGTGCTGGGAGAAAGCCTCAATTTTAACATTATTTTAATTGGTGATTAGCCATGTTCCTTACAAGACTTAGTGGCTTGTAAGTAATTAGTTATATTATGAAAAACCAATTAGACTAAATAAAATGACATGGGTATGTTGTCCAGTGATCATCTGTTGGATCACCAGCTTTATTTCCATTGTAGTTTGGTGCTTTAACAAGGGTACCAATACAATAAAGTTTGTCGCTCTGCTCCCAGCTGAGACATAGGCCTGGATTTTCATCCACTATCCCACCTCAAATCAAAAACAGCGAGGAAAATTGGGTGATGAGACCTACCACCACATTCCCGCCCCACCTTAATTTCCCTCCCTTGCCTCCACGGAGACCCTTGCTGGCTGCCCCTTCCCCATCCACCACATACAAATGCTGACGGGGATTCAGGGCCTGGGGTTCGCTCTTCCTGAGAGGTTGCAGATGGCTGCGATCACCTACTGACTCAATCTGAGCCTGAATAGGCACCGCTCCTCCAGGAAGCTCAGTCTCTGCCTGTATACCCCCTCACGTGGGTAGGGCCTTCTGCGACGTCGGCCCCTTTTTTGGTTCCCTCTCTGCTGTTCTCCAGGTCCTTATTGCACACCTCTGTCTTGTGCACCAGTAGATCCCAACACAGCACGACATGGCTGACGTGGATGTTCATTTTCCTCCTCCTCAGATGTCCTCTGGGATATATCTATTGCTCCCCCATCCTGATCTTATCAGTTTGAGAGGCTGCAAAGTCTTCCTAAAGCTGCCTCAACAAAGAGCTCTCAGTCTCAACACTAGAAGAACTCTCAGCCAAACGTTTGCCTGAGAGAACTGAGAGGCCAGCTACAATCCGTGAACTTTTATTGCAATGTGTCAATCACAGGTTTAAAGGGTCAAATCAACTTCAGCATGAATCTTGCCTTCGTTTCACTGGCGAGTTTGAGAAGCCATGGGAAACACGTGCAGGTAAGGATAAATTAGTTTCAGGTTCAGAATGCTGGGGGTCACCATTGACCAGAAACTTAACTGAACCAGCCATATAAATACTGTGACTACAAGAGCAGGTCAGAGGCTGAGTGACTCATCTCCTGACTCCCCAAAGCCTTTCCACCATCTACAAGGCACAAGTCAGGAGTGTGATGGAATACTCTCTACTTGCCTGGATGAGTGCAGCTCCAACAACACTCAAGAAGCTTGACACCATCCAGGACAAAGCAGCCCGCTTGATAGGCATCCCATCCACCATCCTAAACATTCACTCCCTTCACCACCGGTGCACCGTGGCTGCAGTGTGTACCATCCACAGGATGCACTGCAGCAACTCACCAAGGCTTCTTCCACAGCACCTCCCAAACCCGCAACCTCTACTACCTAGAAGGACAAGGGCAGCAGGCACATGGGAACAACACCACCTGCACGTTCCCCTCCAAGTCACACACCATCCCGACTTGGAAATATATATCGCTGTTCCTTCATCGTCACTGGGTCAAAATCCTGGAACTCCCTACCTAACAGCACTGTGGGAGAACCTTCACCACACAGACTGCAGCAGTTCATGAAGGCGGCTCACCACCACCTTCTCAAGGGCAATTATGGATGGGCAATAAATGCCGGCCTTGCCAGCGACGCCCACATCTCATGAACAAAAAAAAAATCCACAAGAAATTACCTGCTTTAAATATGTGAAGTAGGTAAATTGTCCCTTTAATGTTCCGCTTGCCGGCATTAATAGAGAACGTGACTTCCAGGTTTCGGATGCACGCGCACATCCAGGTGTGACTGGGTTAAACCTGAAAGTCGGCGCGTTGGAGCCAGGTTGCAATGCCACTGAAGAAATCAACAATTTTTACTACCTCACGCCCCCAGCCCACCTGTTCTTAGGGAGTTAAAATTACCCCCCTAGTCTCAGTCCCTGGAGAACTGGCAGGAATGATGTGGAGATGCCGGTGATGGACTGGGGTTGACAATTATAAACAATTTTACAACACCAAGTTATAGTCCAACGATTTTGGACTATAACTTGGTGTTGTAAAATTATTACTGGCAGGAAGGCATCAAAATTTCCTGATGCAGGGAAAGGAGTGGGGCCTCCGGTGAAAGATCTGTTGCAGTGTTCTACCCCTTTAAGAGGCCTCCCATCTCTTCCAATGCTGCAGCCAGGCCAGTACTGGGCTCTCACTGACTGGCAGAGATCCCTCTAGAAGCCCGCCATGAATGCTTAATATTGTTTTGATATTGTGATGAAGGGTAATATTCAATATGTTAACCCTTTTCTTTGATTGACTTGCTGGCCATTTCCAGCATTTTCTTTATATCTTGCGTTCCAGCAATGTAGCAGTGCTGAACTTCTGTAAAATAGGATCAGTTTGAAAAAGGTGTTACACTAACACCAAGTACTCTTATGTGAAAGCATTGTGCAGGTTAGTATGTGAATTGAATACATTTTTATCTGAACTGCGCTTCACAATTTCAATTGTCAATCCAACTGGATTTGCATTTTATGCTGCTCTGATCTCAGGTGTGGAGGGAGATGGTTTACTATGTTAATATGGATATTTCAAACCATTGCAACTAAGAGATGGAAAACATAAGGGATAGTTTTATGAATTCATATTCCTAGCACAGAGCTTCACTGGTAATGGACAGAAAATCTCAGGAAGCACAGTGTCTAATTACTGATATGCGCTCCCCACAAGCAAAGCTTCAGTGAGGAGAGTGCAAATTTGTAAAATTACCTCCACAGAGTCATAAAAATAAATCACTGTCAGGAACAAGGCATTTTGTTTTTTCAATGTCTTTGTGTTCCAGGATAAGGGATATCAGTACGGAGGAATGAATTATTTGTTTACTTTGGGAACTGAGTACCAGCATCAAACATGCTTAGGAGAAATAATAGGAGAAACCAGGTGCAAAATAAATCTGTTACCACTATGTATGCTGGAATGCGAGTTTCCATATCCAACACAAACTATTCTTATGGCTTTGACTGAGATTGCTTTACAGTGACTGAATACCTCAAATTCTATTTTTATTACATGACAAACGTGGAGCATTGGAGATCAGATTCTGCAGTTCCACGGGGTAGAATTTGGTCTTTGTTGCACCTGTTTTTCGGATGGAAAAGGAGGTGAAAAGGAGGCAAAAAGGACAAATTTCGGGCTGCAACATCCCGCACTCAATCAGCACCTGCGTTATGAGCGCCGCCATATTGGTGTGAGTGGCTTCAAGGGCTTTTCAGGCAGCCGCCTAAAACAGGCGCTGGCTTCTAACCTGTAAATGAGAGCCAAGTATCTGTCTTAGGTCTCCTCACCAAATTTGGTTGCTGATCAGCAGAGCACGTTCCGGGCCTGCTCTGCTTCGGATTCTTCAGAGGCCTGTACAGCTGTTCATGAAATATAAGTTTAAAAAAATATATATATCCGTAATCATTGCTACAGAGCCAGGAGGAGCAGGAGTGCTCCCCCAACTCTACAGTACTCGCGATTGCCCCCCATCCCCACCCATTACCGCTCCACCCACCTCAGGACATTCATTTGGGCCACTGCTGGCGAGGCAAGCGGTCCGATATGGATTTCTTCAACTGCCGAGCTGCCTGAATCATAGAATCATAGAAAGTAACGGCATAGAAAGAGGCCATTCAGCCCATCGTGTCCGTGTATGCCGAGAAAGAGCTATCCAGCTTAATCCCACTTTCCAGCACTTGGTCCGTAGCCCTGTAGGTTACGGCACTTCAAGTACACATCCAAGTACTTTTTAAATGAGTTGAGGGTTTCTGCCTCTACCACCCTTTCAGACAGTGAGTTCCAGACCCCCACCATCCTCTGGGTGAAAAAATTTCTCCTCAGCTCCCCTCTAATCTTTCTACCAATTACTTTAAATCTTTGCCCCCTGATCACTGACCCCTCTGCTAAGGGAAATAGGTTCTCCCTATCCACTCTATCTAGTCCCATCATAATTTTATATACCTCAATTAAATCTCCCCTCAGCCTCCTTTGTTCCAAAGAAAACAAACCCAGCCTATCCAATCTTTTCTCATAGCTAAAATTCTCCAGCCCAACCAACATCCTCGTAAATCTTCTCTGTACCTTCTCGAACATATCTTTCCTGTAATGTGGTGACCAGAACTGTACACAGTACTCAAACTGTGGCCTAATCAATGATTTATAGAGTTCTAGCATAACCTCCCTGCTCTTATATTCTATGCCTCGGCTAATAAAGGTAAGTATCTCGTATTCCTTTTTAACCACCTTATCTACCTGTCCTGCTACCTTCAGGGATCTGTGGACATGGACTCCAAGGTCCCTCACTTCCTCTACACCTCTCACTATCCTCCCATTTATTTATACTCCCTTACCTTGTTTGCCCTCCCCAAATGCATTACCTCACACTTCTCTGGATTGAATTCCATTTGCCACTTTTCTGCCCACCTGACCAGTCCATTGATATCTTCCCGCAGTCTACAGCTTTCCTCCTCACTATCACCCACACGGCCAATTTTTGTATCATCTGCAAACTTCTTGATCAAACCCCCCACGTTCAAGTCCAAATCATTAATATATACCACAAAAAGCAAGGGACCTAGTACTGAGCCTTGCAGGACCCAAATGGAAACAGCTTTCTAGTCGCAAAAACACCCTTCGACCATTACCCTTTGCTTCCTGCCACTGAGCCAATTTTGGATCCAACTTGCCACTTTCCCTTGGATCCCATGGCCTTTTACTTTTTTGACCAGTCTGCCATGTGGGACCTTGTCAAAAGCCTTGCTAAAATCCATGTACACCACATCAAATGCGTTATCCTTATCAACCCTCCTTGTTACCTGCTCAAAAAATTCAATCAAGTTAGTCAGACACGACCTTCCCTTAACAAATCCATGCTGACTGTCCTTGATTAATCCGTGCCTTTCTAAATGATGATTTATGTTGTCTCTCACAATCAATTCCAATAATTTGTTAGACTAATTGGCCTATAATTACTCGGTCTATCTCTTTCTCCCTTTTTAAGCAACAGTACAACGTTAGCAGTCCTCCAATCCTTCGGCACCACACCTTTAGCCAGGGAGGATTGGAAAATGATGGTCAGAGCCTCCACTATTTCCTCCCTTGCTTCTCTTAACAGCCTGGGATACTTTCATCCAGGCCTGGCAATTTATCTGCTTTCAAAGACGCTAATCCATTTAATATTTCTTCTCTCACTATATTTATCCCATCCAATATTTCACACTCCTCCTCCTTAACTACAATCTCTGCATCGTCCCCCTCTTTTGTCAAGACAGACGCAAAGTATTCATTAAGCACCATACCCACATCTTCCACCAGCGCCTGTTGTGCCTGAAGAGGCAAAACAGGCGCAGGCAACTCATCTAGATTATTAAAATGAGAACCAATTTTGGGTCAGCTTTTGGGGCACTGTCGATGCCCGAAAATGGGCCAAAACCAATTTCCACACCCATCAGTTTTTTCTCTTAAAACGGAAAACCAGTGGCCTGGTGTAAAATATACCAAAAAGAGCTCTCTTTCCCATACTAGGAACCACTGGCTTACTGTGACTGAATGAGTGTGGCATGCTGTAGCAATTATGGATTTTCCCTCCTTTGCCTGAGCTGAATTTTTAAATTTCTAATATTTCTTTAATGCTAGATTGAACTCATAAAGGGTTAACTCCTAATGTTACACGCATTATTTTTTTTTAACAACATTAGGCCAGCAGCCTGGACCTAATCTCAATCATATTGACTTGGTGTGTTAATTAGTGTACAGAGGAAAGATCATTACGCACAATCTCAAATATTTCAGGCGATTATAAGAAGATGGTTCTTTGTGACACCTGAGGATTCAGGTGTCATTCCATTCCATTTGTACAGCGGGTGAGGGGGGGGATCTTCGGCCATGCAGATACTGGGGAGCTTCTGGCTCACACATCAATAGGTAAATTCTTCCTTCAGGGCAGTAACTGTGTTTGACAGTTCGGTAGGCTGAGCCCCCATCTCAGTCATAAAAGGGGCAGCAGTCCTCAGAGGGGTCTCTCGCACTCTCTCTCTCAGACACAAACTGTGTTTTTGTAGAAGCAACAAGAATCTGTTTGTGTTTTAAACGTTGACAGCTTAGCTAGTGAGGGTTTAGAGGGGTAGTTTTTTCATAATAAAGGATAGCAGAGAAATTGGTTGTTCCCACTCTGAAAACTGTAACCTGTTCATTTATGTATTTTAGTAAGTAAACCAGCTATGGTCTGAAGCTGTGCCCTGTCTTGGTAGGGTGCTCTTCAGTTTACCTTCTATAAAGAGAGGAGAGATCATATGGAAGGATGTGTGATATTGCAGTAACCAGTATATGGGGTAAGGGTTCTCTGATATGATCTCTGGGTTATGCTGTTGTTTAACTAGATATCAGGCCAGAAAAGGTGCACTCTGGATCATAGGGGATGTGAGGTCCACTTACAGAAGACCCCAAGAATGTGTCTACCACAACCAGCCAAAAATCTTGACATATGGATAATCTGGGTTTTTAAACTGTATTTTGGGCATTGCATTCAGTGACTCTGTCCATTTTCCATAACAATCAAACATCGGTGACTTTAAAGACTACTAATTTGTACCAAATTATGGACACTTATTTTCTATAGTGAATTATGCACTGGAAACTGGACTGATACTGCCCAAAGTCATTTAAAACATGACCTGAATTCAACAGAGAAAAAAGACTTGTGCCATCAACATGGGCCGGATCCAAACCCACACTGAAGATGTGAACGGATAGTGTGCTCACCCCTTGTACCAACCACTTCCTAGTTAGTAGGCGTTTAGTCTTTCAGGAGTAGAATGCAATACAAAGACATTTAAAGTAGAGATTGGGCTAAATAAGCAGCTAATTAAAAAGATGACACTTCTCATTGATCCAGCAGCCTCGAAAAATGATTATTGAGAGTGATTTTCAATCGTGTCAGGCAACATTTAATATTACTGCTTTTTTTTTAACAATGAACATCATAACAGCCATTCTGTTGCTATCTCCCCAACGCTCAGGCCTGCAATTATAGTGCCAACTTGACAAGCTAAAAGGTAATAGCTCCCTCTGCACTAAAGTGAATATCTTCAATGTAAAGAGACCTATTCGCTCAACTTTCACTGGATGACTACTATTCTGCTGTCAAGAAAGATTATGATTATACCACTGGCCAGAGAAGAATGTGCTGCATGGTTCAAATAATGTCAAAATGCTGCTGAATGTTGAAATACTTTATGAATGTCTTTGCCAATTGTACATCTTCCCTGAATAATTTGAGGGACACTTAAATCAGTACAAATTGTACAAAAAGCTATTCCCAGCAGTCTACTTAGGGTTTATCCATCATTGCAGCTAAAAGTCAGAATACAAGCCATTTAGTGAAGAGGTTATAGCAATAGAACAATAATCAATGATATTTATATACAATAAATCCATTTTGAGTGTAAATGCTTGTTTACAAACGAGCCCCTGTCAAATGATGGCATATGGGTCGGCAAAGCAAAGCAGAGAAGAACAGACCATAAAGCCAAGAAAACACATCGGGTGGCATACATTGTTATGCTGCTCACTGTTTATTCCCATAAATATTACATGTTTTCTGATAAATGCAGCGATAAACTGGAGGAGCCAATTTAGCTCTTAATAGTTCTAAATAAGATGCAGATTAAGAGGTTAAATAGGAAATGTCCTCTTCCAATGTTCATTTAAAAGACAAATCATTTCAGATTATATAATTTAGACTGGCTATAAAAGTACATTGACAGTTTGGAATTTCTATTGACTATTACGGTTGGCACAAGAATAGAATAAAAAGTGAATAAAATTACCCCAAAGTATAATTCTATATATATATTTATATATACATGTGTGTTTTATAAAAGTAATAGATATCCTTGAGTGATTTCAAACTAAGCTAATCAAAGGTTCAAACTGCTCATAGTTTGAACCTAAGGTTTGGGATGCCACGTCCTCAATTAAATTATTATTTTGCAATCATATTTCCAGTTTTGTTTTCTATAAATTTCTTTCATAGTGATGTTTAGCACTTGTCAAGGTGGGGAACATCAGAGCTGGGTAAGGAAGCACTTTTCCAGTTTTGCAACCTACATCACACTGTGAGACAGCTTCGAGCACTCCCAGGTCAGATATAGTATAGCCTGGATGAAGAGGAAAGTTCCCTATACTCTGCTCAACAATGAATCTTAATCTCAATTCCAGGAGGCCACTCACTGCTACACCAATGTAATGTTTTAAGTTTCTAACACTTAAGAATGCTTTCTACTTCTGTTCTAGCTATCTAAGTAAAACTATCAGTTTAGTGCCAAATAGTGTTGAATCATGGGGTAGTGACTCATACCCACTAGGAACTGGGTTAAGATTATCCACATCCAATTTCATCTGTATAATAGAGAAGAGATTCCATCAATCTGTTGTGGATTCAAACCTGGGCCACAGAGATAAAGGGCAATGTTTAACACACGGCAACATCTGGTTCACTGTTGTTTTCCATTTAATTAAAATAATGAGAAATAATATCTGTAAACAATATGCATAA
The DNA here is from genome assembly GCF_035084215.1 of Heptranchias perlo. Taxonomy (NCBI): domain Eukaryota; kingdom Metazoa; phylum Chordata; class Chondrichthyes; order Hexanchiformes; family Hexanchidae; genus Heptranchias; species Heptranchias perlo. Next base: position 105,018,267 of record NC_090325.1, on the reverse strand, counting down.
CAATAAGGTACAGCTTGTCATGCAAATATCATTTTCCTGAATGTGTAAAATTATTCAGATAAGAGAAGTGTTTTGAAGTCATACTCACAAACCTACTGAAAACATGTACTGAAGATCACATGCTCAAATAGATTCACAGGTCTAGCAATTCAATTAGCTGTACCCGTTTTACATGCGTAAAATGGATGCCAAAGCATCCAATATGTTTGGCGGTGTGCACCTGAGGATTATGAGCGAGAAATGGGCCGCCTGCTATATTGACAAAGGCAATAAAAGAGGCATCCAGGGCCCATGCCTGAAACAGGCAGTAGGCCCTTTGTAAATGCAAATGAGGGGCATAATTCCATTTGATGCCTCCTTTACCAAATTGCTTTGGCCTGAACACAGCCAGCACCGGGTTGGTTTCATTCAGGAAAACCAGATCTACATGCTGCCTAACAAGCAGTCCTTAAAGGGACCACTGCTGGCTGCCATGAAAAAGGCACGTTTTACTTGAATGTGAAGTCGGGAGGAGCAGGAATGCTCATCCCACCTCCACATTAAAACATCCCTCCCGATCACTGTCTTAATTCCTATACGTTGCCTCGACCCTCCTCCAGATCACTGTCTCAACCCCAATCCCAATTTGGTAAAGGAGGCATCAAATGGTATTAAGCCCCTCATTTGCATTTACAAAGGGCCTAACCCATGTTTCAGACATGGGCCCTGGATGCCTCTTTGTCAGTATAGCAGGCGGCCCATTTCTAGCTCATAATCCTTGCGTGAACGCTAGCATTGGTGAGACCAATACTGGGTGCAGTTTTGGTCTCCTTATTTAAGAAAGGACATAATTGCTTTGGAGGCGTTCAGAGAAGGTTCACTCGACTGATTCCTGGCATGAGGGGGTTATCTTATGAGGAAAGGTTGGACAAGTTGGGCCTGTATACACTGGAGTTTAGAAGAGTGAGAGGTGATCTTATTGAAACATATAAGATCCTGAGGGGACTAGAAGAGGTAGATGCTGAGAGGATGTTTCGACCTCGACTCCCCTCCTGATCGCCGTCTCAACCCCACTCCTAATCACTGCCTTGACCCCCCCCTCCCGATTACCATCTCAACCCCACTCCCAATCGCTGCCTTGACCCCCCCTCCTGATCACCATCTGAACCCCACTCCCAATCGCTGCCTCGACCCCCCTCCTGATCACCATCTGAACCCCACTCCCAATCGCTGCCTCGACCCCCCTCCTGATCACCATCTGAACCCCACTCCCAATCACTGCCTCGACCCCCCCCCTCCCGATCGCCGTCTCAACCCCACTCCCAATCACTGCCTCGAACCCCCTCCTGATCAACCCCTCCCCTAGTCGCTCCCCTCTCCAAAGACTTACAGTGTAATTTCTAGGTGTTAGTCTTTATTTATTATGACAGAATTGGGTGCAAAAATGATCGTGACGTAGGTGAAAAATTAACAATGATCAGCATGATGCAAGAGCTGAAGGCCCGTTGCATCAAATGGCTGGTTCCATCGTAATGTTAGTCTTTTGTTCCAACAGAATATGGGAAAACACATCACACATCATATATGAGATTTTACTGGGAACCAGAATGCTTCAATGGCTGGATAGATTTTTAATCCCTGTTTTTAAGAACTGAAATAATTGGATGAAGGAGAAGACAAAAACTTCAGTCAATTACTCCCTAGCAAGATTGAAAAGAGCTCATAAAAACAAAAGGACAAGCTATTGAGAAACAGAAGATAAATATCTTATATAAATAAGATTTGTTTAAAGGAGCAATTTATCCTTCAGTTTAATTGGATGTCGTCTTAGTTGCAATCTACTGATGCAGGTTTAATTGTGATAAGTAAAGCAATGACATTATTCATCCAAAGCTCTATGCCCAATACCCTGATTAGATTAAATGGAACAAGTCATTTAAGATGCTCTGTGTTCTTATTACATCAAATTCTGTTTACAACAGGCAAGGGAAGTTTACTGAAAGTGATAAATACCCGAGCATCACAGGGATATTAAACCAAACAATTTTTTTTTCTTATCACAAAACAATTTTACAGGCAGAGAGAAGCCTTGTTGTAGTGGGCAGGAAATAAATGACTTCTTGAATAATTGTAAAAAGAAAATGAGCTCACACATCCACTGCCACTTTTCCTGACGATTAATTATTGGGGGGGGGGGGTGGAAGTAATTTAACCAAACATCTCTTGATTCTGATTTGATGCAATCAATGGAGTGAATAAACTAGTGAAATTTGATATTTAACAGTCACGTTCATACAGAAGACAGGTTAGAAAGTTTTCTTACTGCAGACCTAAGTACCACTGGCCATAAAGGGAATATGTCTGATACCTATTTTGATGGACCTATTTCCAGATTTCACTCTCTTGCTGAAATTTTTCTCAATTTATGAATGTGCTGTAAAGTTTTCACAGAATTCTGTAAAATGGCTATTCACTTAAAGCTTGTAGACATTCTCAACATTGTGCTAATAAGGGAGATTGAGCAATCCCACTGAGCTATTTATTTTACACAGATTACAATTACACGACAGGCATCCTTTTTGTGTTGGTGGCATTGCAGAAGAGGAAGCAGTTTTCTTTAAAACTGATAACTAAAAAAATATTGTTGGGAAGATACTATAGACTCATTCTGTTTAATTTCTAATAAGGTGAAACATGATGACACCAAAGCTTTGGGTTTTCTTCCAATCTACTAGCTATTGACAGAGCTTAGTTCGAACAGCATTTGAAAATAATGTTTTGCCTGGTCTGGTATTGGTGTGGGGCCAGTACAGGTTTTTACATGTATGATACCGATAAAATATCCCACTGTTTCTTCCATCCTTCAGTTCTGTTGAATTGCAGGTACCCCCACTATATGATCTTCAGAGCTGCAATTCATGAGTTTCATACTTTGAAATGCTTACCTTTAAAAACAAAATGGTGCCCAACTTTTGGTTAAGTCAGCAGCAAAGTTGGGCTGTTCATTCATTGCTATCGAGTTTATACTTTCAGGGCAAGATCAGAGCATTACCCATGGCATGGTATTTTTTATCCTCAGCCCTTTCAGGTCTACTGATAGGGTGCAGAATCCAGGCAGCTATTTTCTGAAGAGTAGTGTGTTCTACAGATTTATCTGTAACTATTATTTGATCATTGTTACTGTGCACCGTTCTTGAACTTCATTGCTCCTTTACCGAAAGGAACTAAAAATATTTCAATGTATGTATAATTCTTCTTTTGTTTCCTAACATTCATTTAAATTGCTCAAAAGCAACTGTGGTGCACAAATAAAGAATATTTGTAGCCGTAGTAGAAGTCATAGTCACTGAACAAGATTTAGTCTTTTTTTCCTGTGGTGCTCGTTCCTTGATTTGAAGCAGTATTTGAAGCTACCTGTTGGTAGGCCCAAATGCTTTATATAGCAAGCATTCCAAGATCTTTACAAAGTCCAAATTTGTTTATATAAATGATTATCCCCATTTAATGTATTTCATTTCAGTCACAGTCAATGCACATTGTGAATTTAGTACCTTTATTATTAGATATAAATTTATAACTCATGAAATCCCCATGGCCACAAGTCATTAGGAAAAAGCATTCAAAAGGAGTGTTGGACTCTTGTATTAACAAAAGTGATTGCATCGAATCTGATCATGAGACTGGCATCTTTAAGATCTTTTATTATAAATTTATAATAGCCTCATATCTCCACCCCCACGTTGATTTATGGACACAATGCAGAAGTTGAGCTCTGCCTTAATCGTAGGAACCTAAGATGAACAATTACTAAAACAAGATGCACAATGAATTCTTGCAATTTAAAAAAAAATTCAATGGATGTAAAACCACACCAGAAAAATGATTGAGGATAGTTCAAGGAAGCCGATTAAAGGCCGACGGTTACCTTTATATTGTTAGCGAAAAGCCAGCAATACATTAGGATCCATTTCATATACTCATTAGAAAATGTTGCATATTCCATCACTGTCAAACACGCATGGCAAACATAAATATTACCTAGCTTATCTCATCACAAAATTATGAATATTGATTCTTTTTCCCATTTTCCAACTTTTGAAATATTCCAACCCAGTAGTTGCAATATGATGAGTAGCAGAGAGAGAGAGAGAGAGAGAGCGAGAGAGACAATAATCATGAATACTAAGCCTGTTCTACCTACAAAGCAGAATGCAAAAGCATCCAATTTCTTTAGTATTTACTGTCCAACAGTCCATGAAGGTTAAAGGGAGATTTCAAAGTCCCTATGTTTCTGTTTGGTATATCAAGGATAAATGAAGTTTTAAGGACACTATCAATTGACCAATATTGAGTAAAGTTTCCAAAACAACATCAAAACCAAAAGTAACCTAATAAAAAGTGTACATTTGTAATAAATTCCTATTTTAATGCAGTCAATAAACTCTTTAAAATAAATGGTTAAATAACTGCATTAAATAACATAGCAGGAATTTAATGAAAATGTCTCAAATGTTGCACAAAAATAGCTCATCTGGAAAACTAATCCTCAGGAGTGAACTTCCAAAAAACCTTTAGTGCTAACGGATGAACCGTACTGTGGATATGGTATGAATATTGGAATGGGGAAGAGAGAGGTTGCGGAAAAATGTATTTAGAAACCTTGCTGAGAAATTGCACCAAATTTGAAAACCAACTAAATGTTCAAAGCACAATTTCAAAATAAGGCAAGTTACAGCTAATTTTATTCTGCTCATTCTCCCCTACAATCCTACCAGTAATAGCTGCATATCAATTTTCCATTTTGACATTATTTATGTTTGTGCCAAAGAGTAAGGTCATCTCAATTTATTTTCAATATTTTCATTGTTCATCAAGGTAGTGCAGAACACATCCACACAATTATAGAGGAAATCAAGCTGTGTGGAATGATGTATAACATCATTTTTGTTCTATGATTCCACTTCCCCACTGAGAAAAAACATTTCCTGAGCTGTTTTCTGATCAACCTCCAACGGCCCCTTTAAGGTTAGGCCGCTCAATGCCTGATACAAATGGGCGAAGCATACGCGGTGTCCACTATCCCCATTTGTACCTCTAAATGTAATCAAAATACTATGTATATCATAAGACCCCAATTTGCATATTACAAGTGGCCTCCCGCCTGAAACTAGTGGGCATTCTGGCCTCCCTTCTCAGGACCCTACCCAAGAACACCAGCATAAATGAGGCGGTAAGTGACCCAATGCCATTTTTGGGCTGCTACCGCCCTAGTTATGTTGGGTGGAATGAGTTAAAAAAGCCCTATAATCTCCATAATGTTGAGCACCGTTCATCCTGGTATTTGTCATTTTCATCACTGAGCTATTATTTCTATTCATTTCAAAGCTAAAAATAAAAAATTCTCAGAATTTCAATTTTTAGATTGCTTAAAATTACAATGCTTATAACTTACTGTTACATTTTTAGACTTTGGCAGATATTTTCCTCATGCCCTGCGCCAAAGACCACTCCAGTAATCAAGACCATTCTCTCTACATACTGAATTGTGACTTTGTATGTAAAATATCTGGTAATGTCTTGTTGCCTAGGGATCAAAAAGAAAACTTCATTACAGAATTTAGCTCACTGGATAGGATATGAGCCCTTACAGACTTCAGAAAGTGAAGGAATAAATACAATATGCCCTAGTAAAATTACAGTCCGTGCCCGCATGCAGCAAGACCTGGATAACAAGGAGTTAGATCACAGATCAGCCATGATCTTATCAAATGGTGGAGCAGGCACGAGGGGCTGAATGGCCTACTCCTGTTCCTATGTTCCTATGTTCCTACATCCTGGCTTGGGCTGATAAGTGGGAAGTAACATTTGCGCCAGACAAGTGCCAGACAATGACCATCTCCAACAAGAGAGAGTCTAACCACCTCCCCTTGTTATTCAATGACATCACCATCGCCGAATCCCCCACCATCAACATCCTGGGGGTCACCATTGACCAGAAACTTAACTGGACCAGCCACATAAATACTGTGGCTACAAGAGCAGGTCAGAGGCTGGGTATTCTGCGGCGAGTGACTCACCTCCTGACTCCCCAAAGCCTTTCCACCATCTACAAGGCACAAGTCAGGAGTGTGATGGAATACTCTCCACTTGCCTGGATGAGTGCAGCTCCAACAACATCAAGAAGCTTGACACCATCCAGGAAAAGCAGCCCACTTGATTTGCACTCCATCCACCACCCTAAACATTCACTCCCTTCACCACTGGCGCACCATGGCTGCAGTGTGTACCATCTACAGGATGCACTGCAGCAACTCACCAAGGATTCTTCGACAGCACCTCCCAAACCCGCGACATCTACCACCTAGAAGGACAAGGGCAGCAGGCACATGGGAACAACACCACCACCTGCACGTTCCCTCCAAGACACACACCATCCCGATTTGGAAATATATCAATGTCCCTTCATCATCGCTGGGTCAAAATCCTGGAACTCCCTACCTAACAGCACTGTGGGAGAACCTTCACCACACAGACTGCAGCGGTTCAAGAATGCGGCTCACCACCACCTTCTCAAGAGCATTTAGAGATGGGCAATAAATGCTGGCCTTGCCAGCGATGCCCACATCCCATATACAAATTTTTAAAAAATGTCTCAGGCTAGAAATTATAGGGCTGATTTTAACTTGAAGTCAAGAAGAATCGGACGGAGTGTATAACGGGTGACCAATCTACCACTGCCCGTTTTCTGCCACCATCGAAAGTTTAAATCAGTTATAAAACAGGGTCCATTTACACTATGTCCCGGTGCTAATGTCAAGATATGCTTCCATGGAACATCTGTTGCTAGCCTTGGTTTTATGCCAATGGCAAACCCCTCAATCACTAGGGACACATCTAATTTCTGGTCCTTCCAGCACAGCCAGAGGAGCCGTGGATTTTCAGGCCCTCACCCTCCGGGGGTATTAAATTCAACAGTTCTATCTGCATGATGCATAGTCACTTACTGACACACAGGATGGGCTGCAGGTTGGCCACATGACTGTGATCAATGACTCCCCACCCCCCCACATTAGAAAATTCAACAGTGCTGTGACATTAGACAGCCATGTAATGACTTTACATTGAAATCAACATTTCTTCACTATGCAGCAAAACCATTTACATGAGCCCATTGCAAACTGTTGCACTGTGAGTGGGCAGAAGTCAACCTTCCAGAATGCTTAAAGTGAGTTAGATACAATTCACTGATAAAGTGCACCTATAGCAGACAATAAATAAGCCTAGATTAGCAAGGGATGCTTAACTGTGCATTTAAACTTCCACATATAGGAGACTGAATTTCTAACAATGCATTCCTTCATGCATGGATAGCAACAGCATCATCATTACATGGAAATTGTCTACCTATCCAATCTAATCTTGAATGTTGACATCGTTTCAGCCTCAACCTCTAATCAACAACGAGTCCCACAGCTTCACAACTCCGTGTGTGTGTGAAGAGATTTCTCCTGCCCTCTGTTCTAAATCTCTTACATTTAATCTTGTATCTATGGCCCTTCATTCTTGATGCCTCAACTACTGGAAACAGTTTACTTCTATCTACCCTTCCCATCCTTTCATAATTTTAAACATTCTATTATATTGTCTCGTGATCTGCTCTGTTCTAACGAAACAAAACAATTTTTCCAAACCTTTTTTCATATTTGTATTTTGTCATACTAGGCAGCATCTTAGTGAATCTGCGTTGTACCCTCTCTAGAGCCTCAACACCCTTCCAATAGTGTGGAGCCTAAACTACACAAAAAGTTTCTTTGTTTTTTGCTAAATCCCCCCACATGGCCTGCAGTCGGCACTGGAATGGGAAATTGGGTCATAAGTCATTTTGAAATCATAAATGAGACAAGAACGCTTCATTTGAATACCTATGCCTCATTCACAAAACTTTGTTCAGTATATTACTAAGATGTCTATGCAGAAGGAAAACATCATTAACATTTTATATTTTTAAAATATTTTTGCAGCAAAATGAGAAATGCTGCGTTTTACTTTATTTCAGCTGTGTTGGAAATGTTCTGCAACAGATGCCCTTTGTTAGAGAATTGATCATTTACATTTGATTGGGTATACATTGGACTTTTAGCTTTAACCAAGTTTATGTATTATACAATAACAACAACTGGCAAAAGAACCAAGGGGGAGATAAGGAGAATTTTTTTACACAGCGAGTTGTTATGATCTGCTATGCACTACCTGAAAGGATGGTGGAAGCAGATTTAATAGTAACTTTCAAAAGGCAATTGGATATATACTTGAAAAGGAGAAATTTGCAGGGCTATGGGGAAAAAGCAAGGGAGTGGGACTAATTTTATAGTGCTTTCAAAGAGGCTGCATAGGCATGATGGGCCGAATAGCCTCTTTCTGTTCTGTAAGATTCTATGAGTCCAAAGGTACTTCACAGAGGCATAAGGAAAAAATAAACATCAAGTCAAAGAAGGAGATATTAGGAGGGGTGACCAAAAGCTTGGTTCAAGGGGTGAATTTTAAGGAGGAGAGGGAGGTGGAGAGGCCCACGGAGGAAATTCCAGAGTGTTGGTTCTCGGCGGCTGAAATTATGGCTGCCAATGATGAGGCAAAGGTGGGGGGGGGGGGGAGGGTGTACGAGAGGCCAGAGTTGGAGGAATAAAGAGTAAGGGAGAGGGGGTGTACTGCTAGAGGTGTTAGAGAAATAGGGAGAGGCAAGGCCACGAAGGGATTTAAACAGAAGGATGAGAATTTTAAATTTCAAGGGTTGGGGACCGGGAGCCAATGTAAGTCAGCGATGCCAGAGGTTATGGGCGAACAGGACTTGATGCAGGATAGGAAATGGGCAGTTGAGATTCGGATGTGCTGAAGGCTACGGAGGGTGGAGGATGGGAGGCTGCCCTGGAAAACAGTGGCATTGTCAAGTCTGGAGGTAACAAAAGCATGGATGCAGATTTCAGCAGCAGATGGGCAGTGGAAGGGGTGGAAACGGGTGATTTTACGGAGGTGGAAGTATAAGGTCATTGTGATGGAGAGGATGTTGTGTAGGGAACACAGCTCAGGATTGCAAACAGTCTGGTTCATCCTGAGACAGTGGCTGGGGAGAGGGGTGGAATCGGTGGCAAGGCTGCAGAGTTTGTGGTGGGGGCTGAAAACAATAGCTTTAGTCATACCAATGCTTAGCTGGAAGATATTGCGGCTCATCTAAGACTGGATGTTAGACAACACAGATACAATACTGTGTACAATGCCAATGAGTTTGGAAACTTATTAAAAATGTTTTAAAAGGCATCAGAAACATGTAAATACTACTAGAAGGAAAAGCAGAAATGTGTTGAAAATTAGACAGAATGGAGCCCATTGCTCTCATAGCACATTAAACATGACTGGAGTTTAAAAGAGTGTTCATACTCTGGTCTGCTGCAATGCAATTTCATCACGATTTCTGCATACAGCTAGGTGGCAGCACATGGCTTTTGTTTAAATAGCGATCTTGGAATTGATAAATGGAACTAATGTTAAACAATTAATTGTGCTATGAGTTCATTTACCAATGAAAGTTTGGTTTCTTCTTGTTTGGGAATTTAAAAGATTTATAATTCGTGCACTTGGTGGCAAAAGTGCTCTTGGCTTGTTTGTATGTCTGCTTAATGTTAACATATTAAGATCATAAAAGAAAAGTTATACAATATTCTATTTGGCACAGAACAGCTATCCTACTCAATTTATTTAACGTCATACATAGAAGATAAAGCCAGTAGCGAAAATGGTTTGCTGCTACGGCTAAACAGTTCAATAATTCACAGAAGCTGACAAAGAGCTTTTTAAAGCCTTTAACATACATTTAAATATCATATTCAGTCAGTATGCTTTGAGTTCACATAGTACATCATTCATTGATATCAGACAGATGTTCACTGAGTGTGCTGGCCAGACTATGTGCGCTTGGTGGGCATTCAATGAAAAGCTGCACATCTGCAGAGAGGGCGGGCAGGTGGGATAGGCAGAAATAAACATCCTGAGATGGCCTAGCCAGCCAATCACCTCTCACTTGTACAGAGAAGTAAGTACTCAGTCAAAATTTAATCACTTATAGTTTGGAAACAAAACAAGTCCTAAAATACAAAGCCTGCTATTTGATATAATCTTTCTTGGACTATATCTTCCCAGAATACTGAACCAAATTCCCGAGCAATTATCACCTCCTGCCTTGAAATGAGCAACACACTAAACAAAAAAAATTCCCCTCACTTAACCGGAAGGGAATATGTCTTTTGGTTAAAAAAAGGAACAGAAAAGTTAGCTACTTCTGAGAGATAATTAAAGTATGTCCTTCTTGTTTGGCTTTGTTTGCATCTCATAATTCCCTCAAGCAGAATGTAAGAAGTTACCTAGCCCTGGTCACACTTATTTATCTCCGTAGTTCATGATTAAGAACTCACTGAGGTTTTCATTTCTACAGTACTTTAGCATTAGTGTATTGCAGCTTCTCACAATTGACTTTTCCAGATGATGTAAAGGGTGGTTTACGTCTCTGGTTATTTATATAATTGAGGAGAAGTTAGCAATTCTATTTCCAAATGAGAACATTTTATTTTACAGTAGCTTTGTGGATTTGGTGTTTCAGTCTAGCTCCTAACAACTAGTGCTTTGTTTACATATTTAGGGACAAATAATTGTTCAGCCTGTACACCAGGTGGACAGGAAATATAGCAATGTGGGCTTTCGATTTCCTGACCAGCGCACCCTCATCCTTAGCAGGAGCGCCTGATTGGGAAATCTGCACTTATATGTAAGCTAGCTTGTTAAATGCTTCCGCACAGCAATTCATCGTGCTACAAGAAAGATAATACTGACTGTGGAGGTGAAAGAGAAGCTTTATCTGAGCAAATAAACATACTTGTAGGTCCAGTTTTCAAACAGGAATCTGTGGGGTCACAAAAGGCCAACAGATGTTTTCCAGTCAAGGTATATGAGATGGATCCCCCGATTTAAGGTACATTCATCCCACATGTGTTGGAATTTATGACAATACGCTAAACATAGTTTAATTCTGCCATAAGGGAGTTGTTGGTGTCCAGTTCTGATAATAAACGTCAAGGGTTTTCTTTACCACGTGTACATCAGAGATAGCTCAGTTACCTTTAGGGGACAGATCCTGGTGGGATTCAGAAAAACAAAACAATTTTAAAGTGAAACACTGGCATCGATTTAAATGTCACCCACCCCCCTGCAACATTTACACTGTTAACATCTAATTTAAATTTTCCCAAGGATGTGATTTTCAACCATACGTCACAAGTGTGTTAAAAATAGCAGACTTTCAAGTTCTCAAAAAATGCATCTGTCACTGAAAACCAGTAATGTGCTATAACAAACTGTATTTATAGTGGATTACCTACTACAGTGTGTGGGAAACATTGGTAGTAGTTCTGGCAAAAGCTGGTCTATTAATTATTTTGGAAATAGAACATGCCGGTTAATTAAAATTCAGCTGTAACTTACTTTCACCTGGCTTAACGGAACTCAGGACTATGTTAGGACCAGGTAAACGGTTTATGGGTGTTTTAATAAGATTTAATTCAGCTGAAATATTTATGTGTTTTACACAATTGACTTGAAAACCTGTGAGCCTGCCTGCTGCCACAACAGTGTAACAACAGTGGAAAGGAACTTTTGACCCACCAGTGTCATATGAGTCTGACTGCCGTTGGAAATCCTGGGGTCAGGCTATTAGTATATGGTTGACAAAAGGACGTGCCAGTATTGGCACAGTTGGGGAGCCCACTAGGTGGGCGAGTGGGCAGGAATATGTGGCAGTGGCCAGCCGCTTGAATGCAGAGTTGGCAGATCTGGCTGAAGATGAAAGAACAGCACAAAAATGAGCCCCTTTCCCCTTCTGCCCCTTCCAAGGCCTGTGTAATCCCTGACATAAGGCTTGGACCTCCTGCAGAAATTATGGCAGTAGTGTCATTAGAAGCATCACAGACTTTCCACCCACCATGCTGTGGGATTAACAATTATCCTTTAAACATGGCATATTGCATCTGAGATCTCATGGAATGCCCACCACATTCTCCTGCCTACTTTAAAAGTTGGTAAAGGTATCACTATCAGACCATTGTGTTTCAAGCTAAAACAAATAGATTTGTTTACAAGTAAAATTATTATACAAAAGCAGTAAGATGCAACAAGATATTAATGGTACAAATACAACGAAAAATAATAAAGACATTTGGGGTTAAATTGTCATTTTCTAGAATGTATTTCTTACACGGTTTGTTATGCAATTAGGATTTTGGATGAAACATTCTTGGTAGACTTTCAACAGCATAATACTGTATGTTGTCAACATTATTTCTATATTGGCCCATGAAGTTCAAGTGCCAATTTCAAAGAATGTAGTGAACTCAAGATATTGATCCGCAGAATATACTGATTTTCCAGCAAATGAACTGAACTAAAGATATTGATCTACAGAATATATTCCAGGTCAGAAGCCTGTGAGGAATGAGCTTTCAATCAAGCAAGTCCAACGACACAAAGGCAGGGGATTTTGCATTCCATATTTATAAGCAAGTGAGTTGTTATGTAGGACTTGTTGATACTTTAAACAGTATTTCGAACTTCTCCTAGATCAAAACCCCCTTGATGGTTGACTCATTTAAAATGGAAGGTATTTGTCTATAAGCTTGTATACTTTGAGACTTGCCAGCAATTGAAAATATCCACAAACGATGATGAAAGCTGTCTTGGGCGGTAGTGGAATACGGAAAAGAAAACGGCAAAGAAATTGAAAGGAATATCAGGAGTCGCTAGCACCAGTTCTGTGCTACATACCGTGATGAATTTCACCCTCCATATGTCTGATTGGAACAGTTTGGAATGTATGAATAAAATATCCATTGTCTGTTAAAGTACCAATAATTTGATCAGTGGCTTCAGCATCCTGGTTACTGCACTGTTCAAAGAACCTGCTTACAATTTGTTGGCTCCTGTTTTTATTTTGAAGTTTAATAGGGAAAAACACTTTCTGTCTTAAATCCAGTTATTTCTAAAACACACTTACCTTGTTCATATCAAAATTTTACATGTATCTGGAGAATACAACAACTAATGCTTTATTCTTCAATTTGTCTACATACTACTTTGGAACATCTAGCATTAGAAATTTACAAAATATCAATGTTATAGATATTATAAGATTTATGAGTATGTTTAGAAATTCAGTACGAAAAGATGTATTTCTAGACTCAAAGTGGTGAAATTGGTCCTGGGCAGCAGTGCAAAATGGACGATAGCACAATGGAGCGCCAAAAACTGCACACAGTACTCTAACTGTGGCCTAACCAAGATTTTGTATGAATTCAGCATTACTTCTTTACTCTTGCACTCTATGACCCTATTTATAAACCGTAAAATGCTATCGGCCTATTCTAATGAATTTATCTACCTGCGTTCATATTCGCAGGGAATCATATATTTGAACCCTAGGTTTCTATGTCCATCCACACCCTTCAGCATCTTTCCTTTAAGTTTAAACCTCACAGTTTTCCACGTTAAATTGCATCGGCCTGCTCATTCCACTAACTGATATCTTCTCCTGCTTTTTTATAGTCTGTTGTACTTTTTGCCCAGTCCTCCACTATTATGTCCATATCCATTATATTTCCTCTTGTACTATATGCCTGTACTATTTTCCTTTGTATTCCTTTATTCTATCTAGATGGATTCTATCTTAATACAACTGTCTAGAACATCCTTATGTTCGAGCATTGTAATAGAATACTTTACTTACACTGGAACCCCATCTCCTTTTTTCCCTTCCTATCTCTCCTGAAAATGTTATAATAAGAACATAAGAGCAGGAGTAGGCCACATGGCCCCTTGAACCTGCTCCGCCATTCAATCAGATCATGACTGATCGTTGACCTCAACTCCACTTTCCTGCCCTCATATGGCTTGATTCCCCTAGAGTCCAAAAATCTGTCTATCTCAGCCTTGACTATATTCAACGACTGAGCATCCACAGCCCTCTGAAGTAAAGAATTCCAAAGATTCACAACCCTCTGAGTGAAGAAATTCCTCCTCCTCTCAGTCTTAAATGGCCGACCCCTTATCCTGCGACTATGCCCCCTAGTTCTAGACTCTTCAGCCATGGGAAACAACCTCTCAGCATCTACCCTGTCAAGCCCCCTCAGAATCTGATATGTTTCAATGAGATCACCTCTCATTCTTCTAAACTCCAGAGAGTATAGGTCCATTCTATTCAACCTCCCCTCATAGGACAACCCTCTCATCCCAGGAATTAAACTAGTGAACCTTCGCCCTGCCGTCTCTTAGATAAGGAGACCAAAACTGTACACAGTACTCCAGGTGAGGTCTCACCAAAGCCCTGTACAATTGTAGTAAAACTTCCTTACTCTTGTTCTCCAACCCCCGGCAATAAAGGCCAACATTCCATTTGCTTTCCTAATTGCTTGCAGTACCTGCATGCTAACTTCTGGTGTTTCTTGTACGAGGACACCTAACCCGCCCAATAAAATCTGTTCATTCCCCACGCGATTGTGGGTCAATTGGAGCCACTTAACGTGGCTTCCGGGTTTGCCGTCTGAAACCTGCGCAGCGGGAGGACTGCGCACCTGCATCACAGGCTGTCAGCTGGAGGAGCTCTACTTAAAGGGGCAGTCCTCCAAAGGCTGCTCCTGGAGTAAACACCCACACAGCACAATGGAACAGCACAAGGACAAGGCTGCTACAAGATTCAGCGATGCCTCACTGCAGGTGCTATTGGATGGGGTGAGGAGGAGGAGGGACATCTTCTACCTGGCGGACGGAAGGAAGTGGTCTGCCTCTGCCGCCAAGAAAGCCTGGCTCGAGGTAGCAGAGGAGGTCACCACAGCAGTAACATCTCCCACACCTGTATCCAGTGCAGAAAGCGCTTCAATGACCTAACTAAGACAGCCAAACTGAGTACACTTACTCATTCTCCTACATACCATCTTCCATATCACCAACTCTACCCCACAACTCATTCTGCACTGCCAACACTACTCTATCACATCACTCCTCACACCCACTGAAAGCTCATCCTCAACATATCTGCACTTCCTCAGCACTTCCTCACCTCCCCATTACTCACCCCACCACTATCACTCAACTCAATCCTCATACAATGTCATGGCTCTGTCTCATACTCACCCTCTGATGCATCTCTTTCACGGTCAGCCTCACCCAAACCAATGCATTCATTGTTTGGCCACATCACCATCATTCACTCACGCCTCTCTACTTTCTCCCCTTATAGGAGAAGAGAGCCCATAATGCACGGGAGAGGGCAAGGACTGGAGGGGAGGCCGCAACAGATAGTTGTCCTCACAGACGTGGAGCAGGAGGCTCTGGAGCTGAGCAGCACCCTCGAGCGCCTGTCCATAAGGAATGCTGAGACTGGCACCCGACAAACGTCTGGTGACAGAACTTTAACATTCAGCACTCAGAATATGAATTGATGTTAACATGCCTTGCCATCTTCAGCACCTCAGTATGCTCATCGTAACATGACACATCTGTGATCATGCTTAATATTGCCTTCTTTTCTCTTACAGGGCCTTCAGCGACCGTTGTGATGGCAGAGGGCGATTCCTCAGAGGACCTGCCAGCCTCTGAGGGGGCACCGTCACACCTGAGCTAGCCATCCACCAGCGCAGATACACACACCTCAGTGGGTTCCAGTCCACAGTTAGTTGGGGTTGCACATGGTGAGTCACCACACACGTGAGCACGAGCAGACACCGGTGGCAGGAGCAGCTGTGGACTGTCCACGTCGGTGGGAGCACTCGTCTCCAGGCTCTGCTCAGCTGGACACAGATGCCCTACCCTGGAGGCCATCCTTTAAAAGGAGAATGATCGAGGGGCAGCAGCACATTTGCAAGGTGCTGGAACAGGTGCCACGCGCACTCTCCACCACCATGCAGAGGATGGAGGAGTCCAACTCGTGCATGAATGGAATGGTGGCACAGGTACAGGAGGGAATCTCCGAGATACTGTCACAGGGACGTGAGGGCATCTCTGAGATAGTGTCGCGAGTAAGTGCGGGAATGTCTGCGATGGAGGGAAGGCTAGCGTCCATGGAGCTTCAAGCACGGCTCACAAATGAGTCCATTGAGGCCCTGACAATGGCCCTTCAGACTTAGGGGTGAACAACATTCTGCCGCCTTAAAGAGGCAGGCAGATGCACTAGCACTGGCCTTACAAGGCTTCACACATGTCTTCCAAACTGTTGTCCAGCAGAGTGGTAGGAGTTGTGTGGGCCTGGTCCAAGGGAGGGATGATGACGAAAGGGGACATGGTGGTGGGAACGCCACTCAAAGCGCTCCCATGTCTCATCCGTTGCCCCATTCTCAACTAGTACCCGCAATTCTGCCTCCTCTCCAGGTGGCCGAGACTGCTGCTGCACAGGTGCAGGTGGAGCAGTCTTTGGAGGGGCCCTCACGGGCACCGAAACCCAGAGGGCGTAGGCCCAAAGCATCTAATTGGTCAGGGCGTGAGCAAGTGGGGTACGGTAGCATAGTGGTTATGTTACTGGACTAGTAATCCAGAGGTCTGGACTAATAATCCGGAGTCATAAGTACAAATCCGGCCACGGCAGATGGGGAATTTAAATTCAATTAATTAAAATAAAATCTGGAATTAAAATACCAGTATCAGTAATGGTGGCCATGAAACTACCGGATTGTCGTAAAAACCCATTTGGTTCACTAATGCCCTTTAGGGAAGGAAACCTGCTGTCCTTACCCGGTCTGGCCTATATGTGACTCCAGACCCACAGCAATGTGGTTGATTCTTAATTGTCCTCTGAAATGGCCTAGCAAGCCACTCAGTTGTAAAATCTCGCTAAAAAAAGTCACAATAAGAATAAAACCGGACGGACCACTAGGCACCGGACACGAAAAAGGCAAACCAAGCCCAGTCGACCCTGCAAAGTCCTCCTCACTCACATCTGGGGACTTGTGCCAAAATTGGGAGAGCTGTCCCACAGACTAGTCAAGCAACAGCCTGACGTAGCCATATTCACAGAATCATACCTTTCAGCCAATGTCCCAGACTCTTTCATCACCATCCCTGGGTATGTCCTGTCCCACCGGCAGGACAGACCCACCAGAGGTGGCGGTACAGTGATATACAGTCAGGAGGGAGTGGCCCTGGCAGTCCTTAACGTTGACTCTGGACCCCATGAAATCTCATGGCACCAGGTCAAACACGAGCAACGAAACCTCCTGCTGATTACCACCGACCGCCCTCCCTCAGCTGATGAATCAGTCCTCCTCCATGTTGAACACCACTTGGAGGAAGCACTGAGGGTAGCAAGGGCACAGAATGTACTCTGGGTGGGGGACTTCAATGTCCATCACCAAGAGTGGCTCGGTAGCGCCACTACTGACCGAGCTGGCCGGGTCCTGAAGGACATAGCTGCCAGACTAGGCCTGCGGCAGGTGGTGAGCGAACCAACTCGAGGGAAAAACTTACTTGACCTCGTCCTCACCAATCTACCTGTTGCGGATGCATCTGTCCATGACAGTATTGGTAGGAGTGACCACCGCACAGTCCTTGTGGAGACGATGTCCCGTCTTCGCACTGAGGACACCATCCAACGTGTTGTGTGGCACTACCACCGTGCTAAATGGGATGGATTCAGAACAGATCTAGCAGCTCAAAACTGGGCATCTATGAGGCGCTGTGGGCCATCATCAGCAGTAGCAGAATTGTATTCCAGCACAATCTGTAACCTCATGGCCCAGCATATTCCTCACTCTACCATTACCAACAAGCCAGGGGATCAACCCTGGTTCAATGAGGAGTGTAGAAGAGCATGCCAGGAGCAGCACCAGGCGTACCTAAAAATGAGGTGCCAACCTGGTGAAGCTACAACTCAGGACTACATGCATGCTAAACAGCGGAAGCAACATGCCACAGACAGAGTTAAGCGATTCCACAACCAACGGATCAGATCAAAACTCTGCAGTCCTGCCACATCCAGTTGTGAATGGTGGTGGACAATTAAACAACTAACGGGAGGAGGAGGCTTTGTAAACATCCCCATTCTCAATGATGGCGGAGTCCAGCACGTGAGTGCAAAAGACAAGGCTAAAGCGTTTGCAACCATCTTCAGCCAGAAGTGCTGAGTGGATGATCCATCTCGGCCGCCTCCCAATATCCCCACCATCACAGAAGCCAGTCTTCAGCCAATTCGATTCACTCCACGTGATATCAAGAAACGGCTGAGTGCACTGGATACAGCAAAGGTTATGGGCCCCGACAATATTCCAGCTGTAGGGCTGAAGACTTGTGTTCCAGAACTAGCTGCGCCTCTAGCCAAGCTGTTCCAGTACAGCTACAACACTGGCATCTACCCGACAATGTGGAAAATTGCCCAGGTATGTACTGTCCACAAAAAGCAGGACAAATCAAATCCGGCCAATTACCGCCCCATCAGTCTACTCTCAATCATCAGCAAACTGATGGAAGGTGTCGTCGACAGTGCTATCAAGCGGCACTTACTCACCAATAACCTGCTCACCGATGCTCAGTTTGGGTTCCGCCAGGACCACTCGGCTCCAGACCTCATTACAGCCTTGGTCCAAACATGGACAAAAGAGCTGAATTCCAGAGGTGAGGTGAGAGTGACTGCCCTTGACATCAAGGCAGCATTTGACCGAATGTGGCACCAAGGAGCCCTAGTAAAATTGAAGTCAATGGGAATCAGGGGGAAAACTCTCCAGTGGCTGGAGTCATACCATGCACAAAGGAAGATGGTAGTGGTTGTTGGTGGCCAATCATCTCAGCCCCAGGACATTGCTGCAGGAGTTCCTCAAGGCAGTGTCTTAGGCCCAACCATGTTCAGCTGCTTCATCAATGACCTTCCCTCCATCATAAGGTCAGAAATGGGGATGTTCGTTGATGAATGCACAGTGTTCAGTTCCATTCGCAACCCCTCAGATAATGAAGCAGTCCGAGCCTGCATGCAGCAAGACCTGGACAACATCCAGGCTTGGGCTCATAAGTGGCAAGTAACATTTGCCCCAGACAAGTGCCAGGCAATGACCATCTCCAACAAGAGAGAGTCTAACCACCTCCATTCAACGGCATTACCATCGCCGAATCCCCCACCATCAACATCCTGGAGGTCACCATTGACCAGAAACTTAACTGGACCAGCCATATAAATACTGTGGCTATAAGAGAGGCCAGAGGCTGGGTATTCTGCGGCGAGTGACTCACCTCCTGACTCCCCAAAGCCTTTTCACCATCTACAAAGCACAAGTCAGGAGTGTGATGGAATACTCTCCATCTCTTGCCTGGATGAGTGCAGCTCCAACAACACTCAAGAAGCTTGACACCATCCAGGACAAAGCAGCCCGCTTGATTGGCACCCCATCCACTATCCTAAACATTCACTCCCTTCACCACCGGCGCACAGTGGCTGCAGTGTGTACCATCCATAGGATGCACTGCAGCAACTCGCCAAGGCTTCTTCGACAGCACCTCCCAAACTCGTGACCTCTACCACCTAAAAGGACAAGGGCAGCAGGTACATGGGAACAATACCACCTGCACGTTCCCCTCCAAGTCACACACCATCCCAGCTTGGAAATAAATCGCCGTTCCTTCATCGTCGCTGGGTCAAAATCCTGGAACTCCCTTCCTAACAGCACTGTGGGAGAACCTTCACCACACGGACTGCAGTGGTTCAAGAAGGCGGCTCACCACCACCTTCTCAAGGGCAATTAGGGATGGGCAATAAATGCCAGCCTCGCCAGCGATGCCCACATCCCATGAACGAATAAAAAAAAAACCTGCCACTACCTCTGCTGCAGCCACAGAGATGCACCAAGTCGAAGTAGTCGGAAGCGAAAGGCGAAGGTTTTGTAAGCATGAAGGGTATGCACAAGGGTGTTTGACAGACTGTCATGTTTTTTATTTACATTTGATTTTTGTTAATGGCACATTAAATATTATTATTGTCACCATTACTGCCATGTCTTGGCCATGCTTGACTGGCTTCTGTAATAAGGCCCTTTCATGAGGTTCACCATGAACGCCTACACTTAATGCCAACCATTAGGTCATTCTACAATGAGCGTATATGTAGTTGCAGGACTGTTCTGTGCAGGGGCTGGGAGGGTGCTCTATCCAGGTGGTGAGGACTGGACTCTTCACACTGTCTGATGTTAGGAGAACCATTCACATATCGGTGACTCCCTGGCCTCACGAGCAGCCAGGTGAGCCGCTGTTCTGCCCATGGGTTGCTCCTGCTCCTCTTGCTCAACCGCCTCCTCCTCCTTTTCCTCCTCTTTCTCAATGTGGGTGGCAGATGTGGATGGGGGCCCCCTAAAGCGGCACCCCTCTCTGTTGTGCCATGTTGTGCAGGACACAACATGCTACTATAATGCTTCCCACTCTGTCTGGTGCGTATTGATGCGCTCCCCCAGAATGATCAAGGCACCTGAAGTGCATCTTGAGCAGCCCTATAGCCTGCTCAATTTTAGACCTGGTAGCGATATGACTGTCGTTATATCGACGCTGTTGCTTGGTGATGGTGTCCCTCAGAGGTGTCACGAGCCACATGTGCAGGGGGTATCCTTTGTCCCCGAGGAGCCAGCCCTTAAGGGTGTTCAGTGTTTGGAAGAGGGGCGGGATGTTGGATTCCCAGAGGGTGAAGGAATCATGGCAGCTGCCAGGGTATCTGGCGCACACATAAAGGAATTTCTTGCGGTGGTCGCAAAGGAGCTGAGTGTTGATGGAGTGATAGCCCTTCCTGTTGATGAACAGTCCTGGCTCGTGTGGAGGTGCTCGTATTGCTTTATGGGTGCAATCGATTACACCCTGCACCCGTGGGAAGCCAGCCACAGCGTGGAATCCCACTGCTCTCTCCGTCTGGCTGAGGTCATTCATGGGGAAGTTGACATAGTGCGAGGCCCTGCGAAACAAGCCGTTGGTGACCTGCCTTATGCACTTGTGTGCAGACAACTGAGAGACCCCGGCGATGTCCCCGGTGGCACCCTGGAATGATCCAGAGGCGAAGGAGTTGAGGGCAGTGGTGACTTTGACAACGACAAGTAAGGAGATGCTGCTTGGCACAGCCCCGAGCAGCTCGGCATGAAGGAGGCTGCAGATGCCTGCGACTACCTGGCGACTGACTCTGGGCCTCCGTATGCACTGCTCCTCAGAGAGGTCCAGGAAGCTGAACCTCGATTTGTAGACCCTGTTGCGAGGGTAGTGCCTCCTGCGAAGTCGCTCTCTCTGTGTTTGCCCTCCGTGCTCTTGTGCAGGTGCCTGTGGCGCAGCACTGTGTTGTGGAGCTCCATGTGGCGGAGGTGGACGCCGTGCCTGGTGAGGCTGGTGATGTTGCTTGTCCTCGGATGAAGTGGTGAATGCAGCCATGGCGCCCCCCATCCTGACGGTGTGAGTTTGAGGGGGTCCGCAAAGTAGTTAAATATGATTGCACAGCAGAGTTTCAGGTGGAAAGTAAGAATTTTGAGTGAAAATACAAAGGTCTGAAGTGACAGAGTGCCCTACTGCAATAAATGAGGTTTTCTCCCCACCTGTCAAATAATTATTTGCATCTCCCACTGGCTGCTGGCTGAAACACGTCTGTTGCAACAGGGAGTGTTTCCCACAGCACGGGAAACACGCTGAGGATCCTTCAAAATCACACCCCTGCCAAAATGTCTAGTCAATCAAGTAGTTCAAGTACCTCAACTATTGGAGAAACTATGCAAATTATCATCCTGCCGGCTTTAATTTCCGGTGGGACTCCCGCATTTGGGAGCCACGTGCGCACCCAAACACGTCACAGGGGATCCCAGAATTCAGCGGGTTACCCGCTCGGCATTTTACCGATTTTTGGAGCCCCCCGCCCCCAATGCACCCGATCCGTCACCCAAAAATCGGCCCCAAACTGTCTACATCCCTTTGCAGTCTCTTTGTGTCCTCCTCACAGCTTACTTTCCCAACTAGTTTTGTATCGTCAGCAAACTTGGATACATTCAAGTCATCTAAGTCATTAATATAGATTGTAAACAGCTGAGGCCCAAGCACCAATCCTTGCAGCAGCGCACTAGTTACAGCCTGCCAGCCTGAAAATGACCCATTTATTCCTACTCTCTGTTTTTTGTCCATTAACCAATCCTCTATCCACACAAATATATTATCCCCAATTCCATGAGCCCTTATCTTGTGTAACAACCTTTTATGTGGCATCTTATCGAATGCCTTTTGAAAATCCAAATATACGACATCCACCGGTTCCCCTTTATCTACCCTGCTAGTTACATCCTCAAAAAACTCTAATAGGTTTGGAAAACACGATTTCCCTTTCATAAAACCATGCCGACTCTGTTCAATCATATTATGATTTTCGAAATGCCCTGTTATCATTTCCTTATTAATGGATTCCAGCATTTTCCCAACAACTGATGTCAGGCCAACTGGCCTATAGTTCCCTGTTTTCTCTCTCCCTCCTTTCTTGAATAGCGGGGTTACATTTGCTTCCTTCCAATCTCCTGGGACCATTCTAGAATCTAGGGAATTTTGGAAGATCACAACCAATGCATCCACTGTCTCTGCAGCCACCTCTTTTAGAACCCTCGGATGTAGGCCATCAGGTCCAGGGGATTTATCGGCTTTTAGTCCCAATAGTTTCTCAAGTACTTTTTCTCTACTGATATTAATTACTTTAAGTTCCTCACTCTCATTAGACCTTTGGTTCCTCTCTACTTCTGCTATTCTTTTTGTGTCTTCTACTGTGAAGACAGATACAAAATATTTGTTTAACGCATCTGCCATTTTCTGATTCCCCATTATAATTTCTCCTGTCTCAGCTTCTAAGGGACCATTAACCTTTGCTACTTTCTTCCTTTTTACATACTTGTAGGAGCTCTTACAACTCATTTTTATATTTCTTGCTAGTTTACTTTCATATTCTATTTTCTCCCTTTTTATCATTTTTTTGGTCGTCCTTTGCTGGTTTCTAAAACTCTCCCAATCCTCAGGCTAACTACTCTTCTTGGCAACATTATAGGCCTCTTCTTTTAATCTAATACTATCCTTAATTTCTTAATTAGGCAAGGGTGGATCACGTTTCCCGTGGAGTTTTTATTTCTCAATGGATTGTATATTTGTTGAGACTATTGAAATATTTCCTTAAATGTTTGCCATTGCTTTTCAACTGTCAGACCCTTTAATTTAATTTCCCAATCTACCTTAGCCGACTTGCCCCTCATACCTATGTAATTGGCTTTATTTAAGTTTAAGATTCTAGTTTCTGATTTAAGTACGTCACTCTCAAACTCAATGTGAAATTTTATCATACTATGATCACTCTTCCCCAGAGGATCTCTTACTGTGAGATTACTAATTAACCCTGTCTCATTACATAATACAAGATCTAAAATAGCTTGTTCCCTGGTTGGTTCCATGATGTATTGCTCTAGGAAACCATCTCAAATGCATTCCATGAACTCGTCCTCCAAACTACCTTTGCCAATTTGATTTGCCCAGTCTATACGAAGATTAAAGTCCCCCATGATTACTGCATCACTTTTGATACAAGCTCCCATTATTTCACGATTAATACTCTGTCCAACAGTATTGCTACTATTAGGGGGCCTATAAACTATTCCCACCGGTGTTTTCTGCCCCTTGTTATTTCTTATTTCCACCCATGCTGATTCTACTTCCTGATCTTCTGAGCCAAGGTCCTTTCTCACCACTAATCAGAAATATTACACTCCTAGTCCTGTCCAAACTTAGCCACAACTCCATTGTATCTACTGTATCATGATCATGCATATATAGTTCTAACTCTCCAATTTTATTTTGAATGCTTTTTGCATTCACGTACATATCATTCACTCCTGATTCCAATTTTTTGGAATGTTGCCCCTTATTCTTTTTCCTGTTTTTGCCGTATATCTTTTTGATTCTCCTTGTCCCTTCTACAAAAGTGTTTTTATCTTTCACTACCTCAAACCATCTTTCTCCTCTGGCAACATTTTCTCACTTTTTATTTCACTTTTATTCCAACAGCTTTTTTAACCCTCCTATCCCTCTGTAGTCTCAATCCTAGACTTTCCCCGCCTTCCGACAGTATTAAAGTTTAAATCTTCTCCTACTGCTCTATCTACCCTCTCCGCAAGGACGTTGGTGCCATTCTGTTCCAATGGAGCTGTCCCTTTGGTATAGCCGTCCCTTCTTCCAGAACTCACTTCAACACCAAAGGAATATGAACCCTTCAATCCTGCAATATCCCTGTAGCCATGAGTTAAACTCCCTAATCTTAATCTCGTTAACCTTCCCAGTGTGTGGCAATGTGCTCCCCCTGGATACACTAAAGATCCATGATGACCCGCACATTGCATTCCACATACAGTACAAGGGTTCCTTCCACTGCCACCTAGTTTCATTTAAAATGTGGCTAGTATTATCCTGAATTCCCATTGGTAGCAAAATCTGCTTATCCACTTTACACAAGTATTAATTCTAGATAAATGTCTCTCATTTATCATCCTGGTCTTGTAGACAAATGCCTTATCAGTGGCAATTTTCAATTTGGGTAAAACAACCCCCTTTAAATCTGATATGTTCATCTTTCACCAAAAATTTTAAAAAGCAGGCAGCTTTTTTGTTGGTGGGTGGTAGAAAACAATCCAATAATGGATTGTTGGGATTTTAACAAAGAAAAGAAAACAGGTCACATACCTGCTTTCACCTTTTGCTCACAGTGATTGCTGATGACAATTATTCAAAAAAGCCATTGAGTGTTGGGAAGTGGGAGTGTAAGGACAGAAAATCATGGGAAGCGAGAGACTTAGTACTTCTTCTAAACATCCACCCAGCCCATCCTTAGTGATTACACATTACGTCCAGGGTGGTATCAGCCTGAATACCTAGTTACACTCAAGTATTTTGAGGAAACAGGCCATGACTATTTTAAACAGGTGTGTTTATAAAATGAAACAATTCCCCAGTGGAATAGTCTCTGAATTACTTTTCATCCATATAACCAGTTTAATAGGAGCATGACCATGCATTTCTAAAATAGTTGTAAAGCCTTCACACCTAGTAACCCTTCCCCAGTGACTCATTAGTTCACCATAAGGTCACTGTACATAAATTATTAATTTATTGTCTCATTCAAACAAGCACAGTGGTGGGACTGAGAGCATAAAGTGGTGTTAGAGTGAATTTATAAACTGTGCAAATCTTTTTTGGTGGAGTGCCAAAAAAACTCCCAGAAAAAAGTAAAATCAACTGATTCACTTTGATTTATTAACAGCCTACGCAACCTCCCAATGTCTACCAACATTCATGACACCTAAGATTACAAAGTTATCAAAAGGATATTTGTGAAAAGATGTGCTAGAATGTCTATTTAACATGTTTTGCTTTGTTTAGATTATTGCACTAGTTATTCAACACTTACATGTTTCAGTGTTTTTTTTCTCACAGACTAATCCTTTGCCATCTCCTTTATTACCAAAGTAGCTTGCATGCTAGAAATTTTGAGGCTGATAAATGTTCACTTTTTTCAAAAAACTATCTTCAAAAAGGCCACAGATTCCAAAAGTAATGAGCACAATTTGTTTTCTGCTAGTACATTTTGCATGTGCCTTTGGCAGTAATTCCACTAGTGGCCCAAATAGATGGTCCCAAAGTTGCTACCTTCCTTCTTGGCCAGGTTTCTGGAGGTTTGGGGAGGGCGCAGGAATGCAGCAGAAATGCGCTCTCCCTGCCCATATCACAAGGTGCCCTAATTTGTTAGGCCAAGCCATTATTTTGTCACAGTCGCACTGCTAGCATGGGGCTAACCCATGGAAGTGCCCCTTGTGAGACCCAAAAGATTTTTTTTGCAGGAAATGGGCCAGGATTTTCACATGGACACCTTTGGATGATGTGTGGTAAGTCTCTAATTGAGATTGTGCAAGCCAGAAGCTGTGATTTGTGTGCTGGTGATCAATAATGCCAAGCTTTTTTATAGGGATTCTGGCTGTCCCTTTTGAAGCAGCAGGGTGCCACTCTGAAATGACACTAGCTCCATCATTTAAAGGACCCCATCCCTGGGAATTGGGACTGGATCACTGGAAGGTCAAAACAGTGGGCAGAAGGTCTGCCCTGCTGTATTCCCACTCAGGCAATGGAACAACGGAATTTATATCTCTAGTTGCTCCAGAAATGTTACCAGATATCAAAGGGTTAATATTCCAGAAGATAAACATTTCCCTGAAAGTTAAAGTCTAAATACACAGCAAGAATGGGGATTGAGGTAGGGCCCCTGCTCCTTCACTTTTGGGAACTGAAATCGAATCCAGTTCAGACTGATGGGATGAATTGTCCTTTCTCTAGTGGCTTAAATGGTTTGAAGTGATATGAGTCTGAACAGTCCTAGTCCAGTCACTAGTGGTTGTTAGTCTATTATATAAAATTGACCTTAACGTCCAGTTCATTGAACAATAATCCATAGCTGATCACCAGGAAATAACACAGTAAGGATAGATCGAACCATTGAAATGTATATTTCTCATCAGTTATTGGTGATACTGTGAAAATGTCAATAGGATTTGTTGTTAGGTTCATGTTAGTAACGGTTGTGCACATGACTGACAAAGTCACCTTGCCATCTTATACAACCCATTAACAACTGCTATCTTTAAATTGATCAGCAACTGATTTGTCCCTTATCTAAAATTGAAATGTTACCATCTTCGTTTAATCACAAATATGAGTAAATAAATACTGCTTGAAGGGTTTTTATGTTGTCCTTTTGAACTTTTAAGTATAGCTTTAACGCATATTCTAGAGAAAATGATTTTCATTGATGTAAACTCCAAAATTCTTTGAAATGATACCAGGAAGATTAAAACAGTGGTACTGCTACAGCTATGCTATATTAAAATGAATACCCTCTGAAGGTCAACATTAAAGGCATGTTTGGAAAGACTGAATGTAATTAAGGTTCTGTCTACTTAGTAACTCCCAAGACTGCAAATATGGCCCCTGACACATAAATGAACTAGATGTAAATATTTTATGTAAAGTTCATGTTATTTAGAATTTAGTTTCCAAAAGGTACATCCTAGTCCTGTCAGTATCTGTGACATTACAAGGAAAAGATAGCAACAGAGTGGACAGATCCTAAAAAGATTTACATCTCAAAAGGCTTTGTGGAACGTTAATTGAAGAATATCCCTGGGGGTCTTGTGAGGAAGCAAACCTGCAGCAGAGGCCACTGGAATAAATCTGGATTCATTATAACACTCAGGCATTTGGCTGTCTGAGACGCAACTGTACATTATAATAACAACTGATCTGCCTCAGGCTCAAGGATTATCCCAGCTCATGGCTAGCTGATGTTAGAATTGAGAACCCTGATGAAATGCTGCACCATCAGATCACAGCAGGCCATGACTGCTTGAACAACTGTACTTCAAACCGCTACCCTACCTCGGTTCCTCCAAGAACCAGCTTGATTCATCACAGACTGGTGTTACAAAGAACCTTAGCTAATGGTCTAACAAATGGAACTTTTTTGAACTAACTATCTAATCAAACCTTTGAAAGCTTCTGTGCCAAAATGAAAAAGCAAGAATTTCAATTTTATTTCCTTCAAAGGATACATTAATGGAGAAATGCCCTGTGGCTCTAGTCATGTCCCAATTTCTACTTTATAACATTCTGTATTCTTCATTAATATATAATAAATAATTTGTAAAGAAGATTTATGGTCTGCATTGATTATAGTACAAGACTCCCCTCAATTACTATACAGCTTTCAGCTTTGCATCAGTGCAGATTGTGCAGTATAACTTGAATTCTGGTGAGCAGTGAGAGACCACCTCAAGAAGGTAGCTCACCAAGCTTCAACATCACATCGGCTGCAGTATAACTACAACTGGTGCAAAGCAAACTTTTAAAAGTCTCCAGCGACTTGGATTACCAGAATCATTTCAAATCTTCATTTTAATCCTGCTTGATATTGGCAAAGAGTCAACCATCCCTTCGGCTCATCATTAACCAGCACTTGGATATCATTGAATTGAACTCCATGTATGCTGTGAGCACATGTGCACCAGAGCACCATCTTTCCTGCCCAAAGCATGACACAAAGCTGAAAGTATAACTCGAGTATGCTGGCTCTGTATTGCTGTAAGTAGTTACTGGTCTCAAACTTGTAGCAAATTAGCACCATTAGTCTTAGCACCAGGCTAACAATGCTAGGGTTTCTAAAGGTTGGCATGGAGATTTTTAAATATTTAATTGTAGGCATGAACAAACCTATATTATATAAAAAATTACACTCAGCAAACCCTTATTTGATAATATGTTACAAACAATTACACTCAAAGACTTTAAATGCTTATCAGAACTCAGCAGTATAATTAACTAATACATTCTGTAAACGATTTTCAGTGGAACAACTATTAATATTTCCCCAATTTACAATAAACGACACCCAGTTCAACAAAATATTACATGATAATAAAAATGCAGATAACTTGAAACCAACAACACACATCTAGTATTCACATGATTGAAGTTGTACTATCATCTTCTGCTAGCCTCAAGTTTTCTTAAAGCATCACAAAATTATATTAAGCTTCTCTACGATGTAGCCTAGTATCCATATATATGAATCCAATATAGATATGCATAATTTTTGCTGTGGCATCAAGGAGAGGTGAATAGTTTTCCAGCATCTTAGTATATTGTATTCCTTTATTTATTGGCACCTCTACTTTTCTTTGTTTTATTTTTCCTCTGCTCCTCTTCTGAAGGAAGTTAATCATGCTGGGGTACAGTCCTACAAGCACCAGTAACCCGCCAACACATTGGGCCTTTCTTATTTCTTCAGTGAGGCCGGATTCTCCTCTTCAGGGCGGCGGTTAAGCAGGGTAGTATTCTGGCCTCCTCTTTATGTCCACCCTAGCTCCAACCCATCTTCATGGGTGGGTCTGATTAGAGATGCATTGTGGTCTACCATCAAAAGGGAACCCATCAGTTCAGACAGCAGAATCCCATTGATGCTGTAGTAGAGACACCTCCATAACATCAAACGTTCTAATGAGGGACCTTAAAGGAGCAGAAGATTGGAATGAAGACTCCCATTGATGGACTTGGCCAATAAAGGGATGAAGGGATAAAGGGAATGCAGGAACAGAAAGATCTGGGGGTGTACATACACAAATCTTTGAAGTTGGCAGGCCAAGTTGAGAAGGCTGTTAAAAAAGCATATGGGATCCTGGACTTTATTAATAGAGGCATAGAGTACAAAAGCAAGGAAGTTACGCTAAACCTTTCTAAAACACTGGTTAGGCCTCAGCTGGAGTATTGCGTTCAATTCTGGGCACTGCATTTTAGGAAGGATGTCAAGGCCTTAGAGAAGGTGGGATTGTTCTCCTTAGGGCAGAGAAGGTTAAGAGGAGATTTGATAGAGTTGTTCAAAATCATGAACGGTTTTAACAGAGTGAATAAGGAAAATTTGTTTCCAGTGGCAGAAGGGTCGGTAACCAGAGGAAGCAGATTTAAGGTGATTGACAAAAGAAGCAGAGGTGACATCAGGAAACATTTTTTTACACAGCGAATTGTTATGATCTGGAATGCACTGCCTGAAAGGGTGGTGGAAACAGATTAAATAATAACTTTCCAAAGGGAATTTGGAAAAATACTTGAAGGGAAAAAAATTGCAGGGCTTTGGGGAAGAGCGGAGAGTGGGACTAATTGGATAGCTCTTTCAAAGAGTCGGCACAGGCACAATGGGCAGAATGGCCTCCTTCTGCACTATACTATGATACTATGATACCTAGGCCTTCAGCAGGCGAGTCTCTGGGACCATATGGAGAGAGATGAAACCACTACAAGATCCTCTCCCTTCAATTGGGTGAAAACCATCCTACCCTGGGGCTGACTGCAACCTTCCACATGGCAGCCTTAGGAAGCAGTGTGACTGTGGCAGAAAGCAGAAAAATCTGTTGGGACCCCAGTCCCCGCCTACCTCCTCCTGCTATTTGCATGCGGTGGGTGGGGAAGGAATGGGCAGCAGTGATCCTGGTCAAATAACAAGGAGGCGATAGGTCTCACTGCCCAAATCTGTGCGCACCCTAGCTGACTAAATAGCAATCATGAGTGGGAACCCTGGCTGATTTCCTCCTGTCTAATCCAGAGACAGTGAAATCCTTTGTAGTACCCCAAACACTCCCCAGGCTAAGATCAATTAACAGTATCAGACTTGATATTGATTCTGGGACTTTCCTGATGGTGCATTTAGTCACCAAGGCACTGAGGTGGCCCTACTTTTCACTGTTAATTCATATTATAATATAAGACGCAGTGGATTAAAGATACTATGCAGTACTTAAGAATGCTATGCATCCTCTCTTATTGATGGAATGTGGCCTCATGTTTCATTCAGAAGCGCTATCTTATTAGTGAAACCACTAAAAGTGGTCTCAGTGACAAAATAAATGTGGCTGCCCAAATCTGAATGGGTCCCACCTCCAGCTGCTGCCTTTCCTTCATTTATTTGGCTCTTATACATGATAATAAAGAAGGTATTAGTAACAGAGCTGATTGTCTATCAGCTTGCTAGCTTCCATTTCTTTTGTCTAACCTCACAGACATTGGCATGATTCTCTCTCACTGCATGTCACAATCACTTTCCAGTTCTCTGCAGTTCTCCAACATCAATGAGCCTGTACTATTTTCCCTTTTTCACAGCATGTTATGATCTTTATCTTGCTGCTGTCTCCAGTCAATAACCAGTCTCAATAACCAACTTGTCCATCTTGTTATTTACGACTATTGTTCTCCACTTCTGACCCTGTCTTCATCCATTTTATTCTTTCCCTTGATGTTACTTATTCGTCTTTTCCTCTCACTTTCACTACTTTTGACTCCACTTGCTATACTTTATAGCCTTGATTTTAACTCAAGCGGGAGTTAGTTCGGCATGAGTGGGGAGAATGGCGAGTGTTAAGCTCGCATGGCCGCGCTGGGGTGAGACCCGTGCAATTTTAACTTCCAGGCCTTATATCCATCTCATAGATGAGTCTCCCATCCGGTCCTGGCAGGAATCAATACCTGACTGGTGAGCAAGAATGAAATTCGGGCGGCAGGAGAGCCACTGAGTCGATTGGTGGGGGGCGGGGGGGGGGGGGGGGCGGAGGTCATCATGGCCAAGGGAGAGGTGGATGCTCCACTGCTCCATGCAGGGGCGGGCCAAGGTTTCCTACTCCACCTGACCCTGAAGGAAACCACCCCCCACCAACCCCCAAAATATGACCTTCCTGGCCCTCTTCTGAGCCTGCCCGGTTTCTCTGGTGGCTCTCGCACTCGGTTGCACATTAAAATCACATCAGGGTTTTATTTATGCCATAAGCACCTGACATTTGCATATATATGAGGCCCTTGCCTGCCTGAAGGGAGTGCCTCACATATAGCCCGAATCATGCTTGTTGAAATGCTGCTGTCCTGGAGGGAAGAGCATTTCAACAAGCACCAGAGCATTTCATTCTTAACTGTACGTGTCTCCCAAGCCTGTCTGTTCACCTATTTGACTCAATCTCCCAATCCATTCCTTCCTTTACTCCCTCATTCTTGACTATACTTCTGATCCAAAGTAATCCCACCCTGCTGCTTGCTTAGATTCTGTGAACCAGCCCATCCCTTTCCACAACTCCTCTCAATTTTCGCTCCTGGCCTAACCTTCTTATTCTCACCACTCATGAGTTAATCTTTCTGTTCTTTCCAACTTATTCTTAACTTCTAAAAATCAACACTCGCTTTCAAGCCAACACCTGAAGTAACAGAACAGAAAACAACTCCTACAAAAAAATGGGATACGAGAGGCACCATTTGAGACTTGAGCAGAATGCAGTGCAGGATATAATGCGAGCCAATATGTTACCTGAGCAGGTTTAGATTTTGTTCATTTAAATTAAATATTCTAGAGGAAACAATGAAACATAGAAAATAGGAGCAAGAGTAGGCCATTCGGCCCTTCGGGCCTGCTCCACCATTCAAAATGATCATGGCTGATCGTCTAACTCAGTACCCTGTTCCTGCTTATTCCCCATATCCCTTGATCCCTTTAGCATTAAGAAATATATCTATCTCCTTCTTGAATACATCTAATGACTTGGCCTCCATTGCCTTCTGTGGTAGAGAATTCCACAGGTTCACCACCCTCTGAGTGAAGAAATTTCTCCTCATCTCAGTTCTAAATGGCATAATCCGTATCCTGAGACTGTGACCCCTGGTTCTGGACTCCCCAGCCATCGGGAACATCCTCCCTGCATCTAGTCTGTCTAGTCCTGTTAGAATTTTATACGTTTCGATGAGATCACCTCTCATTCTTCTAAACTCTAGTGAATATAGGCCTAGTCGACCCAATCTCTCCTCATACGTCAGTCCTGCCATCCCAGGAATCAGTCTGGTAAACCTTCGTTGCACTCCCTCCATGGCAAGGACATCCTTCCTCAGATAGGGAGACCAAAACTGCACACAATACTCCAGATGTGGTCTCACCAAGGCCCTGTATAACTGCAGTAAGACATCCCTGCTCCTGTACTCAAATCCTCTTGCAATGAAGGCCAACATACCATTCGCCTTCCTAACTGCTTGCTGCACCTGAATGCTCGCTTTCAGCGACTGGTGTACAAGGACACCCAGGTCTCGTTGCACCTCCCCTTTTATTAAGCACTTATTTAAGAGAACTTCTTTGTAATCTTATAAATATTGTAGTAAATATCCTGATGCTCACTGAATCTGAACGATGTTGTCCTGCAGTATTTGTCCTCTATTGATACCTTCTTAGTGGAAATGGGATCTTGTGGATTCCTTTATTTCGTTCCAGCGCTGAGGCGAAGCACCAACTTCAAAATGTGGTGTTTCAGCATTGCCTGCCACGCTCACACATTTGTGTGCGCTGTCAATGCAATAGCTAAATGTTTACAGATTATCTGCAAATACCTCGACACCAGGTGACATTCGAGATGGCACAGATACTGTTATTAACTATTATAATGTCTGTGAAGTCTGTCAAAATACAGTCAATTGGGGTAAAATCCAACTTTGGCGGGGGCGCAAAACGGACAGTGGCGCATCGACCACCAATCACACACTGCCCGATTTGTGCCCCTCCCCCCACGTTGAATTTTACCTCCAACATGTTTTAAATGTGCAATCTGTTCCTATTTTCTGACAGGATTTTAAAAGTTGCCTTGTAAAAATAAAAGATTGCTTGACAAATCAATAACTTAGGAACAATTTCAAAGGCTCTAATAACATTTTATTTCTCTGCTCCAGAATTTTGCTTTTACATGGGTGGGACTGAGAGACATGTCAGAAAAATCAATTTCTGTAAAGTTTGTCAAAGTCTAGTCAGCTAGCATTTGCAATACATAGATATACGTAGAAGTTAGAACACAGAAATGGGCCATTCGGTCCAACCAGTCTGTGTTGGCATTTACCCTCCACGCAAGCAAATAGTTCCAATCACATTTACTCACCCTGTTACCATATCCCTTCAACCCCTTTTCCTTCATCTACCTATCCAATCTAATCTTGAATGTTGGCACAGTTTCTGCCTCAACCACTAACTCTGGAAGTGATTTCCATAGCCTCACTTCTCTCTGTGTAAATAAGTTTCCACTGCCCATTGATTTAATCTCTTCCATTTAATCTTGCATCTATGGCCTCTTGAATTTGACCCCTCAACTGCTAGAAACTGAGATGAGGAGAAACTTCTTCACTCAGAGGGTGGTAGGTCTGTGGAATTTGCTGCCCCAGGAAGCTGTGGAAGCTACATCATTGAATAAATTCAAAGCAGAAATAGACAGTTTCTTAGAAGTGAAGGGAATTAGGGGTTATGGGGAGCGGGCAGGAAATTGGACATGAATTTAGATTTGAGGTTAGGATCAGATCAGCCATGATCTTATTAAATGGCAGAGCAGGCTCGAAGGGCCGATTGGCCTATTCCTGCTCCTATTTCTTATGTTCTTAAACAATCTGTTTCTATTTATTCTGTTCCATCCTTTGATGATTTTAAACACTGCTATTATATCGCCCCCTAATCTTTGTTGTTCTAACATGAAAAGACACAATTTTTTAGTCTTTCTTTGTATTTGTATTTCTTCATACCAGGCAGCAGCCTCGTGAATCTGCATTGTACTCTCTGTAAAACCTCAATATCCTTCATAAAGTATAGAGCCCAATGCTGAGGTTTTATTAATGTTTCGTATAGGTGCATCATTACCTCTTGGCTGTTATATTCTCTACCACTTGAAATAAAACCTAGAATTCTATCAGATTTTTTTTTCAGCCTTAACAACCTGAGGTGCTGCCTTTAATGTCCTGTGACCCGATACTCCCAAATCATAGAATCATAGAATCATAGAAGTTTACAACATGGAAACAGGCCCTTCGGCCCAACATGTCCATGTCGCCCAGTTTATACCACCAAGCTAGTCCCAATTGCCTGCACTTGGCCCATATCCCTCTATAACCATCTTACCCATGTAACTGTCCAAATGCTTTTTAAAAGACAAAATTGTACCCGCCTCTACTACTGCCTCTGGCAGCTCGTTCCAGACACTCACCACCCTTTGAGTGAAAAAATTGCCCCTCTGGACCCTTTTGTATCTCTCCCCTCTCACCTTAAATCTATGCCCCTCGTTATAGACTCCCCTACCTTTGGGAAAAGATTTTGACTATCGACCTTATCTATGCCCCTCATTATTTCATAGACTTCTATAAGATCACCCCTAAACCTCCTACTCTTCAGGGAAAAAAGTCTCAGTCGATCCAACCTCTCCCTATAAGTCAAACCATCAAGTCCCGGTAGCATCCTAGTAAATCTTTTCTGCACTCTTTCTAGTTTAATAATATCCTTTCTATAATAGGGTGACCAGAACTGTACACAGTATTCCAAGTGTGGCCTAACCAATGTCTTGTACAACTTCAACAAGACATCCCAACTCCTGTATTCAATGTTCTGACCAATGAAACCAAGCATGCTGAATGCCTTCTTCACCACCCTATCCACCTGTGACTCCACTTTCAAGGAGCTATGAACCTGTACTCCCAGATCTCTTTGTTCTATAACTCTCCCCAACACCCTACCATTAACGGAGTAGGTCCTGGCCCGATTCGATCTACCAAAATGCATCACCTCACATTTATCTAAATTAAACTCCATCTGCCATTCATCGGCCCACTGGCCCAATTTATCAAGATCCCGTTGCAATCCTAGATAACCTTCTTCACTGTCCACAATGCCACCAATCTTGGTGTCATCTGAAAACTTACTAACCATGCCTCCTAAATTCTTATCCAAATCATTAATATAAATAACAAATAACAGCGGACCCAGCACCGATCCCTGAGGCACACCGCTGGTCACAGGCCTCCAATTTGAAAAACAACCCTCTACAACCACCCTCTGTCTTCTGTCGTCAATCCAATTTTGTATCCAATTGGCTACCTCACCTTGGATCCCGTGAGATCTAACCTTATGTAACAACCTACCATGCGGTACCTTGTCAAAGGCTTTGCTGAAGTCCATGTAGACCACGTCTACTGCACAGCCCTCATCTATCTTCTTGGTTACCCCTTCAAAAAACTCAATCAAATTCGTCAGACATGATTTTCCTCTCACAAAACCATGCTGACTGTTCCTAATCAGTCCCTGCCTCTCCAAATGCCTGTAGATCCTGTCTCTCAGAATACCCTCTAACAACTTACCCACTACAGATGTCAGGCTCACCGGTCTGTAGTTCCCAGGCTTTTCCCTGCCGCCCTTCTTAAACAAAGGCACAACATTTGCTACCCTCCAATCTTCAGGCACCTCACCTGTAGCTGTCGATGATTCAAATATCTCTGCTAGGGGACCCGCAATTTCCTCCCTAACCTCCCATAACATCCTGGGATACATTTCATCAGGTCCCGGAGATTTATCTACCTTGATGCGCGTTAAGACTTCCAGCACCCCCCTCTCTGTAATATGTACACTCCTCGAGACATCACTATTTATTTCCCCAAGTTCCCTAACATCCAAGCCTTTCTCAACCGTAAATACCGATGCAAAATATTCATTCAGGATCTCACTCATCTCTTGTGGTTCCGCACATAGATGACCTTGTTGATCCTTAAGAGGTCCTACTCTCTCCCGAGTTACTCTTTTGCCCTTTATGTATTTGTAGAAGCTCTTTAGATTCACCTTTGCCTTATCTGCCAAAGCAATCTCATGTCCCCTTTTTGCCCTCCTGATTTCTCTCTTAACTCTACTCCGGCAATCACTATACTCTTCAAGGGATCCACTTGATCCCAGCTGTCTATGCATGTCATATGCCTCCTTCTTCTTTCTGACTAGGGCCTCAATCTCCCGAGTCATCCAAGGTTCCCTACTTCTACCAGTCTTGCCCTTCACTTTATAAGGAATGTGCTTACCCTGAACCCTGGTTAACACACTTTTGAAGGCCTCCCACTTACCAGACGTCCCTTTGCCTGCCAACAGACTCTCCCAATCAACTTCTGAAAGTTCCTGTCTAATACCATCAAAATTGGCCTTTCCCTAATTTAGAATTTTAACTTTTGGGCCAGACCTATCATTCTCCATAGCTATCTTAAAACTAATGGAATTATGATCACTGGTCCCAAAGTGATCCCTCACTAACACTTCTGTCACCTGCCCTTCTTTATTTCCCAAGAGGAGGTCAAGTTTTGCCCCCTCTCTAGTCGGGCCATCCACATATTGAATGAGAAATTCCTCCTGAATACACTCAATAAATTTCTCTCCATCCAAGCCCCTAATGCTATGGCTGTTCCAGTCAATGTTGGGAAAGTTAAAGTCCCCTACTATTACCACCCTATTTTTCTTGCAGCTGTCTGTAATCTCCTTACATATTTGCTCCTCAATTTCCCGTTGACTATTTGGGGGTCTGTAGTACAATCCTATCAAAGTGATCTCTCCCTTCTTATTTTTCAGTTCTACCCATATAGACTCCGTGGGCGAACCCTCGGATATATCCTCTCTCACTACTGCCGTGATGTTCTCCCTAATCAAGAACGCAACTCCCCTTCCTCTCTTACCTCCTGCTCTATCTTTCCTATAGCATCTGTACCCTGGAACATTGAGCTGCCAGTCCTGCCCCTCCCTTAGCCATGTTTCAGTAATAGCTATAACATCCCAGTCCCATGTACCCATCCATGCCCTGAGTTCATCTACCTTGCCCATCAGACTTCTTGCATTGAAATAAATGCAGTTTAATCTAGACTTCCCTTGGTCTTTGCCCTGCTTTCTCAGACCATCTGTCCGGTCATGTTTTGTACACTCTCCCTTACTGCCTTTTGTTTCTGTCACCACTTTACTTCCCACTGTCTTCCTGCATCAGTTCCCATCCCCCTGCCGCTTTAGTTTAAACCCTCCCCAACAGCACTAGCAAACACTCCCCCGAGGACATTGGTTCCAGTCCTGCCCAGATGCAGACCGTCCAATTTGTACTGGTCCCACCTCCCCCAGAACCGGTTCCAATGGCCCAGGAATTTGAATCCCTCCCTCTTGCACCATCTCTCAAGCCACGTATTCATCCTAGCTATCCTGTCATTCCTACTCTGACTCGCCCGTGGCACTGGTAGCAATCCTGAGATTACTACCTTTGAGGTCCTACTTTTTAGTTTAACTCCTAACTCCCTAAATTCAGCTTGTAGGACCTCATCCCATTTTTTACCAATATCGTTGGTACCTATATGCACCACGACAACTGGCTGTTCACCCTCCCCCTCCAGAATGTCCTGCAGCTGCTCCGAGACATCCCTGACCCTTGCACCAGGGAGGCAACATACCATCCTGGAGTCCCGGTTGCGTCCGCAGAAACGCCTGTCTATTCCCCTTACAATCGAGTCCCCTATCACTATAGCTCTGCCACTCTTTTTCCTGCCCTCCTGTGCAGCAGAGCCAGCCACGGTGCCATGAACCTGGCCGCTGCCACCTTCCCCTGGTGAGCCATCTCCCACAACAGTATCCAAAACGAAATACCTGTTTGAGAGGGGGATGGCCACAGGGGACCCCTGCACTTCCTGCCTGCACCTCTTACTCTGCCTGGTGGTCACCCATTCACTTCCTGCCTGTACTCCCTTTACCTGCGGTGTGACCAACTCGCTAAACGTGCTATCCACGAGTTTCTCTGCATCGCGGATGCCCCACAGTGAGTCCACCCGCAGCTCCAGCTCCAAGATATGATCGGTCAGTAGCTGCAGGTAGACACACTTCCTGCACACATGGTCGGCAGGGACACTGGTAGTGTCCATGACTTCCCACATCTTGCAGGAGGGGCATATCACGGGTGCGAGGTCTGCTGCCATGACTTGCCTTCGCTTAGTTACCCCTTTTAAATTACGTTGAAATTAGAAAATCCTTTTGTTTTTCCACAGCACCGAACCTACTTCCACTCAGAGCATAATTATTGCTTTTCTTTAACCCACCTTCCATGTCTGTTACCTCCTTAGAGAATTCTATGAAGTTTTTGAAGCACTTTCATCCCTTTTCAAATCCGTGCTGGCTGTCTCTAACTATTTTTTCTTTATCTAGATACGTACTAGTTTGATCCTTAATTAGAGACGCTAAAAAAATTCCCTACTAAGGATGTCAAACTAACAAGCTTGGAATTAATCAGATTAGTTCTGTCTCCCTTTTTAAAAATTGGCCACTTTCCAGTCTTCAGCACACTTCCGCATTCAATAAAGCCCTGAAATACAGTTTCTGGGACCTCTGCAATTTCCTCCCTCATCTCCCTCAAGATCCTAGGATGTATCCTGTCAGGCCCTGGCATTTTGTCTTCCTTTAGTTTAACAAACTTATCTAAAAATGTTATGTTATCCATCATGATATTGCTCATCTCACTCTAAGCCACTTCAGGATTCACTTCCTCTCCGATATTCTTCTCTTTATTAAAGACTGATGAAAAGTATTTATTAAATCCTCCGCCAATTTTTGATCACTATCTACAAATTGACAATCCTCACGTTGCTTTTAACTATTCTTTTTTTACTGATATCCTTATCAAATACTTTACTGTACTTTTTGATGTTTTTTGAAATTTTTTATCATGTTCCCTCTTAGCTTTCCTTAGCCTGCTCTTAACCTCTTTTCTTATTTTCTCACATTCTCCTTTAGTTTTTTCATTACTGTTATTATAGTCCACGTGGCCCTCTTCTTCAATTTCAATTGGTTTCTAACCTCCTTATTTATCCATGGCATCGTAAAACTATGAGTAATTTCCTTCTTTCGTAAGAAAAATATTTATTCTGTTCCTTTGTAATCTCTTTTTTAAAAACACCTAACTTTTGATCTATATCATTACAATTAATAGTATATCCCTACTTTTGGTATAATGCTTTGCTGGGATACATACAGAGTAAGTAAATGTGACGCCATAAAATATAATAACCCCCCAAATTCCTCAGGACACAATTCCGGCAGTTACGCTTGGGATCGTGTCCACCAGTGACATCCAGTGCTGACCCTGCTAGAGTTTGCAGCATCAGTGGGAGGGCACCTCATTTGCATGTGGCAGGCAGGCGCAAGGACCAATATAGACACATCGTAGGCACTACCTGCCCATCATTTGGGGAGGGGTGTTGCTCAAGCTGCCTACTTCAATCCCAGCCATGTCCTCCTCAGCCCACTTTGTAAGGGGACCGATCTGATCTTTTAAATAAATACAGCTATTTATTTATTGGTTGAGGCTGCTTCCCTGGGATGAACCTCACCGGAGGGACCCCACAATCACCTATCTGGAGGCCGGTACATCTCTACTCACTCAGCGTACCGGCCTCCACAGAAATGCCTGGTCCTGACTGAGGCAGACGAGAGGGAACTTCTGGCATAGAGAGTCCTCACTCTTGGCTCCACTCCCTTGATGATATGTGCCTTGTGAGGGGACATGTAGCAGAATGGATAGCAAGTTGGCTACAAAACAGAAAACAGAGAGTAGGGGTTAAGGGTAGCTACTCAAACTGGTAAAGCTGGGAAATGGTGTTCCACAGAGATCGGTGCTGGGACCACTGTTGTTCACAATTTACATTAATGGTTTGGATTTGGGTACCGAAAGTACAATTTCAAAATTTGCAGATGATGTCAAATTGGGGGATATAGTGAATGCAAAGGAGGAATGCATCAAAATGCAAGAGGACA
Source organism: Heptranchias perlo (assembly GCF_035084215.1). Lineage (NCBI taxonomy): Eukaryota > Metazoa > Chordata > Chondrichthyes > Hexanchiformes > Hexanchidae > Heptranchias > Heptranchias perlo. The sequence continues at coordinate 104,978,021 of NC_090325.1, read as the reverse complement.
TTAATAGACTTGCAGAATGGGCGTGTAATTGGCAAATGAATTTCAATATAGATAAATGTGAGGTGGTGCATTTGGTAGTAAGAATAAGGAGGCCACATACTGCTTAGATAATAAGATTCTAAATGAGATGGAATGGGATATAGGGGTAGAGATACACAAATTACTAAAAGTAGCGATGCAGGTTAATAAGTCCATAAAAAGGCAATCCAAGCACTTGGGTTCATCTCTAGATAGAGAGAATTGAAAAGCAGAGAAGTTACGTTAAACTTGTATAGAACCTTGGTTAGACGACACTTGGAGTATACAGCACAATTCTGGTCTCCATACTATAGAAAGGACATAGAGGCATTGGAGAGGATGCAAAAAAGATTCACAAGGATGATACCAGAACTGAGAGGATATACTTATCAGGAAAGGCTGAGCAGGTTGGAGCTCTTTTCTCTAAAAAAGAGAAGACTGAGGGATGACCTGATAGATGTCTTTAAGATATGAATGAAAGGGTTTGATAGGGTAGACATAGAGAAAATATTTCCACTTGTGGGGGAGACTAAAACCAGAAGTCATAAATATAAAATAGTCGCTAATAAATCAAATAGGGAATTCAAGAGAAACCTCTTTACCAAAGAGTGGTAAGAATGTGGAACACACTACCACAAGGCATAGTTGAGGCAAATAGCATAGATACGTTTAAGGGGAAGCTAGATAAGCACATTCAGGGAGAAGGGTATAAAAGGGTAAGCTGATAAGGTTAGATGAAGTAGGGAGGGAGGATGCTTTTGTGGAGCATAAATGCTGGCATAGACCAGTTGGGTCGAATGGCCTGTTTCTGTGCTGTAGTTACTATGTAACTCGATGTAAGGTGTGGGAGGAGGTTCTGGGAGTAGAATGCGCCTCTGCTGTCTGGAGTTTAGAAGAATGAGAAGTGATCTCATTGAAACATTTAAGATTCTGAGAGGGCTTGACAGGGTAGATGCTGAGAGGCTGTTTCCCCTGGCTGGAGAGTCTAGAACTAGGGGGCATAGTCTCAGGATAAGGGGTTGGACATTTAGGACTGAGATGAGGAGGAATTCCTTCACTCAGAGGGTTGTGAATCTTTGGAATTCTCTACCCCAGAGGGCTGTGGATGCTCAGTCATTGAGTATATTCAAGAATGAGATCGATAGATTTTTGGACTCTAAGCGAAACAAGGGATATGGGGGTCGGGTGGGAAAGTAGAGTTGTATTTGAAGATTAGCCATGATCTTATTGAATGGCGGAGCAGGCTCGAAGGGCTGTATGGCCTAATCCTGCTCCTATTTCTTATGTTCTGTTCCTTACAAGGCAAGTCATTAATTCCTGGAAACAGCCCAGACCCTGTGCAACCGGGCCTCCACTGTTTTGCAGGGGATTGTGCCCGTGTCCCGCCATAGTTACGGCAGGAGACCAGTGAAACTCCTGAGGAATATCAGTTCCAATATTGTCTGCTGACTTAACAACCTTGCGAGGAACAAGCAAAATTGTTTGATTTACAGCACTGCGAACTCCACTGCATTGGGCACATCTTTAGGGAAACATGCTACCAGTTTGATCTGGATTCATACTTGAGAGTTGGTCCTCATATCTACAAATTAGGGCTGAGAGATTTTTAAAGAAGATCCTTAATGTGCTGGTGGGATGGTGTACGGTGCTGGTTATTATAGTTTGGGCTCTATCTGAACAACTTTAAACTTAGAATCACAATCAAAAGCAGTTCCCATAAGCAGATTCACATCTCCTATGGACTGAAACTTGCTCTCCTATGTGTGACCTGAATGGGAATAGTGTGCTGCAGGGCTCACAATTACCTTTTTTATCGGTAATTCACACTGGAGATTGCATGGGTTCCACCACGCTCTCCTGTCCAGTCTGAAAGATGAAAAACACCACACTATTAGACAGCTGTATTCAGATTAAAATTAATAGTTGAATTTATTCACAAGTAAAATAATTACTTATAAGCATACGAACACAGGAAGCGACAAATTAATGTTTGACCTACATACTACTTAAACTGCGTCCAAAATCTTAGTGGCTTTTCCAAAATCTTTTAATTGAAGCTCCGCAGACATGTTACATGGTGGATACCACAAGCTGCTTCCTCACCACTGCAAAGCAGAAACAGGCAGCTGACCAGCGAGATACATGGAAAACCAACAGAAATTTTACAATTCTTTGGGGTCTCCAAGACAGACTACAACACACAAGATTAAATAAATTCTTTCCCACTAGCCAGACAATCACATTATTAATCCGTACATGCTAACCATGGGTTTCATGCCGATACTCTTTACAGAGATGTGTCTACATGTCAGTGTTTACTAAGAAAAATCAGCACCTCCAGCAATGTCTCTCCCCCGTTCTAAGATTCCACAGTAATGTCTCCTGCACTGACTGGCTCTTCCTCTAAGGTTACCCCAGAATGCCCTGCAATTCCCTTCTGGGCATGCTGCACTCATGTACGGTCATGTGGGATCCAACACTGGCTCGCCAGGTGAACAGCTTCAAAACTCTTTGTTTTGGCATGGGTGGAAATAGGTCAGAATTTTCCACGGCTGTACGGTACTGTCAGGGCCTCCCACGCAGAAGACGGCTCACCTGAGAACTGTGGGTGCTCTGCCAGTGATTTTCCGGGGCCGATGGGCGATAAGGCCCTAAAAATGAGGTTGGTAGCCGATAGGGTCAATTGGCCCCCTGTAACTTTCATAGCTGCTGGGCGGTCACAGTGCTTGCCTGAAACAAGTGGTAGGCCTCTTTCCCATGCAAATCGGGGTCCTAATGACCTAGTTAGGACCCCAATTGCAATTTTAAGGGACACATGGTGTGAGCTTGTGACATGAACACTCCGCCCATATAAACTGGCGTTCTGTTCAGGATAAAGCCAGAATTTTTTTTAATTGATATTTTTTGTGAAGCTGGAAGGAGCAGGAGTGCTCCTCTGGGCCCCACAAGGAAAGTTTGGGCCTCCCCTACCACGACTCCCCCCCCCTCCCACTTCCGTACCGGAAAACTCTGCCGGAACCCTCGTCTTCACACATACCGGAGTGTTGGTGAGCGGCCAAGGGCTATCTGAATTTCTGCAGGCAGGTAACTGCTTCCCGCCCACTTCCCGCCCATTCAGTCACCATAAAACACTGACCCTAGTCATACGCATATTTTCAGGGATGTGATTTTAACTGTTTATTGTTTTATGAGTTGCCTGCTTTTTGGGGGCTGTGCCAGATTTTTTGAAGCTGTTTGTCAGCTTCTGCTGATTTTCTTGGTTGACATGTATGTTCATTTTATCGTCAGGACCTCAATCTACCATGAACAGGTGGGAATCTAACTGCAGAAACCTGCTGGCAGTTAAAATTTCCCGCCCGCCTCCCCGTTTATGGTGCCAGCTTGGTTCAGACAGACAGGTGAAATGGACAGACACATGGCAGATAAAATTTAACGCAGAGAAGTGTGAAGTGATACATTTTGTTAGGAAGAAAGAGGAGAGTCAATATAAACTAAATGGTACAATTTTAAAGGGGGTGCATGAACAGAGAGGCCTGGGGTTGCACATACACAATCTTTGAAAGTGGCAGGATAAGTTGAGAAGGCTGTTAAAAAAGCATATGGGATCCTGGTCTTTATTAATAGAAACATAGAGTACAAAAGCAAGGAAGTTATGCTAAACCCTTATAAAACACTGGTTAGGCCTCAGCTGGAGTATTGTGTTCGATTCTGGGCACCACACTTTAGGAAGGATGTCAAAGCCTTAGAGAGGGTGGGGTTGTTCTCCTTAGAGCAGAGTAGGTTACGAGGAGATTTGGCAGAGGTGTTGAAAATCATGAATGCTTTTGATAGAGTGAATAAGGAAAAACTGTTTCTAATGGCAGAAGGGTTGGTAACCAGAGGACACAGATTTAAGGTGGTTGGCAAAAGAACCAGGGACAAAATGAGGAAACATTTTTTTACACAGCGAGTTGTTAGGATCTGGAAAAGATTAGTCTTGGTGACTACCTCCTGCCTGAAAGGGTGATATAAACAGATTAAATAGTAACTTTCAAAAGGAAATTGGATAAATACTTGAAGGAAAAAAACTTACAGGGCCATGGGAAAGAGCAGGGGCTTGGGACTAATTGGATAGCTCTTTCAAAGAGCCAGCACAGGTACGATGGGTCAAATGGCCTCCTCCTGTGCTGTACCTACTATGACACTATGCTAATAGGGCTTTCTTTTGGTCTGCATTACTCCTGGCTTTAAAATGAGCTTCCACAGTGGAATCAGTTTAAGAAGTTCATCAGGGCTAACCTCTTTGAAACATTGCTGATTCCACTTTGCTTTATTCCGAACTGAATTAGACAACCATTTGGATTCCTTCATTACTTATTCCTATATGTTTAGATGAATGTGCTTCTATTCATTTTTATTTACTTAATGGGGAGAATTTTAACCCCCCCAGGATGGGCGGGAGAGGAGCAAGGGGGGTTAAATTCTTAAAAATGTGAAACCCGACCCCAACCCACCGCGAATGCGCCTACTTCCAGTTTAACAGGGTGGGTGGAGGTTGGGCAAGTAACCCGTTCGAGAGGCGGGTCGATAATTTTAATATGTTAATGAGGCTGCATGTCTCAGATTTTAGCAGCCATTTCGATTTAACGGCCTGGGGTTCGGGAAACCCGGCAGCTAAAGGGAGACGAGAACTGCCGGATCCAGCAGGTAAGTGCTTTTCCAGCACTGCTTATGGGCCAGGAGGAACAGGAGTGCTTCCCGCCCGGCCTCCCAAGCTAACCTGCTGTGATCTGCCTCTCTGCCAACTCCCCCCGATCTCCCCCCGACCCGCGATTTCTCCTTTCCCGTGATCGGCCGACCCCACCCCAACACTATCTCCCAACCCCCCGTGATCTCCTAACCCCCCTCCCCACGATCTGCCAACCTCCCCACAATAGGCTGACCTCTCCCCACCACCCCCCGCGATCCGATGTCTCCCCTCTGCAACCGGCCGACTCCCCCCAACACAATCTTCTGACACCCCGCAATCTCCCGATCCCCTCCGTGATCGGCCGACCCCCCCCTGCGATCTGATATCTCCCCCCTGCGACCTCTCCCTCTCTCCTCGCCTATCTCCGGCTGCTGCCTTCCACTACAGGCCTTCCTGACCGGCAATCGGCCAACCTCTCAATTTGGCCAGCTGGGAAATGGAGAAAAAAATTCAAATGAGGTCCTGCTGTTAATTTCGGCAGGACTTCTGCGTTCCTAGTATTTCCGGGTTTTCTGACGATCGCCCCGCTCCTTTCCCGCCTCCCTGTAAATATCAGGGCCAATGTGTTTTTAATGTGAGCTGGGAAGTCCTTAATACTGGAATTTTTAGCCTGGTAAATGCTAGCCAGCTTGTTTCTAAATAAAATGATATATTTTTTTCCTTTGCACATTAGAATGTGCACTTCAGAAACTGACAGGTCTCCTTTTAAACAGCTCTAACGGTTTAGGTGACATTTCCAATTCTCCACCTGACAGCAGTATCTAAAAATAAATGGATTGTTCAGATGTTGTCTTTTGCCCTTGGGGTGGGCACATTTCAAACATTCCACGTAAGGAAAGCAGAAAAAAAAAACTCGCCTAAAGTAACAGACAGAATGGAAAATGATAAAGGGCTAGTAATCGTCAGCACGGATTTAACCCTGTGCATGCTGAGTGTCCTTTTCAGCTTTCTGAATGCGTATCATATAACCACCTGCAATAATGAAAAATCTGCCAGTTCTCATCTCATTTTAGTTTGAAAATGTAACTTGTTCACGTATCTCATCTGAAAGCTAAACAGCATTCTGTGAGTAAATAGACTGCAAATAATCTGAGTCGGTCCTTTTGATCATAAATCTCACTCTTATCATTTGCCTGGTATTGACAGCTCTGAATGATTTCTTGAGTTTTGTAAAAGAACAAAGACCTCAATAGGAGACGTGAAGCCCAAACCCAACGGAGACACTCAGATGATAGAAAAATTAAGAGAAAGGTTGCAGTTAGTTTCTGAAAGTTAATGAATCCTGTCATCAGCTGGCTATGACCTGGATAGATAAAGCTTTTTATTACTTTAATACTGACTAACTGAAGGGTCTTATGCTGGGAATGTCCTCAAGGGTTCTCGTGATTGGATGCCGTAACTTCGACGGAAGATTGGCAGAAACCCAGGATACACGCTTTAGGTTCAATAAAGTCTTTAGACTGTGAATTGTCCACAAATCTCATTAATTTAAGAACATGCATGAATGAATAAAAGACTGAAAATGCTACTGAGTCCTCACAAAGTAGGCTGCTGCTACCAGGAGTTCCTCACAAATGGTGTGATGCGCAGCACAACTCACTATAAAACATGTAGATGCATCTCCCTAACCATAGCATGGACATACACCAAAAATACATCGAAAAGTTGGAGATGTGGAGCTTCAGCAGCAGCTGCTTGCTTCTCTGCAAGCCAATCATAGCAAGCACTGAGCCCTGGATCAATGAGCATATGTTCTCATACCTGACCTCCATGCAACAGCCACTGTGCCAAGTCTCAAAATCTCCTCATCAGTTTACAACAAACTGTCTTCAGCATGGTAGAAGAACCTATGTTGGGTAGCTGGCATCATGCTCTCCATGCTAATGTTCTAGATGCCCCCGCTGCCACGTATCAGACTTAGTTGTCATCAACCTGCCCTTTTGTTGAACAACTTAACCTGAGTGAGAAATTTTACTTTCATTAAAGAGAACGACTAAAGTGCAATTTGACCCCTTCTTATCATGGTACTCATGGACCCTGTCCAGGCTGAAATTGGTATCTACCAGAACCCCATATAAATCAACAATTGAACAGATACCCCATTTACCTTCTAATTAGTACTTTCTTAGAGCTTGCAAAGCCATAACATAACATTTGGTGGGCACCATTCACCATATCCCACTAGTTAGCCTATTGCTGAAGATAATGGGTGAACTGCATTAGATCCCCAGGTGAGTCAACCAACAATACAATATTGGTTGCACCACACCTTAGTAAGTGCCTGGAACAGACACTTCAAATCTGTCCTTTATGATACCATTCAACACATTATTGATGAAGACATTGAATAGGACAGGGGACAGTGGATAATCTTGCCTCATTCCTCCGTCGAAAGAGCTAGGCTCAGTAAGTCTCCCAGATACCTTTCCATGGATCTTGGAGTGGACTATACATCCTGGATAAGATCCAAGATTTGTCACATACTCCCATAGCTTGCAGCTTCTTCATCGTGGCCACATGAAGAAATAGGTCAAAAGTCTTACAAAAAACAATGAAAGTAATGTAAGTGGGTTTCTCCTGAGCCTTAGGATGCTCCACAGTCTCAAATAAAGCCACAACCTGTCCTACATATTTCTCTTGAGTGTGAAAAATAGGCGATCGTGTTACAGATCCACGGGCCTTCAGAACATCAGCTATATATGCCATGACAACCTGAAGAACCATTTAAAGAGATAAATTTGCAATTTTTGGTCTTAGAAGAAATCCTCTAGAAAACACAACCACAGCCTGGAATACTGATGATGTGTGTGCCTCAAACAGAATCATGATCTCCAGCCTCAGAAGGCCATTTCCAAGGCAAGTTGACGGTTCCTGATGCTATTAACCAACACCACTACCATTTGCTTCCTTCCCATATAAAGCAGCTTTTAGAAAAATGGCATGGCACACTACTGACATTGCCTTAATGAACCAGCTCCATGTAGTATGGAGTCCACATCCTCCCACTGAACTTCTATCTCTGCAGCACACTCCACCACTTTCTTCAGCTTCTGTGTAGATGGGTTCTTGTTATGGTCTGTTGGGTCAGCCGCCAGCTCAGTTTAGAACTATCAATGGGCCAGACCATCCCAAGATTTCAGTAGAATGATTCTACAGAGAACACTATATATATATATATATATATATATGTTAAAAAAGCCAAATAAGTAAATAAACATGCAATGAGATCCAGAACCAGCATGGAGATGTGACATGGACATCAGATGCAGAATGGAAAAAGGAGTGGTGACACAGAGGCGCTGTGTGCAGCAGAGTGCTTTAAGAATCAGGGCAGGAAGGAAAAATGGCAACACAAATCAGGACATGGAGAAGAGCCACTGGGGAAACAAAAGTAAAGAATTCATGTCACAGTTTAATGAAGATTCGACACTTGGGTGCAGTCACCATCATTAAAAATGTATTTATAAACCTTTTTTAGTATTTGTCAAACATTATAATATGTGCCAAATTGTGCTGAGATGCATCATAGCATTGCAATAAATACCACTGTGTTCTTTGTTCATCAAAATCAGAATGAAGCTTTGCTCTTCTACCTACCTACGTATAAAAAGTGCCTCTTTATATCCTCACTAAACTGTGAGGTAAATTATTATTTTTGTTTAACCCAGTGGCTCTTGGTATCCTGATCTGTGTTGCCATACAACAACTTGCATTTATATAACGTAGTAAAACGCCCCAAGGGGCTTCACAGGAGTGTTATCAAACAAAATTTGACACCGAGCCAGATAAAGAGATATTAGGACAGGTGACCAAAAGCTTGGTCAAAGAGGTAGGTTCTATGGAGCGTCTTAAAGGAGAAGAGAGAGGTAGAGAGGCGGCGAGGTTTAGGGAGGGAATTCCAGAGCTTAGAACCTAGGCAGCTGAAGGCACGTCCGCCAATGGTGGAGTGATTAAAATCAGAGATGCACAAGAGGCCAAAATTGGACGAGCGCAGAGATCTCGGAGGGTTGTGGGGCTGGAGGAGGTTACAGAGATAGGGAAGAGCGAGGCCATGGAGGGATTTGAAAACAAGGATGAGAATTTTAAAATCGAGGTGTTGCCGGACCGGGATCCATTGTAGGTCAGTGTGCCCCTTCCTGTCCTGCTTTTCAAAATGCTCTGCTACTCAGATGTGAAGTATAATGTCAGGTGAGTGTTTAGACTCTGTGTCATCACATATACCTCTTCAGTGCTACATCTGATCTCTGTGACACATCACTCTGCAGATTCTGATCTCATTACATAATGACAATAAAAGCTGAGAATTACAGTTGGCAATCAGAGCAGCTGAATGTTTAATGTGTTAGCACAACATTCCGCTATCCACTCTTCTAGTGGAGACATTAGCCATTTAGATGGATAGACGAATGTCATATGAATGGGCTGAGTGTTTTTTCACTCTTATTGCCAACAATATTTTCTAGACTAATGCCACTTTGAAGTAATATCAGATTCAAAAACTACTTAGGTTTTTATGTTTTTGTGAAAAAATGGCATCACAGATGTATTTGTAATATGCCACAAGGACCAAACATATCTGTCTTAAGGAAGCCAGCCATCACATTGAAAGGAGAGAAAGGCAAACACAATACCTCAACCCTGATACATCAATGCACATCATATCAAGTACTACAGCAGGAAGAAGAACATAATAGGAAAGATCAGAATACAGAGCTCAGGCAGCTGAAAAAAATATATAGTTTACAAATAAGTGAAAATCAAATGAATTCACCACTAAATATACTAATTGTGTATAAGTTTATTTTTGTTATTTGCAGTATTCTTTTAACATGGATGGAAGGGAATAATTTGCAGGTGGGCAAAAGTAGGGGAAATGGGCTAGAGGTCTTGGGGACAAAATGTTAAAAATCTTATCACAGTTTTATGATTTTTTATATCCAAATGTCACTATACGGTTCATAATATAAACAGCAAATCTTGCTTTTTATTGTAATGCCTCTCTGCTCTTGATGACTTCAGCAATTCATTTTTGCAAAGTTAGGTCAAGCAGGACATTACAGTTTTACTTCTATATCTGCGCAGTGCTTGCTTATAGCCAACACTACTGCACTAAAGTGTTTGGATTCAGAAGAGCACAGTACAACCAAAGGCAGCTAACAAAGTCCCTGCTGTCATGTTTTAAAGTTAGGAACGACATGAACAATATATTCTAAAATGATATGTTCCAGGAGAAAACACTGGAAGAATGAAGTGTAACATCTTTGACAGTGGTTTTGACAGCACTGTCCAGCTGACTCTTGTCTCTTTTACTCCCCCTACTGGATTCCAGATCAAAATATGAAGAATAGCTACATCAACAATACAAGAAAGTTAACTTGCATTTTTTTAAATTTCAAAATACTCACTTATAACTCTGCATGTTTATTATTAGTCTTGAAAGTGCACTCACATGCCTAACCTCCGTATTCCCAACTCATATATAACCGACAGCTATTTTCGCTTGTTGACACAATACATGCTCTTTACAGAGAAATGATGAGCAAACAGATATTTACCAATATCTGGCAAAACAGGAGCAACAGAATTTTTTTATTCATTACCACTAAACCCAGACTACCGACTTATGGAATTTAAGAGGAATAAGTGACTAATACTCTAGATATACACTTTGACCTCTTCAGTTGGATGATTTCTGTATGAAATAATCATTTCAATGCCGAGGGTTTTTATGTTAATCTTACCTGCTATAATCTACTATTTTCTGCTTTTTGTGAAAGCTGCGACTATAATCTTATTCACCTTAAGAAGAGTCCAGAACAATCACAGAGGAAAATATTAAAATTTGTAGTTAAGGTTTCAGGGGAAGAAAGGCTATTCTATATCCAATAAGATCCTACAGAACATGAATACATAATGTATAGAATGGGGTCCTATATACAAACAGTTCAACTGAGTCAAATAATTATTATGCACTGATTTCAAGAGTTTGTATTTTTGACTTTACATAAGAAACAAGGTAAGTAATTTAAATACTCCAACAATTATTAAATACTTAAAAAAAACTTATGGTGTTGAGTGGAGACACATTAGGACCAGGCTGAAATGCAAGCAAGGAGTTACTGGATCCACATATCCAGAATGATGCTAATTTTAAGGAAATTACAGAACCATCCTGCAAAATCTGGAATGTTGTCCGATGTGAGCATTGGGATTGACACCTTTTCCAAATTCAAAATGGCAGCAGGATAGGGGTAGGGCAGGGAATGGGACTGTGGCTTGAACGGAATGGAATTGATATCAACAATGGACTTTCCTCATTGATAATAAACTGAAGCAATTGCGATATTTCACAAAATAATTTTGTTACATTTTCAAACCAAAATAAAACAACTCCAATGCGAATGAGATAAATTGTGTATTTGTTCACAATTACTATCTATGCATGTCACATTATCCAATCTAAGTATAGATCGTAAGTGGGGTTACAAATGTTTGATGTTTGGTTCATATTTTAGAAATGTCTGGGACAGCCAGTCAAGAATTTCAATCCCCAGTCAAAAAATAGTTGGATGGCAACTCAACAATCACATAGGCCGTGTGTTCGAAACCATGTGTTCAATGTCGTGGATTTGGGACTTATACTTGATCTTTAAGACAGAAGAGCTTGAGGAGATAGAAGGGGAATGTAGAGCAACAAAAACTGTAAAAACGCCTCTGCAGTTACAATTCATTATAGACACGTCATGGGGTTAAATTGAATTTTTTTTAACAAATCAATTCTTGGGTTAAACAAGGTAATAATATTACCATTTTCTGTGGTGAAGTGTGAGTTGAACTGAACTAGATTGTTAGCTCACTATCAAATATATTGTTGCATGGTCTGTGAAGACAGCAATGTTTAAGACGATTTATTTGGAATATGACATGGGTTTGGAATAAAATGAATGATTAGCAAAAGTAATTGAGAATGTGCTGCATAAAGCCGAATTCGACTACAATACACAGTGATAAAAATGAGTGCAAAAATATACTGCCAGCTCCAAACTGGTAGTTATATAATAAGGAGCATGAAGATCAATCTGGACATAGGGAATATCAGAAGTAATGACTTACAATAGGAGTTTGAATGCAGGACCACGAAAAAGATGTGAAAAATCAGACCTGAGGTGATACCTAGAAAACTTGGATTTTTTGGGGTTGAGTTCCTAATTGGAGAGCTTTTGTATCCCTTTTATAACCTGTCCTAAATGTTAACAAAATACATCAGTCAGTTGTGTAAACAGAATTCTTTTTCTATCTTAGTGCACAAATGGTGAAACTAAACTAAGTGTTAATCCAGACCCCTGTATTTTGAAAGGGTTATAATAGAGCCCAATAAAGCATTCAATTGATACTTCCTTCCATTACTGGGCTGACATTATGTTGCATAAGGGTTATGCTAATAAATACCATACAATGCAATGGAAAACAATTGAGACCCTTAGATCCTCACAGTCTAGTGGACATCATCAAAATGTATTTGTATAGCCAAGATCTACCATGTGGGCTGACTTGACAACTTACTTCAATGGCCATGAGTTATGAAGCCATCGACATAAAGGCTGTATCTCACCCATCAGTTTGTGCAATCTTCTTATTGATTTAATCAAGCTGATATACTAATATGCACACAGTATAAATTATACCTTTTTAAGTAACTGTAACCATAAGCTTTCAAAAGATGCAAGATTGTTTCCTCCAACAATATCATGTGTACTTCAAAAGTATTAATCTTGTGAGGGCTTCAACTTTCCACTGTCTGCACCTTATTTATGACTAACACCGTGACTCTTAATCTCCTGCTGCTGTCTATATTAATGCTTCAGCAGACATCTTGCTGAACCTCAAGCTGGGAGATGACAGACTGAACAGGCTATTGTCAAGTCACCTGTCTCACTCAAATAGATATGTGGAAAGTTGAATTTAAACCTTTTGTACTGTCAAGCTGAAAATAAATAGAATTCCTTTGAAAAGCAATGAAATTTCACAACAATTAGCAGGAAGAGTTAGGTATAGAGGTCTTTTATGGCATCTAGTAGTGAACAATCCCTCCAGTTACACACGTTTGTAGGTAAATCCAATATGGTATTGATAAGATGATTTTAGTGCAGACTGAATCAGTCAAGTCTTACAAATATTTTCTTTCTTTGTTTAATGAAATCCCAATTCTTACTTCCACTTGCTCCAGATAAAGTGCAAACATAACCAGCTAGAAACTTGGGCAATCCCCCCGTTTGGGGATCTGCCCTGCACACAAATGGTGAGGTGTGATGAGCCCTGGATATTAGGCTTCAGACCTCATTGCCATACCGACGATGCTGCAAAAGGAGTCCCAAGCGGATAAGTGCAAGAAGTTCGGGCTGCAGCTATCACAAAGGTAGGTGATGATCTCACCGGGGAGGGGGGTAATCGGGGCCTATAAGTAAGTGATCGGTGGCCGGGGAAAGGAAATTGTATGTCTCGGGTGGGCGATTGTGGGCCTCGAGATAGATCATGGATTTGGGAGGGGATCAGGGGCCTACAGATAAGGGATCAGTGGCCGGGGGTCGGGGAATCATGGATCTCAGGGAGGATGATTGCGGGTTTCGGGGGAGCGATTGTAGGCCTCAGGCGGCACGATCGGTGGCCTAGGGGGAGGGAGATCAGTGGTCGGGACCAGGGCCTGGTGATCCGGGATCTTGGAGCCAGGGGACGACGGTGGGTAGGGGGTGGGGGGTGTGGCTGGCAGCGGCAGCAATCAGGAAGGTGGTTTACAGATAAGTAACTTACCTTTTTTCTGCAGGTGATCTATAGAGTTGGTTTCCCTGAGTGCAGTCTCAAGCAGGCGTAAGGCCCCTTATTTGTATATATAAAAAGCCTAACACCTCTTGTTTGTTCTTACAATATGGCAGGTGGTGCACCTCTGGCCAGATGTGTGCGCGTGCTACCTACCTGCAATTTTGGGGACTTAGGAGTCTGTGTAGTGCTTGAGAAACACTACTTAATTAATCAATCAATTTCTAGGCCAACATATCTTTCCATAATCAGTGCTCATCATGCACAAAAGGTTGTCTTAAATTTGATTTTTCAGTTCCGATCAATCAAATATCAATACGTAATATGATACATAATGCATTTTTTGTATTTTCGTAACACAAAATATTGATAGCATAATGATGAACAAAAGATGGAAATTCTGTTCACTAGCTTTCAAATCACCAGTCTATATCCCAGAGAAGGAAAATAAAAGATATCTTGTAAAGTCTAATCATGGTTAGAAAACACCCCTTAGATAAAGCTGGTATTTCATCCATTGGTGTGTGGGATCATATATCAACAAATAACAGTGGCAGAGACATTGTGAGGGTGGCAAGCAATCATCAGATCCCTTCAAAATGAGACAAATGCATAAAATATGCATTATATTGACCTCAATACAGATGGGAGACATCATTGTGAAGAAACAGTCTGAAGCTACAAAGCTCCATTCTTTATTTGCACTTCCAACAAATTTATAGCGTTGTAGAGCAAAGGAGTCTAAAAAATTTCCCAAATTCTGTGGTTTCTGAAAACAGGACTTGATAAAAAGGTGGAGATACAGTGGATTTATATGGACACACCTCTGAGGCCTTAAAATTGCCAATTGCACACGTTTCATGGCATTGCTGGGAAATTTATGAACTTTCATGATAAGCCACCATGAAGATCACTGGAACAGCTCACTTTATAATTCTTGGAACAGCAACTCAGAAGCACAGGTTGGCTGCACATCTCCTGTACTTACACATTAATTGTGCCCTTTTTCCTAACAGCATTTCACCGGTGGTTTGATTGATTCTGTTCCAAGTAGTTAATAAAAAAGTCATTATGTTTTTAAACCCATCTATTAGGACAATAACGTTTAATTAATTAACAGAAATTGTTACCATGGAAACTATTGAGGCCGATAAACTGCATTTGTTACAAAGGAAAATGGAATGAAGGATGATTTGAAAAAAAATTATTATGGGCCGAATTTTCAGGCCTCTCGCCCGGCAGAAATGGGCCAGCTGTGACTTAAAGAGCTCTCGCCACCCCATTGTGCTGTTGCCATTTTACTGGGGTCCTCCAAGTAGGCAGCTCATGCGGCCACTTGAAGAGTGCGCCCAGCTGATTGAAACATTTAAATTGGGGTCCAGTGATGTCAATAGGACCTTGATGTCATTTTTGGACTGGGCTGGTCGGAGCAGGCACCGTGCACACTCTGACCAAGATCAGGGGCAGTCCAGCCAAAGAGCATCCCGAAGGTGAGCTCCTCTTCACTTTTGCCGAGCCAGGAGGAGCAGGAATGTTCCTCCAGGCACCACAAACTCAGCCTGGGCCAATTCCATGCTGGCTTCATTCCCCCCTCCACCCTGGCAGAATGGGGCCTTTCCCCAGGAACCTGTCTTCTTCTGGCCGGGAGGCCAGCTAGGCTTCCTGATGCTGCAGTGGCCCGGAGCTGGTGGGCTGCCCCGAGGTGCTTAGATTCCAGCCGCAGCCTACTGACCCGATGCATATGAGGCCCGGTCCTAAAAATGGAGTGGTCGTCCCAGCAGGACTACTGATTGGCTGGCTGGCATGTGCTATCAGCTGGCCGCCCCGATTTCGCTATATGGGATAACCGACCCCTACTCCTTACATAGGAATGTACAGGACTGGAAAAGACCATGCAGTCAATCTGGCTGGTCCCAATAGCTAGGAAAATCACATCTTACATTTCCTCTCAGATCCCTTTGGCCAATTCTTTACCAACTCTCTTGAATTTGCTGATACAATCAATCCCCACTGTCTCCCTTGGAAGTCCATTTCATACATTCAACACAATCTGCGCAAAGTAGTTAAATTAAGCTGTTGTGTCACCCTCCCTCTTTCAAGTTTGAGAATATGCCCTCTTGTTGTAGAATCTGTGACTATATCAAACGTGTTAATGCTTACCTAGTCTATACCTTTTATAATCTTCAATAAAATCATCTGAGCCTTCTTGTTTTGGTGATATAACATCATCTGGGCAGAGTAGTGTCCCCATTACATTCACATTTCTTTGCCACCATTACAATGCAAAATTAGCATGAATGTAGAAGTTTAACTAACCACTACGGCAATGTTACTTCATCGTTTTACCAACATTAAAAATGTTTAGAAATCATTACATTTTTCTCTTTGTCTTTCATATTTTTCCTTCCTTTAATTTCACTTTTACTTTAGTTTTTCATTTTATGCTCTTATTTGACTTTTTGTTTCTATTTTCATGTTTTTTTAAATTTCTTTTTAACCTTTATTCTTTTCTACCATTTTCTTCCTTTTTTTCTTCTATTTCTCTCCTCCTCTTCCCTTTCTAGGCTCCATTATGTTCAAGGAACCTGGGACGCTGCAGCACTCGCAGGTGGAAATCTGAAGCAGTGATTCCCATTTCAAAAGATCAACAGTAGCATATCTCATTAAAGCAATGCAATGTTGTTGCATAGTCCATGAAATGTGGCCCCCTCCACCATCTGGCCCCTTTAAGCGGAATTTGCTTGTTCATACTTTTCTTAAGGGAAGAAGCTTAAGATTTATTGTTGAAAATATTAAATTATAGCAACCTATTGTAACATTTCAGAAACAGTATTAAATTACCAACCTTACTCAAGTGTCTGAGCCTGCAACAGTATAGTACAAACGGCATATAATAAATAGTATTGGATTTTATTGCTTTTTCTATGACTTTTATGTGTGAATGCCATTCTGAATTGATGTCATTTCAATTACATTTTACCAGCTGTCAGACTAGGGTAATCTGAAGATAGTAATCTCCATTTTTCTATAAGCCTGATCTAAACAAATGACAGCATGTAGAATGAACCATGCGGGAGGCACTGCAGATTCTATTAATAACTCTTCATAATAACTGAAGCAGCCCCATGGTGAGCTAAATGACTTTCCAATTCAATTTTTTCCTCAGTATAGCAGCTGAATCATGGAATTTTAATTTCACCTCAACAACTGCTTCTTTGAAAACTATGTGTGATCTTTACAAATAAGTTCTTAAATGCTTCAATAGAAAATTTTAGAAATCAAATCTCTTTTAGGCTCTGCACTCATTTGAAACAATTGATTAGTTTCATTGTTAAAGGATGCCAGGAAATATAGGTGTCTACCACCAGAGATCTGCAAGAATGGAAAGGCTGTCCATGCAAGTGCTGAATCAGTGCCTTTAAAAGATATTCCAGAATAAGGGGCTTTAATGGTCTTATCTTCAAGCAGTTGTGAGAAAATTCCTCTGTATCTAACTTAAAAACTTAAATTATAAGAGAAAATTGTTTTCTAAAAACTCACTGCATTGTGGCTGCGATTTGATAAGGGACATCATTTACGCAGCTTTGCTAAACGAGAATGCTGAAACATGGTAGTTCTTCACTTAGTCTCAGCTCACACACTTTCTGGTTCTGATTATGTTTTGTGCAGTCGCAGGGGCTATTGGGAATTGAGACTAAGTAAAAAAAAAATCACGTTTCACTGTCCAGCGCTGGAAGCACCATGAGGATTGTAACACTGATTGGGAGGCCAAGCATAGAAGTTACAACATGGAAACAGGCCCTTCGGCCCAACATGTCCATGTCGCCCAGTTTATACCACTGAGCTAGTCCCAATTGCCTGCACTTGGCCCATATCCCTCTATACCCATCTTACCCATGTAACTGTCCAAATGCTTTTTAAAAGACAAAATTGTACCCGCCTCTACTACTGCCTCTGGCAGCTCGTTCCAGACACTCACCACCCTTTGAGTGAAAAAATTGCCCCTCTGGACCCTTTTGTATCTCTCCCCTCTCACCTTAAATCTATGCCCCCTCGTTATAGACTCCCCTACCTTTGGGAAAAGATTTTGACTATCTACCTTATCTATGCCCCTCATTATTTTATAGACTTCTATAAGATCACCCCTTAACCTCCTACTCTCCAGGGAAAAAAGTCCCAGTCTGTCTAACCTCTCCCTGTAAGTCAAACCATCAAGTCCCGGTAGCATCCTAGTAAATCTTTTCTGCACTCTTTCTAGTTTAATAATATCCTTTCTATAATAGGGTGACCAGAACTGTACACAGTACTCCAAGTGTGGCCTCACCAATGCCCTGTACAACTTCAACAAGACATCCCAACTCCTGCATTCAATGTTCTGACCAATGAAACCAAGCATGCCGAATGCCTTCTTCACCACCCTATCCACCTGTGACTCCACTTTCAAGGAGCTATGAATCTGTACTCCTAGATCTCTTTGTTCTATAACTCTCCCCAACGCCCTACCATTAACGGAGTAGGTCCTGGCCCGATTCGATCTACCAAAATGCATCACCTCACATTTATCTAAATTAAACTCCATCTGCCATTCATCGGCCCACTGGCCCATCTTGTGATGTACTTTTTTAAATGATTCATTTGCAAATAATTAATTTAAGAAAAAACAGATTTGGAATATGGCATTTTCCCCACAAATACTCAGATAATTGTATTGAAAAAGCATGCGGACAGAAGCAGGACAACAGCAAACCTGCAGGATCAACATGGTTTTGGGCTCCCATCCCTCGCTGCACGGTTCCAGATGGCTGGGTTGTGTTTCTAGAACCTGACTGACTTTTTATGTCTCTATTTCTGTTTTCACAAGCAGACTACCCCTGTCGAGCACATGGGACCAGAGATTTCCCAACACAATAGTGTGAATTGTTTATTGATTGCCAAGACAGGTTAATAAACTGCTTATTCTTTCCATTCTATGGCAAAGTAACATAAAAGCTTAGCTCATTAGCATGTTAATCACCTTTCATCTCAGTTTTCTAAACTTGTGTGGATACACTTTGCTTTAAAAACCCAATCTAAATGTGACTCTATTTTTCCCCCAAATCTTTTCCGTGGAAAAATTGCCCCCCAAAAATTCCATAACACAACAGGCCCATTGAGGGGAATTTTAAACCCCAAACGACGGGCAGGAGAGGGTTGGGGAAACATTAAAAATAAAAAATCGGATAACCCGACCCCAACCCATCACGTACATGCCTGCCGCCATTTTTACGGCGGTGGGTTGCGAGGCGTGTCTGTGTCCTGTTCTTGAGAGGTGGGACACCTCATTATAATATTTAAATCAGGCTCCCATAGTATAGTTGGGAGCCTATTTAAATATAACAGCTGAGGGCTGGGGATCCCAGGGCTCGGGAAACCCATCAACTAAATGGAGACGGGAATAGCTGAATAAAACGGGTATGTGCTTTATAGAGCACTGCTTGTGAGCCAGGAGAAGCTGCAGTGCTACCCCTGACCCCTCAAGCAAACCTTCTGCCTCAATCAGCCGACCCCCTCTCCAAACCCGCGATCTCGAGCCTGTCCCCCCTCTCTCCCGATTGCTGGTCTGACCCCCCCCCCACCAATAATTCCGTATCCTTCCCCAACGGTCCCTGGCTGAGGCCTTCTACCCATTGACTTTCCCGCCCAGCAGACAGCCAGCCTGTCAATCTGCCCAGCTGCCGGGTGGGAAATGGAGTAAAAAAATGAGAATGAGGTCCTGCCGTTTAATTTGGCAGGACCTCCACATTCCCGGGATTTACAGGTCTTCCCCCTACTCCCTCACCTTAAATATCGGGGCCATTGAGTCAAGCACACTGAAACAATCTCATGGCCTATCTAAATATTTGGGATGCATTTAAAGATTGCATTTATTTATTATTTATTTAATGGTAAAGTAGATTCATTGTTCTGAGGCTATTTGTGATGTGTTTGTTTCTGCTTCTTGGTATAAATAAGAAAATTACCACAAGCTTATGGGAAAAATAAAGAGGAAAACTCAGTAGTGTACTGAAAAATCAGGTTCTAAGAGGCACAGATAACACAGGTGCTATGAAAGACATAAGACAATGTTAAATACTCAGATTTAAGCATCATACAACATATAGGAACAGCTAGAAAAGCTGAGTGGATGAACCTTCTCGGCCTCCTCCTGAGGTCCCCACCATCACAGACACCAATCTTCAGCCAATTCGATTGACTCCTCGGGCTCAATTTTAAATTGGTGGCGGGTTGACAGCGGGACTGAGGGGGGGGGGGGGTGGTTAAGGTGCGCGTGGCAAACCCGCATAGACAAAACTTACCGTTTCCAACGCGATCGCATTGTGATTGATGATGATTAACGTCCTCTCCGAGTTTCGCGCCTGGCAGACAGCCTGATTGACAGGCTGGCCGCCGTCAGGAGCTGCAACGCGAGGTGGGGGGGGTGGGGAGAAAGAGAGAGAGCGAGACGTCATCCGGAGCTGGAACAGAAGATTGGGGGGGGGGGTGGAAGATCGGGGTGAAGAGTGGGCGATTGGGGTGAAGCGGGGAGATCAGGGTGAAGAGGGGAAGATCGGGGTGAGGGAGAGGGGAAGATCAGGGTGAAGATGGCGAGATCGGGGTGAAGAGGGGGTGAAGAGGGGAAGATCAGGGGCACATCAGGGGGGTGAAGAGGGGGAGATTGGGGGCGGTGAAGAGGGGGAGAATGGAGGAGGAGACATCGGACATCGGAGCAGGGTGGAAAGGTAGGTTGATTTTGCATTTTAACATTGTGCAATGGTTTTTGATGTACTTTATTTCATTTCTTTTTCCCTGATCCGGTCCACCAGGCGTGAATCAGAATTAGGGATGCCCGCGCGCACACAGGTGCATCCGTGGGGAACTCAGAAGTCCGCGGTTTGGAGCCAGTTTCCGAACCCGAATGGGATTTCCCCAATTTTCAGAGCCCCCCTGCCCCCAATGCATCGGCAATTTCCCCGTAAAATTGAGCCCCATGTGACATCAAGAATCGGCTGAGTGCACCGGATAGAGCAATGGCTCCAGGCCCCAGCAACATTCTGGCTGTAGTGCTGAAGCTCTATGCTCCAGAACTAGCTGTGCCTCTACCTGAGCTGCTCCACTACAGATACATCACTGGCATCTACTTGACAAATGTGGAAAATTGCCCAGGTATGTCCTTCCTGTTCACAAAAAGCAAGACAAATCAAACCCAGCCAATTACTACCATATCAGCCTACTCTCAGTCTTCAGCAAAGTGATGGAAGAGGTCATCAACAGTGCTGTCAAGCGGCACCTTCTCACCAGTAGCCTGCTTAGCGATGCTCGGTCTGTGTTCTGCCAGGACCACATATCTCCTGACCTCATTACAGCTTTGGTCCAAACATGGACACAAGAGCTTAATTCCAAAGGTGAAGTGAGAGTGACTGCCCTTGACGTCAAGGAAGCATCAAGGAGTGTGGCACCATGGACCTTGCAAAAATGAAGTCAATGGGGATCAGGGGGGAAACTATCCAGTAGTTGGAGTCATACCTAGCCAAAAGAAGATGGTAGTGGTTGTTGGAGGCCAATCATCTCAGCCCCAGGACATTGCGGCAGGAGTTCCTCATGGCAGTGTCCTATGTCCAACCATCTTCAGCTATTTCACTGATCACCTTCCCTCCATCATAAGGTCAGAAATGGGGATGTTCGCTGATGATTGCACAGTGTTCAATTCCATTTGCAATTCCACAGATAGTGAAGCAGTCCGTGCCCGCATGCAGTAAGACTTGGACAACATCCAGGCTTAGGCTGATAAGTGGCAAGTAACATTCAGGCCACACAAGTACTAGGCAATGATCTCCAGCAAGAGAGAGCCTAACCACCTCCCCTTGACATTCACTACAATTCCAATCGCCAAATCCCCCACCATCAACATCCTGAGGGTCACTATTGACCAGAAACTCAACTGAATCAGCCACATAAATGCCGTGGCTACAAGAGCAGGTCAGAGGCTGAGTATTTTGCAGCGAGTGGCTCACCTCCTGACTCCCCAAAGCCTCTCCACCACCTACAAAACACAAGTCAGGAGTGTGATTGAATACTCTCCACTTGCCTAGATAGGTGCAAATGCAACAACACTCAAGACCATGCAGGATAATGCAGTCTGTTTGATCAGCACCTCATCCACTAGCTTAAATATCCACCCCCACTACCATCGGCATATCGTGGCTGAAGTGTGTACTACAACTTGCAAAAGCTTCTTTGACACCACCTCCCAAACCCCCGACCTCCACCATCTAGAAGGACCAAGACAGCAGGTGCATGGTAACGCTATCACCTCTAAGTTCCCCTCCAACTCACACACCATCCTGACTTGGACATAAATCGCCATTCCTTCATTGTTGCTGGGTCAAAATTCTGGAACTCGCTGCCCATCAGCATTGTGGGGGTACCTTCACCACATGGACTGCAATAGTTCAAGAAGAAGGCCCACCACCACCTTCTCAAGGGCAACTAAGTAAATGCCAGCCTTGCCAGCGACGCCCACATCCTGAAAAATGATGAATAAAGGTACTCCTTTACTCCATTTGGCCCATTGAACCTGCTCCACCATTTTGTTAGTATTGGCAATTCTATCTTTTCTACCCTTTTTCCATACCCATTAATACTTCTACTTCCTAAGTAAGTATCTATCTACCTTTTAAGGAGTTCAATTGAATATGCACTATGGTCTCCTGGAGTGCTGTATTTCACATTCTCACAATCTTTTGTGAGAATATTATAGATTCTATAAGAGTGAGCTGTACTAAAAAAGTCAACTCCTTGTCCCTAAATTTAGCCACTTTCATAGTCAGACCACAATCATATTTTAATAAACTAGGGAAAGGTTTTTTGTTCAATCGTAGATTATTCTGTTCAGCCAGAAATCCAAATCCATAGCAGATGGAAAGTTTGGAACTGAGCCAAGTTTTCAACTTGGATTATTGACTTTAACTCAGCAAATTGATCTGTTCAGATTGGCTGGGGTCAGTTTCGGTAAACTGAAAACCTGAAATTGTGAACCAAGGTTATTTTACTCATTGCAAACACAATGCGCCTAATATTTTATTCTGAAGAGGATTAATAAGCAATATTGTTACAACATTTTTCATTTCAGGCGACTTAACTTCATAATATATAAACAACAAAGTACTAAGTGTGTTATACATAACACACAGTCAATGAAGAGTGAAAAGGTGTGGGAGCTCTGGCTATATTTTCCCCCTCCTAATCCAGACTGCTGAAGCTGCAGTGGTAAAGCTCTACTCTGGTAAATAGCAACTAGATTATCAAAGACCAGGAATCAAATCTGGGGCCTTCATACTCTGCATGGATTAATACCACACCACAGGGCGCATTTACCCACTGATCTATTGTGGCATGAACATTAGCATTTTTTCCTATGTTAGGTTTAATTTTACTGCAGGTGTTCACTCTGTGGCTAATTAGCAGGACTGATGTGGTATAGTGATATGGTCCAGTATGCATGGTAACTGTGACACGCTGTTATATTGTTTCCAATGGCCTACAGGATGTAATGTCAGGCTGGAGTTATCATTCTGGTCACACTCACCTACTGTATAATCCAATGTATGAACACAGCATTCAAGGAATCATTGTCTCATCTCAGTGGACATATTGGGGGAAATTTTAACCCCCCAGGGCGGGTGGGGGAGGAGACAGGTTAAAAATTAAAAACGGGAAACCCGCCTCCAACCCGCCCACTTCCGGTTTTAACGGAGGCGGATCGGTGGGCGACCAGCCCGCTCTCAGGAGGCGGGTCAGTCAGTAAAATATTTTGAGGAGGCTGTGTGGCTTCACTTTAATTCAAGTTTTATTTTTAATACCTGCAGGCAGGATTCCCGGGCCTCGGAACTCCCAGCAGGTGACAGGAGACGAGAAGGGCCGGATCCATGAGGTAAGTGCCTTTATTGCACTGCTAGTGGGCCAGGAGGACCAAGAGTGCTTCCCCTTGGCCCACCAAGCTTATCTTTTAAACACCCCGCGATGGGACCCTGTGATTAGCCGACCCCACACCCTGCGATGTCCAACTCCCGCACCCCCCCGATTCCCCCCACCCCCCACAATGTCCGATAGCCTGCACCCCTCGTGATGTCCGATTCCCCCACCCCCCGATGTCCTATTCCCCCACCCCCCGCGATGACCTATTCCCCCATGCCCCCACGATGTCTGATTCCCCCACCCGCCCGATGACCTATTCCCCCCCCCCCCCCCCCCCCGCGATGTCTGATTCCCCCACACCCCCCGATGTCCGATTCCCCCACCCCCCGATGTCCTATTCCCCCACCTCCTCGCAATGTTCGATTCCCCTACCCCCGATGTCCGATTCCCCCACCCCCCGATGTCCTATTCCCCCACCTTCTCGCAATGTTCGATTCCCCTACCCCCGATGTCCGATTCCCCCACCCCCCCGATGTTCGATTCCCTCACACCCCGATGTCCGATTCCCCCACCCCCCCGATGTCCGATTCCCCCACCCCCCCGATGTCCTATTCCCCCACTTCCTCGCAATGTCCGATTCCCCATCCTCCGATGTCCGATTCCCCCAACCCCCCATTGTCCGATTCCCCCACCGCCCCGATGTCCGATTCCCCCACCCCCCCCCAATGTCCTAATCCCCCACCTCCTAGCAATGTCCGATTCCCCCACCCCCCCCAATGTCCTATTCCCCCACCCCCCAATGTCCGATTCCCCCAAACCCCCGATGTCCGATTCCCCCACCCCCCCGCTGTCGGATTCCCCCAAACCCCCAATGTCCGATTCCCCAACCTCCCCCAGATGTCCGATTCCCCCAAACCCCCAATGTCCGATTCCCCTACCCCCGATGTCCGATTCCCCCCACCTCCTCATAATGTCCGATTCCCCCACCCCCTGATGTCCGATTCCCCCACCCCCCCAATGTCCGATTCCCCCACCCCCCACAATGTCCGATTCCCCTACCCCTGATGTCCGATTCCCCCACCTCCTCGTAATGTCCGATTCCCCCACCCCCCCCCCCAATGTCCGATTCCCCCACCTCCTCGTAATGTCCGATTCCCCCCCCCCCCGATGTCCTATTCCCCCACCTCCTCACAATGTCCGATTCCCCTACCCCCTACCCCCGATTCCCCCCACCGCCCCGATGTCTGATTCCCCCCCGCAAGATATCAGATTCCTCCACCCCCCACGATGTCGGACTTATCCGACATCCACTTCACAGCTGCTTTCCAGCCCGACCAACAACCAGCCTGTCAATCTGGCTGGCTTTCAGAGGTCCTGCCAAGCTATTATCGGGCCAAATGAGTAAGGTGACAAAAGTAATGGCACATCCTGTTAATTTTAAGAAATTGAGCACCATCAGATCAAACACTGCATCATACTGCATCAAGCCAATATTTTATGTTCATTTATACTACTATGATGCAATGTAAGTTTTCAATGGGGTGCTCGCTTCATGTGGAGGTTTTGTGCATTAAATCCTCATTCCAAATATAAAATTAAAAATTTAAGGATGAATTGCAGACTAGGGATCCAAAAGTAGCCTTTGACCATTATGTCAGCAGCCCTTAATTTGAGTAAGTTTCTCATGACTTTGTCTTCAAATGAACCCATTTTTCTTATTTATTGGGGATTTTTGAAGCAAAATAATATTGTGCTATGGAGTGACAATTTCTAATGGTCATCCAATGGGAGTAATTTTAGCCTTGCTCTGTTTAGCATGGTATAAATTCTGGGTTCCCCCTCATTCCCTACTGCAGACTTAGAAGCAACCCCTAATCTACACCATGGTAGTTCCAATTTAAAATTATTTCAGGTTGAAAGTACTGAACCAAGAATCGTAGTTAGGACAGTTTTATGCTCTAAAAGCCACCATAATGTGGACTGACAGACAATTTTATTTAATTTTGCTGATATTTGCTGTCTAGTTCATTGCCTATCAGCTCTCCATTAATGCACAACCTTGTAGCTAAGCTAAGGAAGAGATCCTTCAAATAAAAAAGGAAGAAAATCCAAGGATGGTTCACAGAAGTTTTATTTGTAAGCTTTCTTTTATGAACTATCAGATATTAAGTTGAAAAATGTACTGGCTAAGATGGCGATGTTTTACTGTAATAAAATATTAGAGGTTGGGGAGCACTGGTCTTGACGTTCAGCACTCTCATGGAATTGTACATAATTTAAGGACCATAGCACTTCGAAAATGAGTATGGGATATGCCTGAAGGCCACAACTGCTCTATTAAATAGGTTGCCAGTTGGGAGAGCTTTTTATTTAAAAAAAGGCATGTTTATATTACATTTTTCATCCAAGTCCCCTTCCTCGCCAATGATTCAGCAGGTAAATGTTTCATGTATTGTTTTTCATAGAAACCAGGAAGGCCATAGATTTGGTCACTGACCTGTACACAGTTCGCCAATTTCAGCCTAGAGAAAATGTCTGAACAATTTGTGTAGGAGTGCCCATGGTCAGCATTGAGCTTTCAGGTGGCCTGATGATTACTGCATGGCGCAGCTGATGAGTGGTAATTCCATATTTGAACTTCTGTGCTTAAAAGAGAGTGTTCCAGATGATGATCCTGTTTGAGACCGAGTTTGACAGGCTGGAACAAGTCTTAACTCATACAAATATACAAGACCTGAAGCTTATCATAAATTTATATATTATAATATTAGTTTTTATTTTTCTCTCAATTGAATAGAATTCTTTTTCAGAAATATTTGATGTAGGTTGACTTCCTTCCAGAGACAACATCCTTAGGAGCGGAACATTGTATTCATTGGAGTATGTGATCATTTTAGTCTTTACCTATCCCTGCATCTCTAATTCTGTCCCAGCCATTTATCCACTTCCTTTTTGAAGGGTTGAATTGACACAGCATCAGCTGCTTTCTCTATGAGTCTGTTTTACATATCCACTACTCGGTGGAGATTTTTTCTACCCTTCAATTTAGCTTGAGGTTTGCTTATTTTGAACTTGTATCCATCACGTCTGAGTCCACAATCCAAATCAATACCTCCCTATATCTAAGGGATACATTGTCACCTTTAGCACTCCTTAGCATGCAAGGAAAGCATATTAGATATTTGGACGTGCACCCCCATGATTGTTTGTCCAATGTGCACCTCCTTTTCTTTATCTAAATCCCTATCCATCCACCATTTCTTAGTCCAGATCTATTTGATCGCTTTCTGTCTCACTTTAGCTTGTTACCAGGCCACATAATTTGGTATTATCAAGACATTTTTATATCACAAGAAGTACTCTATGAATATTGTGAAGAAAGGACCAGAACAGATCCCTGGGGAAGTCCACCAGTAACTGTTCTCCAGAAAATGTTCTTTCCATTTATCATAACTGTCTTCCTACTGTCAATCCAGTTTCAATTCAGTTATCTAATTTGGCATTCATTCCTCGAGCTTTAGCCTTCCTAAAATTCTCATAAGTGGAAATTTATTAAATGCTTTTTGCAAATCCAAGTAGTTTTCTGCACTGGATAGTCTTTATCTATTAATTCAGTTAACTCATTAAAGAATTTCAGCAGATTAGTGGGGCATAACCTACGTTATTTCTAAATCCATGCTGGCAGCTCCTTTTCACCTCTATGCTTTTTCGATGAACATTGATTACATCTCATACAATGCTTTCAACAAATTTCCCCACTACAGGTTCATGTATCCCTCCTTTTTCAAAAAAGATTTGTTATGCTTCAGTTACCATGTACACCGGCTATTTATATTTATTTAACTCCTAAGACATTAACTGGAGACTCACTTATTTCCAGTTTCATTTCCCTGAGGAATTTATGATACATCAGTTTCTTTATATCACATGCTTTACTGACCTCTGCTTGTGTCATAGATTCAGAATGATCCAGAACACATCCACGTTCTTCCTTTGTTAAGACTAATGTTTGAATAATTCATTGAACATATTTTAAATTACCTGATCCACTATACTATTCTACCCTATTTTTCCCTTAAAGGATCTGGGTGGTCCAATCACACTATCTACTATTAGTTTAATTAAAAATCTTTCTTTGGATCATTCTGAATCATCTACAATCTGCCTTTTCATTGCCTTCTTACCTCTTCCAATAATAATTTTAGTTTCTTAAACTAATTTTTGTGAAGATTGCTACTTTTTCTTTCTTTGTACATGGCCTTTAGGTTAATCTTGATCCCCTTATTTAGCCATTCTGGTCAAGGTCTTGCTATGTAGACTGGCACCAGTAAATATGAAAAGAAGTGACAGTAACAAATATCGAAGGTTCCTTCAACTTCTTCCTCTTATGCCAAGATCATTTGAAGTTCCATAGGCTTTGACATTCACCTTTTCACAAAATGCTCTTTAAAAATAACAACTTGTGAATCACTATATTCAAACAAACAGAAAGAATGTTCTGGGACCAAATTGAGAATTAGTCTTTAATCCCACATTAAAGTTCCGTAGTTGATTCCTCAGGAACTATGTTGACTTTAGAAAGATTGCACATGTTTGACAAAGGGATTCATGAACATAATACAGCAAATGCATTAATGGACAACAGTTTATTTTAATTTGCATATACTTTCATATTGTCCCATTATGTGAATTCTTATTATGTGTATATAATGTTAATTATATGTGGATGGCTGTTCATTTTGAAGATGTAGTTTCCCCTTATGAACAACTAACTGGAGCTGCAAGATATCAGCAGAGCATCAAAATAGTTTTTCCATTAACAATACTAGTTCTGCTGATTTGAGAGGGATTTAGGAACCAGTGTTTTTCATCAGGCTGAAGAATTTTTATATATATAAAAAATGTTTATGCTCACTTATAAATTTTGAGATATTTTAGCAAACCATTAAGACATTTCATCCCACTCTGATTAATAAGTGCTCAAAGTGCTGTAGTCAGATAGACAACACTTCTATACACCTTCTTATCCTACCCCACAACCCAAACATTCTGGACAGCAGTCCAGGATTTTATAACGGGTGCTTTGTGATTTCCTCAGATCCATCCTCTTGTCTGTTGCATTTGCAACATGCAGACGAGGACAACTGTTATTATTAAAGACAAAAAGATACAATCCCCCTGCAATGGTGAAGTCCCAATCCCTTTAGGGGACATATGTCAGGTGCAGCGAGAGGTATTCAGCATCTAACTAAGTCTGGAAAAGTACTAAGCAGTATGGACATTATCTTGGAGTCCTATAGAATTAGAAGCCTTTCACAAACACCCCTCAAAGAGGAAGGGGCAGTTACAGGTGCCACAAAATTAGTGACCCAACCCAATGACACGTCTAGAAAGGTACAGTAGGTAACCCCAGCTAAGCAATCCTCCTCCCCATTTCCATCAACACCAAAATACCCTAATCATGAAGCATGTTAAATGACTATACCAGCATGTACAGCTATGTTAATTGATGCACAAAGCAAAATATTGCAGATGCTGGAAATCTGAAATAAAAACAGGAAATGCCGGAAACATTCAGCAGGTCAGGCAGCATCTGTAGAGAGAAAAAGCTAAGGTTAACATTTCAGGTCACTAAAACATTAACCCTACCCTCTTCACTCCTGATGTTGCATGACCTACTGTTTTCAACATTTTCTGTTTAAATTTATGCCAATTGATATTTTGTATCAATGTATCTGCCTTCAAATGCCATGCAAATAAATTACACCCACTGGGGTAAATCTTGACTTTGTGCTACTTTGAAGTCAATGGAAATAAAATTATGGAGAGATGTAAAACAGGCTACCGATTCGCTATTACCAGTTTTATACTATTGCTCAACGTAAGGATCTAATCCACTATATCTGTAAGTATACAAGTGTGAAATTCTGAACAAAATTAAGACTGGACAGACCTGAGTGTATATTACCTTGAGCTACCATAACTTCAATCTGCCTCCTACAGCCTGAACTAAATTCTTGGTTTCTCTGGGAAAAGGACCAAGGACTGTCTAAATTCACTTAGAGTCTGCTGTTAAGTGATCATATTAATGATCAATATACCACTGATAAAAAGAAACAGTAACTGCTCTCTGTTCAACATCTTCGGAGATTTCCTGAAGAAAAACAAATATAGAACATTTTCTTCACTTGAAGTAGTATTTTGGCAGGATTGTTGTATTGATGTCTCTATCAGCCTCAATTCCTTTAAATAAAATGTTTTCTGTGTCAACATGGCCAAATAAACTGGTGTCTTTGGTTTACTTTTGTTTCAAATGTACAGACTGTGCAGCACACTATATTGCACCTGCCTTTGTGTTATTTACAAAGAAAAATAAATAAATTGGACTTAGGAAAGAAAATGTCCAAACCATCGAATTAATAGGGTTGTGGGATTCATTGTTTTCTGCCTGAATCCAAAATGCTTGTCTTGTCTTACTGGAAACTAAAACGATGTGACAACAGACAGATGCTCATAGCATGTCCCACCTGTCACCAGTTTTTCTTGGCTTAGGACAAATCTGTTCTGTTAATGTGTTCTGTGTGAGACTGTAGAAAGTCGTATATTCAAAACACAGGCAGCAGCCATTCCTGATGGCCTCGGATTATTAGACAGAACAGAATTTAAACTCCTGCTTTTCTGGTGGAGAAGGAGCAACAGAGTGTCAGACATCCTTGTGGGATATGTGATTCCAAACACGAATTGTGTTATTTTATGCCATTTTTTAATTAAGTAGAAAAACAGGACTATCAAAATAAATTTGTAGATAAAATCCTATTTGTGTTCTGGGAGTAGTGGAACCGTTCTGATTTAATACTGAGCGCCATTAAGGTTCTTATAGAACAGTTCTATTATGAATTAATTCAGATCAGAAGAACAACATCATAATCTAGTTTTCTTCTTTTAGCCATATTGTATAAAGTCTTAACATTTGGTTTAAAATTCTTCATTTTCTAACCTCCTGAAAAGTATAGCACATAGATTTTCTTATGGTGTGACTGACACTTATCCTGTAAGCACAACAAACAGTTTCACAAGTGTAAAATGAAAATGATTCCACGTGTGAAATAACATAAGTTAGCAACAGCATATAACGTTTGAATTTATTTGCAAAAAACATGCTTAAGGGGACTGACTGGATCAGTGATTAGCAGTGTCTTTTCATTTCTGGGACCTGGGTTCAAATCTAGCTCTGACTAATGGGATGAAAGCTTCCTTTATCGAACAGCTGTAAGGGTCAGACATGAAATGGGGTGGTGCACTTTGAAACAGTTCCTTGTGAACATTAGACCACAGCATCAAGCTGCTCTAATTAGGACTGAATTGGCAATCTCACTAGGAGAGCAGTATAGATGCCTAGTATAGTAAATGAGAATGTCACACTGGCACAGTAAGGGATTCTCTTCTTAGGAATCCCTTTGAGCTCAGGTCGGGTTTTGGAGGTGATTGTCTGAATGGGGCTTCCAAATCTGAAGCGGACTTGGGACTGATTCACTCCAAGTTCCATTGATGGACAAATAATTCAGTGTAACTCTGCATCAAGCACGTCCTATATGTGGCCTGTGAGTGCTTGACACTAATAATAAAAAAAGGGACAGTGTCCTGTCGTCAACACTGACATTCTTCAACTTTTGACAAGTACAAAATAGAGATCTCCCAGGGGTTGCATATCTACAAAAATAAACAGAATAATGAAGATTGTCAAAACTGTGAATGGACCAGACAGGCAATGGTTGAGGCATCAATCCTTTGTTTCCCCTCTTCTTCCTCTGAATAACAAATATAATGGGATTCCCATAGGGAAGCCTAAAGTAACAATATAAACTGCACAAACTGAAAATAGCAGTGCCGAAACCCTTGGTACAAACAACTTGGAAAAAAATGGACCCAAAATAAATACCTAAACAAGAAAATATATTGATAACATTCTTCTTCTGCAATCCCAAAAATTGATTTTTAAAGATGTCAGCTCCCAATTAAATGCTGACGTTCTGCCAGCAGCCAGCAACCTAAAATGCCCGTTTTACTCAAGCAGTAGAACTGCACATCGTATTCTTGGCATGAATACTTGGAATTTGTATGTGCACTTACTTAAATGCATTGAAACCCAATTATATTTACATGACACGCTTGACTGCTCTCAGCACAGGTTTGCTGACCTGAAGCCCCAGCCGACTATAAGTTGTCAGGATGTGCTAAGTGGACAGAGATCTGGTGAGCACAATCTCCATCCATAATTCTGATACCACCGATGGTGTAAAGTAACAGAAAATTTGCGCTATTATCTCGCCAGTGATGCTAAGTTCAGCTGCTCCTTTACTGTTTCTAAAGGTCATTGGAACTCACTAATACCTGTAACATTTACGAGTTGTGGTAGGGTTCTTGAAAGGGTTGCCAGGTCTCATCATCACTCAGGTAGCCCATGGGTGTGAATGATAATTACACTACTCAGCAAAATGATAATCGATTGCAGGAAAATTAAGAATGGACCAATCGTTTAACAGCTGAGCCATGTGGACCAGAGAATCCCAGGTTCAGTTCCCAGTCTATGCTAAGTTAACTGATCTCAGCTAAGTTCAGTGGTTGGGGGATATAATAATTAGCCTCCATGCCCCCTGAGTTAGGGAGGTGAAAATCAACTAGGATTTCTGCTCCTGATAAAGTAGAAGGTTATCTGCTGAAGCACAGAGGGCTGAAGCACAGAGCAGATCGCAGAGAGTGGATCGTGAACTGAGTGGGAATTTGAGAATTTGGTGAGAGTGGAATTAGGTGTAGAGGAGCAAGGAGGTGCTAAACTGACAAAAAAAACTAGACTAAAAAGTAAATATCTATAAATAAATAGATTATTTAGTTGAGAGAAGCAGTACTGAGCACCAGGGGAGGAGATCCATTCACTAAGAACAGAGAGAGTAAGGTAACAGTGGCTTCACAGTGAACAGAGAGGAGGAGCTCTGAGAGAGCCAGGGTAAAAGGATAGGTTAATCGGGGTAAATAAACAGTAAGTAAATTAATAATACAGTATCTAAAGGGAGTTTAGAAAAAAAAAAGGTTTCTAAATATAATCGATGGGCAGCTGAGACCCATTGCCTACAATTCCTGTAGGTCACCACTGACCAGGAACTAAACTGATCCAGCCACATAAATACTGTGGCTACAAGAGCAGGTCATTGGCTGGGTCCCCAAATCCTTTCCACCATCTACAAGACACAAGTTAGGAGTGTGATGGAATACTCTCCACTTGCCTGGATGAGTGCAGCTCCAACACTCAAGAAGCTCGACATCATCCAGGACAAAGCAGCCCTCTTGATTGGCACCCCATCCACCACCCTAAACATTCACTCCCTTCACCATGCACATGGCTGCAGTGTGTACCATCTACAGGATGCACTGCAACAACTCGCCAAGGCTTCTTCGACAGCACCTCCCAACCCGTGACCTCTACCACCGTGAAGGATAAGGGCAGCAGGCGCATGGGAACACCACCACCGGGGTGCATGTTCCCCCACACACCACCCTGACTTAGAAATACATCGCCTTTCCTTCATCGTCACCGGGTCAAAATCCTGGAACTCCCTTCTTAACAGCACTGTGGGACAACCTTCACCACACGGACTGTAGAGGTTCAAGAAGGCGGCTCACCTCCACCTTCTCAAGAGCAATTAGGGATGGCTAATAAATGCTGGCCGTGCTGGCGATGCCACATTCCATGAAGGCATTAAAAAAATGTGGGAACTTCAGGACGCTTCATGTGTCCTGGAGGGTCACATGTGCACGAAGTGCCTCCAGTTGTTTGAGCTCAAGCTGAGGGTTTCTGAGCTTGAGGGGCAGCTGGAGTCACTGCAGAGCATAAGAGAGGCTGAAGGTTTCCTGGATTGTATGTTCCAGGAGGTGGTCATCCCGCAGTCACAGAGCGTTCAGGATAGCAATTGGGTGGCCATCCAAAAGGATAGGAAGGGGAAAGCAGTGCAAGAATCTTCTGGGTGTGTGGCACTTCAAACCGATATTCAGCACTGAATACCTTGAAGGAGTGCAGTCCTGAGCTTGGTGCTATGGGGCAAAGGACTGCACAAGGGGGCACAGTGAAATGTAGAAATATAGTAGTCACAGGGGGTTCGATAGACAAGGGGACAAACAGGCGTTTCTGTGACTGCTGACATGAGTCCCACATGGTGTGTTGCCCCCCTAGTGCCAGGGTAAAGGGTGTCAAGGAGAGGGTGCAGAACATTCTGAGGGGGAAGGGGAACAGCCAGAAGTCCTGGTCCATGTGAGTACCAATGACATAGGAAAGAAAGGTGATGAGGTGATGCGGTCCTGCGGTCAGAGTTTCAGGAGCTAGGAAGGAAGTTAAAAAGCAGGACCTCAAAGGTAGTAATCTGTGGATTACTGCCAATGCCATGCGCTAGTGAATACAGAAATAGAAAGATAAGGCAGGTTAATGCATGGCTAGAGACATGGTGCAAGAGGGAGGGCTTCAGATTCTTGGGGCAATGGGACCAGTTCTGGGGCATGAAGGACCTGTTCAAGATGTTAGGGTTGCACCTCAACAGAGCTGGGACCAATATCCTCATGGAGAGGTTAACTAGTGCTTTGGGAGGGGGGTGGGCACCAGGCTGTTGCATTAGAAAGGAGAAACAAGGTGCACAAAGGATTGTGAGAGACAGATAGCATTAGAGTAAGACTAAGAGAGAATGCGGGAAGGTATAAGATAGGTTTAGAGTGCATGTGTGTAAACGTACCAGGTAAAGAAGGTTGGTGAGCTACAGGTGCAAATAGCCACATGGGAATATGATAACGGAGACCTGGTTCAGAAAAGGGCAGGATTGAGTACTAAATATTCCTGGATATAAGGTGTTCAGGAAAGGTAGGGAAGGAAAGAAAGGAGGGGAAGGCAGTATTGATTAAGGAGAATATTGCAGTGCCGGAGAGAGAGGATGTCCTTGTGGAGTCGAGAACAGAATCTATTGGTTAGAGTTAAGAAACAATAGAGATGCTATTACAATACTGGGTATATTCTATAGGCCACCAACTAGTGGGAAGGATATAGAGGAGCAAATTTGCAGGGAAATTACAGAGAGGTGCAAGAACTATAGAATAATGATAATGGGGGACTTCAACAATCCTAATATAAACTGGGATAGTAATAGTGAAAAGGACAAACAGGGGGGAGGAACTTCTTAAGTGTGTTCTGAAGAACTTTCTTGATCAGTATGTTTCCAGTCCAACGAATATGGAGGCATTGCTGAATTTGGTTCTGGGGAATGAGGTGGGTCAAATGGAGCAAGTGTCAGTGGGGAAAAAATAAGGGAACAGTGATCATAGTATCATAAGGTTTAGATTAGTTATGGAAAGGGACAAGAACCAATCGAGAGTAAAAATACTTAATTGGAGGGGGGCCAATATCAGTGGGTTGAGAACGGATCTGGCCTGGGTAAATTGGAATCAAAGATTGGCAGGCAAAACTATAATCGAACAATGGGCGGCCTTTAAAGAGGAGATGGTTCGGGTACAGTCTAGGTACATACCCACAAGGGGGAAAGGTAGGGCAACCAAAGTCAGAGCTCCTGGATGATGAAAGAGATAGAGAGTAAAATGAAACAGAAAATGAGGGCATATGACAGATGTCAGGTTGATAATTCAAGTGAGAACCTGGCTGAATATAGAAAGAACAGAGGAGAAGTGAAAAAGGAAATAAGAGAGGCAAAGAGAGTGTATGAGAATAGACTGGCGGCTAACATGAAAGGGAATCCAAAAGTCTTCTATAGGCATATGACTAGGCAACGGGTAGAAAGAGGAGGGGTGGGGCCAAATAGGGACCAAAAAGGAGATCTACGCATGGAGGCAGAGGGCATGGCTGAGGTACTAAATGAGTACTTGGCATCTGTCTTTACCAAGGAAGAAGATGCTGCCAAAGTCACAGTAAAAGAGAAGGTAGCTGAGATACTGGATGGGCTAAAAATTGATAAAGAGGTACTAGAAAGGCTGGCGGTACTTAAAGTAGATAAGTCACCCGGTCTGGATGGGATGCATCCGAGGTTGCTGAAGGAAGTAAGGGTGGAAATTGCAGAGGTGCTGGTCATAGTCTTCCAATCCTCCTTAGATATGGGAGTGATGCCAGAGGTCTGGAGAATTGCAAATGTTATACCCTTGTTCAAAAAAGGGTGTAAGGATAAACCCAGCAACTATCGGCCAGTCAGTTTAACCTCGGTGGTGGGGAAGCTTTTAAAAACGATAATCCAAGACAAAATTAACAGTCACTTGGACAAGTGTGGATTAATAAAGGAACGCCAGCATGGATTTGTTAAAGACAGGTTGTGTTTAACTAACTTGATTAAGTTTTTTGATGAAGTAACAGAAAGGGTAGATGAGGGCAATGCAGTTGATGTATATGGACTTTCAAAAGGTGTTTGATAAAGTGCCACATAATAGGCTTGTCAGCAAAATTGAAGCCCATGGAATAAAAGGGGCAATGGCAGCATGGATACGAAATAGGCTAAGTGACAGGAAACAGAGAGTAGTAGTGAACGGTTGTTTTTTTGGACTGGAGGGAGGTATACTGTGGTGTTCCCCATGGGTCGGTATTAGGGCCACTGCTTTTTTTGATAAATACTAATGACTTTGACTTGGGTGTACAGGGCAAAATTTCAAAATCTGCAGATGACACAAAACTTGGAAGTGTAGTAAACAGTGAGGAGGATAGTAATAGACTTCAAGAGGAATTTAAGGAGTTAGGAGATAAATTAAAAAGCAGGACTTCAAAGGTAGTGATCTCAGGATTACTACCAGTGCCACGTGCTAGTGAGTATAGGAACAGGAGAATAGACAGGATGAATGCGTGGCTGCAGGGATGGTGTAGGAGGGAGGGATTTAGATTCCTGGGACATTGGGACCGGTTCTGGGGAAAGTGGGACCTGTACAAGCGTGACGGGTTACACCCGAGCAGGACCGGGACCAACGTCCTCGCGGGGGTGTTTGCTAGTGCTGTTGGGGAAGGTTTAAACTAGAGTGGCAGGGGGATGGGAACCTGAGCGGGGACTCAGAAGGGAATAAAATTGAAAGCAGCAAGAGAGGGGAAGACCCAGGGGTAATCTACAATACAAATAGTACAAACAGTTGTTCAAGAACAAGTGAAAGGGAAAAGCGTAGAGCAGCGGAAAGAAAGTGTACTTTAGGCACGACAGAAAAAATAAAAACTAGAAGGCGTAAGGCGATTAACCCAGCATCAAAGCTGTGGCAGGGGGTTGGGAACCTGAGCAGGGAGACAGAGGAAAGCGTGTCAGGAAGGGACAGAAGGTATGGAGTAAAAGGTAAAGTGTTAAAAAAGGAAAAAGCAGGAACTAAGTGTCACAAAACATATTTGAAAGTTCTTTATCTGAATGCACGTAGCATTCGTAACAAAATGGACGATTTAACGGCACAAATCCATCCCTAATACACTTGTGGCCATTACAGAAACATGGCTGCAGGGTGACAACGACTGGGAATTAAATATGCCAGGTTATTTAACAATCAGGAAGGACAGGCAGGAAGGAAGGGGAGGTGGGGTGGCTATGTTAGTAAAGGAAGGAATCACTGTAATACAGAGAAATTACATTGGGTCAAAGGATCAGGATAATGAAACAGTTTGGGTAGAGATAAGGAATAATAAGGGGAAAAAAACACTAGTGGGCAAAGAATATAGGCCTCCTAATAGTTGCAACTCTGCTGGAAGAAGTATTAATCAGGAAATAGTCAGGGCATGTAATAAGGGAACAGCTATAATTATGGGGGATTTTAACTATCATATTAACTGGACAAATCAAATTGGGCACGGCAGCCTTGAGGAAGAGTTTATTGAGTGTATTAGGGATGGATTTCTTGAGCAGTATGTAACTGATCCTACAAGGGGGAAAGCAACCTTGCACCTGGTCCTGTGTAATGAGCCAGGATTAATTAATAATGTCCTAGTTAAGGATCCCCTTGGAATGAGTGACCATAACATGGTTACATTCCATATCCAATTAGAGGGTGAGAAGGTTGGTTCTCAAACAAGCGTACTGAGCTTGAATAAAGGAGACTATGATGGTATGAGAGCGGAATTGATTAAAGTGGACTGGGAAAATAGATTAAAGGGTAAGACGGTACATGAGCAGTGGTGTTCATTCAAGGAGTTAGTTTATAACTTTCAAAAAAAAAATATTCCACTGAGGAAAAAAGGGTATTAAAGAAATGACAGCCATCCGTGGCTAAGTAAAGAAATTAATGACATTATCCGACTAAAAACAAGGACATAAAAGGTAGCCAAACTTAGTGGGAGGATAGAAGATTGGGAAGTCTTCAAAAGACAGCAAAAAGTAACGAAAGGATTGATTAAGAAAGGGAAGATAGATTATGAAAATAAATTTGCAAAAAATATAAAAACCGATAGCAAGAGTTTCTATATTTATATCAAAAGAAAAAGGGTGGCTAAGGCAAACATAGGTCCCTTAGAGGATGAGACCAGGAAATTAATGGTGGGAAACATGGAAATGGCAAAAATGCTGAACAAATATTTTGTTTCAGTCTTTACGGTAGAGGACACTAAGAATATCCCAACACTGGACAAACAGGGGGCTCGAGGGGGGGAGGAGCTAAATACGATTAAAATCACTAAGGAATTGGTACTCAGTAAAATAATGAGACTCAAGGCGGATAAATCCCCTGGACCTGATGGCTTACATCCGAGGGTCTTGAGGGAAGTGACAGTAGGGATTGTGGATGCTTTGGTAATAATTTTCCAAAATTCTCTGGACTCGGCAAAGGTCCCGGCAGATTGGAAAACTGCTAATGTAACACCCTTATTTAAAAAGGCTAAGTGATAGTAGGCAGAAGGCTGAAAAGTATAGACCAGTTAGCCTAACATCTGTGGTGGGTAAACTTTTGGAATCTATTATCAAGGAGACAGTAGCGGGACATTTGGATAAACATGATTTAATAGGACAAAGTCAGCATGGCTTTACGAAGGGGAAGTCATGTCTGACAAATTTGCTTGAGTTCTTTGAGGACATAACGTACAGGGTGGATAAAGGGGAACCAGTGGACGTAGTATATTTAGACTTCCAGAAGGCATTCGACATGGTGCCACATAAAAGATTATTGCTCAAGATAAAGAATCACTGGATTGGGGGTAATATTCTGGCATGGGTGGAGGATTGGTTATCTAACAGGAAGCAGAGAGTTGGGATAAACGGTTCATTCTCGGACTGGCAACCAGTAGCCAGTGGTGTTCCGCAGGGGTCGGTGCTGGGTCCCCAACTCTTTCCAATCTATATTAGCGATTTGGAAGAGGGGACCAAGTGTAACATATCAAAGTTTGCAGATGATACAAAGATGGGAGGGAAAGTGGAGAGTGAGGAGGACATAAAAAACCCACAGGGGGATATAGACAGGCTGGGTGAGTGGGCGGAGATTTGGCAGATGCAATACAATATTGGAAAATGTGAGGTTATGCACTTTGGCAGGAAAAATCAGAGAGCAAGTTATTATCTTAAAGGTGAGAAACTGGAAAGTACTGCAGTACAAAGGGATCTGGGGGTCCTAGTGCAAGAAGATCAAAAAGTTAGTATGCGGGTGCAGCAGGTGATCAAGAAGGCCAACGGAATGTTGGCTTTTATTGCTCGGGGGATAGAATATAAAAACAGGGAGGTATTGCTGCAGCTATATAAGGTATTGGTGAGACCGCACCTGGAATACTGCATACAGTTTTGGTCTCCTTACTTAAGAAAAGACATACTTGCTCTCGAGGCAGTACAAAGAAGGTTCACTCGGTTAATCCCGGGGATGAGGGGGCGGACATATGAGGAGAGGCTGAGTAGATTGGGACTCTACTCATTGGAGTTCAGAAGAATGAGAGGCGATCTTATTGAAACATATAAGATTGTGAAGGGGCTTGATCGGGAGGATGCGGTAAGGATGTTCCCAAGGATGGGTGAAACTAGAACTAGGGGGCATAATCTTAGAATAAGGGGCTGCTCTTTCAAAACTGAGATGAGGAGAAACTTCTTCACTCAGAGGTTAGTAGCTCTGTGGAATTTGCTGCCCCAGGAAGCTGTGGAAGCTACATCATTAAATAAATTTAAAACAGAAATAGACAGTTTCCTAGAAGTAAAGGGAATTAGGGGTTACGGGGAGCGGGCAGGAAATTGGACATGAATTTAGATTTGAGGTTAGGATCAGATCAGCCATGATCTTATTGAATGGCGGAGCAGGCTCGAGGGGCCGATTGGCCTACTCCTGCTCCTATTTCTTATGTTTTTATGTTCTTAAACAGGCTGGTGGACTGGACGGGCATATGGCAGATGAAATTTAACGCAGAGAAGTGAGAAGTGATACATTTTAGCAGGAAGAACAAGGAGAGGCAAAATAAACTAAATGGTACAATTCTAAAGGGGGTGCAGGAACAGAGAGACCTGGGGGTTTATATGCATCAATCTTTGAAGGTGGCAGGACAGGTTGAGAAAGCGGTTAAAAAATATGGGATCCTGAGCTTTATAAATAGATGCATAGGGTATAAAAGCAAGGAAGTTATGTCGAACCTTTACAAAACAATGGTTCGGCCACAACTGGAGATTGTGTCTGATTCTGGGCACCGCACTTTCGGAAGGATCTTTTACACAGCGAGTAGCTATGATCTGGAATGAGTTGTCTATAAGGGTGGTGGATGCAGATTCAATCAAATCTGCAGGGCTCCAGGGAAACAGAGAAACATAGAAATATAGAAAATAGGAGCAGAAGTAGGCCATTCAGCCCTTCAAGCCTGCTCCGCCATTCAATATGATCATGGCTGATCCTCTATCTCAATACCATATTTCTGCTCTCTCCCCATACCCATTGATGCCTTCTATGTCTAGAAATCTATCTAGCTCCTTTTTAAATATATTCAGTGACTTGGCCTCCGCGGCCTTCCGTGGTAAAGAATTCCACAGGTTCATCACCCTCTGAGTGAAGAAATTTCTCCTCATCTCAGTCCTAAATATCTACCCCGTATCCTGAGACCATGACCCTTAGTCTAGACCTCCCAGCCAGGGGAAACATCCTCCCTGCATCCAGTCTGTCTAGCCCTGTCAGAATTTTATACATTTCAATGAGAGCCCCTCTCATTCTTCTAAACTCGAATGAATACAGGCTTAGTCGACCCAATCTCTCCTCATACGACAGTCCTGCCATCCCAGGGATCAGTCTGGTGAACCTTCGCTGCACTCCCTCTATGGCAAGTATATCCTTTCTTAGATAAGGAGACCAAAACTGCACACAATACTCGAGATGTGGCCTCATCAAGGCCCTGTATAACTGCAGTAAGACATCCTTGCTCCTGTACTCAAATCCTCTTGCAATGAAGGCCAACATACCATTTGCCTTCCTAACTGCTTGCTGCACCTG
Organism: Heptranchias perlo; assembly: GCF_035084215.1. Taxonomy (NCBI): domain Eukaryota; kingdom Metazoa; phylum Chordata; class Chondrichthyes; order Hexanchiformes; family Hexanchidae; genus Heptranchias; species Heptranchias perlo. Next base: position 104,937,094 of record NC_090325.1, on the reverse strand, counting down.
CATGTTTGCTTTCAGTGACTGGTTTACAAGGACACTCAGGTCCCTTTGTACATCAACATTTCCTAATCTATCTCCATTTAAATAATACTCTGCCTTTCTGTTTTTCCTTCCAAAGTGGATAACTTCACATTTATCCACATTATATTGCATCTGTCATGTATTTGCCCACTCACTCAACTTGTCTAAATCGTCTTGAAGCCTCTTTGCATCCTCCTCACAACTCACGATCCCACCTAGTTTTGTGTCGTCAGCAAACTTGGAAATATTACATTTAGTTCCCTCATCCAAATCATTGATATATATTGTGAATAGCTGGGGCCCAAGCACTGATCCCTGCGGTACCCCACTCGTCACTGCCTGCCACCCCGAAAAAGACCCATTTATTCCTACTCTCTCTTTCCTATCTCTGTAACCAATTTTCAATCCATGCCAGTATATTACTGCCAATCCCGTGTGCTTTAATTTTGCACACTAACCTCTTATGTGGGACTTTATCAAAGGCCTTCTGAAAATCCAAATACACCACATCCACTGGTTCTCCCTTATCTATTCTACCAGTTACATCCTCAGAAAACTCCAGTAGGTTTGTCAAACATGATTTCCCTTTCATAAATCCATGTTGACTTTGTCTAATCCCGATGATATTTGAGTGGGGGAATTTGAACTAACTGGATTGTTTTTACAAAGCGACAGCATGGGCTCGATGGGCCAAATGGCCTTCTTCTGTGCTGTAACCATTCTATGATTCTATGATCACTATCCAGGGACCATACTGGAAATTATGCACGTGAATGTTGGTAAGAACAAAATCTCTGGCATGGCTATGATGACTGCTGCAGTAAAATAACCTGGTGATAGTCACTATCTAGACTCATGTATGATAAATGGCCACTTGGGCGGGGTACAGCAGGATCCCTGGCACCAGTGGAACTTTACCTCATCAAGAGTAAATGGGCTTCAGGTGGTAGAGGAGGAGGGATAAAAGTTAAAAACAATTGGCAAAGGAAAGGAATGTACCATGACAGAGTGCTTTTGAATCTTAAAAATTGGACTGCGCAGAACAATGTGCCATGAATCTTTTACAATCTTTTAATCTCATGAAAAAAGTGCAGCCAACACTGTTTCCAGCTTGAAGGTCCCACCCCCTGCTCTAGATGCTCTTCAATGGCCAGCAAAACTAATTCTTGCTAATCAGTGGCTGCTGGTGTCACACACAAAGGATTCTGGAGTTGACCACTGTGCCTCCAATGGTACTCTGCACTCCTGCCCCCCACCCCCATACAGCAGTAAAATGTTATGTGGGCCTTAACATAAAAACAGTAACCTGACTAAGAGCTTGCAATCTCTCTTGGAGATTTACCAATCTCTGGTAAATATGATGAAATAAAATTGTTACAAAACTTCAGTTAACATCCTCCAACCAGTGAGCTGCACAAAATCTAAAGATGCAGCAGATGAACTCCCCACAAAGAGAGTACTTTCAATATCATTAACATATAAAGTAACAGTGAGGCTGGACTGCAGTAAAATATTGAGATAAGCCAGGGCCAATCTGCAAGAGTGAAGCTTGAGTAGTTTGCAATCATCATCACAGTCTTGAGATTGTGCTGCAGCCTGCAATTCACAATATTCCAACTGTTATTTCAAGTAAAATAGAATGGCTGTGTTACTGTTTATAATTAGAAGTGGCAATACATTGTAAAAACTGCCACCGCCTGAAAACTCTGTCACAACAGTCTTCTGAAGATGATGGGAGGTTTTATTTGATGACATGTGACAGACAGTAAGCCATATTGGTGCTGAAAAGTCTTGTATATCCATGTGACAATTGTATAACAATGTCTTAGGTCTTATCAAGTCACATAACAGGAAGAGCCAGTGATATAGGAAAATGTTCACCAGTCTGATGCTAGAAAATAGCTTAATGACTGTCCATTACAATTGTTTAAACCCACCAGCCCGAAAATTGGATATGGGTAACAGTGTAGGCTAGTAAGATACAACAGTTCAATGTGTTTGTTAGTTTCTTAAGATGATATAGGGTACGTTATCCATATTTTCTAAGTTTCTATTCTGCAAAAAACAGAGGACCAACCTAACACATATTTAAAGCACTCAAAATAGAACAGTAAATATTTAGCATGTATGCCTTTTTCATGTTGTGTCTTTGATAGAGGTAAATGGATGGATTTCAAGTGAATGGTTATGATGGCCAAGTTTAACACTTAAAATAATGACACATATATTGATTATTGTCTTAAGATATAAATACAAAGATTAGTGATCTTTGTTTTCTGGGTGTACATTTCTAAGTCTCACTGTTATGATCCCGCTGTGTGGTATATCCTTGGTTACAAATCCCGACATGAGTCAATAACTAACCATGTCCTCTGGCATCGAAACTGGCATTTGTGTAGCTGCCAACCCCAACACATTATAAAGACATTTACACAAGAACACGGAAGCCAGCTGCAATTTATTTAAATTTTATATTAATTTTTAAGAGTGATAACAAGCCAAAACAACCCCCCAGGGTGAAATAATCCATTGGCATCATCTTGGCTCACACATCAGAAAGAGCTGGTGAGAATATTTACAGCATAGAAACAGGTCTTCCAGCCCAACAAAGTCTGCCCTTTTTCTCTTCACATGAGCCCCCTAGTCCAATCCCACTCCCCATACCCTTTAATAGTCCTCTTTTTAAATTCCCTTTTAAAAGTATTTATGGACTCTGCTTGAACAACAGTTTGTAGCAGAGAATTCCATATTCTAACCATCCCCTGTGTAAATACATTAATCTAAAAATCTCGGCAGCACAGTTACACTGCCGCAATTGCAGCAGGTGGACACTTCTACCCATCAGGCCTCACCTTAACCCCGTCCCAGATCCAGAGAATGAGATTATTTAAAAATTAGTGCTGGGCATCTGCATCAACGTCTTGCTGCTCTGTTATGGGGGAGGGGGAGGGAAGAAGGGTGGGCAGGTGATCTGACCAAAGATCAAAAGGGCACAAATTTACTTTTGTGCTGCTCCTTCGCTTGTGGGTCTGATGTCTAAACAGCAATCAATCTCTCTCTGATCGGTTGCTATTTCAATATAGCATCCTGAGGCCCCCATATGGCCCTATATGACAAAAACTCTGTTTCATTCAGGCCTACTTGCCTCGGGCTGTAACTGGTGGGATTTCCATGGGGCTTCTAGATTTTGCCCGCCCCACCTCCTCAGTTGGAATATTTCTTCTGAGATAGAAAGGGACAGAAGCCCGATGGAAATGGGTTCCACCCCAATTTCTTGCCCCTCTGCTCCCAGTAGGCCAGATGTTCATCCTCCAAAAATATGGATTTTCTGGGCTATTTTTAGTGACCACTACTTTAATTCTTTTTGTGATTATCTTCGATTTGTGCCAACTCCCTACTAACTCGTCAACCAGTGGAAATGATCTGTCACAATTTATCTTAGCATAGCCTTTCATGATCTTGAAGACCTCTATCAGATCACCACTTAAACTTTCTCATCTTTAGTGAAAAATCCCTAAATTCTCAAGTTTCTCTTCATAACTATAACCCCTCATCCTAATGAATCTATGCTGCACCTTTTCATTACTTTAATATCCTTCCTACAACTGTTACTCTCCCCCTTTCTATCTCTCTCTCTCTCTCTGTTACTCTCCTTTCTGTTTTTCTCTCTTTCTTACTTCCCCTCTTATTCTTTGTGGGTCTCTTTTGCTTTCCCCCTTTCCCTGTGTTTCTCTCTCTCACTTTCCTTCTTTGATTATACCTATCCAAAGCTGTATCAAAGACATGTGAATATTGAAGATCAGGATTACTTTGAGTCCAGCATGGTGCAGTTTTTATTAGTTGTGACTTATCCCAATCGTTATCTTGTCTCTGCTGCTCCCATTTACCCTGCACTCACTCCCTATGTGCCGTGCTATTTCCCTCTGAGGATTGACGCTGTTGCAGAAAGTTTATACAATGGCAGATTTTTATAGGTTGTACAAATTACCTGGAATTTTGTGCAAGACAGTACAGATTTCCTCTCATGTGAACACCCATGAAATCTTACCCCAAGATGAGTCACTGGCTTCAAGAAAAAAGGGAGCACAAAGAGTCTATTTCCAAAAAACTAAGGGTTGGCAGTGTACACTTGGAACAAAATTCTATTACATTTGTAGCATGGAAAATGTTTAGTCCCTTATATTTATACTCTTCTTTTCTAGTAAAGGCAATTTAATTTTTGCTATATTACAGAGAATCCCAACCCTGTCCTTAGTCTACATCCACACATTGCATTTTCCAACCCTACCTGATTTTTCCGTTCCTTGACCCAAAACCATATTTAATTCCTGTTGGTAAAGGTACAGATGAAGAGTGCTAGTATTCTCCTTGTCCAATTTGTGGTAGTTTGGTGGTGGATATGCATGGGTGCTTTCTCCTAGTTTGCATACTTTATATACCTGATAGTCGAATGGTGAATATACATCAGTGTCCTCTAACAGCCTAGACAAAGCAAGATGATGGTGGTAGGAATATGTCCAATCAATAGTAATCTAGAATGGAAGAAAATTGCTGTTTTTATCTAATGAAGATCATAAATCAGCCTAGCTATTGGAACTGGGCTTTGGCTTTGCAAATACCCTCCAAAATCAACAACAATAAAACCTTCAGCAATCTGAGTGCTCCTGCCTTTCAGATGCTATTAAATGGAAATGCAAGTATAAATCTGTAATTGTAATTGATCATCTATTATAACAGATTACAAGAACAGCCTAAAAAAGATGCAGCATGTCTCATATTTATAATCAAATGCATTCCACTTTAAATGGCACATGTGGTTAATAATTATTCTGCTCCATCATGGAAGCTGTGGCATGAAAACATCCCTCAAGACATGTTCTCATACTCTGCAGCTCCAAAAGGATCCACAGGCATCTTGATTCTTAACAATGACCTGCACAGTCATCCAGTCACCTGTGGAATCCATTTCCTCTGAATTAGATATGAAATGTTTCAATGTCCCAAATATCTTCACTAGCTTAACAGATTCCTTTTACAGAGACAGATACAACAGATCAGTGCATAAGTGTGCTTAAAGGCTCGATGACAAATGAGCATGACAGTATTTCCTGAAGTACATGGACGACAATGGAGTTGTTACTGCTTTAGTTCTCATGTCCGGTAAAAGGGGTCACCCTGAAGTACAGCACTGTGGGGTATCGATTAGCTGTTAGTGAACTGACTTCTAGCACACTCGGTCGTGGTCACAGAATTGACAGGAAATAGGTTTTGCTCTTACCTCTCAGCACAGATATAAACTGACTATTTAATAAAGACTGACTGATGTAATGTAGAATTTGAAAACCACCAATAAACTGGAAGCCAGATAATGGAAAGGATACTGGTTGACATAAAGCTGACACTTTTTACTTTGCCAGAGACCCCGAACCTTTTTCAAGATGTTCACTCCTTCTCTTGTGCTGCACTGCAATACTGATTACTCTGACCTTATTCTTTTCTCCTAATTATAGCTAATTTAATGAATTCACTTTTATTAAATAGGGATATTTTCTTCCTAACTTTCTTTGTGGTAGTATGATTGTATAATAAATACTTTTTTGGATGTTACCTGTTTGTCTTTTCGCTGTGTGCAAGTTCACAGGCATTAGGTTCCACAAAATTCTCCATATTCATCCTTCTCTCATTTTAGATCAGAGGGAGTGTCTTACAGGAAACATCACCTCAGGATCATAACCCAATTGTAAATAAGATATGAATCCACAGAAATAGATTTACTGTTTCAACTTAACCATATGGTAAAATCACTAACTACTATCTGGCCGCAACCTCTACCACCTAGAAGGACAAGAGCAGCAGGCACATGGGAACAACACCACCTGCACGTTCCCCTCCAAGTCACACACCATCCCGACTTGGAAATATATCTCCGTTCCTTCATCGTCGCTGGGTCAAAATCCTGGAACTCCCTTCCTAACAGCACTGTTGGAGAACCATCACCACACGGACTGCAGCGGTTCAAGAAGGCGGCTCATCACCACCTTCTCAAGGGCAATTAGGGATGGGCAATAAATGCCGGCCTCGCCAGCGACGCCCACATCCCGTGAACTAATAAATTTTAAAAAAGAAGTTTAGCACTAATTGTCAGCCTTACTCAGAGTGATCACAAGATGGCTGGTGTGGGAAATGGAGAAATGTCACAGCCAAGGCCTAACAAAAATATCCTTCCCTCCTAATCCACCCCTTTAAATCCCATCCACCTCTTTAAGAAATAAGAACATAAGAAATAGGAGCAGGAGTAGGCCAATCGGCCCCTCGAACCTGCTCCGCCATTCAATAAGATCATGGCTGATCTGATCCTAACCTCAAATCTAAATTCATGTCCAATTTCCTGCCCGCTCCCCGTAACCCCTAATTCCCTTTACTTCTAGGAAACTGTCTATTTGTTTTAAATTTATTTAATGATGTAGCTTCCACAGCTTCCTGGGGCAGCAAATTCCACAGACCTACTACCCTCTGAGTGAAGAAGTTTCTCCTCATCTCAGTTTTGAAAGAGCAGCCCCTTATTCTAAGATTATGCTCCCTAGTTCTAGTTTCACCCATCCTTGGGAACATCCTTACCGCATCCACCCGATCAAGACCCTTCACAATCTTATATGTTTCAATAAGATCGCCTCTCATTCTTCTGAACTCCAATGAGTAGAGTCCCAATCTACTCAACCTCTCCTCATATGTCCACCCCCTCATCCCCGGGATTAACCGAATGAACCTTCTTTGTACTGCCTCGAGAGCAAGTATGTCTTTTCTTAAGTATGGAGACCAAAACTGTATGCAGTATTCCAGGTGCGGTCTCACCAATACCTTATATAACTGCAGCAATACCTCCCTGTTTTTATATTCTATCCCCCGAGCAATAAAAGCCAACATTCCGTTGGCCTTCTTGATCACCTGCTGCACCTGCAAACTAACTTTTTGATCTTCTTGCACTAGGACCCCAGATCCCTTTGTACTGCAGTACTTTCCAGTTTCTCGCCATTAAGATAACAACTTGCTCTCTGATTTTTCCTGCCAAAGTGCATAACCTCACATTTTCCAATATTGTATTGCATCTGCCAAATCTCCGCCCACTCACCCAGCCTGTCTATATCCCCTTGTAGGTTTTTTATGTCCTCCTCACTCTCCACTTTCCCTCCCATCTTTGTATCATCTGCAAACTTTGATATGTTACACTCAGTCCCCTCCTCGAAATCGTTAATATAGATTGGAAAGAGTTGGGGACCCAGCACCGACCCCTGCGGAACACCACTGGCTACTGGTTGCCGGTCCGAGAATGAACCATTTATCCCAACTCTCTGCTTCCTGTTAGATAACCAATCCTCCACCCATGCCAGAATATTACCCCCAATCCAGTGATTCTTTATCTTGAGCAATAATCTTTTATGTGGCACCTTGTTGAATGCTTTCTGGAAGTCGAAATACACTATGTCCACTGGTTCCCCTTTATCCACCCTGTACGTTATGTCCTCAAAGAACTCAAGCAAATTTGTCAGACATGATTTCCCCTTCATAAAGCCATGCTGACTTTGTCCTATTAAATTATGTTTATCCAAATGTTCCGCTACTGTCTCCTTAATAATAGACTCCAAATTTTTACCCACCACAGATGTTAGGCTAACTGGTCTATAATTTCCAGCCTTCTGCCTACTACCCTTTTTAAATAAGGGTGTTACATTAGCAGTTTTCCAATCTGCCGGGACCTTTGCCGAGTCCAGAGAATTTTGGAAAATTATTACCAAAGCATCCACAATTCCTACTGCCACTTCCCTCAAGACCCTAGGATGTAAGCCATCAGGTTCAGGGGATTTATCCACCTTGAGTCCCATTAATTTACTGAGTACCAATTCCTTAGTGATTTTAATCGTATTTAGCTCCTCCTCCCCTAGAGCCCCCTGTTTGTCCAGTGTTGGGATATTCTTAGTGTCCTCTACCGTAAAGACTGAAACAAAATATTTGTTCAGCATTTTTGCCATCTCCATGTTTCCCACCATTAATTTCCCGGTTTCATCCTCCAAGGGACCTATGTTTGCCTTAGCCACCCTTTTTCTTTTTATATAACTATGGAAACGGTTGCTATCTGTTTTTATATTTTTTGCTAATTTATTTTCATAATCTATCTTCCCTTTCTTAATCAATCCTTTCGTTACTTTTTGCTGTCTTTTGAAGACTTCCCAATCTTCTATCCTCCCACTAAGTTTGGCTACCTTATATGTCCTTGTTTTTAGTCGGGTACTATCCTTAATTTCTTTACTTAGCCATGGATGGCTGTCATTTGTTTTACACCCTTTTTTCCTCAGTGGAATATATATTTTTTGAAAGTTGTAAAATAACTCCTTAAATGAACACCACTGCTCATGTACCGTCTTACCCTTTAATCTATTTTCCCTGTCCACTTTAATCAATTCCGCTCTCATACCATCATAGTCTCCTTATTAGGGGTTACGCGGAGCGGGCAGGAAATTGGACATGAATTTAGATTTGAGGTTAGGATCAGATCAGCCATGATCTTATTGAATGGCGGAGCAGGCTCGAGGGGCCGATTGGCCTACTCCTGCTCCTATTTCTTATGTTCTTATGTTCTTTATTCAAGCTCAGTACGCTTGTTTGATAACCAACCTTCTCACCCTCTAATTGGATATGGAATGTAACCATGTTATGGTCACTCATTCCAAGGGGATCCTTAACTAGGACATTATTAATTAATCCTGGCTCATTACACAGGACCAGGTCCAAGGTTGCTTGCCCCCTTGTAGGATCAGTTACATACTGCTCAAGAAATCCATCCCTAATACACTCAATAAACTCTTCCTCAAGGCTGCCGTGCCCAATTTGATTTGTCCAGTTAATATGATAGTTAAAATCCCCCATAATTATAGCTGTTCCCTTATTACATGCCCCGACTATTTCCTGATTAGTACTTCTTCCAGCAGAGTTGCAACTATTAGGAGGCCTATATTCTTTGCCCACTAGTGTTTTTTTCCCCTTATTATTCCTTATCTCTACCCAAACTGTTTCATTATCCTGATCCTTTGTCCCAATATCATTTCTCTGTATTACAGTGATTCCTTCCTTTATTAACATAGCCACCCCACCTCCCCTTCCTTCCTGCCTGTCCTTCCTGATTGTTAAATACCCTGGCATATTTAATTCCCAGTCGTTGTCACCCTACAGCCATGTTTCTGTTATGACACACGATCATACCCATATGTAGTTATTTGTGCCGTTAACTCGTCCATTTTGTTACGAATGCTACGTGCATTCAGATAAAGAACTTTCAAATATGTTTTGTGACACTTAGTTCCTGCTTTTTCCTTTTTTAACACTTTACCTTTTACTCCATACCTTCTGTCCATTCCTGACACGCTTTCCTCTGTCTCCCTGCTCAGGTTCCCAACCCCCTGCCACAGCTTTGATGCTGGGTTAATCGCCTTACGCCTTCTAGTTTTTATTTTTTCTGTCGTGCCTAAAGTACACTTTCTTTCCGCTGCTTTTCCCTTTCACTTGTTCTTGAACAACTGTTTGTACTATTTGTATTGTAGATTTCCCCTGGGTCTTTCCCTCTCTTGCTGCTCTCAACTTTATTCTCTTCTGACTCCCCGCTCAGGTTCCCATCCCCCTGCCACTCTAGTTTAAACCTTCCCCAACAGCACTAGCAACACCCCCGCGAGGACGTTGGTCCCGGTCCTGCTCGGATGTAACCCGTCCCGCTTGTACAGGTCCCACCTTCCCCAGAACCTGTCCCAATGTCCCAGGAATCTAAATCCCTCCCTCCTACACCATCCCTGCAGCCACGCATTCATCCTGTCTATTCTCCTGTTCCTATACTCACTAGCACGTGGCACTGGTAGTAATCCTGAGATCACTACCTTTGAAGTCCTGCTTTTTAATTTATCTCCTAACTCCTTAAATTCACCTTGCAGGACCTCATCCCTTTTTTTACCTATGTCGTTGGTACCAATATGGACCACGACTACTGGCTGTTCACCCTCCCCCTCCAGAATGCCCTGCAGCCGCTCCTTGACCCTAGCACCAGGGAGGCAACATACCATCCTGGAGTCACGTTTAGTGGTGGCCTCGCTGAATGACTGCCCAATTTCTGCAGCAATGGGCTCCCTCTTGGTTGCGTCGTATGCCCAATGAACCCCAATTCAGAGGAGAATGGGCCGGGGTGGCAGTGGGTCATAGTAGTGGTGGAAGTCCTACTCCATCACCAATATCAGAAAAATCCAGGCCATTGTTAGGGTGTAATAGAGGGAGTTTTACACTCCATCTATCCTTGCTGTGCTCTATCTTGGAGTGCTTGATGCTGAAACCAGCCATCTGAAATGATAATGTCTTCCATTCCCAAGCATAAATATCCCTCACCTTGATGAGCATAAAATTCCCAGAAAGAAAAAACCTTGAAAACTGTCAGTTATTCCAATAATATCAGAAAAAAAATCCCTGCGTCATATGACCTCTGTGACAGTACATAATGGGGTAGAATTTCTGCTCTAAACGAACAGAACAACAACAACTTGTAATTATACAGCACCTTTAACGTGTGGTTTGTAATAGAAGTATTACAGGCCATGATGGCATCAAAACCAAAAAGAATAAAGTGAACTGCTATTTCATATGAATGAGAAGCTGGTGACATTACTAGAAATATTGAACCATTATGTTAATTGGCTTTCAAACACATGCAAGTTCTCAAATGAAACTGAGAATATCAAAGTAAACTTTGAAAAACACAAAATTTGAAAAGGTATAATGTGTCGATAATAATCCTTTTACAATTAAAGCTCTGGATGTTCCTCCATGTGCTGCTCAGGAAATGGAAGATTTGCCACTTGTTTGTGGTCAAGGCTGTATTTTGTTACTTATTTGTGGTGCTTGCAATGCTCTGTATTGCTGCTGACAAGAATTTAAACCACATCTTCTGCCAATTGTAAAAGCTACAATGCACTATACGCACAGAGATTATGCTATGACCACTTTGCCATTTATACATGATCTGAAAGCACTTGTATGTCTACAGGGATTCTCAATCAAGTTGAGAACAGGATATTCCTGTTCTTGTTAAAGTTAAGTTTTGAGCTCCAGAGACGTCTGTACTATTCGTTTGATGCAGGTTATTAGCCATTTCATGTAAAAAATTGGGTTATTCACAATTATTAGGCTAGTCATAATAACAACTCTTAAACAAGGCTTGCTGTCAGGGAATTTGGCACACACATGCAGAAACCTTTTCCGGTGGTTGCAAACCAACTGCACATTGATGGAATGATATCCCCTTTGGTTGATGAACGGTCCTGGCTCATGTTCAGGTCCTTGGATTGCTACGTGTGTGCAATCAATTGTGTCCTGTACCCCTGGGAAGCCAGCCAGAGAGTGAAAACCCACCAACCTCTCAGTCTTGCTGATGTCGTCGACGGGGATGTTGACGTAGTGGGATGTCCTGGCAAACAAGCCATCTGTGACCAGTCGTATACACTTATGTGCAGATGACTGAGAGATCCCGGTGATGTCACTGGTGACACCCTGGAAGGATCCGGAGGTGAAGAAATTGAGAGCAGTGGTGACTTTAACTGCAACTTGCAATGTGTGGCCACCAGGCCCATCCGGGAGCAGCTCTGCATGAAGGAGCGTGCGGATGTTTGTGACCACCTGGAGACTCAATCTGAGTCTTTGTAGGCACTGCTCCTCAGAGAGGTCCAGGAAGCTCAGCCTCTGTCTGTAGACCCTCTCACATGAGTAGTGCCTCCTGCGACCTCGGCCCCTTCATTGGTCCCCTCTCTGCTCTTCTACAGGTCCTTGTGGCGCACCTCTGTCTTGTGGACTTGCATCTCCCAGAACTGCATGCCATGCCTGGCGCGGATGATGATGTGCCTCCTCCTCGGATGTACTGCTGAATAAATCCATTGTGCAACCCCATCCTGATGTTGTCAGTTTGAGGGGGTCCAAAATGTAGGTAAATTTGTCTGAACAAAAGATTCCTTAGTCTAAAGAAAATCTCAGTCTAAACATTAAGAACTCCCAGCTAAAGGTTTGTCTGAGAACTGATGGCCCTGCTACAAAAACTCACCTTTTCTTCACGTGTCAATCATTGGTTTAAAGGTCCAAATGGATGCTGGCTGCAACTCGCTTCCGTTTCCATGACGTCTTTCAGGGGCCACGGGAGACACATTGAGAAGCAGTCAAAATAGCTTGTGTAGTTCAAACCATAAAAATTTAACCTCTTTAAATACTTTAAGTACCTCAATTGGCCGTTTAAATGTCGTCTCGCTGGCTTTAAGTGCCGGCGGGACTTCCAGGTTTCAGAAGTGCATGCGCAACCAGATGCATCTAGGCCAAACCCTGCAGTCGGCAAGTTGGAGCTGGATTGCGGTCCCGCACCCAAAACCGACAATTTTCACTGCCCACCCGCCCCCAACCCACCTGTTCTTCAGGGTTAAAATTTACCCCCTGATGTCATTGCTTGAAAAAATGCTTCCTGATATCATCCCTGAACTCGCCTTTACCAGTTTCTACCAATGCCCCTTTGTCATGTCATTGTGGTTTAAATTGAAATAGTGTTTCACTTATGAAGACACCTCAAGATTCCCTCTCATTCACCTTCTTTTATCCACAGTACTGTACAGTGTTTGTTTGATAGACTTGATGCTTTTACATGAACCTGGACAGTTAGTGAATTATTCCACTATGGGGCCACCACAGTTGAGCCCATTCTTGTGCTGGCTGACATCTTCATGTGAAATTTATAGCAAGGAAGTCTGAATAGTGACCACAAGGAGAAATCCTGATTCAGTTTTCTCTACAGAGCCAGGGACCCTCAGCCTTATTATAATACCCCTGTTACTACCCTAGATAGCTTACAGACCAGGACCTCAACCTGGGATCTCTCTGGTCTGTAAAGCTTAGTACAACACAATAAGAGTAAAATTCAACTTTGGTGGGGGCACAAAATGGGCGGTAACAGATCGTCCTCCCGTTATATGCTCCACCTGATTTTCCTTTTCTCCTCCGTTTCCCTCTCACTTTTTGCTTTACATTATTTATATTCTGCACACAACCTATTATATTTCATACACATAACCATCCCATTATCAATAGCATAACAATGAGTTGTAAAGAACTGCATACCAATGTGATGAGTCATACTGCTCATCAGAACAATTCGCTGCAGAATCCAAACTTCATGTATTGGAAGAGATATTAATTTTCAAGCTGATTTATGTGCAACTGCATATTTGTAAACTGATGGAAATTTCTGCACTAGTTGCATATTAAAAAGGCATATCAGTATGTGCTAACAACAGTAATCCCAAATGATTCACTGGACACAAACAAGAGAACATATGAAACTTCAGTGTGTGGTCCATTACTGCTGAGATGCAGTAAACAGATGGGCAATCTAATGATTTGCTAATTAAAAGAAACAAGCCACCAGTGCCTGTCTCTATTCATTAGAGCAGTGCAAAAATCAAGCTGAATCTGAATCAAAGGCAGAACATAAAGCTTATGTGGACCCTTTCCCAGCTATGTGATACACGAATAACTTTCTGTAATTATATCATAAATATAGAGGACTGCAGCCGATAATGTCATATGAGCAGGTGCACTCATTGCCCTGTGTTACCAAATCATATTAAAGTTATGCTGTGTGGTAACAAAAGGGCTATCGAGCAATGTTATGTGACTCATGGCGCGATGAAAACTCCCAGGTACTTTCCACGGTGCTGAAAGCAGGTGCAGTGTTACAGACCAAAACACAGGCCAAAGTATTTGCACTCTTATTTTATTGCACACTGATTCCAGCTACTGTGTATTTATTGCAAGTGATTAATTTTACATTATCAGGGCATGGCTGACGATGAAAAGATAGGGGAGTATTTTCCACACTATTTAACTAGAAGACAGTAGAGGTGAAGACAGGGGAACAGATTACATAAACTCTTTGATCAATTAAGTAATGACCTTGTCGGTTCTACAGCCTAGTTATCTATCTCTTCACATTAAGGGTTTAGTTTAACTATAATGCCAAGGGAGGTGCAGATAATAGAAGCAGGGTCATTTGTTTTCACTGGTTATATTGTGTACAAGATGTAAGTAATACTTCATTTTAAAGGTAGATTCCTAACAACATGATTTACTTAATGTTTGATGATTCTTCAGCTACCAAACTTAGAGAATTACAGAAAATACATTGTTAAATACGAAGCTTTGTTGTAACAATGGACTAATTCACTGATGCTGTCAATACAAAACTACAACAAATTCATAAATGTTCATTAATGGTGTGCAACATATGTTAACTGTAATAAACACTGGTCATAAAATATTCTCAGCATTTTTCCATCAAATGGTTCCAAAATAATATCAACTCTTTTTAAGTGTCCAATGCATTTTTACTATTACCTAACTAGCTTGCATTGGACAAATTATAGACCGATTAAAACAATGTGGGGGGGGAGGGAATTTGCCCAGGAGCAGGTAGAGGGCAGGGCGAGCGACAAACCCGCCTGACATCATCAGTTTGAGACCCAGACTATTTTAACTCCCAGACCTCATTTACATTCCGCCAGCCAGCTGCCTGCCCAAAACAGGTAGAAAGAGGGAACTGGCCGGCTTTGAGCAGGTCAAAATTGTGGGGCCAGAGTCTGCCCGCCAGCACCAAGGTAAGTTGTGGGGGAGGGGGTATTGAGGCCGTTTCACAGGTGGGAAAGGGGGAAGTGGGGCCCAGGGCAGCAAAGGCTCAGATATTCCAGAGGAACATTCCTGCTGGCCCCATCAAGGAAAGTTATTAATTTACCTGAGAGGGCCTCCTCTTTTTCTCTGCCAAGTTTTACTGAGCTCAACGCATGCAGTTGGGGTTCTGTGGATGCTATAGGACCCCAATAACCATATATTAATGGGGCTCCCACCTGAATCCGGTGGGAATCAAGTGTGAACCTGGCACTAAGGGCTTGATTTTACAATGGTGGCGGGTTAGCAGCAGGGGGGGGTGGTGAACATAGGAACATAGGAACAGGAGTAGGCCATTCAGCCCCTCATGCCTGCTCCGCCATTTGATAAGATCATGGCTGATCTGTGATCTAGCTCCATATACCTGCCTTTGGCCCATATAGCTTAATACCTTTGGTTGCCAAAAAGATATCTATCTCACATTTAAATTTAGCAATTGAGCTAGTATCAATTGCCGTTTGTGGAAGAGAGTTCCAAACTTCTACCACCCTTTGTGTGTAGAAATGTTTTCTAATCTCACTCCTGAAAGGTCTGGCTCTAATTTTTAGACTGTGCCCCCTACTCCTAGAATCCCCAACCAGCGGAAATAGTTTCTCTCTATCCACCCTATCCGTTCCCCTTAATATCTTATAAACTTCGATCAGATCACCCCTTAACCTTCGAAACTCGAGAGGATACAACCCCAATTTGTGTAATCTCTCCTCGTAACTTAACCCTTGAAGTTCGGATATCATTCTAGTAAACCTACGCTGCACTCCCTCCAAGGCCAATATGTCCTTCCGAAGGTGCAGTGCCCAGAACTGCTCACAATACTCCAGGTGCGGTCTAACCAGGGTTTTGTATAGCTGCAGCATAACTTCTGCCCCCTTGTACTCCAGTCCTCGAGATATAAAGGCCAGCATTCCATTAGCCTTATTGATTATTTTCTGCACCTGTTCATGACACTTCAATGATCTATGTACCTGAACCCCTACGTCCCTTTGGACATCCACTGTTTTTAACTTTTTCCCATTTAGAAAGTACCCTGTTCTATCCTTTTTTGATCCAAAGTGGATGACCTCACATCTGTCTACATTGAATTCCATTTGCCACAGTTTTGCCCATTCACCTAATCTATCAATATCGCTTTATAATTTTATGTTTTCATCTACACTGCTTACAATGCCACCAATCTTTGTGTCATCGGCAAACTTAGATATGAGACTTTCTATGCCTTCATCTTAGTCGTCAATAAATATTGTGAATAATTGAGGCCCCAAGACAGATCCCTGCGGGGCTCCACTAGTCACATCCTGCCAATGTGAGTACTTACCCATTATCCCGACTCTCTGTCGCCTTTCGCTCAGCCAATTTCCTAACCAAGTCCGTACTTTTCCCTCAATTCCATGGGCTTCTATCTTAGCTAACAGTCTCTTATGTGGGACCTTATCAAATGCCTTCTGGAAGTCCATATAAATAACGTCCATTGACATTCCCCTGTCCACTACTTTAGTCACCTCTTCAAAAAATTCAATCAGGTTTCACAAATCCATGCTGGCTCTCTCTGATTAACTGAAAATTCTTGGTGTTCAGTCACCCTATCCTTAATTATAGACTCCAGCATTTTCCCCACAACAGATGTTAGGCTAACTGGTCTATAATTCCCCGGTTTCCCTCTCTCTCCTTTCTTAAGGTGTGCGTGGCAAACCCACATGAACAAAACTTATTGTTTCCGATGCGATAGCATGAAGATTGATCGTGATTAACGTCCTCTCCGGGTTTCGTGCCTGGCAGCTAGCCTGATTGACAGGCTGGCGGCTGTCAGGAGCTGCAACGCTGGTGGTGGTGGGGGGGGGGGTGCGAGAAAGAGAGAGAGAGCGAGACGTCATCCGGCACTGGAACGGAAGATCGGAGGGGGGGGAGAGAATGGAAGATCCGTCGCTAGACTGGAAGACCGGGGTGGGGGGGGGGGGGGTAGAGGGGAAGATCGGGGGGGGAGAGTGGAAGTTTAGGAGGATATCGGGGGAAGATCGGGGGGGGTGAAGAGGGGGACATCGGAGCATGGTGCAAAGGTAGGTTCATTCAGTGTTTTCACTTGCATCTATGGATTTTTATTTAATTTATTTAGTTTCTTTTTCCCTGATCTGGCCCTTCACGTTTGGTTTCACCGTCAACTTTAATTGCTGGCGGGACTTCCGTTTTCGGGTCGCCCGCGCACACACAGGTGGATCCCTGGGAAACTCGGAAGTCGGCGGGTTGGAGATGACTTCCGAACCTGAACGGGATTTCCGCGATTTTCGGAGCTCCCTCACCCCCAATACACCCCCAATACACCCCCAATTGCCTCCTAAAATCACCCCCTAAGTCTTTGCACAGCTATTTTAACTGCGGCGTCGGCTACATCCCCCCCCCCATGTTTTTGGATAGTCAATCAGCATTTTGATGTATTTTGAACATGCAGGTAATCTCACACATCTGTAACCTATATCTGCATTTACTCACGACTTGATATTTATCTTTTTCAGACTATGAATCAAAATTTACATGCAAGATTGATGCTGAAGTGATAGACCTCAGATGGTGGAATCTAATGTGATAGCAACAAAATTAACAATTATTACACATTAATAATTCATTTTACAGTTAGAAACTAGTAGTCCCGTATATAAAAACTTGCTGAACTATTACTCATCGTGTTCATTATTTATAGTAATGTAATTAAAGTTTTATTAGATTTATGGAACCTACAGCAACAACACCTTGCATTTCTATAGCCCTTTAACGAAGGAAAACATTCCAAGGTGCTTCACAGGAGCGTTATCAGACAAAAACTGACACCAAGTCAAAGAGCGAGATATTAGGATGGGTGATCAAAAGCTTGATTAAAGAGATAGGTTTTAAGGCGGGTCTTAAAGGAGGGGAGACCTAGAGATTGTGAGTTCAAATCCCACTATAGAAGCTGTGACACTGAATTTAATTGATCTGGTAATCTATGGCCAGTCCCACACAGTAGCCATGAAAGCTGCCAAATTGTTATAAAAACCCAACTAGTTCCCTGATGTCCTTCAGACCTACCTGTTCTGGCATACATGTGACTCCAGGACCACACTACATGGTTGATTCTTAACGCCTTCAAGGTAACTAGAGATGGGCAATAAAACCTATCTTGCCAGTACCACCGATATCCTAATGACGAATTAAAAATAAGAGCTGGGGCAGAGTGGGAGGAAAGCAGCCTGTTTTATTACCCTTTACATTATTCTGCATCTCTCAGACTGGAATTGAGTGCATGACTGAGGCTAAATATCGCATTCAAAGAGCTGCATCTCAGTAACAGGAGATGGTGATTGATCTCCCAGGTATTAGTAAATGTTTTGTGAAGTTATATGAGACCAATTTTTCTCCCTGTTTTTGGGTGGGGACTGGTGGTAGCAGACCAAAAATCATGGCATATCACTTACTGCCCCGTTCCCACTGTGCCCAGCCTATTGCGATTTTGGAGCGGGCCAGGAAACTTTGCACTCCTGCCCGAAGCAGGTGGGAGGCTAAATCAATATGTAAATCAGGGTCCTACACAGTATGTAATGTTGGTCTTCCACTGGGTGGAAAAAAGCTGTGGCCACTGATTTTTACGTGGCATGGGGAAACTGCCGGAATTCCCTTCCCTCTCCCTGATTGGCAAGCTGCCCATCAGCACTCTAATGAGTCCATGGACAATGAGAATTGGTCCAGCCCCACACCGAGTCTATTAGATCGCAACAGGCACCTCCCACCCAATGGAATCAGAGGCATAAAATTTGTGTCATGGGGTAAATTTTCTAAGAAAGGGGAAAACACTAAATTAACTTTGCCAAATCTCTGGTGACATCATTGCCTGATATTGGAAATATAATTCACTACTGAAGTACAACAAATTTTTTTTTTAGTTTTCTCCTCTTCAATTTCTTCATTCCTTTAGAAGCTGACTCATGCTGTGGTACAGTTCTACAAGTGCCGGCAGCCCTCTGGTATTTACCAAGCAGCTAATCTTCATATGTGAGTTTAGACAGTGAGGCCCAGAAAATTCTCAATATTTCCACTGTAACCCTGGTCGGAGTGCACCTGAAATTAGGCTGGTCCACCCTGGACCAACAAAGAAAAAGTATTCCAAATTATTTTTTAATTACAAAAGGGATCATTGAAGGCACAGCACAGATTTTTCCAAAGGGGAGCACTGACATCCTCTCCCCAATCAGGCACGGTATGCCACATCTCGTGGTCTATGGGGGCAGATGGATGCCCAAGCCCATAGAGACTTAGGTGCTGCCACTGATATGTGTATGAAGGAACCGTCCATTGATCGTGGAAAGCCCATCAGGACTTCAGAGGTTCCCAGCAGATGCCACCGTGATGTAATTGCCGGGATCATATGCCTGTAGATTTTCAGGTCCTAAGTGTTAGCAGGTTATTCCTCTTTGGAAGACATAACAGTTAATCCTGCTCCTGTTCTGACTCAATGACCCACACATTTACCCTCCAACTCAGGTCACTGACCAGCTATCAGGAGTGGGCAGTCTGTCTGATTTTGCTTTCCTTCTGTAACCCAATGCTACCAAATATTAATAATTGTACTGGGCTTTTTTATACTATTGCTGAACAGTTTTGGCTATTTAGTGATGCAAAATGTGCTGTACAATTACAAGAAATTAGGCAGGAGTTTGAGATTTGGCTTCATGTGTGAGGCTGCTCAGAGTAGGCAGTCTCACACTTCACATCAGTTGCTGTTGTCACTGCAGCCAATGAGTTTAATTTTTCAAACTTGGTTCCAGGATCATCTTGGTGTTTTTATAATGATATGTAACAGAGAGAGGGACGATATGTAAACCATAGGATGTTGAGAGCTCAGTCTCAGAGATCGGGATACAACTTTAAGAAGTTATATAAAAGGCGGTACAACTTTAAGAAATTGTTGCCCTTAAGTGCCTTTAATAACTTCCAGCCTGCAAGAATAAAAGGAGTTGGGAGAGATACGAGCTAGGATGAAAAGTAATACCTATCACTGGCTGGGTCATTGCTGTAAGTAAAGGCACACTGGATGAATAAACGTCACTTGTTTGAAGGCCTAGTCTGCATGTCTAATTAACCACTGGGTCTTGGGCTGGCATCAGCTGGTTACAGAAAATAAAAAGTCAACAGTCAGTTTCTTCATTATTTTTACAGATTAAATGTAGGTCAGATCTCTGGGTAGCAGAACTCCCTGCATGCATTGAAATAGGTATGTACAGAACATTGTTTTCCCTTGACCACTGACCAGTGCAGAGCTGTTAGTATAGCTCTTAACTGCTGGCTTATGCTGCTCTACAAGTGGGAAGATGGTATCAGACCAGTACTTGTAGTGCAGTGTTCTTAGCTTCAAGATTATGTACCAGTGAGATTGTGGAAGTGTGATGGAGCAGGCACCAGGGAGCTCCACTCCTGACCAAGCTCAATACCCAGGGTCAGGGTTACTTAAGTTCAATGCTGCCAGTGGATGCCTGTGCCACAATGGGTGTGTCCCAACAGGGGAGGGAGGGCAGGAAATTGGGTCTGCAGATTGATGC
The DNA here is from genome assembly GCF_035084215.1 of Heptranchias perlo. NCBI lineage: Eukaryota > Metazoa > Chordata > Chondrichthyes > Hexanchiformes > Hexanchidae > Heptranchias > Heptranchias perlo. The sequence goes on along the minus strand of NC_090325.1, from coordinate 104,916,737 downwards.
TTGGGAGGGCTTCTGGTGGAGTCCCCTTATAGGAGGGACAATCTGATCAAAAACAGAAACAATTTCTGGAATCTTCCTGCCAGTCTGCAGACTCTGCTGGGCCCCACTTCAGCCACTGAGCTGACCTGTACACAGGGTCCCTGAGTGCTCAGGTTGCTCACCAGTATGGAGGCTAGCCCTGAGGAAATTTCCTGTGTGGGAATTGCCTTCCCTTGGTCCCATTCCCTCTGAAGTCAGGGGCCATGTTTGGTGTGGATGGAAATCCCACTCACCCCAGGCTCTTGCATAAATTGCTAACTGCTGAAGACCTGGCATCCCCACATCCCACCGGAAGTCCTGCTTCCGTTGGGCCTCCTGTATCCGACCTGTGCTACAGGGAAGTGTTGGGGCTGAGAAATTTTGTTCCTCAGCAATTTATTGATTTTTGCACTATTGTTTTAATGATTGATTTGTGGCAATAGAAGAAATGGGGGAAAACAAACTATCTCACTTTTCTGTTCTGGTGTAATGCACACAAAAGGTAATAGAGCAAAATCAATAAATGAGTAACAAAATTTGAGTTTAAGAATGCTTTGTATCTCTCAAGAAGTACCCCTTTTGTCTATCCATTATATACTCTCAGAAACCAGAAGTAACTGCAGGATTGTTGTGTATGGCAATTTGAAAGAGTATGGACCATGAATTTTAATTATTTATATTCCTGTTTTAAATCTGGAGTAATATCTATGTATCCATCCATGTTCCTTGGCACAATAGTGATACAGGGCCTGGGTCCAATGGAAAACCCAATTTCCCTGGCAGTCTGGTGGAGAAGGGAACTGCATTCCTTGGTGGTCATCTGGGTTCACTGGAGATTCCCACTCATACTCATTTTTTTTTTAGAACTTCATATTTTTTGAAAATGTTTTTGAGAGGGAGAATCTCAATCTGAAATCTAACTGCATCTCGATGAGGTATTAGAGTTAAAAAGGAAGTCTGTAAATATTGGAATTGCAAAATAAAAACAGAAAATGCTGGAAATACACAGCATGTTGGTTGGCATCGGAAAGATAAAAGATCAGTGGTTAGAATGGGGTCCTTCAACATTTTCTGAATTGTCAACCTATCTTTTTTAGATGTTTTCTGACTAGCTGTGTATTTCCAGATTTTCCTGTTATCTCTGATTACCTAGCAACAAGGTTGTTGCCTTGGAATGTACAGAACATATATTTTAAAAGTGTCAACTTTTGACTCTCTACTGAGCTCATCTCAACTATAAGGAATCTAACTTCCAACTCAAAAGAAATTAGGATGCTGCTTCCTATACTAAGAAGGTCCTGCCCTGCACAGCCACACAGTCAATACATGACTAGTGAGAAAATGTCTTTCCCTGGGGAGAGAGACAAGTAATTTATTTTATAAGTGCAGGTCAGTTCCTGCACCTTTTTATAAATATAAAAATTATGAGAAATTGCTAATTCATTGGCTTTCTTAACACGTTTTTGTTACAGGGTTGTTAAAAGGATTCCAAAATCCCGAAGGAAACAAATGAGAGAATAGTAAGATCTTATCTGTGAGGTCTTTTATTTTAACACCAGACTCTAACCTTCACAGCACAGCCAAGACACCTACGCAGGACTGAAGGACAAAGTTTTAGTACTCACTAATCAGATCTGACTTCAGCATGGAGGGCAAATTAAGGTTATACTCCGACAATATCAGATTTACTTTTTGCAACTAGCAACTTTGCTGATAATGATTTGTCAGAGCATTTTAATTTTAGTTTAATGCTGATGCAGTGCATCAGAAGATTTAGCTGAAATTTAACACATTCAATATAAACTGAGGTAGTTTAAAACAATACTATCTCGAGTAACTATATAAATCCTAATATTTTCAGAAAATGTATGCAGTTAAGAAGAAAGAACTTGCATTTATATAATGTCTTTCACGATCTCAGGACATCCCCATGCGCTTTTTTTACAGTCAGTGATGTACACTTGTAATGTAGTCACTCTTGTAATGTAGGAAACGTAGCATTCAATTTGCACGCAGCACAGTCCCACAAACAGCAATGAGATAATGACCAGCTATTCTGTTTTTTAGCGATCATAGGTTGAGGGATAAATATTGGCCAGGATAGTGGGAGAACTCCCTTGCTCTTCTTTGAATAGTGCCATGGGATCTTTTATGTCCACCTGAGGGCAGACAGGACCTCAGTATAATGTCTCATCCGAAAGCCGGCACCTCCGACAGTGCATCGCTCCCTCAGTACTGCACTGAAATGTCAGCCTGGATTTTGTGTTCAAGTCTCGGAGTGGAACTTGGAACCCATAACCTTCTGACTCGGAGGTGAGGGTGCTACCACTGAGCTAAGGCTGATACCTAGATGATGTACAGGATACATATTTAAGGCTAGAATATACAGGATTCACATTTAAGGCTATAGTAATGTGGCTCCAACATACTGGGGTGAGGCTGTGGGTTCCTTGACTAAGATATACCTCATGGGACTTCCTGCTCGTGGTCATACAGTTATAAGAAGACTGCGCAGAAAGGAGGGTGAGTCAGCCTTGGGGCACCCGTATAAATCTCCTAGCAGCCAATTCAATAAAATCATTGGCAAACCAGATACACAGAATACACCGAATTAATTAATTTTAAGGAAATCATCTGCACAAATTTTTTTATTCAGCAATAACATGTGAGCCTGAGAGTCAAAGTAAGAGATTATGCCTGTCTTGGTATATATGTGTGTTGGAGCTGTCAAAAGAGATATATTGGAAGTGAGATTAAAGATCAAAAAGAATGAAGGCAATGGCAAACCTATTTGAACATATTGGGGGCCATCTTTGACATCCGCTTAAAACTGACACAATCTCGGTAGTGCGGAGTCGTTTTGAGGCCCAGGCCTCATTTATATGACATTAACGAGCTGTGGGCGCCAAGTTAGTGCCCCACTCCAGCCCACTGGTTGTGGGAGGGCAGGAAATCGGCAGGCTTACAAGCCGGCCAGCAGGTTGGGTCTGGAGGACGGCCTCAAACAGGACGGCAGCAGGCCGAAGTTTTTTTGTGGGCACAGGAAGAGCATTTCTGCTCCTCCTATCCCACCAAAAAAAAATTAAATATTTCCTGGGCCATTTTGTGAGATGCTTCCAGTGGTCCCTCTGAGGACCGCTAGTTAGGCCACTCAATGCCTAGTACAAATGGAGAGAATGTGCTTAGTACACGCCCTGCTCAATTGAACCTGAAAATTTCAATTGGGGTCCTACAATGGGGGGGGAGGGAAGACCCTGATTTGCATATTTAAACAGCCTGCTTGCCGAATTACAGGCAGGCCTGAAAATTGCGTAAGGCAGTCCTAAGGCGTCAATGGGGTAGCTGAGGTGACCAGCTAAGCTTTTTCAGGTGAGAAAATGGGTGACCAGCAGTTGAAAATCGCCCCCCTTGAGTGGTGTTTACTTTTTGAGGCAAAATATATTAAAGTAGTCTCGTTCCAAATACCTGTGACAAACAGAAAGAGAGCACTTTTTTTTTCCAAAGCACAGCTGACATCTGGGATTCTAGAAATAAGGCTAAGAATCAATTTGACTAAATATTCAATTATCCAATCATAGACACACCACTGGATGACTCTAATCAGTTTCAGAAATTCTTGATTTAAAAATATCCTGTCAGAAACAGTTTATAAGGTTAAACATCACCTCCACAAACTTTCATGGCAAAATCTAAAGCTTACAAAGAGGCTTGTTGCAGAAATTCATGTTTTATTATTAAAGAAACTGTGTGACATCAAGCTGGGAAACATTTTAGTGCGAGACAAACTATGCTGAACTGTGATGAAGCAGCAATGCACCGTTTATACCTGTGCCTGTAATTAAAGTAGTGATGTCTTTATGAAAAAGGATTTGGCAATTTTTTTTGTCTGAAGATGGAAACCAGCCATAAAAGCTAGGTGTCTTGTGCTAGTGATGTATTAATGATGTGTTGATATTATTTAAATTATCATGTTGAGTGTTTGTAAACAAATTAAAAGGTTTTTCATGAAGACCATGCCTCTTTGAAACTAAAGAAAGTTTCTTTAATCATTGACCATGGTAGTTATCAGTATAAAATGTTAGCTTGTTACATTTGTCCTAGATCGGAAGTTGAATAATGAAGTAAAATTTAGTTTCACTCCTGCGCTGCATCCCTAAACAAGACGAATATTTTTCACATTTTAGTAAATGATGCAATATTAAATGGTCACCAAATTTCATCTTGGGGATTTAAAAAAAAGTATATCTGTTCCATAGTAGAAACATTAATATTATTATGAAGTACAAATATGTAGCTCATATGAATGCTGCCAATTGCATTCATTATTAAAAGGTGGTAATATTATTCATTGAAACTCATTCTCTATAATTTTTTATTTAAATATTTCCCTATCAAGGTTTGCCGTTAACACACATTATTTGATTATCACATTTGCAATGACAACTGGCCCACAGATTTTACAGGTTGTGTGAAGAAACTGAAATTATTCATTCAATGTTTCAGCTGGGCCGAGGTAACATATTTGAAAAAGTCAAAAAGAATGGATCTGTGCTGTGCAGAAAAGCATTTTGTGCTTCACATATCCAGCTGCTTTTTATTAATATTTCTATTATAAACTGATGTGCAATTTAAAAAGAAAATCACCTTAAAATAAAAACAGCAACTTATGAGTGTTTGAACTGCAACTAGGCTTTGATTTGTTCATAGAAATATTTTTGTTTCTGAAAAGATTTTGATGTCATTCAGACCATGATCACAGCTGCCAAAAAGCAACAAGACAGTTCCAAAATGATGTAAGAAACCTACCTAAATAGAAATGAAATTGCATTAATGTCTAACTGTTGTGCATTACAGCTCTGTACTAAGGGCTCAGAGGCAAGTGCTTCAAGTTGCAGGGCACTGTCAAAGAGGCTTTCTTTAACATCAGTCAGTGTTTCAATTTTACTTGTTAAATCTAGAGATACATGTAACAAATTATTTCCAAGTGGATGGATGAAATTACCCTTTGTAATGTCCTAGTTTTGCCCTTCAGTCTATCAGCTGTGTCTCATTTCACATTCTGAGGAAGTCTTGGCGACATAGCAACATGATGGTTATAGACTGTTGCTGGCATGATGTGGCAATTATGAATTTTCAACCCTGCATTATGTCCTGATGCAGACTTTCTCCACACAAGCAGGTTTTAACCCTATTCTCTAGCTGATGGGCACCATTAGACAGAAAGTGAAGTTATCATTATTGTAGCAAAAACAAAGAAAAGGTGCCAAACACAAATGGAGTGAGGTCACGTGTTTTAGCAAAACAAACAACCTCCCTGTACAAAAATATTCAGCTGAGATTAAGCTTTTTCCTATGGGTGATTTGGGACCTACAGCAAACTATCAAATCAATTATACACAGTAAGCAACTAATGAGTAATATCATAAAGATTAAACAAGTCAATATATTACAGCTTAATTTATTGAAAGATATTCATGTAAATATTTATTAGAATTTACATAAATTTTGTTAGCTTTGTTAATAATTATTTTGCCTGGAATTTTTTTTGAATCGGTTTAAGTTTTGTAAGCACTTCAAAAGAGCTACAATGAACAATGTAAATCTTTTAATAAAACATGAATAATATACATAAAATTGAACACTATTTATCTGTTGACAGTTTCTGTAGCTTACTTTGCCTGCTTAACATTAACCAGACACTGATAATTCACAGTACAGACTATGTGGAGATTTTAAATAAAATACATTCACAATAGCATTCAAACCAGATATATGTTTTAATACAATTTACACATCTGAACAAAACATCTTCCATACAAATAGCACTAAAACATAAAACCAGAATATGGGTAAAGTATAATTTCTATAACAATAACCCTCCCCAGGAGGAGACTTAAAAATAAAAACTATCTAATTTTCTTGTCAAGCAACAGAGAAATGTAAAACCTCAATAACAATCTATATGTCAATTCGTTACTGAGTAAGATATTTAAATCTTTGACTTTACTGATTCATAACCAATGATACCGGAATGCAACAAAGAACTTGAGAGATAGTCTTCAAGGTTTGTTGTAGCTTGTGAAAAGGTTTGCTTGACTGTGTCATGTCAAACAAAAACATACCCTTTTATCAATTCTACGTAAATTAATCTTTATCATGCCAATATTTGAAGTTTGTTTTCAGATAAGCAACTAGCAGGTGAAAGACAGATGAGACAAAAGCTATTTTTTTTACACAGCCGATTGCTTCATTATATGTCAGCTTCAACAAAACTAAACTGTGATTCACAAGACACATCGATTTTGTCCTTTACCTTCTCAGGCATGAAAGGAGGCAAATATACCAAGCAAAGTATTACAAAAATACAAAGAGAAAAAGTTCTCAGTTAATTTTTCATAGTATTAAATATCCTGATAAAGCTCAGTGATCTAACATGAAGTATTAAGCATTGAGATTCCGAGGAATTAAGTCCTCTCAAATGACAGCCACACTTTCATTGTAAAGTTTGCTCCAGCATCTTCTCATATAAACATACCACATCCGAGATGAGATGTCGCTTACCTTCAACAGTTGCTTCCAGCAGACCAAACTGTTCCAACACTTTAACAAATAACACAATCACCACCAAAACTGCTATCATCTCAAGCCCTTCCAAGTTCATGGTGATCAGGTCATTGTCTCACCAGTGCTGCTGAGAAATGTGTTTTTTTTTAGCTGGGCTCTGTTTTTGAGGCCATCAAACTATGTTAAAGCTACAGTTCAGAGAGTGAACACATCCTGTATATACCAAGGCAGGCCAGGAGTGGCAGGCAGATAACTCGGGCCTGTGGGATTATCCACTCTCTCGTTATCTCTGTTACACAGAAAGGCAGCTGTGCATGAACAAACACGTGGATCACCCAAAGATTCAGGAGGTCATTCACTAAACTCCCTGGAAAGACTGTGGATCAGGTGTGATAGCTAGACTTCTGGGGTTTCGCATCTTTTTTATGCCAATGCTGCTGGGTGGCATTGTTGTGGATGATCAGTTGCCTTAGTAACAGGAAGGAGCAATTGAGTGTGGATTCACATTGGATGCCGAGTGAAAATAAGACCCTGAGTATCCAAAGAACAGTGAGCTGGAACATAGTGACATGACAGAGCAGCTTTTAATGCATTCATTTGTTATTGATTGTGAGACTTGCATCACAGTACCTTTAAAGAGATTTTTGTAGCTGAAGCTTTCTTTGCTGGAATATCCAATTGTAATTTATTTCTGTCCATGTGAAAGCCTGTTGAATATAGCGGTGTCCAGGTTTTGAAAGGTAAATGCACCACAAACTATTGTCAATTAATTTATTAATTGAATATTATGTTTGTATTGATATTTAATCAATTGGGTTTAAAAAAACTTTGCTGTGTTTACCTTTTGAAACCGGCTGTATTAGTATCAGACAGATGTTATGCAGAGACGGGAATGATTAATGGTAATTGCACACTTTAGCTCCAGGAAACAGAATATTTATAATGGCATCAGTGCATTTGAAATCCTTCAATGTGATGAGTGGTGGAAGTCAAACTACTGCAATGTACTAAGAACAGGAAAACCAGCAGGGCAAAAACTGAAGAGTCAGAAACCATACCACGGACAGAGGCAAGGAAAAGAAGTTTAACAGAAAAAACAGACAGCAAACACAGGCAGTAGCTCCTTGCAGCTTGTCAATCTACAGCAAGAGATGTATAGATTATGATTACAATCTTGAATAATGTTAAAATAATTTGATATTAATTTCCATATTAATAGCAGGCTTAGAATCATATTTGAAGGCAGATTGTAACAATTATACACATCTCTTTGAAGTGATAATGCACAATGTAATTTCCAGGTTCAAGAGTTTAAGACCACTCATTTGGTTTTCATTTATTCCATGAAATTGAGAGTTAGGAAGACATTCATAATTTCTAGTCGCCTATGTCCACTTATAAAACATAATTGTCCTGCAGAATATTAATAATGTCAATTAGCTCAAAACTGTATTTAAAATACATCTAACTTCAGATTGTTTGCCTTTGAAGATTAATCAGTGTTCATCATCATGCAACTTTTCTAGCAAACTACCTTTTCTTTGTGGGTTTTTTTCTGTTTGCATGCACAAGTGAGAATGCAACAAATATCTATGGAAATTAAATTAAGATATTTTGATCCCAGTTTTGTGTTTATGGATAAATATGCAGAAAAATCAACAGAGAACTATAGAAAATGGTACAGTATACTGGAAAAGTAAATTCTCTCTTTAAAAAAAACACGGGGCTGAAAATCTGCAGGTGAGCAGATTCCATCATAAATGTTGACAGGGTCGGGGGTGGGGGGGTTCCTCAATTTGAATGGGAATAGCAGACGCCTGTGCCATTAGGGGTGGACCTAGGGTACTAACCAAAGAGGTTGCAAATTGCGGCAGCATAGTGGTTGTCTGGAGGGGGTCCCTCTGGATGGCCATGGTATCAGAAATAGAGGAGGCCACATTTTAAAATTTAAAAACAAAACTCACCATTTATCTCTGGGGGTCCAGGCCTCAACCCTGACCTGGATCCCCAGATTGGACCCACTTCTGATGCCTTTGAGACTAGAAATGCGGGAATACCTGGCACTGGAAATATCAGCTCCTGGCCTCGGCACAATTCCCTCTTATGTCTCTGGCCTTGTAAGGGGTAAACGGAGGCTCTACTGCTTACAAGATGCACAGAAATCCCAACTTCGAGGTTAGGCCCAGCATATCTGGGTCCTGCCAAATTTCCGGTGCACTCCTGCCAAAGTTATGGTCAGAGTATGTCGGAAGGGTTGTATATTTTCGGCCTCACATACATTATTTTGATTTTCTGTCTTTAGAATCATATAGTAAAAAACAGGCCAATTGGCCCACCATTCTGCACCAGTGTTTTTCTCCACATGAACCATCTAATCTTACTCTCCTGCTTGCTCCCCATGTTTTTTAACATCCCTTTTTACAAGCAAGTATCTAATTCCATTTTAAAATAAGCAGCAGTTTGTAGCAGAGAATCCCATATTGTCAACAACCACCTGTGTACATTTTTTCCCATTATCTGTTTCCTCTTTTTGTGGTTATCTGAAATGTGTTCCCTCTCGTTGCCATCTCACCAATCAGTGGAAACAATGTACATTATCACACTCCTTCATAATCTTAAAGATTCCTAGCAGGTTATCCCCTAACCTTCTTAGTTCTAGTGAAAAAAGCAATAACTTTTCATGTCTCTCTTCATAACTGTAATTCCTCATCCCTGGTAACATCTTAATGAATCAATGCTGCACCTTTTCCATTGCTTTTATATACTTTCCTATGTAGAGTAGAAAAGCAAGGAATATATGCTAAACCTTTATAAATCACTCCTTAGGCTCCAGGTTCAATTCTAGGCACTACACTTTAGGAAGGATGTCAAGGTCTTAGAGAGGGTGCAGAGGAAATTTACTAGATTGGTGGCAGGAATGTGGGACTTCAGTAACGTGGAGAGACTAGAGAAGCTGGGATTGTTCTCCTTAGAGCAGAGAAGGTTAAGGGGAGATTTGATGGAGGTGTTCAAAATCATGAAGGGTTTTGATAGAGTAAATAAGGAGAAACTGTTTCCAGTGGCAGTAGGGTTAGTAATCAGAGGACACAGATTTAAGGTAATTGGCAAAAGAACCAGAGGCGAGATGAGGAAACGTCTTTTTGTGCAGCGAGTTGTTTCGATCTGGAAAGCACTGCCTGAAAGAGTGGTGGAAGCAGATTCAATAATAACTTTCAAAAGGGAATTGGATAAATACTTTGAAGGGGAAAATTTTTCAGGGCTACGGGGAAAGAGCAGGGAGTGGGACTAATGGAACAGCTCTTTCAAAGAACTGGCACAGGCACGATGGTTTAAATGGTCTCCTTTTGTGCTGTTTCATTTTATGATTCTATGATTAGGATGCCAAAAACTGTACATTATAATCCAACTATGGCCTAAGGTCTTGTACAAGTTCAACATTATCTCCTTGTTTTTTGTATTGAATGTCTCTAGACACAAAACCAAAGATTCTATCACCTTTTTTAAAGCCTTATTTACTTGTGCTACCATCTTTAATGAACTGTGTATCTATACATCAAGGTCCCTCTGCTCCTCTAACCCATTTAAAATCTTACCATTTAAGATCTATTTTCTTTCCCTATTCTTACTTCTAAATGTATTGCATTGAACTGCATCTGTCACCTGCCTGCCCATCCTGCTAACTTAATTATAACCTCCTGCATTATTTCCTAATTTTCATCACAATTTGCTATTACTCCATCCTTCAATTTGTGTCATCAGCAAATTTAGATACTTTCCCCTCAATTCCTAAGTCCAGATCACTTATATGTATATAATAAATAACAGCAGCTGCAACATGAACCCCTGTGGAGAACCACTCATAACACTTTTCCATTCCAAGAAACTCCCTTTAACCCTACTCTTTGCTTTCTGCCCTTCAATCTTTATCCATGTGGCCATATGCTTCTTAGTTCCATGTAACGTCATCTTTATCATCAGTCTTTTATGTGACACCTTATCAAATGCTTATTAAAAATCCATATAATCCACATCCATTGCATTTCTTTTATTTCTTCAAAGAGTTCTACAAGGTTCATCAATCATAACCTGCCTCTTAGAAATCTGTGTTGTCTAACCAGCTGATGAACTGATGTTTCTTTAAGTGCTTTATCACCCCATCTTTGCTAGTCCTGTCTGCGTCTTTTCCCCCATCTCTTCTGGCTCTCTCTAATCATTTTTCCTATCCATTTACTATCTCTCTCTCTGTTCCTTTTCTCCTATCTCTTTGTTGGCTCTTTCTGATCCTTTTTGTCATCTTGGCGAGCTTTCTATACATTTCTGTCCCTTGACTGCGTTCTTCCCATGGGCCTCAATACATCTGCTGTCCATTAAGGGGAAAACAGATAAGCCTGTGTCCTTAATCATTATCTGCGTGGATGTCAGTTTTGCACAGGATCAGGCATTACTGTGATGCCCCCATAATCAAAATCCTAATCATTCTGAGGGATGAAGTGGGGCAGGTGGAGCATGTTTCAGTGGGGGAGCATTTGGGGAATAGTGATCATAATATCATTAGGTTTAGAATAGATATGAAAAAGGACAAGGAACAATCAAATTTGAAAATGCTTAACTGGGGGAGGGCAAATTTCAATGATTTAAAAAGGGATCTTGCTCAGATGGATTGGAATCAAAAATTGGTAGGCAAAACAGAAATTGAATAATGGGAGAAATTCAAGGAGGAGTTGGTTCGGGTACAGAGTAGACACATCCCTATGAGGGGGAAAGGAAGGGCATCCAAAGCTAGATCTCCCTGGGTGACTAAAGGTGTAGAGATTAAATGAAACAGAAAAAGGAGGCTTATGACAAATGTAAGGTTCATAATACAGTACGGAACCAAGCTGAATACAGAAAGTACAGAGGTGTTCCAAAAAAGGGAATAAGAGGAGCAAAGAGAGAGTTTTTTTTATTCGTTCATGGGATGTGGGCGTCACTGGTGAGGCTGGCATTTATTGCCCATCCCTAATTGCCCCTGAGAAGGTGGTGGTGAGCCGCCTTCTTGAACCGCTGCAGTCCGTGTGGTGAAGGTTCTCCCACAGTGCTGTTAGGAAGGGAGTTCCAGGATTTTGACCCAGCGACGATGAAGGAACGGCGATATATTTCCAAGTCGGGATGGTGTGTGACTTGGAGGGGAACGTGCAGGTGGTGTTGTTCCCATGTACCTGCTGCTCTTGTCCTTCTAGGTGGTAGAGGTCACCGGTTTGGGAGGTGCTGTCGAAGAAGCCTTGGTGAGTTGCTGCAGTGCATCCTGTGGATGGTACACACTGCAGCCACTGTGCGCCGGTGGTGAAGGGAGTGAATGTTTAGGGTGGTGGATGGGCTTTGTCCTGCATGGTGTCGAACTTCTTGAGTGTTGTTGGAGCTGCACTCATCCAGGCAGGTGGAGAGTATTCCATCACACTCCTGACTTGTGGCTGATAGATGGTGGAAAGGCTTTGGGGAGTCAGGAGGTGTGTCACTCGCCGCAGAATACCCAGCCTCTGACCTGCTCTTGTAGCCACTGTATTTATATGGCTGGTCCAGTTAAGTTTCTGGTCAATGGTGACCCCCAGGATGTTGATGGTGGGGGATTCAGCGATGGTAATGTCGTTGAATGTCAAGGGGAGGTGGTTAGACTCTCTCTTGTTGGAGACGGTCATTGCCTGGCTCTTGTCTAGCACGAATGTTACTTGCCACTTATGAGCCCAAGCCTGGATGTTGTCCAGGTCTTGCTGCATGCAAGCATGGACTGCTTCATTATCTGAGGGGTTGCGAATGGAACTGAACACTGTGCAATCATCAGCGAACATCCGCGAGTATGAGAATAGATTTGCGGCTAACATAAAAGGGAACCCAAAATCTTTTATAAACATATATATAGTAAAAGGGTAGTCAAAGGAAGGATGGGACTGATGATGGACAAAAAAGGAGATCTTTATGTGGAATCAGTGGGCATGGCTGAGGTACTAAATGAATACTTCACATCTGTCTTCACTAGAGAAGAGGATGCTGCCATTGTAGCAGTAAAGGAAGAGGTGGTAACAATATTGGATAGGATGAAAATAGATAAAGAGGAGGTACTTAAAAGAATGGCAGTACTCAAAGTGGAAATGTTACCCGGTCCAGATGGGGTGCAACCTAGGTTACTGAGGGAGGTAAGGGTGGAAATTGCAGAGGCTTTGGTCACAATCTTTCAATCCTCCTTTGATATGGGGATGGTGCCAGAGGACTGGAGGATAGCAAATGTTACACAGCTGTACAAAAACAGGGAGAGGGATAAACTCGGCAATTATAGGCCAATCAGCCTAACGTCGGTGGTGGAGAAACTTTTAGAGACAATAAGCTGGGACAAGATTAACTGGCACTTAGAAAAGTATGGGCTAATAAATGAAAGTCAACATGGATTTGTTAAAGGAAAATCGTGTTTGACTAACTTGATTAAGTTCTTTGATGAAGTAACGGAGAGGGTTGTTAAGGGTAGTGCGTTTGATATTGTGTATATGGACTTTCAAAAGGCATTTGATAAAGTAGCACAGAATAGATTTGTTAGCAAAATTAAACCCTATGGGGTTAAAGGGACAGTGGCAGCATGGATACAAAATTGGCTAGGGGACAGAAAGCAGAGAGTAGTGGTGAATGGTTGTTTTTCAGACTGGAGGGAAGTATACAGTAGTGTTCCCCAGGGGTCAGTATTAGAACCATTGCTATTTTTGATATATATTAATAACCTGGACGTGGGTATAGAGGGTATAATTTCAAAGTTTGCAGATGACATGAAACATGGAAATATAGTAAACAATATGGTGGATAGTAACAAAATTCAGGAGGACATAGACAGACTGGTGAAATGGGCAGACACATGGCTGATGAAATTTTACGCAGAGGAGTGTAAGGGATGCATTTTGGTAGGAGGAATGAGGAGAGGCAATATAAACTAAATGGTACAATTTTAAAAGGGGGTACAGGAACAGAGAAATATGGGGGTGTACATACACAAATCTTTGAAGGTGGTAGGGCAAGTTGAGAAGGCTGTTACAAAAGCATATGGGATCCTGGGCTTTATTAATAGAGGTATAGTTACAAAAGCAAGGAAGTTATGCTAAACCTTTATAAAACACTAGTTAGGCCTCAGCTGGAGTATTGTGTTCAATTCTGGGCACAACACTTTAGAAAGGATGTCAAGGCCTTAGAGAGGGTGTAGAAGAGATTTACTAGAATGGTACCAGGGTTGAGGGACTTCAGTTATGTGGAGAACTGGAGAAGCTGGGGTTGTTCTCCTTAGAACAGAGAAAGTTAAGGGGAGATTTGAAAGAGGTGTTATGAACATAATAACATAAGAAATAGGAACAGGAGTAGGCCATCCGGCCCCTCGAGCCTGCTCCGCCATTCAACAAGATCATGGCTGATCTTCTACCTCAATGCCATTTTCCTGCACCATCCCCATATCCCTTGATGCCTTTAATATCTAGAAATCTATCGATCTCTGTTTTGAATGTTCTCAATGACTGAGCCTCCACAGCCCTCTGGGGTAGAGAATTCCAAAGATTCACCACCCTCTGAGAGAAGAAATTTCTCCTCATTTCAGTCCTAAATGGCCTACCCTTTATTCTGAGACTGTGACCCCCCCTTGGTTCTAAACTCCTCAGCCAGGGGAAAACATCCTCCTTGCATCTACCCTGTTGAGCCCTGTAAGAATTTTGTATGTTTCAATGAGATCACCTCTCATTCTTCTAAACTCTAGAGAATACAGGCCTAGTCTACTCAATCTCTCCTCATACGACAATCCCGCCATCCCAGGAATCAGTCTGGTGAACCTTTGTTGCACTCCCTCTATGGCAAGTATATCCTTTCTTAGATAAGGAGACCAAAATTGTACACAATATTCCAGGTGTGGTCTCACCAAAGACATATATAATTGCAGTAAGACATCTTTATTCTTGTACTCAAATCCTCTTTTAATAAAGGCCAACATACCATTTGTCTTCCTAATTGCTTGCTGCACCTGCATGTTAGCTTTCGGTGACTCACGTGCAAGGATACCCAGGTCCCTTTGAACATCGACATTTCCCAATCTCTCACCATTTAAAAAATACTCTTCAAAATCATGAATGGTTTTGACAGAGTAAATAAGGAGAAACCTTTTCCAGAGGCAGAAGGGTCGGTAACCAGAGGACACAGATTTAACGTGATCGGCAAAAGAGCCAGAGGCAACATGAGGAAACATTTTTTTACGCATCGAGTTGTAATGATCTGGAATGCACTTCCTGATAGGGTGGTGGATGCAGATTCAATAGTAACTTTCAAAAGGGGAATTGGATAAATACTCCTGTGCTATACCTACTATAATAATCATAATCAAAAAACCCCACAAAATCTCTCTGTCTCGTGTTGCAAATGAGGAATGACACATTTAAGGAGAGGCTTGATGCATACATGAGAGAGAAGGGAATAGAGGAATAAGGTGGGAAGAGGTAAATAGAGTAGGAGGCGTCTTGTGTGGAGTATAAAAACTGGCACAGACCAGTTGGCCCAAAAGGCCTGTTTCTATGCTGTAAATTCTATGTAATTTTATGAATGGTTACTTAGTTGAGGCAACAGAGGGGAGATAGAACTTGTGAAATTATACTGTAACATGAGCAGCTATCTTCAGTAGCAAAGGGATCCAGAGAAAAACTTGCTCACTGTGACATGTTGGTTATAACAACAGTTTTATATCGCGAGTAACACATCATCTACAGAATCTATATAGTCTGGCAGCGTATATCTCTCTCAATATGGCAGTGACTACACTTCAAAAATAATCATTGGTACGAAGCTTTGGAATGTCTACGATAAGTTGCTACATGGATGCAAGTTCTTCAACTAAAGTATAGAAGATGTTAATTTTTATTTCCCTTTCTCTCTATAACTGTCTTGTTCAACAGTTTTCATTATATCTTGAGTGGAAAGAGCCAGCAAGGAGTATCAGTGCATTTGTTCTTGGAAATTTAATCCACATTTATTCACGTATGGCACTAAATTGACAATCTCATTCAAGGAGGCCACAGGATGCCTGATGCGGGAAATGGAAATTGTCAGACAGGTGCAGTAGGGGTTGTTCCTCTAAAGCTGGGGATGAGGACCAGAGTTGCAGCAGAGGAGAGGGAGCTTTACTCTGCATCAAATTATGACACACCTGTGATAGAAATGCTTGATGCTGACAACGTGTGGCTGAGGTGGGAAAATGTTCCATTTCCCAATGCTATTACTCAGTGTAATGGGCACTTTTATAATATGAGTGTCAAATGGTGGGAGTTGCACTGAGCATTGACACTGCCCAGAGAAGTTATTAAAGACCACTGGGGTGAAAGCACACTGTACGACATTAACAAGCAAGGTAAGGCAATCATATGAATGAATTGCTATTGCTATGCCTGCTATTTTAAGGAAGTTTATTTTAAATAAAATAATGTATTTATTTGCTAATATTGTAAGGCATTATTTCACCCTACTTAGACCTATTTTACTTTGCAACAGACCTTAAGACTTTGTTAACGCAAACCTGTGCTGACATATTGAGGCTAATTTTCCTGAGATCAGGACCCGAGGAATATGGCTATTCCATGGACACGAAGGTCAGGACAAAAGGGCATAGACCAGTAAAGCTGGCTTTTCTGAGCCTTTTAAGTTGCTCAAGAATATCTGCAGCTTCTCTCAAGGGGCAAAGCAGCACCATCTCCTGCAATATGCGCAGACCAAATGTTGCCATAGAAATGAGGCAGGATGGGATGTATCCCAGCCCATCTGCCTCACTTTTCTGCCATTGCTCTGGAAGGGTGTCCAGACATAGGGCACATGAAGGAACTAGTGGTGGGAGCCTCATCAGATCAGAGGCTGTGAGGGAGCCAGCCAGCAAGGTAAAGAAGGTCTTAAAAAGATGAATGGCCTTGCTTTTATTGCAAGGACTTTTCAGATTTTCAGACCTGTCCAGAAGACTCTGGGGCCGGCAGCCAATCCTGCAGCTACATGTCTAAGAGGATTCCCCATAACTTAATCCCCTCAGGGAGGTGTCTAACTGTGGATTAAATTTCCAAGAAAGAAAACACTATACTTCTTGCAGACCCTCAAAGGTGATCAAGCAAGAATCTCTGGTTATGGGATGAAGTCATGGAAATTTCCACCTTTGCATATGGGAAATGATCCCACAAAAAGAAATCAGCAAATGCATCATTTACATAACCCTCAAATTTTTAACTTTTTCTCATCCTCAGATGTGTGCGAAGTTGTCTCAGGCAATAAACAATTAAAGCAAATTCATCGTAAACTAGTTTTGAGAAACTCAGTTGGTTTTACTTTCTATTTATGCATTTCGAAAATTACTTTCTTTTGTTGGGGATTTGGGATTGTGTATGTTGTGCATCCCTTTGCAGTCATCTTGCTGTTGTATATTTAATTGTATATTATCTTAATATAAATTAAACAATGAAAATGATTATAGCCAAAACATTTATTTTAGATTCACCCCATAAGCTGTTCCAATCCTGCCACGGCAGCTGGGGAATTTAAATTTAATTCATGAAATAAAATCTGGAATAAAAAAAGAAACAAACCAGTATCAGTAATCGTGGCCATGAAACTACTGGATTGTCGTAAAAACCCATCTGGTCCACTAATGTCCTTTAGGGAAGGAAACCTGCTGTCCTTACCCGGTCTGGCCTGCATGTGACTCCAGACTCACAGGAATGTGGTTGATTCTTAATCGCCCTCTGAAATGGCCTAGCAAGCCACTCAGTTGTTCAATCTCGCTACAAAAAGTCATAATAAGAATAAAATCGGACGGACCACCCGACATCGGACCACTAGGTACCAGACACGACAAAGGCAAACCAAGCCCAGTTGGCCCTGCAAAGTTCTCCTCACTAACATCTGGGAACTTGTGCCAAAGTTGGGAGAGCTGTTCCACAGACTAGTCAAGCAACAGCCTGACATAGCCATACTCACAGAATCATACCTTTCAGCCAACGTCCCAGACTCTTCCATCACCATCCGTGGGTATATCCTGACCCACCGGCAGGACAGACCCACTAGAGGTGGCGGTACAGTGATATACAGTCAGGAGGGAGTGGCCCTGGGAGTCCTCAACATTGACTCTGGACCCCATGAAATCTCATGGCATCAGGTCAAACATGGGCAAGGAAACCTCCTGCTGATTACCACCTACCGACCTCCCTCAACTGATGAATCAGTCCTCCTCCATGTTGATCACCACTTGGAGGAAGCACTGAGGGTAGCAAGGGCACAGAATGTACTCTGGGTGGGGGACTTCAATGTCCATCACCAAGAGTGGCTCAGTAGCACCACTACTGGCCGAGCTCTGAAGGACATAGCTGCCAAACTGAGCCTGCGGCAGGTGGTGAGTGAACCAACACGATGGAAAAACAGACTTGTCCTCATCCTCACCAATCTACCTGTCACAAGATGCATGTGTCCATGACAGTATTGGTAGGAGAGACCAGCGCACAGTCCTTGTGGAGACTAAGACCCGTCTTCACACTGAGGACACCATCCAACGTGTTGTGTGGCACTGCCACCGTGCTAAATGGGATAGATTCAGAACAGATCTAGCAGCTCAAAACTGGGCATCCATGAGGCGCTGTGGGCCATCAGCAGCAGCAGAATTGTATTCCAGCACAATCTGTAACCTCATGGCCTGGCACATTCCTCACTCTACCATTACCAACAAGCCAGGGGATCAACCCTGGTTCAATGAGGAGTGTAGAAGAGCATGCCAGGAGCAGCACCAGGCGTACCTAAAAATGTGGTGGCAACCTGGTGAAGCTACAACTCAGGACTACATGCATGCTCAACTGTGGAAACAACATGCTATAGACAGAGCTAAGCGATTCCACAACCAACGGATCAGATCAAAGCTCCGCAGTCTTGCCACATCCAGTCGTGAATGGTGGTGGACAATTAAACAACTAACGGGAGGAGGAGGCTCAGTGAACATCCCCATCCTCAATGATGGCAGAGTCCAGCACATGAGTGCAAAAGACAAGGCTGAAGTATTTGCAACCATCTTTAGCCAGAAGTGCCGAGTGGATGATCCATCTCGGCCTCCTCCCGATATGCCCACCATCACAGAAGCCAGTTTTCAGCCAATTCGATTCACTCCACGTGATATCAAGAAATGGCTGAGTGCACTGAATACAACAAAGGCTATTGGCCCCGATAATATCCCGGCTGTAGTGCTGAAGACTTGTGCTCCAGAACTAGCCGCGCCTCTAGCCAAACTGTCCCACTACAGCTACAACACTGGCATCTACCCAACAATGTGGAAAATTGCCCAGGTATGTCATATCCACAATAAGCAGGACAAATCCAATCCGGCCAATTGACGCCCCATCACTCTACTCTCAATCATCGGCAATGTGATGGAAGGTGGCGTTGACAGTTCTATCAGGTGGCACTTACTCACCAATAACCCGCTCACCGATGCTCAGTTTGTGTTCCGCCAGAACCACTCGGCTCCAGACCTCATTACAGCCTTGGTCTAAACATGGACAAAAGAGCTGAATTCCAGAGATGAGGTGAGAGTGACTGCCCTTGACATCAAGGCAGCATTTGACTGAGTGTGGCACCAAGGAGCCCTAGTAAAATTGAAGTCAATGGAAATCAGGGGAAAACTCTCCAGTGGCTGGAGTCATACCTAGCAAAAGGAGTGACTCACCTCCTGACTCCCCAAAGCCTTTCCACCATCTACAAGGCACAAGTCAGGAGTGTGATGGAATACTCTCCACTTACCTGGATGAGTGCAGCTCCAACAACACTCACGAAGCTCGACACCATCCAAGATAAAGCAGCCCGCTTGATTGGCACCCCATCCACTACCCTAAACATTCACTCCCTTCACCACCGGCTCACCGTGGCTGCAGTGTGTACTATCTATAAGATGCACTGCAGCAACTCGCCAAGGCTTTTTCAACAGCACCTCCCAAACCCGCGTCCTCTACCACCTAGAAGGACAAGGGCAGCAGGCACATGGGAACAACACCACCTGCACGTTCCCCTCCAAGTCACACACCATCCTGACTTGGAAATATATCGCCGTTCCTTCATCGTCGCTGGGTCAAAATCCTGGAATTCCCTTCCTAACAGCACTGTGGGAGAACCGTCACCACACAGACTGCAGCGGATGAAGAAGGCGGCTCACCACCACCTTCTCAGGGGCAATTAGGGATGGGCAATAAATGCTGGCCTCGCCAGCAATGCCCACATCCCATGAACAAAAAAAAAATCATTAAAGTTTTCAATAAAAAAAATTTAAACAACTTTCTTTGACATATTTTTCTCCAATTTTCTCGCATTCTGTCCTGAAGCACTGACTTACATTGTCATCAGCTGATCTCTCAGACCCTGCCCAAGTAGGCATTTCATACTTGAGTCCAGACGTTGAGTATTGGCATGGGGGCCATCCCTGTTCAATTCTGTCCTCATCCAACATTTCCAAAAGGAAAGTGGCTAACCATCAACATTGGAATTCATGGCTGAACTTCCCTCACTCAGGTCCAATTGTAGCATCTGAACTTCTGCTCCAGCTGTGATCAGCTAACTCAGCACAGACCAGGGACCAAACCTGGCATCTGCTGGTCGGTCTGTATGATTTAGTACCACAATACCTAGAGAATTTGCCCACTAACCCATTAGGGGAGTTGATCAATTCTTTAAGCTACTAATTATACTATAAATCAATGAGTGACATTTAGACTATAATGAACTCATGGGTTAACTATTTATAGACTACTTTGGCAGACTCCAGCATGCTATAATGTGGATAAACTCTTATCTTCAATTTCATTTTTTCTACTTATGGGCTTTTCTCTTGTCATTGGCCCGTAATTTGCTCTGAGTGGCGAACGAATGGTGCCCACCGCTCATTAGATTTAAATTTGCCCACAAACATTCCACGGGCTTTAGTGCGGGAACGTCCTCTAATGGTGAGCTGCAAAAAATGCAGCATCCTCTCCCGGGCTTCTGTGAGCTGTGGGAGCAGGGAATGGATCGCTCTCTCCCCTCAACTAATCAATTTGAATCATCCTTGATAAGCCGCGCAGAGTCAGAACCAGGAAGTGAAAGCTACAACAGTTAATTCAATGTAAAATCAGTTGGAGAAAGCGAAATAAAGAGAGGGTAAGAAATATTGAATTAAATGACAGAGATAAAAGAGGCAGAAATAAAAAGTAAAAAAATGAAAATTACATTTTTTTAAGTGTCCAACATCAAATTAAAATCGGAAGGAATGAGTCTCCACATTGTTAATAGTTGATTTTCAGTGTCAGAGAGGTTGTTTTGCAGTCATTAAGACTTACCATGCTGTTAAAGATTTAGACCTAAAAAACCCAGCATACCTTTTTCTGTGTAGATTAGTTTGTTTCCAGCTGGGCAGGAGAGCAACTTTGCGCTGATCCATTCATTTCACCAGCGAGCTGTCCGTCCCCCACAACTTTCAAGCAAGCAGGGAATCTCATACATCAACTTCCGGATTTCCGCGTTCAACTGCACATACGCACTTGCCAGAAGTTGCTCTTCCATTTGCCCTGAAATAATGGTGAGTCCTGTTCGGCTCTCTGTTATTTTGGAGCAAATTCCTGATCTTGAGATTGAGAGCTACTGTCAGTGATTCTTTCGCCTTGAAAACAGGGTTGTTGATGCAGAAAAATTAAAGTTTCAAGACTGCATGGGATTTTTTTTACAACCATATCAGCCAACCATATTACACCCTTATCTTTCCCATAATCTAATTAGCCAGTGCGAAACAAGGAGGCATGTACACATGGTATAGTACTTGGCCTGAGACAAATTGAGTAATTTTAGCAAAACCTGTTGTGGTAAAATCCATGATTAAACATGCTTCCCCTCTATCCATTATTGCTGTGAGATGGTGTACCCACATCACTGATCTGTAAGTAAAAATCAATTACTGTTTTAAAATGAAATCCCTTACAAAAGAGATAAATGGTTTCAAAACTAAGTTTAAACTTATGACAGTTAGTTACACTAGAAACAGCAGAATTAAATTCTGAAATCAATGTTCTGAGTGAGTATGTGGGGGTTTAACAATCTGAGCTCCGTGACGGGCAATCAGACACTCACAGTATTGTAACTGTGATTTAATTACATCATGATGAAAGTGAAAGCTTTGAGTAGATAGATGTTTCACCATCCCAATGATTTTTATTGAAGTTTTAAACTGCAGGGACTGTTTTGACCTGTGGCAGAGAAAAGAAGGCCAAGCAATACAGCCACTGATAGTATACCTTCTGAAGCAAGTATACTGCCAATTTTGTAATGCTCTTTTAACTAATTACTGCATCGGTTTCATAATGCTCCTTTGGCTAATCATACCACTAAATTCAATCAAACATCCTTGGCCTGCTTATATTTACTCGAGTATATACTAAGGATTTCTATACTTATGTTCCTCCAGTAAAATTCTTATTTATTTTTGTTTTAAATAATGTAGGAGATCAAGTTGTCAAAGCTGCAATAAATAACATATCAGTTCTAGGGTATTTTAATCAGGAGCATAGAGTACAAAAGCAAAGAGGTAATGCTATGCCTCTTTGGTTAGGCTGCAGTTGGAATACTGGGCAAATTTTTCTGAGGCCCCACAACAGTGGTGGAGCCTTACACACAGCGGGCAGCTTATCAGGATTCGCCTGTTAGTGCAGTGCTTTTAATGATATACGTCAGGTTAGCAGCTAAACGTTACAACCAGGCACCAGACAATAAAGTATCCATGATCAAAGATACACTGGTATGTGTTCTTTATCTCAGTACTGTACTACTTTAATCAGGGGATCTGCATGGATTCTCGCTGATACAGTAATTAAATTGTCTCTTAGCAGTTACTGATGATTTTTCAGCACATTTTCATGGGAGAAAGTTGTAAGCTGCACATGCAAATTGGCTAATGCTTAAATTCTTAAAATAGATAGCTTTCTTTAGTTGATCCTTTGGTAACCAGTGGTAACCAGCCATCATATTCTGCCACCTCAAAGGTTGAAAGGTAAGCACCAGGAGGGACTATGGTACAGTAAACTGTAGCTAAATCACAACGACGGTGAAATTGGTCTTTGGCAGTTGTGCAAATAGCATCCTGTTTTACACCCCACTTCCATTGTGGAAAAGATAATCAAGACGGGTGTTAAACGGGCTGATGATTTATTTTCGCCCATTTTGCACCATGGCATGTTGAGCGTTCATGCCCAAACATTCCCATTTTGATTTCCGCCATTGGAAGTATCAGATTGAGTCCTGCGCTTCCTCACAGGGAGAATTAAAAACATTGCTTAGCTTCAGTAATTTAACTTTTGAGCAAACTGTGGCAGCTTGGGTAGATGAAAAAACAAACTGGTCCGCCTTGCACAATTACAAAGAAATGTGGATTAAGTGTGCAGCAGCGAGGGAGGATGGGCAGCACAATGGCTTAACATACTATCTTTCTCCCTCTGGGATATAAGTTTGAATAAGCCTGGAATGACAGGATGAATGTCTTTCTGCTCATTTCAAGGGTCTTAAATTAGATGAGTGTGGGCAGTCTCAACCTGTCTCCTGATGACACTGGGTCTCACAGCACAAACCTGCCCTCAAATTGACAATCTCAATCAAAGAGACTATAAAAAGAGAAAGCTTTACATTGGATCTGATGTGAGAGTGCTTGACACATTCAATGTGTGGAGAAAAGCATTTCATTCCACGGCAATGGCAAATATCATCCCCAAAAAAATCACCAAAAAATATAACTTTAGTGTACTCACCAAAATTAGTGTTTGTAGTGTGTGAGGAGAAAATCAGGCCAATAATCTTTTAATAAAATAAATAAAGCTTGGATCGTCCACGCTGGTCCGCCCAATATTGGGGTGATAAAGCTGGGGTTGGAAAATATGTGGATGTCCCAACTTGTCATAACTTTGCCCACTTTGCGCCCCAAACAGAGTTTGTGGTGGGTGAGTCCAGCAGTGGTGTAAGCCTTCATCTCAACAGGTGGGCACCAGTGTTGCACACTATTTCCTGCCATTCTGGCATGCAGGATATCAAACATTAATCATTCCCATGTGAAATGGGTGACCAGGGTTGTTAGGTGGTGGTCAGTATACTGAAGGCAATGGAAACGGTACAGTAACGTTAAGGTAAGTGAATTTCATCCATTTCTTAAACACTATTTTTGTGCTTTTTTCCTGCTGACTTTTAGGTTCTCATGAGCCTTTGTGCCAATTGTTGCGAAGTATTTATTTTTTGCACCTGGTACCAATCTGTTTCCCATTGGGAATCCTAAAAACTGAGGCTTTTGAAAAAAGAGGAGGCATGCAGGAGAAATGTTCTATACCCACCCTCCAGGAATTTCCCTCCTGCTCCTGCAGATAGAGGCGGCCAAACCTTGCTTTGGCAGACAATTAGTGTATGGAAGCTGGGACAGCATACTCCACAGCACACTAAGCTATGTGATTGCCTGATCAACTGTAATGTTGGATGCTTCCTCAGAATTAATGTGTCATGCTTTCGGTGACACTATGTGAAAGAAGACGTGCCAGGGTGATCAACAGCCAGTGTATCCTGATTGGCCGCACCTGTCAAGATGCCACCAGCCATACCTGCGAGCAGTGCCATATTCACTTGGCAATGACCATGGGGAACTGTCGTTACAGAGTCCAAATCAGCAGAAAGACAGATAACGAATTGTACTATCTGCTATAGGGTCACCTGCAGCAACAATGCAGCAGGAGTCTGGCAGATCCAGCAAAAGTAACAATCAGTTGTGGCCTGTTACTTGGCTCTACATCCTTGCAAGCATGTTGCAATGCAAAACTAAGGGGTTAACCCATGAGCTATCAAAGAAGGCTATGCTCACAAGCATTTATGCTACACCACTTCCATTTCAACAGTTGTCAAACTGTAGGTTGGGTGCTGCCTGCTCCAGCACTTTCCCACAGACTCATGTCTGAACCTTGGGTTTCCTTCCCTTTCATTTTTGCCTGCCACTTCTTAGTGTCATCCCCCTTCAACCTTGGAAGATTGGTTGAGATGCCTATTGAGGTTCCCAAAGGGTTTCAGGATTCTTACCCATTTGTGACACTCCCCTGTAATTGTTCCCATCCCTTTAAATTTTACTTACAAAACTTTTTCCACTCCTATCACTAATGTGCTCTCTGCACCAATCTGAATCTGCACCTGAAGCTGTACTAACCACAGAAAATTGGGTGCAATTAGAAAACTTCAATTTGAGACTGTGTAAAACCACCACTAGCCATTCAGGTCTAAAGTACGTCAAAGTACTTTAGAAATTCTAAGCTGTAGTCTGGAATTTGCATTATTTTTGCCATTTCAAATTGTTGGCAATTTTGAGCTATCATTTGCAAAGAGAAGATTCGGATGGAAGTAAAGTGCTTCTTCAAAGGTAGGGAGGAAAAACTGCAGTGAAAATCACCCAAGCTGCTGTTCTATAGAGCACAATACACAGAAACCTGAGAGCAAATTTTTCTTTTACTGGAATGTGCAACAGGAAGAACAAAAAGGGCAATGGGAAATAACAACGTGTATCTATATAATGCCTTTAAAGTAGTGAAAGGTCCCAAGGTTTTTTACAATTGGACATCAGACCAAGCAGGAATAGAAAGAAGTTGTTCAGGGAGGTCGCCAAATGTTCAAAGAGGTGGGTTTTAAGAAGGTTTTTGAATGTGGGGAAAACATGAAGCAAGGCAGAAGGGCTTAGCGAGGGAGTTCCAGAGTTCCGTTGGTATAGCAGATGAAGGAGGAAAATACGCAGCAGAGTTTGAAGAGTGGAGAGTGCAGTCAGTGAAACAGAGCTGGTGAAATGGGGAGCCAATGAAGGAGCGTGAAAGATCAGAATGATTGATGAAATGGATATTGTGTGGGAT
Organism: Heptranchias perlo; assembly: GCF_035084215.1. Classification (NCBI taxonomy): domain Eukaryota; kingdom Metazoa; phylum Chordata; class Chondrichthyes; order Hexanchiformes; family Hexanchidae; genus Heptranchias; species Heptranchias perlo. Next base: position 104,891,223 of record NC_090325.1, on the reverse strand, counting down.
AGGATGCAACCAGCAGAGTTCTGGGTGAATTAAAGTTTATATAAGGTGGAGCTTGGGAGACCAGTGAGGAGGCCATTGGAAAAGCCCAGTCTAGAGCAGACAAAGGTGTGGATGAGGCTTTGAGTAGCAGTGGGATTAAGAGAGGGTTAGAGAAAGGCAATGCTTTGGAGGTAGATGTAGGCAGTGTTGGTGATGGACTGGATGAGGGGGATGGACATTGAAGATCAGCTCTGGGTTGAGCAGGGCAGCGAGGTTGCATACCGTCAAGTTGAGCTACAGTGGGCTTCTGGAAAGGGCAATGGGATCAGGAGCTAGGATGCAGAGTTTTGACGGTGGCTGAAAAGGATGGCAATGAATCTGAAAAATAAACTCTGACTGCCAAGATGGCTCAGTGTGTAAATGTTCTGCATGGTGTTGTATTGAACCATACAGAACAGGAAGCCTCCAGATTTCATCCTTGAGTTAACTGATCACAACTGGGACATGGATAAGGGCATTACAATTGATCTCAATGTTGCAGGGCTCAAGAAGGAAAAAAGAATTCAGCCTGGGTTCTTGCCCCGACCACTGGACATTGATGCCCTGCTGTAAAATGTGCATGTGCGGGTGTCAAATGAAACAGAATTGGGCTCAGCGTTGATGCCATTGAATAACCTGCTGACACTTGGATGTCCAGGCTCACACAGACAAAGATTGAACACTTTGATGAGCACTGGACTGGTGACCAGCAGCTCCCAGAACTATATTCCAGCATGAGTTACTTCAGGAGGGAAGAGAAAATGGAGAGGGGGGTGGGTAGTTAGGAAAACTCCCCAAGCAAAACCATGCCTTTGTGTTGTTGTATTGCATGCACCCATGCTTCCAATTATTATCTGTATTCAGGCTCATCAAGGACGGCAGTTGCTGAAAGTCAATTCCAAAGCATAAGACTAAGAGCATATGCTCAATATTAGGGAGTAATGAGATGCAAACATAAACTATGAAATCCCCATTGTCTGGGTTTATTGGAAAACATGAAATCTCCAAAGAACATGTATCAGTTATGTTGCATCATTCTGGAAGATTTTAAGTTTTGAAAAGGGTTGATTATTTTTAATATGATCCCCACTGATAGAGCAAACAATAAACAAGTAGATCTATAAAGTGAACATTTGACATTTTATTACTGTTTTATTTCATAAATGATCAATATGTTAGTATAGTTTTGGTGGCAGCTGTCAAATTATTGAGTATTACAATAATACAGCAAGAGTCTGTAAACAATTTCTAAAGAGAGTTTGCATGAACTTTTCAAATCTAATCAGATAAATTTATTGTTAAGGTGAAAGCTAACCAAAAAGTGACCTAGCGATTAAAAGGATGAAATGACTCCATAAATAGTAATAGCATGAATGATATTCTTGTCTTCCCTGCCCTGCCTCATCTTCAGGAAAATAAAACAATTGACAAACATTTTTTCATTTGTTTGGAGGCAAATGACACAATGTGCTATTTGCATAATTTCTCCTTCCCCCAAAAAGAGGACCCTGTTAAACTCAATTTTCTGAAGAACATGCCCTTTTACCTAGCGATGCAAGAACTCACAGGGGACACGGCTTTTATAGTTATCACAAAGACTTTTATTACTTAAATGTGGGGAGAAAAATAAACATTGTGCAAATACTGTGTTCCATAACAACTCAATTCTGACACAATAAACTCTACATTGTGCCTGAAGTGCTAAACTACTTTAAATCTTTATAAACAAGCTCAGTATGCTGATCAGGTTTCAGATGCTAATCTACAGGAGCTCAAATGTTTTCCCAGCAAATGTTTTCCAACTTCTTGCACCCCCTGTTGCCTCTGTGATTAGATCAGACCATGGAAATGAAGGGTAGGATGTGATCTGACCTTGTTTATTGCAGAGAAAGATCACTGGCAAGCAGACTTTTTCCTACTAGGGATATTGCTGATGTTTGTTGCAATACCCCTGCTCAGCCTGCAGCAAGTGTTTGAAGAAACCATAGTCTTAGAATGGCTAATTCAGAGATTAACCTGCACAGAGGCATTATCTGGCTGTTGTTTTAATTTACCACTATTGCTCTTTATGGGCTTCATTAAAGTTTCCACCCTGGACAATCACTTGACCTTCATTGACAATATATTACAATAAGACAATACCCATACTGCTACAACTATGAAGCATTTTAATTATGATTAAAGATTTGTACCAAGATCAGAACTGTAGAAAGAAAAAGGTTGATTTGGATGAAAATGTTTTGTTCCTCAAAAGCTTAGTTCTGATCCTAATATCTTGCCTTTTTTTCAGTTTACACATGGTAATTGTTTTTAAGATTCTTTAGCCTCCAGTCAATAAAACTATATCAAAGACACGTAAAGTAGAGAACTGAAGTTGGGTGACAGCAAAGAGTACAATGAGAGTGGAAATGTCATACAACAATGTCAACAGTTAATGGATGCAAACAAATTGGGCAAGCTTCAGAAAAGAATGGGAAGCTAACACTCGACTCAGAATGTGACATTAGGGATTAATGCTGGTCATAATTAGAAACTTGTAAATCTTATTTAGCTGCTGCTCTGAATCAGGGACAAATACAAAAACAAGTGATAATAGGAAGGACAATATAATATTCTGAGATGAAAACTCATAAGACTGAAAGTAAGTTTATGGAATTTGGAATTAGGGAATTATTGAATTGGACCACAGACCTTGAATAGAAGATAGCAATTGTAAGTGACCTTGAGATCTTGCCAAGGAGAAGATAATGTTCAATGCCTTGATATGTTGCAGTAATTCCTTTACACATTTGAAGAGAAGAGCTGAAGTCGAGATTATTTGTTCCCAATTGATTTCTTAATGTGATTTTCATAAGATGTATTAGATGTGAATTTCTATATATTTCTCTTTTTAAAGAAATTGTCTTTGTATGTTATTCTTTTGTTTTTTTTCTTTCAGCTCAATGCTATGCATCATTGGATATTCTGTCTGATTTTGAAATATGCCATCTTTTAATCCTTACACATGAGCTATTTATCTGTCTATCTATTCTCCAGTCATTTCCCAAATTCAACATTTCAGTGATGAATATGACATTATAAGATAACATGCCAGGTGTGCCCATGGATTCCAATGATAAATAATGGGTAGCATGACAATGAATTTATTAGAGAAAAATTGCCTTGTTAGCATTAGCACAGCAGCATTCTCAAGTCCGAATACATTTTCCAACCTCTTTCCCATTTCAAAGTTAATTTTCTATGAAATATAAAATTGCACAATGTGCCATTCATATCTATGTGTATTATTTCCTTGCATAACAGTCACTGTACTTCAAAGCAAACATTGTTTAAGATACTTTGCGATGTTTTGACATAAAAATCTCAATATAAATACTAGGTTTATACTTTATGCTTCTAAGATTGTAAGACATCCAAATAACACATTGATGGATCTGCTTGAAACAATGACCTTATCAGTTTTGCTACAATATTAGGCCAAAGTGGATCAGATAGGAGAGCACTTTTTCTAAACATATGTGATCTCATCAGGTTTTGACCATAAATTAAATAACTGAAAAATTTGAACTTTAATAAAGTTAAAATCCTATCAGTCGCTGATATGTCATTCAATTTCAAAATCACTTTGAATAAAGTGTTTCAAAAGCTACACTAACTTTTTATACTGGCACTGGTAGTGCATATAAATGACACACAGAATTAAAATTAAAAGGTGAAATATTACAAAGAATTGCCAAGACTCTTTGGACACTTTCCTCAAAAGTGACACAGCAGAAAGCTGAATTATGTTTCAGAGACTAGTATCTATATAGAGTGATATGCAGCCAGCAGACCTGTACTGCACTGTCACATCCACCTTGTTGCAGATTGTAATGAACTCTAACAAAAGAACATGGTGCATGTGTAGTTGGACCCATGTGCAGAGCTGTGATCAGCAGGCAGCTAATTTTTAATCTGTTGATAGTTGGGAGGGGGAGTGGTGCTTCTCTCTTAACAATTAAGAGTCAAAAGTAAGGTTAGAAAGTTCCAAAGGAGGTCTAATGGATTGACTGCGCACTTCTCACAGGGTTGAAATTGTACTACAACCCCAGTATCAAGGCTAAGCAACGCAAAACTATGGCCTGGAGCTACTCTCGTAACTCCTGCTTTAGTGCATTTAGAATTCAGAATGCTGACTGGACTCAAACTACATTCTCACTTTTGCACTGTTCACACCCAATACTGCTTTTCACATGACATGAAAGGAAGACATATTAGTATTCTTACACAAAGTGAGATTAGGAATTTTTAAAAGAAAATCTTTTGGTATTTGAAAGAGTCCTGTTGCTGACTTACTAATGTTATGCATTCCTATTTGAGCAATACATGTCAGCATCAACCACTTCCAGACCAGTTATAGCACAGCCAGCTGCAGAATAAACATCACTTTACACTGCCCTACTCCCACCCACACAGTTCTTTCATTGATGCCCACTCAATCATTGCTCAGTTCTGTTCATCAGAAAGAAAGACTTGCATTTATATAGCACCTTTCACAACCTCAGGATGTCCCAATTGCTTTACAGCCAATGAAGTACTTTTCAAGTGTAGTCACTGTTGTAATGTAGGAAACATGGCAGCCAATTTGCACACAGCAAGGTTTCACAAACAGCAATGTGATAATGACCAGATAATCTGTTTTTAGTGATGTTGGCCAGGACACCGTGGAGAACTTCCCTGCTCTTCTTCAAAATAGTGCCATGGGGTCTTTTACATCCACCTGAGCGGGCAGACGGGGCCTCGGATTAATATCTCATCCAAAAGACAGCACCTCTGACAGTACAGCACTCCCTCAGTACTGCACTGAAGATTTTGTGCTCAAGTCTCTGGAGTGGGACTTAAACCCACAACCTTCTGACTCAGAGACGAGAGTACTACCACTGAGCCATGGCTGACAGTAGTGTAACAATTGATAATTGATGGTGATATTAACTAACTAGAAATGAAATGAGGAAATTTAAAACAATATTGCTTGAATCTGTAGCAGATAATGTACAGCTAGTTAATTTCCATGCCAAACAAAGAAGCAAGTGTGGTCTGGATACCATTTGTGTATAAATCTATAGCATGAAAGAAGCACAATTGTTCCAATAATACCCTTAATAGTTATGAACTGCTAAAAGCACAGAGCTAATCCTGGATTATTCGCTGAGGAAAGTAGACTTTAGCTGAATATAATTGGTGGCCTTTATATCAAAATATTATGATCGATCAGAAAGTACCAATAAGCCAAATACTTAATCCAAGGATAAAAATACTAAGAATTGCTAACAACTTACAATTAACTAACTGAAAAGCAAAAGTCACACCAATACTTCATCTTTATTATTATACTTTATTCATTTCTAAACCCCCTAAAAAAAATCTACTGCTAAAATGTAAGGGGTGGATTTCCACCCCTGTCTCCCCATCATCCCCAAGCAGACTTCAGGGAGCTGTCTGGTGTAACCTGCGGCTGGCTGGTTGTACCTGCAGGAGGCCTGGTTCAGTATGAGGGCCGAGCCTTATTAGCATGGTGACAGCAGGCGGTGGACGGTGATCGAGCGTCCCGGGGCAGCCGGCCGACTCTGGGCAGGAAGAAGTTTGTTCTGTGGGGTGGAGAGGATGATGTCTGGAAGGGGAGGAGACAGAGTGGCAGCGGCAGCAGCGCAGGCTGGTTTTGTGGAGCATGGAGGAGCATTCCTGCCTCTCAAGGCCCCACAAAAATAAAGAGGAACTTACCTTTAGGATGTAGGCCTGGGGGAACATCGCCGTGGCTGCAGCGACAGCAGCAATGGGGCGGGTAGGTCATTGCCCACTATTTTCAGGGCACTACACCCAGTTTCCACCAGGCGGGATGCCTGACTTGTAATCAAGCATATTATGACTTTCTTAAAGGTTCTACAATGGTATGACAAAGATCATTTGTACCCTAATTGCAGAAAACAGAGCAGAGATTCCAATGAAAGATCTTTGATATTTGCAAAGACGTTTTAAGGAGGGAGAATGGATTCTGCTGAACAATCAACTTAATGCTAATACACTAATCATTGATCGTGCTGCCCTTTTAGTTTTAGAATTGTGTCTCATCACATTTCATGGATGAAAGATATATACTTTGCAGCTAAATGTTCCAATGTCGTATTCAATCAAATGCTAAAAACCGAATATAACCTTAACGTACCCAAAAGAGGAAAAAAAAGCACCGACTGTGTAAACAAGGTGATTACACATTGGGGGTGGGAGAGGGAGGGTCAGATAACATGGTAAACTTAGACTGAAGCTCAAAGGACTTTGGATGTTAAGGAAACATATTGGGCTCAATTTTGAGATGGTGGTGGGTTGGCAGCGGGGGGGGGGGGGGGGGGGATGGTGAAGGTCCTCGTGGCAAACCCGAATAAACAAAACCTACCGTTTCTGACGTGATCGCATCGTAATTGATGGTGATTAACTTGCTCTCCAGGTTTCGCGCTTGGCAGCCAGCCTGATTGATGGGGGCGGGGGGGGGGGGCGGGGGGGGCGGGTGGTGGTAGCGGTGAGTGGAAGATTGGGGGGAGAGGGGAAGATCGGGGGGTAGAGGGGAAGATTTGGGGGACATCGGGGGGGTGAAGAGGGGAGATCAGGGTGGAGGGGGAAGATCGAGGGAGAGGGGAAGATCGGGGGACATCAGGGGGGGTGAAGAGGAGGAGATTGGGGGAACAAGGGGGTGGTGAAGAGGGGGCAATCTGGGGGGACATCGGGGGGTGAAGAGGGGGACATCGGGGGGTGAAGAGGGGGAGATCGGGGACATCGGGGACATCGGGGATGAAGAGGGGCGATCTGGGGGTACATGGGGGGGTGAAGAGGGGAAGATCAGGGGGACATCAGGGGGTGAAGAGGGGTAGATCAGGGACATCAGGGGGTGAAGGGGGTGAAGGGGGAGATCAGGGGGTGAAGAGGGGGCAATCTGGGGGGGCATCGGGGGGTGAAGAGGGGGAGATCGGGGACATCGGGGATGAAGAGGGGGTGATATGGGGGTACATTGGGGGGGTGAAGAGGGGAAGATCAGGGGGACATCAGGGGGTGAAGAGTTGTAGATCAGGGACATCAGGGGGTGATGGGGGAGATCAGGGGGGGTGAAGAGGGGGAGATCAGGGGGACATCGGGGGTGGGTGAAGAAGGAGAGATCAGAGAAGGAGACATCGGACATCAGAGCAGGGTGGAAAGGTAGGTTGATTTTTGTGTTTCAACTTTGTGCAATGGTATTTTATCTAATTTCTTTTGTTTCTTTTTGCCGATCCGGCCCTTCACACCTGGTTCCTGAAATCAGAAGCCGTGGGAAAGCCGCACAGGTAAGTGAAAAATCGCTCTAACTACCTAATATGTCACAAGTAAAGTGCTTTAAGTACCTCAATGAGGTACATTTGGCTCTTTAACTATCATCCCGCCGGTTTTAATTGCTGGCCGGACTTCCGGATTCAGGACGCCCGCACACACAGAGGTGCGTCCGTGGGGAACTCGGAGGTCGGCGGGTTGGAGCCGGACTCTGAACCCGAACAGGATTTCCCTGATTTTCGGAGGCCCCCGCCCCCAACGCACCCGTAATTTCCCGGGAAAATCGAGCCCGTTACATATTTGAAAGACAATTGAACCTGTCCTGCTATATATATTTACATTTCAAGCACTGATTTATTTGTTTTTATCAAGGCTTTTTTTTTGCCATCATCAGGTGTCATAGTGAACAGTGATGGATGGCAATCTCCAATAATCAAAATAAGTGATTTTAACTGAAGCAAATTGCCTTCATACCACGAGCTTTGAACTCAGTGACTTTGGACCTCATTTGATTGCATTTAAGAGGAGAATATATGACTAGTGTATTTTATAGATGTGTAACCTGTCCCCCATAATTCCCTCTCTAATGATTTCCTCATTTCAGGGTGGCTGTCTTGAGGTGGGGGATGGAAGAACATGTGAGCAAAGGCCTGGCAGTTTCTTAGAAGACAGATGGGAAAATTAGAGACCTCCGCCTGTACAATTAGTAACAAATGGCTCAAGAGCAGCATTTGTAGAAGCTTCAGGGTAAGTCAGTTAGTCAGGAATTGCACACGGTGCAGGGGAACAGTGGACTAAATTGGAGAAAAATATTTTACAAAGTGGAAGAGAAAACAAAAGTACAATAATGAATACAAGTGTTTTTTTTTCACTGGAATTCACAAAGTAAGCAGCAAGTGAAAGATTTTATGATCTCTTTCTATACTTACTTATTGTTTTGCTTCTGGCCTGTAAGTTGCAGAAACAGCATAATGAATGATCTTGCATCAAGCTTCTGATCCATATCATACTGACAAAATACTGAACAGAAAGCAGAATTCCACGACACTTTGTTATAATGTTATTTCCGTTTTATAACGTGTTAACCAAATAATCAGTGCTGACAAAGTGTTAAAGCAAACTCATATCATTTAATGAATATAATTTGATTCAAGCTGACTTTATTTGAAAAGATTTAAACAAAATTGGCAACTACGCCAGTAGGTTACAACACCAAGATTTGACATTGGAGCAATCGTGACTTGTACATGAAATATAACCTCGGTCAGGTCTATTACTGTGCATTAGAAAAGTTGTTTCCTTAATGATCAACAATATCCTGAGAAATGTTATCACCCTACAGATGCAGATTGCTTTGTGTGCCAAACAAGGCCTCCAACATTAATATTCCATGGTCTAAGTCATAAAGGTTTTGCTATAGTCACCTATTTTTCCCAAAATCAAGTCCTGATTCAGCTTCCATTATTTTTTCAGAGTTACACAAAAGGACAGTACGTTCGTCATGAGAAGATACACACAACTGCACAAAACAATCCCAACTTTGTGAGGAAGAGACAGCAGAAATATTACATTTTCACTTAATTGGTCCTTCTCATTGTTTCCCTTCACCGCTCATCAGGTTTTCAATTGATGGCGTAGTTACTTTCACACTGTCAACAGTTTTTGAAAATCAAGCTGTTACCAAGTGTTTCTGGAAACCATAGGAGTTAATTCATGAACAGTTTTGCTATTTCTTATAATGCAAATATTTTATATTAATTTGTGTTACCTATATCCTTGTACCACATGCTTAACCCATAAATACTTGTCATATTAATATCCTTATTGACAGCAAGCTCTAATAATTCAGCTTCAATTAAACTTAAAAAAGTAGAATTTATCAAGAATTAAATTGTATTAGATCTTATAAACAAGGGTGTGTTAAAGCACGATATTGGAAGAAATTTTTATTAGGAAGAATCCTAAGAAATATTGACCACTAACAACAAATGATGGCGCCCCACACATTTATTTTAGTGAAAGGCCAAAGTTGACCAAAGCACTTTGAAAAGTTTATTAGTCACAAAATATTTGTCAACAATGGGCTGTCACATTATAGGTCTTTATGAACACCTTTTCATAGTAAGGATTTGGAAAAGAGTTATTCTTAAGTGTTGGGTTTTATTCACGGTAAAGAAGGCACCAAAATGATAGGTGCAAAATTGTGAACAAGCTAAGCTTTGACATTTTCCCCCATAGACTGGAAATAATAAGCAATTCATTAGCCTGTTTAAGCAATCGCTAAACGCTATTGTGTTGGGCAGTCTCTAGTCCTTTCAGGCTGTGAACATGGCTTGTTAAAAATGCAGAGACAGAAACACAGGTAGTCACTCAGGTCCAGCAAAAGTTGCAGTGTTGGTCAGGCAAGGTTTGGCCAGGCATAGAAGGAAAATGCAGGAGAATAGTTAGGAGTTATTTTATTTAAGTCAAGTAAGGTGACCCACTGATGTTCATAATTTTGTATTATGATTAAGCAAACTAAGTCTGATCATAATTGTTGTGCTGTATGTTCACTCACTGTAAAAGCAAATAGCTTAATGATCCACATTTGACCTCGTCTTACCAAGAGTGTCCTCAGTCTGCCTACAAAGAGGTTGAAGAAGCACAACTTTGAAAGACACAAATTTAAAGTTCAGATAATATGGGGGTACTATTGTTACGCTCCTGGGTTACGCTATTGGTTAATTAGACATTGGGCAGTACAGGAATACTCCTGAATGCCTTAAGATGCTCAGACCAAATATGGAAGTGACTAGGTCCGTTGTTCTAAAGAGAATATTTAATGTCAGGACTTAAGGTGGTAACAGGGCCTTTACCTGAACATTGTTCTATCATTACTCTTTTCAGATATTGATACACCTGCTGTGTATTTCCAACATCTTCTGTTTTTATTATGGATATTAAATTATACATGACTCTTAGTGATTTTGGTAGTGTGGAGTAGTTTGAAGATAAACATTTACATTAATTGCCAAATTGCTAGTCCATTCTGAAATATCCTTTGGAGAGTTGACAGCAGCTTAACATTGAATATTTTTCAGATTTATGTTACAAATATTGTATCATTCTCACAGTTAGGACCCCCCATCAGCAAGAGCTGTCATTACAGATTGTGTCTTATGACAGTAATCTATGGGTCTGTGACCAGGGTGTTATAATTTGTCTCTTCTCTTTAGCATGCCCAACAACCAGTTTTTTAGTTCATTCTTTTGATCAGTCAGCTATTGCACTGATAGGTAAGCAATGGCCTGATCTAATATACACAGGGCTTGACATTCAAAAGAAAGCTCAAAACAATATTTTCCAATGTTTTGCTACAACAAATGATGTTCCTTGATCTGTGCTGAAAGAGTGCTGTGTGGTGCACAAAATTCAGCTGTGCCAGACCTTATATTGCTGCTTTGGTTTGTTCTGTTTTCCTGTAAATGAAATCTAGAAACAAGGGAACAGTGGACTATATCCAAAGCATATACAAACAAGGTTTTGCACATAAAAAAATTGTTTACAAGTTACAGCACGTTGAATACAGAATTGCTGCGAATCTCGTAACTAGCATTTCACCTATTGTGGTCAGTAAGGCGTATGGATTATGTTTAGTCATAGATGCACACAAAATGAAATGGGAAAGAAAACTTGCAGCATCGTTTTTGTCTAACAATCAATGATTACTAAATATTAATTCTGTAAAGAGTAATGATGTGCTCTCACTTCCACAGGGGAACCTCAGGATCATTCCTCATTTTGCTGCTGTGTTTTCACTCTTGGTCCTTGAACTCTTATGTGACTGAGTGAAAGATAAATGATCTGGAACCACCCAGACTTTTAGTGCAAGACAGCACCTGCTAAAAATATGATTTTGTACAGATTTAAAAAGAATTGTGAACTTCGCTGGAATGGAATATGTTTTTTTAATATACAGTTGCAGTGCTTTATATAAAGTAGACAAGTGTTAAATGCACACAAAATAATCGCCAAAAAGAATGCTATGAAAACCATTCTATAAATGTATACTAATGTCACTGTAAATAGAAAGAAAGACTTGCATCTCCTGTTACACTGACATCAAATGTTTGGTAGTTTAGTATTTTTTAAATTGCTGTAAGTGGCCTTAAAATATTTTTCCCTGTCTAAATAGTTTTTAAGAGGACTATTATGAGCACAACCACTCCTTAGTATCATGTATAGCTCTTGGTGTGGCATTCGTCTTTCTGGAGTTATTTATACTGCAGTGTAAAAATACTTCAGTGAAAGGAAGAAAAGACATTTTTGCATTTATCAGGTTTCTTAGAACTATTTCAAAGTGCTTCACTTGTAATTAACTAAAATGCAGTGAATTTTATTTATGCATGAATGCAAATGAACAGAAATCTTTTGCTATTTTACCATCTTTTATGTCTTTTACTTTTTAAGTGATCATTCCATATGTCACTACAGTTAGAAATCAGTTCATTGAATTGCCGATAAGACCTACTATTGTATAGAGAAAAACAATAAGTAAATAATCATTTAGGAAACTAATCCTGTGAATGTTCTATGTATCTCCTGAGCTGCTTTAGCCCACAAGTGATCTTACGATATTTGGAGTACTTATCCAGAGAAATGGTTCTTCACTTACTTTCGATATCATTAAGAAGCAGAAGATAGATAAGGAAGAGGGAGAGGTGAAGGATATATCCTTAGGGGATTCCTGAGGTATTGTGATAGGAGGAAAGACCATTGATGGAGGTACTCTGACTATCATTGAATAGGTAAGAATGGAACTAAGTGAGGGCAGTTCCACCCAGCTGGACAATAGAGGAGAGGTGTTAGTGGAGAATAGTGTTGTCAACCATGTCAAAGGCTGCAGAGATGTTGAGAAGGGTTCACGTACCACAGTCAGAGTCAGGAAAATGTCTTTCATGACTTTAGTTAAAGCCATTTAGATGTTGAAGCAGGAAACCTGAGTGGGGGGGAATTCAAACAAGGGGTTGCAGGAGAAATGGGCACAGATCTAAAAGGCGACAACATGATGAAGAATTTTTCCTCCCATGAACACTAAGCACGGAATACAAGTTTATTTATTGGCAAAGTTCATCTGAGGAGGGGAGGAGTTAGGCTGTAGTACATTTGGGGGCAGTTAAATGTATCTTTGGTTTAAGTGGAAAAAACAAAGGGCTACTAAACAAATCAATGGTACAATGGACCAATTCTTATTTATTCCAATTCTTGGCTTTGTCCCAATCAAATATAAACTATCACATCTCTGTCTCGCCAGATTCGTTGCTAAAGCAGATAATAGCACTTTGTGTTCTTGCTACAAACTTGCTAAATAGGTAATGTTGCACTGCAATGCCACATGTATTTTAAAGCAGCTTTAATATTCTGTAGCTGTTACACCAGATGCAGCGTTGTTAATCATGTAAAAATTGTTGTAGAATATTCATGGGAATTCACACATCAAGCTGAAAGTCAACAATCTCTGAAGGGTACGTGTTTACCAGATCTGAATAACACCTGTGAATGAAAAATGCAGCATGGAGTTTTGTTCCAAAACGTGCATCACCAACACAGCCCCTTCTTTAAAAGCCAAAATTGCTCAGTTAGAATAGAGTATTCTACAAGCTTTCTCAAGATCCTCATCGATACTGGTTCAATTGATCTCAGCCAAAATGGTGGTGGGGATGCTACAATTGGCCTCAGCAATCCTGGGTTAGGGAGAGGGAACTAATCAGCCATGATTTCCACTCCAGATTGTTTAAAAATGGGCTCACTTTTAAGGGGCAATTGTATGTGCGTTGGGGGCGGGGGGGCTCCGAAAATCTCGGAAATCCCATTCGGGTTTGGAAGCCGGCTCCAACCCGCCGACCTCTGAGTTTCCCAGGGACCCACTTGTGTGCGCGCGGGCAACCCGAAACCGGAAGTCCCACCGGCAATTAAAGCTGCGGGATGACAGTGAAAGAGCCAAATGTATCTCATTGAGGTACTTAAGGCACTTTACCTGTGACAGACTAAGTAATTGCAACGATTTTTACCTTATCCGGGCGGCTTGCCCACCACTTCTGACTCACACCTGGTGAAACCAGGTTTGAAGGGCCGGATCAGGGAAAAAGAAACAAAATAAATTAAATAAAAAACCATTGAACAAAGTTAAAGCACAAAATCAACCTGCTTTTCCACCCTGCTCCGATGTCCGATGTCTCCCTCTCCGATTGCCCCCTCTTCACCCCTCCCGACGTTCCCCCTCTTCACCCCTTCGATGTCCTCCCGACGTTCCCCCTCTTCACGCCCCCGATGTCCTCCCGATTTCCCCCTCTTCACCCCCCGATGTTCCTCCGATCTTCCCCTCTCCCCCGATCTTACCCTCTCCACCCCCGATCTCCCCCTCTTCACCCCCGATCTTCCCCTCTCCCCCTGGATCTTCCACTCTCTCCCCCTGATCTTCCATTCCAGCGCCGGATGACGTCTCGCTCGCTCTCTCTCTTTCTTGCCCCCCCCCCCCCCCCTCCACCTTGCGTCGCAACTCCTGATGGCAGCCAGCCTATCAATCAGGTTGGCTGCCAGGCGCGAAACCCGGAGAGGACGTTAATCATCAGCAATCACTATGCGATCGCATCGGAAACGGTAAGTTTTGTTCATGGGGGTTTGTCGCACGCACCTTCACCCCCCCCCCACCCCCCTCGGCTGCCAACTCGCCACCATTGCAAAATCGACCCCAATGACTCTTGTTCAGATGAGTGAACATTGGGTGAGGGTAGAATCAGATTTAGTAGTGATCCACCCATGGTTGAATATCTATAATGCCCATCAAGATTCCTACATAGTCGCTTGGGTGAGGTACTAAAAGGTAATTGGTTCCCATGGAATTGTACCGCATGAAAGAATCCAATGCTTTCAGGAGAGATGAGGAGGCAATAATTTCTAAAATAAATTTCTGCAGATTGGGTGTGGAATTTCTGCCAATGCAGCAGCTTCAATGCCAAAAAGCAGTCAACACTATCAATCAGTATTTGTTTTCACAACTTTTCATTTATCTGATTTGCTTAAAGGTCCTTCTAGTTGACCCCCCCCACCCCCCAACCAGACTAAAGGGTGTAACAGCATAGAATGCAGCACTGTCGACGAAGGCTACAGCTTTGGTCGGATAATAGTGTATGAGCGAACACTTTCAGAACAGTCACAGTGTTTAATGATTCAAGTCGTTCAATGGTTATGTGGTACATCCATTTACTTATTTCAAATGCATGTTTTAGGTCATTTGCTTCACAAAACAGGTTATTTTTTAAAAAATACAGTAAAACAAGTAATATTTTCTTTTACAGTATTACTTTCAGAGGAACAAGCCGGCCTCTCATTTCCCTTATTATAGCAGAGAATTCTGTCATTGCAAATGCTTGGAAAAGTTGGGGACTTTAAGGTAGCAGGTGGCGATTTGCTTTGGATTAATTGATGATCAAGCATTGCAACTGACTGACTGCAGCTAATTCCTGCTTGATCAGTGGAAGGAAGGAAAACCAGCAGCATTGCCTGCCCTCCCTGGTATTGTACGATTGAGCCCGGTGTGATGTCATAGTGAATGCGCATCACTGTGTTTGTTATGTCTGGAATCCATGCCAACAAGCTGCAGGGACTGTCGGTCAGGACTGTGCAGCTATTTTTAGCAATGTACTCAGCTGCTACAAATCCAACTAGTAAGTGATATCGCATTAACGGACAAAGAGGATGTGGCTTTCAGAAAGATGGTTTCCATGGTAAACGTCAACCCTCTGCCCCTGCACCCCCCCCCCCCCAACCCCATCACTCTCCCTGACACTAACATTTTTATTCTGAGGGAATTTCTAGCAAACTGTCAGTAAAATTGAATTAAAGGACTTTCAGATATTAATAGTAATCCTTCCCGCTTGTCTCCATTTGATATACTTAGCTGAAGAACTGTTTTGTTTCTGGATTCACTGAAGGCAATCCTTGTTTGCTAACTGCTTAATGTTCCATTTGAAATAGTAAGATTTATTATAAAAGCAACATTAAGTAAAACAGCTGATGTATTAATTTAAAACTGAAAACAGGACTCTATTCTTCCTAAAAGTGCATAAATTCAAATTTATAACAATAATCTTTCTGCATATACAATAACATGGAGTAAGTACCTAATTGACATATTGCTATTTAAGTGGAATGTAATTTTTATTTTGTTTTAACTCTTGGAACATGGGTGACATTGGCAAGGCCACATGTATTGCCCATCCCCGGTTGCCCTGAAGAGCAACCAGTGATGAGATTTCTCCTTAATTGCTGTAGTCCTTGTGGTAATGGTGCTCTCAAAATGGTGTTGGGAGGGGAATTTCAAGATATTGACCTAACAGTGAAAGAATGGTGATATGTGTCCAAGTCAGGATGGTGTGTAACTTGGAGAGGAGCTTAGAGGTGATGGTGTTCCCATAACATCGGTACTCTTGTCCTTCTCTTTGTAGAGATCGCAGTGGTGGGATGTGCTGTTGAAGTAACCTTGGCGAGTTGCTGCAGTACATCCTATAGATTGTACATACTGCAGCTACAGTGCATCGATGATGGAGGGGGTGGATATTGAGTCCAGTGGCAGAGACGCTGATCAAGTGAACTGCTCTGTCCTAGATGGTGTCAAACTTCTTGAATGTTGTTGCTGTTGCATTTTCATCACCCACCATTGGCGGTCATGCCTTCAGCTATCTAGACTGTAAGCTTTGGAATTCCCTCCCTAAACCTCTTCACCTCTACCTCTCTCTCCTCCTTTAAGATGCTCCTTGAAACCTATCTTTTTGACCAAGCTCTTGATCACCTGTCCTAATATCTCATTATGTGGATCGGTGTCAAATTGTGTTTGATAACACTCATATGGAGCGCCTTGGGAAGTTTTACTATGTTAAAGGCGCTATATAAATGCAAGTTGTTGTTGTTGTATCCAGCCAGACAAGGGATGAATATTGTGTCACATTCCTGAATTGAGCCTTGTAGAGGGCGGAATGGCTGAGTAGTCAGGAGGTGAGTTAATCATTGTAGAATATGCAGGCTCAGCCTTGCTGTCATAGCCACGCTGTTGATGTGGCTGATCCAGTTAAGCTCCTGACCAGTGACAATCTTGATGGCGGGGACCTAGTAGACTACATTTTCTCTTTGAACTTTCACATGATTTTCTGAAACTACTAGTAAAGCAGTTAAGGCAGAACAAAACTTCCTCCACGTACACATTTTTAGTGTTTATTTTCTAATCTCAAAGGTACCAATGCTTCTGCAGCTATTCCTGTCTCTTAAATCTTTAACACCATAGTTATTGTGTGTTTTGGACATTGGATGAGATCCAGAGTATGCTGAAATCCAGCCTCTGAAATGCAATATATTTGTTTGTATTTATATACGGCAATTAGTGCTTGTACGAAACAGACACAATCTACCACAGAGTAACCTGGTAGCAGACATGTTGTTGATTTGGCTCCATTACATTCACTGTACGGCCTTTTGACAACACAGTCTCCACGTTCTGCTTGCCCATTGCATGCTCCCCTCAGTCCAGTATAAAAGTTAAACAAAAAGTAGTTTGTTCATGCAGATGTATAAAGCCTGTGGGTATACGTGGAAGAAAGAAAACATTAATTCAATATGGAATTCTCACACTCAGAGCACCTAATGTAATTATATTACCTTCTACCTTTACTACCTGTACTGCATACAGTTCTGATCACCACATTAGAGGAAAGATGTGATTGCACTAGAGAGGGTACATAGGAGATTTACGAGGATGTTGCCAGGGCTGGAGAATTTAGCTATGAGAAAAGATTGGATAGGCTGGGGTTGTTTTCTTTGGAACAAAGGAGGCTGAGGGGAGATTTAACCGAGGTATATAAAATTATGATGCGACTAGATAGGGAGGACTTACTTCCCCTTAGCAGAGGGGTCAGTGACTGGGGGGCATAGATTCAAAGTATTTGGTAGAAAGATTAGAGGGGAGCTGAGGAGAATTTTTTTCACCCAGAGGGTGGTGGGGGTCTGGAACTCACTGCCTGAAAGGGTGGTAGAGGCAGAAACCCTCAACTCATTTAAAAAGTACTTGGATGTGCACTTGAAGTGCTGTAACCTACAGGGCTACGGCTGGAAAGTGGCATTAAACTGGACAACTCTTTTTCAGCCAGCATGGACACGATGGGCCGAATGGCTTCCTTCTGTGCCGTAACTTTCTATAACCTACAGGGCTACGGCTGGAAAGTGGTATTAAACTGGATAACTCTTTTTCAGCCAGCACGGACACGATGGGCCGAATGGCCTCCTTCTGTGCCATAACTTTCTATGATTCTTCACTAATCAAATATACATTAAAACAGTGCCCTGGTTTATGGCATTAGGTCTCCGTGTAAAGCTGGCATAAGGCTATGGTTATCCATAAAAGCATATTCAGAATGTCGACAGTAATAACAATGTATTCACATCTTATAGCAACGCCTAATTTCAAATATAAAACGGGCCCAGAATAATTTCTACCCCAGTGTGTGCAGAGTACAAATGAACAAATGATTAGAACAGGGTTCTGTGAACTCTGGAATTGAAAATGAAGATATTTTATGTATATACAATTGTGTTAAAGACAACAAAAATGACAAAAGGGAAACAAATTCTGTAAATATTTGAACTCATGCTCACATTCTCTCTCACACACACACACAATTACTGTGTCTGATGACAGCATTTTCTCATCTCATACCATGAATCTTTCTTGCCTTCAGATTAACTGTCACATGTCCCCATCACAAAGTCTGACCCCCAGTAATTCTTGTTGGCAGCACCTCATTGACAGCAGTGCAGCTTATCAGGGGCAGCTATATCACACCAGATATTGTCCAAATTGAGATCTTTTTTGGAATGTCTTATTATTCTGCAGTTTCCAACAGTTCACATCTGCCTAATTAAAGAGCTGTTGGCCTACTATTTCACATAAATGTGCATGACATTTTCACAAATTGTGCCGTCTTCTGGCACAATGTACGAAGGTCTTGACATTGGACCATGGCATAATGATGGTAGGGACACCAGGGGCATGATTTTAACATGGCAATAGGATCAAAAGTTGGGTGGGAAACCCAGAGAAAAAGATGTGCGGTTTCCCAAGCAATCGCGATTCAATTGAAGCCATTTAACTCAACTTCCGGGTTTCGCATCCTCAAGCTGCACAGTGGGCGGACTGCGCACTTGCATGACGTTTAAAGCCCATTATTTAAAGAGCCATTCCAACAATGCATTTTGAAGGAGAAAGGAGGCTACAATGACTATGCAACATTCCAGAGCCAATCAAGCACCTAGGTTCTCTGCCGCCGCCCTGGGGACATTGCTGGGCACAGTAAGAAGCAGTAGGGAGGTGCTTTATTCACCAGACAGGAGTAAGAAACCTGGTTCTGTCACAAAGAAGGCGTGGCTGGAGGTGGCAGAACAGGTCAGCAGCAGAAGCACGGTGTCCCGGTTCTGGCTGCAATGCCGAAACAGATTTAATGACCAAACCAGGTCAGGAAAAGTGAGTACAGTTATTGATTGATCTGCATTCTGTGGTTAACATTGCTCCCCCTCACACTGCCCTGAAAAGCCTATTCCATCACATCACTCCTCAGACCCACTTAAGGCTCAGTGTCAAGTTAGCTTCACTTTCTGTGCACTTCTTCACCCCCCCAATTTGTGCACCCAGCTCTCCCACTCAACCCAATCTTGATCTAATGTGATCAATCTGTCTGATTGTCACCCTCTGATGCATCTGCTTCATTGTCATCCTGACCCAAAGCAACGCATCCATCGGGTGACCACATCACCCTCACTCACTCACAGGTCTGTACTTTCTCCCATTGTAGGAGAAGAGAGCACAAAATGCAAGGGAGAGGGCGAAGACTGGAGGGGCGCCTCCACAAATAGTGGCCCTCACAAAGGCGTAGGAGGAGGCATTGGAGATAAGTCAGATGTTGGAATGCCTGGCCATAGAGGATGCCGAGACTGGCACCCCACAAGCTTCTGGTGAAAAAACTCTAACATCTCTCACACACATGAACTGTGTTATCAATAATTGATCTGTTGCACACCTCAGTATGCTCATCACAACATTACTTCTGCGATGATTATTAATATTGCTGTATGTTCTCTTCCAGGGATGTCGTGGACTGAAAACATGGTCGAGTGCCATTCCTCAGAGGAGCTCCCTGCCTCTGAGGGTACACCATCACATCTTAGCGAGCCATCCACCAGTGCAGATACTCACACCTTGGTGGGTCCTATTAGAGAGGTTGTCACCTGGTGAGTCAACACACAAAAGTAAGCACGAGCAGACACTGGTGGCAGGGGCAGTGGTGGAAAGTTCACATCATTGGACGCACTCCTCTTCAAGCTCCGCTGAGCAAGGCACAGATGCTGAACCCTGGGGAGGCATCCTTGAGAAGGAGAACGATAGAGGTACAGCAGCAACTTTGCAAGGGAGTGGAAAACATGCCATGCACACTCTCCACAATAGCAGAGCAGATGGAGGAGTCCAACTCCATTGCTAGTGGATTGGTGGTACAGATAAGTGCGGGAATGTCTGTGATGGAGAAATGCAGCCTCGCCGGTGCATACTGAAGGGCTCCCCCAGATTGATCCAGACACCGGAAGCGCATCTTCAGCATTCCTATGGCTTGCTCGATGACAGACCTGGTGACGCTGTGACTATTGTTGTAATGCTTCTGCGCTTCACTGGTGGGATTTCTCACAGGTGTCATGAACCATGACTGCAGGGGGTATCCCTTGTCTCCAAGGAGCCAGCCCTTAAGTGTGTCGGTTGCATGGAAGGGTATATTGGATTCGCGCAGAATGAAGGAATCATGGCAGCTGCAAGGGAATTTAGCACACACCTGCAGAAACCTCTTCCAGTAGTTGCAAACCAGCTGTGCATTGAAGAAGTGATATCCTTTTCTGTTGAAGAACAGTCCTGGCTCATGTGAAGGTCCTCGGATTGCTACGTGTGTGTAATCAATTGCGTCCTGTACCTGTGGGAAGCCAGCCAGAGAGTGGAAACCAACTGCCCTCTCAGTCTGGCTGATGTCATCGATGGGGAAGTTGATGTAATGGGATGCCCTGGCAAACAAGCCATCCATGAGACACTCGGGCGATGTCTCCGGTGGCAGCTTGGGAGGATCCAGAGGCGAAGAAATTGAGGGCAGTGGTGACTTTAACTGCGACTGGCAATGCATGGCCACCAGGCCCAGTCGGGAGCAGCTCTGCATGAAGGAGCCTGCAGATATCCACTCAATCTTAGCCTTCATAGGCACTTCTCCTCAGAGCGGTCCAGGAAGCTCAGACTCTGTCTGTAGACCCACTCATGAGGGTTGTGCCTCCTCCGACGTTGGGCCTTCCGTTCTTCCCCTCTCTGCTCTTCTGCAGGTCCCTGTGGCGCACCTCTGTTTTGTGGAGCTGCAACTCCCAGAACTGCACGCATGCCTGGCGCGGATGGAGATGTACCTCCTCCTCAGATGTACTGCTGAATACATCCATTGCGCCCTCCCCATCCTGATGGTGTCAGTTTGAGGGAGTCCAAAATGAAGGCAAATATGTCTGAACAGAAGAATTCTGAGTGTGAACAAAGAAATCTGAGTCCAACCATGAAGAACTCCCAGTCAAAGGCTTGTCTGAGAGAACTGATTGCCCTGCTGCAAAAACTCACCTTTTATCCCCATTTGTCAATCATTGGTTTAAATGTCCAAATGGCTGCCGGCTGCAACTCACCTCTGATTCCATGGTGTGCTTCAGAGGCCACATGAGACACGTTCAGGCAGAGTTAAAATAGTTTGTCTGCCTCAATCCCCCCAAATTTGATTGGTTTAAGTACTTCAACGATGTTAATTCCCCCTTTAAATGTCATTTAACTGCCGGTGGGACTTCCGGGTTTCCAAAGCATGCGTGCACCCAGATGCTTCTGGGTGAAATTCATTTTTCGGTGCATTGAAGCCGGGACTCGTTCCCGCTCCAAACTTTTCAAATTTTTTACTGTCCCCCGTCCCCAACCCACCCGTTCTTTAGGGTTAAAATCACGCCCCAGAGATCTGCCCAGTCGTATAGAAAGAACTTGCATTTGTATAGCGTCGTTCACACATCAGGACGTCCCAAAGCACTTTACTGCTAATTAAGTACTTTTGAAGTGTAATTACCATCGCAATATAGGAAACGTGGCAGCCAATTTGCACACAGCATGGTCCCACCATCAGCAATGAGATAATGGCCAGATAATCTGTTTTTAGATGTTGGTTGAGGGATAAATATTGTCCAGAACACCGAGAAAACTCCCCTGCTCTTGTTCGAATAGAGCCCTGGGATCTTTTACGTCCACCTGAGAAGGCAGCCAGGGCCTCGGTTTAACGTCTCATCTGAAAGTCGGCACCTTTGACAATACAGCACTCCCTCAGTACTGCACTGAATTGTCAGCCTAGATTATGTGGTCATATCCCTGCAATGGGATTTGAACCCATGGCCTTCTGACTCAGTGACAAGAGAGCCACTGAGCCAGGGCTGACATCATGAGAAAGTTCTACTAGCCAAAAAACATTTTAAAGAAATGTTTTCTGTTCAGCATCCTGGGAACGTTCCCAAAACCTACTAGATATGAGGGTCAGTGAAGATACTCTTGAGACTGAGGAGCTAAGTGTTCAAGTAGGAGAACAATTCAAAACCGAGAAGCCAAAGTATCTTGGATAAGAAGATCAGGTTCAATTGTCACTCCTATATATCATTAGCAAATTTAAACAATTTTCATGAGATTCCAAGTCCAAGTCATTGATATGAATTAGAAATAGTCAAGCTTCTTTATTGGTTAAGTTTTTTGGCTACGTTTTCATTGGTTAAGGCTCAAGAAACCATTCATGGGAGAATGTCCATGTTTTTGAGTTGGTGTCACAATGAGGGCACTGCTTCAGAATGGGGTGGGGGGAAAAATCAGAAAGCCCAAGCTCCAGGTCTTGGTCTATCCATGAGTGATGCTATAAGAGATTTATTGGTAATTCAGAATAAATCAATCATTCAACAGAATTATATTCACACATAGTTAACTCTATTTGGGAGAACAGTATCATCATTAATGCTACAAGAAGTGGTTTGGCTCAAAGCCGTTAGAATGTATGCAGTGTGTAGGCATTGGAGAAGGTGCAAAAAAGATTCACTTGGATGATACTAGAACTGAGACGTTATACCTATCAGGAAAGATTGAGC
Source organism: Heptranchias perlo (assembly GCF_035084215.1). NCBI lineage: Eukaryota > Metazoa > Chordata > Chondrichthyes > Hexanchiformes > Hexanchidae > Heptranchias > Heptranchias perlo. The sequence continues at coordinate 104,868,624 of NC_090325.1, read as the reverse complement.
AGGCTGGGGCTCTTTGCTCTGGAAAAGAGAAGACTGAGGGTTGACCTGATAGAGGTCTTCTAGGATTATGAAAGGATTTGATAGGGTAGACGTAGAGAAGATGTTTCCACTTGCGGGGGAGACCAGAACTCGGGGCCATAAATATAAGATACTCACTAATAAATCCATTAGAGAATTCAAGAGAAACTTCTTTACCCAGAGAGTGGTTAAAATGTGGAACTCGTTACCACAAGGAGTAGTTGAGGTGACTAGCATAGATGCATTTAAGGGGAAGCTAGATTAACACCTGAGGGAGAAAGGAATAGATGGATTTGCTGATTGGGTTAGATGAAATAGGAAGGGAGGAGGCTCATGAAGAACATAAACACCGGCATGGACCTGTTGGGCTGAATGGCCTGTTTCTGTGCTGTACTTTCTATGTAATTATGTGTGTGGAAAATTATGAAGATTAGCTAATTCCCTTAAAGCTATAAACTATTAATCAGTGCATTGCAGTATGCAAATATTGTCTAATATACAAATTAAGTGACATCTTTAACACTGCCCCTAGAACTTGCTTGTCTCAGATAAGACACGTTGTTCAATCTCATTTGTATCCAATAAGAGTAAGAGTGACACAAGAACCAAAATCATGTTATTGTAATTATTAGTAAAAAAAATAATAAAATGCAATTAAGGCCATGAACGCAACCTCAAGCTTTGTGGGGCCATCGACACCACCTGCTCCTCCTCAACTTTAAAAAAAATATTAATTAGTTTCATCATTAATCATGACACTCATGTCCCAAATTGATTAGTTGATTATTATTTATGACTTGTCACTCCAAATTATGGAATGAAGAGATTTAAATAATAAACCTAAGTGTCCGGGATATTCTTTCTTGGTCAAAATAAATCTCTTGATTAGACTTAGCGGAGGTGAAAATGGAAAAGATTATCGGGTGGATTGGGGGACGGGCTGCCATTCTGTGCCACCGCCCGAGATGAATTTCACTCCCATCGTTTTACATTCATGTCAACTGATGTGATAATAGGGCATTAGTGATTAAGGTCACAGCAGGGAAAAATATAAAAAGTTAAAATTAAAGACGCTATATCTGAATGCACAAAGCATTCATAACACGATAGGTGAATTAATGGCACAAATAGAGATAAATGGGTTTGATCTATTAACTATTACTGAGACATGGGGCATGACTTTGATCCCGAGTGGGAAAGAGGCGGGGGGTTCAAATTGTGGACGGGAAATCCAGAAGTATGGGTTTCCCAGACGTCCTTACAATTTTCACGTAAGGATCTTTTTTATTGTTGGTTTGCCGTCTGACTGACCGGCCTGGTTGACAAGCTGGCTTCAGTTGGATGGGAGAGCCGCCAGGGAGAGGACGTGTTCAGGTAAGTCTTCAGGTAAGTCTTTGATTGTATGGATGGGATGGGGGGGGGGGGCATGGATGGACACTGATGGGCATGGATGGGCACAGGGGCATGGGAGGGCACGGGGCACGGGTGGGCATGGGATCACGGGGGGGTAGTCAGTCATGGGGGAGGAATCAGGGGTCAGTCACTGGGGGGATGTCGGGATCGGGGGTCATCGCGGGGGTCCGCGATCGTTGGTAGGGGGGTCGGGGATCATCGGGGTCTGTGATCGTTGGGTGGGTTGGGGATCGGGGGGGGTCGGAGATGGGTGGGTTTGCAATCATTGGCGGGGGGATCGGAGATGAGGGGGGAGTTTCGCGATTGTTGGGGGGGGGGTCATGATCATGGGGGGGGGTTGCTGCAGGTAGATTTATTGGGCCTGGGGGAAGCGCTCCTGCTCCTCTGGGCCCACAAGCTGTGCCAGAAAAGAACTTACCTGCAGTTTCGAGCCTTCTCGTCTCCTTTCACATGGTGAAAAGGAGAAGGCCCAGGAATTCCGGCCCTCAGAGGTAGAAATTGCAATTTCTACAAAAATGGATGTGGAGATGCCGGTGATGGACTGGGGTGGACAAATGTAAGGAATCTTACAACACCAGGTTGTAACCTGGTGTTGTAAGATTCCTTACAAAAATGGAGGCTTGCAGCCTCCTTGAAAGGCTTTAGTCACCAACCCGCCTCCTGATACCGGATTGGTCGTCCGCCCCTGATCCCATCCCAGTGAAAACTGGAAATGGGCGGGTTGGAGACAGGTTGGGGGTGGGTCTAAAATGGTTGTGATTTTGAATGCCCCCGCCTTCAACCCACCCATTTTTCAATGTTAAATTCATGCCCATGGTTGTAGCATGACCAAGGTTGGGAACTAAATATTCCAGGGTACTTGACTTTTAAAATGATAGGCAAAATGGAAAAGGAGGGTGGGATAGCCCTGAATAAAGGATGAGATAAAGGCAGTAGTGAGAAAGGATCTTGGCTCAAAAAAAAAATCAGTATGTAGAATCAGTATGAGTGGAGCTAAGAAATAACAAGGGGCAGAAAACACCGGTGGGGATAGTTTATAGACCCCCTAACAGTAGTTATAGTGTTGGACAGAGTATAAATCGGGAAATTAGAGGAGCATGTACCAAGAGTAATGCAATTAATTGTGGGGGACTTTAATCTTCATATAGACTGGGCAAATCAAATTGGTAAAAGTAGTTTGGAGGATGAGTTCATGGAATGCATTTGAGACAGTTTTCCTAAACAACATGTCAAGGAATCAACTAGGGAACAGGTTATTTTAGATCTTGTCTTGTGTAATGAGACAGGGTTAATTAGTAATCTTATAGTTAAGAATCCTCTGGGGGCGAGTAATCGTAATCATGATAGAATTTCATATTGAGTTTGAGAGTGATGTGGTTAAGTCCGAAACTAGGTTCTTAAATTTAAACAAAGCCAATTACATAGGTACGAGGGGTGAGTTAGCTAAGGTAGATTGGGAAATTAGATTAAAAGATATGATGGTAGATAAGCAATGGTGAACATTTAAAGAAATAATTCATAATTCTTAATGAATATATATTCCCTTGAGGAATTTTTAAAAATCCATCGAAAAGGGATCCAACCATGGCTAACTAGAGAAGTTAAGGATAGTGTTAGATTAAAAGAAGAGGCTTAAAATGTTGCCAAAAAGTATAGTAAACCTGAGGACTGGGATGGTTTTAGAAATCAGCAAAGGATGACCAAGAAATTGATAAAGAGGGAGAAAATTCAATTTGAGAGTAAACTAGCAAGAAATATAAAAACAGATTGTAAGAGCTTCTACAAGTATGTAAAAGGAAGAGAGTAGTAAAAGTAAACGTGGGACTCTTAGAGGCAGAGACAGGAAAAATTATAATGGGGAATAAGGAAATGGCGGAGATGTTAAACAAATATTTTGTATCTGCCTTCAATAGAAGACACAAAAAACATCAGAAATAGTGGGGAACCAAGGGGCTAATGAGAGTGAGGAACTTAAAGTAATTAAGATTAGTAAAGCAAAAGTACTAGAGAATTTAATGGGACTAAAAGCTAACAAATCCCCTGAACCTGATGGCCTACATCCGAGGGTTTTGAAAGAGGTGGCTGCAAAGATAGTGGATGCATTAGTTTTGATCTTCCAGAATTCCTTAGATTCCAGAATGGTTCCAGCGGATTGGAAGGTAGCAAATGTTACCCCGCTATTCAAGAAAAAAGGGAGAGAAAAAACAGGGAACTAAATGCCAGTTAGACTGACATTAGTAGTAGGGAAAATACTAGAATCTATCATTAAGAATGTCATAACAGAACACTTAGAAAATCATAATATGATTAGGCAGAGTCAACATGTTTAATGAAAGGGAAATCGTGTTTGACAAATTTATTAGTTTTTTGAGGGTGTAACTAGCAGGCTAGATAAGAGGGAACCAGTAGATGTAGTATATTTGGATTTTTAATAAGCAATCGATAAGGTGCCACAAAAGAGATTGTTACACAAGATTAGGGCTCATGGGATTGGGGGTAATATAGTAGCATGGATTGATGATTGGAGAGAAAACAGAGAGTAGGAATAAACAGGTCATTTTCGGGGTGGCAGGTTGTAACTGGTGGGGTGCTGCAAGGATCAGTGCTTGGGCCTCAACTGTTTACAGTATATATCAATGACTTAGATGAGGGGACCGAGTGTAATGTATCCAAGTTTGCTGATGATACAAAGCTAGATGGGAAAGAAAGCTATGAGGAGGATGCAAAGAGGCTGCAAAGGGATATAGACAGGTTACGTGAGTGGGCGAGAAGGTGGCAGATGGAGTATAATGTGGGGAAATGTGAAATTATCCACTTTGGTAGGAAGAATAGAAAAGCAGAATATTTTTTAAAAGGTGGGAGACTAAGAAATGTTGATAGTCAGAGGGATTTGGGTGTCCTTGTACACAAATCACAGAAAGTTAACATGCAGGTATAGGAAGCAATTAGGAAGGCAAATGATATGTTAGTCTTTATTGCAAGGGGGTTGGAGTATAAGAGTAAGGAGGTCTTGGTGCAATTATATAGGGTTCTGGTGAGACCACACCTGGAGTACTGTGTACAGTCTTGATCTCCTTACCTAAGAAAGGATATACTTGCCTTAGAGAGGGGCGCAAAGAAGATTCACTAGTTTGATTCCTGGGATGAGGGGGTTGTCCTATGAGTAGAATGGGCCTATACTCCCTGGAGTTTAGAGGAATGAGAGGTGATCTCATTGAAACGTATAAAATTCTGAGAGGGCTTGACAGGGTAGATGCTGAGAGGCTGTTTCCCCTGACAGGAGAGTCCAGAACTAGGGGTCATAGTCTCAAGGTAACCGAGAGGAGAAGAAATTTCTTCACTCAGAGGGTTGTGAATCTTTGGAATTCTCTACCCGAGGGCTGTGGATGCTCAGTGGTTGAGTATATTCAAAACTGAGATTGATAGATTTTTAGACACTAAGGGAATCAAGGGATATGGGGATCGGGCAGGCAAGTGGAGTTTAGGTCGAAGATCAGCCATGACCTTATTGAATGGCGGAGCAGGCTCATGGGGCCATATGGCCCACTCCAGCTCCTATTTCTTATGTTCTTATGGAGAGGCGGAGGAGTTTCGTAATGGAATTCCAGGGTATGGGGCCTAGATGGCTCAAGGTACAGCTACCAATGGTTGGGTGAAGGAAAGGGGGGATGTACAAGAGACCAAAGTTAGAGGAATGCAGAGTTCTCGTAGGATTGTAGGGCTGGGGGTGGTTACAGAGATAGGGAGGGGAAAGGCATAAAGGGATTTGAACTCAGGAATGAGAATTTTAAATTGGAGACATTGGAGGACTGGGAGCCAATGTAGGTCAGTGAGCACAGGGGTGATGGGTGAACAGAACTTGATCCTTGAGTTTTGGATGAGCTGATGATTACGGAGCATGGAGGATGGCATATCAGCCAGGTCATCCATGAGAGCATTGGAATAGTTCAGTCTGGAGGTAGCAAAGGCATGGGTAAGTGTTTCAGCAGCAGATCGGCTGAGGCAGGGGAGGAGACAGGTGATGTTACAGAGAAGTGGATGTTAGGCAGTATTTATGAGGGAGAGGATAAGGGGTTGGAAACTCAGCTCTGAGTCGAATAGGATGCCAAGTTTGCGAACAATTTGGTTCATCTAGAAGAGTCAGCACCTTAAGAAGAGATGGGGAGGAAATTAGGGAAATTTAAAAATAATTAATGCAAATTTGAAGATATTGGGGACAATTTTTGCTCATGCTGAAAAACAGGGCAGTAAGCATTCACAATTTCTTTTTAAAATCTGCCACGTACTGACTGCTTGAGGCTCGCCTGACTTGATTTTCAACTGGGCCTCAAAATGATTGGCCAGCGCTCCCACTCAAAATGGATGGGAGACTTATTAAAATATTTAAATCAGGGTGCTACACTGTTTGTAGGACCCCAACACAATATTAGTGTTCCACTGGGTGAACTCCACAATCCGCATTCTCCGGCCAGTGAAACTGCACATTGCACAGCTTAACCAGCGGTCCTTAAAGGGACCACAGCAGGCCAAGAAAAAGTTAGTGCACTATTTTTTAAAAATTTCTTTCAACTCGTGCTCTCTCCTGGGATTGTCTCACCTCGCAATCCCTATAAGCGCACACTTTTGGCTCGGCTTTGCAGAGGAGCTTTCGGATTTCCCACAACCCCACACCCTCCGCGATCAATGAGCTGTCTGTGAATGCTCATTGAGTGCTGGCAGCTTGCCAATCAAATTAAAATGAGGTCCAACTATGAAAATGTTTCTCTCGCTAGTGCCATCGGGCGGCCGGGGCAATCGGTCCACCTGCTGCCTGCCCGATGTGCACCTTTTGTGAAAATTGGCCCCATTTAGTTCTAGCCAACATATACATTTTTGCCAGTGAACAAGCAATGCATAATCTCTTCTATTCTAAATCAAACACCTACAATAGCATTGTCTACAGTTAGATGAACAGTGTAAACGATGCATGCCTCATGCCAATGAATTGCTGGAGATGCAATTGCATATCTAATACCTCATAAATATACATGTCTAAGGCATCTTACTTTTAAGCTCTTTACAGACTTGAAGGCGTGACCTTGGGTTTCTATAATTACAAGGATAGCCTTTTTCCTCCCTAGGCCAATTGCTTGCAAATGACTGCAAAGTAATTTGCTCCACCAAGCCCACCTCTTAAACAAACAACATGTGCTAAAAGCTTACATACTGGCCAATCACCAGTGTCCTGCAATAAATTATCCAGAGCATGACTGAGCTCTTTAGTTTCAAGTCTTTCCTGAACATATACATATATATATAAACAAACATCAAAAGAAAAATACTGCAAATGCTGGAAATCTAAAAACAAAGGTAAAGGGAATTTGGAATTTGCCTCCACTCACTTCCTCCAAATAAAAGGTGTCGCTGTGGGAACTTGTATGGGTCCTAGCTATGCCTGCCTGCCTTTTTGTGGGATACGTGGAACATTCCTTGTTCCAGTCGAACTCAGGTCCCCTCCCTCACCTCTTTTTCCGGGACACTGATGACTGTATCAGTGCCGTTTCCTGCTCTCACCCCGAGCTGGAAAATTTCATCAACTTTGTTCCCAATTTCTACCCATCCCCCACCTTCACATGGTCCATCTCCGACTCGTCCCTTCCTCGACTTCTCTATCTCCACTACTGGGGATAGGCTGTCATCCAATATCTGCTATAAGCCCACCGACTCCCACAGCTACCTTGATTGCACTTCCTTCCACCCCGCTTCCTGTAAGGACTCCATTCCCTTCTCCCAGTTTCTCCGTCTCCATCGCATTTGTTCTGATGATGCCACCTTCCTTTTCCTCAATCGCGGATTCCCCTCCACTGTAGTTGACAGGTCATTCGACCGTGTCCATCCCATTTCCCGCACTTCTGCCCTCACCCCTTCCCCTCCCTCCCCAGAACCATGATAGGGTCCCCCTTGTCATCACCTTCCACCCCACCAGCGTCCACCACCAACATATCATCCTCCGCCATTTCCGCCACCTCCAGCGCAATGCCACCACCAAACACATCGTCCCCTCCCCTTTCAGCATTCCGAAAGCAACGTTCCTTCCGCACCACCCTGGTCCACTCTTCCATCACCCCCAACACCCACTCCCCTTTCCACAGTACCTTCCCATGCGAGCACACAAGATGGAACACCTGCCCTTTCACCTCCCCACTTCCCACCATCCAGGGCCCCAAACGCTCCTTGCAGGTGAAACAGCGATTTACTTGTACTTCTTTCAATTTGGTATGTTGTATTCGTTGCTCACAATGCGGTCTCCTCTACATTGGGGAGACCAAACGCTGATTGGGTGATCGCTTTGCTAAACACCTGTGCTCAGTCCAAAAGCGTGACCCTGACCTGCTGGTCGCTTGCCATTTTAATTCCCTTCCCACTCCCACTCTGACCTCGGCCTCTTACACTGTTCCAATGAAGCTCAAGGGAAGCTCGAGGAACAGCATCTCATCTTTCAGTTAGGCACTTTACAACCTTCTGGACTCAACATTGATTTCAATAACTTCAGATCATAACCACTGCTCCCATTATTTCAGACAGCAGCTGCTGGTAATGGTTCTGCTGTTGCCATTTACAGCTCCTCTAGACCAATCTTTTGTTCCTTTACTTGTCCCATTACCACCCTCCTTGCCTTGCACCATCATCCCTTTTGTCATTTAATCACTCCTGCCCTCCACCCTATCAGGAACCATCCCTTTTGTTCTTTCCTCCTCTCCCCTTCCTCTTCCCTATCCCTCGCTCTGTATTTGCTTAAAAACTGTCAAATCTTCAACTTCTTCCAGTTCTGACAAAAGGTCGTCGACCTGAAACATTAACTCTGTTTCTTTCTCCACAGATGCTGCCTGACTTGCTGAGTATTTCCAGCATTTTCTGTTTTTATATATGTAACATATTTGATGTGTGAGTGGTTGAAAGCTGATATTGGAAAAGAGCTGTCTGATCTGGTGTAATTGTGCTACATTTTTAATAAATTTATTTACAGTGGCTGAAAGACTGGGAGTAGGAGTAGTTTAGCTAAATGAAAATGTAATATGGGTCTGATCTTTTATACTTCCCACAATATCAGACTACATGTTGCCATTATTTTGATCGCATTAATATGGTGTGACAGAAACTGTTCAAGGCTTTTGTTAAAATGAATTCATTAATACGCTTTGTTTATAGCACTCCCGATCACTGCAACCTTTTACAGTATGGCATCGGTCTCACAGGGATTAGTGGTGCAGCTCAGCAAGCTTCGAACAATTTATTTAATTGCAGATAAGTCTTGTCTTTTGATATTGTCCTGCAGTAAATCCTTCATTGATGTAATTTCACAAATGTTTATCAGTTAGTGGTTTGTGACCAAAACATTCTTAGCAACAGAAGAAAAGCAATTCAATTATTATGTGATACTATGTTTCAACAACATTTTACATTAACTTAATACCAAGATGCTTCAGAAGAACATCTGATAGCAACAAAGAATTTGAGTTTAGAATGAAAACCTGCAGATGTTAACTGAGTGCTGAAGTGTAGCAAATTACCAAATGCTGGCAAAATAATAGCCTAGTGCAACTCGCTGGCGAAGCTGTGATCCACATGTGGAAATAAATGCTTTACTTTTAATTCTTATGCACTTCTATCGAGCAGCTCTGAATGGCATGCTGCTTTGATACAGTAATCTTTACAGCTGCAAACATCATCTGAATTATCCAGGGACATGCTCTGCGCTGTACCTTTGTCTTGTTTCAAGAGTGAATTAGTAGCTTATAAATAAAGCGGTAATATAACTTTAACATAGGGCAATGCTCGAGAGCTGAAATCATATTAGCTAATTACAGTAGTCTGTGTACTAATGTTAATTAAAATTGGCCCCTACGTTATATAATTTTTAAAAGAAAAAGGGGGAATTTTAACTCTCTCCAATTGGCAGGAAAAGAGCGGGGTCATGATGTACATGAGACCCCGATGGTATTTCAACTCACTCCTGAGCAGAGTGCCTGCTGCGGCTATCTCGCCAGGCAAAGCTGGCGGGAAACCAACGAGGCTCTCTAAGGTAAATTAAAACGCTATCCTTCATGCGGCCAAGAGGATAAGGAGTGCTGCTCCACACCTCAGCCCTCAATTCCATCCCCCACTGCAGCTGAATATTCAAGCTGAAACCATTTGTGTACAACCTCAATGTCCTGTCTGACCCCACTTCCCATCCATGGACTGCCTAATTGCATCTTTGCAACATCCCCTAAATTTGCTGAAATTTTCATCCACACCTTCATCATCTCCACACCTGGCTTCTCCAATGATCTCATTTTCAGCCTTCCAAGCTCTACCTGACCTAAAGTACAACTCATCCAAAACTCTGATAACTGCACTCTAACTTGCACTAAGTCCTAATCCCCCATCGCCCCTGTCCTTGAGATTTCCATTAGCTCCTGTCTCCCAATGTATTGAATTCAAAATCCTTTTCAAATCCTTTTTTGACCTCATCTTACTCCATCTCTGCAGCCCGCTCCAACTCTGACTTGGGCCTCCTCTGCAATCCTTCCCCTCCCCTTCTGATCCACCTTCACTGGCAGAGCCTCAGTCATCTTGGCTCTACATTCTGGAACTAGCAAGCACAGAAGTGACATTTTCATTCCATTTTCCACCAGTTTCAGTGGTTGGGTTATGATTTAAAGAAGCTCAGTTGTGCGATTTGGAATTTAACAGTTAAAATATCTCCAGTTCCTCGTCAGTGATGTATAGGTTAGACCAGGCTTCATTTGGGTCTTCACTTTACAAACAAACCATAATTATCAAGGCAAAATCTGGCACAAGGAAAGGTAAACTTTCACCATCTTAACTCTTCAAGTGTGAAAATAAAGTGCAGATGGCAACAACATATACATAGAAAAATCTTAGTCTGTGCTGCCATTAAATACAAGGAAATTGCTGATATCATTATGATGTGAAGAAGCGTATCTTTTTGATTGACATTTACTTAGTGCAGTACACCTATCATTAGCACAAATGCAGTGATGAGTTAAACATTCCCCTTATTGCATGAATGAATGGCATTTACAGATTAGCACATTGCAATTAGTCTAAAATTGCATCATTGTAATAAATTGAAGCAATTAGCAGCAGTGATCTTTTTCCAGTGCAATGTTCAGTCTGTGGTTCTAATATCATTATCTAATGTGCTTCACGTCAACCATACCTTTACAAAATACAAACAGCCTGCTCTAAGCTAAATTGCGATAAATATGACTCTATTGGAAATCTGTCACTACTAACTCATTTACATTATTACAAGTTGAGGTGTATTTTAAATGACTTCATCTAATTAAGATATGAAGTGTCACAATAGCCAAGGCAGTCACATCATGAAGGGATGAGCAGATTAGCATTTTCTATTTTACATTCTAGGAGTTCAGTCACAAAGACAAATACCATTGATTAAACAAGAACATGATATAAATAATGCAATAAATCATAATTTAAACCTACAGAGTGCTACTGCTATTGATTTTCCTGTCACTCCTAAAGGTTTTGCTGAAAATACAGAAATACTTTGCAAGATCTAATAATAGCTTTTCCTTTGAGAAGTATATTGCACGATATTGCTTATGAAATATCTATTTATACCTTGTTAAAATATCTTACGCCAGTGTACACTTGCTTTCTGTGTTATTTGTCTTCCTGTTGTCACATTTTTTATCACACTTCCTGTGTCAACTTTTACCCATTATAAATTCCTAGGTCAACATTTATAATGGGTTTTCCCTATGCAAACTCTATCATGTTATGATCACTCTTCCCCAGAGGATCCTTTACTATGAGATCACGAATTAACCCTGTCTCATTATTGAAGACAAGATCTAGAATAGTCTGTTCCCTGGTTGGTTCCACGATGTATTGTTCTAGGAAACTGCCTCGAATGCTTTCCAAGAACTCGTCCTCCAAACTACTTTTGCCAATTTGATTTGTCCAGTCTATATGAAGGTTAAAGTCCCCCATGATTATTGCATTACCTTTGTTACAAGCTCCTATTATTTCTTGATTAATGCTCTGTCCAACGGTATAGCTACTGTTGGGGGGCCTATAAACTATTCCCACCAGTGTTTCCTGCCCCTTGTTATTTCTTATCTCCACCTATACTGATTCTACTTCCTGATCTCTCAAGCCAAGATACTTTCTCATTACTGTCCTTATGTCATCCTTTATTATCAGGGCTACCCCCTCTCCTTTTCCATTTTGTTTGTCTTTTTGAAACGTCAAGTACCTTGGAATATTTAGTTCCCAACCTTGGTCATCTTGTAACCACGTCTCCGAAATGGCTACTAGACCAAACCCATTTATTTCTATTTGTGCCATTAATTAGTTTAGCTTGTGATGAATGCTTCGTGTGTTCAGATAAAAAGCCTTTAATATTTTACTATTTTTCCCTGCTTTGACCCTATTCGTTGATGCTCTATTACCATTAAACTCTCTGTCCCTTCCTGTCACCCTCTGATTACACTGCGCTATTGCCTTGGCTTTTCTCTTTAGATTTCTAAATTTCCCCTCACTTGATCCCTCCCCCCACCCTCTTCGCCACATCTTCTCACTTTTCCTCCACCCCATCTTTCTTCTCTCTTCGTCCCCTCCTCCTCCTCCCACTTCCTCATCACCCTCTCTTCCCACCACTCTTCTCCCTCCCTCTATCCCTTCAATCCCCTCTCCCTACCTCCTATCTCACCACCCTGCCCAAGCTCCGCTCTGGCCAGGTTTGCAGTACTGGTTTCACTGGTTGCTGAAGTGCAGCCACTTCCTCTCGGCTCCAGTTCCACTCTGGCATCCTCCAGCAGCTTGTGATTCTCTCACCCTACACCAGGCCCCTAACTTTCCTTTAGCCTCTTGCTATGATCTAGGTTCCCCCTTTCCTTACCTCACCTCTAGCCTTCCTCAACTTCACCCTCCTGGGTTCTAACCCTGTTCAACCTTTCCTATTCCCTGGCCTATAATGCATTGAACCTTTGCCTTTGCCCTACTCCCCTTCCCCCCCCCCCCACAACCAGTCTCTAACCTTCCACTATCATCCCCTCCAGACTGCCTCACTCTACCTTCCCCCTCCAGCCACCAGCTTCCCCATCGTCCCTCAGTCCTGATCCAATAAGGTGCCATACTCTAACCTCATTTGATGTTAAGACACCACTTGGTCTTTATATTAAAGGTAGCTTCAAAATAAAACTCTTTGGAAAGAACAAAACTATTCATCACTTGTGAGCTTTAAACTGATTTGCTGTACAATGAATTTTCCATAAATAAAATTGCTAACATTGATAAAATCACAGAATAACTTTGAGACATTTCAGTTCAAAGATATTTAAATTTGTATGGCCAGCAACGAAATTAATTAATGGAATTGCTTTTCCATACTGAAAAGCCTTCATGTCTGTTTCCATGTCAGTGTTGTCATGACAACCCAATTAATTGAGTAATTCATTTTTTGCCTCATGCTAGTGAGACGCCACTGAGGGTTTAAGTAATCAGTGGACAAAAGTCAAATCATATCTTTAGATTCCACAGGATATATATTTTGCTATAATTCTGAAACATGCCAAAATTGAAAGCAAGTGTCTTTTGCTTAGCTCCCTATTCCTTTCTGACCGTGTTTGAAGGATGTTATTTGATCACCGTATGTTTGTGTAATATTGGCTTCACTTAACAGCCTGCAAAGTCCCTTTTTAGTGATTGTTCTTTCCCTCAGTCTGAAGCGCACAGGGAGAAGAGCATTTCAATCAAATCTTTTGGGCTGTATGAAATAGGCTAAAAATCAATGTTCATTTCTATTAAAATAAATCCTAACATTTATTTGTGATTTCATTTTGAAAGAATGTTAATGTCACTGCCTAGACAAGCCGTGAGTTTCAATACCAAGCTCTCTAGCAATATCTTGCATAAATTTACTTCAAGTTGTTTCCTGGTGATTTTAGTTTCCTGATGAAACCAGTTTAAATTACATTTGATTGTACAGCATGGAATATAGCATGGAATATTGAATTCCTTTTACACAAACACTTTCAGTGGGTGATACATGTAGAGATGTGATGCTGTTGGTGGCAAAACCCAAGACAATTTATACTGTTAAAATCAAGAGGAGATTATTTCGTATCTGAATTGTCCCAATGTATATACACAGAGATTGTGAACTGTGAGCTGATGTTTTACTAACAACATGAATCAAAACTGCTTAATGATAACCTTTCTTGCCATTTTAAAGGTGCATTGTTGGCATTAACAATTTCTGTTGTGCACAAAAAATCTGGCTGAATTTTGGAGCTGGGGAGCAGTGAAGGGTATGCGTATCCAAGACAGCAATGGCAATATAACTCACACAGCAGTTCCTAAATCACAGTTATCTCATTTCTGTACCTAATTTTTGAAAATGAGACTTTAAAACAAACAAAAAATACTTTGAATCCAAAAATAAAGTTTACCCTCATCTGTGATAGATGCACGAGGTTAGATTAACAGGAACCCACAACAATAGCTTCCGCAGAATTGAAGACTGATCACTGCATCTATGCTAAGGAAAGGTAAACAATTTCCTTCTTCTAAAAGAAAGAAGTGAATTACAGTTATGTAAAAATAGCCACTCAAATCCTTCTGGACCACTTCAGATTTGCTTTGGAAAAATAATCTATATTTTAGCTGACAGTAGACTTATTCAGATTGAACTGAAGCATCTACACTGCTGATCAAGTTGCATTAATTGCAGTGGCACACATGCATTTGTCAAAATAAAAAGCATTTTTTTCACTTAAAGGATGTATTAAGATCCATTTCTGGTTATCAGTAGCACCTGTCAACCAACGATGCAGGTATAATAATTGGAAAGAGGTTTATAAACTGATACGTTCAACAAGCTGGGTTCAGCTTTTTTACTTCTGTTCATAGTTTTTTTACAACTCATTCATACTGTAGTGAAGATTTTGAGGCTTCCCACCTATGGAAATGGGGCGATAGTGCACTGAAAATGATGGGGTATGAAGTACAACCCCTTTCCCACTGGTGGTGTGGCTGACACTATATTCTCAAGGGCCAACCGTTGGGTGGTCAGAGCCAACAGAAAACCCCGGCCAAGGAATTTGCTCCAGCTGCTGCCAGAAACATGTCTTCCAACCTAACTTAGATATTGTGAAGATATGCTTGTTTATTGCTGGACAAATTTGCTTGAAGGAGGAGCCAAGCCACACACTTCATATATAAATATGCTTTGTGATCAGATCCATTATGTGGATGACTGAGTTACGTGGATTTGAATTGAGCTGATAATTACTTAAATCCAACAAGCCTAGGCAACTGTTTGAGAGGTATTTAAATAGGTTGAACTGTTAAAATCATTGAGTTGGTTTTGAATCATCAGAGAAATAGATCAAGCCAGATCATGCCCATGGATGGAAAGTATAAAAAGAAGAAAAAAAAGCCTGCATAGTCAATGGTTAATCACAAAATAATAGTTTAACATGGAGAATTGCATTCATTTACTGTTTTTTTAAAAAGCAAACCAAGCATTGGGGTTCATTTCTAGAGGGATAGAATTGAAAAGCAGAAAAGTTACATTAAACTTGTATACAACCTTAGTTAGACCACACTTGGAGTACTGTGAACAGTTCTGGTCTCCATGTTATAAAAAGGATATAGAGGCACTGGTGAAGGTACAAAAAGATTCACAAGGATGATGCCAGAACTGAGAGGATATACTTATCAGGAAAGGCTGAACAGGCTGGGGCTCTTTCCTCTAGAAAAAAAAGGCCGAGGGGTGACCTAATAGAGGTCTTTAAAATTATGAAGGGGTTTGATAAGGTAGATGTAGAAAAGATGTTTCCACTTGTGGGGGAGACCAAAACTAGGAGTCATAAATATAAGATAGTCACCAATAAATCCAATATGGAATTCAGGAGACACCTCTTTAACCAGAGAGTGGTAAAAATGTGGAACATGCTACCATAAGGAGTAGTTGAGGTGAATAGCATAGATGTATTTAAGGGGAAGCAAGATAAGCACATGAGGGAGAAAGGAATAGAAGGATATGCTGATAGGGAGGGGGGAGGCTCACATGGAGCATAAACGCAGCATAGGGCAGTTGGGTTGAATGGCCTGTTTCTGTACTGTAAGCTCTATGTAATTCCATGCAATACGTAATTGGTTAGTATAATGGTGTGACCCGAGTCAGGCAGCCCTGATGCAGAATTATACTTGCAAGGAGCACTGGTTGGGAAATCACAGATGTGTAGTGCTTAATTTTCCATCCATTTAAATTAATAGACAGAAAATCAGGCACTGTCAGTCTGCAATTTCCCAGCCTGTACTCGTTATGAGTGCCGGTTCACATTGGGAGCATCTGAATGCGGAATTATTTCACTATGTGCCATAAATATATATACTATTGGATCTCCAGTGGAGGTACACACAGGTCAGAGAATATGGTCTTCCTCTTACCTGTCTCTGCTACCTTTGTGTTGTTGTTTCTCTCTGCCTTTTCTCTTTTGCTTCCGTCTCTCTCTTTCTCTTCTCTCTCCCTCATTCTTTTTGCTAAATACTCTCTTCTCTTTCTCTCTATTATTTTCTTCTTTCCATTTGGGTGGGAGGTGGTGGGTGACGTGCCTTGGTCTGGTGGGAGAACGAGCCACCATCAGCTGCAGGTAGCATTTCCAGTAACTGTCAGCAGCATCCTTCCTATCACTCATGTTCCCCCCAACCCCTCATTTCCATCATGTCTCCTGTACTATCACCCTCCTACTTCACACTATATTTCTTTGGCTTATAGCAATTTTTGTTCAGTTGCTTCTAAAAATTATTTGAAGAAAAATTAGAGGGCAAATTTCAAAATTTTATTCAAGTTTATATTATCCCTTCACTCTGATCATGTACATTACTCTCTTACATTTGAAGCCCTGCCTCTCCTGATCAACCTCTGTATTTTCCCTCCCCTTCACTTTGCTGTAACTCAGCAAACACCAATATGTGAGATGGAAATAGGCTGCTGTAACCAAAGGTGCAATACACATGGTTGTCTCTGAACAAGCAAGCACACAGGAGACTTCTAGGAAGGAAACTGCATTTTATAAAGATTCATTCTATGACTTCAATCATTAAGAACATTACTGGACTATCATCTATGGTATAATTGTTATTTTCTACCAAAGCCAAAGTGTAAAGCCCATGAGTTATGATTTATCAGTGATGTCAGAATTTCTGGGATGTTGATTACATTACTTTAGCCGATGATCACAAGATCATGAGGTAATTACAGATCAGGAATGTCATTCGGCCCATACGAGCTCAGCTCTCTAGAAAAACCTGCATTTCCTTCATTATTTCATCTAACTGTCTCTTAAGTGGCTCCAAGGCTTTTTCATCCACTGCCCTAACTAGTATTGATTATTCTTTGCATGAAGATGAACATTCCTGATACCTTTCCTAAATTTGCCTTTTACTAGTTTGAACCTGTGTTCCCTTGGATTACTGTAAAGGTTTACCTTGAAATATTGCTCAGGTTTTAAATTTTCTATCCTATTTAACCTCTTAAATATTCAGTAAGGTTCCCTTAGGCACCTCTTTTTTAAGGTTTGTCCACTCTTTCCTCATCCTCTGAAACTTGGAAACATCCTTATGGCTCTTCTCTGCACAGCATCCACCAGCAAGTCACCAGAAAATCTTTTTCCTTGTCTTGTCCCTCTGCTGTCCATTTTTGCTGCTTCAGATGTTTTTTTTCCCATGGCCCATCTTCCTGTCAGTGCTCTGCTGGCTCCTGCTCTCTCTGTTGCCCCTTTGCTTTTCTGTTCTCTCTTTCCTATTCTCCTTTTCCTCTCAAGTTGCTTCTTGCTTTTCTCTTTTGCTTCTCCTGTTCTCCTCTCATCTAATCCACCTAATCTTTTGCCCTCCCCTAAACCTAGACAGATTCTACCTTGTAGCCGCAGCCAAAAGCACCAAATTTATACTGCAGGTTGTTCATTGGTGTGAATCTATATTCTAGCCAGCATAAGAGAACTGTGTGAGAACAGGGGTGGGATCAACCATACTCCCAAAACACTGAAGAAAATTCTGCTTCAGTTGATTAATGAACTTTGTAACCCCTGAAATTATCAAAGTTAAGGCCAAACAGAATTAAATTGCTTCCTGAACAGAACCTGACTCCAAAGTTTTGCTGTCACTATCACATTGCTGCAAACCTAACCTTTGTTCCATTCAATGGGGTAAATTTTCATCTTTACCACATGGGCGGTAATCTCGCAGAGTGGATCGCCCACTGTTATAGAACCTGCCCGATTTTCATTCCATTGATTTTTAGGAATCTCAGAAGTAAGTAACAGAGTCTCAACAAAAATAATTTTAAGGATAACATTCCTAAGCAGTGGGACCATAATGCATCCTAAACATCCAATGTATGCAGATGAATATTCTAAAGGATCCAAAGTTACAGGGGCAAACTTGCCTTGTGCTGTACTTGGGTGTAAAGGATCATCTTGGTACAGTGTATAGAGAAAAATTGCTTGAGGAGGATCACACATATGTAAATGGAGCTTGCCTTCTTTAACCATCCATTTAAATTAATGAATGGAAGATTGAGTAAGATCTATTATGGGTGTGCGATCCTCCCTGTGCGATTTTCCTCTATGCACTGCACCCAGGCGATCCTTTACACCTGTTGGCCAGAGGCTGCAGAAACCTATTGAGCTTAATTCAAAGTGCTAACAAAGACACTGACCTTTTGAACTGAGGTGACCTGGAGTTCAGTCACTGGTCTGAACTGGCCAGAACCGGTTTGAATTCGTTCCGCTTCTTAGAGAGACAAAGGAACGGTGATGCTACCTGGGCCCTTGGAACAGAGCCAATCAGGGGATGACATCGATCACTCCAGCAACTTTGAGCCAACCGGAGAAGACAGCATCATTCGAAAGGACAGACTTGGGGGATAAAACTGAAGAATTGCTGGCTTGGGCTCAGTGTGTGTCTTTGTTTGTTTGTGAGCAAGAGAGAGAGTGTGTGTGTGTGTTTTTGTTGGTGTGTGTTTGTCTGTGAGGGAGACTCTGGAGACTAACCCTCGTGGAAGTGGGAACCTTACGTCAGGGACGTAAAGACTACATCAGGGACGTGGAGACGATGTCGGGAGTGAGGAAGAGAATTGCCTGGCCAGCAGTGTCTCTCCTTTCCGGGAAATATAATATCCTTTCTATTCTGTGACCACTCTGGGAGTGTTGTCAGAGAAACCTAGTGGGTGTGCGTTTAAAGCCTAATACTCTGGGAGTGTTGTCAGAGAAACTTAGTGGGTGTGCGTTTAAATCCTAGTTTGAGTATAAACCTGTATAACCTGCTGTAAACTACATGCCTATATCTAACTAGACGTATAAGCGGTATGTACATGATCTAATAACGTTAATAAAGTGAATTGAGAATTAAGAGAGAATTGACTCTTCCTCTGTGTGCTAAGCTAAAACCGTTAACCGGTGACTTCCGGTCAACACACCCAAGTGCAGTATGAGAGACTGCACTACAAAGTCTTTGACCAAAATGCATTCTAGAGTAGTCTTCAATGTAGCAGAATTCTCTTAATCTTCAAGCTCCAATATTTGAAAGAGGAGATTTCACAGTTATTCAGCCTGCTCCGAACAGGAAGGTGGAGTCCAAGAGTTGTTTTAGATTGAACCACGCAATATCTGTGGCTCTTCTTGGCTATGTGCTAGTGTAGCACTTCAGTTGCTCTGGCTTCTCTTAAGACATGACCGAACTGGATTCTTCTAAGATCATCGGTCCTGAAATTGCACAGGCCTTCCAGCACAGTGCCACCATAATTTCAATGGAAGTCCTCAGAAGTGGATTGGGAACTGTATACACTGCCATTGCTGGGAGTTTCAAAGAGCCGAATGTAGGGCAGAACCTATGTCCACCCCAAATATGTCCCCCTGCATCAGAGAGGGCAGGGCTGGGGTTGGGGACTCCCTACGCTGAGAATTCCCACCTCCCTGAACTCAGTGGGATCCAGTGTAAGGGTGGAAGCCAATATACCCTTTGGGATGATGAGCATTGGCCTCCCAAAGTGGTCCCCACGTGTAGAAGGTCCAGGCTAAAGAAGCAGCCTGCACCCCTGAAGGTCAGTCATTTTGTTTTTCAAAGTGGCCATGCAAATGAAATGCCCTCCCACTGACCCTGCATACTTTGATGGGGTCAGCACTCGGTGGCACCATCGGGCGTGATTCTGGTGTAGCTCCCGGGATTGCAGCCCATGCAATTTCAGATCCATAGCATTTACATACAAAGCGTTCTTGTTTATTTTTCTGTCTGAAAATCTGAATCATTTGTACATTGATCTCACTAGCCACCTTCTGTTTTGGCATGGGTTTACTCCCTCCTCTAAATAACACTGTCAAATTCCATTGGGTGGCTGGAAGGATATACTTATATGTGCACTGGCCTGAAGAATTGGTGCTTGACATTGTGTTTTTCATCCTCCACATTTTTTCTTTTTTAGGTACATCAGTGAGGCTAAAGTAATTTCTTGTGCTGGCATGGTTTCAATTTACCATCACATCCAGACTGTACAGTTATTGCAATAGAGGCCTCCGCTGGTAAGTCAGATAATAGTGTTTGGTTTGGAAAATAGAATTTTCTTTTAGTTTACAGGCCAAAGACAAATATATCTTTGTCTACTTCACATTGCACAAGGTTGCTAAAGTTAGTCATTTGAAGGATATTAAATTCAATTCAGTTAAGATTAAGTACACTTGGAACACAGCATGACGCTGGGACAGAAAGAACAAAAAGCAATTATTTCTTTCACATTTTAACATCTAGTAAATGAAGCTATATCCATCATTACTACATATTTGTATTGAACAAAATAATTACAAATTATAAGGTGCCAAGGTAAAGAAATTGAACATATTACAATTGTAGTTGCTTGTAGATTTTTTATTGAAGTTGTAGAAGCTCTTTTCTGGACATTTTATAGCACAAGATTAACCTTTTCATTTCAGTAGTTATATCAGCTTTATTAATTCTTTGTTACTTTATTTCAATGTTAATACAGTAATCTGTTTATTAACTTTCTGTGCTGATAGATCTGTCTGAGAATATCTGTCAATCAATTGATGCCATGTAAAACTTATAAAAGTATGTCAAGGAGACCAATTCCAGCTGACACGTCAAACAGACCCGAGAACCGTACTTCCCGGAGAAAATAACAATGCAATAGGGCTAATTTTCAAAACACAACTGGTCTGTTTGCGCCTAAAAATGGGGCAGTGGCGGGGCGAACATTGGAAAATAAAAAGTCCTGCCGACTTCCTGGCCGTTGCAGACCTCAATTTAGGCAGCCAACACTCCTGGTGGAAACAGGTGGCAACCTCATCAATGTACGCAAATAGGGGTAACACAATTAAAACACTGATACCACTTTCCTCTCTATCTGTGTTACTAATGCAAATTCTTCAACCCACCAATAAACTATGGACGAGTCAAGAGGTTTTTTTTGCTACATAAATGATTTTAAAGCACTTCTAGTGGCTGCAGAATGTTCTGAACTCTTAAGGGGTTTCTGGCTATACCACTTTTTTTCTTCATGAGGGTCATTCTGACAATTCCACTCTGGTTAGTGGATGAAGAGGAGGAGCAACAACAGGAGGGAGGAGCAAACAGAACTGCAGCTCCTGGGAGAGCAAATAGAAGGAGGCGAGCTCACTGGAATCCTTACCCTCCCAACAGTTAACAGGCCGAGGACAGTATACCTGCAGTTCTCTGAGGGGCAGTGTATGAAAAGGCTGCACTTCTCCAGGAGGCTGTCATAGACCTGTGTCACCTCTTGCAACAAGACCTGCAACCCACTGCCAGAGCAAGCACACCATCGCCTTTTGCAGTCAATGTCACTGAAGCCGTCAACTTGTTTACCTCCTGTTGCTTCCAATCTGCCATAGGGGATATCAGCAACATCAGTTGATGCTTGCATTAAGCAGGCGGAGACTGATACCATATTTGCTAGAGAAAACATCTTCATACTTTCCCCATGGACAATCAGAAGCAGCAGAATAGTTGTTTCCTCAAGTCCCGACCATACTGAGTGAACTCATGTCACCCTGCGGCTTCCAATCTTGCGCCAATCCCCCATCTCCCCCTCTTTACCCCTGCGTAACAAGTAAAAAGCTGGCTGCTCGGGGACAAGAGCTATCCATTGAACACAGCTCATGATTCCTCTGAGGAACCCCTTCTAAGCGTCCAACTGCGTTACAATCAGATGCATGGGTCAACCAGAGCCCTCGTCGGCCAGATCAATGGAGTCCTCAAGCAACAATTCTGCCACCTGGACTGGTCTGGTGGCTTCCTCCAATACAGCCCAGAAGGAATATCCCGCATGATAGCAGTTTGCTGTGTGCTGCATAACTTCACTCTGCAACGACGACAACACACGCAGCCACCATTGGGCAAAGAATTTCAGCATGATGAGGGAGAGGACACTGATGACATAGAGGGTGGCAAGGAAGTAGGGTAGGGAGGGGGGGAAGGGAAAGAGGTTGGTGAGCATGGTCCGCTTACTTCAAAATATGAAGGTCAGAACAAAATATGAAGGTCACAGAAGAGAGTTCCTTGGGGCTATACCCAGGTGCACTGGATTATCTGGGCTCAGCAAAATTGAAAAATCTGTCGGGTTGGACCTCACACCCCTAAAGGAAGCCACTCAATTTCCAGATATTCACTGCACCCCGGCACAGACCCAGGAAAACCTCCCCTTACATTTCATCAACCAAAGACATGGTTAATCACTTCTTATTGTGCCATATAAAACAAGCTTAATAAATCATGAAATTTGATAGGTACCAACAGCTCCCACTACTTTTATAAATGTCTTCCACCCTTTGGCTGCACTGCACCAAATAATGAAAAGACCTGTGTCTGTCAAGTGAAACTGGCCCTTTGATAGATCAGTAGAAGAGGATGCTGAACTTTTAATTAACACTCATCACTAAGTCAGCAGATTTATAGCTGTTGTGCCCCCACTACCCAACAATCATCCTATCGTATCAGTTCCATAATTATTTTCTCACAATTATCATGTGGAAGTGACAGGCTGTTTCGTTTCCTGAGAGGCCACCTTCATAAATCCACAGACATAAAGCAGCAGCTATAAAGGAAGGTCAAAGAAGTGCATAGAATTGGTAATAAAATGCCAAGTTTGCAATTCTGCCACCAATAAATTATCAATTGCAAATAAATTGCTTTTTAATACATTTTTAAATTAATTCAAGTTCAATAACAGTTCTGCTACCCCAACAGAATGTCCCTGAAAAATAAACAGAAACAAGGCATTTTGGGGTAATTTTTGCAAAGCTCCGCTGCTAGCATGGATTCTTGCAATATTACCCCTTATGAGCCAATTTTCATTGAGTGTGAGAACCAAAATTCATGGCATTGAACTTACCGCCCTGTTCGCACTCCCGATCTACCCCACTGCCACTTCAAACTGATCCTT
Organism: Heptranchias perlo; assembly: GCF_035084215.1. Classification (NCBI taxonomy): domain Eukaryota; kingdom Metazoa; phylum Chordata; class Chondrichthyes; order Hexanchiformes; family Hexanchidae; genus Heptranchias; species Heptranchias perlo. Next base: position 104,845,700 of record NC_090325.1, on the reverse strand, counting down.
AAATTGGATGGCCAGAACCCCAGCCTGTTTCAGCTGAGCGCCTCATTATGGGATGCAAATCCGGATCGTATCATGTACGTATGACTCTGGTGCAATTTTCAGGCACCAATGGTCAGATTGTGCACTGAGAACACTCAGCCCATTGATACTAGGTGTAGAGCAGCGTAACCAGTGGTATTTAAAAGTTCAGTGCATGCAAGTGAGGCAAATCATCAAAATGGCCAAGGACGTCAGGCCCACAACTGCTCCACACATCGCCGCCTGATATCCACCTATAATGAAAATAGCCCCAATATATTTTCTTACATTCTTAACCTGCTCCTTTAAAACATAACATACATGAATTCCTCTAGTTTCTTTTTATTTTTACAACATGCCCTGGCTCATTACTAAAGATTACTGTACATGGTAGTTCTATATTGTTTACTGACAAGTCGCTACTCAATTGCAAATGTATCTCTTGACACAACCTCAACTAGCTCTGGTGCTTTGTCTTCTCTTGGCTCCATTTTAACATGAGATGAAACATGATTGTCATCATTGTAAGCCCCACAGTCAGTGTGAGCCTGCAGGCAGTCTGTCTAACCCATATCTGTTTTACTTGATTTACCCACTCCAATCATAAAACCGTACTGAAAGCAACCCCAGATGAACCCTTCCTTAATTACAAGAGGTGCCATTTGCAAAACAACTGTGACATGTAAGAACATTGACAATTTCCAATTTTCCCACAAATACCCTGTGGGTATTTTGTAGAGTTGTAGGGTTTGCATACAGCATGGACGCCATAATAACAGGGAGGCAGGAAGGGAGCGGGTGGGAGGTGTAGCAGCCGGGAAACCCAAAAATACAGGTTTCCCTAAAGTCCTGCCGAATTTAACAGCAGGACTTGTTTCAAATTATTCAAATTGGTTTCCTGCCCGCAGCCAGCCAGATTGACAGTCTGGCTGGCTGTCAGGCAGGAGGGCAGCGGGGGAGTGGAACAGAGGTATGTTCGACATGGGGAGGGTGGGGGGGAAGAACAAAAAAGAGTCGGATATTGTGGGAGGGGGAATTCGGACATAGCGGTGGGGGGGAGTCCGAAATCGCAGTGGGGGGTGGGAGGGATTCGGCTGATTGCGGGGGTCGCATCGCATGGAGTTAAGCTTGATGAACCAGGGGGGAGCACTCTTGCTCCTCCTGGCCCATAAGCAGTGCTGTAAAGGCACTTACCTCATAGATCCAGCCCTTCTCGCCTCCCTTCAGCTGCCGGGTTTCCCGAGGCTCGGGAATCCCGGCCCCCAGGAGTTAAAATTAAAAGTTGCATTTAATTAAGGCATGCAGCCTCCTAAAAATATTTTGGGGATCGACCCGCCTCCGTTAAAACCAGAAGTGGGTGGCTTGGAGTCGGGTTGCCCATTTTTTTATTTTTAACCCCCTACCTGCCCTTGGGGGGGGGGGTAAAATTATCCCCCATGTGTCATGGATCAAGGAGACAGAATGATGAGCATTACAATTAAATTTAAAGTATTTTCAGCCAGTCTACTGAGTTGAAATTTTTCATATAGATGAATTGTTAGACCCAGATATTATGCTCTTTCATGGGAAGAGTTTCATTGTGGGAGTAATCCCAGAGGAATTGATTGTCATTAGAATCAGGGACCCACCATCGAGATAACTCCACTGAAGATTTTTATTGGACATTCATTCTTTGACCCAACCAACCTTTGACCTTCCATGTAGCGAGAAGGACCCACTAGCATCCTGACACTTCCATTGAGTGGGGACATCTGCGGTGCTTCAATTGACTGGATGCTGGCCCCTAACATGATAATCATCCTGACCCTGGGATTTGGGGCAAAGTAATGGAGAGGTGAGAGCGGCAGACAGAAGTTCTGCTTTGCCATACTTCTGGTGGTTCAAATGGCACTGCCAGAATTTCTACCCTTTCCCTGGGTCTAGTACCTAGAACCAGTTTGCCTAAACCAAGAGTATATTGGGCCGGATGCTTACACAGAGGAGGGGAGGGTGCGGGAAAGCATGGAGCGTGGGGAAATCCCAGCAAGGCCGGGGACACGGAGGTCCTGCCGAATTTAACGCAGCTGGACAAATTGACAGCCTGGCCGGCTGCTGGGCAGGAAAACCAGCAGCAGAAGGCTGCAGCCAGGGACTCTTGGCAATTGTTGGGTGGGAGTGGGTAGGGAGCTACAGATCGAAGCTTGGTTGGGGGGGAGGGGAAGAGAGCAACAATCTGGAGGCAGGGAGTTGCAGATCGGGGCTTGGTGGGAGTGAGGTCACTCATCGCAGCAGGGGGGAGAGAGAGGCCTCAACCGGCAGAATGGAGGCCGAAGACTTCCTTGAGGGGCTGCAGGAAGCACGCCTGCTCCTCCTGGCCTACAGGGAGTGCTATAAAAAAGCACTTACCTTCTGGAGCTGCCTCCATTTCACTGCTGGGTTTTCTGAATGCTGTGAAACCCGGCTGGCAGCAGTTAAATGTAAATCAGGCTCCCAATTGCACTGTGGGAGCCTGATTTAAATATGTTAATGAAGTATCGCCCCTCTCGAGGGTGGGACACTCGCACGGTACGGAACCCGCTGCCACAAAAGGGTAATGGGCGCATATGTGGAGAGTTGGGGATGCGTTCCCCATTTTAAAATGTTTAACCCCAACCCTCTCCTGTCGTCGTAGGGAATTAATCAAGGCCACCGTCTCCCATTTGTTTAATTATTTAACCCCCTCAGAAAGTACAGGTGTTCCAGAATTCTTCTTAACTTAATATTCTCTTTCTCTGTTTAAGCATCCAATGGTACAATGGCCTCTTTCTTACTCATTCAAGTATTTTGAGATTATTTTGGTAACACCATAATGACTGTCTGGGACTTCTGTAAAGGCTGTATGAACAGTGCAAGTCACATAACCAATGTTGAATTTCCACAAAGTCAAGGGGCCTAATTATTTGCATAGAAATCTCCAAATAACTATGTAAAGCAAATGATTTCAGTTCATAAAAAACACATAACCGTAGCACATGGAGTTAAACTGAACAACTCAACAACCTTATGCGACTTCTGAAATAGTCAGCAAACACCTTGAAAGTAACACTTGTGTGAATTTCCAGACATTTCTTTCATTGAAAAATTCTTCTTCCATCCCTCTTGAGATGGTCCATGTATGATCAGGAACTCAACTGCATGGAGAACCAAGGGAGCCAATCTCCAGCACATGGCAAACCCACTGGCACATCAATGGTACAGCAACAGCTCATTCCCTCAAGATGTTCTGTGCAACCTATACTTACTTCTTTGCTTTCCTACCAGACACAATAAACATCCACTAAATAAACTTCATGTTTTCCAATCATTTCTGCTAAATGAACGTAACTGTGGTCTGGATTTTCTCAGATCTGCTTCCATTCCAAGAAATATCCAGGCCTATATTTTGAATTACAATATAATTGAGCAACACAGCCACTTAACAAACTGCTCTTTCGCTTTCTGGACATGGGTTTCAACCTAGGTCAGTCTGACGGGATGAAAGCTTGCTTTCGCTACTGTTTATACGGGTGCTTTGTAAGTTGAGCTTTTGGCTTACTGGTAGCATTCCAACCTCTTGAGCCAGAAGGTGAAGAGTTCAAATGCCACTCCAGATAGCCCCAGCAAATGGAGACTAGAATACGGTCTCTGAATACTGGGTTAAAATCCAGCAGGCTACTCGCATCGAGATGGAATGACCATCAGTGTAGTATTCATAGATTACATAAAATGTACAGTACAGAAACAGGCCATTTGGCCCAACAGATCCAGGCCAGTGTTTCTGCTCCGCAGGAGCCTCCTCCCTCCCTACTTCATCTAACTCGATCAGCAAATCCTTCTATTTCTTTCTCCCTCATGTGTTTATCTAGCTTCCCCTTAAATGCATCTATGCTAGTCGCCTCAACTACTCCTTGTAGTAGTGAGTTCCACTTTCTAACCACTCTCTGGGTAAAAACGTTTCTCCTGAATTCCCTATTGGATTTATTAATGACTACCTTATATTAGATTCCTCTGCTTCTCTACCCCATTTAGACTCTTATTATCTAAGCAGTATGTGGCCCCCTTATTCTTCCTACCGGGCAGGAATGTAATACCTCAGACTTAACTATATTGAAATTCATTTGCCAATTACACACCCATTCTGCAAGTTTATTAATGTCTTCCTGTATTTTGTCGCAGTAACTATACATCCCAATTTGGTGCATCCACAGATTTTGAAATCGTACTTCCAATTCCTGAGTCCAAATCGTTAACGTAATTGGTGAACAACAGTGGTCCCAGCACCAATCCTTGTAGAACATCAAGTCCCACCTTTTTCCAGTCTGAGTAACTACCTTTAACCCCAACTCACTTTTCTGTTTTGTTTTCCAGCTTGCTATCCATTCTACTATTTGTCCTCTGACTCCACATGCTCTGACCTTAGTCATGAGTCTGGTATACGGTACCTTATCAAAGGCCTTTTGAAACTCAAAATATATTACATCTACTACATTAACCTTGTCTACTCTTTGTTACTTGTTCAATAAATTCAATAGGATTGGTCAAGCATGACATTCCCTTTTGAAATCCGTGCTGACTATTCTTTATATATTTTCAGTTTCTAGATGTTTTTCTATTACATCTTTGAGTAAGGATTCCATTATCTTTTCCACCACCGATGTTAAGCTAATTGGTCTATAGTTCCCTGGAATGGTTTTATCTCCCTTTTTAAAAATAGGAATCACATTAGCTGTCCTCCAGTCCTCTGGCACTATTCCTTTTTCTAATGAATTTTTATATATATTTAATAGTGCCACTGCTATCTCTTCCCTGACTTCTTTTAAATGCGTGATGCAATCCATCCGGACCAGGGCTTTTTTCCTCTCTAAGTTTATCAATTATCTCCCCCCTATCTTAAATGTCTTCATATCTTTTTTGATCTCTTCTTCTAATGTCATGCCTAACATATTAGTTTCCCTGGTAAATACTGAGGCAAAGTAATTATTTAATATTTCTGCCATTTCGCTGTCTATACCTGTAGATTTATCGTGTGTAAACCTTAGTGGCCCTGTCCCTATCCTGATTTTCCTCCCACCTCTAAGTCAGGAGGGTTGGTTCAAGCCCTGCACTGCACAGCCCCAGCAAGTGGATTGGAGCACTGACTCTGAATACTGGGTTGGCATCCACTGGGGCAGTCACACCCGATGGGTTCGAGTGCCCCCCCCCCACCTACCCCAACATAAGGATAGGTGGGGCTCTTTAGCCTTGGTTGCTGCCCACCTAAGAGAAGGTACTCCGAAGATAAAGATCATGAGGGCAATGTGAAACCATCTCAGCTACTCTTCCCTAGTAAGTGGCCCAAGAATCTTAAGTGTGAGACCTGAGCTAGGGCAGAATACAATGGATGGATGTAAGATGAGTTTAGAGGATCTCAACCCAGTTCATGCTGGATGTGGAACCATAGAATCATACAGCACAGAAGGAGGCCATTTGGCCCATAATGCCTGTACAAAATAGGGCTTAATTCAGCTCTGATATCATTCAGAGAGGCCAGAAGGATGACTGACATTTCAATGAAAAATTCATGAGAACATCAGTCATCCTTCCTGGCGCAGGGGAGGGAAATCCCACTCAGGCAGCAGAAAGGGGTTATCTTTTATAATTGGGATTAAGATATAGGCCTGAATTTTCCTCCGCGGGCGGAGTTTCAGCAGGGTAGTACTTACGCCCACCGTCCCATGTCCGCCCCACACCCAACCCATTTTCCTCGGTTTAGATATATACGGTGGGATTCCCGCCATCAAGAGGGAGCCTGCCAGTGCCAGCCAGGATTGCCAGCTAGGAAACTCTGATGGTGCTGCAGCGGGCATGCCACTATAAATCACTGGGGTGGTCGGGAGGGAGGGGAGGCCGCCACAGGGCCCTCTCCATTCATTTGGATATTTACTGCTGCTTCCCAGGGCCTTCCTCCACATGACAGCCCTGGGAAGCAGCGGTAGGTGGTGGAAAGCAGGGAAATCCATTGGGACACCAGACCACGTCCCCTGCGGTGTTAGAGCAGGAAGCCACTGTTCCCCAGGATTGGGGGGAGAGAAATTCCAGTTAGGCAGATAATTTCCTGACATTCTCCGCCATGATCCCATCTGCTTTCTGACAGGATTCCCAGTGAGAATCCCTCCCATATTGTTGCGATAGAATGAAAGGACCCTCCTGTGCATCTACTTACAGCTAACCTGGGATGTTCAATATTAACACTGGCTGCAAAAAATGGAACATTGTTTCATTTCCTGGCAAAAATGTTCCTCACTTTTATCAGCATAAATAAATTAAATTATTATTATATTATTTTAAAACAGAACATAAATAAGGCAAATGTTTTAATCTAGATATTTGAGGTAGTTGTGGGCATTAAATCAAATCAAAGTTCACATATTTTCATAATCTTAAAACTGCAGAATTCCAATTTCCATCAGTCTTCCTTAAAACCTAAGTTTGGTTCATTTATTCACTACTTTCCTGATTTACCTTAACTTCTTTCAAATTTTTAAAACCTTCATGGTATTCTGCAATATCGACCTCGGCCCTTTACCAAGGTTTCTTAATGAGAAAAGAAATACTAGCATTTTAGTAAGTTTTATTATGTTATTTATCTCTTTTCATAGATTCAAACAAACATTATACAGTACACGTAAATCGCAAAAACACAATTTATTTTTCACTTCACCTCAGTGCCACCTCAGGGACAAAAAGAGTGCCATGCATAATTGCTTTTGTATGGGTTAAGTGTCCTGCTAGAGCAGCTGACACCCGATACATGAATCTCACACAACTGACGACAGCCGCAAAGGAAACTTGCCAGATTTAGTAGGGTACTGGGGAGAAACAAGCCTTCTTGGGGCCGTCCTTAACGAATGTGGCAGGATGACTCCAGAGTTGCCACCAGTCATGCGAGACCCACCCATGGGGAGCTGGCTGCACAAGCACAGCAGTTAACCCAACTCAACAGTAGTTTACAACTTGCATCGGGAGATTCACGCCCTTTCCGTCTGACTTTGAACTGTTGAAACCTAAAAAATATTGTATTTATCAACTTTGCCAGGTTTACTCGCTAAATGTTATATCATTTGGATCTGTATCAATCACTAATGGCTTGATCTTTTTTTAAAATCACTCTCCCAGCTGGAAGCCTTGCTGGTCGAGAAGGCAATTTCAGAAAATCATCCAAAATGTTCAATCAGAACTTATCACAGTATCATAGTAGGTACAGCAGGAGGAGGCCATTCAGCCTATTGTGCCTGTGCCAGCTCTTTGAAAAAGCTATACAATTAGTCCCATACCCATACTTTTTCCCTATAGCCCGGTAAATTATTTCCCTTCAAGTATTTATCCAATTCCCTTTTGAAAGTTACTATTGAATCTGCTTCCACCACCCTTTCAGGCAGTGCATTCCAGATCATTACAACTCGCTGTGTAAAAAACGTTTCCTCATGTCTCCTCTGGCTCTTTTGCCGATCGTCTTAAATCTGTGTCCTCTAGTTACCGACCCTTCTGCCACTTGAAACAGTTTCTCCTTATTTACTCTATCGAACCTGTTCATGATTTTGAACACTTCTATCAAATCTCCCCTTAACCTTCTCTGCTCAAAGGAGAACAATCCCAGCTTCTCCAATCTCTCCATGTAACTAAAATCCCTCATCCCTAGTACCATTCTAGTAAATCTCTTCTGCACCCTCTCTAAGGCCTTGATATCCTTCCTAAAGTGTGATGCCCAGAATTGAAAACAATACTCCAGCTGAGGCCTAACCAGTGTTTTATAAAGGTTTAGCATAACTTCCTTGCTTTTGTACTCTATGCCTCTATTAATAAAGCCCAGGATCCCATATGCTTTTTTAACCGCCTTCTCAACTTGTCCTGCCACCTTCAAAGATTTGTGTATGTGCAACCCCAGGTCTCTATGTTCCTGCACCCCCTTTAAAATTGTACCATTTAGTTTATATTGCCTCTACACATTCTTCCTACCAAAATGTATCACTTCACACTTCTTTGCGTTAAGTTTCATCTACCATGAGTCTGCCCATTTCACCAGTCTGTCTATGTCCTCCTGAAGTCTGTTACTATCCTTCACATTGTTTACTAATTTTTGTGTCATCTGCAAACTTTGAAATTATACCCTCTATACCCAAGTCCAGGTCATTAATATATATCAAAAAGAGCAGTGGTTCTAACACCGACTCCTGGGGAACACCACTGTATACTCCCCTCCAGTCTGAAAACAACCGTTCACCAGTACTCTCTGCTTTCTGTCCCTTAGCCAGTTTTGTATCCACACAGCCACTGTCCCTTTAATCCCATGGGGTTTAATTTTGCTAACAAGTCTATTATGTGGCATTTTAGAAAATGTTTTTTGAAAGTCCCTATACACAACATCAACTGCACTACCTTCATCAATCCTCTACGTTACTTCATTAAAGAACTTAATCAAGTTAGTCAAACACGATTTTCCTTTAACAAATCCGTGCTGACTTTCATTTATCTGTCCATACTCTTCCAAGTGTCATTTAATTTTGTCCTGGATTATTGTCTCTGAAAGTTTCCCCTCCAACAACATTAAACTGACTGGCCTGTAATTGTCGGGTGTATCCCTCTTCCATTTTTGAACATGGGTGTGACATTTGCAATCCCCCGGTCCTCCAGCACCGTCCCCATAGCTTAGGAGGATTGGAAGATTGTGGCCAGAGCCTCCACAATTTCAACCCTTACTTCCCTCAGTAACCTAGGATGCATCCCATCTGGACCGGGTAACTTTTCTACTTTGAGTACTGCCAATCTTTTAAGTACTTCCTCCTTATCTATTTTTATCCTATTCAATATCGCTACTACCTCCTCCTTTACTGCTACAATGGCAGCATCCTCTTCTCTAGTAAAGACGTATGTGAAGTATTCATTTAGTGCCTCAGCCATACCCACTGCCTCCCAAGAAGATCCCCTTTTTTCTACCTAATTGGTCCCACCCTTCCTTTGACTACCCTTTTACTATTTGTATGTTTATAAAAGACTTTTGGGTTCCCTTTTACGTTAGCCGCTAATCTATTCTCATACTCTCTCTTTGCCCCTCTTATTCCCTTTTTTAGATCTCCTCTGTACTTTCTGTATTCAGTCTGGTTCTCTATTGTATTATGAACCTTACATTCGTCATAAGCCTCCTTTCTCTGTTTCATTTTAATCCCTATATCTTTAGTCATCCAGGGAGCTCTAGCTTTGGATGACCTTCCTTCCCGCCCCCGTAGGAATGTGTCTACTCTGTACTCGAACCAACTCCTCCTGGAAGGCCTCCCATTGTTTATTTACTGTTTTGCCTACCAATTTTTGATTCCAATCCACCAGGGCAAGATCCCTTTTTAACTCACTGAAATTTGCTCTCCTCCAGTTAAGTATTTTCACATTTGATTGTTCCTTGTCCTTTTCCATAACTATTCTAAACCTAATGGTATTATGATCACTGTTCCCCAAATGCTGAAACATGCTCCACCTGCCCCATTTCATTCCCCAGAACTAGATCCAGCACTGTTTCCTTCCTCGTTGGGCTGTAAACACATTGTTCCAGAAAGTTCTCTTGTACACATTTCAGGAATTCATCCTCCTCTTTGCCCCATACACTTTTACTGTCCCAGTCTATATTGGGATAATTGAAGTTCCCCATTATCACTACTCTATAGTTCTTGTATCTTTCTGTAATTTGCCTACAAATTTTATCCTCTATCTTCTTCCCACTATTTGGTGGCCTATAGTATATACCCTGTAGCATAATAGCTCCTCTATTCTGCCTCAATTTTAACCAAATAGAGTCTGTCTTTGACCCATCAACTATATCATCCCTTTCCAATGCTATAATAGTTTCTTTGATCAATACTGCCACTCCCCCCGCCCCCGCCTCCTTTCTTTCCTTCCCTATCTTTCCTGAATACCTTGTAGCCAGGAATATTAAGTACCCAACTTCCCCTTCTTTGAGCCAGGTCTCTGTTATTGCCACTATATCATAGTCCCATTTTGCAACTTGAGCCTGCAGCTCACCAACCTTATTTACCACGCTACATGTATTTACGCACATGCACTCCAAACTCGTCTTAGTCTGCCTCACATTTGCCCCCTGTCTGATCCCTCCTATTTCAGAACTATTATTTACTCTAGTGCTATTTGTCCCTCCCAGTCCTTTGTGCACCTTGTTTCCCCTCTCTAATGTTTCATCCTTGTGCCCATCCCTCTGCCAAATAAGTTTAAACCCCTCCCCACAGCATTACTTACCACTTGGCCCCAGCTCTGTTGAGGTGCAATCGGTCCATCTTGAACAAATCCCTCCTGGGGATTGCTAACTGGCCATAAAAAGCAAACAACCTGGAGGAATGTCCATCAAAATATCATCCAGGAAGGACAACTATAATGGAGCAGGAGGTGCCACAGGAATTAACTGTAAATCTGATAAAATCTTCAATAGAAGCATATGCTCCATCAGTTCCTCAGCCTGAAATTGTGTGTTAATAGAATCTGTGACCCTGGTGGGAGTGTAATTCAAGAATGTTCTGTCCAGAAATACAAAGTTAATAAACATTTTTGTGTTCTGCTGGGGAAAAGAAAAAGCAGACTTTATTTTTTTTCTGGTAATTACCGAGTCAGTCACGTCGGCTTTTATCAGTTGAATGAATGTGTTCAGTTGTTTAGTGTCCTTTCCCTGGAGAATCAAAACAAAGTCGGTTTTTAATTGCCTTACTTTTCAAAAAGGCAGCTTGGTAATTTTCCACTGCATTAAAATCTGGCATGTGTCCTGTATTGATAGAAAATAATCTTGTTAGGAGTCTCAAGGTGGTTGAGTCAACCTGTTAAGGCCCCCTACACTCGTGCTCAATCGTAGGTGTATCACAGAGAATTATACATAAGTGACACATTTTCTACAGCACTTGAACATAGAACATAGAAAATTGGAGCAGGTGTAGGCCATTTGGCCCATCGAGCCTGCTGCGCCGTTCAATATGATCATGGCTGATCCTTTATCTCAATACCATATTCCCACTCTCTCCCCATACTCCTTGATGACTTTTGTGTCCAGAAATCTATCTAGCTCCTTCTTAAATATATACAGTGACTTGGCCTCCACAGCCTTCTGTGGTGAAGAATTCCACAGGTTCAACACCCTCTGAGTGAAGAAATTTCTCCTCATCTCAGTCCTAAATGTCCTACCCCGTATCCTGAGACTGTGACCCCTCGTTCTGGACCCCCCAGCCAGGGGAAGCATCCTCCCTGCATCCAGTCTGTCTCGCCCTGTCAGAATTTTATATGTTTCAATGAGATCCCCTCTCATTCTTCTAAACTCTAGTGAATACAGGCCAAGTCGACCCAATCTCTCCTCATACAACAGTCCTGCCATCCCAGGAATCAGTCTGGTGAACCTTTGCTGCACTCCCTCTACGGCAAGTATATCCTTTCTTAGGTAAGGAGACCAAAACTGCACACAATACTCCAGGTGTGGTCTCACCAAGGCCCTGTATAACTGCAGTAAGGCATCCTTGCTCCTGTACTCAAATCCTCTTGCAATGAAGGCCAACATACCATTTGCCTTCCTAACTGCTTGCTGCACCTACATGTTTGCTTTCAGTGACTGGTGTACAAGGACATCCAGGTCCCTTTGTGCACCAACATTTCCCAATCTATCACCATTTAAATATTACTCTGCCTTTTTTGTTTTTCCTTCCAAAGTGGATAACTTCACATTTATCCATGTTTTACTGCACCTGCCATGTATTTGCCCACTCACTCAACTTGTCTAAATCGCTTTGAAGCCTCTTCACATCCTCCTCACAACTCACAATCCCACCTAGTTTTGTGTCATCAGCAAACTTGGAAATATTACATTTTGCTCCCTCATCTAAATCATGTGGTACCCCACTAATCACTGCCTGCCACCCTGAAAAAGACCCATTTATTCCTACTCTCTGTTTCCTGTCAACCAATTTTCAATCCATGCCAGTAGATTACCCCCAATCCCATCTTCTTTAATTTTGCACACTAACCTTTTATGTGGGACTTTATCAAAGGAAATCTGAAAATCCAAATAAACCACATCCACTGGTTCTCCCTTATCCATTCTACCAGTTACATCCTCAAAAAAACTCCAGTAGATTTGTCAAACACGACTTCCCTTTCATAAATCCATGCTGACTTTGTCTAATCCCGTTGATATTTTCTAAGACTCCTGTTATCACATCCTTTCTAATAGACTCTAGCATTTTCCCTACTACTGATGTTAGGCAAACCGGTCTGTAGTTCCCTGTTTTCTCTTTCTCTCCTTTTTTAAATAGTGGGGTTATATTTCCCACCCTTCAATCTGCAGGAACTGTTCCATAATCTATAGGATTTTGGAAGATGACAACTAATGCATCCACTATTTCCATGGCTACCACTTTTAGTACTCTGGGATGCAGATTATCAGGCCCTGGGGATTTATTGGCTTTCAGTCCCATTAATTTCTCCAGCACTATTTTTTTTACTCATACTAATTTCCTTTAATTCCTCCTTCTCACTAGTCCCTTGGTTCCCTAGCATTTCTGGGAAGTTATTTGTGTCCTCTTCCATGAAGACAGAACCAAAGCATTTGTTTAATTGCTCTGCCATTTCCTTGTTTCCCCATTTCTGACTGTAAGGGACCTACATTTGTCTTCACTAATCTTTTTCTTTTTACATACTTGTAGAAGCTTTTATGTTCCTTGCAAGTTTACTCTCATACTCTATTTTTCCCATCTTAATCAATCTCTTGGTCCTTTTTTGCTGAATTCTAAACTGCTCCCAATCCTCAGGCTTGCTACTTTTTCTGGCAACTTTATATGACTCCTCTTTGGATCTAATACTATCCTTAATTTCTTTTGTTAGCCATGATTGGGCCACTTTTCCTTTTGTGTTTTTGATCCAGAAAGGAATGTATAACTGTCGCAAGTCATGCATTCATTCCTTAAATGTTACCATTGCCTATCCACCGTCATGCCTTTTAATGAAGCTCCCCAATCTATCATAGACAACTCATTCCTTGCATCCCTTTAGGCTATTTCATAATTTATGTTGTACAACAGCCTAGCTCGAGATGAATGTGTCAATGCTGGAGGCATTTCTTTGAAGTACAACAGTAAGTAACTTCCAACTGTCAACAATGGAGACATGAAAGAACAGCACAATCTCTACTCCACAGACCAGTTTGGTGTTTATATGTGTATGGGTTTCTCAGTCATGAAATAATGGTCGTTTTTTTTGGCGTAGAGGACAAAATGGGGCTGACGATGGGCGAGTCGACCACTTTTCCTGCCCGATGATGTCAGCAGGAGGCAGACTGATTTTGGTATTTGGTCCTCATTTAAGTAGAACAGGCAAGCTGCCACGGCTAATTGCTTTGCTAATAGGCAACTTGTTGTCTGGCAGAGTGGGGACGGATGCTCACTACGCCCAGCAGCAGCAGATTTATGGGGCAGGGAAATTTTATAAGCACCCATAACAGAAAGGAGATAAACTTAAGGAAACCTTTAAAGCTCGAAACTCTCAAGTGACTGAAGAAAACTGAGTGCCAAACCTGCTTCCAGGTTTCCCTGACTGTAGCAAAGGATCCCTTTAAATAGTGATGCAATGGCTTCCTCCCATTGTGTACCGCCCATGATTTGTGGCTAGAATGGGGACGTAGCAATGGAGCCACAGATTGACACGAAAATGCTGTTGGGGGTTCTTGACTGTGTCAGTTGACCCTTGTTTGAATATTTGAATTAAGCCCATGCCTGTTTCCAGTGGAATGCTGGCTGCCTAAATCAAGATCTGCCCGAAAATCAGATCGAAAGGATCTGCAGCAGTAAGTCGGCACTTTTCTCCCCTGATTTTCGTCTCGCTACTGTTATGTTTACAGGGGTGAATGGGGCAGTAGTGAGATGAAAATCAGCCGTGTAATTTTCTCACACATGCCGATCTGGAAAACTAGCAAAAAGCTCATTGATGGCATCAAAGAAACTGGCACAGTCCCAAAAAGCTGACAGCACAAAAGCAGCCCTGAATAGAAACTTTGTGTGACATGAAGGCAAAGAGTTAGACCAAAAGAGCTGTGGAACTCAGACTTGTCATAACTTAACTCACAGATATACCCCTGTGACATTGATTACTTTTACTGCAACACACCAAAGTAAATTTTGTGGCAGAGAAGATTTAGAAATGATTGAAGGAGAATGTGAATGCTAAAAGCACGAGATTTATTATTTAGTTGGAGTCTAGAGCATGCCCCTTCCCCCAGGAAATTTTTAATTTTTGAAACCTGATTTGATGGGGGTAATTTTCACTTACATTGCCTGAGTGATAATCTAATGGAGTGCATTGCCCATTTCAGTGGGATGAAAATTGGACAAGTTCTACAATGGGCAGGTGATGCACTCCAGCAGATTACAACCCAGACACTGAAGGTGAACATTGTCCCTTCTCCCTGCATCCCCCACCCCCCCCCCACCCCCCGCCATGTATTTTCCAGGATTTTGAAACATGCTGTAATTCTGAATGTAAATTCCTGCGTAATTTTTTTAATTAAGTAAAATTTATCACCACTCCAACCCTACTCCCTGTTTTACTTTCAAATCCTGGTGATTCTACAAGTGTAGTGACAGGAATGGTAGAATAAAGCCAGTTCAAGTATTTACAGTAGGGAAATCCTCCTAATCTCAAAAGAATGGCTGTATAGTAGTCTTGGAGAAATTAAGCTTTTGCAGAAGACAATAGGTGGGCATGCCCCAGAAATTTTCTTTGAGGAAAATTAAATATATTAAAAAAAGTTTTTATAATTTTTTATAAATTTATAAATTATTTATTTTTATAAATTATTTTATAAATTTATATTAATTTTATAAACTTATTTAAGCACAAACTTACAGATTTGTAACTGTGACTCTCAGAATCCATCAGCTCATCTTAAGCTTTTCTAATACAAATTTCTGCACAATCTACAATGGAGAAAGTAAGATCTGATTGGTTCTGATAGTTTTCCGTCCCACCTTCTAAATAATCTGATTGGTTGATAGTCACCATCCAATCCCAATTTAAAAAGACAGACTTTTCATGTGAAACACTGAGAAACTGACACATGGGTTTGGTTCCTAACTAAGTTCAAACACAGGTGGTTGGCATGTATGAATTTCTCCCGCCCCCTCTTCTCCCAGCCAGTTACTGGAACTTTATTCCCAGAATGAACATTTTTAAGATGTTCGCAGCTCCGGGAACAGTCAAGAAGGATATAGTTGTTCTGAAATCTTTGCTGCAGAACTGTTACGTTGGCACTACGGCTTGTGTACATTTACTTTATTTTTGATGTAATTTAGGATGATATAACATCATGCTCTGTTTATTACAAAATAGACTGCCCTGCCAGACTATTCACCAGATCAGAATACTTTTAACAAAGGAAATAAACAGGAATTTTATAAACATGTGAGATTTATCAGTCTTTCATACTCTTGCTATGTCTCAGAAGCTATGCATTAGGATCAAACCATAGAACCATGGAGACCTCATTAAAGTGCAGCATTTAAAGGGTTTGAAAACAGTGCTTGGAAATTTTTTTTGCCTGTTTCCAGACTAATGTGTTGTTATAACGTAAATGTTGTCAAAACGATTGCCTGCATGTGATATTATTACGCTGAAAATGATTCACTGCTCTTCTGGCTTATCTTCCTCTCCCCCCGAAATATTTGTCAAGCACTTTTGTTATAAAAACAAAGGCCCTTTAAAGAGACAATCTTTGTTAGTGCCCAAGATACCATAATAGAGCCACTCAACCAGTATAAACATACCAAATGTATCATACATCTGGAATTATTTTCCCACAACATACAGGGGAAAAAAACTGCTGTGTATTCATAGTTGGAACTCCAAACATGCAGTGGATATGTCGAGATTGGTGAAATGGTCCAGCAATCATAATGGCTCATTCCACATAATATAAAAGTTTGTGGTATGGACAGAATCAAACACACCCAGCAGCTACCATAGAGTTTTTCTCTGTTTAATTTAGTTGAAGCCCATTGTTGTTCTTCTTCCTTTTGTAGAAGCTATAATATAGAATAATCATTTTAAACTCTGTAATGAGGCAATGCATTCTACATAGGCTTCCTGCAGCCTGGCTATTTATCCAGTGCAGTTAGCTTTTATTGCCTTAAACATTAGCTCAGTGTAGGAAAATAAAGAAAGGTTGTATGTGGAGTTGGCGAGAGACAGATGGTTAAACCAGGAATTACTCAAGGACAGAAACTGTGTGATCTTCTACAATGAAATAGTTTGGCACATTGCCGATTTTAAGAACTCTTGTAGCGCCATTTGAATTACAATTAGATTTTTAGAAAAGGGGACCCAACCAGTAATTAGCATTTATTTACCAACTATGCTGCTTATGTTATCATAATAAAATGTCCACCGAACGACATTGAGGGAAAGATTCGAGTAACGATGGTTTCCAGCATGAAATGGGAGGTGTGCTGCGAACACACGCTCAAAGATGTCGGCCCGAGGCTGCATGAAACTGGTGAGCTGTGGATGTTAATCGGGAGTTCTGATGCAGCTCAATGGTCGGGGCCTCTGGAATTTCAGCTGGATCCAACGACGAGCCAGCCTGCAGATAGGTTCGGCGAGGGAGGTGAGCCAGAGCAGAGTAAGAGCCTGGGTTGGAAGTGGCCTGCAGTATTTTAGTAGAGTCAGGAGGAACTTCTGTTCCTCCCCACTCCACAGAAATTAAAACTACATAAACTTTTTCCTACCTTTTTGTGGGCAGCCTCCAAAGGACCACTGATTAGATCTGGAACAACTGGGCGGAGCATGCCCGTGCAAGCTCCACCCAGTTAATGGCCAATTTTGATCGGGGACATACAACCGGTGTTAGGACCCTGATTTGCCTTTGCAGGCCGCTTAATGTCTGTTTCAGGAAGGCGCCCTGTTCACCTGGAAGTTCCTGGCTTCCAAATTGGGGGAGATCAGGTACGGGAGATCACAATCCAAAATTAGTCCCTCTAACCTCAATTTTGCACCAAAATCGGGTGAAACAAGGTTGCCCATTATTGATTAAATAACTGCTAATGATACAATGTTTACTGACGTAATTCTGCTGATACTCATAATTCCAAGTATCCCTCATAGTTTTCTAAATAACATTGCAAGGAACAACCATTGTGGAAAAGCGTTGTATTTTCGTACCTTACTGTAATGTATTGAATGTCAAAGACAAGTTACATGTTGTATGCAATGTTGCGGCAATACATACACATTTTATGGTGAGTTGTGCTGCTCATCATGTTGCTCAGAAGGAGTTCCTGGTACCTGCTGTCTGCCCAGTGAGGATTCACTCTGCACTTGTCAGTTGTCTAATAACCAACTAGTGATTACCCTCCTTGGAAAAGAGGCAAGAAGGGTCTCTTTGGGGTCAAGTTCAGTCCAAGATGACATATCCAGTGATGGAAGATTGGAACTGAGTCAATCCTCAATGGCAGACTTTGTAATTTGGTATCTGAATCAGGCAGGTCTGCAGTACTTCGGAACGCTGCTATTGACAGGCTGGGCAACTGGGCCCATTGATGTGATCTAGAGAGACAGACCGGTCACTGGGGACTGGGATTCTTCCTACTCAGCTCCTGATGTCCCTGTGATCCATAAGTCCAACAGGTAGGGTGGTCCTATCTGGTCAGCCAGTGAGAAATTTGCCCATGCTCTGTGCTGGTAAACTGTGCAGTTTAGCTGGTTAAAATCAGCAATACCTCTGCAGTGTCCCTGCATGCCCAGGCCTTGGATATTGCCAAACTATGTCTAAATACCTGGGTTTAGGTGAGTGGGAGGGAAAGGGAATCTCTACAGGATGAAAGTGTGATTTCCACATTGGACAAATAGAAACTGGTATGGATTTCTCAGTAGTATCATTTGGAGATTCTTAGAAATGGTGATTGATTTCTGCCTGTGTCAGACACCTGGCTAGCCAAAAAAAAAATCGCATTTAGAATCATAGAATCATTACAGCACAGAAGGAGGCATTCAGCCCATCGAGCCTGTGCCGGCTCGTGGTAAGAGAAATCTAGTTAGTCCCATTCCCCCACTCTTTCCTTGTAGCTCTGCAAATTTTTTCTCTTCAAATATTTAACCAATTCCTTTTTGAAAGCCACGACTGAATCTGCATCCTTTCAGGCAGCACATTCTAGATCATAACTACTCGCTGTGTAAAAAAGCTTTTCCTCATGTCGTCTTTGATTTAATCTTCCAATCCTTCTCATTCCTTCCAGCTGCAACAGAAATTAACTTACTGTGTTCATTTAAATCCAAAATTGTTTATTAAGCATTCATTTATTTTTGCTTAAGATAACATAGGAATTTGTTTTTGTGTAAAACCACTATCTCTCCACTGCCCTCTTGTGCCCAATAAATCAATAGCAGCCGCACATCAGCACTTATCAACAGTACCTTCGGGTCGAATTTCCACAGGGGTTCTCCCAATCGCCTTTCGTAACTTTGGCAGAGGATCCACAGAGAAACAGCGTAAGCATTATTTACCCTATTTTCTGGAGATCTTCCACCGAAGTTACGGTGATCAATCAGGAATTTGGATTACAATTTGGTTGAATGAGAATTTGCTACTCAGTGGAGGTAAGGGGCTGTAGTTGGGGAAATTAGAAAATTGCTCATTTATGTTGGGGAGGGAGGGCTGGTCCAATGTGGGTCCCTGATGTTAAACCGTAAATACTTCAATTGGGGTGGGGGGGGGGGGGCAGAAAGAAAATGCTCGAGGTCTATGTGGGATGTATAGGGATCTGGTCCATTGTTCATACTCTCTCTGTTTTCTGGTCCTTTCTTCGCAGCTCGTTCCCTTTACTGACTGGCCAGGAGTTTCAATGCGTGGGTTTCAGTGCTGCAAAAATCATTTTTTTTTAATGAGGCAACTACAACAAGTTTTTCAGGCTCAGCTGGGATTCGGGCAAGTACATGGTTTGCAGCTGAGGAGAGTTATTTTTTTTTAAATGGGCAATTCCCCACACCTACAATACACTTACGCTTATATTCAGTTTGAAATTCAGCCATTTAAATGCGCACACTATTGAAGGCTCTTTGTGCCAAATCTGAGAAAAAAGTCGGCTTTGGGGACATTGTAAATTTTATTTTTTTGCCGATTTTAAGTTAATTGGAGAGTTTCTGAGGTGATTTGATTAAAGTTTGTTGTAAAGAGACTGGATAACTGGCACTTCTGAAGGGGATGGAAGAGTACAGCAGGATGTCATGCATCATTAGGGTGTGTCCCACTTTGTTAAATGGGTCACATAATATTACGCTCGCAGCACAACCTGTAACTTGTCTTTGACATTCAATGTTGTGATGACTCACCACTTTTAATAAAAAAAGATAAATCAAAAAGTTTTGCATGTAGCATGCATTTTCCTCGACACACTTGGGCATCACATATATTTTGAAAATCTTTTTGGCTACCATCTTGGTTTCTCCACTAACATGAGAACTTGGTTGTAATGAAATAAGAGCCTAAAAAATTACAAGAAAATGATGAAGCCTTCCTATACAACAGAATATTCTGTGTTTGAAATGGTCCTATTGTTTTCAATAAGAAGCCCAGTGGTTGACCTCATGGGGCTTTCCAGACCTATTATAATCAGCTAAAGAGACTCAGATAGCAGACTTCAGCTCCCAACATGTCTCTGCTGCCAGGATATAAAGGGCCTGAGACAAGAAGTTAGAACTTTTGTAACTTTCACTGCATTGTCAGTGCCCTGCCTGCCCTGGAGTTTGGCTAGAACATCTCTCGGAGCATGTTGCACAAATCTGTCACCCTCTCCCTGGTGAATCTGAGCTTCTGTATGCATGGATACTCCAACAGGTTGAGATAATTCCACCACAGCCAACAAATTACGTTTGCAGGATAATGGCAGGTAGGTGCCTTCTCCTGCAACACAGCCTCACTTCCTTGGCATTCAAAAGTTTTATCTAATTTTCCTCTTCTTCCTTCAACCAGCATCTGTAAGTGATAATTTGAAGGGCACATACACTGTGCAAAGTGGTATGATGGGAGATTCAATCGTAATCCCAAAGTTGCAGCAAAAACAGTGCAACAAAAAAAATCAAATCCAACAATATAATTCCTAATGGAAGTTACTGGCTGCCTGTTTAAAGATCTTTTAACCTAAAGACACATCCTAGCTACTCTGAACGGCCAATGTTTATGGCCATGCATTGAACGGGGAAAGCACATTAAATTCCATTTGCAATTTTTTTAAGCCCATTTCTCCATCTTATCAATTTCCCTTTGCAGCTTCCTTCGGTCTTCAAAGGAGTTAATAATGCATATTTTGTGTGTCATGTGTAAAGGCAAGAAAGAAAAGATATGGAAGGTGTTACTGCATCATCTCCATCTAATTTGCAAGCTCCCATCTATTTCAGGCAGACGATTCCAGTGCCCACAGATTCATTATATGTGTATCATTCACAAAAGGATTAGAAGCAGCATTACGGGTCTCCTTTTTCCATGTCATTAGACCCACAAATTGATGCACACTGGGTGGTAGTGGTTATAAAATTGGCACAACTATTTTTAAAAATGATCCATAGGAAACAATTCAAACTAATAATATAAATGGGCTTTGCTAATGTGTACAAGACAATTACCGAAACATATCAAGTAGCTGGACAATAAGCTTTCCCCCCCGCCCCCCCTTAAATACAATGGAAAATCAATGTTACTTTTTAAACTACAGGAGGTGTACATGACATCAAGCTATACAAAGCTTAATTTATTGAACACTGAGTGAAGGCGAAGATTACCACTCAACATCCTGACAGAGAAATGTATCAAGGTGATTGCGGGTGTATCAGGCTGAGTAGCAAAAGATTGAATGGTCCTAGCAGGCACCACATAAGTGGCACTTAGCACCACATAGAGGAATAATTTGCAGAGCTATGGGAACTAACTAATATGACAGTAAAATGCTGGGGAGGTCAATAGAAGGCAATGATTATTTTTTTTTTAATTCTCCATTTCAAGATGTGCAGTACAGTAGTGACTCCTGCCCATTTATTTTCCCTGTTACACTGCATGATACCGCATAGAAAAAGGCACACTTCAGGTGAGGTCCAGGGATCTATAGCACCAAGTCTACTTCCATTCAGAGTTAATTGCTGCATTTTTTAAAACCAAAATGCATCACCTCACACTTATTGACATTAAATTACATCTGCAATTTTTTTTAGCCCATTTCTCCATCTTATCAATTTCCCTTTGCAGCTTCCTTTGGTCTTCAAAGCTGTTAATAATGTATATTCCGTGTGTCATCTGCACATTTCAACACCATTCCCTTTAGGCCTATATCCAAATAATTGATATAAATGGTGAACAGAAGTGACCCTAGAACTGAACCCTGTGGAATACCCACTAACTACTTCCAACCACTCTGAAATACTGCCTTTGGTTCCCACCCTCTGTTTTCTCTAGTTAATTTTTAATCCAGTTTGCGATCGTCCCTTAATTCCATATCCCTTAATCTTCCCTAATAATCTCCTATGTGATACCTTGTCAAATGCTTTCCCAAAGTCCATGTATACTACATTCACTGCATTTCCCCTATCTACCATG
Source organism: Heptranchias perlo (assembly GCF_035084215.1). Taxonomy (NCBI): domain Eukaryota; kingdom Metazoa; phylum Chordata; class Chondrichthyes; order Hexanchiformes; family Hexanchidae; genus Heptranchias; species Heptranchias perlo. The sequence continues at coordinate 104,824,045 of NC_090325.1, read as the reverse complement.
TCAAAAGAAAGAAAGGAAGAAAGAAAAGAAAGAAATTACATTTATATTTCATGACCTCAGGATGCCCCAAAGCACTTTAAAGCTAATGAAGTACTTTTGAAGTATAGTCACTGTTGTAATGCAGGAAACAGCCTCTAAAAATTCTATGAGGTTTGTCGAGCACAATTGTCTCTTTTGAAGTCCACGCCCAATAGAGCTGTTTGTGCCATTTCTCTGTGGTTTCTGCTGAAGTTACAATGGATGATCGGGAGAAGCCCAGTGGAAATTGTACTTCGGCAGGTTTTGTGAAAAGTTCAAGTTACACAATCAAGATGGGAAATTCTACTGTTAACTACATACAGAGAATTTGTAAACATTTGTATAAAGAACTCATTTACAGTTTTGCTGTTAAAGTAGTGGAAAATCTTACTCTATGACAGTCATTAAGAAAAATTCTCAATCTATATTCAAAATAGTGTTTGCACTCTTTACTCCAAAATCAAAAACAGATTGTACGTATACAAAATGGTTACCTGGACATCATGTTCATCATGAAACATTTAATCACAGTTGTGTTAGTATGGTCAGCCCGCTGGGAAACTGACGGGGTTGAATTGGCCACTCATTTTACACCCTGCCCAATTTTACTTTCCATTGACTTCGGGTGGATGAGGCTAAAATTACTTCCTCTATGCTGTCATGATATTTAAAAAGTAATTAATGGTCATCAAATTTTAGTGCAAATATTTGCTTCTGTGGCCACACAGTCCAGCACCGTAACATGTTACTGATATCCATGCTGCCCCACACCCCTAATTATGAGGTGTCACACTGATTATGTACATTTTTTGTACATTTTCAAGGTACAAATTGGTAAATTATAATAGACCACATAACACAGTCTAAGCTTTGAAGAGAATAAGGCCTGCCATTGGAGTCCAGTTAATATAATAATTTTTCCACAAACTTATATGAAATTCTCAATGCTGAACACACTTTTCATACGAGAAAAAGACCTAGAAATTCAAGTGCGCCTTCCCTGATCTATCCCTGTGCCTGAATGAAGAGGCCTGAGGCGCAGCCGATATTGAGCCGCAGGCCACATTATCGTCGAGCTAGTGAGCTGCAGACACCTAATAGTTGTCCCCAGGCAACACGCTGGTGAAGAGGAATGGAAGATCAGGCCACTGCGATGCAAGCAGCGGCTCTCAAGTCATTGGTTAAAGGGAATGTTGTTGGAAGAATAGAATATTGGAGTTCAATTTAGATCACTATGCTACAAAGGATGCATTGGAAAGGGGCCAGAAAGAGCAATGAAAATGAAGCAAAATATAAAGGGGAAAAGGGGGAATCATTGAGGTATATAAAATATTAAATGGTAAATTGAAAGTAAACGTCGATTATTTTAAAATAAGTCACACTAGGTCATAAGCTTAAATTGGTGAATTTAAAGCAGATATTCAATCAACGGTGATAAATCTGTCAGGCATGATAGAAAAAGCAAATAATTTGGGACCCTGATATTCCAAGACCTGCCATCCACCGCTGGAAGTGTGGTGGGTGAGTCTTCCACCCACCCAATGGCCCAGATGCTGACCTCAACAGAAATCATGAGCCCAGTCGAATCAGCTCATTATAATGTTGCTGAGTGTTGCTGAGTGGAACATCGGTTATTGGATTTTCTTAAAAGACCCAACTGGTTCACTAATGTCCTTTAGGGAAGGAAACTTTGCTTTCCTTACCTGGACCGGTCTATACATGACCCCAGTCCCACACCAATGTGATTGACTCTTAACTGCCCTCTGAAGTGGCCTAGCAAGTCAATCAGGGCAACTAGAGATGGGCATTGAATGCCAACCTTCCCAGTGAGGCCCACATCTTAAGAATGAATAAAAAAGGACAGAATGCACAATGTCTACTAAATTCTGAAATCTCCAGGACTCCATCTCAGAGGTTTTACTAAATATTCATTATATTCAATCTCAGGTATTAAGGGATATTAGATTTTTAAAATATTTTTTCTTAGGATGTGGGCAATGCTGGCAAGGCCACATTTATTGCCCATCTCTACTTTCTCCTGAGAAGGTGGTGGTGGGCTTTCTCTTGGTGCCTTGTGCTGATGGTGCTGCCACGGTGGTGTTACATAGGGTGCTGTTAGGTAATGTTGGATGAGTATTCTATCTCAGTTGTGACATGAGACTTGTAGATGGTGGAAACTTGAGGGGTCAGGAAGTGAGACACTCATCACAGAGTACCCGGCCCCTGACCTGCTCTTGTAGCCATGGTGTGGGTGGCTTGTTCATTTCAGCTTCTGGTCAATGTCTCCCAAGATAGTATCATAGTAGGACACAGCACAGAAGGAGACCATTTGGCCCATCGTGCCTGTGCCGGCTCTTTGAAAATGCTATCCAATTAATCCCACTCCCCTGCTCTTTCCCCATAGCCCTGTAAATGTTTTCCCTTCAAGTATTTATCCAATTTCCTTTTGAAAGTTATTATTGGATCTGCTTCCACCACCCATTCAGGCAGTGCATTCCAGAGCTTAACAACTTGCTGCGTAAACATTTTTCTTCCTCATGTCCCCTCTGGCTCTTTGGTCGATTACCTTAAATCTGTCTCCTCTGATTACTGACCCTTCTGCTACTGGAAGCAGTTTCTCCTTATTTACTCCACGTAATTGAAGTCTTTCAGCCCTGGTACCATTCTAGTAAATCTCCTCTGCACCCTCTCTAAGACCTTGACATCCTTCCTAAAGTGTGGTGCCTAGAATTAGCCACAATACTCCATCTGGGGGCTAACCAATGTTTTATAAAGGTTCATCATAACAACCACCAGGACTTTCCACAGTCAGGGTAATTTCCATTTTTTTTAGGTGAGATCTCCAAGCTCTGCCTCAGCGTCTGCCTGGGGAGGTGCACGGACATTAACGAAGCCTCTGTATTCTGCCCGTTGATGTTTTGAAAACAAATTTAAAAATTAAAAACAAGATGCCAATGCACATGCCATCTATTGTACAGGCTTTTTTAGTTCGTTAAACTTTAAATGGCCCCCCCTCCGTCCATAGGAACACTGGACACCAGGTACCAGGGCTGAACAGGGTCTGCTGTGACAGATGACGTATTTCCATCATTTGCATCGTATTACAACATGCCTGTTCACATATAGGCAGATGTATTGTACATTCCCCTGTCACTTCCAGCAGGAATTCCCAGAAGTGGTGGGGGGAAACAGACCAGTTCCCAGAGAAGTTTTCATCTCCCTCCGCTCGACCTACGCCAGGCGCAGCATAACTTGAATGAAATGTCTAAGTAAATATGCCTCTTTTATAGGCAAATTTTATAAATGCATGCACCTTGCATGGAGCCTCAACCATCAGGAGTGCGTATCCTGATTTTTCATGCATTAAAACATTGGGAGTCTGCATTTGTAAAATCGAACCTTTTATCTTTCATATGACTTATAACTTACCCAAGGCCAGGGCTCTGAGATTTTAAAAATGGAAGCTCTTGCTACTGTTTCTATTAACTTTTCCCTTGTCCTTTTAGCTTGACAGAATAAATTTACATTTCTGTCTAGATGTATTACATTTAATAGCTTAGAAATTCTCTCTGGTCCGTGGACATTTGATGGCTTGCTGACACACAGTGTTTCATAAAGAAGGATGGTCTGCCCAGATGTAAAATTTCAATTAGCTTTTTCTCAAGCCTGATGTAATAAACAGCTCATTAGACATAAGAACATAAGAAATAGGAGCAGGAGTAGGCCATACGGTCCCTCGAGCCACTGACCAGTCCTTGATCTACCTCAGTCTGTACCTCAGGAACCTCATCAAAAAAAATCAAGGTGCCTCATTCACTTCTATCATCTGCTCAGAGTCCAAGATTTTATAATTAATTCCAATTAATCGTGAGGAATGAACCTTAATGGTTAGATTGCCATGTTGGACAAGTACGGTCTTACCATCACGACCAATTGCCTTCCCAGGGCCTTTCCATTCCCTATGACCCTCTCTTTTATAATATACCAAATCTCCTGAATTGAACTCTGTCTCACACGGTCTAATACAATGCCTCAGTGCTCTACGAATTTTCTCTGATACCTCAGCCTTGATAAAAGCCTATCTCCCTGCATACAAAGCATTTAAATGCTCAGAAAAAATTGCACTAATTGTAGTACCTTCTAGAGCAGGAGGATTATCACAAAGAACAGAAGGTAATTTGGGATTGCGCCCATAGACTAGAATCATAGAATCATAGAATCATAGAAGTTACAACATGGAAACAGGCCCTTCGGCCCAACATGTCCATGTCGCCCAGTTTATACCACTAAGCTAGTCCCAATTGCCTGCACTTGGCCCATATCCCTCTATACCCATCTTACCCATGTAACTGTCCAAATGCTTTTTAAAAGACAAAATTGTACCCGCCTCTACTACTGCCTCTGGCAGCTCGTTCCAGACACTCACCACCCTTTGAGTGAAAAAATTGCCCCTCTGGACCCTTTTGTATCTCTCCCCTCTCACCTTAAATCTGTGCCCCCTCGTTATAGACTCCCCTACCTTTGGGAAAAGATTTTGACTATCGACCTTATCTATGCCCCTCATTATTTTATAGACTTCTATAAGATCACCCCTTAACCTCCTACTCTCCAGGGAAAAAAGTCCCAGTCTATCCAACCTCTCCCTGTAAGTCAAACCATCAAGTCCCGGTAGCATCCTAGTAAATCTTTTCTGCACTCTTTCTAGTTTAATAATATCCTTTCTATAATAGGGTGACCAGAACTGTACACAGTACTCCAAGTGCGGTCTCACCAATGCCCTGTACAACTTCAACAAGACATCCCAACTCCTGCATTCAATGTTCTGACCAATGAAACCAAGCATGCCGAATGCCTTCTTCACCAACCATCCTCCAACCATCTGAAGAGGATTCTTTGCATGAACTGCCCATGCTAGGGCGGTTGACAATTTACACTCTGTTCAATCAGCCACAATTCTGTGCACCGCGCTATCAATCACAGCATGATTCCTTTCACAAAGACCATTGCTAAAATGGCTCTCAGCTGTTGTATTCATGACAATTGTATTCATACTCTCAGACATATCTCTGAATTCCGTGTTAGTGAATTCACCTCCATTATCAGTCAAAAACTTTGTTGGTGTCCCAAGTCCAGTCCCTATCCATTTTCCATAATTTTATCTAGAATAAACTTCTTCTCCTTACTATATATCGGTGCAGAAATACTAAAACTCATAGCCAGGACAATAAAATGCAAGATGAAAACATTTCTGTCTTGATCCCATACCTTTAGATCCATGGCAACTACCTTGTTAAAGTCACGTGCTAATGGAACACTTACAATAGGATGTGGGGGCATCCGTCTATACTTCTTACAGAATTCACAGTTCTCACTAATCTTATTTATTAGCCTCGTATACTCATCGACTACACCTGCATCTTTTAGCAGGATTTTGAAATGTTGACAAGTAGGGTGGGCAAATTGACTATGTAACTTTAAGACAATTTTTTTTTTTTTTCTTATCCTTATTGCCTGATGCCATTAATACTTGTCTAACACACTGATGAGCAACATCAGGTTTTATTAAGGGGAGACAATAATGCCCTGATGGGTAAACTGCAAATCAACCGAATTCCCCAAAATGATTGCCTCATCGTGTTCTACGTCAAGTTTCATTTTTGCCTTTTTCATGGAAGGTTTACCCAAAAGCATAGGCATCTCACTGGAGACTACATCCGTACTTATAAAATGGCTTACTCCAGCTATCTTACATGGAATTACCACTCACGAGTGACCTCAAGGTGTTGTCATCTCCAAACCTAAAACATGTAGAACTTCTATATTCCTTAACCTTGCGTCGATCCTCACTACTTAGTGAATCAAGATAACATATTATCCAATCTACCCTGCATACAGTTGAAGTACATGCACTAACACCATACAGTTAAAGGAATCTGCAACTAATGCATTCATCACAGGATTAAAACTCTTTGCGACTAGTATAATCTGTTCATATTCATCATTATCTTCATCCTCTTCCTCAGAACTACTTTTCTCATGTGTCATTTTAAAGACCCTGCGTCTTCGCTCAGGGCAATTTGCCTCATAGTGATACATCTAAAGCATCTACTGATTTTTCCTTGGGCATTCCTGGGATTCATTCACCCGTTATTACTGTCACAATTTTGTCTTCTGTTGATATAACTGGATTTGCTGAACCTGCTTTCATCACCAATCCGGCATATTGATGCCTGCATCCGGTCTCGAAAATTTTGAAACCTGGTCTGGTGCCTGCTTTTAGTATCTGGAACATTTCGAAACCTGGTAACCATCAAATCTTCTACTCCTTGTGTCACAGCAGAAGGCCTCATTTGTTCCATGAAGGCTGAAGGGAATGACTGTTCCCCAGGAATTTTTTTAAGGCAGTAAACATTTGACCCAACAGAGTCTCCTTTTCCGATAACTGGACGCCAGTTAGGACCAGTTGCCTGTCCATATGAGATACCTTAGCACAATCTAGTAATTTAAAGACTAGTACCGATTACCAATTTGAACTTTGTCAACCTTTTGTACAATTTGTTAAAATCCGTGATATACTCTTCCATTGAATGACCGTCCGTTTTCCAAAATCTATCAAATGCTGACCAAGTCTCATAGGCACCTAACAGGTTACCTTTCTTGTAGATTTGATCCAGAAATTCTATTAGAAAGGTATAACCTTCATTATCCAAAAGATCTGCATCTATCTCAGAAAATACTTTACTTCTGATTTTACTTCGTTCAGGAAGCGACAACGCCAAGGCCATGACTTGTTTTCTCTTTGGCAGAGTCCACATATCAACCTCATTCTTCCACTGGTCATACGGTACAAGCTCCGAGAACATCGGAGGGAAATCATACCTCAACAATTTAAACTTGCCTTCTGCCATTTTCCACAATGGCCACAAGGCAACTATCTGCTACCATGTAATGAATTGGATAGCTGGGTGGTGAAGGATAGAATACCAGAGCCTGGTCTTCAGTTGCTTCCAACCCTTTCTTCACGGAGATCAACACTCCCCACACTCTAGATAAGCTCTCATATAAATGGACACAAGAGCATCCCCAATTGATAAGCACCAACTGAATACAATTAACAGTAATTGATATAAATCACATGGATACAATTAACAAGCCATATCGTTTGCCTTTACAAAAAGATCATTTTGTTCCTAATCGGCATCACCCTTCATTTGACTACCGTTTTACTATTTATATGTTTATAGAAGACTTTTGGATTCCCTTTTATGTTAGCCACTCATCTAGTCTCATACTCTCTCTTTGCCCCTCTTATTCCCTTTTTGAGTTCTCCTCTGTACTTTCTGTATTACCAACCTTGCATTTGTCATAAGCCTCCTTTTTCTGTTTCATTTTAATCTCCAAATCTTTAGTCATCCAGGGAGCTCTAGTTTTGGATGCCCTTCCTTTCCCCCTGGTAGGGGCAGTGTAGACAGGGACGTGTCTACACTGTACCCGAACCAACTCCTTCTGGAAGGCCTCCCATTGTTCAATTACTGTTTTGCCTACCAATGTTTGATTCCAATCCACCAGTCCTCTTCCATAACTATTCTAAATCTGATGATATTATGATCACTGTTCCCCAAATGCTCCCTCACTGAAACATGCTCCACTTGCCCAACTTCATTCCCCAGAACTCAATCCAACACTGCTTCCTTCCTGGTTGGGCTGGAAACACACTGATCAAGGATGGTTTTCTTGAACACATTTCAAGAATTCCTCCCCCGCTTTGCCCTATACTCTGTTACTATCCTAGTCTATATTGGGATAATTGAAGTCCCCCATTATCTCTTCTCTATAGTTGTTGCATCTTTCTGTAATTTGCCTGCAGATTTGCTCCTCTACCTCCTTCCTACTATTTGGTGGCCTATAGTCTACACCCAGTAGCAAAATAGCTTCTCTATTGTTCCTTAATTCTAACCAAATAGATTCTGTCTTTGACCCCCTCAACTACATCGTCTCTTTCCAGTGCCATAATAGTTACTTTGACCAATTCTGCCAACTCCCCTCCATCCCTTTCTTTTCTTCCCTATCTTTCCTGAATACTTGTAGCCAGGAATATTAAGTACCCAATCCTCCCTTTCTTTGAGCCAGGTGTCTGTCATTGCCACTATATCATAGTCCCATGTGGCAACTTGTGCCTGCAGCTCACCAACCTTATTTACCATGCTATTTACGTACATACACTCCAATCTGATCTTACACTGCCTCGCATTTGCCCCTGTCTGATCCCTCCTATTCCTAAACTATTCTTTACTCTAGTGCTATTTGTCTTTCCCAGTCCTCTGTGCACCTTGTTTCTTCTTTCTAATGTTTCATCCTGCTGCCCATCCCCATGCCAAATTAGTTTAAACCCTCTCCCACAGCACTAGTTAAGCTCCCGCGAGGACATTGTTCCCAGCTCTGTTGAGGTGCAACCCATCCCTCTTGAACAGATCCCTCCTGCCCTAGAACTGACTCTCTCTCTCTCTCTCTCTCTGTTGATGATGGGGGATCTGGCAATGGTGGTGCTGTTGGAGGTCAGGGTAGATGGTTGGGCCTTTACTTCTTGGAAATGGTCAATAACTGGCATTTATTTAATACATATGTTACCTACCATTTGTCAGCCCAAGCCCAGATGGTGTCCGGGTTCTGCTGTAGGCTGGTATGAGCTACTTCGTTATCAGAGGAGTTGTGAATGGAGCTGAACACTATAGAATCATCAATGAACAGCCCCACTCTTTGCTCTTATGACGGAGGGAACGTTACTGATGAAACAGTTGAAGGTGGTTAGGTTGAGAATGTTGCCCTGAGTAATTCCATAAAATCTGTTTTCCTGCAGATCAGTGGCAATTAATATCCTGATCGTGTGCCTAGTGCAAGGGCAGGAGATGTCCTTGAAAATTCTGGCTATCCTCAAGTCAGCAGTGCCAGGGAGTTCTCTGCTCAATCCCCTCGGATACCTTCACAGGTGGAAGGTGATCAGCAGGTCAAGATGTGGAGATTCGAAACCCAGAGAAATAGTTTGCTGCACGTCCATTTTAACATTTCTTCTAAGTGTCACCTGAGGGCCTTAGGACACAGCGGCCCTAAGAGGAATGCCACCTCCATACCAAAAGTCTCAACGTTATATCGAGTAGCTGTCCACATCTCAGACACCAAGCCCTCAGATAGCACTCAAACAAATGTAAACTAGAAATTTCACAAAGGGAGTGTACAGTGGTAAAACTAAGTGGGGTAGATTTTGACTTTGAAGTCAAGGTGCCTAGATAGGTCCCGCGTCCTCTTTGAAGTCAGTGGAAATAAAAAACGGGCTGCTGACTCGCTATCATTATAGTTTTACACTATCGCACAAAGTCAAGATCTATTCCAGTGATCACCTATAACGTTCCTCAGAAACATTATATGATTTTTGTTTAAAATCTATTGATTTTTTTGTTGGAAATATGAAGTTGGACTGAAATGAAAAAAGATGTTGGTGGATTTGGGACCCTCCTGGGACATCTACTTTTAATAATGAATAGAATGTTCTGAAGAGTAGTAGATTTAAGTTATGTGCAACTTCCTGGTTATTACAGATATTGTATAGCTATAATATGATAAGACATTACTGAAAATTTCTCTGATGAGTCTGTTTCACGGCTCTCTCCTAGAAGCTATCTGTGACCTTGCTGTGTTTTCTTCATGTCCAAGTGCCTCTGTGTCAGGGGATACAGCTTCTGACTCAGTCTCCTCCTCAGTAATCTCAATTCCCAAGCCTATCTGAAGAGCAAAACTGTGGAGAGCACAGCAGCCCACCACACTTCACAAGACAACATTGGGAGAATACTAGAGGAATATTCTCTTGCACGTGCTAATGGCCTGTTTAATTTTAATTTGAGTGTGAATGTGAGCCTCATTGTAGCGTCCCTCTGCTAATTAATGACCTTTCTCAATGAGCTTAGAAGCCATGGTAATACTGGACATCCCTTGTCCCCAAGAAGCCAGACAATACCTTCCCCTTCATTCTGAAAGAATGTAGGGACACTGGACTGCCAAAGCATAAATGAATCATGGCAACTCTCTGCATTCTGGATATTGTTGTGCAGAAACCTGTGCCTATAGTTGCACACTAATTGGACATTAAGGGAGTGAAATCCTATTTGGTTCACATAGTGGTGTAGATTGACAGTGGAAATTGTTGAGGAGAAGACAAAATCAGAGACACTGAACCCCTAACTAGAAGCTCATATGGCCACATAAGTATAATCTATTGCTGAAAGCATTTGTAGAAGTCAGTTACCTGATAAAAATTAATGATGCCTTCAATCATTTGTCATGATCTTGCATCAAGTATAATGAACTTGGCTGCCCTGACAAACAGCATATTTATTACTTGTCTAATGCAGTAGTGAACTAATTGACTGAACTGACCGAAGTCACGTGTTGCCCCTTGAAATGATCCAGGGGACAAGAAATTAAGTGTTGCAGTGACTTTGAGCCATAGTAAGCACTGACCTAGCTCTTGAGAAGTTTGCAGATCTCCCTATGGGATGGTGCAGATCTCTTCCAGGGCATCTAAACAACATCCTTCTTACACCCAACTCCAGGGATATATTCAAATAAAATCTTCTGTGGCTGAGTATATGTCGGAGGGTTTGGGTCTCCTGTGGTATGGCCTTATGAGCCTTGCCTCCTGGGTTTCTCCTCCTTCTCTTCCAACAAATATATCATAAAAGGAGATCCCCATTGGAAAACCCATACTATAGACTTGCAGTATATTTTAGGGAAATTCTACAAAAAAAACTAGTCTTGAGGGAGACTTCCAAATGAAACTAAAGGCCTCAAAATTAAGCTGCAAAAAACACAAAAAATACCTCAAAGTATTGACTTTCTCTTTAATACCATAATGAAACACAGCAACACAACACATTTAGGAATCCAGCATTAGCCTTCCTTAGTTGCTGCTCTAAACTGCCCAGTTTTATAATGGCTTGTCTTATATCAGTGGTTACTGGGGCAGAAATAATGGAATTTAGGGCAGATAATGTCATCCAGTCCTAAAACAGTCATTTGCATGTCATAAGAACATAAGAACATAAGAAATTGGAGCAGGAGTAGGCCAATCGGCCCCTCGAGCCTGCTCCGCCATTCAATAAGATCATGGCTGATCTGATCCCAACCACAAATCTAAAGAACACAAGAAGTCGGAGCAGGACCCGGCCACATAGCCCCTGGGCCCTCTCCGCCACCCACAGGGCATTGACCGATCCGAACTCAGCTTCATGTCCAATTTCCTGCCCGCTCCCCATAACCCTTAATTCCCTTGTTAGGGTGGGTGCATCTTCCTCCAGTCATCACTTCTAGTACAATTTACAGCAAGACTTAAATGGGGCAGAAACCTAGCAGAGCTCGGTTCCCCCAAATAGATTCACCAGTTTTCTTCTCTACCAATCATATGAATTCTGGGGGCAGGGATGTTCAAAATGCAGTTGGATTCTAAGATGGGTGAATTAGGATACTAGAGGGATGGACTGAATGGCATTTTCTCACCCTTAACTGTTATTAACATTTATGATGTTCACATTTCTGTGTCAAAATAGAGCCACAAAAATTCATGTGAATATGTCTGATATTTATTTACACTAATCTTTGTCATTTCTTTAAAAGTAGTACTGTCAATGGCCGACTTTAGAAGCCGGGTAGAGTTTAATATGTCCATTATGAGTACGCTTCCCATTAAGTACTCAGTCAGAATATGCTGACCTAGTCCAACATTGTAAACAGATAATCCTTACAGTCAACACATTGAAAGAGGAGATCTTAAGAGCAAAAGAGCCAATATCTATTCATGTTCCTGTGAATGGACTAACTCTCCACTAAGAGACATAATGCACGTGCACATACACACTAAGGTTGCCAACCCTCCAGGATTGCTATAGAGTCTCCAGGAACTGAAGATTAATCTTCTGGACACTGCTGTGAGCAATCCAGGAGAAAAATCATAGCAGCATTAAAATGTGTTTTTTTTTCATTTTCTTAGAACACTTTCATTTATTAGTCATAGAAATATTGGAAATGGGGAAAAGAAAGGTGCTTTGATTAAGCACGGCTTTGGAGGTGGGAGATCTTGTGATGAAGCCTCCAGGAATAGGTCCAACCAGAGTTGGCAACCCTAACACATACACACATTTCCATCTACAGAACTGATTCAGGCTGATCTGGTTATTTAATGCAACTGCCTGTCACACACTTCTAAAGCAGCAGCTGGAATCAGATCTCCATAAGAAGAATGGATCATTAGTGAAAACATGACAAAGCAGCACACGGCCTACATGATTTAGGGCTAAGATTAATTTAAATTGAAAACACAAAGTAACCCAGATTGCATAGTTTTGGGGTTCTTGTCAAAGACTCATCAAATTTTTCAACATAAATGAAACCATTTGAAAAGTTTATACAGTTGAATTCATCTATTCCTTGGAGCCTGGGTAAGAACTGTGGTTGTTTCAAAATTCAGACATCAGATTCAGATTTGACTTTGTGAATTACGAAACTTTGGACCGGGATCAAAAGTGAAATGCTGATGGTAACTATATTCTTGCCATTAGCTTGGAGTAACACTCTAGAAAATTTATATGGCTTGTAGATTGCAGTTAATTAACACCCCCAGCTCTGTTCAGCATAACACATTACAACGACAAAGCATGCAATCCTAATCTGAGTTCTTTTGTGAAATATATCCTCATAACAGGATTTTGATCTGCCCATTTATATTATACCAAATAAAGGGAAATACTGAAAACACGATAGCTCGGTCAAAGAGAGAGAGGAAGAAATATAACTGAATGTTTTTTATGCTTCTGCATCAAAAACTGCTAATCTAAGAGGTTTAATTAAAATGCAAATTTAGTTATATTGCATATATACCAGAAGAGTGCTTTGGGGAATAACAAAAATTTAGTGTATCAAATTTAGTTTATGTGATTTATTAATAAAAAGATGAAGTGCATGCTGCTGAATATTGATAACTATCTGGCTTAGCAGTTTGAAGTATTAATGGGATGAAAATTGGGCAGGTTCTATAAAAGGTGGACAATCTGTGCTGGCAGATTACTGTCCAGGCAGTGAAGATTAAAATCTACCCCATAGAATTTTACAGTACAGAAGGAGGCCATTTAGTCCATGGCACCTATTCCGGCTCCCTAAAAGAGCTATTCACTTAGTCGTATTCCACAGGCCATTCCTCATATTCTTTTTCAAATGTATATCCACTTCCTTTTAAAGCCTTTATGGATTCTGCTTCACCACTGATTCTAGTAGAATATTTCATGTCCTAGCAGTCTTCTGTGTAAAAGAAACATTCTCCTAATCTCTCGCTTTGTTCTTTTGACGATGATCTTAAATTTATGGCCTCTGGTTACCGACTCATTGACCAGCGAAAACTATTTTTCAATAATTACCTTATGAAAATCCTTCAGAATTTTGAATGCTTCTATCAGATCTCCTCTAATCAAAAGAAAAATGGTTCTCTGGTTTCTCTTTATAACTAAAGACTCTGGGGGTTAAATTGGTTAACCCCCGAAAACGGGAGCTGGGATCGTGGTGCTTAGTTAACCAGTGCTCAGTCATTGTGATGTAGGCAGTAACATTCGTGCTGCTTGGTGATTTCAGTGATTGCTGCGTGCAGCCAGCGCTACCTGCACTTTTGAGTGACTGCTCACCAGTGAGGGGGCCCAGATATTGCAAGTGGCTAGCACCACTTAAAGGCAGCCTGCACCTCTTAAAGGGGAGGTGCACTGTGGCTGCAGGAAGTGGTGGAAGTCAATGGTGAAGTGAATCTGTGCTGCAATATAGTGAAGCATGGAGATGATGGGAAATCTGGAATTTTTAATGAGCAACAACTTGGCTGCTCAAAGTTTGCGGATCTCTTATATTTTCAAAATATAAGATATGGGTCAGAACAGAGTCTGAACAGAGATCAGAAATTGCAAATGTAAAACACAGATGCAGGTCCCATCATTATGTTTAAAGACTGTTGTTTTATTTTAAAACATTGAATAAACATTGACCTTTATTCAAAACTGCACGCCAGACCCCACCAATCTGCTGATCTGAGTTTGTAGCGAGCCAGCAAGAGAGCTTGCACCCCCAAGATCCTCTGCTGATGCAGTAGAGGCCCTGGTGCAAGAGGTGGACAGAATGAGGGGCATCCTATATCCGCAGGGGGGACAAGACATATGCTCCCGAGGCAATGAGAAATAAGGGACGATGTCAATGCCAGGAGCATTACATCACGAACATGGATGCAGTGCAGGAAGAAGTCCAATGATTTGACACGAGTGGTCAAGATGCGTGAGTTCAACGGTCAAATGGCTTCACCTACCAACTGCACCACTAGCTGCATCCACAGCTCCACACACTACACCCCCCATCACCCACCTACCAACAAATTCTTTCAATCAATACTCAATTCTTCCAATCAGATACTTCCTCTCATCCTCACACATTACCACTGTTGCAAGCCACACACCCACAACTCACAGGTCACACACACTGGCAGCTATTCAACCATGACAGCCACATCACCCAAACATCTTGCAGGACACTCACCGTCCCACTTTCTTGTAGGAGAAGGTGGCGCATAACAGGAGGCAGCAAGTGGCAGTGGTTCCATGGAACATGAACCTGCTGTCCTCTCTCAGGATGACAGCATTCCTGTCCCATCCCTGCCACTCCGCCAGTGCCCTTGCTGTTGCCTATCAGCTAGCCAGCCCGTTACCTAAAGAGTAATGAAACTTTATTATAGGAACACAGAACAGGAGTAGGCCATTTAGCCCCTCGAGCCTGTTCCGCCATTCAATAAGATCATGGCTGATCTGTGACCTAACTCCAAATGCCCGCCTTAGCCCCATATCCCTTAATACCTTTGGTTAACAAAAATCTATCAATCTCAGATTTAACATTAACAATTGAGCAAGTATCAACTGCCTTTTGCGGAAGAGAGTTCCAAACTTCCACCACCCTTCGCGTGTAGAAGTGTTTCCTAACTTCACTCCTGAAAGTTCTGGCTCTAATTTTTAGGCTATGTCACCTAGTCCTAGTATTCAAGTATAGGAGACCTCCATAAACAGGTACAAATTCATCAATAGCTAGAAGCAATAATCCAGCAACTAACATGTAACTCCTGCATGATCCCTTTAAATAGCGCTGGTGGGGCGGGTCCTTCATGCCGTTCAAGACCTGTTCAGCTGTGTGAGGTTAAGACAGGGCGTTGGCTGGAGCGTGGAGTTCCAAAATAGCAGCTGTCCCTTCAAATCAGCATTGCACACTGATTTACATCATAATCTCCCTATTCTACATGCTGCCGGCGTTTGTTAGGTGCACGTGCACAACCACATTTACCAAGATGGCGACCTGCGCACATCACGCCAGAAGTGTGCTCGCGCATCACGGGCGCCATTTTCGAGGCTTAGGTGTCCACATAACGCCTACAGAACGGGTGCTACACGGCCCAATTTAGCCCCCAATTATCTTTTCTATGATCTTAGTGAATCTCTTCTCCAGCCTATCCATGGCCTTGAGATTCTTTGTAAAGTAGGATACCTAAACCTAGACACAATGGGAGGAATTATCAATTACCGCCCACCCTTAGGCTCCCCGAACTGCAAAATAGGATGTCCGGTAGTTGTAATTTTTTTTAAATGACCCACCCCTAGGCTCCCCGAAGCCTGCCTGATACAATTTTCAGGAGAGACTGTGCATCTGGCCAAAACAGGTGGGAGTATAATCTAGGCTAATCTAGTGATTGCAAAATCTAGGCTAATCTAATGATTGCAAAATCTAGGCTAATCTAGTGACTGCATAATCTAAACTAATCTAGTGATTGCATAATCTAAGATAATCTAGTGATTGCATAATCTAGGCTAATCTAGTGCAGGACTGAGAGAGTGCTTCACTGTTGGAGGTGCCATCTTTTGAATGAGGCATTTAACTGAGAACTGAACATCCTCTCAGGTGGATGTAAAAGATCCCATGACACTATTCAAAGAAGCGCAGGAGTGTATTCCTGGTGTCCTGGCCAATATTTATCCCTCAACCAACATCACAAAAAAATTGGATTATCTAGTCTTTTATCTCATTGCTGTTTGTAGGACCTCGCTGTGTGCAAATTGACTGCTGCGGTTCCCTACATTGCAACAGTGACTACACTTCAAAAGTACTTCTTTGGCTCTAAAGCGCTTCAGGATGTCAATGCAAGTTCTTCCTTTCCCACACTGATTGTAAGATCCTTTACAACTTTCAGTAATAATGCTCCTTCCAGCCCCACAAAAATTGTTTACCACCCTTTTTTTGATAATGTTTTGCAGTGATCCCTTTAAGGACCGTTAGTTAGGCTGCTCATGTCAAGTACGGATGGACATCAGGGTTCTCAGTGGGTGCCTAGGAAGCCCATTTAAAGGCCCCCATTAAAATGGTGGAGATCCAGACATCGGCAGGAAAGAGGCACTAACTGCTGCACTGCCATTTCGATGATGCTACTGCCCCATTCCCAACCAGTGGAGGGGATGAATATTGACTCTAGCTAGGCTATGGTTCCACAAGTGTTAGTCACCCTCCCGTACCTTGGCCAGGTCGACATTATTTATGTGTGAGCCAATAATATTAATATGTAGACAGACTATTTGACCATTGAGAGCATCACAGATGAATCCAATCATAGAAAGGTTACAGCAAGGAAGGAGGCCATTCGGCCCATCGAGTCCATGCCAGCTCTATGCAAGAACAATGCAGCTAGTCCCACTCCCTCGCCCTTTCCCCGTAGCCCTGCAAGTTTTTTCCTTTCAATTACTTATCCAGTTCCCTTTTGAAAGCCACAATTGAATCTGCCTCCACCACACCCTTGGGCAGTGCATTCCGGATCCTAACCGCTCATTGCGTAAAAAAGTTTTTCCTCATGTCGCCTTTGGTTCTTTTGCCAATCACCTTAAATCTATGTCCTCTAGTTCTTGACCCTTCCGCCAATGGGAACAGTTTCTGTCTATCTACTCTGTCTGGACTCTTCATGATTTTGAATACCTCTACAAATCTCCTGTCCACCTTCTCTGTTTCAAGGAGAACAACCCCAGCTTCTCCAGTCTATCCATGTAACTAAAGTCCCTCATCCCTGGAATCATTCTAGTAAATCTTTTCTGCACCCTCTCTCAGGCTTTCACATCTTTCCTAAAGTGCGGAGCCCAGAACTGGACACACTACTCCAGTTGTGGCCGAACCAGTGTTTTATAAAGGTTCATCATGACTTCCTTGCTTTTAAATGCCTCTATTAATAAAGCCCAGGATCCTGTATACTTTTTTAACCGCTTTCTTAACCTGCCCTGCCACTTTCAATGATTTGTGCACATATACCCCCAGATCTCTCTGTTCCTGCACCCCTTTTAAAATTGTGTCCTCTAGTTTATATTGCCTCTCCTCATTCTTCCTTCCAAAATGTATCACTTCGCATTTTTCTGTGTTAAATTTCATCTGCTACATGTCCGCCCATTTCACCATCCTGTCTATATCCTCTTGCTGTCTATCACTATCCTCCTCACTGTACACTGTACTTCCAAGTTTTGTCTTAGATTTTAAGGAATTTTCTTTTCGATTCGTTTTTTTTGCTGGTGGGCGGTTCATTACAAATGACAGGCTCCAGAACCATGTGACTTGAAACACTAGGCTATTATTGTAATATGACTTGAAATATTAGGGAAATAGCCGTTTGTACAAAATCACTGAAAAATGTTCTCATTATTTTCAATGTTTTCTTTTAATTCGGCCTTTTTGAAGAAGCAAGGTTAATTGAGATGGCCCCTAGAGTCCTACAATATGTGCACACAATACCATAAGCGTGAATAGCGAAATAAGATTTATTAGCAATAAAATGAAAATACTACCACATTATATCTTTTGATTTGCATCATAAACGACTTATTAAAAATGGTTTCTCTTATTTAAACCAAAGCATTTGCCATGTCCTGAAATGGTACATGGAAACATAGAAAATAGGAGCAGGATTAGGCCATTCGGCCCTTCGAGCCTGCTCCACCATTCAATATGATCATGGCTGATCCTTTATCTCAATACCATATTCCCGCTCTCTCTCCATACCCCTTGATGCCTTCTGTGTCTAGAAATCTATCTATCGACTTCTTAAATATATTTGGTGACTTGGCCTCCACATCCTTCTGTGGTAGAGAATTCCACAGGTTTACCACCCTCTGAATGAAGAAGTTTCTCCTCATCTCAGTCCTAAATGTCCTACTCCGTATCCTGAGACTGTGACCCCTCGTTCTGGACCCCCCAGCCAGGGGAAACATCCTCCCTGCATCCAGTCTGTTTAGCCATGTCAGAATTTTATACGTTTCAAAGAGATCCCCTCTCATTCTTCTAAACTCGAGTGAATACAGGCCGAGTCAACCCAATCTCTCCTCATACGACAGTCCTGCCATCCCAGGAATCAGTCTGGTGAACCTTCGCTGCACTCCATCTATGCCAAGTATATTTCTTAGGTAAGGAGACCAAAACTGCACACAATACTCCAGGTGTGGTCTCACCAAGGCCCTGTTTAACTGCAGTAAGACATCCTTGCTCCTGTACTCAAATCCTCTTGCAATGAAGGCCAACATATCATTTGCCTTCCTAACTGCTTGCTGCACCTGCATGTTTGCTTTCAGTGACTGGTGTACAAGGACACCCAGGTCCCTTTGTACATCAACATTTCCTAATCTATCACCATTTAAATAATACTCTGCCTTTCTGTCTTTCCTTCCAAAGTGGATAACTTCACATTTATCCATGTTATACTGCATCTGCCATGTATTTGCCCACCCACTTAACTTGTCTAAATCACCTTGAAGCCTCTTTGCATCCTCCTCACAACTCACAATCCCACCTAGTTTTGTGTCATCAGCAAACTTGCAAATATTACATTTAGTTCCCTCATCCAAATCATTGATATATATTGTGAATAGCTGGGGCCCAAGCACTGATCCCTGCGGTACCCCACTAGTCACCGCCTGCCACCCCGAAAAAGACCCATTTATTCCTACTCTCTGTTTTCTGTCTGTTAACCAATTTTAAATCCATGCCAGTATATTACCCCCAATCCCATATGCTTTAATTTTGCACACTAACCTCTTATGTGGGACTTTATCAAAGGCCTTCTGAAAATCCAAATACACCACATCCACTGGTTCTCCCTTATCTATTCTACCAGTTATATCCTCAAAAGACTCCAGTAGGTTTGTCAAACATGTTTTCCGTTGCATAAATTCATTTTGACTTTGTCTAATCCCATTGATATTTTCTAAGTGTCCTGTTATCTACATCCTTTATAATAGACTTTAGCATTTTCCCTACTACTGATGTCTGTAGTTCCCTGTTTTCTCTCTCACTCCTTTTTTAAATAGTGGGGGTACATTTGACACCCTCCAATCTGCAGGAACTGTTCCATTATCTATAGAATTTTGGAAGATGACAGCCGATGCATCCACTATTTCCATGGCTACCTCTTTTAGTACTCTGGGATGCAGATTATCAGGTCCTGGGGATTTATCATCTTTCAGTCCCATTAATTTCTCCAGCACTATTTTTTTACTAATACTAATTTCCTTTAATTCCTCCTTCTCACCAGACCCTTGGTTCCCTAGCATATCTGGGAAATTATTTGTGTCCTCTTCCGTGAAGACAGAACCAAAGTATTTGTTTAATTTCTCTGCCATTTCCTTGTTCTCAATTATAAATTCTCCCATTTCTGACTGTAAGGGACCTACATTTTGTCTTCACTAATCTTTTTACATACTTGTGGAAGCTTTTACAGTCCACTTTTATGTTCCTTGCAAGTTTATTCTCATACTCTATTTTTCCCCTCTAATCAATCACTTGGACCTTTTTTGCTGAATTCTAAACTGCTCCCAATCCTCAGGCTTGCTACTTTTTCTGGCTTTGGCTCCACACTGTGGCCAGACTACACTAAAACCCACATTGGGAGAGAAACTCACTGAAATCAGACCACAGCACAATTGCATCTGCAGCACTCTGCTAAGGCCTGAGCTGGGATTGCAGCTTTTTGAGTAACATACAGATGGCATATCTCAAACACAGGCTGCAACTACTTCAGCAATAATAAGTGAAGATAATGAAGCAGTCCGAGCCCACATGCAGCAAGACCTGGACAACATCCAGGCTTGGGCTCATAAGTGGCAAGTAACATTCGCTCCAGACAAGTGCCAGACAAAGACCATTTCCAACAAGAGCGAGTCCAACCACCTCCCCTTGACATTCAACGGCATTACCATCGCCGAATCCCCCACCATCAACATCCTGGGGGTCACCATTGACCACAAACTTAACTCGACCAGCCGCATAAATACTGTGGCTACATGAGCAAGTCAGAGGCTGGGTATTCTGCGGCGAGTGACTCACCTCCTGACTCCCCATAGCCTTTCCACCATTTACAATGCACAAGTCAGGAGTGTGATGGAATACTCTCCACTTGCCTGGATGAGTGCAGCTCCAACAACACTCAAGAAGCTCGACACCATCCAGGACAAAGCAGCCCGCTTGGTTGGCACCCCATCCGCCACCCTAAACATTCACTCCCTCCACCATCGATGCACCGTGGCTGCAGTGTGTACCATCTACAGGATAGAAACATAGAAACATAGAAAATAGGAGCAAGAGTGGGCCATTCAGCCTTTCGGGCCTGCTCCGCCATTCAAAATGATCATGGCTGATCGTCTAACTCAGTACCCTGTTCCCGCTTTATCCCCATATCACTGGATTCCTTTAGCATTAAGAAATATATATCTCCTTCTTGAATACATCCAATGACTTGGCCTCCACTGCCTTCTGTGGCAGAGAATTCCACAGGTTCACCACCCTCTGAGTGAAGAAATTTCTCCTCATCACGGTTCTAAATGGCATACCCCGTATCCTGAGACTGCGACCCCTGGTTCTGGACTCCCCAGCCTTCGGGAACATCCTCCCTGCATCTAGTCTGTCTAGTCCTGTTAGAATTTTATATGTTTCGATGAGATCACCTCTCATTCTTCTGAACTCTAGTGAATATAGGCCTAGTCGACCCAATCTCTCCTCATACATCAGTCCTGCCATCCCAGGAATCAGTCTGGTAAACCTTCGTTGCACTCCCTCAATGGCAAGGATAAGGAGACCAAAACTGCACACAATATTCCAGATGTGGTCTCACCAAAGCCCTGTATAACTGCAGTAAGACATCCCTGCTTCTGTACTCAAATCTTCTTGCAATGAAGGCCAACATACCATTCGCCTTCCTAACTGCTTGCTGCACCTGAATGCTCGCTTTCAGCGACTGGTGCACAAGGACACCCAAGTCTCGTTGCACCTCCCCTTTTCCCAATCTATCACCATTCAGATAATAATATGCCTTTCTATTTTTATAACCAAAGTGGACAACCTCACATTTATCCACGTTATGCTGCATCTGTCATGTTCTTGCCCACTCACACAACTTGTCAAAATCACATTGGAGCCTCTTTGCATCCTCCACACAGCTCACATTCCACCCCAGCTTTGTGTCGTCTGCAAACTTGGAAATGATACATTCAGTTCCCTCATTCAAATAATTGGTATATATTTTGAATAGCTGGAGCCCAAGCACTGATCCCACTAGTCACTGCCTGCCACCCGGAAAAAGACCCGTTTATTCCTACTCTCTGTTTCCTGTCTGTCAACCAATTCTCAATCCATGCCAGTATATTCCCCCCAATCCCATGTGCTTTAATTTTTCACACTAACCTCTTGTGTGGGACCTTATCAAAAGCCTTCTGAAAATCCAAGTACACCACATCCACTGGTTCTCCCCTATCTATTCTACTAGTTACATCCTCAAAAAACTCCAGTAGATTTGTTAAGCATGATTTCCCTTTCATAAACCCATGCTGACTTTGTCCAATCCCCTTAATGCCTTCCAAGTGTTCTGTTATCACATCCTTTATAATAGAAGCTAGCATTTTCCCCACTACTGATGTTAGGCTAACTGGTCTGTAATTCCCTGTTTTTTCTCTCCCTTTTTTAAATAGCGGGGTTACATTTGCCACCTCCAATCTGTAGGAACTGTTCCAGAGTCTATAGAATTTTGGAAGATGATCACCAATGCATCCATTATTTCCAGGGCCACTTCCTTTAGTACTCTGGGATGTAAATTATCAGGCCCTGGGGATTTGTCAGCCTTTAGCCCCATTAATTTCCCTAGCACTATTTTTTTACCAATACTGGTTTCCTTCAGTTCCTCCCTCTCACTAGACCCTTGGTTCCCTAACACTTCTGGGAGGTCATTTGTGTCTTCCTTTGTGAAGACAGAACTAAAGTATGTGTTTAATTGTTCTGCCATTTCTTTGTTCCCCGTTATAATTTCTCCCATTTCTGACTGTAAGGGACCTACATTTGTCTTCACTAATCTTTTTCTCTTGACATATTTATAGAAGCTTTTACAGTCAGTTTTTATGTTCCCTGCTAGTTTACTCTCAGACTCTATTTTTCCCCTCTTAATCAATCTCTTTGTCCTCCTTTGCTGAATTCTAAACTGCTCCCAATCCTCAGGCTTGCTGCTTTTTCTGGCAATTTTATATGTCTCCTCTTTGGATCTAATACTATCCCTAATTTCTTTTGTAAGCCACAGTTCAGCCACCTGCACTGCAGCAATGCACGAAAGCTTATTCGACAGCACCTCCCAAACCCGCGACCTCTACCACCTAGAAGGACAAGGGCAGCAGGCGCATGGGAACACCACCACCCGCACGTTCCCCTCCAAGTCACACACCATCCCGACTTGAAAATATATCTCCGTTCTTTCATTGTCACTGGGTCAAAATCCTGGAATGCCCTACCTAACAGCACTGTGGGAGAACCTTCACCACACGGACTGCAGCAGTTCAAGAAGGCAGCTCACCACCACCTTCTCAAGGGCAATTAGGGATGGGCAATAAATACCGGCCTTGCCAGCGACACCCACATCCAATGAATGAATTTAAAAAAAGAGCCATACAGTATAGGTGGCACAATACTGAAGCTACCTAGTGGTACACAAACTAAGGACTATTATTAATTCCCTATCAACTTTGGTGCTGGGGAAGGGAACACATTTCCCTTCTCAGGCATCCAATGTCAGCATCAAGCACTTCCGAGTTAAGTGTAATATAACCAGCTGTAAAGTAAAATTCCCTCTACTCTGCCACTCCCCCAACAAGTGCCTTTTTAATTTCAAACACCACCAATCATCGGAATTAATCGAAATAGAAAATGACCATTCCAAATGAGCTAGTCCCAAAGTTCAAAAAATACCACACAATATCTGGTCAAAATAACTATCCAGCTTCTTCTTCAACCTGCTCTGTATCCTTTCCAAAGCCGTACAGAGGACATTGGAGTGTAAACCGGGCAGGCAGTGGGCAGAGTGAGCCCAATGATCACCCATTATAGAAGTGAGTAAGCAGACAGATTATGAAGGGGTAACATTCAAGTCACTGACTTTCCCCTCCTGAAAATTTCTGTTGGGCTTTGAAGCAAATGTCAGCAGCTGAGAACTAATATCAACACAGAGTAAGGCATTAATATTTTACTTTAAAAACAAAACCAGAACAACATGAGGGAACAATTTTGATGTGGAGCAGACAATGGGAAGACAGTGGGTGGAGCGAGCCCAACACCTGCCCGATGCAGCTCGCCACTTTCGTGGTCAGGCCTCATCGAAATGAAAGAGGAAAGCTGCCAGATCTAAACGAGCACTAATAGGCAGCTCGCTGATTGGGGGAAGGGAGAAATTGGATGGCTCATCTACAGGGCCGGAGCAGCAGAGGTTCAGCAAACCATTAAAGGGGAGGGCTAGGCTGATCAAGGAGGAAGGCAAAAGGTAAGGCAACAGTCGGCAGCACTCTTGTGGAGGAGCAGAAAAAGTAATGTGCTCATCCTAGCCCCAGAAATTGCTCCACAAACCATCCAGAAACCGTTTTGTGAGTGGATTCCAGCAATCCCGTTAAGGAAAGCTGCTTTGGCACATGCTCCACACTGTGCCAGTGGGCAGGTCTTGCGCAGCTTGGGTGCCGTGTCTTTACTGACGAAAATAGTATCTGGGTCCTAGTCACGTATTAGGACCTCGATTAGCATACAGTAACGAGGCTCCTGCCTATTTCCAGCAGGAGCCCTAGCCACTTATTTCGAGGACTGGCTTAAATTGGCAGCAGGTGATAGATGGCACGAAGGTTTTTTTTCGCAATTTTGGTCTCATTACTCGCCCTGTTCCTACTGAAAAATGGGACAGTGGTGAGACAAAAATTACCCCATGGGTTTAGAATATTTGTACCTCATTACTCTCAACAGACTATAATAAAAGTAATTTGCTCTGTGCTCATTGTTCAAATGTCCTCTGATCTTGGCTTAAATATGGCTCTGGGAACTCTGGTTCTGTATAGCAGTGCAATTGGAATCTATTAAAATTTGCAAGTAACACAGTGCATGGGAGCAAAACAATTTATGTGCCTCAGTATAACTGAGTACCAATAAATATTCCAATGCCAAAGTTGTGCCATAATGTGGAACGAATAACAAACAGATCTTAATCGATGCCTGTGCTGGTTGAATGTGCTATATTTATAATAAATTCGCAGCATGCAGCGTACAGCCTCATGTCCTACACAGGTCTACACTAGTAATGGAACCACAAATTCAATCATCACTGAAAAATCATATTGGCCCAGAATTTGTTGGGAAAATAATGGCGGGTTCACAAGGCACGCCGTTATTAGTGTGTAAAAACCACAGCAATTTCTGGCAAGGAAGAGATACGGCGTGATTGCAAATCGCCACAAATTGCCGTACGAATAGCACCACTCCGCCATTAGCCTCGGAAAAGGGGGAGCTCATCGTCAAGCTCCCTGTGAGTTTCAGAAATCGCTGCATTTGCCCTGTTAAAACGAACTGAACTCACGGCAAAAAGTTAGGGCTGATACTTAACGACGTAAGGACCCTTTTAATGATGAAATTTATGTTCCTGCAATGCCACACAACCTCACCGGTTCAGAAAGGGAACAATTGAAACTATGGAGTCTCATTCCTGCAGGTTCCTAGGGGTTTTTTAAATTTAAAATTTTTTTAAAAATTCTCACTTTTCCTTTGTCTCATTTCTTTCGCTCCCTTAAGCCAATCTTTCTTTCCCTCTCTTTATTTCTCTTTCTGTATCTAATTCATCCTATTTCCTTCTCTGTAGTTCCTCTGTTTCTTTCTCTATCCTTAAATTGCATTGGTTGAGGAGATAGACTGTTGGTCCCATCGTTCACCAAGGTCCAAGGTGCCCTGTTATCAGTTCACACTCCCAGCAATTTGTGGTGCAAAGATTTTTCGATCTGAAGGGTGGGGAAAAAAATCTAACATACGGGAAATGCCACAAGATGTTGCTCCAGCAAAATCTGGGCTACAATAAACAACAAAATCATTACATTTTAATATGCGGGTATGGACTGCTTCAATATCTAAGGAATTGCGAATGGAACTGAACACTGTGCAAATCATCAGTGAACAGCTCCGTTTCTGACCTTATGATGGAGGGAAAGTCATTGATGAAGCAGCTGAAGATAGTTGTGCCCAGTACACTGCCCCGAGGAACTCCTGCAGTGATATTAATATGTAATTAATAATTTGAATTATTAATTACATATTTTTAATTACAATTAAAAAGACATAACATAAGTGTTACAGAATTCCCTCTAAATTTTACTGAGATCTCAAATCAGATTGATAACGGTGCCCTCTGCTGGCTACCTAATTTGCCTCAATAATAGATCTTAATCTGTAGAATTTGATTAAATATCTTCTAAAAATTGAAATAGTTTAAAACAGTGGGATGGCCATCATCCACCAATAATTTAGTTGCCTATTCAAACAATTCCAGTAGATTTCTGAGGCCTGACTTTTAAATCCATCCTGACTTTTTATGGGCTCCATACTCTTGATACACATTGATAGCATCTTTTTTATAAATTCATCCTCGGCATGTGTCACTGGCAAGGTTGTAATTTATTGAGCATCCCTAATTGCCCTTGAGAAGGTGGTGGTGAGCCGCCTTCTTCTCGAACTGCAGCAGTCCATGTGGTTAAGGAACTCCCACAATGCTGTTAGGTAGGGAGTTCCAGGAATTTGACCCAGCGACGATGAAGGAACGGCGATATATTTCCAAGTCGGGATGGTGTGTGACTTGGAAGGGAATTTGCAGGTGATGGTGTTCCCATGTGCCTGCTGTGCTTGTCTTTCTAGGCGGTGGAAGTCACGGGTTTAGGAGATGCCGATGAACAAACCTTGGCGAGTTGCTGCAGTGCATCCTGTAGATGGTACACACTGCAGCCACAGACCGCCAATGGTGGAGGGAGTGAATGTTTAGGCTGGTGGATGAGGTGCTAATCAAGTGGACTGCTTTCTCCTGGATGGTGTCGAGCTTCTTGAGTGTTGTTGGAGTTGCACCCATCCGGGCAAATGGAGAGTATTCCATCACACTCCTGACTTGCGCCTTGTAAATGGTGGAGAGGCATTGGGACGTCAGGAAGTGAGCCACTTGCTACAGAATACCCAGCCTCTGACTTTTTCCAGTAGCCACAGCATTTATGTGGCTGATCCAATTGAGTTTCTGGTCAATGGTGACCGCCCCCCCCCCCCAGGATGTTGATGGTGGGAGACTCGACGATGGGAATGCCATTGAATGTCAGGAAGAGGTGATTAAGCTCTCTCTTGTTTGAGATCATCAATGTCTGGCATTTATGTGGTATGAATGTTACTTGCCACTCAACCTAAGCCTGGATGTTGTCCAGGTCTTGCTGCAAGCGGGTATGAGCTGCTTCATTATCTGAGGAATTATGAATGGAGCTGAATACTGTGCAAATCATCAGTGAACCACTTCTGACCTTATGATAGAAGGAAAGACATTGATGAAGCAGCTGAAGATAGTTGTGCCCAGGACACTGCCCCGAGGAACTCCTGCAGTGATGTTCTGGGACTGAGATGATTGATCACCAACAACAATCTCCAAGCATAGATGCATTTAAGGGGAAGCTAGATAAGCACATAAGGAAGAAAGGAATAGAAGAGTATCCTGATAGGGTTAGATGAAGTAGGGAGGGAGGAGGTTCATGTGGTGCAAAATCGCTGGCATGGACCAGTTGAGCCGATGGCCTGTTTTTGTGCTGTACTTTCAATATAACTCAATGTAACCACAACCAAATTGTTAAATGCCATTCAGCATTTTCCTCATAGGTGAAATTAAACTAACTGATTCATAGTTTTAAAATTGTTTTTTTAATATTAGGATCACCTGTCATTTGTTAAAGCTTATTGTTCATTGTATTCTGCCAGGTATCCCACAAGTGTTTAACTTGGACAGAAGTTGGGTACTTTTTAGCAAATATCTAGACACTTCAGTGGCTGTATTCAGAGGTGATACCACTGCAATATGGCAGAAGGGCATATGCACAAAAAATTCTATTGTAGATTATACTGTTCAAACATTTCAGTGGTCATGTGAATTGAAGTTAATTTTACTTAATTTTTAAGAGCTGAATTGAATCATCTCTTATGAATTGCAGTGTTATTATTACAGCACATCCCATATAAAAGAGAGGGTGTTAAGTAATTGGGTTATTTTTGCCCTTTTTTTAACTACAAATATTTTTGGCTTCAGTTTTCAAGATTCCTACATTCTTACATTCTGAAGAGTGTTTTCTATTGCTCTGATAGCTAGATAAAATCCGTAGCATGCCCAGGAAATGAAGAACCCTTCACAAATTGTCTCAGCTGCTGTTCTATCCTGCATCTTCATGGGACCCTCCTGGTCTTCAGAAGACTGTAGAATAATATTACACTAGAATTTGTTTTAGGATTTAACTGCCAAACACAAGGAGGGTGCATTTCCTTGTGGCTTCTTCCACTCCACCACCATAACTTTGGTGGAGACCCCATTTACGTGCACAAATGGGATTTCCACCAAATTCGCACCGAAGTTACGGCAGCGAAACAGGAAAAGCCCCGAGAAAAATCACCCCCATAATTATTAAACTTTTGTGGATAGCATTTTGGTAACGCTCTCCTGATCTCCCGCAGTACGTTCAGCAGAAGATCGACGAAACCCCCAGAAAAGGTGAAAATGGCCAGTTTTAGCCATTTACACAAAGTCTCCAGGGGTTCTGTGTAAGCTTTGTTGGAAGATTAGGAGAACCCATGGTGATTCCAGGCACAATAGAATAAGCAAATAGGAGTAAAGCAACATACATTTTACCATAGTTAAACTTTGCCAGTTACTCATATAATAGAAAATAATAAATAGTTTGCAACTTTTGATGTTATAATTAATCTTCATACATGGAATTTTTTTCCTGTTCTTACAAACAGAAGAAGTTCAAGGCAAATTTTTTTGAAGACTCCCTGGGACCATAAATCCACAGGATGAGGGGCACCGCCTGGCGTAAGTGTCAGATTCACCTACCAGGGACCTCTGCCACTGACCCTGTCAAAGTTCATAGATTGAGACAAAGGTCCCTAAATTTCAATTCTAATGCCACGCACCTGTGCCTTTGGGGACGCATCTAGAGCAGCATAAAGGCTGCAGGGTGCTGCTAAAATTGTTGGTTCTTGGAGGGGATGCCGGTTCCCCATTTGGAAAGAAGTGCAAAGTTGCTCGTTGGCCCCATTTGTAGGGGAGCAAGGCGCCAAAATGAACAAAAACTATTCTGCCTCTTTCACATGGGTCCAAGCCACAAACCAGACCTGGACCTTTAGGTAGGCCCCAAAGCTGCCAATCGGTGGCCTGGTACACTTGGTCTCATCAGGCATTCTACTGCCAATGACATGCTCAGCTGATGGGAGGCTGTAAATAGCAGGGTAGATAAAGGGGAACCAGTGGATGAAGTACATTTGGACTTTTTTTTTATTCGTTCATGTGATGTGGGTGTCACTGGCGAGGACAGCATTTATTGTCCATCCCTAATTGCCCTTGAAAAGATGGTAGTGAGCGGCTTTCTTGAACCGCTGCAATCCGTGTGCTGAAGGTTCTCCCACAGTGCTGTTAGGTAGGGAGTTCCAGGATTTTGACCCAGCAACGATGAAGGAATGGCGATATATTTCCAAGTCGAGATGGTGTGTGACTTGGAGGGGAATATGCAGGTGCTGTTGTTCCCATGTGCCTGCCTCCCTTGTTCTTCTAGGTGGTAGAGGTCGCGGGTTTGGGAGGTGCTATCGAAGAAGCCTTGGCGAGTTGCTGCAGTGCATTCTGTAGATGGTACACACTGCAGCCACTGTGCACTGGTGGTGAAGGGAGTGAATGTTTAGGGTGGTGGATGGGGTACCAATCAAGTGGGCTGTTTTGTCCTGGGTGGTGTCGAGCTTCTTGAGTGTTGTTGGAGCTGCACTCATCCAGGCAAGTGGAGAGTATTCCATCACACTCCTGACTTGCGCCTTATAGATGGTGGAAAGACTTTGGAAAGTCAGGAGACGAGTCACTCGCCGCAGAATACCCAGCCTCTGACCTGCTCTTGTAGCCACAGTATTTATGTGGCTGGTCCAGTTAAGTTTCTGGTCAATGGTGACTCCCAGGATATTGATGGTGGAGGATTCAGTGATGGTAATGTCGTTGAATGTCAAGGGGAGGTGGTTAGACTCTCACTTGTTGGAGATGGTCATTGCCTGGCGCTTGTCTGGAGCGAATGTTACTTGCCACTTATCAGCCTAAGCCTGGATGTTGTCCAGGCCTTACTGCATGCAGGCACAGACTGCTTCATTATCTGAGGGGTTGCAAATGGAACTGAACACTGTGCAATCATCAACAAACATCCCCATTTCTGACCTTATGACGGAGCGAACATCATTGATGAAGCAGCTGAAGATGGTTGGGCCTAGGACACTGCCCTGAGGAACTCCTGCAGCATTGTCCTGGGGTTGAGATGATTGGCCTCCAACAACCAGCACCATCTTCCTTTGCACTAGTTATGAATCCAGCCACTGGAGAGTTTTCCCCGATTCCCACTGACTTCAATTTTACTAGGGCTACTTGGTGCCACACTCAGTCAAATGCTGCCTTGATGTCAAGGGCAGTCACTCTCACCTCATTTCTGGAATTCAGCTCTTTTGTCCATGTTTGGACCAAGGCTGTAATGAGGTCTGGAGCCGAGTGGTCCTGGCAGAACACAAACTGAGCATCGGTGAGCAGGTTATTGGTGAGTAAGTGCCACTTGATAGCACTGTCGATGACACCTTCCATCACTTTGCTGATGATCAAGAGGAGACTGATGGGGCGGTAATTGGCCGGATTGGATTTGCCCTGCTTTTTGTGGACAGGACATACCTGGGCAATTTTCCACATTGTCGGGTAGATGCCAGTGTTGTAGCTGTACTGGAACAGCTTGGATAGAGGCGTGGCTAGTTCTGGAGCACAAGTCTTCAGCACTACAGCTGGGATGTTGTCGGGGCCCATAACCTTTGCTGGATCCAGTGCACTCAGCCGTTTCTTGACATCACATGGAGTGAATAGAATTGGCTGAAGACTGGCTTCTGTGATGGTGGGGATATCAGGAGGAGGCCGAGACAGAGCATCCACTCGGAACTTCTGGCTGAAGATGGTTGCAAACACTTCAGCCATGTCTTTTGCGCTCACGTTGCTGGACTCCGCCATCATTGAGGATGGGGATGTTCACAAAGTCTCCTCCTCCCGTTAGTTGTTTAATTGTCCACCATCATTTACGACTGGATGTGGCAGGACTGCAGAGCTTTGATCTGATCCGTGGGTTGTGGAATCGCTTAGCTCTGTCTATAGCATGCTGCTTCCGCTGTTTAGCATGCATGTAGTCCTGAGTTGTAGCTTCACCAGGATGGTACCTTATTTTTCGGTACGCCTGGTGCTGCTCCTGGCATGCTCTTCTACACTCCTCATTGAACCAGGGTTGATCCCCTGGCTTGTTGGTAATGGTAGAGTGAGGAATATGCCGGGCCATGAGGTTACAGATTGTGCTGGAATACAATTCTGCTGCTGCTGATGGCCCACAGCGCCTCATGGATGCCCAGTTTTGAGCTGCTAGATCTGTTCTGAGTCTATCCCATTTAGCCCGGCGGTAGTGCCACACAACACGTTGGATGGTGTCCTCAATGTGAAGACTGGAATTCATCTCCACGAGGACTGTGCGATGGTCACTCCTACCAATACTGTCAAGGACAGATGCATCTCGCGACAGGTAGATTGGTGAGGAAGAGGTCAATTAGGTTTTTCCCTCGTGTTGGTTCGCTCACCACCTGCCGCAGGCCCAGTCTGGCAGCTATGTCCTTCAGGACTCGGCCAGCTCCGTCAGTTGTGGTGCTACTGAGCCACTCTTGGTGATGGACATTGAAGTCCCCACCCAGAGTACATTCTGTGCCCTTGCTCAACATGGAGGAGGACTGATTCATCAGCTGAGGGAGGGTGGTCGGTGGTAATCAGCAGGAGGTTTTCTTGCCCATGTATGACCTGATGCCATGAGATTTCATGGGGTCCGGAGTCAATGTTGAGGACTCGCAGGGCCACTCCCTCCTCACTGTATATCACTGTACCGCCACCTCTCATGGGTCTGTCCTGCCTATGGGATGGTGATGGAAGAGTCTGGGACGTTGGCTGAAAGGTATGATTCTGTGAGTATGGCTATGTCAGTCTGTTGCTTGACTAGTCTGTGGGACAGCTCTCCCAATTTTGGCACACATCCCCAGATGTTAGTGAGGAGGACTTTGCAGGGTCGACTGGGCTTGGTTTGCCTTTGTCATGCCCAGTGCCTAGTGTCCAATGCCGGGTGGTCCGTCCGGTTTTATTCTTATTGTGATTGTGACTTTCTGTAGCGAGATCGTACAACTGAGTGGCTTGCTAGGCCATTTCCGAGGGCGACTAAGAATCAATCACATTGCTGTGGGTCTGGAGTCACATGTAGGCCAGACCTGGTAAGGATTTTCAAAAGGCATTTGATAAGGTGCCACATAAAAGGTTGTTTTGCAAGTTAAGGCCTCATGGGGTTGCGGGTAACGTATTAGCATGGAGAGAGGATTGGTTAATGGACAGAAAACTAGAGATTCGGGATAAACGGGTCATTTTCAGGTTGGCAGCTTATAACTAGTGGGGTAACACAAGGATCGGTGATTGGGCCTCAGCTATTTACAATCTATTTTAATGATTTGGATGAAGGGACCGAGTGTAGTGTATCCAAGTTCCCTGATGATACAAAGCTAGGTGGGAAAGTGAGCTGTGAGGAGGACACAAAGAGTCTGCAAAAGGATATAAGAGAGGTTAAGTGGGTGAGCAAGAAGGCAGATGGAGTATAATGTGGGGAAATGTGAGGTTATTCACTTTGGTAGGAAGAATAGAAAAACAGAATATTTTTAAATGCTGAGAAACTATTAAATGTTGGTGTCCAGAGAGACTTGGATGTCCTAGTATCAGAAACACAAAAAGTTAGCATACAGTACAGCAAGCAATTAGGAAAGCAAATGGCATGTTGGCTTTTTTTGCAAGGGGTTGGAGTACAAGAGTAAGGAAGGCTTACTACAATTGTACAGGGTTTTGGTGAGACCTCACCTGCAGTACTGCATACAGTTTTGATCTCCTTATCTAAGGAAGGATGTACTTGCCTTAGAGGCGGTGCAACAAAGGTTCACTAGATTAATTCCGGGGATGAAGGGGTTGTCCTATGAGGAGAGGTTAAGTAGAATGGGCCTATACTCTCTGGAGTTTGGAAGAATGAGAAGTGATCTCATTGAAATATATAAGATTCTGAGGAGGCATGAAAGGGTAGAGGATGAGAGGTTTGTTTCCCCTGGCTGGAGAATCTAGAACTAAAGAATGGGTTCGGCCATTTAAGACTGAGATGAGGAGGCATTTCTTCACTCAGAATGTTGTGAATCTTTGGAATTCTCTACCCCAGAGGGTTGTGGATGTTGAGTCTGAGTATATTCAAGGTTGAGATAGATAAATTTTTGGACTCTAGGGGAATCAAGGGATATGAGGAACAGGCGGGAAAATGGAGTTGAGGTTGAAGATCAGCCATGAACTTGGCGGAGCAGGCTCGAGGGGCCGTATGGCCTACTCCTGCTCCTTTTTCTTCTGTTCTTATGAAGCCAGGTATCTGGTAACTTACAACAATGGGAATCCCTGCACTTGACCCCATCCTTTCCCAAACTGTTGGCCTTATAAGGGGCAGGCAGAAGCTCCATCCCTCATAGGGCTCTGCAAAATCTTCAACAGAAGGCTGAAACCAGCATATCCGAATCCTGGTCAATTTTTAACAACAACAACGTGCCTTTATATAGAGCTTTTAATGTAGGATAATGTCCCAAGATACTACACAGAGGGATAATTGGACAAATAAATGGATGCTGAGCCAAAGAAGAAGCTATTAGGAGGGATAACTAAAAGCTCGATCAAAGAGCTGGGTTTTAAGGAGTGTTTTAAAGGGGGAGAGGCCGATAAAAAGGCAGAGAGAATTAGGAAAGGAATTCCAGAGCTTAGGGCCTAGATGGCTAAAGGCACAGCCACCTATGGTGGGGCAAAAGGAGGAGGGGAAGCATGAGAGGCCAGTGTCAGAGGAACGCAGAGTTTAGGGGACAGTTGTAGGACTGGATGAGGTTGTGGAGATAGGGAGAAGTGAGGCCACGAGGAGTTGAAGCATGAAGATGAGAATTTTAAATTGGAGGCATTGGATGGGAGCAAACGTAGGTCACGGAGCACATTCGTTCATGGAATGTGGGCATCGCTGGCGAGGCCAGCATTTATTGCCCATCCCTAATTGCCCTCGAGAAGGTGATAGTGAGCCGATTTCTTGAATCGCTGCAGTCCGTGTGGTGAAGGTTCTCCCACAGTGCTGTTAGGAAGGGAGTTCCAGGATTTTGACCCAGCGACAATGAAGGAACGGCGATGTATTTCCAAGTCGGGATGGTGTGTGACTTGGAGGGGAACATGCAGGTGGTGTTGTTCCCATGTGCCTGCTGCCCTTGTCCTTCTAGGTGGTAAAGGTCACGGGTTTGGAAGGTGCTGTCGAAGAAGCCTTAGCGAGTTGCTGCAGTGCATCCTATGGATGGTACACACTGCAGCCATGGTGCACCGGTGGTGAAGGGAGTGAATGTTTAGGGTGGTGGATGGGGTGCCAATCAAGCGGGCTGCTTTGTCCTGGATGGTGTCGAGCTTCTTGAGTGTTGATGGAGCTGCACTCATCTAGGCAAGTGGAGAGTATTCCATCACACTCCTGACTTGTGCCTTGTAGATGGTGGAAAGGCTTTGGGGAGTCAGGAGGAGAGTCACTCGCCGCAGAATACTCAGCCTCTGACCTGCTCTTGTAGCCACAGTATTAATATGGCTGGTCCAGTTAAGTTTCTGGTCAATGGTGACCCCCAGGATGTTGATGGTGGGGGATTCGGCGATGATAATGTCGTTGAATGTCAAGGGGAGGTGGTTAGACTCTCTCTTGTTGGAGATGATCATTGCCTGGCACTTGTCTGGCGCGAATGTTACTTGCCACTTATCAGCCCAAGCCTGGATGTTGTCCAGGTCTTGCTGCATGCAGGCTCGGACTGCTTCATTATCTGAGGGGTTGCGAATGGAATTGAACACTGTGCAATCATCAGCGAACATCCCCATTTCTGAACTTATGATGGAGGGAAGGTCATTTATGAAGCAGCTGAAGATGGTTGGGCCTAAGACACTGCCCTGTTCATAGAATCATAGAAAATTTACGGCACAGAAGGAAGCCATTCGGCTCATCGTGTCTGCGCCGGCTGAGAAACGAGCCACCCAGCCCAATCCCACTTTCTTGCATTTGGTCCGTAGCCCTGCAGGTCACGGCTCTTCCGGTGCACATCCAGGTATTTTTTAAATGAGTTGAGGGTTTCTCCCTCTACCACCCTCTCAGGCAGTGAGTTCCAGACCCCCCACCACCCTCTGGGTGAAAAAATCTTTCCTCATTTCACCTCCAATCCTTCTATCAATCAATTTAAATCTATGCCCCCTGGTTATTGACCCCTCCGCTAAGGGAAATAGGTCCTCCCTATCCACTCTATCCAGGCCCCTCATAATTTTGTACACCTCAATCAAATTACCCTTCAGCCTCCTCTGTTCCAAGGAAAACAACCCCAGCCTATCCAATCTGTCATCATAGCTAAAATTCTTCAGTCCTGGCAACATCCTCGTAAATCTCCTCTGCACCCTCTGTAATGCAATTACATCTTCCCTGTAATGTGGTGACCAGAACTGTGCGCAGTACTCAAGCTGTAGCCTAACTAGTGTTTTATACAATTCCAGCATAACATCCTTGCTTTTATATTCTATGCCTCAGCTAATAAAGGAAAGCAT
The DNA here is from genome assembly GCF_035084215.1 of Heptranchias perlo. Taxonomy (NCBI): domain Eukaryota; kingdom Metazoa; phylum Chordata; class Chondrichthyes; order Hexanchiformes; family Hexanchidae; genus Heptranchias; species Heptranchias perlo. The sequence goes on along the minus strand of NC_090325.1, from coordinate 104,788,629 downwards.
TCCATATGCCTTCTTAACCACCTTATCTACATGTCCTGCTACCTTCAGGGATCTATGGACATGCACTCCAAGGTCCCTCACTTCCTCTATACCTTTCAGTATCCTCCCATTTATTGTGTATTCCCTTTCCTTGTTTGCTCTCCCCAAATGTATTAACTCACACTTCTCCTGATTGAACTCCATTTGCCACTTTTCTGCCCATCTGACCAGTCCATTGATATCTTCCTGCAGTGCCTACAGCTTTCCTCCTCACTATCAACCACAGGGCCTATCTTTGTGTCATCCGCAAATTTCTTAATCATGCCCCCTACGTTTAAGTCCAAATCGTTAATGTCTACCACAAAAAGCAAAGGATCTAGTACCGAGCCCTGTGGCACCCCACTGGAAACAGCCTTCCAGTCGCAAAAACACCCATTGACCATTACCCTTTGCTTCCTGCCACTGAGCCAATGGATGAGCGGGACGATACAGGTTAGAATATGGGCAGTAGAATTTTGGATAAGTTGAAGTTTATGGAGGTAGGAGGTTGGGAGGCTGGTCAGAAGAGCATTGAAATAGCCAAGTCTGGAGATGACAAAGGCATGGATGAGGGTTTCAGCAACAGATGGGCTGAGGCAGGGGCAGAGATAATTGATGTCAGAGGTAGAAGTAGGCGGTCTTTGTGATGGAGAGGATATGGGATCGGAAGATTAGCTCGTAGTCGAAGAGGATGTCAAGGTTGCGAACAGTCTGGTTTAACCTGAGACAATGGAAGGGGAGGGCAATGGAATTGCTGGCAAGGGAATGGAGTTTATGGCAGGCGCCGAAGACAATGGCTTTGGTCTTCCCATTGTTTAACTGGAGGAAACTGTGGCTCACCCAAGACTGTATGTCAGATAAACAGTCAGACAACACAGCAACAGCAGTCAAGAGAAGTGGCGGAGAAGAAGAGCTGGGCATCATCCATGAATGTGTAGACCCCATGTCTTGGATGACGTTGCCATCAGGTAGCATGTAAGAGGAGGGGGCTACTTTTGATCTCTACTGGCTCATTTCCACCAGAGTTACCTACTTTTTGCACCTAAGTTTCTTTCAACTCCAGTTTTAGTATTTTATGTTTAAGAAAAATCTAGCGTGTATCATTTCAATTACATATTGAAACTGAATTATGATGCAAACAATCTTCTCCCCTATTGTTTCTAGGGCCCAACAGTAAATCACTATGGCTCAATGCTTCGTATGAGATTGACATCGTGAGTTAAATATGTTAATATGCTGCTTTCTAAAGCCCAGGAATTGTTTGCCTTTTTAACTTATATCAGTCTCCCTGAGTGTAATAGTGTCCCCGGTTGGTGTAAAGCTGAACAGCCTGAGGCCTATGTTCTCAATTATATTTACTACAGTCACCCTGAGGATTTCTGCAAATCAACTAGAGAACCATGTTGAAAAAGAACTCAATTCAGTACTAAATTATTTATTTCAGCCTACTTGATAAAAAGCTCTCCTGATGACTTTTCAAGATGTATTTGCCCTTTAACACAATCTAATAACTTGCAGGGACACAACAGCATAACAGCATATAATTACATTCACCTCACAATAAAACTGCTCAGCATATAATGTCTGAAAGCAGAATTGGTTTCTGTGGATCGTAGGCAGTGGCAAGGGTGGCTGATGTCAGATCACCTTTCCCACAAGTCTGTGATTATTATCCAGTCAGTGGATTTTGTGTTTGAGAATATGTCTGGATTGAAACACAATTAGCTTCCAGTTTTTTCAGTCAGTGGGACTGATTAAAACTGTGCAGCAAATAGTTCGAATGCTCCTGAAAATCTACCTATTGGCTACTTTCTCAGAAAAGAACAAATTGGGAATAAAGGACTTTGAGCACTGACCTAACAGCAAAGTGAACTGCTGTGTGATGTTGCAACTTATGGGTTATGTAATCGACACCCATCAGTTGGTGAATACACCACTGCTCACTGCTGTTTCTCTATTCATTCCACACATATGGTTTGGGGCTTAAAATTTCTAAAGGCACCAATTGTGTGAAGTGTGCTGTGTCAGGAGCAGGTAAAAGTAATGGCAAAAGAAATACTTCACAAGAAAGCCTCCTGAAAGGTTTTATCCTAGAATATGGCAATTGGACATAGTAAGATAAAGTTGCTGGTCACAACACTGAAGCAATAAACTCTGTGGTTGCCAAAATTTGCATTGGGCCGACCACACAGGGTTTCATGAGATTGTCCCTATTAATTAGGCATACTGAGCTTCAGTCTTCCATTGGGCCTGTCAGAGTGGGGCAGGTAAGTGGGGGATAAATAGCATGTAGCTGCTGGTCTTAAAGTCTGCACCACAATTGCTATTTAAAGGGGTTCCTTGATTCTTGCCTGGCACAAATCTGGAAACCACTTGTGAAGGATGCAAAAACCTGAGGGAAGGATTGTAATCAATCTCAAAGGTGATCGATTATGTGCTGAGACCACAGTTTTTATTTTTTGCATGGAAACCCTTTTTTAAAAATATCCTCTTCAGCTTGATAAGGGCCTCTGGTGCCCTCAATTGGAGCGGCAGAGTCCATAGACATGCCTGCTTCGGTTAGTAGGGTTGTGGGTGCAAGCAGTCTACCTCTGGTGCAAGCATACTTCTTTTCATCCTTTTTCTGTCTGCTCCAAATAAAACTAAAAGAAAATAATATCCACTGGAATTAGCAGCTCTAGAATTAGCAATGATAAATTTTTGGTAAAAACCTCCAAAAAAAAGAAAATGCCAATAAAGCAATTCAGCTGTCACAAGTCCAAAGTTAAAAGGCCACTATCACAAATGGTTCAAATAAGCTGGTGCCTCTTTAAACACAGCTCCTGAATTTCCTTGGACTTTTGGCCACTGCGTCATCGTAACTTTGTCAAAAGTGCGGCGGAAGCCCTGCTCACACGTGTAAACGAGGTTTCCGCCTCACTTCCGACAAAGTCACAGCGGCAGAAAATCCGAGGAAGATCAGGCTCATAGATTTCCTTGGCTCAGAATATGTCTCATCCTGATTACTTGTTTTATATGGGCAGTCTAAGCGTGAAGTACATTTCCTGCGAGAAAATCAGGGCATCAATATAAGGGGCAAATTCAGCAGTCCTGTGTCCTAACAACAACAACTACTACTACTACTACTACTACTACTACTTGTATTTACATAGTGCCTTCAATGTAGTAAAACATCCCAAGTGTTTCACAGGAGCGATTATCATACAAAATTTGACACCGAGCCACATAAGGAGATATTAGGACAGGTGTCCAAAAAGCTCGGTCAAAGAGGTAGATTTTAATAAGCGTCCTGAAGGAGGAGAGAGAGGTAGAGGGGCAGAGTGGTTTAGGGAGGGAATTCCAGAACTTAGGGCCTATGCAGCTGAAGGCACGGCCGCCAATGGTGCAGCAATTAAAATCAAGGATGGGCAAAAGGCAAGAATTGGAGGAGTGCAGAGATCTTGAAGGGCTGTAGGGCTGGAGGAGATTACAGAGATAGTGAGGAGCAAGGCAATGGAGGGATTTGAAAACAAGGATGAGAGTTTTAAAATCAAGGTGTTCCCGGACCGGGATGATGCACAAGGGTGATGGGTGTACGGGACTTGATGTGAGTTAGGATATGGGCAGCAGAGTTTTGGATGAGCTCAAGTTCATGGAGGGTGGAAGATGGGAGGCCGGCCAGGAGAGCATTGATATAGTCAAGTTTAGAGGTAACAAAGACATGGATGAGGGTTTCAGCAGCAGCTGAGCTGAGGCAGGGGCGGAGATGGGTGATGTTACGGAGATGGGTGATGTTATGGAAGTAGGCGGTCTAGGGTATGTGGTCAGAAGCTCATCTCAGGGTCAAATAGGATACCACAGTTGCAAACGATCTGGTTCAGCCTCAGACAGTGGCCGGGGAGAGGAATGGAGTTGGTGACTAGGGAACGGAGTTTGTGGCCGGGACCGAAGATAATGGCTTCGGTCTTCCCAATATTTAGTTGGAGGAAATTTTTGCTCATCCAGTACTGGATGTCAGACAAGCAGTGTGACAAATCAGAGACAGTGGAGGGGTCAAGGGAGGTGGTGGTGAGGTAGAGCTGGGTGTCGTCAGCATACATGTGGAACCTGACATTATGTTTTCGGATGATGTCACCGAGGGGCAGCATTTAGATGAGAAATAGGAGGGGGCCAAGGATAGATCCTTGGGGTACTCCAGATTTAATGGTGTAAGAGAAGCAATTTCAGGTGATTCTCTCGCCACGACTGGATAAATAAGAATGGAACCAGGAGCCCGCCGTCCCACCCAGCTGGACGACAGAGGAGTGGCATTGGAGGAAGATAGTGGGTCAACCATGTCAAAGGCTGCAGACAGGTTGAGAAGGACGAGAAGGGGCAGTTTGCCACAGTCACAGTCATTTATGATGTCATTTGTGACTTTGATAAGGGCCATTTCCATACTGTGGCAGGGGTGGAAACTTGATTGGAAGGCTTCAAACATGGAGTTGCAGGAAAGATGGGAATGGATCTGGGAAGTGACAACACATTCAAGAACTCTGGAGAGGAAAGGGAGGTTGGAGATGGGGCGGTAGTTTTCAAGGTTGGGGGGCTGAAGGGTGGTTTTTTGAGAAGGAGGATGATGACGGCTGAAACTCATGAGGCAGGATTGCAGGTTGAAGAAGTGGGCCTACAGTGTTGGGAATATAGGACCACTGAATGAACCCTATAATTGTCTCTCACTCTTATCTATTTAGCTATTGCTTTATCTCTCGTATTATCTCTGTCTTTTCCTTTCTCATTATTCTCTTCACAGCCCAGGTGGCTGAGGATTTGCAATTGGTTTCTCTTATTTCCTCTTATTAGAAACCTTTAGTTTTTAATGGTAGGCTTTCACTATTGCTATGGTAGCTTTGCTTCCTCACATTCTCTTGGTTTGTCTCCAGGGAGAGAAAGAAAGAAAAAACTCTGGGATTTACCAACACATTACACGCATATTTGAAATTGAAGGCCCCAGATGGGAGACTGAAAACATTTTAACATTATGGAAAATTATAGGACATGCACCAAGATCCCTGATATGTGTGACCAACATGTCATGCTCTGTGATGGGAGTACTAAAGGTGAAAATATACCTCCATGTGTACGTCATCAAATCCTAGGCTCTAACTCCTATTGGCAAAATACGATCAGGTCAGTTCATTCAATGGGTTGATATGCCAGAAGGTGAGTCATTATTGCTGGAGTTTGGGCCTGTTATTTTATACAATGTCAAAAGCACAGCTACCTGCAAATTCTGCTTATATAATTCAGTTTAGGAATTTTCAGGTTGTTCTCTTTAAAACTAAACAGATTCAGGAGCAGAGATCAGTGCAGGATTTTTCAGACATTAATTTTAAGCTGTGAAACATGCCTTAAGATCTCTGAAGAAGGGAGCAAAGAAAACCTACAATGCCCTGGTTAGATCATACCTGGAATACTGTGTTCAGTTCTGGGCACAGCACCGTAGGAAGGACATATTGACCTTGGAGGGAGTGCAGTGTAGATTTACTAGAATGATACCTGGACTCCAAGGATTAAATTACGAGGAAAGATTACACAAATGAGGATTGTATTCCCTGGAATTTAGAAGATTATGGGGTGATTTGAATGAAGTTTTCAAGGTATAAAGGGGAACTGATAGGGTAGAGAGAGAAACTATTTCCGCTGGTTGGGGAGTCTAGGACTAGGGGACATAGCCTAAAAATTAAAGCCAGGACTTTCAGGAGTGAAGTTAGGAAAGACTTCCAAACACAAAGGGTGGTAGAAGTTTGGAACTTTTTTCCACAAACGGCAGTTGATGCTTGCTCAATTGTTAATTTTAAATCTGAGATTGATAGATTTTTGTTAACCAAAGGTATGAAGGGATATGGGGCTAAGGCGGGTATATGGAGTTAGGTCACAGATCAGCCATGATCTTATTGAATGGCGGAACAGGCTCGAGGGGCTAAATGGCCTACTTCTGTTTTTATGTAGCTTTACATCCCTGTGTTACTGATGATTTAAGACAGCAGCACCAAATCCTGCATTTACAATTAGTTGTTGGACCTTGTCGCTTTGTATGCAAAAGCTTAACGAAAAATCACTAAAAGATTTAGGATGATTGGGGAATTAAAAACTATTATAAGTTATGCATAGAGTATGCTGCGAAGGAAGGAAAAAAGTCAATACCAATCTGTTGTAGAATTCTCAACACTGTCAGCAATGCAACAATTTTCTTACATGAAAGCCACTGTGGAAATGAAAATCGGGAGCGATGTATAATGGGTGGCTGATTCGATATTGACCATTTTACACTATCGCACAAATTCAAAATTACAGCTCCTCTGTATCTACCCTATCAAATCATTTTATCATTTTAAACACCTCAATTAGATCGCCCCACAACTTTCTAAACTAAAGGAAATACAAGCAAAGTCTATGCAACCTGTCCTCATATTTAACCCTTTAAGCCCTAGTATCATTCTGGTGAATCTGCACTGCACCCCTAGAAAAGGGAAAATGCAAAACCTAGAAAAATAACATCAAAAATGATGTGTGCCACAAATCTGCAATCAAATTACCATTTCAAATTGCAGCACTTAGCAATCATGAGTCTCCCTTTAAATGCTAACTGCCAATGGCCCTGATGACCCTCTCTGCAAGTCTCACTTTATATGAACAAAGCTGTAGCACAGCCCATTCCCAGATACCAGGGATAGAGAAAGTCATTTGAATTCTATTTCACAGGATTGAAATTTGGGTAATGACGGTTCAGTGTGCCTAGGTTTTTCATTTAATTTTTAAATTTGCCATTTGATCTTTCTTTGTTATTTTTTGTGAAATAGTAGATGTGAGTAAAAGATTATTAAAAATTCACAAGAAAATTGCACCATTTTTTACACAAGTGGTTCATTAGCTGGTTGGGAAGCATTAAAAAACATTATTGCAGGATCACTGTGATTATTTGCTAAGTTACTTCTAATGAAAACACATTGTTAGGAAGTACACTGTTTAAAACAGTGCATTCCTACAACTTTGTTAATTATGATGAAAAATGAACATTTTAGTCATTTCTTTAAATAAAAAAGGAAAACATGGCCTCTAATCAATGCCTAATTTATACAAATAGGGAACAGTTTTGAATCCCAATTCCAAAGCTTTGAATTCATTCAATTGGACCATGTTTAAGTTAAATGAGCTTAAGCTGTTAGTACAAAATCAACACTGTAATTGGCCTGTAACAACCTTGAAACCAAAAATCCGTGATCTCACTCTTCTGCTGGCAGAGTGGAAATCGCACCCCACCAGTGACTTGTGAGATTGACCCTGCCAGAGTTCCCTGGTCAGGCAATTTAAACATTTCCAACAGGTGCCCACACCAGTATTAGCGCATCACAGGCACTTTCTAGGAATTTCGTCCAATTTCTGGAAGAAAATGTAAATTTCCTTCCAGAATTTGAGAGAGACAAAATAATAATCAATTGATTATGATCCCACACCGTTCATAGTGGAGAATGTAGCACTAGCCAGCAGATTTCGGGAGAAGCCAGTAGGTCCAGGTGCAACTACAGAGGAAAGTTGAAATCGGGCCCTTTAAAAGGTGGCCAATTTCCCTGGGACTGAAATTCCAGCTTCGGAGTGTTTCAGGCTACGATCTCTGCCTGGAACATCCTTATGGGCCCCACCTCTGCTGCTCCACTGTACTAAACATCGGTATCTTGACGGCATCCAGCACATTTGGGCATGGGAGGCAGAAGCAGCTGAAATTTCCAGGGTTGATGTCATCCAATCGGTCCATCCTCCTGTTCTTACATTGAGCTGTAAGGGGGTGGATGCAACTACTGCCTGCCTCCACCCACACAGTAAATTGGTGCAGGGCAGAGACCCGGTGCTACTGGGTCCCACGACATGTCCTGCCCCTGTCTGCCCTCTCCCACCCCTCTTATGCCAGCAATCTGCTCAAGCCCAATGAAACTCAGGGCCCTTGTGTTTATTCCACCTGCAGGTTCAGGAAACACTCTGCAGCATGAAGTGGTAAGGAAACCAGCAGAAAAACAATGTGAATTCACAGAGGAATCTGATGTCCTTTTTATTTATTCCTTTTGAATTTTCAATTTAGCTTCAATCTTGCCTTTACTGGGTACATCAAGAAAAATTAAATTCAGCTCTTTTACAAAATTAAAAATAAAATAAAATTCGTTAGCACTTCCAATTCAACTGTTGTCCATTTTTTGAATTGATACAGGACTGCAAAATAAATTCAGTGAAAGAGATTGAGAAGTTACGGCAATTTCAGGAAAACATGATCAAATGTACCATATACACTCTACAAATCGTTCTGAATCAGAATGTTCAAGTTTAATAGCACAAAAGAGAATGCAATTGCTGCAATAAACTTAATGATTTAAGCACATCTTTTCACACAAACATTTATCTTCGATGGGCTGCAGTTACAACTAAGGCACTCCCCCTCCCCCGGTGAAGCTGTTGAACAGTCTGGCGGAAGACTCCTGCTCCATTCCAGATCCCCCCACGGCTGTCCTCACAGCTCCTGAACAAACATTTTTTTAAAATTACTTGGCCAAATCTTTAGGAGTCCAGGCCATGATCCCCACCTGAAGTCCACAACTGTCAGTTGGTTGACTGGTACGCCTGGGTTGACCATACACCTGGTCCAGAGGATGAGAACTCCAATGTTTGGAATCCCCTCCCTAGCCTCGCCCCATCTTACATCAATGACCTCGTAAAGGGCAGGTGGAGGTTCCGCCCCACATAGCCATTCCGGAAGCCTCGGTTCTGGACTGCGATCTGGGATAACCAGTTTCTAACCATTCTGGTGGACTCCCAGCCAAGTCACACTGGGAGTCCACCAGAATAGCTGCAGATTTTTGGGACCAAGGTAACTAAAAGCTAATTGTTCCGCTAGATGCATTTAACAGCACCAATAAAAACAATTTATAACTGGCTGTATGGTGCCACACCACAGTGGTGATTCAACATACCTGTCACGGAGTGATGGGTTTTGGGTTTGGACCTCTGATTTCCCCACAGTAGTAAGAGTTCATGCTTTACCTTGCTGTCACGGGACATACCAAATAAAGGTCAGACAATTCTACATGAATAGGGAAAATCAGAGGTCTGAGATCTTGGATATCTTTGTGTCAGAGCAACATAGAAACTAATCTCATTCCTTTCCTCTCAGTCAGGAATGGACAGGCCTAATGTTGGGTGGAGGAGCAGCTTAATGGAGAAAATAAAAGAAATTTCAGAAGTGGGCTTTTTTGTACTATTCAGGATATATAATCACTACCATTTTAGACAAAATTCATTGAAGTTGTACCATTTACATCAGAACACAAATCAGGATTGCTCTTAAGTCAAATCTGTGTGTCATATTTTTGGTGATCAACTATGATTATAAATACTCATTCACTAAACACATCAGTTGAATTAATTTTCTACAACAATGGCCCAGAAATTGCAAGGGCCGTGAATTAGATTTTTTCCCTCACCCATCAGATCATATTTTTACGCCGCAAATTGCTGAAAGTGCGAGCTGATAACGGCACAGCGAGGTCAATGGGACATCAGGGGCTTTGGTGAACGACGGGACTAACCATCTATCTCCTTAACCAATGAGATTTAAGGATAGAGAAAGAAATAGAGTGAACAACGGGGAAGGAAATAGGGTGAATTAGAGTCAAATTAGATACAGAAAGAGAAATGAAGAAAGGGAAAGAAAGAGAGTGGATAAAGAGAGAGAGAAAAAATGAAACAGAAAGGAAAAATAAGGAAAAAAATTAAATTAAAAAAAACCTATAGGAACAATTTACTACTTGCAGAAGTGAAACTCCACAGTTTCAATTGTTCCCTTTCTGGGCCTCCAGTGTTGAGTTTCATGTCAGGACCATAAATCACATCATTAACAGGGTCCTTACGACATGAAATACCAGCCCTAAATGGCTGTGCCGAGATTCATTGGTATTTATGACGCTAATCCAGCAATTTCTTGAAACTCCTCGGGAGGTTGATGGAGAGCTCCCATTTTTGTGAGGGTAACGGTGGAGCGGCACAAATCGTCCAGCAATTTGTGGCGATTCACAACTCATACGGATCTTTTTCTTGCCACAAATTGCTGGGGTTTTTTTACTAATAACGGCTTGCATTGTGAACACGCCATTAGTTTTCCAGCAATTTCTGGGCTATTTTTTTTAATTTCTTGCTTAATCATTCATATTTACTAACTTCTATTTTCTAAAACAAAATGGCTGCAGTTATTATTCCTAAGACTTCAAAAGCTAACAGCAGAGAAAAATGTAATTATCCTGTTTCCTGTCTAATTTTATTTTACAAGGGAATTTCTTTAGATTTTTAGAAATTTCTCTTAATTTTCCGAATCACCAACACTCCACAGGAGGTGGCCATTCAGTTCATCGTGTCTGTGCTAACTCTTTGATACAGCACTCCTAAACTAATTCAAATATCCTACTTCCTCTTCATAGCACTGAACCTTCAGCTGCTTTAATCCAATTTTCCCTTTTTGCTGCCTCAAATACTTCCATTGGCAAAGCATTCCATGAGCTGATAACTTTCTGCATAAAGAAATTACTCTTAACTTCATCCTCACTTTCTTAGGGGATTGAAGTTTTGTTCCTATGCACCAGTGGCACATGCCAGGGGCAGAGAGGACAGAAAATCAGGATCAAAGTCAGCCAGCTTGATGTGCTTTTGCCTCAGGTTTCCTGATGAGCATACACTGGGGGAAGAGGTGGCTTGCACTGTTACATTGCATAAGCCTCAACACAGCATTCATTCTGGATGTGCTACGCATGTGTCCTTTCTGCTCCAAGAATTTCAATGAGCTGTGTCCTTGGCCCTAGGCCAGTGCAGTGCGCCTTTATAAGTTGGAGCAAAGCACACTACTGTAGATGCACAGCAACCCTGACGTAGCTTTAAAGCTGTCCAAACTGATACTTTCATCAAATTAATCCTCATTTCTTGCTTTTTTTGGTTTCTTGGCATTGTACCATTGCTTGTTTACTTGGACTGGGTGCTTATACATTCCTTTGTTTGCTTTCAACTTCAGTGCTAAAGTCCACTATTTGAAGCAATTTGCTGGATTTGGATTGTCCTGCCTGTCCCCTGGACATTATCAGTTTCTTCCCAAAGCACAGCACAAAACAAAGCAGAAAATGCCCAATTTCAAACTTTGCCACCAAAAGGGACTGCAGATATCAAGATAAGAAGCTGCATCAGCACATTTCTGCTGCTGCCCAGGAAATCTTGACCTCTGCATTCCCAGTGCATGATGTGAATCACACTGGGAGCCCACTAGCTGCATTTAAATAAGGGCACAGCGAAAAGCCCCATGAAGTCCATCTGTGCTTCAACAGCACAAAATGTGCCGGGAAAAATGTGGGCATGCTGCTGATGCACCAGGAGCAGAATTTCATCCCCTTAGTGACAAATATAAATTGATGACCCCTTGTCACTGACTCCCCAACAAACGGAAATATTTTTCCCTTATTCACGCTATCACAACTCTAAAAACTTCTATTAAATCTCCTCTTAGTCTTTTTTCCTTCAATGAAAACAATCCCGGCTTCCTCATTCACTCAGGGAGGTAGGACCAGATACAGTGTACCCAGAAAGGTAGCCTTCTCAAAGGAGTGCATCGATACCATTCCGTATCAACCTTAGAGCAAGTACTTCAATATTGAAAAACATGCTGCCTAGTTTCTGGGTCAAGAAAGTCACGTATTAAGGATAGCCAAGTCTAACAAAAGGTCAGTTCTGACGAAAGGTCTTCGACCTGAAACGTTAACTCTGTTTCTCTCTCCACAGATGCTGCCTGACTTGCTGAGCTTTTCCAGCATTTTCTGTTTTTATATTAGCCAAGTCTAAACAAGTCATTGTTGTGATTGAAACCAAATCACCTGAATAGGAATTCAATATTTTGTTGCCACAGTTAATGTATCACCTTCTTTTAACTTTTTTGTAACATAAGCCTTTAGTTCTTGCTTGGTTAAAACAGTTTTACTTTTCATTATATAGTGTGTAAACTCATACACTTGGCCAGCAGTCAACACCATTGCTAATGTGTGAAAGTGCACCAGTGTTACCGTGCATTCAGCAATTGAGCTCAATAAGTTCAGTTACCATAAATTAAAATATCCCATTGATGACCATCTCCAAGGGTCCCCGGCTGTGGCATCCTTTTTTGATTTATTCATGGGATGTGGGCGTCGCTGGCAAAGCCAGCATTTATTACCCTAGCCTAATTGCCCTAGAGAAGGTGGTGGTGAGCCGCATTCTTGAACCGCTGCAGTCCATGTGGTGAAGGTTCTCCCACAGTGCTGTTAGGTAGGGAGTTCCAGGATTTTGACCCAACGACGATGAAGGAACGGCGATATATTTCCAAGTCGGGATGGTGTGTGACTTGGAGGGGAACGTGCAGGTGCTGTTGTTCCTGTGTGCCTGCTGCCCTTGTCCGTCTAGGTGGTACAGGTCGTGGGTTTGGGAGGTGCTGTCGAAGAAGCCTTGACGAGTTGCTGCAGTGCATCCTGTGGATGGTACTCACTGCAGCCATGGTGTACCGGTGGTGAAGGGAGTGAATGTTTACGGTAGAGGATGGGGTACAAATCAAGCGGGCTACTTTGTCCTTGATAGTGTCAAACTTCTTGAGTGTTGTTGGAGCTGCACTCATCCAGGCAAGTGGAGAGTATTCACCACATGCCTGACTTGTGCCTTGTAGATGGTGGAAAGGCTTTGGGGAGTCAGGAGGTGAGTCGCTCGCCGCAGAATACTCAGCCTCTGACCTGCTCTTGTAGCCACAGTATTTATGTGGCTGGTCCAGTTAAGTTTCTGGTCAACGGTGACTCCCAGGATGTTGATGGTGGGGGATTCAGTGATGGTAATGTCGTTGAATGTCAAGGGGAGGTGATTAGACTTCCTCAAGAGTCTAACCACCTCCCCTGCCACTAGTGTTCCCTCCCGCCCGCCGGCCAGGCTGTCCATTTGGCGGCTGCCGGGCAGGAGGCAGAGTTACAATATGCTAGTGAGGCCCTGCCATTAAGATTGGCAAAGTTTCCACGTTACCGGCCTTGCCAGGTTCTTTAGACTGTTTCAGCCTCCCCTGCACCCTCCCTGCCTCCCCACTGATATTGGGGCCAAGGTGTTCCTTTGTTAGAAATGGTCTAAAACTGTCTTCATGTCTACCAAGGGTGGGTATTTAGATAGATTCAAAATTTGGTTTTGCAGGGTCAAAGATTCAGACTTTCTAAATCTGAAGCCAAGTACATGAATAGGCAGGAGTCTCGACTAATCCATAAGGAACTAAGGTGATACTGACTGTTCGTCTGAATGGTCTGTTTCCATGTTGTTAATTCTATGTACTGAATACTCAAAGCACTGGCACAGACTCAGATTTGGACCCTTGCCACTAAGAAAACAAATTACACCCATTGTTTCAACGAAAGGGCTACAATTGGTTAAAAGTAGTCTTCAGCTGAGAAAGCAAAAATTAATTAACATATTGAATGTACTAAATGGATCCAATTAAGAGAACAAGTGAGAAATATGTTTTGTACTAAGAATTGCTGTGAATCAGCGGGGGTGAAATGACCAGATAATCTGTTTCAGCGATGTTGGTTGAGCGATTGTGCAAAACAAGAGATAGTGAATCGGCAGGCCGTTTTACACTCCACCTGATTTTCTTTTGGAAATTTCACCCCCCTTGTATTTGAGCTTTGAAACTGTTCTTTTCCTGTATCAGCACACTCTGCAAGATAAAATCCCAGTTCAAAACTACTGATTTCGAAAAGGTTCATCTTTTTATTTTAGAAGTTGAATATTCAGATTATCTTTAAAGATACTGAAATGAATAACTGACCCAAGAAAGATTAGGAACAATGAACAAGTTGAAGTCAAATGATTTGCTGCATATGACAGGGTGTTGTCAGAAAGTGTTGAAATTATAATTGTGCTTTTATTTTTTGGAACTTCAGATAGTCTTGATGGGTTTCTTTGTGATAGTTGGGTTAAGGTAACAAAGCCACAGCACATATCTGTCAGTGATGTAATAAGAACTGTCTCTTTCCACTGGTCTAGGAATCTAACCACAATCTTTACTTATTATACCACCAAGTATTGCTCCATTGCTTTTGAGCTCCTACAAAAGCCAATCACATAAACTGTCGCTGAATTTTACTGATGGAAACAAGAAACAGAAGAATATTTAAACAAAGATAAGGTTCCTCTCAACAACTAGTATATACAGAGTTGCTAGGTGTTAGCAGTAGTTAGAATCATAGAATCATAGAAGTTTACAACATGGAAACAGGCCCATCGGCCCAACATGTCCATGTCGCCCAGTTTATACCACTAAGCTAGTCCCAATTGCCTGCACTTGGCCCATATCCCTCTATACCCATCTTACCCATGTAACTGTCCAAATGCTTTTTAAAAGACAAAATTGTACCCGCCTCTACTACTGCCTCTGGCAGCTCGTTCCAGACACTCACCACCCTTTGAGTGAAAAAATTGCCCCTCTGGACCCTTTTGTATCTCTCCCCTCTCACCTTAAATCTATGTTCAGTGGTAACCTTTTTGCCTCCGAGTCAGAAGATTGTGGGTTCAAGTCCCACTCCAGAGGCTCGAGCACAAAATCTAGGCTGACATTCCAGTGCAGTACTGAGGGAACGCTGCACTGTCGGAGATGCTGTCTTTTGGATGAGATGTTAAACCGAGACCCCGTCTGCTCTCTCAGGTGGACGTAAAAGATCCCATGGCACTATTTTGAATAAGAGCAGGAGAGTTCTCTCCAGTGTCTTGGCTAATCTTTATCCTTCAACCAACATCACTAAAACAGATTATCTGTTCATTATCACATTGCTGTTCGTGAAACATTGCTGTGCGCAAATTGGCTGCTATTTTTCCTACATTACAACAGTGACTACACTTCAAAAGTACTTCATTGGCTGTAAAGTGCTTTGGGACGCCCCCAGGTTGTGAAAGACGCTATATAAATCCAAGCCTTTCTTTCTTTCAGAGCATAGTGACAGTAACATAATAAGAGATGAATCTATGGAATAACTACTTATTTGTTCCCTCTAATGTGTTAAGATAATAGGAAAAAGATAGACAAAATGGGAAGAAATCTATTGTAATACATTGTGTATTAAGTGTGAATGTTGCTACAAGGGAGGACTGTCATAATAGCAAATTCCATTAGACTCCTAGAGAAACTTCCCATTTGATTTCCCATTTTTCTCAGCTTTGGAATACACAGAAGCTCTGACAATGTCGTTTTTCACACGTAGCACAATTAGGAATTAAGTTATTGCCTCAACTACATACAGCTACGCCACTGGCAACATAGCAAATGTCTCTGACCCACTGAGGTACTGGGTATAGTCACTTTCAATAGTAATATCTTATTTGTTTTCCTCTTAAAGCATACTGCCATCTTTTTTATGTGGTTAGGAGGAAGAGATAAGCAAGAGTGCTCATTGTACCCCTGTGAAAAAGATCACTTGTGGTTTGTTCAGTGTAATTGTATATCAAACTGTTGTAGGAATTTCTGGTAATAATAAGAGATGGTTAAGAGAATTTCAGGATAAAATTAAGAAAAGCAGTTACTTAGCTATGATACAGGTATCAGCCACTTACTAATAAAAAAAAATCAATGTTTTAGTCATCCTTTGCAGGTTTCTAAAACTCTCCCAATCTTCAGGCTTACTACTCTTGGCAAAGTTATAAGTCTCTTCTTTTAATCTAATAGTATCCTTAATTTCTTTAGCTGGCCACGGATGGATCACTTTTCCCGTGGGGTTTTTATTCCTCAATGGAATGTATATTCATTGAGAATTATGAAATATTTCTTTAAATGTTTACCATTGCTTATCTACCATCCTATCTTTTAATCTAATTTCCAAATCAACCTTAGCCAATTCGCCCCTCATACCTATGTAATTTGGTTTGTTTAAGTTTAAGACTCTAGTTTCATACTTAAGTACGTCACTCTCGAACTCAATGTGAAATTCTATCATATTATGATCATTTTGCCCAGAGGATCCCTTACCATGAGATCACTAATTAACCCTGTCTCATTACACAGACAAGATCTAAAATAGCCTGTTCCCTGGTTGGTTCCATGACATATTGTTCTAGGAAACTGTCTCGAATACATTCCATGAACTTGTCCGCCAAACTACTTTTGCCCTCTCCACTATTTGATAAGATCATGGCTGATCTGTGATCTAACTCCATATACCTGCCTTTGGCCCATATAGCTTAATACCTTTGGTTGGCAAAAAGCTGTCTATCTCAGATTTAAAATTAGCAATTGAGCTAGTATCAATTGCCGTTTGCGGAAGAGAGTTCCAAACTTCTATCACCCTTTGTGTGTAGAAGTGTTTTCTAATCTCACTCCTGAAAGGTCTGGCTCTAATTTTTAGACTGTGCCCCCTACTCCTAAAATCCCCAACCAGTGGAAATAGTTTCTCTCTATCCACCCTATCCATTCCCCTTAATATCTTATAAACTTCGATCAGCTTACCCCTAACCTTCTAAACTCTAGAGAATACAACCCCAATTTGTGTAATCTCGCCTCGTAACTTAACCCTTGAAGTCCGGGTATCATTCTAGTAAACCTACGCTGCACTCCCTCCAAGGCCAATATGTCCTTCCGAAGGTGCGGTGCCCAGAACTGCTCACAGTACTCCAGGTGTGGTCTAACCAGGGTTTTGTATAGCTGCAGCATAACTTCTGTCCCCTTGTACTCTAGTCCTCTAGATATAAACGCCAGCATTCCATTTGCCTTATTGATTATTTTCTGCACCTGTTCATGACACTTCAATGATCTATGTACCTGAACCCTTAAGTCCCTTTGGACATCCACTTTTTTTTAATTTTTACTATTTAGAAAATACCCTGTTCTATCCTTTTTTGGTCCAAAGTGGATGACCTCTCATTTGCCTACAATGAATTCCATTTGCCACAGTTTTGCCCATTCACCTAATCTATCAATAGCCCTTTGTAATTTTATGTTTTCATCTACGCTGCTTACAATGCCACCAATCTTTGTGTCATCAGCAAACTTAGATACGAGACTTTCTATGCCTTCATCTAAGTCTTTAATAAATATTGTGAATAATTGAGGCCCCAAGATGGATCCCTGCAGGACTCCACTTGTCACATCCTGCCAATGTGAGTACCTACCCATTATCCCTACTCTCTGTCGCCTTTCGCACAGCCAACTTCCTAACCAAGTCCATACTTTTCCCTAAGAAATAAGAAATAGGAGCAAGCGTAGGCCATACAGCCCCTCGAGCCTGCTCCACCATTCAATAAGATCATGGCTGATCATCAACCTCAACTCCACTTTCCTGCCCGATCCCCATATCCCTTGATTCCCCTTGATTTGTTACAAGCTCCTCTTATTTCTTAATTAATACTCTGTCCAACAGTATAACTACTCTTTGGGGGGCCTATAAACTACTCCCACCAGTGTTTTCTGCCTCTTGTTATTTCTTATCTCTACCCATACTGATTCTACTTCCTGATCTTCTGAGCCAAGATCCTTTCTCACTTCTGTCTTTATCTCATCCTTTAATATCAGAGCTAGCTCCCTCCTTTTCCATTTTGTCTATCTTTTCAAAAAGTTAAAGGCGCTATGTAAATTCAAGTTGTTGTTGTTATTTCTGCCTTAGCAATGCTGGACCCAAGGGACACTTATTTGGCCCTAATGTCCAGTATTGCCATGTGCGGTGGAATGGTCCTTTAAAATGGAAAGCCAGTGAAATCTGTGCAATTGATCACAGAGCAATTCAGTGAATGGGCAATGGCACTTTAAAAAAAAAATTGCATCAGGCCTCTGAGGCCAAAATTACTCAAACGATCCTGAGTCAGGAAGATCGGCCATGGTCAGGGGTGCATCCTTGTGGTGGGTAGAACTCCCGCCCCCATCACCACCTGGCACAATGCCTTAGTGGAAAATCTAGGCATTGCGGGAATTTTTCTTCAAACTGCAATATCATGTCTATCTGTAGGATAGATTCATGAAAAACACTATGCATTATTACCAGTGCAATATTAATTTTATCAGTTGTTTTTCGTTCACGTTGTCCTATCTTTATTTTAGTAATTGGATCTACATTTCACACTTTTTTTTTTACATACTGCTATTATATACAGCCTATTAACATTTATCAACCCTATTCTGACATTTGTGGTTACCTCACAGTAAGAAACAGCATGATTTAAATATCGTAGTTGTGTTCCTCAGTCTGATAATTAGAGTGCAGAATTTAGAACAAGGGTTATGAGGACATTTCTGAAAAGGTCACTAGTGCTACTGGTAGTTCTTTTTTTAAAAGTCAATGCTAAATACCAAAAGAAGTGATCAAATTCTCGATGAGTGAAATAATAGTATCCTCCAGGTGAAAAACATATTTGTACAATGTGCTGATTGTTCAGCTCATGATAATGCTCATTATAAAAGATTTTCACAAAATGAAAAGAACATAATGGCTATGAATTTCCTTGTAACTCCGGCGGAAGTCCAGCAGAACTTACCGGGAAAGGGCAATGACTCGGTTACCTCGCGTTCCTGCTTACTTCATGAGTTCCCAGTCAGCCTTGAAAGTGGCTAAACCTCTGCCTGCCCCTTACATGGTCAATGATGCCAAGAGGGTGGAACTGGGGGCAGAACTTGGGGCAGGGACTCCCTTCATTAGGAGTTCCTGCTTCCTGGCTTAGAAGAGATCTAGCATACTACTGGAGGACAGTACATCGAGTCAGATGAAACATACTGGCCATTAGATGGGCAGAAGTGGGCCCCACTGGAATGATCAAGATGAGGGAAGTGGCCTAGAAAAAGAGGTAGCTAATTTTTTTTTAATCAAGCCGGCCGTGGGAGAGCTGGTTGTGGGGGGTGGAAAGAGGGCATTGGGGGGAGGAATAGTGACTGGAATATCAGGCCATATGTGGAGGTCAGGCACCAGAAATATGACTGCTGGACCCATGCAAATGAGTTGCCTTCCTGCCGACCCCTCAAGTTCTGACAAGCTCAGAGCTGGAGGGCACTGGTGATCGCACCCCAGAATAACTGCTGGGATCACTGCATGTGCACTTTTGGGGCTGAAGATTTTTAGGAACATTAAAAGGCAATTAAACCAAACCAGCCTATCCCTTTTTCATAACTCAATCCCATCTATCCATTTTCTCAGAATATCCCTCAACCCTTTCTCCTACAAGCCATCTAATTGTTATTGAATCTATTTATACTGTACAGTTCAATGAGCTCCCCACCTCCCCCATGTAACTAATTTCACAGCTCGATTACATTTTGGGTGAAAAAATTCCACCTGCCTTCCCTTCCCTTCCAGATTTATAAGCCACTTTCCATGGTATTTAAACCTTTTGCCACACTGAACAATTTGCCTGGATCAGTTTTGTTAATTCCCTTCACAATTTTGAATATTTCTCTCAGTCACCTCAAAGCCTCCTCTTTTCCAAAGAAACAATGCCCAACTCTCTCTAGTCTTTTGTTTGTACAGAGGCAAAACAGAACACGTTGACAATTTAAATTCCTACTACAGCAGAACTATGGTAGAATCATGGGCCCCAATATTTACGGGGAGGCACGGAGGGTGCAGGGCAGCACAGTAGCGCTGGGAAAACCTGGCAACCCGGCAGAAGGCTAAATTAATAGCCTGGTCGGCAAGGGGAGGGAACACCAGCAGTGGGAGGCCGCAGCCAGAAACCGGTGGGGACTGTTAAACAACAGGAGATGAATGGCTTACATCACATATCCCATTTCTACACAGGCAGAACCATACTGTACTTTTAGTTTTGGTGGGAAAGCCAAACCATTAAAAAATTAAAATAATTGGAACAAAAATTATCTAACTAATAGCTGAGTGATTCAGGCTTTTCAGGTTGAGTAATGCGAAGGAGGAATAAAATGTAAAAATTTTGCTCATTCAATGATCTGTTATTAACTTGTTTGTCACCGTTAGTTTTTTTGTGACTTACGATCGTCACTTGGGTTCAAGTGTACGATGTTTTCCATTGCAGGCAACAGTACAAATTGAAAGAATATTGAATTTAGTTTGTTACGCCTTAGGTTATAAACATCTTTTCAAAATGTAATCTACCGTTGTTAAAAATAAATATAAATCCATAGATTCAAAACACATTTCTGAATCATGTTGATAAAATAGTTAACACAACATTATTCCTCCGTGAAGCTATTTTTGCAGCCCAAACATTAAATTGCATTTATAAAATGGATGTCATTAGGTTGTCATAATGTTAGTAATAACTATTTCAGAAACATAAAATAGATAGGGTCATCATATTATATCTTACAGGCACCATCAGCTCTATAAAACTGGCACATTTTACTATTTTTGATAGATTAGCTGAGGTTGCTTTCAACATCTAGACTTCCATAAATTCTGGAGCTTTATATCCATACTTTTCTTTCATGTATGTCCTGCTCCTTTGATGAGAAAAGGGACACAGGATTAAAAGAGGATCAGAGAAATTTTAAAACAGTAATCAATAGGAGAATATTAATAAACATTAGTCAGTGGCACCTCTGTGCATATTGTTTCTTTTCTACCAACTGACCTGAGTGGAAGAGATGACGAGCCTGGAAAGGAGAACAGTGATCTGGCAAATGGAGGAGGATGAAACTCACTTTGAAAGAAAATCCATTGCCCTGGATATGGAGTAGGAACGGAGGCGTAGATTTTTTTTCTTTACTGCCTAGGCCTTAAGCATCAGTTAAATGATGCACAGAATGGCAAATCTGGCCGGGAGGGTTACACGCCCTTTATAGAATCCACCTGATTTCCCTTCCATTATTTTCAAAGAGCCTTAGATTATAATCATCTTTTAAATTGTAATCTACCTTAATTTAAAACAAATCCATAGATTTTAAATAACATTTCTGAATGACGTTGATAAAATACTCAAGGCAACCTTATTTTTTCTGTGAGATAACTAGCATAACAAAATTAAAAATGTTGTCCCAGGACTAAAGAAGGAGGAGTGGCAGGAAGATGACTAGTCTGGGAAAGGACAAGTGCTTCCTTGGAGATTGAAGAAATGTGGTGAAAGGGAAACATAAACAGAAAATATTGGAAATACACATGAAATCAGTCAGCATTTGAATGTGATAGATAGATTAACATTTCAGGTGTAACCCTTCTTCAGTATGATAAGAAGATGTCTAGTCTGGAAAAATGAGCTGCTGTCCCAAAATCCGGCAATGGAAGATTGGAACTAAGCCAACACTGTGTGGCAAAGTTGATAATCCGATACCTGAGCCAGGCAAGACCACAGCATGGCAAGACACTGTTAATGATTGCCCAGCTGGACTAGCCCACCAATAGGTCCTGGAGGGGTAGACCTGTCACTTAGAGCTTGGATTCTTGCCACTCAGTTCTACAGACAATCCTGTGAGCTAATGCCCTAACAGGCCGAGTGCTCCTATCTGGACAACCAGTGGGAAGCTTACCAGTGCTCTGTGCTGGTAAGCTGTCAATTTCAGCTGGTTAAGCTACCATAATATCCTTGCATATGTTTAGAGATCTTTAAATCTTGGATCTTGTCAACCGGTGCCTAAGCTCTATCTGCTTAGGTAAGTTAAGTGTGTCTCTGCCGGAAGACAGTGTGCAGTCCATGTTAAGCAAACAGAAATTCTACCTGTGCAGATTTCTCAGTAGGTTGTTTGGAGAATTTTAAGCATGATGATGGCACCTTGTGATATGGGTCAGTAATTGGTTGGGAGGTAGGAAACAGAGAATAGGGATAAAGGGTTCATTCTCTTATTGATGATGTGAGTAGTGGTGTTCCTAAGGGAACTGTAGTGAGACCTTCGCTTTTCACCATATATATTAATGACTTGGATGAAAGAATAGAGAGTTGTATATCCAAGTTTGCAGCTGACACTAAGTTAGGAGGCACTGTAAGTTATGTGGATGGGAGTAGGAAGTTACAAAGGGACGTAGGCGGACTAAGTGAGTCGAAAAAACTGTGGCAAATGGAGTTCAAAGTGAGGAAGTGTGAGGTTATCCGCTTTGGATCTGAGAAAGGCAAATTGGAATATTTTCTCAATAGTGAGAGATTAGGAGCCGTGGAGGAACAAAGGGATTTGAGTGTCTATGTAGACAAATCACTAAAAGCTAGTGCACAAGTACAAATGTAGTCAAAAAGCTAATGTAATGTTGGCCTTTATCACAGGGGGTTGGGATTCAAAAGTGAAGAAGTTATGCTTCAGTTGTACAGAACCTTGGTTAGACCCATCTTGAGTACTGCATTCAGTTTTGGACACTGCACATAATATTGGCCTTGGAAGGGGTATAGCGCAGATTCACCAGAACGATACCAGGGCTTAAATGATTAAATCATGAGGACAGGTTAGTTGGCTTCTATTCCCTTCAGTTTAGAAGGTTAAGGGGTGATCTAATTGAGGTGTTTAAAATAATAAACAATTGCAATATGTACAGAGAAACTATTTCCTGTGGTGGAAGAATCCAGAACAAGAGGGCATAATCTTAAAATTAGAGCTAGGCCATTTAGAAATGAAATCAGGAAGCATTTTTCCACACAAAGGATAGTGGAAATCTAGAACTCACTCCCCCAAATGGCTGTGGATGCTGGGTCAATCGAAATTTTCAAGATCGAGGATCGATAGATTTTGATTAAGTAAACATGTAAAGGGATATGGAACAAAGGTGGGTAAATGTAGTCGAGGTACAGTTCAGCCAATATCTAATAGAATGAGGGGAACAGGCTCTCAAGGGGCTGAATAATCTACTTCTGTTCCTAGAAGGGGCTTTCATACATGTTAGAAATTCAGCAACAAAGAAATTGTCTTCAGATGGAGGGGGAGTGAGGCCTTGCTTGTAAAGGAAGGATGCTGCCCTGAGAATAAATACAGAAGGAAAAACTCAACAAAAATATGTTGCTGTATCAAATGATATTCCAGAATAAAAGAAACAACAAGCCGTGCTGCCTTTCACAGCAGAACAGCATCATGAGGCCGATGAGGAGTGTAATTTGTTTCTGTAGTGCTCTTTTTAAACAAGGGATATTTCAGGCATTCATGGCTTTGACCTCACCAGTTCATAGGGAATGGAATGAACATCAAGATGTTAATTGAATAGATCCATCGGGGCCAGCAGCAGCAGTACAAACAGCAACTAACATTAAAAATCTTCTTCAATGCTGATTAAATGATGATATGAAGTAAATGGGTTTTTGATCTATGTCTTGTCCTATTCACGAGAGTACAAAGTTTAACAATTACACAATAATCAGTTGCTGCAAATTATTAAGAATAAAATCCAATAATCACTGCCCTATTATCACCATAATATGTTTTGCAATAGATATGAAAACTTATATTGTATGCTTTTGAAAAACAGATAACATGTAAATTGATATTTTATTAATCCAACCCTAATAAAAGAGGATAATTGCCTTTCTTTTTAGATTTGGTGATGTAGCTACAGTGCAACTAGAGACAACTGCAATAATGAAAGACTTCTCATGTAATTGACTTGATGGCTACATGGAACACAAAAAAGACTGAGGGCATTGATAGGCCACATATTTCCCCATATCCACAGTTAAGTAAATGATGATCCACTGTGGTGCTTAGGAAGTTCTGTCTACGTAGCATAGAGCTCCAGGATATAACACTTCCTCAAAAAAAGTTCCTAAAACAAGAGAGACAGTGTGTGAAGCTTTGCTGTTGATATTCTGTATGGATTTTCTGGATTGATACAGCATGTTGAGAAGTAGTTTCAACACCTTTGTGTTGTTGGCATAATCATAGAGGTTCAGCTGAAGAACATAATGGCCCTGCATTTCTCCAAGGCTTCCCTAATCTCCTGCTGTAACTTTGGTGGGAGATCGCCAGAACACCCAGAGAAACAGCATAAATAACCGTTCTTAGCCATTTACCCCCTTCCATCAGGAGCATTATATCAATGTATGGATTTTCAGGAGACATTTAAGAAGGTGTTTCACAAAAGACTTGTAAGGGCAATTCAGGTGGATGGCACAAAAGGAAATGCAAGAGCATAGATAGAAAGTTGGTTGCTGAATAACAAACAAAGAGTTAGAGTAAACAGGTGTTACTTGGATAGCGGACAGTTTGGAAATGGTAAACCCCCAGGGGTTAGTGCAGGGTTCACTTTTGTTTTATATATATGGAGCATAAGGAACGTTAGTTTGAAATTTGCTGATGACACAAAAGTAGGAATTTTGCCAAACAGCAAGGAGGATTGTAAAAAAATTAAGGATGATGTTGATAGGGCACTGATGCAATTTAATGTAGATAATTGTGAAGGAATATATTTGGAAGGAAAAACAAGAAATGGGGGTATACACTCAATGGGCAAACACTGAAGGGTGTGGATGAACAGAGAGACCTAGACATTCAAATATGTAATTCGCTGAAAGCATGAGTGCCAGTAGATTAAGGTGACGAGCATTTAGGGTTTTATAAATAGAGGCATAGAGTACAAGCGTACAAAAGTAATAATAAATGTGTACAGAATGTTGGTTATGGCATGGTTAGAGTACAGTGTACAATTTGGTTGCCCCATTATAGAAAGGACACTCAAGCCACAGAGAGGGTATATTCACTAGGATGATGCCAGGGATGGGAAACTATAGTTATGAGAACAGATACAAGATACTGAGATTATTCACAGGGAAGGCTAAGAGGAGATTTAATAGAGATTTTTAAAATTATGAAGGGTTTTGATGGATTGAAGGAGAGGGGCTATTTTATCTGGTTGGGGTGTCAGTGATGAAGGGTTTATCACTTTAAAATTATTACTAAGGGTGAGGAGAGAGGTTAGGAGAAATTACTCTACACAGATGGCTATTGGAGTGCAGAATGTTTTGCCACAGGAAATCCTTGAGACAGAGACCATTGCATCTCATAAGGGAAAATTGGATAAATATTTGAAGCAGAGGAAGATATAGGGCTATGGGCAGAAGGTTAGGTAGTAGGATTATTTTTAGTTTGCTATAGCAAGGAGCCAGCACTGATAAGATGAACCAAATGGCCTCCTTCAGATCCAGGTCCTGCCTAGCTTTCTGTCATCTCACACAAAACCACCACCCATACTTCCTCCCTGACCCCAGAAATGTCAGGGCCAGTGTGTTTATCACTCCATCTCCAGTCTTTTATGATTTCACTTTCTTAATATTCTCCCTCTTTCTCTCTGTCTCTCTCTGGTTTCCTCCTACATCTTATCCTTTCAGGTCTGCTTCACATTTTCCTCACCCTAAGGAGCAGCTCTCTGTACCAGAAGTATTATTCCTTTATCAGATTAATTAGATCTGGTTACATTTCAAGCAAATCTGAAGTAGCAGTATTTACAGGGGGAAAGTTAATTAAGGTGTGAAAACTTTTTTTCCAGCACTGACTCAATAACTATGTAAAGTAATTGAGTTAAATCATAAATATTAAATCAGATAAATGTAATTAATAAACGACAGTAAAATGGGAATATTAAATCCTGGCAACTAATTGTATTCCTTTATAATTACTTCCGCTGTGGAGGATGCACTAATTGATCTGGTTATGGGAATATTTGCTTAATTAGGTCGTGAAAACAGTTCTGAGTATCTTCCTTCAAAGATAATATGTGGGAATGTTTCATTAAACTAATTTCAAATGGAAACCATAACAGATCCAAATGTACTTATAAACTCCTGTATTAATTATTCATATTTTCCTCTCTCTCACTTTTATTCTCATTTGCCTCGAGCAATAAAAGTGCAATTTATGAATCCAATAAATGAATAGCTTTAAAAATTTAGAAAAAGACATACAGTGTCAGATAACAAGAAATATTATAAAATGATTATTTTTGCAGTATACTGGATTTTTTGCTGTGCCTGGGAGCGAGATAATAAAATCCTAGCGTCACAAATTCAGTCTGGTTACACACTGAGGAGTTGTTTATCTGTATCCTCACACTCTGCTCAAAGCCTCTACTGATTAATGTTTTTATATGAACATTTCATTGTTCTGAATGCCTCAAAAATCAAACCCACTCCAAACCAAAGAAAAAATCTTTGCAATGAGCAAATGTCTTTTTGATTAAATTCATCTCAATCAGGTTAAAAGGTTCAATAACCAGGTCCTGAATTTCAGTGGGGCTCTCCTGATCTCCTGCCATAATTTAGGCAAGAATTTGGCGGAACACCTGGAGAAACAGCATAGTCATTTTTAGCCATTAATGCCATTTGTCCAGGAATTCCACCGATCTCCCACTGGAGAACCTCGGCAGAAATTCCAGGAACAACCTTTTTCGAAGCATGCTGTTGAGATGCCCAAGACTGAATTTAAAATGACAAAAGATAACTTATTTGGCCAGTCACATTGTTCTGTTGATTTGATGATCTTTCACATTAAACCAATAAATTCAGACAAAATTACATAGAATGTACAGCACAGAAACAGGCCATTCGGCCCAACAGGTCCATGCCGGATTTTATGCTCCACACGAGCCTCCTCCCTCCCTACTTCATCTAACCCAATCAGCAAATCCTTCTATTCCTTTCTCCTTCATGTGTTTATCTAGCTTCCCCTTAAATGCATCTATGCTAGTCGCCTCAACTACTCCTTGTGATAGCGAGTTTCACGTTCTAACCACTCTCTGGGTAAAGAAGTTTCTCCTGAACTCCCTATTGGATTTATTAGTGACTATCTTATATTTATGGCCCCTAGTTCTGCTCTCCCCTGCAAGTGGAAACATCTTCTCTACATCTATCCTATCAAGCCCTTTCATAATTTTAAAGACCTCTATCAGGTCACCCTCAGTCTTCTCTTTCCTAGAAAAAAGAGTCCCAGCCTGTTCAATCTTCCCTGATAGGTATAACTTCTCAGTTCTGGTATGATCTTATTGAATGGCGGAGCAAGGTCAAGGGGCCATACAGCCTACTTCTGCTCCTATTTCTTATGTTCTTATCATCCCAGTAAATCTTTTTTGCACATTCTCCAATGCCTCTACATCCTTTTTATAATATGGTGACCAGAACTGTGCACAGTACTCCGAGTGTGGTCTAACCAAGGTTCTATACAAGTTTAACATAACTTCCCTGCTTTTCAATTCTATCCCTCTCGAAATGAACCCCAGTGCTTGGTTTGCTTCTTTATGGCCTTATTAACCTGTGCCGCTACTTTTAGTAATTTGTGCAGCTGTATCCCCAGATCCCTCTGCTCCTCTACCCCATTTAGACTCTAATTATCCAAGCAGTATGTGGAAAATTTTCCTACCAAAATGTACCACCTCACACTTATCTATATTGAAATTCATTCGCCAATTACATGCCCGTTCTGCAAGTTTGCAGGACAAATCCAATCCGGCCAATTACCGCCCCATCAGTCTACTCTCAATCATCACCAAAATGATGGAACGTGTCATCGACAGTGCTATCAAGCGGCACTTACTCACCAATAACCTGCTCACCGATGCTCAGTTTGGGTTCTGCCAGGGCCATTCAGCTTCAGACCTCATTACAGCCTGGGTCCAAATATGGACAAAAGAGCTGAATTCCAGAGGTGAGGTGAGAGTAACTGCACGTGACATCAAGGCAGCATTTGACCGAGTGTGGCACCAAGGAGCCCTAGTAAAATTGAAGTCAATGGGAATCAGGGGGAAAACTCTCCAGTGGCTGGAGTCATGCCTAGCACAAAGGAAGATGGTAGTGGTTGTTGGAGGCCAATCATCTCAGCCCAGGACATTGCTGCAGGAGTTCCTCAGGGCAGTGTCCTAGGCTCAACCATCTTCAGCTGCTTCATCAATGACCTTCCCTCCATCATAAGGTCAGAAATGGGGATGTTCGCTGATGATTGCAGTGTTCATTTCCATTCACAACCCCTCAGATAATGAAGCAGTCCGTGCCCGCAAGCAGCAAGACCTGGACAACATCCAGGCTTAGGATGATAAGTGACAAGTAACATTCACGCCACACAAGTGCCAGGCAATGACCATCTCCAACAAGAGAATATCTAACCACCTCCCCATGACATTCAACGGCATTACCATCACCGAATGCCCCACCATCAACATCCTGGGGGTCACCATTGACCAGAAACATAACTGAACCAGCCATTTAAATAGTGTGGCTACAAGAGCAGGTCAGAGGCTGGGTGATCTGTGGCAAGTGACTCACCTCCTGATTCCCCAAAGCCTTTCCACCATCTACAAGGCACAAGTCAGGAGTGTGATGGAATACTCTCCACTTGCCTGGATGAGTGCAGCTCCAACAACACTCAAGAAGCTCGACAACATCCAGGACGAAGCAGCCCGCTTGATTGGCACCCCATCCACCACCCTAAACATTCACTCCCTTCACCACCGGCGCACTGTGGCTGCAGTGTGTACCATCCACAGGATGCACTGCAGCAACTCGCCAAGGCTTCTTCGACAGCACCTTCCAAACCCGTGACCTCTACCACCTAGAAGGACAAGGGCAGCAGGCACATGGGAACAACACCACCTGCACGTTCCCCTCCAAGTCACATACCATCCCGACTTGGAAATAAATCGCCGTTCCTTCATTGTCGATGGGTCAAAATCCTGGAACTCCCTACCTAACAGCACTGTGGGAGAACCTTCATCACACGGACTGCAGCGGTTCAAGAAGGCAGCTCACCACCACCTTCTCAAGGGCAATTAGGGATGTGCAATAAATGCTGGCCTCGCCAGCGACACCCACATCCCATGAACGAATAAAAAAAACGTTTATTAATGGCTTCCTGTATTTTGTCGCAGACCTCCTCGATAGTAACTATACCCTCCAATTTGGTGTCATCCGCAAATTTTGAAATTGTACTTCCGATTCCCGAGTCCAAATCATTTATGTAAATGGTGAACAATAATGGTCCCAGCACCGATCCTTGTGGAACACCGCTTCTCACCTTTTGCCAGTCTGAGCAAATTACCTTTAACTCCTACTCTCTGTTTTCTGTTTCGTAGCCAGCTAGCTATCCATTCTGCTACTTATCCCCTGACTCCACATGTTCTGACCTTAGCCATGAGTCTATAATGTGGTACCTTACTGAAGGCCTTTTGAAAATCCAAATATATTACAACCACTGCATCACCCTTGTCTGCATAAGAACATAAGAGATAGGAGCAGAAGTAGGCCATTTGGCCCTTCGAGCCTGCTCCGCCATTAAATGAGATCATGGCTGATCTGATTTTGACCTCAACTCCACTTTCCTGCCTGTTCCTCATATCCTTTGACTCCCTTGCTGATCAAAAATTGGTCTAACTCAGCCTTGAATATATTCAATGATTCAGCCTCCACGGCTCTTTGGGGCAAAAGTTCACATCCCTCTGAGAGAAGAAATTTCTCCTCATCTCCGTCTTAAATGGGCGACCCGTTATTCTGAGACCATGCCCACTAGTTCTAGGTTCCCCTATGAGGGGAAACGTCCTCTCAGCATTTACCCTGTCAAGTCCCCTCAGAATCTTGTATGTTTCAGTAAGATCGCCTCTCATTCTTCTAAACTCCAGTGAGTATAGGCCCAACCTGCTCAATCTTTCCTCATAAGAAAACCCTTCCATACCCTTTCTGTTACTTCTTCAAACAATTCAATAAGGTTGGTCACGTATGACCTTCCCTTTTGAAATCCGTGCTGACTATTCTTTATATTATATTTTCAGTTTCTATATGTTTTTCTATTACATCTTTGAGTAAGGATTCCATTATCTTTGCTACCACCGATGTTAAGCTAATTGGTCTATAGTTCCCTGGACTGGTTCTATCTCCCTTTTTAAATAAAGGAATAACATTAGCTGTTCGCCAGTCCGCTGGCACTATTCCCTTTTCTAATGAATTTTTAAAGATATGTAATAATGCCTCTATCTCTTCCCTAACTTCTTTTAATATGTGTGGATGCAATCCATCCGGAACAGAGGTCTTATCCTCTCTAAGTTTAATTAGTTTATCAATTATCTCTCCCCTTTCTATCTTAAATGTCTTTATGTCTATTTTGATCTCTTCTTCTGATGTCATGCCCACTATGTTAATCTCCCAAGTATGGAAGAAAAGACCATTTGGCAAAGTGAGCTATTCTCCCTATTATTAGCCTATCCCTAACCACTCCATCTCCTGAGAGAGGCAAGAAATCACAGATCAATCCTACAAGAAGATACAACTTGGTAAAGCTTCTCCCCAACTCCCTGGGATAATGAAGTGATACTCCACGACATGAATCTTACCTTGCAACTAACCTGCACAACTCTGACCAATTGCATTTCACAGATCTATCCACGGTCTCTGCACCACAAGAACATTTATATTCCAAGGAAAATTTGACCAACCATATTTATCTCTATTCAGCCCCGTCATTGCTGCTGAGCTGATGGATGGGAATTTAGTAGTAATATTTATCCTTATAACCTTCAGTTGTGTTCTTAGATATTTATCCAATTATTTTAAAGGCCCTAACACTGCATTCATAGCATTGTTGGGAGTCTATTTCACATGTCTGCCATTCTGACTTACACTACTTGCAATTTTTTTTTCTAATTTTCACTTTCATTTGTTATTTGTTTATGTTGTATTCATGTGCTCTATTTCTGTAGTTACAGTTTAAGTAAAATAAGCCACCTCATATATATCAAAAGCAAAATACTGCGGATGCTGGAAATCTGAAATAAAAACAGAAAATGCTGCAAATACTCAGCAAATCAGGCAGCATCTGTGGAAAAAGAAACGGTTAACATTTCAGGTCAATGAACTTTCGTCAGAACACCTCATATATTATCCACCCCTTTCATTATTTTAAAGACTTAGATCATATCCTCTTTTGGTCTTCTTTTATCCAAAGCTCAGTGAATCCTGGAATCATCATTGTTCTTCTTTTGAATCTCTCTGATGCATCAATTGTCTTTTGAAGGTGGATTCCTCAAAACCGCATAAAATATTCAAAATGTGATCTGACCAACGAGGCGTGCAGTTAAAATAAATGCCTTCAAGATCTCATTACTAATCAGCCTTGTTAATAACAGCTTTATGTTGAGCAGATGCCTTTAATGAATGATCAACAATCACACCTAAATCCTTGTCCACCGTTGCTAATGAATATCCATCATCACATTTCATATGTCCTCTTCCAACATGCACTACCTTACATTTTTCCCCATCAAAATTCACCTATTTTTCCTTGATATCTACCTAATTTTTCCAGATCGCTCTGAATATTCCTAATCTCCCTTACATTCGACACCTTGCCACATGACTTGGTGTCATCAGTTAATTGTGAAATATTATAATAAGTACCCTCCTCTATATCAACTGCAAATAGTGTAAACAGCAGGACACCCTGTAGAGCTCTACTCATCACTGCTCAGTCAAAGTCTTTGCCATTGATCTTCACTATCTGTGTCCTATTGCAAGTCAGTCTTCAATCTACAAACTCCATAACCCTTGATTTTTAAGAGCTTCTCATTTAGAACTTTACCAACTGTCCTTTGAAATTCCAGTAAAGTAAGACAAAAGTAACATTCTCTTTGTAATAACAGGAGTGCTCCTCCTGGCTCCACATTAAAACTGATGGCCGACGCTGGCCCACACTTGATCCTCTCCCGATTGCCTCCCCCCAGACTTAACTTACGCACACGGCCTGCATCCCAGCTGGCCAATCTCACTCCCACCCCTCACAACCGGCGGCTGCCTCTGGGGCCAGGAATAGCGGCAGCAGCTCATCAGTACTATACTAATGAGTCCAACGGACCAATTTGCCGTTGGCCTTTTTAGGCGGGTACAGCATGCGCTGCACCTGGATTGTGTCCTGATTTGGGCAGAATCCAATTTCTAGGCTCATGTTACAGAAATTAAGGCAGAATTATCAAATGACTTCTAATATTCCATAAGATACAATATCCATGGCCTTCATTTTATACATTCTGTGATTTCCTCAAAAAATTCAATAAAATTAGTGAAGTACAACCTGCCCTTTATAGATTTATGCCTTTCTAAGCATTAACTAATTTCATCCCCTCTTACGGGATTAAGGCTTTGACTTAGTGGTGCCATTCCCACTTCTGGGTCAAAAAGTGTGGCATTTGATATGCAAATAGCAACATCCTCTATTATGGATTCTATGGAGGAAAAGCAAAGAATGGGAGTATAAACTCAATGGCAAAACACTGAAGGGAGCAGAGGTCTAAAGATTCAGATGCAAAATTCGCTGAAAGTGTGAGTGCAGGTGGGTAAAGCTATAAAAAAAAATGACAGTAACACTTTGGGTTTTCTAAATGGGGTAAAGAGTACAAGACCAAAGGAAGTAATGATAAATTTGTACAAGGGAATGGTTTAGCCACTGTGTACAGTTTTGGGTGCCTCATTATAAAAAGGACATTAAAGCCATTGAAAGTATATAGTTTAGATTCGCCAGGTATGTTACCAAGGATGAGAAATTACAGTTATGAGGAGAGGCTCGGATTATTTCCAGTGGAGCAGAGAAGGCTGAGGTTATCAGAGGTTTTTAAAATTATATGAAGGGTTTTTTGTCGAATGAATAGGAAAAGACTGCAGGGGAAATTTCAGCTGCTAGCTGCCTGTTTCTCGTCTAAAAATGGGCAGCTAGCTGTTGAAAACATGGGGGTGGGTGGGGTGGGAGAGGGACCTTGGCCAACCCTTTAACACCCAAGGCCAAACCGATACAATTTTCAGATAGGTCTGTAAATGGTGGAAGGCTGCTTAAATATGCAAATTGGAGTCTTACGCCTGTTGTAGGAAAACGTTTGCAATTTTCAGGTACAAATGGGCAGAGCATGTGCATTTGCACCAGAACGGCCTAAAAGGGAACATTGGTGGCCACTCAAGAAAAGTCCCAAAAATTCTTTTGGGAGAATTTTTATGAGTCATGAGCAAGATTACTCCTCCTGGCTCCATAAAATTACCACGGGCCACTCCCAGTGCATGCTCGCCGCTATCTGGGATCAGCTAAACTCCCCCAGTCCTGAGCTGCAGGCCAGCTCAGCATAGGAGCAGGCTGATTGTCCACCTATCCTCTGACAACTGACACGCTGCAGCAGGGTGCCAGTTTGGCGCCTCCGCTCACCAGTGGCATTCAAATGAGGCTCGAACTCGAAAATGGCCTCCCGATGCCGGCTTTGGGCATGTGGTGCTGCCACACTACTGACTATGTGCCCATTTCAGTTGGAAGTCACAAAATCATCCCTTATTCCCTCTGGTTGGGGAGTCAATGATGTGTCATCATTAATTTAAAATTGTTACTAAGGGCATGAGGAGAGAAATTAATAGAAATTTCTTTATGCAGAGAGTAGTTGGACCACAGAATACTTCTCCACAGGGAATAGTTGACAGAAGCGGCATTTGGATAATCAGCATTTACAAGCTTGCCCATAACTGAGGTAAGACTAATTTGTCTGAATGTCCTGACATCCTTTCTTGAACAGGGCATTTTCCTGATTTCTATGTGTGTCTTATAGAACTTTAAATAACACTATTTGAAATTTTAAACATGATGAGAGTCACAAGATCCC
Organism: Heptranchias perlo; assembly: GCF_035084215.1. NCBI lineage: Eukaryota > Metazoa > Chordata > Chondrichthyes > Hexanchiformes > Hexanchidae > Heptranchias > Heptranchias perlo. Next base: position 104,755,066 of record NC_090325.1, on the reverse strand, counting down.
ATGTTGGTGTACTACAATGGAACTTCTGGCCTTTGTGGTATACCATATTTAAATATAGGAACATAGAAATTGCTAGACGAGAAAAGACCAAGGTCCATCTAGTTTGTCTTCTGCCATCCTGGTAGTCACATGATATAATGGAGTTGTTGACTAACCATAGCAAACGATCTCTATCTTTTAGTCGATAACAGGTCCAGACATGAGGCGTGGAAAATCCCTGTGGTGGAAAGCTTTGGGAACCATAGGTTCAACGTCACCTGTTCCTCCCAAGCATGCTACATTTACCATATGTCATGTCTGAAGTTACTCACATATTATATCCCAAAATATTATTTTCTGAAATAAATCTATCTTTCTTTTTTTAATTGATGTTTTATTGAATTAATGATTCTTTGTTTGTTGCATTGTTCATAGTATCATAGTAGGTACAGCACAGGAGGAGGCCATTCGGCCCAACGTGCCTGTGTCAGCTCTTTGAAAGAGCTGTCCAATTAGTCCCATTCCCCTGCTCTTTCCCCATAGCCCTGTAAATTTTTTCCCTTCAAGTATTTATCCAATTTCCTTTTGAAAGTTATTATTGAAACTGCTTCCACCACCCTTTCAGGCAGTGCATTCCAGATCATTACAACTTGCTGTGTAAATAAAAATGTTTCCTCTTGTCGCCTCTGGCTCTTTTGCCGATCACCTTAAATCTGTGTCCTCTGGTTACCGACCCTTCTGCCACTGGAAAAAGTTTCTCTTTATTTACTCTGTCAAAATCGTTCATGATTGTTAACACCTTTATCAAATCTCTCCTTAAGTTTCTCTGTTCTCAGGAGAACCTCCCCAGCTTCTCCAGTCTCTCCACATAACTGAAGTCCCTCATCCCTGGTATCATTCTAGTAAATCTCTTATGCACCCTCTCTAAGTCCTTGATATTCTTCCTAAAGTGTGATGCCCAGAATTGAAAACAATACTCCACCTGGGGCCTAACCAGCGTTTTATAAAAGCTTAGCATAATTTTGTTGCTTTTGTACTCTATGGGCCCGATATTACCATGGTGGCGGGTTGATTGGGCGTGTGGGTAAAGCGCCCGGTGAAACCAGTCTGCTCCACGCGCAATCGCAAGCTGATTGGATCCACTTAACTGTCGTTCCGGGTTCCCCGCTGCTAAGCTGCGCCGCGGGCTGACTGCGCATGCGCAGTAAGGTCTGTCAGCTGGAGGAGCTCTATTTAAAGGGGCAGTCCTCCACTGACTGATGTTGCAAGAAATAGGAAAAATTACAGCATGGAGCAACCCAGGGGGAAGGCTGCTCCCAGGTTTAAAGATGCCTCACTCCAGCTCTTATTGGATGGGGTGAGGAGGAAGGGGAGGACAGAGATCTTCCTCCCGGCGGGCGGGAGGAAGCGGCCTGCCTCTGCCACCAAGAAGGCCTGGCTCGAGGTGGCAGAGGAGGTCACCTGCACCACCAACATATCACGCACCTGCATACAATGCAGGAGGCGCTCCAATGACCTCAGTAGGTCAGTCAAAGTGAGTACACGTACTCATTCCCCTACACTTCGTCTGCCACATCACTGCCCCCACCCCACATCTCCTTCTGCACTGCCAACACTACTCTGTCACATCACCCCTCACACCCACTCAAACCTCATCCTCATCTTACCTGCACCTACTCACCTCGCCAGTACTCATCCCGCCACTACCACTCAACCCAATCCTCATACAATCTCATGGCTCTATCTCATACTCACCCTCTCATGCATCTCTTTCACAGTCAGCCTCACTCAACCTGCCACTACCTGTGCTGCAAACCTTGGGCATGCATCACATGTATGCAGTAGGCAGCGTAAGGCAAACATGTCGTGAGCATGAAGGGGATGCACAAGGGTGTTTGAGGGTTTGTCATGGTTTTTACTTATATTTAATTTCTCAGCAACTCACATTACATATTATATTGGCACCACTACTGTCACGTCTTTGCGAATCTTGTCTGGTTTGTGCAATAATGCCCTTTCCTGAGGATCACAATGAAGACCCATACCTGATGACACCCATTGTGTCACTGCAGAGTGGGTGTAGGTGTGTTTGCAGGGCTCTTTTGTGTAGACGACTGAGAGACGTCGGCAATGTCCCCGGTGGCACGCTGGAAGGATGTGGAGGAGAAGTTGTTGAGGGCAGTGGTGACGTTGACAGCGACAGGTAAGAAGATGGTGCTCGGGCCAGCCGGGAGCAGCTCAGCATGAAGGAGGATGCAGATGTCCACGACTACATGTCGAGTGACTCTGAGCCTCCGTGTGCACTGCTGCTCAGAGAGGTCCAGGAAGCTGAGCCTCGGTCTGTGGACCCTGTGGCGAGGGTAGTGCCCTCTGCGACGCATCTCTCTCTGCGGTTGCCCTCCCTCCCGCTGTGCAGGTGGATGTGTCACAGCACTGTGTTGTGGAGCTCCACATGTCAGAGGCAGACAGCGTGGCCGGCGAGGCTGGTGATGCTGTTTGCCCTCCGAGGACATCATGACTGCAGCTACGGCGGCCCCCATCCGGAAGATGTACATCTGAGGGGGTCCGCAAGGTAGGTACATGTGTCTGGACACCGGGGTAAGTGTGCAAGTTCGTGAATTTTGTTGTTAGGAGGAGGGTGGTGGAGGCCAAACTTTGTCCAAAGTGACAGCGTGGCCTCCTGGAATGAGTGAGGGTCTCTCCCTCCCCCCCCCACCTGTCAAATGGACTTTTGCAGCTGCCACAGGCTGATGGCTGCAACACGTCCATTTGAACTGGGAGTGTTTCCCCCAGTGCGGGAAACAGTCCCAGTTGTTTGCAAAATCCCAACCCTCCTAAAATATCACATCAATCAGGTCTCTAAACGACTTGAAATACCAAAATAAATACCTTAGGTGGCACCCCGCCGGCTTTAATTGCCGACGGGAGTCCCACATGCGGGGGCTCCGCGCGCATGTCAGCGCGTCAGTGGGGAACCCGGAAATGGGGCGGGTTGGAGCCGGGCTCCGGACCCGCCCCAGGAATCCCCGATTTTTGTAGCCCCCCCGCCAAGAATGCACCCGATCGCGGGTGCTAAAATCGAGCCCTATGCCTCTATTAATAAAGCCCAGGATCCCAAATGCTTTTTTAACAGCCTTCTCAACTTGTCCTGCCACCTTCAAAGATCTGTGTATATGCATCCCCAGGTCTCTCTGTTCCTGCACCCCTTTTAAAATTGTACCAATTATTTTATATTGCCTATTCTCATTCTTCCTACCGAAATGTATCACTTCACACTTCTCTGCATTAATTTAATCTGCTGTGTGTCTGCCCATTTCACCAGTCTGTCTATGTCCTCCTGAAGTCTGTTACTATCCACCACATTGTTTACTACATTTCCGAGATGTGTGTCATCTGCAAACTTTGAAATTATATCTTCTATACCCAAGTCCAGGTCATTAACATATATCAAATAGAGCAGTGGTCCTAATATTCTTGATAAATTATATTCCTCTTACTATATTCCTCTCAATTATACTCCTCTTAATATAACAATTTACTTCATATTTTGAAACCATCTATGTTGCTAACTTACTTTAAAGGAGCATGAGCAAGCATGTGGTAGCTCTTTAATTAGCATGTAATACTGGAGGCCCAGTAGCACAGGAGCAATTCACTCATGCAAGTGAAAATCCTTTTGTGCATTTGCCATCATATTCTGTGTTTTACCACAGTCATGTGCAATGGAACAGTTTGACCTAATGTGCGGAGGTCTATCTATTATGCATATCTATCCGATATGATAACAGGCAGTCTTTCACAGCTGAAGCCATAGCAACAATGACATACTTTAAACAAAAATGTATTCCAGCCAGACTCATTCTGGCTGCCATCTTTGATACTCTGAATTGACCAATTTTCACTGTCGCCACCTGGAATGAAAATCGAACAAATTCTATAATGGGTGGTTGATCCGTTCCGCCACATCACCGCCCAGTGAAAATTACCTTCACTGTTTCTGGATGGAGTGTTTTGCTTGAGAGAGGCTGGGTGCAAGACCACTGAGGAAATGAGGCAATGCTTTCGCCTGGTTATTTAGCAGTGGTTTGAGGGGGTGGCAGGAAGCTTCCACCAACTTCCCTTGGAGCCCAAAGAAATTGCACATATGGTCCCCATTTTTTCCAGTTTAATGCTCCCTAAATCGTGGAGATTTTATTTTTCTATTGGATTTCAGAATTGGCTTTGGATTTTGAGAAACCTGATGCTGGGGTTATGGGATTGGCCTCAAGTTCAAATTCCTAACACTAGAAAATAGCATCACTAATGTTAGCTTATTAAAAAGATGATTTGAGAGGAATTAAGCAGCATTGGCATCATATCAAAGTGCTTGGAAAATCTTATTGTCCTACAAATATAGGAAACAATTAAATAAATTGAGTCAAAGTGGATCTTTGTATCATTTACAAGTGATGTGACATTTGTTTAGGTATCATTTACTGCACTTAAAAAGTAATTTAATTTGTGAAACACTTTGGCAAGTTTTGATGTGATGAGGCATTATAGAAGTGTAAGTATTATATATCTATGTAATTAAAAATCTTGTATCTAGGTTATTTGTTGCATATGGAAAATTGTATGTCACACTTACCTAATTAGCTCAAATAATCATTATCCCTAAGTGTATTAATTCAGAGACAGGTAGAAAAAACTAACAATCACAAACCAGTAACCCACAAAACAAATCATCAGATCAAGCAAGTCATTTTTTTTCAAACTACTTTTGGCTACCATTCTGATCAGTATATACAGCTAAAAATAACATTCTTCACTAAAAAATACAGAAAAAAATGCCAGGATGGGGAATCAGACTTTCAAAGAGCCGGCACAGGCACAATGGGCTGAATGGCCTCCTCCTGCGCAGTACCTACTACGCTACTATGATGTTAGCCTAATAGGTTTTCAGCCCCTTCATTTATTTCAGCATTTTATACAATTTAAGCTGTTAAATAATAATTCTAAGCTGAAGTCATTCTTTGGAATGACATCTTCTTTTCTGTCATTTGGGAATGGATGTTTACCCCAGGGCTGCAAGTTAATGCTTAGGTGCCACTTTGATACTCAGCCTGGGTAATTTGACTAGAGGTAGTCAGTTAGCCAGATGGGACAATGGTAAATGACCACCTGCTCAAGCTTTTTATCACTGCAAACTTGATGCTGGAAAATACCTCTCTGGCACAGTGCTACATCAATGACAGCTTAGAACTATATATCCACTAAGTGAAATAAGGAGCAGAAAAATAAATATTTTATAATCATGTAAATAATTGAGAAAAAAGATTTTGGGAAGAAAGAAAGGAAGAGTCAACAAATGAACAAGAGTACTCGTATTGTCAGCAAATATTGCAAATCCACCATTAGAGACAGGGCAAGAAAATATATATTGTATAATATAAATAACTGAGAATAAGGGGTTTTGTAGAAGGTTCAATAAATAATAGTTACTTGCTTCTTTAACCAGGTTTCTAAAGTAATAAGTAAATAATATTACATTTATTGGCCTAGATTTCACACCCACGCCCCGCTGATTAATTAGCATAGCTCGGGCAGGGGTGAAGGATTGCTTAGCAACATAGTCCACTGCTTCATTGCCTCCTCCTGTGTTCCTCCCAGCTCCTACTCCCCAAGCCTGGCATTGTTCGTTATGCAATCCCACATGTATAAGAACAACGTGCAGTTGAGATAAACGTGTTTTCCAAATTATTCCCATCTATTTGTGTCATTTGAATGCTGGGTGCAAGGGATGTCTATTAAACCCAGGTGTCCAAAGTTCTCAGGTTTCCAGGAGATCCAGAATTGTTTTTCAAATGGTAGAGCTTGTGTAATCATCATTGTCAAAGTGATAGAGTGCACAGGCCCAAAAGAGTGCACAAGCCCAAAAGGTAAGTTGAATCATTTTAGATTAATACGTTGCCTGTTTTACAGGAAGCATGGAGGCTGCCTTAACCCATAAGCCAAGGCAGACCTTGGAGGCATATTGAAGCTAAACTCTGCCCACATTTTGGCAGGACACCCCAGTGGAGGCTTGGGGTCCAACATCCAATATTCAAATGACTCAGGCTGGAAGGTCAGTCGATGCCTGGCGCACATCTCTGTGGCAGATGGAACTCTTGGCCTGCTTAAGATGTGCCCCAATTTTGTGGAAACGTGTAATATAGGCCATTTTACCTATGCAGTCTGTATCTTTCAGTAACGGTATTACATCTAATACTTTTATCTTGGCTTTGATTTTAACCTCCCCCCCGCAAAACGGGCAGGAAAGGGGAAAGGGTCGGGCAAGGAGTTAAAATCCTAAAAATCGAGATCCCGCCTCCAATCTATCACGTTCCTAGCCGCCGTAATGTTAATGGCGATTCAGGCCCTGGACAAGGCTCCTGCTAAAAGCAGGCAGGGGCCTACTAAAGACTGAAAAGTCATGGCCTGATGATGTCATCGGCAGCACAATGCAATTTTAAGGTCCACCCAGGGGGAGGCCTGCACTGTCTGCTGCCCGGCAGCAGCTACATGGCGGGAGGAGCCGACTGGACAGAAGTGGACCAGATAAGTTTTAAAACTTTGCCTTTCTTTGAACTCTTTGTGGGCCAGGAGGAGTAGTAGTGCTCCCCCCAAGCCCCTCAAGGTGTCCTTGGGCCTTCCAAAGCCCCAGCATTCCTCCAATCTTCGAGGATACCCCAGCACCAGCCTGCCTATATTGATCACTAAAACAGAACCCAGCCTATCCCCCCCCCCTCATTTAAGAGAATCCCCTCCAGTCACTGACTGCTGACGATCGTTCCCACGGGTCCCCGCAGCAGTCAAATTCCCACTCCCACCATCGGCCAGGCAGTCAATCTGGACGGGTGTCAGGCGGGACTCTGCAGAGTTTTATTTAAACGAGGCCTTGCCATTAAGATCGGCAGGGCCTCCACGTCCCCAGCCTTGTCGGATTCATCATCCGCTACTGAGCACCCACATCCTTCCCACCTCCTCATTAATATCGAGGCCTTGTGTCATGTGATGTATTACAACAAACTTACAAAAGTAATATAGCTATAGGAAAACTACTGTTGTGTTTAGACCGCGCTGGAATGGTAATAAGCATTAGAAATCATATTCAACATTCTGGACTACCCACTAGTAACTCTACAAGACATTACTCGCTCTTGGTTTGATCCCAATTATGTGCTGAGTTAGCTGACCTCAACTAAGGGTGCCAAAATTAACTTTTGAACTGTTGAGATAAAAATCAGAAAATCTGCCAGAGTTCTCATTCCTCATTACTATCCAATAATCCCTGCAGGAAATGCACTAGTTTGGGCCTCAGGTGAGAACATGATCAATGTCGACTGCAAAGCTGACACACGAATAAGGGCAAATTACCAGAGGGCCGCTGGTGCCTGTACAACCAAACCATACCAAGGAGAGAAGAAAATTGCAGAGAAAAAGAAGAAAAGGGCACTGTCAATTTAACAATATTATTGTAAAACAGCTATTCAAAATTATACAGATTACAATCCATTTGTTTATAACATTAATGTTGTAGTTTACTGATGGGCCAGCGATCTCCAGAAACTACTTTACTATATTGTAGTGGGATTTCATTTTCATTGTTTCAGATACTGAAGTTACATATGGGAGCCAGAAATTCCAGACAATACACCTTTAAGATAAGCTATAAGGATTGTGCTTCTCCCTCTGAAGCAACCAGCTGTCCACATATGATACATTACTGAAGCACGTAAATTTGGTTCCCATTTATTTCAGTTTGATTTTATGTCAACAATACTTTTATATAAAAAACCCTCAATTAATCATTTTGAATCAAAGCTTCTGTCCAGTCATATAGAGGACTATAAGTACAAGCGAAAGTGGCAAGTTGGATCCAAAATTGGCTCAGTGGCAGGAAACAATGGGTAATGGTCGACGGGTGTTTTTGTGACTGGAAGGCTGTATCCAGTGGAGTTCCATAGGACTGAGTACTAGGTCCCTTGCTTTTTGTGGTATATATTAATGATTTGGACTTAAATGAAGGGGGCATGATTAAGAAGTTTGCAGATGATACGTGTGGTTGATAGTGAGGAGGAAAGCTGTAGACTGCAGGAAGATATCAATGGACTGGACAGGTGGGCAGAAAAGTGGCAAATGGAATTCAATCTGGAGAAGTGTGAGGTAATGCATTTGGGGAGGATAAACAAGGCAAGGGAGTACACAATAAATGGGAGAATACTGAAAGGTGTAGAGGAAGTGAGAGACCTTGGAGTGCATATCCACAGATCCCTGAAGATAGCAGGACAGGTGGTTAAGAAGGCATATGGAATACTTTCCTTTATTAGCCGAGGCATAGAATATAAGAGCAGGGAGGTTATGCTGGAACTGTATAAAATACTGGTTAGGCCACAGCTTGAGTACTGCGTACAGTTCTGGTCACCACATTACAGGAAGGATGTAATTGCAATAGAGAGGGTACAGAGGAGGTTTACGAGGATGTTGCCAGAGCTGGAGAATTTTAGCTATGAGGAAAGATTGGGTAGGCTGGGGTTGTTTTCTTTGGAACCAAGGAGACTGAGGGGTGATTTAATTGAGTATAAAATTATGAGGGGCTTAGATAAAGTGGACAGGAAGGACCTATTTCCCTTAGCAGGGAGGTCAATAACCAGGGGGCATAGATTTAAAGGAATTGGTAGAAGGATTAGACGGGAGTTGAGGAGAAATTTTTTTCACCCAGAGGGTGGTGGGGGTCTGGAACTCACTGACTAAAAGGATGATAGAGGCAGAAACCCTCAACTCATTTAAAAAGTACTTGGATATGCACTTGAAGTGCCGTAACCTACAAGGATATGGACCAAGTGCTGGAAAGTGGGATTAGGCTGGGTGGTTCATTTTCGGTTGGCACAGACACAATGGGCTGAATGTCATCTTTCTCTGCTGTAAATTTTCTATGTTTCTAGTCAATGAAATATAAGGGTAGGTTTCTGAATTTGCACTCCTGGTGTGAAGAGTGCAAATTCGTAAAATATACCATATGGCTGGTCAAATATTGCAGAGTAATTGAGAGTATGTGCTTAATCTGAGGAGGCAATAGCAATACCTTTCAAATTCAAAACAAACCCCAGGCTAAAAACTACAGTAGTAATCTATAATTATAGTTGGTTGTCTTGAACAACAGTTTTCTTCTGATAAGTGTTTTCAAACGTTGAAATTATGCAGACATTATTGCAAGACAAAAAATTTAAAGAACTGAATTATGTAGTGCATTAATGTTATTTTTAACTAGTTATATGTTTAAAAATATTGCAATCATCACACTTGAAAATGTCACACATGTAAAGTCTGTTTTCATACCTGCAAATGGTTGGATCAAATATCATATTCAAAAATCAGCAACAAGTTAGAGATCCTGCTGGTATCTTCAAACATTCATCACTTGGCCTCTCCCCAGGAGAGGGATAGGCCCTCAGCAACAACAATTAATGTCTAATTGATCTGAGTGTGCCTATTTGCAGCAATTGGATTGTGTGGACTTAAAGAGATGGGCAATTTAAACACAGATCCACTTTATCAGCAGAATACTACCTTGTGTATCATTCCCCTATTATAAAACAACATAGCCTTTGATTTACCATGAGCAATGCCACAGGTAATCCACTAATATCTACTTAAAAGCAAATGTTAAAACATTGGTACAGATATAGGGGCCAAAACTCCATGGGGGTTCTGCCACAACTTGTGGGAGATCAATGGAAACCCCAGGAAAACGGTGAAGACCCTGTTATGCTCGGTCTCCGTTGTTTCCGGGAGTTACCTCTCTCCTTGTAAGGGGCAGAACTTCTATCCAAGACAAAGCAGGATCAAAGACGTTGAGAGATCTAATGAAGGAACACAAAAGCCAATTTCCACTAATCTCAGGAAATAAGCAAAGGATAACATTTTACTCAAATGACCTAAATTGTTGAGTAAATATTTAAGGACATAAAACCTTGTCCCAGTTCTAAAGTAAATCAAATTTAATTCATCCAGTTAAATACCTGTAGCTCCAGAATACTTTACATCTATTCTTTGGTAAAGAACAAGCTGGTATGCTGCAAGTTTACAGTGTAGCCTGCTTACTTCCTTGGCCAGTTTTACAACATTCCATTTTTTATATTTCATTTTTTCACATTTAGGATTCTCTGGGCTATCCCCAGTGAACAGTTAGTTAATGCTGTTTCAAGCTAGGTGGAAGGGAAGCAAGCAATATCTGTGTGGGTTGATCCTCTAGTCTTCTTTCCCTCCCACAGGAGAAATGATTTTTCTCTGCTTGAAGTATCTATCGCTGTCCCTAGCTGAGGGTAATCTGGAATTTGTGGTAGATTCCAACTATTGTGTAGGCCATTTTGTATTTGCATTTAATGTGGTTAAATGCATATAGAATAATAAAAAGTGAACTCAGTTATTTTTACCCATATTATCCAAGTTATTCATTCGTATATGTTTCCTTCCCTAACTAAAGCCAGGAAATTTCTCGGAGATAAAAATTGTAGTAAAAAAGTACGCATAAATAAACTGGTGAACAGAACCAATAGTAAATGGAAATGGACCAGAAACACCTTTCCTAGCACTATTCTGTGCCTTACTCCCATTGTAAAGGGACTGAATGGGAATTAATGAAAAAGAAACAAAAGAAAATGCCTAAGGTTTGTTCAACACTGTTAAGCCATTGTTAAAGGGTGTGTATGTGTGCAAAATGAAAATTGATTTCTAAATTGCCAGTCACAATAGGAATCAGTCATATGAAAGATTTTGTTGGATCAGCTCGGTTAGTGCTTACTGTTCAAAAATAATTATTGGTGGATTTTGCAGGAATGCAGTCCCGTCCTCCTCATAAACTCCATCCTTACCCTACCCAATCTGACCCAACTGTGTTGGCAGTGATACTGAGTGCTGGAGCAGCAATATACAATGCCACGGAGAGGGAAAACGTTCTTTACTTCAGATAGTTGTCGATATGAGTCGCACTGACCAGAGGCGAGCCATCTCCCTGCATAGGACGAGGGAAATTCAGCAGGGGAATGATTATTGAGAAACTGTTGCCTCCCCGCTGGCTGCTAATACAAAACTACATTGGCTTTGGTCTTCTACCTCTTGGTGGCGGGAATTGCATGGCCCAGCAGATACAATGGAGACGATAAAATGTGGATCAGTTTAAAAACTCGCACAACAAACTTTTAACGGTGACATTAAGCTGCACTAGGTTTCCCAACCCTCCTGCAATGACTGGGAGTTTCCCAGAATCGGGGATTCCTCCCCTGAGCTCTGCCTCCAGCAGCCCGGGAGATCAGTGATTTTAATTTCCTGCTGCAGTGCATGTTCCCCCCCACCCCCACGCTTACTGCATGTTCCCCCCACCCCCACGCTTACTGCATGTTCCCCCCCACCCCCACGCTTACTGCATGTTCCCCCCACCCCCACTCCATGACGTCACCGGCTGCTGCTGGAGAAACCTTCGGCTCAGTGACGTCACCCGCAGAGCCGCGACAATGTGGAGTGCAAATGGGAGGGGGCTGGAGAGTCAGCATTCAGGGGGTCTCAGGAATCGAGGGGTCTCAGGAATCGAGGGGTCTCGGCAATCAGGGAGTCTCGGCAACCGGGGCGTCCCAGCAATTGGGGAGGCTCTTAAATGGGAGGGGGGGGGGCTCCTCGGTTTCCCCTCTTCCCACCCTCGGTTTCCCCTCTTCCCACCCTCGGTTTCCCCTCTTCCCACCCTCGGTTTCCCCTCTTCGCCTGCTCCAGGGTGGCCTCCTGGTTCTTGGAACTTGTCACATAACAGCTACTGGCGCAAAACCATGAGCAAAAATATTCAACTATAGGGGACCCAACCTTCATAAAGTAAATGAAATAACATTTGTAGAAGCCATGAGATCGAATGTCAGTGGTCGAATGTCACGTGGTCAAGCATCACGTGGTCAGATATCATGTGATCAAACCTCCAGGAATGCCTCCAAACAGAGTTGGCAACCCTAAGTTGCACTATGGTCGCTGCCAAAGTATCGTACTAACTACTATTAAGACCGTGAAATGTTACAAGTTTATGTATTTCTGTCACCCATTTTCTCCTTGTGTTTTTTCTCCCCTCTCCTGAGGTTTTTAAGACACCCTGGGATATGATTCCATTCGCACTAGTAGCTCTCTAAAATGTCAACTAAGAGGCCATTTTTCATGTGTAGGCCTAGACACTGCATAACAGTTTGTATTAGCTCTATGTATAACCTTTCAGTAAACACTAATTTATTCAACATTGGTTACAGAATAATTAGAGCGGATAAAAAAATAAATAAAAAGATACTGAGGATAAAAGAGTGCAAAAAAGTTTTGACTCTTTTACTTTTTTATTCTTTTTAATTTTTCTACATCCGATGATTTATTGATTGATTTGATGTATTTCTTGAACAAGACATCAAGAAATCGTTAAGAATTAAAAACTAATTTAACATTGATGACAACTTCAAGCCTTGGGGTATATGGGAGACCTGCTATGTTTGACAAAGAGGCCAAATTTGTTCAACCCGATCAATACCTTGCAGAAGACTGAAGTGTTGTTCTGGCATACCAGAATTGAAAAAAATGGAAGTTACAGTGTACTTCCTCAGATGTCATCTATGTGTTCTGCAAGTAAATGCATGGCTGCTGTATGCCAAGTTGGTAATGTCACTTCAGCTGTGCCTTTTGAATTTGAACTAGAGTTCATCTCAGAATCCTGTGAGCAATTTGAGCCATGCATAAAACTGGCTTCATAGAATTGTAATCAACATTCACTCAACCATTTTAAGTTTTCACCAATCTGTTCGCACACTGAGAAGTATGGTTATATTTCCACCATCCTGTGGTATGAAGTGAAATAACCACATGAATTGTAATGGGAAAAAAATAAATAAATGGAGGAGCCTTTGCCTTAATCTATCAACTGATCTCGCAATTATATGCACTTTGCTTTCCACCTTGTTCCCTTTTTTTGGCATAGAATATATTTAAAGCAATCACATCAGTTGGGTCACGCATATGGATGACTTTATGTAACACAGGAAACATTGAAAAAAGAATTACCAAGAAAACTGCAGAATATGGAGAGCAATAAGGTAAATGGTAAGAAAAGCCTATACACTGCGACTTTCAATACAATTATTGCAAAATTATTCAAAACTGACCTTCTTCATTCTGTATTTGGAAAAAAGTTATAGAATTTACTGTGTCAAGATTGTCATTTAGAATTAAATGTTGTACTTATTTGAAAAATGGCCTTTTTAAGAACCGGGAGCAGCAGGTATACCTTATATTTCACAGCAAGAGTTAATGCTGCTCAATGAAACTTTACCAACAGCAGCAATTACATGATAAATGCAAGTACATCACTTTGCCTACCTTTACGCCGACTCCTTTCTTTTGTCTGGAATGACAAAGTACCCATCAGAGCCCCCATCTTCAATGATTTTATCAGAAAACTTGCAGCCAGTGCTCTTCTCAGACTCGCAGAGTGTGGCTAATGTTTATGTCTTGCTTGTGATACGGTGAATAAAAAAAATCAAAGCACAGTTTGAAAGCGGAGATAAAGGTGCACATAAGGCTTGGAGACTTCTTTTGTCAACACTCTGCAGGCTACTTGCTGTGATGTTATTATTCAACTCTGCTGCTCATCGGAATTTTAATTTTGACGTGTTCATTCACAGCTCAAAGACATGCTTGAGTGGGAGCCGTGTCACAGAAATATTTCAGCTTAGCGCTATCGTATCGGAGTACTTTGATTAATTGTACCAACTGTATCTGCAGTAACTTGTCACACAGAGAGTCGCTAAGGCTTCCACAGGAACCTCCACGGCAACTTTCGATACAACTGTGGGCGCTCAGCCATGAAAAATGTGAGTTTATATTGCTCTTGTATTTTTATGTAAATAAAATAAACAGATATTTTATTATACAGCAATATGCAGCATAGTGTGCAGTAAGCTAGTTGTGTTAAGATCTTATTTACTGGAATGTTATTTATTTAAAAGATGAAAAGATTGTATAGGTCAGTATCGGGTATAGTCTAATACAAATAATCTAGTTAAATTCTTGTGTATGTAGATCAGAAGAGATGATTGAGAGATAAAATCGTTCTCATCTTTCTGAAGATTAAATTATTTTAAAACATTTTGTTTCATTATGTATGACTTTCAAAATAGCTATGAGTAGACCCTTTTAACAAAATTGTTTTTTTTTCTTTTAGTAATTGCCCTCGCAAGAACATGTCCTAAGTATTTCAACAAAATCCATTTAGCAGCAGTCTTACACATAGAATAAGAGATGCTGGGAAGTAAGGGTTGAGGCTGTAATTCAATCGAGGGGTTCGGAAAAGGTCATCAAAACAGCAAAACTAGAAAAAATGAAACAGAACCTCAAAATTGAATTTTAGGCTTTCACTCCCTCCCCAACAGGTTGTTTTATGTGTTGTATCATTGTGTTACTGCTGCGTTGCAAGCTTCAGTAAAGTAAGCTTCCACACAGATCAGCTATTTAATTATATTACCATTCAACAGATTAAAAAATGCTGATTCAGGTCGCGAGAAGGGCAACACAATGAGTGAAAAATAACAGTCACATGGCTCCTGAAAGAGTATAATTTGCCTGTATTAGCAGTGTATTACCAATTGTATACTATTCCTTACAATAGTTTTCTAATTCTAAATGAACAGGATATGTCCCTTTGTAGTGACTGGGTGGAAGGCCTGAAAATATCAGGAATACACTGGGACACTAAGACACCACAGGGAATAAACACAACCCACACACAATAAAAAAAAAACAATGCAACTTCTGAGCTGAGAAAGAAAAGAATTAAGGTGACAGCAGCCATAGAAATAAACTGAAACTAAATTAGAAGTCACTGGGGATAGGTCGTTCAGCTTTGTTACCACGGCAACAAGCAACTGTACCAATAATATAGATGTAATAATATTTACAGTTTGTGTACGTCTATGTCTACAAGCAGTGGAAGGAATTAGTGTGAGAACAAATATAAAACAGGGATGTATCAGGGCGAAAAACCTGAAAACAGGACAGAGGGAGCTTCGTGTCAACAGAAGATCATTGCCATATTTGAAACACACAGTAGTGGTGGCAGAGATACTGATGTTAGCAGTTGACCAAACATTGGAAGATATGCACACCAAAAAATTATCATACATTGGTTAATACCAAATGTTCAAGATTTGGTGATCCTGCTCTCCATGGAGTTCTTAGGAACAATATGGGGGATAAATTGGATAACCCCTGAAAATGGGAGCAGGGATCGCGGTCCGCGAGTAACCCGTGCCCATTTGTTGCACTTCAGTGTCGTGCTGCCTGCTGTTTTAAATGATTGCTGCTTGCAGCCAGCGCTACTTGTGCTGTTGATTGGCTGCACGCATCAGCAGGGAGCCACAATATCGCTAATGGCTCGTGCTTCTTAAAGGCAACCTGCACCTCTTAAAGGGGGGATGTACTGTGGCTGCAAGAAATGGTAGGAGTCGTTTGTGAAGTGATTCAGTACTCTAATACTCCAAAGAATGGCTGAGCCTGGGAGAGAGCGTACACTAAGGTTCTCTGATAATGCACTAGAGGCCTTGGTGCAAGAGGTGGAGAAAAGGAAGGACATTCTGCCCCCCTGTATCCGCAGGGGGGCAGGAGGCCCTCGAAACATATGTTCAGAGGCAGTGCGAGGAAGTAGTGGTGGAGGTCAATGCCAGGAGCATAGCTCCAAGTACATGAATGCAATGCAGGAAGATGCAGGAACCCATGATTTAACACAAGTTTTCAAGGTGAGTGAGTTCAATTTTCAAATGGCGTATCCTACCAACTGCACCACTGGCCTCATCCACTGCTTAATTCACTACACCCCCATCACCCGCCTAACAACAATCTCTTTCAATCAGTACTCAACCCAAACATCTTGCAGGACACTCATTGACACACTTCCCTCTTTCTTGCAGGAGAAGGAGGCGCATAACAGGAGGTGGCAACAAAGAGCTGGAGGTGGACAAGTGTACTTACACATTTTAACTCCCATGGAGGAGACAGTGCTGGCCATCATTGGAAGGGCCACCGTTGAGGCCGTGGCCACTGGCGTTGCTAGAGGGATCGATGATGAGGGTCTCTGCATACCTAATTCTCCTTCTCACTTCCCACTTCTCCCTCATCCCACAATCTTTTATGACTCACGTGCTGCAAATGGTGTAAGCATGCACGTCTTACTTTTTCCTCTCCTCACACCATAACTCAACCCTTGTCCCTTTGTCATTTCAGATACCCAAGATCTGGACCCTTCCCAGTCAGAGGAGGCAAAGGAAGATGACAATGATGGTGACAATACACTGTCACTCGTTCTTACACTCACAACCACCAGCTCAGAGTCTGACACTGCGCGTACTTTAGAGGCTAGGACAGAGGAGGGATCTGCATGTGTTGAGACACTGGGCACAAGTGCGCAGGAGCCAGGGCAGGGAGAATGGATACCACAGGTGCCAGCTCACTGGAGGGCGAGGTCGCACACTAGTTCTGCTGCAGAGGATTCAGATGAGGACTTCGATGACCCAGGTTACAGAAGAAGGCTGATGGGCGTACACAACCAAATGCTTGGTGCACTGGAAAGCCTGCCAGAAAGCCTGCGCACAATGTCAAGGAGCATGGAGAAGTTCAGCTCCAACTTGGCAAAGGGCTTTGCGCAGAACTTGGAGCCCATCCTTTCCCACATGGAAAGGGTGGTCACCTCCATCAGCACACCTGCGGAACCCACCTTTGGTACAGCGTCTGATGACTGATGTCACAGCTTCTAATGCAGCACAAACAGCTTCCATCAAAGGTCTGACTGCTGCCTTGGAATCTCAGACTGCTGCTATTGTGGCTCTGGGTATCACTGCAGTCCACCAATCTGTTCTTCAACAAATTACCAGAATTGCTGAGGCGCCGCTCCGGGAGAGTGGCAGTGGCTCCATGAAAGTCGAACCTGCTGTCCTCTCTCAGGATGACAGCATTGCTGCTCCCACCCCTGCCATTCTGCCAGTGCCCTTGCTGTTGCCTGTCAGCCAGCCAGCCCAGACTGCTGCAGCCCAGGCTGAGATGGTGCAGTCAGAAGCCGGGCCCTCCTGGCCCAGAGTTGCTCGAGGCCATCCTCCAAGGCCATCTGAGGTCTCCTCAACTGAAGGTCAGCAGCCTTCCACCACCCATGCACCAGCCATTGGGGAAGCACCCTGTAGGAGCACTAGGAAAGGTAAAGGCACACAAAAGACAGGCACTAAGGGAATGCAGAAGGTGAATAGTCTCATTTTATATGCATTATTTCATGAGTTAGTTTATAAATGTGGATTTGAATTTGCATTTGGTGAAGGCTTTTATTTCTGCAATGAGCTGAGGGAGAAACCAATGTGTAATCATTAAGAGGACAATTCGATGGTCATGTAAGAGAGGAAAGGTAAGGAGTGTGGGACTGTTGGTGATTGGGGGGTGTAGTTGAGGTTACTGGTATTGCTTATTAATAATCTGATCCATGTACGGCCCTGGCAGAAAGAGCCTGTCTACATTGTAGCCTCCCTTCCTCTTCTTCCACTTCCTCCTCCACCTCTTCTAGCAGCTTGTCCTGCTCTGTATGGCCTTTCTTCATACACCCAGTTTTGTTCAATTTCCAGAGGAAACCCTATCTGGCCACTCATCTCTGGAAGCAACTATTTCCAGCACAATATTTTAAATGACAATAAACATACTGCAAGACCAACCATGCCACTCCCCGTAGAGTACTTACTTAAACTTTAGCCAAGTATAGGAAACCTCCAAAAATGCATACAATTGTACCAGCAGCCAGAAGAAATAATCCAGCAAATAACCTGCTAGTTCCAGATCATAGCAACTTGCTGCGTAATTTTTTTTCGCCATCTCCTCGTGGTTCTTTTGCCAGTTATCTTAAATTTGTGTCCTCTGGTTACCGACCCTCCTGAACAGAGAAACAGTTTCTCCTTATCTACTCTATCAAATCCCCTTATAATTTTGAATACCTCTATTAAATCTCCCCTTAACCTTCTCCGCTCTAAGGAGAACAATCCCAGCTTCTCTAATCTCTCCACATAACTAAAGTCCCTCATCCCAGGTATCACTTTACACTCTCTACAAGGCCTTGACATCCTTCCTAAAGTGTGGAGCCCAGAATTTGACACAGTACTCTAGCTAAGGCCTAACCAGTGATTTATAAAGGTTTAGCATAACTGTCTTGTTTTTGTACTCTATGCCTCTATTTATAAAGCCCAGGATCCCGTATGCTTTTTTAACAGCCTTATCAACTTGTTCTGCTACCTTCAAAGATTTGTGTATTTGAACCCCCCGGCCTATCTGTTCCTGCACCCCCTTAAAAATTGTACAACTTAGTTGTCATAGTAATAGTGAAGTGGATTTCCAGTACCTCAGCCCAAGAGGGTTTTATAGCAATAGCAAAAGATGTGGATTCAGATGTTCGTGACAAAAAAGAAGCATCTTGTCAAATATTTAACTTGATATTGGCTTCTTTAATTCTGTCGCAGCACTGAAGGGGTTAAAAACTAGAAATCATGTTCCAGTTTAACTTGATACAATGTTGAAACAATTACTAGATTTGACCTCCAGGCAGTTTGCTTGAGGGAGGGGCCAGGCCATTCAGTTGGAATACAAACATGATAGTCCTGAATTTCCACAGGAGGTTTTGGTAAACAGTTGTTTTTAGTTGTTTGCACCATTTCTCCGATGGTTCTATCGACCTCCCAACAAAGATACAGCAGGAGTTCAGGACAAGCCTCATGAAGATTCAGGGCCAGTAGGACCCATTTTGATTGCCTTCGCCTAGCATTATTGGGGCAGTAACGACCTCAAAATGGGATTGGTAGCCTTACCACTCTGTTAACATTGGTGATGTGGCCAGCTCCATTTTGAAACAGGCCGACTACAGGATATCCAAATCGCCCGCCTGTTTCAGGTGTTAGGCCCCTTTTAATATGGAAATCGGGGTCCTACGGCCAGTTCCATGGGCAATGGAACTGAAGAGGCCCACTAAAGGTAATTGTCAAATTATTTTTGTGGGCCCACAAAAACGATGTGCTGCTGCCGCCCCGGGACCCCAACCCTCTGTGGACGGGACTCCCTCCTGTCCATCTGCAACTTACATTGCTGGTGGCCGCCCCGGCCCTATCTTGAGGCCTCAATCCAGCGAGCTGCCTATCCGGATGCTTCTTTGGTGCCCCAGAGCTCACCCGCCATATTGAGGCGGGGAGCCTCAAAATCCCTGGGGCCCCTTTGCCGCCAGATTGGGTGGCCGACCAGCGTGCTCCACTTGTGGGTCGTCCAAAAGCCAAAATAGACCCCACTGTGTGTGATTTATTGATCTATGTATCTGACAGCTTTTGAATTAACAGACATTTAAATTACTGCTTGGCTCCGGTAACGGTTTTCAGGGGTATTTATTGCCCTGTGCTTTTCAAATCAATGAATTTGATTGGAACCTCTGAAGAGAATAAAATAAGCCAGAGGAAGTATGTAAGGAAGTAATTATAGTCAAAGTTTTACCACTAGAATTGCAAACCATATTTTTCCATTATACAGAAGCTAGTAAAGTTTAACAACTACTGTAAATGTATACATTATGTTTCCGCTATTATTCATCAGCTCATTTACTGGTTTAATAAATGTGTTTGGCATTTAAAACCTAAAATAAGATCTGGTGTTAATGTTACTCTGTCAAATTTGAAGACAAGGAGAATCCTGGGGAGGCACAAGGCAGAACCAGTAGCTGAAGTAATCTAAAAAAATGGTTCTCTGTTTGTTATTTAGGGCACACTTCAATGTGTTTCCTAGATATCAGGGGAAGTGAGAACACACTTGAAGACATAGGGAGTGCTTGCTCACCTATAGGAGATGTCTGAAAGATGGACGCCAAACCCCGGAGCTTTCAACTTCAGACGAGGCATAAATCGGGCAATATCAGATCAGCCACCCGTTATACTCAAACATCGGGCCGGGTGTACGAAGGGCAGCCAATCAGATAACACCCATTTCAAGGCCCCTCCAAAGTTCAAAGTTCAGCCCAAAGAATATCTACAGTAAAGAGGATAAAAGGAGCCAAAAATATAACCATGGCCACTGCCATGCATCTCCATCAGGCCAAGCTGCCTTTGAGAGTTGACCTATTTTGAATATTCATCAGTTACATTCTGTGTAGGATATTAATTTTAATGTGTTGCAACCTAGCACCTCAAGATGCCTCATGTGCATTGTATCTGTCCATCACCCCACTCCCCCTTCTCGAGAAGGAGCGAACTTCAGGGCAAATGGAAGAGTAACTTCTGGCGAGCGCGTATGTGCAGTCAAATGCACAAATCTGGAAGTTGCTCTACGAAATGCCTTGCTCTTCTGAAAGCTGCGGGGGAGGGAGACCTCACTGGTTGGAATAAATGGACCAGCGCAAAGTTGCTGTCCTGCCCAGTGGGAAATGAACTAATCTACACAGAAAAAGGTACACTCAATTTTTTAGGTCTAAGCTAACTTTTAACTGCATGTTAAATCTTAATGACTGCCAAACAACCTCTCCCGCACTGAAAATTAACTTATAAAAATGTGGAGTCTCATTCTTTCTGATTTTAATTGTTGTTGGACAGTTACATTTTTAAAAATTTCTTTACTTTTTCTTTGTCTCTTTTAACTGTCATTTAATTCAATATTTCTTTCCCTCTCTTTATTTTGCTTTCTCTAACTGATTTTACATTGAATTTACTGTTGTAGCTTTCACTTCCTGGTTCAGTGTCTGCGCTGCTTGTCAGGGATGCTTCGATCTGATTGGTTAAGGGGAGAGAGCAATCCTTTCCCCATTCATGCAGCTCACAGATGCCCGAGAGAGGATGCTGCAATTTTTGCAGCTCACCTTATGAGGAAGTTCCTGCACTAAAGCCCGTGGAATGTTTTTGGGCAAATTTAAATCTAATGAGAGGCGGGCACTGTTTGTTTGCCACCTCAGAGCAAATTCCAGGCCAATGCCTTATTGTCTAGACCCATATCAACTCCTCAAACTCAGTGAGCGCCTGCTAATATATTCCTGATCTGTAATCACCAAAACAAAATCTGAAAGTTAGAGAACCGCATTTATTCCCACTAACTTCGGAACTTCTGAATTCTTCTAACTTTGAAAGTAGAAAGGTTTCTCAAACTGTCCACAGAGAAGGTGATTCTCTGGCCAGAAGCATTAATCTGTAAGAAGAACCTACAGCCTTAGTGCTAAAGGCAGATTTGATTATTTCATTCTTTGCTCTGCTCTATGCCTAAGGTGAGAAGAAATCAGAATTCAATCAAACTCCTTCAGGTCGTTCACCTTTGTAATGGTATATACTCGGTCAAACTGAAGTAAAGGTATTTTACTCCAAATACAGAGTTGAGAAATATAATGCTAGGATTGATTGCTAAACTGGTATAAAGATATTGATAACAAAATCACCATATAATTTAATTCAATCTTGGTGCTCTGTTCATTTTTATTATATTTCTCTTCCGCTCCAGGGATATAGAGACGAAGATTTCCATTGCTCTACGTCTTCCAACATTTTTTTTTACCACTAATTTTCTCTCATACCCTCTTTTGAAAATAATGGGTCAGAATTTGCTGAAAAAAATAACTGCATTATTAATGTGCAAATCGGTCAGGTTCTTGTGGCAAGTAACAGATACCACCTGAATTGTGAATTTCCACAAGTTGCTGGACGATATTCGCAGCTCTGCCATCAGCTTCGTGAAAACGGCATCTCACACTTAACCTTCCTGTGAGTTTCAGGAAGTTGCTGCATTTGCACATTAATTGCCCATTAAACTCGACACAGAAAGTTAAGTTTAGTAATTAATAGCATAAGTACTCTTTTAATGACATGATAATTGTTAATGATTACCAATCAATCTCTTTGGCCCAGAAAATGAACAATTAAAAGGTGGAGTTTGAACTGTTGTTGGAAATTTTAAAAATGTCAAACTTTAAATTTTTACACTTTTTACCTACTTTTTCTTTCCGTCTCTTTTCTCTCTCTCACTTAATCCAATCTTTCTTTCCCTCTTTTTATTTCGCTTTCTGTACCTGATTTGCTATTGAATTCACCCACTCTAATTTAACCTCCTCTCAGTCCTTCCTCTGTTTATTTCTCAATCCTTAAATCTCATTTGTTAAGAAGATAGACTGTTGGTGCCATCATTCACCAAGGTCCCAGATGCCCTGTTAGACTCGCTGTGCTGTTATCAGCTCGCACTTATAGCAACTTACAAGGTAAACATTTTTTGAGCTGAAGGGTACAGCAAAAAGTCTAACAGGGCACACCGCGAGATACCCTGCTCCAGCAAATTCCGACCCATTAACTTCTTGCTAGAATATGGTACCTTGGGTGCTAACAACCCCCTATTATCTCATACAAGTGGCTATTATTCATGCATGAACCTTGAAGAGTGTTGGAAGGCTATTAAATTATGGGAGGCATCACACACCATATGGACGTCACTGGCAATCCCACCATTTATTACCAATCTCTAGTTTCCCTGAAAAGGTGGTGGTGGGCCTTCTTGAATCGCTGCAGTCTGTGTGGTGAAGGTGCTCACACAATGCTGTTAAGTAGAGGGTTCTTGTTATTCTTTCTAGCAGTTTGATACAACCGAGTGGCTTGTCAGATCACTTTTTTTTATTATTCGTTCATGGGATGCGGGCGTCGCTGGTAAGGCTAGCATTTATTGCCCATCCTTATTTGTCCTTGAGAAGGTGGTGGTGAGCCGACTTCTTGAACCGTTGCTGTCCGTCTGGTGAAGGTCCTCCCACAGTGCTGTTAGAAAGGTAGTTCCAGGATTTTGACCCAGCGACGATGAAGGAACGGCGATATATTTCCAAGTCGGGATGGTGTGTGACTTGGAGGGGAACGTGCAGGTGGTGTTGTTCCCATGTGCCTGCTGCCCTTGTCCTTCTAGGTGGTAGAGGTCACGGGTTTGGGAGGTGCTGTCAAAGAAGCCTTGACGAGTTGCTGCATTACATCCTGTAGATGGTACACACTGCAGCCACGATGCGCCAGTGGTGAAGGGAGTGAATGTTTAGGGTGGTGGATGGGGTGCTTTGTCAGGATGGTGTAGAGCTTCTTGAGTGTTGTTGGAGCTGCACTCATCCAGGCAAGTGGAGAGTATTCCATCACACTCCTGACTTGTGCCTTGTAGATGGTGGAAAGGCTTTGGGGAGTCAGGAGGTGAGTCACATGCCGCAGAATACCCAGCCTCTGACCTGCTCTTGTAGCCACAGTATTTATGTGGCTGGGCAAGTTAAGTTTCTGGTCAATGGTGACCCCCAGGATGTTGATGGTGGGGGATTCGGCGATGGTAATGTCATTGAATGACAAGGGGAGGTGGTTGGACTCTTTTTTGTTGGAGATGGTCTTGCTTGGCACTTGTATGGTGCGAATGTTACTTCCCACTTATCAGCCCAAGCCTGGATGTTGTCCAGATCTTGCTGCATACGGGCATGGACTGCTTCATTATCTGAGGGGTTGCGAATGGAACTGAACACTGTGCATTCATCAGCGAACATCCCCATTTCTGATCTTAGGATGGAAGGAAGGTCATTGATGAAACAGCTGAAGATGGTTGGGCCTAGGACACTGCCCTGAGGAACTCCTGCAGCAATGTCCTAGGGCTGAGATGATTGGCCTCCACCAACCACTACCATCTTCCTTTGTGCTAGGTATGACTCCAGACACTGGAGAGTTTTCCCCCTGATTCCCATTGACTTCAATTTTACTAGGGTTCCTTGGTGCCCCACTTAATCAAATGCTGCCTTAATGTCAAGGGCAGTTACTCTCACCTCACCTCTGGAATTCAGCTCTTTTATCCATGTTTGGACCAAGGCTGAAATGAAATCTAGGGCCAAGTGATCCTGGCGGAACCCAAACTGAGCATCGGTGAGCAGGTTATTGGTGAGTAAGTGCCGCTTGATAGCACTGTCAACGATACCTTCCATCACTTTGCTGATGATTGAGAGTAGACTGATGGGGAGGTAATTGGTCAGATTGGATTTGTCCTACTTTTTGTGGACAGGACATAACTGGGCAATTTTCCACTTCAGAGGGCAGTTGTGAGTCAGTCATGTTGGTGTGGGACTATAGTCGTATATAGGCCAGATCGGATAAGGACAGCAGGTTTCCCTCCCTAAAGTATATTCGTGAACACGTTGGGTTTTTACGACAATCTGACAGCTTCATGGTTACTTTTACTGATACCAATTTTTTATTTCCAGATTTCTTTTTATACTGAATTTAAGTTCTCAAACTACCATGGTGGGATTAAAATTTACATTCTCTGGATTATTAATCCAGGCCTATGGATTACTAATCTAGCAACATAACCACTACACTGCCATACCCTTAGCAATAAAATCAATTGGAAGGAAAATCAGGCAGATGTAAAACGGGCTGGAACAGTTAACATCAACCCCTAACTGCTGAAGGGGCAATCTTTGAAAAAGAAAGAAAGATCTTACATTTATATATTGCCTTTCACGTCCTCATTATGTCCCAAATTGCTTCAGAGCCAATGAAGTACTTTCTGAAGCGTAGTCACTGTTGTAATGTGTTGTAATTCAACATTTGAAGTCAAAAATAATTTATTCTGGATTGGTTTTCTAAAGCTATTTTAAATATTAAAATAAAAGTAGTTGTTACAAGTCACAATTGACTCTTGATAATAGTCAGTCGCTGGAAATTTCCACCAGGGTTCTCCAGGTCGGCAACCTTAACTTCAGCGGAAAGTTGGCGGAAATGTTGGAGAAATGCATAACCTCAGTTTTCACCAATCTTCTGCTGAAGTTATTGCAGCCAATCGGGAGAATCCCGGGGGAATGCCCGACGACTGAGTTGAACACAACAGACAACAAGTGCCATTGCTGAGTGAGATAATAATGGAAATAATAATGACCTGCAGGCTTATTTAAAACATCATAAAATTATTGAAGCCAACGTAAATAATAGAACATTTTTAACTCAAAAATCATTGATGCTTTTCAAGTGCAGGAAGAAATCTCATTGAACTTTAAGTTAAGAAGGATAAAAACATAAGTCAATTAATTATGACGTGACCAAACTTTTAAACTTTTCAACAATCAATGTCCCACATCCAACCCTCCACTCCCCTGATAAAGGCACTCTATCCCCTTCAGACCCAGTTCACAGAAATAATGGTGAATTTCCTCCTGCTCCACAGCCGTAACTTTGCTGGAAGTGCGACGAAAATCCCAACCCGAAAATGTCACTCCCTGTTTCTCCCCTCTTCTCTGCAAAGCACCACATCTATTCCTTTCCCACTCCCCTTCGTTACCATCCATTTCCTCTTCCACATGGTCTTTATCCAGTTACCTCCCCCATCATTGCCATCAATTTCCCCTTTTCCCTTCACTGGCATCCAGTCCCCTTTTATTGTTACCCACTCCTCCCTCCCTTCCCGATACATTTTTCCCATCCGCTCTCCATATTTTTTCTCCCTGGCCATGCATTCTGCCCCCTCCACTCCCCTTGGCATCCATTTTGTTCCCTCCCCTTTCATTCGGTCCCCTCTACTCCCCTCCCCATGCTGTACATTTTCTCCCTCCCCATGGCATCTATTTCCACTCCTACCCAAGCCCGGTAGCACTGGAGAGGTCCTGCTCCTCCTCTTTTTGCGCTTCCAGTGCTAATGGCCTTGCATCTATATACCGCAGGTGGGGACGTACATTCTTATCGTGCATCAGTTGCCAGACTTGGTGGGAGGGGATGGAGGTGAGAGTTTGAATTCTGCTGATTTTGGGCCACAAGCATGGATAACACAAACAGGGGTCCCAAACCCATACACAGAGGAGATGAGCCACCATGCTTTATGGAAAAAAATTGTGAGCCCAAAATCAGCTGTTTTCCAGCCACGAGCTTTTCCAGCTGCCCCTTAGAATAGTTTGAACTTGCATTTTCATGAACTCAAGAATCCCAAAGCAATTTACAGCCAATGAAGTACTTTTGAAATGTAATCACTGTTGTGATGTAGGGAAATGCAGCACCTTCTTCAACCCCATCCTTTTGATTAAGCATTTGGTTCTTTTCCTAACTTTCCCCAAATTACCAGGCATCCACTCCTTTTTATTTTTCCTCTTATAAATTACCTAAGGATACTTTTCAATGTTAAGGGAACTATATAAATGCAAGTTGTTGTTGAGCTATGAAATTGATATTTTGATCAAATAAAAGTACAAGTCATAGTGCCTGCTTTGGGTCATTCACCAAGCTGTAGTAAATCCTCTGGCCTATAGTATCCAGCCAGTGCATATTAAGCATCCTCCTTTGCAACAAGGAATTCATCTTCAAAAATAATCTGTAAATAGTTTCCAGACATTCTTATCTAAACTTTTAACAGTGATTTTTGGCTCCTCTGGACTTTTTCACAGGATAGCTTCAGATTAGTAATGGTGGCCATGAAACTACCATCTGGCTCACTAATGTCCTTTAGGGAAGGAAACCTGCCGTCCTGACCCGGTCTGGCCTAAACGTGACTCCAGACCCACAGCAATGTGACTGATTCTTAATCGCCCTCTGAAATGGCCTAGCAAGCCACTCAGTTGTAAAATCTCGCTACACACGGACTGCAGCGGTTCAAGAAGGCGGCTCACCACCACCTTCTCAAGGGCAATTAGGGATGGGCAATGCATGCTGGCCTTGCCAGTGATGCCCACATCCCATGAACAAATAAAAAAAAAACATAGAAAGATATAGCAAAGGAGACCATTCAACCCATCACATCTGTGCTAGAACAATCCAAAACTAATCCCACTACCCCATGCTCTTAAATAGCCCTGTATCTTCCTCTGCTTCATATATTTAATTAATTTTCC
Source organism: Heptranchias perlo (assembly GCF_035084215.1). NCBI lineage: Eukaryota > Metazoa > Chordata > Chondrichthyes > Hexanchiformes > Hexanchidae > Heptranchias > Heptranchias perlo. The sequence continues at coordinate 104,728,161 of NC_090325.1, read as the reverse complement.
CTTAAAAGGTGCAATGGTCTCTGCCTCAACCATTCCCTGTGATAATGTATTCAATGATCCAACAACTCTCTATATAAAGAAATTTAACATAACTTCTCTCCTTACTCTCTTAGTAACAATTTTAACTTGATGATCCATCATCACTAATTCCCCAACCAGAGGAAACAGTCTTTCCCTTTCAATCTGTCAAAACTCTTCATAATTGTAAAACTTCTGATCAAATCTCCTCTTAGCCTCTCTGCCCCAGTAGAAACAGTCCCAGTCTGCAATGTGGTTCTAACTTTTAATGTGGTTGTCATTTCCCAATTTTTCCCTGACTACACACAAATCCATTAACGTGTACTTTCCCATAGTTCACAGCATAAAATATTGTCTGCAAATTGCTTTCATCACCAGTTCAGTGTCAAGCTGCAAACTGAAGATCAATTTACCTTTTGACAGCTGTAGTCAGACAAAGCTTTGAGAAATATTGCTGCAGCAGCCATAGCCAAGCATGGCTTAAACCTTCTGTGAACCACTGGCAGCAAAACATGAACTTTGGTCTTGTTTCACAATTACTTTCAACATAGATTCATAAATAAAATTGAGGCATATTAGTGGTTTGTACAGAATAACACAGTTGTAGCAAATATTTATTGTAGCATGAGAGAAATAATAATCCTGTCCTGATTAGTAGGAAAAAGTTAAGAGTGATAAAATTGTTCACCAAAGAATCTTTGTGTGCTTACATTCAAAAGAAGAGGTTCATGCTGAATGCACTTATAGGAAAATTGTTATTTAAATGTAAATAAGCCTGGATGTGGGAAGAAGAAACTTTGGTCTCGATTTAAACTCCTGGGTGGGAACGCGGCAAAGTGCCTGTTTGGGAACAGCAACAACAACAATAACAACTTGCATTAATATAGCACCTTTAACGTACGTCCCAAGGTGCAGGCAGGCTCCACGATTTTAATGGCCCGGCCTCATTTCCATGCCACTGGCCAACTTCCCCACCAAAACAGTCGGAATGTCAGTGGAAAGCGGCTGCCCGCCCGTTAAAATCGGATGGCAGGAGGCTGCTGGGGACCCGGGGTAAGGTCCCCACCACAAGGTAAGTGTTGCGGGAGGGGCATCCCGGTCAGGAGGGGGTAGGAAGACCGTGCAGGGGAGGCCCAAGGTTTCTTTGTGGGGCCTGGCGAAATGCTCCTGCTACTCTTGGCCCACTGCTCCCTCGCTCAGGCCTCAAATTAAAATGGCAGATCAAGCCACGATGACATATTCAGAGCCTGATCTGCATATTTAAAGAGGACGTCGCCGGCTATGGGCAGGTGTCCTTGCTGCCTGCAATTTAAAATTGCAGTCAGCCAGATCGGGGTGGGAAGGAGTGGGTACATCTCCCGCATACATTTTAACTGCACCATCCCCCCCCCCACCCCACCCACGATGGTTTCTGCCAGACAGGGGGTAAGTGGGGGGGGGGGAGTTAAAATCGAGCCCCTTGTTTCATTTCAGAGTCGAAATGGCCGAATACATTTTGCTATGTCTGAAAAGCAACTGGAAATAAATTGCTACACTTCTATTCCCTGCATACAGTTGGAGCCAAGATGTGTAACTAATTACTTAGACCATAAGATTCATTTTTTAAATGCTGTAAACTGGCTGAAGGGACAAATAACACATCTGTCAACCTTACTTTTGACATTCTTAATATTAGATCTACTGTGATTGGCCCTACAGCCAATGTAGGAATCCAGACTTGATCCAACCTTCATCAGTTCTGAGAATTAAGAGTTACAATGGTCCACTGTACACAATTTAAACAACTATGCTGGGGAACTAGAACCTACTGCAAAGAGAACACGGCAGCAAAGTATAAAGTTCTCAGGGGCTATATAAAGAAAACCATGGGGACCAAAGATGAATGAAAGGCAAGATGTGCATCACAGGGGTTGGAACTATAGTAGAGCTAGAGGTATGTCTGGTAGTGGTCCCTCACAGTTTATGATCAGCAGCTTGTAGTATGTTAGAGAGTCCCATGAGAGGTCAAGTGTGAAATGGATATTAGCATTGATTCAGGTAGCTCGATGGAAATGAATTTTAATTCATCAGTCAGTATTTGACCGTTATCACAAAATGAGGACAACTAGGATTATCTCAGTAAGATTGGCTTCAGTCTCTGTAGCACCACTGAACTGAACCATTGCAAGTTTTTCCTTTTTCATAGTGTTTCGGTTCCTATTTAAGCAGAGCAACGGCCAGTGCTCTGGAATATAAGTTACACAGTCAATTCAGGTAAAAGACAATTCTAAACCTGTTTTGGTTAAAAAAGAAAAAAAAGTGGGGCTTTCACATCTACCAGTAATTGTGTTACATAGGTTATGTGCAGCCAAGTCTGTATATCAGGACTTTATGGATCCCTATAATATTCTTACAGTTATTTAAATATTTTTATTCTCTCCATCATTGTAGAAGCCTTTTGGAGCTATTAAAGTAGGACATTCTCAATGGTAATTATATCACAATTAAACTTTTTCATAAAGGCTGAAAAATTACTCCTGCAAGAGTTGTGTGGAAAAAGGTTATTAATTTTTAATGATAGATTATTGTAATGGATCTGACAAAGAAGCAATGATATGTTTGATATTAGTTTGCCCGTTGCCCAGAGGGTTAGAATGGGATAGCAGCTGGAACATTACGCTTTGTAAAATGCATTTATGGCATTCTTTTACTTTCTGAAACTATTTATTTATTTACATTCTTGGATTTGATTAAGGCAAATCCTGCTACTTCTTCGGAATAAACAACACCTCAAAATGGGCAGAAAAGTGTGTTTTAATTCTCTTTCACGTGGAATGTTTAGGAACTGAAAATATGCTAAAGCCTTTTCACGTCAAATTGATGACTTTTCAGGCTGTAGCTGCTGGGAGAGTGCAGCTTGGCTGAATTGAATCGTATAATTATCCAACTGGCAGTATCGATACTACTAGTGGAATATGGGTGTGTAAGGCTTTGGAAATTGGATGGCTATCACTGTCTCCTGGTCCCATTTGGAACTACTGTCAATCATTTGGTCATTAAAATATTCAATGCAGGTGCTTAATTTAGCATGTATCCTAAATGCAAATGAGATTTAGTTGCCCTGCCAAATAATCTGATCTTTGAGCAGAAGTAATGCCCAATGTTACTTCCACTCACTTAGCGAGGTACATCCTTGAGTGAAAATATTGATGCTCAAGTGGCATCATTCTTTTAAAAGCAGGCTCCATGAGGTTCAAATCCCAAAGCTCTACAGCTGAGGAACAATACGAGCTGATCCTCCAGCCTGCTCCTTCACCGCTGCCACAATCTAATCATGCTCACATGCTCCGTCTATCACCTGGTGCACCCACCTCAAACTGGCTAATCTAATTCCCACGAGGTGGATGTAGCCATGCTGGTGGTTGTGATGTGTGGAATGAGTGACACAGGGTGCTGAGAAGTGTTAGCTTTGAGGGAACTAATAGGAGCTGTGACTGATTCTTGTGGGACATTAATAGAGAGAGAAGAGGAACGCATCTTAGAATGTTGGCTGCAAGCTATCCCTTCAAATATTGCTTACATGAGAATGTAGAATAAATTCAAAGGATTCCATGCTCCTAGTGGAAGTCACGCTGTGAGTGGGTGTATGATAATTCGCAGTACTGTGATGTAGCCTTATCTCCGATCTGCTCTCCCTTTGAGACCGACTGCCCACTGGGAGGGCAGGATTGGCCAATTTACCCTTATATGTGTGGTATGATATTGGTAGTCAGTGAGTCAGTCAGTAGGGAGATAGAAAAGAACATGAGAGAGATAGTATTAGCCTGAGCTTGGGAATGCCTCTCACTTCATCCTTCCCCTGTTCCTCAATGCATTATATATCAATGATTCAAGCAAACTCAAAGGATGTTAGGGGGCCATCCTCCTGTGCATGTCTGCTCCCCTCTGTTACGCACCACCTTTCCTTGGGAGCAGAGGTCAGTGGCTGGAAGTGCCAATACCACATATAATGAAAACGAAGTGGCCAATCAGGAGCTCATCAAGACTGTGAGCACATGAAGATGCATCATGCAGCTCCATTTTGTTAGAAGGATATTTTTGGCTGAAGCCTTTTAAGAATGTCGATGTGGCAAACATTTCAGGTGTAAGAAGCAGCTGCCCTGCTACAGAATGACCAGGCATGGTCAGCATTCAAAGGCCCATAAGGTAATTTGAATGGGAAGAATCCACTTGGGATATGCATACTTTGCCCACCTATTTGGTATAGGAATTAATGGATATTGTTACCTTGACCGAATCTTCCAAATATCTTGTGAGTTTGCAGCCAGATATTGGAAACAGCATTTACTCACCATGCACTCTGTACTGCTCTCCCATGGAGAGATTAACCTTCTTCCAGAAGGACCTTTACTGCTACATCCACAAAATTTGGAGCTCATCCATGCCATTGCTCAATTATGGTGATGTTTTCAAAAGTTTTTAATGTTTTACCCACCAAAAATGTTTAACTTGCTACTGCAAGGCATTAAAAAATCCTTGCAGGACCACCAAATATCCTGTTCCAAAACAGTACTTTCCCAACAACTGGTGTGTTACACATTGGGAGTTTGCTATGCATGAGAATGAAGACTGATCCCAGAAGACTTAGCAACATCAAATGCATGAAAGGCTGGTAGCTACAAAGCTTTCTTCGTAAGGTTCCATCCACCTCCAGCAGGCCATTGGAAAACAGAACCTGTAAAGTGTAACATTGCTTTGGGCGAATATTTCCTAGAGTTATAATTAAAATGCTTATATAAATAGTTTCATAGTGACATACTGCAAAGGTCACAATTATTTTCCATTCACAGCACATAGATCATTGAATGAATTGCAAATGGTTTGGCAGAAAGCTTTTTTCAGGTTTTTCTCCTCTTTACCCCATCTCTTCTGAAGGCATAGACTCATATCCACATTAGACATGATGTGGAGATGCCGGTGATGGACTGGGGTTGACAATTGTAAACAATTTTACAACACCAAGTTATAGTCCAGCAATTTTATTTTAAATTCATAAGCTTTCGGAGGCTACCTCAGGAAGGAGGTAGCCTCCGAAAGCTTGTGAATTTAAAATAAAATTGCTGGACTATAACTTGGTGTTGTAAAATTGTTTACAATTGTCAACCCCAGTCCATCACCGGCATCTCCACATCATGGCTACTATCGACACCACAAACTGCCACCTGAGGAAGGAGGTAGCCTCCGAAAGCTTATGAATTTAAAATAAAATTGCTGGACTATAACTTGGTGTTGTAAAATTGTTTACAATCCACATTAGAGTTCAACGATCACAAACAGTCCTCAGAGCTTTTACCTCAAGTGATCATTCTTCATGCATAAGGTTGGACAAGTGTCACCAGGCTATTCAATAATAAGAACCATTGTCAGTTGGATTGGAAATTTCTCAATCAATAAAGTATTTTACAAAGATGAAACTTAGAGTAATCTATTATTAAAATGAATGGAAACTAACAAAAGAGCTGTGCAGAATAGTGGCACTCTATTATTACAACAAGGAGTAATTTTAACCTTGCCTGGTCAAAGAGAAGTAAAATCAGACACGGTGTAAAACGAGTGCTTGATCTAATCCTGTCAGTTTCCCATCGGGCGGGCAAGGTTAAACTTACCCCAAGATATATCATTATTCACTCGGGCTAAAGGCATAACTTGGTTTAAGGTTCCTTCTCCCCTACAGAGCCAAAATAATCTGATGTACAATTCAACATGTGTTACCATAGTTACCAAGTGCCATAGTTTTCTCTGAATGTTCATTTTCATGAAAAAGTCAGGTGAGTAATTCCAGTAGAAAGCAGTAAAGTCTGTTATTACTGTTACTCTAATTCTTGCTCACAGCTTGAAATGGATGTAAGGAAATTATCACAAAAACAAAGTTACTTGTTAAGGACTGAAGGCCTTGCTAAAGATGTAGTAAAATCATGCAGCTTTGCGCAGTGAAAATGGAAATAAAAAATTAGTTCTGAACTCTATTTGGGATGGGAGTTAGTCACACGAAGGAAGGTCATAGTTTGGAAACATCTGGGGTCATTTTCAGCTTCACCGCCTGTGAAGAAGTGCGGTGGATAAGGCTTTAAACATAGGGCGGTGCATTCGGCTTCAAACTAGCAAGATGGGGGAAGGGATCTGGTAGCAATAACAAAAGCTTAAAGATAAAAGAAACACGAAATGAGTGTAAAGGTCAGAACAGAGTAAGGAATAAAGATAACATAAACAGTCAAGGAACAAAGACAGTTATAAAACAGAAGTAGAAAAGGACTGTTAAAAATAAAGTAAAAGGAACAACCATTAAAGACAAATTAAACTACTTGTACAGCAATGTACACAGCGTTCAAAATAAAAGGGTGGGACTGGAGGCAATAATCCATAGTGAGGAACTAGATGTAGTAGGAATAACTGAAACATGGCTATATAAAGTACAAGACTGGCAACTAAATATTGCCGGTTATAACATAATCAGAAAGGATAGGGAAGGAAGGGGGTGGGGTAGCTGTACTAATTAGAGATAACATAATGGCAGTAGAAAAAAGGAGCATATCCATATGAATTCAAATAAAAGACAAGAAGGGATCAATCATGCTAATAGGAGTGTACTACAGACCACTTAATAGTGGAAAGGAGGTGGAGGAAAAAATATATAAGTAAATATGTGAAATAAGTAAAGGACATAGAATAATAATCATGGGAGATTTTAACTACCCCCAAATAAACTGGCAAGAGGTAGGTAAAGGGGTACAGGGAATGGAGTATTTACAATGTGTGCAGAACTCCTTTCTTATCCAGTCTGTAAAAAGCCCAACAAGACAGGGAGCACTGCTGGATCTAGTATTGGGAAATGAACCAGAACAGATAAGTGAAGTAAGCATGGGGGAACATCTAGGCAATAGTGATCACAACATAATAAGGTTTCGGATAAAGATTGAGAAGGACATAAGTAAGACAAAGACCAACGTAATAAATTGGGGAAAAAAACTGATTTTCAGGGGATGAGAATTGAACCAGGCAAAAAAAATGGAAAAATTACTGGCAAACAAAGAAATAGAACAGCAGTGAGAAACATTTAAAACGGTGACCAATAGACATACACTACATACATAGACAATAAACGAGAGGATGACAAAAGGGAATATGAAAAGGTTATGAAAGAAGTAAAAAAAAACAATTAGGAAGGGAAACAGAAACCATGAGATTAAATTATCAAGGGATATCAAAAAGAAATAGTAAAGTATTCTACAATCAAATCAATAACAAAAGAAAAAACAGAATGGGGATAGGGCCACTTAGGGATTCACACAATAAACTCACAGGTAATGACAGTGAAATGGCAGAAATGTTAAATAATTGCCTCAGTATTTACCAGGGAGACTAATATGGTGGGCATGACATTAGAAGAAGTGATCAACAAAGATATAAAGACATTTAAGATAGAAAGGGAGGAGATAATTGATAAACTAATCAAACTTAGAGAAGATAAAACCTCAGTCCAGATGGATTGCATCCGCACATTTAAAAGAAGTCAGGGAAAAGATGGCAGAGGCACTATTATAAAAATTCATTAGAAAAGGGAATAGTGCCAGAGGACTGGCGATGTTTATGCTCCACATGAGCCTCCTCCCTCTCTACTTCATCTAACCCGATCAGCAAATCTTTCTATTCCTTTCTCCCTCATGTGTTTATCTCGCTTCCCCTTAAATGCACCTAAGCTGGTCACCTCAACTATTCCTTGTGGTAGCACGTTCCACATTCTAACCACTCTCTGAGTAAAGACGTTTCTCCTGAATTTCCTATTGGATTTATTAGTGACTATCTTATATTTATGGCCCCTAGTTCTGGTCTCCCCCACAAGTGGAAACATCTTCTCTACATCTATCCTATCAAACCCCCTTAGTCTTCTCTTTTCTAGAGAAAAGGACCGTAGCCTGCTCAATCTTTCCTGATAGGTATAACCTCTCAGTTCTGGTATCATCCTAGTAAATCTTTTTTGCACCTTCTCCATGCCTCTATATCCTTTTTATAACATGGAGACCAGAACTGTTCATAGTACTCCGAGTGTGGTCTAACCAAGGTACTATATAACTTCTCTGCTTTTCAATTCTATCCGTCTAGAAATAAACCCCTACTTGCAGAATGGGCGTGTAACTAGCAGATTAATTTCAATATAGATAAGTGTGAGGTTACTGAGTTAGACAATCAGCCATGATCATTTTGAATGGTGGAGCAGGCTCAAAGGGCCGAATGGTCTACTCTTGCTCCTATTTTCTATGTTTCTATGTTTTCTATGGTACATTTTGGCAGGAAGAATAAGGAGGCCACATTCTCCTTGGAAAATAAAAGTTTAAACGGGGTAGAGGAGCAGAGGGATCTGGGGATACAGATACACAAACACAAAACACTAAAAGTAGCGATGCAGGTTAATAAAGCCATACAAAATCAAACCAAGCACTGTTTTCCATTTACACTGGTTGGTGGGTGGGTACGTCTGGTTCCACTACTCGTACTTCAGCCAACTCGAAACTGGGCCTCTTTGAAGGCCGTAAATGTGAGAATTCCTGGCAAATGGCATTTGAGGTTAAAAATTGGTTATGGCCCATAACGGCATGGGGCCAATCGTGAGTACGATGGAGTTGGGGGAGCACGCATGCTCCTCCTCCTGGCTCCATAGCAGCTTTGTTCGAAAATTTGAAAAAACCTTTTGTGGCCGGCCACCGCTTTGGTGGCTGCTGAAGAATCCTGAGTAGAGCAGGCCACACAACGCAATCCAATTTCTACAAGCGGATCAAACAGGCATTAGGTCCCTTACATATGCAAATGAGGGGCTGTTTTTAGGTGGCCGCCGGGGCGTCTGAAAAATGGCTTGACCCAATATAGGGTCAGACATCTTTCAGGCCTCTAGGGTACAGGATATTGGCCGCCAAAATTGGCCCTCATTGCATCTTTTTTGCACTTGTAAAACTGGAGCAGCGAGGTCCAATTTCTATCCCATGGAATCCCGGCCCCAGCCTTGCTACCTTTTAGGCCTTTGCTTTGTAAGGAGCAGGCGGAGGCTCTGCTCCTACAAAGCCAAGCGGCAATTCTCTCACCAAGAAATAAGGAAAGCCCTTTCGGGCCACGGAAACTCCCAGCATTGGCATTCCTTTCCCCCTCTTGCCTCAATGATGCTGCTTGGGGTGAGCATAGGCTCCAACCCAACCAGCCAATCAGAAACTCCAAAGCAAAGTCAGGGCGTGGCATATCCAGATCCTGACCTCATTTGTGGCTCCTCCGCTCCACTCCCACTGCAATTACAGCTAGGGTGTGCTGGAATGCAGACTTCATAATTGCCCTTTACATGTCTAATATAATGGTGTGCTTTCTCTGTGTCCAGATTTGCTTTAACAATGAAGTTACTTACAGTGAAATCTCCCCCAGAGAATTTCAGCATTCTACCTCAAACCTTCTGACAGCAGCACTCCTAAACAGCACCACCATGTGCTAAATGTTGGGATAACTGAATGGCAACAACACTGGAACAATGATTTATTTTTCTATGGAAAAAATATGAAGGAAAGTAAAAAGATATATTTTTTCAAAGGTATATAAAAATTAAAATGTTTTACAGTGCATACTTAATTTCCAGAACTATATGTAGCAATCATTACAGAGGGAGAGTTATAATCCTGAGACATCCTGCATATTATTATCATTTGTTATTTTGTCTTTATTTGTCATGATGTTGAAACATTCATGGCTTGCTTATGGACAAAACAATCAATCCCTTTTTGCTAAGTATTTCTGGTAAATTCTATTCAATCTCTAATTTAAAGGAGACAAAAGCCCTAGGTTTTCTGATTGTAACAATCACAGTACTCCATTCCTTTTAAATGGGGTACCATCGGTATTATGATTGGAAAATCCAGACTAAAGTGTCTTGAGGTGTATGACAGGAAGGGACAGAGCGTTCAATGGTAACAGTGCATTAGTGAATAAGGTCAAAGCAGGGAAAAATGGTAAAAAGCTTAAAATTAAAGGTTCTTTATCTCTTAAAGGCTCTTTAAGGCTCTTTAAAAATGCACAAAGCAATTGTAACAAAATAGATGAATTAGTGGCACAAATAGAGATAAATGGGTTTGATCTAATAGCCATTACAGAGACGTGGTTGCAAGGTGACCACGGTTGGAAACTAAATATTCCAGGGTACTTGACATTTCAAAAAGACAGGCAGAATGGAAAAGGAGGGGGTGGGGGTAGCCCTGATAATAAAGGATGACATAAGGACAGTAGTGAGAAAGGATCTTGGCTCGGAAGATCAGGAGGTAGAATCAATAAGAGTGAAGATAAGAAATAATAAGAGGCAGAAAACACTGATGGGAGTAGTTTATAGGCCCCCCAACAGAAGCTATACGATTGGACAGAGTATTAATCAAGAAATAATAGAACCTTGTTACAAAGGTACTGCAGTAATCGTGGGGGACTTTAATCTTCATATAGACTAGGCAAATCAAATTGGCAAAGGAAGTCCAGAGTTCATGGAATGCATTTGAGACAGTTTCCTAGAACAAGACGTCATGGAACCAACCAGGGAACAGGCTATTTTAGATCTTGTCTTGTGTAATGAGATAGGGTTGAATAGTAATCTCATAGTAAAGGATCCTCTGGGGAATATGATAGAATGTCACATTGAATTTGAGAGTGACATACTTAAGTCTGAAACTAGAGTCTTAAACTTAAATAAAGCGAATTACATAGGTATGAGGGGCGAGTTGGCTAAGGTAGATTGGGAAATTAGATTAAAAGGAATGACAGTAGATAAGCAATAGCAAATATTTTTTTAAAAATTCAAAATTCTCAACGAACATACATTCCATTGAGAACTAAAAACTCCACGGGAAAAGTGATCCATCTGTGGCTTACTAAAGAAGTTAAGGATAGTATTAGATTAAAAGAGGCTTATAATGTTGCGAAGAAGATTAGTAAGCCTGAGGATTGAGAGAGTTTTAGAAACCAACAAAGGATGATCAAAAAATTGATAAAAAGGGAAAAAACAGAATATGAGAGTAAACTAGCAAGAAATATGTTGGTCCCTTAGAGGCTGAGACAGGAGAAATTATAATGGGAAATAAGGAAATGACAGAGATGTTAAACAAATATTTTGTATCTGTCTTCACAGTAGATGACACAAAAGCATACCAGAAATAATGGGGAACCAAGGGGCTAATGAGAGTAAGGAACTTAGAGTAATTAATATCAGTAGAGAAAAAGTACTTGAGAAACTAATGGGACTAAAAGCCGACAAATCCTCTGGACCTGATGGCCTACATCCTAGGGCTCTAAAAGAGGTGGCTGCAGAGATAGTGCATTGGTTGTGATCTTCCAAAATTCCCTAGATTCTAGAACGGTTCCAGTGGATTAGAAAGCAGCAAATGTAACCTCGCTATTCAAGAAAGGAGGGAGAGAGAAAACAGGAAACTACAGGCCAATTAAATGACATCAGTCATCAGGAAAATGCTGGAATCCATTATTAAGGAAGTGGTAACAAAGCACTTGGAAAATCATAATATGATTAGGCAGAGTCAACATGGTTTTATGAAAGGCAAATCCTGTTTGACAAATCCATTAGAGTTTTTTGAGGATGTAACTAACAAGGTAGATAAAGGGAAACCAATGGATGTAGTATATTTGGATTTTCAAAAGGCATTCAATAAGGTGCCACATAAAGGGTTGTTGCACAAGATAAGGGCTCATGGGGTTGCGGGTAATATATTTCCATGGATAGAGAATTGGTTAACGAACAGAGAGTATGGATAAATGGGTCATTTTCAGGTTGGCAGGCTGTAACTGGTGAGGTGCCGCAAAGATCAGTGCTTGGGCCTCAGCTATTTACAATCTATATTAATGACTTGGATGAAGGGACCGAGAGCAATGTATCCAAGTTTTCTCAGGATACAAAGCTGGGTGGAAAAGTAAGCTTTGAGGAGGACACAAAAGGCTCAATTTTAAAAGTGAAGAACGGGTGGGTTGGGGACGTGGGGCATTGAAAATTGCCATCATTTCAGACCTGCCCCAACCTGCCTCCAACCAGCCCATTTCCGGTTTTCATTGGGGCGGGAAGAGGGGCGGGCGACCAACCTGCTCCCAGGAGGCGAGGCGGGTTGGGCCTTAAAACCTTTCAAGGAGTCTTCGGGCCTCCATTTTTCTGGACTTCCCAATTTCAACCCAGTTGGCCGAGATTCCCGGGCCTTCTGTTTTATGCCTCGTGAAAGGAGATGAGACGGCCCGAGACTAACAGGTAGGTGCCTAGAAAGGCACATCTTGTGGGCCCGGAGGAGCAGGAGTGCTTCCCCCAGGCCCAACAAGCTACCTGCACCGACCCCCCAACGATCGCAGACACCCGACCCCCGATCGCAAACCCCCCTCAATTATGGACCCCCGACCCCAATCCTCCCCCCAACTCCGATCCTCCGACCCCCAACCCAGATCCTCCCACCCTGACCCCCAATCCTCCACCCGATCCTCCCCCCACTCTGATCCTTCGACCCCTGACCTCGATCCTTCCACCCCCGACCCCGATCCACCCCCCACTCCGATCGTCCAACCCCCGATCCTCCCTCTCAACGATCGCAGACCCTCCGATGACCTCCGATCCCGACAACCCATGACTCACGACCTCCGTGCTAACCTATGCCCACCCATGCCAACCTGTGCTCCCGTGCCCACTCATGCCCTGTGCCCATCCATGCCCCCCTGTGCCCCCCCCCCCCTCACTCCCATCCATACAAATAAAGACATACCCGCAAACTTACCTGAAAATGTCCTCTCCCTGGCTGGTCTCCCGTCTGACTGAGACCAGCCTGTCAATCAGGCCGGTCAGTCGGATGGGAAACCAACAAAAAAAATGAAAGATATCCTTACGTCAAAATCGTAAGGACGTCCGGGAAACCCGTACTAATGGGTTTCCTGTTCTTAATTTAACCCCCCAGCCTCCTTCCTGGCTCAGTTTTAAAATTGAACCCAAAGTGTCTGCAAAGGGATATAGACAGGTTAAGTGAGTAGGCAAGAAGGTGGCAGATGGAGTATAATATGGGGAAATGTGAGGTTATTCACTTTGGTAGGAAGAATAGAAAAAGAGAATATTTTTTAAATGGTGAGAAACTATTAAATGTTGGCCTTCAGAGAGATTTGGGTGTCCTCATACAAGAAACACAGAATGATAGCAGGCAGGTACAGCAAGCAATTAGGAAGGCAAACAGCATGTTGCCTTTATTGCAAGGGGGTTGGAGTACAAGAGTAAGAAGTCTTGCTACAATTGTACAGGGCTTTAGTGAGACCACACCTGGAGTATTGTGTACAATTTTAGTCTCCTTATCCAAGGATGGATATACTTGCCTTAGAAGCAGTACAACAAAGGTTCACTAGATTGATTCCTGGGATGAGAGGGTTATCCTTTGAGGAGGGATTGAGTAGAATGGGCCTATATTCTCTGGAGTTTAGAAGAATGAGAGGTGATCTTATTGAAACATATAAGATTCTGAGGGGGCTTGACAGAGTAGCTGCTGAGAGGTTGTTTCCCCTGGCTGGAGAGTCTAGAACTAGGGGGCGTAGACTCAGAATAAGGGGTCGGCCATTTAAGACTGAGATGAGGAGGAATTTCTTCACTCAGGGGTTTGTGAATCTTTGGAATTCTCTACCCCAGAGGGGTATGATCTTATTGAATAGCGGAGCAGGCTTGAGGGGCTGTATGGCCTACTCCTGCTCCCATTTCTTATGTTCTTATGTTCATAGGGCAATTTACAGTTTTTTTGCTAAGGGTGCAGTAACATCTTGGAAATGCTGATTACGTGTCCCACAAAATATCTAAATTTTTCACCAAAGTAACTAAAAATATTTCACAGCAGTTCAAACTGCAACAGGACTGTAAAGATAGATTTCCCTGCCCTCCCTCAGCTGGAGCTGTGGGACCAATGCCCTGTGAGCTTCACGTTTGCCTGAAAAAGGTACAGCCAGCTTGTCGAATCTTCCAGGGTTGACACTAAATATGCAGAGCGATCTCATGATCTGAATTTCACCTCCTTCTGGGTGCTTGTGCAGGGGAATTTCCAGCACAGTTGCAGCTCTTGAAGGACGACATCTGGGATTTTAAAGGGATGCAGTACTTAAAGGTTTTTGGTTGCATGTATGGGCAAAAAGTTTTTGCAGACTTCCAAAGGCTTTATAAGCTGAAATTATTTGTGACAGTTTTTGCAAAGGTTGTGGGGGCTAAAAGAAGGGGCTGGCATAATATAGTGGAAGGTAAAACTACTGTGCAGACAGGAAACAGAATCTATGGACAAATAATGTAGTAGAATAGTGCTCCAATGTCACGTTTAAATGTGTGGCAAAGTGGAGGTGCGGATGGATGAGGTGGGTATCAGGAGGGTTGTCTTGCAGGGCACCCTCCCCAGTAAACATCAATGGGTATGCTTAGAAAGAGGTGAAAACCAGGGTCCATAGTCAAAATCTTTTCCCAAAGGTAGGGAAGTCTATAACGAGGGGGCATAGATTTAAGGTGAGAGGGGAGAGATACAAAAGGGTCCAGAGGGGCAATTTTTTCACTCAAAGGGTGGTGAGTGTCTGGAACGAGCTGCCAGAGGCAGTAGTAGAGGCGGGTACAATTTTGTCTTTTAAAAAGCATTTGAACAGTTACATGGGTAAGATGGGTATAGAGGGATATGGGCCAAGTGCAGGCAATTGGGACTAGCTTAGTGGTATAAACTGGGCGACATGGACATGTTGGGCCGAAGGGCCTGTTTCCATGTTGTAACTTCTATGATTCTATGATTCTATGAATATAGTACCTGCAGGACCTGGGAACTGATACAGAAGAAGATAGCACACCTTATAAAGTTTCCAAGATATAAGTGCAGCGCAGTACCATATACCAGGTAGATAGACAAGAGTACGCATGCCACAAAATGTTGCCTGCCAACCTGCAACACATTTACTTCTGATCCATACCAAGCCCTCAGAGAATCTTATAGCTCTTTTGTTGCTTATCATACATGCACATACTCCAGCAGGGCACACATTCAAGGTACAATTGAATGTAATTACATTTGAAAGCCTTGACATACTGACATCTTAAAAGGGTTTGACACTGCAAATAATTGTAACACAACCTAGCTGCATGACTTACGGTCACTCTCTAGCACATTGGATGTGCTGCAGCTTGGTAATGTCTATCTCTGTTTGTGCTCATTCAGCTTACAAAAAATCTAGATGACTTCACTGCTTGCAGGACAAGATGGTACTAATGCAAGGGAACAGAATTAAACTGGAAGAGGGCCCAGACATTACAAATGTTCTACTCCCACTGTGAGCATGCTCACCAATAAAGCATTGAGATATAGGGAAAGGTGCAGCTCAAGGCATCCTCCAAGATCAGGGCTAATACTATCCAGATCCAATTGTGACTTGACCCCATTCCCACTCAGTCCCTCACTCACAGGCAAACACACAGCAACACCAACATCATAAACAGTATTTTGCAACTCAAGTTCTGTTGGAAGGTGTTTTCCATCACACTCCTGACTTCAGCCTTGTAGATAGTGGAGAGGCTTTGTGAGGTCAAGATGTTAGTCATTTGTCACAGAGCAGTCCGCCTCTGCCATATTCTTATAGCTAGGATGTTGATATGCCTGGTCAAGTACAGCTTATGGTCAATGATGACTCTCAAGATGTTGATAGCACGGCGATGGTTGTATTGTTGAAGGTCAGTGGGAGATGACTGGGCTTTTTTTGTTGCAGATGGTCATTGCCTAGCACTTATGTGGTGTGAACGTTACCTGCAATTGTCAGGCCAAGCATGCATGTTCTCCAAGCCCTGTTGTAGGCTCACATGGACAGCTTAATTATTGAAGGAATTGTGATTGGAGCTGAAAACTGTGGAATTGTCAGCAAACAGCTCCATTCCAGACCTTATGACAGAGGGAAGGTTATTGATGAAGGAACTGAAGATGATTGGGCCAAGGATGTTTCTCTGAGAAACCCCTGAAGTGATGTCTTGGAGCTGCAATGATATCCGACAACCACAACCATCTTTCCTGTGTCAGGTATGACTCTAGTTACTGGAAGGTTTTCTCTGACTCCCCATTGACCTTAGCTTTGTTAGAGCTCAGAGGTGCAATACTTGGTCGAATGCTGCCTTGATCTTGAGGGAAGCTATTCTCACCTCTCTCTGGCATTTAGCTCTTGCGTCCATGTCTGAGTCAAGGCTGTGATGAGGTCTGGAGCTAAGTGATTCTGTCAAAATCCTAACTGGTATCAGTGAGCAGGTTATTGAGTAGGTGTCGCTTGATGACAATATTGCTGACTCCTTCCATCACTTTACTGATGATATGGAGGAGACTGATAAACAGTAATTGTCTGGGTTAGACTAATCCTGTTGGGCATACCTGGAGTATTATTGGGTAGATGCCAGTGTCATAGTTGTGTTGGAAAAACTTGGCCATGGGGAGTGGCTATCTCTAGTGCACAGGTCCATCCTTATTCTTCCTAGCAGTAGTGCAAAACTACACAAGGAAATCCTGACTGTAGAGGCGAGATTATATCTTCACAAGGACTGTGTGGTGGTCACTTCTACCAATGCTACCTTGAACAGATGTGTCTGCAACGGGTAGGTTGGTGAGGACGAGGTCAAGTTGGTTACTTACTTGTGTTGGTTCCCTCACCACCTGAGGCAGGTCCAATTCAGCTCAGTCAGTGATGGTACTGCCAAACCACTCTTAGTAATGGACACTGAAGTACCCCAACCAGAGTACATTTTGTGCCCTTGCTTCCCTCAGTGCTTCCTCCAAGTGATGTTCAACATGGAGGAGTGGTAGGTGGTGATTAGCTGGACATTCCCTTGACCTTATCTGAGTTAAAGCCACAAGACTTTGTGGGGCCTGAAGTCAATGCTGAAGACTCTCATGGCCATTCCTACCTGACTATATGCCATTGTGCGCCTGCTGCTGATAGGTGTATCCTGCCGGTGGAACAGGACATACCCAGGGATCATGATGGAGGAGTATGGGATGCTTGGGTACCAATCCCCATATATTAACAAAAAGGATTTTTGAACTCAGCTGCCTGACTTGTTGCTGATTGAGTAGTTTTCTTATTTTTGTATCGATTGGCTACATCTGAGTGGCTTGCTAGGCAACTTCAGAGGGCATTAAGAATCAATCACGTAGTGTGAGACTGAAGTCATGGGCCGGGTCGGATAGGGGTGGCAGGCTCCCTTCCCAGAAGGACATAAGGACATTAGTTGAATTTTACGACAATCTGGAAGCTTTCATGGTTACTTTCCTGGTGCTAACCCACATATTACCAGATTTATTGAATTAATTTTCACATTAATTGTCATGATAGTCCAGTACCATAACTACTAGGCTACCATCCCCTTTCTTGGAGCCATCATTCTAACATTTGTTCCTTCTGTCATTGCAGAGCAACCTGCCGACACTGACAATAGCACAGAACAAGGCAGCACCATAGAACTCTGCATTCTTCTCAACAACATTGGCTGATACTGCAGATGATCCCTATGCTAGTCTGGAAGGAAGCAAAGGCTAAACAGTTGAGGGCAGTGGTTACCTTGACTGTCACTGGTTATCCTCCCTATGGTATAGTTTGGCTGCATATGCCTTTTCACCAAATGATACAGCTCTGCAATTGCCACCAGAGAAAAAGAAGAAAGAACATTCATTTATATAGCGCCTTACACAATCTCAGGACCTTCCGAGGCACTTCACAGCCAATTAAGTACCTTTGAAGTGTAGTCACTGTTGTAATATAGGGAAATGCGGCAGCTGATTGGTGCACAGTAAGGTTCCACAAACAGCAAAGCGATAAATGACCAATTCAACTGTTTTAGTGATGTTAGTTGAGGGATAAATGTTTGGCCAGGACACTGGGAAAACTTCTTTGTTCTTTTTGGAATTTTGCCACAGGATCGTTTGCATCCACCTGAGAGGGCAGACAGGGCCTTAGTTTAACAAACCATCCAAAAGGGCACCTCTGACAGTGCAGCACTCCCTCAGAACTGTACTGAAGTATCAGCCTAGTCTCTGGATAAGGGCTTAAACCCACAACCTTCTAACTCAGAGGGAAAAGTGCTACCACTGAGCCAAAGCTGACACTGTGTTGGAGTTGCAATTATCCTTAGTCATTGCCAGGTAAGTATGACAGTGGCTACAAATATGGCTGGTGTCATTATGGCATAATCCAACAGACCTGCTCTGGTGCCACCTGATCTCCTTGGCATGCTTTCTTTCATATTATACCACTTCAACTTATTTGGGTCATTTCCGGGTTGTAACTAGTGGGGTGCCGCAAGGAACAGTGCTTGAGCCTCAGCTGTTTACAATATATATCAATGACTTAGATGAGGGGACCGAGTGTAATATATCCTAGTTTGCTGATGATACACAATGCTAGGTGGGAAAGTAAGCTGTAAGGAGGATGCAAAGGAGCTGCAAAGGGATATAGACAGGTTAAGTGAGTGGGCAAGAAGGTGGCAGATGGAGTATAATGTGGGGAAATGTGAAATTTGGTAGGAAGAACAGAGAAGCAGGATTTTTTTAAAAGGTGAGAGACTAAGAAATGTTGGTAGTCAGAGGGATTTGGGTGTCCTTGTACATGAATCACAGAAAGTTAACATGCAAATACAGCAAGCAATTATGAAGGCAAATGCCATGTTAGCCTTTATTGCTAGGGGTTGGAGTATAAGAGTAAGGACGTCTTGCTGCAATTACATACTTGCCTTAGAGGGGGTGCAATGAAGGTTCACTAGATTGGTTCCTGGAATGACAGGGTTGTCCTATGAGGAGAGATTGAGTATAATGGGCCAAAATTCTCTGAAGTTTAGAAGAAAGAGGGGTGATCTCATTGAAACGTATAAAATTTTTAGAGGGCTTGACAGGATAGATGCTGAGAGGTTGTTTCCCCTGGCTGGAGAGCCCAGAAATAGGGGTCATAGTCTCAAGATAAGGAGTTAAGGATCAGATCAAAGCTCTGCAGTCCTGCCACATCCAGTCGTAATGGTGATGGACAATTAAAGAACTAACGGGAGGAGGAGGCTCTGTAAACATCCCCATCCTCAATGGTGGCAGAGTCCAGCATGTGAGTGCAAAAGATAAGGCTGAAGCGTTTGCAACCATCTTCAGCCAGAAGTGCCGAGTGGATGATCCATCTCGGCCTCCTCCCGATATCCCCACCATCACCGAAGCCAGTCTTCAGCCACTTCGATTCACTCCACGTGATATCAAGAAACGGCTGAGTGCACTGGATACAGCAAAGGCAATGGGCCCCGATAACATCCCGGCTGTAGTGCTGAAGACTTGTGCTCCAGAACTAGCTACGCCTCTAGCCAAGCTGTTCCAGTACAGCTACAACACTGGCATCTACCCAACAATGTGGAAAATTGCTTAGGTATGTCCTGTCCACAAAAAGCAGGACAAATCCAATCCGGCCAATTCCAAAGGGTAATGGAATACTCTCCACTTGCCTGGATGAGTGCAGCTCCAACAACACTCAAGAAGCTCGACACTATCCAGGACAAAGCAGCCCACTTGATTGGTGTCCCACCCACCACCTTAAACATTCACTCCCTCCACCACCAGTGCACCGTGGCTGCAGTATGTACCATCTACAAGATGCACTGCAGCAACTGGCCAAGGCTTCTTTGACAGCACCTCTCAAACCCGCGACCTCTACCACCTAGAAGGACAAGAGCAGCAGGTACATGGGAACAACACCACCTGCACGTTCCCCTCCAAGTCACACACCATCCCGACTTGGAAATATATCACCGTTCCTTCATCGTCGCTGGGTCAAAATCCTGGAACTCCCTACCTAACAGCACTGTGGGAGAACCTTCACCACATGGACTGCAGCGGTTCAAGAAGGCGGCTCACCACCACCTTCCCAAGGGCAATTAGGGATGGGCAATAAATGCTGGCCTTACCAGCGACGCCCACATCCCATGAACGAATGAAAAAATTTGGTCATTTAGATGAGGATGAGATGAGGAAAAATATCTTCATTCAGACGGTTGTGAATCTTTGGAATTCTCTACCCCAGAGGGCGGTGGATGTTCAGTCATTGAGTCTATTCAAGAGTGAGATTGATAGATTTTTGGACACAAAGGGAATGAAGGGATATGGGGATCGGGTGGGAAACTGGAGTTGAAGTATAAGATTAGCCTTGATCTTGTTGAATGGCGGAGCAGGCTCGAGGGGCCGTAAGGCCTGCTCCTGCTCCTATTTCTTATGTTCTTATGCTTCAAAAGCAACCCCAGCATTAATTTGAACTCGAGTTACCAAATGGCAAGGAACCCTGTAGCTTGCAGGGAGATGTCGCTGCTCTCTGAACTGCAGTGAAGACCTGTATGGGGAGAGAGCTCCTTTTCCTATTCCCTCTTTTGTGCTCTTCCTGTTCTGCTGAACTATTTTAAATACTTCAATTACTGTCAAACAATATTCAACTGATTTTGTTTCATCATAAATATTCCCTGCAAGTTCAGATGCCCAAAAAAACAAAAATAAAGAACTAAAAAATGCTTTAAAAAACACACACAAAAAAGTCTCTGCCACTTAAAGAGCTCTTCCCACATGCAGTTTCCCTTTCCATCCACTCTAAATGGGCAGGCGGAGTGTACATTTCAATCCCATCTTAAATGGACAGAAAATTGAGCTGGAGTCCTCTAATATCTGGCATAATATTACATTCAAACTCTTGCATGTTTTGTGTGCAGGAACTTTAGACAGGCCCAGAATGGTGGCAGGGATCTGGTGAAATAAATCCTCACCCAGTTTCACGGCCCTTGGATGCACATTCTATGCTGCCAGCTGGTAAATCTGCATCATTGTAAGGAGCGGTTTGAATTATTATCCAGATGCCATCACAGCTGATCTTTCAGTGCAGCCTACTGCAGGATTTGGGTGTAATGAAAAACTCATCACAAAGGTGGAAATGACATTTTAATATTTTAAAGGTGGCCTCCACCATTCATTTAAAAGATTTATTCTGACCATGTTCTTCGCACATGTACTTGTCTCAGAAATGAAACAATGGTTTGATATTGATTCTCTGTGACTTTATCTTTTTTATAGATTGTTATAACTGTCTATTGCTTGACGTAAAATTAATCCTTTTAGAACATTATCTCCCTCAAAGTCCTGGTAAAAGACATCATATATGTATGAGATTTGTTCACAGATTGTTGAATTAAATTGAACTTATTTAACATTTCAAGGAATCCTGAAAAGAAAAAAAATTGTCAGTGTATGTGTAAAGTGGAACTTTACTGAATCATTCTGTCAAACCATTGGATATGGGAAAGTATTGCACATATAGGCCTATAACAGTCTTAGGCAAATTTAGCCTTCAGCTATCATGGCCCTGCACTCTGGAACGCTGTCTCAAAATCACTCTAACTTGTTATATCTCTCCCCATTTTCAAAAGTCTCCACAGAACCTACCTCTTTGACCTTATCTTCAGTCACTTCCCCTAACTCTTTTTCCTAACTCCTGCTCTGTATCTGCTTCCCTCCTCCATTGCGAAGCATCTTGGGAAATATCGCTCCAGTAAAGGTGCTATTTAAGTTGAAGTTGTTGCTGTTAGGCACAAACCTCTTGTTGCCTCATTATGTATTTATGATTCTGTTGAATAACCAGCATATTGTCCAGTCAATGCCGTCAGATTCCAAAAACTACATTTTAATCAGATTAAAATATGGACAAAAATATGACCACCACTGCACTGGAAGACACAGTTATTTCCCAGACAATTTTTTCCCCCCCTCCTCTCCCTCCCAGTAAATATCATGTGAGTTACTAGAGACCGTACATGAGCTGAACAATTAGAGTTCAATGACTATTCAATGGGATAACCTCCAGACCAAATTAGATTCAACCTGTCAGAAGTCACTGCTTTCAATACGAATGAATGCCATACTCTAATGCTAAAGGGGCACTGTCTCAATCAAAATGTGACAAATATCTTTTTGCTACAAGCAACATGACTATGTAAATCAAATCAAACAATGTCATCACGTGTCACTCCGCAAGCTTCATTCTAAGAGGATATGGTCCTTGAATATATACTGATGATGCAGAGAAAGAATACACTTGCTAGGGACTTGTTGAAAGATACTTCCTATCTCAACCACAATCCTTCATTAGATCTGGAAAGCATTGAATTATACTGTCCTCTCCATCTTCTATCCTAGAGGACCATATGGTAGTTAGCTGCCTTCTCCCCTAACAAATTTATGAATAATTGCAAATAGTTGAATGAACCCAACCATCTTCAGCTGCTTCATCAATGACCTTCCCTCCATCATAAGGTCAGAAATGGGGATGTTCGCTGATGATTGCACAGTGTTCACTTCCATTCACAACCCCTCAGATAATGAATCAGTCCGTGCCCAATGCAGCAAGACCTGGACAACATCCAGGATTGGGCTGATAAGTGGCAAATAACATTCGCGCCAGACAAGTGCCAGACAATGACCAACTATTTGAAATTAAAAAGGAAATTAGGAAAGCAAAGAGATGGCATGAAAAAATATTGGCAAGTAAAATCAAGGAAAACCCAAAAATGTTTTATTAATACATTAAGAGCAAGAGGATAACTAAGGAAAGAGTAGGGCCTATTAGAGACCAAAAAGGTAACCTATGTGTGGAGGCGGAAGATGTTGGTATGGTTCTTAATGAATATTTTGCGTCTATCTTTACAAAAGAGAGGGATGATGGAGATATTGTAGTTGAGGAGAAATGTGAAATATTGGATGGGATAAACTTAGTGAGAAAGGAAGTATTAAGGGGATTATAATCTTTAAAAGTAGATAAATCACCAGGGCCGGATGAAATGTATCCCAGGCTGTTAAAAGAAGCAAGAGAGGAAATAGCAGAGGCTCTGACCATCATTTTCCAATTCTCACTGGGTACAGGGGTGGTGCCGAAGGATTGGAGGACTGCTAATATTGTACCATTGTTTAAAAAGGGTGCCAGGGATAGACCGAATAATTACAGGCCAGTCAGTCTAACCTTGGTGGTGGGCAAATTATTGGAATCAATTCTGAGGGACAGGATAAACCATCACCTAGAAAGGCATGGAGTAATCAAGGACAGTCAGCATGGATTTGTTAAGGGAAGGTCCTGTCTGACTAACTTGATCGAATTTTTTGAGGAGGTAACAAGGAGGGTCGATGAGGGTAGTGTATTTGATGTAGTCAAAATGTATTTTAGCAAAGCTTTTGACAAGGTCCCACATGGCAGACTGGTCAAAAAAGTACGAGCCAATGGGATTCAAGGGAGAGTGACAAGTTGGATCCAAAATTGGCTCAGTGACAGGAAGCAAAGGGTAATGGTCAACAGGTGTTTTTGTGACTGAAAGGCTGTTTCCAGTGGGGTTCCGCAGTGCTCAGTACTAGGTCCCTAGCTTTTTCTCATATATATTAATGATTTGGACTTAAATATAGGGGGCATGATTAAAAAGTTTGCATATGATACAAAAATTGGCCATGTGGTTGATAGAGAGGAGGAAGTAGATTGCAGGAACATATCAATGGACTGGACAGGTGGGCAGAAAAGTGGCAATTGGATATCAATCCGGAGAAGTGTGAGGTAATGCATTTGGGGAGGGCAAACAAGACAAGGGGGTATACAATAAATGGGAGGCTACTGAAAGGTGTAGAGGAAGTGAGGGACTTTGGAGTGCACACCACCACCTTCCCAAGGGCAATTAGGGATGGGCAATAAATGCTGGCCTTGCCAGCGATGCCGACATCCCATGAATGAATTAAAAAAAAAACAAGAAGTCACTGAAGAAGATAACAGAGTGCCAAACTAATCATGCCCATTTGAAAAAAGAATGCAAATTATTTTGATGCTGTTCATCAACAAAAAACGAGCTCAATTATGGAATGACTGAGACCTTCCAGCACCCTCCAAGCTGGATAATATGTGCAATCTGTCACCACTAGTGTCCATCATTTCAAGATATATAAAGTTATAAATATATATTCATGTGTTCATTAATAGTCAGTCCTCTGGGTGCGCTGAGTGGGTTTGTCATAAAACCATTGAAACCAAGAAAAATTATAAATCTTCACATCAAGGGTATGAATTCCCACGCAGACAAACTTTGACTCCAGGCACTGCTTGAGCTATTCTCGGCTGAGTAAATAGTAATTATCTCATTTACATCAATGCACTGCAATCCCACGGTGGTTTTGGGAAAAATGATCTTGCACGATGCAGCATGAATTCTGACACTGTTTTGCTTTCAAGGTTAAAAAAGAAATAAAATAATGATTTTATTTACAACATGGATCTGAAATTTTAAAAGATGCACTGAGAACAGTCCACAGGTGAATGGAGTGTGGTATGAGCCAGGAGAAGTACTGTCTTATTATTGATATTATTTGCAATGTTTGGGTTCCTGCCTCTAAAAACCTCCATTAAAAAAATGAACTGCAGCATATGAAGGTGGCAGAAGAAGCCAAATTAAATGATTCACAGTAAAATGTGTTACATTATGAAACGCGGCTCAAATGTATCTTTTTACTGTAGAGCAAATGCAATGAATTCTTGTATGACGTCCAGAGCAACTCCTCAAAACTTATAACTAAACGGAGACAAAGAAGCCTTTAGAAACTGCAATTTCAAGTTAAAATGAGGTGTCACTTTGCATTTTGAGTTAAATTCATTTTGTACTGTCTAATACAGCACATTATTGCTTTTGTAATGAAACACACTGGGGGTTACATTGGATAACCCCTGAAACCGGGCGCAGGGGTCGCGGTGCACGATTAACCCGTGTCCGGTGTAACATTCATGCTGCCTACTGTTTTACCTGATTGCTGCGCTTTGAGTGGCTGCTCACCAGCAGGGGGGCACCGATATCGCGAGTGGCTAGCACCAGTTAACAACAGCCTGCAGCTCTTAAAGGTATCCTGCACCACTTATTTGAAAAATATAAGATACGGGTCCGCACAGAGTCTGAATGGAGGTCAGACAGAGCACACGTAAAACACAGGTGTAGGTCCCATTCCTGTTTAAAAACTGTTGAGTTATGTTAAAACATTGAATAAAGGTTGCACACTACTAAATCCCACATCCTCCAATCTGCACGCCAGACCTTACCAATCTGCCGATCTGAGTTTCTGCCAGGCCTGCGAGAGTGTGTGCACCAAGGTTCTCTGCTGATGCACTAGACGCCTTGGTGCAAGAGGTGGACAGAAGGAGGGGCATTCTATATCCACAGGGGGGCAATAAGCCCTCCAGACATATGCTCCCAAGGCAGTGGGAGGCAGTAGGAGACGAAGTCAATGCCAGGCCGCATAGCAACATGATCATGGATGCAGTGCAGGAAGAAGTTCAATGCTTTGACACGAGTGGTCAAGGTGAGCGAGGTCAACTGTCAAGTGGCATCTCCTACCAACTGCACCACTAGCCTCTTCCACTGCTCCATGCAGTACACCCCCATCACCCACATACCAACAAACTCTTTCACTCAGTACTCAACTCTTCCATTCAGATGTTTCCTTTCATCCTCACACATTATCACTGTTGCAAACCACACACCCTCAACTCACAGGTAACACACACTGGCAGCTATTCAACCATGACAGCCACATCACCCAAATATCTTACAGGACACTTACCAACACACGTGCTGTTTTCTTGTAGGAGAAGGTGGCACATAACAGGAGGCAGCAAGTGGCAGTGGTTCCATGGAACATGAACCTGCTGTCCTCTCTCAGGATGACAGCATTCCTGTCCCATCCCTGCCACTCCGCCAGTACCCTTACTGTTGTCTATCAGCTCGCCAGCCCACTCCCTGTAGAGTATTGAAACTTTATTATAGGAACATAGAACAATAGGAACAGGAGTAGGCCATTTAGCCCTTCGAGCCTGTTCCGCCATTCAATGGGATCATGGTTGATCTCCATATACTCTCCATAGCCCCATATCCCTTAATACCTTCGGTTAACAAAAATCTATCAATCTCAGATTTAAGATCAACAATTGAGCTGGCATCAACTGCCGTTTGCAGAAGAGAGTTCCAAACTTCTACCACCCTTTGTGTGTAGAAGTGTTTCCTAACTTCACTCCTGCAAGTACTAATTTTTAGGCTATGTCCCCTCGTCCTAGTATTCAAGTATAGGAGACCTCCAAAAACAGGTACAAATGCATCAGCAGCCAGAAGCAATAATCCAGCAGCTAACCTGTAAATCCTGCATAATCCCTTTAAATAGTGCTGGTGGGGGGCGGGGTGGGGTGGGGGGGGGTCCTCCATTCTGTTTACGACCTGTTCAGCTGTGTGAGGTTAAGACGGTGCGTTGGCTGGAGTGTTGAGTTCCAAAATTGCATCTGTTCCATTAAATCAGCGTTGCACACTGATCTACCGCATATTCTCCCAACTTTACATGTTGCTGGTATTCGTTATCTGCGCGTGCGCAAACGCCTTTACCAAGATGGCATCCAGTGCACGTCACGCCAGAAGTGTGAGCGCGCATTCTGGACACCATTTTGGGTCCTAAGGAGGCCGCATAGCGCCTACAAAATGGGCTACACCTGCCCAATGGCTTCACCAAGAGGCCTGAACCATTTTCATGGCTGGGCCTCATCTAACTATTTTGGCAGTCCTCAGAGAGTGCACACAGGCAGCTCGGCATTGGGGGAAGGGTGGAGGGCAAATGAAGAATCATGCTTCTCCCGGCCCCAATAAAATCATTACAAACTTTCTGGGGCTGTTTTCTGAGCTGTTTAATACCTGGTGCCAACAGGCAGAGCGCGTGCCATGCACGCTCCATTGGTACACAAAAACGGCATTGGGGTCTTACAGCCAGTGTACGATTCAAATTAATTGGGCTAGAAATTGGGCCGTTTAGCACCTGTTGTTTAGGCGCTACATGGCCTCCCGAACATCCAAGATGGCGTCTTGGATGCGCACGCACGCTTCTGGTGTGACATGCACCGGACACCATCTTGGTAAAGGGTTTAGCTCAAGCACAAGTAACAAACGCCGGCAGCATGTAACGTAGGGAGAATATGCGTTTCATCAGTGTGAAACATTGATTTAAAGTGATAGACACCATTTTGGGATTTAATGCTCCTTTCAACGCACAGTCTTAACCACGACCAGCTGAACATGTCTTAGAGCGCCTGCAGGGTCCCCCCCTTCCCCCCCACTGCCATTTAAAGGACCATGTAGGGTTTACAGGTTAGTTGCTAGATTATTGTTTCTGGCTGCTGACTGATTTGTAACTGTTTTTGGTGGTCTCCTATACTTGAATACTAGGACACGGGGACATAGCCTAACATTTGGAGCCAGGACTTGCAGGAGTGAAGTTAGGAAACGATATTACAACCAAAGGGTGGTAGAAGTTTGGACCACTCTTCCGCAAACAGCTGCTGATGCTAGCTCACTTGTGAATTTTAAATCTGATATTGATAGATTTCTGTGAACCAAGGGTAATGAGGGATATGGGGCTAAGGTGGGTATATGGAGTTAGGTCACAGGTCAACCATGATCTTATTGAATAGCAGAACAGGCTCAAGGGGCTAAATGCCACTTCCACTTGATGCCTCCTGTTATGTACCACCTTCTCCTGCAAGAAAGCGGGATGTGTGTCTGGGTGATGTGCCTGTCATAGTTACATAGCTGCCAGTGTATGTGGCCTGTGAGTTGTGGGTGTGCAGCTTGCAATAGTGGTAATGTGTAACGATGAGAGGAAGTATTTGATTGGAAGAGTTGAGTACTGATGGAAAGAGTTTGTTGGTATTTGGGTGACGGGGGGTGTGGTGTGTGGAGCAGTGGATGCAGCTAGTGGTGCAGTTGGAAGGTGAAGCCACTTGACAGTTGACCTCACTCACCTTGACCACTCGTGTCAAAGCATTGAACTTCTTCCTGCACTGCATCCATGTTCATAGTGCTATGCACCTGGCATTGACTGCGTCCCCTACTGCCTCCCACTGCCTGTTGAGTATTTGTCTGGAGGGCCTCTTGCCCCCACCCCCCTGAGGATATAGGAGGCCCCTTCTTCTGTCCACCTCTTGCACCAAGGCCTCTAGTGCATCAGCAGAGAACCTTGGTGCACTCACTCTGGCAGGCCTGGTACCAACTTGGGCCGGCAGATTGGTGAGGTCTGGCATGCAGATTGGAGGATGTGAGATTTAGTGGTGCGCAACCTTTATTCAATGTTGTAACATAACTCAACAGTTTGTAAATACAGGGACGGGTACTGCATCTGCGTTTTACGTGGGAGATTTCTGATCTCCATTCAGACTCCGTGCAGACAGCAGACTGTTATTTTTAGCAAATAACAGGTACCAGCTACCTTTAAGAGATTTTGGCAGGCTGTCAGAGAGACAGCCTGCCTTTAAGAGATGGGGCGCCCCTGCTGGTGAAAAGATCGAATGTTCTTGAATCCTCATGTTAACGCTGATTTGCAACGCTGCTTGCAGTGAAGTACTGAGGCCGGATGAATGTCTCGTCCTGCCTGCGCATGAGGCACCGGGCACGAGTTAGTCGCAGATCATAGTACCCACGCCCAGTTTATGGCCTAATCCAATTTAACCCCCAAAATCTTTTAATAAGACTCCTGTCTGTTGCAGGCAGGAATGCTAGCCACCCGTCTGAAAATTGCGTTGGGCGAATGATTTTTTTTTCAATTTTCAACTGTCGGCCATGCAGTTTTTCAGCATAAACAGGGAAAGCAGAGTTAAAAGTCAGCCCCGATGAATGGGTGGCATTGAATTGATAACTATTTGTACTTTAGAATTTCTGCATAAACTAAGACATGCCAAACGCTGTCTGGAAATTTTAGGAACTATTGTCAAAAGCCCCATACTGTTCACAGATATCACTGCTTTGCAATAGACAGATCTCTAATCGTGTTTGGAAATTGTAACCACACACACGCAAATGTGCACACACACGTGCACCATTCGATCTTCATTCCACTGAAATCAATAACGACTTCTATAACGAGCAGATGATCCACTTTGCCAAGTTACTGCCCATGAGGTGAAGATAAAAATTACCTCACAGTCTTACAGTATTTTGATAGCTTCCCACGATTGGCCATTATGCCTCAGGATACACTTCCCTACCAACTCCCGATCTGAAACATGCATCCTTTGATAACATTATTAATTGCTGCTCCCCACAAGGGTTGAGACACTAGAGGAAGCAGGAAGTGCAGAGGTCGAAGGATTGGCACGAAGTCAGCGTTTGTCCAAAACTTATTCTTCATTTTCTCCCATGCTATTCAGTCACGCACTCACTGGCATTGATGCATCCATTGAAGAACAGTTTCACGTTACTGAATTTTGGTTTGGCTGACTGCTGCAAGGGTGACTCTGCGATCTGGACTTTTCCTGCGATTGCTGCTTCCCACTGGCAACACTGGATTGTAGAATTGCCCTTTACATCTCATCAAGTTGTCATGAATGTAACATTGTAACGTCTTTACTTCTCTTTTTATAGTTTTCCACAGGAGCTCAGGTGGGGCCGGAGAAACAAAGCAACCTTGCACCTCACAAAACTTTGCTTCTCTCAATCTAACCCTGGGGCAGGTACATCCAACGGGGGATGCAGGCGACTTTGAGGAGAGTGCATTGGGTTACACACACACAGCACCAGTGAGCAGCAGCAGATAGTGATGACACTAGAACTAGCTGTTCGAAGGGTCAGTTCCTATCCATCCTCAGCTGATGGGGATGTGGATCCAGGCCTCAGGGACTCTGCTGTTAAAAGGATGCATTCCAACCATGAAAGATTGTCGCAGTCATTGGAGACGGTACCTAGTAACTTTGAGCATTTGGCGACCAGTATGGAGCAGATCACAACTAGCATTGTGGTGTGTTGATATACAGGGTGGAAGCTCTGCAGTCCACCATTTGCAGAGAAGCACCCATTGTAGAGACCCAAACCCGTGTCTTAACATCTTTCACGAACGATCAGGCTGCTTCTATACTGGCACTGAGTTCCTTCATCTCCACCTCTCTGGGCCGACTTGGAGATGGCTTGGTGACAGCCATTGATAGGGGTTTCACTGATCTCAGTGCTGTCATTGGGTTTGCTGTCATGCAGCTCAGTAATATGTGTTGAGATGGTGCCCATTAGCAGGGGCAAGCATGGGATGGCAGTGGAGGATGTTACTGTCTCTCTCAACAACCATACATCTGCACCTTTCAACCACTCTTATCCATTGATCGCACATGCACTTAAAAAAAGGACTTGCAGGGCCAGGCTGCTTCTGCAGCTGATGAAGTGATACAGCCTGCATCCAAGCCATCTCAAGCCCCTGTTCGATGACTACCTCAATCTCTGTACCGTGTCCAAAGAGTGTTCTTGCCATGATATTAATCATAGGGTGACAAAAATAATATGCATCATAGTTCCATAGGTCTTGGCCGAAATTAAGGTAAGGTTACAATGGTTGAGGCAATGATGAAGATGTAGGGAGGACTATTCAATCAAGGGATAAGTGATGTAATTATAGGATGATCTCTTCAAATAGTTCTCGAGGTTGGTGGAGATGGGTCACCAGCAGCATCCTCAGCCTCCTGTTCGCCATCACCTTAATGGGGTTCAGGGCCCTCCTGCTCTGGGTACTCCATGTTGAATCCTTGCTGCACAGCAAAGTTATAGAGCATGCAGCAAATTACAGTGGTGCTTGATACTTTGACTGGGCTATCCTGTAGGACACCTTGGACCCAAAATTCCAATTTGGCATATTGTGCAACTCAGGCTGTATCACCCAGTGGGGGCCAGAATTTGGGGTGGAACCCACTTTCACCAGGATTTCACCCCTTTTCTGCAGGTCAGCAAAATTTTGGTAGGGAGAGGACAGGACAAATGTTCCACCTGAACCCCTACTGTAAGGGGCAAGTTTGTGGACTATCCCAGGAATTCCACACATTATGCCCTCAGTAGGCCTGAGAGCTTGCATGACTTACGTGGAGACTCCAAGAAAAGCTTCAGATATTGCAAAGATAAACGTAATTGATCTTGGAAGAGATTAATTACATTTAAAACAATGGCAGATGTCTCCTTTAAGAGCTGAAGATATTTTGAAAGTTTCTTCTCTTCAACAGGGAAGGGCCTTGAGGCTCACCTAGTTCAGCAACTTTGGGTTGCTCAGCTCACCGCTGATGAATTGGATTGAGCGAGTACCAAAGGCTCAGGCTGTCCTGGTCATGCAAATGAAACCATCCCTGCAATCTGAGATAGACTTGGGGTCACTCAACGGACTTGGCGGACAAACGGCTTACTCAGCTGCAATTCCACTGAGGGCCTATTGTGATGCCAGACCCACCCCCCCTCCCCGCCACCACTTCGTTCTGTAAAGGTATCAGAATATTTTGCTTCACTATGGCATCAGTGTAATTGATGTTGGATTGCACGATTGCACTTTATTCTATATCCTATATGATCCTACTTTTGGGGGTGATTTGAGTCTCGATACTGCACTGTCTGAGAGGTGCTCCGGGCCCTTCTGCTCGTGCCCGCACCCCAACATCTGCAGTGAGAAGTAACAAACATCACACTGGCAGGTGCTGATGGTGGAAGCTCGCCTTCCAATAATGGCTGTGCCAGCAGACCAATTGTGACGTAACAATGACAAGCAATTTCCTTGGAGCTGTTCCTGCTCCACTGCCTTAAAATAGTCAACAAAGTTTGTGAGGCAGGACCTTCCACTATTTCCAATACTTTACCAGTTATTGATATTATGGGACCAGAGTCCGGGCGGAAAGGATAAATAAGGTGGTGCATAAGGCTTTAAACTAGCAAGATGGTGGGATGGATCTGGTAGCAATCACAAAAGCTCAAAAATAAAAGAAACAGGAGATGAGTGTAAAGGTCAGACGAGAGTAAGGAATAGAGATAACAGAAACACTCAAAGAACAAATGCTGTCTTCGCAGCAGAGGACACAAAAAACATACCAGAAATAGTGGGGAACCAAGGGTTTAACGAATGTGAGGAACTTAAATTAATTAATATTAGTAAAGAAAAAGTACTGGAGAAATTAATGGAACTAAAAGCCGACAAATCCCCTGGACCTGATGGCCTTCATCCTAGGGTTCCAAAAGAGGCAGCTGCAGAGACAGTGGATGCATTGGTTGTGATCTTCCAAAATTCCCTAGATTCTAGAATGGTCCCAGTGGATTGGAAAGTAGCAAATGTAAACCCGCTAGTCAAGAAAGGAGGGAGAGAGAAAACAGCAAACGACAGGCCAGTTAGCCTGACATCAGTAGTCGGGAAAATGCTGGAATCCATTATAAAGGACATGGTAACGGGGCACTTAGATTATAATATCATTCGGCAGAGTCAACATGGTTTAATAAAAGGGAAATTGTGTTTGACAAACCTATTAGAGATTTTTGGGGATGTAACTAGCAGGGTAGATAAAGGGGAAACAATGGATGTAGTATATTTGGATTTTCAAAAGGCATTCGATAAGGTGCCACACAAAAGGTTGTTACACAAAATAAGGGCTCATGGGGTTGGGGGTAACATATTAGCATGGATAGAGGATTGGTTAAAGGAGAGGAAAGAGAGAGCAGGGATAAACAGGTCATTTTCAGGTTAACAGGCTGTAACTAGTGGGGTGCAGCAAGAATCAGTGCTTGGGCATCAGCTATTTACAATCTACATTAATGACTTAGATGAAATGACCGAGTGTAATGTAACCAAGTTTGCTGATGATATAAAGCTAGGTGGGAAAGTAAGTTGTGAGGAGGACACAAAGAGTCTGCAAAAGTATACAGACAGGTTAATGAGTTGGCAAGAAGGTGGCAGATGGAGTATAATGTGGGGGAATGTGAGTTTATTCACTTTGGTAGGAAGAATAGAAAAACACAATATTTTTTATATGGTAAGAAACTATTTAATATTGGTGTTCAGAGAGATTTGGGTGTCCTTGTACACAAAGCACACAAAGTTAATATGCAGCTACAGCAAGCAATTAGGAAGGTAAATGGTATGTTGGCCTTTATTGCAAGGGGGTTGGAGTACATGAGTAAGACAGTCTTGCTGCAATTTACAGGGTTTTGATGAGACCACACCTGGAGTACTGTGTACAGTTTTGGTCACCTTACCTAAGGAAGGATATATTTGCCTTGGAGGCGGTGCAGTGAAGGTTCACGAGATTGATTCCTGGGATGAGAGGATTGTCCTCTGAGGAGAGATTGAGTAGAATGGGCCTGGAGTTTAGAAGAATGAAAGTGATCTCATTGAAACATGTAAGATTCTGAGAGGGCTTGGCAGGTTAGATGCTGAGAGGCTGTTTCCCATGGCTGGAGAGTCTAGAATCAGGGGGCATAGACTCAGGACTGAGATGAGGAGAAATTTCTTCACTCAGAGGTTTGTGAATCTTAGGAATTCTCTACCCCAGAGGGCTGTGGATGCTGAGTCATTGAGTATATTCAAGGCTGAGATCGATAGATTTTTGGACTCTAAGGGTAGCAAGGGATATGGGGATCGGGCAGGAAAGTTGAGTTGAGGTTGAAGATCAGCCATGATCTTTTTGAATGGTGAAGCAGGCTCGAGGGGCCGTATGGCCTACTCCAGCTCCTACTTCTTATGTTCTTATGTTCTTAAATACAGTTATAATACAGAAGTGTAAAAGGACTGTTAAAAATAAAGTAAATGGAACAATTATTAAAATTAATTATACTATAGGTCACCTAATAGTGGAGAGGAGGTGGGAAAGAAATATGTATTAAAATATGTGAAATAAGTAAAGGACAGATTAATAATCATGGGAGATTCCAACTATCAACTATAGATTTCAACTATCCCCAAATAAACTGGCAAGAAGGGGTAGATAAAGAGAACAGGGAATGGAGTTTTTACAATGTATGCAGGAGTCCTTTCTTACCCAGTTTGTAAAGAGCCCAACAAGAGAGGAAGCACTGCTGGATCTAGTAATGGGAAATGAACCAGAACAGATAAGAGAAGTAAGCGTAGGGAAACATCTAGGCAATAGCGACTACAAAAAGGTTTAAGATAAAGATTATGAAGGATGTAAGTAAGACAAAGACCAAAGTAATAAATTGGAAAAAAGCTGATTTTCAGGGGATGAGAATGGAACTAGGGAAAATAAACTGGAAAAATGTACTGATAAACAAAGAAATAGAACAGCAGTTAAAACAGTGACCAATAGGGGCCAGGAGAAATATATCTCACTTAAAAGCAAGAACAAACTAGCCAGTAATGATACACCATGGACAAATAAAGAAGTAAGGGCAAAATTGAAACTGAAGAAAACAGCTACGCTAAGTACATAGACAACAAAGGAGAGGATGACAAACAGGAATATGAAAACGTTAGGGAAGAAGTTTAAAAAACAATTAGGAAGGCAAATAGAGACAAAAAATTAAATTATCAAGGGATATAAAAAGAAATAGTAAGGTATTCCACAGACACATCAACAGAGTGCAACGGAACACAGAGTGATCAGCTGAGAGTTTGGTGAGTGTGGGAGTTCGGTGAAGTGGGGGAGGGAGGTGCTGCTTTGCCTTGCTTTTCCTAACTTTTTCCGCAGAGCGGCGGTGGACCTGAGCAGCAGAAGACTGAGAGTGGGGAATAAAA
Organism: Heptranchias perlo; assembly: GCF_035084215.1. NCBI lineage: Eukaryota > Metazoa > Chordata > Chondrichthyes > Hexanchiformes > Hexanchidae > Heptranchias > Heptranchias perlo. The sequence goes on along the minus strand of NC_090325.1, from coordinate 104,693,500 downwards.
GCAGCAGCAGACCTGCAACAAGAGAAAACTACTGTGCGACATCATAGGTGAGGCAGGAGAGTCCGAGAGGTGAGCACAGTGTAAAAGGAGAGTCCGAGAGCGGAAGAAGAGTCTGAGAGGTGAACGCAGTGTAAATCTAAGGAAGCCATGGCAGCAGAGCTCATAGTCATAGACACTAACAGTGTCCCTGGCGACCATGTGTGCAGGAAGTGTGTCCAGATGCAGCTACTGGCTAACCGTATTACAGAGCTGCAGCTGCGGGTGGATTCACTGTGGAGCATCCGTAATGCTGAGACTATCGTGGATAGCACGTTCAATGAGGTGGTCACACCGCAGGTAAAGATTACTCAGGCAGAAAGGAAATGGGTGACCACCAGGCAGAGTAAAAGGACTAGGCAGGTAGAGCAGGAGTCCCTTGGGGCCATCTCCCTCTCAAACAAATATATCGCTTTGGATACTGTTGGGGGAGATGTCTTATCAGGGGAAAGCAGCAAGAGCCAAGTTTGGGGCACCACAGGTGGCTCTGCTGCACAGGAGGGGAGGAATAAGAGTGGCAAGACTATAGTGATAGGGGATTCAATTGTAAGGGGAACAGATAGGCGTTTCTGGGGCTGCAAATGTGACTCCAGGATGGTATGTTGCCTCCCTGGTGCTCGGGTCAAGGATGTCACGGAACGGCTGCACAGCATTCTGGAGGGGGAGAGTGAACAGCCAGTAGTCGTGGTCCATATCGGTACCAACGACATAAGTAAAAAAAGGGATGAGGTCCTGCAAGGTGAATTTAAGGAGTTAGGAGATAAATTAAAAAGCAGGACCTCAAAGGTAGTGATCTCAGGATTACTACCAGTGCCATGTGTTAGTGAGTATAGGAACAGGAGAATAGACCAGATGAATGAGTGGCTGCAGGGATGGTGTAGGAGGGAGGGATTTAGAATCCTGGGACATTGGGACCGGTTCTGGGGAAGGTGAGACCTGTACAAGTGGGATAGGTTACACCTGAGCAGGACCTGGACTAATGTCCTCGCGGGGGTGTTTGCTAGTGGTGTTGGGGAAGGTTTAAACTAGAATGGCAGGGGGATGGGAACCTGAGCAGGGAGACAGAGGAGGGGGAAACAAGGATAGTAACAAAGGACAGAAAGGGAAGAAGCAATAGTGGAAGGGAGAGAAAACAAGGGCGAAAAACAAATAGGGCCATAGTGCAAAATAATACTAAGATGACTAGCAATCTTAAAAAGACAAGTCTAAAGGCATTGTGTCTTAATGCGCGGAGCATTCGCAATAAGTTAGATGAATTAACAACGCAGATAGGTATTAACGGGTACGATGTAGTTGCAATTACGGAGACATGACTGCAGGGTGACCAAGGATGGGAACTGAACATCCACGGGTATTCAATATTTAGGAAGGACAGGCAAAAAGGGAAAGGGGGTGGGGTAGTGTTGTTAGTAAAGAAGGAAATCAATGCAATAGTGAGGAAGGATATTAGCTTGGAAAATCACGATGTGGAATCTGTATGGGTGGAGCTAAGAAACACCAAGGGGCAGAAAATGTTGGTGGGGGTTGTCTATAGGCCCCCAAACAGTAGTGGAGATGTAGGGGAGGGCATTAAACAGGAAATTAGAGACGCATGCAAGAAGGGTACAACTATAATCATGGGTGACTTTAATTTACATATAGATTGGTCAAACCAAATTAGCAATAATACTGTGGGGCAGGAATTCCTGGAGTGTGTACGTGATGGTTTTCTAGACCAATATGTTGAGGAACCAACTAGAGAACAGGCGATCCTAGACTGGGTATTGTGCAATGAGAAAAGATTAATTAACAATCTTATTGTGCGGGGTCCCTTAGGGAAGAGTGACCATAACATGATAGAATTCCTCATTAAGATGGAGAGTGAAGGACTTGAATCCGAAACTAGAGTCCTGAATCTAAATAAGGGAAATTACAAAAGTATGAGTTGTGAGTTGGCTAGGATAGATTGGGGAACTTCACTAAAAGGGATGACAGTGGATAGGCAATGGCCAATATTTAAAGAACATGGGCAGGAATTACAACAATTATTCATTCCTGTCTGGCGGCACAAATAAAACAGGAAAGGTGGCTCAACCGTGGCTTACAAAAGAAATTAGGGATAGTATTAGATCCAAAGGGGAGACATATAAAATTGCCAGAAAAAGCAGCAAGCCTGAGGATTGGGAGCAGTTTAGAATTCAGCAAAGGAAAACAAAGGGATTGATTAAGAGGGGAAAAATAGAGTATGAGAGTAAACTAGCAGGAAACATAAAAACTGACTGTATAAGTTTCTATAAATATGTCAAGAGAAAACGATTAGTGAAGACAAATGTAGGTCCCTTACAGTCAGAAATGGGGGAAGTTATAATGGGGAACAAAGAAATGGCAGAACAATTAAACACATACTTTGGTTCTGTCTTCACAAAGGAGGACACAAATAACCTCCCGGAAATGTGAGAGGACCAAGGGAGGAACTGAAGGAAATCAGTATTAGTAAAAAAATAGTGCTACGGAAATTAATGGGGCTAAAGGCTGACAAATCCCCAGGGCCTCATAATCTACATCCCAGAGTACTAAAGGAAGTGGCCCTGGAAATAGTGGATGCATTGGTGATCATCTTCCAAAATTCTAAAGACTCTGGAACAATTCCTACAGATTGGAAGTTGGCAAATGCACCCCCACTATTTAAAAAAGGAGGGAGAGAAAAAACAGGGAATTACAGACCAGTTAGCCTAACATCAGTAGTGAGGAAAATGCTTGAGTCTGTTATAAAGGATGTGATAACAGAACACTTGGAAGGCATTAATGGGATTGGACAAAGTCAACATGGGTTTATGAAAGGGAAATCATGCTTAACAAATCTACTGGAGTTTTTTGAGGAGGTAACTGGTAGAATAGATAGGGGAGAACCAGTGGTGTACTTGGATTTTCAGAAGGCTTTTGATAAGGTCCCACACAAGAGGTTAGTGTGCAAAATTAAAGTACATGGGATTGGGGGGAATATACTGGCATGGATTGAGAATTGGTTGCCAGACAGGAAACAGAGAGTAGGAATAAATGGGTCTTTTTCGGGGTGGCAGGCAGTGACTAGTGGGGCACCGCAGGGATCAGTGCTTGGGCCCCAGCTATTCACAATATATATCAATGATTTGGATGAGGGAATTGAATGTAACATTTCCAAGTTTGCAGATGACACAAAGCTGGGGTGGAATGTGAGCTGTGAGGAGGATGCAAAGAGGCTCCAACGTGATTTAGACAAGTTGGGTGAGTGGGCAAGAACATGGCAGATGCAGTATAACGTGAATAAATGTGCGGTTACCCACTTTGGTTGTAAAAACAGAAAGGCATATTATTATCTGAATGGTGATAGATTGGGAAAAGGGGAGGTGCAACGAGACCTGGGTGTCCTTGTGCTAGGGAAATTAATGGGGCTACACCAGTCGCTGAAAGCAAGCATTCAGGTGCAGCAAGCAGTTAGGAAGGCAAATGGTATGTTGGCGCTCATTGCAAGAGGATTCAAGTACAGAAACAGGGATGTCTTACTGCAGTTGTGCAGGGCCTTGGTGAGACCACATCTGGAGTATTGTGTGCAGTTTGGGTCTCCTTATCTGAGGAAGGATGTTGTTGCCATGGAGGGAGTGCAACGAAGGTTTACCAGACTGATTCCTGGGATGGCAGGACTGACATATGAGGAGAGATTGGGTCGACTAGCCCTATATTCACTGGAGTTTAGAAGAATGAGAGGTGATTTCATCAAAACATATAAAATTCTAACAGGACTAGACAGACTAGATGCAGGGACGATGCTCCCGATCAATGGGGAATCCATAACCAGGGGTCACAGTCTCAGGATATGGGGTATGCCATTTAGAACAGAGATGAGGAGAAATTTCTTCACTCAGAGGGTGGTGAACCTGTGGAATTCTCTACCACAGAAGGCAGTGGAGGCCAAGTCATTAGATGTATTCAAGAAGGAGATAGATATATTTCTTAATGCTAAAGGGATCAAGGGATATGGGGAAAAAGCAGGAACAGGATACTGAGTTGGACGATCAGCCATGATCATTTTGAATGGTGGTGCAGGCCCGAATGGCCGAATGGCCTACTCTTGCTCCTATTTTCTATGATTTCTATGAAAAGGTAAATCAGGATAGCGAGAGGGCCACTATGGGATACACACGATAAACTCACAGGTAATGTCAGCGAAATGGCAGAAATATTAAATAATTACTTTGCCTCAGTATTTACCAGGGAGTCTAACATGGTGTGCACAACATTAGAAGAAGAGACCAAAAAAGATATAAAGACATTTAAGATAGAAAGGGAGGAACTAATTGATAAACTAATAAAACTTAGAGAGGATAAAACCCCAGGTCCGAATGGATTGCATCTGCACATATTAAGAGAAGTTAGAAGCACTATTACATATATATATATATATATATATATAAATTCATTAGAAAAGGGAATAGTGCCAGAGGACTGGCGGACAGCTAATGTGATTCCCATATTTAAAAAGGGAGATAGAACAAGTCCAGGGAACCACAGACCTATTAGATTAATGTCGGTGATCGGAAAGATATTGGAATCTTTACTCAAAGATGTAATAGAAAAACATCTTGAGAATGAAAATATAATAAAGAATAGTCAACACAGATTCCAAAAGGGAAGGTCATGTTTGACCGACCTATAGAATCATAGAATCATTACAGCACAGAAGGAGGCCATTCAGCCCATCGAGCCTGTGCCGGCTCTTTGTAAGAACAATCCAGTTAGGCCCATTCCTCTGTTCTTTCCCCGTGGCCCTGCAAATTTTTTCCCTTCAAATATTTATTCAATTCCTTTTTGAAAGCCAGAATTGAATCTGCTTTCAGGCAGCACATTCCAGATCATTATTACTCGCTGCATAAAAAAGTTTTTCCTCACCTCGCCTTTGGTTCTTTTGCCAATCACCTTAAATCTGTGTCCTCTGGTTCTTGACCCTTCCGCCAATGGGAACAGTTTCTCTTTATTTACTTTATCTAAACCCTTCATGATTTTGAACACTTCTTTCAAATCTCCTCTCAACCTTCTTTGCTCAAAAGAGAACAACCCCAGCTTCTCCAGTCTATCCATGTAACTGAAGTCCCTCATCCCTGGAACCATTCTAGTAAATCTTTTGTGCACCCTCTCTAAGGCCTTCACATCCTTCCTAAAGTGCGGTGCCCAGAATTGGACACAATACTCTAGTCGTGGCTGAACCAGTGTTTTATAAAGGTTCAACATAACTTCCTTGCTTTTGTACTCTATGCCTCTACTTGTAAAGCCCAGGATCCCTTATGCTTTTTGAACCACTTTCTCACCCTGTCCTGCCACCTTCAAAGATTTGTGCACATATACCCCAGGTCTCTCTGTTCCTCCACGCCCTTTAAAATTGTACCATTTAGTTTATATTGCCTCTCCTCGTTCTTCCTGCCAAAATGTATCACGTTGCACTTCTCTGCATTAAATTTCATCTGCCGTGTGTCCACCCACTCCACCAGCCTGCCGATGTCCTCTTGAAGTCTATTACTATCCTCCTCACTTTTTACTACACTCCCAAGTTTTGAGTCATCTGCAAATTTTGAAATTGTGCCCTGTACACCCAAGTCCAAGTCATTAATATATATCAAAAAAAGCAGTGATCCTAGTACCAACCCCTGGGGAACATCACTGTATATCTTCCTTCAGTTCAAAAAACAACCGTTCACCACTAATCTCTGTTTCCTGTCACTTAGCCAATTTCGTATCCATGCTTACACTGCCCCTTTTATTCCATGGGCTTCAATTTTGCTGACAAGCCTATTATGTAGCACTTTATCAAACACCTTTTGAAAGTCCATATACAAAACATCAATCGCATTGCCCTCATTAACCCTTTCTGTTACCTCATCAAAAAACTCAATCAAGTTAGTTAAAAACGGTTTGCCTTCAACAAATCCGTGCTGGCTTTCCGTTATTAATCCACACTTGTCTAAGTGATTATTAATTTTGTCCAGGATTATTTCTAAAAGGCTCCCCACCACCGAGGTTAAACTGACTGGCCTGTAGTTGCTGGGTTGAACAAGGGTGTAACACTTGCAATTCTCCAGTCCTCTGGCACCACCCCCTTCTCTAAGGAGTATTGGAGGATTATGGCCAGCACCTCTGCAATTTTCACCCTTACTTCCCTCAGCATCCTAGGATGCATCCCATCCGGATGGGGTGACTTATCTACTTTAAGTATAGCCAGCCTTTCTAGTGCCTCCTTCTTATCAATTTTCACCCCATCCAGTATCTCAACTACCTCCTCTTTTACTGCGACTTTGGCAGCATCTCCTTCCTTGGTAAAAACAAATGCAAAGTACTTATTTGGTACCTTATCCATGCCCTCTGCCTCCATGTTTATATCTCCTTTTTGGTTCCTAATCGGCCCCACCCCTTCTCTTACTACTCGTTTACTATTTATATGCCTATAGAAGACTTTTCGATTACCTTTTATGTTAGCCACCAGTCTATTCTCATACTCTCTCCTTGCCCCTCTTATTTCCTTTTTCATTTCTCCTCTGTATTTTCTGTATTCACCACACGGACTGCAGTGGTTCAAGAAGGTGGCTCACCACCACCTTCTCAAAGGCAATTAGGGATGGGCAATAAATGCCAGCCTCGCCAGCAACACCCACATCCCATGAACGAATAAAAAAAAAATCAGCCTGGTTCTCACTTGTGTTATCAACCCGACATCTATCATATGCCTTCTTTTTCTGCTTCATTTTATTCTCTATCTCTTTCAACATCCAGGGAGCTTGGCTTTGGTTGCCCTGCCTTTCACCCTTGTGGGAATGTACAAAGACTGTACCTGAACCACCTCCTCTTTAAAGGCAGCCCATTGTTAGATTATAGTTTTGCCCGTCAATCTTTGATTCCAATTTACCTGGGCCAGATCCACTCTCAACCCATTGAAATTGGCCCTCCTCCAATTAAGTATTTTTATTCTAGATTGTTCCTTGTCCTTTCTCATAACTAATCTAAACCTTATGATACTATGATCACTGTTCCCTAAATGTTCCCCCACTGACACTTGACCCACCTCATTCCCCAGAACCAGATCCAGCAATGCCTCCTTCCTCATTGGGCTGGAAACATACTTATCAAGAAAGTTCTCCTGAACACACTTCAGAAATTCCTCCCCCTCTTTGCCCTTTACACTATTACTATCCCAGTCTATATTGGGGTAGTTGAAGTCCCCCATTATCACTACTCTATAGTTCTTGCAAATCTCTGTAATTTCCCTGCAAATTTGCTCCTCTGTATCCTTCCCACTAGTTGCTGGCGTATAGAATACATCCAGTAGTGTAATGGCACCTCTATTGTTTCTTAATTCTAACCAAACAGATTCTGTCCTTGACCCCTCAAGGACATCCTCTTTCTCCAGCACTGCAATATTCTCCTTAATCAATACTGCCACCACCACCCCTCCTTTTTTACCTTATTGAATTCTTTGAAGAAGTAACAGAAAGAGTAGACAAGGTTAATGCAGTAGTTGTAATTTATTTGAATTTTCAAAAGCCTTTGATAAGGTACTGCATGGTAGACTCATGACTAAGGTCAGAGCATGTGAAGTCAGGGGACAAGTAGAAGAATGGATAGCAAGCTGGCTACAAAACAGATAACAGAGAGTCGGGGTTAAAGGTAGTTATTCAGACTGGCACAAGTTGGGAAGTGGTGTCCCACAAGGATCGGTTCTAGGACCACTGTTGTTTACCATTTTCATAAACCATTTGGACTCTGGAATCGGAAGTACAATTTCAAAATTTGTGGACAGCACCAAATTGGGAGGTATAGTTAAAGCCAAGGAGGACTGCGACAAAATACAGGAAAACATTGATAAATTTGCAGAATCGGCGTTTAATTGGCAAATGAATTTCAATATAGGTAAGTGTGAGGTACTACATTTTGGTAGGAAGAACAAAGGAACTTAGTAACAGGAGTAGTCCATTTAGCCCCTCGAGCCTGTTCCGCCATTCAATGAGATCATGGCTGATCTGTGACCTAACTCCATATACCTGCCTTAGCCCCATATCCCTTAATACCTTCGGTTAACAAAAATCTATCAATCTCAGATTTAAAATTAACAATTGAGCAAGCATCAACTGCCATTTGCAGAAGAGAGTTCCAAACTTTTAACATCCTTTGCGAGTAGAAGTTTTTCCAAACTTCACTCCTGAAAGTCCTGGCTTTAATTTTTAGGCTATGTCCCCTAGTCCTAGACTCCCCAAACAGCGGTTTCTCTCTATCTACCCTATTAGTTCTCCTTAATATCTTGAAAACTTCAATCAAATAACCCCTTAATCTACTAAATTCCAGGGAATACAACACTAGTTTGTATAATCTCTCCTCGTAATTTAACCCTTGGAGTCCGGTTATCATTCTAGTAAATCTATGCAGAACTCCCTCCACGGCCAATATATCCTTCCTAAGGTGCGGTGTTCAGAACTGAACACAGTACTCCAGATGTGGTCTAACCAGGGCCCTGTATAGCTGTAGCATAACTTTTCCCTCCTGTATTCTAGTCCTCTAGATATAAAGGCCAGCATTCCATTAGCCTTTTGATTATTTTCTGTACCTGTCCATGATATTTTAATGATCCATGTATATGGACCCCTAAGTCTCTTTGGACCTCCACTGTTGCGAGCTTTTCACCATTTAGAAAATACTCTGATCTATCCTTTTTAAGTCCAAGTTGGATGACCTCACACCTACCTACATTGGGGGCTGGATACTGCTTGGATAATAAGAGTCTAAATGGAGCAGAGGGGTCTGGGAGTACAGATACACAAATCACTAAAAATAGCGACATAGGTTAATAAGGCCATATAAATAGCAAACCAAACACTAGGGTTCATTTCTAGAGGGATAGAATTGAAAAGCAGAGAAGTTATGTTAAACTTGTATAGAACCTTGGTTAGACCACATTTGGAGTACTGTTAGCAGTTCTGGACTCCATATTATAGAAAGGATATAGAGGCACTGGAGACGGTGCAAAAAAGATTTACTAGGATGATACCAGACTGAGAGGTTATACCCATCAGGAAAGATTGAGCAGGCTGGAGCTCTTTTCTCTAGAAAAGAGAAGACAGAGGGATGACCTGATAGAGGTCCATAAGATTATGAAAGGGTTTGATGGGGTAGACATGGAGAAGATGTTTCCACGTGCGGTGGAGACCAGAACTAGGAGCCATAAATATAAGATAGTCACTAATAAATCCAATGCGGAATTCAGGAAAAACTTCTTTACCCAGAGAGTGGTTAGAATGTGGAACTCGCTACTACAAGGAGTAATTGAGGCGACTAGCATAGATGAATTTAAGGGGAAGCTAGATAAACACATGAGGGAGAAAGGAATAGAAGGATATGCTGATAGGGTTAGATGAAGTAGGGAGGGAAGAGGCTTGTGCGGAGCTTAAACACTGGCATGGACCAGTTGGGCCGAATGGCCTGTTTCTGTGATGTACGTTCTATGTAATATTAATGGATTCTGCATTGTCTGGGTCAGTTTTATCACCTTTTTTACTACATTAAGCTGTTGCCAGTCTGGCGGAACCTCACTAATGTTAAATGATTCTTCCATAACATCAGCCTATGGCACACAGATTTCCTCCCCTGTCTTATTTAGCAGCCTAGGATATATACCATCTTGCCCAAGGAGCTTATTAGTTTTTTCCTCTTCCATGATGGCTTCCAAATCCTCTAGGATACTTGGTACCCCAATTTTACAATGGGACGGGTTCGGGGGTGGGGGCTAGATGCAGAGCGGGCGGGGGTCCCCCACGGACTTCTCGTTGTGAGGCCCGTGCAATTTAAATTCCCAGGCCTCATTTAAGTTTATTTGCACTGTCTCCCACCTGAAACCGGCGGGAATGACAAAAGAGCCAGTTATCGGGAGTGGGAAATTGGGCAGGAGGCCGACGCCACCAGGGACCCAAGAGAACAGTCCCCGCCATAAGGCTAGTGCTGGGAGGGGGGGGGGGGAAGGTGTCTCCAAAGAGCTGCTGCTCCTCCTGGTCCACAAGGAATCCTCACAAAAAATGTACAAAAGACTACAAAAGACATACCTTGGTCTCTTCTGGTCACTCTGCTGCCTCCTGTCAGGTTTTCCTGCCGGGTTTGGCACTGCGCAGGCCTCTCACGATTTCAAGTTAAAATCACGTTGCGACATTGATAACGTCATCGGACCACGACTTTCACATTTTAACGAAGCACCGCCTGCCTGTGGTGGGTGGCCTCCTCGCTGCCAGGAACGCCATTTTAACCCTCCGCCCGCACAGTTCCCACCAGGCAGGCTGGTTTAAAATTAGGGCTGGTGTACTATTGAAATTGGGTAGCAAGTAAATATTATCTTCTTTAGTGAACATGCTGCTTGAAAATATTCACTTGTTTAACTATTTTATCTTCATTTACGTAACTTTTAGAGATCAGTGTATACCCATCTTTGGATCTGGATTTCATGCTTGGACCAATTCTGAGATGGTATAATTGTAAAATTCTTGGGTTTGCAATTCACTAGCTCCATTCTCCATACAAAGCAAAAGCATTTTATTTTACCAGCCACTAAACACATAACAAACGAGAGAAATAGGTAGTGTGAAAACTCACTGATGGAATCTGACACATGCACACACTCAAATCAATAAAGGTCAGGAAGCTGCAGTTAGTGACAGGTAGCAAGGTCGATATCCTGGAATTCTCTACCTAATATTATTGTAGGGGCACCAAGGTCTCATCGTAAACAAATTATAACCCAGGATCAGTAATCATTTCCATTTTGGCAGGTTTAGTGACACAATTTTTAAAAATATTTCTTTGTGCTTGGGTCATGGGCAATGCTAGTAAGAATGCACTTATTGCCCTTCCCTTGTTGCCTTGTGAAGGTGGGGGTAGGCCTTCTTGAACCACTGCAGTCCTTGTGGTGATGGTACTCCTACAATGGTACTAGATGAGACCGGTACACTGTCACAGGCCTCTATAACTATGCAATTATCATTACAACAACTTCACTGTACCCAGCACCAGTTATTCTTTGTGCAGCATGGGGAAAGCAAGAACTGATTTTCCTTCCAGCAGTGGGGTCGACTGTAACCTTGATCCATTTTCCTGGGTTGAGGCTGCGTTGGCCATGCAGAGTGGGCTCCTGGCAAGATTCCTGCTGCCAAGAGGGGGCTCACAGACAAGGAGGCCTACAAAGGTAGATGCGTGGGTGCAAGATTGGAGGGAGAAGAGGCCTCTTCTAAGAGCTCTCCCTCCATTTCTGCACATTGGGACTATTCTCGACACTGCCCTGGGCCTACTGCTATCTTCCACCAGCCAGTCACAGAGAGCAGCGTTAAGAGGGGCAGACAGGAGGCAAATGGGATGGGAGGGCGAGCATTGCTCTCCCCCGCTCCGTCATTTACATGCAGCAGGCAGAGAACTACGGCCAGAGGCTGTAACAGCAGTAAATCGAGGTCAGGGCAGGGAGGTGGCAGTATGCTTTGCTGGCCCTTTGCCCACTATTTCAACCACTGCTCAATTTGGTGCAGGATAGTGGAGGAAAATCCAATTTCAAATTTCATGGTATATTCGTGTCAGAACATGGAAGTGCCACAAATCCACTTTTATAACTGTGCTAAAATATGTTTCTCTGCAATCTTTTTGGTAGTAGTTTTTACACAAAGAAATCAACTAAGAGCAGATGAACCATTTTTAGCTGATCAATGAAACCTTCAGAAGGGGAACCTGACCAAACCCACACAAGCTGCAGTGTGCGTAGAACACCACACCGTGGCAGTATAGGTAGAGGCAGCAATCACAAAGTACGAGCAATAGACATTCCCCAGCATCAGGATTTCACATTAGTAAATCTCTAAGGTTAAATTCAGTAATCCTACACTCCCTGCAGGGAGCCACAGTCGAACAGATGGAAACACTGTAGCATCGATTCTCCAACCCATGCTCCCTTTAAGTGTGGGTCCTTACTTGGAGCATGGGCTTGCTAAATTTATCCTCTCGTACCTAAGCTAACAGAGATATCCGACAGACCATTAAAGGACAAACAAAAAAATCGTACCAGTGAACATTTATCACAGCTGCTTTTGATTTATTAATCCTGTTCTAGGACTACAGAACAAAGCTTAATACAGATTAAGGGTAATTCTGTGATCCAGTGCTCCCAGAGAACATATCTTAGGAAATCATAGATGCACAATCCATGATTGTCTGGAAGGAAAATCATAGGTTGTGTGCCCGTGATTTCCCAGGATGCATTTTCTGCATGTGCCATTCTCTGCTAGGAGCACTGGATCACAGAATCACCATGATTATTTCTTCCTAAGCACTGTTTGTTCGACCTTCTCTCCTCACGACCTCTGTCCATGACCATCCATGTCTCTTTTACCCCAGTTGCCATCCCACCAACGTTTGAGGCATTCTTGCTCCATTAAAGGAAAAAGCCTTCAATTCTGGAATTAGTAAAGGGGGGGGGGGGCAGAACTGGGTCACAATTTTAGGGGGGAACAATTTAGGGTGGAACCCTGCAAGCTTTTTCATAAACACAAGAACAACATTCTAATGCAGTTATGCCAAACAACAAATATTTATATAACAACGTTCTAATACAGTTATATCAAATAAACAAGGATGGTACAACCTGTCCCTAGGAAGTTTCAAGCTGATCAGGCCTAGTATCGTAAGGTGCGTGGGCCACTGTCGCCCCAGAAGATGCTTCTAACTTTAGTGGAACAGTGTTCCAGTTTATATATCTTTCTGAAGCATATTTGCTTCTGGTAGTTTGATGGCATTAGTCTCATGATGTCGTCTGTCCTGGACATCTCCCCCCAGGGTGTCCATTGTTCCAGACATCTTTATCCATTCTATGGTGTTAACTGTTGTCCATTCTATCTATGATGTGGAGATGCCGGTGATGGACTGGGGTTGACAAATGTAAGGAATCTTACAACACCAGGTTATAGTCCAACTGTTTTATTTGAAAATCACAAGCTTTCGGAGGCTTTCTCCTTCATCAGGTGAGCGAGTGTGGGATTCCATGGAAGGTTACCGCATTTATAGTCAGAGAACAATACCTGGTGATTACAGATAATCTTTCCAACTGCCCGTTGTCAAGGCAATCAAAGTGTTCAGACAGAGTGATGTTACCTACAGGACCACCGAATACACAAACGGCCAGAACAAAAGACAGACAGAGAGAGAAACATCCGAAAGGAAGAGAAAGACAGAGAATGACCCATTGTGTTAAAAACAGATAATTTTTTTTCGCTGGTGAGGTTATGTGTAGCATGACATGAACCCAAGATCCCGGTTGAGGCCGTCCTCATGGGTGCGGAACTTGGCTATCAATTTCTGTTCGACGATTTTGCGTTGTCATGTGTCTCGAAGGCCGCCTTGGAGAACGCTTACCCGAAGATCGGTGGCTGAATGTCCTTGACTGCTGAAGTGTTCCCCGACTGGGAGGGAGCCCTCCTGTCTGGCGATTGTTGCGCGGTGTCCGTTCATCCGTTGTCGCAGTGTCTGCATGGTCTCGCCAATGTACCATGCTCCGGGGCATCCTTTCCTGCAACGTATGAGGTAGACAACGTTGGCCGAGTCACAGGAGTATGAACCATGTACCTGGTGGGTGGTGTCCTCTCGTGTGATGGTGGTGTCTGTGTCGATGATCTGGCATGTCTTGCAGAGGTTGCCGCTGTTCTCCTGAAAGCTTTCAGGAGAACAGCGTCCACGACACCACACAACCCTGCCACGGCAACCTCTGCAAGACATAGGCTCAGCGGGACCTACGCCACTGAGTGCAGGTGTAGGTTCTACTATGGGTCTATTGAAAGCCCCAGAAATGTAATAAAAAACAGTTAGCCCTCTGCTTTCTGAGGGGAATGGAAAAAATGTATTGGGCTGTTTTCTTCAGCCTTATTGGGGCGGCAGTTGCCCCCTCACGGAGTGGTACAGTTCCGCTCCAACTTCTGCCTACTCAGTAAGGCGGACACCTCTGTTTTGCTACTATAGACAGGAGCATCCAACCTGGCTACTCTAATAATCCCATCCTTGGGATTTGGGATTTGGGATGGGTTCAGCAGTAGAGGCATGCAGATGTCCTGCTCCATTGCACTTCTGTCACTTATGATGGCAGCATTTCTACCCCAAAGTCTTTCCCCAGACTCACCCCAGCAGTCTCCAATCTTCATATGGCTATGAACATCCATTCCCACCTTTACAACCTACCTGAGAATGGGAAACTCCCTTAATTAGATTCTGGAAGGGAGTAGCCAGCCAGGCCCTGCTCCACCACTCCTTGTCAGCTGGTCCGTTGCCAGATCTGACTCGGTCATCTGAAGCGATAATGTGCCTTCCTCTCTTTCTCTGAATCCTTCCACTACTCCAGGAATATCCTGGAGGTTATAGATAACACCTGGCTCCTTTTTCAATGACAAACCTTCTCCTCTGACCCTTTCCTCTGCCCCGCCCCACCATCTTCCCTTCCAACACCAAATGTAAGGAGAACATGGATTTTTTCATCTCAAAAATCAAAATGATCTAAGCTGCCTCAGCCACCACCTCCACAACCCCAACAAACCCTTAGCCCCATATTACTCAACAGCCTCTCTTCCATCTTCCCCCATCCCCTCACCTAGCTCATCAACTCTGTGAAATCTAGGTCCTGCGGTCTCGATCCCCCCACCCCCCCCAGGCCATTTTCCATCTCACAATGACCCCCTCCTCAGCCAATACTTGCTGACATTATCAATGGCTTACTCTCCTTAGACTCTATTCCTCACCCTCAAAGACTGCCACCATCACCTCCCTCAAAAACCTTGTCCTTGATCCCTCTATTCTCTCACTACTGTTCTATCTCCAACCTCCTCTTCCTCTCTAAAGTTCTTGAGCATATCCCTTTGTTGAAAGCCTTCAATCCAGTTTTCAACCTGTCCACAGGACCAAGAATATACTGATCAAAGTCACCAATTATATAATTTGTGATGATGACCATAAAATCCTCCTCATCCTCCTTGTCCTCTCTGTGACATTCAATGCAGTCGACCATTTCATTCCCCTCCCATTGTCTTTACTCTGTGATTCACCTATATGGCACTACCCTATCTGTTCCAATGAACCAAACACAGCTCTTATAATGGTTCCTTTTCTCCCATCCATGATCACTTTGGGTGTGCTCCAAGGCTCCATCCTTGGCCCTTTATTTTCTTTGTCTACATGCTGCCCCTCAGTGACATCATTCTTATGCATGGAATTAGCTTTCACATATATGCTGATGATAAGCCAGGTCCAGTCCTCTGCCGTCATCTTTGGCTCATCTATGTTGTTTGACTGCTAAGCCAACATCGAGTCCTGGATGAACAAGAACTTCCTTCCAGTAAAAATCTGCAAGATCGAAATCCCACCAAATATTCGGCACCATAGCCCTAGATTCCATCCCTTTCCCTGACTGCTCATGCAGGCTGAGCCCAATAACGCACAACCACAATGTCCCGTTTGGCTCTAAAGGGAGCTGAAAATCCCACGTCCTAGTTACCACCAAGATCGCCTATCTCCATCACTGTAACGGTATCTAACTCTGCTACTACCTTAACCCCGCTGTGCTGAAATATTTATCCATGCTTGTCACCTGCGGATTCGATTACTCCAACGCTTTTCTTGCTGGCCTCCCAAGCTCTTTCATTTCCTTCACATTACGACTTTACCTGCATTTACTAATCCCTACTCTCCTATCACCTTTGTCCTCACCAATCTTCATCGACTCACCATCTCCAATGCATCAATTCCAAAATCCTTGTCCTTGTCTACTACTCTCACCATGGCCTCTCCACTTGCAGCCTCAGTGGGTAAGGCTCCTTCCCTGGAGTGTGATGTTTTGAAATCAGCCTCAGTATGTCCTGCTCTACATAGGAGAGTTGAAAATCTGCAACCATTCTGGTGTATCACCAGATACATCTGGTTCTGTCCTCACACTGCCCACCCTTTTTACAAGGCCAGAGGGTCTGGGTGTGGGGACTCCCATCCCGGGAATTCTTGCATCGCTGGCCTCACAGGAACCTGGCACACCATTGGCAGTGGGTATGGTACAGAGGCCCTGGCACACCATTGGCAGTGGGTATGGTGCATTCCCAAAAGTTGTAACAAAGACTTCAGGTTTGTGAGGTTCAGTGTTGAAAGTGAATTTATTCACGTCTATCAGTGATTGAACTGTTGCTCTTGGGAGGGATTAATTTCCTCTGTGTGCTAGTTTTAACACATTGGTTAAGGCATTTGCTTTAAATTTCTGTTTGTGTTATTTTAACATAGTTGCTAACATGTTTATTTTACTTTAGATGGATAAGCTGTTTGGAATTTTGCTAATGAGTCAGACCCAAAATAAAATTACATGATTAATTTCAATGCAGTTTAGGTGGAAATATTAATCTTAAATGCAAACTATATTGTACAAGGTTTCAAGTATGACTCTGATGATATTGTGTGAAATTAGTTTCCTTGCATTGCTGCCTGTTCTCAAGTGTCATGTTCACCTTCATGAATAGGTACAATATGCTCCTTATTTACAAGAGAATGTTTACAAAAGAATGGGGGTAATTTTCAACTTTGCCGCCTGGCACAGCAGATCGCCTGCCCTTTGTAGAACCCAACCATTTTTTGCTCCAGTGATTTCAACAGGATGAAATTTGGGTGGGTTCTATGACGGATGATCCGCTTCGCCAGATTACCACCCAGGCAGTGAAGTTGAGAATTTCCCTCAGCGTTTCTAGTGCTTTTCTGACCATTCATTTTACTGGATGGAAAATCCTGCTGGGCCTGCTGGCCTCGCATCCAAATCCCCATTATTCCATCCCAGCGTGCATAGCTCTGCGCCAGAAACGTGGGATGGGGATATCTGTGCTTCATGATTTGCACGGAGTCTTTCTGAACAGTTTCTGTATGATGTACCATCTGTCTGACTGATTCCGCACAGCTGTTCCCACCTTAATTTCTAAGTAGTGTCCTCATTACTTATCCACTATGAGTTCCCACCTACACAGCACGTATCTTTGGGAGCTCGCACACCAGGGAGGGGGGAAGGGGGGTGGGGGTGCTGCAGCAATTTAAAAGGATGGCATCAGTGAAATGTTCAGAGCTTTCTTTCTTCCATCTTCCTTCCTTACTGCAGTGAAAGAGAAAGGTTTGGAAATTGAAATACAAATAAATTGA
This sequence comes from Heptranchias perlo, assembly GCF_035084215.1. NCBI lineage: Eukaryota > Metazoa > Chordata > Chondrichthyes > Hexanchiformes > Hexanchidae > Heptranchias > Heptranchias perlo. The sequence goes on along the minus strand of NC_090325.1, from coordinate 104,676,247 downwards.
ACACTCGGGAATAGAAACTGATGGGAATTTTTTTTTGTATAAACTGAAGCAAATGGATCTCACATTTGTAAACTTCAATTATCTGCCTGGATTGCTATATTAATAAGTGATTGGTGCAAGGCAGAAAAATGGAAATTCACCTGTGTAGCACAGAGGAGAACTTATAAATGAAAAATGTTGCTCTTCTGGACAATTGCTGTGCTAGAAATAAGAGAACAAGGAAAAATTGCGAATAGTTGCACAAACAAGGAGAGTGATTGCACAGTTTAACCTCCATGACAAAGTGACATATCAGAAGGTTGCAAACACAATGAACTCAGGCATTTTACACTGCTCTGATGCTGAGCGTCAGCATTTTTCCACTGCTTTAATTCATTTGCTTACTTTTTGCATTTAAAAGCACAATTGGTGCAGGACCGAAATCTGCATGATGGCATGATTTCCTTTAAAAAAAACCTCATTCGATTGCAAAGACAATGATAAGCAAGCTGCAGCAAAACTTTTAATTTAAGCATCGATTTTGACTCGAGTTGCGAGTGTGGCGTTGGGGAAGGGGCGGGAGAGCGAGTTCGCACTGGGCTTCATTTCCATTTTCCAAGAGAGTCTTCCACCCAATACTGGCGGGAATAACAAGGAGGCTGACGGGTGAGAGTAGGATTTCGGGCAGCCGCCAAGGAACTGTGAGAATGGTTCTCAGCACTAAGGTAAATGTTATGGGGATGGGCAACAGGCGATCACGGTTGCGGGGGCGGGGGGAAGGGGAAGCCCAGGGCAGGGGAGCCCAAAGTTTCCTTGTTGTGCCTGAAGGAGCATTTTAGCCCTGCCTGGCCCACAAAGAAACCATTTAAAAGCTTACTAAAGTTACCATAGTGCACTCTTCTGATCCTGGATCCAGTTCGGCACTGTGTGCGATTCGCGCAGCCTGGGGTTAAAATAATGTTGGGGTCTGAATGATGTCATTGGACCCCGATTTCTGAACATTTATGAAGCCCTCACCTGCTTGCAGGGAGGGCCTCGCGCATCTCCCGAAACCAGGGAATTAAAATAGCAGCTGGCGGGAGTGCGGCGCCAACAAGTGGTAAGTACTCTGCCCCTATTTTAACCCTGCACACCCCGTTCTGTGTTAATCAGGGCTTTAGATTTCCCCCAATTACTTACAAGTGAAATACATTGATTAAAGAAATGAAATAAACTTTTTGAAGTTCAAACCAATAAATCCTCTGAATTAAATTCTCAAAAACTGAAAGGAAGGGGTTTAACAATTCACAGAATTTCTCACCAGTGGAGGGTTGCTGAAAATGCAGAGATATATTAACAGATGGTACCCTTGAGGTGCTGATGCACATAGTGAGACAGGGGAGGATTGCCCTGATTGGCACAATAGAGTATCCCCCTAAAGAGTCATCGGAAATGCTTGGCAGGAGATAGTTGGCAAGGTGATTTCTCTATAACACTGCAAATCATTGCAGGTCACGAAGAGCTCTCTGCAATGGGTGGCTAATACTTAATGTTAAGAGAGCACAGGTGGGAACAATCGTTTGCTTCTTAAAAAGATTTTAAACGTACTTTTCAAAGTTCCCTGGAGGTCCAGTTGACCACCTTGGCACTTTTTTAAATGAGGCTTCACAATATGCTGGATTTATACTGCATGAGTGCAAATTGAGACCAGAATGAAATGTTCTCTGGAAGGCTTTTCATTTCACTTGGGGGTAATTATCACCTATAGCGAAAAATTAGCAGTATTGAATCGGCCAGCCATTATATACTCCATCCGATTTAGTGTCAGCTGTGGCTCAGTGGTGGCACTCTAGCCTCTGAGTCAGAAGATTGTGGGTTCAAGTCCCACTCCAGTGATTGGAGCACAAAATCGAGGCTGACACCCCAGTGCAGTACTGAGGGAACGCTGCATTGTTGGAGATGCCGTCTTTCAGATGAGACATTAAACCGAGGCCCTGTCTGCCCTCTCAGGTGGACGTAAAAGATCCCATGGCACTATTTCAAAGAACAAAAGGGGAGTTCTCCCCAATTTCCTGGCCAATACTTATCCCTCGACCAACACCAAAACCATATAATTTGGTCATTTATTTCACTGCTGTTTATGGGACTTTGCTGTGCACAATTTGGCTACTGTGTTTCCTGCAATAGTAATTGTACTTCAAAAGTACTTCATTGGCTGAAAAGCGCTTTGGGACACTCTGAGGTCATGAAAAGCACTATATAAATGCAAGTGTTTCATTCTTTCTTTTACCTTTCCAATGGAAAGAAAATTCGGGCAGGATATATAATGGGTAGCTGATCCACAAGCACCAGTATTCCACCTGCGTCAAAAGTTAAAATTACCCCCAAACTTGGCTTTAATGTACTTCGGAGTCAAATAATCAATGCATGCCCAAAACTACTTTGCATCAATTTGAAAGTAGCAGTATGACTACAACCTTACTTAACCAAAATCCAATGATAGAGCCTTTTATATTGTTCATCCTTTAATTCAGATTGCGGGAGCTGCTTCTGGTATTTATGCTACTAATTCTGTTTTCTGTAGACTCAGTTTTATCTGTTACCGGTTTACGAGCTGGTCTATGAAAAACGTATTTATCATCAGTGAGTTGGCTCACCTACACCAGGTTTCTGAAATCAAAATTAAAAGAAATCCAAAATAAAAGTGGCTAATTACTACAAGTGTCATTCAGGAATAGGTATACCATGTACAGAAAGTAATACTTATCTATAATATTTAATAGCACTATTTAATGGACTGTGCATGCAATATTGGCAAGTGTCACAGATAAAAATGAGTCTGTAATATACTTTATAATTGTATTTTCCGTGTATTTTGAACATTATCACTGGGATGAATATAAGCAAGCAGCTAACCAGCTGGAAATCTAGCCCCAGCTGAGAAACCCATTGACAGTTTCTGCTGAAAACAAACTCACTTGAATCTCACAGATATGAAAGTCCAAATACTGCTGCACCGAGAACAAAGCTGCAGATCTGGAAATCTTTTGCCATACTGCCTTTGAGATACTGCCTTGATTGTTGAGATTTACTCAGAACTGTAAAAGATCAGGACGACAACGACCAGCTACAGTGAGAAAGTTTACCCGGAAAGTATCAGCCCCAAGCTTGAGGATCTAGCACAAACAAAAAAATCCTTCCTACCACAAGCAAGTCCTATTTAAACAATCTCCCTGACAAAATTATAGCTTTCCGTTGCCCAACCGCACTTAACTCTTTAACAGCTGCCTGCTAATTCGGTATTTTTACAGTTTTCTGTATAGAAGTGAACATTCGATCGCCAGCTTAATGCCATGTATAAACAAAATACATATAAAAGACACTCTTCTCTAATAGCATGGCCACAAAATACTCCGGCATAAGTGTCAACATGTGCCCACCTCCCACCTCTGCCGCAGACCCTGCCAAGGTTCGCAGGGTCAGGGGAGGTCCCTTCATTTCCCGAGCACTGGTGGGTGCCGGTCCTACTCGGGGCACATCTGGGGCACCTGCTATCACAAGGCCAAAATGTCCGTCCAGGGAGAGTGAGGTCAGGTCCCTCCCAGAAACAAAGTACAGATTCTATCTCCCCTCACCCCACAGCCCCCTGTGCAAGGGAGCCATTAGAAAAAGTTAAATTGGGTCTCAAAGCTTCAGGCCATAATCCTGGCCTGAGTCCTCAGTTGGACCCTGTATTCACCCCAGGGTGGCCGGGGTTACCAGATGTACCTGCAGCAACCAACACCAGGTCCTAGTGGGGGCCTCAAAAAAGGCCAGCAGCAGGCTGCATTTTTTTTGTTGGCCGGGAGGAACTCTACTGCTTCTCTTGAGCCTGAAAAAATAAAAAATAAAAATTTCCTGGGCTGTTTTTTGGGCAGCTTCCAGCAGTTCCTGTAACAATCACTGTTTAGGCTGCTCAATGCCTGGTACAACTGGCTGGAGGATACATGGCACACACCCTGCTCTATAATGACAGCCCTTTTCCCTTTTGCAAATAAAAAATGTGGCCTATCTCATAATTATTGTTTGTCAGAGCATTCCTATACTGTCCATTTAATATAGCTTATCACCATCTTCAAAATACATTTACTCCCGGAGCAGGTCAGTAACATTTGTAAACTGGGAGGAAGGAATCAGATGAATGGCTCGACCTGAATCATATCATGCAGAGACAATGTAATTAGGTTGTGCCTCTAAGATTGGTGATGTCTTAAGAGCAGCATGCATATTCATGATAGCCTAGATTTCTCATTGGAGTTATGTTGGGGAGCTGGCATAACTCCAGCAAAATGCAACGGAAATTGCTTGTGAGCTCCTTTTTCACCTGACTCCACCACTTTCAGGATCTCCTGCTGGAAGTGAAGGGGGAGGCAGGATAGAGTACGTCTGCCCAAATATGCATGGATATATTCAAACTGTGCAAAAGACGGAAATAAGTCATCAGATGTATTTCCCATATTTATGCCATAGCAATGCAGGACACAAGGAACGTCTGTTTGTTCCTGGCATTGAAATAGAACAATTTGCATTCATATTGCATCTTTCACATAGAAGAATGTCTCCGGCACTTCTGTGATGACCCTTTGGTTGAATGGCCTGCCAACACACACCTTCAAAGCTTACACATGACAAATAACCGGGATGGTAACCCAGCAAGTCTTTTACCAACAAAGCCAATGGGGAGTCTCAAGAAAACCTTTTGAATCAACACCAAACCAAAGGGCTGGTTGATCACTCAACTACTTTGAAAGAATAAGAACTCTATTAAATCTGTCATCACATTAAACAGGTCATATATTTTGTTTAAACCTTTTAACTCACAGATACTGATGGCTGTACGCATTGATATTGTGCTACTTTGGGAAAAGATTCTGTCATTTTATAGTTGCAGCTGTATACCTATGTGAAATAACCAATCAATGCACAGATTTATAACAGGCTTAAAAGATATTTCTAATAAAAATAGTGGGAGTTTGGTCGGTTGGTCAAAGTCTGAATGACTCATAGTATTTTACATTTCACTGACACTGTTCCAGTTAAGAGGAAAACATGAACCTGCTCTGAATCAGGGTTGGTCCAAGAGGGAGTGCTGTCTATTTGTGTTAAATAATAATGTATATTGTTCTATTGAAATGAATTTTATTTGAAAATATTGTGTTGATAAGAAAATTATAAAAAACATAAACAGACTGTCATACTAAAAAAACATCTTGCCTTGTGATATTTTGGAACTTTGGACAAATGTCAGAGTATTCTTCATTTCCACCATAAAGTCTCAGGTCTTTTTTGAACCTCCAAAATGTGGTAATAGACAATAAAAACATGTTCTTCAAGTTGTCAATAATGACCAAAACAACACCATTTTTAGTTGGTGTTCCATTTGGAAGCAGTGGGGAAACAGGGGCTGGGAATCTGCTTAAAATGAAGCAAACAGGTTGGTGATGGGTCAGTAAAATTGAACCATTTTCACTACAGTATTCTTCAAGAAACCAGGTACTTCTTACTAAAGAAACAATGATTACAGTTGAGTAACTAATGGAAGCATCCACATCATCATTGATCTCCTAGGATACATATCAGTGTGGGCTGCCTGAACTCGAGTATTTATGTTTCCCTGACCCAGCAATTAAATTCTAAAAGCAAACAATAATTTCACTGCCATTAACCTCAGTACATTACCTGAGCAACACAAGAGCAGCCGTCTATACGAGGGAAGCAATGATACAAGGCAGGTCGGACTGATTTTATTGAAACAAATGATGCGATATCTATATTCTTCACACATTTTGGGAATGATTGTTATTTTAGACATAGGTCTGAATTGATGACATACAAATTGAGTTTCTTATTGCTGCATTTACACATGCTAGCCTTTTAAATAACTTATTCTCAACCACCCTCCCCGCATATCTCAATAAATGTATTAGCTAATTCAATTAGTGAATTCTCAACCTACCCCTTGTCACTTCTCTGCACTGTATTTACCATGGGCTTCTTCAGAAACTGGGTCAGACTGCAGATAGCCGGTAACCCATAGCGGGCGTCGTTTACAGGGGCATCGAGGTGATGGGTGTGATAAAGATCCAGTGAATGCTCATTGTTTTGGGGAAAAATGGGGAGGGGGTGGAAAATGGTGTGTGTGTGGGGGGGGGGGGGGGTTAAAATAGGACTTTTTTGTAGTTAACATTTGAATTGTAACTTTAATAACTGTAGCACACAGAACATGAAGTTAAGCAAACACTGGTACAAATGTTTGAGCATTCAAGCTGAAATGAAACAGTTTTGTTCCATGAGCCATGCATTGTACCTGTAAGATAATGGCTAAATACATCAAGCTAAGAGTTGACTCTGACCTTGTCTAGATGGCTAATGCAACCTATTATTTCAGCCCGTACAGACTGCAGCCTAGCATAAAATTAGCCATTGTCTTCTAACGAGGAAGCAAGATAATAGATGTTCGTAGGACTTAGAACTCTGTAAGGACGACTGTTAACCTTGTTAACCTCAAGGTAGACAGCTGCCTCGCAAAAAGGACACTCGTGATACCCTCGGCAACTAAGATATAAAAAGATCAGCATAGCTATGGGTCGAACGACATCTCGGAGCTCCTGGACCACTCACCAGGAATACCCAAGAGCCCTGAGCCTGACCAAGGCACGATCTAAGATAAAAGTGCCAGGTTGTAAATCTGCTTGCTAACTAAAATATAACTGCTTGATAATCTGTACCATACTGTAGTGTATATTGGGATATTGATTTGTGCCATGTTGGAGTATCAATAAACTCTCATACCCCAAAAGGAAACTCGCCGGAATCTGTAAATCTGCAACATTACCCAGTCAAGGACATTGCACCAGTTCTACCTCACGTTAAAAAAAAACAAGGTTATGACTGAATGAACAACTGTTCTGTGGTTCTTCACATTGCTCTGATTTTGTCCTATAATAGTTGGCATTTAAAAGTTCCAGAAAGACGTGCATTGTTGGAAAACATATGTTCTGAAAGTCTTAATTTATTCCTCCTAAATGAATCAAGATTGACTGCGAATTGCCGATTCATTATACAAAATGAATGTGGTGACATATACAAGACATGTGAAGCCAAGTCTCTCACTGCACCGATTTGTAATCGATGACAGGATGACGTTATATCCCAGACATTCTCAGTTATCGAGAAACAAGAGCAAAGTGACTGTACCATTAAAAATTTAAACAATGCTCTAAAAGGTTGTTATAATAATTTGTCAGAATGAAGAAGAAGGATTTTTGAGTTGATTTGGCAATGTTCCTGTATAGATCCATCCCGAGGGAACAGGTGTCCAGGTAAAATCAACTCTTTTCTGTCCCCTGGACCTTCTCGTGTACGCGAAGGGAGAGTGTTACAAAAACACCCAAGTGAAACATGCAGCACGATTTCTACTTTCACGTTAGAAAGTACTTGGAGAAATGTTTGTCTATTGTGCAGTTTTTATGTGTGGAAAATCTTCATAAATCGTGTGTGCAACTAATCCAATATGTATGTTACCTCTCCCAGCTCACAATGCTCTACAGCGCCGCAATGGAACTGGGCTAGTTTTTCGTTTCGCCTGGAGGTTTGTATCACAAAATACTGCAAAAGGGAAAATCAAATGTAACCACGTGGCCCGTGTATATTAAAAAAAGTATTGCTGCAACAATTAGGAAGCTAATTTGTACCATTCAACAAACTAGAAAAATGTAACAATTAGTTGTATCAAAATAAAGTGGAATTTAAACCTTAGAAATAAGAAATGAGGAAATAAGAGATCAGCAGAGACCAGTGTATAACCAATGATTTAAAGCTTTAGGTTCGCCCCAGCTGTCTACTTGAACCATCTCAGCTCCCTGTACCCATACTGCCAAGTGCAAGCCACAAACCAGTATCTATCGACTGTGGTGCACAGCAGCAGACCCCAGTTATACTGCCAGCTGACGTATACGGCCGAACACACAAGCGAGGTCGTACATGCACTTGCAGAGATCCACTCACCAGCTAGCTAAAACGCAATGCTACGAGAGGCCTGCGGAGAACACTCCACACGACTAATGTTAAAGCTTTTCAATTTAAATTTGAAAAGTGAGCAAGTGGTCCAATGGAGTTGGAAAGAGATTTTGAAACTTTGCTTAAATTGCAGCAATCCTGGGAGATAATTTTAACTTTGGGTAATAGTGTTAAAATGGGCGATAGGCGATATCGAATTGGCCGCTCATTATAAGCCCCGTCCAATTTTCCCCCTTCCATTGACTTCAATGGAAAGTAAAATCAGGTATGGTGCAAAATTCGATATCGCCTGTTTTACATCATTGCCCAAAGTTAAAATGACCCCTTGATGTGAAGCCCATGTATTGTCAGACCTCCCATACCCTGTTCCTCATTTCCATGCTAAGTTCTTAATGGGGGTAATTTTGACTTTTGGCGATAGAGTCAAACAAGTGATAATGGATTGGCCATCCGTTACACAACCGTCCTGATTTTTGTTCCCATTACAGTCAATGGAAATGAAAATCGGGAGAGGTGTACAATGTTTCATTTATTGCCATGAAAATGTGCATTCTCTAAAACCTCATCTTTCCCAGGCCTTGATTACAGTCCACAATTGCTGTAATTGGGTAGATTTTCATGTCTGGAGTAGATCAGGAGAGCAGTGGGTGTGGAGTCCACTCTGCACACCCAATGCAGTCAGTGAGGGGCCAATGCCATTTTTGTGGCTGGGCCTAATTTAAATGGAATCGGCAAGTTGCCAGGGCTGATCACACTCGTAAATTGGGCCACAGGCATTGTTCCCATGATCTAGCTGTAGTACAGAAAAAAATTTAATGACTTTACCAGGACTGTCAAGGTAAGACACATCTTCACACCTCTTACTCTATGCACAGCCCCAGCACTGCCCTACTTTAGCCCCAGCATTACCAATGCTTCCCTTCCAACAGAGAGGAGCATGCCGAGAGCGGGTCACAGCAACAACAAAACCAAACTGCAGTGTCACAGGTAAGGCAGGTAGGTGGTTGGTGGTGAGTAGCTCTTCTGTTTTCTTCTTTCTTAGGACGGTGTTCTAAGTAACATAGCATTAAACTAATTTTTTTTAAAAAAAACTAAACTTAATTTAATAAATTAAACAAGGCCAGTACTTCGTTCAACATAAAAATAATTTGATTGGCATTGTAGTAATCAATTAAATAAATAAAACTGTTATGACAGGGCAGGAGATGTGTTGCAGCTGCAATATGTGGAAGCTACTGGACAGTTTTGTCCAGGGCGACGACATCTGCGGTAAGTGTCTGCAGCTTGAGGAACTTCGGGTCCGAGTTGAGGAGCTGGAGTCCGAACTGCAAACATTGCGAGGCATCAGGGAGGGAGAAAGTTACCTGGACACTTTGTTCCAGGAGGCAGTCACGCCCCTTAGACTAAGTACTGTAGAATTGGCATGTGGTCAGAGACAGGAGGGTGTGACTGCGAGTGAGGAAGGTACAGGGATCCAGGAGGTAGCATAGGAGGAGGCTCAGCCTCTGCACTTGTCCAATAGGTACGAGGTTCTTGCAGCCCTTGTGGACGAGTGCAGGGACTGCAGGCAGGATGAGCAAACTGGCCACGGCACCGCGGTTCAGGGGGCCATTCAAGCAGGGGGAGTAAAAAGGAATGTGGTTGTAGCAGGCGACAGTATTGTTAGAGGGATAGACATTATTCTCTGCAGCCAAAAGCGAGAGTCCCGAAGTTTGTGTTGTCTACCTGGTGCCAGGATTAAGGACATTTCCTCAGGGCTGGAGAGAAACTTGGAGGGGGAGGGGGAGGATCCAGTTGTCGTGGTCCACATAGGTACCAACGACATAGGTAGGACTAAGAAAGAGGTTCTGCTGAGGGAGTTTGTGCAGCTAGGGACTAAATTAAAAAGCAGTACCACAAAGGTGATAATCTCCGATTACCTGAGCCACGAGCAAATTGGCACAGGGTAAATCAGATCAGAGAGATGAATGAGTGGCTCAAAGATTGATGTGGGAGAAGTGGGTTTCGATTTATGGGGCATTGGCACCAATACTGGGGAAAGAGGGAGCTGTTCTGTTGGGACGGGGCTTCACCTGAACCATGCTGGGACCAGTGTTCTGGCAAACTGAATAACTAGGGTGGTAGAGAAGGCTTTAAAATAAAGAGAGGGAGGGAGTGCTCAGGTGGGGCAAAGTTTAGATTGATAAAGAGAAAAGACAAGGAAGTAGCACAGGAAAGTGATGGGAGTAATGATAAACAGAGTGTGTCATAAAGGGACAGAGCGTACAAACATAGAGCGTCCACTAGCAAATGGGGCTGGGGTAGGAAAGAATGGTAAAAAGACAAAATTAAAGGTTCTTTATCTGAATGCGCGCAGCATTCGTAATAAGATAGAAGAATTGAAGGCACAACTAGAATCAAATGGGTATGATCTCGTGCCCATTACAGAGACGTGGTTGCAAGGTGACCAAGGTTGGGAGCTAAATGTTCAGGGTTATTTAACATTTCGGAAGGATAGGATAAAAGGTAAAGGTGGTGGGGTAGCTCTGTTAATAAAGGAGAAGTTCATAGAATGTATTCAGGACTGTTTCTTAGACCAATACGTCGGGGAACCAACCAGGGAACAGGTCATTTTGGATCTGGTAATGGGTAACGAAACAGGATTAATTAATGATCTCAAAGTAAAGGATCCCTTGGGAAGCAGTGAGAACTTCTCCTCAGGGCTATTTTTGCCAATTTGATTTGTCCAATCTATGTGAAAGTTAAAATCGCCCATGTCTCTGTGATGGGCACGAGATCATACCTATTTGTTTCTAGTTGTACCTTCAATTCTTCTATTTTATTTCAAATGCTGTGCCACATAAAAGATTACCGCACAAGATAAGAGCTCATGGTGTTGGGGGTAATATACTGGCATGGATAGAGGATTGGCTAACTAACAGAAAACAAAGAGTTGGGATAAAAGGGTCATTTTCAAAATGGCAATCTGTAACTAGTGGGGTGCCGCAGGGATCAGTGCTGGGGCCTCAACTATTTACAATATATATCAATTATATATATCAATTACTTGGATGAAGGAACAGAGTGTCTTGTGGCCAAATTTGCTGATGATACAAAGATAGGTGGAAAAGCAAGTTGCGATGAGGACACAAAGTGTCTGTAAAGGGATATTGACAGGTTAAGCAAATAGGCAAAAATCTGACAGATGGAATACAATGTTGGAAAATGTGAAGGCATGATGGGCTGAATGGCCTCAACCTGTGCTGTACCTACTATGATATTATTAGATGTTTGGGCCTTGCAGATGCACAGACTAAGGGGGAGAACCATCCCAAAGATGCACCTTCACTCGCTCTTGCCCTGACAAGCACCAGGACAAATATCGACACCCTTCGTGGTGTAGAAGGATGATTCACTTAGCACAAGTGAGCAGGTGGAAATGGAAATAATGGCCAGGAAACAGCTCACCCAAGGACATGCACACATTCTAGCTCTACTGAAGAGGACAAAGGCGCAGACTTTAGTGGTCCAGCTTTTAAAAGAAAGTTGATTTCTGTGCACCAGCAATTGCTCAGTGCAATGAATATTCTGTCAGGCAGCTACTGCAATATGTCAGAGAATGTGGAGGAGTCCACTACCAACTTATGTAGGGTTCTTGCGCATGTCATAGACACACTGCAGTTAACTATGGAGTGTGTGGTCACCTCAATGTACACTGTAGGTGTGCCCTCCCTGCATGGCTCTGTGGCAGCAGTAGTGGCATCTCAGGGATGCTCATACTGGGATATTGGACATGATTGTTAATTCAGGGGATCAGGGATTGCTCAGATGAAGTGCTGAGCTGCTGCCAAAGAGCTCTGGCTTCAAGCAGATGTTGAAGCACACCCGCTTCCTCGTCATTCCCTATGTCATCAGTGTTGTCGCCCTCATCAGGCTGAAGGTCCTCATCCAGTGGTAGCTGCATGTTTTTGTAATGCAGCATACAGCAAATACTCTTCATGACCTGTATTACAGAAAACAACCAGACTTATCCAAACAGTGGAATTGTTGCTTGAGGACTCCAATGGTCTGCTCAATGGGGGCACTAGTTGACCCATTAATCCGATTATGGTGCAGTTCGGCCGTTGAACATGGGTTTCTGAGGGGACTCATGAGGCAAGTGTGCCATCAAGCGCCATCTGAAAACTTTTATAAAAGAGATTTGGGTTCCCTTGCTACCAATAGATCATGTTTAGTCTGGTCCATTGAGTAGGACATTGAGTGGTTCCCTTATATTTTTAATTGATTGCTTTGGCATCTCAGTACAACTAGCTATTTATGCTATGCATGATTCGTTTTGCTTTTCTTGTTGTAATCCATATAACATATTTTCTATTATGTCAATATCTGCAAAGGGTCAGTGACTGAAAGCATACGTACCTGTCAGCACTCTGGTCCATCCATCCATCCATCCATCCACAGCTTGATTCTCTCATTTTGTGCTGGGTTGTTAGAATAGTTTGACTTGCTCATTTTGCTGGTGTTGCTTTATCTAATATTCAAATAGCTAAGAAGATAACAACAAACAACAATAATGGCCCATTGTTACTGGCAATTGCGCTTGGTAGGAATTTCTTTAATTCTTCTACTAATCTCTGTGAGAACTATAGCCAAATACTGAAATACTTCAGCAGCAGTTGGCAATTTTACTCAATGGCCAAGAAGATGCTGATGTGAGAAATAAAAATACTGCAGTGGTTCAGCAAGGTGTATTTTCTGGAGCTTGGTGCTTGATAGGTTGCGGGGGAGGGGGGGGGGGTTCTAGGGGAAGAAAAATAATTTATTTCAAATATGGAAAATGCTGGAAACATACAACAGGTCATTCAAAATCTCAAAGAGAATGCTAGATAAACAATTTAGAATTGCTGTTGAAGGGTTCCATCAAAAAGTTAAACTATCTTTCTCTTCAAACGCCCCTGGAACTGTTGTACATATCTATCATTTCCAGTATCTATTTCAAAATTCCAGCATTTATTTTTAAATCTCTTTAATTTGAATCAGTTAATGTTATGTTCATTGAGAAATGTAATGAACTGCGATCATTAATTTGGTTGGACTCACAATATACATTTGCTTACTCATTCCACATAAACATAAAAGGCTTGAATTTCCACAGAGATTCTCTTGATAATCTGAGATTTTTCAGGTCTGTGTGGCTCAGTTGCACCCTAGGTAATGCACTTACTACCAAATGATCTCTCAGTGGAGACCTATTAGTAAAATGCTGCTGATGAGAAAAAATGCAAAAATTCTGTTAAGTGCCCTCTACATTGATGTGATGCTTGAGACACATAACATATTGTTACAAGTCTGTCCTGCTTCTTTAAAAAATATATCTATCCTTTAAGAAAGGAAGTGTGACCTTTTAGATTGCTACACACCATTATTTAATCAGATCCAAGGATCTTTCATCTATTTCTTTAAAATCCTAGACAGAATAATGGATTGTGAGCAAAGAATTTACTTCATGGCAAAAACAGGTTGACCCTAAGCAATGTCATTTAATAGGTTTCTGAGTGTTTGATTTAGGATTTTCTTCCAGAAGAGCAGACAGAGGATTAACAGATGAAGCATGACTAACAAAGACACTGCTGGGAAAAATGAAGGGCATGCAATGCGTTTATCATTCGGCATGTAATATTTCAAAATGATTGCCCATTTGTCCTTAATATGTTGCTGTATTTCATTAATATAATATATATTCTTTCAGCAATATTATAGTTGCCCTAATGCACCTTATTTTTATTACCTCTCCTCTTGCAGCCATTTGCCTGCTACAAGCAACCTCTGGAGCATGAAAATGATGGCACAATCAACCACAACATTTAGGGTTACCGAGTGACATACCGAGCAACCATGCTGTCTTTTCCAAGAACGTTTCATTACTTTTCCTTTTTAACGACTTTTTAAAAGATACTGTACTAGTCAAGGATATAGAGGAGCAAATTTGCAAGGAAATTACAGAGAGGTGCAAGAACTGTAGAGTAGTGATAATGGGGGACTTCAACAATCCTAACATAGACAGGGATAGTAATAGTGTAAAGGGCAAAGAGGGGGAGGAATTTCTGAAGTGCATTCAGGAGGACGTTCTTGATCAGTATGTTTCCAGCCCAACGAGGAAGGAGGCATTGCTGGATCTGGTTCTGGGAAATGAGGTGGGTGCAGAAAAGATTTACTAGAATGGTTCCAGGGGCGAGGGACTTCAGTTACATGGATAGACTGGAGAAGTTGGGGTTGTTCTCCTTAGAGCAGAGAAGGCTAAGAGGAGATTTGATAGAAATCATGAAGGGTTTAGATAAAGTAAATAAAGAGAAACTGTTCCCATTGGCGGAAGGGTCTAGAACCAGAGGACACAGATTTAAGGTGATTGGCAAAAGAACCAAAGGTGACATGAGGAAACATTTTTTTATGCAGCGACTAGTTATGATCTGGAATGTGCTGCCTGAAAGGGTGGTGGAAGCAGATTCAATCCTGGCTTTCAAAAAGGAATTGGTTAAATACTTGAAGGGAAAAAAATTGCAGGGCTACAGGGAAAGAGTGGGAGAATGGGACTAACTGGATTGCTCTTACAAAAAGCAGGCACGGCTCGAAGGGCCGAATGGCCTCCTTCTGTGCTGTAACTATTCCATGATTCTATCTCCCATGGCATTGCCCACAGGAAGTCAAGTCCAAGTGCAGTATTCAGGTTAAGCAGATTTAGAGGGTGGAGGAATTTTTGGACCAAGGCAGGGAGGGAGGAGAAGGAAGGAGGGAGGGGGAAGGTGGGGTGAAAAGGGACTAGTGGCCATCAGCAATACCTTGCAGATGAAGAGGAGAAGAACAACATTGGATAGTGTAGAGAGCATAGGCGATACATAAAATGCAGCAACCATTATTTCAGGCAGTGGATTTATTTCTGTATATGTGGTCAATTTTTTTTGATGCTGTGTTTTCCTCGTGTACTGTGAACTTCTGCATGTTGGTTGAAAATGTCACACTGGTTGGTGCTACACAGGCAACTTGCAAGCTGCAGTGGATGCAGGCAGCCCATTACTTGTATTTGTGACAAACTCCATGGACTTGCATCAGTGCCATGGTCCCCTTTGTTGGAGTTGCTGTGATCTTACTGGTTTCAGAATCATCCACTTGTGCAAGACCATGTGATTCCACAAAAACTATCACTGACGTATGTATCACAGTGGCTCCTGTGCTTCTCCATGCTCACTGTGGCCAGAGGGATCTCCTTGAAAGGCTCACTAATTCATGCAAAGGCAGAAGACTGGGATCTCTGCATCCATCAGTCATGGTTGCCAGTAATTGTTCTCTAATGGAGTTGAAGTCAGTCATGCATTAATGCTTCTTGGAGTTTGGAAGCCAAATCCTCCATAGGAGCAGTGGGAGCATTCATGGGTGATACTCCTATTGTCTCCAATAGCCTACAATGCTGAGATTGCCACTGGTGTTCAGTGTCAGATTGCAGAGCAGACAAGTGTTGGTTAAATCTATATGCAGCAACTTATACTTCCTTGTGCATGGAGGAAAGTGACTATTCAACTTGGAGCATGAATTCTAATATCCTCCACTGGAAACCAGGCCCACTGAGAAGCCATTATTGAAATGTGGCTGCAGGGTGACCAAGGTTGGAAACTAAATATTCCAGGGTACTTGACTTTTCAAAAAGACAGACAAAATGGAAAAGGTTGGGGGGGGGGTTAGCCTTGATAATAAAGGATGACACAAGAACAGTAGTGGGAAAGGATTTTGGCTCGGAAGATCAGGAAGTAGAATCAGTATGGGTGTAGATAAGAAATAAATAACAAGGGGCAGAAAGCACTGGTGGGAGTAGTTTAGAGGTCCCCTAACAGTAGTTATACTGTTGGACAGATTATTAATCAAGAAATAAGAGGAGCTTGTAATAAAGGTAGTGCAATAATCGTGGGGGACATTAATCTTCATATAGACTGGGCAAATCAAATTGGCAAATTTGGAGGACGAGTTCATGGAATGCATTTGAGACAGTTTCCTAAAACAATACGTCATGGAACCAACCAGGGAACAGGCTATTTTAGATCTTGTCTTGAGTAATGAGATAGGGTTAATTAGTAATCTCACAGTAAAGGATCCTCTGGGGAAGAGTGATCATAATATGTTAGAATTTCAAATTCAGTTTGAGAGTGACGTACTTAAGTCTGAAACTAATGTTTTAAACTTAAACAAAGCCAATTACATAGGCATGAGGGGCAAGTTGGCTAAGGTAGATTGGGAAATTAGATTAAAAGATATGATGGTAGATGGCGGAATGTTGGCGTTTATTGCTAGGGGGATAGAATATAAAAACAGGGAGGTATTGCTGCAGTTATATAAGGTATTGGTGAGACCGCACCTGGAATACTGCATACAGTTTTGGTCTCCATACTTAAGAAAAGACATACTTGCTCTCGAGGCAGTACAAAGAAGGTTCACTCGGTTAATCCCGGGGATGAGGGGGTGGACATATGAGGAGAGGTTGAGTAGATTGGGACTCTACTCATTGGAGTTCAGAAGAATGAGAGGTGATCTTATTGAAACATATAAGATTGTGAAGGGGCTTGATCGGGTGGATGCGGTGAGGATGTTCCCAAGGATGGGTGAAACTAGAACTAGGGGGCATAATCTTAGAATAAGGGGCTGCTCTTTCAAAACTGAGATGAGGAGAAACTTCTTCACTCAGAGGGTGGTGGGTCTGTGGAATTTGCTGCCCCTGTGGAAGCTGTGGAAGCTACATCATTGAATACATTTAAAACAGAAATTGACAGTTTCCTAGAAGTAAAGGGAATTAGGGGTTACGGGGAGCGGGCAGGAAATTGGACATGAATTTAGATTTGAGGTTAGGATCAGATCAGCCATGATCTTATTGGAATGGCGGAGCAGGCTCGAAGGGCTGATTGGCCTACTCCTGCTCCTATTTCTTATGTTCTTATAAGCAATGGTAAACATTTAAAGAAATTTTTCATAATTCTCAACGAATATACATTCCATTGAGAAATAAAAACTCCATGGGAAAAGTGATCCGTTGGTGGCTAACTAAAGAAGTTAAAGATAGTAGTAGATTAAAGGAAGAGGCTTGTAATGTTGCAAAGAAGAGTAGTAAGCCTGAGCATTGGGAGAGTTTTAGAAATCAGCAAAGGGTGACCAAAAAATTGATTAAGAGGGAGAAAATAGAATGAGAGTAAACTAGCAAGAAATATAATAACAGAATGTAAGAGCTTCTACAAGTATGTAAAAAGGAAGAGAGTAGCGAAAGTAAACGTGGGTCCCTTAGAGGCGTCGACAAGATAAATTATAATGGGGAATAAGGAAATAGCAGAGATGTTAAACAACTATTTTGTATATGTCTTCACAGTAGAAGACACAAAAACATACCAGAAATAATGGGGAACCAAGTGTCGAATGAGAGAGAGGAACATAAAGTAATTAATATTAGTAAAGAGAAAGTACTGGAGAAATTAATGGGACTAAAAGCCGACAAATCTCCTGGACCTGATGGCCTACATCCTAGTTTTCTAAAAGAGGTGGCTTCAGAGATAGTGGATACATTGGTTGTGATCTTCCAAAATTCCCTAGATTCTAGAACGGTCCCAGTGGATTGGAAGGTAACAAATGGAAACCCGTTAGTCAAGAAAGGAGGGAGAGAGAAAACAGGGAACTACAGGCTAGTTCGCCTGACATCAGTCGTCGGGTAAATGCTAGAATTCATTATTAAGGAAGTGGTAACAGGGCACTTAGAAAATACTAATATGATTAAGCAGAGTCAGCATGGTTTTATGAAAGGGAAATTGTGTTTGACAAATCTATTAGAGTTTTTTGAGGATGTAACTAGCAGGGTAGATAAAGAGGAACCAGTGGATGTAGTATATTTGGATTTTCAAAAGGCATTCAGTAAGGTGCCACATGAAAGATTGTTATGCAAGATAAGGGCTCATGGGGTTGGAGGTAATATATTAGCATGGATAGAGAATTACTTAACAGGCAGAGAACAAAGAGTAGGAATAAATGGGTCATTTTCTGGTTGGCAGGCTGTAACTAGTGGGATACCGCAAGGATCAGTGCTTGGGCCTCAGCTATTTACAATCTATATTAATGAAGTAGATGAAGGGACCGAGTGTAATGTATTCAAGTTTGCTGATGATATAAAGCTAGGTGGGAAATAAGCTGTGAGGAGGACACAAATAGACTGCAAAGGGATATAGAGAGATTAAGTGAGTGGGCAACAAGATGGCAGATGGAGTATAATGTCAGGAAATGTGAGGTTATTCACTTTGGTAAGAAGAATAGAAAAACACAATATTTTTTATATGGTGAGAAACTATTAAATGTCGGTGTTCAGAGGAATTTGTGTGTGCTTGTAAACGAAACACAGAAAGGTAACATACAGGTACAGCAAGCAATTAGGAAGGCAAATGGTATGTTGGCCTTTATTGCAAGAGCGTTGGAGTACAAGAGTAAAGAAGTCTTGCTGCAATTGTACAGGGCTTTGATGAGACCACACCTGGAGTACTGTGTACAGTTTTCGTCTCCTTACCCAAGGAAGGACATACTTTCCTTAGCGACTTTGCAACAAAGGTTCACTAGATTGATTCCTGGGTTGAGAGGGTTGTCCTATGAGGAGAGATGGAGTAAAATGGGCCTATACACTCTGGAGTTTAGAAGAATGAGAGGTGATCTCATTGAAATATATAAGATTATGAGAGGGCTTGGCAAGGTAGATGCTGAGAGGCTGTTTTTCCTGGCTGGACTAGGAAGCATAGTCTCAAGATAAGGGGTTGGCCATTTAGGACTGAGATGAGGAGAAATTTCTTCACTCAGAGGGTTGTGAATCTTTGGAATTCACTACCCCAGAGGGCTGTGGATGCTCAGTCATTGAGTATATTGAAGGCTGAGATTGATAGATTTTTGGACTCCAAGGGAATCAAGGGATATGGGGATCAGGCGGGAAAGTGGAGTTGAGGTCGAAGATCAGCCATGATCTTTTTGAATGGCGAAGCAGGCTTGAGGGGCCGTATGGCCTACTCCTGCTCCTATTTCTTATATTCTCATGAACTCTGGCCACCACATCCTCTTGGCATAGGGTATGGGGATGAGTGAAAAATTGTCCTATGACCCTCTTACCATAATTTTTCAGCCACCTTTGAATGGGCTGGAATTCCAGCAGACAGGGGTTCCACCTCATTTTCCAGCACACCTCCCCCCCATCCCTCCCCCCACACCCCAGAACTTATACTGGAAATGCACCTGGGCTTGATCAGAATTTCACCCTCACATGATTCTGCCTTTTTTTAATGGGTCATCAATAACAATGCAAATGGGCATTGAACAAAAGAGGAAAGTGGAGACCTTAGACTCATGAACTATTTCTAACTGCCATGTTCCTTACCTAAGAAAGGATATACTTGCCTTAGAGGAAGTGCAGCAAAGGTTCACCAGACTGATTCCTGGGATGGCAGGACAGTCATATGAGGAGAAATTGGGTCGACTCGTCCTGTATTCACTCGAGTTTAGAAGAATGAGAGGGGATCTCATTGAAATGTATAAAATTCTAACAGGGCTAGATAGACTAGATGCGCAAAGGATGTTTTCCCTGGCTGGGGGGTCCAGAACGAGGGGTCACAGTCTCAGGATAGGGGGTAGGACATTTTGGACTGAGATGAGGAGAAATTTCTTTACTCAGAAAGTGGTGAACCTGTGGAATTCTCTACCACAGAAGGCTGTGGAGGCCAAGTCACTGAATATATTTAAGAAGGATAGATTTCTAGACACAGAAGGCATCAAGGGGTAATCGAAGAGAGCAGGAATATGGTGTTGAGATAGAGAATCAGCCATGATCATATTGAATGTTAGAGCAGGCTCGAAGGGCCGAAGGGCCTACTCCTGCTCCTATTTTCTATGTTTCTATGTGTTATTAGTGTTTTAGTTCACAGGAAAATAATCTTACATATTCTGATTTGGAAGCTTCATTCATATATTATTTATTCTAACAATTATTGTTGAACAGATGAGTGCATTTTATATTAATTATCTTTGAGAAATAATCAGATTAGAATGTCTAATTATAAAATATAGAGAAGGCAGTGTATGCTCTAAATTCAGATTAATATGCAACACTTTCCAAAATAGTTGACGAAACAACTTCACGCCGTCTTACCCAGTATTGGCACTTTTCCAAAATGGCATCCCTAGTTCCCAAAATATACAGTGAGCAATGTCGTTTCCACCAACATCATATATATGGACGCTTCAAAAATGTTTAATTTTAGAAACCAGCGAAGAAGATTTACAGTACTTCACAATGACATGAGACTAAAATTATTGTGGTGCTGGGCAATCTTCTAGAATATAAGGCACAAAGAGCTTTCTTTATTGACCCCCCCCCCCGACCTCCATAATTTTAAAGGATGTTCAATTATGCGAGTGTATGCCCGAATACCTGATGTAAATTCCTGATGGATGAAGTTCCGCACTGGGAGCACAAATTCTTCAAATTACCTTTAGTAAAGGTAATTCAGTAAAGCATTTGGACTTTTTCATATAGATAGAACGTTCATTATCTAAAGCTCGAAATCACACTGTGTGAATGTTAGTGTTTGAACATTTAATGTGCTTGCAGTAAATTCCTTTGTCTGCTACTTTAACAACTTTATTCAAATAGCAGATAAAGAAATTTTAAATGCATGTATTAAACATTTGTATGCTAATATTTACACGGTATAATTTCAAGTCCTTTAACTCATGTTAAGTACATGTATGCACTAGTAGAGGTTTCCATAACACTATCAGCGGCCTTAGAAAAATAAATAAATTCCTTTTAAACAAAGGTATTGCATGGTTAATGCATATACTATCTGTGTTCTCAGACTTACTTGCTGGTTGTTTATCCCTAGGAGTGATTTGTGATGTTATATTACGTTGGGTCACTTGGGAGTCATTAGGAGTAATGGATGGAAAATCATGGGCAGCATGCACCTGAATTTGTGATAATCATTATATGTGGGCAAGTACAAAGTCAGACAATCATCCCTATAGTAGTCATGTATGTGTTCATCATGCTAAATGCACAGGCATGCTTGAGTTTTTCCAAGGCACCATGTAATGTTTCATATCAATGTGTTGACCCTGTGGCCCATTAAATGTGGCAAGCAATAAGCACGCTGCCAGCACAATACTTGAATGCTGCATGTGCAGAATCTGAAGGTGGTCTGGACACTTGGCTGGCACACAGTTCTCACATTTCTTTCCGATATATGTTCCTTTTATATTTGTTTGCAGGAGAAGGCTGCACGTAACATGCAGACAATAATGGGGAGGGAGTCACTGAAGCAGCAGCCCTTGACTTCTTATGAGGAGAGAGCCATTGAGGTTCTGGGCTTGGAAGCACTAGAGGGAATGGAGAGAGGAAGATCTTAGGCAGCCCATATGTTAATAGCAAGTATCTTTATCTTATTATTTATTGCCTCACACACAGCCTAACAAACTGCAATATCATGCCATGTGCAGTCATGTTGTTGGCCAGGGGCTGCAGAAAACTATGGAGTTTAATTCGAATTGCTAACAAAGACACTGACTTTTGAACTGAGGTGACCTGGAGTTCAGTCACTGGTCTGAACTGGCCAGAACCGGTTTGAATTCGTTCCGCTTCTTAGATGCTACCTAGCCCCTTGGAACAGAGCCAATCAGGGGATGACACCGACCACTCCAGCAACTTTAAGCCAACGGGAGAAAGACAGCATCATTCAAAAAGACAGACTTGGAGTTAAAACTGAAGAATTGCAGGCTTGGTCCCAGAGTTTGTTTGTGATTGAGACTCCGGAGACTAACCATCGTGGAAGTAGGGACCCTACGTCAGGGACATAGAGACTACGTCAGGGATGTAGAGACGACGTCGAGAGAGAGAGAGCGAATCGCCTGGCCAGCGTTATCTCTCCGGGTAATATAATATCCTTTCTATTCTGTGACCACTCAGGGAGTGTTAGTCAGAGAAACCTAGTGGGTGTGCGTTTAAATCCTAGTTTGAGTATAAAACTGTATAACCTGCTGTAAACTGCATGCCTATATCTAACCAGACATATAAGCGGTATGTACATGATCTAATAATGTTAATAAAGCAAATTGAGAATTAAGAGAGAATTGACTCTTCCTCTGTGTACTAAGCCAAAACCGTTAACCGGTGACTTCCGGTCATCAATGTGTCAAGGGGTCTTGCTGTTTGCTTCCTAAAATATGGGGCCGCATTTGTGAGCAGTGCCAGCCGTTCGTTAGACTTGTACTTGCCCACAGTCTTTCCATGGGGTTTTGCACAATAAATTACTGTAAATCAGAGATCCAAACAGTGCAGCGCCCTCTACAGGGCACCTGGGACCTGTGTGAACAGGGCAAGCAGCTGTGTATTTCCTTAACGAATCAGATTGAAGAACTGTTAATGAACAGCACAGAGTCTGAACCAGGAAGTGTAAGTTAGAATAGTGAATTCAATGTCAAATCAGGTACAGAAAGTGAAATAAAGAGAGGGAAAGAAAGATTGGATTAAGAGAGAGAGATAAAAAAGAGACAGAAAGGAAAAAGTAAATTTATTTAATTTTTAAAAACATCTCCAATAATAATTAAAAGTTGAAGGAATGAGACTGCGCACTTGTAAAAATTAATTTTCAGTGTCAGTGAAGTTGATTGGCAGTAATTAAGACTTACCGTGCCATTAAAAGGGTAATTAGACGGGAATGAACAAGCCCTAACTTTTTGTGGCGAGTTTAGTCTGTATCTATGATATCAGTACAGGAACTTCACATTGTTCAATACATTTGAATGGGGAGCCAGACAACGAGATGCCGTTTTCACGCAGTTTATGAGGGCAGTGCATCTCTGACAGCAGCTTCCAGATTACCGCATTTAACTGCGCATGTGCGCTTGCCGGCAGTTGCTGGCCGATTTGTGCATAATAACAGTGAGTGCTGTTAGCCTCACCTTTACTCTGACACCTCCTTCTCTTCTGCTCCCCTAGGTACCCAAGAGAAGGAGGTGTCAGAGCCAAATATACATCCTCAACTGTGTATCACACCGCACCTGTGTCACCTAGCAGTTGGGTTTCTACTCCCGTTTCCAGGCTCAAGGTCTTGCCAAAAAGGGTCCCTGTGCCAGGGGTAAGTTGGGTTGATTTAAATGACTTGAACTCACAAATACAGGCAGGTATGAGGGAGAAAATCAGCCCAATAATTTTTATTTCCTGTCTTTATAGCAGAAAGTGCTGAATGCATAAACTTGTTCAGTTGCTTCCCTTTCATTTGGATACTACAGAAAATCCAACACAATAACAAAAGTTCCCTAGCAGCCTGTCAGCAGAAGTCCTCAATTAACCAATTAAAATAGCCATGCCCATTATGACAAAATGATTTTTTCTGCTTTGAAAACATGACATTTTCAACAATGTTACTACAGATGGCACTAGCTTCATCTGAATTAATTCCTCCTCATTTTTATCTTGTTTTGTTGATATATTCTGAACTCCAAGATGTATTATTTATATTTATTGCTCTGTGAACAGATAAATTACCTGGCAAACTGTTGGAGATGATAATCCTACAGGCTGATGTGGCACAATGGGGTTGATTTTCACTATGTCAGGAATGCCATCGAGTGAGTGGCCAGCCCATCCGGAAGCGGTAGCAGAGAGGCTCAGACGATTTTAATGGCCGGGCCTCATTAGCATGCCGCTTGCTGACATCCCCACCAAAACGGCCAGAAGTCAGTAGGAAGCAGCTGCACGGTTGTTAAAATCGAGCGACTCAGAGGCTGCCGCCAGGGACCTGAAAGAATGGTCCTGGCACAAGGGAAGTGCATTGGAGGGCTCAGGAAGGGTAATTGCATTTGGGGAGGGGAGGGGAGGAAAGCCCAGGGAAGGCGAGGCTAAATGGTTCCTTGGGGTTTAGCATTTATCAAGTTCAAAAGCTGTGTGCGGTACTAACTAGAAAGGCAGACTGAATTTTTACAAGTTATGTAGCTTTCTCAAGTACAAAATGGCATTGATTCCACTCTCATCACCATTCATGCTACTGCTCCCTGCACGTACACTAATAAAAGAATTATGCAAACTAATATTCATTTTTTGGTGAGAGCTCATGATGTAAACATCTTGAGGAGATCAAGGGTTCCCCAACCTTTGAAGAGGTGAAATTTGGGTTAACTATATTCTATTGTATGAAACTATTCATGCACACATGTCTGACATCTGCAGTCTCTTTGGATAGGTAATTCTACCAATGT
This sequence comes from Heptranchias perlo, assembly GCF_035084215.1. NCBI lineage: Eukaryota > Metazoa > Chordata > Chondrichthyes > Hexanchiformes > Hexanchidae > Heptranchias > Heptranchias perlo. Next base: position 104,651,947 of record NC_090325.1, on the reverse strand, counting down.
AAGATGACTGGTACTCTCACAAATTTATAGCATTATAATTAACAGTCATACCAGTCATACATGCTCCTTAATGTTTTTCCTCCAGTTGGACATTGTTTTCTGTACCTACTTCCAAGCACGGCAGGTCATTGAGACTGCATTCACCTCCTACGTTCTGAGGGAGATAGCTCTTCACATCCATCACCTCATCCACAATAATGTGAAGGCTTTTCTACACTATACTCCCTCCACCTCTGCTTCAATATATGCACTCCATAGCTGGATTGACATCTTGAGCATTATTTATAGTGATAAAATGGCTATTAAAGGGGTTAATAGGTGACTGATTCAGCATTGTTGCTCGTTTTTTTTCTTATTGGCTGCTTAGTTGCAATACATTTGAAACCAAGAATGCACAATAAGTAAATCTGTGTGTTGCTGCGAGTCCATTAAAAAAACCCTGGAACCCTCACTGCACAAACAGCAAATTAAACCCCCTCCCTCCCAGAATCTGCAGTCATCCTGTAACCGTCTACACAGCTCTGTTACAAATTCAAGCTGTTAAATTTCACAAGTAAAATTATAACAACAGCACATTCAGTACTCGCAGTTTGTGGCAATTGGGTTCGTATTGACCATTATATTCATTACCATTGTTAAAAACATCAATTTAATAGACCACTATTCAATATATGCATGTATTTGGTTTGTTTAATTACCATCTTCAAGATATTAATTAAATGCATTTCATAGAATCATAGAATGATTACAGCACAGAAATAGGCCATTCGGCCCATTGAGCCCGTGCCGGCTCTTTGTAGGAGCAATCCAGTTAGTCCCATTTCCTCGCTCTTTTCCTGTAGCCCTGCAAATTTTTTCCCTTCAAGTATTTATCCAGCCTAATCGCACTTTCCAGCTCTTGGTCCGTAGCCTTGTAGGTTATGACACTTCAAGTGCATATCCAAGTACTTTTTAAATGCGATAAAAGTTTCTGCCTCTACCACTCTTTCAGGCAGCGAGTTCCAGACCCTCACCACCCTCTGGATGAAAAAGATTCTCCTCAATTCCCCTCTAATCCTTCTAACAAATATTTTAAATCTATGCCCCTGGTAACTGACCCCTCTGCTAAGGGAAATAGGTCCACCCTATCCACTCTATCTAGGCCCCTCATAATTTTATACACCTCAATTAAATCTCCCCTCAGCCTCTTCTGTTCCAAAGAAAACAACCCTAGCATAGCCAGTCTTTCCTCATAACTAAAGTTCTCCCGTCCTGGCAACATCTTCGTAAATCTCCTCTGTACCCTCTCTCATGCAATCATATCTTTCCTACAATGTGGTGACCAGAACTATATGCAGTATTCTAGCTATGGCCTAGCCAATGTTTTATACAGTTGCAGCATAACCTCCCTGCTCTTATATTCTATGCCTTGGCTAATAAAGGAAAGTATCCCGTATGCCTTCTTAACCAACTTATCTACCTGTCCTGCTACCTTCAGGGATCTGTGGACATGCACTCCAAGGTTCCTCGCTTCCTCTACATGTCTCAGTATCCTCCCATTTATTGCGTACTCCCTTGCCTTGTTTGCCCTTCCCAAATGCATTAACTCACACTTATCTGGATTGAATTCCATTTGCTACTATTCTGCCCACCCGACCAGTCCATTGATATCTTCCTGCAGTCTACAGCTTTCCTCCTCACCATCAACCACACGGCCAGTTTTTGTATCATCTGCAAACTTCTTAATTGTGACCCCTACATTTAAGTCTAAATCACTGATATATAAGGAGGACAACCCATGTGAACCAGGAATTGGAATCATAGAAAGGATACAGCATGGAAGAAGGCCATTCGGCCCATCGAGTCCACACCGGCTCTATGCAAGAGCAATCCAGCTAGTCCCACCCACCCCCCGCCCTATCCCCGTACCCCTGCAAATTTTTTCTTTTCAAGTACTTATCCAGTTCCCTTTTGAAGGTCATGGTTGAATCTGCCTCCACCACCCCCAAGGGCAGTGCATTCCAGATCATAAACACTCAATGTGTAAAAAAAGTTTTTCCTCATGTCACCTTTGTTTCTTTTGCCAATCACCTTCGATCTATGTCCTCTGGTTCTTGACCCTTCCGCCAATGGGAACAGTTTCTCTCTATGTACTCTGTCTAGACCCTTCATGATTTTGAATACCTCTATCAAATCTCCTCACAACCATCTCTGTTCCAAGGAGAACAACCCCAGCTTCTCCATTCTATCCACGTAACTAAAGTCCCTCATCCCTGGAATCATTCTAGTAAATCTCTTTTGCACCCTCTCTAAGACCGTCACGTCTTTCCTCAAGTGCGGTGCCCAGAACGCGACACAATACTCCAGTTGTGGCTGAACCAATGTTTTATAAAGGTTCATCATGACTTCCATACTTTTGTACTAAATGCCTCTTTTTATAAAGCCCAGGATCCCGTATGCTTTATTAACTGCTTTCTCAACCTGCCCTGCCACCTTCAAATTTTGTGCACATATACCCTCAGATCTCTCTGTTCCTGTACCCCTTTTAGAGTTGTGCCTTCTAGTTTCTATTGTCTCTCCTCATTCTTCCTACCGAAATGTATCACTTCGCATTTTTCTGCGTTAAATTTCATCTGCCACGTGTCTGCCCATGCCACCAGCCTGTCTATATTCTCTTGAAGTCTATTACTATCCTCCTCACTGTTTACTACCCTTTCAAGTTTTGTGTCATCTGCAAATTTTGAAATTGTGCCCTGTACACACAAGTACAAGCTATTAATATGTATCAAGAAAAGCAGTGGTCCCAGCATCGACCCCTGGGGAACACCACTGCACACGTGCTCCAGTCCGAAAAACAACTGTTCACCCCTACTCTCTGTTTCCTGTCACTTAGCCAATTCTGTATCCATGTTGCTACTGCCCCCTTTATTCCATGGGCGGCAACCTTGATGATAAGCCTACTGTACGGCACTTTATCAAACGCCTTTTAAAAGTCCATATACACCATATCAATTGCATTGCCCTCATCTACCCTCTCTGTTACCTCATCAAAAAACTCTATCAGGTTAGCTAAACACGATTTGTCTTTAACAAATCCGTTCTAGCTTTCCCTAATCAATCCACACTCGTCCAAGTGACTGTTAATTCTGTCCCGGATTATCGCTTCTAAAAGTTTCCCAACCACTGAGGTTAAACTGACTGGCCTATAGTTGCTGGGTTTATCTTTACACCCTTTTTTGAACAAGGATGTAACATTTGCAATTCTCCAGTCCTCTGGCACCACCCCTGTATCTATGGATGTTTAGAAGATTATGGCCAGTACCTCTGCAGTTTCCACCCTTACTTCCCTCAGCATCCTAGGATGCATCCCATCTGGGCTTATCTATTTTAAGTACAGCCAGCCTCTCTAGTACCTCTTCTTTATCAATTTTTAGCCCTTCCAGTATTTCAACTATATCTTCCTTTACTGAGGTAATATCACCTGGGCCTCTCACAACAACCAGACAGAGAAGACTTTCATCTCATCAGTCTAGATTGGATGCAAACCTATTTTCCGAGAGGAATGAGCCACAGTGGGCTGAATGGTCTTTTCTTAACCTGATTCTTGTTATCAATCTATATTTATAAAAGCTGTGAGTCAGTCACATTCGGACCACTCTACGGGGTAAATTTTAACCCCACGAATGGGTGGGTTGGGGATGGGTGAGAAGGTAAGTATTGTAAAAAAGTAAAACCCTCCTCCAACCTGCCCAATTCCGGTTTTAACAGAGGCGGGTCGCGGGGCGGGCAACCAACCCCCTCTCGGGAGGCGGGTTGGTCAGTAAAATCTTTGACCATTGTGACAGGTTTGTTATTTTTAACTCCTGGGGGCCGGGATTCCCGGCCCTTCTGCTTCATGCCACGTAAAAGGAGGCGAGAAGGTCCGGATCAGCAGGTAAGTGCCTTTATTGCACTGCTTGTGGGCCAGCAGGAGCAGGAGTGCTGCCTCCGGCCCAACAAGCCTATCTGCTGCAAAGCCACACACGCAATGGGCCGACCCCTTCCCCATCTCCGACACCCCCTCACGATCTCCGACCCCCACGATGTTCGAACCCCCCATGAATGAGCCCGTGATGACCCCCCCAATGACCCCCATCCCAGTAACCCCTGATCCCGCCCCCCGATGAACGATTCCCCAATGACCCCCTGCACCAACCCCTCACCAATGGTCCCCAATCCCACCCCGTGACCCCCCCCATCTAGAACTTACCCGCTGGCATCCGCTCCCTGGCTGTTCTCCCGTCCGACTGACTGCCAGCCTGTCAATCTGGCTGGCCTGTCGGGCGGGAAACCTACAAAAAAAAACAAAAGACGTCCTTAAATCAAAATCTTAAGGACGTCCGGGAAACCCATACTTCTGGGATTCCCATCAGATGTTCCCCCCGCCCTCATCCCGGCCCCCCTTTAAAATTTACCCCTTTGTTACAGATGCAAACAACCTTAAAAATTAGAGAAAGTTAGTCATTTGCTCATCTTGGGGTAATGCAAAGAATTTACAATCACCTGTCAATCTCCAGAGGAAAAAAATGTCACCCTTTAATTGATCTTAGGATGTATTTAAGAAGAGTTAAATTGTAATTTATCCAAGAACTTGCCTAGTCACAGGAATTAGACATTGTGGCCTTAAAGGAACATAACTCTACTTTAACAGCAGAAGAATGCATCATATAATACTCCTGTTCTTATAATACAGCATGGGAGTGAATTTCCGCAGGGGTTCTCACTCTTATTTGCGATAACTTTGGCAGAAGGGCTGCGGAAACCCTGGAGAAACAGTGTAATTTGTCCAGGGTTTCTGTGGTCATTAAGTTAATGCCAGTCTTAAAAGATCAATGATTGAAAAAGTTACTCGTCAGTGCCTACATTAAGCAGTCCCATTTCAGGTAGAGCATAGAATCATAGAAGTTTACAACATGGAAACAGGCCCTTCAGCCCAACATGTCCATGTCGCCCAGTTTATACCACTAAGCTAGTCCCAATTGCCTGCACTTGGCCCATATCCCTCTATACCCATCTTACCCATGTAACTGTCCAAATGCTTTTTAAAAGACAAAATTGTACCCGCCTCTACTACTGCCTCTGGCAGCTCGTTCCAGACACTCACCACCCTTTGAGTGAAAAAATTGCCCCTCTGGACCCTTTTGTATCTCTCCCCTCACCTTAAATCTATGCCCCCTCGTTATAGACTCCCCTACCTTTGGGAAAAGATTTTGACTATCTACCTTATCTATGCCCCTCATTATTTTATAGACTTCTATAAGATCACCCCTAAACCTCCTACTCTCCAGGGAAAAAAGTCTCAGTCTATCCAACCTCTCCCTATAAGTCAAACCATCAAGTCCCGGTAGCATCCTAGTAAATCTTTTCTGCACTCTTTCTAGTTTAATAATATCCTTTCTATAATAGGGTGACCAGAACTGTACACAGTATTCCAAGTGTGGCCTTACTAATGTCTTGTACAACTTCAACAAGACATCCCAACTCCTGTATTCAATGTTCTGACCAATGAAACCAAGCATGCTGAATGCCTTCTTCACCACCCTATTCACCTGTGACTCCACTTTCAAGGAGCTATGAACCTGTACTCCTAGATCTCTTTGTTCTATAACTCTCCCCAATGCCCTACCATTAACGGAGTAGGTCCTGGCCCGATTCGATCTACCAAAATGCATCACCTCACATTTATCTAAATTAAACTCCATCTGCCATTCATCGGCCCACTGGAACGAGCTGCCAGAGGCAGTAGTAGAGGCGGGTACAATTTTGTCTTTTAAAAAGCATTTGGACAGTTACATGGGTAAGATGGGTATAGAGGGATATGGGCCAAGTGCAAGCAATTGGGACTAGCATGCCTAGGTGAAGTGTTAATTTTCTTACATTCTACCTCAACAATGCGCTTTAACCTCTAAACTGAAAAGAGCACAACTCACTGCACCAACTATCCTGGTAGTACCTCTGAGTGAGGATATCCCCGCGGAAATTCACTTCCCCCCACCCCCGTCATCTGACATCTTGTGTTATAAAAGTGTCTGAACATCAGCACCACTGAGTTCCTCAAATTGAATGTTACTCTTATTGATAATAAATTAAGTCTAATTCACGTTGTCATGTATTTAACACCTTTATATTGTACTTTTGGTGCTAGTGGTGTGTAATGGTACAGTTCTTCTCATGTTGACCTCGAAAAGTGCAACATAGTATTAATGGTACTGACCTTGAATGAAATTCTCCAGCCATGGTGCACTGGTGGTGGAGGGATTGAATGTTTAAGGTGGTGATTGGGATGCCAATCAAACGGCCTGCTTTGTCCTGGATAGTAAGTGCTAAGAAGGTGAACATGGCAACCATTTTGTGCGCAGCAAGATTCAACAAACAGCAGTTAAATGAATGACCAGTTAATCTTTTTTGGTAAGGGAGGAACTTTGGCTAAGACACCTGGAGAATTCTCTATTCTTGAGTGTTGTTGGCGTTGGACTCATCCAGGCAAGTGGAGAGTATTCCACCACACTCCCGACCTGTGCCTCGTAGATGGTGGAAAGGCTTTGGGGAGTCAGGAGGTGAGTCACTTGCCGCAGAATACCAGGCCTCTGACCTATATGTACTTGTACGATGGCATAAGCTGGTGATATACCAATAGTACCCTCTGGTAATCTGAATGGGATATTTGTGTTTTTAATGTGTACTTCAATCACTGCAAAGGTGGTCTGAGCAAACACTTGGTGAGATGAGGCATGATATGAATCTTTCAGCTAATTTATTTCACAGTAAGGTGAAGATACAGAATAACAGTTATGATCAGACTCAATTTGTGCAATATTACAAAATAAAGAACATGCCATGCTTTCCCACATTAGTGGGTCTTATTCGGCTGAAAACAAAATTACTTCCAACTACCCTCCAGCATATCTAATGTCTTAGTCTCTGCAAAAACTCTTGCAGCTTACTGTTTTAAAAATCTGAGTGCTTTTGTAGTTATAGCTGGACCTGATTATCTGCGCCTGTTTTTTATTTTTCTCCCTTTGTTCAAAACTGGAAGGTAAGGCCTTCCAGAACCCCTGCCAAATGCCCAGGACCAACGACTTCCCAACACAATGTGTGTGAGATGTTCATTGATTACTGTGACAAGCTAATGAATTGCTAATTGTTCATATTCTTTGGAGAAAACAACTTCCATTTGCATATTAACCATCTTGAGTGAATACACTTTGTTTTAAAAACTCAATATTAAAAGTTAATATTTTTCCAAATCCTTTCTATGAAAATCTGGTCAAAGAAGACATGAAATGTAACATTTTAAAGAACTTCACATACAATGAATTACTATGAAATACAGTAACTGCTAAGAAGGTGCACATGGCAACCATTTTGTGCGCAGCAAGATTCAACAAACAGTAGTTAAATGAATGACCAGTTAATCTTTTTTTGGTAAGGGAGGAACTTTGGCTAAGACACCTGGAGATTTCTCTATTCTTCCTCTAATAGACAATGGGTTCTTGAACAATCTGAACTACCAAAACAGGTTTGTGAGACTGCAGGTTAATGACTCATTCAAGGGATTGCATTCCCTCAGTACCTCACTGGAATGTAAGCCTAGTCTATGTGCTGGAGAGGCGTTTGGACTGACATTCTTTGACTTAGAGACGAGTACTAGCAATTGAGCTATGCTGTCATGTCAAATGGATTATCTTGGGTCGGGTTTGTTTTGTGTCAGCTGAAAGTTAGCTGCAGACAATGAGAAACAGTAACTTATTAATGTTGGATTTTTAAAGCAAAGTATATTCACTCAACTTCAAAAATGTACGGATTTAATCCTGTGCCGCCATTCCATTTTCTACCCAACTGTAGAGTCAGTTGCCCCATTTGCGCTCCTCAACCAGTAGAAAGATTACCAGAACAAACTAGATACTGGTAGGCATAGTTAGTTGCTGTGTGTATGTACATATGCTTGCCCTGAGTTTTGTCACTCATAACAGTGTAATCAGGCACGTTACCTGTTTACTCACCACTAAGACCCTACTTAAAAGGTACTACTTATAGAAAACCTTAAGACAAGAAATTAAATTTGGATTGAATAATAACAACTATTCCCTGCATCCATCAGTAATTGTTAAGAACTTGCATTGGTTCTAAAAACAGAAAATATCACAGCTATTCTACAGGGACACCCAAAGATTTTAACAAACTTAATCCACCAAGACAGCACTTTTAACATCAGAATCACTGTTTTATTAGCAACAGTTTGCCACAAATTTTCTTCTTCTGAGCTCCAATCTCTTTGATATGCAAATGTACAAACATTGAAAGGCAATAAAAATGAATGGTGATGCCTGGTTCTGACACTTCAGTTCAATGACTTACTCTCCAAGGAAATGTCCCAAAATCCAAACTTATAATTCTGGCTGATTTTGATTAACCTTCAGCGCTCATAGTCTGCCTAAAAATAAATATGATGTGGAGATGCCGGTAAAACAATTTTACAACACCAAGTTATAGTCCAACTATTTTATTTGAAAATCACAAGCTTTCGGAGGCTTCCTCCTTCCTCAGGTGAATGTGGAAATGAAATCCTCGAATGTTCATGTCACGCTACACGTAACCCCACCAGCGAACAAAAGTTATCTGTTTCTAATATAACGGGTCATTTGCTGTCTTTCTCTTCCTTCTGGATGTTTCTATGTTTCTGCCTCTCTCTCTCTCTCTCTTTTTTTTTGGTGTTTGTATATTCGGTGGCCCTGTAGGTAACACCTCTCTGTCTGAACACTCTGATTGCCTTGGCAACAGGCAGTTGAAAAGACTATCTGTAATCACCAGGTATTGTTCTGTGATTTATAAATGCGATAGGTTCGAGGATTTCATTTCCACATTCACCTGAGGAAGGAGGAAGCCTCCGAAAGCTTGTGATTTTCAAATAAAATAGTTGGACTATAACTTGGTGTTGTAAAATTGTTTAAAAATAATTAGAGTAAATTTTAACCTGGAGCCGGGAAGAGGACTGGGGGGGTGGGGGGGGAGGATTTCCTGACAGGAAACCCGGAAGTACGGGTTTCCCGGACGTCCTTACGATTTTGATATAAAGATGTCTTTTAATTTATTTTGTCCGTTTCCCACTCGGCAGGCCAGCCAGATTGAGAGACTGGCTGACAGTCAGATGGCAGAAGAGCCAGGAAGCAGACGCGAGAAGTTAAGTCTTAGATGGGGTGGGGTCGGTCATGGGGAATGGGCGGGGGGTGATCATCGGGGGGCGTCATGGGAGGGCGGTCATCGGGGGGGTTGGTCATCAGGGGGAGTCATCGGGGGGTTGTCGGAGATCATGGGGGGGGGTCGAAGATTGTGAGGAGGGGGTCGGAGATTGTAGTGGGGGGGAGTCAGAGATGGGGGGGTGGGCGGCCGATCGCGTATGTGGGATCGCTACAAGTCGGCTTGTTGGGTCTTGGGCCCACAAGCTGTGCAATTAAGGCACTTACCTGTTGATCCGGGCCTTCTCGCCTCCTCTTATGTGGCGAGAATCAGAAGGCCCAGGAATCCCGGCTCCCAGGAGTTAAAAATAAAAAACTTATCAAAATGGAAGCCCGCAGCCTCCTTAAAAGCTTTCACTGACCGTCCCGCCTCCTGAGAGCGGGTTGGTCGCCAGCTCCTCAACTCGCCTCCATTAAAACCAGAAGTGGGCGGGTTGGAGGTGAGTTGGGGTCGGGTTTTAGTTTTTTTTTACAATTTTTATCATCCCACCCGCCCCCAACCCACCCGTTCGTGGGGTTAAAATTTAGTCCAATAGTTCTCATTTTGGATATGTAGATATAATGTAGAATTTGTGACAGCTGAAATGCTTCAGCACTGCAATTAGACAGATGGGCCCAAATTTTCACATCCAGCAGGAATCCTACCAGATTAGTGGTGTTGAAGCCTTTGCGCTCAACCTTCTGATTCAGGCCTGATCCTGGTGGATCTTCTGGGGTTAGGCTAATTCTAATTCTCGCGGTGACTATCCTGTTGGGTATTACTGGGTCGCCCATCTTGGGTGAGGGCAGAGAAACCACAGTGTAGTCTTGGCCAATGGCTCCCCAGGCTGGCTATTGAAACCTTTTTTAACATATATTTTACAAAATGCATCTTTCCTAATGTAATTGACTGCTTTGTGATTGATTGACCTAGGCAAGGTGGCTCTTTAATTTTTACATCTCCCTCCACCTCCTTAGCAATGATGGACACTGGGAATGCAGCACATTCCTGAACCCCAGCATTCCTAAGGTACTAATGATGACATATACGGTGTACTTCCTTCATTAACTTGTCATTTGAATACAATGGTTCATTCAGTGTTTGCCACTACTTCTGACGGAGAATTCCAGGATTGGCAGCCAGTTAGCGAATCAGCTCGCATCTGTCCCAAAACGACCCAAAACGGACATAATAACATCAGAAAATTAGGGCTGTCATCCATATATCCATGGGCTGCATCCATCCCATAGTTTGGGATACACTGGTAGAAAAATCTTTGAAAGGAACTAAACTTCAGGTTGGACATACTATTACTGAAAGCACCTTCTCGACTTTTCAAAAATTATTTCTAAACAATTTGCCATGTTTATGGGACTAGTGTTAAATTATTTGTAAAAAGAATCAGGAATAAAGATTATTTGGGTCATTTAATATGAAACAAGCCCAAAAATCTAGATGAGGTGTTGACTGATCACAGATTACTTTCAATTGTTTTACCTTCGGCATATATCAGAAGCTCATTCAACCAAAAAAACTATTTGTTCCTTAGCCATTAGTATGGGAGATATTGGCAGAATATCCACTCACCAGTGCAAACAATTTTTGTAATTTACTTTCTATCAGGCTGGATTGCAATGGAAAACAGTGCTTTGTTGCTAGGCTTATGAATCTCATTCCCAGCAATAACAAGCGGACTGAGTAGTAGGAAAATACACATTTGTGACCACTTCCTCATTTCCCTGGTGTTTACAGACAACAGGGAGAACACCAAAACATAGTTAATCTTATCTCCACCGACAATTCAATTAAAAATGAAATAAATTTCAACATATGGGGGCTGAAATTCCATGAGCGATCCATGGGCGTTATGGCAGGAAACTGGTGGAGCCCCCAGGGAAACAGTGCAAGTGGCTGTTTTTACCATTTCCCTGGGAGTTTCACCGGTCTCCCATTAGTGGGAAACCAATGGAATCCCTGCAGAATTTCAGTCCCATTGTTCATTAGTTGTTCACAGAAAAAAAATAAGACCCCATTGAATTTGTAGAAATATATCTCTGTCCATGATATATTAAAAATCTTAAACAGGAATTTCTTCAGAGGATTCTTCTGATTGTCCGCTGTAACTTTGGTAGAAGATTGGCGGAAACCCCGTTTACGCGTCTATCCGGGGTTTCTGCTGATCTTCCACTGAAGTTACAGTAGCCGATTGGGAGAACCCACAAGGAAATTTCTGGCTATAATGTCTGTGTGCACTTCCTGTTTACAAATATTTTTGTGTTGTCAACTTTTTCCATTATAAAATTCTATATCCACATTTATAATGGAAACTGCCTAAGTAAACATATCATGGTTACATTAGACCTTCTGTCAGTGGTGATGTTGTAGCACCTCGGTTTTGTGAGCCCCAGCTTCTCAGCCGATGCTGCAAAGAAACTCTTCCACTCCAACCAACAGTACTATGCTTCCCAAATTGTTTTAAAGTTTTGCAATTGAACTATAAAAAATATAATATAAAATCAAAGACTAGATAATAAGGACAGAATGCCCGACGTTAAAATGGGAGTTGATTTATGTCTGCACACCATGGTCCAATTATCCTCTGCTCTCTATCCCTGCTTCACTTGAAGACTACACTTAGTCTTGACTCCCCATGTGCAATACCACGGGAGATCGACTAGTAATATAATCAAAACAGTAGGTGAACATCGATTTCCTGTCCATTATGTCATACTTCTTGTGTCAGATTTCTCTGGCACAAAACATTATGGACAATTTTATTCCAGACGAATTTCTTGCAGCTGATTGTCCCATATGCAAATGCCTCATATGCAAATTTCTTCGAACTGCCTTATAAATAGAGCAAGACAACAAGTTGTCTGGAATTTACAGAGAAACTTTCCCAAAAACAGAATACTTTATTATCCCAGGAATCCGAGGACTGGATTTTTCTCCGCTATACCACAGCAATGGAATATCAAGGAAAATTGAGCTGGGAGGCTTACCATACATCCCTGCCCCTACCAGCACCACATGGATTTTCCTCCCCTGCCCTAGCAGAGAAGTCAGCCAGCTGTCCCTTAATCTCCCCATTGTATGTTTATGACAACGAGGAGATAAGGCCCGGAAATCTACTCCATTTACTTGACTCATGCTGCTACTACCCACTAGGGTTGCCAACCCTCCAAGATTGTCCTGGAGCCTCCAATAATGAGAGATTAATCTCCCAAGCAACCAGGGAGAAAAATCCTGGGTTTTTTTTTTTCATTTTCTTTGGGAACTTTTGTTTATTAGTTATAAAAATATTGGAGATGGGAAAAAGTGCTGTTTGACCGGGCAGAATGGTTAGAGATGGGAAGTCCGGTGATGAAACTTCCAGGAATATGTGCAACCAGAGTTGGCAATCCTAATTACCAATGACTCCAGTGACTGTCAAGAAGGGAGTGGCAAAAGACTTTTGGGCAGCAGCAGGAATTGACCTTTATTAAGCCTTAACTCAGTCCATGCCCTAAAATAAACTTTTCCTGCAAATTGGTGGTGCATTCTGCCCCCTTTAATTAAGGGTACTCCTTTGTTGATTTATGCAGCCTTACAGCGACAGGCTATCTTTGATGGGGGAAATTTCCACCAGGAGCCCACTCTGCATAAATAATCAGCCCCTACCCAGGAAACTGGGTTGGGTCACAGCGGAATTGAGGCAGAAGTCGTGCCCTGACCCTCCTCCGGTGCTGAATCTGGTCCAGAGTAAAATCCTGACCTTAATGTCTATAGCCTATGATTTAAAAACACAACCTTAGCAATTACAGTTCAATAGAAAGGAAAGGAAAGGAAACCAACAGTGCAAAAGGATGATGAATATGTGGAACAACCCTCCCCATGGAAGTAGTACAGGAATAGATATTTGGCCCTGAATTTCCACAGACCCGTTCCTGCTCCACCAGAGGTGTGGCTGAAACCTCGTTTTAGTGCAAAAACAGGGTTTCTGTTGCACTTCTGGTGAAGTTATGCGGGCAGAGCGGGAACAGCTCCGAGGAAATTCCGTGCCGTTATAAATTTCAAGAAGCTGACAGATACATTTTTGACAGACAGGGCTATTGTGTATCAGGGTATGAGAAATAAAGTGAGGTGGAAAGCCTGTGACCTTTGGGGCTGATGGATAGCAATGAGATTAGAATTTCTGAGGAGGTTCTCCCAATCTCCCAAGCACCAAGGGGCAGAAAACATTGGTGGGAGTTGTCTGTAGGCCTCCAAACAGTAATGGTAAAGTAGGGGACGGCATCAAACAGGAAATTAGAGATGCATGTAACAAGGGTACTATAGTAATCATGGTGACTTTAATCTACATATAGACTGGCTAAACCAAATCAGCAATAATACTGTGGTGGATGAATTCCTGGAGTGTGTACAAGATGTTTTTTTAGACCAGTACATTGAGGAGCCAACCAGGGAACAGGCTATCCTAGATTGGGTATTTTGCAATGAGAAGGAGCTAATTAATAATCTTGTTGTGCGGGGTCCTTTAGGGAAGAGTGACCGTAACATGATAGAATTCTTCATTAAGATGGAAAGTGAAGTAGTCCAATCCGAAACTAGGGTCCTAAATCTAAACAAAGGAAACTATGAAGGTATGAGAAGTGAGTTGGCTATGATAGATTGGGAAGCTTCATTACAAGGCACGACAGTGGATAGGCAATGGCTAACATTTAAGGAACGAATGCATGAATTGCAACAATTATACATTACTTCCTGGCGCAAAAATACAAAAGGAAAAGCGGCCCAACCATGGCTAACAAAAGAAATTAAGGATAGTATTGGATCCAAAGAGGAGTCATATAAAGTTGCCAGAAAAAGTAACAAGCCTGAGGATTGGGAGCAGTTTAGAATTCAGCAATAAAGAACCAAGAGATTGATTAAGAGGGGAAAAATAGAGTATGAGAGTAAACTTGCAAGGAACATAAAAGTGGACTGTAAAAGCTTCTACAAATATGTAAAAAGAAAAAGATTAGTGAAGACAAATGTAGGTCCCTTACAGTCAGAAACAGGAGAATTTATCATGAGGAACAAGGAAATGGCAGAGCAATTAAACAAATACTTTGGTTCTGTCTTCACGGAAGAGAACGCAAATAACTTCCCAGAAATGCTAGGGAACCAAGGGACTAGTGAGAAGGAGGAATTAAAGGAAAATAGTACTAGTAAAAAAATAGTGCTGGAGAAATTAATGGGACTGAAAGCCGATAAATCCCCATGGCCTGATAATCTGCATTCCAGAGTACTAAAAGAGGTAGCCTTGGAAATAGTGGATGCATTAGTTGTCATCTTCGAAAATTCTAGATTATGGAACAGTTCCTGCAGATTAGAGGGTGGCAAATGTAACCCCACTATTTAAAAAAGGAGCGAGAGAGAAAACAGGGAACTGTAGACCGGTTAGCCTAACATCAGTAGTAGGGAAAATGCTAGAGTCTATTCTAAAGGATGTGATAACAGGACATTTAGAAAATATCAACGGGATTAGACAAAGTCAACATGGATTTATGAAAGAGAAATCATGTTTGACAAACCTACTGGAGTTTTTTGAGGATGTAACTGGTAGAATAGGTAAGGGAGAACCAGTGGATGTGGTTTATTTGAATTTTCAGAAGGCCTTTGATAAAGTCCCACATAAGAGGTTAGTGTGCAAAATTAAAGAACATGGGAATGGTGGTAATATACTGGCATGGATTGAAAATTGATTAACAAACAGGAAACACAGAGTAGGAATAAATGGGTCTTTTTCGGGGTGGCAGGCAGTGACTTGTGGGCTACCACAGGGATCAGTGCTTGGGCCCCAGCTATTCAAAATATATATCAATGATTTGGATGAGGGAACCAAATGTAATGTTTCCAAGTTTGCTGATGACACAAAACTAAGTGGGATTGTGAGTTGTGAGGAAGATGCAAAGAGGCTTCAAAGCGATTTAGACAAGTTGAGTGAGTGGGCAAATATATGACAGATGCAGTACAACGTGGATCAATGTGAAGCTATCCACTTCAGAAGGAAAAACAGAAAGGCAGAGTATTATTTAAATGGTGATTGATTGGGAAATATTGATGTAGAAAGGGATCTGGGTGTCCTTGTACACCAGTCACTGAAAGTAAACATGCAGATGCAGCAAGCAATTAGGAAGGCAAATGGTATGTTGGCCTTCGTTGCAAGAGGATTTGAGTATAGAAGCAAGGATGTCTTACTGCAGTTATACAGGGCCTTGGTGAGACCACACCTGGAGTATTGTGTGCAGTTTTGGTTTCCTTACCTAAGAAAGGATATACTTGCCATAGAGGGAGTGCAGCGAAGGTTCACCAGACTGATTCCTGGGATGGCAGGACTGTCGTATGAGGAGAGATTGGGTCGACTCGGTCTGTATTCACTCGAGTTTAGATGAATGAGGGGGATCTCATTGAAACAAACAAAATTCTGACAGGGCTAGACAGACTGGATGCAGGAAGGATGTTTCCCCTGGCTGGGGTGTCCAGAACAAGGGGTCACAGTCTCAGGATACGGGGTAGGACATTTAGGACTGAGATGAGGAGAAGTTTCTTCACTCAGATGGTGGTGAACTTGTGGAATTCTCTACCACAGAAGGCTGTGGTGGCCAAGTCACTGAATATATTTAAGAAGGAGCTAGATAGATTTCTCATCACAAAAAGCATCAAGGGGTCTGGGGAGAGAGTGGGAATATGGTATTGAGATAGAGGATCAGCCATGATCACATTGAATGGCGGAGCAGGCTCGATGGGCTGAATGGCCTACTCCTGCTCCTATTTTCTATGTTCCTATGTGACTTCAGCTGAAGATTGGCAAAAACCCAGAAGAAACAATGTGAGTGACTGTTTATGCCGTTCTCCTGGGTTTCCGCTAAAGTTAAAGCAGAAGATTGGGAGAATTCCTGCTGAAATTCTACCCCGTGGTCCTTTCTGGTCCAGTACAGTCCTATGTTTATTAAAGTATAGGGATATATCGCAGAGGGGAGAGGGGAGTGATGTATCATAGGTTTCCTGCAGCTAACTTGATTTTCTAAGGGAGTGGAGAATTTTGCCACAGTTTTTCCTGAACATAGCCACAGATTCTTCTTGTTAGTCGCCTCCCTCAGGAGCTAGCATTATTAATGGTTGCAGCATCTAATGGATTGGAGTGTGGATGGGCTAATAAATTTTCTCTCACTCTTTCCCCATTTGCATGTTCACAAAGCCAAACATTTCATCCTGAGTTCTGATGTACAGCCTGAAGAGCAATTATGATCTAATTGACTCCACCCTCCAGAGTCCTCTGACCAAACAATAAAACTCTGGTTGATTTGAAGTTCTATTTCCTTAACAGCAATCAAGCTTGGTGGTCTTAAAGGGACACAGATCTCTCTGAGCAGCCGAATAATAGCAGGAGGAGAGGCAGAGACCTGGTGCAACAACAGATTACCAAACAGCAAACATCAGGAGCCAGACCTGCACGTGGCCGTAACAGAACTAGAAGGAAGGTTTGTTTAGGGTCGGGGACCAGAGACCAACGAAAATGTGGTACCTACTTCAAAAGTGGCAGAGTAGCATCAACAACGGACCTTGCCATAGGCTTTAACTGACAAATAAATTCACTGAATAAATGAGCATGCAAATAAATAAGAGTAATATTGGGGGTGAATTTCCACGGGGGTACTCCTGCTCATGCACCATAAGTTCAGCAGAAAAGCCATGGAAACTTTGGGTAAACAGCATTTAAGCCGTTTTTTCTAGGGTTCCAAGGCTTTTCCACAATGTTATGGCAGATGAGCTGGAGACCCTGTGGAAATTCACGCTCATAATTTATATATATTTATGTTAAGTGTTAGAATATATTAGATTCTGGAACAAAAAAATAATAAATGGCTTGCAATCACCATGCTAAACTATAATTGCATATTTAATCTTGTAATCTTACCAAACCGTGCTTGTTGACCTACATTAGCTCCCGGTCTAGGAATGCCTCGATTTTAAAATTCTCGTCCTCGATTTCAAATCCCTCCATGGCCTCGCCCCTATCACTGTAGCCTTCTCCAGCCCAACAACCCTCCGAGATCTCTGCGCTCCTCCAATTCTTGCCTGTTCTGCATCCCCGATTTTAATTGCTCCATCATTGGTGGCCGTGCCTTCAGCTGCCTAGGCCCTAAACTCTGGAATTACCTCCCTAAATCTCTCGGCCTCTCTACCTATCCCTCCTCCTTTAAGGCGCTCTTTAAAACCTACCTCTTTGATCAAGCTTTTGGTCACCTGTCTTAATATCCCCTTACGTGGCTCGGTGTCAAATTTTGTTGGATAATGCTCCTGTGAAGTGCCTTTGGACATTTTACTATGTTAATGGCGCTATATAAATGCAAGTTGTTGTTGTGTATACTTCTCTCCCCCCATATCTCAGAACACATTTTAACTATTGTATTTGCTCCGATCCTTTATATATCTGCTATGCTATTTCAATTCCCTCACATCCTCATTTATTTCTGATTTTGTTGCTATTCCCTCAGTTTCTCTCCTTGAACCATTATTAAGTCTGCATCCCTTTTGCTGACCGTGTCAAATCACCTATCCCATCTATCACTGCAGATGAATTCCCAAATGATACACAACT
Source organism: Heptranchias perlo (assembly GCF_035084215.1). Classification (NCBI taxonomy): domain Eukaryota; kingdom Metazoa; phylum Chordata; class Chondrichthyes; order Hexanchiformes; family Hexanchidae; genus Heptranchias; species Heptranchias perlo. The sequence continues at coordinate 104,634,087 of NC_090325.1, read as the reverse complement.
ACACATCAGAAAAACAGACCATTGTTTGAATGGAATGCCACACTGGTCCTGGCAGATGTGCAAGCTGATTTCATCATTGGATGCCCCCGGCATGGAGCGGCAATCACAGGGTGCACAAATGAGTTCAACAAAGATATCAGCTGGGGACCCACAGATTCAGCCCTATAATGTTAGTACAACTCATGGTCCTCACCAGACATGATAGACTCATCAACTGGTTGTTATGTGGTCAGATCCACTCATTATTTAAATGCTGTACCACAAAAGGACCACTGGGAATATCCTCTGTGCATGAAAATATCCATTCCCTCAACTGACTTTTTTTTTCAAATAAATGCTTCACTTGTTTCCACCAAGTCTTTTCAGGGTGAAGATAGATAAGTACAAAGAGCCAGACAAAAGAAGGAGAAACCTTTCTTATAATGTCTCCAGAATATATGACCACTATCAATTAAAGGATCTCTCATGAAGCCAGCATAAGGTGTCCTCTTGAGGTGCCCATTATGATAGCCTCTGGCATTTATTACATACACATTTTTGATGTAGATGGATCTTCATTTTTTTATTATCCATTCTGTTGAAATGCAACAACTCAAATCTTCTCAGTCTGCTTAAAGATTTATATGTCCTTCTTCTGACCCCCTTCGTTGGAAAGCCATCTGATAGCAGCCGAGCAGAATAACAAGCATGTAACACTTTTGCATCTGCAAATTTCAGACTGAGTTCTACTTTTCATAAGTGCATTGACACTATTTGACCTACTCTATTCTGATGTATGACTTGCTGTTTTAAACTGGGAAATAATTAATAATCAGTTATTTAAACAAATGATCAGCACACTCTAACATCAGTGCCTTACAGTTCTGGAGGAAGGTTGGAAAAGAATGACTTTGCACAGTATGACTGTTTCTTCCCGATGAACGAAGAAGCATAGAGTTAAAAAAAAGTCCAGAAACATTGGGGTAGGTCAGATTTTCAGACTAGGGCCTGGTTCCAAAAGATTCTACAAAGGGATCCCTAAAGGATCCAAGGTAAAAGACTTTAGGCCTAATTTTCAAATTAACAAATGGGTGGGTTGGGGGCGAGGTACATTGAAAATTGCCACTATTTCAGACCTCACCCCAAACCCGCCCATTTCTGGTTTCCACCGGGGCGGGCGATCAGCCCGCTCCCAGGAGGCGGGTCGGGCCTTAAAACCTTGCAAGGAGGCTTCAGGCCTCGATTTGATTGTGGCCTTCTGTTTTATGCCTCGTAAAAGGAGGCAAGAAGGCCCGAGACTAACAGATGGGTGCCTAGAAAAGCACAGCTTGTGGGCCCGGAGGAGCAGAAGCACTTCCCCCAAGCTCAACAAGCCTACCTGCACCGACCCCATCCCGATCCTCCCCTCTGACCCCCGACCCCGATCCTCCCACTCCGATCCCTGACCTCGATCCCCCCAGTCCGATCCCCCCGGCCCCGATTCTCCCCCCCAACTCCGATCCTCTGACCCCTGACCCTCCCCCTCAACGTTTGTGGACCCCCACAATGACCCCCGATGCTGACACCCACCCCGTGACTGACCCCTGATCCCATCCCCCATGATTCGCGACCCCGAGCCCACCTGTGCCCACCCGTGTCCACCTATACCCACCCATGCCCCCGTGCCCACCCATGCCCCTCGAACCCACCCATGCCCCCCTGTGCTCCCCCCCCCCCCGTCCATAAAAACAAAGACTTACCTGTAGACTTACCTGAAGACATTCTCTCCCTGGCTTGTCCCCTGTTCGACTGAGACCAATCTGTCAATCAGCCAGACAATCGGATGAGAAACCGAAGAAAAGAGACGTCCTTATGTCAAAATCGTAAGGATGTCCGGGAAACCCGTACTAATGGGTTTCCTGACCTCAATTTGACCCCCCTGCTCTCTTCCCGGTTCTGTTTCAAAATCAGCCCCATTATGCTTATTTTCAAAATTGAACTGTTTTTAAAAAAAATAGGAATTCAAACAGGAATGAAAAAAGGCAAGCTGTGTGTGCGTCTCAGCTTAATATCCTATCTAAAGTTTATATAGTGGGAAATTTTCATCTTTGCAACATGGGCAATAGCTGGCAGAGTGGATCTCCCATTCATTATAGACGTCACTCGATTTTCATCCTATTGAAATTGATGGGATGAAAGTAGAGCGTCTTCTCTTAACGGGTGGGCGAATTGCTCCACCAGATTATCACCCTGCGGCAAAGACGAAAGTTAATCCCATAATAATTCAAACATCAACAAAAGCTACAACAAATCTGTAATCAGTGCATATATAAATCACAGAGATGGCTTGGGTACATTCTAGGCACATTCCCACGAGGCAGAAAGGTAGGGCAGCTAAAGCCAGAGCTCCCTGAATGACAAAAGAGATAGTGAGTAAGATGAAACGGAAAAAAGGGGCGTATGACAGATGTCAGGTTGATAACACAAGTGAGAACCAGGCAGAATACAGAAAGTTCAGAGGGGAAGTGACAAAGGAAATAAGAGGGGCACAGAGAGAGTATGAGAATAGACTGGCAGCAAACATAAAAATGAATCCAAAAGTATTCTACAGACATGTAAACAGTAAACGGGTAGTAAGAGGAGGGGTGGGGCAAATTAGGGACCATAAAGGAGATCTACTCATGGAGGCAGAGGACATGGCTGAGGTACTAAATGAGTACCAAGGAAGAAAATGCTGCCACAGTCTCAGTAAAGGAGCATATAGTTGAGATACTGGATGGGCTAAAAATTGATAAAGAGGAGGTACTTGAAAGGCTAGCTGTACTTAAAGTAGATAAGTCACCCAGTCCAGATGGGATGCATCCTAGGTTGCTGAGGGAAGTAAGGGTGGAAATTGCAGAGGTACTGGCCATAATCCTCCAAACATCCGTAGATACGAGGGTGGTGCCAAAGGACTGGAGCATTGCAAATGTTACACCCTTGTTCAAAAAAGGGTGTATGGATAAACCCAGTAACTATAGGCCAGTCAGTTTAACCTCAGTGGTGGGGAAACTTTTAGAAACGATAATCCGGGACAGAATTAACAGTCACTTGGATGAGGGTGGATTGATTAGGGAAAGCCAGAACAGTTTTGTTTAGCTAACCTGATAGAGTTTTTTGATGAGGTAACAAAGAGGGTAGATGAAGGCAATGTGGTTGATGTGGTGTATATAGACTTTCAAAAGGCATTTGATAAAGTGCCGCACGGTAGGCTTATCATCAAGATTGCGGCCCATGAAATAAAGGGGATAGTAGCAACATGGATACAGAATTGGCTAAGGGACAGGAAACAGAGAGTAGTGGTGAACGGTTGCTTTTAGGACTGGAGTGAGGTGTGCAGTGGTGTTCCCCAGGAGTCAGGGCTGGGACCACTGCTTTTCTTGATATATATTAATGACTTGGACTTATGAGTACAGGGCAGAATTTCAAAATTTGCAGTTGACACAAAACTTGGAAGGGTAGTAAACTGTGAGGAGGATAGTAATAGACTTCAAGAGGACATAGATAGGCTGGTGGCATGGGCGGACACGTGGCAGATGAAATTTAACGCTGAAAAATGCAAAGTGATACATTTCGGTAGGAAGAACGAGGAGAGCTAATACAAACTAAAGGGCACAACTCTAAAAGGGGTACAGGAACAGACAGATCTGGGGGTATAGTGCACAAATCGTTGAAAGTGGCAGGGCAGATTGAGAAAGCTGTTAAAAAAACATGCAGGATCCTGGGCTTTATAAATAGAGGCATAGAGTACAAAAGTATGGAAGAGTCATGATGAACCTTTATAAAACACTGGTTCGGCCACATCTGGAGTATTTTGTCCAGTTCTGGGCACCGCACTTAAGGAAAGACGTGAAGGTCTTAGAGAGAGTGCAAAAGAGATTTACTAGAATGATTCCAGGGATGAGGGACTTTAGTTACATAGATAGAATGGAAAAGCTGGGGTTCTCCTTGGAACAGAGACGGTTGTGAGGAGATTTGATAGAGGTATTCAAAATAATGAAGGGACTAGACAGAGTAGATAGAGAGAAACTGTTCCCATTAGCGGAAGGGTCAAGAACCAGAGGACAGAGATCTAAGGTGATTGGCAAAAGAACCAAAGGTGACATGAGGAAAAACTTTTTTATACAGCAAGCGGTTAGGATCTGGCATGCATTGCCCCAGGGGGTAGTGCAGGCAGATTCAGTCATGGCCTTCAAAAGGGAATTGGATAAGTACTTGAAAGGAAAAATTTTGCAGGGCTATTGGGAAAGGGCGGGGGAGTGGGACTAGCTGGATTGCTCTTGCATAGAGCCGGCCTGGATTCGATGGGCCGAATGGCCTCCTTCCGTGCTGTAACCTTTCTATGATTCTATGATTCTACATACGCTCTGTTTCAAAAATGCTCAAAGTAAACTTTACCTAAATAAAGCATTTGAAATGTGTTCCCTAGCTTTTCTTTAAATAATTTTGAAAAACAACAAATAGGTTTTTTTAGAGACTGAGAGGAGCAGAATTTCGTCTTTAACATCTGGACAGAAAGCAGTGCCCTGGCTCAGCACAGAGAGGAAAATCGGATGGGAAGGATCACATGGTTGTAATGAAGCCCACCTGATTTTGCTTGGAAATCGTTATTTCCCAAGAAATAGTCAATCATTTTGCTCTCTGCACTGCACTCATGCAATGCTTTGTGCCCTGACACCAAAGACAAAGATCTACCTCAGCGAAGCATTGTACCATTTGACCAGCTAGTTGCTAGTGATGCATCCTGTAAAAATTTGCACACTGCACATGCTCAGGCTGCAGGATCTCCCTTCAGCTCACCACACTGAACAAAACATTCAAGCCCAGGCCAAAGATTTTTAGAAAGTCTGAGGCCTTCAAGTAAAAATGTTAATAAAGATATTAAAAGACACAAATGGCAATTCAATAGATAAATTTAATCATGTTACTGTTTAATATTTTATTTTGTTTATAATTTTATTTTGGATATTAGACATCTACGTTGCTGAGGTAAAAAAAATCTGTGGACAAGGAGAAGAGGTTCTCATGACTAATCCTGATGGGGACCCTAAATTCCTATGGCCTTAGATATAGGAGGTCATTTTGTGAGTACAACCAGCGATGAGGAACCTTAGCTGCCACTAGCACGAATTGGAATATTGTGTGCAGCGTTTTAATCATTTTGGCACTTTTTATTGCTTTTCATAGAGTAGGTACTCAAAAGATTATACCAAGTCAAATTGGCTTAATAATTAAAACCACATGATTATATTTTGTCTCCTCTTGCACTCACTGGAATTCACACATTAATCTTGTTAAGTAAAAATTAAAGCCAGCAGAACTATGGAATTCCTCAGACTTTCTGTCGCTGCGCTGCCGTAAATTAGTGGGAAATGTGGTGGAAACCCGATTTATGTGGATAAACAATATTTCCGCCACACTTCCCATTAAGTTATGGCAGCGCAGTGACAGAAAGTCTGAGGAAATTCAGGGCTTATAATTCCACTAGGTTTTAGGCAGCTCTATAAATATCTTGTGCAACGTGAAGCAGCAACTATGATTATTTGAGTTTTTATTGCCACAAAACCATTTCAGCTTGTTCCTTATAAAGTGAAATTGATGTTGTGCTCTTGTATGGATTTTTAAAAAGCACTTGCCTACAAATGAATGGAAAATAAATAGTCTATTACAGTGTGCTGTAATGCATCTTATTTATGACTAATTGCTGTTAGCCTATAATACGTCATATAATCTAATTAAATTGACATTAAAAAACACATAATAAGCTTATGTGTTTGTATTATTGTAAGCATAATAGGCCTTCAGATTCCACGGAGATAGGATTTGTTTGCTTTTTTCTGGCAGAAAAAAAACAATCTTTCAATTTAATTTCACTCAAATAACACAACCATTGACAGGAATAGATACAACACCCACACATAGATAATTAGATTAAATTTGTTTAACTACTCCTGTTCTGTTTTAAAGCTAAAATACAAGGGCAATAATTGTAAGGTTCTGCTGCTGTATGGATCCTTGCTAGACATGAGTGCTATGTACAAAATTGGGGTTCCAATGTTGAAGCTGTAACTTCAACTTGTGCTTGCTTCGAGGAAAGCTCTGAACAGTCAGTGGAGCCTTTCAATTTCTACCCTATGGATTACTGCTCTGATGCTTTAACATTTGTGCTAAAATGGGACTGGGGTAAAGCAGTGAAGACATTCAACTTATACTACTAAGTGGTTACTGACACTTTGTTGGAGTGTTTTTGGACAGATATAGTTCCTAAAACAACCTGCTGTGAAAACTCGATTTCTACAACTGTCATGTTGGCTGTCAGGAAAATTGGCACGACAGCAGATGTGAAAAGACTGTGCTGCAAACCATTGCAATAGAGCTTATATGGATCCTTTTCACTTTGCACAGACATGACCACTGGCATGATGATGTCATAATTTCTATCATTCCTAAAATTCTCCTAGGACCTTTAAAGTTACCTTGTAAAACTTGAAGGTCACATTTTACATGATATGTTTAAAAATACCGAGAAACCCAATTGGTGGGCGGGGCCATGTTCTTAACAGGACAGTCCTTCTTCATTAAAATTCCCCTGTGAGTGGCATTCTTCCATTTTTGTATCCATTAGCCATGTTGGGCAGAGAGATGAGACACAGGAACCAGTTTGGTCATTTTACAGTGTAACAACAACTAAACAAACATTTTCTTAACAAGTCAGCTTATTGTTTCATCATTCCTAGTAAAGTCAAAGCAACCAGTCTAAGACTAAAAAATACTAAAGAGAAGTGTGTTAGAACCATAGAATCATAGAAAAGATACAGCACAGAAGGGGGCCATTCGGCCCATTGTGTCTGCGCCGGCTTGAAGAACAACCAGGTACCCATTCTAATCCCACCTTCCAGCATCCGGTCCGTAGCCCTGCAGCCAACAGCACTTTAGGTGCAGGTCCAGGTACTTTTTAAAGGAGTTGAGGGTCCCTGCCTCTACCACCAATTCGGGCAGCGAATTCCATACACCCACCACCCTCTGAGTAAAATGTTTTTCCTCATGTCCCCTCTAATCCTTCCGCCAATCAGCGTAAATTTATGAGCTCTTGTTCTTGAACTCTCTGCTAGGGAAAAAGGTACTTCCTGTCTACTCTATCTGGGCTCCTCATAACTTTGTACACCTCAATCAAATCCCTCCTCAGCCTCCTCTGCTCCAAGGAAAACAACCCCAGCCTATCCAGTCTCTCCTCGTAGCTGCAATTTTCAAGCCCTGGCAACATTCTTGTAAATCTTCTCTGCACTCTCCAGAGCAATTACGTCCTTCCTGTAATGTGGTGACCAGAACTGCGCACAATACTCCAACTGTAGCCTTACCAGCGTTTTATACAGTTCCATCATTACATCCCTGCTTTTGTATTCTATACCTTGGCTAATAACAGAAAACATTCCGTATGCCTTCTTCACAACCTTATCTACCTGTTCTGCCACCTTCAGGGACCCGTGCACATGCACTCCAAGATCTCTCACTTCCTCTACCCCTCTCAATATATTCCCGTTTACTGCGTATTCCCTTTTACTGTTTTCCCTCCCTAAGTGCATTACCTCACACTTCCCTGGGTTGAACTCCATTTGCCACTTTTCCGCCCACTCCACCAACCCATTGATATCTTCTTGGAGTCTACAGCTATCCTTTTCACTATCAACTACACGGCCAATTTTTGTGTCGTCTGCAAATTTGCCAATCATACCCCCTACATTCAAGTCCAAATCATTAATATATACCATAAACAGCAAGGGATCCAACACTGAGCCCTGTGACACACCACTGGAAACGGATTTCCATTCGCAAAGACATCCATCGACTTTTACCCTTTGTTTCCTGTTACTGAGCCAATTTTGGATCCAATTCGCCACATTTCCCTGTATCCCATGGGCTTTTACCTTTCTGACCAGTCTGCCATGTGGGACCTTGTCAAATGCCTTTCTAAAATCCATGTGGACAATATTCACTGCACTACCCTCATCAATCCTCCTTGTCACTTCCTCAAAGAATTTAATCAGATTTGTAAGGCATGACCTTCCCTGAACAAATCCATGCTGACTATCCCTGATTAAACCATGCCGTTCCAAGTGACAGTTTATCCTATCTCTCAGTATTGATTCTAATAGTTTGACCACCACCGAGGTAAGACTGACCGGCCTATAATTGTTTGCCTTTCCCTTGTACCCTTTTTAAACAATGATACTATGTTTGCAGTTTTCCAGTCCTTCGGTACCTCCCCTGTATCTAGTGAGGATTGGAAAATGATCCTCAGAGCATCCGCTATTTCCTCCCTGGCTTCCTTCAATAGCCTAGGAAACAATCCATCCAGCCCTGGTGACTTATCAACTTTCAAGGATTCCAGTCCGTCTAGTACTTCCTCTCTCGTAATGTTTACCTTATCCAATATTTCATACCTCTCCTCTTTAACTACTACGTCTGGATCATCCCTTTCCTTTGTGAATACGGAGACAAAATATTTATTTGAAACCCTACCCACATCCTCTGCTTCTACACACAAGTTACCCTTATCATCCCTGATAGGTCCCACCTTTTGCTTAGCTATCCTCTTGTTCTTAATGTACTGATAAAACATCTTTGGGTTTTCTTTAATCTTACTAGCTAATATCTTTTCATGCCCTCTCTTTGCTTTCCTTATTTCCTTTTTTACGTCATCCCTGCACTTTCTATACTCCTCTAGGCTTTCTGCAGTATTTTGTTTTCTGTGACAATCATAAGATTTCTTTTTCTGCTTTATCTTTCCCCTAATACTTCTAGTCAACCAGGGGGCTCTAAATTTTGCAGTGCCACCCTTTTTCTTTGAGGGGACGTGTCTGCATTGTACCCGTAGAATTTCACTTTTTAGTGCCTCCCACTGGCTTGTCACTGATTTCTCCTCAAGTAGTTGTGTCCATTCCACTTGTGCTAAATTTCTGTAAAATTTGCCTTCCCCCAATTTAAAACGTTTACTCCTGATTTAACTCTGTCCTTTTCTATAATAATGCTAAAACTAACTGAAATGTGGTCACTATCCCCAATATGGTCACCCACTGTCACTTCACCCACCTGCCCATCTTCCCAGGACTAAATCTCGAATTGTATCCCCTCTTGTTGGGCTTGTCACGTACTGGCTAAAAAAGTTCTCCTGGACACCGATCAAGAATTTTGCGCCCTCTGTGCCCCTCACACTGTTTGAATCCCAGTTGATGTTAGGGTAGTTGAAGTCCCCTACTATTATTGCCCTCTTATTTTCGCACTCAGAAATTTGCATACATATTTGTTCTTCTATCTCCCTTTCACTATTCGGGGGTCTATAGTGCACTTCTAGTAGTGTGGCCGCCCCTTTTTTATTTCTTAACTCAACCCATACGGCCTTGATTGATGATCCATTTAGCATATCATCCCTTCTCACAACTGTAATTGATTCTTTAACCAACGATGCTACCCCCCCTCCTTTTTTATCACCCACTCTATCCTGCCTGAAAACTCTATATCCAGGGATATTGAGCTGCCAATTATCCCCCTCTTTAAGCCAAGTTTCCGTTATAGCAATGATATAGGAACATAGGAAGGAACATAGGAACAGGAGTAGGCCATTCAGCCCCTCGTGCCTGCTCCGCCATTTGATATCATGCTGTTGTTTTTTGCTGTGATGAGATCCGTGAAGACCAAGGTATAGTTTTTCTTTCTCCTACAGCATACTTCTTAACTACTCTACGTGTATAGTGTTATTGTTAGGAGTCTCTCCTTTATATTACTTGTCTTTCTCAGGACGTTTTTCCAGACTGCTTCCTGTAGTTCTGTTGCAAGGAAGTCCCAAGCATCTTTGCAGCAGTGATCCGATTGGAATATTAATAATAATTAATAATAATCACAATTGGCCATGATGCACCATTGTTGCATAAGACTGTAACAGGTCATAATGAAGCAATCAAACATTGCTTTGTTCCTTTTTTTTTGTAAGACCATCAATTTATGACTGCAACAAAGTGATATTGGTTTCTTGCACTCAGCATGATTTTAGACTTGCAAATAGTTTAGAAAGTAACTTTCCATTTGATTTCCAGCTGTACTTTACATGATGTGCTCCAAAATGCTTAGAAAATTGCTTGGTGGAAAGTTTTCCATTTCTAAAATTCCACTGTAAGTGGTATTCTCCCATTTGTTTGCACACAGCCCAAGTTGGGAAGACAGATGTAACTCGGGAGCAGTTTAGGCATTTTACACTGGAACAACAATTGACATTTATAGCAGTGCTTTTGCTTGAATCCCAATCATAGATTCATGGAAAGTTACGGCACAGAGGAGGCCATTCAGCCCATCATGTCCGTGCCGGCCGAAAACGAGCTATCCAGCTTAACCCCACTTTCCAGCACTTGGTCTGTAGCCCTGTAGTTTACGGCACTTCAAGTACACATCCAAGTATTTTTTAAATGAGTTGAGGGTTTCTGCCTCTACCACCCTTTTGGGCAGTGGGTTCCAGACCCCCACCACCCTCTAGGTGATAAAAGTTCTCCTCAGCTCCTGTCTAATCCTCCTGCCAATTACTTTAAATATATGCCCCCTGGTCACTGACCTCTCTGCTAAGGGAAATAGGTCCTCCCTATCCAGTCCTGTCGTAATTTTATATTCCTCAATTAAATCTCCCCTCAGCCTCCTTTGTTCCAAAGAAAACAACCCCAGCCTATCCAATCTTTTCTCATAGCTAAAATTCTCCAGCCTTGGCAACATCCTCGTAAATCTTCTCTGTACCCTCTCTAGTGCAATCACATCTTTCCTGTAATGTGGTGACCAGAACAATATGCAGTACTCATGCTGTGGCCTAACCAATGTTTTATACGGTTCCAGCATAACTTCCCTGCTCTTATATTCTGTGCCTCGGGTAATAGTCCCTTTCATCTTCGAGGACTAGATTCCTGGTATGGAGAAGTCAGAGGAACACTTGCTGCAATGCTGTAGCAGGTTGTATTTTAAGTACACCGAATCATCAGTAAATTTGTTTCTTTTTACAATTTACTTATTTTGTTGAATTCTTGTGCTTACCAAGATGAGGGACATAACTGCTGAAGAATTCACTAGATTCTGGAAAGGTCCCAGCAGATTGGAAAACCGCAAACGTAACACCCCTATTCAAGAAGGGAGTGAGACAGAAAGCAGGTAACTATAGACCAGTTAGCCTAACATCTGTCATTGGGAAAATGCTAGAATCCATTATTAAGGAAGTAGCAGCAGGACATTCGGAGACTCATAATACAACCAAGGAGAGTCAACATGGTTTTATGAAGGGGAAATCATGTCTGACAAATTTATTAGAGTTCTTTGAGGAAGTAACGGGCAGGGTGGATGAAGGGGAACCAATGGATGCAGTATATTTGGATTTCCAAAAGGCATTCGATAAGGTGCCACATAAAAGATTACTGCATGAGATAAGAGCTCATGGTGTTGGGGGTAATATACTGACATGGATAGAGGATTGGCTAACTAACAGAAAACAAAGAGTCGGGATAAAAGGGTCATTTTCAAAATGGCAATCTGTAACTAGTGGGGTGTCGCAGGGATCAGCACTGGGGCCTCAACTATTTACAGTATATATCAATTACTTGGATGAAGGAACAGAGTGTCTTGTGGCCAAATTTGCTGATGATACAAAGATAGGTGGAAAAGCAAGTTGCGATGAGGACACAAAGTGTCTGCAAAGGGATACTGACAGGTTATGCAAATGGGCAAAAATTTGGCAGATGGAATATAATGTGGGAAAATGTGAAGTCATCCACTTTGGGAGGAAAAATAAAAAAGCAAAATATGATTTGAATGGAGAAATACTACAAAATGCTGCGGTACAGAGGGATCTGGGTGTCCTCGTACATGAAACACAAAAAGTCAACATACAGGTGCAGCAGGTAATCCGGAAGGCAAACGGAATATTGGCCTTTATTTCTCGGCTGGTGCAGGTCCGTTGATTCTGTTGATTGCAGCCGGCGATATCCCTTTAAGGTGAAGCTGACAGATTGCCTGCAAACCAGGAAGAGCAAGTTCTGGATTTTTGCGTTTGTCTGCGCATGTGCAAACGCTGGAACTTGCTCTTTCATTTTGCCACTAACAACGGTGAGCACTATTGAGCTCACAGTTCTTTTTAAAGCAATTTCCCGCCCAATATAAATTCAAAAATCCAGCTGGGCCAAAACAGTCAAAATCCAATTTGCTAAACACCTTCATTTTTCAAATAAGCAGGATAGGAGGTCGTCTACACCTGAATTGTTAACTCATCTGTTCTCTCCACAGATGCTGACAGGTTAGCTGAGTATTTCCAGCATTTTCTGTTTTTGTTTCCGATTTCCAGCATCTGCAGTTTTCTGCTTCATGTTCAGGAGTTACGTGCACTTCATTGTGGGTTTTCCATTTGAAGTTGACGGGTTACATGCTGTGTCCTCAATTTGACATGCTGCTTCTATTCATTTCTACTGAAGCACCAACACCCTGTCATTTTAGCACTTGTAGATCTGCTTCAGGCTGCCTGCCTGTTGGTTATTAATTAATTATGTCATTTTGGAATCAAAACTCACAATAGAAGACACAGGAAAACAAAACTGCATTTAGGCACAGGTTTTTCTTACTTTTAAGCATTAAGTTCTTCATTTAATGATATTACCTTTAACAATCACATCTAAACAGCACACAGTTTTTACCAAGAAACTGTCTGGCATCTTACCAGGACTTCATACTGCAGAGAGAAAGAGATGACATGGCATCTGTTCTTGTTACATCGAATTTCATCAAAACTATAGCAAAGAAACAGGCCATTCGGCCCATCTGGTCCATGCCGGCATTTATGCTCCACACAAGCCTCCTCCCTCACTACTTCATCTAACTCTATCAGCTTACCCTTCCAATCCTTTCTCCCTCATATGCTTATCTAGCTTTCCCTTAAGTGTGTCTGTGCTGTTTGCCTCAACTACTCCTTGTGGTAGCACATTCTGAATGATCCATAGAGTTATACAGCACGGATAGAGGCCCTTCGGCCTATCGTGATCCAATATCACTGGAGCTGATTTTAAGCTGGAAATGGGGTGGTATGGAGATAAAATAGCTGTGGTGAGCTTACCGCCCTGTTCCCGCTCCAATGCCATATTTTCTAGAGCCTTCCACTGGGACGCCCAGACGCACGCCTGAATCAGGTTGGAGCGTCATTACTGTATCTAAATGGGGGGCATATGACGTACATAGGACCCCGATGCACTTTCAAGGGACAACTAAGCAGAGTGCGCGACACGCTCACTCTGGCCAGTTGTACCAGGCAGTAAAGAAGAAGAGACCCCAAAAAGGTAAGTGAAAAATTATTTTTATGGGGCCAGGAGGAGCAGGAGTGCTCCTTCAGGCTCCACCACAATAACATGGCCACTGCCGCCCTGAGCTCCCTCCACGATTGTCCCCCGTCCCTCCACCCACCCCAAATCTATCTTCCTGCTTTGTGCCGGCCTGAAGCCAGCAAGCAGCAGCGGGACACCCATTTTAAAGTGTACAGGTCACTGGCAGCATTGCAATGAGGCCCTACTCTTGAAATGGACCGGGCCTCCAGCCGACAGATTCCGGCGGCCGGCCTAGATAATTTTTGGGGGGCCTGGAGGAACACACTTGCTCCTCCAGGCCCCACAAAAATAATTTCAAACTTACCTTTGCTGGAGCTGTTTGGTTCGATCACCCATTAAACTGAGTGTGCATGGAGCAACCTAAAATTGCAATCAGCTTCCTAGGAACCCGATTTGCATATTAAAAAGTGCCTACCACCTGAAATAGGCAGGTACTTTGGGGGTCCAGCAGTATGCCCGTTTTAAAATAGCACCCTGCCGCATCGTCAGGGATAATGGGCTGGTACGGCTGCCAACCCCATTTTGAGGCCATTACTCACCAGGTGAAACAAGTTAAAATCACCCCGTGTCCCTTAAATGTAACTAGGAAGATGAAGGGAAGAAACAAACGTTGTAGTGAAGTAAGAATCCCTTTCTCAATTGATTTGGAGTTAAAAATGTTTGTAAATATTCTCCAAAATATATTAATATTTTAATGTTTTGTTGTGTTTGTCCTGGCTTTAATCCAAATAATTTTGGGTTAGTTTTTTACGCCCACACTATTTGTCTTGCTTGCCAGGATGGAACAATCTAGCCTGCAGATGTTTCGCTCAGATTCAGTCAATATACTCGAAAGTCAACCTAACAGTAGAGTGGCAAGGGATTGATTCTCCCTCCCCTTGCTGTCCATGACAGCTCATCCAATGCTGCTGGACTGACCTTCTAAAGGAAGTCTTGAATGTGAATCCCTTCAGTGAATCAGTTTTCTCATCACAGTTACAACTCTTTGACATGATAGCAGGTGACACTGCATTTTGGCAATTTTATCACTTGTCATTCGAACTAGGGGAAGGATAGAAAATAAGGGGGAAAAGTTAAAATAAAAACTATAATCTGCTTGTAAATTAGTTGCACCGGAATGTGAAGTGTAAAAACTAATTGCAAATATTCGTCAAATTGCTCTTAGTTAACATTGTAATGGCCTCATACAATGAAGTGCAACTATTCATGACTCCTTTTGTTCCATTGATTAGCCAAACAATGAAAATGTACCATAAGTGCTTTTGAACTACCACTTAGCATCACTATTCAACATTCTGTTCCATTTAACAGTCAATCAATACTTAATGCTTTGAACAGCTATTTTAAAACACTTGCACATAACCAAAACTCACACAAGTAATGAATAAAATTCTTAAAGTAGAAACCAAAACATAGAATCATAGAAATTTATGGCACAGAAGGAGGCCATTTGGCCCATCGTGTCCATGCCCCGGAACTGATGGACCCCGATTTTAACTACAGGCAGGTTTTGGAAACTCACCCATGTTATGTTGGTTAATCTCTGAGGTTGGGGTGGTAACGTAATGGCTGCTTTTATTTCAGATTCTCTTTTCCTGTCCTGTCAATCAGGCTGGCCTGTCGGGTAGGAAACCGACAAAAAAAAAGTACTCCGAATGCTGGAAATCTCAAATAGAAAATATGAAATATATCTTATGTTGAACAACTTCTCCTTTGACTCCACTCACTTGCTCCAAATAAAAGATCTCGCTATGGGAACCTGTATGGATCCCAGCTATGCCTGCCTTTTTGTGGGATACGTGGAACATTCCTTGTTCCAGTCCTGCTCAGATCCCCTCCCTCACCTCTTTTTAGGTACATTGATGACTGTGTCAGTGCCGTTTCCTGCTCTCACCCCGAACTGGTAAATTGCATCAACTTTGCTTCCAATTTGCACCATTCCCTAGCCTTTACATGGTCCATCACCGACTCTTCCCTTCCTCGACTTCTCTATCTCCATTTCTGGGGATAGGCTGTCAACCAATATCTATTATAAGCCCACTGACTCCCACAGCTACCTTGATTACACGTCCTCCCACCCCGCTTCCTGTAAGGACTCTATTCCCTTCTCTCAGTTTCTCTGTCTCTGTCGCATCTGTTCTGACGAAACCACCTTCCACACCAGTGCTTCTGATGTCTTCCTTTTTCCTCAACCGAGCATTCCCCTCCACTGTAGTTGACGGGGCCCTCGACCATGTTCGTCCTGTTTCCCGCACTTCTGCACTCACCCCTTCCCTTCTCTCCCAGAACCACAATAGGATCCCCCTTGTCCTCACCTTCCACCCAACCAGCCTCCACATTCAACGTATCATCCTCCGCCATTTCCGCCACCTCCAGCTTGATCCCACCACCAAACACACCTTCCCCTCCCCTCCCCTCCCCTTTCAGAATTTCGAAGGGACCGCTCCCTCTGCGGCACCCTAGTCCACTCTTCCATTACCCCCAACATCCACTCTCCTCCCCACAACACTTTCCCATGCGAACGCAGGAGATGCAACACCTGCCCCTTCACCTCCTCCCTTCCCACTGTCCAGGGCCCCAAACACTTTTGCTTGTTTACTTGTACTTCTTTCAATTTAGTATACTGTATTCGCTGCTCACAATGCGATCTCCTCTACATTGGGGAGACCGACACTTTGCTGAACACCTCCACTCAGTCTGCAAGCTTAACCCTGACCTGCCGATCGCTTGCCATTTTAATTCCCCTTCCCACTCCTACTCGGACCTCTTTGTCCTCGGCCTCCTACACTGTTTCAATGAAGCTCAACGTAAGCTTGAGGAACAGCGCCTCATCTTTCATTTAGGCACTTTTCAACCTTCTGGACTCAACATTGATTTCAATAACTTCAAATCACTGCTCCATTTTTTCGGTCAGCAAGTGCTGGTAATGGTTCTGATGTTGCCATTTACAGCTCCTCTAGACCCATCTTTTGTTTCTTAACTTGTCCCATTACCACCTTCCTTGCCTTGCACCATCATCGCTTTTGTCATTTAATCACTCGTGTCCTCTACCCGATCACAGACCTTCCCTTTTGATGTTTCCTCCTCTCCCCTCCCTCCCCACCTTTCCCTTGCTCTGTACTTGCTCAAAAATTTTAACTCTTTTAACATCTTCCAGTTCTGACGAAAGGTCTTCGACCTGAAACGTTTCTTTCTTCACAGATGCTGCCTGACTTGCTGAGTATTTCCAGCATTTTCTGTTTTTATTTTTTAAAAAAGACGTTCTTACATCAAAATCATAAGGGTGTCTGGAAAACCCGTACTTCCGGGTTTCCCGTCAGGAAACCCCCCCCCCCCGCCCCCCGCCACCGCCGTCTTCCTGACTCCGTGTTAAAATTTGGACCCATGTATACTATGATCACTTTGACGTTCTCTTAATATCTAAAACATTAGGTGAAGTTTACTGCATACACCTATAATCTGCTTAGAAACATAGAAACACAGAAAATAGAACGAGGAGTAGGCCATTTGGCCCTTCGAGCCTGCTCCGCCATTCAATATGATCATGGCTGATCCTCTATCTCAATACCATATTCCCACTCTCTCCCCATGCCCCTTGATGCCTTTTGTGTCTAGAAATCTATCTAGCTCCTTCTTAAATATATTCAATGACTTGGCCTCCACAGCCTTCTGTGGTAGAGAATTCCACAGGTTCACCACCCTCTGAGTGAAGAAACTTCTCCTCATCTCAGTCCTAAATGTCCTACCCTGTATCCTGAGACCGTGACCCCCTCATTCTGGACCTCCCAGCCAGGGGAAACATCCTTCCTGTATCTAGTCTGTCTAGCCCTGTCAGAATTTTATACGTTTCAATAAGATCCCCTGTCATTCTTCTAAACTCGAGTGAATACAGGTCGAGTCGACCCAATCTCACCTCATATGATAGTCCTGCCATCCCAGGATTCAGTCTGGTGAACCTTCGCTGCACTCCCTCTATGGCAAGTATATCCTTCCTTAGGTAAGGAGACCAAAACTGCACACAATACTCCAGATGTGGTCTCACCAAGGCCCTGTATAACTGCATTAAGACATCCTTGCTCCTGTACTCAAATCCTCTTGCAATGAAGGCCAACATATCATTTGCCTTCCTAACTGCTTGCTGCACCTGCATGTTTGCTTTCAGTGACTGGTGTACAAGGACACCCAGGTCCCTTTGTACATCAACATTTCCCAATGTATCACTATTTAAATAATACTCTGCCATCCTGTTTTTCCTTCCGAAGTGGATAACTTCACATTTATCCACATTATACTGCATCTGCCATGTATTTGCCCACTCACTCAACTTGTCTAAATCACCTTGAAGCCTCTTTACATCCTCTTCACAACTCACAATCCCACCTAGATTTGTGTCGTCAGCAAACTTGGAAATATTACATTTGGTTCCCTCATCCAAATCATTGATATATATTGTGAATAGCTGGGGCCCAAGCACTGATCCCTGCGGTACCCCACTAGTCACTGCCTGGCACCCTGAAAAAGACCCATTTATTCCTACTCTCTATTTCCTGTTTGTTAACCAATTTTCAATCCATGCCAGTATATTACCACCAATTCCATGTGCTTTAATTTTGCGCACTAACTCTTATGTGGGACTTTATCAAAGGCCTTTTGAAAATCCAAATAAACCACATCCACTGGTTCTCCCTTACTATTCTACCAGTTACATTCTCAAAAACATCCAGTAGGTTTGCCAAACATGATTTCCCTTTCATAAATCCATGTTGACTTTGTCTAATGCCGTTGATATTTTCTAAGTGTCCTGTTTTCACATCCTTTAGAATAGACTCTAGCATTTTCCCTACTACTGATGTTAGGCAAACCGGTCTACAGTTCCCTGTTTTCTCTCTTCCTCCTTTTTTAAATAGTGGGGTTACATTTGCTACCCTCCAATTTGCAGGAACTGTTCCATAATCTATAGAATTTTCAAAGATGACAACTAATGTATCCACTATTTCCATAGCTACCTCTTTTAGTACTCTGGGATGCAGATTATCAGGCCCTGGGGATTTATCGGCTTTTAGTCCCATTAATTTCTCCAGCACTATTTTTTTACGAATACTAATTTCCTTTAATTCCTCCTTCTCACTAGTCCCTTGGTTCCCTAGCATTTCTGGGAAGTTATTTGTGTTCTCTTCCGTGAAGGCAGAACCAAAGTATATGTTTAATTGCTCTGCCATTTTCTTGTTCCCCATTATAAATTCTCCCATTTCTGACTGTAAGGGACCTACATTTGTCTTCACTAATCTTTTTCTTTTTACATATTTGTAGAAGCTTTTACAGTCCACTTTTATGTTCCTTGCAAGTTTACTCTCATACTCTATTTATCCCCTTTTAATCAATCTCTTGGTTCTTTATTGCTGAATTCTAAACTGCTCCCAATCCTCAGGCTTGCTACTTTTTCTGGCAACTATATATAACTCCTCTTTGGATCTAATACTATCCTTAATTTCTTTTGTTAGCCATGGTTGGGCCGCTTTTCCTTTTGTGTTTTTGCGCCAGAAAGGAATGTATAATTGTTGCAATTCATGCATTCGTTCCTTAAATGTTAGCCATTGCCTATCCACCGTCATGCCTTTTAATGAAGTTTCCCAATCTATCATAGTCAACTCATTCCTCATACCTTCGTAGTTTCCTTTGTTTAGATTCAGGACCCTAGTTTCGGATTGGACGACTTCACTTTCCATCTTAATGACGAATTCTATCATGTTATGGTCACTCTTCCCTAAAGGACCCCGCACAACAAGATTATTAATTAAATCCTTCTAATTGCACAATACCCAACCTAGGATAGCCTGTTCCCTGGTTGGCTCCTCAACGTACTGATCTAAAAAAAAATCTCATACACACTCCAGGAATTCATCCTCCACAGGATTATTGCTAATTTGGTTTGGCCAGTCTATATGTAGATTAAAGTCACCCATGATTACTGTAGTACCCTTGTTACATGCATCTCTAATTTCCTGTTTGATGCCACCCCCTACATTACCACTACTATTTGGAGGCCTATGGACAACTCCCACCAATGTTTTCTGCTCCTTGGTGCTTCTTAACTCCACCCAGACTGATTCTACATCTTGATTTTCTGAGCCAATATCCTTTCTCACTATTGCTCTGATTTCATTCTTTACTAACAACGCCACCCCCACCTCCTTTTCATTTTTGCCTGTCCTTCCTAAATATCAAATACCCTTGGATATTCAGCTCCCAGCCTTGGTCACCCTGCAACCATGGGCTCGATGTTACCAGGGCTGCGGGTTCGCGGCGGGGGGGCTATTGGGCGCGTGGGTAATACGCCCGGTGAAATCAGTCTGCCCCGCGCGCGATCGCAGCCTAATTGGATCCACTTACCTGGTCTTCCGGGGTCCCCACTGCTGATCTGCGTGTCGGGCGGACTGCGCATGCACAGTAAGCTCTGTCAGCTGCAGGAGCTCTATTTAAAGGGGCAGTCCTCCACTGACAGATGCTGCAACAAATAGCAAAAATTACAGCATGGAGCAGCCCAGGGGGAAGGCTGCTCCCAGTTTAATGATGCCTCACTCCAGGTATCATTAGATGGGGTGAGGAGCAGGGGGAGGACAGAGATCTTCCCCCCGGCGGGCGGGAGGAAGTGGCCTGCTTCTGCCACCAGGAAGGCCTGGCTCGAGGTGGCAGAGGAGGTCACCTGCACCACCAACATATCGTGCACCTGCATACAGTGCAGGAGGCGCTGCAATGACCTAAGTAGGTCAGCCAAAGTGAGTACACTTACTCATTCCCCTACACTCCAACTGCCACATCACCGCCCCCACCCCACATCTCCTTCTGCACTTCCAACACTACTCTGTCACATCACCCCTCATACCTACTCAAACCTCATCCTCATCTTATCTGCACTTACTCACCTCACCAGTACTCATCCCGCCACTACCACTCAACCCAATCCTCATACAATCTCATGGCTCTATCTCATACTCACCCTCTCGTGCATCTCTTTCACAGTTGGCCTCACTCAACCTGCCACTACCTGTGCTGCAGCCACAGGGCATGCATCACATATGTGCAGTAGGCAGCATAAGGCAAAGTTGTCGTGAGCATGAAGGGGATGCACAAGGGTGTTTGAGGGTTTGTCATGGTTTTGACTTATATTGAATTTCTGACCAACTCACATTACATATTATATTGGCACCACTACTGCCACGTCTTTGCGAATCTTGTCTGGTTTGTGCAATAATGCCCTTTCCTGAGGATCACAATGAAGACCCACAACTGATGACACCCATTGTGTCACTGCAGCGTGGGTGTAGGTGTATTTGCAGGGCTCTTTTGTGCAGACGACTGAGAGATGTTGACGATGTCCCCGGTGGCACCCTGGAAGGATGCGGAGGAGAAGTTGTTGAGGGCAGTGGTGACTTTGACAATGACAGGTAAGAAGATGGTGCTCGGGCCAACCGGGAGCAGTTCGGCATGAAGGAGGCTGCAGATGTCTACGACTACATGTCGAATGACTCTGAGCCTCCGTGTGCACTGCTGCTCAGAGAGGTCCAGGAAGCTGAGCCTCGGTCTATGGACCCTGTGGCGAGGTTAGTGCCCTCTGCGACGCATCTCTCTCTGCGGTTGCCCTCCCTCCTGCTGTGCAGGTGGATGTGTCACAGCACTGTGTTGTGGAGCTCCATGTGTGAGAGGTGGACGGCGCGGCCGGTGAGGCTGTTTGCCCTCCGAGGAGGTCATGACTGCAGCTACGGCGGCCCCCATCCAGAAGATGTACATCTGAGGGGGTCCGCAAGGTAGGTACATGTGTCTGGACCCCGGAGTAAGTGTGCAAGTTGGTGAATTTTCTTGTCAGGAGGAGGGTGGTGGAGGCCAAACTTTGTCCCAAGTGACAGAGTGGCCTCCTGCAATGCAGAGGGTCTCCCCCCCCACCTGTCAAATGGACCTTTGCAGCTGCCACAGGCTGACATCTGCAACACGTCCATTTGAACTGGGAGTGTTTCCCCCAGTATGGGAAACAGTCCCAGTTGTCTCTAAAATCCCACCCCTCCTCACATATTCCGTTAATCAGGTCAGTTAATGACCTGTAATAGCACAATAAATACTTTCAAGTGGCACCCCGCCGGCTTTTATTGCCTGCGGGAGTCCCACATGTGGGGGCTGCGTGCGCACGTCAGCGCGTCTGTGGGGAACCCGGAAGTGGGCGGGTTGGAGCCGGGCTCCCGATCCGCTCCGGGATTCCCCAATTTTTGGAGCCCCCCCGCCAGGAACGCACCCGATAGCGGGTGCTAAAATGAAGCCCCATGTCTCTGTAATTGCAATTATATCTCATCTGTTTACATCTATTTGCACCGTTAATTCATCTACCTTATTACGAATGCTTCGTGCATTCAGATACAGTGCCTTAAGATTTGTCTTTTTAACATTTTTAGACATCTTAACATTTTTTGTACTGTGGCTCTATTTGTCTTATTACCATTTTTTCTTACCCGGACCCTATTTGTTAGTGCACTCTTTTGTTTGTATGCTCTGTCCCTTCCTGACACAATTTTGTAGATTAGTTGCACCGGAATGTGAAGTGTAATAACTAATTGCAAATATTAGTCAAATTGCTCTTAGTTAACATTGTAATGGCCTCATACAATGAAGTGCAACTATTCATGGCTCCTTTTGTTCCATTGATTAGTCAAACAATGAAAATGTACCATAAGTGCTTTTGAACTACCGCTTAGCATCACTATTCAACATTCTGATCCATTTAACAATCAAATCAATACTTAATGCTTTGAATAGCTATTTTAAAACACTTGCATATAACCAAAACTCACATAAGTAATGAATAAAATTCTTAAAGTAGAAACCAAAACATGGGCCTCCATTTTAACTACAGGTAGATTTTGGAAACTCACCCACATTATGTCCGTTAATCTCTAAGGTTGGGGTGACAACGTAATGGCTGCTTTTATTTTATTCTCTGCAGATATAACACTCAGAAGAGGAGAACCTGGAGTACAATTGCCACAGCATGCTTTCTCCCATCAGGGGACCCTCTAGTCTTCAATTAACAATATGCAAGTACAATATATAATAACCCACTGTCCCAGAAAAGGGCCTGGGATATTTTAAATCCTAGGCCTCATATAAACCCTGCTGGCCAATTTCCTGCCTGTCCCGGGAGAGAAAACGACAGGAAGCGACGGAAAATTGCACAGCCTGGAGGATGCCCATTGAAACCAGGTTGGTGTCAGGATCGGCTTTGGGGGCCATCTCGCTGGGGTCTCATGTTTGGAAAGGAGGGGACTCCACAGTAAGGGAGGCCTAAACCTTCCTTTTGGGGTCCAGAGGAACACTTCTGCTCCTCCGGGCCCAACAAGGAAAGATTTTAAAAAAAGGTATCCATTTGGTCTCTTCTGGCCCCGGCTCCTCTTCCCCGCTGTCTTCACCTGATGGGAAAGCCACAGTGGCTTCCTGCACAGACCGTCCAGTTAAAATTGCAGCCAGGTTCCGAGTTTTGTCATCGGAACTCGACATTCATAAATAAAGAAGGACTCTGCTGGCTTTGTGAGGGTATCTTTGCCACCTCTCAGTAGAGCAGGTTAAAATTCAGAATGGTGGTTAAAATTTGGAACGGTGTGTTCCTGGAGGCTTTTCAGCGGGTAAGTAACCTGGACAATTTTAAAATCATCCCCGTGATTTTCCATCCTTAAAAGTCATTATTAGAGAGGAGAAGCTTGCTCAAAGATGTGAGTTCTAATTTTAGAATTGTGCAAGTTTTCCAATTGAGTATTGTGACCAGGATTATGAATCCATTTTTCTTTAAGTCTGTTTTTATGAAACAGGGCGTAATCAAATCTGTAAACAGAACCCAATAGAAAAAAGATTATTTTGATTGCAAACATCCCTTATTTCTGGCACGGTTTCCTTTCCAAGAAATGGTGGTAAGAATATGTATTAGTGTTGTGTAGATACAGTGAAGGTTTTTGATTTGAATCATTTTCTTTGACAATTATTTCTTTTTAAATCTCTGTTCCTGTTCTACTTTCTGTCTCTGTGATTATCTCTGTCTCTTTCTGTATGCCTCTGAGACACTCCCTAATTGTCATATCTATATCTCTTAGAGGAAGTTCCCAGGCAGTGTGAATGAGGTGCAGAACTGCTGCAAGGGGTCTGTTTAAAAAATTTCCTCTGTGTTGGTGGAGGAAAATTTAACTTGGTGTTCAGCTTCCACAGTAAAATGCCGAGTTACTTTCTGTTACTGTATTTAAAATTTGGGACATCTGCACCCACTCCTTGCACTTCTTGGAGAGGTGGAGGTTGCACTGACTGCCTCTGCCACCTCCCTCCAGACAACCTGCACCACCCTCCAAAATAGCCTCTTGTCCTCAATTCCCATGAGATATTCTCCCCAGCCCTCCTTCTTCCAGCAGCACCTCCACTGACTCATCAAAAACAATCTGTGGGCCCTTCCAGCTGTGGGCCCTTTGGGCATCTGGCTGAGAAGTGATGTTGTCCTTTAACTGGCTTCAGCCTTTTAAATGTTGCAGCAGAATTGTATTTCCCTCCTTCCTAACAGTGGTAAGCCGATGATGGGACATTTTCTGGCCTTCAAACTGCACTGCAAGGCTAATGAGGGTTGTGGGACCAAATTGTGACATGCTAACAGTGGGTTTTAGGGCCACTCCACTGCTAATCCATCAACAGGAGGAGAATTTAGGCCATAAACTTTGGACATTAGATTCAAATACTTTTTTAACAGATTTGTATTCAATTTGACCGTTACCTTGTCTGTAGAAGATTTAACTAAAAGTTGTGATTGATATAAAGCTATTGAGGCACGGAAATAGTCCAAAGGTAAAAGGGCTGTTTCCAGTGATGTGGTTATCCATATTATGATATGGCTTTCATCATTAATATTTAAGTTGAATGCAGTGTCTGCCATCACTTCCTATGGAAAATCCCGGAATTGGCAGCAGAGGCTGGGGGGTTTGGTAGAGCAGCTCCTTTGCTGCATTTCCCGCACTTGTCCACCCAGTAAACACGTAGAGAGCTTAGAAAATCCAGACTGTACGTTCCACGTGACTGTGCAACTCAAAGAGCTGCCTGAAGAGCAAAGGCCATGTGAAGGCTGTAGATGTATATTTCCAGCTATCAGGGTTTTCTTTCCCTGGGTCTGCATCCAAGTGCAGCAGATTGCGTGGGCACAATGAATATCAGAAAATCGGGTAGGTCAGAGTGCATGCCTGTAAAGGAACCTGCCAGGAAAATCTCCCCTATGATTATACTCAGCACTTATGCTTTAAGTAACAAAAGGTCCCATGTTTATGTTTGATACTCAGGATTCAGTTCAAGTGTGAAAGCATGGAGTTCATATTCTTACATTCAATCTCACCTTACATTCAATCTCAATTATCATGCCACTTTGAAGATACTCTCACTAGATCCTCAATTCTGTGCTACAATCTGAGTCAGGGCAGCAGCTCTTCAAAGTGAGAAATGGCCAAAAATATCGAGGTAATGGTTCAAATATTTTTTTTAAAGCTATGATGATATCGCAACAAGAGATTCAGCCAGCCCTACCCTGGCAAATTAAGCATAGCAAGATCCCTGGTCTTACCCTTCAGATTGACTTGTCTACCCCTATTGCAGTACAGACTTACTAAAATGGATAATTGGGCACATAACTCCCTCACGAACCAATGTAGTACTACTTTTGAAGTTCAAACATCATTAAAATACAAGAGCCTTATCACAGATTCCTACCTGCTCACAGAATACCAATCGCCCTGAAATTTGCACCAGTCTCTCATTTTGAGACCTAACTTTTTGGAGTCCCTGAAATATACCAGAAAATGGAAAAAAAAGCTTTTAAATACTAAGAAATCTCCTAAAATTGCAAGTAAAGGATGATTTATTGGTTAACCAAATAATGCATGTACTGGCCCACCGTAAAGCATAACTCCCTGACAGTGACGACTGTATTTGGCTCCCACACTCTGATTTCAACTTGGGCTGTCTGTAATCTGACTACATGTTTTTTATGAAACTGCTACTTTTAGATATGTATCAGCATTTAGTTTTTAAGTTCCATTGCATATATCACATTTATCTCACAATGAGCCCCACATTGTAAGGCAAGGATAATACTTTGAATTTTATTTATTCTTAATCTCCCAATTATAAGAAATATTTTACATTTTCTCGGTCTCACATGGTTTCCCAGTCAAGATTGCAAGACCAGATATCTATCAAAGTTCTTCATTAGGAGGCAAGCAAGGCAGCCGGAGCCCGAGGGAAATATACTGTCGAATATTTC
Organism: Heptranchias perlo; assembly: GCF_035084215.1. Taxonomy (NCBI): domain Eukaryota; kingdom Metazoa; phylum Chordata; class Chondrichthyes; order Hexanchiformes; family Hexanchidae; genus Heptranchias; species Heptranchias perlo. Next base: position 104,608,377 of record NC_090325.1, on the reverse strand, counting down.
CCTCCCTTCCTGTGTCAAAGTGGATAGCCTCCACTCAAAGCACTACTTGCCAGCAACTGGAAATTCTGATTGTGAATCTGCATTATTAGGTCTTGAAACAACATCACTGTACTGTAGCACCATTTAGATTTGAATATTTAATGCACCAATTTTAAACTAAGCCCAGTTTTTAAAAACTATAAAATTAGGGAGATAATTAGACATCATCATTTAAGTGAGTACTATAAATATCAGTGAGTACCATAAATAAAGTAAGCTCTTTAGCTTAGTTAGTTTAAGAGCTGCTTTCTCAAATTATTTCGCCATATAAAAAAAAAGGAAACAGTTTTAAGTGCATTAGCAGGCAGTCACAATGTCAGGAGCATCAATTATCATGAATCGTGAGAGCATAGTGAACTTTATTGGAACCCTGAGATACAAGTAGCCGTTCACTTCAGGTCAATTATCAGTTAAAAACTTTTTATTGTATTTTCCAGTTTATAAAATTAATGAGCAAGTAGGAATAAAATGGGCAATATTTAATTATTTCCATAACAGGAGCTTTTTTGTCACAGTGAGAATAGTCATCATAAAACTGTAAATATATCCTTAGCTGAGCAAAGACAGTTTTTGAGATTCTTCTAAATGTGAAATAATTTAACATTTAAATGGTGACTTCTTGGTCAAAATCACTGAAAGACATATATTGACTTTCTTAGCTGTAACACCAATTAAATTCAGATTTTGTTTGAGGAGTGCAGAGTCACATTCAGCAATATTAGCCATTAGAAATGTTCAAAATTCTACATCCTTGGAAACCACAGTTTTGTAATTAATAGTCATATAACATTTCAGATACCTTAGTTACCGGTGAAACAACTGATCTTATGCCAACTGCACAAGCAGAGTTACTTTAGCAACAAAAAGTTATAATAAAAAGAAATGATATTACAGCAGACATAATTATTTTACTTTTTCTTGACAAGCATGTCTGGAAATAGGCCACTGCATTTTCATTGTTCTTGACCAAGCCCATTACTGCATTGAGAACAGACACGAAGCAGCATAGAATCCTCCGGGAATTCTAGAACGGGCCCCAGGTCACAAGCAGACAGTGAAATAAGATTGCTATTCTCCCATTAGATTTTTCACATGTTCCTTATCTGACATCTGGATGTAAACAGAGAGACAACAGGCTCCCAAGGCAAAATGGAAGCTGGCAAATAGGCAATATTATGGCGACGAATATCAGAATATTTACAGAATCTATTCTCTGGCCTGAACCGTGGCTCACTGATAATTGAAGACAAATTTGTCTTTTCCAATTGGAAATGCATCAAACCTAGTTTTTATCCACTGCAGCATATTAAAAGTAGAATACAGCAAACTGTGGTTGGTGGCATCACATTCACAGCTGGATAATCCATTGTTTTTAACTTGGAATATACTTGGAGTCACTTACCAATATAAATTCAAAAATGTTAAAATTGCTAAATTTTGCGCCCGTTTTATGCCCAAAAAACAAGTGCAACATATACCAATTTCATCCCAATGATCTACTGGCTCTACCCATTTTGCATTATCCATCCTGCCATATATACTTGCCAGCTAGGCCATAGCTGAATTGGCCCTTAAAGAAAGCCCATTGTGTTCAATGTAGCATTTAGGGGGAAAACTCTCCAGTGGCTGAAGTCATACCTAGCACAAAGGAAGATTGTAGCCCCAGGACATAGAAACATAGAAACATAGAAAAAAGGAGCAAGAGTAGGCCATTTGGCCCTTCGGGCCTGCTCCGCCATTCAAAATGAGCATGGCTGATCGTCTAACTCAGTACCCTGTTCCCGCTTTTTCCCCATATCCCTTGATCTCTTCAGCATTAAGAAATATATCTATCTCCTTCTTGAATACATCTAATGACTTGGCCTCCACTGCCTTCTGTGGTAGAGAATTCCACAGGTTCACCACCCTCTGAGTGAAGAAATTTCTCCTCATCGCGATTCGAAATGGCATACCCCATATCCTGAGACTGTAACCCCTGGTTCTGGACTCCCCAGCCATCGGGAACATCCTCCCTGCATCTAGTCTGTCTGGTCCTGTTAGAATTTTATATGTTTCGATGAGATCACCTCTCATTCTTCTAAACTCTAGTGAATATAGGCCTAGTCAACACAATCTCTCCTCATACGTCAGTCCTGCCATCCCAGGAATCAGTCTGGTAAACCTTCATTACACTCCCTCCATGGCAAGGACATCTTTCCTCAGATATGGAGACCAAAACTGTACACAATACTCCAGATGTGGTCTCACCAAGGCCCTGTATAACTGCAGTAAGACATCCCTGCTCCTGTACTCAAATCCTCTTGCAATGAAGGCCAATATACCATTCGCCTTCCTAACTGCTTGCTGCACCTGAATGCTCGCTTTCAGCGACTGGTGTACAAGGACACCCAGGTCTCGTTGCACCTCCCCTTTTCCCAATTTATCACCATTCAGATAATAATCTGCCTTTCTGTTTTTACAACCAAAGTGGATAACCTCACATTTATCCACATTATACTGCATCTGCCATGTTCTTGCCCACTCACCCAACTTGTCTAAATCACGTTGGAGCCTCTTTGAGCCTCCTCACAGCTCACAGTCCACCCCAGCTTTGTGTCGTCTGCAAACTTGGAAATGTTACATTCAGTTCCCTCATCCAAATCATTGATATATATTGTGAATAGCTGGGGCCCAAGCACTGATCCCTGCGGTACCCCACTAGTCACTGCCTGCCACCTGGAAAAAGACCCATTTATTCCTACTCTCTGTTTCCTGTCTGTCAACCAATTCTCAATCCATGCCAGTATATTCCCCCCAATCCCATGTGCTTTAATTTTGCACACTAACCTCTTGGGTGGGACCTTATCAAAAGCCTTCTGAAAATCCAAATACACCACATCCACTGGTTCTGCCCGATCTATTCTACTGGTTACATCCTCAAAAAACTCCAGTAGATTTGTTAAGCATGATTTTCCTTTCATAAACCCATGCTGACTTTGTCCAATCGCGTGAATGCCCTCCAAATGTTCTGTTATCACATCTTTTATAATAGACTAGCATTTTCCCCACTACTGATGTTAGGCTAACTGGTCTGTACTTCCCTGTTTTTTCTCTTCCTCCTTTTTTAAATAGTGGGATTACATTTGCCACCCTCCAATCTGTAGGAACTGTTCCAGAGTCGATAGAATTTTGGAAGATGATCACCAATGCATCCACTATTTCCAGGGCCACTTCCGTTAGTACTCTGGGATGTAGATTATCAACCCCTGGGGATTTGTCAGCCTTTAGCCTCATTAATTTCTCTAGCAGTATTCTTTTATTAATACTGGTTTCCTTCAGTTCCTCCCTCTCACTAGACCTTTGGTTCCCTAACATTTCTGGCAGGTTATTTGTGTCCTCCTTTGTGAAGACAGAACTAAAGTATGTGTTTAATTGTTCTGCCATTTCTTTGTTCCCCATTATAATTTCCCCCATTTCTGACTGTAAGGGACCTACATTTGTCTTCACTAATCTTTTTCTCTTGACGTATTTATAGAAGCTTTTACAGTCAGTTTTTGTGTTCCCTGCTAGTTTACTCTCATACTCTATTTTTCCCCTCTTAATCAATCTCTTTGTCCTCCTTTGCTGAATTCTAAACTGCTCCCAAACCTCAGGCTTGGCGCTTTTTCTGGCAATTTTATGTGTCTCTTCTTTGGATTTAATACTATCCCTAATTTCTTTTGTAAGCCACTGTTGAGCCACCTTTCCTGTTTTATTTTTGTGCCAGACAGGAATGAATAATTGTTGTAATTCCTGCTCACGTTCTTTAAATATTAGCCATTGTCTATCCACCGTCATCCCTTTTAGTAAAGTTCCCCAGTCTATCATTGCTGCAGGAGTTCCTCAGGGCTGTGTCCTAGGCCCAACCATCTTCAGCTGCTTCATCACTGATCTTCCCTCCATCGTAAGATCAAAAATGGGGATGTTTGCTGACGATTGCACAGTGTTCAGTTCCATTTGCAGGCCCTCAGATAATGAAGCAGTCCGTGCCCGCATGCAGCAAGAGCTGGACAACATCCAGGCTTGGGCTGATAATTAGCAAGAAACATTCGCACCAGAGAAGTGCCAGGCAATGACCATCTCGAACAAGAGAGAGTCTAGTCACCTCACCTCGACATTCAACGGCAATACCATTGCCGAATCCCGCTCCATCAACATCCTGGGGGTCACCATTGACCACAAACTTAACTGGACCAGCCACATATATACCGTGGCTACAAGAGCAGGTCAGAGGCTGGGTATTCTGTGGCGAGTGACTCACCTCCTGACTCCCCAAAGCCTTTCCACCATCTACAAGGCACAAGTCACAAGTGTGATGGAATACTCTCCAATTGCCTGGATGAGTACAGCTCCAACAACACTCAAGAAGCTTGACACCATCCAGGACAAAGCAGCTCGCTTGATTGGCATCCCATCCACCACCCTAAACATTCACTCCCTTCACCACCGGCGCACCGCGGCTGCAGTGTGTACCATCCACAGGATGCACTGCAGCAACTCACCAAGGGTTTTTCGACAGCACCTCTCAAACCCACGACCTCTACCAGCTAGAAGGACAAGGCCAGCAGGCACATGGGAACATCACCACCTGCACGTTCCCCTCCAAGTCACACACCATCCTGACTTGGAAATACATCGTCGTTCCTTCATCGTCGCTGGGTCAAAATCTTGGAACTCCCTTCCTAACAGCACTGTAAGAGAACCTTCACCACACGGACTGCAGCGGTTCAAGAAGGCGGCTCACCACCACCTTCTCAAGGGCAATTAGGGATGGGCAATAAATGCCGGCCTTGCCAGCAACGCCCACATCCCATGAACAAATTAAAAGAAAAGAACTTGACTTTTTTATGCCTACCTGTCCAATTTAGATCAAATTCTTCAATTAACTTTGAAATCACTCTTACTTTTATAGTTTATAGTTGCTTTACCACTGACATATTTGAAATGAAAAATTAAAAGCTTCATGAGGGTGAGAGATGTGCATTATAAGGATATCTGGACATCATAACGTGGTTATTCCTTAATGTTCCAAATAAATGTAAATTGAAAACAGCTGAATCCATTAAGCAAGCTGGAAATCCTGCTGTAAAATGATTACGGATATTAAAGGGAAATTTAATTTGCCACACAAAGTTAACAAAATATCTTAAATTGAATATCAGATTTGCAAGAAATTTCTCAACATAACTGATAGTGTAAGGTACAATATATAAAAAAATCTGATTCAACAAAGTGACAACATTAAAGTTATATAAGTCACTTCACAATTACATTGGCTCTTACTAAAATATTGAATGACTCCTCAGGAATATGTTTAGATATCAAACTGTACGACAGAATATTGTGGTATGTTTTGTGGATGATACAAAGCTTGGAAATTGAATACAGTGAGGAGGATAGTAACAGAGTTCAGGATGAAATTTAATGAAGTGTGAAGAGATGCATTTTGGGAGGAAGAATGAGGAGAGGCAAAATAAATTAAATGGTACAATTTTAAAGGGTTGCAGGAACAGAGAGACCTGGGGATTCACATACACAAATCATTGAAGGTAATCAAGCTGTCAAAAAGCATACAGGATCCTTGGCTTTATAAATAGAGACATAGGTCCCCGATATTAGCAGGGAGGCAGGTTGGGTGCGTGGCAAACCCGCATCAACCAAACTTACCGTTTCCGACGCTATCGCACATTGATTGATAGTGATTAACGCCCTCTCCAGGTTTTGCGCCCGGCAGCTCGCCTGATTGATAGGCTGGCTGCCATCAGGAGCTGCAACACGAGGGGGACGGGAAAGAGAGAGAGCCAGACGTCATCCGGCGCTGGATTGGAAGACCGTGGGGAGGCGGGAGATCGGGGGAAGATTAGGGAGAGAGATTGGGGGGAAATGAGGGGACATCGGGATGGTGATGAGGAGGACATTGGAGTGGGAGACGTCGGAGCAGGTTTCAAAGGTAGGTGCATTTATTGTTTAAATGTCATTACATGTTTTTTAATTTAATTTAGTTTCTTTCTCCCTGATCTGGCCATTCACGTCTGGTTTCACTAGGCGTGAATCAGAAGCGGTGGGCAAGCCACTCAGGTAAGTTAAAAAATCTTTCTAATCACTTACTCTGTCTCAGGTAAAGTGCCTTAAGTACATTTGGCTCCTTAATTGTCAGCCGGTGTGACTTCCAGTTTTGGGTCGCCCGTGCGCACACAGGTGGGTTCCCTGGAAACTCGGAAGCCAGCGGGTTGGAGCCGGCTTCTGAACCCGAACGGGATTTGCGCGATTTTCGGAGCCCCCCAACGCACCAGCATTTGCCTCCTAAAATCATCCCCATGGAGTACAATAGCAAGGAAGTTGTGGTAAACTTTTATAAATCACCGGTTAGGCCTCAGCTAGAGTATTGTGTTCAATTCTGGGCACCACACTTTGGAAGGATGTCAAGGCCTTGGAGAGGGTGCAGGGGAGATTTACTAGAATGTTATCAGAATGAGGGACTTCTGTTATTTGGAGAGACTAGAGAAGCTGGGATTGTTCTCCTTAGAGCAGAGAAGGTTAAAGGGGGATTTAATAGAGGTGTTCAAAATTATGAAGGGTTTTGATAGAGTACATAGGAAGAAACATAAGAAGGACATGGTGGCATGAGCGGACACATGGCAGATGAAATTTAACGCAGAAAAATGCAAAGTGATATATTTCGGTAGGAAGAACGAGGACAGGCAATATAAACGAGAGGGCACAATTCTAAAAGAGGTTCAGGAACAGAGAGATCTGAGGGTATATATGCACAAATCGTTGAAGGTGGCAGGGCAGTTGAGAAAGCAGTTAAAAAAGCATACAGGATCCTGGGCTTTATAAATAGAGGCATTGAGTCCAAAAATATGGAAGTCATGATGAACCTTTATAAAACACTGGTTTGGCCACAACTGGAGTATTGTATCCAGTTCTGGGCACCTCACTTTAGGAAATGTGAAGGCCTTCAAGAGGGTGCAGAAGAGATTTACTAGAATGATTCCAGGGATGAGGGACTTCAGTTACGTGGATAGACAGGAGAAGCTGGGGTTATTCTCCTTGGAACAGAGATGGTTGCGAGGAGATTAGATAGAGGTATCCAAAATCATGAAGGGTCTAGACGGAATGGATAGAGAGAAACTGTTCCCATTGGTGGAAATGTCAAGAACCAGAGGGCATAGATTTAGGGTGATTGGCAAAAGAACCAAAGGTGACATGAGGAAAAACTTTTTTACACAGCGAGTGGTTAGGATCTGGAATGCACTGCCCGAGGGGGTGGTGGAGGCAGATTCAATCATGGCCTTCAAAAGGGAACTGGATAAGGAATTGAAAGGAAAAAAATTGCAGGGCTTCGAGGATAGGGCGGGTGAGTGGGACTAGCTGGATTGCTCTTGCATAGAGCCAGCATGGACTCGATGGGCCGAACGGCCTCCTTCCATGCTGTAACCTTTCTATGGTTCTAAACCGTTTCAACTGGCAGAAGGGTCGGTAACCATAGGACACATAGTAAGATAATTGGCAAAAAATCAAGGGGGAAATTTCTTTATGCAGTGAGTTGTTACGATCTGGAATGCACTACCTGAAAGGGTGGTGGAAGCAGATTCAATAGCAATTTTCAAAAGGGAATTAGATATATACTTGAAAAGGAGAAATTTGCAGGGCTATGGGGAAAGAGCAAGGGAGTAGGAGTAATTGGATAGCTCTTTCAAAGAGCCAGCACAGGCATGATGGACCGAATGGCCTCCTTCTTTGCTGGATGATTCTATAATTCTATGAGTCTTTCTACAGATCTGACCAAACTGACAGAGTAACAGCAAATGTGGAAAATTCCACTTATAGTTTTTGAGGTAAGTGTTTGTATTTTTTAACATTGCTGGAAAAGACTAGTTAGAGATTTGCTTCTGCACATGGCCCATTCCTAGACTTGACCTTGAGATGACATTAAATGCCAAAAGTGGAAAATATTCTATTCTTCAGCATTGTCATCTCTTAAGTTTTCAAACTATGATCTCCAGAATCTAAAGGAGGTGGGGGAAGGGAGTGAATGTTTGTGAGAAATCTCAGTCATCCCTGACTCATACAATTTCTGTCCATCAGATTTCCGAATTTTTCTGGATTGTTAACGTACCAGCATATTATTTCTGCTGTTGTATAATAAAACATCTCTCTGGAACAATAGCACTATTTTCCTTTGGATAATTGACATTAACCTAAAACGTCTGGTCTGGGTGTGGACTAGGGAAGAAATAGGTGCAGAGATACTCTTGATCACCAATTTGGTTGGAGATGAGCCACGTTCAGACTTACATGACCTGCTTCATTAATATTAATCAAGTAAATTCCTGGAATGTGCAATTCCTATTTTGGGTGCCCATGACTTTCTGGACAGGAAATCTGGGGGGTTAAATTGGATAACCCCCGAATCCGGGCACGGGGGTCGCGCTGCGGTCATTGAGATGCAGGCAGCACGTGAGATTCATGCTGCCAGATCATCTCCATGATTTCTATGCGCAGCCAGCGCTACCTGCGCTGTTGAGTGGCTGCACGCACCAGTAGGGGGCCCGATATGGGGTGTGGCCTGCACTACTTAAAGGCAGCCTGCACCTCTTAAAGGGGAGGTGCACTGTCAATGCAATCTGTGGTGGAAGACAGGTATAATGGCTGAACTTGCAAGAGAGCATGCACCGAGGTTCTCCGATGACGCATTGGAGGCCTTGGTGGAGGTGGTGGACACACGGAGGGCAGGAGACCCTCCAGTTTAAGGACGCATTCAGCATATTGCAGTACACTGTGAAGTGTGTGGCAATTCCAGAAACACTTGCAATGGAGCCCGCACAGATTGGGGCCTTGTGCTGCACTACATGACATGGCGTCTCCTCTGGCTTCCAGATGCAGATCAGAATTTTTTTTATTTGTTCATGGGATGTGGGCGTCACTGGCGAGGCTGGCATTTATTGCCCATCCCTAGTTGCCCTTGAGATTGAGCAAAGCATCACCAAGGGACTCACAGGTCTCAGTGGTATCAGCAGGCTTGTTGTCATGGAAATTACTGGGCATAAAGTATTAGGGCCTAGTAGCAGAGACATGGCAAAAACTCGCCATCCTCCTCCATTAGCTACATGTGCCAGAAAGTCTAGCTGTGGATGTGGAAAAGCCATTAGCTGGGTCATTTCAAGACCCATCTTGAGGAGTTCGGGGCCCACTTCAGTCTCAACACGCTCCAACAGACAATACGCAGACACCTCACTGACTTCAGCCACTTGAGAAGCATGTCAATGGATTAGTAGATTATGATCAAGAGCATTTAAATTGTATAGTTTCACTACAGAAAAGCATGGTAATGCACAATAGTAGAGCCACACATTAAAAAGGGGATAAATATTTGGTAGCATTAAGTAATTAAATGTTGAGAGAGTGTTCTTCCAGTTATCTTGGATATTGGTTCATCATGTTGAGAGAGCTTTATCCCTTATAGTTCATAAAGACATAGCTACTTGTTTTTCATCAATGACCCCCTGGACTCTACCATGTGATAGAAATTTACAATGCAGTCATGCTGGTGCTAATTGTCCATGAGGAAGAAGATTAATTGGCTGCTCAAGTGAACAGTGCAAAGGTCACTTCGTAATTGCAGCTGTGGATGCTAGACTGACAAATATGGTGGATGTTCCTGTGAGCACCTGGAAGGGTTTGGACACAAAGGGGGAGATTTTTGGTGCGGGCTCAAAACGGGTGCAATATTGGCCCTGCCCAAGGCCAGAATTGGGAGGTTTGAACCATTTTCATGTTCGGGCTTCATTTAAATATTACTGGCAAGCTGTGGGGGCCAAAATGCCGCTCTGTTGCAGCTCGCTAGTTTCGGAGCTCAGAAAATAGGCCAGTTTCTGCACAGAGCTGATCAGCAGGTCGGACCTGTCGGGAGTGGATCCAGCAGGGGGGGAGGGGTGGGGGGAAGAAAACAGGCCGGCAGCAGGCTGCATGATTTATATGGGGCTAGGAGGAATGAATGCTCCTTCTGGCCCCACAAAGATCTTTCAAAAATAGTTAAACCTATCTTTTTTGAACATCCTCCAGCAGTCCCTTTAAGACCCACTGTTTAGGCCTCTCAACACTTGGAAAAAGTGGGACTAGCATGCACTTCAAATGCTCTTCCCATTTCTCAATGAACGTTGCAATCGGCATCCTACAAGTGGCAATTTGCATCTTTAAACAGCCTCCTGTTTGCTTTGGGTGGGAGTGCTGGGCACCCATTTAAAAGCCTGCCTGAGAATTGAATCAAGCAGGCAAATCAGTGTCCATGGTCCCCACCAGATTTGTCTCTGCTGGTAGCCTGTTTTTCAGGCAATGGTGACCATCATTGCCAGTGGCAATCTCATGAAGCATGTGGCATAACTTTGTCACAGCCTTTTTACTGAAGTGCAGCCTCCTGAGACAGTATTACTCAGATAAATTGAGGTATAATCCTTTGAGTTGCTATATTTGGTTTGGAGGGTAGTTGAAGGTATGATAAATGTACCTCAAATGTAATCCTATCAGGCATCCCTCCTTCACTCATCTTCTTCCTCCAATAAACATAAATATAGTGAGATTCCCAAGGGGAACCACAATGCAGGCACTTTAAAATGTAACTGGAAAAAATGGAGCAAACTACAAATTACCGCTAGCAAAGCTTCTACTGGACAAACAAATGAAAAACAAACTTTTCCTAAAACCCTTTCAAAATTATGCTATTCGGTCCAGTCGCACTGGGAGCTTTGTAGAATCATAGAATCTTACAGCACAGAAGGAGGCCATTCGGCCCATCGTGCCTGTGCCGGCTCATACTTTGCCCATACTTATGGACCCTAACCCTGACATTGCTGTCAATGCTATTGTGAAGCAGTGGAAGATTTTGCTCATGGTCTTTCAGAATTTGGACAGGTAGTCCTTGGGAGTGAGTAAATTATTACAAAGAATCCTGCTACACTAAAAAATTTGAAAGTCACTGCCTTATCTTGATGAGCACAAAAAATCCTCAAGAATGGCTAAACAGTTAAAGACAATTCATGTTGACCTCAGAGAATGCTCACATTCTTAAATCTCAAGAGAAGACTGAAAAATGTAGCTAGCAGCAATTAATACAAAACTGAAGGACAGATTTGTGCTGTGGACCCAGTCTGCTGGGACTGGCCTGAGACGGCCTAAATTTAATATCCACTTCTGTAATTTTAATCAAATATTCTTGTATTTCTTTGGGCACCAACCTTAGTATAATGTCATTGGGAACTGTTAAACAATTAATACAATGCAAAGTGAATGTGAATATCACTGTGGTTCTATTAGTATCAGGGACCAGAATGCCATATGGTCAGAAATGACAGACTGCCCATAAAAATTAACCGGAATGGAAATTAAGTTGCAATTTAGAGCTCATAAACACCAGAAGTAATCTCTAAACTGCTGTGTATGAATATTTAATGTTAATGACACTATAGTCATTTTTACAGCTTTCTGTAATGGAAATAAAAAATGTCAACTAATTATCTAAAAGAAAACTGCTTTAGCTTGTGGCTTCCTCTGGATAAAATATTTAAACACTTAAACGCCTTGTTAATGCTAGCATGCTTAGTTGCAATGATATTATTGGATGTGCAGTTTAAAATATAATTAATTATCAGAATATTGTGAGGGCTTCTGGAAAAAATGTTGCATTTTTAGAAACCACTGTCCTTATTTTTTTATAATGGTAACTTCAGGAAAATATAGACAGGTTAACAGAATGGGCAGAGAGATGGTAGATGCAATTTAATGTGGATAAGTGTGAAGTGATACATTTGGGGGAAGAAACAAGGAACAGGAGCATACACTTAATGAAAAGACACTGAAGGGTTTGGATGAACAGAGAGATCCAGGGATTCAAATCCATAACTCCCTAAAACTATGAGTGCAGATCAATAAAGCCATAAAAAAAGACCAATAGAATTTGGGTTTTATAAATAGGGTCATACAGTACAAGAATAAAGAAATAATGATGAAATGATACAAACCATTGGTTAGGCTGCTGTTAGAGTACTCTGCATAATTTTGGACACTCCATTATAGAAAGGACTTTTAAGCCATAGAGAGTGTATAGTGCAGATTCACCAGTATAATGCTAGGGTTGGGAAACTATAGTTATGAGGAGAGACTTGAGATACACGTACTATTTCTATTGGGGCATAGATGACTAAGAGAAGATTTAAGAGAGGTTTTTAAAATTATGAAGTTTATTAGAGTGAATGAGGAAAGACTCTGGTTGGGGAGTCAGTGACATCAATTTAGTTATCATTCCACTGCTCTGACTCTGAAGCCTTGTGCATCCTCTCCCTCCCTTCACCCCACCATTGGCGGCTGTGCCTTCAGCTGCCTGGGCCCCAAGTTCTGGAATTCCGTCTTTTAACCTCTCTGCCTCTGCAGCCTCCTCTCCTCCTTTAAAGGCCCTCCATAAAACCCACCTCTTTGACCATGCTTTTGGTCACTCCTTCTAACATCTCCTCTTTGGCTCAGCATCCATTTTTATTTTCTTGAGATATTTTTTCTAAATCAGGCCTCATCTCCATAAAAGCATCGAGCTGTGGACATGAAGCGAGCGCAGGTAAGTCCAGGGAGGGGGAGGATGTGAAAAGGAAGGGGGTGAGCACAGGCAGGCAGTAGCACGCAGTATTGCTGTAGAGCCAGAAGGAGCACTCCTGCTTCCCTTGGCTCCACATCAAGGTAAGTGAGAAAAGAAAAACTTACCTCTTCTTTGGCGGCCTCCAGAGGTCTCTTTAAGGACCGCTGGTTAGGCCACTGTAGACTTGGTAAAACTGAGTTCAATAGAAATAAGAATTGGGAGAGATGTAAAATGGGCTTCTGACTCGCTATCACCTGTTTTACACTATTGCACCAAGTCATGATCTACTCTATCGTGTTAAAAAGCAAGAACTTGGAAACAGGTTGTCTGAACAGGCCGAAGAGTTTTCAGAAACAAAATAGATATGGGGAGGAAAATAAAGGTGAATTTAAAAGGTGCGAGACTAAGAAGTGTTGGTATTCAGAGGGATTTGGGTGTCCTTGTACACGAATCACAGAAAGTTAACATGCAAGTACAGCAAGCAATTAGGAAGGCAAATGGTATGATAGCCTTTATTGCAAGGGGGTTGGAGTGTAAGAGTAAAGAGGTCTTGCTGCAATTATGTAAGGCTATGGTGAGACCACACCTGGAGTACTATGTACAGTTTGGTCTCCTTACCTAAGGAAGGATATTCTTGCCTTAGAGGGGATGCAACAAAGGTTCACCAGATTGATTCCTGGGATGAGAGGGTTGTCCTATGAGGAGAGATTGAGTAGAATGGGCCTATATTCTCTGGAGTTTAGAAGAATGAGAGGTGATCTCATTGAAACAGATAAAATTCTTAGAGGGCCTGACAGGGTAGATGCTGAGAGGCTGTCTCCCCTGGCTGGAGAGTCTAGAACTAGGGGTCATAGTCTCAAAATAAGGGGTCAGCCATTTAGGACCGAGATGAGGAATAATTTCTTCACTCAGAGGGTTGTGAATCTTTGGAATTCTCTACTCCAGAGGGCTATGGATGCTCAGTCGTTGAGTATATTCAAGGCTGAGATCAATACATTTTTGGACTCTGGGGGAATCAAGGGATGAGGATCCGGCGAAAAAGTGGAGTTGAGGTCGAAGATCAGCCATGATCTTATTGAATGGCGCAGCAGACTTGAGGGGCCCTACGGCCTACTTCTGCTCTTATTTCCTATGTTCTGATTGCAGAAAGAATGTGGAATTTGCAGTGCAGAAACTTTTGAAATTCAGGCACTAATACGACAATTTAAATTAATGGACATAAAATTGTTCACCTCATATGTCTGAATTTCTAATTTGCATTCCTGATGGGCTAGGCACCCTGACTGGGATCACAAAGTCAGAAAATTACCCCTATAGTATTTGACAATGATTGGTAATTACCTGTTAATTTACTCTGTAAAGTTCTGGTCTGTGCGGTGATGTGTAAATTTGGAAGGAAATTTAGTAGCATGGTGTGAAACTACATTAAGACCTATAAGCAAATTACTGCAAGTGGCACACGTGTCATCCCTGAGGTACACAATTGGACGAGGGCATAGTACAAAAAAAAATGCAGCTTCCAGACCTTAGGTGCCAAAGATAGACTTATTGGAACAGGAATTGACCATTCAGAGAGAAGATGATTCTAAAAGGTCTGAAACCATAACAAGTAGATTGACCACTAAATAGCTAATTCTATTTCATGCAATGATCTGTCTCTCTCTTTCTCAATTTTGGCTATTTCGTGCAGTTCAGTAATTATGGGTTTTTTAAAAGCCAATTTTTTTATGGCTGCATCAACATCTCACTTTGCAACATAAATAGACAGATGTTAGAACCACAGAGACATAAATGGAACCTAGGCATCGTAGCAGAGGGTGACATGATCTCACCTTAAACGTATCAGCTAGTTTAAGCTGCCCGAAGTCTCCACTGCCCCCTGTAGTTGCTAACAGTTAACAGTACGAACAGTTCATGGAGACTTCAGGCAGCTTCAATCACCTGTTCACACCATTAACGATGATGTGGAGATGCCGGTGATGGACTGGGGTGGACAAATGTAAGGAATCTTACAACACCAGGTTATAGTCCAACAAATTTATTTTAAAATCACAAGCTTTCGGAGATTATCCCCTTCGTCAGGTGAATGAGTGAAAAGGTTCTCAAATCGCATATCTTATACTAGGCTGGGACAGCATCACACCAATCAAAAGATGTCGTTGTTATTCAAACAGGCCAGTCACGGAGAACAGCACGTCCCAGTACACTGGATATACATTGTGTATATCACTGAAGAGACTACACGCTAACATCAACAAGTTCCATCCCACCATCAAGCTCACCATGGACTACTCCTCAGAATCGGTTTATTTCTTGGACACACAAATCTCCATCAAAGACGGGCACCTCAGCACCTCACTCTACCGCAAGCCCATGGACAACCTCACGATGCTCCACTTTTCCAGCTTCCACCCCAACCACGTCAAAGAGGCCATCCCCAATGGACAGGCCCTACGAATACACAGGATCTGCTCAGACGAGGAGGAACGCAATGGACACCTACAGACGCTGAAAGACGCCCTTGTAAGAACGGGATATGACGCTCGACTTGTCGATCAACAGTTCCGACGGGCCACAGCGAAGAATCGCATAGACCTCCTCAGAAGACAAACACGGGACGCAACCAACAGAGTACCCTTCGTCGTCCAGTACTTCCCCGGAGCGGAGAAACTACACCATGTTCTCCGCAGCCTTCAATATGTCATCGATGACGACGAACACCTCGCTAAGGCCATCCCCACGCCTCCACTGCTCGCCTTTAAACAGCCACCCAACCTCAAACAGACCATCGTTCGCAGCAAGTTACCCAGTTTTCAGGAGAACAGCGTCCACGACACCACACAACCCTGCCACGGCAACCTCTGCAAGACATGCCAGATCATCGACACGGATGCCACCATCACACGAGAGGACACCACCCACCAGGTACATGGTTCATACTCCTGTGACTCGGCCAACGTTGTCTACCTCATACGTTGCAGGAAAGGATGCCCCGGAGCATGGTACATTGGCGAGACCATGCAGACACTGCGACAACGAATGAACGGACACCGCGCAACAATCGCCAGACAGGAGGGTTCCCTCCCAGTCGGGGAACACTTTAGCAGTCAAGGACATTCAGCCACCGATCTTCGGGTAAGCGTTCTCCAAGGCGGCCTTCGAGACACACGACAACGCAAAATCGTCGAGCAGAAGTTGATAGCCAAGTTCCGCACCCATGAGGACGGCCTCAATCGGGATCTTGGGTTCATGTCACGCTACACGTAACCCCACCAGCAAAAAGGGGGAAAAAAATTATGTTTTTAATATTCCCTCTCTCTTTCTCTCTCTGCCATTTGGGTTTCTTTCTGTCTGTCTGTGTAATTGACACAATGTATATCCAGTGTACTGGGACGTGCTGTTCTCCGTGACTGGCCTGTTTGAATAACAACGACACCTTTTGATTGGTGTGATGCTGTCCCAGCCTAGTATAAGATATGCGATTTGAGAACCTTTTCACTCATTCACCTGACGAAGGGGATAACCTCCGAAAGCTTGTGATTTTAAAATAAATTTGTTGGACTATAACCTGGTGTTGTACGATTCCTACCATTAACGACTACAGTCCAGTCCAGCAGCCTTCAGTCACCCCCCGTGGCCTCTGGAACTCCTGATACTGCTGCGAGCCCTTCTTGCTGGCTTGTTGAGCTCCCCGTCTGTAAAATACATTGGCCACAGCGTATAGCGGGCAAATCGCGTTGACAACAATGAGCCCGCTGTAAGTGGTGGGAACTATCTATATATATATATAGAGTCATAGAGTTATACAGCACGGATAGAGGCCCTTCGGCCCATCGTGTCCGCGCCGGCCATCAGCCCTGTCTCCTCTAATCCCATATTCCAGCATTTGGTCCGTAGCCTTGTATGCTATGGCATTTCAAGTGCTCATCCAAATGCTTCTTGAATGTTGTGAGGGTTCCTGCCTCCACAACCCTCTCAGGCAGTGAGTTCCAGACTCCAACCACCCTCTATCTGGTCTATCCTTATCTTCCACTATTCAATTCTAGCTGATCGTATCCCACTCTGACATAGAAATCATCATATTCAATGGATATTTATTTATTTCCCTTTGTTCTTACATCTATAATGTTCAGATCCATTGAGGCATTATTGTCTATAAGGTGCAATAAAATTGGCTGCTTTCTTTCTGCAACAGTATACATGGGACAAGATTGATTTGCAGAAAATGGCCCACCTTGTTATGATATAATAAAAAATGGTCATTGTTCTGGCCAGATACCTGAGGGAAGGGGAAACCATTGAATTCAAATACAAATACAAATAGGGAACTATAGAGCAACTAGCTTAATATCATTGGTAGGAAAGATAACGGAATCCTTACACAAAGATATAATAGAAAAACATCTAGAAACCGAAAATATAATAAAGAATAGTCAGCACAGATTTTAGAAGGGAAAGTCATACTTGACCAACCTTATTGAATTCTTTGAAGAAGTACCAGAAAGGGTCGACAAGGTCAATGTTTTAGTTGTAATATATTTGGATTTTCAAAAGGCCTTCGATTGTAGACTCATAACTAAGGTCAAAGCATGTGGAGTCAGGGGACAGCAGAATGGATAGCAAGCTGGCTACAAAACAGAAAACACAGAGTAGGGGTTAAAGGTAGTTACTCAGACTGGAAAAAGGTGGGAAGTGGTGTTCCACAAGGATCGTTGCTGGGACCACTGTTGTTCACCATTTACATAAACGATTTGGACTCGAGAATTGGAAGTACAATTTCAAAATTTGCAGATGACACCAAATTGGGGGGTATAGCCAATACTGAGGAGGACTGCGACAAAATACAAGAAAACATTAATTAACTTGCAGAATGGACATGTAATTGGCAAATGAATTTCAATTTAGATAAGTGTGAGGTATTACATTTTAGTAGGAAGAATAAGGGGGCCACATACTGCTTGGAAAATAAGAGTCTAAATAGGGTAAAGGACCAGAGGGATCTGGAGGTACAGATACATAAATGACTAAAAGTAGCGATGCAGGTTAATAAGGCCATAAAAAAAGGAAACCAAGAACTGGGGTTCATTTCTAGACGGTTAGAATTGAAAAGCAGAGAAGTTATGTTACACTTGTACAGAACCCTGGTTAGACTACACTTGGAGTACTGTGAACAGTTCTTGTTTCCATATTATGAAAAGGATATAGAGGCACTGGAAAAGGTGCAAAAAAGATTTACTAGGATGATACCATAACTGAGAGGTTATACCTATCAGGAAAGATTGAACAGGCTGGGACTCTTTTCTTCAAAAAAGAGAACACTGGGGGTTAACCTGATAGAGGTCTTTAAAATTATGAACGGGTTTGATAGGATAGATGTCGAGAAGATGTTTCCACTTGCAGGGAGACCAGAACTAGGGGCCATAAATATAAAATAGTCACTAATAAATCCAAGAGGGAATTTAGGAGAAACTTGTTTACCCAGAGAGTGGTTAGAATGTGGAACTCATTACCACAAGGAGTAGTTGAGGTGACTAGCATAGATGCATTTAAGGGGAAGCTAGATAAACACATGAGGGAGAAATAGAAGGATATGCTGCTAGGTTTAGATGAAGTAGGGAGGGAGGAGGCTCGTGTGGAGCATAAACACCGTCATGGATCTGTTGGGCCGAATGGCCTATTTCTGCGCTGTACATTCTATGTAAGCATCTTGTACCTTTAATTTGTATATATGTTTGATTGACAGCTGTTTTTGAATTTGAGACACATATTCAAATTTCATTTGTCTCAGACTAATTTTGTAAAATATTTGTTTACCTGTCTGATTCAATTGGAAAGTCTGACTCAAGACATCAGAAAGAGAAAGATAAGTCACAAAGACTCGGAGGAAGGACAACGACAAATCACCATGTAACGGCTAATGCTCAAGGACGTTGGGCATTATTTTAGCATGGAAGCAGGAAGGGAGTGGTGGGGGAGGGAGAAGATAATCGGACGCGAAACACCCGGAAGTTAAGTTGGCGGGTCGCAATCTGCGATCGCAACCTTAATGAGGTCATAAAATTTTACTTCCAGGCTTCGCACCCGGCAACCACCTAGCTGTCTGTCGGGTGGGCGGGAAGGCCAGCGATTGGAGAAGAGGGGGGATGGGATCGTGGGCCATGGAGGACATTGGGGGAAGGGCTGATGCCATAAGTGTGGGGGGCTGATGCTAGGAGGAGATTGGAGGTCGGGTGAAGAGGTTGCAGAGATTGGAGGTCGATCGCAAATCGAGAGAAGAGATTGGAGGTCATGTGAAGAGTTGGAGATAGGTGGGGGCCACCATCTAGTAGGGGGGGGGCTTCACCATCGTGGGGGGGAGGATAGGCCAATTGCAGGGGTCCTATCGGCCTGTTGAGTTTGTTGGGCCTGGATGAAGCATTCCTGCTCCTCCGGGCCCACATGCAGTGCAACAAAAGCATTCACCTCATGGATCAGGCTCTTCCAGCCTGCTTTCACCTGACGTGAATTCGAAGCGATGGGAAACCCAAACATGTAAGGTATAATTCATTTAACATTTGTACTGCACAAAAAATTAAGTGCCTCTACTATTTCAATTAGGTACTTTGCCCCTTTATGTATCGGCCTGCCAGCATTAAATGGGGGCAGGACTTCCTGGTGTCGCGCGTGCATCAAACCCGGAAGTGGACATGTTGAAGCTGGAATGCAGTCCCGCTCCAAATATCTACTATTTTGACTGCCCACCCGCCCCCAAATCACCTGTTCTCAGGAGTTGAAATTACCCCCCTTGTGTCTGGCCCAGTTTACATTGCAGTTTTTAAACAGCGTACACTACTGTGTATTTCTCTATTTTCCCAGGAGGGATACTTAAACCTGTAACTCCTGTAAGTCTACAATGGGTTATTGCTTCTATTCTCATATCCATTTACTGGTGAATAAATCTGTTTGGCAGTTTATAGCCTAAGCCATGGTCTAGTGAAATGTTTATCCTAGTGCCTTCTGAAGTCAAGGATGATCATGTGAGGACATGTGATATAACTAGCAGCTAAAATACAGTCGTAAGAGTATTCTGTTATATTCTTAGGTTTGTTACAAATTAGCTACACATTGGGCAGGAGAAAGCATAGTCCAGGGGTGAGAGTTTGCCTTCACGGATGATCTGAGGTGCTGAATCTGAGAGAAGAGGAGGTGATTCAAGAAAAATGATTGGCATAGTTTTCCCAATCATTTTTGTCAACAAAGTGACATGATAACCTTGTCTGCATTTTCGTGATGCAATGTTTAGGAAAACATCACCGCATTGAGTTATTGGGTCAAATTTAACATGGGAGGGGCTGGTGTGTGGAGGGCTTGAAGTAGGCAGCGCACCCGGGAGATATAAAGGAATTGAGGCCTGGCCGATTTTAACGGCCAGGCCTCATTTAAATTTTTTAGATCGACTTTAACTCGGGGCAGAATCGGTGAGTGGGGGGTCTGAAGCAGATGGTACCTCCAAAAGTTATAAAGGAAGCAAGGCCCGGACGATCTTAAAATCTGTCTCCCACCCAAAGCTGGCAGAAATAACCTTAGGGAAGGCTGGCAGAAGCGGGAATGGGGCAGGAGCCAGATGAGGTCAGGGACTCAAGACAACGGTCCCTGGCACATGTTAAGTGCTGGGGAGAGGCAGGCAAGGCTGGGGAGGCCCAAGGACTCCTTGCGGGACCCAGGGGTCAAAACTGAATGACAACTCAGTAGATGCTGCAGATGATGTTTTGCACTTATCTGAACGTACTCATATGGTAACAGAAGAGAGGTTGAGTAGAATGCGCCTATACTCTCTGGAGTTTAGAAGAATGAAAGGTGAGCTCATTGAAACATATAGGATTATGAGGGGACTTGACAGGGTAGATGCTGAGAGGTTGTTTCCCCTAGTTAGAGAGTCTAGAACTAGGGGACATTGTCGCAGTGTAAGGGATCGGCCATTCAAGAGTGAGATGAGGAGGAATTTCTTCACTCAGAGGGTTGTGAATCTTTGGAATTCTCTACCCCAGAGAGTTGTGGATGCTGAGACATTAAGTATATTCAAGGCTGAAATGGATAGATTTTAGGGATATGGGGATCGGGCGGGAAAGTGGAGTTGAGGTTGAAGATCAGCCATGATCTGATTGAATGGCAGAGCAGGCTCGAGGGGCTGCATGGCCTACTCCTACTCCTATTTCTTATGTTCTTATGTCCTTAGAAGCATGGGGCCAGGAATGATTATGAGGCAATACATTGAAGAAGACTATTCTAGCCCAGTTATTGAATGTGTACCAGAAAATATGTACAGTTACTGCACATCTTATATTGTTATTGAAATCAACATATGAAGCTGCAACCTCTAGCACAGCCACGTAACATATAGAGGTTACCTACCGCTAGACAAATCAAATAAGATACGCAATATTACCCAACATGATTTCTTATATCTTTTCTAATTAGTTGGTGGGGCTTTTTGGTTAAATGTCTTTACTTAGAAAATATCACCTATTTTAAAATCCATTACTGCAAAGCACAATACATTGTGTATTTTATCATCCATTTAGCCATTCAAAGAAAGATGATGTTTGATTTATCAATACTGATCACACTACTTGTTGTTTTGTCACTGAGGAATACTGAACAGACACCTCACAACATTCTGGACCAAAAGTCTCAAACTTATCTCTACATTATCTCTGATCTTGCAGGACATTTTTTATCTTTGATTATATTTCAAGTTCAAGCTTTTCACCCATGACAGAACAACAACATAAACTTTCAAAATGTATCACATAACACACAGGGGCTTCATTTAAATTGGATTTGTCATCTTGATGCAGCTTGCCAGATTCGGGCCGCCCGGCCAGCAGCAAGGTAAGACCTAGAAGGGGATTCACAATCATAAGGGGGAGTCGCAATTGTCTTCTTACTAAAGTGGCCTGTTTCAGTCTGATTTGGGTAATATTTGTATCTTATTTGATTCGTCCATCCTTCATGGTTTTCACCCCTTCTCTGACTGCCTTCCTGCTGTTGTGATGCTAAAATAATGTTTTACCATTATGCTTAGACTCTGCTGCTATGCCTTTTTCCAAGTCTTTCTTTATCCTCTGATCTACATTTTAATGTGTTTCTGCATACTCTTATATTTCTCTTAGTGAGCCCCTTCCCCTTTCTCCCTACAGGATTTGTACAGGCCATTTTTCCTCTTTATCCCATTTATAATTTGTTTATTAATCCATTTAGGGTCACGTTTTCTTGGTTTGAGAACAATAATGCTACCTTTACAAATAACTAGAAATCCTTCCAAAATAAAAAGGATTGGTACAGGAGAGATGGGCTACACTTAAACCAAGTAGAGCCAAAAAGACTTGTAACATTGAGGCGGCAATAGAAAATCACTTAAACTAGACAAGTGGGAAGAAGGCAGGGAGGAAGCAGGATCCCAGGTGAGACAGATTAAACGTTAGAAAGTAGTCAACAAGCAAATATGGACTCAAACTCAGAGATTCACATGAACCGGAGAACAGGAATAAGCAGACACTGGGGAACATGAGAAGTGGAAAATCAAGAATAAAATGAACATACATGAATTCTAGAAACATTAGAAATAAGATACCAGGGCTGGAGACTGTTGTCTTTATCTCGGCAGTCCATTCTGTTCTTTTAGCTGACACCTATTACCTTCTGCAGTGTTGGACAGTGCCTGGTATCCGTTCATTAATATAATCTTTTGGTCGTTATGTAGTATTTCCTACCTTTCTTGCTTCTTTTACCAACCTTAATCCAACCAGTATCCCCATTTCTGTGGCTTTCCACACCATTTGTCCTCTTGTCATGATAACACTGTTCCTGGTTGTACTGTTCTTCAGCTTTGAAGGTCTGATGTTAGCCTGGCCATATCACTTCCTTGAAAGGACTATTCACCTACCCTCAAAAATCCCCTCACTTCTGTATGCACTTGTGAGTTCCTGTACCTTGCTCTCTAAGGTTTCACTCACCTGACGAAGGAGGTAAGCTCTGAAAGCTTGTGATTTTCAAATAAAACTGTTGGACTATAACCTGGTGTTGTAAGATTCCTTACATTTGTCCACCCCAGTCCATCACCGGCATCTTCACATCATCTCTAAGGTTATAGTTCTTTAATTGTACTTATTAATAGGCAGCTTTCACTTCTCTTCACCTCTCTATTGTATCTGGCTCTATCATTTGTGAACATCCCATAGCAAACACACCTCATGATCTCCTTCATAGTTATATTACTCTCAGCTGTTTCCATTTCTTGTTGTATTTCTCTCGTTGCCCCCTTTCAGTTTAATTTTTTTTTAAAATCCCAAGTGTTTGTTTTGATTTTACTTCTATCTGGTGCCCTTGTTTAATTTTTACTTACCTCTGTGTTTTGTTTTACTTTTATCTTCCTTGAGGTATTATTTAATTTGGCTTATCTCGGGTAGTCCCCTTTGTTATCTATTACCCATAGATGCTCTTTCCTGCATCACTTCAATCTTAACTTCTCAAGTGCTCTTCCTTTAAATCTACTTCTGCCTGTGCAGCACTTTAACAAAATATCTGGAGTTAATGATCCGTGCTCCTTCCTTATTTTATTACCTGACACCTGAAGTTTTGTGGTATACTGGTGGTTTTGGAGAATTGACTTCTTTACTTAAAAGTTACCTGGTCATGTTGAAACTGTTGTTTTAGACTAGAGGTAGGATTGTGGGAGTCCTCTTGGAGTGGCACTGTCCCACTATAATCTAATTACTTACATACTTAACAAAATTTATAGCTCCTGATGGACTCTGTCGTCTTCTTGATCCATTTCTGCCGGTATATTAATCTTTCGGTGTCTGATCACCTAATGATAGTCAGTGTTCTCGAAAGTTTTTTTTAGATTTCACAGGAGCCCTCTAGAACAGCTGCCATGAGTTTGCTCAGCTGCATTAATTTCTGTTATATTTATTTAAAATCTTCACAACTCCCAACGGAGTCTGTGATCTATTTGATCTTTCTCTACTTGTATTTATTTTTTTGGCATCTGTACACCCGATGCCTGCAGATATTTTTTTAAATGTGGTCTGCTCAGCTGACTTCAGCTTGACAAAGGTGCGAGAACTAAAATTGGCCTAAATATCCCTGAGCTAGGGAAGGAGATATAAATCAGGCTTCCTGCCCCTCATTGCTGTCAGTGACCTTTACTGGAAAATATATGGGGTAAATTTGTATCTTCCCTGCCTGCCCATTGTCGATCCCATCCGATTTTCATTCTGTTGAAATAATGGAATGAAAATCGAGTGGGTTCTGCAAAGGGTGAGTGAACCACTCCAGCAGAATTACTGCCCAGGTGGTGAAGACAAAAATTTACCCCTACATATCTGGATATCGGTTCAGGGTGGGATTGGGTTAGACCATGATACTTTGATGATAAAATATCCTGACAACACTTGTGGTATAACAACATGCTTGAAGAATATCTATTTAGGCAAAGTACTAGAGAGTTGCCATTCGCCTGTAAATATATCCTTCCACCAGTATCAGCCTTTAGGGAGGAGAGGAGAAAACTGGAAGAAAATATGATAATCCAGAAATGATGTAAAAGCTCATTATATAGTCTTCCCTTTACTGAGAAAATTCTGTAGAACAAAGAACTGGTTGCAAATATATATGTTATTTTTAGTGCACAATTTGACATTTTTTCTGTACCAAAGTAAAATCTAAATATTAATGCTTTGGGGACCCAATGAGCAAAATTAAATTTATGGCAAAAGTCAATTTAAGTAGGTACAGTCATAGACAAATTATTACTATTTATCTGGAACCTGACTAACTAATTGCATAATAATGTCAATGGGGCTGATTGATATTGCCTTGAACTCTATGCAGCATCACTTTCCTTTAAATAAGATTCCCCAGAGGTGATTCGGTGATCTCATGTTCTCAGTGAGAGGCTGTGCTCACAGGGCACATGGCTTTGAGAATCGGGGCCCTTGTCCTTGTCCCATGCTCCCTGCAAGCGTGATTTCCCTGCTAGGATTGCCTCATCCCATCTATACCTAGCTGTTTGTGGGACCCTGCTGTGTGCAAATTGGCATGGTTCCTACACCTTTCATTACAACAGTGACTACACTTCAAAAGTACTTAATTGGCTGTGAAGTGCTTTGGGACATCCTGAGGAGATGAAAGGTGCTATATAAATGCAAGTCCTTTCCTTTATAGTAAATAGACCCTTACTCTCTGTATGTGATGGAATTTGTAGCAGTACACACTATCTCTTCAGTCTTCTCTTCTTCTTACAATATAAGAGGATTTAAAACTCAAGCATGATGACACAAAAAATGATTTACCTCATTTTCACTCTTATTCTTTTCATTTTTGATGATATCCTGTACTGTGGTCTTGGGTTCTTCATCAAGGTTTCTAAATGAATAAAAATGCCTACCCAATGATCCAGTTTTAAAACCTCCTTAGTTTAAACTAATTTGGCAGGGGGATGGGCACGAGGATGTAGCATTGCAAAGGAGAAACAAGGGGCACAAAGGATCAGGAGAGAAAGATAGTGCTAGAGCAAGTAATGGTCCGGTATTCGGTGGGCTCAGACTAAGAGAGTACAAGAAAGTCTAAGACTGGTTTGCAGTGCATGTGTGTAAATGCATGAAGCGTGGTAAACAAGGTTGGTGAGCTGCAGGCACAAATAGCCACATGGGAATATGATGTTGTGGCGATAACGGAGACCTGGCTCAAAAAAGGGCAAGATTGGATACTAAATATTCCTGGATACAAGTTGTTCAGGAAAGATAGGGAAGGAAAGAAAGGTGGGGGGTGAGGTGGCAGTATTAATTAAGGAAAATATTGTAGTGCTGGAGAGAGAGGAGGTCCTGGAGGGATCAAGGACAGAATCTATTTAGTTAGAGTTAAGAAACAATAGAGGTGCCTTCACACTAGGTTTATTCTATAGGTCACCAACTAGTGGGAAGGATATAGAGGAGCAAATTTGCAGGGAAATTATAGAGAGGTGCAAAGGCTATAGAGTAGTGATAACGGGGGACTTCAACTATCCTAATATAGACTGTGATAATAATAGTAAGGGGCAAAGAGGGGGAGGAATTATTGAAATGTGTTCAGGAGAACTTTCTTAACCAGTACGTTTCCGGCCCAACGAGGAAGGAGGCATTGCTGGACTT
Source organism: Heptranchias perlo (assembly GCF_035084215.1). Classification (NCBI taxonomy): domain Eukaryota; kingdom Metazoa; phylum Chordata; class Chondrichthyes; order Hexanchiformes; family Hexanchidae; genus Heptranchias; species Heptranchias perlo. The sequence continues at coordinate 104,582,523 of NC_090325.1, read as the reverse complement.
GGTTCTAGAGAATGAGGCGGGCCAAGTGGAGCAAGTGTCAGTGGGGAAGCATTTAGGGAGAAGCGATCATTGTAACATAAGGTTTAGAATAGCTATAAGAACATAAGAAATAGGAGCAGGAGTAGGCCATCCGGTCCAAAGAGCATGCTCTGCCGTTCAACAAGATCATGGCTGATATTGTACCTCAATACCCATTTTCCTGCACCATTCCCATATTCCATGATGCCTTTAATATCTAGAAATCTATCGATCTCTGTTTTGAATGTACTCAATGACTGAGCCTCCACAGCCCTCTGGGGTAGAGAATTCCAAAGATTCATCACCCTCAGAGTGAAGAAGATTCTCCTCATCTCAGTCCTAAATGGCATACCCTTTATTCTGAGACTGTGACCCCTGGTTCTAGACTCCCCAGCCAGGGGAAACATCCTCCCTGCATCTACCCTGTCGAGCCCTGTAAGAATTTTGTATGTTTCAATGAGATCACCTCTCATTCTTCTAAACTCTAGACAATACAGGCTTAGTCTACTCAATCTCTCCTCATACGACAATCCCACCATCCCAGGAATCAGTCTGGTGAACCTTTGTTGCACTCCCTCTATGGCAAGTATATATTTTCTTAGATAAGGAGACCAAAATTGTACACAATACTCCAGGTGTGGTCTCACCAATGCCCTATATAATTGTAGTAAGACATCTTTACTCCTGTACTCAAATCCTCTTGAAATAAAAGCCAACATACTATTTGCCTTCCTAATTGCTTGCTGCATCTGCATGTTAGCTTTCAGTGACTCATGTACAAGGACACCCAGGCCCCTTTGAATATCAATAAAAATCTTTCTAAGTACTTAATCTGTCACAGGTCAAGTGCCTTAAGTACCCCAATGAGGTCTGTTTGGCTCTTTAACTGTCAAGCCGGCGGGACTTCCACACACACACAGGTGGGTCCCTGGGAAACTCGGAAGTTGGCGGGTTGGAGCCGGCTTCTGAACCTGAACGGGATTTCCACGATTTTCGGAGCCCCCCCCAATCCGCAATGCACCCGCAATTGCCTCTTAAAATCACCCCCAAAGTATTTGTTCAATTTCTCTGTCATTTCCTTATTCCCCATTATAAATTCTCCTGTCTCTGTCTGTAAGGGACACACATTTGCCTTCGCTAGTCTTTTCCCTTTTACATACCATAGAAACTTTTACAATCCGTTTTTATGTTTCTCGCTAGTTTACTCTCATATTCTATTTTCCCTTTCTTTATCAATTTCTTGGTCCTCCTTTGCTGAATTCTAAAATGCTTCCAATCCTCAGGCTTACTACTTTTTCTGGTACCCTTAGATGCCACTTTCTTTGATTTAATACTATCTTTAATTTCTCTTGTTAGCCACGGTTGGACCACTTTTCCTGTTGGGTTTTTGTGCATTAAAGGAATATATATTTGTTGCAAATTATATATTAATTCTTTAAATGCTAGCCAGTGTCTGTCTACCATCATACCTTTTAATGTAGTTCCCCAATCAACCACAGTCAACTTGCGCCTCATACCTTCGTAGTTTCCTTTGTTTAGATTTAAGACCCTAGTTTTGGATTGAACTACATCACTTTCAAACTTAATGAAGAATTCTATCATATTATGGTCACTCTTCCCTAAGGGCTCTATAACGACAAGATTATTAATTAACCCTTTCTCATTGCACAATACTAGAATCTAAAATAGCCTGTTCCCTAGTTGGCAACCCAACATAGTGATCTAGAAAACCATCTCGTATACATTCGAGGAATTCGTCCTCCACAGTATTAGTGCTAATTTGGTTTGCCCAATCTATATGTAGATTAAAGTCCCCCATGATTACTGTATTACCCTCGTTACATGCATTTCTAATTTCCTGCTTTATACCGTGCCCTACTTACCACTACTGTTTGGTGGCCTATAAACAACTCCCACCAATGTTTTCTGCCCCTTACTGTTTCTTAGCTCCACCCAAACTGATTCTACACCTTCACCTTCTGAGCCAAGATCCTTTCTCACTATTGTACTGATCTGATCCTTTATTAACAGCGTTCTCCCACCTCCTTTTCCTTTTTGCCTGTCCTTCCTAAATGTCGAATATCCTTGAAAATGTATCTATGGAAAAGGACACGGATCACTCTAAAGTAAAAACACTCAATTGGAGGAGGGCCAATTTCATTGGGATGAGAACAGATCTAGCCCAGGTAAATTGGAATCAAAGATTGGCAGGCAAAACTGTAATTGAACAGTGGATGGTCTTTAAGGAGGAGATGGTTCGGGTACAGTCTAGGTACATTCCCACGAGAAAGAAAGGTAGGGCAACTAGAGACAGAGCTCCCTGGATGACAAAAGAGATAGAGAGTAAGATGAAGTGGAAAAAAGGGGCATATGACAGATGGCTGGTTGATAACACAAGTGAGAACTAGGCAGAATATAGGAAGTTCAGAGGGGAAGTGAAAAAATAAATAAAAGGGGCAAAGAGAGAGTATCAGAATAGACTGGCAGCCAACATAAAAAGGAATCCAAAAGTCTTTTACAGCCATCTAAACAGTAAACGGGTAGTAAGAGGAGGGGTGTGGCCAATTAGGGACCATAAAGGAGATCTACTCATGGAGGCAGAGGGGATGGCCGAGGCATTAAATGAGTATTTTACATCTGTCTTTACCAAGGAAGAAGATGCAGTCAGAGTCTCAGTAAAGGAAGACATAGTTGAGATACTGGATAGGCTAAAAATTGATAAAGAGGTACTAGAAAGGCTACCTGTACTTAAAGTAGATAAGTCACCCGGTCCAGACAAGATGCATTCTAGGTTGCTGAGGGAAATAAAGGTGAAAATTGCAGAGGTATCAGCCAAAATCTTCCAAACATCCTTAGAAACGGGGGTGGTGCCAGAGGACCGGAGAATTGCAAATGCTACACCCTTGTTCAAAAAAGGGTGTAAGAATAATCCCAGTAACTATAGGCCAGTCAGTTTAACCTTGGTGGCGGGGAAACTTTTAGAAACGATAATCCGGGACAGAATTAACAGTCACTTGGATGAGTGTGGATTGATTAGGGAAAGCCAGAATGGATTTGTTAAAGGCAAATCGTGTTTAACTAACTTGATAGAGTTTTTTGATGAGGTAACAGAGAGGATAGATGAGGGCAATGCAGCTGATGTGGTGTATATGGACTTTCAAAAGGATTTTGATAAAGTGCCGCATGGTAGGCTTGTCATCAAGATTGCGGCCCATGGAATAAAGGGGCAGTAGCAACATGGATACAGAATTGGCTAAGTGACAGGAAACAGAGAGTAGAGATGAACGGTTGTTTTTTGGACTGGAGGGAGGTGTACAGTGGTGTTCCCGAGGGGTCGGTGCTGGGACCACTGCTTTTCTTGATGTATATTAATGACTTGGACTTGGGTGTACAGAGCACAGTTTCCAAATTTGCAGATGACACAAACTTGGAAGGGTAGTGAATTGTGAGAAGGATAGTGATAGACTTCAAGAGGATATAGACAGGCTAGTGGCATGGGCGGACAAGTGGTAGATGAAATTTAACGCAGAAAAATGCGAAGTGATATATTTCGGTAGGAAGAACAAGGAGAGGCTATATAAACTAGAGGGCACAATTCTAAAAGGGGTACAGGAACAGAGAGATCTGGGGGTATATGTGCACAAATCGTTGAAAGTGGCAGGGCAGGTTGAGAAAGCGGTTAAAAAAGCATATAGGATCCTGGGCTTTATAAATAGAGACATTGAGAACAAAAGAAAGGAAATTATGTTGAACCTTTATAAAGCACTGGTTCGGCCACAACTGGAATATTGTTTCCAGTTCTGGACACCACACTTTAGGAAAGATGTGAAGGCCTTAGAGAGGGTGCAGAAGAGATTTGCTAGAATAATTCCAGGGATGAGCCACTTTAGTTAGTTGAATAGATTGGAGAAGCTAGAGTTGTTCTCCTTGGAACAGAGAAGGTTGTGAGGAGATTTGATAGAGGTGTTCAAAATCATGAAGGGTCTAGACAGAGCACATAGAGAGAAACTGTTCCCATTGGTGGAAGGGTCAAGAACCAGAGGACATAGATTTAAGGTGACTGGCAAAAGAACCAAAGGTGACATGAGAAAAAACGTTATTACATAGTGAGTGGTTAGGATCTGGAATGCACTGCCCAAGGGGGTGGTGGAGGCAGATTCAATCATGGCCTTCAAAATGGAACTGGTAAATACTTGAAAGAAAAAATTGCAGGGCTACGGGGAAAGGGCGAGGGAGTGGGACTAGCTGGATTGCTCTTGCATAGAGCTGGCGTGGACTCGATGGGCCAAATGGCCTCCTTCCGTGCTGTAACTTTTCTATGATTCTATGATTCTATGATTCCAGTGAATTGTGAGTAAAAAAGAATGCAAACTATATAACTGTAGGGCAAAGTTTACTTAACACTAACTTTTAAGTTGTTCAGTGGAACTTATTAACAAATTACATTTTAGCTACCATGAGCAAACGTAGGTCAATGGCAATAAAAATCGGGAGAGATGTAAAATGGGTTGCCGACTCGCTTTCACCCATTTTACACTATTGCACAAAGTCAAGATCTACTCCAATTACACAAAAATATTGGGGCAGTATTGTCAGACTCCCTTGTGTTTCAGTTCTTCCATTATAGCAGTATAACCTGACGATTGTTAAGAATATGTCCCTGTGCTTCCACCAGTGGAAGACCTGAGTAGTATGATTTTCCCAAACTATGATGAGGTACCTGGGTTAGGAGATACACCTACCAATACATCAGTCTCTTCAATTTCAAAATAGAGCAATTTGTTAATGATGCATCATGCTTAGTGTCACAGCTAACTTCCTGTGGTTTTTGGGGCATTTCAATCAGTCTAAAGGATGTTTACTGTACCAGAAATGAAAGTGTTGCAATTTATGAACTGTGGGTTTGTCATCTCTGTAGCATTACCAGTAAAAAGTTACGTGAAAGCCAGTGCTAGTCTTTAGTGCTGTACCATTCGTGTGGTGAACTAGTTATAGTCCTGAGTAACTCAGCTCATTGTTTGACCTCCATTCACACAAATGCAGCAATGTTATTTTTCTGGAGTATAATGTATTTCACTAAATACAATACAGAAATTTGAGTTACTGAAATAAAGCAAACTGCTACCATACATTTTGCTGTCATTTCCAAAATAGCATTATGTACGCACTAAGGGAACAAACTGATAAATTGCCAATTTGCACATATGACGTGACTGTTTTTAACTACATCAGAATTGCACCGATTTTTTAATACCTTCCATTTATTGGTATTTAAAAAGATAGAAAAGATGACCTTTTGATATCTTCATCCCATGATCAAAATTTACATTAAATCTCTTGATTTTCTGGTGGATTTGTGGTTCTTCCGCTAAAATTAAAGCACACAAGTAGGAGAATCCTCACAAAAATGCAGACTATGTATGTAAAAAAATAAAGTAGCCTTACTTACCTTATTATTTTCCAGAACCCCAATACCCATATTGTACAATCTTTCTAGAACAAACTCTATTGCTAAAATAAATTCTTTGTTAGGTCAAGGGCTTTTTCACAGCAATTAATTACAGCATCACAACTGTACTATGCATAATAATGACTTGAGAATGAAAGCTTTCAAATAGGTTTGTTAAATCACTAAAAGAGTTTCTCAGTGTTGGGCTCATTCTGTTTCTATTAGCATTCTGTACCATGCTAACTTCCTGCTCTACAGCACCCTCTTTCATATTATAATGTACATCACAGAGTCAAGGCAGAGAGGATTAACCACAAAGGAATGCAACTAAAGTACAAAGCCAGCAGCAGGAGAGGCTGGCCTCCCCTTCATTCGAATAGGGTTTCTATGCATGGAATAAGTGTGCTGGGAGCCTGGCCAGGAATGCTAAGAACTGGATGGTGGAAAATCTGGTCAGGCAGCAGCTCTTTAAAAGGGCTCCTACTCGCCTTTTAAGGGGAGACAACATTTCTGTGGCCAAAGCAACCCTCTAATGGCATAAAAAAATGGATGCCCTATTTTGTGACAACATCTTGAAGGACATGCTGCATGAGCTACAGCAAAGGAGAGGCGCTCAATTATGGGGCAGAAGGCTATGCCCCTGTTAAAGTTGAGGTGCAAGCAGTATAGAGGAAAATACCCAAGCAAGTCAATGCAGTCTCCCAGATCCATTGAACTTGGGAGCTAGTAAGGAAGATGTTATCTGGTATTGAAGTGAGGGCACCTTCCTTTGTATACATGCTTGCTCTTCATTCTCAGGATGTGGGCATCGCTGATAAGGTCACCATTTATTGGCCACCCCTGGTTGCCCTGAAAAGGTGGTGGTGAGCCTTCTTCTTGACCTGCTGCAGTCCGTATGGTGAAGCTGCTCCCACAATGCTGTTAGGTAGGGAGTTCCAGGGTTTGGACCCTGCAATGATGAAGGGGCGGCGATATATATCAAGTCAGGATAGGGTGCGACTTGAAAGGGAACTTGGAGGTTACACTGCTCCCATGCTCCTGCTGCCCTTCTCCTTGTAGTTGATGGAGATCGCGGGTTTGAGAGATATTGCCAAAGAAGCCTTGGCGAGTTGCTGCAGTGCATCCTGTAGATAGTATATACTGCACCACGGACCGCCGATGGTGGAGGGAGTGGATATTTAAGGTGGTGTATGAGGTGCTGATTAAGCAGACTGCTTTGTCCTGAATGGTGTCGAGTTTCTTGAGTTTTGTTGCAGCTGCACCCATCCAGTCAAGTGGAGAGTATTCCATCACACTTCTGACTTGTGCCTTGTAGAAGGTGGAGAGGCTTTGGGGCGTGAGGAGGTGAGTCACTCACCTCAGAATACCCAGCTTCTGACCTGCTCTTGTGGCCACAGCATTTATGTAGCTGGTCCAGTTGAGTTTATGTTCAATGATGACCCCCAGGATGTTGATGGTGGGGGATTCGGCGATGGTAATGCCGTTGAATGTCAAGAGGATGTGGTTAGACTCTCTCTTGTTGGAAATGGTCATCGCCTGACACTTGTGCAGTGAGAATGTCACTTGCCACTTATCTGCCCAATCCTAGATATTGTCCAGATTTTGCTACATGCAGGGTGGACTGCTTCATTATGTGAGGGATTGCAAATGGAGCTGAACAGTGCACTGTTCAGCAAATAGCCCCTCTTCAGATCTTATGATGGAGAGAAGGTCATTGATGAAGCAGCTGAAGATAGTTGGGCCTAAGATGCTGCCCTAAGGAACTCCAGCAGCGATGTCCTGGGTCTGAGAAGACTGGCCACAACCACAATCATCTTCCTTTGTGCCAGATATGACACCAGCCACTGGAGAGTTTTCCTTCTTATCCCCTTTGACTTCATTTTTTCGAGGGCTCCTTGGTGCCACACTCAGTCAAATACTACTTTGATGTCAAAGGCACTTACTCTCACCTCATCTCTGGATTTGAGGCCTTGACCCCGATTTTAACTGCCCCTACTTGGTGGAAAACCAGGCATGGTAGCAGTTAAAGTAACGGGAATCACTTACCCACTCTGATCCCGCTTCCTTCCCACTGTGTCTCCATATTAAGCTGCTGTATTGAGCAGGACACACGCAGGAAAGAAGCGGGGTCGTTTTAAATATGCAGATCAGGTCCGATGATGTCATCAGGACACGATCTGCAATATCACCCTGAGGCCTGAGCGGGGAGGTGGGGGGTTTTGGAGAGGGGCAATGTCGGCTCCTCCGTCGGGAAAAACCTGCCACGAACCGCATCCTGGACCAGAAAACACCCAGAAGGTAAGTTTCAAATGTATTTTCAGGTTTCGTTGTGGGCCAGGAGGGGCATGTATGCTCCTCTGGGCCTCACAAGAAGGTCTTGGACCTCCCTTGCACAGGGCTACACCCCTTCCCCCCGATCGCGGACAGACAAACCCTCCCCTCGATCGCAGAAAGACCCCCCCACCGATCATGGCCAGACACCCTTCCTCCCCTCGATTATGGCAAGACCTCCCACTGACTGCCGAGGATCATCCCCAGCTGCGGCCTCCTTGTTAGTGCTCCCACCCGACGGCCAGGCTATCAATTTGGCCGGCTGTCGGGCGGGAGACTGCAGCAGGTTATTTAAATGAGACCCTGCTGTTAAGATCAGCCGAGCCTCCACGTCCCCGGCCTTGCCAGGTTTTCCCCGTGCTACCGTGCTCTCTCACACCCTCCCTGCTTCCCAATTACTATCGGAGTCCTTGTGGCCATGTTTGGGCCAAGGTTTTAATGATGTCTGGAGCTGAGTGGTTCTGGCAGAAACCAAACCGAGCATCGGTGAGCAGATTATTCATGAGTAAGTAACGCTTGATAACACTGTCAACGACACCTTCCGTCACTTTGCTGAGGATTGGGAGTAGGCTGATGGGGCAGTAATTGGCCAGGTTGGATTTGTCCTTTTTGTGGACAGGTCATACCTGGGCAATTTTCCATATTATCAGGTAGATGCCAGTGTTGCAGCTGACCTGGATCTGCTTGGCTAGGGGCACAGCGAGGCCTTTAGCACTACAGCCGGGATGTTGTCGGGGCCTGGAGCCTTTGTTGTATCCAGTGCACTCAGCTGTTTCTTGATGTCATGTGGAGTGAATTGAATTGGCTGAAGACTGGCTTCTGTGAAGGTGGGAAACTCGGGAGGAGGCCGAGATGGATCATCCACTCGGCACTTCTGGCTGAAGATGGTTGCGAATGCTTCAGCCTTGTCTTTTGCACTCACGTGCTGGGCTCAGCCATCATTGAGGATGTGGATGTTCATGGAGCTTACTCCTCCCATTCCTGCCAATGTTGTTATAGACAGATGCATCTGTGATGGGTAGATTGATGAGGACGAGGTCAAGTAGGTTATTGCCTCATGTTGGTTTTCTCACCACCTGTCACAAGTCCAGTCTAGCAGCTGTGTCCTTCAGTGGTGGTACTGCCAAGCCACTCTTAGTGATGGACATTGAAATTCCTGCCCAGAGCACAATCTGTGCCCTTGTTACCTTCAGTGCTACCTATAAATGGTGCTCAACGTGGAAGAGTACTGGTGGGACAGGACATACTCAGGGATGGTGATAGAGGAGTCTGGGACGTTGCTTAAATGTCCACCATCATTTACGACTGGATGGGGCAGGACGCCAAAGCTTTGTTCTGATCCGTTGGTTGTGGGATCGCTTAGCTCTGTCTATTGAATGCTGGTTTTGCTATTTAGAATGCATGTAATCCTGTGTTGTAGCTTCACCAGGCTGGCACCTCATTTTCAGGTCTGCCTGGTGCTGCTCCCAGCATGGACTTCTACACTCCTCATTGAACAAGGGTTGGTCGTCTGGCTAGATGGTGATTGTGTAATGAGGATAGGCCAGGCGATAAAGTTACGGATTGTGGTGGAATACAATTCTGCTGCTGCCGGTGGCCTCATGGATGCCCAATTTTAAGCTGCTGGATCTGTTCTTAATTGATCCTGCTTCACGTGGTGGTAATGCCACAGGACATAATGGAGGGTACCTTTAGTGTGAAGACAGGACTTGGTCTCCAGAAGGACTGTGCGCTGGTCATTCCTGCCAATGTTGTTATAGACAGATGCATCTGTGATGGGTAGATTGATGAGGACGAGGTCAAGTAGGTTATTGCCTCATGTTGGTTTTCTCACCACCTGTCACAAGTCCAGTCTAGCAGCTGTGTCCTTCAGTGGTGGTACTGCCAAGCCACTCTTAGTGATGGACATTGAAATTCCTGCCCAGAGCACAATCTGTGCCCTTGTTACCTTCAGTGCTACCTATAAATGGTGCTCAACGTGGAAGAGTACTGGTGGGACAGGACATACTCAGGGATGGTGATAGAGGAGTCTGGGACGTTGGCTGATAGGTATGAGTCTGTGTGTATGACTATGTCAGGCTGTTTCTTGTCTAGTCTGTGGGACAGCTCTCCCAACTTTGACATCAGTCCCCAGATGTTAGTGAAGAGGACTTAGCTGGATCGACTGGGCAGGGTGGGCCACGTCCTGATTCGATGCCTAGGTCGCAGTTAAGTGGTCTGTCTGGTTTGATTCTTGTTTTCCTTTCTAGCAGTTTGATACAACTGAGTGACTGTCTAGGCTGCTTCAGAGGGCAGTTAAGAGTAAACCATGTTGGTTGGACTGAAGTCACAAATAGGCCAGACGGGGTAATTCAGCAGGTTTCCTTCCCTAAAAAATCATTGGATCATAGAAAATTTACGGCACAGAAGGAGGCCATTCGGCCCATCGTATCCGTGCCGGCTGAGAAATGAGCCACCCAGCCTAATCCCACTTTCCCACATTTGCTCCGTAGCCCTGCAGGTCACGGCTCTTCAGGTGCACATCCAGGTATTTTTTTTAAATGAGTTGAGGGTTTCTGCCTCTACCACCCTCTCAGGCAGTGAGTTCCAGACCACCCTCTGGGTGAAAACATTTTTCCTCATTTCCGCTCTAATCCTTCGACAATCACTTTAAATCTATGCCCCCTGGTTATTGACCCCTCCGCTAAGGAAAATAGATTCTTCATATCCACTCTATCTGGCCCCTCATAATTTTGTATACCTCAATTAAATCACCCCTCAGCCTCCTCTGTTCCAAGGAAAATAATCCCAGCCTATCCAATCTGTCATCATAGCTAAAATTCTCCAGTCCTGGCAACATCCTCGTAAATCTCCTCAGCATCCTCTCTAGTGCAATTACATCCTTCCTGTGATGTGATGACCAGAACTGTGCGCAGTACTCAAGCTGTGGCCTAACTAGTGTTTTATACAGTTCCAGCATAACCTCCCTGCTCTTATATTCTATGCCTCGGCTAATAAAGGAAAGCATTCCATATGCCTTCTTAATCACCTTATCTACCTGTCCTGCTACCTTCAGGGATCTGTGGACATGCACTCCAAGGTCCCTCACTTCCTCTACACCTTTCAGTATCCTCCCATTTATTATGTATTTCCTTGTCTTGTTTGCTCTCTGCAAATGCATTACCTCACACTTCTCCGGATTGAACTCCATTTGCCATTTTCCTGCCCAACTGACCAGTCCATTGATATCTTCCTTCAGTCGACAGCTAAAGGACCTTAGGAAATCATTTGGGTTTTTACAACAATCTAAGAGCTTCTGTAATTTTTACTGATACCAGCTTTATATTTCCAAATTTTTAAAAAACTAAATTCAAATTCTCAAACTGCCATGGTGGGATTGAACTCATGTTCTTTGGATTATTAGTCCAGGCTTCTGGATTACTAGTCCAGTATCATAACGATTACACTACCCTGATGGGAATGTTCTTCTTCTGCACTCTCAGGGAAATAGCATGCAGAAAATATTTACCCCTATTCACAACAGTCCATCGTAGATCAGAAGATGGAGTGCACAATTTCGGTGGGCACAGTGATGCTTTTCGCATAGCAGTTCAAAGTCCAGCTCACATAGAATACTGCCAACAGAAATACCATGCTAGCTAATTGCAAAGTTTCGGCCCTGGTAGGGACTTGACCTGAGCACAGGGATGCTTTTTGGAGTGCTCAGGTAGTTGCTAGCATTTTCCTAAATGTGTTCTGTTTAGGAGCAAGAAAGAACAGGACAGGCAGTTGCCCAGCCAGGTTAGGCAGCTCACTCAATAAGAGAAGCTGGCCTTGGCCCTTTGTGCCCTTAAATCTGTGGAAGGGATTGGTGAGGATGAGTTTGGAGATGTGGTGCCTCCACCGAGCAATTATCCTTAATTTATAATTATCCTACCCACACTAATTTTCTTAATCCTTCCCGCGGGGGCTACACTTGCTAAGTACGTGCACAAAATATCTTAAGGTCTTAGCTCTCTTCGAAACCATTGTATCGTGATGCATTGTAAATGTTCTTCCTATAGGTCCTGCCAAAAGTGATGCAAGAGCAATTGGAACTACAGGCATTGGCACATCACTATATGTTGCATCAAGTACTCTTCCTGCCCCCAGCACCAGCAAAAATCCTACCACAAGTGAGGAGGAGCACGTAGAAGTGGCAGTACAGGAAGAGGAAAGCTCTGGACAGGCTGAGAGTCCACATCATATATCTGCTGTATGTATAAAGGACACTAACCTACAGGGTCTGCCTTCAGATGGGATTTAGTGCAAAAGCAGAAGCCATTTTCTACATCCCCTGAGTCTACCATAAGCAGCCTGCAGCAACAGGAAGAGAATGTACAACTATGAACCTCTGACAACACTGCAGTCTGCAGGAGAGACTTACAGAGTACCATGAGCAAAGGGCATTTTCATGATCATCTACAGAGGAGCTTCAAAGTAGTAAGTGAACAAGCACAGAATGAACATTCTCTCACAAACTGATATCATTGACTATTTTGACACCCACTTATCTATTAATGCTGGATTTTTTAAACTGGGTGATCATTTGGAAAAAGGAGTGTTAACAGGTTTCATCCACATTGGAGATAGCCTATGAATTGCTCACATGCAGATCACTAATCATCCAGCTGGGGTGCCCAGCATCACAGGACATGGCAGGAGAAGGGTCCAATGAGGCATTTCCTCTTGATGTATTGGCACTTCCTCTCACTGCAGACAGGCACTTCAAAGAATTAATGGAGTGCCAGAGAGCGGCTTCGTGCTGGAAACTGCTGTATTGAGGCAAATGGCTCCAGTTGATGCAGGACCATCCTGTGACCCTACTACATTCAGTGGTTCGAGGCCATAACCATCCCAACAGGCTGCACCTCTCTGCCTGCCATCACAGTTGCACAGCTTCAGTTTATGGAGTAGGACACGCACCCTTCATAGTGTTACTAAGGTGAAGCATGGATGTAGAGGTTAGATAGGTGTGGGCCTTTTACAAATGCATTGTAAATGTTGATAGCAAAGCCACTGGTTTAAATGATGCAAGACAACAAACAGATGTAAAACATTGTCTAAAAGTTCCAATGATACAGGTTCAGCAGGCATGTAATTCACTGAAGCTCTAAAGCGCATAGCTGTTTTCACTTTCTGATCTTAAAGTACAGATTAGCAACAACAACAAAAACAACAATAACTTGCATTTATATAGCACCTTTAACGTGGTAAAACGTCACAAGGTGCTTCACAGGAGTGATTTTCAAATAAAATTTGACACCGAGCCACATAAGAAAATATTAGGACAGGTGACCAAAAGCTTGGTCAAAGAGGTAGGTATTAAGGAGCGTCTTAAAGGAGGACAGGTAGAGAGGCAGAGAGGTTTAGGGAGGGAATTCTACAGCTTAGAGCCTAGGCAGCTGAAGATACGGCCGCCAATGGTAGAGCGATTAAAATCGGGGACGCGCAAGAGGCAAGAATTGGAGGAGCGCATAGATCTCAGAGGGAAAAACCTAATATGTAGTCTACTAAATAGATTCATACGTCTAAAAGGAAAATAGCTGTGAAATAAATTTACATATTTCTACAGTGCAAATAGAATTTGTCAGAAGATGGTTTCTATACATCTTCTTTATTGGATTCAATACAATGGGCAGGTACTACAATAGCCCTTGAAGAAACAATGCAATTAAGAAATTGTCACAGTGATTTAAAACTGCATTGCCATTTACAAATCCAACAAGAGGTTGACCTGATACTGTGTAGAATTCCTTTTGTTGCTCTACACATACTGTGGCTCTGAGCTTAGACTCTCTTTTCAGTTAATCAGAGAGAGCCAGCATGGATTTGTGAAAGGTAGGTCATGCCTGACAAACCTGATTGAATTTTTTGAAGAGGTGACTAAAGTAGTGGACAGGGGAATGTCAATGGATGTTATTTATATGGACTTCCAGAAGGCATTTGATAAGGTCCCACATAAGAGACTGTTCGCTAAGATAGAAGCCCATGGAATCGAGGGAAAAGTACGGACTTGGTTAGGAAATTGGCTGAGCGAAAGGCGACAGAGAGTAGGGATAATGGGTAGGTGCTCACATTGGCAGGATGTGACTAGTGGAGTCCCGCAGGGATCTGTCTTGGGGCCTTAATTATTCACAATATTTATTAACGACTTAGATGAAGGCATAGAAAGTCTCATATCTAAGTTTGCCGATGACACAAAGATTGGTGGCATTATAAGCAGTGTAGATGAAAACATAAAATTACAAAGCGATATTGATAGATTAGGTGAATGGGCAAAACTGTGGCAAATGGAATTCAATGTAGACAAATGTGAGGTCATCCACTTTGGATCAAAAAAGGATAGAACAGGGTATTTTCTAAATGGTAAAAAGTTAAAACCAGTGGATGTCCAAAGGGACTTAGGGGTTCAGGTACGTGGATCATTGAAGTGTCATGAACAGGTGCAGAAAATAATCAATAAGGCTAATGGAATGCTGGCCTTTATATCTAGAGGATGAGAGTACAAGGGGGCAGAAGTTATGCTGCAGCTATACAAAACCCTGGTTAGACGGCACCTGAAGTACTGTGAGCAGTTCTGGGCACCGCACCTTCGGAAGGACATATTGGCCTTGGAGGGAGTGCAGCATAGGTTTACTAGAATGATACCCGGATTTCAAGGGTTAAGTTACGAGGAGAGATTACACAAATTGGGGTTGTATTCTCTGGAGTTTAGAAGGTTAAGGGGTGATCTGATTGAAGTTTATAAGATATTTAGGGGAACAGATAGGGTGGATAGAGAGAAACTATTTCCGCTGGTTGGGGATTTTAGGAGTAGGGGGCACAGTCTAAATATTAGAGCCAGACCTTTCAGGAGTGAGATTAGAAAACATTTCTACACATAAAGGGTGGTAGAAGTTTGGAACTCTCTTCCGCAAACGGCAATTAATACTACCTCAATTGCTAAATTTAAATCTGAGATAGAAAGCTTTTTGCCAACCAAAGGTATTAAGGGATATGGGGCAAAGGCAGGTATATGGAGTTAGATCACAGATCAGCCATGATCTTATCAAATGGCAGAGCAGGCATGAGGGGCTGAATGGCCTACTCCTGTTCCTATGTTCCTATATTCTTACACTCCATAAATGGGCATACTCGGAAGGGAAATGTGGACTGAGATAAGTTGTGTGCAATATCCGCCCATAATGTGCATCAAACACATTTCCAGTGAATGTATGGGAAGCTTTCATCAGAAAGGGGCGGCAGCTTCTTTTCACGATTTTGATGATGGGGAAATGATATTATACAGATGTCCCCTAATTTCTTGATTTTCACCTCGGATCTACACTCATTCATAAGAACATCCATGCACAATGGATAGCTAGCAATACCAAGCAGTTATAGTACACTGAAGGGTTGACTGAGAGGTAAAGAGAAAAAGATAAATTACATGTTTTAAGAGCATAAGAAATAGGAGCAGGAGTAGGCCATACAGCCCCTCAAGGCTGCTCCACTATTCAATAAGATCATTGCTGATCTTTTGAAGAATGCTTTGTAGTATTTCGTTACTTGTTTTGTTAACTTTATTTTGGTGACAAAGCTTTGTGCCATAGGTTCTGGTACAGTATTGCCATATTTTGCTTGAGTTGTAGAAATGTAGAAAATGGGTTTCCCTTTGGATATCGTGCTCCATTTATGTTTTCTTAAGGAAGAAGAGGAGGCCAATGGAGAGGGTACACCAGAGGAGGCATTTACCCATCCACTTTGCCCTCCCAACTACTATGGCACACTTACCTGGATTTGTCCAATGAATTCTGTGTTCATAGGCTCTGATTCGCCTTTGAGGCATTGGGAGAGTTGTGCCACATGTTGTAATCAAAACCGCAGCCAAAATTCACCTGTGGCACAACACTGCCAGTAGTTGTGGAGGTAACATCAACCAATACCTTTTATACCTCATTCTGAGTTCAGGCATGCTGCACTGCTGCCCTACATGAAGGGTATCCTACAATGCCAAACAGAGAAATCCGCCTAGCACCCATCGCATGTGTCATAATGTCACTTCGCCAGCCATAAAAAAGGAGATTGGATGCTCCATCACTTTCCCTTAGACTTCATTTCATGCCTCCAGATTGGAGAGTAAATTTTATGATCAGTTATGCCCAATTGGCATCAAGTAGGTGTAACCCATAAGAAAAATGAGCAAAGATCTGTTGTGCCAGATTTCCACCCACTTCAATTTTCCAATCGGGTTTTGTATTACCACCAGAAGCATCTGCTAGTTTGTAGTTAATTATGTTACAAATAGACCCAAATAACATCTATGTAACTTCCTGTCATTTGTACTGATATATCACCCAGTTATCTACTTGTCTGTATAAAATGGGTGCCCAGAGCTGCTATAATGTGTCATTTACTGAAGAACATTTAAAGAGCGCTATTGTAAGATTTGTAGCGGAATTTTGAGGCTATTTCTGAATCTTTTCTCCTGCTTTTTCTTAGATGTTCAGTAGTCTTTGCGCCAAATGTTCTAGTATTGCCATTTTTTTAGTACATGTTCAATTTTGGGACAATGGATTTTCCAATTTGAATCCCACTTATGTTTTTTGGAGCAAGAAGCAGAGGGAGTAAATGGACGGATGTTGAACAGGTTACGCTGAAGTAGAGGCAGACTGCTTGTCCGTGCCAGTACCCTCCCATCAGCCAGAGGCGCATCCTACCTGGTACTGACAGTGCAGAACTGGCTACACAGGCTGCAAGTCCACAGTCAGTCAGATGCAGAGCTGTGGCACCTGCTGCAGGGATACTTGCAGCTAACATGTGCCATAGCGATGGTACTTACAGTAGCTGTAAAGGTCAGCTGTGCCCTCAACTCCTTTTCATCCATCCCCTTCCAGGCAGGCTATAATGATGTCCTCTAGTGAGCAGGACTACTCTCTTTTCTACCATTTCATTCTGCACCACCTCCACTTTGGCAGCCATCAAACAGAAGGTTGATGTGTTGCCCTGCTTCACCACATGGCCACTGCTTCCAAATTTATTGTGCCATCCACTGAGTTTTCCCAGGCACTTTTGTTATGGAAGCAGCCTTTGCAAGGATTATCATTGGATAAGCAATGCCTGGTCTGTGTTGAGTTAGGTGATTTTGGATGGTTGGTGGTAGGATGCTACAATTGTCCTTAATGGCAACTTGTATCAGTAAACTGGAACACTGACACCTCTTTGGTACCTTGTTCAGGTGGCTATTGTTTCATTTGTGATCCAGCACAATGAGCGTCACAGGCTATGTTTAACCATGGGAGAGGGCTAGGAAGAGGGTGGTTCATAGCCAACCCCGATACTTTTCTGGCGAGCACGAAGAATGTTATTTTTTGTTTGATGCAAAGTAACAATACAAAAAGTATTTCAAGACACAGTGCGGGTAATTTTCAACTTTGCCACCTGGGCGGTAACCAGGCAGACCCATTTTCAATGGAACGAAAATTGGGCAGATAATCCGTTCCGCCAGGTTATCGTCCAAGCGACAAAGTTGAAAATTACCCCCAGTTTCTCCATGTCTCTTATAAGTCTAACCAACAGCTACTACCTTTGGTGGCCTTAGTACTTCTTAATCTATCAACATCCTTGAGTTCAATATCTCCTTTGATCTCAAATGGAACTTCTACATCCGTTCCTTTGCTGAAGCGGCTTCCAATGTCCTAAGACGCTCTCCTGCACCTGTCTCATATTTCTGCACAGTATGTAAGAAAATGTTGATTGTCTGATTCTCTTACTTCCAGCTTGCAACCTCTTTCTCTATTAAAATATTTCTTGTGGTTCTACAATGGTCAGTGCTCCTGTGAACTTCCCTCTTTTGTTTCTTCTAAGCTTCAAATACACCATCCAACATATCAATGATGTCTTCATACATCCATACTGTGTTGAAGTCTTCTTCTTAACATTCATTCTTTCCTCAAAGGCCTGAAAACTTTGAAATGCCCAGAATCTCTCAGTCTTTATTCCTCCTACAATCAACAGGCTTTTAAAATCCCAAGCATGGCGCCCCCTAATTACTAATTCCTGATTTACTTAATTTTCTCTTTTCAATCTTGGTGGTGCCTTGCATCATGGGCCTTAGCAATTCACCTTGGTTTCTCAATAAAAACTTTTTGAAAAAACTGTCAATCACTAAATTATATTGACATGGCAGTCATGATGTCTGTACTCTCTGATTGGTCATAGAAATCACAGTATTAAAAGATAAAGAAAGCCAAGCATTTCATCCTGGGTTCTGACTTGCAGTCTGAAATTTGAAAGAGCCTTCCGACCTGCAAACGTACCTCACCAAAGGGCAGTTAAATTCAGTTAAATTCTGATTGACCTCGCCCTCTGTTTACATAACAGTAATTAGACTCCGTCCTTACTGGGACATAGCTTCACCTTAGCAGCAGAATAATACATGCTACATTCAAGGTTAAAAAGTTCCTGTCCTATAAAACAATAAGCTTTAAGAAGGTTAAAAGTTATGCATAAATAGGAAGTATATTGATTTACAGTTCCCAATAATGTCACTTGAAACATTTCATATGATGTCATCATGTGATATAAAATGTAGTCAGTAATGAATGGGCAGCACTCTCAAGGGTGCAACATAGTCGTCGTTGCATCTGTTTTTCAGTCAGAAAATGGGGAAAAAAGTGACTGATTTCGCAGGGCTATGCCAAGGGCGCCTGAAAAACGTTGAACGCCATATTGGCCTCGGACGATTTTCAATCATCTGGAGCGGCCAACTAAGACAGGCGAGGGCCCCTTGCATTTGCTAATGAGGGGCCTGTTGCCTGTTTTAGGACCCTTCTGAGAAATTAAGCTGCTCTGAGCTGAGGAGGCTTTGGACCTGCTCCGTTCAGGTCTTCCTGACCTGGAGGCTGCCAAGGACCCATTCCACAACGGAAAGGTAATTTAATAATTTTAAAAAAATATATTTGGAGCCAGTTGGAGGTAGGAATGTTCCTCCTGGCTCCACAGCACTCCTGCCGACCCAGATCAGCTCCCCTCCTGCTGCCCCACTTCCCCATCCCCACGCCCGGCACTTGCCTCAGGGCCGCAGTGACGAGGCAAGCGGCCCAAATTTCATCTCCTAATGGCAAACTGTCTGTGGAGACATGACAGGTGCTGGCAGCTTGCCTAAGTCATTGAAATGAGGCATGAGGCCCAATTTCAGTCCGGCCCCAGTTCTGCCTGTTGAGGCACATGCTGCTGACATCGTGCCGGTTTTGGGCCCGAAAACGAACCCGGATGTATTTTTATCCCTCAGTTCAGGGTATTACTTGAAAGGAATGACATGATGTCAAAACTTCTGCTCCCAAGCTGCCTCCAAACAGAATTTTAAAACATAAAATCATCTTATAGTTTGTAGTGCAATGTAACTCAGTAATAGCTGAGTATATATATCAGGGAATCACACATATTTTAGTGATTCACTGGAGTAGGAGCAAACCCAGGCAAGATATATGAATTTTGTTTGTAGTAAAACTCAATTGACACATTCAGAAAAATAAAGAACATTTATGTAAAACAGGTAGAATTCCTGTCAAGTCTTGGTTTGTTCCTATCTGTAACAATGCACAAATTGAGTGACTGTCAGTTTGTATTTTACATGACACCCTGGCTAAATGACATTGGCAGAAACAGAACATGTACAAGAGTTAATTCAAAAGCCTTGTCAAGGCTAAGTAAGAAGAAAAACTGAAAATTAATTGACTGTTCCAGTAGTAATTATTTTCAAATTCTTCCATTAGCACACCTACTCTGGAGAACTGAAATCCTTCAGATAGTTAATGATTAATCTATTGGTACTTAACCTCGGTTCCTAACCTTAGTTTTTAAAAAAAATAATTATTCTATTTTCTGTAAGACAATGCGATAATTGGATAAAGATTATTTAAAGCCTGTGATCCAACAACTGGCAACTGCTGATATGCAGAAATGTTATTGAGGTAAATCTATTTTGTTTGAATCTACATTAATCTAGCTGCTATATTATGACATTTTTCAGTAAACAGGTGATAAATATATGGAACAGACTGTTAATTATGATTTATATCAATTAGTGTTAATTGTATTCAGGTGGTGCATATCAATTGGGGATTCTCTTGTATCCATTTGTATGATATCTAGGGTGGAGGGGGTAATGTGGGTCTCTGTGATAAAGGCTTGGAAGCAACTGAAGACCAGGCTCTAGTGTTCTATCCTTCACCACCTGGCTATCCAATTTATGACACAGACTAGGATGGTGGGTCACAAACCACGATGAGGACAATTCAGCAAATTCACTGAGACAAGTGTCATGGCTGCAAGTTTCACAAGTATGCAACTCAGAAAGCATTAGTCCTTCCAGTTGATGAGGAGGAGGATGAAGAGGAAGCTGACTAGGACAAAACATGACTAGGAAGGAGAAAAGGAGCTTCTTAGAAATCCATTGCTAGTTGCTCAAGAAAAATAGCAGAAAATAATACACAGCTGTTTCTGATAAAGATCAATCGTGGTTTGCATATTAAACCATGAGACACTGAGGGAGTGCCCCCAAACTCCACCTATGAGCAGTGCTCCCCAATATGACAAATCTTTAAAAGCACTGCAATCCACCATAGAGCATGTGGCAGCTCCAGGGACATCTGCAGTGGAAGGGATTATATGTCTGAGGCACTATTGGGAGGGAGTGCTAGGATCTGAGACCAATGGTGTTGGGTTGCAAAATGTGGGAGCAGGGAATGTTTGCATTGTGCAGAAGTACTGGAAAGGGGTTGCAAAGGTCTGGGATGATTGGGGAAAGGAATCTGCAAGGATTGAGGAGGTTAGGGTAGGGAATTATTTAGTGAGGGGCTGAGATGTGTTACTGTTAAAGAAGGCTTTGTTGTCATGTTAATTTTGTAGCAGGGGTTTAAAGGACTTTGTAGGCTGTAAACCTTTATGAGTTCTCCCCCCACTCAAAGTTTTAATACAGCGGTTTCTCAGCATGAAGCTGGGAAGCCTGTTTTAGTATTTAAAGTGGTTAGTGCACATAAACTGTAAATGCAGACCATGGGGATAATTTTCAACTCTGGCAGAGGCGGAAAACTGGTGGCATCGGATTGGCCACTCATTATACTCCCCGCCGATTTGTCATTTCCACTGACCGGGAGGGGAAGAGGAGAGAGAATGACTATCAGCAACAGCAAATTCACTGAGACAAGTGTCATTTCGGTCACTCAGAGGCTTCAGGGACAGGTCCCCAGCCAACCTTCTGTTACTCAGGGAACACCACATAGAAGTAAAAGGTTAGAAGCATGAATTAGTGAGAAAGCAGGCACAGGGATGGCCATGGTGATAAGAAGTAGAAGTAGATGTTAGATGCATTTAAGGGGAAGCTAGATAAGTACATGAGGGAGAAAGGAATAGAAAGATATGTTGATAGGGTGAGATGAAGTGAGATGGGAGGCGACTTGTGTGGAGCATAAAGACTAGCATAGACCTGTTAAGCCAAATGGCCTGTTTCTGTGCTGTAAAATTCTATGTAATTCTATGTAGATTGATGTGACATACTGTAATTAGTAAAGATGAAATTTGTCAGCCTCAGTGTATGATTGTAGATAATGCTAGAGTACGTGACCCCTTTGCTAGTAATTTCCGTGGGAGATCGGGGAACCCCCACGGAAATTCTACACCTATGCTAACATTGTTAGGGAATGACTTAGACCCTGAAAGGGCCAAAGATTTGTCATATTGGGGAGCACTGCTCATAGGTGGAGTTTGGGGGCACTCCCTCAGTGTCTCATGGTTTAATATGCAAACCACGATTGATCTTTATCAGAAACAGCTGTGTATTATTTTCTGCTATTTTTCTTGAGCAACTAGCAATGGATTTCTAAGAAGCTCCTTTTCTCCTTCCTAGTCATGTTTTGGTGATGGAGGGGCTCTTCTTTCAGCTTCCTCTTCATCCTCCTCCTCATCAACTGGAAGGACTAATGCTTTCTGAGTTGCATACTTGTGAAACTTGCAGCCAGCAACGTTTGCTCTTGAAACCCTTGCTGAGCTGTACTGCAGGGATCTCAACATGCAGGTTGTTTCCTCCATAACAATTCAGGTAGATCCTAGAGCCTCATCCTCCCTGTTCTCTGCTGCAGAGTTTGGATGCCAAATTAATCTGGCAAGCATGCAATAAAGATTTCCAATAAGGCCTTCGCTGTGCGGGAACTGGCTCAGGGATTTTGCTCTACTGCTCATACTACAACTCTGAAAGTGACATTATTGCCCATGGTTGGATATGGGGTGCTAATTTGGGAAAATTGCAGCTTAGCCACACCCACCTGCCACTATTTACATGCAGCAGGGAGGGCTCAGGTCAGTGTTCTGGGAGAACAATTCTGGTGGCCATTTGTTGGGGTGGGATTGTGGTGATAAAATACACTGCCCTATTTTTCTCTTCTTGATGCCCGAAACCCACCTGAAAACAGGCAGTTTTGTGAAGGAAAACCAACCCTAAATATAATTTAAATGGATACCAGTCAAATTCCTAAGGCATCACTCATTTTAAGCAAGATGATGCACGATAATGACAGGAGAGTTATACTATGTAACAATCAATGGGGGTAATTTTGACTTAGCGTGATAGTATTAAATTGGCGATATCAATTCAGCTACCTGTTAAACACTTCTCCCGATTTTCATTTCCACTGAAGTCAGTGGAAATGAAAATCAGGAGAGGTGTACAATGCCGGCTGAATATGATATCGCCCAAAGTCAAAATGTATTATAATATATTTGATTTCATGTGGCATTGCTCGTTAATTTTAAAAAATCTCCCTTCCTGTAACTGTATCTTTTCTTCTTTCTTTTTTGTGTCATCTTCTCCTTGTCTTTGTGTTGCACCATCCCTTTCTCTCTCTGGCTTCGATTTGAAAAGGGTGTGATCAGTGCGTGGCAGGGCTGGCCGGGTCAAACGACAAGCTCGCATATTGAGACCGGGAGAGATTTTAGCTTCCGGGCCTGATTTACATATGCAAGATCGGACTCCTGTCCAAACCAAGCAGGAATCACTGCCCGAACCCGACAGGAATCACTGCCTGGACGGCAGGCGGGCGCAGGAATTCGGGGGGCAGGAGGCCACTGACGGGGACTGTTCCCACAGGTAAGTCCATTGGAGCGCTCAGGAAGGGG
Source organism: Heptranchias perlo (assembly GCF_035084215.1). Lineage (NCBI taxonomy): Eukaryota > Metazoa > Chordata > Chondrichthyes > Hexanchiformes > Hexanchidae > Heptranchias > Heptranchias perlo. Next base: position 104,559,551 of record NC_090325.1, on the reverse strand, counting down.
CCAAGGTTTCATTGTGTCGCCCGGAGAAGAACTCCTGTTCCTTCTGGCCCACAAGGAAACTAAAAAAAAAATTTACCTTGCTCTTTTGATGCTGGCTGCTATTCCCGGCAAGTATTGTCAGATGGGGAATCCACCACTGCTGTCCCGTTCAAGTCTCAGGTTAAAATAACAGTTCAGGCCCCGATGACGTCACTGGAGCCTGATCTGCATATGTAAAGAGAGCCACTCGGTGCGAGTGTCCTTGCTGCCTGCAACTTAAAATTGGAGTCGGCCAGATCAAGGAGAGAAAGGAGTGGGTAAGTCCCCCGCCAAACTGTTTTTTGCCAGGTGGGGAAGTTAAAATCAAGGCCTCTCTCTATGGCTGACACAAACTTTACTGACTGTGCTTCCTCTGTCACTTTGTCGAACTTTTTTCTCATTGATTCATTTCACTGTTTCTACAAGTGGAATCCTGCTGAAGTTACTGCAGGAGATTGGGACTATCTCTGTGGAAATTCAGTGTTAAGACTTTTAGATACATATATAGGAAAACCATGTGGTCGTTATAAAGCCATGGAACAACAAAAAAGATAATCACATTAAAAAAAGTAATTTGGAACATTGCTAAAAACACATGACAATGCATTGGAATTAGGATAAATGACTGATGACAACAACGGTTATTTCAACCAACACACACTTTTTAAAATGAATAATCAAATAAACACAAATTTACAGTACATACATTATAATGAAGTGGAAAAGTAACATCTGTCCTATTAGGAATGAATCAATCATTCATCCCTGGCAAATCTCTATGATTTCAATTTGCATTCTTTCCCCATTAACGATCTTTAGTAGATAACTAATTCAGACATAATTAGTGAATTCAATTTACTTTAACAAAAAAGATTGCTTTGATAGGTTCAGAAATATGAAGTACAGATTTTATACAATGTATTTGCAGCCACACCTTATGAACTACAGCCTGCCTATTGGTTGGTCTAATGACTTAGCTTATATTAACAAAACAGAATTAATTTAAAAACTAAGATTCCTTCCTAGGGTGCATATTTAAGTCTAATTTACAATACATGAAAATCCAATTTGTCACACTTGTTCAGGAGTAGAGTTGGAAATTACTTCAACTACAGAGGAGAATGAGAAGCGACAGAGGCAGGAAGTTTTCTTTTCTTAATTTAATGTGACAACTGTTGACCAGATTTATCTCTTTCAGATAGTTAAACTGTGCAGCCAGATTGTGGACCAGTAAATGCATAAAATATAGGAAGGGAAAATATTTACTTGCAATTCTTTTCTTTTTATCATGATCAACAGGTAGCCCACACAAATGTAGCCATAATTCTGCATGTATGTTCTATCAAATCAAAATATGGGGCCTGAAATTCCTTGGTTGGTTGGGGAGGGGTGGGGGGGGGGGGCGTAGGTGGAAGGGCACCCTTCCTGTGACAGATCTACACACAACACACATATTAGTCAGGACTCACTGCTGTGATAGATCTACACACAACACACATATTAGTCAGGGTTTACTACTGCGACAGATCTACACAACACACATATTAGTCAGGGTTCACTACTGCGACAGATCTTCACACAACACACATACTGGTCAGGACTCATTGCTGTGATAGATCCACACACAACACACATATTGATCAGGACTCACTACTGTGACAGATCTGCACACAACACACATATTGATCAGGACTTTTCTAAAGGCCTTCGATAAGGTACCGCATCGTAGACTCATGACTAAGGTCAGAGCATGTGGAGTCAGGGGACAAGTAGCAGAATGGATAGCAAGCTGGCTACAAAACAGAAAACAGAGAGTCGGGGTTAAAGGTAGTTACTCAGACTGGCAAAAGGTGGGAAGTGGTGTTCCACAAGGGTCAGTGCTGGGACCACTGTTGTTTACCATTTACATAAACAATTTGGACTCGGGAATCAGAAATACAATTTCAAAATTTGAAGATGATACCAAATTGGGGGGTATAGTTAATACTGAGGAGGACTGCGACAAAATAGAGGAAGACATTAATAAACTTACAGAATGGGCGTGTAATTGGCAAATGAATTTCAATATAAATAAGTGTGAGGTATTACATTTTGGTAGGAAAAATAAGGGGGGCATATAATGTTTGGATAATAAGAGTCTAAATGGAGTAGAGGAGCAGAGCGATCTCGGGGTACAGATACACAAATCACTAACACTAGTAACGCAGGTTAATAAACCAAGGCAAACCAAGCACTGGGGTTCATTTCTAGAGGGGTAGAATTGAACAGTAGAGAAGTTATGTTAAACTTGTATAGAACCTTGGTTGACCACATTTGGAGTACTGTGAACAGATCTGGTCTCCATATTAAATAAAGGATATAGAGGCATTGGAGAAGGTGAAAAAAAGATTTACTAGGAAGATACCAGAACTGAGAGGTTATACCTATCAGGAAAGATTGAACAAGCTGGGCCTCTTTGAAACCTGAAACCCATCGTACAGGGAACCCCCGGCTTCTGTCGCGACACTACAGACTTCCTACAAAAACTCAGCACCCACGGACCAGTTGAACCAGGAACACTTCTCACCACGATGGACGTCTCGGCACTCTACACCAGTATCCCCCACGATGATGGCATCGCTGCAACAGCATCAATACTCAACACCAACAACAGCCAATCTCCAGACGCCATCTTACAACTCATCCGCTTCATCCTGGATCACAATGTCTTCACCTTCGATAACCAGTTCTTTACCCAAACACACGGAACAGCCACGGGGACCAAATTCGCACACCAATACGCCAACATTTTCATGCACAAGTTCAAGCAGGACTTCTTCACTGCACAGGACCTCCAACCAACGCTATACACCAGACACATCGATGACATTTTCTTTCTATGGACCCACGGCGAAGAATCACTGAAGAGACTACACGATAACATCAACAAGTTCCATCCCACCATCAAGCTCACCATGGACTACTCAGAATTGGTTTATTTCTTGGACACACGAATCTCCATCAAAGACGGGCACCTCAGCACCTCACTCTACCGCAAGCCCACGGACAACCTCACGATGCTCCACTTTTTCAGCTCCCACCCTAACCACGTCAAAGAGGCCATCCCCTATGGACAGGCCCTGCGAATACACAGGGTCTGCTCAGACGAGGAGGAACGCGATGGACACCTACAGACGCTGAAAGACGCCCTCGTAAGAACGGGATATGACGCTCGACTCGTCGATCGACAGTTCCGACGGGCCACAGCGAAAAATCGCATAGACCTCCTCAGAAGACTAACACAGGACGCAACCAACAGAGTACCCTTCGTCATCCAGTACTTCCCCGGAGCAGAGAAACTACGCCATGTTCTCCGCAGCCTTCAACATGTCATCGATGACGACGAACACCTCGCTAAGGCCATCCCCACACCTCCACTACTTGCCTCCAAACAGCCACCCAACCTCAAACAGGCCATCGTTCGCAGCAAATTACCCAGCTTTCAGGAGAACAGCGTCCACGACACCACACAACCCTGCCACGGCAACCTCTGCAGGACATGCCAGATCATCGACACAGATACCACCATCACACGAGAGGACACCACCCACCAGGTACATGGTTCATACTCCTGTGACTCGGCCAACGTTGTCGACCTCATACGTTGCAGGAAAGGATGCCCCGGAGCATGGTACATTGGCGAGACCATGCAGACACTGCGATAACGGATGAACGGACACCACATAACAATCGCCAGACAGGAGGGTTCCCTCCCAGTCGGGGAACACTTCAGCAGTCAAGGACATTCAGCCACCGATCTTCGGGTAAGCGTTCACCAAGGCGGCCTTCGAGACACACGACAACGCAAAATCATCGAGCAGAAATTGACAGCCAAGTTCCGCACCCATGAGGATGGCCTCAACCGGGATCTTGGGTTCATGTCACGCTACACGTAACTCCACCAGCGAATAAAAGTTATCTGTTTTTAATACAACAGGTCATTCTCTGTCTTTCTCTTCCTTTCGGATGTTTCTCCCTCTCTCTCTCTGTCTTGTGTTCTGGCCGTTTGTATATTCGGTGGTCCTGTAGGTAACACCTCTCTGTCTGAACACTTCGATTGCCTTGACAATGGGCAGTTGGAAAGATTATCTGTAATCACCAGGTATTGTTCTCTGACTATAAATGCGAAACGTTCAAGGATTCCCACACTCACCTGATGAAGGAGATAATCTCCGAAAGCTTGTGATTTTGAAATAAAATTGTTGGACTATAACCTGGTGTTGTAAGATTCTTTACATAAAACAGAGAAGACAGAGGAATGACCTGATAGACGTCTTTAAAGTTATGAAAGGGTTTGATAGGGTAGATGTAGAAAAGGTATTTCCACTTGCGTGGGAAACCACAACTAGGGGCCATAAACATAAGATAGTCATTAATAAATCCAAAAGGTAATTCAGGAGAAACTTCTTTACCCAGAGAGTGATTAGAATATGGAACTCACTACCACAAGGAGTAGTTGAGGCAACTAGCATAGGTGCATTTAAGGGAAGGTAGATAAGCACATTAGGGAGAAAGGAATAGAAAGTTATGCTGATAAAATTAGATGAAGTAGGGAGGGGGGAGGCACGTGTGGAGCATAAACACCAGCATGGGCCTATTGGTTCGAATGGCCTGTTTCTGTGCAGTACATTCTATGTAATCTTATGTAACCAGGGTGGATCACCTGTCGCGGGCGGGGGGGGAAATTTTGGGCAGAACTTGGAATCACTGAATTTCCCAATTAACTACAATCGGAAATCCCTACCAAAGGCAGCAGGTGAGTCTTTCAACCACCCCACCCCCACATGCCCACAACTTTGTGGGCATGGCTAGGGATATATCTGGGGTTGTACACAGGAAACTCCAAGAATTCTGCCCATACATCACCCAATATGCCCAGCGGGAAATATGCCTCCTCTAAGCCAGCATAGGATCCACACTGGGCTGCAGGAAGGAGCCAATTAAAAAAGTGCACAGGTAATCATTTCCAGATCGATTAACTTTCCATGGTTGGCCCATTGTCACCAGAGGAGACAGGAAAAATAATTTTGGGATTCCTTTTGTGACCTTATTTGGGCCTTGGCTATCTCCTCTCAGAGCAGTGGGATGCTGTTCCAAAGTCCACCACCTCATTAAGGCAGGCGCCTCTGTTTTGTGTCTACAGGAGCAGACCGCCAGCCCCAACTATGTAAATGACCTAATTTCCCCGATTTGGGACAGGGTTAACAGTCACTGCAGCAGGCAGCCAGGAGTCCCATTTCGGCACACTGAATTTTAGACCCATGATGATGTGAATTGTTACTGTTGTATTCTATGCACCAACACATGGTCAAAAATGGCAAATTACTCTAGCATACTTACATTTGCTACAATACATCATCAGCATAAACTGATTCTTTTGGAATCTATAGTCTTATTTAATTCCCAAGAAAGAGGGTCTGAGAATGCTTTTAAATTGTATCCATTCCAATGTAAAAGATGGAGTCAAACAACATGAATGGTCTGTACTGAAACTGGTTACTGGCACAAGTAGCCTGCCAGAAGTAATGAATCACCATATCAAAAAGTCTCGTACACTGAAGCCCCGATTTCTACAGGGTTTCTACCAGTCTCCTGCCATAACTTTGGTGGGAAACTGGCAGTGCCTGGTTACATCGGGTTTCCACCATTTCTGTGAGTTTCTGAGTTACCTTGCAGGGGTGGAACTTCTGTCCATCCCTTACAAATAAAATGATGTGCCTGGATGGAGACCTGGTGCATCAATAGTGAGTGGTATATTGAGAAAGGTGAGGCATACCGATCTCCCCAAGAGTGCACGTTAGCTCCACTGGTGGGATCCAGGCTAGCAAGCAGCCAAAACCTTGAAGAAGAAAATAACATAAAAAATTGGGGATTGGCAGTGCCAGGTTTGGGCAGTTGTGGGAAGGGGGGGGGTGGGTGGAAAGAGTGTGGGCAAGGCTGGGGGTGGGGTGGGCAGCTAACGGAATTTCTGCTGGCATGGGGCAGGCGAATGCCAATGAAATGCTCCAATTGATAATTCAGCCCTCAGGCCCCGAACCAATGAGGTGCCCTCTGATTGACCATGCAAATTCCAGCAGGAGCCGATGTTGGAGGATATTGGAGGGCATGATCCTGGAGCAACCGTCATGATTGCCGCCCGTGGAATATCGGGGCCTGAATCTTCAAAGCACAGTGCACAGACATCGTACTGTGGATGAGGACCGCAGTTAGCCTCTTATTCTGGACTGAATACTGGATGCAATTGATGAGAGATTAGAAAGTTTCCACAAAACAGGAGTCCTGGTTATATTGTACTTGGTTCCCTGTTCTAGATTCCCAAGGATTATTTGAAATCGGTCAGGATTTTTACAGTATTTTGAAGTGATAGTTAAATGGAGATATTAACATTGCCTTTGGTTTATGATTTACTTTTTGCTTTGTGATAAATGCAACTTTGTTTTTCTTATGAACAGAGTAATTTGCCAATTCCGTCAGGATTCCTTAAAGCATGCCTGAGGCCAAAGAATATTCAAAGTGCACCAACAAGAAGTTTTACAATAAAAATCATGTGGAATGCTATCCCTTCTTTAGTGCTTTGCTGATAATAAGTGACTACAACAGAACCATGTGGACCATATGAACTTTGTATTAAGGGACATCAGATTGGCCTCCTCCACACCAAACAAATCAATATCTTTCAGGGGCTCCTGGATGATCTCCTGGGCACAGACCCAACACCTGGCAGGAGCTTGTGCTGGAAAATGAAAGCAGAACCAGGAATGCAGCTGCAGGCTGGAAAGGGCTACATAAAAAATGAAATGAGAACTGTTGTATACATGATATCCCAGAGACGCCTGCAGTGGCCTTGGAGCCTTCTAAATGCCCAACATAACCAGTCTCCACCCCCTTATCCTCCTGTAGCACCTGCAAATGAGTATTCCCCAGGCTCTAGTAAGGTTCTTTGGCCCCGATATTACCAGGGAGGCGGGATGGCAGCGGGGGGGGGGGGGGGGGGGGGGGGTGACTGGACGCGTGGGTAACCCGCCCAGTGAAATCGGTCCGTTCCCCACGCGATTGCGGGTAAATTGAAGGCAGTTACCGTGGCTTCCGGGTTTCCCGTCGTCAACCTGTGCAGCGGGCGGACTGCGCAGGTTGACGACGGGAAACCCGGAAGCCACGGTAACTGCCTTCAATTTACCCGCAATCGCGTGTCAGCTGGAGGAGCCCTATTTAAAGGGGCAATCCTCCAATGCTACTCCTGCAGCAAACAACCAAAAGTACAGCATGGAGCAGACCAGGGGAAAGGCTGCTCCCAGATTTAACGATGCCTCACTCCAGGTCCTACTGGATGGGATGAGGAGGAGGAGGGATATTTTCTACCCAGCGGACGGAAGGAAGTGGCCTGTCTCTGCCACCAAGCAGGCCTGGCTCGAGGTGGCAGAGGAGGTCACCAGCAGCAGCAATTTCTTCCGCACATGGATACAGTGCAGGAAGCACTTCAATGACCTAACTAGGTCACTCAAAGTGAATACACTTACTCATTCTCCTACACTCTGTCTTCCACATCACTGCCCCCATCCTACAACTCCTTCTGCACTGCCAACACTACTCTATCACATCACTCCTCACACCCACGCAAACCTCATCCTCAACTTACCTGTACTTCCTCACCTACCCAGTACTCATCCCACCACTACCACTTGACCCAATCCTCATACAATGTCACGGATCTGTCTCATACTCACCCACTGATGCATCTCTTTCACGGTCAGCCTCACCCAAACCAATGCATTCAGCGGTTGGCCATGTCACCATCCCTCACTCACGCCTCTCTACTTTCTCCCCTTATAGGAGGACAGAGCCCAGAATGCATGGGAGAGGGCGAAGATTGGAGGAGGACGGCAACATCAGGTCGTCCTCATGGACGCAGAGCAGGAGGCTCTTGAACTGAACCGCACCCTCGAGTGCCTGTCCATCGGTGACACCGAGACTGCCACCTGACAAATGGCTGGTGACAGAACTTTAATATTCAGCACTCACAATAGCAAATGATGTTAACATGCCTTGCCATCTTCAGCACCTCAACATCTATCATCATGCTTAATATTGCCTTCTGTTCTCTTACAGGGCCTTCAGCGACAGCCGTGACGGTGGAGGGCGATTCCTCAGAGGACCAGCCGGCCTCTGAGGGGGCACCGTCACATCTGAGCGAGCCATCCACCAGCGCAGATACACACATCTCAGTGGATCCCTGTCCTCACTTAGTTGGGGTTGCACATGGTGAGTCACCACACACGTGAGCATGAGCAGACACTGGTGGCAGGGGCAGCTGTGGAGAGTCTGCGTCAGTGGGAGCACTCTTCTCCATGCTCTGCTCAGCTGGAGAGAGATGCTGAACCCTGGGGGCCATCCTTTAAAAGGAGAATGATCGAGGGGCAGCAGCATTTGCGAGGTGCTGGAACAAGTGCCACACGCACTCTCCACAATCGCGCAGAGGATAGAGGAGTCCAACTCCTGCATGAGTGGAATGGTGGTATAGGTACAGGAGGGAATCTGTGAGATACTGTCACAGGGGCGTGAGGGCATCTCTGAGATAGTGTCACAGGTAAGTACGGGAATGTCTGCGATGGAGGGAAGTCCAGCCTCCATCGAGCTTCAAGCACGGCTCACAAATGTATCCATTGAGGCCCTGACAATGGCCCTTCGGACTCAGGGTGAGAAACTTTCTGCTGCCTTAAACAGGCAGGCAGATACACCAGCACTGGCCTTACAAGGCTTCACACATGTCCTCCAAACTGTCATCCAGCAGATGGTAGGAGTGATGTGGGCCTGGCCCAGGAGAGGGCTGATGGTGAAAGGAGACATAGAAGTGGGGATGCCACTCAAAGTGCTCCCACGTCTCACCCATTGCCCCCCTCTCCAGGCAATGCTGCCTCCTCTCCAGATGGTCGAATCTGCCCCTGCACAAGTGCAGTTGGAGCGGTCTTTGGAGGGGCCCTCACGGCACCGAAACCCAGAGGGCATAGGCCCAAAGCATCTAATCGGTCAGGGCATGAACAAGAGCAACCTGCCACTACCTCTGCTGCAACCATAGGGGAAGCACCACGTAGGAGTACTCGTCAGCATAAGGCAAAGGTCTTGTGAGCACAAAGAGGATGCAAAAGGGAGTTTGACGGTTTGTCATGTTTTTTATTTATATTTGACTTTTGTTAATGGCACATTAAATACTATTATTGTCACCACTACTGCCACGTCTTGGCCATCCATGACTGGCTTGTGTAATAAGTCCCTTTCATGAGGTTCACCATGAATACCCACACTTGACGCCACCCATTGGGTCACTCTACAGTGGGTGTGTGTGTAGTTGCACGACTACTTTGTGCAGGTGCCCATGGCACAGCACTTTGTTGTGGAGCTCCATGTGGCGGAGGTGGATGGCGTGCCTGGCGAGGCTGGTGATGTTGCTTGTCCTCGGATGAAGTGATGAATGCAGTTATGGTGCCCACCCCCATCCTGACGGTGTGAGTTTGAGGGGGTCCGCAAAGTAAGTAAATGTGTTTGCACAGCAGAGTTTAGGGTATAAATTAATAATTTTGAGTGGAAAGACAAAGGTGTTGCAGCCAAAACTTTGTCTGAAGTGACAGAGTGCCCTGCTGCAATAAATGAGGTTTCCCCCCACCTATCAAATAATCCTTTGCATCTCCCACTGGCTGCTGGCTGAAACATGTTTGCTCCAACAGGGAGTGTTTCCTACAGCACGGGAAACACACTGAGGATCCTTCAAAATTGCACCCCTGCCAAAATCTCCAGTCAATGAGGTCTGTCAAGTGCCTCAACTACCTAAATAACAATGTAAATTATCATCCCGCCGGCTTTAATTGCCGGTGGGAGTCCACACGCGGGAGCTGTGCGCGCACCCGAACACGTCATTGGGGAACCCGGAAGTCAGCGGGTTGGAGCCGGGCTCCGAACCCGCTCCGGGATTCAGCCATTTTAGGAGCCCCTCTGCCCCCAATGCACCCACTCGGCCATCCAAAAATTGGCCCCTTTCTCTCTCTTACACACATACACTTCTCTATTTTAAAAGAGAGTCAATTTAAATTTTACATGAATACAGAGTAATTGCTCCGAGCAAAAATGTCAAGTCCAAGTCCAGGTTTTTAATGAAGGAATTAAAAGGCAAAAAATGATTGAATGGATACACTTAATCATGTTATTGTAAAATGTGTAATAAAAAAAAATTAGTTTATTCAAAGTCTTAATTTAGACATTAGAAATTTCAGTTAATGAGGAAATAATTGGTAGATGAAATGTCTTTTAAAAAGCATTTTCAGTGATTCAATTGGTTCATCAACAAAGTGTGACGATGACATATTTACATATGGTTTGTCGATTATAAAATGTTTATATACAGAATCCTATCATCAATGTTTACGTAGAAAGCTTCCATCATCAATATTGACATAAAAAGTTACAAGAAGTAACATAAGTTGACATAAAATGAACATGATATGCACATTTTTAATGAAAGATACACTCTTATATATGTCCATAACATATTAAAAATCTTACATCTGCATGAACTTCCTATCAACTTTCTCCATTACAAATTCCTCTTTCCATTATGGTGCCACTACTGGTGGAATGGTGTATTTACAGCATGGCAAGTTTACATAGGCAGTTTCCATTATAAATGTGGATTTAGGAATTTATAATGCAAATATAAAAAAACAAGGACAAAATGTCTGACTTTAAAACACCATTTGAAGTACATCTGCATGCCCGGGCCCAATTATACACCCACCCTCTAACTCAGTTCACCTGAGGACTACACTTAGTCTGATTCCCCACATGCAACTCCATAGCAAAGCAACGAGTACGCATAACTAAAAATGACATTCCAAATAGAAAGACGGCCATAGAGGAAAGAATCACGTTACTGCTTACCTCAGAGACTTTGAAGGGAAACAAATTTGAGAAACCTAGGTGAAGGACCCATGCCCATAACATAAGACACAATTAGTTGAAAACAGTAGGAGAGAAGGTGAGATAAATCTCTAAGCAGTGTTGATGGATGAAAAGCAGCTTTTTCTTTGCCCTTGAAAAGCTCGACACCTGTTAGTAGCAATTTGAATTTCAAGTTGTTCAATCAGAAATTCATGAACTATATAATCAAGCATTTTGAAATTAAGACAATAAGATGCAAAGGTCAGATAAATATCCATAAATTAGTCAACTGCTTTTTTGAAAAATCAAAATCCAAAGATTTACAATCTATGTATTATTCATAATAGCTGTTAAATGAATGTCTTTTTAAAATGTATAATTAATTGCACTTGTTTAGACTTTGATTTTTCACACACAAATGGAGGCTGTTCATCCTGCTGAAATCCTCTGAAGATGTCCAAAGACAACAACTTGGGTTTGTACATGTCACGTAGAACAAGATGCTTTACTGAGGAAAAGATAAAAAGGAGCAGACACGAGCCAGAGTGGAAGAGTTTAAGAAGGTGATTGAAAGCTTTTTCTAAAAAAATGATTTCAAGAAGGGTTTTTTAAAAAGTGGAGAGAGAAATAGGTGGACTGGTTTAAGGAGGAGGTTCTAGACAGTAGCGCCTTTCCTCATCCCTACTCTGAATTCTTAGAGGTAAAGAACAACAGTGACCTCAAAGTGTTTGCTGTCCTTCTGTACGATTGAATATTCACAAGAATTGACATTATGTCTGATTTTCTAGAACTGTCACATCCATCCAGTCTGGGAAGGAATAATTCCAGGTCTCCTTTGTGAATGGATATGATTCTCTATCCAACACTTTCAGAGTTCAATCCAATCTGCACTTTGCAAAACAGAGTCTGCATGCAACTGGATTGAATTTAAATTGACAAGACAAATATCTTCCTGATGTAGTTATCTAGTTATATAAAGTTAATAATGACTGACCAGACAATCTTGTCTTTGTCCCTCGTTGCAGTAACCTTATTGACACATATCGCGGCTAAACACTGTGATGTCGAAATTGCTGTGTGTTTTGGTGCGCAGAATGCGTACTGCGCTCAGAAAGTGAGCCCTATCACGTGGTCACAAAGAAGGCCTTAAATTCATCCCCTTTATTATTGTAAATAAAATAAGCGGGCAGCCAGTGCTACTCATGCTGCTCGTTGGCAGCTTGCCTAATCGAAGGTATCAATTGCTGTTGTCATTTAAAGGCAGCCTGCACCTCTTAAAGGGGAGGTACACTTTGGCTACAGGCAACTGTCACTGAAGATTCTACACAATGGCAGGCACAGCAGAAGCTGCAAGGGCCCCCAAGTTTTCTGACGCTGAGTTGGAGATGTTTGTGGAGGATGTCAGCAGGGTGAGAGACATCTTCTATTCACCAAGCAGCAGAAAGATATCCAGACAGGCTGCCCGGCACAAGTGGGCAGCAGAGCATATCAATGCCAGAAGTATTGCCCCCAGGACATGGCTGCAATGCAGGTAAAAGTTCAATGACATCAAAAGGATAACTAAGGTGAGCCTTGTAACTCATATCTCTCATTACTATGATCAACCTTGCACTACCTGTTGCCCCAGCACTCATAACCCTTCTCTCCCCAATTACTAGCACTCTCCTCCAATCACTGCAACACATTTCACTCCATCTCCTTCTGCTCCTCCTGCAGCAGTTTGCACCTGCTACTCTCCTCACTATTACTTCTTTCATCTCTTCACACCTCTGCCATCTATCACACACCAGCAACACAATTCTACCGTTACATGCACGTCCTCACAACTTCCCGCTACTCTAACACTGACACACTTCCTTCTTTTCTTGTAGGCCAAGCTCGCCTGCAGTAACAGGGAGGAGGCAGCCACAGGAGGAGGGCCACAATTCATCCATGTATTGTGTCCACTTGAAGAATGGGCAATGGACATCGTCGGCAGGGCAGGAGAGTGGTGTCTGTTGAGGTTGGAGGACAAATCCTGGAGGGTTTTAAACCATCTTCCCCTCCTTCCCATCTCACTTAAATTTCATCCTTGCACAAGATACATGACAAATTGCTGCTGCTTCCAGAAGCCAACCATCTGCCTTTGCTCACTAAATGCTAGCACTTGTCTCTTTGTTCCCTTTCAGCTCCAGAAGCTCCACTCAGCTGTAAGGAAGCAGAAGATGAAGAGGGCAGTACTGCATAACAGGAGCCGTCACTCAATCTTACACTTGCAGATACCAGCTCAGAGACAAGCACAGCACGTAGTTCAGAGGGTAGGATAGAGGGGTCTACCCATGGAGATGCACCCAGCCCGAGGCAAGAGGAAGGGCAGCGGGATAGGATGGTCCAGGATGCAGCTGGCTGAAGGGAGAGCTCACATTCTAGACCTTCTGCATAGCCCTACTCCGCTCAGGTTTCCCCAGCGATTGCTGCAGCTGAAGCAACGGCCGCCAACAAAAGGAGAATTTTAAAAAATCTTCCTGTGGAGCAGGAATCCTCCTCCCGGCTCCACAGCACACCTGAGGGCTGGCGGTGGCCCGCGATCGCCCCGCCCCCTCTCGTTCTCCTTCCTCCGCCTCCCCGAGATTTATCTGATGACCGCAGCCGGCAAGGCAGGTGGCCCAAATTTAAGCAGGACACACACCAATTTCTGGCAAGCCTTGGGCCATACAAATCATTAGCCCAGTATTTCAGATGTAGACGGTCTACACCTCAAATACTATTTGTTCTCTCCACAGATGCCGAGTGTTTCCAGCGTATTCTGTTTTTGTTTCAGATTTCCAGCATTTGCAGTGATCTGCATTTTGTGGTCAAGGTATACAAACAGCCGGCTCCCAGGCCTCTTCTAATGCTGATCTTGTGCCTGCCACCTTGAAATAGGCAGGACTGATTCAAGGTGACTCCTTTGTTAATGTTCTCTTCCTTTGGGACAAGGGCTTTGCCTGACATGTCATCTCAATAATAGCAGGACAAAGATCATGAACAAGTGACTTGTGGGGAGTAGCATTCAGTGACTTATGTCGTCTCACTTCATGACACTGTCCATTCAGCATGAAGGCTCTGTTTCCCCAGTACAATGTCAGCTTACTTATCAACATGCCTGGTGCTCATAGTTTCCAAATTTAGAAGTCTGATTGTCACTGTCGGGTGTTATTTTATTTGATTGGATCTGCATCAATGTCTGCTGAGTTTTGTTGTGCTTGACCACCAAAGGCATTTTATAGCTCCCATCTGCTTGACAATAATGCAGGCGCGCTTACTGTTTTATGTATCTTCCTGTAATTGCGTGAAATTAAAAAAAATAAACTAGCTTTTCCCACGGTTCACTGAGTTTATCCAGTGAGTAGCTGATTCATACAGACCAGGATGGTCTCAGTCTGTGCTGAGGTAGCTGCTTTCTGCTGGGGTGATGGTGAAGCTACTACAATTGTTTCCAGCATCACAAATAAGGACGGGGAAAAAATCATTCAGATTTTGCATTCCTGACTGCTGTCCAGCAATCCCTGCCGCAAGTGTACATGTATTGTTGCCAAGTAGGAATGGAACTGAGTTTGGTTATGTTGGCTTCAGTCAAGTAATCTGCTGACCCTCCCAGCCAAAGCTCAGACAAGACTAACTGGGTAAAGTAATGGAGAGTGCCAGTGCAACTATACCCTACCAAAGAGTCAATGCCTTCGCAAGAGGAGGGAAGAAGCTACTGGTTTGAGTAAAATTATACTGAACCAATTACCTTGGTAGAAATGTGTAGGATAATGGATTATTAAGGCTGAGTTGCAGATTTCTGCGAAGAATTGAGTTGGGTTTAGGCCAGCATATATATGAATGGTGCATCTGTGAGTTGGGGTGAGATGAAGAAGTCATTAATAATGAACAACACGGGTGGACTGACACAAGAGATACAATAGCACAACAAACTCCTGGCATCATAACTGGAAGATGATAGGAAGTTAACCTGCTCATTGTGTTCTGCGAATGTGACAGTTATGAAGCTATAATTTTCAAAACCACATATAGAAGGATAAAGTACAATGCAATTAATGTGACTATACCTGTCTTTAGCAGATTTATAATTTGAGGACTGCAATAACATTATAGCAATAGATAAAAAGATTACAGCCCCAAAACTCCTCGGTCATTCCAGCAAACTCCTGCCATAGATTTGGTAGAATTCCATCGGAACAGTTGCAAACTTAATCGGGTCGCAGAAACACCAGGTCCTGGCCTTAAGGCAGAGTTTCCAGGATGTCCTTGTCAGGGCAGAGCCTCTGCCCACCCAACAAGATCATCAACATAAAAGAGGCTGAGATTAGAGGTTGGGGTTCCTTAGATCATGCGTGCCCATACCCTGGCCCTCATTTAGGACCCAGTGTAGCATCGGTGCAGGAACCCCAGGTCTCAACAGGCATAGCTGGCTGAAGCCAGTGGAAGTAGGGCCCAGCTGAGGGCCGAGATCAGGATTGGAGCCTGGACCCCTGAAGATGAGGGGAACTGGAATTTTCTTTCAATTTTTAAAGTGTCACTCTTTGTAAAGGGGGCAGTCCAATCACGGATTTTCTGGGCCCACCAGATTACAAATGCTCCAGCTAAATGTTTGCAATTGTAAAGGCCGCCCATGCACTGCATGGTCTTAATTCATGACATATTTACACAAGGGTAGTAACTATTCAGAATGACCTTAATGCTGATCGAACAAAAAAAACTCTGCAACTGACTATGCGGAAACAAGATATTGGACCTGAAATTTTACAGGCTCATTGTAACTCCAGCGGGAGGTTAGTGATACATCCAGAAAACAGCAGAGACCTGGGAGGGTAATTTTAACCCCCAAGAACCGAGTGAGCAGGGGGCAGGTGGGTAGAAAAACTAGTTGAATTCTTAGGAGGGACCACATCCCGGCTCCAACTTCGTTTTTTTTTCCAGGCACGTTAGGATGTGTGCGCACAACAGAAACCCGGAAGCCCCACCCCCATTTAAAGCTGGCAGGCCGATACTTAAAGGGGCAATGTACCTCATTCCGATAGTTGAGGCACTTAATTTTTTGTGCATTCGAAATGTGAAATGAATTTAACGTTACCTGTTCGGGTTTCCTATTGCTTCTGACTCATGTCAGGTGAAAGCAGGCGAGAAGGGCCAGATCCATGAGGTGAATGCCTTTATTGTGCTGCTTGTGAGCCAGGATGAGCAGGATGACCCCCGCCAGGCCCAACAAGCTCATTTGGCACGACAGGACCCCCGTGATAGGCCGACACCGCCCCCCCCCCCCACGAATCTGGACTCCCCGTGCCCCCCGCGATGGTGGACCACCACCACACCATCTCCCCCTCCCCGGATCGTCTCCAAGGCCCACCCGATGTCGGCCACATCCCCCCACCCATCCCAATTTCTTCCACAGCCCACGATCTCTCTCCCTCCCCTCCGATTTGTGGCTCCTTTCCCTCCTGACAGGCAGCCAGCCTGTCGATCTGGCTGCTTGGCGCGTGGGAAACCTGGAAGCACAAATATTTAACTTCAACTGAGTTGTGATCATCGATTGCAATGTAATCACTTGATTTCCCCAAGCAAACATCTACGCATACGCTGGGTTCCCAGCTCAGAGCTAAAATCATGTCCCTGGTGTAATGGTAGGTGTCCACCATTTCTTCCTGGAGTTATGGCTAGAGTCCGGGAGAACACTCACAGAATTTCAGGTCCATTATGTCTAGTGTTTACCATATAGAATCATAGAAAATTTACAGCACAGAAGGAGGCCATTCGGCCCAATGTGTCCGCGCCGGCTGAGAAAAAGCCACCCAGCCTAATCCCACTTTCCCACATTTGCTCCGTAGCCCTGCAGGTCACGGCTCTTCAGGTGCACATCAAGGTATTTTTTAAATAAGTTGAGGGTTTCTGCCTCTACCACCCTCTCAGGCAGTGAGTTCCAGACCACCCTCTGGGTGAAAAATGTTTTCCTCATTTCCGCTCTAATCCTTCTACCAATCACTTTAAATCTATGCCCCTTGGTTATTGACCCCTCTGCTAAGGGAAATAGGTCCTTCCTATCCACTCGATCTAGGCCCCTCATAATTTTGTACACCTCAATCAAATCACCCCTCAGCTTCCTCTGTTCCAAGAAAAACAACCCCAGCCTATCCAATCTGTCATCATAGCTAAAATTCTCCAGTCCTGGCAACATCCTCGTAAATCTCTTCTGCATCCTCTCTAGTGCAATTACATACTTCCTGTAATGTGGTGACCAGGACTGTGCGCAGTACTCAAGCTGTGGCCTAACCAGTGTTTTATACAGTTCCAGCATAACATCCCTGCTTTTATATTCTATGCCTCGGCTAATAAAGGAAAGCATTCCATATGCCTTCTTAACCACCTTATCTACATGTCCTGCTATCTTCAGGGATCTGTGGACATGCACTCCAAGGTCCCTCAGTTCATCTACACCTCTCAGTATCCTCCCATTTATTGTGTATTCCCTTGCCTTGTTTGCTCTCCCCAAATGCATTACCTCACACTTCTCCGGATTGAACTCCATTTGCCATTTGTCTGCCCATCTGACCAGTCCATTGATATCTTCCTGCAGTCTGCAGCTTTCCTCCTCACCATCAACCACACGGCCTATCTATGTGTCATCCGCAAATTTCTTAATCATGCCCCCTACGTTTAAGTCCAAATTGTTAACGTATACCACAAAAAGCAAACAAGCTAGTACCGAGCCCTGCGGCACCCCACTGGAAACAGCCTTCCAGTCGCAAAAATTCCCATCGACCATTACCCTTTGCCTCCTGCCACTGAGCCAATTTTGGATCCAATTTGCCACATTCCCTTGGATTCCATGGGCCTTTGCTTTTTTGACTAATTTGCCATGTGGGACCTTGTCAAAAGCCTTGCTAAAATCCATGTAGGCTACATCAATTGCACTACCCTCATCGATCCTCCTTGTCACCCCCTCGAAAAATTTAATCAAGTTAGTCAGACACGACCTCCCCTTAACAAATCCTTGCTGACTGTCCTTGATTAGTCTGTGCCTTTCTAAGTGACAGTTTATCCTGTCCGTCAGAATTGATTCCAATAATTTGCCCACCACCGAGGTTAGGCTGACTGGCCTGTAATTACTCGGTCTATCCTTCGCTCCCTTTTTAAACAACGGTACAATGTCTATGTTTATAAGGCTAGTAAAGGTACTTAAGCATTTCTCAAGGTTTCTGGAGGAGGTTACTTATAGGATACTTTTCAAATCAGATGTTAGTACCTCTTAATAGTGTGACCATTACACAGCTGAGTCCAATTTTAACTCAGCATGAACCAGGGACTGAAACTGAGACCATCCTGGTTCCTGTAGCTCAGCTATTCCCTGGATCAACTCTCTGATCCATCAACGGAATCATATTCAGTTTTTAAACTGGAGATTGGTTATCATGACATCACAAGGCTGGAAATTTGATTCTTCAATGCTATCAATGAAAGCTACAGATACTAGCAAAGTAAACATCACATTTCCAAATGGCATAGATGGGATGCAATAATTGGTTTTGGGTCTGTGGGCTTAAATCACTATCCAATGATTCCTGTTGGAGATTTCAGCTGAACTCAGATTCATGTTCATCTCTAAATATCCTGAAAAATAGCCTGCCAAAATTCAATGCCAAGGCTGATACATGAAGAATGATTGGTGCCTATAGAACCACACGATGCCATCAACTGACAAGGGAAGAAAGTTGGAAAGAAAACACAAAACCGTTGAATGGTTATGACACAGAAGGAGGCCTTTGAGCCCATGCTGGGTCTTTGTAAGAGCAATCCAGTTAGTCCCATTCCACTGGTCTTTCCCTGTAGCCCTGCAAGTCTTTTTTCCTTCAAGTATTTTGAAAGCCATGGTTGAATGTGCTTCCACCACCTTTTCAGGCTGCACATTCCAGATCATAACTACTTGCTGTGTAAAAAGATTTTCCTCGTGTCATCTTTGGTTCTTTTGCCAATCATCTTAAATCTGTGTCCTCTGGTTCTTGACCTATCCGCCAATGGGAACAGATTATCTTTATTTACTTTATCTAAACCAGTCATGATTTTGAACGCTTCTATCAAATCCCATCTCAACCTTCTCTGCTCTAAGGAGAACAACCCCAGCTTCTCCAGTCAATCCATGTAACTGAAGTCCCTCATCCCTGGAACCATTCCAGTAAATCTTTTCTGCACCCTCTCTAATGCCTTCACATCCTTCCTAAAGTGCAGTGCCCAGAATTGGACACAATACTCCAGTTCTGGATGAACCAGTGTTTTATAAAGGTTCATCATAACTTCCTTGCTTTTGTACTCTATGCCTCTATTTATAAAGCCCAGGATCCCGTATGCTTTTTTAACTGCTTTCTCAACCTGTCCTGCCACCTTCAAAGATTTGTGCACATATACCCCCAGGTCTCTCTGCTCCTGCACCCCCTTTAGAATTGTACCATTTAGTTTATATTGCCTCTCCTCCTTCTTCTTGCCAAAATGTATCACTTCACACTTCTCTGCATTAAATTTCATCTGCCATGTGTCCGCCCATTCCACCGGCCTGTTTATGTCCTCTTGAAGACTATTACTATCCTCCTCACTGTTCACTACACTTCCAAGTTTTGTGTCATCTGCAAATTTGGAAATTGAACCCTGTACCACCCAAATCCAAGTCATTAATATATATCAAAAAAAGCAGTTGTCCTCGTAGCGAGCCCTGGGAAACACCATTGTATACCTTCCTCCAGTCCGAAAAACAACAGTTCACCACTCGTCTCTGTTTCCTCTCACTTAGCCAATTTCGTATCCATGCTGCCACTGCCCCTTTTGTTCCATGGGCTTCAATTTTACTGACAAGCCTGTTATGTGGCACTTTATCAAACACTTTTTGAAAGTCCATATGCGCAACATCAACCGCATTGCCCTCATCAACCTTCTCTGTTACCTCAACAAAAAACTCAATCAACTTAGTTAAACACAATTTGCCTTTAGTAAATCCATGCTGGCTTTCCTTTATTAATTCTGTCTCGGATTATTGTTTCTAAAAGCTTCCCACGGCCGAGGTTAAACTGACTGGCCTGTAGTTGCCGGGTTTATTTTTACACCCTTTTTGAACAAGGGTGTAATATTTGCAATTCTCCAGTCCTCTGGCACCACCCACATATCTAAGGAAGATTGGAAGATTATGGCTAGCACCTCTGCAATTTCCACCCATACTTCCCTCAGCAAACTAGGAAAAGATATTGGCAAGTAAAATCAAGGAAATCCCAAAGATGTTTTATAAGTTCATAAAGACCAAGAGGATAACTAAGGAAAGAGTAGGGCAGAAGATATGGGTATGGTTCTTAATGAATACTTCACAAAAGTGGGGGACGATGCTGACCTTGTAGTTAAAGAGGAGTAGTGTGAAATATTGGATGGGATAAACATAGTGAGAGGGGAAATATTAAGGGGTTTAGCATCCTTGAAAGGCCCAGATGAAATGTAGCCCAAGGCTGTTAAGAGAAGCAAGTGAGGAAATAGCAGAGGCTCTGACCATCATTTTCCAATCCTCTCTGGCTAAAGGCATGGTGTCGGAGGATTGAAGGACTGCTAACGTTGTACAATTGTTTAAAGAGAGAGAACGGGAAAAATCGAGTAATTACAGGCCAATGAGCGTAACCTCAGCGGTGGGCATATTATTGCAAAAAATTCTGAGGGACAGTAATAATAGTCAGTTAGAAAGGCACGGAATAATCAAGGACAGTCAGCATGGATATGTTATGGGAAGGTTGTGTCTGATTAGCTTGACTGAATTTTTTGAGGAGGTAACAAGAAGTGTCGATGAGGGTAACACATTTGATGTAGTCCACATGGATTTTAGCAAGGCTTTTGACAAGGTCCCACATGGCAGACTGGTCAGAAAAGTAAAAGCCCATGGGATCCAAGGGAAAGTGGCAAGTTGGATTCAGAATTAGCTCAGTGGCCGGAAGCAAAGGGTAATGGCTGATGGGTGTTTTTGTGACTGGAAGGTTGTTTCCAGTGGGCTTCCACAGGGCTCAGTACTGGGTCCCTTGCTTTTTGTGGTATATATGAATGATTTAGACTTAAATGTAGGGGGCACGATTAAGAAGTTTGCTGATGATATGAAAGTTAGCCATGTGGTTGATAGTGAGGAAGAAAGCTGTAGACTGCAAGAAGATATCAATGGACTGGTCAGGTGGGCAGAAAAGTGGCAAATGGAATTCAATCCGTAGAAGTGTGAGGTAATGCATTTGAGGAGGGCAAACAAGGCAAGGGAGTACACAATAAATGGGAGGATACTGAGAAGTGTACAGGAACAGAGGGACCTTGGAGTGCATGTCCACAGATCCCTGAGGGTAGCAGGCCAGGTAGATAAGGTGGTTAAGAAGGCAAATGGGATACTTTCCTTTATTAGCCAAGGCATAGAATATAAGAGCAGGGAGGTTATGCTAGAACTGTATAAAACACTAGTTAGACCACGAGTACTGCGGACAGTTCTGGTCACCACATTACAGGAACGATGTGATTGTACTAGAGAGGGTGCAGAGAAGATTTACGAGGATGTTGCCAGGACTGGAGAATTTTAGCTATGAGGAAAGATTGGATATGCTGCGGTTGTTTTCTTTGGAACAGAGGAGGCTGAGGGGAGATTTAATTGAGGTGTGGTAAATTATGAGGGGCCTAGATTGAGTGGATAGGAAGGATGTATTTCCCTTAGCAGAGAGGTCAATAACTGGGGGGCATAAATTTAAAGTAATTGGTAGAAGGATTAGAGGGGAGTTGAGGAGAATTTTTTTTCACCCAGAGGGTGGTGGGGGTCTGGAACTCACTGCCTCAAAGAGTGGTAGAGGCAGAAACCCTCATCATATTTAAAAAGTACTTGGATATGCACATGAAGTGCCATAACCTATAAGGCTACGGACCAAGAGCTGAAACTAGCAGCAAGAGCGATGGGTCGAATGGCCTACGCCTGCTCCTATTTTCTATTAGGATGGGTAGCTCTATTTTTGCCGGCACAGACACGATGGGCTAAATGGCCTCCTTCTGTACCGTAAATTTCGATAATTCTATGCTGCCCATTTGGACCGGTTGACTTATCCACTTTATGTACAGCCATCCTTTCTAGTCTTTATCAATTTTTAGCTCATGCAGTCTCTCAACCACCTTCTCCTTTTCTGTGACTTTGGCAGCACCTTCTTCCTTGGTAAAGACAGATGCAAAGTACTCAATTAGTAGCTCAGCCATGTACACTGCCTCTTATGCGTGGATCTCCTTTTTGGTCCCTCAGCATCTTAACATAACAATCATAATTAGAATCACAAGGCTTTAAAATGATGTATTGGGCTACTAGTGGATGAATGCTCAATGTGTTTGGCTGAATTTCCTTTCTGCACTATTTTAGCAGAGACATTAACCCATTTATTTTAAATAGGTTAATGACTTCATTAAGATAGCAGTGAGAGGAACTTCAGATGAACGTGTTAAGCCATCAACCAGTAGTGTCGCATAGCATAATATGAAGGTTCTTGATTTTAGGAGAAAACTCAGGGAAATGACAAAGGAATATGGCGAGCACACACGACTTCAAGGACAGTCAACAATTATGTTTAAAGTATGTTTGCTGAAGGCTGTGAGCTTAATCCTTGATTGAAGCATTGCTTATTTTACCGACATCAATAGATAAAGTATTTGAAAGAAGTTTATTTTGAATTTTTACTACTGAAAAAAATGAAGGTAAAACACTGAGAACATACGAACATACAAATTAAGAGCAGGAGTAGGCCATTCAGCCCCTCGAGCCTGCTCTGCCATTTGATAAGATCATGGCTGATCTGATTGTGACCTCAACCCTACTTTCCTGACTACCGACTCTAACCTTTGACTCCCTTGTTAATAAGGAATCTATCTAACTCCGCCTTAAAAATATTCAATGACCCTGCCTCCACTGCTCTCTGGGGAAAGGAGTTCCACAGACTCATGACCCTCTGAGAGAAAAAATGTCTCCTCATCTCCACCTTAAATGGGAGACCCCTTATTTTTAAACTGTTGCCCCTTAGTTCTAGTCTCTCCCACGAGGGGAAACATCCTCTCAGCATCTACCCCTTCTAGTCCCCCTCAGGATCTTATATGTTTCAATAAAATCACCTCTCATTCTTCTAAACTCCAGTGTATTCAGGCCCAACTCGTCTAACCTTTTCTCATAAGATAATCCCCTCATCCCTGGAGAACACTTGAGAATCCTTGAATGTTGATATTTTAATATGTCCTTCAGATTTTGTTAAATAAAATTAAATGAGGTGACAGAATGAGTTATAACACTGTGTTTCCTCCTTCTAGATGAGGTTGGTTCCAGCCTAGACTGACAGAATGAAATTCAGCACACAATGGCCCATAAGTTGGCACAAATGCCAAAGGTAGGCCTGGGTGGAAAATGGAAATGCCACGCTGAGGTGAGGCAATTAAAGCCACATGGGGGTAATTTTCACCTTCACAATCAATTGAAATTAAAATTTGGCCGTTTCTATAAAGGTGGGTGACCCCTTTTGCTGGTTTATCGACCAAATCGTAGAGGTAAAAATTATCCACATTGTTAGGGCAGAAAAGAGAAACAACCATCAGGATTAATTAATGATCTCAAAGTAAAGGATCTCTTGGGAAGCAGTGATCATAACATCATAGAATTTCCCATCCAGTTTGAGAGCGAGGATCTTGGGTCTGAAACGACTGTATTAAACTTAAATAAAGGCAATTATAAAGGAATGAGGGCGGAATTGGCTAAAGTGGACTGGGTAAACAGATTAGATGGTATGATGGTGGATAAGCAGCGGCAAACATTTAAAAAGATATTTTATGACTCGCAACAAAAATATATCCCTGTGAGGAGGAAAGACGCCACAAAAAGGGTGAACCAACCATGGCTAACTAAGGAAGTCAAGGATGGTATCAGGTCAAAAGAAAAAGCATACAAAATGGCAAAGATTACTGGTAAGCCCGAAGATTGGGAAAACTTTAAAAACCAGCAAAGGATGACTAAAAGAATAATAAAGAGGGAGAAAATAAATTATGAGAGTAAACTAGCAAGAAATATAAAAACTGACAGTAAAAGTATATAAAAAGGAAGCGGTTAGCTAAAGTAAACATTGGTCCCTTAGAGGATGCGATTGGGGAAATAATAATGGAAAACAAGGAAATGGCAGAGGAATTGAACAGATATTTTGGTATCTGTCTTCACAGTAGAAGACACTAGTAACATACCAATAATAGTAGATAATCAAGGGGCAAAGGGGAGGGAGGAACTAAAAGCAATCACTATCACTGGAGAAAAAGTACTAGGTAAACTAATGGGTCTATAGGCTGACAAGTCCCCTGGACCTGATGGCTTGCATCCGAGGGTCTTAAAGGAAGTGGCTACAGAGATAGTGGATGCATTGGTTGTAATCTTCCAGAATTCACTAGATTCTGGAAAGGTCCCAGCGGATTGGAAAACCGCAAACGTAACACCCCTATTCAAGAAGGGAGTGAGACAGAAAGCAGGTAACTATAGACCAGTTAGCCTAACATCTGATATTGGGAAAATGCTAGAATCCATTATTAAGGAAGTAGTAGCAGGACATTTGGAGATTCATAATACAATCAAGGAGAGTCAACATGGTTTTATGGAGGGGAAATCATGTCTGACAAATTTATTAGAGTTCTTTCAGGAAATAACGGGCAGGGTGGATAAAGGGGAACCAATGGATGCAGTATATTTGGATTTCCAAAAGGCATTTGATAAGGTGCCACCTAAAAGATTACTGCACAAGATAAGAACTCATGGTGTTGGGGGTAATACACTGACATGGATAGAGGATTGGCTAACTAACAGAAAACAAAGAGTCGGGATAAAAGTGTCATTTTCAAAATGGCAATCTGTATCTAGTGGGGTGCCGCAGGGCTCGGTGCTGGGGACTCAACTATTTACAATATATTTCAATTACTTGGATGAAGGAACAGAGTGTCTTGTGGCCAAATTTGCTGATGATACAAAGATAGGTGGAAAAGCAAGTTGCAATGAGGACACAAAGTGTCTGCAAAGGGATATTGACAGGTTAAGCGAATGGGCAAAAATTTGGCAGATGGAATATAATGTGGGAAAATATGAAGTCATCCACTTTGGGAGGAAAAATAAAAAAGCAAAATATTATTTGAATGGAGAAATACTACAAAATGCTGCGGTACAGAAGGATCTGGGTGTCCTCGTACATGAAACACAAAAAGTCAACATACAGGTGCAGCAGGTAATCCGGAAGGCAAACAGAATATTGACCTTTATTTCTAGGGGGATGGAGTATAAAAGCAGGGAAGTCATGCTACAACTGGACAGGGTGCTGGTGAGGCCACACCTGGAGTACTGCGTACAGTTCTGGTGCCCTTATTTAAGGAAGGACATACTTGCATTGGACGCAGTTCAGAGAAGGTTCATGAGGTTGATTCCGGGAATGGAAGGGTTGTCTTACGAGGAAAGATTGAACAGGTTGGATCTATACTCATTGGTATACTCATTGGAGTTTAGAAGAATGAGAGGAGATCTTATTGAAACATACAAGATTCTGAGGGGTCTCGATAGGATTGATGCTGAGAGGATGTTACCCCTCATGGGGGAATCAAAAACTAGGGGGCATAGTCTCAGAATAAGGGGTCGCCCATTTAAGACAGAAATGAGGAGGAATTTCTTCTCATTGAGGGCCGTGAATCTTTGGAATTCTTTACCCCAAAAAGCTGTGGAGGCTGAGTCATTGAATACATTCAAAGCTGAGTTAGACAAATTTTTGATCAGCAAGGGAGTCAAAGGATATGGGGAAAGGGCAGGAAAGTGGAGTTGAGGTAAAAATCAGATCAGCCACGATCTCATTAAATGGCGGAGCAAGCTCGAATGGCCGAATGGCCTAATCCTGCTCCTATCTCTTATGGTATTATGGTCTTATTACCATCCCTTTCTAAACATTGCTGACAGTGGGTGCAAAAAAGTGAAAAGGTTTCATTTTCAACGTCGTAATTCCTTACCCTGATGGTCATGAAGTTTGAAGAGAGTGAAAAAGAGGAAAGAAATTCAAATTGCACACACATGTAATAACACATTCAATTTCATTGAGTAACATCGAGTCCACAGCAAAGAAAAAGGCCATTCAGCCCAACTTGTCTATGCCAGCATTCATGCTCCACATGAACCTTCTCTCACCCCTCTTCATCTAACCCTATCAGCATTCCTTTCTCCATTGTGTGCTTATCTGGTTTCCCCTTAAATGTATCTGTGCTATTTGCCTCAACTACTCCTTGTGGTAGCGCATTCCACATTCTTATCACTCTCTGGGTAAAAACCACTCCTGAATTTCCTATTGGATTTATTAGTGACTATCTGATATTTATGACTTCCAATTCTTTATACCCTTCCATTATGGATACCCCCACAAGTGGAAACATTTTCTCTATGTCTACAATATCAAACCCTTTCATTACCTTAAAGACATCTATCAGGTCACCCCTTAGACTTCTCTTTTCTAGAGAAAAGAGCCTCAGCCTGTTCAGCCTTTCCTGATAAGTATATCCTCTCAGTTTTGGTATCATCCTTGTGAATCTTTTTTGCACTTTCCCCAATGCATCTATATGCTTTTTATAATATGGAGACCAGAACTGTGCACAGTACTCCAAGTGTGGTCTAAGCAAGGTTCTATACAAGTTTAATATAACATCTCTGCTTTTCAATTCTATCCCTCTAGAAATGAATCCCAGTGCTTGATTTGCCTTTTTTATGGCCTTATTAACCTGCACCGTGACTATTAGTAATTTGTGTATCTATACCCCGAGATCCCTTTGCTCCTCTACCCCATTTTTATTTGTTCATGGGATGTGGGTGTCGCTGGCAAGGCCAGCATTTATTGCCCATCCCTAATTGCCCTAGAGAAGGTGGTGGTGAGCTGCCTCTTTGAACCGCTGCAGTCCATGTGGTGAAGGTTCTCCCACAGTACTGTTAGGTAGGGAGTTCCAGGATTTTGACCCAGTGACGATGATGGAACGGCGATATATTTCCAAGTCGGGATGGTGCGTGAACTTAACTAGAACAGCCACATAAATACTGTGGCTACGACAGCAGGTCAGAGGCTGGGTATTCTGCGGCGAGTGACTCACCTCCTGACTCTCCAAAGCCTTTCCACCATCTACAAGGCACAAGTCAGGAGTGTGATAGAATACTCTCCACTTGTGTGGATGAGTGCAGCTCCAACAACACTCAAGAAGCTCGACAACATCCAGGACAAAGCAGCCCGCTTGATTGGCACCCCATCCACCACCCTAAACATTCATTCCCTCCACCACTGGCGCACCATGGCTGCAGTGTGTCCACAGGATGCACTGCAGCAACTCGCCAAGGCTTCTTCGACAGCACCTCCCAAACCCACGACCTGTCCCACCTAGAAAGACAAGGGCAGCAGGCACATGGGAACAACACCACCTGCACTTTCCCCTCCTTCCCCAATGCCTCTATATGCTTTTTATAATATGGAGACCAGAATTGTGCACAGTACTCCAAGTGTGTTAACTCTAGTTAAGTTTCTGGTCAATGGTGACCCCCAGGAAGTTGATGGTGGGGGATTCGGCGATGGTAATGCCGTTGAATTTCAAGGGGAGGTGGTTAGACTCTCTCTTGTTGGAGATGGTTATTACCTGGCTCTTGTCTGGCGCGAATGTTACTTGCCACTTATCAGCTCAAGCCTGCATGTTGTCCAGGCCTTGCTGCATGTGGGCACGGACTGCTTCATTATCTGAGGGGTTGCGAATGGAACTGAACACTGCAATCATTAGCGAACATCCCCATTTCTGACCTTAGGATGGAGGGAAGGTAATTGATGAAGCAGCTGAAGATGGTTGGGCCTAGTACACTGCCCTGAGGAACTCCTGCAGCAATGTCCTAGGGCTAAGATGATTGTCCTCCAACAACCACTACTATCTTCCTTTGTGCTAGGTATGACTCCAGCCACTGGAGAGTTTTCCCCCTGATTCCCATTGACTTCAGTTTTTCTCGGGATTCTTGATGCCACACTCGATCAAATGCTGCCTTGATGTCAAGGGCAGTCACTCTCACCTCACCTCTGGAATTCAGCTCTTTTATCCATGTTTGGACAAAGGCTGTAATGTGGTCTGGAGCCGAGTGGTCCTGGCGGAACCCAAACTGAGCATCGGTGAGCAGGTTATTTAGGCTTTTAGACCCTTATTTTCCAGGCAGTATGTGGCCTCCTTGTTCTTCCTACTAAAATTCACCACCTCACACTTCTCTGTATTGCAATTCATTTTTCAATTATACGACCATACTATAAGTTTATTAATGTGTTCTTGTATTTTGTCATATTCTTCCTTTGTGTTAACTACACCCCCCAATTTTAAAGTCAACATAATAATGTGAACTTGGCTTTTAGCATTTTGTGTCTAATTTTGTTGTATGCAAATCTTTGAAAGTAAGAGGATTCTTCAGTCAATTGGATTACATACTCATCCAGCACTGCGGCTAGGAAGAAATGGCCTTAAACACGTTGTACAAACTGTTAGGAATCTTCTGCAGAACTATAAATTATAATTAGCACACAAAAGCAACAAGCCTTGTATTACCCCCAGCAAGATACACTAAATTCATGAACTATGAGTTGCTAAATATCTAATAGTAGAAGCAGCATAAACTGAATTTTTGCACAAAATTACCACTTTTGTATGATAGTCTGATAGTACTCCCTCCCAGTCTGTTTGTTGCGATTGACATCTTCTCATGAAATCTTCTCCATTATTCAGTGACTAACTTACCATCGTCTCATCCTTATCCTTGGCAAAGTAAATTCTCTGCTAATTTCCCGACCCAAAATCTATTTCTACTGGTAAATAATCTGTTTTAGTTGATGGTTATACCTTTATATTTTTGTAAGAAGGGCCACTAAAGTTAGACTGGACATTTCCTTAGATTGTGATGTTATGAAGAACTCTTAAAAACTATATCAAGCAATGAACTAGTTTTACAGAACTAGGTTATGATTGCGTTAGAGGTGTAAAATATTACACATTTGAGATATCAAAAAGCATCACTCTTGTGTGGGTTTGGAGCACTGGTTCAAGTAACATTTATGTAAATGGTCAACAAAAGCAAAATACTTCAGATGCTGGAAATGTGAAATAAAAATTTTATGTAAATAGTCTGTGAGGCTGCTGGCGAGCTGAAACTTTACACAGTAGATTATCGACCTTTGACATTAGGGGCATGATTTTTACTTGGACAAACAGGTGGGTTGGGTGCAAGGGGGGCAGTAAAATCTTTTTAAATTTAAAACCTGCCCCCAACCCGCACATTTCCAGTTTTAACGGAGGCAGGAAGAGGGGCGGGCGACCAATCTGCTCTCAGTAGGCGGGTCGGTCACTAAGAGCTTTCAAGGAGGCGGCGGGACCTCCATTTTAACAGCTATTTTGTTTTTAACCCCTGGGGGGGGTCGGGATACCCCGGCCACCCTCTTCATGCCACGTGAGAGGTGGCGAGAAGGCCTGGAGGAGCAGGAGTGCTTCCCCCAGGCCCAACAAGCCTACCTGTAGCATCCACAGCACCACCTCCCGCTCACAACGGTCTCTGACACCACCCCCCCATGAACTATGACACCCCCACACGATCTACAACCCCCGCATTGACCCTAGTGACTGACCCTCACCCCCGCTGATGACTGACCCTCCCCCGATGACTGAGCCCCCCATAACTGCCCTGTGACCCCTGACCCCCCTCCGATGACCCCCCTCCATCTAACACTTACCTGCTCACGTCCTCTTCCTTCCTCTTCTCCCGTTCGATTGATGGGCGGGAAACCGTCAAAAAAATAAAAGTCTTTACGTCAAAATTGTAAGGACATCCGGGAACCCCGTACTTCTGGGTTTTCCTTCAGGACTTCCACCCTACGTCCCTTTCCCGGCTCCCCTATAAAATC
This sequence comes from Heptranchias perlo, assembly GCF_035084215.1. Lineage (NCBI taxonomy): Eukaryota > Metazoa > Chordata > Chondrichthyes > Hexanchiformes > Hexanchidae > Heptranchias > Heptranchias perlo. Next base: position 104,529,576 of record NC_090325.1, on the reverse strand, counting down.
ATGCCCTAAATGTTTGACAAATGGATATTCATTGTATTACAATGAACATGTCTTAAGTGCATAGGGTTATCGCTTCAAAACATTTGATATTCCCCTGCAGGGAAGAGATGAAAAGAGAGGTGAAAGCGAGAGATTTTAAAAAAGGGAAGATTTTTTAAAAATTCAAATAAGGAGTGAGTTGCTTTATGGTAGGTCTGTGAGTTTGGTCATTGAGAAAATCGTTGCTCAGGATTGTAACATTGTTTGTGAGCAGTTTCAGTTTCTGTATAATTATTCTGTTACAATAATCCACAGATTGGACTTCAGAGACTACCACTTGACTGTACTCCAAATGTTAGACAGTCTTTCACTTGTAAGAATATTCCAGCTTCAACTGGTAACTCTATTTTCAAATGTTTCCATACCCTTGGCCTGATTGCCTTGTTAATAAACTCACCCTCAGTTCTTCTGCTGGTGTTTATAAAGTGAGACATAAATTGGCTTCCTTCCAAAGTGAAGAGGAACTTTGATTTATCGAAGGGGATGTATTATCCCCCTTGTGCAAATGGGCATTTATTTGTATACAATAAAGACAGACTATGGCCTTTTGTCACAATAACATTGTCATGTATTAATTTGGAAGACAAGTCATTGAGGTAAGAAAAATATTTTTTTTCCCTTTCTACTACCAATCTGCTGAACACATCAACTATTGAACTCAAGACAGACTCCATTCTGATTTTTGGTTGTAAAAACAGAAAGACAGATTATTATCTGAATGGTGATAGATTGGGAAAAGGGGAGGTGCAACGAGACCTGGGTGTCCTTGTACACCAGTCGCTGAAAGCGAGCATTCAGGTGCAGCAGGCAGTTAGGAAGGCGAATGGTATGATGGAATTCATTACAAGAGGATTTGAGTACGAGAACAGGGATGTCTTACTGCAGTTGTACAGGGCCTTGGTGAGACTACATCTGGAGTATTGTGTGCAGTTTTGGTCTCCTTATCTGAGGAAGGATGTCCTTGCCATGGAGGGCGTGCAATGAAGGTTTACCAGACTGATTCCTGGGATGGCAGGACTGACATATGAGGAGAGATTGGGTCGACTAGGCCTATATTCATTAGAGTTTAGAAGAATGAGAGGTGATCTCATCGAAACATATAAAATTCTAACAGGACTAGACAGACTAGATGCAGGGAGGATGTTCCCGATGGCTGGGGAGTCCAGAACCAGGGGTCACAGTCTCAGGATACGGGGTATGCCATTTAGAACCGAGATGAGGAGAAACCGAGATGAGGAGGTGAACCTGTGAAATTCTCTACCACAGAAGGCAGTGGAGGCCAAGTCATTAGATGTATTCAAGAAGGAGATAGATATATTTCTTAATGCTAAAGGGATCAAGGGATATGGGGAAAAAGCGGGAACAGGGTACTGAGTTAGACGATCAGCCATGATCATTTTGAATGGCGGAGCAGGCCCAAAGGGCCGAATGGCCTACTCTTGCTCCTATTTTCTATGTTCCTATGTTTCTATGTTTTTTTTCTTATACAGCTTGTTGGCCGCTCATTAGTGCCCCCTCGTGTTATTGGTGCTAAATTATATTCTGGCATGATCTCTTCTTCTAGAGGGGCAGTAGCTTCCTCATAAGGGGGGAGAGGGAAGTTTTTCTCTTCCCATTGAGTTCCCACTTGTTTTCCCTTTTCCAATTCCTTTATCTTAGTTTCCAATTCCCTTATTTTATCTTTGTCGTCACTCCACTTTTTAGTGGAGGTTCCTACTTGTCCTATTAGTCCAGCTAGTTGGTGGACTAATAATACTCCTGCACGGACTGCTTACACAGCTCATATGACCAATTGCTGTCTAGATAAGCAAACCATGGCATAATCAACACTGCATTTGGCACTTATCAGAATAATTATCCTGCTTACTTAATGCATTATTTTCAACTGTAATATATGACTGTAACTCCAGATATGCTTACATTATTGTTAATCAAGTCCACCCCAACCTTGGTGTTAGGATCTCATCTGTAAACTACTGTTTGTAGCTATATTAAACAGTTTTTGATAAATATACTAAGTATATAAAAATACAATCTACTTATATTCAGTTATTCTATCAATGCAATAAATCGACAAACATGTTTTTATCATAAAAAGATCTGTGATAACAATATTTTGTGGAACGACAAAAACTACTTTTCACACAAGTGATTCCACACAATTAAGTAATAACACATATCTGTGCCTTTTTGACCGATGCTATGAACTAATTCAAGATGGAGAATAATGGATGAGCTAATTCCACTCTTGAGCAAGAGTTCTGGAATACGATGCTTTTTGCATTCATTTTTATTGATTATTCAGGTTTTAGCTTATTCTTCCACATTAATAGACATTTTCTCCCTCACCCATACTATTATCTTCGTTAGCTGAGCAGCAGGACACCTCAGCTAAGACTCGGTAAGAGTGCTGTGGAGTGATCTAGTATCCAATTGTCATTCGGTGTTGAGGAATGTCTCCATTGGGAATTCACAATGGGGACTAACATCCTCTTATTGTGCAGAGAACGCATTGAATAAAAGGTAATTGTAACTTTTTTTTAAGCATGTTATAAGTTCCACAACACCTTACTCTTTGAGGTATGATGAACATACAATGGAGCAGCCAATCTGATCACACTTAAAAGTAATGTTTTCAATCACTATCATAATTGTAAACAATTTTACAACACCAAGTTATAGTCCAGCAATTTTATTTTAAATTCACAAGCTTTCGGAGGCTTCCTCCTTCGTCAGGTGAACGATGTGAAAATGAAATCCTCGAAATGAAATCGCATTTATAATTCACAGAACAATGCTTGGTGAGTACAGACAGTTTTTTCAACTGCCCGTTGCCAAGGCAATCAGTGTGCAGACAGACAGGTGTTACCTGCCAGGTCTCACAGAATATACAAATCACCAAAAAAAAACAACAAACAAAAAAAAACAAAGATAGAGAGGTAGAAACATAGAAAAGACAGCAACTGACCCGTTATATTAAAAACAGATAACATTTGTTCGCTGGTGGGGTAACGTGTAGCGTGACATGAACCCAAGATCCCGGTTGAGGCCGTCCTCATGGGTGCGGAACTTGGCTATCAATTTCTGCTCGACGATTTTGCGTTGTCTTGTGTCTCGAAGGCCGCCTTGGAGTACGCTTACCCGAAGGTCGGTGGATGAATGTCCATGACTGCTGAAGTGTTCCCCGACTGGGAGGGAACCCTCCTGTTTGGCGATTGTTGCGCGGTGTCCGTTCATCCGTTGTCGCAGCGTCTGCATGGTCTCGCCAATGTACCATGCTCTGGGGCATCCTTTCCTGCAACGTATGAGGTAGACAACGTTGGCCGAGTCACAGGAGTATGAACCATGCACCTGGTGGGTGGTGTCCTCTCGTGTGATGGTGGTATCTGTGTCGATGATCTGGCATGTCTTGCAGGGTTGTGTGGCGTCGTGGACGCTGTTCTCCTGAAGGCTGGGTAATTTGCTGCAAACGATGGTTTGTTTGAGGTTGGGTGGCTGTTTAAAGGCGAGTAGTGGAGGTGTGGGGATGGCCATAGCGAGGTGTTTGTCCTCATTGATGACATGTTGAAGGCTGCGGAGAACATGGCGTAGTTTCTCCACTCCGGGGAAGTACTGGACGACAAAGGGTACTCTGTTGGTTGCGTCCCGTGTTAGTCTCCTGAGGAGGTCTATGCGATTTTTTGCTGTGGCCCGTCGGAACTGTCGATCGATGAATCGAGCGTCATATCCCGTTCTTACTAGGGCGTCTTTCAGCGTCTGTAGGTGTTCATCGCGTTCCTCCTCGTCTGAGCAGATCCTGTGTATTCGCAGGGCCTGTCCATAGGGGATGGCCTCTTTGACGTGGTTAGGGTGGGAGCTGAAAAAGTGGAGCATCGTGAGGTTGTCCGTGGGCTTGCGGTAGAGTGAGGTGCTGAGGTGCCCGTCTTTGATGGAGATTCGTGTGTCCAAGAAAGAAACTGATTCTGAGGAGTAGTCCATGGTGAGCTTGATGGTGGGATGGAACTTGTTGATGTTATCGTGTAGTCTCTTTAGTGATTCCTTGCCGTGGGTCCATAGAAAGAAAATGTCGTCGATGTATCTGGTGTATAGTGTTGGTTGGAGGTCTTGTGCAGTGAAGAAGTCCAGCTCGAACTTGTGCATGAAAATGTTGGCGTATTGGGGTGCGAATTTGGTCCCCATGGCTGTTCCGTGTGTTTGGGTAAAGAACTGGTTATCGAAGGTGAAGACATTGTGATCCAGGATGAAGCGGATGAGTTGTAGGATGGCGTCCGGAGATTGGCTATTGTTGGTGTTGTTGAGTATTGATGCTGTCGCAGCGATGCCGTCATCGTGGGGGATACTGGTGTATAGTGCCGAGACGTCCATCGTGGTGAGAAGTGTTCCTGGTTCAACTGGTCTGTGGGTACTGAGTTTTTGTAGGAAGTCTGTAGTGTCGCTTCCACCCTAACCACGTCAAAGAGGCCATCCCCTATGGACAGGCCCTGCGAATACACAGGGTCTGCTCAGACGAGGAGGAACGCGATGGACACCTACAAACGCTGAAAGACGCCCTAGTAAGAACGGGATATGACGCTCGACTCATCGATCGACAGTTCCGACGGGCCACAGCAAAAAATCGCATAGACCTCCTCAGGAGACTAACACGGGACGCAACCAACAGAGTACCCTTTGTCGTCCAGTACTTCCCCGGAGCGGAGAAACTACGCCATGTTCTCCGCAGCCTTCAACATGTCATCAATGAGGACAAACACCTCGCTATGGCCATCCCCACACCTCCACTACTCGCCTTTAAACAGCCACCCAACCTCAAACAGACCATCGTTCGCAGCAAATTACCTAGCTTTCAAGAGAACAGCGTCCACGACACCACACAACCCTGCCACGGTAACCTCTGCAAGACATGCCAGATCATCGACACAGATACCACCATCACACGAGAGGACACCACCCACCAGTTGCATGGTTCATACTCCTGTGACTCGGCCAACGTTGTCTACCTCATACGTTGCAGGAAAGGATGCCCCAGAGCATGGTACATTGGCGAGACCATGCAGACGCTGCGACAACGGATGAACGGACACCGCGCAACAATCGCCAAACAGGAGGGTTCCCTCCCAGTCGGGGAACACTTCAGCAGTCATGGACATTCATCCACCGACCTTCGGGTAAGCGTACTCCAAGGCGGCCTTCGAGACACAAGACAACGCAAAATCGTCGAGCAGAAATTGATAGCCAAGTTCCGCACCCATGAGGACGGCCTCAACCGGGATCTTGGGTTCATGTCACGCTACACGTTACCCCACCAGCGAACAAATGTTATCTGTTTTTAATATAACGGGTCAGTTGCTGTCTTTTCTATGTTTCTACCTCTCTATCTTTGTTTTTTTTTGTTTGTTGTTTTTTTTTGGTGATTTGTATATTCTGTGAGACCTGGCAGGTAACACCTGTCTGTCTGCACACTGATTGCCTTGGCAACGGGCAGTTGAAAAAACTGTCTGTACTCACCAAGCATTGTTCTGTGAATTATAAATGCGATTTCATTTCGAGGATTTCATTTTCACATCGTTCACCTGACGAAGGAGGAAGCCTCCGAAAGCTTGTGAATTTAAAATAAAATTGCTGGACTATAACTTGGTGTTGTAAAATTGTTTACAATTGTCAACCCCAGTCCATCACCGCATCTCCACATCATGACTATCATAATTGGTATGTAAAGGTTATTAATAGTATAGAGTGAGTAAATACAGATGTGGGCACATTTGGAAGCTCAATGGAGAAAGCAAAGTGCATCAAGGTGGAGGTTTATTAACAATACTCTGCAGATTATCATTGACAAGAGTGAGAGAGAAAATGAATGCATTTGTTAAGTCTGAAGGGCAAGTATCAAATAAGCAGCGAGTCCACCAGGCATGGGAGGCAATTGCTGACCCCTACATGGTAGTCTTGTTCATGACTGGCAATCAATCTCTCATGCCCAGAAAGTGAACAATTTAAAGCATGGAGTCTCGTTCCTTCAGGTTGTGAATTGTTGTTGGAGATTTTTAAAATGTCAAATTAAACATTTTTACAATGGCTTCCTTACTTTTTCTTTCTGTCTCTTTTTTCTCTCATAATCCAATCTTTCTTTCCCTCTCTTTATTTCTCTTTCTGTACCTGATTTGACATTGAATTCACCCACTCTAATTCACCCTCCTTCTCAGTCCTTCCTCAGTTTATTTCTCAATCCTTTAATCTCATTGGTTAACTGTTTGTCCCATTGTTCACCAAGATCCCAGATGCCCTGTTGCCCCCCCACCCCGTCCTTTGTTATCAGCTTGCACTTCCAGCAACTTCGTGGGCAAAATTTTTTAAAACAAAAACATGCGCAAACAAGTGTAACTAACAGAGATGTTCTGCTCCAGCAAAAGCTGGGCCATTGTAATTCTCGGTCAGTCCTTTTCTCTCAATGATGGTTCATTATACATTTTATTTTTGCCTTTATAAAATATTCTTCTACAACTATAACTAAATGCTGTCAAATGTTCAACATCATTTCAGCATAATTTTATACCATCTTTTTTATTTTAAAATATATACTGGTGTAGAATTTATGCAGTTTCTCCTGGATTTCTGCTGAGGTTACAGCAGGAGGTTGGGGAACCCCACAGAAACTCTACTTAATAACACGCTAAAAAAAGTTACAATTACCTTTAATTCAGTGTGTTCTCTGCACGAGGATAAGTACACGAGAGATTAAGTAGGTTTTTTTTCCTTCTGTTTTACATTAATAATGTGAGATAATAAAAGTGATTGATAACTTGTAAAATATGTGAGCAAAGTTAACAGTAACACGGATACCATGAGCCATTTTGATTGGATATGGTTTTTAATAAGATATTTAAAAAATTCATATAATTAAAAGTTTTGTATCTGATGGTGTGCAAGTTGATCAATGTATCCAAAGTATGTGAAGCATAATGATTGGCTCAAATTTCACAGCAAACAATCATAAAACAATAGGGTCAAAATTCCACAGTCCTTCTGGTATACGTCAAGTAGGAGTGTGGCAGAAGAGCTTCCGCCCATCCCAAATAAAGTCACCTATGTCAGGGAAGGCATGGCCGGGGGGAAGGGACTTAAGGCACTTATGATGGAATGTCGCCCCTGTACATTTTTGGGGCCACTTAAACACTAATGTCACTATTTTTGGGCTCTGAGCATATTCCTTCTTTTTTTATACAATGATCCATCATGCTCTTCTGCCTTTGAATCTCTCACTGTGTTAAGGTTGTGAATTTTATCTTCCTTTTTCTCTTCTTTTAGTTGTTAGAAGATGGCAGTGGAGGCAGAGACAGGGGATTCTCACTGGCATTGATATCAAGATCAGATGGCCCAACAGCTGGGGAGACTGCAACTGCACTAAGACTATTGTTGGATATGTCTGGCCCCAGGCTGTAGATCTTTATGGTTGTTGGAGTGCAGTGTGAATGTGGGGCAGATGCTACAAATAAGGATGATGGTGCCTTATTCTATGTTCTTGGAATGTGAGACCAGCTTGAACATCACCAAGTATGAGATCTCCAGCCAGGACTCAGCTGCAGGAGAAGCACACGAAGTCAAACCACATTGCTGGGATGAAGGAGCAGATGGGTCAAGTGCTGCTTTCAGAGTAAGCACGTGACAATTCTACAAAACAGAGTGACGCATATTGTAATTAAGGGGTAAAAAGCAATGCATCAAGGATGACGGTGGAACATAATAAACCCCAGACATGGAGCACCAGTTTGTAGGAACAGTATGTACATTGCAGGGAATCTATCAAGTAAAGTTACAGTCAAAAAACATTTTTTACACCTTTTACTTTCAAGATACAAAGAGGTTTCTTTGCACTATTCCTCAGTTTTTACAATTTATAGTTAATTTTGCAAGCCGCTATTAAGTCTTATTTTAGCACAGCCAGAGGAATCTTTTCAGAAGGGATGAAATAAACAACTTCTGTTCAGTCAGTAAGAGAATAAATGGTACCGGCACAGCAAGAGATTTTCTGTATTTGTTTTATTTCTTTGGAGGCTTATTTTTTTTATTGGTTTCTAAGTAAAACAACCTCAGTGTATGGAGAAGGCGTATGGTTCTTCTATTTTATAATAATATATTACATGTTCCATGGTATAATGCAGCTGTCATTGCAAAGCAGTGAATCCTCTGACTCACCTTAAGCAATGCTACAAGACATACACTAGGTTATTAAATTCACAGAAGTAAAATATTACATATAAAAAGCTACTAAAATAATTCTGTTCAATATTTGTAGCAAAATCATAAACATCTTAATATTCATATTTACAGTTTCACTACAAATTGAAAACAGTAGAAATTTCCCCCAAAATTGTTCTACAAACTTTCTCAAATGGCTTGTTAGTAATCATTTTTTATTTGTCTCTCTGTAAAGACAACAAAATTCAGTTTGATTTGAAAATGATTTAGATGATGCGGTGGGTTAGTGTTTTGCCCTTATACCTTTGGAGCTTGGAATAGTCTCAACTCAGATCCAAATGGGCAACTGTTCGTAGCAGATAATTGCTCACAATTCTGTACCAATTTGCAATCTCATTTATATGGCTGGTGAGGGAAATGAGACAATTCACATGGTAATATTAGGGAGCTGTTTTCTGAAGTTGATCTTGAGGCCCATTGTTAGGGCAGATGACAGTGTATTTTATTCTGGGTCTGGCCCCACTATGGTTGAGCTGAGATTGTTTTAATACATTGGGATAGATCTTGACTTTGTTCGATAGTGTAAACCGGGTGCTAGCAAGTCAGCAGTCCATTTTACATCTCTCCCGATTTTTATTTCCATTGACTTCAAAAATTGGAAGTGACGTAAAACGGACTGCCAACTTGCTATTACCCGTTTTACACTATCGCAGAAAGTCAAGATCTACCCCAATGTGTCAAAACGGATAAAATACCATTGGGTGCAGTTGCAGCTCAAGCCCGTCAGGACAATTTCAACATCTGGGGACTCATTAGTACTGCAGGTTAGCAAACTAACCTTTGTTGACAGACAAAGAGATAGAACAGCAGTGGGAAATATTTAAAACGGTGATCAAGAGTGTTCAGGAGAAATATATTCCTCTAAAAAACAAGAACAAACCAGGCAATAATGAAATACCATGGGTGAGTAAAAAGATAATGGTAAAATTGAAACTAGAGAAAAAGATATACTTTAAGTACATAGACAATAAAGGAAAGGATGACAAAAGGGAATACGAAGAGTTTAGGAAAGAAGTCAAAAAAACAATTTGGAAAGCAAAGGGGAACTACGAAATTATCAAGGAATATCAAAAGAAAATAGTGAAGTATTCTACAGACACATAGGGCTCGAATTTAGCAGGCCTGCGGGTTCCCAGCGGGTGGTCCTCCGGGAGCGTGGAAAACGCGGACGGCTAATCGTGTGCGTCCCCCACGCGATCGTGGGATAATTGAACTGATTAAGCCCTGCTTCCGGGTTCTGCGCACCCCAGCTGCGTGCCGGCCGGCTGCGCATGCGCAGTACCGTCGACGCGATGTAGGAGCTCCAGTTAAAGGGGCAGTCTCCCAAAGCCCCTCCTGCTACAAGCAAGCGGTTTGAGACGATGGCTCAGCAAAGGGGAAAGGCTGCGCCCCGTTTTTCAGACCTGGCGCTGCAGCTGATGCTGGAGGGCCTGAGGAGGAGGAGGGAAACACTCTTCCCAGAAGATGGACGCAAGTTCCCTGCCGCCGCAACCAGGAAGGCATGGGCAGAGGTGGCGGCGGAGGTGAGCAGCAGGGGCAACACCCCAAGGACTTGGGAGCAGTGCCGCAAGCGCTTCAATGACCTGACTAGGTCTGGCAAGGTGAGTACATCCCGTCCCCACCATCACGCCAAACAGATCACAACCCCCTCCTGCACAGCCACCACTGCGCTCCATCAGCAATCCTCACAGCCACTCATTCACCATCCTCGCCGTGCACGCAAGTACCCACCGTCCCTGACCCCACCCGAACACTACCACACACCCCAATCCCCATGCAATGGGATGGGCATGTGGCCCACGCTTCCTCCCATCCATCCGCGCCACGCTCAACCCAACCACACCGATGCTCGATGCGTCTCACGATGCAATATGTACCCACTCACACATCTGTGTTTTGCCTTCACAGGAGAAGAGAAGCAAGAACAATAGGGAAAGGGCACGCACCGGAGGTGGGCCGCCGCAAGTGTTGGAGCTCACCGACGCAGAGGTGGAGGCGCTCGACCTCGCCCGCACGCGACATTGCCTGTCGGTGGCCGATGGCGAGTGTGTCGCTGCCGAAACGGCCGGTAAGGGAAAGCTGACACTCAACACCCATGATCGCGAGTTACCGTCTCATCACCTGCCAGCAGGCGCACTGTCAAGTTGGTCCACATGCCTCAAAGTGCCCTCTGTTCTCTTGCAGGTCCGTCTTTGGGTGAAGCGATCGTGGAGGGCGATTCCTCAGAGGACATGGCGGTCTCTGAGGGTGCATCGTCACATCAGAGCCAACCATCCACCAGCGCAGAGACACGCACCTCGGTGGGTCCCCCTCGCCAACTAGTTGGGGTAGCACTTGGTGAGTCACCGCGCACGAGTGAGCATGAGCAGACCCTGGTGGCAGGGGCAGCCGCGGAGGGTCCGCGACGGAGGGAGCACTCATTTACAGGCTCTGCTCAGCCGGACCCAGATGCTGAACCCAGGGGGCCACCAGTGAAAAGGAGAGTCGTCGAGGGCCACCAGCTAATTGCTGAGGTACTGGCAGAGGTGCCGCGCGCATTGTCCACAATAGCGCAGGCGATGGAGGAGTCCAACTCCTGCATGTGGGCATTGGTGGCGCAGGCACAGGAGGGTACCAGCGACACAGTGTCGCAGGTAGGTGCGGGACTGTCTGCGGTGGAGGACAGGCTGGCCTCCCTCGAGCGTCACGCACAGCTCCAGATCGAGTCCATGCAGGCCCTGACAACGTCTGTACGGATTCAGGGTGAGCAACATTCCGACGCCATCAACAGGCTGAGGGATACACTAGGGGTGGCCTTGCAAGGCCTCACACATGCCATCCAAACTGCCGTCCAGCAGGGTGGAAGGGGTGATGTGGGCCGAGGCCAAGAGAGGGATGATGGTGACCGGGGACATGGAAGCGGGGACGCTTCTCAAGGCGCCCCCACGTCCCACCCGTCGCCCACCTCTCAACCAGTACCCGCAATGGTGCCTCCTCTCCAGGTGGCCGAGTCTGCCCCTGCCCCGGTGCAGGAGGAGCAGTCTGTGGAGGTGCCGTCACGGGCACCAAAACCCAGGGGCCGTCCGCCAAAAGCATCTACCCGGTCAAGGCAAGAAGACGAGCAACCTGCCACTACCTCTGCTGGAGCCACAGGGGTAGCACCACATAGGGGTTCCCGGAAAAGAATTGCAAAGGCCTTATAATCACAAAGGGAATACACCAGGGTGTTTATTAATTTGTACTTTTTTTCTTATATAATGTCACATTCGAGATATTAAATACTCTATTCTCATCACTCCTGCCACCTCTCGTCCATTCTTCCGCGGCTTGTGCAATAGGTGCGTTCCGTGGAGGCCATCATGACGGCGAACACCTGCTGCCACCCATTGGGCACACTGCTGTGGGTGCAGGATTACTGGCAGCACTCTTCAGTGGAGGGGGCTGGTATGGCCGCTCGCATGTGCAGGTGAGGAGATGCGAGCGCCTCGCAGTGTCTGACTCTAGGAGAACCGTTGACGTATGAGTGCCTCCCTGGCCCGGCGACCATCCCGGTGAGTCGCGGCTCGGCGCATGGGTCGTCCAACATCCTCTGGCGCGTCCTCCTCCTCCGCCTCCTCCTCCTCCGCCTCCTCCTCCTCCTCGCCCTCGCCTTCCTCAATGTGGGTGGCGGGTGTGGATGGGGCCTCCTCCAGCGGCACCCCCCTCTGTTGGGCCATGTTGTGCAGGGCGCAGCAGACAACTATGATTCGTCTCACTCTGAATGGTGTGTATTGGAGCGCTCCCCCAGAACGATCAAGGCACCTGAAGCGCATCTTGAGAAGCCCTATGGTCTGCTCAATTGTAGACCTGGTAGCAGTGTGGCTGTCATTGTACCGACGCTCCGGCTCGGTGATGGGGTTCCTCAGAGGTGTCATGAGCCACGTGTGTAGGGGATACCCCTTGTCGCCGAGGAGCCAGCCGTTGCCGGCGTTGGGTGCCTGCAGGATGGGCGGGACGGCGGACTCCCTGAGGACGAAGGCATCGTGGCAGCTGCCGGGGTATCTGGCGCACACGTGTAGGAATCTCTGGCGGTGGTCACAGATGAGCTGGGCGTTCATGGAGTGATACCCCTTCCTGTTGATGAACAGCCCTGGCTCATGCGGAGGTGCCCGTATTGCGATGTGGGTGCAGTCGATTACACCCTGTACCCATGGGAAGCCGGCCATGGCATGGAATCCAACCGCCCTCTCCATCTGGCTGCGCTCGTCCATGGCGAAGTTGATGAAGTGGGAGGCCCTGCGGAACAACCCATCGGTGACCTGCCTTATGCACTTGTGTGCAGAGGACTGACAGACCCCGGTGATGTCCCCGGTGGCACCCTGGAAGGAACCGGATGCGAAGAAGTTAAGGGCAGTGGTGACTTTGACGGCGACAGGTAGGAAGATGCTGCTTGGTCCATCAGGGAGCAGCTCGTCGTTAAGGAGGCTGCAGATGTTAGAACATAAGAACATAAGAAATTGGAGCAGGAGTAGGCCAATCGGCCCCTCGAGCCTGCTCCGCCATTCAATAAGATCATGGCTGATCTGATCCCAACCACAAATCTAAAGAACACAAGAAGTCGGAGCAGGACCCGGCCACATAGCCCCTGGGCCCTCTCCGCCACCCACAGGGCATTGACCGATCCGAACTCAGCTTCATGTCCAATTTCCTGCCCGCTCCCCATAACCCCTAATTCCCTTTACTTCTAGGAAACTGTCTATTTCTGTTTTAAATTTATCTAATGATGTAGCTTCCACAGCTTCCTGGGGCAGCAAATTCCACAGGCCGACCACCCTCTGAGTGAAGAAGTTTCTCCTCATCTCAGTTTTGAAAGAGCAGCCCCTTATTCTAAGATTATGCCCCCTAGTTCTAGTTTCACCCATCTTTGGGAACATCCTTACTGCATCCACCCGATCAAGACCCTTCACAATCTTATATGTTTCAATAAGATCGCCTCTCATTCTTCTGAACTCCAATGAGTAGAGTCCCAATCTACTCAACCTCTCCTCATATGTCCGCCCCCTAAAATGTTGGCGACTACCTGGCGATTGACTCTGAGCCTCCGTATGCACTGCTCCTCGGAGAGGTCCATGAAGCTGAGCCTCGCTCTGTACACCCTGTGTGGAGGGTAGTGCCTCCTGCGACGCATCTCTCTCTGCGGTTGCCCTCCCTCCTGCTGTGCAGGTGGGTGTGCCGCAGCACCGTGTTGGGGGGCCCCACGTCTCCGAGGCGGACGGCCTGGACTGCGAGGCTGCTGGGGCTGGTCATCCTGTTCGTCCTCCGACGATGTCAACGCACCACCCATCTGGCAGGTGTTGGTCTGAGGGGTTGTGCAGGGTAGGTGGGTGGGTCCTCGGACTGGGGCTCCGGTTTCGTGTCGGTCTGTCCTCTGGCTTGGCGGGGGGTGGTGGAGGGCAGGGGTTGCCCTATGTGACGCGGTGGCCTCCTGCGTGGGTGAGGGCTCTCCCCCGTGGAGCGCACCTTGGCACCTGCCACAGGCTGCTGGCTGCAACACGCCTGGTTGGAAAGGTACTGTTTCCCCCAGTGTGTGAAACTCACTGCCTTGAACCTAAAATCCCACACTTCCTCTTTTGACAGCTGCTTCAGCTCATTAACTGACCACAACGAGCAAGTTAAGTACTCTCAAGTGGAACCCCGCTGGCTTTAATTGCCTGCGGGATTCCCACCAGCGGGGCTTGCGCGCGCAGCCCCGCACGTCAGCGCGGTACCTGGAAGTGGCCGGGATTTCGTCGCGATCCGGTCACGTGACCGGATATCGGGATTTTCGGGGCCACCCCGCTGGGAACCCGCCGGAAACGCGATCGCAAAATCGAGCCCATAAATAACAAAAGAAAAATCAGGATAGGGATAGGGCCACGAAGGAATGCACAAGATAAACTCACAGGTAAGGACAGCGAAATGGCAGAAATATTAATTATTTTGCCTCAGTATTTACCAGGGAGACTAAAATGATGGACATGACATTATAAGACAGAACAAAAAAGATATAAAGACATTTAAGATAGAAAAGGGGGAGATAATTGATCAAACTTCGAGAGGATAAAACACCTGGTCCGGATAGATTGCATTCATGCATATTAAAAGAAGTTAGGGAAGAGTTAACAGAGGCACGATTACGTACATATAAAAACTCATTAGAAAAGGAATTAGTGGCAGAGCACTCGCAGACAACTAATGTTATTCCATATTTAAAAAGGGAGATAGAACAAGTCCAGGGAAATATAGACCAGTTAGCTTAACATCGGTGGTAGGAAAGATAATGGAATCTTTACTCAAAGATATAATAGAAAAAACATCTCGAGAAGGAAAATATAACAAAGAGTAGTCAGCACGGATTTCAGAAGGGAAAGTCATGCTTGACCAATCCTATTGAATTCTTTGAAGAAGTAACAGGAAGAGTAGACAAGGCTAATGCAATAGATGTAATATATTTGGATTTTCTAAAGGCCTTCGATAAGGTACTCCATTGTAGACTCATGACTAAGGTCAGAGCATGTGGAATCAGGGGACAGGTGGCAGAATGGATAGCAAGCTATCTACAAAACAGAAAATTGAGAGTAGGGTTTAAGGGTAGCTACTCAAACTGGTAAAAGGTGGGAACTGATGTTCCACAGGGATCGGTGCTAGAAACACTGTTGTTCACTATTTACATTAACGATTTGGGCTCGAGAATCGGAAGTACAATTTCAAAATTTACAGGCAACACCAAATTGGGGGTATAGTTAATACAAAGGAAGAATGCGTCTAAATGCAAGAAGACATTAATAAACTTGCAGAATGGGCGTGTCATTGGAAAATGAATTTCAATATAGATAAGTATGAGGTGGTGCATTTTTGCAGGAAGAATAAGGAGGCCACATACTGCTTGGATAATAAGAGTCTAAATGGGATAATGGAGCAAAGATCTTGGGACACAGATACACAAATCACTAAAAGTAGCGATGCAGGTTAATAAGGCCATAAAAAAGGCAATCCAAGCACTGGGGTTCATTTCTGCAGGGATAAAATTGAAAAGCAGAGAAGTTATATTAAACATATCTAGAACCTTGTTTAGACCACACTCGGAGTACAGTGAACAGTTCTGGTCTCCATATTATAAAAAGGATATGGAGGCATTGGAGAAGGTGTGAAAAAGATTCTCAAGGATGATACCAGAACTGAGAGGATATCCTCATCAGGAAAGGCTGAACAGGCTGGGGATCTTTTCTCTAGAAAAGAGAAGGCTAACGGGTGATTTGATAGAGGCCTCTGAGATAATGAAAGGGTTTGATAGGTAGACATAGAAAAAATGTTTCCACTTGTGGAGGGGTATAAAGAATTGGAAGTCATAAATATCAGATAGTCATAATAAATCCAATAGGGAATTCAGGAGAAATTTCCTTATCTAAAGAGTGGTAAGAATGTGGACTGCGCCACCACAAGCAGTAGTTGAGGCAAGTAGCATAGATACATTTAAAGGGAAGCCACAGAAGCACACAAGGGAGAATGGAATAGAAGGGTTTGCTAATAGGATTAGATGAAGTAGGGAGAGAGGAGGCTCGTGTGGACTCAATGTAATTCGATGTTTAAATCTAGTCCAGATTGATAATAAAGCTCCCTCACTTTGTTCGCTGTAAAGGTCTTCAGTGAAAATTTGAACATATCTTAAAGGATATTGCAATAGATGTCAAATGTAGACTTTTGCAGTTTACAGAAAAATATACAAATTCAATTCGTTAACAGAAATTGAGGGAAATATGCTTCAATTAGAGATGTAAGGAATTTCTTTTTTACAGGAAGGCTTAAATTTCCATGGGGATTGATCCAATCTCCTGCTGTAACTTCAGCAGATTGCCAGAGAAACAGCCGTTTTCAGTTGTTTTTGCCGTTTTTCTGGGGGTTCTGCCAATTTCCCACTGAAGTTATGGCAAGAGCTCAAGAGAACCCCCATGGAAACTCAGGGATGAAATTTCTGTACGCTAAAAAGCTGCTAAAATGTTAAGTGAGTGGACAAGAAGGTGGCAGATGGAGTGTGATGTGGGGAAATGTGAAATTATCCACTTTGGTGGGAAGAGTAGAAATGCAGAATATTTTTTAAAAGGTGAGAGACTAAGAAACATTGATAGTCAGAGGGATTTGGGTGTCCTTGTACATGAATCACAGAAAGTGAACATGCAGTTACAGCAAGCAATTAGGAAGGGAAATGGTATGTTAGCCTTTATTGCAAGGGGGTTGGAGAATAACAGTAAGCAGCCCGCTTGATTGGCACCCCATCCACCACCCTAATCATTCACTCCCTTCACCACCAGAGCTCCGTGGCTGCAGTGTGTACCATCCAGAGGATGCACTGCAGCAACTCGCTAAGGCTTCTTCGACAGCACCTCCCAAACCCGCGACCTCTACCACCTAGAAGGACAAGGGCAGCAGGCACATGGGAACAACACCACCTGCACATTCCCCTCCAAGTCACACACCATCCCGACTTGGAAATATATCGCCGTTTCTTCATCGTCGCTGGGTCAAAATCCTGGAACTCCCTACCTAACAGCACTGTGGGAGAACCTTCACCACATGGACTGCAGCAGTTCAAGAAGGCAGCTCACCACCATCTTCTCAAGGACAACAAATGTTGGCCTTGCCAGCGACGCCCACATCCCATGAATGAATTTTAAAAAAATTACATAAGACTCTGGTGAGACCACGTACTGTGTACAGTACTGTATACAGTTTGGGTCTTCTTACCTAAGGAAGGATATACTTGCCTTAGAGAGGGTGCAACGAATCATTGAATCATAGAATAGTTACAGCACAGGAGTCCATTTGTTCCATCAAGTCCTCGCCGGCTCTTTGTAAGAGCAATCCAGTTAGTCCCATTCCACCACTCCTTCCCCTTAGCCCTACAAATTTTTTCCCTTCAAGTATTTATCCAAATCCTTTTTGATAGCCACGATTAAACCTGCTTTCACCACCCCCTCAGGCAGTGCATTCAAGATCATATCCGCTCGCTGTGTAAAAAAGTTTTTCCTCATGTCATCTTTGGTTCTTTTGCCAATCACCTTAAATCTATGTCCTCTGGTTCTCGACCCATATGCCAATGGGAACAATTTCTCTTTATTTACTTTCTGTAAACCCTTCATGCTTTTGAACACTTCTATTAAATCTCCTGTCAACCTTCTCTGCTCTAAGGAGAACAACCCCAGCTTCTCCAGTCTACCCATGTAATTGAAGTCCCTCATCCCTGGAACCATTCTAGTGAAGCCAGCTCCAACCTGCCAACTTCCGAGTTTCCCAGGGATCCACCCGTTTGCATGAGGGCGACCTGAAAACAGAAGTCCCACCGGCAATTAAAGCCGGCGGGATGACAGTTAAAGAGCCAAATGTACCTCATTGAGGTACTTAAGGCACTTTACCTGTGACAGATTAAATAATTAGAAAGATTTTTTTAACATACCTGGGCGGCTTGCCCGCCGCTTCTGAGTCATGTTAAATGAGTGGACAAGAAGGTGGCAGATGGAGTATGATGTGGGGAAATGTGAAATTATCCACTTTGGTGGGAAGAGTAGAAATGCAGAATATTTTTTAAAAGGTGAGAGACTAAGAAACGTTGATAGTCAGAGGGATTTGGGTGTCCTTGTACATGAATCACAGAAAGTAAACATGCAGTTACAGCAAGCAATTAGGAAGGGAAATGGTTTGTTAGCCTTTATTGCAATGGAACGAATGGACTCCTGTGCTGTAACTATTCGATGATTCGTTGCACCCTCTCTAAGGTAAGTATATCCTTCCTTAGGTAAAGAGACCAAAACTGTATACAGTACTGTTCACAGTACGTGGTCTCACCAAAGCCTTATGTAATTTTTTTTTTATTCGTTCATGGGATGTGGGCGTCGCTGGCAAGGCCAACATTTATTGTCCATCCCTAGTTGTCCTTGAGAAGATGGTGGTGAGCTGCCTTCTTGACCCGCTGCAGTCCATGTGGTGAAGGTTCTCCCACAGTGCTGTTAGGTAGGGAGTTCCAGGATTTTGACCCAGTTACGATGAAGGAACAGCGATATATTTCCAAGTCGGGATGGTGTGTGACTTGGAGGCGAATGTGCAGGTGGTGTTGTTCCCATCGGATCAGGGAACAAGAAACTAAATAAATTAAATAAAAACCATAGACGGAAGTGAAAACACTAAATGAACCTACCTTTGAAACCTGCTCCGACGTCTGATGTCTCCCGCTCCTATGTCCCCCTCTTCACCACCCCCCATGTCCCCTCTTCACCACCCCGAACTTCCCCCGACATCCTCCTGATCTTCCCCCTCCCCTGATCTTCCCCTCTCCCCCCCGCTTCCCCCCCGATCTTCCCCTCTCCCCCCCTTCTCACCCCCCCCCCACCCCAGCTCTTCCAGTCCAGCGCCAGATCTTCCATTCTCCCCCCACCCACCCCGGTCTACCATTCCAGCACCGGATGATGTCTCGCTCTCTCTCTTTCTCGTCCCCCTATCTCGCTTTGCAGCTCCTGATGGCAGCCAGCCAGCCAATCAGGTTAGCAGCCGGGCACAAAACCCGTAGAGGACGTTAATCACTATCAATCAACGTGCGATCGCGCCGGAAATGGTAAGTTTTGTTCATGCGGGTTTGTCACGTGCACCTTCAACCCCCCGCTGCCAACCCGCCACCATTGTAAAATCGAGCCCAATGCCTCTATTTATTAAGCTCAGGATCCTGTATGCTTTTTTAACTGCTTTTTCAACCTGTCCTGCCATCTTCAAAGATTTGTGCACATATACCCCCAGGCCTCTCTGTTCTTGCACCCCCTTTAGAATTGTACCATTTAGTTTATATTGCCTCTCCTCCTTCTTCCTGCCAAAAATGTATCAGTCTCACTCTTGAATATACTCAACGAGTGAACCTCCATCACACCTCTTTGCGTTAAATTTCATCTGCCATGTGTCCGCCCATTCCACCAGCCTTTCTATGTCCTCTTGAAGTCTATTACTATCCTCCTCACTGTTTACTACACTTCCAAGTTTTGTGTCATCTGCAAATTTTGAAATTGTGTCCTGTACATCCAAGTCCAAGTCATTAATATATATCAAAAAAAAGCAGTAGTCCTAGTACCGACCCCTGGGGAACATCACAGTATACCTTCCTCCAGTCTGAAAAGCAATCATTCACCACTGCTCTCTGATACCTATCACTTAGCCAATTTCGTATCCATGATGCTACTGCCCCTTTTATTCCATGGTCTTCAATTTTGCTGACAAGCCTATTATGTGGCACTTTATCAAACGCCTTTTGAAAGTCCATATACACATCAATCGTGCTGCCCTCATCAACCCTCTCTGTTACCTCATCAAAAAACTCTATCAAGTTAGCTAAACACGATGGTTCACTAGATTGATTCCTGGAATGAAAGGATTATCCTATGAGGACAGATTAAGCAGAATGGGCCTATATTCTCTGGAGTTTAGAAGAATGAAAGGTGATCTCATTGAAACATATAAAATTCTTAGAGGGCTTGACAGGGTAGATGCTGAGATGCTGCTTCCCCTGGCTGGAGAGTCTAGAACTAGGTGTTATAGTCTCAAGATAAGGGGTCGGTCATTTAGGACCGAGATGAGGAAAAATTTCTTTACTCAGAGGGTTGTGTATCTTAGGAGTTCTATACCGCAGAGGGCTGTGGATGCTCACTCGTTGAGTATATTCAAGAGTGAGACTGATACATTTTTGGACACGAAGGGAATCAAGGGATATAGGGATAGGGCGGGAAAGTGAAGTTGAGGTAGAAGATCAGCCATGATCTTATTGAATGGTGGAGCAGGCACAAGGGGCCGTATGGCCTACTCCTGCTCCTATTTCTTATGTTCTTAAATAAGCTGCTTTAAAAATAACAATGGACCCAAATTCCATAATGATAACAATAAAAATTCATTAGATGGTCCTTAGAGCAGAGAAGGTTGAGGGGAGTATTAATAGACATGTTCAAAATCATGAACGGTTTAGATAAAGTTAATAAAGAGAAACTTCCCTTTAGCGGAAGGGTCGAGAACCAGAGGACACAGATTTAAGGTGATTGGCAAAAGAACCAAAGGCGACATGTGGAAAATCTTTTTTATGCAGTGCGTAGTTATGATCTGGAATGTGCTCTCTGAAAGGATGGTGGAAGCAGATTCAATTGATGTTTTCAAAAGGGAACTGGATAAATACGTGAAGGGAGAAGATTTGTAGAGCTGTGGAGAAAGAGTGGGGGAATGGGACCAACTGGAATGCTCGTACAAAGAGCTAGCATGGGCTCGATGGGCCAAATAGCCTCCTTTGCTGTAACCATTCTATGATTCTATGGTTAGAAGTAGCACTTGCCCTTCAAAAAGGATAGCTCTCAGATTGGCGGGACCAAGTGCTGTGCAAATAAAAGGAACAGCTTTCATCATTCAGGTGTATTTAACAAAATAAGATCAAAGGGAAGTGAAGTGAGCTAATCTGAGAATTTAGTGCAATTAAGAATTGTTGTTTTGATATTAGGTCACAAACCTACTGACTGATTACTACATCTTAAAATGGAAACCAACGTTTAAAGCTATGCTGAATTTCATAGCAGATAGTTAGTTGTCAAGGTAAGATCCTGTCTGACCATCCTCCTTAACTTATTTGAGGAAGTGAAATCCTGAAGAGTACTGCAGTGAGCCTTACAACATGTTGTACTTGATCTTCCAGATCCATTGTACAAAGTTCCACCTGATAGACTCTGGGGGTGATTTTTGTCTCACTCACGCTGCAATTTTTGCTGCAGGGAGGTTGGTAGCGGCTGAATTTTGAAAAAAAATTCCCGCTAAAATCAAGTCCGCCTTGAAATAGGCAAATGTAGGGAATCTTACAACACCAGGTTATAGTCCAACAATTTTATTTTAAAATCACAAGCTTTCGGAGATTATCCCCTTCGTCAGGTGAGTAGTGAATGAGAGGTTCTCAAATCGCATATCTTATATTAAGCTGGGACACCATCACACCAATCAAAGGTGTCGTTGGTGTTCAGACAGGTTAGCCACGGAAAACAGTAGGGCCCAGTATGCTGAATACACAATGTGTCAAATTACACAGACAGAGAGAAAGAGACCCGGAAGGCAGAGAGAGAGAGAGGGTTCCCTCCCAGTTGGGGAACACTTTAGCAGTCAAGGACATTCAGCCACCGATCTTCGGGTAAGCGTTCTCCAAGGCGGCCTTCGAGACACACGACAACGCAAAATCGTCGAGCAGAAATTGATAGCCAAGTTCCGCACCCATGAGGACGGCCTCAACCGGGATCTTGGGTTCATGTCACGCTACACGTAACCCCACCAGCAAGGAAAAAAAAGTTATCTGTTTTTAATACAACTGGAAATTCTCTCTCTCTCTCTGCCTTCCGGGTATCTTTCTCTCTGTCTGTGTAATTTGACACATTGTGTATTCAGCATACTGGGACCTATTGTTTTCCGTGGCTAACCTGTCTGAACACCAACGACACCTTTGATTGGTGTGATGGTGTCCCAGCCTAATATAAGATATGCGATTTGAGAACCTCTCATTCACTACTCACCTGACGAAGGAGATAATCTCCGAAAGCTTGTGATTTTAAAATAAAATTGTTGGACTATAACCTGGTGTTGTAAGATTCCTTACATTTGTCCACCCCAGTCCATCACCGGCATCTCCACATCTTGAAATAGGCAGTCAGTGCTCCCAACCAAGACAGACAGGAGCCTTATTTAAATATTGAAATCAGGGCCCTATGCCGGTGGAAGGTCCCCGATTCAATTTTCAAGTGCCAATGGGTGGAGCGTACGCAATGAACATTTTGCTCAGTGGTACCGGAGATAGAGCAGCCTAACCAGCATTGCTTAAAGTGACCATTGCAGATCGCTGATTTTTGTGGGACCAGGCAGAGCATGAATGCTCATCCTGGCCTTGCAAAAAATCTTCCCACCTGCTGCTGGCTGCTCAGTGCACATAACCCTGCAATTGCCTCCTCCTACAACCCCTTTACCTTTAACTTGTCGTTTGGCTCTGTGGAGGAGCCTCTGGATTTCCCGCCCCTCTCTCAATTGGTGAGCTGCCTGTCAGCACTCAGTGACTGCTGGCAGCTTGCTAATCCAATTCAAACAAGACCAGATTATGAAAATGGTTCGGACCTCTCGCTATTGGGATTGGGCGGACGATACTGAAATCTGTGGGGATTCAGGATAAATCCGGAATAAGGATAAGAAATTGGCTGAAGTGTAAAAAAAACAACAGGTTAGAGGAGTTACATTGGGTTTGGGGGCAGTATTGAGTACAGTGCCCCAGGGATTGGTGTTGGAACCACTACTGTTTATAATTTGCATCATTGACCTGGACTCAGATACCCAATGTAAATTGGTTGCATTTGCAGATGATACTGAAGTAAGGAGCAATGGAATTGGAGAAGGCAGCATAAAAATTACAGAATGAGTTGAACACAATAGCACTAGATTGATTCCTGGGATAAGAGGGTTGTCCTATGAGTAGAATGGGCCTATACTCTCTGGAATTTAGAAGAATGAGGGGTGATCTCATTGAAATATACAAGATTCTGAGGGGGCTTGACAGGGTAGAGGCTGAGAGGTTTGTTTCCCGTGGCTGGTGAGTCTAGAACTAGAGGGCAGAGTCGCAGGATAAGGGGTCGGCCATTTAAAACTGAGATGAGGAGGAATTTCTTCACTCAGAGAGTTGTGAATCATTGGAATTCTCTACCCCAGAGGGCTACGGATGCTGAGTTATATTCAAGGCTGAAATGGATAGATTTTTGGACTCTAGGGGAATCAAGGGATATGGGGATTGGGCAGGAAAATGGAGTTGAGGTCGAAGATCAGCCACGATCTCAATGAATGACAACGTAGGCTCTAGGGGCTGTATGGCCTATTTCCGCTCTTATTTCTTGTGTTCTTATGAAATTTAATGCAGGCAAATGTACAGTACTGCACACAGCAAGGGAAAATGGACAACACTCCTACTCAATGAATGGTGATGAAATAGCTAAGGAGGAAATTGAAAAGGCCCTAGGAATGTTAATAGACTCGTCACCCAACATATCTAACTAATGCAGCGCAGCAATCAACAGAGCTAATGGAATATTGAATTATATAGCTAATACAGTATAATACAAGTCAGAGGAGGTAACGATCAAACTGTATAGTGCTCTCCTCAGACGACACCTTGAATGCTGCATCCAGTTCTGATCACCAAAAAAAAGAGACATTTCAAGCACTGGAGGCAGTGCAGAGAAGAGCCACAAGATTGATCCTCAGTATCAGTGGTCTAAGTTAGGAGAAAAGAGTGGAGAAACTGAACTTTTCAACCTTAAAAGGTGACATCTGAGCGGTGATCTTATAGAAGTACATAAGCTGGGAAATAGTGTGGAAAGGTAAATCCATAAAATTACTTTAAACTGCAAGAGTAGGAGAAGTAATCAGAGGTTCAAACTAATAAAAGGTAAATTTAAGACTGATATCAGGAAGTTCTTTGTCATGCAGTGAATGATGAACATATAGAATGGACTCCTGGATATACTAATGGAGGTGAAATTCTGGAATCATTTAAGAACCAATTGATGCTGCAATGGGATGCTTTTAAGATCATTCTGGATGGATGAACTAAGATCAGCCTAATAGTTATCCTCATCTTTAATTACCCTGTGATTTTGTGAAGTTCTACTGTACATCTGAATATATGCAATGGAGAGGATTGATGAAGGTAGTGCAGTTGTTGTATATAGGGGCTTTCAAAAGGTGTTTGATAAAGTGCCACATAATATACTTGTTAGCCAAACTAGAACCCATGGGATTAAAGGGACAGTGGCAGCATGGATACGAAATTAGCTAAGAGACAGAAAGCAGAGAGTAGCAATGAACGGTTGTTTTTCAGACTGGAGGGAAGTATACAGTGGTGTCCCTCAGGGTTTGGTATTAGGATATATATATTATCCCATATATATTGATATATATATTAATGACCTGGACCTGGGCACAATTTCAAGGTTTGAAGATGACACAAAACTTGGAAGTCTAGTAAACAGTGAGGAGGAGAGTAGCAGGAGGACAAAGACAGACTGGTGAAATGGTGAAATTTAATGCAGAGAAGTATAAAGTGATGCACTTTGGGAGGAAGAATGTGTAGAGGCAATATAAACTAAATGGTAGAATTTTAAAGGGGGTTCACATACACAAATCTTTGAAGGTGGCAAGACAAGTTGATAAAGCTGTTAAAAAAGCATATGGATCCTTGGCTTTATTAATAGCGGCATAGAGTACAAAAGCAAGGAAGTTATACTAAATCTTTCTAAAACACTGGTTAGGTCTCAGCTAGAGTGATTTATCCAATTCTGGACACCACACTTTAGGAAGGATATCAAGGCCTTGGAGAGGGTGAAAAGGAAATTTACCAGAATGATACCAAGGATGAGGGACTTCAGTTACGTGGGTAGACTGGACAAGTTGGGATTGTTCTCCTTACAGCAGAGAAGTTTAAGGGGAGATTTAATAGAGGTGTTCAAAATTATGAGATGTGTTGATAGAGTAAATAACGAGAAACTGTTTCCACTAGCGGGAGGATCGTTAACCAAAGGACACAGATTTAAGATCATTGGCAAAAGAACCAAGGGGGAGATGAAGAGAATGTTTTTTTACGCAGCGAGTTGTGAAGATCTGGAACGTACCACCTGAAAGGGTGTTGGAAGCAGATTCAATAGTAACTTTCAAAAGAGAATTGGATAAATACTTGAAAAGGAAAAATTTGCAGGGCTTTGGGGAAACAGCAGCGGAGTGGGACTAATTGGATAGTTCTTTCAAAGAGCCGGCACAGGCACGATGGGCCAAATGGCCTCCTTCTGTGCTGTAAGATTCTATGATTCTCTGTAAGGAAACTAGTAAGAATATAATTTTTAAATTTTTGCAGTTTAATAGTGCTTGATCTGAAGGTATGACCAGAATGGAAGACTCAACTACTTGCAGGTACAAGAACTATAAGTCTTCATCTAGTTGTAGAAATAAATGCAGTAATATTTTCAATCAATAATATTGCCGAATTCTATTTTGGATGTGAAAGTACAGATGCTGCCAAGCTTCAGTTATGAAGATCTAGTTACAGTTTACATTTGAGTAATTAACTTCTCCCATCCTTGAGTTCATGCAGCTAGTTAACGCTATCATTAGAATGAAGTATAAAAACCATTATCTCTGAAAATTAAAATGTACTATAACATCTATCTAGCAATGTTTACAATCTATCTGAATGTGTCACAATCTGCATCCACAAATGCACTCTCTTGCAGGGGTCAATCATGATAAGAGTGAGAAAGTGGGAGTATTCAAGTGTGAATGTAAAGAAAAGCATGGATAAAGGTTTTAGCACAGTAGGAATGAAGCAGGCGCAGAGGTGGGTGATGTTGCAAATGTGGAATAAGGCAGTCTTGGTGGTGGGTTTTGAAGCTCAATTCTGGGTCGCACATGACACTGAGGTTGTACACAGTCATGCTTAGTCTGAGCAAGCAGTCAAGTCGCAGACTAAGGGCAGAATTTTTGATTGGAGCCAAACAGGTTGATTCAGTCTTGCTGATGTTGAGTTAAAGGAAATTCTTGTTCATCCAAGACCTGCTATCAACTAAACAGTCACCCCATCCATGTTTAACCTTGTTTAAGGTGGTGGATGGCACCCCATCCATGACCTTAAACATTCCCTCCCTCCAACACCGGCGCACTGTGGCCGCAGTGTGTACCATCCACAAGATCCACTCATAGAATCATAGAAACTTACAGCACAGAAGGAGGCCATTCAGCCCATCGTGTCCGTGTCAGCTAAAAAAGAGCTATCCAGCTCAATCCCACTTCCCAGCACTTGATCTGTAGCCACGTAGCTTACGGCACTTCAAGTGCACATCCAAGTACTTTTTAAATGAGTTGAGGGTTTCTGCCTCTACCACCCTTTCATGCAGTGAGTTCCAGACCCCTACCACCCTCTGGATGAAAAGAATTCTCCTCATCTCCTCTCTATTCCTTCTACCAATTACTTTAAATCTATGCCCCCTGGTCACTGACCCCTCTGCTAAGAGAACTAGGTCCTTCCTATCCACTCTATCTAGTCCCGTCATAATTTTATACACCTCAATTGAATCACCCTTCAGCCTCCTCTGTTCCAATGAAAACAACCACATCCTATCTAATCTTTTCTCATAGCTAAAATTCTCCAGTCCTGGCAACATCCTCATAAATCTCCTCTATACCCTCTCCAGTGCAATCACATCTTTCCTGTAATGCACTGCAGCAACTCGCCAAGGGTTCTTCAACAGCATCTCCCAAACCCGCGACCTCTACCACCTAGAAGGACAAGGGCAGCAGGTGCATGGGAACACCACCATCTACACGTTACCCTCCAAGTCACACACCATCCTGACTTGGTAATATATCGCTGTTCCTTCATCATTGCTGGGTCAAAATCCTGGAACTCCCTACCTAACAGCACTGTGGGAGAACCGTCACTACACGGACTGCAGCAGTTCAAGGCGGCAGCTCACCACCACCTTCTCAAGGGCAATTAGGGATGGGCAATAAATGCTGGCCTTGCGAGCGATGCCCACATCCCATTAATGAATAATAAAAAAGTTGGACAGCACAGTATTAGTTGAGGAGTTAAGGGTGATGGCAGAAAGGTAGAGATAGGTGTCATCAATGGACATGTTAAAGATGACCCGATGCCCATGAATGATGGCACAAAGGTGCAGCATGTAGATGAGTAAAAGAAGAGGGCCAAGGATAGAGCTTTGGGGTGCACCCAAAGTGACCATGTAAGATCAAGAGGAGGAACCATTGCGCAAGATGTGCTGGGTTCATTAGTACAGGCAGGAGTGGAACTAAGCAAGATCAGTGCCATGGAGATAATCCTGAGAGGAAAGACTTCGTCAAATGCCGCGGAAAAGCCAAGTGACTTTGACTAGGGCCGTACCACACTGTGCATCTCATTGGTCCACTGAGCCACTGCCTTGGTATTAAAAGATAAATCTATGCTTATTTTTGTCCTATTGGAGTTAAGTATTTCTAAAATAACACACTTTGGGCGTGCAATTGGCTTCAATGCAAAAGAAAATCAGGTAGGGTGGAAAAATCATCTGCCAATTCACTATTGCCCAAGACCAATTTCACCCCTTTTTGTTTACTTAACACATCCTGGCTTTTGAACACAGGAATGAAATTGCCTCTGTATCTGCGTGAGTCCTTTGCACATTATGGGGGGTAGAATTCAACTTCGGTAGGGGTGCAAAATCGGAGGTAGCAGATTGGCCGCCCAATGGAAAGGAAACTCGGGAGGGGAGGTTGTACAACATGCAGCCGATCCACAATCACCCATTTTGTGCCCCTGTCAAAGTTGAATTTTACCTGGGTAGAAATCCAGCGTGCCAATGCAAATATATTTAAATGAGATGATTA
Source organism: Heptranchias perlo (assembly GCF_035084215.1). Classification (NCBI taxonomy): domain Eukaryota; kingdom Metazoa; phylum Chordata; class Chondrichthyes; order Hexanchiformes; family Hexanchidae; genus Heptranchias; species Heptranchias perlo. Next base: position 104,501,829 of record NC_090325.1, on the reverse strand, counting down.
ACATTTGATCAATGACAAAATTGGTGCTTTGCACCATCAAATGGAAAGGCAAATCAATGGCTCAGTGCATTGTGACATACAATGTATCAGGAATAAAATTCAAGCCATCTCGTAAATAGCCTCAATCAGTGCATGTTAGTTAGTGGACGTAAACAAATTGATGTTAAATGAATGATATTCTACTGTGACAAGTTTGTTGTTTGTTAGTAAATATACACGGGTATCCACAAGCTAGAGTTTCAAATCGAGATTGTGCATTGCTTTTAGTTGATTAGAAATGTTCTTTTTTAGTGAAATGAAAATACTTCCATTTCTTTGTTTTTCAAATTTGTTTTACAACATCATTGTGAAATCATTAGGGTTGTCTCCAGAGTCTTCAAATAGGCTTTTTTCTAAGATGCTAAACATTCCTAATACGTTTTCTAATGTGCTTGAATGCATTGACACATTTTACATTTAACTGTTGTAACATTGGAGACTGTCAGACCGTGTATCAATGTGACAATATAAACTCCATTATCTGATGAAAGAGAAGACTGTATGAAACTAGAAGTTGCTGGTTAACATTTTTGAGGATTCATCTGGGTACAAAACATTTCTTCTTTTAAAACGTTTTATTTGAAGATTTCCATAGCTGTCAAAATAAAGTTGAAACCACACTGTTACATATATAGAGCTTCACAGATATTTTCCAATGTACCCACTGCCAAAATCCTTGCCCATAAGCGAGTGCCTATTTCCCACAAATCAGAGTATAACTAAGTACACAATATTTGCTAGGGGCCAAAAAGAAACCTTTGTTGCTGTCTATAGCTCAATGTATTAACACAAACTCTCTAGTTTTCAGATAGCAAAACACTAAACATTCTATCAGATTGTATGACTTAGACTATGAACTAAAAATCAGATTTATTAAAAGGAAAATGTAAACAGTAGCAGAAAATCAATATAGTAAATTTTACTTGATTACAGAATTTTTAACTCATATATCTATGGATGTACAAAAATAAAAATGCAACACTTTTCTAACTCTCTTGGTAATACTAAACTTATACATGAAAGGAGCCAATGTAATACCTTTGTTCATAGAATGATACAGCACAGGAGGCCATTCAGCCCATCGTGCCTATGCCGGAAAGGGAGAGAAGGATAAAACTGGATTACTATAGACCAGTTAATCCAACGGCAGTTGCGAGAAAATTCTTAAAATCCATAATTCCAGATAAAAGTAGTGAACATTTAGAAATGCATGGATTAAGCAAGGATAGCCAGCATGGATTTGACAAATGTAATAGTGTTTTTTGAAGAGGTGATTGGAGATAGAAAGGGAATGCAGCATATGTAATGTATATGGATTTTCAGAAGGCATTCATTGAGATTTCTCACAAGACGTTTGAAAAAAAAATTCAGATGTGTGACACAAGAGAAAATGTAACAGCACAAATAGAAAGTTGGTTGATGGACAGGAAACAAAGCATTATAGTTGTTGCTCAGACTGAAAACTGGTTGGATGTGGTATACCCCAATGGTTACTGCTAGGTCCACTTTTGTTCTCGGTATATACCGATGATTTGGACAGGCATTTGGAGAAGTTTGAAATTTGCTGATTACACAAGAATAGGGGCTTTGGAAAACAGTGAGGAGGACTGCAAAAGACTTCAGGAATACATAGAAATGAGCAGGTGGGTATACAAAGGCAATTTGTTGTGAATAGGTGTGAGATAATACATTTTGGGAGGAAAAAAAGGAATGAAATTATATACTCAATGGAAAGATGCTGGAGGGTATTGATAAACATTGTCCCAGTGGTTACAATGTACAATTCCTTGAAAGTGCTGGAAGATAAAGCCATAAAAACACCAAGAGCATTTTGGGTCTTATCAATGGGGGCATAAGGTTACAGGAATGAAGAAGTAATGATGAATTAATACAAAACATTGGTTAGGCCACAGTTAGAGTACTATTTGCAGTTTTAGGCACCCCTTTATAGAATGGACATTAAAGCCATAGAGCACAAGCAGCATGGATTCACTAAAATGATATCAGGGACTTCAGCTATGTGGAGAAACTACAGAAGCTGCGATTGTTCTCCTTAAAACAGAATGGGTTAAGGGGAGATTTAATAAAGATGTTCAAAATATGAAGTGTTTTGATAGCATCGATAGGGAAACACTGGGCGCTAAATTGGGCCGTGTAGCGCCCATTGTCTTGGCGCTAGACAATTCTCCGACATCCAAGATGGCGTCTTGGATGCGCATGCACGTTTCCTGCGTGATGTGCGCCAGATGCAATCTTGGTATAGGAGTTTGCGCAGGCACAGATAATGAACACTGGAATCATGTAAAGTAGGGAGAAAATGGCTTCAATCAGTGTGCAACGCTGATTTAAAGTGATAGACACCATTTTAGGACTTAACGCTCAACTCAAAGCATAGTCTTAACCCCGACCATCTGAACACATCTTAGAGTGCCTCAAGGACCCCCCACCTGCGCTATTTAAAGGGACCATGCAGGATTTACAGGTTAGTGGCTGGATTATTGCCTCTGGCTGCCGAGATATTCGTAACTGTTTTTGGAGGTCTCCTAGACTTCAATACTGGGATGCGGGGACATAGCCTAACAATTAGAGCCAGGACGTGTAGGAGTGAAGTTAGGAAATGCTTTTACACGCAAAGGGTGGGAGATGTTTGGAACGCTCTTCTGCAGACAGCAGTTGATGCTAGCTCACTTGTGAATGTTAAATCTGAGATTGATAGATTTCTGTGAATCAAGGGTATTAAGGGATATGGGGCTAAGGTGGGTATATGGAGTTAGGTTACAGGTCCAGCATGATCTCATTGAATGGCAGAATAGGCTCGATGGGCTAAATGCCACTGCCACTTGCTGCCTCTTGATATGTGCCACCTTCTCCTGCAAGAAAGCAGAACATGTGCCTGGGTGATGTGCCTGTCATGGATGAATAGCTGCCAGTATGTGTGGCCTGTGAGTTGTGGGTGGACGGCTTTTAACAGTGGTAATGTGTAAGGGTGAGAGGAAGCATCTGATTGGAAGAGTTGAGTACTGATGGAGTTTATTGGTATGTGGAGAATGGGGGGTGTTAGAACATAAGAACATAAGAAATTGGAGCAGGAGTAGGCCAATCGGCCCCTCGAGCCTGCTCCGCCATTCAATAGATAATAAGATCATGGCTGATCTGATCCCAACCACAAATCTAAAGAACACAAGAAGTCGGAGCAGGACCCGGCCACATAGCCCCTGGGCCCTCTCCGCCACCCACAGGGCATTGACCGATCCGAACTCAGCTTCATGTCCAATTTCCTGCCCGCTCCCCATAACCCCTAATTCCCTTTACTTCTAGGAAACTGTCTATTTCTGTTTTAAATTTATCTAATGATGTAGCTTCCACAGCTTCCTGGGGCAGCAAATTCCACAGACCGACCACCCTCTGAGTGAAGAAGTTTCTCCTCATCTCAGTTTTGGTGTAGTTGTTAGGAGACGCCACTTGACAGTTGACCTCACTCATCTTGACCACTCATGTCGAAGCATTGAACTTCTTCCTGCACTGCATCCATGTTCATGATGCTGTGCGCCTGGCATTGATTTCATCCCCCGCTGCCTCCCACAGCCTTTTGAGTATATGTCTGGAGGGTCTCTTGCCCCCCCCGCCCCTGCAGATATAGGATGTCCCTCCTCCTGTCCATCTCTTGCACCCTAGGACTCTAGTGCATCTAGAGAATTTTCATGCATGGACTCTCGCAGGCCTGGTACCAACTCAGATCGGCAGATTGGTGAGGTCTAGCGTGCAGATTGGAGGATGTGGGATTTAGTAGTGCGCAACCTTTATTCAATGTTTTAACATAACTCATCAGTGTGTAAACATATGGATGGGATCTGCATCTGTGTTTTATGTGTGCAATGTCTGATCTCTGTTCAGACTCCATGCAGACAGTAGACTGTTATTTACAGCAAATAACAGGTACCAGCTACCTTTAAGAGATTTCGAAGAAACATCCTCCTTTTAAGAGATTGAGCTCCCTCTGGTGGTGGAAAGTGCAACCTGCATTGATTCCACATGCAAGGCCTGGAACGGAACGCCCTTTGCAGGTAAGTGCTCCCATGGGTCCAAACTTGCATCTTGTCTGCCCAGGGTCCATTGGGCGTGGAGTGTTAGCGCATCTCGCTACCATCGTCCAGAACGGACCCTTATCCAATTTTTCCCCCACTGTTTCTACATGTAAACAATCTTACAACACCAAGTTATAGTCCAACAATTTTATTTGAAAATCACAAGCTTTCGGAGGCTTCCTCCTGTGTCAGGTGAATGTCAGGAAATCCTTGAACCTTTCGCATTTATATTCAGAGAACATTCCAACTGCCCGTTGTCAAGGCAATCAAAGTGTTCAGACAGAGAGGTGTTACCAACAGGACCACCGAATATACAAACAGCCAGAACACAAAACAGAGAGAGAGAGGGAGAAACATCCGAAAGGAAGAGAAAGACAGAAAATGACCCGTTGAATTAAAAACAGATAACTTTTATTCGCTGGTGGGGTTACGTGTAGCGCGACATGAACCCGAGATCCTGGTTGAGGCCGTCCTCATGGGTGCGGAACTTGGCTATCAATTTCTGCTCGACGATTTTGCGTCTGCAAGACATGCCAGATCATTGACACAGATACCACCATCACACGAGAGGATACCACCCACCAGGTACATGGTTCATACTCCTGTGACTCGGCCAACATTGTCTACCTCATACGTTGCAGGAAAGGATGCCCCGGAGCATGGTACATTGGCCAGACCATGCAGACACTGTGACAACGGATGAACGGACACCGCGCAACAATCGCCAGACAGGAGGGTTCCCTCCCAGTCGGGGAACACTTCAGCAGTCAAGGACATTCAGCCACCGATCTTCGGGTAAGCGTACTCCAAGGTGGCCTTCGAGACACACGACAACGCAAAATCGTCGAGCAGAAATTGATAGCCAAGTTCCGCACCCATGAGGACGGCCTCAACCGGGATCTTGGGTTCATGTCGCGCTACACGTAACCGCACCAGCGAATAAAAGTTATCTGTTTTTAATTCAACGGGTTATTTTCTGTCTTTCTCTTCCTTTCGGATGTTTCTCCCTCTCTCGCTCTGTTTTGTGTTCTTGCCGTTTGTATATTCGGTGGCCCTGTAGGTAAAACCTCTCTGTCTGAACACTTTGATTGCCTTGACAATGGGCAGTTGGAATGATTATCTGTAATCACCAGGTATTGTTCTCTGAATATAAATGCGGAAGGTTCAAGGATTTCCTGACATTCACCTGACGAAGGAGGAAGCCTCCGAAAGCTTGTGATTTTCAAATAAAATTGTTGGACTATAACTTGGTGTTGTAAGATTGTTTACATTTGTCAACCCCAGTCCATCACCGGCATCTCCACATCATGTTTCTACATGGTTACACAAGGAACAGGACTGGCAGTTAAATATTGCAGGATATAATGTATTTACAAAGGAAAGGGAAGGAAGAAGGGGCCAGTGGGTTAGCTGTATTAATTAGAGACAATAAAATGGTGATGGAAAAAAGGGTCGTAGTAACATTAAGGTAGAAACAGAATCCATCCATATGGATTGAGACAAAGGATAAGAAGGGATCGATCATGTTAATAGAAATATTCTACAGACCACCCAATAGTGGAAAGTGGAGAATGAAATATGCAGATAAATCTATGAAATGAGTAAAAAGCATTGAATAATAATCATGGAAGATTTCAACTATCCCCAAACAAACTGGCAAGAAGAAGTAGGGAAAGGGGAAAAGGGAATGAAGTTTTTACAGTGTGCACAGGACTCCTTTCTCACCAGTATGTGAGAAGCCCAACAAGAGAGGAATCACTGCTGGATCTAGTAATGGGGAATGATCTAGAGCAGAAAAGAGAAGTAAGCATAGGGGAACATCTAGGCAATAGCGATCATAACATAATAAGATTTAAAATAATGATTGAGAAAGATATAAGTAAGACAAGGACCAAAGTGATGGATTGGAATAAAAGCTAATTTATAGGGAATGAAAATGGAAGTAGGGAAGGTAAACTGGAAAAAATGTTGACAAAGAAATAGAACAGCAGTGAGAAATATTTAAAACAGTGATCAAGAGAGTTCAGGAGAAATATATTCCTCTAAAAAGCAAGAACAAACTAGCCAATAATGAAACACCATGGGCGAATAAAAAGGTATGGGTAAAATTGAAACTAAAGAAAAAGGCATACTCTAAGTACACAGACAGTAAAAGAGAGGATGACAAAAGGGAATACGAAGAGGTTGGGAAAAGAGTTAAAAAAAAAACACAAAGGACAGCAAAAAGGAACTACAAAATTACATTTTCAAGGAATATAAAAAGAAATAGTAAAGTATTCTATAGACATATAAATAATGAAAGAAAAATCAGAAAATGAATAGGGCCAAGAAGGGATGCACAAGATAAACTCACAGGTAATGACAGGGAAATGGCAGAAATATTGAATGGTTACATTGCTTCAGTATTTACCAGGAAGATTAACAAGTTGGGCATGACTTTAAAAGGTCAAAAAAGACATAAAAACTTTTAAGATAGAAAGAGGGGAGATAATTGATCAACTAATCAAACTTAGAAAGGATAAAACCCCTGGTCCAGATGGATTGCATCCGCGAATATTAAAAGAAGTTAGGGAGGAGATAGCAGAGGCACTATTACATATGTATAAAATTCATTAGAAACGGGAAAAGTGCCAGAGGACTGGCAGACAGCTAATGTTATTCTTATATTTAAAAAGGGAGATAGAACAAGTCCAGGGAACTATAGACCAGTTAGATTATCGTCGGTGGTAGGAAAGATAATGGAATCTTTACTCAAAGATATAATAGCAAAAAATCTATGGAATGAAAATATAATAAAGAATCGTCAGCACGGATTTCAGGAGGGAAAGTCATGCTTGACCAACTTTATTGAATTCTTTGAAGAAGTAACAGAAGAGTAGACAAGGGTAATGTAATAGATGTAATATAGTTCGATTTTCAAACGGCCTTCGATAAGATACTACATTGTAGACTCATGGCTAAGGTCAGAGCATGTGGGGTCGGGGACCCATAGCAGAATGGATAGCAAGTTGGCTACAAAACAGAAAACAAAGAGTGGAGATTAAGGGTACGTACTCAGACTGGCAAAAGGTGGGAAGTGGTGTTCCACAGGGATCGGTGCTGGGACCACTGTTGTTCACAATTTACACTAACGATTTGGATTCAGGTATTGGAAGTACAATTTCAAAATTTGCAGACAACACCAAATTGGGAGGTGTAGTTAATACAAAGGAAAAAGGCATCAAAATGCTTGGGGACATTAATAAACTTGCAGAATGGGTGTACAATTAGCAAATGAATATTAATATAGATAAGGGTGAGGTAGTGCAGTTTGGTAGGAAGAATAAGGAGGCCACATAGTACTTGGATAATAAGAGTCTAAATGGGATAGAGGAGCAAAGGGATCCACGAGTACAGATACACAAATCATCAAAAGTAGCGATGCAGGTTATTAAGGCCATAAAAAAGGCAAATCAAGCACTGGGGTTCATTTCTAGAGGGATAGAATTGAAAAGCAGAGAAGTTATGTTAAACTTGTATAGAAACTTGGTTAGACCACACGTCGAGTACTGTGCACAGTTTTGGTCTCCATATTTTAGAAAGGATATAGATGCATTGAGAACATAGGAACATAGGAACAGGAGTAGGCCATTCAGCCCCTCGTGCCTGCTCCGCCATTTAATGAGATCATGGCTGATCTGTGATCCAGCTCCATATCCCTGCCTTTGCCCCATATCCCTTAATACCTTTGGTTGCCAAAAAGCTATCTATCTCACATTTAAATTTAGCAATTGAGCTAGTATCAATTGCCGTTTGCGGAAGAGAGTTCCAAACTTCTACAACCCTTTGTGTGTAGAAATGTTTTCTAATCTCACTGCTGAAAGGTCTGGCTCTAATTTTTAGACTGTGCCCCCTACTCCTAAAATCCCCAACCAGCGGAAATAGTTTCTCTCTATCCACCCTATCTGTTCCCCTTAATTTCTTATAACCTTCGATCAGATCACCCCTTAACCTTCGAAACTTTAGAGAATACAACCCCAATTTGTGTAATCTCTCCTCGTAACTTAACCCTTGAAGTCCAGGTATCATTCTAGTACACCTACGCTGCACTCCCTCCAAGGCCAATATGTCCTTCCGAAGGTGGGTGCCCAGAACTGCTCACGGTACTCCAGGTGCGGTCTAACCAGGTTTTGGTTTGCTGCAGCATAATTTCTGCCCCCTTGTACTCTGGTCCTCTAGATATAAAGGCCAACATTCCATTTGCCTTCTTGATTATTTTCTGCATCTGTTCATGACACTTCAATGATCTATGTACCTGAACTCCTAAGTCCCTTTGAACATCTACTGTTTTTAACTTTTTACCATTTAGAAAGTACCCTGTTCTATCCTTTTTTGATCCAAAGTGGATGACTTCACATTTGTCTACATTGAATTCCATTTGCCACAGTTTTGCCCATTCACCTAATCTATCAATATCGCTTTGTAATTTTATGTTTTCATCTACACTGCTTACAATGCCACCAATCTTTGTGCCATTGGCAAACTTAGATATGAGACTTTCTATGCCTTCATCTAAGTCATTAATAAATATTGTGAATAATTGAGGCCCCAAGACAGATCCCTGTGGGACTCCACCAGTCACATCCTGCCAATGTGAGTACCTACCCATTATCCCTACTCTCTGTCACCTTTCGCTCAGCCAACTTCCTAACCAAGTCCATACTTTTCCCTCGATTCCATGGGCCTCTATCTTAGCTAACAGTCTCTTATGTGGGACCTTATCAAATGCCTTCTGGAAGTCCATATAAATAACATCCATTGACATTCCCCTGTCCACTACTTTAGTCACCTCTTCAAAAAATTCAATCAGGTTTGTCAGGCACGACCTACCTTTCACAAATCCATGCTGGCTCTCTCTGATTAACTGAAAATTCTCGAGGTGTTCAGTCACCCTATCCTTAATTATAGACTCCAGCATTTAGGCATTGGAGAAGTTGCAAAAAAGATTCACAAGGATGATACCAGAACTGAGAGGATACACATGTCAGGAAAGGCTGAACAGGCTGGGGCTCTTCTCTCTAGAAAATCAGGGTAAGGGGTGAACTGATTGAGGTCTTCACAATAACAAAAAGGTTTGATAGGGTAGACGTAGAGAAAATGATTCCATTTGTTGGGGATTCCAAAACTAGAGGTCATAAATGTAAAATAGTCGCTAATAAATCCAACAGTTAATTCAGGAGAAATTTCTTTACCCAAATGGTGGTAAGAATGTGGAATGCACTACCACAGGAATAGTTGAGGCAAATAGAATAGATGCATTTAAGGGGAAACTAGATAAGCACGAGGGAAAAAGGATTAGAAGGGTATGCTGATAGGGTTAGATGAAGTAGGGAAGGAGGAGGCTCGTGTGGAGCATAAACACCGGCATAGACCAGTTGGGCCATTTGGCCTGTTTCTGTGCTGTAGTTTTGATGTAACCGGCAGGAGGGTCAGTGACCAGAGGACACAAATTGAAAGTAATTGACAAAAGAACCAGAGGGGAGATGAGGAGAACATTTTTTACGCAGTGATTTGTTATGATCTCGAATGCACTACCGTAAAAGACGGTGGCAGTAGATTTAATAGTAACTTTCAAAAGGGAATTGGATATATACTTGAAAAGGAAAAATTTGCAGGGCTATGGGGAAAAAGCAGGGGGTAGGGACTAATTGGATAGCTCTTTCAAAGAGCCGCACAGGCACGATGGGCTGAACGGCCGCCTCCTGCGCTGTATTTCACTGGAGCGGAAAAGGCTAGGAGGAGATTCAATAAACATTTTTAAAATTATAAGGGATTTTGATAGAGTGAATAGAAAGTCAGTGACGAGGGGTTATCAATTTAAAATTATTACTAAAAGAGTAGGGAGAAACGTTAAGAGAATTTTTTATGCAGAGGATTCTTGGAGATTGGAATGCTTTGCCACATGGATTGGTTGAGACAGAGATCATTGAATAAATATTTGAAGTAGAGGAAGATACAACATATTGTAGAGTGGGCAGTGGGATTAATTTTGGATTGCTCTAGCAAAGAGCCAGCACAAACACAATGGGCTGAATGTTCTTTTCCTGTGATGTAAAATTCTATAGTTTTTTTTAACCACCATGCAGCCTCTAGTCAATACCTTGGCATATGAATAATGCCTTTCCTCCCAAGTGAATGTGAGAGGCCATGGATATGATTTTGTGATTACACATATTTTCATTTTAATCACTTGTTACAGCAAACAAAATTTATAGTGATCAGCCTGATTTGTTAAATAGATATCAAAAAATATTGGGAGTGCAGTGGAAGCGCCAGATGTGCTGAGTCCTGACATGATGTTAGAGATTTTGTGGGCCCTTTTGGGCCTTCGCCATCCACTTAAAAGGCCAGTGATGTCAGAAGAGGCAGAGACAAATCAGAGCTGCCAATGGTAGGCATATCCGGCCTCTCAGGATTACTGGCATACTGGCCCGCTGAATGGTTCATGTGGGCCCCATTTCGGAGGCAAGGTCAGAATTGTGGCCTGGACTCCTGAGGAGGAACCCCAAATTTTTGTAATTCTTCTCCAAACTAAGGGAGCCATTGGGGGCATTTTAAACTTGTCCATGTCCATGTCCCTGTTCTTGTTGACGAACAATGTATAAATAGATGCCGGTAGTAAAATCCACAATCGCTGCCTGCATTTTACTACTTAATGCAGATATCTCTCACCATTTGGCTTTATTTCTGCAAATATTTCCAAGTACACTACTCTGCGCACTGTGATAAAAGTGTCGATAAAGAATGCATTTATGATTTACTATGCATATCGCACACGGAAATCTCCCCTGTATGCATACAAATAGACGGTTGGCTTAATGGCTCAATCTACATGATGCCACTAAAGAATGACTAATCTACCTTCTGCTGCCTAATTTTCTTGCACCTAAATCAAAGCATTATGTGTTGCAATAACATAAAGCACATTACTCATTAACTATGCTGTGCTTATCAAAGTGAGAGATCTCACTGCTGGAGAGTGGAGTATTTTCTCCTTTTGAGACTCAAAGGTCGCCATCTAGCATTACCATATTAGGCATAGAAAAGGATTGCTCTATCTACACTGCTCCAACAACAGGTATATGTTCTTCAATATGTAAAATTAAAGATTTTTTTTTACTAAATTGACATTGGTTTATAATAGGAGTTTAGTATAAGATAGAACAACAACATCTTGCATTTATATAGCACCTTTAACGTTTTAAAACATCCCAAGGCACTTCACAGGAGAGTTATCAAACAAAATTTGACACCAAGCCACATAAGGAGACATTAGGACAGTTGATCAAAAGCTTGGTCAAAGAGGTAGGTTTTAAGGAGTGCCTTAAAGGAGGAGAGAGAGGTAAAGATATGGAGAGTTTTAGGGAAGGAATTCCAGTGCTTAGGGCCTAAGCAGTTGAAGGCACGGCCGCCAGTGGTAGAGCAATTAAAATCAGGAATGTGCAAGAGGTCATAATTGGAGGAGTGCAGAGATCTCAGAGCGTTGTAGAGCTGGAGAAGGTTACAGAGATAGGGAGGCGTGAGGCCATGGAAGGATTTGAAAGCAAGGATGAGAATTTTAAAATCAAGGTATTGCTGGATCGGGAGCAGAAGGGTGATGTGTGAACGGGACTTGGTGTGAGTTAGGATATGGGCAGCAGAGTTTTGGTTGAGCTCAAGCTTATGGAGGGTGGAAGATGGGAGGCCGGCCAGGAGAGCATTGGAATAGTCAAGTCTAGAGGTAACAAAGGCATAGATGAGGGTTTCAGCAGCAGATGAGCTGAGGCAGGGGTGGAAACGGGCAATGTTACGGAGGTGGAAGTAGGCGGTCTTGATGATGCAGCGGATATGGGGTTGGAAGCTCATCTCAGGGACAAATAGGATGCCAAGGTTACAGCACAGTAGGAGGCCATTTGGCCATTGAGTCCATTCTGTTCTTTGCTATAATAGCATTGTCCAATATAACGAGGACAAACTGAGGCATGGCAGGGCAGCTCTCACCCATGGAATGTGCATCCTGTGCTATGTGGGAACTCCAGAGTGCTTCTCATGTCCTGGACAACCACAGGTGCAGGAAGTGTCGCCAGCTGGAGGAGCTCGAGCTCCAGGTTTCGGAGCTTGAGCAGCAGCTGCTGCAGTGCATCCACGAAGCTGAGAGCTATGTGGATAGCACGTTTCAGGAGGTGGTCACTCCGCAGCTTAAGAGAGTGCAGACAGAGAGGGACTGGGTGACCGCCGGACAGACAAGGAGGAACAGGCAGGTAGTGCAGGAGTCCCCTGAGGGCATCTCACTCTCTAAAAAGTATTCAATTCTGAATACTGGTGGGGGAGAGGGTTGCTCTGGGGAGTGCAGCCAGAGCCAAGACCATAGCATCATGGGTAGCTCAGCTGTACAAGGGGGGAGGAGAAAGGTCACGAGAACATCAGTGTTGGGGACTCCAAAGTTAGGGGAGCAGACAGGCGTTTCTGCGGTCGCAGACGTGATTCCAGGATGGTACGTTGCCTCCCAGGTGCCAGGGTCAAGGATGTCTCAGAGCAGCTTAAGAACATACCGGAGGGGGAGGGTGAACAGCCAGAGGTCGTGGTCCATATCGGTACCAATGACATAGGTAGGAAAACGGATGAGGTCCTGCAGGCAGAGTTTAAGGAGTTAGGAAAGAGATTAACAAGCAGGACCTCAAGGGTCATAATCTTCGGATTACTCCCAGTGCCACGTGCTAGCAACTATAAAAATAGGAGGATAGAACAGATGAATGCGTGGCTGGAGAGATGGTGCGGGGGGAGGGCTTCAGATTCCTGGGACATTGGGACCAGTTCTGGGGGAGGTGGGACCTGTACAGGCTGCACCTCAATGGAGCTGGGACTAATGTCTTCGTGGGGAGGTTCGCTGGTACTGTGGTGGTGGGAGGGTGGGGGGTGTTAAACTAATTTGGCAGGGGGATGGGCACCAGGATGTAGCATTGGCAAGGAGAAACAAGGGGCACAAAGGATCAGGAGAGAAGGATAGCCCTAGAGTGAAAAAATAGTAAGGTATTAGGTGGGGTCAGACCAAGAGAGAGTACAAGAAAGTATGTGCGTGAATGCACGAAGCGTGGTAAACAAGGTTGGTGAGCTGCAGGTGCAAATAGCCACATGGGAATACGATGTTGTGGCGATAACGGAGACCTGGCTCAAAAAAGGGCAAGATTGGATACTAAATATTCCTGGATACAAGGAGTTCAGGAAAGATAGGGAAGGAAAGATGGTGGGGGGTGGGGGGAGGTGGTGGCAGTATTGATTAAGGAGAATATTGCAGTGCTGGAGAGGGAGGATGTCCTGGAGGGGTCAAGGACAGAATCTATTTGGTTAGAGTTAAGGAACAGTAGAGGTGCCTTTACACTACTGGGTATATTCTATAGGCCACCAACTAGTGGGAAGGATATGGAGGAGCAAATATGCAGGGAAATTACAGAGAGGTGCAAAAGCCATAGAGTAGTGATAACGGGGGATTTCAACTATTCTAATATAGACTGGGATAACAATAATAAGGGGCAAAGAAGGGGATGAATTTTTGAAATGTGTTCAGGATAACTTTCTAGACCATAATGTTTCTGGCCCAACGAGGAAGGATGCATTGCTGGACTTGGTTCTAGGGAATGAGGCGGGCCAAGTGGAGCAAGTGTCAGTGGGGGATCATTTAGGGAGCAGTGATCAGAGTTTAGAATTGCTATGGAAAAGGACTCTGACCACTCTAAAGTAAAAATATTCAATTGGAGGAGGGCCAATTTCAGCGGGATGAGAACAGATCTGGCCTGGGTAAATTGGAATCATAGATTGGCAGACAAAACTGTAATTGAACAGTGGGTGGCCTTTAAAGAGGAGATGATTCGGGAACAGGCAAGGTACATTCCAACGAGGGAGAAAGATAGGGCAACTAAAGCCAGAGCTCCCTGGATGACAAAGGAGATAGAGAATAAGATGAAGTGGAAAAAAGCGGCACATGACAGTTGTCATAACACAAGTGAGAACCAGACAGAATATAAAAAGTTCAGAGGGGCAGTGTAAAAGGAAATAAGAGAGGCAAAGAGAGAGTATGAGAACAGACTAGCGACCAACATAAAACGGAATCCAAAAAAGTATTCTACAGTCATGTTAACAGTAAACGGGTGGTAAGAGGAGGGGTGGGGCCAATTAGGGACCATAAAGGAGATCTGCTCATGGAGGCAGTGGGCATGGCTGAGGTACTAAATGAATACTTTGCATCAGTCTTTACCAAGAAAGAAGATGCTGCCAGAGTCTCGGTAAAGGAAGATATGGTTAAGATACTGGAAAGGCTAAAAATTGAGAAAGAAGAGGTACTAGAAAGGCTAGCTGTACTTAAAATAGATAAGCATCTGGTCCGGATGGGATGTGCTCTAGGATGCTGAGGGAAGAAAGGGGGGAAATTGCGGAGGTACTGACCATAATCATCCAGACATCCTTAGATATTCTGGAGTGGTGCCAGAGGACTGGAGAATTGCAAATGTTACACCCTTGTTCAAAAAAGGGTGTAAAGATAAACCCAGCAACTATAGGCCAGTCAGTTTAACCTCAGTGGTGGGGAAACATTTAGAATCATAATCCGGAACAGAATTAATAGTCACTTGGACTGATTAAGGATTGATTAGGGAAAGCCAGCACGGATTTGTCAAAGGCAAATCGTGTTTAATCAACTTGTTAGAGTTTTTTGATGAGGTAACAGAGAGGGTGGATGAGGGCAATGCAGTTTGATGTGGTGTATATGGATTTTCAAAAAGCGTTTGATAAAGTGCCACATGGTAGGCTTGCTATTAAGATTGCGGCCCATGGAATAAAAGGGGCAATAGCAACATGGATACAGAATTGGCTAAATGACAGGAAACAGAGAGTAACGGTGAACAGTCGTTTTTTGGACTGGAGAGAGGTGTGCAGTGGCGTTCCCCAGGGGTCGGTGCTGGGACCACTGCTTTTCTTGATATATATTAATGACTTGGACATGGGTGTACAGGGCACAATTTCAAAATTTGCGGATGACACAAAACTTGGAAGGGTAGTGAACAACGAGAAGGATAGTGATCGACTTCAAAAGGATATAGACACTCTGGCGGCATGGGCGGACACGTGGCAGATGAGGTTTAACGCGGAAAAATGAGAGGTGATGCATTTCAGTAGGAAAAATGAGGACAGGCAATATAAACTAGAGGGCACAATTCCGAGTGGAGGAACAGCGGGATCTGGGTGTATATGTGCATAACTCGTTGAAGGTGGCAGGGCAGGTTGATAAAGCGGTTAAAAAAGCATATGGGGTCTTGGGCTTTATAAATAGAGGCATAGAGTACAAAAGCAAGGAAGTAGTGATGAACCTTTATAAAACATTGGTTCTGCCACAACTGGAGTATTGTGTCCAGTTCTGGGCACTGCACTTTAGGAATGATGTGAAGGCCTTAGAGGAGATTTACTGGAATGATTCCAGGGATGAGGGATCTAAATTACGTGGATAGACTGGAGAAGCTGGGATTGTTCTCCTTGGAAGAGAGAAGGTTGCGAGGAGATTTGATAGAGGTATTCAAAATCATGAACGGTCTAGACAGAATAGATGGACAGAAACTGTTCCCATTGGCGGAAGGGTCAAGAACCAGAGGGCATAGATTTAAGGTGACTGGCAAAAGAATGAAAGGTGATATGAGGAAAACCTTTTTTACACAGCGAGTGGTTAGGATCTGGAATGCACTGCCCGAGGGAGTGGTGGAGGCAGATTTGATCATGGCCTTCAAAAGGGAACTGGATAAATACTTGAAACGAAAAAATGTGCAGGGCTACAGGGATAGGGCGGGGAAGTGGGACCAGCTATATTGCTCATGCATAGAGCTGGCGCAGACTCGATGGGCCAAATGGCCTCTTTCCGCGCTGTAACCTTCTATGATTCTAACTATTGGATTGTACTCTAGAGCAATCCAAAATTAATCTCAAATGCCCCACACTTTCCCAATATTCTTGAACCTTCCTTTGCTTCAAATATTTATCCACTTTTCCCTTAAAAGGTGCAATAATTTTTGCCTCAACCAATCCCTGTGACAAAGCAGTCCACGCTCCAACAACCCTCTGTGTAAAGAAAATTCTCTTCACAACTCTCCATACTCTCTTAGTAATCCTTTTTAATTGATGACCCCTGGTCATTGTCTCCTCAAAGAAAACTGTCTTTCCCAATGTCTTTTTTATTCTATCAAAACTCTTGCTAATTTGAAAAACCTCTTAACTTTTTCTGCTCCAGTGGGTATAGTCCCAGTATCTCAAGTATCTCTCCATCCATGGCATCATTCTGGTGAATCTACGTGCGAACTCTCTATGGATTTTCACCGCCTGGGTGGTAATCTACCAGTGAGGATCGCATGCACTTTATAGTACCCGCCTGATCTTTATTCCATTGAAATTGATTAGTTAACTAAAGAACCCATGCTATGAAACTTTTCTTATTACTTTCAAGGTGAAGCATTCAAAAATAAAATCTCCATCATGTAAGTAATAAGTCACTTTAGTACTGACTGTTGCTGGTTGTTCGGTAGATGCTATGATTAAATTGGCTATTTACATGATGGTAGTAAAGTGTTCTATCAGTAGGGAACCTGGCTGCAAAGATAAAATAAAATACAAACGTGACAATAACAACACACCACTCGCATATGAATGTATCAGCCAAAAATTGAGCTGAACACAAGAGACACTAAAGTACTGTTTATGGGTTTAAAACAGGATATTAATGATGTAATTTGCATTCTACCATTATTCATTTGTAAATTAGGCTTCCTCAGAAACCTCACGAGTCTCAAATCAATGAATACAATTTCATAATCCCCAAATAAAAACCAGTCTCACATCTGAATAACAACAATCCTGTGCAAAAATCTTTTTATACCCCTTGATGTACAGTAGAGCTGACAGGCAGTGACAAGAGAATAGAATAATAGAGTACATCTGTGCAGGAAAATTGAGTAAAAACAAAAGACAATATGAAAATAGGTAGAGTACAGGGCAATGAAACAGGCAGCTCAAAATCAAGGTGACAAACTAGCATACAGCAAGTGGAATCCATTGCAGTGCTGAGGTCTCAATTATCTGCTCTGGAAAGGTACTGCCATTTTGAAATTATAAATTAAGAGAAAAAGGACAAGCATGGCTACAGTTCATGGTAAATGCATAATTTGACAAATGGAGCAGGCCAAATGTCAAGTCCTTGGGGGTGAAATTGGTCTTCGGCGGTAGCGCAAAGCGGGCAGCAATGAATCGGCAGCTTGTTTTGCACCCCGCCTGATTTTCGACAAGGGACGGGGAGGAAGGAGAGCAAAGAGGAGGGAATATGAAGAGGGAAAGGGGAGAAGTGGAGGGGGAGAGAGTTGGTAATAAGGGGGAGGGGGAGAGGAAAGGGGGGAAGGGAAGGGAAGCGAGGAAGGGAAAAGGGTAATAGGAGAAAGGAGGGACACAGGAGAGGGTGCTGTTTAGTAGACTGCCTCTTTGCCTGGGAAATCCAACCAGTAGACGGGAGGAGGGAAAGACACAGGGTTGATATCCTATTGTCGAGTTTTCTGCTGAACCAGTTCCGAATGCCAAAGCAAATGACCTGCAGGGCCGGTTCTCGACTATCACTGATCAGTCTTTCATGGTGTTGGGGGGGCGGGGGGGGGGGGAAGGTGGGATGGATCAAATAGGATCAGTACTTTTTGGAAACTATTTCATATTATCCATTGATGTTGTGGGGGGTGGGGGGGAACAAGATGGCCAAAGTTCCTCTCAGTGATAGATGGGAGAGTTTCATCATATGGGTAGGGTAAGGGGGATTAAAGCCATAGTTTTTACTCAATAGGAGTGGGGGGGGGCGCACATGGGCCTGAAATTGCATCAAAGTGGGGAAGATGGAAAATGGATTTAAATATAGGGTGGGGATAGGTTTTCAATGTGACGGGCAGGCAGTGGGGTTGGAAAACAGTCCATGCTCGTGGGATGGATGTTGCTGCTTAACATTTCACAAGTGGAATGATATATATTCTGACTCCTGATGATTGCGTTGATGCCACGTAAACGCGGGTATGGACTATCAGCCTTGCGTGCTTCTGATGTCCGTTTACCACTGACGCTTGTTTATGGAGCCAAAAGACAAGTTTATATTATATGGCGAATACTTTAGCATACACTTCTGAGGAGATCTACACAACAGGAGTTTCCTCTCAGTGGGGAGAAGGGTGAATTAAATTTAACACTAGTTAAAGTGTGAAGTTCAGAGGGCACAGTTGCTAATTTTAGGGTTGACTACCATTTTGGCAGCGCAACAATTAATTTTTACATTAATGTGGTTCACATAGAAGCTATTTAAAAGCATTTGCCGTGTATGACTGCTTCCCGTGAAGCCAAAATCATCACATCCCATTACACGTCTCCTGAGTCAATGGAGCATTTAATTTTCTGGGCCGTTATTTTAGTCAAGATAGAAAAATGAATCGTAAAAATTTGCAGACTGCACACTACTGAGGGGTAACACTGTTCAATGGGGCCATCACGTAATGTTACGTGTTGCTTCATTGTACTTAATTTGTCATGTAATATCACATTTACAGTTCCACCTACAGGTGCAGTACCTTAGGAATCTTGAGACCACTCATCGGGGCTCAAATTTGTTAGTGCCCAAAATCAATTGTAATTCTGGTGGCTGCTAGTTTTGCGACTCCAGCGGTCGCTTTAAATACCATTGTTTAGGCCGCTCAAGACCTGGAAATATTAATCAGATCTTGCAAAGTGCAAACTTGGACTAGTGTAAATGAATTTAAGGATCCAGGTTGGAATTTGAGTGCAGTAGCCTCATTTCAAATTGAAACAAGGCCTGCAACATTACGGGAAGCGCAACAATGTTGAATTTATGTTCCATTATTTTTAATATATAATAGACAGAGGAATGTTAACATTCAAGTACACCAGTGAATAGTAAATAGAAATTGTTGACCAACCACAGGCGTGGCTATCATGACACCATTTTAGCTGCATGCACTAATTTTAGTAGAAAACTCTTACAGATAAACATGGTTTGCTGCCAAAATGGTAGTCAATCCTAAAATTAGCAACTGTGACCTCTGGGTGAAGAGTGAAGTTCAGAGGTCACAGTGCAAAACTTTGCCGTCTTTCTCTTTCACCAAAGTTTACAATTCTGGCATGAATTGATCAGAGACAGCACACCTTAGTACAGCTTCTAGGCTTTTGTCCAGCTTCTTCGACAGCACTTCCCAAACCCGCAACTTCCACCACCTACAAGGACAAAGGCAGCAAGTGCATGGGAACACCATCACACAACGATCAAAAAACATTTGCATGCTCTGCTTTTCATCTTACCATTTTACCAACAAATGCACAAAAAGCTTAAGGTATACATATGATGACAGTGACTATTACTCACCTTTTATTTGCTATTCAAAAATGCAATTATTGCATCTGGATTCCTAATTAGCCACATGTGGCTAACATATTGAACAACACTAAAGTAAATCATATCAACTATATTTAACATGTGCGATGCTTTTACATGAGAGCTTGAAAAATACCATTCATGAAAATATCTGCAGATTTTGTAAAAGTTCACCATGAAGCAATAACATGTGGGGCCAAAATCCTTGGCCCGTCTAGTGCATCCATCGTAAGTCTGGCACAAGTGCAGCAAAGGGTTGGAAATTAAGCCAGGACCCAGATATGCCAGGTCCCAGCCTTTGCCACCAGTTTCCACAGGTCTTTGTTTCAGGCAGAACCTTCACCCGCCCCAAACAAGGGTAGTGGCACAAGAGAGGTTGTGGCCAAAGGAAGGGACTCTCAGGTCAGGTGTTTCATCATTCCTAGTCTGGTGGAACATCAGCAGCCTGCTGCACCGGGTGACAGAAGGCATACAGGCTTACTGCCCCTGCTTATAAAGGAAGCAGTTGGGCACATTTCAGGAGGGGCCCAGGGATCCCCGTGAGGGACACTGTCCACTGCATTTTGCGGCCTCTCCCTTCAGATAGGAGATGGACATGCAGCCCTAGTGGCGCAGGTGCCCAACTGGCATATTTAAATTATGTGAGCTCTCCCTGACTCTGCTTACTTTGTGAGGATCAGTGGCAGTGGTCATTGGATGCCAAAACTTACACTGGCATTGATTGCCTCCAGATTTTCATCCCTTTGTTGTTTAAAAATATTACAATCTGCATACATTTAAATGAGTCCAGGTTGCAAAAAAGGAACATTATGGAGAGCTTGCATTTGAGATTTTTCTAAATACTGCCTTTAAATTACTTAAGTGTGGTCTGTAGAAATTAGTATCAAAGCATTAGGATATTACACTCCTGGGTTGTTCAATTTTGTGAAAGCTATGCATGCATGACTGATCATGTACTCAAAGAGTTAATAGTTTGCTCAGTTGCTATGGAAACTCACAACAACTATAAATACTAAACAGTGATATTTTTGTTTTAAAACACAGCCAAGAGTAGATGCAAAACCTTGATCCAGATTGCAATAATGAGACAGAGAATTGTAGCTTTGGTTTCCAATCAAGCATCTCCCATAAATGGCATATCACTCAACTACTATAGCAACGGGGGGAAAAAAAATCACACTTCCTCATCAGCAACCTGGATATTTTAATTTAATTTCAAGTAGACAGGTTTTGCTTAATGATACATTTAAAATACCAGAGTATATAAAAGTGTGTAACAGTATTATAAATCAAGTACTAGAATAGCAGCTGACTGTAGAAATGGATTATGAAGATGTTTGTGTTCCTGAGTGGGCTGCAACCCAGACAATGTGAAGAACTGCCTACACCATTCACAGTTCCAGCTCCAGCTCCTAGCCCCGTGCTGCTTGTAATTATGCACAAAAATCTTTATAAAAGAAATGCTTGCCATTATACCTCAGTGAATCGATTACATATGCAAGGAGCGGTTTTTTAATTAATGCATATTCTGAGATCAGAACAAGCTGAGTACAAGGTTTGCTTTTTATATAAAAAATTGTCGACATTATTTTGACTTCATGTAGAATCAAGAAGAATTTCACATCTCTTTGAACCTTGACTAATGACAAACATATTTGCAGACCATAAGATGCAAAAGATGTGACAAGGTATTTGTGAAACCAATGCTATCTTATCACTGTCATGACCTGGATTCAAGTTGACCATCCTCATCCAAAAGATCGAACAAAAAAATAAAGACAGATAGATGTCATCATAAAGATTCATATCACTTTAAATTATACTGCCTGATATACCTGACAAGACAGGAATAGAGGCTGGTGATTTCTGTCTGTGGATTTATGTTAGTACTAGATTAGCAAATCACAACACAAGGATCATTGCCTGACTGCATTATAACATGACTGTGACATCATCACAGTGCCTAACCATAATTTGGAAACTGTGTCACATGATTATATTGAAGCAGCAGTTGTCAGGCTTGTCCCTGTCTGCAATAAAACTAGACACAAAAATACAAACATAATGGATAATTATGCTCTATAAGTTTAATTGTAACTACCCCGCCATAAAAAAAACTTAGTAATTTTGTTTACCTTTTCTCTTCATAAAAAAAAGTTTTCCATGCCAAAAGTAATTTTATGGTTGGAAAGATTTACTGCCAGTCACAGTTCTTAGCTGATAATCAGTTAAATTCTCCATTAAATATCATCTAACATACTTTGACAACTAACAATTTATAATAGTTTTCCCTTCTTGAAGCTAGAATTGTGTAACAATTAACAATTGCTTCTATCTGTTATCCAGCACTGAAGATGAGGCTCTAAAATACTATATCATGAACAACAACTATTTTACCACAAACTGGTAGTGTAGGCAAACTGTTTCAGATGTAGCTTATCACTTCTTTTGAAATTGTGGAATGAGATTCCATTTGCCTGGTGCTTTCTTGGCATTGAATAGTCCCTGTACTTTGATTAAATGTTGTGTATAGCTGTTTACTGACCTATTCATTCCAGAGAAATAGAAGTTATCACTTAAACATTCCAATGTGTCCTTAGAAATGTGACACAAAACTTGTGTAAATAGCATTTTTGCTCTGCTTTGTTTGATTAATGTCACATTCAGGTAAAATGATCAGTTGAACAGCACCGGAGTTATGCATGAAGAAACAAATAGGATCCTTCTGACGCTACAGTAATTATTAATAGCTGGCTTTAAAACAACATCTAATGCAACAAGTATGATCCAAGTCTATTGCAGCTTTTTAAACATTTGGCCTCCATGTCCACGAAGAATGTGAAGGAGGAAAAAAGTGCACATTTGTCCAGTGCAACTACATTTATGTTACACATTAATTTCATTTTCTACATCTACTGACAAGGAACACAGAATGCCTAGTAATCCTGGACATCTTCTGCTACGTTCAGAGTCTTCGTTTAAACACAACTAACAAACACCAAGCGTACAGCATTCAGCATAAAAAAAAACAATATAAGACGATTGCAAAAGCCAAAAGCATTCACATTTTTCACACAATCCTACTAACATAGCATTTTACAAGAAAGACTGAATTAAAAAAAAACACAGCATTACCTGTGCTTAGTGAGCCGGTAATAAACCTGAACAGGTACTGGGCAAATTTCAGAATTTCACGCTTACACCTTTTCCTACAGCCACTCATGCTAGACTGGATTAAATTCTTCTCACAAGAATAAAGAGAGGACTAGGCCACTGAGGAGTGGTGTCTGTAACAGAAAACTTGTTTCACAGTTCAGACTGCCGGCTGATGTCCCACTTGCCAGGGCTCGTGGAAATAAAATCCTTTTGATTTACCTCAGATGTCTGTCAAATAAATTTTCAGCTAGTGAGGCAAATATTAATTGTTCTGTCCAGTCGGCTCTTTTTTTTTTGTTAGGTCAGCTGTGGCAGTAGGCATTGGCCAGTTGAGGCTGAAGATCTAGAGTGGATGAGAGCTGCCAGTGTAGCAGTTCACATATTACTGACTCTCACAGCGTCTGTAGATATTCTATCCTCACAGACCATTGACTAGGGGGTGGGGCCTGCTTCTCCTGTTTAGCTACTGAAATCTGTCCTCATCAAAGAATAAGCATGGCAGCAGGTGATGAGGCAGTCATGCGACAGATCGCGTTATATACAGTATATAAAAAGAGTGGGTGATTAACACTTTGCACCAATACAACAAACAAATCACGGTGTGTAGCCATTAAAGGAGTGCAAAGATTATAGGCACCATTACACACAGAAAGGGGAGCTGACCTGAAAGATTACAAACAAAATATAGTCAAAGATGATAGGGTTTAAATTGGCAAACACATTTTAAAACTCATATTTTATCTCCATTCATCCTGCTGCAGTAGGGTGATGAAACTGACAAGATTACATTCTGTTTAGATAATACTGTCCCAATAATGTGATCTTATTGGAATTTTTTTTAAACTATAGCACCTAAAGGAGACACAATAATGATATAACATCAATTGCTGGGGTGTTGCATCACTTCATAAAACAACGTGATTGTGACTAAGTGAAAAAAAGCTTTACATTCACATTACCTTGAGACATTACTTGCTCAATGTTAATAATGAGGATTTATGATGAATTGTCACCTGTTATAATAAAGCCAATTTGTTCCACAAAATTAAAACTGATCTTTTTTTGCATCCAGTAACAATTATGACAGTAATCTGCTGTCAATGTCCTTGAGCAAGCTCCAAGGATTCATTTCACAGATCAGCCCAAAGAAGGGTATGCTGCAGCTAGCTCAGTAACCTGCTGGCCAGTCCCTTATCTCCCGATTAAAAATTCAAAACCCAGGAGCATCATGACGTCAAGAGCAAGTGACCTTAGGGTCTGACCTTACATGTAATTCTAATACTGAATGATGTAGCAAAAACACAGACATACACAAATAGAATGATGCAAGGTTTGTGATGCCACTGCTTGAAACAGGAAAGTAGGTTCCATAGATTCCTCCCAACACATTTAAGAAATCCAGTGTAATATCAAAATAGCAGCAAATAGTAGTTGTATGATACTTGTGATCAAAATGTGTAATGATGACCAGAAAGGAAACTTCTAATTTAAAATACTAAAAAGCCTTCTCAATGAAAAACGAAGAGTAAGGTTAAAATACAGACTGTTTAAAATATCTATCAGCTAATGGATTTTTAAGGTTAGTTATAGTTAAATAGAAAGTACTTGTTTTCCCAAGGGGTGATATTGTGAAGTCTTCCTGTCAATAGAATGAACAGAGCAGTTACCAGGCCTTCTCACATGGCTGACAAGGGACTATGGTAAAGTCACCTGTGGGATTTTTTTCGTGTGTCTGTACAATAATATGAAGCACATTTCACTTTCCGTAATGACAGCTCCTATGTTAATAGCATCCTTACAACTGTACTGTAGGAAATTCTATCCAGCTATATAATTATATATTTTGGTATGAATGCCAAATCTGGGTCACTAAAGCAAACTAGTTGGAAGCAAGAGGACCTGGATTTGAATTTGGATGGCTTGCCTCTTTAAATATATAATGCTGTTATTCTCAGAAATGATTGTACTTCACAATATGAACGCAGGTATATTGTCAGCAATGACAGCTGCAGGATGAATGTCTTTTTGATTGAATAGTTTATTAGTTAGTGAACTTTTCTTAGTGGGTTAAGTGGTCTGCATCTTCCCTTGTAGTGGTTAGTTTGTGTAAACTTCTTTGGCAATCTGGTGGAAAGAGCATATATTCCACATGTATTTGATCCCTGGCAATCCAGCTTTGGTCATGTGTGTGCAGTCCCTGGTGATGAAGTTTGTCCCTGCCTGTCTAGTGACTGTACGGTAGAAATGCTGGCCAGTTTACAATGTGGAGTTATCACAATCTAGGTGCAGGGGAAGGGAGGAATTTGGGGAAGAACGAGTTTCCCCTGGTTCCTGCCCCTTCCTGGCCACTCTGGCAAATTCTGACGGGAGGAGGAAATGTGTTTCATGCCCACCTCACCCTTCGATCATGACATTACTTCTGGTGGCTCTCCCGGAAATCCCCCCTGTTCCACCAGCATACCTTAATTAGCCTAACCCTAATAACACCTGCATGAAGCAGGCATAC
The DNA here is from genome assembly GCF_035084215.1 of Heptranchias perlo. NCBI lineage: Eukaryota > Metazoa > Chordata > Chondrichthyes > Hexanchiformes > Hexanchidae > Heptranchias > Heptranchias perlo. The sequence goes on along the minus strand of NC_090325.1, from coordinate 104,476,583 downwards.
TTCTGTAGATGGGCCCCATTATGCCATATCCCAATGGCAATTGATCTCATTGATATTGATTGCCATTAGGAGAGTAGTACAGGAATAACTGATGAGCCAGCATTCAGAATTGTAATTTTTAATCACTGAGACCAGACCAGCCTCCGTTGCTTCTCATCCTCTTCCAAAAAGCAAAGATATGACAGAATTCCCAATGACAAATCCATAGTGTCATGTCTGAAATGGTGGCAGAAAACATGGCAACCTCACAGCAAACAGCACAAAAGCAGATGTCAAAGCAGTTGTCAATAGCAAAGAAAACCCACCCCCTCCTCAAAAAACAAGTTAAAAGCAAACTCAAAACTGATGCTAGATGCTAGGATATTAAAATTCTTTTCCACCTAGCAACCCTCGAGACCTGTCTTCCATGGATGAAAAGATCAATAATGAAAATGAGGGTGAGATGATGTAAAATATATATAACATCACAATGTTATTTTTGGCTCGTTTCCATAGAAACGCTCAAAAATGGGTGGCTGCTCCTGAGGAAATGACATTGGAAATAAAGTAAGCAAAAAAGTGGGTCCGCATCTGGAAAAATGGAACGCTGTCCAATTTTCTGATTGGAGCGGTCAATAATCTTTTAAATGGACCAGGCATAATTGGGAAATCTAGGCACTTGAATTCAAATCCAAATAAATCTAAATATTTGTCCCTATACATAATTATATGCCATCAAGATCCTAACCTTGAAATTACTACCATTTTTGGCACAGAAATTGCACAAGGTGGGTGGGTGGGAGCAATTTGGGGCGGGTATCTGGCCCCAGTGTAAAATGATGATGAGATGGGGCGGGCACTTCTTCTGCCCAACACCCTGTGACATCATTGTAAGAAGCAGGATTGATGGGATTGACAGGATGGTGTTCCCTATCAAAAATCCTGTGTCCTATCTAGCGTACGGCTAACGTTCAGTCCACCTGCATGATGCAGGTGTACTTGCTGCACAATGTTGTTTCCCAATGATAATTTGATCTCAGGGCAATTAAATGGTGTTGGGAAAACAGCAACTACACCAAGGATCACTTCAGGAAAATAAATTTGTTCTTCAGCTAGTGTAGCCAGTCAGACCACCCTCATCCCACTTCTCTCCCCCTCAATGGAGCAACAAGGTGCTGCTGAAAAAATTTGGATCCATATGGGTCAGATGCCTAGCGAGTGCCCCGTAAATGTCATGGACACCTGCCCTTTTTAAACTAAGACCATGTCCCCAGGATTTTGGAAAAGGTCAGCAGTGGGGCAGACTGGCAGCTTGTGCCCTGTTGTACTTCCAGCAGCACTGTGACTGTGAGAAATTCCCAGGCCCCTATCACTGTATTAACCCCATAACAAATGCAACTGTATTTTGGTATAAAAGTAACAAATACTCTAAAACTGCAATAGTTTCACTCATTTAGAAAATACTCCAGTTGAAGAAATGTTGGAGAAGGTTTTCAACTTGCTGCCCGAGCATAAAACTGCCAGTGGAGACCACCTGTCTGCTGTAGATACCACCCGACTTCCATTTGCATTGAAATCCCATTCTGTGTCATTCTATGTTTCTGTAATTTAATATGGAAATTATAAAGAAAATCCTTTTTTTATTATATTATGTGAATGATTATTTGCAGTTCCTCAGATAATGAAGCAGTCCATGTCCATGTGCAGCAAGACCTGGACAATATCCTGGCTCAGGCTGATAAGTGGCGAGTAACATTGATGCCACACAAGTGTTAGGCAATGGCCATCTCCAACAAGAGAAAGCATAACCACCTTACCTTCCCTTAACTTTCAATAACATTACCATCACTGAGCCCCCACTGTCAACATCCTGGGGATCACCATTGACCATAAGCTCAACTTGACCAGCCACATAAATGCTGTGGCTACCTGAGCAGGTCAGAGGCCGGGTATACTACGGCAAGTGGCTCACCTCCTGACTACCCAAAGCCTCTCTACCACCTACAAGGCACAAGTCAGGAGCATTGGACTACTTGCCTGGATGGGTATAGCTCCAACTCAAGAAGCTCGATACTATCCAGGACAAAGTAGTCCATTTGATCAGCACCCCATCCTCTGGTTTAAACATCCATTCCCTCTACCATCAGCATACTGTGGCTGCCGTGTGCACTATCTACAGGGTGCACTGCAGCAACTCTTCAATGCTTCTTCGGCAGCACCTCCCAAACCTCCACCATCTGGAAGGACAAAGGCAGTAGATGCATAGGAACACCATCACCTCCAATTCACACACCATCCTGACTTGGACATATATCCCCGTTCCTTCATTGTTGCTGAATCAAATTCCTGGAACTCCCTACCTAACAGCATTGAGGGAGCACCTTCACCACATGGTCTGCAGCGGTTCTAGAATGCCGACCACCACCTTCTCAAGGGCAGCTAGGGATAGTCAATAAATGCTGGCCTTGCCAGCGATGCCCACATCTCGAGAAAGAAAACAAAACGGCATAGTGGGCATTACTTTCCAGTTGGTTTAGTCTTAAAGCATTGATTCCGAAGCAAGGGGCCAAAATCTTTTATTACACTCTCAATCTAATACCCTTGAGCTCACTGGATGTGTTTTACTAATTCCCAATTGGGCCATTATGTAAAGAAAGAAAAAAAGACCTTGCATTGATACAGTGCCTTTCACGACCTCAGGACGTTCCAAAGTGCTTTACAGCCAATGAAGTACTTTTGAAGTGCAGCCACTGCTTTAAAGTAGAAAATGCTGCAGCCAATTTATGCACAGCAAGGTCCCACAAACAACAATGAGCTAAAGACCAGATAATCTGTTTTCAGTGATATTGGTTGAGGGACTACACTGGGGTATGAGCCAAGATTTTGTGCTCAAGTCTCTGGAGTGGGACTTGAACCCACAATCTTCTGACACTGAGCCATGGCTGACAGACTACAATGTGGCAATGTGACAAGTAGACCACAGTGTGGCAATAGAGAACATACCATTTGTAAAAGAGCAGGAGGGGACAGGTAACTGTGAGATGAAAGTATTGTGTAAATTTTAATGCCCGGAGAATTGAGAGGGCTGCAGCCCAACCTGCCCTCTGTCAACTGAGACTCCATACCAGGAGCGCTAACTTGTAAAATTTATCCCAATCAGTGAACACCTGAGCTTTCAGACTGGTAATTAACAAGTATCACTTGGTGGCCAGGAATCTCTGCTGTAAAGTGGGTCTGCCATCTAGATTTAATGAACAAACATTAAGAAAATATAGTAGGAATAGAATGGCAACAACAAAAGCAAGCACTCAATGGAAACAAAGGGTGAAAGTCGATGGAGGTCTTTGCCTTCCAGATAACCTGCTGCACCTGTATGTTGACTTTTTGTGTTTCATGTACGAGGACACCCAGATCCCGAAGTACCGCAGCATTTTGTAGTATTTCTCCGTTCAAATAATATTTTACTTTGCATCCCAAAGTGGATGACTTCACATTTTCCCACATTATATTGCATCTGCCAAATTTTTGCCCATTCGCTTAGCCTGTCAATATCCCTTTGCAGACACTTTGGGCCCGATATTAGGAGGGAGGTGGGTTGGCAGCGGGGGATCGACTGGACGCTTGGGTACCGCGACCAGTGAAATCGGGGTGCACCGCATGCGATCACAGCCTAATTGAAGGCACTTATGTGTGCTTCCAGGTTTCCCTTTCTAGACCTGCGCAGCGGGCGCACTGCGCACCCACATCACAGGCTGTCAGCAGGAGAAACCCTATTTATAGGGGCAGTCCTCTAATGCTCCTCCTGCAGCGAAGAACCATTTTTGGAGCATGGAGCAGCCCAGAAGCAAGGCTGCTCCAAGGTTCTCAGACTCCTCACTCCAGGTGCTGTTCGACGGGGTCAGGAGGAGGAGGGAAACGTTTTTCCCAGCGGACGGGAGGAAGTGGCCTGCCTCTGCCACCAAGAAGGTCTGGCTCGAGGTGGTAGAGGAGGTCACCAGCAGCAGTAACATCTCCCGAACCTGGGTCCAGTGCAGGAAGCGCTTTCATGACCTAACCTGATCAGCCAAAGTGAGTATACTTACGCATTCTCCCACACTCCATCTTCCGCATCACCTCCACCACCACACAATCCCTTCTGCACTGCCACCACAACGCTCTCGCATCACTCCTCACATCCACTCAACCATCATTCTCACCTTGCCTGCACTTACTCACTGCCCCATTTTCCATTCGAACACTACCACGCAACCCAATCCTCATACAATCTCATGGCTATGTCTCACACGCACACTCCCATGCATCTCCCTTACGGTCACCTCCACCCACACCAATGCCTGCAGCGGGTCACTATGCAACCATCACTCAATCACGCCTCTCTGTGTTTTGCCTTGATAGGAGAAGAGATGCAGAGAGGGAAGATAGCGAAAGGGGACATGGAAGTGGGGACGCCACTCAAAGCACTTCCACGTCTCACCCGTTGCCCCCCTCTCAACCAGCACCCGCAGTGCTACCTCCTCTCCAGGTGGTCAAGTCTGCCCCTGCACAGGTGCAGGTGGAGCAGTCTTTGGAGGGGTCCTCACGGCCACCGAAACCCAGAAGGGGGTCCGCGCAAAGCATCTCATCGGCCAGGGCATGGACAAGAGCAACCTGCCACTATCTCTGCTGAAGTCATAGGGGTAGCACCACGTAGGGGGTTCCCGTAAACGTATGGAGAAGGTTTTGTGAGCACAAAGGGGATGCACAAGGGTGTAAGACAAAATGTAATGCTTTTGATTTACTTTTGTTTGTTTTGCAAAAAAACATAAAAATTTGTTATCACCGCTACTGCCACATCTTTGCAAATCTTGTCTGGTTTGTGCGATAATGCTTTTTCCTGAGGATCACCATGAAGACCCACACCTGATGCCACCCACAGGGTCACCGCAGAGTGGGTGTAGATGTATTTGCAGGGCTCTTTTGTGCAGATGACTGAGAGACGCCGGCGATGTCCCCTTGGCACCCTGAAAGGATGCGGGGGAGAAGTTGTTGAGGGCAGTGGTGACGTTGACAGCGACAGGTAAGAAGATGGTGCTCGGGCCAGCCGGGAGCAGCTTGACTTGAAGGAGGCTGCAGATGTCCACGACTACCTGTCGAGTGACTCTGAGCCTCCATGTGCACTGCTCCTCAGAGAGGTCCAGGAAGCTGAGGCTCAGTCTGTGGACCCTGTGGCGAGGGTAGTGCCTTCTGCGACGCATCTCTCTCTGCGGTTGCCCTCCCTCCTGCTGTGCAGGTAGATGTGTCACAGCACTATGCTGTGGAGCTCCACGTGTCAGAGGTGGACGGCGTGGCTGGTGATGCTGTTCGTCCTCCGAGGAGGTCATGACTGCAGCTATGGCGGCCCCCATCCGGAAGATGTACGTTTGAGGGGGTCCGCAAGGTAGGTAAATATGTCTGCACACCGGGGTTGAGGTTGCAAGTTTGTGATTTTTTGTGTATGGAGGAGGGTGATGCAGGCCAAACTTTGTCCAAAGTGACAGAGTGGCCTCCTGCAATGAGTGAGGGTCTCCCCCGCACCTGTCAAATGGACCTTTGCAGTTACCATAGGCTAGTGGCTGCAACACGTCCATTTCAACTGGGAGTGCTTCCCCCAGTACGGGGAACACGCTCAGTTGACCTGAAAATCCCACCCCTCTTAAAATATTCTCCAAATCAGGTCTCTTAACGACCTGAAGTATCAAATTAATTGATTTAATTGGGATCCCGCCGGCTTTAATTGCTGGTGGGAGTCCCGCATGTGGGGAATTCGCGCGTATCTAAGCGCGTTATTGGGGAACCCGGAAGTGGGCCGGTTGGAGCCGGGCTCCGGATCCGCCCCGAGAATCCCTGGTTTTCGGAGCCCCCTCCGTCAAGAACGCACCTGCTCGGACATCCGAAAATCGAGCCCTTTGTGTCCTCATCGTAACTTGCTTTTCCACCTATCTTTGTATCATCAGCAAATTTGGCCACAAGACACAGTTCCTTCATCCAAGTCACTGATATATATTGTAAATAGTTGAGGCCCCAGCACTGAGCCCTGCGGCACCCCACTAGTTACAGATTGCCATTTTGAAAATGACCCTTTTATCCCGACTCTTTGTTTTCTGTTAGTTAGCCAATCCTCTATCCATGCCAGTGTATTACCCCCAACACCATGAGCTCTTATCTTGTGCAGTAATCTTTTAGGTGGCACCTTATCGAATGCCTTTTGGAAATCCAAATATACTGCATCCATTGGTTCCCCTTTATCCACCCTGCCCGTTACCTCCTGAAAGAACTCTAATAAATTTGTCAGACGTGATTTCCCCTTCATTAAACCATGTTGACTCTCCTTGATTGTATTATGAGTCTCCAAATGTCCTGCTACTACTTCCTTAATAATGGATTCTAGCATTTTCCCAATGACAGATGTTTGGCTAACTGGTCTATAGTTACCTGCTTTCTGTCTCACTCCCTTCTTGAATAGGGGTGTTACGTTTGCGGTTTTCCAATCCGCTGGGACCTTTCCAGAATCTAGTGAAGTCTGGAAGATTACAACCAATGCATCCACTATCTCTGTAGCCACTTCCGTTAAGACCCTCGGATGCAAGCCATCAGGTCCAGGGGACTTGTAAGCCTTTAGACCCATTAGTTTACCTAGTACTTTTCCTCCAGTGATAGTGATTGTTTTTAGTTCCTCCCTCCCCTTTGCCCCTTGATTTTCTACTATTTTTGGTATGTTACTAGTGTCTTCTACTGTGAAGACAGATACCAAATATCTGTTCAATTCCTCTGCCATTTCCTTGTTTTCCATTATTATTTCCCCAGTCTCATCCTCTAAGGGACCAATGTTTACTTTAGCTACCCACTTCCTTTTTATATACTTGTAGAAGCTTCTACTGTCAGTTTTTATTTTTCTTGCTAGTTTACTCTCATAATTTATTTTCTCCCTCTTTATTATTCTTTTAGTCAACCTTTGCTGGTTTTTAAAGTTTTCCCAATCTTTGGGCTTACTAGTAACCTTTGCCATGTTGTATGCTTTTTCTTTTAACCTGATACCATCCTTGACTTCCTTAGTTCGCCATGGATGGTTCACCCTTTTTGTGGAGTCTTTCCTCCTCACAGGGATATATTTTTGTTGCGAGTCATAAAATATCTTTTTAAATGTTTGCCACTGCTTATCCACCATCATACCATCTAATCTGTTTACCCCACCCCCCAGTCCACTTTAGCCAATTCTGCCCTCATTCCTTTATAATTGCCTTTATTTAAGTTTAATACAGTAGTTTCAGACCCAAGATTCTCGCTCTCAAACTGGATGTGAAATTCTATCATGTTATGATCACCGCTTCCCAAGGGATCCTTTACTTTGAGATCATTAATTAATCCTGTTTCGTTACCGATTACCAGATCCAAAATGGCCTGTTCCCCGGTTGGTTCCCCGACATATTGGTCTAAGAAACAGTCCCTAATACACTCTATGAACTCCTCCTCAGGGCTATTTTTGCCAATTTGATTTATCTTTTATCTATGCGAAAGTTAAAATCGCCCATGATTATTGCATTCCCTTTTTTACAAGCCCCCCTTATTTCCTGATTTATATTTTGCCCTACAGTGTAGCTACTGTTAGGGGTATATATACTATTCCCACCAGTGATTTCTTTCCCTTGCTATTTCTTACCTCCATCCAAATTGATTCGACATCTCGATCTTCTGAGCCAAGATCATTTTTCACTATTCTACCAATTTCATCCTTTATTAATAGAGCTACCCCACCATCTTTACCTTTTTTCCTATCCTTCCGAAATGTTAAGTAACCCTGAACATTTAGCTCCCAACCTTGGTCACCTTGCAACCATGTCTCTGTAATGACCACGAGATCATACCCATTTGTTTCTATTTGTGCTGTCAATTCATCTATCTTATTACGAATGCTGCCCGCATTCAGATAAAGAACCTTTAATTTTGTCTTTTTACCATTGTTCCCTACCCCGGCCCCATTTGCTAGTGCACTCTTATGTTTGTATGCTCTGTCCCTTCCTGACACACTCTGTTTATCATTACCCCCATCACTTTTCATTACTACTTCCTTGTCTTTTCTCTTTATCAATCTAAACTTCGCCCCACCTGAGCCCTCCCCCCCTCTATTTAGCCCTAGTTATTCAGTTTGCCAGAACACTGGTCCCAGCATGGTTCAGGTGAAGCCGGTCCCAACGGAACAGCTCCCTCTTTCCCCAGTACTGGTGCCAGTGCCCCATGAATCAAAATCCACTTCTCCCACACCAATCTTTGAGCCACGCATTCATCTCTCTGATCTGATTTACCCTGTGCCAATTTTCTCGTGGCTCAGGTAATAATCCAGAGATTATCACCTTTGTGGTTTTGCTTTTTAATTGAGTCTGTAGCTGCTCAAACTCCCTCAGCAGAACCTCTTTCTTAGTCATTGTAATTATCATTGTAATTTTCCTGTGACTTGTTTTTTGAAATTGATACTGACTGGAGGAAGAAATTAAGCTATACGGCCAGCAATTGTACTTGACAAAACTATTAACAAGTCCTTACTTATTCAAACCATGAATGAGTTTTTTTAAATTTGTTTACCTATATCATTGTTCATTAAATACCCTATGATACCATCGGATAGGGAGGAGGTATTACCACATTTCAATTGGGGCATTTATTATGAAACACAGCAGCAGTAAAAACAACATATCGAAGCCTATGATCCCACTTGTGCTCCCAGAATGAAATTGACAGCATAACTCACGTGCAATGGAATTGTGAGGGAAGGGGACTGGAGTGACTCAACAACAACTCACATTTATAATGCCCATTTAATGTAGCAAAACACCAAAGGGCACTTCACAAGGAATGGTTGGACACTGAGAAGGATTTGGGGAAATGCCAAGGGAAGTAACCAAAGGTGTAGTTGGAGAGGTGGGTTTTGAGGAGTCTTTTGAAGATGGGAAGAGAGGCAGCAAGACAGATGGGAATGGGAATGGAATTCCACTGCTGATAGCAATTTTTTAAAAATGCGCTTAGAATACTATAAATAGAATTGAATGTCTTATTCTATTTATAATACTTGAAGCACTTGAAAAAGCATTAATTGTTGGTTACCTAGCACTGGAAACTTGACAAAGAAGAGGTCCGCAGAGAGCATGGGAGTAAAGTAGCCTCAGGAATGGGTCAGAAAAAAATGCATTGGTGCTGGATAGTCTCGAAAATGGGTCAGGGAGAGAAGCAAAACCCAAAATACTACTGTGGCAGCTGGTTCCAGGAGCAGGAAGAAGAGGCAGCAGTCCTAACATGGCCTAGCGGTGGAAGAGCTAGTAAAGAGCAACAACAGCAGTGCCACCAAGACAGAAGCAGGAGCAAAGTCCATGGACAGGGAAGAGGAGGCAATGGGCCTAAAATGGGCTAGATGTGAGAGAACTGGCAGGGATAAGCAGGATTACAGTCTAAAGTGCCCCCCAGGCATACTTACAGTTTCTGTTGCAGCAGCAGAAACAAAAAGGGGTAATTCTAAACGAACCTGACTAGCAGGAACAAAGCAGTTTGGGTCAGAGGCCTGTTTTACACCCCACCCAATTTTACTTCAGTGGATTGTAAAATCGAGCAGGGTGTAAAACAGACAGCCAATCTGAACTCATCGTGCTTGTGCCAGGCGGGTTAGGTTAATATTACTACCATAAAGACAGGTAGATCAAGGCAACTCATGTCACCGTGCCACCTAGTGGTGGGAGGCCTGTAAGTACATGGCGGCAGGCAGATTGGCTTTTCCCATTATAAAAATGTTGACATGCCTTGATGCTATTATAAAATGTTGCCATTAAAAATTTTATTCAAAAATCATAACACAGGAAGTAAGTTTATGTTGAGAGGAAATGTGCAGCATATGCAAAACTTTTGATAATGTATAAATGATCTGGAAGATGAAGCCGGTAGCGGATGACGCCAAAATAGATGCAGCGGATGTGGTGGAAGATAAGGAAAAGCAACAGGAGGACCTAGATATTTTGTCAATATGGACATACAATTGACAGATGCATTTTGCTGATGACAACATGCTCTATTTCCTTGTCACCACCTTCAACTCCTTACTACCAATGTCCTTCCTGACTGCTTGTCCAATATCAAGTCATGTATATAAACATAGAAAGCTCAAAGGTGGAAAAGATATGGATAAGTGTACAGTAATGCACTTAGGGACAAGGAACAGGCAGAGGGATTGTGGGATTGATGAGAAAATACTGACCAAGGCAGATCAAGGAAGGAATCTTGGGGTCAAAATAGATAGATTCCTCAAGACATCAAGCCAATATTTGGCAGCTGTAAAAAAAAACTGGACATTAGGTTTGGCATAAAAAAGAGGGATAGAAAGTTTTTTTTTATTCGTTCATGGGATGTGGGCGTCGCTGGCAAGGCCAGCATCTATTGCCCACCCCTAATTGCCCTTGAGAAGGTGGTGGTGAGCCGGCTTCTTGAACCGCTGCAGTCTGTGTGGTGAAGGTTCTCTCATAGTGCTGTTAGGTAGGGAGTTCCAGGATTTTGACCCAGCGACGATGAAGGAATGGTGATATATTTCCAAGTCGACATGGTGTGTGATTTGGTTCCCATGTGCCTGCTGCCCTTGTCCTTCTAGGTGGTAGAGGTCGTGGGTTTGGGAAGTGCTGTCGAAGAAGCCTTGGCGAGTTGCTGCAGTGCATACTGTAGATAGTACACACTGCAGCCACAGTGCGCCTGTGGTGAAGGGAGTGAATGTTTAGGGTGGTAGATGGGTTTCCAATCAAGTGGGCTGCTTTGTCCTGGATGGAGTTGAGCTTCTTGAATGTTGTTGGAGCTGCACTCATCCAGGCAAGTGGAGAGTATTCCATCACACTCCTGACTTGTGCCTTGAAGATGGTGGAGAGGCTTTGGGGAATCTGGTGAGTCACTCGCTGCAGAATACTCAGCCTCTGGCTTGCTTTTGTAGCCACAGTATTTATGTGGCTGGTCCAGTTAAGTTTCTGGTCAATGGTGACCCCCAGGATGTTGATGGTAATGCCATTGAATGTCAAGAGGAGGTGGTTAGACTCTCTCTTGTTGGAGATGGTCATTGCCTGGCACGAATGTTACTTGCTACTTATCAACCCAAGCCTGGATGTTGTCCAGTAGTTTAAAGGAAATAATCCAATGATAAATAGAGCATTGATCAGGCCCCAGTTGTGCAATTTTGGAACCCACATTACAAAAAGGATGCATCGGAGTTGGAAAAGGTACAAAAAGAGCTACTAAGGTGATACAGAGATTGGAAAATACAACATCTGGGGATAGACTCAGACATGTGGGACTTTTCTCATTGGAAGGGAAAAAACTGAGGTGGAATATGATTGAGATATTCAAAATAGTAGGACCTAGAGATGTCGGAGATCACATATGACTAGCTGTATTGGCATGAGACAGTCAAATGAGGGGACATGAGCTGAAGCTGAGAAGCGGTAGATTCAGATGGGACTTAAGGAAACATTACTTGACTGAGAGAGTAGTATTAAACATTTGAAGCAGAAGAAGATACAAATCTGTGAGAAGAGAGCAAGGCAATAGGATTAGTTTTGGATTGCTCTAACAAAGAGCCAGCATAGATGCAATGGGCTGAATCGCCTCCTTCTGTGCTCCTCCTTCTATCAATCTATCTCCAACCCATTTTCCTGTCCACAGTGTATGGGAACTAACGGTTCCCCGGCCACTGCTATGAAGGAAATTGGCCCTATGGTTTTACTAGCTTTTAACTTTCTATCCATGACTTGATGTTGCATAAGCAGTCAGACAGTACAGTGGTGGTGGTGACTTGAGAAGATAAACAAATAGGTCGACCACGGTGAGATTTGTATATGTATGGATGCTGACTCCATACCTATGAATGATTTTCCTGAGGGAACAACATGCAGAAGTAAAAGGTGGAGCCAAGGAAGGAATGTTGGGACACTGTTGACATGACGCTGTAGGGAGTCAAGTTTCACTCAAGCCCAAGATGTAGTTGGTTGCATCCACAATTTTATAGATGGAGAATTTCTTGTTTGCAAGGGAGTGGATATTTTGCAGAGCCACATACAGTGACAGGCAAAAGGATAGCGAGCAAGCTAGAGAAGTTTACTCCCAGTTAGGCACTAGAATAGGTGAATGTAATCATTGGAGTTGTTGGTCTGGTAGGGCCAGCAGTGGGTGGCACAGTTAGCATGGTGGAGGATGCCAGGAGAGCAGAGGGAGACTGTGAGTAAATCCAGGAGGTACTTCAGTCTGGGCTAGTGGCAGAAAAGATCAGTAGAGAATAGTGACAGATCAGTGGAGGAGTGGAAGAGGCATGAGCCAGTGCAACAGGAGAGTGGGCCAGTGTATATGACAGTGGCCAAAAAGGGAGAGGGGAAAGACAGGAAAAAGTGGATGGGCACAGTCGAGCAAGCAGATGAATGTCAGGGAGGCAACTCAGTTCTAGAGCAGTAGTTAATAGGCATATGCAAGTGGATTGAGTGTTGGACTTCCTCCTAAAATAAGTGCATTACCAAGCATTTCATGCAATAGTAAACCATTTATAATAAACATGTATGTTGTTATTTGAATATAGTTTCAATTTTATTTGAAAAGAAAAATACAATTCGTTCCAGATATAGAGATGACAATTTCCACTGAGTGGGCTGAAAGATGTCACCATGGTTATAGCAAAGTAGTTCTTTGAAGTCTTCAGGAATTAAAGAATAATCTCATGGACACTGGTATAAGCAAGGAGAAAATTTATAAGGACATGAAAAAAAATTGTGTTTAAAAACCATTTCTTTGAACATGTTTATTAGTTATAAAAATATTGGAGATGGGGGAGAAAAGCTGTTTGACTGGGCTGGGTGTTTGGAGGCAGGAGGTCATGTGATGAAAACTCCAGGAGTACGTCCAATCGGAGTAGGCTACCCTACCAATCTCAGTGATAAGCTGCATATCTCAACTGTGTTAATGTGAGGAGAGGCCAGGTGCTGCTCCACAGGGGCAGGAAAACAGTGCTCTTGACCACCTTCTAGCAGCTGGATCAAAAGTGTCACAGAGTCGAGGAGCAGGCTAACTTACCATCTTCTCAAACATAATTGGAGAATAACATGGGGTGACCAGGAAATAAAGAGAATATTGTGAAAAAACATTTTTAAAATCCCCTCAAAAAAATAAAGGACTCATATAAATGTTCACTCCTCGCAGAATGTTATTGTCTGTGGGTTGCTGTACAATTGCATTGGGTCACATTTTGTTATGCACCTAAATGATTCAGCACCAACCTCCCACTCCTACTTGTGAAATACCTCAGACTGTTATTATCTAAGGATGGTCAGGATAATATCAATGTGTTTTCATCAGAATGTCACAGCTAATTTGAATTTTGGAATATATCATCCTTGACCCTAAACCATCCTTTGAGGAACGGTGTGCATCTGCCTGTGTAGCCATGAATAATAATTCAATTTTTTGTAGTTTTAGTGCACTTAGATACGTTAGGGGGTTCCAATAGCTACAGTCCATGTAAATTTTCTTATTCTGGCTCCACCAACCAGGGAATAAATGGCCCGAGTATTTTTACTCTGGTTTGTGTAAGGCCATTTAATTCCTGGTACCCTTATAAAATTCCAGCTTAATGTAATGAAATAAAATAACAACTTGAGGGCCCTCACATCGTCATATACAAAAATGCACACAGCACCAAATTAGAGCTACATATACAAAAAAAGGAACAGAATTCTGCCCACGTTGTCCAGATTGATTCTCTCTTATGAAGGCCATTCAGTAGCTATTCACAATTGTCTGCAGTCTTTTAACTTGCTGACTCTATGCAATTTATAGAAATGACAGATAACAGCCAGTTTGATTCTTCCTCCCATGTTCAACTTAACAATTAAATAATGAATATAGTATCACAGTCATAGTATCATAGCATGTTACAGCACAGAAGGAGGCCATTCGGCCTATCATGTCTGTGCCGACTCTTTGAAAGAGCTATTCAATCAGTCTTACTCCCCGTTCTTTCCCCATAGCTCTGTAAATATTTTCCCTTCAAGTACTTATCCAATTCCTTTTTGAATGTTATTATTGAATCTACTTCCACCACCTATTCAGGCAGTGCGTTCCAGATCATTATAACTCTCTACACAAAAAATGTTTTCTCATATCTCTGGTTCTTTTGCCAAATACCTTTAATCTGTGTCCTCTCGTTAAAGACCCTTCTGCCATTGAAAACGGTTTCTCCTTTTTGCTCTATCAAAACAGTTCATGATTTTGAACATCTCTATCAAATCTCTTCTTAATCTTCTCTGCTCTAAGAAGAACAACCCCAGCTTCTCCAGTCTCTCCACATAACTGAAGTCCCTCATTCCTGGTACCATTCTAGTAAATCTCTTTGGCACCCTCTCTAAGGCCTTGACATCTTTCCTAAAGTGTGGGTTCAGAATTGAACACAATTCTCTAGCTGAGGCCTAACTAGTGTTTTATAAAGGTTCAGCATAACTTCCTTGCTTTTGTACTCTGTGCCTCTATTAATTGGACACAAATAAAGAATGAGCAACTTAAGCATATTATCCAGAGTTTCTTTTGGAATTTGCCAATCAGACATTGTTTTCAATGCAATAATAAATATTTTGTACCTTCATAACTGTAAAAAAACCTCTTACTCCTATTAGAAGATATATATTTGGCCTAGAATCCATTCACCTGCATTTAATTACCCTTTCTTAAAAAGTCAAATTTGTTGTCCCAAAATTTTGGATCTTTCTTTCACAGCTGCTTGAACGACATTACTGCCTGCATTCAGAGTGGCTCCATTCATCTTTTGGGAGCCTGCAACCTCAAAGCAGTCTGAAGGTTATCTAGAGTCAGAAGGGGTCATTTTAACTTTTATCAGTGGGTGAAAAATGGATGATAGGGAATCGGCTGCCGGTATTACACCTCACCTGATTGACTGCAGGAGTTCCTCAGGGCAGTGTCCTTGGCCCAACCATCTTCAGCTGCTTCATCAATGACCTTCCCTCCATTATAAGGTCAGAAATGGGGATGTTCGCTGATGATTGCACAGTGTTCAATTCCATTCCCTCAGATAATGAAGCAGTCCGTACCTGCATGCAGCAAGACCTGGACAACATCCAGGCTTGGGCTGATAAGTGGCAAGTAACATTCGTGCCAGACAAGTGCCAGGCAATGACCATCTCCAACAAGAGAGAATCTAACCACCTCCCCTTGACATTCAACAGCATTACCATCGCCGAATCCCGCACCATCAACATCCTGGGGGTCACCATTGACCAGAAACTTAACTGGACCAGCCATATAAATACTGTGGCTACAAGAGCAGGTCAGAGGCTGGGTATTCTGCAGTGAGTGACTCACCTCCTGACTCCCCAAAGCCTTTCCACCATCTACAAGGCACAAGTCAGGAGTGTAATGGAATACTCGCCACTTGACTGGATGAGTGCAGCTCCAACAACACTCAAGAAGCTCAACACCATCCAGGACAAAGAAGTCCACTTGATTGACACCCCATTCACCCTAAACATTCACTCCCTTCACCACCGGCGCACCGTGGCTGTAGTGTGTACCATCCACAGGATGCACTGCAGCAACTCGCCAAGGCTTCTTTGACAACACCTCCCAAACCCGCGACCTGTACCACCTAGAAGGACAAGGGCAGCAGGCACATGAGAACAACACCACCTGCACGTTCCCCTCCAAGTCACACACCATCTCGACTTGGAAATATATCACCGTTCCTTCATCATCACTGGGTCAAAATCCTGGAACTCCCTACCTAACAGCACTGTGGGAGAACCTTCACCACATGGACTGCATTTGTTCAAGAAGGTGGCTCACCACCACCTTCTCGAGGGCAATTAGGGATGGGCAATAAATTCTGGCCACATCCCATGAGCGAATAAAACAAAAAAATTCCGGCAGGGTGTAAAACGGGCGGCTGATTAACTATCATCCATTTTTCACCCAGTGATAAAAGTTAAAATTACCCCCAGTGTGGGAAAATTCACACCAATAAATATACTGCAGGAACCCTGGAGGGGATGAGACTAGGCATGGTGTGTTTCTACTGGGACAGCAAATTTAATATACTTTTTTAAAGAAGGTACAAAATATTTTTACATAGATATTGGGAGAATACTTTTAACAGAAAGTAACGCTCCTAAACAATCCATCTTCTTCAATGGGCTGGATTTTGCTATAAAAATAATAGTGAGGGTTAATAGCGCTCACTCTTATTTATGTGAAAATCAGAAAGCAACTTCTGGCGAGTGCACATGCACAGTTAAATGCGGAAATCCGGAAGTTGCTGTCTGAGATACCCTACATTCAAATATATTGAATGATGTAAAGTTCCTGTACTTACCTCATAGATACGGACCAAACGCGCCAAAAAAAGTTAGGGCTTGTCCATTCCAGTGTAAGCATCCTTTTAATGGCATGGTAAGTCTTAATTACTGCCACGCAATCTCTCTGGCACTGGAAATTACTTTAATAAGTATGTTCAGTTTTTAATTATTGTTCGACATTTCAAAAAAATTTAAATAATTTTTAAAAACCTTTTCCTACTGCTTTTTATCAGTGTCTCTCAATCCAATATTTTTTCCCTCTCTTTATTTCATTTTCTGTACTCGATTTGACATTGAATTCACTATTCTAACACTTCCTGGTTCAGATTCTGCGCTGCTCATTAATGATGCTTCAATCTGATTGTTTAAGGAGATACACAGTTGCTGGGTCCAAGATGTCCTGTAGAGAGCACCATGCTGAATGGATCTCTCATTTGCAGGAACTTGCCGTGCAAAAGCTCATGGAAAGTCTATGGGTAAGTGCAAGTCTAACGAATGGCTCGTGTCGTTCGTTCGTCGCAAACAGCAAAATCCAGCCAATTGTAAGTTAATGCGCATTGACAAAAGAAACATGAAACATGTGTGCAAAAATCGTAAGTGTCCATTAACAAATTATTGGCCATTCACTGAAAGTATCCAGTCAATATGAATCTACAAAGCTAATTAGATACTGGAATGTATTGCCAGGCTATTTAATTAGAATTTCAAACAGATTATCTTAACCCAGTACAACTCATTGGAAAACTACATTTGGAATTTTGTGTGCAATTTTTGGCACCCTTCATTCAAAAGGATATAGCTGAAGAGACATACGGATTATTCTGGAACTTAAACTGTAGACATGAAAAAGGTTAAATGAAATAGACAATTGGAAGTTGGAACTTGCAGACCTATGAGGTCGATTCTAGTGTCCAATATGCTCCATTTACACCTGTTTCCCATGAAATGAGAGCGAATGGTGTCCCTCTGGATTACTTCGTAACCTTGGCCCTGCACCAATTTCTAGTTGTACCCAGTATGGGCACTGGGGTTTTTTTGGGAATGCAAAAGAGGAAGGGAAAGGGCACCATTCTATTTTCTGGCTGACTGGCATGCTGGATGCCAAGTCCTCAGCATGCCCAAAGAATTCTAGTGAGAAGGGGCCCAAGGGTGGACCTTCTGGCAAGTTGGTCATTAAAAAGTTCACAGATTTCAAAGGTAAGTGTGTTTAGGTCTTTTCTGTTCTCTTAATATTATTTTTTTTCCTTTTTTTCTGCTGATAGTTAGATTTTCATGAGTCTTTGTGCCAATTTTTGCTCCAAGTTCGCTTTACTAACATGAGTTACCTATGTACTTTACTCCTACTTGCACCAGGGGGTCAGGTACAGTGCTGAACTAAATAGCCAGTTCATTATATCCATCATTGCACAATGCCTTATCTGGTACAAATGCCATTATGTTTATTTTTAGCCTAAATTCTCTAAAAATATTATATAATGCAGCTGGAGATGTTTAATTTACAGCTAAAGAGCACAAATTAGTCAGGATAATGCATTGCACAAAGGAGCAGCAATAAGGGCAAATTCCCCAACTAAGTGATCACGGTGGGGAGTGCTGATCATCTGAGTGGTGGTTACAAAATTGCACAATCCTTCCCTGTGATTTTCTGTTAATTAAAATTAATGGGCAGAAAATCACAGGCTGTGGGTCCACAATTTCCCAACCTGTGCTTTCTGGAAGTGCTGTTCCTTACTTGGAGTCCCAAATCATGGAATTAGCTCTAAACTGTCTTCTTGGTAGAGAGAACTGAAGGTTGGATTTCTCCATAGCACGTGCACAGTAAAATCCATCCATTCCCCACGCGATCGCTGGTAAACTGGAGCTACTTAACGTGGCTTCCGGGAAACCTGCACAGCGGGCAGACTGCGCACCCGCATCACAGGCTGTCAGCTGGAGGAGCCCTATTTAAAGGGGCAGTCCTCCAATGCTGCTCCTGGAGCAAACACCCAAAATTATAGAATGGAGCAGCTCAGGGGAAAGGCTGCTCCCTCACTGCAGGTGCTACTGGATGGGGTGAGGAGCAGGAGGGATATATTCTACCCGGCAGACAGGAGGAAGTGGCCTGCTCTGCCACCAAGAAGGCCTGGCTCGAGGTGGCAGAGGAGGTCACCAGCTGCAACAACGTCTCCTGCACCTGGATACAGTGCAGGAAGCGCTTCAGTGACCTAACTAGGTCAGCCAAAGTGAGTACACTTACTCATTCTCCTACTCTCCGTCTTCCACATCACCCCACAACTCATTCTGCACTGCCAACACTACTCTATCACATCACTCCTCACACTCAATCAAACCTTATCCTCAACTTACCTGCACTTACTCACCTCCCCAGTACTCACCCCACCACTACCACTCAACCCAATCCTCACACAATGTCATGGCTCTGTCTCATACCTCTGATGCATCTCTTTCATGGTCAGCCTCACCCAAACCAATGTATTCATCGGTTGACCACGTCACCATCACTCACTCACGCCTCTCTACTTTCTCCCCTAATAGGAGAAGAGAGCCCAGAACGCACGGAAGAGGGCGAGGACCGGAAGGGGCCCGCAACATCTAGTCGTCCTCATAGACGCGGAGCAGAAGGCTTTGGAACTGAGCCACACCTCCGAGTGCCTGTCCGTCGGGGACGCCGAGACTGGCACCCGAGAAATGGCCGGTGACAGAACTTTAAAATTCAGCACACACAATAGCAATTGATGTTAACATGCCTTGCCATCTTCAGCATCATGCTTAATATTGCCTTCTGTTCTCTTACAGGACCTTCAGCGACCGCCGTGACAGCTGAGGGCGATTCCTCAGAGGACCTGCCGGCCTCTGAGGGGGCACTGTCACATCTGAGTGAGCCATCTACCAGCACAGATACGCACACCTCAGCAGGTCCCCATCCTCATTTATTTGGGGTCGCACATGGTGAGTCACCACACTCATGAGCACGAGCATACACTGGTGGCAGGGGCAGCTGTGGAGAGTCCGCATCGGTGGGAGCATTCTTCTCCAGGCTCTGTTCAGCTGGACACAGATGCTGAACCCTGGGGGCCATCCATGAAAAGGAGAATGATCGAGGGGCAGCAGCACATTTGCAAGGTGCTGGAACAGGTGCCACGCGCACTCTCCACAATCGCGCAGAGGATGGAGGAGTCCAACTCGTGCACAAGTGGAATGGTGGCACAGGTAAGGGAGGGCATCACTGAGATACTGTCACAGGGACGTGACGGCATCTCTGAGATAGTGTCTGCGATGGAGGGAAGGCTAGCCTCCATGGAGCTTCAAGCACGGCTCACCAATGAGTCCATTGAGGCCCTGACAACGACCCTTCAGACTCAGAGTGAACAACATTCTGCTGCCTTAAACAGGCTGATAGATACTCTGGCACTGGCCTTACAAGGCTTCACACATATCTTCCAAACTGTCGTCCAGCAGAGTGGTAGGAGTGGTGTGGGCCTGGCCCAGGGGAGGGAAGATGGCAAAAGGGGACATGGAAGTGGAGACGCCACTCAAAGCGCCCCCACATCTCACCCGTTGCCCCCCTCTCAACCAGTACCCGCAATGCTGCCTCCTCTCCAGGTGGCTGAGTCTACCCCTACACTGGTGCATGTGGAGCAGTCTTTGGAGGGGCCCTTACGGGCACCAAAACCCAGAAGGCGTAGGTCCAAAGCATCTAATTGGTCAGGGCATGAACAAGAGCAACCTGCCACTACCTCTGCTGCAGCCACAGGGGATGCACCACGTAGGAGTAGTTGTAAGCGAAAGGGGATGCACAAGGATGTTTGAAGGTTTGTCATGTTTTGTATTTACATTTGATTTTTGTTAATGGCACATTAAATATTATTATTTTCACCACTACTGCCACGTCTTGGGCATTCTTGACTGGCTTGTGTAATAAGGCCCTTTCATGAGGTTCACCATGAACACCCACACTTGATGCCACCCATTGGGTCACTCTACAGTGGGGGTGGGTGTGTAGTTGCAGGACTATTTTGTGCAGGGGGCAGGGGGTGCTGGTGTGGCTGCTGCTCTGTCCAGGTGGTGAGGACTGGACTCTTCACACTGTCTGATGTTAGGAGAACTGTTCACATATCAGTGACTCCCTGGTCTCACGAGCAGCCAGGTGAGCCGCTGTTCTGCCCATGGGTTGCTCCTCCTCCTCTGCCTCCTCCTCCTCAATGTGAGTGGCAGATGTGGATGGGGCCTACTCCAGCGGCACCCCTCTCTGTTGTGCATGTTATGTAGGGCACAACAGACGACTATAATGCATCCCACTCTGTCTGATGCGTATTGAAGCCCCAGAACGATCAAGGCACCTGAAGCGTATCTTGAGCAGCCCTATAGCATGCTCAATTTTAGACTGAGTAGCGATGTGGCTGTCATTATATCGATGCTGTTGCTCAGTGGTGGGGTTCCTCAGAGGTGTCAGAGCCACATGTGCAGGGGGTTTCCCTTGTCCCCAAGGAGCCAGACCTCACAGGTGTTGGGTGCGTGGAAGAGGGGCGGGATGTTGGACTCCTGGACGATGAGGGAATCGTGGCAGCTGCCAGGGTATCTGGCGCACACGTGAAGGAATCTCTTGCGGTGGTCACAGATGAGCTGAGTGTTGATGGTGTGATAGCCCTTCCTGTTGATGAACAGTGTGGAGGTGCTCGTATTGCTATGTGTGTGCAATCGATTACACCCTGCACCCATGGGAGTCCAGCCACAGCGTGGAATCCCACTGCCCTCTCCGTCTGGCTGAGGTCATCCATGGGGAAGTTGACATAGTGCGATGCCCCGTGCAACAAGCCGTCGGTGACCTGCCTTATGCACTTGTTTGCAGATGATTGAGAGACCCCAGCGATGTCCCTGGTGGCACCCTGGAATGATCCGGAGGCAAAGAAGTTGAGGGCAGTGGTGACTTTAACAGCGACAGGTACGGAGATGCTGCTCGGGCCAGCCGGGAGCAGCTCGGCATTAAGGAGGCTGTAGATGTCCTTGACTACCTGGCGACTGAGTCTGTGCCTCCGTCTGCACTACTCCTCAGAGAGGTCCAGGAAGCTGAGCCTCGGTCTGTAGACCCTGTTGCGAGGGTAGTGCCTCCTGTGACGTCGCTCTTTCTGTTCTTTCCCTCCCTGCTGTTGTGCAGGTGCCTGTGGCGCAGCACTGTGATGTGGAGCTCCACGTGGTGGAGGTGGATGGCGAACCTGACGAGGCTGGTGATGTTGCTTGTCCTCAGATGAATTGATGAATGCAGCTATGGCACCCCCCCATCCTGATGGTGTGAGTTTGAGAGGGTCTGCAAAGTATGTAAATGTGTTTGCACAGCAGGGTTTTGGACATAAATTAAGAATTTTGAGTGGAAAGACAAAGATCTTGCAGCCAAAACTTTGTCTGAAGTGACAGAGTGCCCTGATGCAATAAATGAGGTTTTCCCTCCACCTGTCAAAAAATCCTTTGCATCTCCCACTGGCTGCTGGCTGAAACACGTCTACTACAACAATGAGCGTTTCCCACAGCACGGGAAACAAGCTGAGGATCCTTCAAAATTGCATCCCTGCCAAAATCTCCACTCAATGAGGTCTCTCAAGTACCTCAACTACTTACCTAACCATGTAAAGCAGCATCCCGCCGGCTTTAATTGCCGGTGGGAGTCCCGCATTCGGGAGCTGTGTGCGCACCCTAATATGTCACTGGGGAACCCGGAAGTCAGCGGGTTGGAGCCGGGCTCCGAATCCGCTCTGGGATTCCACCGTTTTACAAGCCCCCCCCCGACTCTGCCATCTGAAAATCGGCCCCTATGCGTCAATTGATAAAGCCAAGGATCCCATTTGCTTTTTTTAACAGCCTTCTCAACTTGTCCTGTGACCTTCAAAGAATTGTGTACATACACCCCAGGTCTCTCTGCTCCTGCACCCCCTTTAAAATTTTTCCTAGCAAAATGTATCACTTCACACTTCTCTGCATTAAATTTCATCTGCCATGTGTCTGTCCATTACTCCAGTCTGTCTATTTTCTTCTGAAGTCTGTTACTATCCACCACATTGTTTACTACATTTCTGAGTTTCGTGTCATCTGCAAACTTTGAAATTATGCCCTGTATACCCAAGTCCAGGTCATTAATATATATCAAAAAAAACAGTGGTCTTAATACCGACCCCTGGGGAACACCATTATATACTTCTCTCCAGTCTGTAAAACAACTCTTCACCACTACTCTACGTTCTGTCCCTGAGTCAATTTTGTATCCATTCTGCCACTGTCCTTTTAATGCCATGGGCTTTAATTTTGCTAACAAGTCTATTATGTGGTACTTTATCAAATGCCTTTTGAAAGTCCATATACATGACATCAACCGCACTACCTTCATCAACCCTTTCAATTACTTCATCGAAGAACTTAATCGAGTTAGTCAAACATGATTTTCCTTTAACAAATCCGTACTGGCTTTCATTTATTAGCCCCTACATTTCCAAGTGCCAGTGAATTTTGTCCCAGATTATTGGGCCAGAAATTGCTCCCGAAATAACGGAGGAGCTCAATGGCACTCTCGGTTTTTAGTGGTGAATTGAAGGAGCAAGTTCCCGCGTTTGCACATGCGCAGTGAAACACGGAAATCCGGAACTTGCTCCTAATGGTTCACTAGCGATATGATAGCTTTGAATTAAGGGGTCATCGCATGCTGCATTCAGAGAAATCATTGAAAAAGCACCAACTTGCTTATCTGCCCAGCTGGAAAGTATCTAATTACGCCACTAAACAGGTACTCTTAAACTACCAGGTCTAAACTAAGTTTTAAAAGCAAGTTTTAAAACTAAGTTTTAATGACTGCCAAACAACTAAAAATTAACTTTTAAAAATGTGGAGTCTTATATTAGTCTTTAATTTAATAGTTTTTGGTCATTATAAACAATTTAAAAATTAAAAATTATTTTTTTATTATTTTTCCCTTCTGTTTCTTTAATTTAATTCAATTATGTATTTGGCTTTTTATTAAAAAAATTAAAATGTTTATTTCCAATGACATACAGAACACTAACTTTAAATGAATGAAGTCTGCTTGCCTGCTTGAGCAACGCAGCCTGGATCTGTGGGCGTGACTTCTGTTGGTGACAGATTTTGTGGGCGTGTCTTCTCCTCACAGACTTTTCCAGCCGCGCAGCAACACACGCTTCTCAGAGGCTGGGTTGATAGCGCACATTTTGTTTCAAGTTCAAATTCAAGCAATTGGATGCCACAGAGCCCGCAGTAAGTATTTTTGTTAATTAAATTTGCAGGAGCTGCGGTGAGCATTGCCTCGCCGTTCTGCACGATTACTGGCCCATTGTCTCTAAAAGTTCCCCCACCACCGACATTAGACTGACTGGCCTGTAACTGCCAGGTTTATCCCTCTCCCCATTTTTGGAAGATTGTGGCCAAAGTTTCTGCAATTTCCACCCTTACTTCCCTCAGTAGCCTAGGATGCATCTCATCTGGACTGGGTGATTTTTCTACTTTGAGTACTGCCAATCTGTCCGGTACCTCCTCTTTATCTATTTTTTATCCTACCCAATATCGCTACTACCTCCTCCTTTACTGCTACCTTGGCAGCATCTCTTCTCTTATGAAGATCAATTTGAAGTATTCATTGAGTACCTCAGCCATACCCTCTGCCTCCACAAGATGATCTTCATTTTTCTTCCTAATCGGCCCCATCCTTCCTTTGACTAACCTTTCACTACTTATAAATTTATAAAAGACTTTTGGGTGCCCCTTTATGTTAGCCGCTAATCTATTCTCATATTCTCTCTTTGCTCTTCTTATTCCCTTTTCTTAGATCTCCTTTGTACCTTCTGAATTCAGCTTGGTTCTATACTGTATTATGAACCTTACATTTGTTATAAGTTTCCTTTTTCTGTTTAATTTTAATCTCTATATCTTTAGTCATCCACGGAGCTCTAGTTTTGGGTGCCCTTCCTTCCACTCTGGAACCATCCACTCCTTGAAGGCCTCTCATTGTTCAATTACTGTTTTGCCTACCAATTTTTGATTCCAATCCGCCTAGCAAAATCCCTTTTTATCTCATTGAAATTAGTCCTTCTCCAGTTAAGTTTTTTTATGCTTAATTGTTCCTTGGCCTTTTCCATAACTATTCCAAACCTGATGATATTATGATCACTGGTCCCCAAAATGCTCCCCCACTGAAATATGCTCCACTTGCCCCACTTCATTCCCCAGAACTAGATCCAGCACTGTTTCCTTCCTTGTTGGGCTGGAAACACACTGATCAAGAAAGTTCTCTTGTATACATTTCAGGAATTCCTCCCCCTCTTTGCCCTTTGCACTTTTACTATCCCAGTCTATATTGTGATAATTGAAGTTCCTCATTATCACTACTCTATCGTTCTTGCATCTTTCTGTAATTCGCCTGCAAATTTGCTCCTCTATCTCCTTCCCACTATAGTATACACCCAGTAATGTAATAGCTCCTCTATTATTCCTTAATTCTAACCAAATAAATTCTGTCTTTGACCCGTCAGCTAAATAATCCCTTTCTAGTGCTATAATAGTTTCTTTCCTTCCCTATCGTTCCTGAATATATTGTAGTCAAGAATATTAAATACTCAATCCTTTCCTTCTTTGAGCCAACTCTCTGTTATTGCCACTATATCATAGTCCCATGTGGCGACTTGTGCCTGCAGATCACTAACCTTATTTACCACGCTATGTGCATTTATGTACATGCACTCTAAACTCATCTTAGATTGCCTCGCATTTGATCCCTCCACTTCAGAACTCTTCCTTACTCTCATGTTATTTGTCTCTCCCAGTCTTCTGTGCACCTTGTTTCTCCTCTCTGATCTTTCATCCTTGTGCCCATCCCCCTGCCAAATGAATTTAAACCCTTCCCCACAGCACTAGTTAACCTCCCCACGAGGACATCGGTCCCAGCTCTGTTGAGGTGCAACCCGTCCATCTTGAATAGCTCCCTCCTGCCCCAGAACTGGTCCCAATGACCCAGGAATCTGAAGTCCTCCCTCTTGCACCATTTCTATAGCCACACATTAACCTGTCTTATGCTACTATTCCCATACTAACTGGTGCGTGGCACTGGGATTAATCCAGAGGTTACTAGCAAGGCTTTTGACAAGGTCGGAGATGGCAGATTGGTCAAAAAAGTAAAGGCCCATGGGATCCAAGGAATGTGGCAAATTGAATCCAAAATTGGCTCAGGGGCCGGAAGCAAAGGATAATGGTCGATGGGTGTTTTTGCGACTGGAAGGCTGTTTCCAGTGGGGTGCTCCAGGGCTCGGTACTAGGTCCTTTACTTTTTGTGGTATACATTAACGATTTGGACTTAAATGTAGGGGGCATGATTAAGAAATTTGCGGATGACACAAAGATAGGCCGTGCGGTTGATAGTGAGGAGGAAAGCTGTAGACTGCAGGAAGATATCAATGGACTGGTCAGATGGGCAAAAAAGTGGCAAATGGAGTTAAATCTGGAGAAGTGTAAGGCAATGCATTTGGGGAGAGCAAATAAGGCCAGTGAATACACAATAAATGGGAGGATACTGAAAGGTGTAGAGGAATTGAGGGACCTTGGAGTGCATGTCCACAGATACCTGAATTCGCAGGACATGTAGATAAGGTGGTTAAGGCAGCCCAGTGCAATGCTTTCCTTTATTAGCCGAGGCATAGAATATAAAAGCAGGGATGTTATGCTGGAACTGTATAAAACACTAGTTAGGCCACAGCTTGTGTACTGCGCACAGTTCTGGTCTCTACATTACAGGAAGGATGTAATTGCATTAGAGAGGGTGCAGAGGAGATTTACGAGGATGTTGTCAGGACTTGAGAATTTTAGCTATGATGACAGATTGGATAGTCTGGGGTTGTTTTCCTTGGAGCCCAGAAGAGGCTGAGGGGTGATTTGATTGAGGTGTACAAAATTATGAGGGGCCTAAATAGAGTGGATAGGAAGGACCTATTTCCCTTAGCGGAAGGGTCAATAACTAAGGGGCATAGATTTAAAGTGATTGGTAGAAGGATTAGAGTGGAAATGAGGAAAGATTTTTTCACCCAGAGGGTGGTGGGGGTCTGGAACTCACTGCCTGAGAGGGTGGTAGAGGGAGAAACCCTCAACTCATTTAAAAAATACCTGGATGTGCACCTGAAGAGCCGTGACCTGCAGGGCTACGGAGCAAATGCGGGAAAGTGGGATTAGGCTGGGTGGCTCATTTCTCAGCTGGCGTGGACACGATGAGCCGAATGGCCTCCTTCTGTGCCGTAAATTTTCTATGATTCTACTACCGTTGAGGTCCTGCTTTTTAACATCCTCCCTAGCTCCAGGACCTCAACCCTTTTCTTTTCTATGTCATTGGTTCCCTCGTGGACCATGACTTCTGGCTGTTCCTCTTCTCCCCTCAAAATGTTCTACACCTGCTCAGTGATGTCCTTTACCCTGGAACCAGGAAGGCAACACACCATGTGGGACTCACGTTGGCGGTTGCAGAAATGCCTGTCTGTCCCCTTGACTATTGAATCCCCTTTAACCACTGCATTCCTACACTTCGCTGCGCATCCCCCTCCCCCCCACCCACCCCTGTGCAGTCCTTTGCCCCACGGTGTCATGCTCCGGGCTGCATTCCTTCGCGATGTCGTCACCCTCGCCTTTATTCAGTACTGAAAACCGGTTAGTGAGCAACACACTCCCGGAGGATTCCTGCACTAGCTGCCTCTTCCTACCTTGTTGGATGGCCACCCACTTACTACATTGAGCTCTCTATGGCTGTGGGGTGACCACTTCCTGGAACTTAGGATCCAGTAAATTCTCAGCCTTCTCTATGCCCTGCAGTGATTCCAGCCGTTCCTCAAGTTCAGAAACTTTGAGCTCGAGCAACTGGAAGCACTTCCTGCACACGTGGTCACCCAGGATACCAGCTGGCACAGAAATTGTAGGCAACAGATTTCAGCTGTCCCTCCATTCTATTTAGAGTCTACTTGTATTATAGATAAATGTCTCTTATGTTTTTTCTTAGTACCCCTTTAACTCCTATTTATTATTTCTTTATTTATTTACCCCTTTTTAAGACGGTTTTCATCAATTGAGAAATAACTAACTGAAATATTATATAGAGTGTGTACTAAATTGACTTACATTAGCTTTCACAAGGTCCTCTGCTATGGGGAGCAGGAGACACATAGATGGGCAGGGGCTGCAAGCAGGGCAAAGGGAAGGAGCAAGAAGTGGATTTTTTAAAATGTATTAGGGCGTCCCCTATAGCACCTGTTCCACACGAGCACTGTGTGACTGGAGTGCTGCTCAGTGCTCCAGTTGCATTTTGGGGAGACCCTCCAATTAAATTTTTTCTCAGGGGCCTTAATGAGCCTTGTGCCTTGTGATTCCCAGCGCCTTTCATGCTCACTGGCCGCATTGCTCACTAGGCACCTCAGGGCAGATTGCAGGCAGGCAGGTTTGGAACCTAATTTAAATAAGTATTCTATTTAAACGAGGTTCATGCATATCTATACCCTGGCCTTATTGTGCCCCCATAATCGCACCTTAGAAAACTGGGTGCACAACAAATTGGGTGCATACGTCACATTTGATTTTACACCTTGTGCCCACACCAACCATGCCACCAGCAGAGTCTCACAAAATTAGTTCTGTCTTCTCCCATTAATTCCAACCAGTAGTAGGTAGTCTGCTGACATCATCACCTTACATCAATGGCTACTATCAGTATTGAAACCTAGAGGTCAAGTGATTAAATTAATCAATGCGGCCAAATACATGTGATAATATGAGTCTGGGTTAAAAGTAGAATTTGTACAAAACTTAAACATTTACCTAAAATTGGGGTAGTTTGAGCCATGCAAAGGGTAGTACAAAAAAGTCTGAATTCTGTTGTAAATGACCCATCCATTTTTCCCTGTATTTTTAGCATATTAATATTAAGGTTTATCATTTTGGGTGCAAGTATCTGCATTGATAGCAACAAGACTCAAAAGTCAAGCTTAAGTCAATTCAGGATAATTGGCACAATTTCCCTCTACTGCAAACATTAATATTAATGTCACTGTTCTAAAAATAGAATAGTCAAGCTATGTGTGTAATAGCGGATAGAAAGACAACTTCTCTCAAGTGGCAGAGCAAACCAATGGCTTCACTGCTGTCTGGCAGTCTAACTAGTGTAAACAAATTCTGAGAAGAATATTATACTAATAAAACAGCAGTCAGTTGCTGTGACATGACAAGGAAGAAATAGTAAAATAAATATTCCAGGACTTAGAAAACACAGTGGGGATGAAATTTCTCTTAACAAAAAACTTGAGAATGTCTCTCTGTAATTAATGGTCCACGAGAAAAGTTGCATTCTCGGAAATCACATGTTTCAAAGCATCGGATTTCTGCAATTTCACAGCAGTTATTAATGACTAAAAGGACACTCTTCTAATTATTTTTAAAAAGAGAAATTTTGAGCTCCGTGAGGACTGAAAAATGTGTTAGGATGTTAGAAATTAATCAATTATGAATTATGAAAGATGCAGCAAAACTGTCTTGAACCTCCTCCCTTTTATAGTTTCTGTTCTCTCCCATTTCCTGAGGCTCAAAGATCCAAAATTCATCCACATACTTATTCTGTCCGAATGTGCCTCCCCCTCTCTCATTCACAAAAAAAACTCCAGCTTTCCTCTGCTCCAAAGTGTGTTGTTGTCTTTTGCTGTGTTACTGTGATGTAATACATGACTGAATTTGCTGCATCTATTGCAATTGGTTATCAAACAGTTACATACATACAGCAATACTTTAAGCCAGTAGAAAATATTACTTTGCAACAAACCCTCTCTTCCCATCAAATCAGAAGACCACAGAATTCTTTTCCATTAATTTGATAATATCCTCACCTACTAAAGTGAGTGTTACAATCTTGTAAAACCTGAAGCCATAAGATCATTAATGATTAAAAATTGAGAGAAGGAACTCAAGGTACGGGGGTGGATTTTCCTCTCGACTGCAATGGTGGCGCAACTTCAGTGGAGCAGGACTTCCACTAGCCCATAGTTCTGCCCCGTGCCCCAGTCATTTAAATTAATTTGTGCAGCTAACACTGTTTCCAGCAAGGCACGTCGCCTGAGGGGGGGAAAAATTTGCTGCAGTGTGGCATGGCCAGTGGTGATGGCTGAAGTGCAATAAATGAACCGGCCCAAAATTCCCATGGGTTTACTCCACCAGTTCAAGAGTGGTGGAACAGAACCCACAACTGCCCAAATCAAAGGCTGCTCACGCTATCCCAAATTATGGGGATGGGGGTCATTAGCACGGTTGTGGCATGTTCACCATGCCTATATAGTTGCCCATCCCGACCCAGCTGCTGGAAGGTGGAGGGGTACCAAGCTGTTCCATTCAGAGGATCTCATAGCTCTTCCCAGATTGAAAACAGGAAAGGCCTAAAAAAAAGTCTTCAGCTCCAATGAGAGCCATTAACGTTTGAACTATGATCATCAAATCCCTCCGCAAGGTTTGGGACTTTTTGCACCACCTCAGTTAGTTTCACACCAGTTCTCACATGGGATTGCCCATTATCACCCTGGATTTTAGAATTAGTATTAGAATAAAAAGTAGTCCAGAAAGAGGAGGGATCAGATGGGGGAGAAATGCAAAGCAGACTAAGGCGGGGTTGGAGTGCATGTGTGTAAATGCACGGAGCATGACAAATAAGGTTTGTGAGCTGCAGGCACAAGTTGCCCCATGAGGTTATGATATAGGAGCAATATTGGAGACCTGGCTCAAACAAGGGCAGGAATGGGAACTTAACGTTCCTGGCTACAATGTATTCAGGAGGAAAAGGGAAGGTAAAAAAGGAGGGAGGTGGCAGTATTGATCAAAGATACTGTTACAGCCCTGGAAAGGGATGATGTTCTTAATGGTTCAAAGACAGAATCTATTTGGTTAGCGTTATGGAACAGAAGAGGAGCTGTTATGCTGCTGGGTGTGTACTATAGACCACCAAATAGTGGGAAGAAGGTGCAAGCAAATTTCAGAAAGATTTAAAAACAATAGAGTAGTGATAATGGGGGATTTCAATTATCCTAATATAGACTGAGGGAGATAAAGTTTAAAGGGCGAGGAGGAGGAATTTCTAAAATGTGTACAAGAGAACTTTCTTGATCAGTATGTTTCCAGCCCAACAAGGGAGGAAGCAGTACTGGATCTAGTTCTGGGGATTGATGTGGGGCACGTGGAGCATGTTTCAGTGACAGTGTTTTTGGGAAACAGTAATCAAAATATCATTAGGTTTAGAGTACTTATGGAAAGGGGCAAGGTACAATCAAAGGTGAAATTACTCAACTGGAAGAAGGCTAATTTCAGTGAGTTGAAAAGGGATCTGGCCCCGGTGGATTGGAAACAAAGATTGGCAAGTAAGACTGTAAATGAGCAATGGGAGGCCTTCAAGAAGGAGATAGTTTGGGTACAGACTAAACACATTCCAATGAGGGGGAAAAGGAAGGGCATCAAAAGCTAGAGCTCCCTGGATAACTAAAGATATTGAAATTAAAATGAAACAAATAAAGGAAACTCATGATAAATGTCAGGCTCATAATATAGAGGAGAACCAAGCTGAATATAGAAAGAACAAAGGAGAACTGAAAAAATGAGTAAGAGGGGAAAGAGTGTGCAGAGAATAAATTAGCGGGTAACATAAAAGGGCACACAAAAGCCTTTTATAAACATATAAAGAGTGAAAGGGTAGTCAAAGGAAGGGTGGGGCCAATTAGGGACCAAGAAGGAAATCTTCTTGTGAAGGCAGAGGGTATGGCTGAGGTGCCAAATGTGTACTTTCCATCCGACTTCACGAAAGAAGAGGATTCTGCCAATGACACAGAAAAGGAGGAGGGGCTAGTGAAATTGGATAGGATAAAAATAGATAAAGAGGAGGTATTTAAAACGTGGCAGCGCTCAAAGTGGAAAAGTCAGTCAGTCCAGATGGGATGCATCCTAGGTTGCTGAAGGAAGTAAGAGTGGTAATAACGGAGGCTCTGGCCACAATCTTTCAATCCTCCTTGTTTATGGGTGTGCTGCCAGAGGACTGGAGGGTTGCAAATGTTACACCCCTGATGAAAAATGGGGAGAGGGATAAACCTGGTAACTATAGGCCAGTCAGCCTAACATCGATGGTGGGAAAATGTTTAGACACTATAATCCGGGTCAAAATTAATTGGCGCATGGAAAAACATGGATTAATAAATAACAATCAGCACAGATTTGCTGAAAGCAAATTGTGACTGAAAAACTTGATTGAGTTCTTTGATGAAGAAACGGAGAGGGTTGATAAAGGTAGTGCAGTAAATGTTGTGTATATGGACTTTCAAAAGGCATTTGATAAAGTGCCGCATAATAGACTTGTTAGCAAATCTGAAGCCCATGGGATTAAAGGGGCCGGGGCAGCATGGATACGAAATTGGCTAAGAGACAGAAAGCAGAGAGTAGTGGTGAACAGTTGTTTTTCAGACTGGAGGGAAATATACAGTGGTGTCTTCCAGGTGTCGGTATTAGGACCACTGCACTTTTTGATATATATTAATGACCTGGACTTGGGTACAACGGACATAATTTCAAAGTTTCCAGATGAAACAGAACTTGGTAATGTATTAAACAGTGAGGAAGATATTAGCAGACTTCAGGAGAACATAGACAGACTGGTGAAATGGGAAGACACGAGGCTGATGAAATTTAATGCAGAGAAGTGTGAAGTGATGTATTTTGGAACTTTCTTGACCAGTATGTGTCTGGCCCAATGAAGGAGGAGGCATTGCTGGCCTTGGCTCCAGGGAATGAGGTGGGCCAAATGGAGGAAGTGTTAGTCGTGGAGCATTTAGGGAACAGCGATCATGGTATCATAAGGTTTAGAATAGCGATGGAAAAGGACAAGGACCACTCTCAAGTAAAAATACTCAATTGGAGGAGGGTCAATTTCAATGGGATGAGAACAGATCTGGTCCGGGTAAATTGGAATCAAAGATTGGCAGGCAAAACTGTAATTGAACAGTGGACAGCCTTTAAAGAGGAGATGGTTCAGGTACAGTCTAGGCACATTCCCAAGAGGCAGAAAGGTAGGGCAACTAAAGCCAGAACTCCCTGGATGACAAAAGAGATAGTAAGATGAAACGGAAAAAAGGGACGTATGAAAGAAGTCAGGTTGATAAAACAAGTGAGAACCAAGTGAAAAAGGAAATAAGAGGGGCAAAGAGATGGTATCAGAATAGACTGGCGGCCAACATAAAAGGGAATCCAATAGCCTTCTACAGTAAACAGGTAGTAAGAGGAGTGCTGGGGCCGATTACATAAGAACATAAGAAATAGGAGCAGGAGTAGGCCAATCGGCCCCTCGAGCCTGCTCCGCCATTCAATAAGATCATGGCTGATCTGATCCTAACCTCAAATCTAAATTCATGTCCAATTTCCTGCCTGCTCCCCGTAACCCCTAATTCCCTTTACTTCTAGGAAACTGTCGATTTCCGTTTTAAATTTATTTAATGATGTAGCTTCCACAGCTTCCTGGGGCAGCAAATTCCACAGACCTACTACCCTCTGAGTGAAGAAGTTTCTCCTCATCTCAGTTTTGAAAGAGCAGCCCCTTATTCTAAGATTATGCCCCCTAGTTCTAGTTTCACCCATCCTTGGGAACATCCTTACCGCATCCACCCGATCAAGCCCCTTCACAATCTTATATGTTTCAATAAGATCGCCTCTCATTCTTCTGAACTCCAATGAGTAGAGTTCCAATCTACTCAACCTCTCCTCATATGTCCGCCCCCTCATCCCCGGGATTAACCGAGTGAACCTTCTTTGTACTGCCTCGAGAGCAAGTATGTCTTTTCTTAAGTAAGGAGACCAAAACTGTATGCAGTATTCCAGGTGCGGTCTCACCAATACCTTGTATAATTGCAGCAATACCTGTTTTTATATTCTATCCCCCGAGCAATAAAAGCCAACATTCCGTTGGCCTTCTTGATCACCTGCTGCACCTGCATACTAACTTTTTGATCTTCTTGCACGAGGACCCCCAGATCCCTTTGTACTGCAGTACTTTCCAGTTTCTCACCTTTAAGATAATAACTTGCTCTCTGATTTTTCCTGCCAAAGTGCATAACCTCACATTTTCCAATATTGTATTGCATCTGCCAAATCTCCGCCCACTCACCCAGCCTATCTATATCCCCCTGTAGGTTTTTTATGTCCTCCTCACTCTCCACTTTCCCTCCCATCTTTGTATCGTCTGCAAACTTTGATATGTTACACTTGGTCCCCTGCTCCAAATCGTTAATATAGATTGTAAAGAGTTGGGGACCCAGCACCGACCCCTGCGGAACACCACTGGCTACTGGTTGCCAGTCCGAGAATGAACCATTTATCCCAACTCTCTGCTTCCTGTTAGATAACCAATCCTCCATCCATGCCAGAATATTACCCCCAATCCAGTGATTCTTTATCTTGAGCAATAATCTTTTATGTGGCACCTTGTCGAATGCCTTCTGGAAGTCTAAATACACTACGTCCACTGGTTCCCCTTTATCCACCCTGCACGTTATGTCCTCAAAGAACTCAAGCAAATTTGTCAGACATGACTTCCCCTTCGTAAAGCCATGCTGACTTTGTCCTATTCAATTATGTTTATCCAAATGTTCCGCTACTGTCTCCTTGATAATAGATTCCAAAATTTTACCCACCACAGATGTTAGGCTAACTGGTCTATAATTTCCAGCCTTCTGCCTACTACCCTTTTTAAATAAGGGTGTTACATTAGCAGTTTTCCAATCTGCCGGGACCTCTCCTGAGTCCAGAGAATTTTGGAAAATTATTACCAAAGCATCCACAATCCCTACTGCCACTTCCCTCAAGACCCTCGGATGTAAGCCATCAGGTCCAGGGGATTTATCTGCCTTGAGTCCCATTATTTTACTGAGTACCAATTCCTTAGTGATTTTAATCGTATTTAGCTCCTCCCCCCCTCGAGCCCCCTGTTTGTCCAGTGTTGGGATATTCTTAGTGTCCTCTACCGTAAAGACTGAAACAAAATATTTGTTCAGCATTTTTGCCATCTCCATGTTTCCCACCATTAATTTCCCGGTCTCATCCTCTAAGGGACCTACGTTTGCCTTAGCCACCCTTTTTCTTTTTATATAACTGTAGAAACTCTTGCTATCTGTTTTTATATTTTTTGCAAATTTATTTTCATAATCTATCTTCCCTTTCTTAATCAATCCTTTCGTTACTTTTTGCTGTCTTTTGAAGACTTCCCAATCTTCTATCCTCCCACTAAGTTTGGCTACCTTATATGTCCTTATATGGACCATAAAGGATATCTACTCATGGAGGCAGAGGGAATGGCCGAGGTACTAAATGAGTACTTTGTATCTGTCCTTACCAAGGAAGACGATGCTGCCAGAGTCTCAGTAAAGGAGAATATAGTTGAGATAACGGATGGGCTAAATATTGATAAAGAGGTACTTGACAGGCTAGCTGTACTTAAAGTAGATAAGTCACCCAGTCCGGATGGGATGCATCCTAGGTTGCTGAGGGAAGTAAGGGTGGAAATTGCGGCGGTACTGGCCATAATCTTCCAAATATCCGTAGATACGGGGGTGGAGCCAGAGGACTGGGAAATTGCACCCATATTCAAAAAAGGATGCAAAGATAAACCCAGCAACTATAGGCCAGTCAGTTTAACCTCAGTGGTGGATAATCCAGGACGGAATTAACAGTCACTTGGACTAGGGTGGATTGATTAGGGAAAGCCAGAACGGATTTGTTAAAGGCATATCATGTTTAACTGACCTGATAGAGTTTTTTGATGAGGTATCAGAGAGGGTAGGTGAGGGCAATGCAATTGATGTGGTGTATATGGACTTTCAAAAGCGTTTGATAAAGTACCGCACGGTAGGCATATCATCAAGATTGCGGCCAATGGAATAAAAGGGGCAATAGCAACATGGATACAGAATTGGCTAAGTGACAGGAAACAGAAAGTAGTGGTGAACGGTTCTTTTTCGGACTGGAGGGAGGTGTACAGTGGCGTTCCCCAGGGGTCAGTGCTGGAACCATAGCTTTTCTTGATATATATTAATGAATTCGGCTTGGGTGTACAGGGCACAATTTCAAAATTTGCAGATGACGCAAAACTTGGAAGGGTAGTAAACAGTGAGGAGGATAGTGATAGACTTGAAGAGGACATAGATAGGCTGGTGGCATGGGCGGACATGTGGCAGATGAAATTTAACGCAGAAAAATGCAAAGTGATACATTTTGGTAGAAAGAATGAGGAGAGGCAATATAAACGAGAGAGCACAACTCTAAAAGGGGTACAGGAACAGAGAGATCTGGGGGTATATGTGCACAAATCATTGAAGGTGGCAGGGCAGGTTGAGAAAGTGGTTAAAAAAGCATACGGGATCCTGGGCTTTATAAATAGAGGCATAGAGTGCAAAAGTATGGAAGTCATGATGAACCTTTATAAAACACTGGTTCGGCCATAGCTGGAGTATTGTGTCCAGTTCTGGGCACCGCACTTTAGGAAAGATGTGAAGGCCTTAGAGAGAGTGCAGAAGAGATTTACTAGAATGATTCCAAGGATGAGGGACTTTAGTTACTTGGATAGACTGGAGAAGCTGGGGTTGTTCTCCTAGGAACAGAGAAGGTTGCGAGAAGATTTGATAGAGGTGTTCAAAATCATGAAGGGTCTAGACAGAGTAGATAGAGAGAAACTATTCCCACTGGCAGAAGGGTCAAGAACCAGAGGACAAAGATTTAAGGTGACATGAGGAAAAACTTTTTTATACAGTGAGTGGTTAAAATCTTGAATGCACTGCCGAGGGGGTGGTGGAGGCAGATTCAATCATGGCCTTCAAAAGGGAACTGGATAAGTACTTGAAAGGTAAAAATTTGCAGGGCTACGGGGATAAGGCAGGGAGTGGGACTAGCTGGATTGCTCTTGCATAGAGCCGACGTGGATTCGACGAGCCAGATGGCCTCCTTCCGTGCTGTAACCTTTCTATGATTCTATGGAAGGAAGAATGAGAAGAGGCAATATCAACTAACTGGAACAATTTTATAGGCGGAGCAGGAACAGAGAGACCTGAGGGTGTATGTACACACATCTTTGAAAGTGGCAGGACAAGTTGATCAGGCTGTTAAAAAAAGCATACAGGATCCTGGAATAAAAACAGGAAATGCTGGAAACACTCAGCAAGTCAGGCAGCATCTGCAGAGAAAAAAAGTTAAAGTTTCAGGTCGATGATCCTTCGTCAGAACCGGAAAAAGTTGAAGATTAAACCATTTTTAAGCAAGTACAGAGCCAGGGAAAGCGGGGGGGGGGGGGGGGCGTGGGGGGAGGAAAGAACAAAAGGGAAGATATCTGATAGGGTGGACGGCATGAGTGATTAAATGACAAAAGGAATGATGGTGCAAGGAGGATGGAAATGGGACAAGTAAAAAAACAAAAGATGGCTCTAGAGGAGCTATAAATGGTAACATCAGAACCATTATCAGCACTTGCTGTCTGAAAAAAAGGGGAGCAGTGGTTATGATCTGAAGTTATTGAAATCAGCATTGAGTCCAGAAGGTTGTAAAGTGCCTAAACAGAAGATGAGGTGCTGTTCCTCGAGCTCCGTTTGATTACAGGATCCTGGGCTTTTTAAATAGAGGCATAAAAGCAAGGAAGTTATGCTAAACCTTTATAAGTCACTGGTTAGGTCTCAGCCGGTGTATTGTGTCCAATTTGGAGCACCACACTTTAGGAAGGATGTCAAGGCCTTGGGGAGTGCGCAGAGGAGATTTACCGGAATGATACGAGGAATTTTGCACTGCCAAATTTAGAGCCCCCTGGTTGACTAGAAGTATATGGGGCAAGATAAAGCAGAAAAAGAAAGCTTATGACAGTCACAGAAAACAAAATACTGCAGAAAGCCCAGAGGAGTATAGAAAGTACAGGGATGACATAAAAAAGGAAATCAGGAAAGTAAAGAGAGGGCATGAAAAAATATTAGCTAGTAAGATTAAAGAAAACCCAAAGATGTTTTATCAGTACATTAAGAACAAGAGGATAGCTAAGCAAAAGGTGGTACCTATCAGGGATGATAAGGGTAACTTGTGTGTAGAAGCAGAGGATGTGGGTAGGGTTTCAAATAAATATTTTGTCTCTGTATTCACAAAGGAAAGGGATGATCCGGACGTAGCAGTTAAAGAGAAGAGGTATGAAATATTGGATAAGGTAAACATTACGAGAGAGCAAGTACTAGAGGGACTGGAATCCTTGAAAGTTGATAAGTCACCAGGGCTGGATGGATTGTTTCCTAGGCTATTGAAGGAAGCCAGGGAGGAAATAGCAGATGCTCTGAGGATCATTTTCCAATCCTCACTAGATACAGGGGAGGTACCGGAGGACTGGAAGACTGCAAATGTAGTACCATTGTTTAAAAAGGGTACGAGGGAAAGGCCGAACAATTATAGGCCGGACAGTCTTACCTCGGTGGTGGTCAAACTATTAGAATCAATACTGAGAGATAGGATAAACTGTCACTTGGAAAGGCATGGTTTAATCAGGGATAGTCAGCATGAATTTGTTCAGGGAAGATCATGCCTTACAAATCTGATTAAATTCTTTGAGGAAGTGACAAGGAGGATTGATGAGGGTAGTGCATTGGATGTTGTCTACATGGATTTTAGTAAGGCATTTGACAAGGTCCCACATGGCAGACTGGTCAGAAAAGTAAATCCCCATGGGATACAGGGAAATGTGGTGAATTGGATCCAAAATTAGCTCAGTAACAGGAAATAAAAGGGTAAAAGTCGATGGATGTCTTTGCGAATAGAAATCCGTTTCCAGTGGTGTGTCACAGGGCTCAGTGTTGGGTCCCTTGCTGTTTGTGGTATATATTAATGACTTGGACTTGAATGTAGGGGGCATGATTGGCAAATTTGCAGATGACACCAAAATTGGCCGTGTAGTTGATAGTGAAGAGGATAGCTGTAGACTCCAAGAAGATATCAATGGGTTGGTGGAGTGGGCGGAAAAGTGGCAAATGGAGTTCAACCCGGAGAAGTGTGAGGCAATGCACTTAGGGAGGGCAAACAGTAAAAGGGAATACGCAGTAAACGGGAATATATTGAGAGGGGTAGAGGAAGTGAGAGACCTTGGAGTGCATGTGCACAGG
The DNA here is from genome assembly GCF_035084215.1 of Heptranchias perlo. Classification (NCBI taxonomy): domain Eukaryota; kingdom Metazoa; phylum Chordata; class Chondrichthyes; order Hexanchiformes; family Hexanchidae; genus Heptranchias; species Heptranchias perlo. The sequence continues at coordinate 104,438,026 of NC_090325.1, read as the reverse complement.
TCCCTGAAGGTGGCAGTACAGGTAGATAAGGTTGTGAAGAAGGCATAACGAATGCTCTCCGTTATTAGCCGAGGTATAGAATACAAAAGCAGGGATGTAATGATGGAACTGTATAAAATGCTGGTAAGGCCACAGCTGGAGTATTGTACGCAGTTCTGGTCACCACATTACAGGAAGGACGTAATTGCTTTGGAGAGAGTGCAGAGAAGATTTACAAGAATGTTGCCAGGGCTTGAAAATTGCAGCTACGAGGAGAGATTGGATAAGCTGGGGTTGTTTTCCTTGGAGCAGAGGAGAGACTTGATTGAGGTGTACAAAATTATGAGGGGTCTAGATAGAGTAGACAGGAAGTACCTGTTTCCCCTAGTGGGGAGTTCAAGAACTAGAGGACATAGATTTAAGCTGATTGGCAGAAGGATTAGAGGGGACATGAGGAAAAGCTTTTTTACCTAGAAGGTGGTGGGTGTATGGAATTTGCTGTCCGAATTGGTGGTAGAGGCAAGGACCCTCAACTCTTTTAAAAAGTACCTGGACCGGGTGCTGGAAGGTAGGATTAGAATGGGCACCTGGTTGTTCTTTGAGCCGGCGCGGACACAATGGGCCAAATGGCCCCCTTCTGTGCTGTATCTTAGGGGTCTTAGCAGGTTTCACCCCAAAATCCTTTCCCAACCGCCCTGGCCACCATGGACCAGGAATTTCAGAGGAAGGAATTTTTTGGCAAGACCAGAAAGAGGCAAAGGGACAGCAGATGAAGAAGGGTAATGGGGAAAAAGGGAAGTCATAAAGAGAGAAAGGTGAAGAAAGGGAATGGGAAGAATAGGGAGAGTTGGAGAAGGGAAATGGGCAGAAAAGTGGAGTTGAGGTAAAAGATCAGCCATGATCTTATTGTGGAGATGCCGGTGATGGACTGGGGTTGACAATTGTAAACAATTTTACAACACCAAGTTGTAGTCCAGCAATTTTTCCACATCGTTCACCTGAGGAAGGAGGTAGCCTCCGAAAGCTTGTGAATTTAAAATAAAATTGCTGGACTATAACTTGGTGTTGTAAAATTGTTTACAATGATCTTATTGAATGGCGGTGCAGGCTTGAGGTGCCGTATGGCCTACTCCAGCTCCTTTTTCTTATGTCCTTATGGGAAGGGTAAAAAATGAGACCAGGAAGAGAAATGAAAAGGGGATGCAGAGTGGGACAGAGGAAAGAAACACTGAAGAAAGATGATGGAGGGGAGCCCAAAGAAGGACAAGAGCGAAGAAGAGGGGCAATATACAGGGTAGAGGATAGGGGGAATGGTGATGGAGGCAAACAAAACAGAGAAATGATCAGGAAGTAACAAAAAGAGAGAATCTGAAGAAGAGACAGACCTACAGCCAGGTAATACTACAGATCAACAATTAATATATTCAAAGTCTTATGTATTGTGCACACTTTCTTTAAGTATCACACTTACTTCCCATAACACTCTCATATCAAGCCTATCTCACACCTGTCTGTCACACACGTCTGTCATGTTTAAACTTGCTCTTTTTAATTGTAATTCTGACTGGCTCATTCTTCCCACATAATCACTGGTCCTCCCAGCTCTGTTGTTGTTTCCCAGGTGTGGTGATATTATCAGTCACCTGAAGCCTGTGAACATCATGTCTTGGGAACAGGCTTCATTGTTTTTGCTACCATCTTTGGTCACCAGCTGACCTCCCTGCAGGTTTCCAGCCATGAGCCAGGAAGCCTCTTACGTATTTAAATTGTATCTTTGACCATCAGTAGCTTCATTCCATAAATTATTGGTCATGAACTGGGTACACTCTAGATATTTAAATTTTATCTTTGCCCATCAGCACACCTTTTAGAATCCCAGGAGAAAATTAACTAAAAGTACCTCCATAAGAAGAAAGTCAAAAAAGTACAATACAGCCACTATGGCTGCTCACATTTTTAATGTTGGTTCTACAATCAGCATTACCAGTGGGGAGTTACATGTGAAACCTGCATCAGCGGACACCTGGAGCTAAACATGTTTCACCATCAAGACAAAAACAGACAGAAACTGTAGCAAAACTCAATCAGCATATAATAATTTATCCCCTCGGGCAGAATGTAAAATTTTAATTGATGTAATGTAACTGTAATGAATCTGTAATGAACCTGTAAAGAATCTGTAACGTACCTGTTATCAAAAATGTGTATTGAGTGTATTGCAATGAGGCACTCGAGAGTGTCATGAACTGTAATTATGTCCAATGTGTTCATGGAACTGTACTTGATGGAACCTGCAAATTGTATAATCTGTATTGTGTACATTTGGAATGTGATATGACAACTGTATTGTATGTATTGCTGCAAATTTTATGAATAAAGTATATTTTTTGAAAAAAAAATATAATATTTATAATTCAGCTTCCAACATTCTGGTTGATATCCCAGACAGGCTATTGTTGTTGAAACAGCTTGCAATACTCGCTGCTTTTCCAGAGATGAGAAATTGCTCGAGCAGACAAGCAAAATGACACAAGACCTATTAACTTGAAAAGATCAGTGGTCTAGAATTAACTGCTCCATAAAGCATCGTCTTTCAGTTGCTCGGCACATGCATTAAGAATATCAAGTGGAAACAGAGGTACTTGTAAACTTACAAGCATGTTGAAAACATATCAAAACCAGACTCAAATACACAATAAAGTAGGAAGAGAAATATTTTATAAACCTTATGCAACCCTTTTGGAAAGTTACAAGATATTAGATTGCTGATTAAAAGTTGCCAGGGTTCAATTCTTAATAAGCAGAATTGAAACATGTGCCCCAAAATGTACTATTCGAGAATAATTTTACAATACCTTCTTCAATGCTGCATGACAGTGCATATGACCACCCATTAGCAACTTGCCTAATAATTTAAGATATGAGAAAGCATGGAACAACAAAAGCCTGTACTTTCTATTGATCTTTCAACAGACAGTTAGGCCCCGTTATTACCAGGGAGGCGGGTTGGCAATGCGGGGTCAACTGGGCGCGTGGGTAACCCGCCCAGTAAAATCAGTGGGTTCCCCATGCGATCGCGAGTAAATTGAAGCCACTTACCTTGCCTTCGGGGTTTCCTGCGCAGTGAGCGGACTGTGCACCCGCATCACAGGCTGTCAGCTGGAGGAGCCCTATTTAAAGGGGTCCAATGCTGCTCCTGCAGCAAACAGACAAAATTACAGCATGGAGCAGCCCAGGGGAAAGGCTGCTCCCAGATTTAATGATACCTCTCTCCAGGTCTTACTGGATGGGGTGAAGAGGAGGAGGGAGATCTTCTACCCAACGGATGGGAGGAAGTGGCCTGCCTCTGCCACCAAGAAGGCCTGGCTCGAGGTGGCAGAGGAGGTCAGCAGCACCAGCAACATATCCCGCACCTGGATACAGTGCAGGAAGCGCTTCAATGACCTAACTAGGTCAGCACACTTACTCATTCTCCTACACTCCATCTTCCACATCACCGCCCCCACCCCACAACTCCTTCTGCACTGCCAACTACTCTGTCACATCACTCCTCACACCCACTCAAACCTCATCCTCAACTTACCTGCACTTACTCACCTCCCCAGTACTCATCCCACCACTACCACTCAATCTAATCCTCCCACAATCTCATGGCTCTGTCTCATACTCACCCTCTGATGCATCTCTTTCACGGTCACCCTCACCCAACCTGCCACTACCTGTGTTGCAGCCACAGAGGATGCATCATGTAGGAGTAGTAGGAAGCGTAAGGCAAAGGTTTTGTGAGCACAAAGGGGATGCACAAGGGTGTTTGACGGTTTGTCATGTTTTTTATTTATATTTGATTTTGGTTCAACTCACATTAAATATTATATTGTCACCACTACTTCCATGTCTTGGCCATTCTTGACTGGCTTGTGTAATAAATCCCTTTCATGAGGTTCTCCATGAACACCCACACTTGATGCCACACATTGGGTCTCCCTACAGTGGATGTATGTGTAGTTGCATGACTATTTTGTGCAGGTGCCTGTGGCGCAGCACTGTGTTGTGGAGTTCCACATGGCGGAGGTGGACGGCATGCCTGGCGAGGCTGGTGATGTTGCTCGTTCTCGGATGAAGTGATGAATGCAGCCATGGCGCCCCTCATCCTGACGGTGTGAGTTTGAGGGGGATCCGCAAAGTAGGTAAATGCGTTTGCACAGCTGAGTTTAGGGTATAAATTAATAATTTTGAGTGGAAAAACAAAGGTGTTGCAGCCAAAACTTTGTCTGAAGTGACAGAGCGCCCTGCTGCAATAAATGAGGTACTCCCCTCCCAACTGCCAAAAAATCCTTTGCATCTCCCACTGGCTGCTGACTGAAGCACGTCTGCTCCACAGGGAGTGTTTCCCACAGCACGGGAAACACACTGAGGATCCATGAAAATTGTACCCCTGCCAAAAACTCTTGTCAATGAGGTCTGCCAAGTACCTCAACTAGGTAAGTAAGTATTTAAATTGTCATCTCGCCGGCTTTAATTGCCGGTGGGAGTCCCGCATTCGGGAGCTGTGCGCGCACCCGAATGCGTCACTGGGGAACCCGGAAGTGGGCGGGTTGGAGCCAGGGTCTGGACCCGCTCTGGGATTCCCCGATTTTACAAGCCCCCCTGCCTCCAATGCACCCGCTCGGCCATCCTGAAATCGACCCCTAATTTGCAATGTCATGGACTCCCCAACTGATTCAGATTCTTAAGAGAAACAAACAACACAATCAAAACTCAAAAAAGTCAAAACTTTCTAAACTTCACCCTGAATGTAACAGATCTTAAGATATAACATAAACCTAATTACAATTTATATTATTGAACCCTGAACCATTGCATTTTACACATGACATTCCCATGGTCCAAATAACACAGAAACGAGTGTTAAAGAAGTATTTGATCATCCACATTGATACTCATAGTATATTCAAGGCTGAGATTGATAGATTTTTGGACTCTAGGGGAATCAAGAGATATGGGGATCGGGCAGGAAAGTGGAGTTGAGGTCAAAGATCAGCCATGATCTGATTGAATGGTGCAGCAGGCTCGAGGGGCCATATGGCCTACTCCTGCTCCTCTTTCTTATGTTCTTTTCCTTACTTCCTCCACTTTTTTTGAAGACTAAATGAGGTTATGTGTAGGCACTAGCGGATAGAATCGTTGTGGTGTAACTTCAGTGGAAGATCAGCAAAAACTCTGTAGAAACGGCATAAATGACCATTTACACTATTTCTCCAGGGTTTCAGCTGACCTGCCTCCGAGAACACCTATGGAAATTACTGGATTAGGACTCCAAAATTCCTCAAGCGTCATTCCAACATCAGAAAAGCGACAAGGCGGGACTTCTGGCCGCCAGACTGGCAAGGCACTGACCTTATCCCAAACCCCAGGGACGAAATTATTAGCATAAAAGAAATGGGCGCCTGTTCCATGTTTGGTTTTTTGTGCTCCACAGATGATCATGAAAATTGGAGCAGCACCTTGCCACTCTGTTAGAAACGTGGGATATTGCAGCTGGAAATAGTTTTTTTCAAATGCTCCTCAAAATGCTCCACTAGAGCTTTCTCAACAGCAGTCGATCGCAGTATGATCAATTGCTGCTGGAAAACTGGCATTAAGCTCTCACTGCTACATTGGTGCAGTAGATATATCTGTTTTTGCAGGCATATTTTTAAGTTGGATGTAGTAACGGTGGAACTGGTGAGATTTCTGGTGTGGTCATAACCCGCCTATCCCACTTCTTTGGGTGGTGTCAGCACAGAAGGAGGGATAAGCGTAAGAAACACCTGCTCCACTCCCATCAGTATTTTACAACATTAAAAAAAGGGGGAGGCCTAGTGGAACCAGGTCCCAAACTAAATTCCAGACCTCCACAAGACTTGTGCGTACCTTGTACCCTCCCAGGCACAGACATTTTGGGGCCTAGCTTTCAAGGCCACATTGGTCCTTTCATCAGCTGGGCATAGATTACATTATAAAATTAGAATTAAAAAGTACTGAGTTGGGCATTACTGTAACATGCTATGGTTGTTACATAACAGGGTTCTCCTAGAAAAAAAACTGCTTTTCTTTTTTTATTTGAACTGAAAGGGTAGTCTAGGAGAAATATATTTATTCAAAGTACTTCCCAACTTTGTAGAAAGAAAAATTAGCATCACAAGAATTTTGATGAAAGGAAACAATGCATCTTTTAAGGGAAGTGTAGATAAATATTTGAAGAAGAGAAAGATACAGGGCTATGGGGAGAGAGCAGGGCAGTGGGATTAGTTTTGGATTGCTCGAGCAAAGACACAATGGGCCAAATGACGTGCTGTGCTGTAAACTTCTATGGAAGCACTATTTGACCTGATTATTGTTAATGAGGCAGAGCAAATAGATTAACTAAAAGTAGGGGAATATTTGGGAAGCAGTGACCACAATATAATTGGTTTCAGTCTAAGAACAGGAAAAGAAAAAGAAAAAGAAAAATTGTGAACATTGGTAATTGACCACAAAAAAAGTAAATTGTCGTGAGATAAAAAGGGGACCTTATCCAGTTTAAATTGAAAAAAACAATGGTAAACAAAACTGTAAATCGGCAATGGAAAATATTTAAACAGGAAACAGTCAGGGTACAAGTTATGTACATTCCAGTAAGGCAGCTCTATTGATGGGATACTTTTCTTTCATTCCTAGCACGTTCTGCCCAGTAGTTTTCTCTAAATCATTTTTAAAAATAAGGAGAAATTTCAAAAGCTTTACTGTTGGCCATGACACTGGGAAAACTACCCTGCTTGTGTTCAAATAGTGCCATAGAATCTTTTATATCCCCTGGAGAGGACAGACTAAGAGGTGAGAGGGCTACATATGAACATAAAGAATAGGAGCATCCGGCCCCTCGAGCCTGCTCCGCCATTCAACAAGATTATGGATGATCTTCTACCTCACTGCCATTTTCCTACATTATCCCCATATCCCTTGATGTCTTTAATATCTAGAAATCTATCGATCTCTGTTTTGAATGTACTCAATGACTGAGCCTCCACAGCCCTCTGGGGTAGAGAATTCCAAAGATTCACCACCCTCTGAGTGAAGAAATTTCTCCTCATCTCAGTCCTAAATGGCATACCCTTTATTCTGAGACTGTGACCCCTGGTTCTAGACTCCCCAGCCAGGGGAAACATCCTCCCTGCATCTACCCTGTCAAGCCCTATAAGAATTTTGTATGTTTCAATGAGATCACCTCTCATTCTTCTAAACTCTAGACAATACAGGCTTAGTCTACTCAATCTCTCCTCATACGACAATCCTGCCCATCCTAGGAATCAGTCTGGTGAACCTTCGTTGCATTCCCTCTATGGCAATTATATCCTTTCTTAGGTAAGGAGACCAAAATTGTGCACAATACTCCAGATGCAGTCTCACCAAGGCCCTATATAATTGCAGTAAGACATCTTTATTCTTGTACTCAAATCCTCTTGTGATAAAGGCCAACATACCATTTGCCTTCCTAATTGCTTGCTGCACCTGCATATTAGCTTTCAGTGACTCATGTACAAGGACACCCAAGTCCCTTTGAACATCAACATTTCTCAATCTCTTGCCATTTAAAAAATACTCTGCAATTCTGTTTTTCCTACCAAAGTGGATAACTTCACATATTACATCTGCCATGTTCTTGCCCACTCACTTAGCCTGTCTATATCCCCTTGAAGCCTCTTTGCATCCTCCTCACAACTCTCATTCCCACCTAGTTTTGTGTCATCAGCAAACTAGGAAATATTACATTTGCCCCCCTCATCCAAATCATTGATATAGATTGTGAATAGCTGGGGCCCAAGCACCGATCCCTGCGTTACCCCACTAGTCACAGTCTGCCAACCTGAAAAAGACCCGTTTATTCCGATTCTCTGTTTTCTGTCTGTTAACCAGTTCTCAATCTATGCCAGTATATTACCCCCAATTCCATGTGCTCTAACTTTGTTCACCAACCTCCTGTGTGGGACCTTATTGAAAGCCTTCTGAAAATCCAAATACACCACATCCAATGGTTCCGCCTTATCTATTCTACTAGTTACTTCCTCAAAGAATCCAATAAGTTTGTCAAACATGATTTCCCTTTCAAAAATCCATGCTGACTCTGCCAAATCCTATTATTATTTTCTAAGTATCTTGTTATCATATCTTTTATAATAGATTCTGGCATTTTCCCTACTACTGATGTCAGGCTAACAGGTCTGTAGTTCCCTGTTTTCTCTCTCCCTCCTTTTTTAAATAGTGGGGTTATGTTTGCTATCCTCCAAACTGCAGGAACCATTCCAGAATCTATAGAATTTTGGAAGATCACAACCAATGCATCCACTATCTCTATAGCCAACTCTTTCAAAACCCTGGGATGTAGATCATCAGTCTTTGGGATTTATCGACTTTCAGTCCCATTAATTTCTCTAGTACTATTTTTTTACTAATACTAATTTCTTTCAGTTCCTCATTCTCGCCAGACCCTTGGTTCTCTAGTATTTCTGGGAGGATTTTTGTGTCTTCTTCCTTGAAGACAGACACAAAATATTTATTTAATTTCACTGCCATTTCCTTATTCCCCATTATAAATTCTCCTGTCTCTGTCTGTAAGGGACCCACATTTGCCTTCGCTAGTCTTTTCCTTTTTATATACCTATAGAAACTTTTACAGTCCGTTTTTATGTTTCTCGCTAGTTTACTCTCATATTCTATTTTCCCTTTCTTTATCATTTTCTTGGTCCTCCTTTGCTGAATTCTAAAATGCTCCCAATCCACAAGCTTACTCCTTTTTCTGGTAACTTTAGATGCCTCTTCCTTTGATTTAATACTATCTTTAATTTCTCTTGTTAGCCATGGTTGGACCACTTTTCCTGTTGGATTTTTGTGCCTTAAAGGAATATATATTTGTTGCAAATTATGTATTGATTCTTTAAATGCTAGCCATTGCCTGTTTACCGTCACACCTTTTAATGTAGTTCCCCAATCAACCACAGCCAACTTGCGCCTCATACCTTTTTAGTTTCCTTTGTTTAGATTTAAGACCCTAGTTTCGGATTGAACAACATCACTTTCAAACTTAAAGAAGAATTCTATCATATTATGGTCACTCTTCCCTAAGGGCTCCTTTACAACAAGATTATTAATTAACCCTTTCTCATTGCACAATACTAGACCTAAAATAGCCCGTTCCCTAGTTGATTCCTCAACATACTGATCTAGAAAACCATCTTGTATACATTCCAGGAATTCGTCCACCACAGTATTAGTGCTAATTTGGTTTGCCCAATCTATATGTAAATGAAAGCCCCCCATGATTACTCTGTTATCCTTGTTACATGCACTTCTAATTTCCTGTTTTATACCGTGCCCTACATTACCACTACTGTTTGGTGGCCTATAAGCAACTCTCACCAATGTTTTCTGCCCCTTGCTGTTTCTTAGCTCCCCCCAAATTGATTCTACATCTTGATCTTCTGAGCCAGGATCCTTTCTCACTACTGATCTCATCCTTTATTAACAGCGCTACCCAACCTCCTTTTCCTTTTTGCCTGTCCTTCCTAAATGTCGATTATCCTTGAATGTTCAGTTCCCAGCCTTGGTCACCCTGCAGCCACGTCTCCGTAATGGCAATTACATCATATCCATTTACTTCTACTTGTACCACTGAGCCAAGGCTGACACTAGCTCTAATGTCTATAATTTTGTAGAAGCCATCCTATGTATAGATGTAATGGCAGAATCTTGTTGCAATTTGAAAGCCCGATAAAATATATGACAAAAATGACAAATGATAGAGAGTTTCAGGAAACTTGTTCATTTAGGACAATTTGAGAGTACCTTCACCACACAGAGTGCAGCAATTCAAGGTGGCGGCTCACCACCACCTTCTCAAGGTCAATTAGGGATGGGCAATAAATGCTGGCCTTGCCAGCAACACCCACATCCCATGAATGAAAAAAATTGTATGGATTTGAGATCTGAGAATCCTGTAGTATTGACATGGACATTAATACCATCACCTATGGGTGTCTAATCATCAGCCAAAGTACAAACATGAAAGTTAAAAATTAACATATACTTTCCAAAGTCTCAAATTACTGTATTTTTTGGGGGAACTTGACTGCAATTTTTTGCATTAGTATCAGAATGGGTCCAGGGTATTTACAGATCAAAATGTGCACAAACTGTACCAAGTATCTTTTTAAATGTGTCCTGCTGCAAAGGGTTTCTGACATATTATTTGATTTTTAAAGTTATACTACATTTTTCATTCTTAAAAAAATGCTTTTTTTGTGTTTATCAAGACGAGAGTGACTCACACAGAGAAATGAAATCTGCTTTTTCCATTTCTGTCACCCACTGTCAGGATAGATTCTCAGGTCAGGTCTCTCTACTGCACAAGAACATTTTTCTTTTCTGTTACCAACCATCCTCCTGTCCTTCTGAGTGAGTTCTAATTTATTGTCAGTTTGAGGAGAACTGTGTGCTGTGGACTCACATCCACTAGGAATTAGGTTAAAACTGCCCAAACTCATCTCGCATAGGAAGGACTCTTACATAAAACAGAAAGGGAATATTTTCAACCAATGATTTTGGGGTTGGATTGAAACCCAGATGCGAAAGGATTGGCTAATTAACAGTGTCACCCAGTTTCTGTGATTCGTTTTCTTTCTGAACTCTTTGAATTTGGTGCCAAGGGATGGAACACTTCCCATTTCAGGCACCTAAGCCTTGATAATAACCCAGAGCAAGAGGCGAGCATGGGGTTGGCAAGGCAAATGGCAGGCTCGACTTGCCAGCATGAGGCCCGGGACATTTTAACCCCCATGACTCATTACAATATTGCTGGAGTGACTCCTGCCCAAACCCGGCAGGAATGTCATGGAGGTTGGCGGGCGAGCGGGTGTGAGAAATCATATAGCTTTGGGCTATTGCCGGGGGCCCAAAGAAACAGTCCCCGGCCGTCAGGTAAGTGCATCGGAGAGGTGGGGTCTGATAGGGAATGTGATCAGGAGAGGGGTGAAGGATTCCTGGGTAAGGGGAGGCCCAACGTTTCCTTGTGGAGTCTGGAGGAGAACTCCTGCTCCTCCTGGCCCACAGGGAAACCTAGCATTTTTAAATAACTTACCTTATCGGCCCTCTTCTGGGTCTGCTCCCTCGTGGCGATACTCTTCCCTAGTAAGGCCGGCATCGGGTGCCAAACGCACATCTGGGCATTAAAATCTGATCATGGTCTGATTGACGCCATTGACCCCATCTTTTAAATAATTATGAAACCCTCGCTTGCCTGTGGCAGTGCGGCACCAAGCTGCAGGGCAGGACACTGCCTCTATTTTAACTCCCCACATGTCCCATTCTTTTCGGTCGGGGGGGATTTAAAATTGCCTCTTTAGTTTCAGCGTCAAGCACCTTCGCATCAGTTTTGCACAGTTAGATGCAAAGTAAAGTACGCTTTACTCTGCTAAACAATGTGCCTCAAACCTTACCTCAGGAGGCCACCTCCGAATTCAACTGTGTGACATTTTTCCGTTCTGCACATGAGCATGTGACATTGCCAATTAGTGCCAAATTAGCTGTGGTTTTGTGCTGCCTAGGAGCTGAGTTAAGATTCCCAAATTTCCTCTTTTTTAAATGTTACATTCACTTAACAGCAAGTTGCAAGTTTCCTGCCCTCCTTGATTTCATGCACTACAGCACATCATTACCATGCTGGAAACACTGAATAATTCCATTGAGTTTCACATGCAGAATTCTGCCACAATGGTTTTAAAAGCGCATTCTTGTGCATTCTCACTAAATTTTAACTTAATGCTTTCTCATGATCTTTCCCATTCATACTGCCATTTAATTGTTAAAACATCATTTGTGTCTTTTTCCTGATCTGTCTAAACATTACCAAAGTTTAAAGTAAGGTGATCAAATACTGTAAAATAACTGCAAAATTGAACTTTTAAGTTGTTAAAAGCATGCACAAATAATTATAGTTCAGGTAATTTGCTCAAAAACATAAATTTTTAAATTGGAAATATGTTCACTCAGATAGTATTTTCTTTTAACATTTGAAAAGCTGCCAGTGTAAAGTGCTGATTTGGATTACTAGTAGTGCTATGCAGGTTAAATTCTAAATCTATGATGTTTTCTTGGTATCTACTCAATTTTACTTTACTTCAGTAAGCATTTTTTTTACATAAACAAATATTAAGTCAAACTGCCTTTATGTCTTTTTCTTTCAGGTGATATTGCATTTATATTTGTATAATAAATGCATAGTAAGTAATGCACAAATTACATCAATTAATCTGTTCTTTAGAAGGAATACTTGAAAATATAGTAACTTTGGTACCAATAGGGCAATAAATGCAGCAGATGCCATCTTATTTTTTTACTATAATTATGTTGATAGGTAGAAATTCAATAGACGAAGTAAAGAAAATGGTGACATGGTGGAGCTGTAAAGAGCTAAATGAAGGAAAATGGTGATGTTCCTAAAATATAGGAACGTGCATCTGTCTTTTGCATGAGATACTAAATTAAAGGTCTGGCTTCCTATTTAGTTGGATGTAAAAAAATCCCAAGTCACTATTCGAAGAAAAGGGAATTCTCCCAATGTCCTTTTCAACACTCCTCTCTCAAACTAAAAAAATCCATTAACTGGTCACTCAACTTATTTGCTGTTTGTGGAACCTTACTTTTGCACAAATTGGCTGCTACATTTGCCTAAATAGCAACAATTACTACACTTCAAAAGTAACTTACTGACTAAGAAGCACTTTGGGACATCCCAAGGATGTGATAAGGTGCTATATAAATGCAAGTTCTTTCTGTCCTGTGATCTAGCTTATTATTTAGCGAGTATGAGGAACATATAAAATTTGAAGTGGAAGCCTTTCCAAGCAATACTACTATCATGTGAATGCAGACAAGTTATAAACATGGAAATTGTTCCAGATCTTAATGGTGTTTCTTTTTCATCATTATTCCATCACCAATAATGGGCAAAATCAATTTACAGTTTGGTGAGGCAAATGCCCTTCCCCCCCTCTTACTGCTGGAATTTTGACATGATGTAGGACATTACCAGGTTGCAAACAGTAAAGAAAAAATTAGATAAATCAGGAAGTAGTAATTATGCAAAACCAGGTTTGGTTTTAAAAGCCTGAACACTAAGACAGAGGGAGGTAAGGAGACTGTTTTGAGATCCTGGGAAAGAAGGAGCTACAGCAGGATACATTGAGTCATAACCTTAACAGAGACAGGATAAAGGGAGTGAAAGAGCATATAGATGGTGTACTGTTTGGAAGTAATTCACAGGTTCAATAAAAGAAAAACAGATAAGAAAGATTGAAACAGAGAGAAGTTGATGGCTAGATGTGAACGAAGGATCGCATATCTTGTATACTGTCCAAGAGTGGAAGAGAGGTGCTAGAAGAGCCACCAAAAATAAGGCAGCAATTCATGCCTTAGTTAGACTTGGAATCTGTATAATGTTAAGAGTTACCAATGGGAAACTAACAGAAGAAACCATCCTTCTTGAAGGCAGCTTTAGCAATAGAGGAGATGTGTGAATTGCACTAGAGGTCAGAGGAGATAATTATCTGCCAAGAATATTGATACATGAAAAGTAACTACTGTTACTTATGTGCAAATAATCACCGTTATTTATATGCAAATCACACAACAACTTCAGGTGAGGACAGATGCGCGGTTAAACGCAGAAATCCAAAAGTTGCTGTTTGCAAAAATGGCATCGCGCTGTCTGCCTCACCATTTAAGTGCATTGATTGGCCTGAAGTTCCTGTATTTGCACGGTAGATATGAATTAAACTCGCCACAGAAAGTTAGGGCTTGTCCATTTCAGTCTAAGTGCCCTTTTAATGATGTGACAAGTGTAAACTATTGCCAGTCAACCTCTCTGGCACTGAAAATTAACTATTACAAGTTTGGAGTCTCATTCCTTCAGGCTTTGATTGTTGAAATTTTTTTTTAAATTAGAATTTTTAAAAACTTTTTCTGTCTGTCTCTTTTTCTTCTCTCTCTCTTAATCCAATCTTTTTTTCCCTCTCTTTATTCCTCTTTCTGTACCAGATTTGACATTGAATTCACCCACTCTAACTTACACTTCCTTTTCATTTCTTGCGCTGTTAATTTCACAATTCTTCAAACTGATCGGTTAAGGGGACACACAGTTGCATGCCCTGTTCACTCAGATCCTAGAGAGGGCATCGTGCAGTTTCCATCTCACACTTACAGCGACTTGCGGTGCAAAATCTCATGAAGATTAAACGGCAAGGGCAAGTCTAACTAATGGCAGGCACCGTTCGTTGACCGCGGTGTTACAGCAAATTCTGGGCCATTGTTTTTGCGGGGGAGGGGTGGGGGGCAATCATTGTTGCTACTTAGGGAAATTTATTTTAAGCATAATGGAAGTGGAGGGGCAGGAACCTGGGGCGGAACCAGTGTCTACCAGATTTCTGGCACTTTCTGGCAGTGATAAGCAATTTGATGGTGGAGGAACTAAACACTTCTTCCACAACTTTCCTCCATCATAACAGCACTTTATAAAGAAACAGCATGTATTTTACACAAAGTAAAAGTAGAATATTAGAAAACTCATTGACAAAGAGTTATTTTGAATTTTAAAAAACTCTCCCCTTGTGATGTGAGTTTTGATAATCGACTCATGCTAGCACTTTCATGGGATATCAGGTTCAGTGTCATTTAGTGGGATTATTTTTATAAACCACCACTCTGATGTGTAACTCCTGTGTTACAGGCAGTGAGGCCAACTTTCAAAATCTGTATTAATTTCCTGTGCTTTAAGTGAGAGACAGTGCCTTTGGTTCAGGGGTCAACATTTATTTGAAGGGAAGAATGATCATTTTTGGCCTTAAGTCTTTGATGTAATTAATTCAACCCAATAATTTCTGCTTAATTTGTTTTCTCATTTATGGTTCTCATTTATGATTTCAAAAATTTGGTGTCAGTTAAGTTATTCACTTAATTTTGCCTCTAATTACTACAAGATAGTGGAATGTGAATGTTATCCTTTGTTTACAGTGACTAGCCACTTAGGTAATAGCATTTTGTCAAATTTTGTCTGATAACACTCCTGTGAAAGACCTTGGGACGTTTCACTACCTTAAAGGCGCTATATAAATGCAAGTTGTTGCTTTAGTTATTATTTCCCCTGTTGCTAATAAAAACCTGCAATATTTTGTACAGCAGAAAAAATGAATGAGATGACAGGAACAGATGTGGTGACCCAAATATTCCAATTGGGCATGAGCCTGACTGGAAGTATGGCAGTGTGTATTTCACACCTGCTCAACATTCTGGGTGCTGATCCCACTGTAGGTTCTGAGATCAGCCTTATTATAATATTTTGAGTGAGTTCCTGGCATCAGAAATACCTTTGATTGGGAACTCTCCCTTTGTGGGTGGGAGATCACTGCAGAATTTAAAGCCGTGTACTAACTTAAAGGGGCAGGCATTGTGTTACTTCTGTTAGTGAAGCAACATTTCTAATAACAATAACTTGCACTTATATAGTGGGCTTGAAATTCTGCGGGGGTTCTCCCGATCGTCCGCCATAACTTTGGCAGAAGATTGGCGGAAACCCCCAAAAAACTGCGTTAATGGGCGGAGGTCAGAAAGCGGTCGAGATTTCTGATGGGACTGTAAAATACTCCGAGAAAACAGAAGATAGAAGAGGAGGCCATCTTTGGCACAGGCAAACACAGGCCACAACAAGAGCTGCCCAAGGAGAATGGGAGGAGTTGACCACATCCATCAGTGCCAGCCCTGCCACTCCAGACATGTGGAATTAATGCAGATGCTGTTCAATGAGCTTATTAAGTCAGGCAATTAGGAGAAACTATCCAGAATTTCCATGAAACCACTGTACAAAACATGTCTGTCATTTACAAGTACCTCACTCAATCTCTCTTAAGTTCTTTAAATGCTTACCGTGAATGTCCATGAGGCAACAGGTGTCCTTTTACACCTCAATCTTACACCCCCAAGATCTGTTCCTTCACTCAAATGCTTACAAGTGTTTAGAACATAAAAACTAGAGGAGGTATGGCTGAGGGGAAGGGACTCCCAGACTGAGAGTTTCCTTGTCCCCAGCCTGGGATCTGCTTGTTGGCTGGTACGCTGAGTGAGAAAAGGCATACTGGCCTATCGGCTGACGAGAGTGAGGTCTGGATTGCTGAAGATTTTGCTGAGTTTTGGCCTCCACTGGAATACTGGAGCAACCATCCTCTGCCACGGCTTGCAACCTTCACACTGGCAGGCATCTGAGATGGGCGCACAGTAGTACAGATGTCAGATGTCTGCTGTCATATTCAAATTAGATAACCATCTTTGAGTCTGGATAATTTGGCAGACTCAACAGAAGAGATTTCTGGCATTAATGCTGCGATCAGAGCTGTAGATTGTCAACCCTATTCAATTTAGGATTGCAATTGTTGGTGACTGTTATGGTCTAAAATCCTTTATTGATCTGTGTCTTCTACACCTGTTAGCAGACTTGGTTGCCTTCAACAGGGGCGAATGAAGAGGGCATAGTGGTGTTACAAGGCAATTTGAAGGTCATTTGCTAAGGTCAAATTCCCTGGATTTCATTCTGTTTAATTCTGCTGTGAGTCTGTCAACAAAAGCTTTGCTGGACTAACATTTTAACAGGCACAGATCTATCATTCTGCTTCACAGATTTTACAAATAATGGATTATTATTAACTGCTTAGCAGTGTTGAGCAAATCTGCACAAAATGCTACTACAATTATTGTCACATATTTGACATTTTCAAGCCTTGAATCATATATGATTGGCATTAAATATTCAAACTATACCTTCCTCAATCCGTAGACTGCCAGAGGAGGCACAATAACCATAAATAGGTTTGGGAGGATCACCTACACAACTTGCATTTATATAGCACCTTTAAGATGTTCCAAGGCATTTCACAGGTGCATTATCAGGCAAAATTTGACATCGAGCCACTTAAGGATATATTAGGGCAGGTAACCAAAAGCTTAGTCAAACAGGTAGGTTTTAAGGAGCGTCTTAAAAGAAAGGAGAGGTAGAGAGGCGGAGAGGATTAGGGAGGGAATTCCAGAGCTTAGGGCCTAGGCAGCTGAATGTTTGGAGGAGGTTACAGAGATAGGGAAGGGCAAGGCCATGGAGAGATTTGAACATAAGAATGAGTTGCTGGACTGGGAGCCAGTGTAGGTCAATGAGCACAGGGGTTATGGGTGAATGGGACTTGGTGCGAACAGCCTGGTTCAGCCTCAGACAGTGGCCGGGGAGGGGGATGGAATCGGCAGCTAGGAACAGAGTTTGTGGTGGGGGCCGAAGAAAATAGCTTCGGTCTTCTCAATATTTAATTGGAGGAAATTTCTGCTCATCCAATACTGGATGTTGGACAAGCAGCGTGACTTGTGGAATCTGACGTGTTTTTGGATGATGTCACTGAGGGGCAGCGTGTACATGAGAAAAAGGAAGGGGCCGAGGATAGATCCTTGGGGGACTCCAGAGGTAACAGCGTGGGAGCGGGTAGCGAAGCCATTGCAGGACAGTCTCTGGCTACAACTGGATGGATAAGAATAGAACAAGGCGAGGGCAGTCCCACTCAGCTGGTCAATGGAGGAAAGGTGTTGGTGGTGCATGGTGTGGGCAACTGTCAAAGGCTGCACAGGTCGAGAAGGATGAGGAGGGATAGGTTACCACAGTCATAGTCACATAGGATGTCATTTGTAACTTTGATAATGGCTGTTTCAGTGCTGTGGTAGGGGCTGAAATCTGATTGGAGGGGTTCAAACTTGGAGTTGCAGGAAAGATGGGCACAGATTTGGGAAGCGACAACATGGTCAGCAATAGTCCATTTGCCATAAAATGAGAGCTGCCTCAGTCCCAAGAAGCTCCTATTGGAATACAGCAGCCAACAACTCAAGTAACATACAGGAGGTGCATACGATTAGTTTTAAGAGGTCAAACATCACACAATGTTGCCAAGGGAAAACACAGGTGGAAATATGCATTACGCACACACGTAGGATTTTTCATTACAATTATGGTTGCACTAAATTTGTTGTGCATGCAAAGATTTGGCAGTGGCTTTGGTGAGATGGCATAAATGGAAGTCATGTAAGTTAATGGGCACAGAGAAGTGTCTGTAGATGAAGCTATGTTTGTGGTGGGAAAGAGGAAGGTGTAGACAGGTGTCGGTTCATACAGTAGCCAGATATGACGGTCCCCTGCAGCCAGCAATAAATTGTCCTGCACATCAATTCAGGCTGTTCCTCTGGTTGATTCCCCGGATGCCCTTGGGTACCTTCCTCCTCCTCCCAGAACCTCATGCAGCCCACTGAAAACCTCAGCTAGAACGTAAGTGTAAATTTTTGGTTTCTGCGGCCCTAGTGCGGAGCGTCCATCGTGATTGAAAGATCAAAAGCTACACATGCGCAATTTTATAACATGCACTCTTGCAATAAGGCGCTATGCTGGGAATGCAGAAGTACAAAAGGATCCAGTGTGATTGGCTTCCTGTCTCACTTCCTGCCCCTGTCCTCTGAAATACCATCCAAAAATCCAGCAGTAAGGCTGCAAAAATCCAGGCTATTGTGGAATTCTTTGCCATGACTAGTGATCAATATTGAATCAATTTTATATAATATAATAAAAACAGAAAATGCTGGAGAAACTCAGTAAGTCAGGCAGCATCTGTGGCAAAAGAAACAGAGTTAACGTTTCAGGTTGAAGACTTTTTGTCAGAACTGAAGGATGTTAAAAGAGTTAAAGTTTTTGAGCAAGTACAGAATCAGGGAAAGAGGGGGGAGGGAGGGGAGGAGAAGAAAGAACAAAAGGGAAGGTCTGTGGTAGGGTAGAGGGCACGAGTGATTAAATGACAAAAGGGATGATGGTGCAAGGCAAGGAAGGTGGTAATGGGAAAGGTTAAGAAACAAAAGATTGATCAGGAGTAGCTGTAAATGGCAACAGCAAAACCATTACCAGCAGTAGCTGACCGAAAAAATGGGAGCAATGGTTATGATCTGAAGTTATTGAAATCAATGTTGAGTCTGAAAGGTTGTAAAGTGCCTAAACGAAAGATGAGGCGCTGTTCCTCAAGCTTACGTTGAGCTTCATTGGAACATTGTTAGAGGCCGAGGACAAAGAGGTCAGAGTCGGAGTGGGAAGGGGAATTAAAATTGCAAGGGACCGGCAGATCAGGGTCACGCTTGCGGACAGGACAGAGATGTTCAACAAAGCGATCACCCCTTCTGCATTTGGTCTCCCCAGTGTAGAGGAGACCGCATTGTGTGCAGCGAATATAGTATACTAAATTGAAAGAAGTACAATAAACCGTTGTTTCACCTGGAAGGAGTGTTTGGGGCCCTGGATGGTGGGAAGGGAGGAGGTGAAGGGGCAAGTGTTGCATCTCCTGCGCTCGCACAGGAAGGTGCCGTGGGGAGGAGGGAGGGTGTTGGGGCCGATGGAAGAGTGGACCAGGGTGTCACGGACGGAGCGGTCCCTTCGGAATGCTGAAAGGGGAGGGGAGGGGAAGATGTGTTTGGTGGTGGGATCGTGCTGGAGGTGGCGGAAATGGCGGAGGATGATAAGTTGAATGTGGAGGCTGGTGGGGTGGAAGGTGAGGACAAGGGGGACCCTATTATGGTTCTGGGAGGGTAGGGAAGGGATGAGGGTAGAAGTACGGGAAATAGGATGGACATGATCGAGGGCCCTGTCAACTACAGTGGAGGAGAATCCTCGATTGAGAAAAAAGACATATTGGAAGCATTGGTGCGGAAGGTGGTATCGTCAGAACAGATACGACGGAGACGGAGAAACTGAAAGAAGGGAATATAGTCCTTACAGGAAGCGGGGTAGGAGGACGTGTAATCAAAGTAGCTGTGGGAGTCAGTGGGCTTATAATAGATATTGGTTGACAGTCTATCCCCAGAAATGGAGATAGAGAAGTCGAGGAAGGGAAGGGAAGAGTCGGAGATGGACCATTTGAAGGTGAGGGAAGAGTGAAAATTGGAAGCAAAGTTGATGAAATTTTCCAGTTCAGGGCGAGAGCAGGAAACGGCACCGATACAGTCATCAATGTATCAGAAAGAGAGGTGAGGGAGGTGACCTGAGTAGGACTGAAACAAGGAATGTTCCACGTATCACACAAAAAGGCAGACATAGCTGGGACCCATACGGGTTCCCATAGCGATACCTTTTATTTAGAGCAAGTGAGTGGAGTCAAAGGAGAAGTTGTTCAACATAAGTACAAGTTCAGCCAGGCGGAGGAGGGTGGTGGTGGATGGGGACTGAATCAATTACAGCATTCATAAAGGTGTCAGACAATCAGTTGAAGAAGAATATAAAAGGATATGGGAGAAAGCAAGAAAATGGGACTGTGTAAAATCAGTGCTCAAGATGGGCCTAAATTCAACACAGGCAAGAAGAGTCAAATGGCTTCCTTCTGTGCTAAAATTTCTGTTTCTATCACCTTCAGCCAGTGTTCCAAAGTTGTAAAGAAAACAAATAAAACATTGGATTACATAACAAAGGTAATTTACCATGTAAATCAAAAGAGGTGATTTTAAAATTCTACATGGTCTTGTTGCGGATGCATCCAGAGAATAGTGTTCAGTACTATATAAAGTTTTGGTTCCATCCCACTTCAAAACAGATATTAGGAGGTAATTCTCCAATCTGGTAATTGCAGCTGTGCACCTGCAATTTCCCATGATGCTTTCCCTGTGAGCACACACTCCATGCTATAAGTGGAGATCGTAGAATCACTTCCGTCATATTGTTGGAGAGGGTTCAACAGAAAGCTACAAGAGCAAAAGCAGAGCTATTACAAATTTTTCTAGGAAAAAACTAAGGTCAGACTAGATGAATGCTTTTAAAATTATGAAAGAGTTTGATAAATTGGAAGCAGATTAGGTTTTTCTACAATATGCAGAACCATGGTACTAAATACACCAATTTTGCAGTGTTTTGTAATCTACAAAGATTAACTTTATAATATGTGTTGTGGCTATTATAATTTTAAGTGTTGCAATGAGCCTTCACTCCAGAGATAATCGTAATTCAATTGAATACAATTTTTGTTTGTAATAATCTAGCTGCAGGGAATTAATCTGAACATGGCAGAAACAGTGAAAAATTGTTGATTTCTGCTTTTTAATTTACATTTTTCTGCTTATCAAGATAAGGGATGTAAGTGCTGGAAAATGGTACTCTTTTTCCAATTTTAGTGCCCTGGTCCTGAAATTCAACGAGGTTCTCTGGACTCAAACTGGTAGAACCGCCTCAAAAAATGGTGGAAATCCATTTTTACACTGGGTTTTTGTCATTTTGGGGGTTATGTCGGTTTCCCAACAGAATTACGCCAGAAGACCAGGAAAAACTCCATAGGATTTCAGAGTTCCCTGGCAACATCAAGAACTCCCAGATTAGGTATATCAAATATTAGATGCAAACCATCTTTGCTCTGCTCCAACCATGTGCTTTGATCTTAACCTTGGAAGAGTACCATCTACGATACCAGCAAAAAAAATTCTATTTCCCAAGATAAAGCAGCCCGCTTGATTGGCACCCCATCCACCACACTAAACATTCACTCCCTTCACCACCGGCGCACTGTGGCTGCAGTGTGTACCATCCACAGGATGCACTGCAGCAACTCGCCAAGGCTTCTTCGACAGCACCTCCCAAACCCGCGACCTCTACCACCTAGAAGGACAAGAGCAGCAGGCACATGGGAACAACACCACCTGCACGTTCCCCTCCAAGTCACACACCATCCCGACTTGGAAATATATCGCCGTTCCTTCATTGTCGCTGGGTCAAAATCCTGAAACTCCCTTCCTAACAGCACTGTGGGAGAACCGTCACCACACGGACTGCAGCGGTTCAAGAAGGCGGCTCACCACCACCTTCTCGAGGGCAATTAGGGATGGGCAATAAATGCTGGCCTCGCCAGCGACACCCACATCCCGTGAACGAATAGTAAAAAAAAAATCAGGCATTCCCCTGAAGAAATTTGCAAATTTAGTGCCAAAATACAGGCTATTTTGTACTACAACCTTGCACTTATTAGGAACTATCAGCCTGACATTCCTCTTTAAATGAAAATGGAAAACATGCTTGTTTTCTGCATAATTAATTACCTGCGAATAAAATCATGGGAAGATGTAACTTTAAAATGTGTGATTCTTGAGAACATGATTTTGTCAGTGACTATGAAAAAAATAGCAGCCAATCACAACACATTTCCAATAAGGGCCCTTTAATTACTTTCTAGCAGTTTATGAGCTATTTAAAACCACTATAAATAACCAAAAGTTTGTTAATCCAATTGTGGAGTGTGAAGTTTTTTGTAATGATGATGGATGAACAGCAGATGAGAAAATCCCAATTTAACAATAAGATCCTATTAACTTGGGAAATGGAATGATGCAAATATATTTTTGGTAGGGGAGACTTTCTTCCCAGTACTATAAAATGGGTTATTTTCCGTTGTATTTGCACATTCTGCAAACATGCTGTTGTAAAATTAATATATTTTTATTGTTGTGTTACTTATTTAAATTTGCAGCTGTGTTTTCCACACTCTCCAGAACTTTAGTTTAAATTAGCGGTGTCAATTGCCGATGCTTTACTTTACCTTCTTTACATTCCAATGGCGGATATCGGGTCACCCCACAGAAAGAAAACTACCGTGTCCCATTTTTGTCTCTTTGCTCATTGGTGGGAGGTGGTTGTTAGTACAGCGTGGTGTGGCACAGAAAGGAGCCACCAATGACTGCAGTCTGCATTGGGGGTGAGGTTATTGGAGGAAATGTGGCCCTCAACAGTTCCTTTTCCATCCTGTAAGCACTCATGCTTCCTTCATCCCTTTGCTCCCATCATGTCCCCTACCCCTTCACCTTCCCATTATCTTCTCCCCTTCCTACCAGCCTCTCATTCCATCGTTATCCTTACCTCTTCTCGTTTGAGCCACCAACTTAACTCCTGTATCTTCACCTCCCTCTTGATCGACTGTCATTCATCTCACTCTTAACCCTCCATACATACTCCTTCACTCCCACTCACTCCGCCCATGGGCAGGGCAAGAGACCAAAGGCACCTCCCCTCAAAGTTTCTTCCCTCCCCTGCCATCCCATCTATTACCCTCAAAAAGGCTTTGTTTCTTTTCAAAATTCAAATGGCTTGTTTTTTTTTCAAATGAGAATCAGAAGACACCTAATCTGTCCAACAGAAATCTGAAAGGAATGGAACGGGCATTTGTTTTACACTCTGCCTGATTTTAAATTCCACTGATGCTTCTGCAGCCATTTTTAGCATGCAATGCTGATAGGAATGGTATCTTATACTCCATTGTTTAATATTTACTAAAACAATAATTTTTTAAGGGAAATTAAAATCTTCAGACTGCTATTGATAAGGTGACTTGTTTCCGCACATTCAGCTCGTCATGCACTTTATACTCTCTACCCTGGTTCAATAAAATGATGAGTGATAATTTCTTCCTCCAGCTGAGAGCTAGTCAGGTAGTGCACTGTGCACTCCCATAACATACTCTGCCTGACATAATCAAAACTCACACGTATTTCCTGATTTAGCTTATTTTAACAGGCCAGATATTCTCCTGGTGTAGACCTGCCCTCTGGCAGGGTCTAGTGCCTGGAAGCAGAGGAGCAAAGTCAACTGTTACTGCAGTTCTCTCAGGCTTGTGGCAGTGGTAATAGGTGCTGGCTGCAGGGCTTTCTGGATACTGCCCAAAAACAGTCTGGGGCTTCAGTACCTGCTCAGGTACCTTTTTTGAGCCCTCCCTGTATTTGTTGTCTGCCCCCCCACCCCCCTCCTCAGGTCCTCCAATCTGAGAGAGGCTGGACACAAAGCCTAAAATCAAATTCTTCTGTGCATACTTCCTAACGGGTGCCCAGCTAACATTGAGACAGGAAAATGAGATGGGAGCTGCATCACCTGCTATAGGCGCAAGCACTCCAGGCCCTTTGGGAATCCCGAGGAAATCCCCGGTAATGCAAAGGTGGCAGATACCAAGGAGTAGATTTTCAACTTGCCTCCCAAGCATAGGACTGGCCACCTGATTTTCAATTCCATTGATCCCAGGTTGAAAATCTACCCCTAGGAGTCTTAGGTCTCTGCCCCTTTCTCCTCTACTTTGTGCCTGGGAGAAAAGCAATCCCCAGATGCAAACCAGAGGAAAATCAGCCCTCTAAGCTTGGCCTGATCACTCCAGTGACAAAACCAGGTCACTCTCCAATAATCTGTCTCCAGAATGATTGAGAAAACAACCTTTGTCTCCTATGGTTAGCCATGAGAGCTAAATTTTTTGATGGTGTAGATTCCTGCTTCAAAATGGTAGATACACACAAGCAGGTGAGTTTACAAACAAATTAGCCAAGGAATACTGGAAAATAGAACAAAATAGAGTACATGTATAATAGATAATAAGATACAGAAAACAGAAGGAAACTGGGAAGAAAGAAATGAAGAAAAAGAAAGGACGGGACTGTTGTATGTTTTTATTTTTTCATTTTTATTTAGGATTTTTAAATTATGTATCTTATTAATATTCCAATAATTTTAGAATCATACAGGTATTCATGTGACTGGAGTTCCAATATTATAATATTAGGCGATTCATTATTTTCACAGTTTATGAGCTAACAGCTTTAAAAATAAACTATTTCTGCAGAGGTACAGAATTCCCCAGAGAAACCTCTTTACAGGGTTAAAAAGCTTTCAGGGTGAATGCCCACAAATTATCTGAAAATAGCAAATAATCACTTTTTTAAAAACCAAAGTATCCTAATGTTTCAGTAAGTTGCACAAAAATGTGCAAAATGGCGTTGAAAACAGTACCTCAACACAATGAAATCATCTTCAGTCATAAATTTTTATCCACTCATAACACAGACAAACCCATATGCACAGTACACTTCTCTCATACTCCAATGAAATTAATATAGCCACACAATAGTAATACAGCTGTTGGAGAAAAAGTAATTTTTAACACATTTACTCGGTCCTTAAAGTACCTTAGGTTTCCTTTTCTATGAGATAAATAGAATGACAAGGAAACACTTTTAATTTGTCAATGCTTAAAAGTGTTTTGACAAAAATTCAACATTCCAAGTTCAATCATGTTATTGGCCACACAAGAAAGATTGCTGCAAAATCAATTCACTTATCAGTATCAGTGTAGAACTCATTGAACTATAAGGAATAGATAGATATCATCTAATAATTAGTTATTTGCTGATGGCAATTACAATTCATTCAAACTGTCAAAGTCAGATTCCAACCCAAATTTCAGTAGTTGGCAAATGTTCACCACGGCTGAAGTGTATGGTTTCTGATGTGGTAGAAATCTGCTAACATCACATTCAGCTACTTTATAATACTGTACTATATACAGTCAAAACCTAAGATCATTTCACAGCATTTGGAAAACACAAAGTTGACCTTTGGAGAAAAAGAGATGAAATTGCATTAACAGATTTAGACTGGAACAGTTAAAAGAGTATCGATCTGAAATAGGAAAGACATTTTTGTCAGAATTTAGTTCTCAAACAATGTCTATCTTTAGAGTTACAGCTGATCTAATGTCTATGGCAGGAAGAATGAATGACCATCCAGATCCATTAGTAGAAGGGTTAATTTCCTCTGGTAGTGCACCGGTTGATGCGATCAAGTAAAATTCTTTTGGGCATTGTTTTCAATCAGTCATTGCAGTGTACTCATTCGTACATTAGAGGGAGTGCTGAGAGTGGAAGGGGCCAAAATACCTTGGTGCTTCGATTGCACTCTCATCATAACTCCAGCGGGAGTGCAGCAGAAGAACTAGAAAATAGGTAAGATCTGGCCAGATATGCTGGGTCTCAGCCTGCATTTGGAGTTCCCACAGGGTTTTGTAAAAGATAAATCCCCTCCACCCACCCTTTCAAGGCCAGTGATATGGAGCAGGTGGGGACTCCCTACATTGGCAGTCCCCACAACCTCAACCTCCCAGAGGCCGAGCGGATATTCAAAGTCTGGTATGCCAAGAAGAGGTGTTCCGTATTCTTCAGTGGTCCATGTGGAGACCATCTTCGGAGTCCAGGCCTTGGTCATAGCCTAGACCTTTGCAGATTTTTTAAAGGTACAAGTGTATTTCAGCCCCCCAACCAACCGGATATGCTGGGTCTCAGCCTGCACTTGGAGGTCCCACAGGGTCTTGTAAAAGAGAAATCCCCTCTGTCCACCCTTACAAGGTCAGTGATCCCTACATTGGCACTCACCTCTAACACTGAAACTCCTATCTCAGCAATACCTAGTGACATCACAGCCAAAGGTTATAGAAGTGTGGACATTTTTATAATGGGACTTTCCATAGGAAGAGGTTTACTAAGAAGTTTTCAATGGAAGACATCCCCATGTATTGAATTTAAGATTTTGCAGATATATCCATTCAGTGGAGCTTTGATGGAGACCAGGGAGAACATTGGCCACCTATCCTCTCAGTCACAGAAAATGAGAAAAAAGTAAATGGATTTTTACCCTTTTTTATATTTCCTGGCTGATTGGCTCTTTTATTTTTATACTCCATAATCCTCTTGGAAAGGTATTTCCTAGATTTATTTTTGGAATCAATGACTCATCTTCTGATTTCACACAACCCATGGGGACATACTTAGCATCAACTCATCACCTCCTTCTGCAGCAGGGTTGAGATTGGGAACTCAGTGGAGTTGAGTACTGAACTTGTGCCTCTTCTCTGTGGAGCTACATATTGTTGCTTTAGTGCTATCAACCAATCCTGTATCATTGCATTAGATAATTGCATTGCTTTAATACTACTAACTGATCCTATATTAGATGTGTTTGTTTCTTGTTCATTTTTATTTTTTGCTCTTGCATTTAGTAAAGAATTATACATTTTCATATTTTATTATATGAATTCAGTGTCAGATATAAAAGGGGTAGATGTCAACTGAACAAAATGCCTCAATCCCAACCTCAGTACAGAATTCCTACTGTAGTATTTTTCCATTGTGAATCAAACTGCTAATTTAAAGCAAGTCAGTGTCAAATTACAGGCAGCTTTGTACCATGGACCTGTGACTATCAATAATTGGATTTAGACTTATCAAACTCATTTCACTTACAGTTGTCAGATGCTGTCATTATACTGCATTTGGCAGGACAGTACCAACACCATTTGTGCAGCAGTGATGATGGGGAGCAGACAGTTCTTCTGGCTCCACACAACACTATGGAGGAGGAAACATGCATATCCAAATCACACAAAGTATTATTTGGCACGCTCTGCTACCCCAATGATTTTTTTTGCTGATTGAAAAGCGCTGATGGGATTAATAATGGAGCTAATGAGAAGCAAAATTGATGCAAGACCATCTCTCAGAGGAAATCTCACTTACATCGATAGTTAGCAGGCTGTGCCAAGCACTTGCAGCATTTCTGGCATTGTCACAATGAAAATGTGAGCAAATCCTGATACCAAAAATGCAGTAGGGCAATTGCAAGTTGGCAAACTTTTATCTCATCCATCGGGAATGGATTCAAACTCAGGTCTGACAGGTGAATGGATCACTGCATCCATCCAGTTTTTGGTTTAAAGAAACACCATGATCTTTATGTAACTAAATAAAATGTTGCTGATTTCTATGTTGTATTCACTATATAAAAATGTGATGCAATAACAATTCCAACTGCTCAGGATGAGTTAAACATATTTGATTGAAATCTTTAAAACAAACCTCAAATTCAAGAAGGATATTAGATATTAACAATCCTAACAGATGTAATGAACTGGAATTAAATGTAGCACACGAAAATGACAGCAAATAATATCCCTTGTCTTCTGGAAAAGCACATTTGGCTGACAAACAGAACAGTGAATTAAGTATGAAACTGAATTGAACAGAAGGAATTAGTAACAGAACTTCAGTGATATCAATCAGTGTAAGGCAAAAAGATATATAGGTTAATCTTAATTTTGACAAGTCTTGTAATTAATACAATAACAAAATTGTTAACCCACTGAGGAGCCTGCTATGCAAATTCTCATGAAATGATTATCAACTTGAGCCAGTGTAATAAGACATGAATAAGTTGGGCATGTTCCTCAAGTGGTTTGCTAAATTACTTCAGTACTCTTTTGGCATTACTGTATTTAAAGTGTGACTAATTTTTCATTTCCTAGCATAAACCAAAAGTCCTTTCAATAAGAGGGTTAACAGCTAAATGGAATGTGACAGTAGGGAAATTTCTGTTGATGTTTCACAGCATTTTAAAATAGCTGCTGTTAAAATATAACCTGACCAATCTCGTTATATTTCAAAATAGACAACTGGAGACAGGGGCCTAGACATTCGATCGCACCCAAAAATGGGCATGTAGAGGGCAGTTGCTCACCTGGTTGCAGGGACCATGGGAAATTCTTGCAGGCAACTGAATATACTGAGACAGGCATGCAGCCAGCACTACCCACGCTGCATACTGGCTGCGCGCCTGTTTGTGGGGGGGGAAATCGGGCATCACTAAGAGGCAGCCTGCACCTTTTAAAGGGAAGGTGCACTGTGGCTGCAGTCAGCAGGAATCACTAAAAAAGTGGTTGACATGGCTGCAGAAAGGGCATCCAAATTCTTTAACGTAGATTTGGAGGCCTTTATGCAGGCGGTCAGCAGGAATTGGGAGATGTTGTTCCCCTCGGGGGGCAGAAAGCCTTTCAAGACAACACTTCTGAAGACAGTGAGAAGAGGTGACTTTTTCTTTTATTCGTTCATGGGATGTGGGTGTCGCTGGCAAGGCCGACATTTATTGCCCATCCCCAATTGCCCTTGAGAAGGTGGTGGTGAGCCACCTTCTTGAACCGCTACAGTCCGTGTGGTGAAGGTTCTCCCACAGTGCTGTTAGGAAGGGAGTTCCAGGATTTTGACCCAGCGACGATGAAGGAACGGCGATATATTTCCAAGTCGGGATGGTGTGTGACTTGGAGGGGAACGTGCAGGTGTGTTGTTCCCATGTGCCTGCTGCTCTTGTCCTTCTAGGTGGTAGAGGTCGCGGGTTTGGGAGGTGCTGTCGAAGAAGCCTTGGCGAGTTGCTGCAGTGCATCCTCTGGATGGTACACACTGCAGCCACAGTAAGCTGGTGGTGAAGGGAGTGAATGTTTAGGGTGCTGGATGGGGTGCCAATCAAGCGGGCTGCTTTGTCCTGGATGGTGTCGAGTTTCTTGAGTGCTGTTGGAGCTGCACTCATCCAGGCAAGTAGAGAGTATTCCATCACACTCCTGACTTGTGCCTTATAGATGGTGGAAAGGCTTTGGGGAGTCAGGAGGTGAGTCACTCGCCGCAGAATACCCAGCCTCTGACCTGCTCTTGTAGCCACAGTATTTATATGGCTGGTCCAGTTAAGTTTCTGGTCAATGGTGACCCCCAGGATGTTGATGGCGGGGGATTCGGCGATGGTAATGCCATTGAATGTCATGGGAGGTGGTTAGACTCTCTCTTGTTGGAGATGGTCATTGCCTGGCACTTGTCTGGCGCGAATGTTACTTGCCACTTATCAACCCAAGCCTGGATGTTGTCCAGGTCTTGCTGCATGCGGACTCGGACTGCTTCGTTATTTGAGGGGTTGCGAGTGGAACTGAACACTGTGCAAACATCAGTGAACGTCCCCATTTCTGACCTTATGATGGAGGGAAGGTCATTGATGAAGCAGCTGAAGATGGTTGGGCCTAGGACACTGCCGAGGAACTCCTGCAGCAATGCCCTGGGGCTGAGATGATTGGCCTCCAACAACCACTACCATCTTCCTTTGTGCTAGGTATGACTCCGGCCACTGGAGAGTTTTCTCCCTGATTCCCATTGACTTCAATTTTAATAGGGCTATATTTTGTTTCAGTCTTTACAGTAGAGGACACTAAGAATATCCCAACACTGGACAAACAGGCGGCTCTAAGGGGGAGGAGCTAAATATGATTAAAATCACTAAGGAATTGGTACTCAGTAAAATAATGGGACTCAAGGCGGATAAATCCCCTGGACCTGATGGCTTACATCCTAGGGTCTTGAGGGAAGTGGCAGTAGGGATTGTGAATGCTTTGGTAATAATTTTCCAAAATTCTCTGGACTCAGCAAAGGTCCCGGCAGATTGGAAAACTGCTAATGTAACACCCTTATTTGAAAAGGCTAGTAGGCAGAAGGCTGGAAAGTATAGACCAGTTAGCCTAACATCTGTGGTGGGTAAAATTTTGGAGTCGATTATTAAGGAGACACTAACAGAACATTTAGATCAACATAATTTAATAGGACAAAGTCAGCATGGCTTTATGAAGGGGAAGTCATGTCTGACAAATTTGCTTGAGTTCTTTAAGGACATGACGTACAGGGTGGATAAAGGGGAACCAGTGGACGTAGTGTATTTAGACTTCCAGAAGGCATTCGACAAGGTGCCACATAAAAGATTATTGCTCAAGATAAAGAATCACTGGATTGGGGGTAATATTCTGGCATGGGTGGAGGATTGGTTATCTAACAGGAAGCAGAGAGTTGGGATAAATGGTTCATTCTCGGACTGGCAACCAGTAGCCAATGGTGTTCCGCAGGGGTCTGTGCTGGGTCCCCAACTCTTTACAATCTATATTAACGATTTGGAAGAGGGGACCGAGTGTAACATATCAAAGCTTGCAGATGATACAAAGATGGGAGGGAAAGTAGAGAGTGAGGAAGACATAAAAAACCTACAAGGGGATATAGACAGGCTGGGTGAGTGGGCGGAGATTTGGCAGATGCAATACAATATTGGAAAATGTGAGGTTATGCACTTTGGCAGGAAAAAATCGGAGAGCAAGTTATTATCTTAATGGCGAGAAACTGGAAAGTACTGCAGTACAAAGGGATCTGGGGGTCCTAGTGCAAGAAAATCAAAAAGTTAGTATGCAGGTGCAGCAGGTGATCAAGAAGGCCAACGGAATGTTGGCTTTTATTGCTCGGGGGATAGAATATAAAAACAGGGAGGTATTGCTGCAGTTATATAAGGTATTGGTGAGACCGCACCTGGAATACTGAATACAGTTTTGGTGTCCGTACTTAAGAAAAGATATACTTGCTCTCGAGGCAGTACAAAGAAGGTTCACTCGGCTAATCCTGGGGATGAGGGGGTGGACATATGAGGAGAGGTTGAATAGATTGGGACTCTACTCATTGGAGTTCAGAAGAATGAGAGGCGATCTTATTGAAACATATAAGATTGTGAAGGGGCTTGATCGGGTGGATGCGGTAAGGATGTTCCCAAGGATGGGTGAAACTAGAACTAGGGAGCATAATCTTAGAATAAGGGGCTGCTCTTTCAAAACTGAGATGAGGAGAAACTTCTTCACTCAGAAGGAAGTAGGTCTGTGGAATTTGCTGCCCCAGGAAGCTGTGGAAGCTACATCATTAAATAAATTTAAAACAGAAATAGACAGTTTCCTAGAAGTAAAGGGAATTAGGGGTTACGGGGAGCGGGCAGGAAATTGGACATGAAGCTGAGTTCGGATCGGTCAAGGCCCTGTGGGTGGCGGAGCAGGCCCAGGGGCTGAGTGGCTGGGTCCTGTTCCTACTTCTTGTCTTCTTTAGATTTGAGGTTAGGATCAGATCAGCCATGATCTTATTGAATGGCAGAGCAGGCTCGAGGGGCCAATTGGCCTACTCCTGCTCCTATTTCTTTTGTTCTTACGTGCCATACTCGGTCAAATGCTGCCTTGATGTCAAAGGCAGTCACTCTCACCTCACCTCTGGAATTCAGCTCTTTTGTCCATGTTTGGACCAAGGCTGTAATGAGGTCTGGAGCCGAGTGGTCCTGGCGGAACCCAAACTGAGCATCGGTGAGCAGGTTATTGGTGAGTAAGTGCGCTTGATAGCACTGTCAATGACACCTTCCATCACTTTGCTGATGATTGAGAGTAGACTGAGGGGGTGGTAATTGGCCAGATTGGATTTGTCCTGCTTTTTGTGGACAGGACATACCTGGGCAATTTTCCACATTGTCGGGTAGATGCCAGTGTTGTAGCTGTACTGGAACAGCTTGGCTGGAGGCGCAGCTAGTTCTGGAGCACAAGTCTTCAGCACTACAGCCGGGATGCTGTTGGTGCCCATAGCCTGAAGTTGTGAATGCGAGGAGCTTTGCTCCCAGGACCTGGTTGCAATGACCTCACCAAGGTTGTCAAGGTAAAAAAATCGCTCTCAACTCAATTTCTCTCTGCTCACACCTGCACCCCTAATACTCACAACGCTCCTGTTCCCCCACTTCCCATCACTCTCCTACAATCACTGTATCACACTTCACTACACTTCCTTCTCCCTCCTCTCTCACACACACACACACACACACACACACAAAGCACTTCCTACTCCCAGCACTATTGGAACCCTCGTGCTTCTCAACCATGACGTGCTCATTCAACAGCTCACAAAGCCACCACTAGCTCACTCCTTTCTTGCAGGAGAAGGTCACACTCAACATTAGAAAGCAGGCAGCAATCAGAGGAGGCCAAAGTGGCCTCCATGCCCTTTCGACGTGGAGGCCGCTGGAGGGGCAGGTCCTTGATCTGACGGGCAGGTGGTGAGTCATAGCCCTGGCAAGTGGAAATGCTAGAGGTGATGTTCCGAAGGGTTTCTTCACACTCTACCCTCTTTTTCCCTTCTCACTTCTATCTCACCCTACACACACTGCAGCTGTTTTCAGCAGCTGGTCATATCTCTCTGCTTACCCATGGCACTAAAAGCTAACCCTTATCCCTCTCTTTCATTTCATGTCGAGGCCTCGTTGGTAATTGAGGAAGAGAAGGGCAACCTTCCCGAATACACAGCATCACTCAATCTGATCCTAGCAAGCACCAGTTCAGAAACTGGCACCATGTGTACTTTGGAAGGTAGGCTGGAGAAGGGGTCTTCACTTGATTACAAATATTAACGCCAACACCAAATCCAGAAAAAAAAAATTATTGCAAGAACTCACTTGTTGGATTGTAGTCAACTTGCAGAATTAATAATCACCCTTGTGAAAGCCCTTAGTGCCTGTCTTGTTTGCTTGTTTACCTATCCTAGTGCTCCTACCAAGTATATATCCAGTGGCTACAGCTTGAGAGGTGGAAGGCTTCTAAACTTCCACTGAGGACAGTTCAGATGGTCATGGCAGGTGTCCTCAGGCAACTCTGGGCCCTAATGGTCATTCACCAGGAAATGATAAATGCACTGACCTGCCAGCAAATTTGCGCACAACGGCTGGGAGTATGGAGGAGTCCAGCTCTAACTTGTGTCGGGACTTCACACAGAGCATGGAGACCATGCTCAACCATGGACCGAACAGTCAGCTCCACGAACACGACAATGGCATCCAGCATAACAGAGCCTCTGGTGACAGTTCTGATAGCTTGCATGGCAGTTCACGCTGCTGCCATGCAAGCTCAGACGGCTGCTATCTTGGATCTGGAGGCCAGCATTGACAGGGGCTTCCAGAGCGTCACATCACTCCTGCACTCCATTCTCACTCAAAGCAGTAGGAGTGTTGAGGTGCAGTCCCAGGAAAGTGGTATTCAGAGAGGCACCTACTCTCCTGTCTCAGGATGACAGTATGCTTGCTCCCCTGCCAACAATTCCACCAGTGCCCTTGTCAACCTGAATTTGTAACAATTTATATTATGAGAAGGTTTAATTACGAGGAGGGATTATTTGATTTCAATGGAATGAAAGTTGGGTGAGTTCTACAATGGGCAGAAGATCCACTCCACAGGTTACTGTCCAGGTGGCAAAATATTACATTGCCTAAAGTTAAATTATGCCTGGATAGTGGAGTGTGGCTGGCAGTTAGCATTTCTAAGTAAACTTATGTATTGGGTTTATACTGAGAAGTGACATTTAAACTAGTCTATAGATTAATGCACCTGCAGTGCCTTTCATTCTGACATATATTTTGTTTTGAATTGGTAAAGTGGTTATTGATGATTTAATATAACTAGCAGAAATAATAATGTCAGAGCTACAAATTTTAATGGAAGCTGGTGATTGCCATTTTGATGCTTACTTCAATTCTCCACTCTGTGGAGCATCAACAGTTTATCTGTTGATGCAGTCCTTTTGACAGGAAATAATTCCCCCAGTGCAATATCATTTGAAGGGGAAAAATAGAAAACTATGGAACATTTCTTAATGTACAGCATTACTTAAAATACCTTGTTCAATCGATGTTGACGTACCCTTCTCTTGCACCTTAAAGATAGAGCTTGGTTATAAATAACAGTAAACATTTCTCTTCTGGGCCAAAATGGAGTTTCATAACACACTGATAAAAGCCGTTGAATCTACCTCTGTAATTCCAAGTTTACTGTAATCTATCGACCATCTGAACATAAATCAAGATTAATTTTTCTGTAACAGTCTCAACCGTCCAATATTTTCTGAGTGTAAACCTCCATACAGTGAGTAATAAATCTCTCTCAAAAGTCTACATCAGTTTTTTGTGGACTGGAATGCATCAGGAAATGGGATGCAACATTAATACAACATTTTCAGGAGCTAAGGGAAAATAGTACTGTATCGAGGGAGTGAGGTACAGAGTGAAGCCTGTTCAGAAAACTGGTATCTTTACTAGCGTTACTCCTACACATCATAATCAGCTGTGTTATTCAGAACTACTCAGTTATTTCACAAAATTGCAAATTTTAGTGAAATGCTGCTAAATTCTTTTATCAATCAAAGCATTTAATTATTTGTTTAAATTTATCAATAGCAGCCTGAATTGTAGACAGTCCACAGAATAGCACATTTAACAAGGTGCAAAAGGCTACATTTAATCAAATGCATCACAATCACTATCAAATGTAGTGCTTATTCATCCATTTGAATTGATTTGTTGAAACTAATCAATAGTGGAATCTATTGATTAGCAGATTTGATGAGGTATAAAATGTTCTGTAAAATCCCCTTTAGTGCTCAGGTGCAAAATATTTTCGTAACCATTTTAAAGCTGAAAGGAATGGAAAAAATATAAATTTGAAGGCAAAATAAATGTAGAGTTTTGCATCCAGCAAAGATCTGTAAACAAACATAGTGTATTAAGGGAGAACCTTATTGGACTCAGTAAAGCACTTGTGATAAATCTTCTATGCATTTCAGACAAAGTAATGCATTTCGAATATTATCTGATTAACAACAATACATTACAGATCTATTCAGGTCATCTGGATGAAGGAAGATGCACGAAAGAAGCATAAGATTATCAATCCCTTATGTTTCAACTAAGGTTTAGAGATTTTGTGAAAATGTAAACATTATTTTGGACTGATTACACAGTAATCATTGAATTAAAGGGTATATACATCACATTGCCTCAGTTCATCGCATAGAATCATACAGCACAGAAGGAGGCCATTCGGCCCATCGTGCCTGTGCTGGCTCTTTGAAAGAGCTACCCAATTAGTTCCACTCCCCTGCTCTTTCCCCACAGCCCTATAATTTTTTCCCTTCAAGTATTTATTCAATTCGCTTTTGCAAGTTACTATTGAATCTGCTGGAATGCAGGTAGTGCATTCCAGATCACAACAACTCACTGCGTAAAAAAAAATTCCTCATGTCGCCTCTGGTTCTTTTGCCAATCACCTGAAATCCTCTTGTTACCAATCCTTCTGTCACTGGGATCAGTTTCTCCTTATTCACTCTATCAAAACCGTTCATGATTTTGAATACGTCTATCAAATCTCTTAACCTTCTCTGCTCTAAGGAAAACAACCCTAGCTTCTCCAGTGTATCAACGTAATGAAAGTCCCTCATCCCTGGAATCATTCTAGTAAATCTCTTCTGCACTCTCTCTAAGGCCTTCACATCTTTCCTGAAGTGCGGTACCCAGAACTGGACACAATACTCCATTTGTGGCCGAACCAGTGTTTTAGAAAGGTTCATCATGACTTTCATACTTTTGTACTCTATGCCTCTATTTATGAAGCCCAGGATCCCGTATGCTTTTTTAACCACTTTCTCAATCTGCCCTGCCACCTTCAACGATTTGTGCACATATACCCCCAAATCTCTCTGTTCCTGTACCCCTTTTAGAGTTGTGTCCTCTAGTTTATATTGCCTCTCCTCGTTCTTCCTACCAAAATGTATCACTTTGCATTTTTCTGTGTTAAATTTCATCTGTCACGTGTCCACCCATGCCACCAGTCTGTCTATATCCTCTTCAAGTCTATCATTATCCTCCTCACTGTTCACTATCCTTCCAAGTTTTGTGTAATCTGCAAATTTTGAAATTGTGCCCTGTACACCCAAGTCCAACTCATTAATATATATCAAGAAAAGCAGTGGTCCTAGTACCGACCCCTGGGGAACACCACTGTACCCCTCCCTCCAGTCCGAAAAACAACGGTTCACCACTACTCTCTATTGCCTGTCCCTTAGCCAATTCTGTATCCATGTTGCTACTGCCCCCTTTATTCCATGGGCCGCAATCTTAATGATAAGCCTACCGTGTGGCACTTTATCAAACGCCTTTTGAAAATCCATATACACCACAACAACTGCATTGCCCTCATCCACCCTCTCTGCTACCTCATCAAAAAACTCTATCAGGTTAGTTAAACACGATTTGCCTTTAACAAATCCGTGCTGGCTTTCCCTGATTAATCCACCCTCATCCAAGTGTTAATTCTGTCCCGGATTATCGTTTCTAAAAGTTTCCCCACCACTGAGGTTAAACTGACTGGCCTATAGTTGCTGGGTTTATCTTTACACCATTTTTTGAACAAGGGTGTAACAACTGCAATTCTCCAGTCCTCTGGAACCACCCCCGTGTTTGGAAAATTATGGCCAGTACCTCCGCGATTTCCATCCTTACTTCCCTCAGCAACCCAGGACGCATCCCATCCAGACTGCGTGACTTATCTACTTTAAGTACAGCTAGCCTTTCAAGTACCTCTTCTTTATCAATTTTTAGCCCATCTAGTATCTCAACTATATCTTCCTTTACTGAGACTGTGGCAGCATCTTCTTCCTTGGTAAAGATAAATGCAAAGTACTCATTTAGTTCCTCAGCCATCCCCTCTGCCTTCATGTGTAGATCTCCTTTATGGTTCCTAATTGGCCCCACCCCACCTCTTACTACTCGTTTACTGTTTATATGCCTGTCGAAGACTTTTGGATTCCCTTTTATGTTGGCTGCCAGTCTATTCTCATACTCTCTCTTTGCCCCTCTTATTTCCTTTTTCACTTCCCCTTTGAACTTTCTATATTCCACCTGGTTCTCACTTGCGTTATCAACTTGACATTTGTCATACGCCCCTTTTTTCCATTTCATCTTACTCACTCTTACTCATCTGCCAACTTTGAAATTATAACTTGTATATCCATGTCCAGGTCAAAAAGAGCAGTGGTCCTAATACCGACCCCTGGGGAACACCACCGTGTACCTCTATCCAGTCTGAAAAACAACCATTCACCACCACTCTCTGCTTTCTGTCCCTTAACCAATTTTGTATCCACGCTGCCACCATCCCTTTAATCCCATGGGCTTTAATTTTGCTTACAAGTCTATTATGTGGTATTTTGTCAAACGCCTTTTGAAAGTCTATATACACGATATCAACCGCACTACCCTCATCAACCCTCTCCGTTGCCACATCAAAAAACTCAATCAAGTTCGTTAAACATTTTTCCTTAACCAATTTGTGCTGAGTTTCATTTATTAGCCCATAGTTTTCTAAATGCCAATTAATTTTGTCCCAGATTATTGTCTCTAAATGTTTCCCCACCACCAACGTTAGGCTGATTGGTCTGTAATTGCCAGGTTTATCCCTCTCCCCTTTTTGAACAGGGGTGAAACATTTGCAATCTTCCAGTCCTCTGGCACCACGCCCATATCTAAGGAGGATTGGAAGATTGTGGCCAGAGCCTCCACAATTTCCACCCTTACTTCCCTCAATAACCTAGGATGCATCCCATCTGGACCGGGTGACTTTTCTACTTTAAGTACTACCAACCTTTTAAGTACCTCTTCTTTATCTATTTTTATCGTATCACTACTATCTCCTCCTTTACTGCTGCATTGGCAGCTTTCTCATCTCCAATGAAGACAGATGCAAAGTATTCATTTCGTACCTCAACTATGTCCTCTGCCTCCACAAAATCATTTCCATTTTGGTCACTAAATGGCCTCACCCTTCCTTTAAGTACCGTTTTACTATTTATATGTTTATAAAATACTTTTGGATTCCCTTTTATGTTAGCCGCTAATCTATTCCCATATTCTCTCTTTGCCCCTCTTATTCCCTTTTTTAGATCTTCTTTGTGCTTTCTGTATTCAGTCTGGTTCTCTATTGTATTATGAACCTTACGTTTGTCATAAGCCTCCTTTATCTGTTTAATTTCAATCTCTATATCTTTCGTCATCCAGGGAGCTCTAGCTTTGGATGCCCTTCCTTCCCCTTTGTGGGAACATGTCTACTCTGTACCGAACTATCTCCTCTTTGAAGGCCTCCCATTGTTCAATTACTGTTTTGCTTACCAATTTTTGATTCCAATCTACCGGGGCCAGATCCCTTTTTAACTCACTGAAATTAGCCCTCCTCCAGTTAAGTATTTTTACGCTTAATTGTTCCTTGGCCTTTTCCATAATTCTTCCAAACCTGATGATATTATGATCACTATTCCCCAAATGCTCTCCCAGTAAATCATGCTCCACCTGCCCCACTTCATTCCCCAGAACTAGATCCAGCACTGCTTCCTTCCTTATTGGGCTGGAAACACATTGATCAAGAAACTTCTCTCATACACATTTCAGGAATTACTCCCCGTCTTTGTACTGTTACTATCCCAATCTATATTAGGATAATTGAAGTCCGCCATTATCACAACTCTATAGTTCGTGCATCTTTCTGTAATTTGCCTACAAATTTGCTCCTAATCTCCTTTCCACTGCATGGTGGCCCAGAGTATACACCTAGTAGCATAAATGCTCCTCTATTATTCTTTAATTCTAGCCAAATAGATTCTATCTTTGACTCCTCAACTACATCATCCCTTTCCAATGCTTTAATAGTTTCTTTGATCAATACTGCCACACACCCTCCTTTTTTCTTACCCTATCTTTCCTGAATACCTTGTAGCCAGGAATATTAAGTTTCCAATCCTTCCCTTCTTTAGGGGGTCTCTGTTATTGCCACTGTATCATAGTCCCATGTGGCGATTTGTGCCTGCAGCTCACCAACCTTACTACGTTCATTTACACACATGCACTTCAAACCCATCTTATACTGCCTCGCATTTGCCCCCTGTTTGATCCCTCCTATTTTTGAACTATTCTTTACTCTGGTGCTACTTGTCTCTCCCAGTTCTCTGAGGACCTCGTTTATCCTCTCAAATGTTTCATCCTGATACCCATCCCCTTGCCAAATTAGTTTAAACCCTCCTTCACAGAACCAGTTAACCTCCCAGCAAGGACTTGGACCCAGCTCTGTTGAGGTGCAACCCATCCATTTTGAACAGATCCCAGAACTGGTCCCAATACGCTAAGAATCTGAAGCCCTCCCTCCTGCACCATTTCTCCAGCCACACTTTAAACTGTCTTATCCTACTGTTCCTATACTCACTAGTGCGTGACACTGGGAGTAATCCAGAGATTACTACCTTTGAGGTCCTGCTTATTAACTTCCTCCCTAGCCCCTGAAACTTTGACTGCAGGACTTTGACCCTTTTCCTTCCTATGTCATTGGTTCCCATATACACCACGACTTCTGGCTGTTCCCCTTCCCCCCATTAAAATATTTTTCATCCTCTCAGCGATGTCCTTTACCCTGGCACCAGGGAGGCAACACACCGTGAGGGACTCAAGTCGGCGGTCTCTATAGGATAGAACTTCCGATCAGTGAAATTCACATATTAATGCTTAATGAGTTTGAACTACATTTAAGTGTGTCCTATTTTTACACAGGAATTAAACCCATCTGACATAAATGGGCTAATATCTGAATAATAAGTCACACAAGAATGTAATACAAGCACCTTAAGCCTGCATATGTGAAATTTGCCAATCAAATCTTCTACCCTTACAGTCCTAGGGGGTGAAATTGGGCCTTTTTTTTAGGCGCTACGCGGACAATTAAGCCTCGAAAATGGGGTCTGAGATGCACACGCACATTTCCAACGGGAAGTGCGGAGGACGCCATTTTGGTAAAGGGGTTTGCATAGGCGCCTAATGACCGCCGGCAGCATGTAAGTAGGGAGATTATGACATGGATCAGTGTGCAACACTGATTTGAAGGCACCGCTGCTAATTTTGGAGCTTCACACTCCAGCCAATGCCCTGTCGTAACCTCGCACAGCTGAACACGAAGTTAAATGGCGTGAAGGACCCCTCCCACCAGCGCTATTTAGAGGGATCATTAAGTACTTACAGGTTAGTTGCTGGATTATTTCTTCAGGTTGCAAGTAGACTGATAGGGCGGTAATTGGCCGGATTGGATTTGTCCTGCTTTTTGTGGACATGACATACCTGGGCAATATGCTTGTATTACATTCTTGTGTAACTTATTATTCAGATATTAGCCCATTTATGTCAGATGGGTTTAATTCCTGTGTTCGCATTTTTGGAGGTTTCCTATACTTGGCTAAAGTTTAAGTGAGTGGCCTGGCTGAACTTGCAGTACTTTTTGTGTCATTTAAAATATTGTGCTGAAAATAGTTACATCCAGATGTGGGTGGCCTGGTAAGATTTCCTCTGGGAATTGAACATGACTGGGTGAATGAAGAGAGGTCACGCAGAGCAGGACAAACTGCTAGAAGTGGGAGGAGGAGGTGGAGGAAGAGGAAGGGAGGCTACAACGTGGACAGGCTCTTTCTGCCAGGGCTATATGTGATCAGATTATTAATAAATGATACCAATAACCTCAACTACACCCCCCAATCACCAACAGTCCCACACTCCTTACCTTTCCTCTCTTACTTGACCATTAAATCATCCTCTTCATGATTACACATTGGTTCCTTCCTCAGCTCACCACAGAAATAAAAACCACCAAATGCAAATTTAAACCTGCATTTATAAATTAACTCATGAACTAATGCATACGAAATGATATTATTCACCCTTGTATCATAATAGGTACAGCACAATAGGCCATTCGGCCCATCATGCCTTTGAAAGAGATATCCAATTAGTCCCATTCCCCTGCTCATTCCTCATTGTCAATCTACAGTGTCCCCCAAAGATTGGCTCCTCCCCATTAAGCGACGACTTCCATCTAGCTCCGTGGAGGTGCCGTGGGATTCCGTTCTCCCTGATCAGCGATCTGCATGTCAATGCTCATTGAGCACTGGTAACTCACGAATCACATTCAAATGACGCCTGACTATGAAAATAATTTGGGCCTCTCGCAAAAGCCATCGGTTGGGCACCCAATATGTGCTATATCTGAAAATTGGCGCCAATGAGTACAACCCTGTACTCCCATGAACCACTCCCACCCCCAATCAGATGCTTTTGAAGATTAAATTAAAATTCAGACACACGAGGTTCCGACCTAGCACAAAATAATGCAGGATGGCCTTGTGAGGTTGGAGCCTCCACCTGCTCCTTACAAGGCCATCCTTGTAGGCAGAGACTACCTATGTTGAGAGTTCTGCGCCTTCAATGGGACCCAGCATATGGTCAGCACAGGTACCTCTGGCTGATGTAGGGACCACCTAGAAATCCAGGCCGGGATTAAGACTTGGACCCCTGAAGAGAAATCTAAATTTTTTGGGTGAAATATTTTTGCAGACACACCCGGGGTGGAAATCTTTCCAGCTAGGATACAATGGTGGTCATTCCGGATGCAACCCTAGTGGCATGGGCGCTAGGGTTGACAACCCACCCAACTGCCCAGGAGTCTCCCAGAATGGGGCATGGATCTCCCAGGCGATTTTTGTGCTTTAAATTTCCTGACATAGCAGAGGCCTCCTATTCCATGATGTCATTGGCTGCTGATGCAGAGAAGCCTCTGGTTCGGTGACGGGACTGGCTGGTGTGTTGGGAACAATCGTGAATTGGGGAGGGGCAGTGGGGTCATTGTAGATTTGGAGAC
This sequence comes from Heptranchias perlo, assembly GCF_035084215.1. Classification (NCBI taxonomy): domain Eukaryota; kingdom Metazoa; phylum Chordata; class Chondrichthyes; order Hexanchiformes; family Hexanchidae; genus Heptranchias; species Heptranchias perlo. Next base: position 104,395,898 of record NC_090325.1, on the reverse strand, counting down.
AGGGGAATGGGTGTCATGGGAAGGAGGGTTGGGAGGAAGAGAGGGGGACTGGGAAATGGGGGTGGGGGTAAGCTGGGAGCCGAGTGGAGCAGCCAGTAAAGGAGTGAGTGAAACCTGGAAACTTTACTGTGGGTAAACAGTGAACGATTGTTTCCACTGGTAGGCGAATGGGGAACTAGGAGATGGAGGCCAAGGACCCAAGAACCAAGGAGGATGGGAGAAGGAATGCTCTTGAGCTGAAGGCTTTCAGACCATGGATTGCTTCACCAAAAGTGACTATTGAGGTAGAGACTAGAACATCATTTAAATGGGAATGGGATAAATATCTGAAAATGAGGAATATAAAAAGCTGTGGAGAGAATGGGGTTACAGGAGAGGGCCAGTACCGGCACAGGCACCGAGGGCCGCATGGCCTCCTTCTAAGCTGTAATTTCTATTATTCTATGAAACTCCCCATTTTTGAGTCCAAGCCCAGGGAGTGGTTTAGAAATATTGCTGCCTGAGCTGCATTTAGGTCGATGTTCCCTGTGAGAAGTACCCCAAACACCAAGCCTGCTGCCCTTTGTGCAATATCTCAGTTTGATTCAGGTCGGTCTGTGCCGGCTGGTTTTGAACTCCAAGTACAGATTGGCTCTGACTGAGAGTTGTCTCATTCACACAGAACCTGAGTCCAAACCAGAGTCCAAGGGAATGAGATCGGGCATATTAAAAGTGGCATCGAATGGGGAGACTGATCGCACCTGGTGATTCTGGCTGCAGATTCAGGGTGAATATCAGCGGGTTATAAGATTACTACTCAGTAGGATATCAGGGCATAACACCTATTACTACCAGTTACATACAGACTATCGGTGAGATATTCTATTACTGTTGGTGTTGAGGGAAATTTGAGTGTTACCATTATTACTATTAGTTATCAGCGCAATTTCAGTGAGTTACTGTTAGCTACTGGTGGAATCTCTTGCTTCCGCGAATCGCACCCGCACATTCAGTTTCCCCTCTTCTTCGCCCTCTAGTTCCCTTCTTCGCCTGCTCATGATGGCCTCCTGCTTCACGGATATTTTCGCACAACAGCTGCTGGTGCAAAACCACGAGAAAAAATACTCAATATAGGGGACTCAACCCTTATAAGGTAAATGCAATATCATTTACAGACATCATGTGGTCAGAACATCATGTGAGCAAACCTCCAGGAATGCCTCCAACCAGAGTTGGCAACCCTAGCAGGCGTCTACCATTACCTAACAGGTAAGGGACCATCCTATGACCCCATGAACTTTAGTAGAGTCTGTGTGAAGGTCCAAGGTAGGCACATCTCAGCACATGCACTGTGATGTGTTTGTTGCTCTACATTATTGGCCAATAAAAGGATTGAAAAATCAAGACTGCACAATGGGAGAACACAACACAGTGATCCAATCGAGTATAATCATTATGTTAGGGCTCATCACATTATGACAAAGTTTTAATATAATGCTACCATACAAATACAAACTAATGATAGTTTATCCCGAGCATGCACATAAAATGGATATCTACCACAGTGTGTAAAAGCTAAAGGCACTTTGATGTGTTGTAGTGGTGCCACCTGCTGCCCCTCAAATGTAGTTTTATACTTACATAAAAGATTTACATTTTGAAAGTAGTATTGATATTTTTGGAATTGCTATAGAAACCACTAACATTATATTTTTTCCTGCAGAAAAATATTAAGTAAATCCTTTTCCCCTTCAACATATAAAGTTTCAACCTTTCCGCTGTGCTCTTACATAACTAGAAAAACATATCCAAAATACAAACCTTTCATTCAATGCACTATCCGCTTCCTTTTTTAAAAAACAAATAAGGCTGGGTTTCCCACAGATTGGCAAGTTGATTAATCCCTTCCACACCTCTTCTCCAACCAGTGCAAACTCTTCATGATCTGGGGATGGTGGGCCATTACCCTCATCCTCTTCATCATCTTCTGCTTCACAAAGTAGCTAGCCTTTTCCCACAATTTAAAATTGTTGGGTACTAACTTTAAATGGCAGGAGCACTCTTCAGTGACGCAGCAGAGATAAAAAATTGTTGTCCTGAATCTTAATAAAGGAAATTACGAAAGTATGAAGTGCGAATTGGCTATGATAGATTGGGGAACTTTACTAAAAGGGATGACGGTGGACAGGCAATGGCTAATATTTAAAGAATGTGTGCAGGAATTACAACAATTATTCATTCCTGTCTGGCGCAAAAATAAAACAGGAAAGGTGGCTCAACCGTGGCTTACAAAAGAAATTAGGGATAGTATTAGATCCAAAGGGGAGACATATAAAATTGCCAGAAAAAGTGGCAAGCCTGAGGTTTGGGAGCAGTTCAGAATTCAGCAAAGGAGGACAAAGAGATTGATTAAGAGGGGAAAAATAGAGCATGAGAGTAAACTAGCAGGGAACATAAAAACTGACTATAAAAGCTTCTATAAATATGTCAGGAGAAAAAGATTAGTGAAGATAAATGTAGGTCCCTTACAGTCAGAAATGGGGGAAATTATAACGGGGAACAAAGAAATGGCAGAACAATCAATGGTCTTCACAAAGCAGGACACAAATAACCTCCCAGAAATGTTAGGGAACCAAGGGTCTAGTGAGAGGGAGGAACTGAACGAAACCAGTATTAGTAAAAAAAAAGTGCTAGGGAAATTAATGGGGCTAAAGACTGGCAAATCCCCAAGGCCTGATAATCTACATCCCAGAAGTGGCCCTGGAAATAGTGGATGCATTGGTGATCATCTTCCAAAATTCTACAAACTCTAGGACAGTTCTTACAGATTGGAGGGTGGCAAATGTAACCCCACTATTTAAAAAAGGAGGGAGAGAAAAAACAGGGAATTACAGACCAGTTAGCCTAACATCAGTAGTGGGGAAAATACTGGAGTCTATTTTAAAAGATGTGATAACAGAACACTTGGAGGGCATTAACAGGATTTGACAAAGTCAGCATGGGTTTATGAGAGGGAAATCATGCTTAACAAATCTACTGGAGTTTTTTGAGGTTGTAACTAGTAGAATAGAGAGGGGAGAACCAGTGGATGTGGTGTATTTGGATTTTCAGAAGGCTTTTGATAAGGTCCCACACAAGAGGTTAGTGCGCATGGGATTGGGGGGAATATACTGGCATGGATTGAGAATTGGTTGACAGACAGGAAAAAGAGAGTAGGAATAAACAGGTCTTTTTCCGGGTGGCAGACAGTGACTAGTGGGGTACTGCAGGGATCAGTGCTTGGGCCCCAGCTATTCACAATATATATAAATGATTTGGATGAGGGAACTAAATGTTACATTTCCAAGTTTGCAGATGACACAAAGCTGGGGTGGAATGTGAGCTGTGAGGAGGATGCAAAGAGGCTCCAGTGTGATTTAGACAATTTGGGTGAGTGGGCAAGAACATGGCAGATGCAGTATAACGTGGATAAATTTGAGGTTATCCACTTTGGTTGTAAAAACAGAAAGGCAGATTATTATCTGAATGGTGATAGATTGGGAAAAGGGGAGGTGCAACGAGACCTGGGTGTCCTTGTGCACCAGTCGCTGAAAGCGAGCATTCAGGTGCAGCAAGCAGTTAGGAAGTCGAATGGTATGTTGGCCTTCATTGCAAGAGGATTTGACTACAGGAGCAGGGATGTCTTACTGCAGTTGTATGGGGCCTTGGTGGGACCACGTCTGGAGTATTGAGTGCAGTTTTCTTCTCCTTATCTGAGGAAGGATGTCCTTGCCATGAAGGGAGTGCAACAAAGGTTTACCAGACTGATTCCTGGGATTGCAGGACTGATGTATGAGGAGGGATTGGGTCGACCAAGCCTATATTCACTCGAGTTTAGAAGAATGAGAGGTGATCTCATTGAAACGTATAAAATTCTAACAGGACCAGACAGACTAGATGCAGGGAGGATGTTCCCAATGGCTGGGGAGTCCAGAACCAGGGGTCACAGTCTCAGGATACGGGGTATGCTATTTAGAACCGAAATGAGGAAAAAATTCTTCACTCAGAGGGTGGTGAACCTATGGAATTTTCAACCACAGAAGGCAGTAGAGGCCAAGTCATTAGATGTATTCAAGAAGGAGATCGATATATTTCTTAATGCTAAAGGGATCAAGGGATATGGGGAAAAAGCGGGAACAGGGTACTGAGTTAGACGATCAGCCATGATTATTTTGAATGGCAGAGCAGGCCCGAAGGGCCGAATGGCCTACTCTTGCTCCTATTTTCTATGTTTCTATGTCCTAGGAAGAGTTCTACAAAGATTTTATAAATTCTCCAAAAATGACCTCCATTGTGCAGTTTCTTGCCTCTGGAACCCCACTCTGTTGTTGAAACTGTCATTTTTATAGTTGTGTTCATTCCAGTGAGCGAATTAGGGCTTGCTAATTGGGGGAAATCTTGTGGATAGCTTGGCTATAGCCACCTGCCCACATTTGCATACTATTTTTTTGGGGTGGGATTGAGACAGTAACCCACACCACCCTATTTTTCTCTTTTTAATGCCACTAAACAGCCTGTAAATGGACAGTTTAGTAAAGGAAAAGCCAGCCATTAAAAGTTGATAAATATACTAGCTGTAAATTCATTAAATTTTATATGGTATATATTTTACATCGATATGATGTCAAGGTTATGCTGAAAGGGTTCGATGAAGAGTGGTGCAAGGAGGCTCGAATGGAGCATAAACGTTGGGCCAAATGGCCTGGATCTGTGCTGTAAATTTTATGTAATATCAAAATTCTATGCCTTGATATTTTGACAAACTGATGTTCTCAGAATAATTATTTATTTATCCAGAGAAGATGTATCATTTGACCCTCAATCCAGCCTTCAGCTGTCCTTTGCTGGCAATGTGAGGCTAACATGCTATGGCAGGGATGGCGACAGATTTTACTGTTTTGGAGCACAACCCCCAAAGATAACATTTCTGGTCTCGCTCCACATTGGAACCACCTGAATTCCCATGTAATGTAAATGAAGCCCGGCCTTCAAAATGGCTCGATCTCATGCCAGTGACATCAGGTGGGAGGCGTGATCCTGAGTTAACCCGCCTGCAGTTAAAATTGTCCCCAGTGAGTGTTGACAGGCCACTTGAACTTAAGGGAGGGGAGGGACTGCTGGGGTGCGTGTCCTCTCCTTGCATGCAATTTCCAACAGGAACCTCTAGTTAGTGATCAGTAGTGAGAATCTTGCTGATTTTCCCCCTCCATAACGCTTAGGTATTGAAGCTAATTGTAGTGATCCACCCCACACTCATCAATACTATCATGGCTAAAATGAGCCAACTTAGCAGAAACTAGGAATGAAACCTGGAACCATCTTGGTCTGCATGTCAAAACCAAAATACTGCAGATGCTGGAAATCTGAAATAAAAACAGAAAATGCTGGACATACTCAGTACCTGCAGAGAAAGAAACAGAGTTAACATTTCAGGTCGATGACCCTTCATCAGAACTGGAAAGAGTTAAAGATTAAACAATTTTTAAGCAAGTACAGAGCTAGGGAAAGTGGGGGGGGGGGGGGGGGGAAGGAAAGGAAAGAACGAAACGGAAGGAGTCTGATAGGGTAGAGGGCAGGAGTGATTAAATGACAAAAGCGATGATGGTACAAGGAAAGGAGGGCGGTAATGGGACAAATAAAGAAACAAAAGATGGGTCTAGAGGAGCTGTAAATGGCAACAGCAGAACCATTACCAGCACTTGCTGTCTGAAAAAATGGGAGCAGTGGTTATGATCTGGAGTTATTAAAATCAATGTTGAGTCCTGAAGGTTGCAACGTGCCTAAATGAAAGATGAGGTGCTGTTCCTCGAGCTTCCGTTGAACTTTATTGGAACAGTGTAAGAGGCCGCGGACAGAGGGGTCAGAACGGGAGTGGGATGGGGAATTAAAATGGCAAGCGACCGGCAGGTCAGGGTCATGCTTGCAGACTGAGCGGAGGTGTTCAGCAAAGCAGCTGCCCAATCTGCGTTTGGTCTCCCCAATGTAGAGCAGACCGCATTGTGACCAGCGAATACAGTATAGTAAATTGAAAGAAGTACACCTGGAAGGAATGTTTTGGAGCCCTGGACGGTGGGAAGGGAGAATGTGAAAGGGCAGGTCTGTATGTGATGCTTCAAAATTTATACTTGTCACCTCAGCCTGGATTTGATTATTATTCTGAGATAATTGCATGATAGCTCATATTTTCATTTTTTAATCAGTTTTGTGTCTGGTTCAGTGCACATAGTGGCCACATAATTGACTAGTGATGCCATTCCCACTGTGGAACTAATCACTGTGATGTTTCCATTGAAAATTATTGACAAATAATATGAAATTGAAATTCCCTGCACAGTAAATCTCTATCTATAATATAAAAGTCTTACATATACACTTCCTGTAAAAATTGATTTTACTTTCTCTCACTGTCAGTCACGCTTTTGCTACCAATACTTTCCCTATCATACTTCATTGGCTCAAAGTAAAACAGTAGCAAATCAGAACGTGAAGTAAGGAATGTACAAATCAAAAGCAAGGAAAGTGGCATGAAAACTACCATAAGAAACTATTTATGACAGCAAATGTTGTGCCATTGTTTAAGAAGGGCGGTAGGGAAAAGCCTGGGAACTACAGACCGGTGAGCCTGACATCTGTAGTGGGTAAGTTGTTAGAGGGTATTCTGAGGGACAGGATCTACAGGCATTTGGAGAGGCAGAGACTGATTAGGAACAGTCAGCATGGTTTTCTGAGAGGAAAATCATGTCTCATGAATTTGATTGAGTTTTTTGAAGGGGTAACCAAGAAGATAGATGAGGGCTGTGCAGTAGACGTGGTCTACATGGACTTTAGCAAAGCCTTTGACAAGGTACCACATGGTAGGTTGTTACATAAGGTTAAATCTCACGGGATCCAAGGTGAGGTAGCCAATTGGATACAAAATTGGATTGACGACAGAAGACAGAGGTTGGTTGTAGAGGGTTGTGTTTCAAACTGGAGGCCTGTGACCAGCAGTGTGCCTCAGGGATCGGTGCTGGGTCCGCTGTTATTTGTTATTTATATTAATGATTTGGATGAGAATTTAGGAGGCATGGTTAGTAAGTTTGCAGATGACACCAAGATTGGTGGCATTGTGGACAGTGAAGAAGGTTATCTAGGATTGCAACGGGATCTTGATAAATTGGGCCAGTGGGCCGATGAATGGCAGATGGAGTTTAATTTAGATAAATGTGAGGTGATGCATTTTGGTAGATTGAATCGGACCAGGACCTACTCCGGTAATGGTAGGGCGTTGGGGAGAGTTATAGAACAAAGAGATCTGGGAGTACAGGTTCATAGCTCCTTGAAAGTGGAGTCACAGGTGGATAGGGTGGTGAAGAAGGCATTCGGCATGCTTGGTTTCATTGGTCAGAACATTGAATACAGGAGTTGGGATGTCTTGTTGAAGTTGTACAAGAAATTAGTAAGGCCACACTTGGAATACTGTGTACAGTTCTGGTCACCCTATTATAGAAAGGATATTATTAAACTAGAAAGAGTGCAGAAAAGATTTACTAGGATGCTACCAGGACTTGATGGTTTGACTTATAGGGAGAGGTTGGATAGACTGAGACTTTTTTCCCTGGAGAGTAGGAGGTTAAGGGGTGATCTTATAGAAGTCTATAAAATAATGAGGGGCATGGATAAGGTAGATAGTCAAAATCTTTTCCCAAAGGTAGGGGAGTCTATAACGAGGGGGCATAGATTTAAGGTGAGAGGGGAGAGATACAAAAGGGTCCAGAGGGGCAAATTTTTCACTCAAAGGGTGGTGAGTGTCTGGAACGAGCTGCCAGAGGCAGTAGTAGAGGTGGGTACAATTTTGTCTTTTAAAAAGCATTTGGACAGTTACATGGGTAAGATGGGTATGGAGGGATATGGGCCAAGTGCAGGCAATTGGGACTAGCTTAGTGGTATAAACTGGGCGACATGGACATGTTGGGCCGAAGGGCCTGTTTCCATGTTGTAAACTTCTATGATTCTAACAATCAATCCTGAATAATCAACCAGGAAAACCTACCAACAAGCAAAATTTTAAAAATAATTAAATCACTCAAAATGTTTTTTGGCAAATATTTTGTCTGCCAAAATACTTTTCTCAGTATTTTTCTTAATAACTAAAATTTCCAAAATAAGGTTTTAAACAAAATTTAAAAAAAAACAAGACTACATATATCACCATAACTAGATTATATTTACCCACTGAATTGCCAATATATCTTTTAATGCCTTCCACACAGTTTTTAGTTCAAAGACTGCACCATTTTTAAAAGCCTAGGTTTCCACTGGATATTTTCCCCCAGAACACTTGAAGAACGTTTCCACATCTATGCATTCTGAGCATGTGCAATTTGCAAAATCTCCCCACATGCATCAGTAGATTTCTGTGAATTGATGTCGAAAGGGTCCCCCCACCCCTGCTCAGCCTGTGAGGATTTGAGAGTTTCTTTCCTTTTTCCTAAAAACTTTGAAACAAACTGGAGATTGAATTCCCATAACTTTTTTTTCTGAGGTAAATTTCACTTTTAAAATATTACCAACTGCCCTTTTCTATTATGAATATGAACCCGTTGAGAGTTAGAAAACAAAAATAAGGTTATTTATTGCGAATGTATTTCTCAATTGAAAAGTTGAAGAGGATTACAGTTTGCTTTTCCAAGTGATTTAAACCTAGCTGGAAGATGAATTTGATTTTTTGTTGAATTCCCCAATTGGTTACTTGCTAATCAAGGTGGAATCTTTTGGGGGCTTAAGGATTTTTTTTATATAGAAAATTGCTTAAACTGCATAAACTATGAGCTTTTAAAGGTCTTATGGGATAAATTTGTTTGCTAATGGCAATTTATGTTTATTAAAGATTGCACAAGTTTGCAAACTTTCATTCATGATCAAGATCAGCAAACGATCCCTGCGCCTGAATGGGTAGCCCAAGGTGCAAGGGAAATATGAATGATTGTGGAAGGGAATGGACTGTCACACTCCAAGTCCATCCTCCCTCTACAGTCACCTACCAGCAATCCCTCCTAGTGCTCCCACAGTCTGGGACTTTCCCCACTGCTGCTATGCCCGACATTCCTCAACCACGAGAATAGAATACCCACTTCCCAGTGTTCTGAAACACCACAACTGCCCTTCCTAATGATCTTACATTCCACAGCCCTCCTTTTGCTTCTCCCGGACTTTTGCTCTCACACCCTATAACCAATGCTCCGAAATCCCAGCACCAGCCTCCCAACACGTTCAACCCACATAAACTCTTCAAACTCTTCAGTACAACTACTCATATTTCCTAAAACTTAACACCTAACTACCTGGAACATCTTTCCTATCATCTCCCTTTGCATCATCGGCTTTAAAAAAAAGGTAAACGATAAAATTATCTACATAAGTAAATGAATATTTGATGATAGTATTCAAGGTCACTGATTTACAGAGGGTAATATTCGACTTCTGCCTGAAACCATCATGGAGGGTGAACCATTTTTGGGTTCTGGCCCTATTTGAATGCTGGTGCCAAACAGGTGCCCGGCTGTTATCACCAGTTGTGGGAGAGCAGGAAGTCAGCCTACTTTCAAATTGATCCCACCAGCAAGTTAGGCCTGGGAGGGGAGGGGGGGGTGGGGGGTGGTGGCGATCGTGGAGGTGGTTGAGACGGATTGGCAGTGGACTTTTTGTGGTACTTCTGCTCCTCCTGGCTACACAAAAATTGTCTCAAAAATTATTTTTGGGCCTTTTCTTCAGCAGCCACCACTGCGCCACTGGTCGCCTGGTACAAATAAACAATGCGTGCATGGAGCATGCTCCACAATTTTGTACCTGAAACTTGCAAATGGAGTCCTACAATCAGTGTAGGATGCTACTTTGCATATCTAAGCAGCCTCCCGCCTGAAACTAGCAGGGCTGTCGCTCGCCCTTTTTTAGGTACGCCTGAAAGTTGCATCAGGTGGGTTTTGCGTGTCAATGGGACGGCTGAGGTGCGCCCTCCCCCCGAATTTCAATTGCCGACCGTCAATTTTTCAGGTGAGAAACGGGCAGCTGACAGCTGAAAATCGCCCCCGCAGTTTGCATGGAAATATGCACATAATCATAGTACACAAACCCAAAAATTAAAATACTCTAATAAAAATACAAATTTGGCTTATTAAACCATGGTAAATCTGTAGTCCGGTTAATATATTGCACATTACATTGCATTAAACAATATGGGGGTGAAATTTGTCCTGGGCGGTAGTGCAAGAAGGGCGATAGCGAATCAGCAGCCCGTTGTCTTCAATGGAAAAGGCAGTATGTGAAACGGGCTGCCGATCCGTTACTGCCTGTTTTACATTACCGCCCATGACGAATTTCACCCTCAATATAATCTGTCTCTCTGTGACCAACCCCACAGGAGATCCACTAGTTTTTATAAATTATATCCCCAGAGGAAGATCTTCACTGATTCAGGATAATGAAATCAGGAATTTCATCTTTCATTTATCACACTGACTGCAGCTGTTGCTACAAGCATCCCTAGTAGCTTGCCATTCTTGTTTTGATGAACATTGATTTCTAACTCAAAACTATTACTTTCTATGACCTCTGCATACTTATTTTTTTAAATCAGCATCACAGATTCTTTGGCATCTTCTTTTTTCTTATCTGATTATAAGTGTGCTCTACCCATAATCCATAATAAGTCAGCACTCATAATAAACTACTCTCATGGTTAGGAACTCTAGTGGATATTTTACAGAGATTTTTTTTCATCGTATAACAGTTAACTAGTCAGGGTGGTGAGGATACAGGAATAATCTGCATGAATAGCAACATTAGGCATATTTGTAGTTTTATTAGGAGAGCTTTATTTCAACACCTATATTATTAAACTCAGTATGTCCTTGCATCTTTCCATTCAAAAATCCTATGCCCACAGTGCTTATGAGATTTTCAATGTTAATTGTGTCCACACCTGGGGCTCGAATTTAGCAGGCCTGCGGGTTCCCAGCGGGTGGTCCTCCGGGAGCGTGGAAAACGCGGACGGCTAATTGTGTGCGTCCCCCACGCGATCGCGGGATAATTGGACCCATTAAGCCCTGCTTCCGGGTTCTGCGCTCCCCAGCTGCGTGCCGGCCGGCTGCGCATGCGCAGTACCGTCGACGCGATGTAGGAGCTCCAGTTAAAGGGGCAGTCTCCCAAAGCCCCTCCTGCTGCAAGCAAGAGGTCTGGGAGAATGGCTCAACAAAGGGGAAAGGCTGCGCCCCGTTTTTCAGATCTGGCACTGCAGCTGATGCTGGAGGGCGTGAGGAGGAGGAGGGAAACACTCTTCCCAGAAGATGGGCGCAAGTTCCCTGCCGCCGCAACCAGGAAGGCATGGGCAGAGGTGGCGGCGGAGGTGAGCAGCAGGGGCAACACCCCAAGGACTTGGGAGCAGTGCCGCAAGCGCTTCAATGACCTGACTAGGTCTGGCAAGGTGAGTACACCAACGCACCCTCCCACATCCCGTCCCCACCATCACGCCAAGCAGATCACAACCCCCTCCTGCACAGCCACCACTGCGCTCCATCAGCAATCCTCACAGCCACTCATTCACCATCCTCGCCGTGCACGCAAGTACCCACCGTCCCTGACCCCACCCGAACACTACCACACACCCCAATCCCCATGCAATGGGATGGGCACGTGGCCCACGCTTCCTCCCATCCGTTCCGCGCCACGCTCAACCCAACCACACCGATGCTCGATGCGTCTCACGATGCAAGACGCACCCACTCACACATCTGTGTTTTGCCTTCACAGGAGAAGAGAAGCAAGAACAATAGGGAAAGGGCACGCACCGGAGGTGGGCCGCCGCAAGTGGTGGAGCTCACCGACGCAGAGGTGGAGGCGCTCGACCTCGCCCGCACGCGACATTGCCTGTCGGTGGCCGAGTGTGTCGCTGCCGAAACGGCCGGTAAGGGAAAGCTGACACTCAACACCCATGATCGCGAGTTACCGTCTCATCACCTGCCATCAGGCGCACTGTCAAGTTGGTCCACATGCCTCAAAGTGCCCTCTGTTCTCTTGCAGGTCCGTCTTTGCGTCAAGCGAGCGTGGAGGGCGATTCCTCAGAGGACATGGCGGTCTCTGAGGGTGCATCGTCACATCAGAGCCAACCATCCACCAGCGCAGAGACACGCACCTCGGTGGGTCCCCCTCGCCAACTAGTTGGGGTAGCACTTGGTGAGTCACTGCGCACGAGTGAGCATGAGCAGACCCTGGTGGCAGGGGCAGCCGCGGAGGGTCCGCGACGGAGGGAGAACTCATCTCCAGGCTCTGCTCAGCCGGACCCAGATGCTGAACCCAGGGGGCCACCAGTGAAAAGGAGAGTCGTCGAGGGCCACCAGCTAATTGCTGAGGTACTGGCAGAGGTGCCGCGCGCATTGTCCACAATAGCGCAGGCGATGGAGGAGTCCACCTCCTGCATGTGGGCATTGGTGGTGCAGGCACAGGAGGGTACCGGCGACACAGTGTCGCGGGTAGGTGCGGGACTGTCTGCGGTGGAGGACAGGCTGGCCTCCCTCGAGCGTCACGCACAGCTCCACTTCGAGTCCTTGCAGGCCCTGACAACGTCTGTACGGATTCAGGGTGAGCAACATTCCGACGCCACCAACAGGCTGAGGGATACACTAGGGGTGGCCTTGCAAGGCCTCACACATGCCATCCAAACTGCCGTCCAGCAGGGTGGAAGGGGTGATGTGGGCCGAGGCCAAGAGAGGGATGATGGTGACCGGAGACATGGAAGCGGGGACGCCTCTCAAGGCGTCCCCACGTCCCACCCGTCGCCCACCTCTCAACCAGTACCCGCAATGGTGCCTCCTCTCCAGGTGGCCGAGTCTGCCCCTGCCCCGGTGCAGGAGGAGCAGTCTGTGGAGGTGCCCTCACGGGCACCGAAACCCAGGGGCCGTCCGCCAAAAGCATCTACCCGGTCAAGGCAAGAAGACGAGCAACCTGCCACTACCTCTGCTGGAGCCACAGGGGTAGCACCACGTAGGGGTTCCCAGAGAAGAATTGCAAAGGCCTTATAATCACAAAGGGAATACACCAGGGTGTTTATTATTTTGTACTTTGTTTCTTATATAATGTCACATTCCAGATATTAAATAGTCTATTCTCACCACTCCTGCCACCTCTCGTCCATTCTTCCGCGGCTTGTGCAATAGTTGCGTTCCGTGGAGGCCATCATGACGGCGAACACCTGCTGCCACCCATTGGGCACACTGCTGTGGGTGCAGGATTACTGGCAGCACTCTTCAGTGGAGGGGGCTGGTATGGCCGCTCGCATGTGCAGGTGAGGAGATGCGAGCGCCTCGCAGTGTCTGACTCTAGGAGAACCGTTGACGTATGAGTGCGTCCCTGGCCCGGCGACCATCCCGGTGAGTCGCGGCTCGGCGCATGGGTCGTCCAACATCCTCTGGCGCGTCCTCCTCCTCCGCCTCCTCCTCCTCCGCATCCTCCTCCTCCTGCTCCTCCTCCTCCTCCTCCTCGCCCTCGCCTTCCTCAATGTGGGTGGCGGGTGTGGATGGGGCCTCCTCCAGCGGCACCCCTCTCTGTTGGGCCATGTTGTGCAGGGCACAGCAGACAACTATGATTCGTCCCACTCTGAATGGTGTGTATTGGAGCGCTCCCCCAGAACGATCAAGGCACCTGAAGCGCATCTTGAGAAGCCCTATGGTCTGCTCAATTGTAGACCTGGTAGCAGTGTGGCTGTCATTGTACCGACGCTCCGGCTTGGTGATGGGGTTCCTCAGAGGTGTCATGAGCCACGTGTGGAGGGGATACCCCTTGTCGCCGAGGAGCCAGCCGTTGCCGGCGTTGGGTGCCTGCAGGATGGGCGGGACGGCGGACTCCCTGAGGACGAAGGCATCGTGGCAGCTGCCGGGGTATCTGGCGCACACGTGTAGGAATCTCTGGCGGTGGTCACAGATGAGCTGGGCGTTCATGGAGTGATACCCCTTCCTGTTGATGAACAGCCCTGGCTCATGCGGAGGTGCCCGTATTGCGATGTGGGTGCAGTCGATTACACCCTGCACCCGTGGGAAGCCGGCCATGGCATGGAATCCAACCGCCCTCTCCATCTGGCTGCGCTCGTCCATGGCGAAGTTGATGTATTGTAAACAATTTTACAACACCAAGTTATAGTCCAGCAATTTTATTTTAAATTCACAAGCTTTCGGAGGCTACCTCCTTCCTCAGGTGAACGATGTGGACAAGTTGATGTAGTGGGAGGCCCTGCGGAACAACCCATCGGTGACCTGCCTTATGCACTTGTGTGCAGAGGACTGACAGACCCCGGTGATGTCCCCGGTGGCACCCTGGAAGGAACCGGATGCGAAGAAGTTGAGGGCAGTGGTGACTTTGACGGCGACAGGTAAGAAGATGCTGCTTGTCCATCAGGGAGCAGCTCGTCGTTAAGGAGGCTGCAGATGTCGGCGACTACCTGGCGATTGACTCTGAGCCTCCGTATGCACTGCTCCTCGGAGAGGTCCATGAAGCTGAGCCTCGCTCTGTACACCCTGTGCGGAGGGTAGTGCCTCCTGCGACGCATCTCTCTCTGTGGTTGCCCTCCCTCCTGCTGTGCAGGTGGGTGTGCCGCAGCACCGTGTTGGGGGGCCCCACCTCTCCGAGGCGGACGGCGTGGACTGCGAGGCTGCTGGGGCTGGTCATCCTGTTCATCCTCCGACGATGTCAACGCACCACCCATCTGGCAGGTGTTGGTGTGAGGGGTTGTGCAGGGTAGGTGGGTGGGTCCTCGGACTGGGGCTGCGGTTTCGTGTTGGTCTGTCCTCTGGCTTGGCGGGGGTTGGTGGAGGGCAGGGGTTGCCCTATGTGACGCGGTGGCCTCCTGCGTGGGTGTGGGCTCTCCCCCGTGGAGCGCACCTTGGCACCTGCCACAGGCTGCTGGCTGCAACACGCCTGGTTTGAAGGGTACTGTTTCCCCCAGTGTGGGAAACTGACTGCGTTGAACCTAAAATCCCACACTTCCTCTTTTGACAGCTGCTTCAGCTCATTAACTGACCACAACGAGCAAGTTAAGTGCTCTCAAGTGGAACCCCGCTGGCTTTAATTGCCTGCGGGATTCCCACCAGCGGGGCTCTCGCGCGCAGCCCCGCACGTCAGCGCGGTACCCGGAAGTGGCCGGGATTTCGTCCGAATCCGGTCACGTGATCGGAGATCGGGATTTTCGGGGCCCCCCCGCTGGAAACCCGCAGGTAACCCGACCCTAAAATCGAGCCCCTGGTGATGCCTCCTCTGTCAAGTTTCAATGGGATTTTCCAATTAATGTCTGTGCTTCCACACTCTGGCCACTGAGTGGCTCTGCAAGCAGGATTTGCAGAGCACTGTCTGGGGTTTCTCAAACTCAATCTCCACTGTCAGCCATCTTGGTAAAGTTGAGAATAGGTGAGTGTTAAATAACAAATAAATGATCAGAAGTTATTTAAAAATGTTTTACATACTTTGCTGTTGTTCCCTGCTTGTTTTCCCTGTTGAGGCTCCCACTCTGCCTCCTCCACTGGCACCTCTGTTCAAACTCCTCCCTCTGTTCTGTGGTCGGCAACCCATTCTAGCCTCCTCCTCGAGCAAAGCTCCGGAAGCTTGTGATTTCAAATAAAGCTGTTGGACTATAACCTGGTGTTGTGCGACTCCTTACATCTGTGTTATCAGATTGCTTGTCCAACATCCAGTCTTGGATGAGTTGCAATTTCCTCCAGAGTAAAGGTTGGGATGACCTCCATCACAAATGCCACTAATACCCTCAATTCTTGTCTTTGTTACCTCCAGACTTAACTATTCTCATGCTCTTCTGGTGGCCTCCCATCCTCCAGCGTACATAAAATTCAGCTCATCCAAAGCTCTTCTGCTGTATCCTATTCCTCGCCACGTACCTCTCGCCCATCACTCCTGTCCTTGCTGACCTATAGTGCCTCCCATTCCACCAAAGCCTAAAATTGTCATCCTCATGTTTAAATCCCTTCATGTCCTTCTCCTTCCCTATATCTGTAACCTCCTTCAGCCCTACAACCCCCAAACTCTCCATTCCTCTGACTGGCTTCTTGTGCATCTCCTCCCTTTGCTCCAACATTGGTGACCGTGCCTTCAGCCACCTAGGCCCCACTCTCTGCAATTCCCTCCCTAAACCACTCTGCCTTTTCACCTCCTTTAAGACCCTCCTTCCAACCCATCTCTTTGACCATCCCTCCTAATATCTCCTTCTTTGGCTCAGCATCCTTTTTTTTATTACATCTCTATGAAGTGCTTTGGTATGTTTTTCTATGTTAAAGATGCTATATAAATGTAAGTTGTTTTCTTGTTGAAGAAAAATCAGGCCTGGAGTAATAGAGAGACAGACAGCTTGAAAGAAACCTGTGTTAGTATAATGGAGGGAGCCAATCAAAGAAAACCAGGCAGGAAGTAATGACAGGCAACGTAAATGGAAGAAAACCATGTGGTGCATAATAAAGAAAACCAGAATGAAGGACAATAACACAGGGGATGAACAGAAGGTGCTAGGATTAAAGAAACACATTGAAATAAACAGAAGAAGCAAGAACACAAAAGGTACTGCCAGCAACCAATGCAGAAAATCAGGAAAAAATGTGAAGTACAAAGGGATTGTCTATTTTTGTTGGCACCTTGGGAGGTCGAAGGTAAAGGAGAATTTTACTATACCTGCTACTTGTTGAGGTGCCCACAGGATATACCATTTTGCAGACGTGGCCATCAAAATATATTTAACCAAGTGTGCCAAAGGATAGAGGACATCTTCAAAACTGAGAGACAGTGATTATGAATTGCTTAGAGTGAATGGGATAAAGTGGCTACTGATATAAATGTTGTGAACACCATTTGAGGTAGCAACTCTGGAAATTCTGGGATGAAACACCTTTGAGGAAGAGAAGGGATGGTGAAATAGTGAGCCTGATCCCACCTCACAGTTCGTACTAGTCTTCCCCCACTCTTTTTCTCATCCTATTCACTCATTCATTTTCCAGCACCGAAGAATGCAATGACACCTAACACAATGACTAGGTCAGGGCACTAAGTGATAGAGAAGCAAACAGACAGCAAGAAACAGAGACAGAAATACACTTCCGAGAACCAATCACACACACCAAATTTATTACCTGAAGAGATTTCTTAGAAAGTTACAGACATAGGAGACCTGACTTCCACTGCTGTCAGACCCATAGCCTACCCTCACAGCTGATACAAGTAATCCAGCAATGGACCAAATCTCATATTCTAACCCTTTCTGTCAAACTTTAGGTTTCCCCTCCATCGCTGTGCCAAACCCCAGGGTTGCCAGATGAAAAAATCCTCCAATTCTGCCAAACCCTCACTGTTCAAACACCGTGCTGCCAAAACCCTACACCATTCCTCAGTGCCATTAAAGCCCGGGTTTGTTTGCAGTGCTACTAAAGTGCAGACCGCCAACGAAGCTGAACCTCAATCCCCTATTTAATACTGCTAAGTATCCAATAACAAATTCCAAATGGTACATCTTGCATGCCAACTGCATATTCTTAGCTTTAAAATGGTAAGGGATAAACATTAAATACATAGGTAAAGGTATATATAAAAATAAAGGCCACTCATTTGTGATTTTTACAGAATAATGGACAGTGCTGAAATACAATCCCCAAAGTTCCAGTAGCAATCCCAGAATAACACCCAATATAAATTGAATTTGACTTACTAAGTCATTATGAATCAGTGGTCCTGATGTTATCCCTACATGGCTTAAACACCCCTACTATTTTAAAACAGTGTGTCTGACTGACTGTAAGCAGAGCCATGGAAGATCTGTTACTGTGCGTGCATCTGTGTATGGAACAGTTCCAGGGCTCTTCATTGACTGCTTCAATGGAATCATTCAACTTGCCCACAAGGTGGTGCCCTTTAATCATAGATTTGAAATCCAGAGTTACCTTGTCAGATTCAAATACAAAACACAACAGACTCTGGAAAATATTTCTACGCCAACCACTATAAGAAAAAAATGATAAAGGACTAGCCTTTGAATGTTACAGTCAAGCAATGAAGTATAGCTAAAGTATTTAATTCACTTACAATGTAATTTTGAATTCTGAACTCTCATCTGTTTCAGTCACCAAAATTGCTTTTTTAATCCACCTCTGGAACATTGTCTTTTTCCCTATCTGTCTCCCTCTACTGCCAAAACCCTAATCCATGCCTTCGTCACCTTAACAATTGATTTCTTGTGTTGTTCTTGCCAGCCTGCCCTCAATTAATTTTGGACTATTCCCAGAGATCAGTCCAACTGTACAACCCACAATGATCAACACTGACCAGTTACATTCCATAGATGGTACATCCATGATCCTGGTAGTGCAGGAGAATTTAATCACCATGACAATCCTTATTTTATCACCTTCAATCCTGTTTTTAATCTCATATATATCCACCACAGACTTTTATTGTGGAGAAAGAGAGTTAAGACAGGTCAGTGCACCCTATTTGTCAACACGATGATGCAATTTCCATTAATAAGTCATGTGTTTCAAACAAAAAGGTCACCAGACAACTGTCATAAAAATTCTGCCCCTTTAAAAAATAAACTTTCTTAAACAAACTTTTCCTTTTTTTTTAATAATTTAAATTAACTTTCCTAGCTTAGTTTAACAAACAAAGTATATCCTCAGGGTGCTGGCGATTATTGGCACACTGAGTTCCAGTAGTTCATTTGTTGTTTTTTTCAATAGTGGGGATGTCATTAAAGGAATTTTTAACTGTTGATTATGTTGCCACATAATTGACCGTAATGCCCCAAAATTTTGATCAGAGCTATGGTGTAAATGTGGCGAACCTCCAACTAGGGAACAAGAAGCTGGGGCAGAACCCAGTTCCACTGGGAATCTGCTCCGTTCGCGTTGCAATGAGAAATTCCTGTGTGGGGGGAGGGTGGGGGGGGGGCATGAGTGAATCTTCGTCAAGAGGGCATGTCTGGGAAGATCCCAGGCTACTTTGGCAATTCTATCCAGTGTGCCCTTAAAAGGTTTTCAGGGGAAGATTTGCCAGCTGAGAGCTAATGCGCAGAGGCCCAAACAGAGAGGCCCAACGCCAGCTTGAAATTGAGCCTCAGGCCTCATTTACAGGCAGTTCATCCCACTAGAAAAATGAATTTTGGGGCCTCAGGTAAAGTCTGGGAGGGGAAGGTTGGAGCGGAGAACGGGAGGAAGGAAGGGTGGTCGCCAGGACTGTGTAGTCGCTCCTACTCAATCTGGCTCCACAGAAGGCGTTTTTTAAAATTAACACTTACTGTTTGTATGCAGGCGCAGGGGCCATTGCAGAATCCTGAGCGATGCCTGCCCTGCTCGTTGATAACTAATTTTGTAAAGGGTTCCTCCAACACATGTCCGCCTGGGACAACTAAAAAATGGGCCCCGCAATTAAAAAAAAATTTAGGTGCAACGCATGCCGATTTCTATCCCTATGTCTCTTTAGTGCTTCAGGAATACTGCCATTCTGTGAAATTGCAGTGCAGTGCCCTGCCTTGCTGCTGCCAGCTAAGGAAATGGCTGAAATTGCTTGCTCTGGCAAACAATGCATCAGTGACTTGCTTAATTCATCTGTGCACAGTTAATTGGCTAATCTTAGTGATGTCGCAGTGGAGGAGCTTCAGCCTGTGGGGATAAAACCTCCTTTATAATTGAATAATGTTACATTTAAAGAAAAGGGTTAACTGCGTCCCTTTTAAACATTACATATGAAAACCGCAAACACAGTAATGCAAACAGAATTGGTTTAAACTGTGTTCTTGCAAATCCTGTCTTTTTCCCCTCAATGATGTTGATAACATTGGAAAAGCTTTCAAGCCTGAAAACACAAGCTTTTCATCACAGCAGCAGGTAGTGTTAGAAAAGGAGATTGCTGAAATTTACAAGGCAACATGTTGCTGTAAAAGCATACATCAAAGGTTGTTTACAACAAAGTTATGGTTTGGGAAAGCAACTACAAGAAGTTTGAAACAAGCCTTCAAACATAGAAATAGCAAAAAAGCTTTAAGATTCTAATAGGTTTTTGGCTTGTAAAAATGACTGATAAGAAAGGGACGAGTATCACATGAAACAAGACATTAAGGCCATAGAAAGGATTTGAAGAAAGCCTCACACAGAATTGGAGACACAGTGGTTATAAAGGGTCTCCACACAAGATAAAAGAAGCCTATGCATTCTAGTGGTCACATGGTCTCAGTTCAACTACATCAAAGGGACCTAGTAATAAATGAAGCATAAGTAACAAAGGGAGTGATTGGACAAAAAAGATAACACATTCTCCCAGTCCTACATCCCATTGGTCCAAAACAGTATAAAAAGACGACTTTGCGACAAAATCACTCTCTCTCTCAACTACAGTCAAAGTGCTTATAGGAAGGTCCAACAACAGGAAGAAGGGCAGAGCCTCATGTGTCGAACAGCTGATCACCCTTCAGACCTTGATAACAAATTCTTTAAGGTTATATCTACATTGATGATTTGCCTGATGTGTGTATGAATTGTTAAATCATTAAAAATAATATTGCAAATTACTAAGCGTATAACAGGTAGAGTAATGTCATATGTATGGTTTGATTTTGCTTCATGCATGCCCGAATGAAATATATCATTAAATAATTACTTTTCGTTAATGAAACACCCGTGAGTGGGACTTTCTTTGTGTGACTATTGACCTGGTTCAAGAATGACTGGAAAATTAGATTTTTCCTATAAGCTTATATCTGGGACCTTGAGGTCACAAGCCACCTTGATCCCAGGAACCAGCATTTAAGAGTCAGCTGCCAGCCTCCAGCTCACGTCCAACCACAAGGAAAGCACCAAGGAGGAAGCATTAGGGTACGAAATAATGCACAACAAATACAATTTAAAGATAGACTCACAGAGAAGTTCTAATGTAAATAAATACTACTAATCATTGTAAATTATGGTTCTTTCTGCTATTGTTCTCAGAACTGTTATGTGTATTTTTCATATGTATTAAAATTTTGGGAATGCAGAGCTGGATGTTTCTTCTTGAAAGCGGTCAATCGGAAAGTAAGTGGATGAATTCTGAGTTTCAGGGATGTTACTACTTCAACTAGAACAGGAAGAGCAATGTTAGCCCTGCACTGAGACTCCAGGTCCTCCTTCAGGAGGTCACAGCTCTTTCTGACCTTGTTAAATCTCAGTCTCCAGAAGGACAGTTCCTCTGACAGATTTAGGTATGGCCTCTCAGGCCTGTATATGCGGCTTTGGGGATTAGAACTGACCCAGCACCTCCTTCTCTGACGTTACCTTATCACTCTTGCATCCAAAATCACTTCCTGTTCATCATCCTCCTCCTCTAGGTAGCACAAATAAAGTGAGACTCCAAATGGCACACACATTAGGTACAGTATGGTAGAACAAATAGATTCTAGAAAGGTCACTGGCCCAACTTAAACAACCCAAAAATCTTCTCAGTGAAGCTCCTTTTGACTATGTCTTGAAATTTGCAAAGTTCCAGAAAAAATATGGCTTTCCTTGCTGTAAACAACCGAAACATAATTTGCTTGACACACAGAGCTCAGTTTATTTGACCAACGACTAGAAGTACAGGGAAATCGGTCGCAGGTCAGCATGACGTCATTGAAACCTCAGTTGCATGAAATTTAAATAGAAATCTCCTTCTCCCTTATCCACCGTGCACCGCCACCCCACCCCGACCCCCAGCCACTGTCCATATTGCAGTTGTCTCCAGCTGTTTTTGTTGTTCCTGTTGATTGTAATAGCACTGAAATGTATGAAAGACATCTTCTTACATGGCCCAATAATAAATTGAAGAGCCACATCAATTTTGCTGCCACATTTCCTTTCAATTCACAAACCATTTCAATTAGGACCTAATGCAATACTGCCAAAATCACTTCCCCACCGCCCCCCCACCCCCACTTCAGATAACGGCAATGATATTCCAAGCTGTTCTGCTGAGATGTTGTCAAATTCAAAACATTCATTAGTCAGTGGACTCCAGCAGGGAAATGGTTGTTTGAAATCAACACTTGTCAGTGGTGATGTGTTAAACTGCTTTTGCAAGAAAACATTTCGCTTTTAATGTTTTTAACTGTACAATGTTAAACACTATACCAATAATCAACTGGGTGGTGACCTGGTAGAACGGATCGCCCGCCCATTGTAGAAATCCCCGGAGTTTGATCCCACAATGGGATGAAAATCAGGTGGGTTCTACAATGGGCCGCAATACACTCTGCCAGGTTACCATCCACATGAAGTTGAAAATTATCTCCAGTGTCATTTAAATGTCCTGGTAATCATTGCTTTTCACAAGAGATCTTTTGTGAGTCATGGTTGAATATACTAGCCTAGGCTTTCTGGAGCAGGGTGGGAGTTCTGCCAGCCATGAAGATGCCCCCCTGAACCCCAGTTGACTTCTGACTCCAGAGTCATTCGCAAGCAACAGTTAGGGATCGCACAGTTCCCTGACACAGTGAAGAGCTAATGGGGGCAGAGACCCACTGGCTCTGATTTTAACTGCCCCCACCTGGTGGAAACTGGGCAGGAGGGGGGGCAGTTAAAATAACAGGTGCCAGTTACATAGAAACATAGAAAATAGGAGCAAGAGTAGGCCATTCGGCCCTTCGGGCCTGCTTCGCCATTCAAAATGATCATGGCTGATCGTCTAACTCAGTACCCTGTTCCCGCTTTTTCCCCATATCCCTTGATCCCTTTAGCATTAAGAAATATATCTATCTCCTTCTTGAATACATCTAATGACTTGGCCTCCACTGCCTTCTGTGGTAGAGAATTCCACAGGTTCACCACCCTCTGAGTGAAGAAATTACTCCTCATCTAGGTTCTAAACGGCATACCCCATATCCTGAGACTGTGACCCCTGGTTCTGGACTCCCCAGCCATCGGGAACATCCTCCCTGCATCTAGTCTGTCCAGTCTTGTTAGAATTTTATATGTTTCGATGAGATCACCTCTCATTCTTCTAAACTCTAGTGAATATAGGCCTAGTCAATCCAATCTCTCCTTATAAGTCAGTCTTGCCATCCCAGGAATCAGTCTGGTAAACCTTCGTTACACTCCCTCCATGGCAAGGATATCCATGGCACTCAATACTCCAGATGTGGTCTCACCAAGGCTCTGTATAACTGCAGTAAGACAGCCCTGCTCCTGTACTCAAATCCTCTTGCAATGAAGGCCAACATACCATTCGCCTTCCTAACTGCTTGCTGCACCTGAATGCTCGCTTTCAGCGACTGGTGTACAAGGACACCCAGGTCTCGTTGCACCTCCCCTTTTCCCAATCTATCACCATTCAGATAATATTCTGCCTTTCTGTTTTTACAATCAAAGTGGATAACGTCACATTTATCCACATTATACTGCATCTGCCATGTTCTTGCCAACTCACCCAACTTGTCTAAATCACATTGGAGCCTCTTTGCAACCTCCTCACAGCTCATATTCCACCCCAGCTTTGTGTTGTCTGCAAACTTGGAAATGTTACATTTAGTTCCCTCATCCAAATCATTGATATATATTGTGACTAGCTGGGGCCCAAGCACTGATCCCTGCGGTATCCCACCAGTCACTGCCTGCCACCCGGAAAAAGACCCATTTATTTCTACTCTCTGTTTCCTATCTGTCAACCAATTCTCAATCCATGCCAGTATATTCCCCCCAATCCCATGTGCTTTAATTTTGCACACTAACCTCTTGTGTGGGACCTTATCAAAAGCCTTCTGAAAATCCAAATACACCACATCCACTGGTTCTCCCCTATCTATTCTGCTAGTTACAACCTCAAAAACTCCAATAGATTTGTTAAGCATGATTTCCCTTTCATAAACCCAAGCTGACTTTGTCCAATCCCCTTAATGCCTTCCAAGTGTTCTGTTATCACATCTTTTATAATAGACTCTAGCAATTTCCCCACTACTGATGTTAGGCTAACTGGTCTGTAATTCCCTATTTTTTCTCTCCCATTTTTAAATAGTGGGGTTACATTTGCCACCCTCCAATCTGCAGGAACTGTTCTAAAGTCTATAGAATTTTGGAAGATGATCACCAATGCATCCACTATTTCCAGGGCCACTTCTGGGATGTAGATTATCAGGCCTTGGGGGTTTGGCAGTCTTTAGCCCCATTAATTTCCCTAGCACTATTTTTTTTTACTAATACTGATTTCCTTCAGTTCCTCCCTCTCACTAGACCATTTCTGGGAGGTTATTTGTGTCCTCCTTTGTGAAGACAGAAGCAAAGTATGTGTTTAATTGTTCTGCCATTTCTTTGTTCCTCATTATAATTTCCCCCTTTTCTGACTGTAAAGGACTTACATTTGTCTTCACCAATCTTTTTCTCTTGACATATTTATAGAAGCTTTTACAGTCAGTTTTTATGTTCCCTGCTAGTTTACTCTCATACTCTATTTTTCCCCTCTTAATCAATCTCTTTGTTCTCCTTTGCTGAATTCTAAACTGCACCCAATCCTCAGGCTTGCCACTTTTTCTGGCAATTTTATGTCTCCTCTTTGGATCTAATACTAACCCTAATTTGTTTTGTAAGCCACGGTTGAGCCACCTTTCCTGTTTCATTTTTGCGCCAGACAGGAATGAATTGTTGTAATTCCTGCACACGTTCTTTAAATATTAGCCATTGCCTATCCACCGTCATCCCTTTTAGTAAAGTTCCCCAATCTATCATAGCCAACTTGCACCTCATACTTTTGTAATTTCCTTTATTTAGATTCTGGACCCTAGTTTCGGATTCAACTACTTCACTCTCCATCTTAATGAGGAATTCTATCATGTTATGGTCACTCTTCCCTAAGGGACCACGCAAAACAAGACTGTTAATTAATCCTTTCTCATTGCACAATACCCACTCTAGCATCGCCCATTCTCCAGTTGGTTCCTCAACATATTGGTCTAGAAAACCATCACGTTCACACTCCAGGAATTCCTCCCCCGCAGTATTATTGCTAATTTGGTTTGACCAATCTATTTGTAAATTAAAGTCACCCATGATTATAGTTGTACCCTTCTTACATGCGTCTCTAATTTCCTGTTCAATGCCCTCCCCGACATCTCCACTACTGTTTGGGGGCCTAAAGACAACCCCCACCAACGTTTTCTGCCCCTTGGTGTTTCTTAGCTCCACCCATACAGATTCCACATCATGATTTTCCGAGCCAATATCCTTCCTCACTACTGCATTGATTACCTCCTTTACTAACAACGCTACCCCACCTCCTTTCCCTTTTTGCCTGTCCTTCCTAAATATTTTATACCCTTGGATGTTCAGTTCCCATCCTTGGTCACCCTGCAGCCATGTCTCCATAATTGCAACTATATCATAACCGTTGATATCTACCTGCATTGTTAATTCATCACCCTTATTGCGAATGCTCCGCGCATTTAGACACAATGCCTTTAGACTTGTCTTTTTAAGAACCGCCTCCAAAGCAATTATGTCCTTTCTTAAATAAGGAGACCAAAACTGCACACCGTAATCTAGATGTGGTCTCATCAATGCCCTGTACAACTGTAGTAAAACATCTCTACTTTTATATTCCATTCCCCTTGCAATAAATGACAACATTCCATTTGCCTTCCTAACCACTTGCTGTACCTGCATACTAACTTTTTGTGATTCATATACTAGGACACCCAGATCACTCTGTACCTTAGAGATCTGCAATCTCTCTCTGTTTAAATAATATACTGCTTTTCTATTCCTCCTGCTAAAGTGGACAAGTTCACATTTTCTCACATTTAGACTCCATCTGCCAAATTTTTGCCCACTCACTTAACCTATCCATATCACTTTGCAGACTCCTTATGTCCTCTTCACAACTTACTTTCCTTGTGTCATCAGCAAATTTAGCAACCATACATTCAGTCCCTTCATCCAAGTCAATGATAATATAGATTGTAAATAGTTGAGGCCCCAGCACTGTTCCCTGTGGCACTCCACTCATGACATCTTGCCAACCTGAAAATGACCTGAATAGACAGGCGTTTCTGCGGACGCAACCGAGACTCCAGGATGGTATGTTGCCTCCCTGGTGCAAGGGTCAGGGATGTCTCGGAGCGACTGCAGGACATTCTGGAGGGGGAGGGTGAACAGCCAGTTGTCGTGGTGCATATCGGTACCAACGATATAGGTAGAAAACGGGATGAGGTCCTACAAGCTGAATTTAGGGAGTTAGGAGTTAAACTAAAAAGTAGGACCTCAAAGGTAGTAATCTCAGGATTGCTACCAGTGCCACGGGCTAGTCAGAGTAGGAATGACAGGATAGCTAGGATGAATACGTGGCTTGAGAGATGGTGCAAGAGGGAGGGATTCAAATTCCTGGGCCATTGGAACCGGTTCTGGGGGAGGTGGGACCAGTACAAATTGGACGGTCTGCATCTGGGCAGGACTGGAACCAATGTCCTAGGGGGAGTGTTTGCTAGTGCTGTTGGGGAGGGTTTAAACTAATGTGGCAGGGGGATGGGAACCGATGCAGGAAGTCAGTGGGAAGTAAAGTGGTGACAGAAACAAAAGGCAATAAGGGAGAGTGTACAAAACATGACCGGACAGATGGTCTGAAAAAGCAGGGCAAAGACCAAGGGAAGTCTAGATTAAACTGCATTTATTTCAATGCAAGAAGTCTGATGGGCAAGGCAGATGAACTCAGGGCATGGATGGGTACATGGGACTGGGATGTTATAGCTATTACTGAAACATGGCTAAGGGAGGGGTAGGACTGGCAGCTCAATGTTCCAGGGTACAGATGCTGTAGGAAAGATAGAGCAGGAGGTAAGAGAGGAGGGGGAGTTGCATTCTTGATTAGGGAGAACATCACGGCAGTAGTGAGAGGGGATATATCCGAGGGTTCGCCCACGGAGTCTATATGGGTAGAACTGAAAAATAAGAAGGGAGAGATCACTTTGATAGGATTGTACTACAGACCCCCAAATAGTCAACGGGAAATTGAGGAGCAAATATGTAAGGAGATTACAGACAGCTGCGAGAAAAATAGGGTGGTAATAGTGGGGGACTTTAACTTTCCCAATATTGACTGGGACAGCCATAGCATTAGGGGCTTGGATGGAGAGAAATTTGTTGAGTGTATTCAGGAGGAATTTCTCATTCAGTATGTGGATGGCCTGACTAGAGAGGGGGCAAAATTTGACCTCCTCTTGGGAAGTAAGGAAGGGCAGGTGACAGAAGTGTTAGTGAGGGATCACTTTGGGACCAGTGATCATAATTCCATTAGTTTTAAGATAGCTATGGAGAATGATAGGTCTGGCCCAAAAGTTAAAATTCTAAATTGGGGAAAGGCCAATTTTGATGGTATTAGACAGGAACTTTCAGAAGTTGATTGGGAGAGTCTGTTGGCAGGCAAAGGAACGTCTGGTAAGTGGGAGGCTTTCAAAAGTGTGTTAACCAGGGTTCAGGGTAAGCACATTGCTTATAAAGTGAAGGGCAAGGCTGGTAGAAGTAGGGAACTTTGGATGACTCGGGAGATTGAGGCCCTAGTCAAAAAGAAGAAGGAGGCATATGACATGCATAGGCAGCTGGGATCAAGTGGATCCCTTGAAGAGTATAGAGATTGCCGGAGTAGAGTTAAGAGAGAAATCAGGAGGGCAAAAAGGGGACATGAGATTGCTTTGGCAGATATGGCAAAGAAGAATCCAAAGAGCTTCTACAAATACATAAAGGGCAAAAGAGTAACTCGGGAGAGAGTAGGGCCTCTTAAGGATCAACAAGGTCATCTATGTGCGGAACCACAAGAGATGGGTGGGATCCTGAATGAATATTTCACATCGGTATTTACGGTTGAGAAAGGCATGGATGTTAGGGAACTTGGGGAAATAAATAGTGATGTCTTGAGGAGTGTACTTATTACAGAGAGGGAGGTGCTGGAAGTCGTAATGCGCATCAAGGTAGATAAATCTCCGGGACCTGATGAAATGTATCCCAGGATGTTATGGGAGGTTAGGGAGGAAATTGCGGGTCCCCGAGCAGAGATATTTGAATCATCGACAGCTACAGGTGAGGTGCCTGAAGATTGGAGGGTAGCAAATGTTGTGCCTTTGTTTAAGAAGGGCGGCAGGGAAAAGCCTGGGAACTACAGACCGGTGAGCCTGACATCTGTAGTGGGTAAGTTGTTAGAGGGTATTCTGAGAGACAGGATCTACAGGCATTTGGAGAGGCAGGGACTGATTAGGAACAGTCAGCATGGTTTTGTGAGTGGAAAATCATGTCTCATGAATTTGATTGAGTTTTTTGAAGGGGTAACCAAGAAGATAGATGAGTGCTGTGCAGTAGACGTGGTCTACATGGACTTTAGCAAAGCCTTTGACAAGGTACCGCATGGTAGGTTGTTACATAAGGTTAAATCTCACGGGATCCAAGGTGAGGTAGCCAATTGGATACAAAATTGGATTGACGACAGAAGACAGAGGGTGGCTGTAGAGGGTTGTTTTTCAAACTGGAGGCCTGTGACCAGCGGTGTGCCTCAGGGATCGGTGCTGGGTCCGCTGTTATTTCTTATGATTTGGATGAGAATTTAGGAGGCATGGTTAGTAAGTTTGCAGATGACACCAAGATTGGTGGCATTGTGGACAGTGAAGAAGGTTATCTAGGATTGCAATGGGATCTTGATAAATTGGGCCAGTGGGCCGATGAATGGCAGATGGAGTTTAATTTAGATAAATGTGAGGTGATGCATTTTGGTAGATCGAATCGGGCCAGGACCTACTCCGTTAATGGTAGGGCTTTGGGGAGAGTTATAGAACAAACAGATCTAGGAGTACAGGTTCATAGCTCCTTGAAAGTGGAGTCACAGGTGGATAGGGTGGTGAAGAAGGCAGTCAGCATGCTTGGTTTCATTGGTCAGAACATTGAATACAGGAGTTGGGATGTCTTGTTGAAGTTGTACAAGACATTGGTTAGGCCACACTTGGAATACTGTGTACAGTTCTGGTCACCCTATTATAGAAAGGATATTATTAAACTAGAAAGAGTGCAGAAAAGATTTACTAGGATGCTACCGGGACTTGATGGTTTGACTTATAGGGAGAGGTTGGATAGGCTGAGACTTTTTTCCCTGGAGAGTAGGAGGTTTAGGGGTGATCTTATAGAAGTCTATAAAATAATGAGGGGCATAGATAAGGTAGATAGTCAAAATCTTTTCCCAAAGGTAGGGGAGTCTATTACGAGGGGGCATAGATTTAAGGTGAGAGAGGATAGATACAAAAGGGTCCAGAGGGGCAATTTTTTCACTCAAAGGGTGGTGAGTGTCTGGAACGAGCTGCCAGAGGCAGTAGTAGAGGCGGGTACAATTTTGTCTTTTAAAAAGCATTTGGACAATTACATGGGTAAGATGGGTATAGAGGGATATGGGCCAAGTGCAGGCAATTGGGACTAGCTTAGTGGTATAAACTGGGCGACATGGACATGTTGGGCCGAAGGGCCTGTTTCCATGTTGTAAACTTCTATGATTCTATGCCTACTCTCTGTTTCCTGTTAGCTAACCGATCCTTTATCCAAGCTAATATGTTACCCCCTACACCATGAGCTCTTATTTTGCGGTAGCCTTTGATGTGGCACCTTGTCAAATGCCTTCTGGAAATCCAAGTACACCACATCCACAGGATCCCCTTTATCCACGTTGCTTGTTACTTCCTCAAAGAACTCTAATAAATTAGTCAAACACGATTTCCCTTTCATAAAGCCGTGTTGACTCCGCATGCTTGCATTGAGATTTTCTAAGTGCCCTGCTATAACCTCTTTATTAATAGATTCTAGCATTTTCCCTATGACAGATGTTAAGCTAACTGGCCTGTCGTTTCCTGCTTTCTGTCTCCCTCCTTTCTTGAATAGAGGAGTTACATTCGTTATTTTCCAATCTAATGGGACCCTTCCAGAATCGAGGGAATTTTGGAAAATTAATACCAATGCATCTACTATCTCTGCAGCCACTTCTTTTAAGACCCTCGGATGAAGTCCGTCAGGACCTGGGGACTTGTCAGTTTAGTTCCTAGTTCCAATAATTTTTTCAGAACCCTTTCCCTGGTGATTATAAATGTTTTAAGTTCTTCCCTCCCTTTCACCTCTTGATTCACAATTATTTCTGGCATGTTGTTTGTATTCTCGGATGCAAAATATCTGTTCAATTCATCTTCCATTTACTTGTTCTCCATTATTAATTCCCCTGTATTTGTGCGATAGATAAAAAACTAAACTCGCCACAGAAAGTTAGAGCTGGTCTGAAGTGACATAAACAGCCTGTCTTGGAGCCATAAAAGGTCCGTGCATATTTAAGTTAGCCTGGATTCAGACAAAGGGGAGCTTTTTAGCTGTCAGCACATCATTAAAAGAAGCTCGAAGTGTTAATTATTGCCAATCAACCTCTCTGGCAGTGAAAATTAACTATTACAAGTGTGGTGTCTCCTTCCTTCAGGTTTTAATGTTGGAGATTTAAAAAATATAAAATTTTAAATTTTAAATGTTTTTTTTTACTTTTCCTTTGTCTCTTTTTTTCCCCTCTCTCTTAATCCAATCTTTCTTTCCCTCTCTTTATTTCTCTTTCTGTACCTGATTTGACATTGAATTCACCCACTCTATTTTACACTTCCTTCTCAGTCCTTGCGCTGTTAGTTTCACAATCCCTCAATCTGATTGGTTAAGGAGATACACAGTTACTTGCCCTGTTGATTCAGGTCCCACCCTGTTCCACTCGCTGCGACATTATCAGCTTGCATTTTCAGCAACTTGCCATGCAAAAATTTTTAAAATTTAAACGTGCAAGGGCAAATCTAACTAATGGCAGACACTGTTAGATGCCCTGCTCCAGCAAAATCTGGCCCATTACCAAACTGGTCATTTTTTCTGGTATATCAAATATTCTTGAAATTTGAGGGATCATTAATAGGCTCACAAGATCCAACATAAATCCACACGAAGAGACACTCTGGAAGCTCATGGCTTGCTAGGATCTTACAATTTCATTGCTCATAGGCACTCTAGGATCCATTATGTCAAACAATTCTACAATCTTGGTTCACAATCATTACAAAATTCAGCGATACACAACATTACAAAGTGAGGGTGTCAATCTTTCCTTGTTGTCTTGGTGGCTAAATTTGAACACAGCACTCAAGCAGTGTTCTCACCAGAGATTTGTTGCATTTTAGCATATCTTTTGACTTGAACCCTACTGATTTAGCAATACAGTTCAGCATTCTATTTTCTTTATTCAATGCTTCTCCACAGTGACTCGGCATGTTAAGTGCCAAGCCTAATAACACCTCTTCCAATGTGCAGTACCATATACTTATCCATATTGAATTTCATCTGCCATTGTTCCCACTTACAGATTATAACTAGCTCATTTTGTAGGTCTTTCGTTGCTTCATCAGATTTGACTGCAATCACCCTATCCCATTCCTTTTATATCATCTGCA
Source organism: Heptranchias perlo (assembly GCF_035084215.1). Taxonomy (NCBI): domain Eukaryota; kingdom Metazoa; phylum Chordata; class Chondrichthyes; order Hexanchiformes; family Hexanchidae; genus Heptranchias; species Heptranchias perlo. The sequence goes on along the minus strand of NC_090325.1, from coordinate 104,364,388 downwards.
AATGTTTTTCTTTTTCAATCGCTGACCGACCTGTGGTCATTTCCACCATTTTCTAATTGAACTATTAATTATAAAATAAGAATTATTTATGTTGAAATTTAAAGACCATGGGCATCATTTTAGCACCCGCTATTGGGTGCGTTCCTGGCGGGGGGGCTCCGAAAATTGGGAAATCCCGGAGCGGGACCGGAGCCCGGCTCCAATCCGCCCACTTCCGGGTTCCCCACTGACGCGCCGGCGTGCGTGCGCAGCCCCCGCTGGTGGGAATCCCGCAGGCAATTAAAGCCACTTGAAAGTATTTATCTTGCTCGTTCAGGTCGTTTACAGACCTGAATGAGTTGTTTTATTAGGAGGGGTGGGATTTTCCACTGAACTGAGACTGTTTCCCATACTGGGGGAAACACTCCCAGTTCAAACGGAGGTGTTGCAGCTAGCAGCCTGTGGCAGCTGCAAAGGTGCATTCAACAGGTGGCCACTCCGTCACATTGGACAAAGTTTGGCCTCCACCACCCTCCTCCTAACTAGAAAATTCACCGACCTGGAACCGCAACCCCGGTGTGAGGACACACTTACCTACCTTGCGGACCCCCTCAGATGTACATCTTCCGGATGGGGGCCGCCGTAGCTGCAGCCATGACCTCCTCGGAGGGCGAACAGCATCACCAGCCTCGCCGTCCACGCCATCCACCTCTGACGCGTGGAGCTCCACAACAGAGTGCTGTGACACATCCACCTGTACAGCAGGAGGGAGGGCAACCGCAGAGAGAGATGCGTCGCAGAGGGCACTACCCTCGCCACAGGGTCCACAGACCGAGGCTCAGCTTCCTGGACCTCTCTGAGCAGCAGTGCACACGGAGGCTCAGAGTCACTCGACATGTAGTTGTGGACATCTGCAGCCTCCTTCATGCCGAGCTTCTCCCGGCTGGCCCGAGCATCATCTTCTTACCTGTCGCTGTCAAAGTCACCACTGCCCTCAACAACTTCTCCACTGCATCCTTCCAGGGTGCCACCGGGGGGGAAGATCGGCATCCTCCCCCTCCTCCTCACCCCATCTAATGATACCTGGAGTGAGGCATCATTAAACTGGGAGCAGCCTTCCCCCTGGGCTGCTCCATGCTGTAATTTTTTCTATTTGTTGCAGCATCTGTCAGTGGAGGACTGCCCCTTTAAATAGAGCTCCTCCAGCTGACAGATCTTACTGCGCATGCGCAGCCCACCCGACACGCAGATCAGCAGTGGGGAACCCGGAAGACAAGGTAAGTGGATCCAATTGGGCTGCGATCGTGCGGGGGGCAGACTAATTTCACCGGGCGCGTTACCCACCCGCCCAATAGCCCCCCCGCCACGAACCCGCAACCCTGCTAACATCGAGCCCTATGAAAAGAAAAAACCTCAAAAGTTTATTGCAATGAAGTATTAACAAGGTCTGTGATAAAGCATTGGGGAAAAGGTTAAATATATAAATGTTGCACTGTTTTCTATAGACAAACCTTTTTTGGTTTTGATATTGATTATTAAAAGTACTTGCATTTATATAATGCAAGTACTCTTAATAATTAATATCAATATCAAATTATTGAAGTATATTATAAATGGTCTAATGTATATTGCTGTATTAAAATCTGGTTTGTTCATTGTATATACTCAGCAAAAATCGAAAGTAAAAAAGGCTAATTACTAAATATAAATATCTACGTAGAAAATAATGTATGTGAATTTTAACAATGCATCACATTTTGATCGGTGTAAATTTTGGCATAACCTGCCAGTTACGCCATTTCAGGCCAATACATATATGACTTCCCCAAAAACAGAACTGCATGTTTTTTAACCCTTTCATGCTAAATGAAGCTTAGGCATTATGAGGATGAGTTTCCAGGGGTTTTCTCCTACTCTTCCACTGTAACTACAGTGAAAGAACCGCAGAACCCTAGAAAAACAGCAGCGTCTCTTTTTTAGCTTTAGGAACAAGTAGCCGTCATTCTCAAGGCTAAACATGACCAGTGACTGCCCTGTAGAACAATACATCCAATGGTTGGGCACACAGTGCACAGGACTATAACTGTCAAATTTGGCTTCACTTAATTTTTTCCAGTTGCATCACTATAAAGGCACTTGGGGTACTTTGTTACTACTAAACGTTAACACTGATATAACATATTATCACAATTCTTGTATCAATTCAAACAAACAAATATATTTTAGTACCTCCTACTATTTGACACAGTGGGGGTGAAGTTCCACAGGAGAATCCCCATGGAAATTCTGCCCTAATGTGTATTGACAATGTTGGTTGAAGAAGGAATATTGGTCAGGATTCTGGGAGAACTCCTTGCTGTACTTTGCGCATAAAGAAAGGACCTTGATTTAATGTTGCATCTGAAGGACAGCACTCCTTTAATACTGCACTGAAGTGTTATACCAGATTATGTGCTCTGTAGGGCTTAAACCCACATCCTTCTGACTCAGAGGTGAGAATGCTACCAACTCAGCCAAACTCATATTTGAAAAGGAAGGATGTAAAGCATATGGGGAAGTGGCAGGGAAACAATAGATTAGACAGATCCAATAGAAGAGCTAGTACCAGCACTGGCATGATAGGCTGAATGGCCTCCTTCTGTGCTGTAAATTTTATGATTCCACAATGAGACTGCACTTGAGTAAATTTGGCAATGAATAATAGGACTGTAATCTTAAAACTGCCATTCACATGCTGTAAGAACGTCCCTTAAATACAATGCAGCACAAGGACCACAACACTTTACACTTACTCACTGGCCCTGATTTTATGGCGGAGCGGAGTCGATCCTTACAAGGGGCCTGGATAAGCATCAAGCTCGATTGTCGAGGCCTGGGGAGAATTTAACTCCCAAGCCTCATTTCCATATCCAGGCACCGAATCCAACTTGAACCCAGCAGGCATCACTGCCTGGCCAGCGGGCAGAAGTGAAAATTCGGGCTGCAGGAGGCCGCTGCCGGGGACCTGCAGATACGGTCATAAGTGGTCGGGTAAGTGGTTAGGGGGTGGTTAAAATTGATATTTTTCAGACATTTGCTCTAGCAGCATTTACAGAAAACATCACTTTGAATTCCACTAGATGGAGCCAAAGTGAGCTATACAACTGGTAGTGCACTGGACAAGGGAACTGCATGGTTTTTTGTTTTTCGTATCTTCGAACTCTTCCCTCAGAGAATAGTGTGAAATAGTGGAAGGATTCGCAGGCTAATTAATAGTCTGACAGTCTCCTTCCATGGTCAATTCCTGATTAACAAGGAAGTCAAAGATTATAGTAGGTAGACGGGAAGGTAGAGTTGAGGTCGCAATCAGATCAGCCATGATCTTATCAAATGGCAAAGCAGGTTCGAGGGGCCGAATGGCCTACTCCTGCCCTTAACTCATATGCTCGTATGTAACCATCTTTATACCAGCTGATAGGGTGGTATGGTTAAAATGCATGTGAGTAGAACTCCTGGTAAGTATGTTGTACGCAGGTTGAGCAACTGCAACAGCATCCGGAATAATGTAACCTCTCAACCTGCAATAAATTGGGGAGGGAAGAGTAAAGAATATTAGTGCATCAAATATAGATATTTGACAACTATAACTTCAGATATATAATTGTTAAAGCATTGGTTGATTTGTGAAGGATACAAATTTCATCGGGTATCTGGCACTGGCTCTATTCATTACTATCCTTTGTAAGCATAATTGCTGATAAAGACAGACTGTGGATTTACTTTAGCTGCAATGTCAATGACATTGGAAAAGACTTGAACAGCTTCACAATGCGGAGTTAATGACACACAAGAGGCTTCAATGTCATGATTTACTGCAGCACAGAGAATGTAAAAACCACAATAAATTACAGTGAAGCATCATGATGCCTAAGGTCTTCATTTAAAACCCAATTTTAATGATCAGTCGCACAAAATAATAGTCTTTATTTCTCTTAGCAGAAAAAGATGATTGTTTTGCTGAAAAACCTCCCATAGAGGGAAAAGGATTTCAATATTACAAAGACAACTATATATAGTCATAAAAAGATAATAGATGAGGTGTGAGAGTTTAAAATAAGAATTAAGTCTCAACTTCCATTTAGTTAGCAATGATTTTGTAACAAGTAGATGAAATTTCAGTAGATCAAAAGTCTTTTTAACTTTAGCAACTGAATAAAAAATTATGGCTGTAGATATACATTCCAATCTGAGACCAGTTCATGTTCGAGTATGTAGAGGTCACATAGACCAAAGTTAGACTGCCACTCATATTTTTGGAATTTTTCACCATTTCTAAAGCTGGTTGGGGCCCCCAACACATTGCATAATGTAGCAGCTGGCACGATAATGCACACGCACATTCCTGCGCGTACGCATACACCATGTCAAAATCGGGCATTGCAAGTTAAAGTGCAAACTTAAAGAAGAAACTTTCTCTTGGAATTATAGATATAAAAGTGTCTTACTTTGTTCCTGAGGTGTTTATTGTGCATTCACCTGAAGCCCTCCATAAATTTGAATTCTAGGAGACTAGAGTTATATTGCCGCCTGAGAATTGGAAAATGGATTTGAAACTCAAGTGTCAGGAATTGCACTCCTCCAACTCTAATGCATTATGGAGTCAGATAACAGATTTGTTCACAAATGGCAGTATTATAGATCTGACTGAAGTTATACTGCCACTATTACATTACTGCAAAGCAGAATGCACTTGACAGCATTGCAAATGTCACTGTCTAACTGCAGCCATAAGGGAGTTCTGTTTATTAGGTTGTGATGGTCTACTCACTAGTGTTTATGACATTTCCTACAATACATATAATTTTTCAACTTTGCACGTAATAACAAATAATTATTTTTATTCAAATGGAAGTTTTAACAATATTGCATTCAAATGACATATATGCTCTGGGGTTATCAATGCAGATTTCTCACTAATGTGAACAAAACATTTAAGGACATTGTAAAATAAAGAAGAATAAAATTTCCTTCAATCCATCTAACTGGTTCTCTCTACAATTTTGATTGTAACATTTTGAAGCTTTTACCTTTGTGGCCTAGAAGGGTGTTATGTTATTGATATATGGTCAAATTCAACTTATAAAAGGTTAACTCTCAGAAATGCAATTTAAATTGTTGATTAGGATGGCTCCCAGGTGGGACCCCAGATGCAACAGCCATTCTAGATATAAATTTGTTTACTTTTGACACAATGTGGGCCTTCAAATCTTATGTATTTCTGGTCATCATGATAGGATAGGTTTCCACTCAATATGCCCAGCAAGGAGGCTTAACTGAACAAACATATCAGTGCCGCAAGTTTCTATACTAAGGGGGTGGCTTTTAATTCAAATGGAATTAGATACTGTCTTGTGGGTCAATTTTGCAAATGTGCACTCTTGACACGGAACTTCAGCCACTGGGAGAATGTACTGAGAAACTGCAAATGTACTCCCCATGATTTTCAGTGCATGAAAATCTATATATTAAAAATCCTTGAGTTGGCAATGTTGTCACAGTCCTAGTACATTGAAGTGGCTAATTCTATAATGCTAAAAATTGCTAAAAGACATTCCATTTCCTCCAACCAACCATGAACAAGACCATGGCAGATTCATTAATACATATTAAAATTCTTATTATTGCATTCACTTCCTGTCACATTTACTTCCTGTTGTGGAGATGCCGGTGATGGACTGGGGTTGACAATTGTAAACAATTTTACAACACCAAGTTATAGTCCAGCAATTTTATTTTAAATTCACAAGCTTTCGGAGGCTACCTCCTTCCTCAGGTGAACGATGTGGAAATCGTTTCCACATCGTTCACCTGAGGAAGGAGGTAGCCTCCGAAAGCTTGTGAATTTAAAATAAAATTGCTGGACTATAACTTGGTGTTGCAAAATTGTTTACAATTTACTTCCTGTGTCACATATTTGTCATGTTTTCTCACATCTCTGCAAAAGTGAGCACACCTAATTATCTTAAAGTAAAATCTTGAAGTTCTGGAGCAAAATAATTTGATGTTCACGTTTTGGAAGCAGATCCCGTGGGTGGTTCCACCCACACGACAAGTTCATCCTGTGGCCGTAATTAACCAAAATCCATCTTTGTTCATTTGTGTGCCTATGGTTCTTCTCTCTCTCTCTCTCTCTTCCTCTGTGTTTGAACTTTTATTTTTCTCTCCCTATCTAATCTGAGCTTCTCTATCTCATGTAGTTATGAGGAGAGACTTGATATAGAGGGACTACTTCCACTGGAGCAGAGGAGGCTGAGAGGGGACTTATTCTAGGTTTTTAAAATCAGAAGAGAAGTAGTAAAACAAAGATAGCAGGAACAGCACCGTCCCATTTTGTATAATCTTGCCCATCTCCACTACTGCCTCAGCTCATCTGCTGCTTAAACCTTCATCCATGCTTTTGTTACCTCCAGACTCGACTATTCCAATGCTCTGCTGGCTGGCCTTCCATCTTCCACCCTCTATAACTTGAACTCATACAAAACTCTGCTGCCTATATCCTAACTTGCACCAAATCCCGTTCACCCAGTAAGAGAGGATATAGATAAGTGAAAGCAATCAGCGGAGACTCTATGGTTAGATTTGAGGAATGAGGACTTAAAACTGTAATGGGAGATGTCTACAGGCCTCCTGATAGCATCAATGAAGTGGCAGAATGCATTAATTCAGAGATTAGAGAGGCTTATAGCAAAAGCAAAGTTGTTTCAATGGGAGACTTTAACTTTCATATAGATTGAGAAGAGCAGAGTAGCTCAAGTCAGAAAGGTAGTGAATTTCTTAAGTGCATTCAAGATAGTTTTCTGGAGCAATATGTTCTAGAACCAACAGGATTTAGTAATGAGTATTAAGCCAGACTTAGTTAATAATCTAACAGTGAGGGAACATTTATCTAACAGTGATCCTAACATGATCGAATTCAATGTTAGGTTTGTAAAGGAGAAACGTAACATTGTTACTAGACTCTAGATTTTGGTGAGGCTAACTTTAACGGGATGAGACAGAAACTGACAACAGCAAACTGGTCAAAACTGTTATTGGGTAAAACTACAGGCGAATAGTGGGAGGTGTTCAAAAAAGAATTTAGCTTGATATAGGACCAGTATATACCCATGTTTGGACCAAGGCTGTCATGAAGTCTGGAGCTGAGTGGTCTCGGCGGAACCCAAACTGAGCATCGGTGAGCAGGTTATCGGTGAGTAAGTGACGCTTGTTAGCACTGTCGACGACACTTTCCATCACTTTGCTGATGATTGAGAGTAGACTGATGGGGCGGTAATTGGCCAAATAGGATTTGTCCTGTTTTTTGTAGACAGGACATATCTGGGCAATTTTCCACATTGTTGGGTAGATGCCAGTGTTGTAGCTGTACTGGAACAGTTTGGCTAGAGGCGCGGCTAGTTCTGGAGCTATATACCTGACATTCTAGGGAAACTAAAATTGAATCAAGGACTGGAACTCACTAAAGTTAAAATAAGCAAGAAAACAGTATTAGAAAAAATAATGACACAAAAAACTGACAAATCCCCAGGACCTGATGGTTTCCAACCCAGGGTTTTAAAGGAAGTAGGTGAGGAAATTGGAGTTGCTTTAGCCATAATCTTCCAAAACTCTCTCGATTCAGGAATTGTCCCTTTAGATTGGAAAATTGCAAATGTAACTCCATTATATAAGAAAGGTATGAGAGAAAAACCAGGAAATTACAGACCTGTTAGGCTAACATCTGTTGTGGGGAAGTTATTGGAATCTTTTTTTTTATTTGTTCACGGGATGTGGGCGTCGCTGGCAAGGCCGGCATTTATTGCCCATCCCTAATTGCCCTTGAGAAGGTGGTGGTGAGCCGCCTTCTTGAACCGCTGCAGTCCGTGTGGTGACGGTTCTCCCACAGTGCTGTTAGGAAGGGAGTTCCAGGATTTTGACCCAGCGACAATGAAGGAACGGCGATATATTTCCAAGTCGGGATGGTGTGTGACTTGGAGGGGAACGTGCAGGTGGTGTTGTTCCCATGTGCCTGCTGCCCTTGTCCTTCTAGGTGGTAGAGGTCACGGGTTTGGGAGGTGCTGTCGAAGAAGCCTTGGCGAGTTGCTGCAGTGCATCCTGTGGATGGTGCACATTGCAGCCACAGTGCGCCGGTGGTGAAGGGAGTGAATGTTTAGGGTGGTGGATGGGGTGCCAATCAAGCGGGCTGCTTTATCTTGGATGGTGTCGAGCTTCTTGAGTGTTGTTGGAGCTGCACTCATCCAGGCAAGTGGAGAGTATACCATCACACTCCTGACTTGTGCCTTGTAGATGGTGGAAAGGCTTTGGGGAGTCAGGAGGTGAGTCACTCGCCGCAGAATACCCAGCCTCTGACCTGCTCTCGTAGCCACAGTATTTATATGGCTGGTCCAGTTAAGTTTCTGGTCAATGGTGACCCCCAGGATGTTGATGGTGGGGGATTCGGTGATGGTAATGCCGTTGAATGTCAAGGGGTGGTGGTTAGACTCTCTCTTGTTGGAGATGGTCATTGCCTGGCACTTATCTGGCGCGAATGTTACTTGCCACTTATCAGCCCAAGCCTGGATGTTGTCCAGGTCTTGCTGCATGCGGGCTCGGACTGCTTCATTATCTGAGGGGTTGCGAATGGAACTGAACACTGTGCAGTCATCAGCGAACATCCCCATTTCTGACCTTATGATGGAGGGAAGGTCATTGATGAAGCAGCTGAAGATGGTTGGGCCTAGAACACTGCCCTGAGGAACTCCTGCAGCAATGCCCTGGGGCTGAGATGCTTGGCCTCCAACAACCACTACCATCTTCCTTTGTGCTAGGTATGACTCCAGCCACTGGAGAGTTTTCCCCCTGATTCCCATTGACTTCAATTTTACTAGGGCTCCTTGGTGCCACACTCGGTCAAATGCTGCCTTGATGTCAAGGGCAGTCACTCTCACCTCACCTCTGGAATTCAGCTCTTTTGTCCATGTTTGGACCAAGGCTGTAATGAGGTCTGGAGCCGAGTGGTCCTGGCGGAACCCAAACTGAGCATCGGTGAGCAGGTTATTGGTGAGTAAGTGCCGCTTGATAGCACTGTCGACGACACCTTCCATCACTTTGCTGATGATTGAGAGTAGACTGATGGGGCGGTAATTGGCCGGATTGGATTTGTCCTGCTTTTTGTGGACAGGACATACCTGGGCAATTTTCCACATTGTCGGGTGGATGCCAGTGTTGTAGCTGTACTGGAACAGCTTGGCTAGAGGCGCAGCTAGTTCTGGAGCACAAGTCTTCAGCACTACAGCTGGGATGTTGTCGGGGCCCATAGCCTTTGCTGTATCCAGTGCACTCAGCCGTTTCTTGATATCACGTGGAGTGAATCGAATTGGCCGAAGACTGGCTTCCGTGATGGTGGGGATATCGGGAGGAGGCTGAGATGGATTATCCACTCGGCACTTCTGGCTGAAGATGGTTGCAAACGCTTCAGCCTTGTCTTTTGCACTCACGTGCTGGACTCCGCCATCATTGAGAATGGGGATGTTTGCAGAGCCTCCTCCTCCCGCTAGTTGTTTAATTGTCCACCACCATTCACGACTGGATGTGGCAGGACTGCAGAGCTTTGATTTGATCCGTTGGTTGTGGAATCGCTTAGCTCTGTCTATAGCATGTTGCTTCCGCTGTTTAGCATGCATGTAGTCCTGAGTTGTAGCTTCACCAGGTTGGCACCTCATTTTTAGGTACGCCTGGTGCTGCTCCTAGCATGCTCTTCTACACTCCTCATTGAACCAGGGTTGATCCCCTGGCTTGTTGGTAATGGTAGAGTGAGGAATATGCCGGGCCATGAGGTTACAGATTGTGCTGGAATACAATTCTGCTGCTGCTGGCGGCCCACAGCGCCTCATGGATCTATAATTAATGATAGAGTGACTGAGTACTTAGAGAAATTTGAGCTGATTAGAGAGAGCCAGCATGGATTTGTAATGGGTAGGTCATGTCTAACGAACCTAATTGAAGTTTTGGAGGGAATAACTAAAGTAGTAGACAGGGCAATGTCTATGGATGTAGTTTATATGGACTTCCAGAAGGCATTTGATAAGGTTCCACATTATCTGTTAGCTAAAATGGAAGCTCATGGAATTGAAGGCAAATTATTAACCTGGTTAGGATGTTGGTTAATTGGTAGAAGACAGAAAGTAGGGATAATGGATATGTGCTTGAATTAGAAGGAAGTCACTAGTGGTGTCCCACAAGGATCTGTGCTGGGGCCTCATATATTCACCATATTTATTAATGATTTAGATAACACAACAGAGAGCCATATATCCAAGTTACCGACGACACAAAGATTGGTGGCATCGTAAGTAGTGCAGATGGGAGCATAATATTACAAAGAGACATTGATAGATTAAGCGAGTAGGCAAAACTGTGGCAGATGGGTTTCAACCCAGATAAGTGTGAGGTCATCCATTTTGGACCAAAAAAAGGATAGATCCGAGTATTTTTTAAATGGTGAAAAGCTAGGAACTGTGAAGGTACAAAAATCATTAAAATGTAGTAGTCAGGTACAAAAAATAATTAAAAAGGCTAATGGAATGTTAGCCTTTATAACTAGAGGGCTAGAATATAAAGGGGAAGAAGTTTTGATATGGCCGTACAAAGCCCTAGTTAGACCACATCTGGAGTACTGTGTACAGTTCTGGGCACTGCAAATTAAAAAGGATATATTGGCCTTGGAAGGAGTACAGGACTCCAAGAGTTAGATTATGAGGAGAGATTACATAAACTAAGCTTGTATTCACTGGACTATAGAAGGTTAACTGGTGATTTGATTGAGGTTTTTGGGATTTTGAAAGAAATTGATGGGGTAGACAGAGAGAAACTTTTTCCGCTGGTGATGGAGTTTTGGACAAGGGGACATAACCTCAAAATCAGAGCCAGACCATACAGGAGAGAAGTTAGGAAACACTTCTTCACACAAAGGGTGGTAGAAGTGTGGAACTCTCTCTCTCTAAAAGCAGTAGATGCTAGCTCGAATAAATAATTTTAAATCCGAGATCGATAGATTTTTGCTAGCCAAGGGTATTAAGGGATATGGAGCCAAGGCAGGTGGATGGAGTTAGGATACAGATCAGCCATGATCTCACTGAATGGCAGAACAGGCTCGAGAGGCTGAATGGCCTACTCCTGTTCCTATGTTCCATCACCACTGTGCTCGGTGACCTACATTGGCTCCCGGTCCATCAACGCCATCTCAGTCTCGTGTTCAAATATCTCCATGGCCTCATCCCTCCCTATCTCTGTAATCTTCTTCAGTCCTACAACACTTAAGAAGCTCGACACCATCTAGGACAAAGCAGTCCGCTTGATTGGCACCCCATCCACCACCCTAAACATTCACTCCCATCACCACCGGCACACTGACAGAATCAGAGTGTTCAGGATGTGATAAATTGTAAATGTGAATCTTTGCCCTGTCATTCTGTGCCACTTCATTTTGTAGCAACAGTGCATTATGCCACCATACTCTTTGAATCTTCTGCATTTAACGAGTATGATAATTTAGTGGTTATGAAAACAAATAAAGAAATTAAAATGCTTTAGTATCTTAAAACCTAAAAGTAGGATGCGGGCATTACATTCATTGAAGGCCAGCAGCCAGAGTTTTATCCTTTTGCTTTTTAATATGTTTGGATGCAAAAGCACTTTGCACAGACTCCTTGTTGGGGAATGGTTCCACAGGTGACAATTACTCTCCCAGTACCTCATTCAAAAGGCCATCATTCATGTATGAGCAGGCTATCCAAGCATGTCACAACCAAGGCCAATACAGTTCTCACCCAATATCTGCACATATGCACTTCAAGCAGGGGTCGCCAGACATCAATAAATAACAGGAACGCTAGGCAATTTTCGATTCCCTAACCCAGAAGTGTTGAGATCGATTGTGGCATCATTACTGCTGCCCTGACGGAGATGAGTTAAGGGGAGAAACAGGATGCACTGCAGCAACTCCCAAACCCGTGACCTCTACCACCTATAAGGACAAAAGCATCAGGCACATGGGAACAACACCATCTGTACGTTCCCCTCCAAGTCACACACCATCCCGACTTGGAAATACATCGCCGTTCCTTCATCGTCGCTGGGTCAAAATCCTGGAACTCCCTTCCTAACAGAACTGTGGGAGAACCTTCACCACGTGGACTGCAGCGGTTCAAGACGGCGGCTCACCACCACCTTCTCAAGGGCAATTAGGGATGGGCAATAAATGCTGGCCTCGCCAGCGACGCCCACATCCCATGAACAAATAAAAAAAAACCTCAAAGAACTCAGGCCTCTTATGCATTCCCTATTCCTTCGCCCAACCATTGGCAGCTAGGCCCTAAGCTCTGAAATTCCCACCCTAAACCTCTTCGCCTCTCTCTCCTCCTTTAAGATGCTCCTTAAAAGCAACCTCTTTGAACAAGCTTTTAGTCACCTGTCCTAATATCTCCTCCTTTGGCTCGTTGTCAATTTTTGTCTGATTATGCTTCTGTGAAGTGCCTTGAGGTGTTTTACTATGTTAAAGATGGTATATAAATGCAAGTTGTTGTTGGTTTGTATTCAAACTGTTTGTGTACCCTCTCCAGTAATTACTACTATAGATACAGAATCAGAATAAACATGTTAGTAATTGTGACATATGTGTTTCATCATATTTGAAAGAATATTAATTGGATAATTGATGCAAATGCAAGGGATGCCAACTAAAAGTGATATTAGAATATAATGTATGGATCAGCATGATTCTATTATCTAGGACTTCAGCCAAGAAAATCCTTTGGAGTCACATAGACATGTTTTTACTGTATTATCATAATGATAAATCATGGTCTCTTCTGTATCTGGTTAGCACTGAATTTTACTGCATCACCTCATATATATTTAGCTGAGGACATTTCATGTAATTTTCAAATTTTCCCTTGATGGAAGGACCCTTAATTGGTTTAAAATTTCTAGATTTAAAAAAATATTTATTTTATTACCGTCTCTTTAAGTCAGCTCAGATGCTAAACTATTCCACACACAACTGGGCAGACAGATGGTCCTGTTTGCATGCTTCTGCCGATACTGCTTAAACTGGCTGCTAGGAAATGTGCCAGAGTAAATTATGGGGACTCGCCCACAGATTTCCCTCCCCTGACAGAATCAGAGTGTTCAGGATGTGATAAATTGTAAATGTGAATCTTTGCCCTGTCATTCTGTGCCACTTCATTTTGTAGCAACAGTGCATTATGCCACCATACTCTTTGAATCTTCTGCATTTAACGAGTATGATAATTTAGTGGTTATGAAAACAAATAAAGAAATTAAAATGCTTTAGTATCTTAAAACCTAAAAGTAGGATGCGGGCATTACATTCATTGAAGGCCAGCAGCCAGAGTTTTATCCTTTTGCTTTTTAATATGTTTGGATGCAAAAGCACTTTGCACAGACTCCTTGTTGGGGAATGGTTCCACAGGTGACAATTACTCTCCCAGTACCTCATTCAAAAGGCCATCATTCATGTATGAGCAGGCTATCCAAGCATGTCACAACCAAGGCCAATACAGTTCTCACCCAATATCTGCACATATGCACTTCAAGCAGGGGTCGCCAGACATCAATAAATAACAGGAACGCTAGGCAATTTTCGATTCCCTAACCCAGAAGTGTTGAGATCGATTGTGGCATCATTACTGCTGCCCTGACGGAGATGAGTTAAGGGGAGAAATTGGTCCTCGTTGGGAAAACGGGCAAAAAGGACCAATTTTGCAGAGCTCTGTCCCACGCTTCAAGGATGTTTGAAAGATGTCCAACCCCATACTGGGTGAGGTGATTTTTTAGGTGTCTCTGGTGGCCATTTTAAACAGGCATTAGACTCCTTGCATATGCTAATGAGGGACCTAATGTCTGTTTAAGCTCCCCTTCCTGAAAATGAGCTACAGAGGAGCAGGCACCAAGCACGCTCCACTCAGTTTTTCTAGGAGCAGATGGCGTCTAACAAGCAGAAGCCAACAAAACAGTACGATTTTCAATTTTTTAAAAAAAGGTTCTTGTAGAGCCAGGAGGAGGAGGAGGAATGTGCCTCCTGGCTCCATAGCACTCCTGTGGGGTGCAGTTGCCTCTGGAGATGTGACCCAATTATTCAGATGAAGCCCGAAGCCCAATTTCGATCGGGCCTCAGGCTGACCTCTTCAGGCCCAGGGATTGCTCCCTGAGCCCATTTTGTGTCGGAAACCATGGAGAAGCCAATTTTGGCCCCAACATTTCTGAATGACAAGGATACATCAGGATGGTTTGCCAAAATACACTAGAGTATATTTTGTCTCCATAATACTCCCTGTTCATCAATTGATTGGGAGCAATGCAAGAAACAACTTGCATTTATACATCTTTCACATTCTTAGGACATCCCAAAGCACGTCACAGCCAATTAAGTACTTCTCAAATGTAGTCACTGTTGTAGTGTAGGCAAATGCAGCAGCTAGGTCACACAAACAGCAATGAGATAGGTGACCAGATAATCTGCTTTAGTGGTGCTGGTTGAGGTATAAGTATTGGTCAGGACACCAGAAGAACTCCCCTGCTGTTCTTCAAATAGTGCTAGGAGATCTTTTACATCTACCTGAGCAAGTAAACAGGGTCGTGGTTTAATATTTCATCTTAAAGAGGGCACCTTTGACAGTGCAGCACTGCACTGAAGTGTCAAACCTGGATTCTGTGCTCAAGTCTCTGGAGTGGAGTGCTACCACTGAACCAAGGTTGATAGGTTGGAGATCTGTTCTGCTGCATTCTGTTAAGTTTACGTTGTGTATGCATCTCTGGATTTTTTTTTTAAATTGAAGATAAAAGTTCCCACCTGGGTACAGTAGCATAGTGGTTATGTTATTGGACTAGTAATCCAGAAGCCCGGAATAATAATCCGGAGGCATGAATTCAAATCCCGCCATGGCAGCTGGGGAATTTAAATTCAATTCATTAAATTAAATTAAAACTAGTATTAGTAATGGTGGCCATGAAATTACTGGATTGTCGTAAAAACCCATCTGGTTCACTAATGTCCTTCCGTCCTTACCCGGTCTGGCCTATATGTGACTCCAGACCCACAGCAATGTGGTTGATTCTTAATTGCCCTCTGAAATGGCCGAGCAAGCCACTCAGTTGTAAAATCTCGCTTAAAAAAAAGTCATAAGAATAAAACCGGACAGACCACCCGGCATTGGACCATTAGGCACCGGACACAACAAAGGCAAACCAAGCCCAGTCAACCCTGCAAAGGCCTCCTCACTAACATCTGGGGATGTGCCAAAATTGGGAGAGCTGTCCCACTGACTAGTCAAGCAACAGCCTGACAGAGCCGTACTCACAGAATCATACCTTTCAGCCAGTGTCCCAGAATCTTCCATCACCATCCCTGGGTATGACCTGTACCACCGGCAGGACAGACCGACCAGAGGTAGTGGTACAGTGATATACAGTCAGGAGAGAGTGGCCCTGGGAGTCCTCAACATTGACTCTGGACTCCATGAAATCTCATGCAATCAGGTCAAACATGGGCAAGGAAACCCCCTGCTGATTACCACCTACTGCCCTTCTTCAGCTGATGAATCAGTCCTCCTCCATGTTGAGCACCACTTGGAGGAAGCACTGAGGGTAGCATGGGCACAGAATGTACTCTGGGTGGGGGACTTCAATGTCCATCACCAAGAGTGACTCGGTAGCACCACTACTGACCTAGCTGGCCAAGTCCCGAAGGGCATAGCTGCCAGACAGAGCCTGCGGCAGGTGGTGAGCGAACCAACACGAGGGGAAAAACCTACTTGACTTTGTCCTCACCAATCAACTTGTCGCAGATGCATCTGTCCATGACAGTATTGGTAGGAGTGACCACTGCACAGTCCTAGTGGAGACGAAGTCCCGTCGTCACACTGAGAACACCATCCAACATGTTGTGTGGCACTATCACTGTGCTAAATGGGATAGGTTCAGAACAGATCTAGCAGCTCAAAAATGGGCATCCATGAGGCGCTGTGGGCCATCAGCAGCAGCAGAATTGTATTCCAGCACAATCTGTAACCTCATGGCCTGGCATATTCCTCACTCTACCATTACCAACAAGCCAGGGGATCAGCCCTGGTTCAATGAGGAGTGTAGAAGAGCATGCCAGGAGCAGCACCAGGCGTACCTAAAAAGGAGGTGCCAACCTGGTGAAGCTACAACTCAGGACTACATGCATGCTAAACAGCAGAAGCAACATGCTATAGACCAACGGATCAGATCAAAGCTCTGCAGTCCTACCACATCCAGTCATGAATGGTGGTGGACAATTAAGCAGCAAACGGGAGGAGGAGGCTCTGTAAACATCCCCAACCTCAATGATGGCGGAGTCCAGCACGTGAGTGCAAAAGTCAAGGCTGAAGCATTTGCAACCATCTTCAGCCAGATGTGCCGAGTAGATGATCCATCTCGGCCTCCTCCCAATATACCCACTATCACAGAAGCTAGTCTTCAGCCAATTTGATTGACTCCACATGATATCAAGAAACGGCTGAGTGCACTGGATACAGCAAAGGCTATGGGCCCCGACAATATCGCGGCTGTAGCGCTGAAGTCTTGTGCTCCAGAACTAGCTGCGCCTTTAGCCAAACTGTTCCAGTACAGCTACAACACTGGCATCTACCCGACAATGTGGAAAATTGCCCAGGTTATGTCCTGTCCACAAAAAGCAGGACAAATCCAATCCGGCCAATTAACACCCCTTCAGTCTACTCTCAATCATCAGCAAAGTAATGGAAGGTGTTGTCGACAGTGCTATCAAGCGGCACTTACTCACTAATAACCTGCTCACCAATGCTCAGTTTGGATTTCGCCAGGACCACTCTGCTCCAGGCCTCATTACAGCCTTGGTCCAAACATGGACAAAAGAGCTGAATTCCGAGGTGAGGTGAGAGTGACTGCCCTAGATATGAATGCAGCAGTTGACCAAGTGTGGCACCAAGGAGCCCTACTAAAATTGAAGTCAATGGGAATCAGGGGGAAAACTCTCCAGTGACTGGAGTCATACCTAGCACGAAGGGAGATGGTAGTGGTTGTTGGAGGCCAATCAGCTCAGCCCCAGGACATTGCTGCAGGAGTTCCTCAGGGCAGTGTCCTAGGCCCAACAATCTTCAGCTGCTTCATCATTGACCTTCCCTCCATCATAAGGTCAGAAATGGGGATGTTCACTGATGATTGCAAAGTGTTCAGTTCCATTCGCAACCCCTCAGATAATGAAGCAGTCCATGCCCGCATGCAGCAAGACCTGGACGACATCCAGGCTTGGGCTGATAAGTGGCAAGTAACATTCACACCAGACAAGTGCCAGGCAATGACCATCTCCAACAAGAGAGAGTCTAACCATCTCCCCTTGACATTCAACGGCATTACCATCGCCAAATCCCCCACCATCAACATCCTGGGGGTCACCATTGACCAGAAACTTAACTGGGCCAGCCATATAAATACTGTGGCTACAAGCACAGGTCAGAGGCTGGGTTTTCTGCGGTGAGTGACTCACCTCCTGACTCCCCAAAGCCTTTCCACCATCTACAAGGCACGAGTCAGGAGTGTGATGGAATACTCTCCACTTGGCTGGATGAGTGCAGCTCCAACAACACTCAAGAAGCTCGATACCATCCAGGACAAAGCAGCTCGCTTGATTGGCACCCCATCCACCACCCTAAACATTCACTCCCTTCACCACCGGCGCACTGTGGCTGCAATGTGTACCATCCACAGGATGCACTGCAGCATATCGCCAAGGCTTCTTCGAAAGCACCTCCCAAACCTCTACCACCTAGAAGGACAAGGGCAGCAGGCACATGGGAACAACACAACCTGCACGTTCCCCTCCAAGTCACATACCATCCCGACTTGGAAATATATCACCGTTCCTTCATCGTCGCTGGGTGAAAATCCTGGAGCTTCCTACCTAACAGCACTGTGGGAGAACCTTCACCAAACGGACTGCAGCGATTCAAGAAGGCAGCTCACCACCACCTTCTCAAGGGCAATTAGGGATGGGCAATAAATGCTGGCCTTGCCACAACGCCCACATCCCATGAACGAATAAAAAAAAATAAGCAGAAGCCTTGCCTTACTATTCGTTATCTGTAATATATTAAAAATCACACATCTATGTGCAATTCCTAACTATAAAACCTTACTTCCTGTTGTCACATTTTTGTCAATACTTTTGTCACCGTGTTCAGCAGTCAGGGACATTCAGCCACCGACCTTCGGGTAAGCGTACTGCAAGGCAGCCTTCGAAACACACGACAACGCAAAATCGTCGAGCAGAAACTGATAGCCAAGTTCCGCACCCATGAGGACGGCCTCAACCGGGATCTTGGGTTCATGCCACGCTACACGTAAGCCCACCAGCGAACAAAAGCTATCTGTTTTTAATATAACGGGTCATTTGCTGGCTTTCTCTGCCTTCCGGATGTTTCTGCCTCTCTCTCTCTCTGTTTTTTTTTCTGTTTGTTTGTTTTTTTTGTTGACTGTATATTCGGGGGCCCTGTAGGTAACACCTCTCTGTCTGAACACGGTGATTGCCTTGGCAACGGGCAGTTGCAAACACTATCTGTAATCACCATGTATTGTTCTGTGATTTATAAATGCGTAGGCTTCGAGGAGTTCCTGACATTTACCTGAGGAAGGAGGAAGCCTCCGAAAGCTTGTAAATTTCAAATAAAATCGTTGGACTATAACTTGGTGTTGTAAAATTGTTTACAATTGTCAACCCCAGTCCATCACCGGCATCTCCACATTATAAATCTGAATGCTGAATATACCAGGTCTCAGCTTTAGACTGGAGTTCCCTCGGGGCGCAGAAAGAGGTGGAATCGCCATCTGCCCCTTATTTAGGCATCTGGGTCAGAGGTCATGGGGCCTAGGTTGGGGACTCCTAATACTAGTATTTTTACATCCTCAGCCAGCAGGGAACCCAGCATAACATTGGAGGCCAGTAAACCAAGGGGAAGAGGTATATCAGTCTCCATTCCAGTGCATGTGGGGCCTGTTAGACATGCTCGAGAGTCAAGTTAAGAGCTGCTGTCTCAGGAATGAGCATTCCAGACAGAGACTTTTATTTATAGATTTATTAGAGGAAATGATAATCACAGACAACATACGCGATAACACGAAGGCTGCAGAAAACCTTATGTTACAGTTTCTGAGCTCAGTAGTGGGGTGGTCAACCCTCTATCTTCCCTCTCAATCATCCTCCCTTTGCATTACAATGGTATGGTTATTATATCCTCGGTTCCAGTCCATTACATCATTTCTCTTCCATGACCTTTAACCTTAGTTTACATTAACTACTCAGCACTGTAAAGACTAGCTGTCTCAGTGGCATTCCTGGGTGAAAGCACTATGGCCATCACTCACCTATGCCTATGGTGGGCTTAAAGGCATAGTATAAGCTGCCTGTCTCCTTACATCGAGGGTGAAGGGTAAAAGCTCTGCAAATATGACAGATTTATCTGCCAGAAGTTCAGAACTACACAAAGAACAAATAACTATCTTTATGACTTCAGCTTGTATCAGCCATGAATGGACCTTGAAGGTTTGAGCTGATTTTGAATATGTTCCAGATACTTCAAAATTTGCAGATGACACAAAACTTGGAAGGGTAGTAAACAGTGAGGCGGATAGTGAGAGACTTCAAGAGGATATCGACACTGGTGGCATGGACAGACATGTGGCAGATGAATTTTAAAGCGGAAAAATGCGAGGTGATGCATTTCGGTAAGAAAAATGAAGACAGGCAATATAAACTAGAAGGTACAATTCTAAAAGGGGTGGAGGAACAGAGGGATCTGGGGGTATATGTGCATAAATCGTTGAAGGTGGCAGGGCAAGTTGAGAAAGCGGTTAAAAAAGCATTCGGGGTGCTGGACTTTATAAATAGAGGCATAGAGTACAAAAGCAAGGAAGTCATGATGAATCTTTATAAATGTAAAGAATCTTACAAAACCAGGTTATAGTCCAACAATTTTATTTGAAAATCACAAGCTTTCGGAGATTATCTCCTTCGTCAGGTGAGCCAGGAATCTTTATAAAACACTGGTTCGGCCACAACTGGAGTATTGTGTCCAGTTCTGGGCACCACACTTTAGGAATGATGTAAAGGCCTTAGAGAGGGTGCAGAGGAGATTTACTCGAATGATTCCAGGGATGAGAGACTTAAATTACGAGGATAGACTGGAGAAGCTGGGATTGTTCTCCTTGGAACAGAGAAGGTTGCGAGGAGATTTGATAGAGGTATTCAAAATCATGACGGGTCTAGACAGTGTAGATAGAGAGAAACTGTTCCCATTGGCAGAAGTGTCAAGAACCAGAGAGCATAGTTTTAAGGCGATTGGCAAAAGAATCAAAGGTGATACGAGGAAAACGTTTTTTTACACAGCGAGTGGTTAGGATCTGGAATGCTCTGCCCGAGGGAGTGGTGGAGGCAGATTCAATCGTGGCCTTCAAAAGAGAACTGGGCAAGTACTTGAAACGAAAAAATGTGCTGGGCTATGGGGATAGGACAGGGCAGCGGGACTAGCTGGATTGCTCATGTTCAGAACCAGCGCAGACTCAATGGGCCGAATGGCTTCCTTCCTACTGTAACCTTCTATGATTCTATGATACTGCCTATTTCTGCATAAATTGTTTTTAATCACAAAATGGAGTCCTCAATATAAGGTGTAACCCAAACACAATCTCACATAGCATAGCTTCTCTAACAGGCCCATCACAAGGGGGAGGACCAGGCCAGATAGGAGGGGCACTTTATTTTAAATGTAAAAGCAGCCCCCTTACAAAGGGGCCCAAGAAGAGCTAACTCACACCTTCCTCCACCATCTCCACCCACCCCCCAGCGGCCACTTACTCCACACTACGTGACCTCACCTATTCAGGGGCACTCCAGATGTACCGCCAGGTGCCAAAAGCCCATTTTTGTGGCCCCACCCCTGACCCTCCAAACTACGATAGGGTTAGTAGTGGCAGCTATGAGCAGGCACATCTCAGCACTTAGGTTGAGATGCAGCCATCTGCGCAATGTCAGGCCTTGAACCATTCTGCTGGCTGGAGAGCCGAAGACTGTCTCTGATAAAACAGGTTTCCCATAGAAATACAAACCTCTTTGAAGTTGTACTAAAATAAAATGCAGTAGAGGACTGCATTTTAAATTAGATAAATTAGATTGATAGCCATACACAATAGGCTTTATTTCTCGTATCTATAACATAACAAAACACAAAACATGAGGAGAGGGTGACATCATTTTGTCCGGCACGCTGTTTTCCAACATTCATTCATGTGTGCAGGAAGCCGAGTGCAATTCACACCCAAATATAATGGATATTCAGGGTTGCTAAGAGATCAGCTTTTTCCAGAAGTTTATTTAAAAAGCATAGTAAGATGATTAAGTGATCAACTTTAAAACTATTTCTGTATTATTTTTCTTCACTTTTTCTGCTGCTACTTCGGTTTTCAGGAGTCTTTGTAGCAATTGCTCTGCTGTTTTTTTTCATACATTCATTATTGCCATCAATGGGCTTCCCAATGGGAATCCCCTCATATGTAAGCTTTCAGGAGGAAGACCAATGGATAGATGCCAAGCAGGTCAGCCTACACCAGAGGTTTTGTGTGTCGAGCCACTGGTACCTTCACATTTGCACTTACAGGCAGAGGAGCACAGATCTCACTTTATCAGAGAAATAGTGCTTATGGAGGTTCTAATTTCTAAAGGATTCCATGATAGGAAATCTGATGGCACAAATACAACATATGAAGGTCTGACTAACCATAATACAATGTGGTTCTACAGGAGGCCCTAAAGCACAGTATTTCATGCTATAAGTGGTACTGCATGAAAGAATAGTGCCAATGTGATCAACAGCCAGCATAGCCTGATTGGTGGTATTTTGGTGGGCATGTCCAATCATATCCGGTGATCCTGGCAATGGGAAACTGTTTTCTTTCAATAGGTTCTGGGTTACCTCTTGCATGGGCACCTGCAGCTAGCATGTACCATACAGCTAGCACAGCCAGTGACGGAAACAATCAGCTGCAATCTCAAGCTTGCCTCCAAGCATGTTGAAATGGGGTTTGGGGTTAAAGATTTGGAGTGGTAAACAGCATTACCCTTCTGGCAACCATTTTATGCAGCCGCACTTCAACTTAAAGAGCCATTAAATGGGAAATCAGATGCTGGGCAGCTCCACCATTTGCCTGTAGACCCCACAGTGGATTTCCTCTCACTTAATTTTTGTTTGTCATGTCTGAGCCCTCTCTCCTTCAGCCTTGACAAAGGCTGCCAGTAGGTTGAAATGTCTTCTGAGCCTCTCCAAAAGCTGCAAGAATTTTTGTCCCCCTATTTTTGGTACTTCTCTTTAATTGTCCACAGCTCTTTAAATTGCAATTGAATTGCAATCTTCCAGTTTCACCGCTAGGCTACCTCCCTGCACACATCCATGTCTGCACTTGGAGCTGTGAATAACTGTACAAATGACTTGACCCAGGAAAGTTGTGTGCAATCAGCACATTACAATCCTGCCCAGATTTGCACCAATTCTTAACAAGTCAGGACTGAATTATGCCAGTACATGAAAATCTACCGCTATATATCTTGTGATGATTTAAACTATTATGCGTATACCAGAATCTAATTTAAAGCCACTTTTAAAAGACAATAAATAAAAATAATTCATTTTGTTCACTCAACTGCACATTCTGCAGCTTCATATTAGGGGTTAGCCATTTATTATACAATCATGTTTTATAAAGACATTTATAGGAAACATACTAAGAACTCAGCATTTTGGATTTAAATCGTCTTGACTCTATGCATGATGTATAGTTTCTATCGTACAGATCAATTAAGCATATTACTATCCTGTAATCAATAGGAGAACAAGGTTTTCACAAATACTAATTTCAAATAACACTCAAGGAAATACTTGTTTCCCAGATCTACTACAAAAGCTGCTTACAATCAAATGACTTGTTCATACCCCTCAGTTTAGTTTGCTAATATTTCTAACATATAACCATCCTGAACCATTTTTTCATCCGAGTTGGCTGCACAAAAAGTAACAAAGCAAAAGTAGTTTTGTCGCTTTTCTAACTGAATTATTGGGGTGGGTAGATCGTGACTTTGTGCATTAGTGTAAAACTGGTGATAATGAGTCGGCATCCCATTTTACACCTCTCCTGATTATTATTTCCATTGAAGTCAGTGGAAATAAAAATCAGGAGAGATGTAAAACAGGCTGCCGATTCACTATCACCCATTTTACACTATCACACAAAGTCAAATATACCCCATTGAGCTCAGTGTCTATAAACTAAAGAAGGTCACAGAGGTAATACAAGCTATTTAGTTGTACAGTATTATGAATCCAGTGTCAACCATTATATTGCTTTGAACATAAAGATCATTCAGTGTTAATTAAAGTAGGGTAGCAGACACTGTAATGGTAATTAGCCTTGTCAGCAGAAACCTCACTCGATAAAAGCTCTGGACGGGAAACAAACCATGCTAAATTTACCAGAAGGTACTGTTATTGAATGAATAGTGCCACCCATCACATTTTCTTGTCATTATTTCAAGCAGCATTCTTAATGGATGCCCACATGCTGTCAGCAAAAGAAAAGCTACGATTGCTGATTTATCCTCTTTTTGGCAAGCAAAATATGAAATACCAGAAAGACTGGGCAGCAGATTGTTACAAAACACTGAAGCTCACAGGAGACCCTGATGAATCAAAGAAGGACAAAGGAAGGTCAGTGAAGATACAAAAAGTTTAATTATGATACAGAAAGTATTATATTCGAATTAAAAAGTTTTTAACTTATTTTTCTCTGCAATATTATATTGACTCAAAATTAATCCTAAAAATGCTATTTGATGCTAAAAAGGATTAACAGATAGCACCTAGTTCAGAATCAAGATACTTCTCATGAATAAGTGAAATAGCTATTGAAGCAGTCATGGTAAAATTATTTTTCAATAGCTGGCTGCAATGTACCAACTATAACAAATAGTCAATATTTTTGGTGTTATAATAACCTTTTGTTTCATATAATACTAATTGAGTGAACAAATAGAATTACATTTAAAATGTATTGTAGTTACTTGAAATTTGAAAAAATAGGGTTCTATGTTATAGATATTTACAAAAAAGAATTGATGGTATTTTTTTCAAAAAGATACAAAACAGTCAAGCACTACAGAAGAGTTTAACATAATTACTATCTAACGCACATGGACACAGAATGAGGTCAAGATCGGACTTGACTGAAATATGGTTAAATATCAGGCACACTGTCTAGATTTGCACTCGAAGATCTCTCTTGAGCTAGGTTGGGAAGGACAATCACTGCTTGTGGAGCCATACTCTCATATGTCACTGCCTTCAGGAAAGGACAGTTTAAGAGAGAAAATTGGAAGGAAATTAGTAAAGAAAATGTTTTTTTTTAAATCAATACATTAAAGTATCTTCAATGAAGTTGAAATGTCTCTCAATAAAAATTCAGTCAAAAGCTACCATTTTCTTGAGAGCAACTTGAACGAACACATATATTCTGTATTTATCATTCATTAAGCACTCACATTCCAGGGCTAGGAACTCTTGATGAATCACATGATTTATATCCATCTACTATGTTTAGATTGCATCCACTCCTTCATATATACCAAAAAAAAGCATGCACTCAAGTTAATTTTTGTCCTAGCCTTAAATCAAAATATATACAAGAAAACACTAGATGGCTAACTTGTTACGCGGATGGCATGTTACATCAATTTGTAGTCGGGATGATGTGTACTTGCCTATTGCAACATGACAGTGATTTTTCAGCATTCTTAATATACTGTATAATTTATCATAGATCACTACTTGGAGTACAGTCTGTTCTCCAGCTTAAGCTACATTTCTAAAGTAAGTACACAACAGTCTATTCCTCTTAATTTAAATTTGCTCAATTCAAATTATCTGATAATTCAAATTTTTATTAAATTCCCACTTTCCTGTGTTGTTTACCTGGCTTAATTCAAACAACTGGATAATTCAATTTTGTAGTGCAAAAAAATGACTGAATTTTCAGAAACTATATGGCCCTTATAATGCAAATTGTCGCATTCATAATGTAAAACTCAAGCAAGAAAACCTCTCAAATTAGACACACAATAGTCAGTTCAGAACATTTTCCATAGATGTTGGAATGTATATGGATACAAGCATGATATCACTGAGTCACCCAAATACACAATGACAATTTACAGTTGCTTGCATAATGCAGAGAATGCATAAAATACGTACGCAGGTATTCTCTGGTTAACTTGATTATCACGTGCGTGGAATTTGAGTTGGTTGAACCCAAGTCCAATCTGTGTAAACTGATAAGGAACTAGGAAGATCGTTAAAAAATTATGAAGTTGAGCTCCTGCACATGGCAAAAAGCCCAGACACTGAATCCAAGGATAAATAAACTCAAAATTCCCTCTTATCCACATGTCAGAATAAAGTCTGCAAATACAACCAACCATTAACGTTGGTGTTTTGAATGTTGAGATTGACAAGCTATATAAAGAAAGAACTTGCATTTATATAGCGCCTTTCACGTTCTCGAGACATCCCAAGGTACTTTGACCATCCAGGACAAAACAGCCGGTTGATTGACAACACATCCACCACCTTAAACATTCACTCTCTCCACCACCGGCGCACCATAGCCGCAGTGTACCATCTACAAGATGCACTGTAGCAACTTGCCAAGGCTTCTTCGACAGCACCTCCCAAACCCGCGACCTCCACCACCTAGAAGGACAAGGGCAGCAGGCGCATGGGAACACCACCACCTGCACGTTCCCCTCCAAGTCACACACCATCCTGACTTGGAAATATATCACCGTTCCTTCATCGTTGCTGGGTCAAAATCCTGGCACTACCTACCTAGCAGAACTGTGGGAGTACCTTCACCACATGGACTGCAACGGTTCAAGAAGGCGGCTCACTACCACCTTCTTAAGGGCAATTAGGGGTGGGCAATAAATGCTGGCCTTGCCAGTGATGCCCACATCCCATGAATGAATAAAAAAAAGTCAATGGAGTACCTTCAGGCATATTTTTCTCCTAGATATTGCCTGAAAATACAAGGTAAAATCTGATTTGGTAATTGATCTTATCATATGTGCCAACCTCGGAAACTAATTGACCAACAGCTTCAAAATACCTTATATGGCCTCAAAAAAGCTGACAAGGAAAGGCCCTGAATATAAGCTAGGACCGGACAAGTCAATATAGAAAGCTATCAACTCAAGAATGGGCCCAAGTATAAGCTTATGACATGTAAAAATAAGTAGCTACATAGGCTTTGTAACTTAAGCTTGTAGTTATGCAAAATTTTGAATTTTGATTTAAAACTGATGCATTCTGATTAATTTTAAACATTTATATATTTCATTTTTAATAAGATTTTAATCTAAAGAAAGGAAAAACAAGGTGATATTTGGATTTTCAATTGACCAACCAGACCATCACTTCCCCAAAAGTTAACTCAACAATCACTCTCCCACATCCTCCTCCCAGAAGTACCTGAACACGCTTGTATTTTCGGGTTGCAGCGCTTTACATAATGTGAGCATGTGGCCGGCGCATGGAGCATGCATAATGGGGCACATACCCATGTTTGGGGAGGAAATCCTTGGGTAACTGCAGCCTTAGAGGCCTGTGGCAGCTTAACGGCAAACTGGCTTGGTAACTGCCCCCAGAGAATGCCCATGTACATAGACAAACCTAATCCTGACCTCATCCGCAAATCTACATGGTTGCACTTCCAACAGTGACTAATGGCTGGTTATCAGGAGTGGGAACCCTGGCTCATTTTCCCTATTCCCAATTGATGGATATAAAGGTTAGTTATGTACTTTATCATTGCTCTGGTAAGATTGGCTAATCTGGCACAGACTCCAGGAATTCAATCTAAGACCTTCCCGATCTGTATAACTACTAGACGCTTGTTCCACTGTGCCCAGCAACAAAGTAGTTCTGTCTATGCACACTCTGCTCACCATATAGTTACATTTTAATATTAGGAGGGAGCCAGCTCTCAATTAACATTGAAAACATTAAAGAAAACAATGCTTAAAATGAGGAAAGGGCCATCAATTACAAACATTCCACAATATCTGCATGAATACCTCAATAAGGGCTTCCTTCCCGCACCACTGCCCAAGATCTCTGTCGTCTCTTCCTAACTCTCATGTGAATGAAATAACATCTATTAATATCTCTGTAACCCTCAATCTTCTTTCTTGATGGGCATTGATCCAAAATTAAATTTAAAACATCTACCTGTAAAATGAAGTCTTCCATTTATCATGATGGAGAGACTGAGAATAATTGTACAAATGTATCTATTGATTGATATGCCATTTGTTTTTTATTAAGCAGACTTGAATGCTGCTTTTTGTTTAAAACTAGCCATGCAAATTCTAAAAGGAATTATAGTGTTGTATATTTCATGAAATAACATCACGAAAAATCTGTTCTTTCAGCTGAAGAGTCAAGCAAGGCGTTTTTCAAAATAATCTCCTCTTATGATCAAAGAGATTTTTCTACGTAAGGATGTGGGATTGTTACCATATTTACTGCAAAAACATCTCTAACTACAATTTACTACCTGTAGGAATGAGACTCCACAGATTAAACTGTTCCCTTTCTGGGCCGGAGAGGTTGATTAGCACTGCAGGAACATAAATCTCCTTATTAAAAAGGTACTTACGCTGTTAAGTAGCAGCCCTAACTTTCTATGGCGAGTTTAACTGCCAATTAATGCGCAAGTTCATGAAACTCACAGGGAGGTTGAGAGCGAGCTGCCATTTTCGTGAGGCTAATGGCAGAACGACACAAGTCATCCAGCAAATTGTGGCAATTCGCAGATCACGGGGTATCGCTTCCTCACCACAAGTTGCTAGACTATTTATACATTAATAATGGCGAGCGCCGTTAAACTCAACATTATTTTGGCAGCAAAATCTAGGCCATTATATCCTTCAGCAACTTGAGATTACACTTTGCTATATAAAGTAAATCTCTGACTTTCATGATGTCTTATTCTTATTCCTGTCAGGCTAATTATAATCGGCACCTCATAAAAGCACGCACAGCATCCTGAGCGAAAAACTAACATGCACATCATAGGCATAGGTTTAGAAGTTAAAAGTGATGATTAAAGCTTTAGCAGATATTTGTACTGCATACAAGTACTATGGTCTTGCAGATGAATTTAAATACAGAGCCAGTACGGTCATGGTTTAGCTCACAAACACGATGAAGTGAAGTAGCACATCACACTTCAGAATATCATCTTCCATGAATAACTGTGAAATTTTTGCAATAACCATTGAAACTGATATGTATACAGTCACTAACTGTATGATCCACAAGTTTTCATTAACATTTGTAGCACCTGTAAGGGCTGGATAACTAATTGTGCAAATTATTGCAATGTCAATTGGGGGACAATGAAGTTACCCTAAGAGAAGGAATGAACAGAAACTGAATTTGGTAAGGTATTTACAATAATCAAAGCCTACTATCAATACAGCACATATCAGCTTAGATGTCATTATTCCCATCTTTAAAAAGCCCAGCCTTGACCATCTGTCTTTTTCAATTACCACCCCATGCTCTTTGATGTTCTTGAATGTATCGTTGCCATCCAACTCCATGCCCACCTCTGCTGCCATACTTTGTTCAAATCCCTTCCATCTGGTTTCTCTCCCCTTCCAGAACAATGAGATCACATTAGTCAAAGTCCCCAATTATATTCTCTGTGACTGCAATGCACCATCTTTCCTCATCCTCCTTGACCTCTATGCAACCTTCAATAAAACCAACCACAGCATCTTTCTATGTCACCTCTCGTCTGTGGTCAAGCTCCATGGCATCACCCTCACGTGATTCCACTCCTGTCACAATGCAGCTACTAGGGCCCTGAATTTCTGCAAATGTTATTCTGATTTCCTGCCATAACTTCAGAACCCCTAGAGAAATGGCATAAATAGTTGTTTTCAACCATTTCTCCAAGGGTTCCACCAATCTCCCACCAAAGTTAAGGAATGAGATTGGGACGATACCCGTGGAAATTCTGGGCCAACTTCTCCTGCTATTGGCTTCTCCTCTCATGCCTATGCAGTCACTTCCAATGGCGCAGCCTTTGATCCTCCCTTGTTCCACATCTACATAGTGCCTCCCAGTAACATTATCTGAAGAAAGTGGTTTCAACTTCCATTTGAATACAGATATTACTCAGCTTTAGTTCTCCACCGCCACCTTCAATTCCAAATCTGTTGCTATGCTGTCAGTTTACTTGGCTGACATCAAGTCATGGATAAGCCAGAACTTTCTGCAGGTCACACTAGCAAGACTGAAACCACCTCATTTGGCTCTCACTATAAACTTTGCACCTTAACCCCTGATCTCAATCCCCTTCCCAGTTATTCCCTCAGGCTGAAGTTATACTAGCTCATTGTCTTGTTTGACCTTGCTGACTGTCAAATGCTACATCAAGACTCCAACTTCCTCTTTCAAAATATTGCATACCTCCATTGGTATTGAAATCAGCATCAATGCCTTTGCCACCACTAGGGCTGAATCCTATCCTGTGCCAAATCCTGCTCATATAGGAACCTGTACTTGACAGCCTCTATTGGTCTCCCATACCTCAGCACAATGATTTCACTATCTTTAACCTCATTTTCAAATCCCACCATAGAGTCAATTGTAAACAATTTTAAAACACCAAGTTATAGTCCAGCAATTTTATTTTAAATTCACAAGCTTTCGGAGGCTTCCTCCTACCTCAGGTGAACGAAATGAAATCCTCGAAATGAAATCGCATTTATAATTCACAGAACAATGCTTGGTGATTCATGGCTACCATAGAGTCAGTTCACCCTACGCTTGCAAACTCCTCCAAAATTAAGCCCTGTTTACATTTCAACACGAAGGGTTGACGAAAGGTCTTCGACCTGAAACGTTAACTCTGTTTCTTTCGCCACAGATGTTGCCTCACTTGCTGAGCTTTTCCAGCATTTTCTGTTTTTATTTTTAACCCTGTTTACATTTTCTGACCTTCTGACTCTGGTCACCCCCTTCCTACTGCTCCACCAGGTGGCACAGTCTTTAGCCTTCTCACCCACACACTCTGGTATTCCCTATCAAACCCCTCTGCCTTCCACCACACTCCTGTCAGATTTATGGCAGGACTGCACCAGACGTGCTATTATTTTTAGCTCCTAAGACATTAATAAAACAAAAATGTTCAAGGCATTTCACAAAGTACACTGCTCTGAGCAGGGCTAGGGCATTAAGCGTTTGTACACTAATAAAGTCAACAGTAATTTATAGGATATATTGTCACCCTTTTACATCTCCACTTCCATGTGGTATATAAGAATTTGTGTAAAAATGGCAGACACATGCATTTTTTAAAACAATTGAAAGGATGAAAGGATGATGTGACAAAAATGAAGTTTTTTATTGTCTAGATTTGGCTTGGTGAATGACCCTTTAAACCCCAGTGACAATACACAACAGGTGGAATTTTCTGCTTTGCAGGAATCCTGCCACAACTTTTGCAAGGTGGGGCTTTTACCTGTGATGTTTCCATCAGTGGCCCTGGCTGATTTGATCATGTTGGCAGAATCTCAGCAGGATACCCCCACTGCATCAGAGATCGGGGAAGAGTGGGAAATTGCTGCTGCAGGACTTATGCACCAAGCTTAACTCAATACGTATGTTTCAAGTTTCATTCTGTTGTCTGCAAAGCTTGAGGGAGGAGTCAAGCTACTTTTGAACAAACATACACTGTGTAATTTGTTCAGCTATATATGTGACTGGCAGTTATTTTCAAATGTGGTTGCTAGTTATTCAAATCCAGGAAGTCCCAGTAACTGTTGGGGAGATATTTAAGGAGCTGTAGTCATTCAAATCAGAGTCAATTTGGAATTCTCAAGAGAGTAGTTTAAGCGAACATCAGCTCCTGCTATGGTAAGAAATACAAGAAGAAATACATTAGATTTCAATCTTTTATGGTTTTCCTTTTTGAGGGGCTAGATAGAAGAACATATATAAGTATATTACTGTTAGTTGTGTACTTGTTCATCTTTTCTAAAAAAAGATGTAATAATTTAAACTAAAATTAAGTCTGAATTTGTGATGCTCTGTTGCTGATCAAGAATGGGAAAAATTGTTCTGTTTATTATACTAGGGTACATTACCAAAAGCTTACCTCGATATCAACACTAGCAAAAATAATCTTCAAGATATAGGGAACTAATGAGAGTGAATTAAAATTAAGAATCTGAAATATCTAGAGTAGCCACAGAAAAGACTCAAAAATGTAATAGGTGGTAAATGACAGAAAACAGTCTACAGTCACATACATCATACACTGCAAATGTATATACAGTGTAGCTAATTTTAATGGAGATTCAACTGTTCACCATTTCAATTATTAGAGGGAGAAATACATTGTTTGAACTTAGATTTCTTCTAAAGTTACAAAGGAGTAAAGTAAATATGAAGGACACAGTTAAATTTGAGCAGGATTATGTTGGTTTTAAGCAAAACTATTACAAAAGTCCCAAATCACTTGTTTTTTGTGATCTCAGTTGGAGACAATTATCGTGTTTGTACAAGTGAGTACTGTATTTAACCAAAACCTGAAAATGCTGCATGCCTGTTGTAGTCTTTTCTGTTAAAGGAGTTTAGACGACGAGGGGAGTTCATTGAGCAAATGTGCTTCCTAATAATAAGTGCCATGAATTATAAGATATTAAGAGGAACGGATAGGGTGGATAGAGAGAAACTATTTCCGCTGGTTGGGGATTCTAGGAGTAGGGGGGCACAGTCTAAAAATTAGAGCCAGACCTTTCAGAAGCGAGATTAGAAAACATTTCTACACACAAAGGGTGGTAGAAGTTTGGAACTCTCTTCCGCAAACGGCAATTGATACTAGCTCAATTGCTAAATTTAAATGTGAGATAGATAGCATTTTGGCAACCAAAGGTATTAAGGGATATGGGCCAAAGGCAGGTATATGGAGCTAGATCACAGATCAGCCATGATCTTATCAAATGGCGGAGCAGGCACGAGGGGTTGAATGGCCTACTCCTGTTCCTATGTTCTAATTTACTATTATTGTGCAGAAGTAAAGTGTGCCTTATACTCTTCCCCAGTAGCTTTAGTAAACAACCCATTGTTACTCATGATTATTGCTGGAATTATATTTTTTTTAGCACAGTATGCCATGGACAAACTTTTGCTTGTCACTGTCATCAAGTATCACTGTTCCTCGTATTGTCACTATGCTGAAAGTCAATACTACTGAATTTTAAACAGGAATTTCTGTGACCAGTAATGTCCCAGTCCTGTACAATAAAACCAAAGCTCAGAATGATGTCCCAGCAATAAGTAGCATTCATGAGTTACATATAGAAATAATGCTACCTTCAAACAGTAAATGCATTTATAACGGAATCCCCAAAAAATATATATCTACATTACACCTGCCTGGTTAGGTGGTGGGCCAGGAAAATAGTTCAACAAACTTCTTGTATGCATAGGATTATACGTTCAATTCCTGCTCCAGATACTCAGCTAATTTCTTTTGTAAATTGAGAAATCTAGATGAAAGGTCAAGACCCATTGGACACTACTAAGGTTAAAATGATGGGAGAGAAAATGAGGTAATTAAGAAATAGCGGCTACGTGATGACAAGCTTAGGTTTTAAAAGCTTGTAGACAATAAGTGGAATGGAATACTGAGGGAGCTGAGGAGATACACAGTTTTAAGGACTTTCAAAAGATATGGTGCAATAAGGCTTGATTTCAACACAATAAGGAAGGATGGAAGGAGGAAGCGTCACGTTAAACAAATTAAATCATTAATCTCATTGTTGTTTGTGCAAAATGGCCACTGCATTTGCCTAGATAACAACAGTTACTGCAATTTAAAGTAATTTATTGTCTGGGAAGCACATTGATGTGTTTCTAAGAGATGTGATAAAGCACCAAACAAATGCAATGCTTCCTGTCAGCCACATTTCTGAATCACTAGGGAGCAATAAATGGACTGAACAATAAGATCATGATGAGTAATAGTGAGGTGAATGAATCACACTGACAATAATAGGATACCACCTTTACCATAGAGCTCCCTGTCAAATTTCAAGAATGAGTGGCAATGAAGGAAAAGATGGAGGCAAGTAGATAGATAAGTTGTGAGCAGGAAGGAGAAACTTACAGAATTTGAAACTGTAAGTGGGGGTAGTTTGAAGAAAAAAAAGACAATGGTGGAAATACATAGCAGGTCAGTCAGTGTCTGAAAAAACAAAAAGTAAGTTAACATTTTGGAAACAAGTTGAAGATGGTGCTAAAGGAGGATTTAAGAAGAATGAAGCAGGAGGCACATTTTAAATTACATGGAAGTGAGACCTCAGAAATATGAAGAGGGTGGGTGAAATCAGGGGTGAATATCAAAGATATAGAGAATGCAGTGGATTTTTGGTGGGTGGGGGGAGGAAGACAGATTGGCTTCTTCCATTTAGCCAACATTCATTTCCAAAATTCTGAAAATCATTAAATTCTCAGGAATAATTGGTAATTGTTTATACCTCTGTTAAGGAACTTAAGGGGTAATTTCATGAATTGACTCAACTGGCATGGAGCTTCACCCACCAGGAGCAAATATCAAAAGTTCAGCTACTCAGTTCCCGTGTTTTTGCTAAACAGAAAATCTTGGGTAATGCGCCTGAATTTCCAAGGTTCCCTCCCTGCAGTACAGCTCTATGCCGGGAGAGTAAGTTTGTAAAATTACTCCAGTATTTCCCTGGACCATGGCTGAAACTGATCTATTTCATCGAAGTTCCCTGCCAGAGAAAAGAGACTCTCATCCCGTCCGTCGGGCACTATGCCACCTGGTGCCCCTTATCCGGTATGTGAGTCATTTATTTTTACATATCTTACTTATTTTGTAACTTAAATTTGTATCACTCTACACCGTTCTGGGAAAAAAAAATCCTTATTAAAGATTTAAGCCCCAATTTTCACTCTGGCAAGCCCCCATGATGCTGTCGGCATGAGGCTGGGACCATTTTAACTCCTGGGCCTCATTAAATTTGAAGGACAGACTGCCCTCCTGATTGCCTGTAGAATCGGGAAGCCTGCCCAATTTCTGGAGCATTCCCTTACTCTACTTAAAGCAAGGATGCACCTCTTAAAAGCACAGTTACTTACCCTGCATGTATTTTTAATAGTGGAGATGCCGGTGATGGACTGGGGTGGACAAATGTAAGGAGTCTTACAACACCAGGTTATAGTCCAACAGCTTTATTTGAAATCACAAGCTTTCGGAGCTTTCCTCCTTCGTCAGGTGAGTGTAGGATTCCATAAAGGCACAGCATATATAGTCAGAGAACAATGCCTGGTGATTACAGATAATCTTTCCAACTGCCCGTTATCACACCTCGGCAGAGATATAATCAAAGTAATCAAAGGAGTGGAATGGTGTTCAGACAGAGAAACATTACATACAAGACTACTGAATACACAAACGGTCAGAACACAAAGACAGAGAGAGAGAGAGAGAGACACCCGAAAGGCAGAGAAAGAGAGAGAATGAACAGTTGTATTAAAAACAGATAACTTTTTTTTGCTGGTGGGGCTACACGTAGTGTGACATGAACCCAAGATCAGGGTTGAGGCCGTCCTCATGGGTGCGGAACTTGGCTATCAATTTCTGCTCGACGATTTTGCGTTGTCGTGTGTCTCGAAGGCCGCCTTGGAGGACGCTTACCCGAAGATCGGAGGCTGAATGTCCTTGACCTCCAACCAACGCTATACACCAGATACATTGACGATATTTTCTTCCTCTGGATCCACGGCGAAGAATCACTGAAGAGACTACACGATAACATCAACAAGTTCCATCCCACCATCAAACTCACCATGGACTACTCCTCAGAATCGGTTTCTTTCTTGGACACACGAATCTCCATCAAAGACGGGCACCTCAGCACCTCACTCTACCGCAAGCCCACGGACAACCTCATGATGCTCCACTTTTCCAGCTTCCACCCTAACCACGTCAAAGAGGCCATCCCCTATGGACAGGCCCTGCGAATACACAGGATCTGCTCAGACGAAGAGGAACGCGATGGACACCTACAGAGGCTGAAAGACGCCCTCGTAAGAACGGGATATGATGCTCGACTTGTCGATCGACAGTTCCGACGGGCCACAGTGAAAAATCGCATAGACCTCCTCAGAAGACAAACACGGGACACAACCAACAGAGTACCCTTCGTCGTCCAGTACTTCCCCGGAGCGGAGAAACTATGCCATGTTCTTCGCAGCCTTCAACATGTCATCGATGACGACGAACACCTCGCTAAGGCCATCCCCACGCCTCCACTACTCGCCTTCAAACAGCCACCCAACCTCAAACAGACCATCGTTCGCAGCAAATTACGCAGCTTTCAGGAGAACAGCGTCCACAACACCACACAACCCTGCCACAGCAACCTCTGCAAGACATGCCAGATCATCGACACAGATACCACCATCACACGAGAGGACACCACCCACCAGGTACATGGTTCATACTCCTGCAACTCGGCCAACGTTGTCTACCTCCTACGTTGCAGGAAAGGATGCCCCGGAGCATGGTACATTGGCGAGAGCATGCAGACACTGCGACAACGGATGAACGGACACCGCGCAACAATCGCCAGACAGGAGGGTTCCCTCCCAGTTGGGGAACACTTCAGCAGTCAAGGACATTCAGCCACCGATCTTCGGGTAAGCGTCCTCCAAGGCGGCCTTCGAGACACACGACATCGCAAAATCGTCGAGCAGAAATTGATAGCCAAGTTCCGCACCCATGAGGACGGCCTCAACCGGGATCTTGGGTTCATGTCACGCTACATGTAACCCCACCAGTGTAAAAAAGTTATCTGTTTTTAATACAACTGGTCATTCTCTCTCTTTCTCTGCCTTTCGGGTGTCTCTCTCTCTCTCTGTCTTTGTGTTCTGACCATTTGTGTATTCAGTAGTCTTGTATGTAATGTTTCTCTGTCTGAACACCATTCCACTCCTTTGATTGCTTTGATTATATCTCTGCTG
The DNA here is from genome assembly GCF_035084215.1 of Heptranchias perlo. NCBI lineage: Eukaryota > Metazoa > Chordata > Chondrichthyes > Hexanchiformes > Hexanchidae > Heptranchias > Heptranchias perlo. The sequence continues at coordinate 104,328,152 of NC_090325.1, read as the reverse complement.
AGGTGTGATAACGGGCAGTTGGAAAGATTATCTGTAATCACCAGGCATTGTTCTCTGACTATATATGCTGTGCCTTTATGGAATCCTACACTCACCTGACGAAGGAGGAAATCTCCGAAAGCTTGTGATTTCAAATAAAGCTGTTGAACTATAACCTGGTATTGTCTTCTGAGGAGGTCTATGCTCCTTGTATTTTTAATTGAACAATTGTGGAAAACTTGCTGGCTGCAGAGAAGGTCATGTATTGGTTGGCCCTGACAGAACAGACAGAAAAAGATCCTGTGATCCAGTGAGCAGCAGCTGAGACTCGCTTTTATACAACTTCAGGACATCCCAAGGCTGGGCGGGACATCTAGGATTTGGAGTTAAAACGCATTGGGGGTGGAAATTATGTCATTGGAACACGACTTTCAACTTTTAATTAGGACCCTGCTTGCCTGGGGTGGGTGCCTGATATGTAATCAGAAACTGGTGAGTTAAAATGGTGGGAATGCAAGAAGCCTCGAGATGCAATTTTAACCCCTACCCCCTTCTCCCACGCCCCCTCCCCCCTGCCCGCTTCATTCCCAGCGGGCAGGGTGGGTTAAAATCGTCCCTTTCAATTTTTCGGCTCGGAACCTGATGGTCATCTGGATATCAAGATTTACAATACTGAATAAGATAGTACCATTGAATTTCAATAGCATACAGTGGTATCACTCCAGAAGGATCTTTTTCATTAAAATATTCAGTAGATCCCAACAGCAATACCATCTGCAAAAACAGAAATACATTTTATTTCTGGAGGGGCATTTTTATATATTACAATTTTCACCACAATTGACTCATCCTGGAGTGAAGGGTACAGTGATCTCTTTTCCACTAACTTCACTGTATTCCTGTGGTTACTACTGGAAACTTGTAACCTGCTTTTCAAAGCAGCTACTAAACAAGATTTATTTCTTTTTTGCCAATTCACAATACAGTATTTGTGAGTTGTGACCTATCAATCTTAGAGATCTTAGGCTCTTCTGCTTTATACAACCTGCTGTAGAAAAGAAAAATCACAACACTTACATCACAGTTAGGAAGATAAAAGAGATGTAACCCCAGGATAAGGAAATCATTGCAGTGTAAATTGAAAATTGAACACAATGTGGCTTTGCTTTAAATCTATCGCATGACTCCTATATAACCATGACTGCTATATAACCATCGGTTCAATGAAATTCTCCCATCTGATTGCAGTGTTCCACACAATTGAAATCAGGTTGAGTACCTGCAATATTTTACCACATTCAATTTATAATGATTGACTGCAGGGTGAACAGAATCTGCCATTTCATCAAGCACCACAGTCTATTGAAACTAGAGGAGCGAGTGAAATTTTATTACCAGCTCACTGTAATCACACACAGAGCTAATGTAAAACTCCTATATTACGTCCCTGTAAGCACCATCTGCTCCTCCAACACTAGAATTTTCCTCCCCCCCATCGCATCTTTCCCACCATCAGCAGCTACTCATTCACCCATTATTCTCCTGCCTTCTTGAATTCTCTAAACACTTTCCCCTATCTTGCCACCTCCATCCCTGTTTTCAAAAGCATCTTCAAAACCTCTCTCTTCAACTATTCTTCAGGTCCCACATCGGAACATAGAAACAGCAGTAGACCATTTAGCCCCTCGAACCTGATCCGCCATTCAATGAGATCATGGACTCAATGGACCGAATGGCCTCCTTCCTTGCTGTAGCCTTTCTATGGCTGATTTGTGACCTAACTCCATATACTCGCCTTAGCCCCATATCCCTTCATACCTTCAGTATTAATCTCAGATTTAAAATTAACAATTGAGCTTGCATCAACTGCCATTTGCGGAAGAGAGTTCCAAACTTATACCACCCTTTGTGTGTGGAAGTGTTTCCTAACTTCACTCCTGAAAGTCCTGGCTCTAATTTTTAGGCTATGTCCCCTAGTCCTAGACTCCCCAACCAGCGGAAATAGTTTCTCTTCATTTACCCTATCAGTTCCCCTTATCTTGAAAACTTCGATCAAAACACTCCTTAATTTTCTAAATTCCAGGGAATACAACCCTAGTTTGAGTAATCTCGCCTTGTAATTTAACCCTTGGAGTCCAAGCAGCATTCTAGTAAATTTACGCTGCACTCCCTCCAAGGCCAATATATCCTTCCTAAAGTGTGGTGCCCAGAACTGAACACAGTACTCCAAGTGTGATCTAGCCAGGGCTTTGAAAAGCTGTAGCACAACTTCTACCCTCTTGTATTCTAGTACTCTAGATATAAAGGCCAGCATTCCATTAGCCTTTTTGATTATTTTCTGCACCTGTTCATGACATTTTAATGATCTATGCACATGGATCCCTAAGTCTCTTTGGACTACCAATGTTTCGAGCTTTTCACCATTTGGAAAGTACTCTGATCTATCCTTTTTAGGTTCAAAGTGGATGACCTCACACTTGCCTACATTGAAATCCATTTGCCACAGTTTTGCCCATTCACTTAATCTATTAATATCTCTCTCTAATTTTATGCTTCCATCTACATTGCTTACGATGCTATCTTTGTGTCGTCGGCAAACTTGGATATGTGGCTCTCTATCCCGTCATCCAAGTCGTTAATAAATACAGTGAACAGTTGAGGCCCCAACACAGATCCCTGTGGGATACCACGAGTCACATCCTGCCAATTTGAGTACCTGCCCATTATCCCTACTCTCTATCTCCTGCCGTTCAGCCAATTTCCTAACCAGGTCAATAATTTGCCCTCAATTCCATGAGCTTCAACTTTAGCTACCAATCTCTTATGAGGGACTTTATTAAATGCCTTCTGGAAGTCCATATAAACAACATCCATAGACATTCCCCTGTCCACTACTTTAAGTCACCTCTTCAAAAAATTCAATCAGGATCGTCAGGCATGACCTACCCTTTGCAAATCCATGTTGGTTCTCTCTGATCAGCTGAAAATTTTCAAGGTGGTCAGTTACTCTATCCTTAATTATAGACTCTAGTAATTACCCGACAACAGATGTTAGGCCAACTGGTCTATAATTCTCTAGTTTCCTTCTCTCAACTTCCTTAAACAGCAGAGTGACGTGCAATTTTCCAATCTAAAGGAACAGTTCCTGAATCAAGAGAACTTTGGGCGATTATAGTTAGGGCATCTGTAATGTTCTCACCTACTTCCTTTAAAATACTGGGATGGAAACCATCTGGTCCTGAGGATTTGTCACTCTTTAGTGCCATTATTTTCTTCATTACTGTTAATTAGCTTACGTTAATTATGGTGAATCCCCTTCCCTGATTCAAAATTAGTTTCCTTGGGGTGTCCGGCATGCTATCCTCTTCCTCTACTGTAAAGACTGATGCAAAGTAATTATTTAACATGTCCGCCATTTCCTTATTTTCATTTACATTATCACCATTATCAGTTTTTAAGGGGCCCACATTGCTCTTGACCACCCTCTTTTTCCTAATATAATTGTGAACATTTTTTGTTGATTTTGATATCCCTTGCAAGTTTTTTTTCATACTCCCTTTTTGTAGCTCTTGCTATCTGTTTTGATACCCTTTGCTGTTCTTTGTATCTCTCCCAGTTGCCAGGATCTGTACTATTTTTTGCATTTTTGCATGCTTTTTATTTTAGTTTTATGTTGTCCCTTACCTCTTTTGTCATCCATGCCTTTTTTTTGGCAAGTCGAGCTCTTGCCCCTTAGGGGTATAAACTGGTTCTGTATCACGTTAAATTCTTTTTTGACACCTCCCACTGCTCTTCTAGTCTTTTTTCCCATTAACAGATTTGCCCAGTTTACTGTGGACAGTCTCTGTCTCATCCCGTTAAGTCAGCCTTACCTAAATTTAGAATCTTAATAGCTGATACGGTTTCTCCTTTTCAAACACAGCGTTGAACTCGATCATATTATGATCGCTATCAGATAAATGTTCACACACCGTTAGGCTGTTAACTAAATCTAGCTCATTACTCATTATTAAATCTAATATGGTCTGCCCCCTTGTTGACTCTAGAACATATTATTGCAGAAAGCTGTCCTGAATGCACAAGAAATTCGCTACCTTTCTAACATGAGCTCGTCTGCTTATCACAATCTTTATGAAAGTTAAAATCCCCCATTAAAACCACTCTGCCTTTGCTACATGCTTGTCTAAACTCTACATTTATACATTCTGCCACTTCACAGCTGCTACCCGGAGGCCTACACACAACTCCCACTACAGTCTTAAATCATTTTCTATTTCTTAATTCTATCCATAAAGTCTCCACTGCCTGCTAGCCTCTCCATTCCTTTCCCCCTTTCCCTATACTTGGTATGCACTATATCCTTTTCCTCCTTATTGTAAGGCCCTCTGAGATATATTCCTGTACATGAGGAACACCCTATAAACGTAGGTTATTATTGTATTAAAAAAATCAGCTCGCTAGGTCAAATTACTTGAGTGACAAGTAACCATAAACTCAATAAAATCATTCAAAGGATATATCACTACATATCCAGTGGAAAATTACAATATGAATATGGAATTCATATTTTTTGCAACTAAAAGGAAAATTTATAATCTATATATGGGTGAACTTCCTCTTTTAAAATCTATTTTTCTCCATCATTAACAATCCACTAAAGAAATCCTTAGAATGCGCGAACCTTTGAAATGTGTGATTTCTGAGAATGCAAATAAGTTAGCAGGGTGTTAATTATGGAGAAAAATAAGCATTCTTCTGTACAGGTGCAATGAAGAGTGATTGGTTTGTGGGAGCACTGAGGGAGAACTGCAAGCACAGATCATTATCCACTGAGCTTAGCTGGAAGTGCCTTACCTTCCCTCTTAATTAATCTAAAGTAAATAAATATTCTAAATGAGTTATAGTTTATATAAGAGGTGTCTATCTCATTGAAACACTGGTTCAGCACCATAATATTGCAAAACTTTCATTCTTCCTGGATTGTGACAAGGAGCCATCTGGCAAAATTCAGCAGCCATAATATTACTAGTGCTGGTGAAAAATATGACTTCTAATGGTAATACTCCCAACAGGACACCTCAGAACTTGTTAAAAGGTTGAAATAAACAAAGTGTACATCTATAACCATTACTAGATTAAAAGTGATGCATCTAGCCTTTGCAAGCATTGCACTCCAGATGCTAGATGTCACATTCCAGATGGCACATTTTGTTACAGGTGCACTACAGCCTGAAACTTAGAAAGCACTTTCCACTCTGACCAAACAACAATTAAACTCTGGTTGACTTGTGCCTATGTTTACTTAGCAATTAGATGTTGTGGCCTTAAATGGAAGGAGTTCCACTTCAGCAGAATATGACATTGTTCATTATGATACAACACTCCTGTCTTCGCAAAACTATGGCCCAGAAATTGCTCTGGAGCGGCGAACCAATGGTGCCCGCCGCTCCTTAGATTTTAACTCACCCATTAAGTTACCACAGTCTTTTTGGTGCCAACTTGCTTTAATTGAGATCTGCAAGAAGTGCAGCGGTCATTCTCGGGCTTCTTTGAACAGTGAGGAGGAGAAAAGGATCGCTATGTCCCCTCCACTAATCAGCTTGAAGCAAGCCATGCTGTGAGAACCAGGAAGTGAATCTCATTCACAAACCGCGCAAAGAACCTGGAAGTGTCAGGTAAGATTAGTAAATGTACTGTAAAATCAGATGGAGAAAGTGAAAATAAAGAGAGGGTAAGATTAAAAGACTGAAAAAAGGCAGAAAGAAAAAGGAAAAAAAATGTTAATGTTTTATTCCCCAGAAATATTAAATCTGCCCCTCAACTCCTGTCAAGGCGGATAATATCACTAATAAAAAAAATACCTTTCTTCCAGGGTCCTAGGAAAGGAAATACAAAAATAATGACAGAATGTATGGGGAATGAATTATGTCTGTGCACCCTGGTCCAATTATCCCCACCCTCTAACTTTGCTTCACTTGAAGACTAAATTTGTTCTCGAATCCCTAAGTGCAATGCCATGTGAGATCGACTGGTACTATATTAAAAGCTTTGCGTATGACATGCATTTCTTGTAAATGCCATGCTTACTTTTAGGAACATAGAAACATAGGAACATACTTTCTTTAATTTTTTAATCCATATTTCTGCCATGCCTGTTTGTCACTCTTATTTATTTATTATAATTACCTTTGAATGAGTCCTTCCAGATCTATCTCCAAAGTAGGGAATGCTGTGACACTATTCTATGCTCCCTGCTGGTATTCCCAATCTCTCTTTCCATTGCATGAGCACATTTTATTTCCACATTTTTCTTCTCTTTCTACCAATTGCTGACTTTCTCCTTCTTCTGCTGACTTTATCTGTCCCTGTCTCTGCAGTCCTGCAACCTTCTCTCTTTCCTAAAGGCCTCTCCATATCATACTAATTTTTCCACCCTCAGCTTCACTACTGCTACCTCTTTCTCTGCCGTAGCCTTTTTGCATTTTATTTTTGCACTGGACCTTTTCCTTCTACCGTTGATTCCTGATGTTCTCCCCTTCTGCTGATTTGATTTGTCTCTGTCTCTCACTGTCTCAGCATGGTCTTGGCACACCACTCCTTTATTTCTCTACTTCACCAGCCAGGCAGCCACTTTCTTGCTCTGCCTCCCTCTTCGTATTGTTGTTCCCAGTCACATTACACTCTCTATCTGCATCCACTCAACACATTTTATTTCCTCTCCCGCACTTCCATACTTTGCAAAAGTGTAACCACTGATTCGCCGTGAGGAACGCCACAGGATAGAAAAAGCATTGCAACACTCTCAAGGCTGCAACACATTCTTGGCCATTGCTTATTGTGCTGTACATTGACAGGAAATACAAGAATATTTCTCTGGTGAGTTTGCATAAGGCACTTCTAGAAAACTAACTGTAATTTGTCGCTGAATTTATCAGTGGTTGTTTTCCATACATTCCACTTAGTTACACATTTTGGTTATATTCTTCATGAAAATCTTTAGAGCTCTGAATTTCCTCTTTGCCACAATGTCAGTGGCTGTTTAGTGGGGGCAGAACTTCTGCTCTCCCTCTGCCTGCACCACTGACCCTGACCCGTTTCCCAGGGTCAAAATGAATTACATGTTCACGGCAGTCACCAGGACCATTAATAGTGCCGCTGTTGCACCTGCTTTAAGTGAAGGAAAGGGCAATGCTAGCAGAAGATTCCCAAAAAAGTTAGAACATTTTCAGAGTTTTAAAATTTGTGCTTTGCTTGCTGTAATTTATCACTCTGCTGAAATGCCACCTGTTAATGGGGAGCTAGCAGAATGGCTCCTTGCCCAATTCTCCTCTCCCACCAGCCTAGGTTACGCTGGTTAATCAGTATGCTGGACAGGAAATTCAGTCCCCAGAAGTCTGTTTCTCCCTGGCAAAGTAGTATTTCAGCAGTTGTACAGTAAACTTTTCTCTTACACTGTTGTGTGGACATCAGCAAATGCTATATTCATTCAAAGCTTAGGACTGCAAAAAGCCCTAATCTAAACTATATTCTGTGGTTAAATATATTTGATTTACTCACTAACCTCTATTTAAATCTATTGAGAACAAAGATAATCAATTTTTCTCATTGAAACCTTTTTTATATTTAGCCAGCATTTTCTTGCTCTTATATTTATTAAAGTAAAAGTTTATTTTACCTACTATAATACATAACTCAATGTTTATCATTGTGAAAACCTTGCAACATGCCAATAACCAATTTCTATTTAAAGTGCCATTTTCATATGTGTTTTTTAAAATTCTTATTACATCTTAAAATGGTTCAGAAAATATGAATTTAATTTCAAATCTCTTTAGAGGAGGATGTTGTGAGTGTTCTGGCTCTTTGTGCCCAAAGTGAGGGATGACACCCTAGATCACATTTTGCACAGATTTGACCTCTGGATCTCTACAATTTCATTCTGGCAATGTGCTTCATTGAAACAACATTAGAAGAATGACCATCAGTCAAACATAACTGAACCAGTATATCTGGACCACGGCCTGTATCTACCAGGTCTCTGTGTTTGTTTATTTATTAATAATTTTGGGGTAGTTTTAAGTTGCGAGCTGCAAAGTAAACTAATTTTACTTAGACCAATTAAAAGGCACAAGTGTGATGATAGCACCTGTTTGTTGGGTCTCAAGGACCTGGGAAGAGGAATGTTAGCATACCATGCTAGATAAGCTTCCATTGCTCTGTATGAAAAATGCAAGTGAGTTTGCTAAGACATATTTCAACTTAACTGAAACAGTTCTTTGTACAGATTATAGTTTTACTCAAAATTAAAATGGTAACTAAAGGTCTGATTTTAACCAGACTGTGAAATTTGGTGATGGCATGGATCCTAGCCACAGGAGGACCAGATAAGTGGTTTCTTTGTACATTTTTAAAGGTTCCTTGTGGACTAGGAAGTGCACCCCCAGCCCCACATCCTCACTTACCTAGCCGGGACCATTTCGGAGGGTCCCCGACAGCGGCCTGATCCCTCACCAATTTTGACTCCTGCCCGCCGGTGGTGACATAATTCCCACCGGATTTGGGCGGGGGTCAGTGTCAGGGTACGTAAATGAGGCCCGAGAGTTAAGACCTGGGGGCTGGATGGTTCGCTGCCCGCTTTGGCCCCCCTGATTCCCGCCCCAAGTTAAAATCGTCTTTAAAAAAAAAGGCCTGGAATTTGCTCCAAAAATAATGGAGAACCGAACAGTGTTCATCTATATTTAAGGGCAAATGGAAGAGCAACATCTGGCGAGCGCGCATACGCAGTCAAACACACAAATCCAGAAGGTACTCTACGAGGTTCCCTACTCGTCAGAAAGCTGCTTGGGCACAACTCAAAAATTCCCGGGAGAGGACACTGCACTTTTCACCATTGGAGGCAGTTCCCACACTAAATCCCGTGGGTAATTTTAATTCTAATGAGCAGCGGGCGCCATTAGTTCGCCACTCAGAGCAAATTCCGGACCAATATGTATTATTGTAATTAGAATACATAGGACAAAATTCAAAAATGTTTTAGTGCATTATTGTGCTAAAATGCAGAATTTGCCAAAGGGAATGCTGACAGTTAATAATGATATTCTATTTGGTGGCAAAAAAAGCACTTTGATTGCCTGTATCTAAATATCAACAAGGTGATTTGAATTAATATTTTGTGTGCTTTCGTCCCAGCGTGCCAGAATTTTTCAGAGCACTGGGAACGATATGACCTCACACAGCACATTAAAATAATTCTCTGAGATTGGAGAAGCAAAAAAAAATGAAAGTAAAACTGTGCAAAAGCCATAGAGATAGGTCATGTGTATGCAGGTTTTTAAAAAATGCCATTTCTACTGTACTAAGAGACAGTATATACTGAGCACCATGTCAGTCGAGGAAGATCTGGCAAGTAAAAATGAACAGATTGCCAGTGGTGGCACCTCAGGCTCTGCATTAATTCTGCCTCTGCTCTCTCCTTATTGACAAGCTGCAACCTTCAGGTGTCATCCCAAAATGAGTAGGGGTACGCTTGGGTCATTTGAAAATTTAATCAGTGGCAATCAATCATTGGCAACGTCAACAAAAATTAACATTCTCTCTGCTCACTCAAACCTCACAGTTCCCCAAATTATTCAACTTCATTGTTCTGTGGAAACCTAGCTGGCAATTTAGAAAGAAGTGAATCATTGATGAAGGTTAAAAAAATGGTAGCATGTGATACCCTTTTTGATTCAACTCCTATGATTAAAATGTATTTTTAAAAATTTTATTCAGATACTATTGTGATCAGTGAACACAATAGTATCTGAATAAAACCAAAACCTATGGGCTATAAAATTCTCCGGGGTCTCCACCACCGGTGAAAGTTTGGCGGAATAGAATTCCCACCCACCCCAGCCCAATACTAGAGATCCTTTTCCAAATCGCAGGGACAGGGTCGTTCATATGACCAGTGCAGGCACACAGATTTCCTTAATACACCTGTCAGAAAGCAAAGAAGCCCAGAATCACTCCACTTGAGGTGAACAAGGCCCTTCTCAGCTGAAGAAAAAAAAAATCAGGAGAAAGTCTTCACTCTATTGCCTGTTGATCCCCTCCAGTAAAGGTTTGGGGCCTTCTAAAAGGCCTCAATGGGACTTGTCAGCAGTTTCACTGAGGCCTACCAAGGACAGAATAGGCGCAATTCCCAGAAACACCAGGAACTCCCCCAGACATCGAGATGTGGGTGGAAGATTTGCCCATGCCCCTTCCACTGGAATTTAAAGGGCCACAGTAAATGGGGTGAATCCTGGCGTAACCAGGTTGTGCCTCAAATTCCTAGTTCCCCGGATGGAAATCAGACTTTCCACCCTTTCCAGCCCCTGGAATTCTGGGGCACTGCTTCCACAGATTTCCTTAGCTCTAGTTTTCAACATTTATTATCAAAACCATATACCTGCCATTTGTTTAGGTGCTAAATGATAGAAACTGCCTGAGTATTTTTAAATTACAGGGAAAATTTAGTATGTAAAGAATTAATGTTATTTAATAGAAAAACAGATCATGCGTCTTATTTTGTAAAAGTATTCCAAATGTAGGTGTCTGGAAAGTGAAAGGCATATCAAGAACCACTTGATAGAAATCAGAAGAACATACAAAGTGGGTGCAATATCGCGATGCTTGTTTTAAGACTTCCATTGAGGTGAAGAGAGTGAAATGTTGGTGTATGTCACAAAAACGTAGCAATGCTTTCTGACCTGCAACATAATTCAGAGAGATATGCAAGTACAACCGTATCCATGGTGACTGAAAATTTCTGTAAGCATACTGCTGGCACATTGTATAATTATTCATGCTGAAAGTCACCACCGAGAGAAGTATAGTGCAAGGAAGCAAAAACCAGCTTCATCCAGAAGCTACATATTGTAATGATGTGGAGATGCCGGTGATGGACTGGGGTGGACAAATGTAAGGAATCTAACAACACCAGGTTATAGTCCAACAATTTTATTTTAAAATCACAAGCTTTCGGAGATTATCTCCTTCGTCGAGTGAGTGAGTGAAAGGTTCTCAAATCGCATATCTTATATTAGGCTGGGAGACGCTCACACCAATCAAAGGTGTCGTTGGTGTTCAGACAGGTTAGCCATGGAAAACAGTTCTGAATACACAATGGGTCACATTACAAAGCCAGAGAGAGAAAGAGACCCGAAAGGCAGAGAGAGAGAGAGAGAGAGAGAGAATTTCGAGTTGTATTAAAAACAGATAACTTTTTTTTCCTTGCTGGTGGGGTTACGTGTAGCGTGACATGAACCCAAGATCCCGGTCGAGGCCGTCCTCATGGGTGCAGAACTTGGCTATCAATTTCTGATCGACGATTTTGCGTTGTCGTGTGTCTCGAAGGCCGCCTTGGAGGACGCTTATCCGAAGATCGTTGGCTGAATGTCCTTGACTGCTAAAGTGTTCCCCGACTGGGAGGGAACCCTCCTGTCTGGCGACTGTTGCGCGGTGTCCGTTCATCTGTTGTCGCAGTGTCTGCATGGTCTCGCCAATGTACCATGCTCCGGGGCATTCTTTCCTGCAACGTATGAGGTAGACCATGTTGGCCGAGTCACAGGAGTATGGACCATGTACCTGGTGGGTGGTGTCCTCTCGTGTGATGGTGGTATCTGTGTCGATGATCTGGCGTGTCTTGCAGAGGTTGCCATGGCAGGGTTGTGTGGTGTCGTGGACGCTGTTCTCCTGAAAGCTGCGTAATTTGCTGCGAACGATGGTCTGTTTGAGGTTGGGTGGCTGTTTGAAGGCGAGTAGTGGAGGCGTGGGGATGGCCTTAACGATCCAGAACAGCAGACTGAGGGATCCGCGGTACAGCAACCGAAGAAGAAAGAGTCAAACTGGATTCCTCTGGAAGGTCACTGCCCTAAGCTTGACATGTATGCTCAAGCTGTCGGGAGATGCGTCAACGCCAGATTCATTAGCCGCACTCACAAGACAGTCCAGAATGTCACCCGAGCACAACGCAACGCCATCGACGCTCTCAAGACCAACCGCAACATTGTCATCAAACCAGCGGACAAAGGAGGAGCCATCGTCATACAGAACAGAACGGACTATTGCAAAGAAGCATACCGACAACTGGACAACCAGGAACACTACAGACAGTTACTCGCAGATCCGACCAAAGGACACACCCACCAGCTCAACAAACTGATCAAGACCTTCGATCCAGACCTTCAAAGCATCCTACGTGCTCTCATCCCACGTACTCCCCGCGTGGGAGTCTTCTACTGCCTCCCAAAGATACACAAAGCCAACACACCCGGACGTCCTATCGTATCAGGCAATGGAACCCTGTGTGAGAACCTCTCTGGATACGTCGAGGGCATCCTGAAACCCATCGTACAGGGAAACCCCAGCTTCTGTCGCGACACTACAGATTTCCTACAAAAACTCAGCACCCACGGACCAGTTGAACCAGGAACACTTCTCACCACGATGGACGTCTCGGCACTCTACACCAGTATCCCCCACGATGACGGCATCGCTGCAACAACCTCAGTACTCAACACCAACAGCCAATCTCCAGACGCCATCCTACAACTCATCCGCTTCATCCTGGATCACAATGCCTTCACCTTCGACAACCAGTTCTTTACCCAAACACACGGAACAGCCATGGGGACCAAATTTGCACCCCAATACGCCAACATTTTCATGCACAAGTTCGAGCACGACTTCTTCACTGCACAGGACCTCCAACCAACGCTATACACCAGATACATCAACGACATTTTCTTTCTATGGACCCACGGCAAAGAATCACTGAAGAGACTGCACGATAACATCAACAAGTTCCATCCCACCATCAAACTCACCATGGACTACTCCTCAGAATCGGTTTCTTTCTTGGACACACAAATCTCCATCAAAGACGGGCACCTCAGCACCTCACTCTACCGCAAGCCCACGGACAACCTCACGATGCTCCACTTTTCCAGCTCCCACCCTAACCACGTCAAAGAGGCCATCCCCTATGGACAGGCCCTGCGAATACACAGGATCTGCTCAGACGAGGAGGAACGCGATGGACACCTACAGACGCTGAAAGACGCCCTCGTAAGAACAGGATATGATGCTCGACTTGTCGATCGACAGTTCCGACGGGCCACAGCGAAGAATCGCATAGACCTCCTCAGAAGACAAACACGGGACGCAACCAACAGAGTACCCTTCATCATCCAGTAATTCCCCGGAGCGGAGAAACTACGCCATGTTCTCCGCAGCCTTCAACATGTCATCAATGACGACGAACACCTCGCTAAGGCCATCCCCACGCCTCCACTACTCGCCTTCAAACAGCCACCCAACCTCAAACAGACCATCGTTCGCAGCAAATTACCTAGCTTTCAGGAGAACAGCGTCCACGACACCACACAACCCTGCCACAGCAACCTCTGCAAGACATGCCAGATCATCGACACAGATACCACCATCACACGAGAGGACACCACCCACCAGGTGCATGGTCCATACTCCTGCAACTCGGCCAACGTTGTCTACCTCATACGTTGCAGGAAAGGATGCCCCGGAGCATGGTACATTGGCGAGAGCATGCAGACACTGCGACAACGGATGAACGGACACCGCGCAACAATCGCCAGACAGGAGGGTTCCCTCCCAGTTGGGGAACACTTCAGCAGTCAAGGACATTCAGCCTCCGATCTTCGGGTAAGCGTCCTCCAAGGCGGCCTTCGAGACACACGACAACGCAAAATCGTCGAGCAGAAATTGATAGCCAAGCTCCGCACCCATGAGGACGGCCTCAACCGGGATCTTGGGTTCATGTCACGCTACATGTAACCCCACCAGCAGGGAAGGAGAAGAAAAAAAAAGTTATCTGTTTTTAATACATTCTCTCTCTCTCTCTCTCTCCCTGCCTTTCGGGTCTCTTTCTCTCTCTGACTTTGTAATGTGACCCATTGTGTATTCAGTACTGTTTTCCATGACTAACCTGTCTGAACACCAACGACACCTTTGATTGGTGTGAGCGTCTCCCAGCCTAATATAAGATATGCGATTTGAGAACCTGTCACTCACTCACTCACCTGACGAAGGAGATCATCTCCGAAAGCTTGTGATTTTAAAATAAAATTGTTGGACTAGAACCTGGTGTTGTAAGATTCCTTACATATTGTAAGTGAGAGGACAAATCATGGTCACCTTAGTTCACTGAAGCAGCAATAGGTCCTGGTGTCTGATACAGCTGCAGATAGCACGTCACATGTGCTGTCTCCAGCTGCTCACGGTGTTAGCTCCCCTTCCGCCCAAATCCGTAGCTAAAGATGCTAGTTGGCAGGGATTCTGGTAGTTCATTGCAATCTTTAAGCATCAATGGTTTTTCTTAAATGAATTTTTCCTCCTCCTGTGTTATGCTCGGTGAAATTATATATCAGTTTGATATAAAATAGAAGAACCACGGATTTGGTGCTACCATACATCCAGGCATGGAAAAGCAATGGGAGATTATTTTACACACACCTACACAGTCTAAGCATGTAAAGAACCAGAGAGACACAGTTTTCCTCACTTTTTATATGCAATCCTAACTAGAAATTATGGATGCCTGCAAGTCCGATTGATGTTCGCATAAATGTTGGATGTGCACCAAGTTTATTTGGAGTGAGGTTTATAATATATATGATATGATATAATGATACATGTACATTTTCCACTTCCCCTTTATTATACATGAATTGGTTAAGACTTTTTCCTTGGAACAACGGCAGCAAATTAAATTTGTAAGACCACATCATTGAAAAGAACATTTAAGAATGATTTAGAAGGAGGAAGAGATGGATGTTGATCAGCAAGGAAAATGTTTGAGAAGGTTTTTGAAGACAGGGAGAGAGGTAGAAGGACACAGTGTCTTTGAATTAAGAGTTCCAGAGGTCAGGGGCATAATGTTACCAGTCACCCCGTTTTTCATTCTCACCATGCTTCTACCACTAGACATCTGCCCCAGAAATGCCACTGGCCTCAAGGCAATTTGGAGCCATTATGTTTATGTCTGGGAGAACAGCTGAACAGCCATGCAACGCGACAGTGATATCATGTGCAAAGAAAAAAATGAAGCTTTTAAAACATAAAGATGCATTTGATGCGAAGGGAAATCAAGGGGGCAATTTAACCCCCAAGAATGGGTGGGCTGGGGGTGGGTGGGTTGTAAAAATTGTTGATTAAATCAGCAGGACCACAACCCAGCTCCAACGACCCAACTTCCGGCTTTAACTCAGGGGTGTTTGGATGCGCATCCAAAACCCAGAAATCGCATCCCCTATTTGCGCTAGCGGCCAGCTTGTTAAAGGGACAATGTAGGTAATTTAAACGGTTGAGGTACTTAATTTTTTGTGGATTCTGAACCAGCAACTAATTTTACCTTACCTGCACAGGTTTCCTATGGCTTCTCAAACTCGCCATTGAAATGGAGGCGAGATTCATGCAGAAGTTGATTTGGCCCTTTAAACCTGTGATTGACGCATCTCAAGAAAAGCTCAGGGATGGGAGCTGGTCTCTCAGTTATCTCAGGCAAACATTTGGCTGAGAGTTGTTTGTGTTGGGTCTCTATTCACTTTTCCAGCCATCACTCAATTAAATTAAATACACTGAAAATAATCAGTTGTTAACATCCTGAATCAATCTGGAGTGTGTGCACAAACTGATATATTTAAGAATGATGACAACATCTGAAAAATTGGAAGATTCTGCAGTCAAGTTACTTGAAAGAATCATAACATTTTATAAGAACTTGGCTGTTTTGCTAATAAAAATTATAGAACTGCAAATGTGTTTCCAATTCTCATCCATTATTTACCTTTGTGTGGTCCATCTCATCCCTTTTCCTGGCTTTCTCCCTCTCCATCTTTGGCAATAGGTTTTCCATAGATATTTATCACAAGGTCGGACTCCCACAGCTATTTGGATTGTGTTTCTTCCCACCTCACTTCCAGTAAATACGTCATCCCTTTCTCTAATTTTCTCCTTCTCTGTCATATCTGCTCTAATAAATCTATTTTCCACACCAGAGTTCCTAAAGGTCCTTCTTTTTCCTCAGCCGAGTCTTCCCTCAGCAGTGGTTGACAGGCCCTTTGATTGAATCCACCGCTCCCATATGCAAAGGAATATAACTGCCAGGGACATTTGTTGTAGTTTTTGACTTTTAATGCTAATGCTAGTGCTGTTAGGAAGTTCCAAAAATGAATGTTACTTTTATTGCACTGATCATGAAATCACTTCTCTCCTCCACCTCACCACCTTCTCTTCTCCTCCTGCTCCCTCTCTATTCCACCTCTCCTCTTTCATTTTCCCTCTCTCCTCTCACTTACCATCCTCCTCTCCCCTCAGCCCACCCACCCTGTCCTCACCCTCTATCCGTCCTCTCTCCCTCCCCATTCCTTCCTCTCGCTGCCTCTCCCTTAAACATTCTTAACAAATCTACTGCAGTTTTTTGAGGAGGTAACTAGTAGAATAGATAGGGGAGAACCAGTGGATGTGGCGTATTTGGATTTTCAGAAGGCTTTTGATAAGAGATTAGTGTGCAAAATTAAAGCACATGGGATTGGGAGGAATATACTGGCATGGATTGAGAATTGGTTGACAGACAGGAAACAGAGAATAGGAATAAACGGGTCTTTTTCCGGGTGGCAGGCAGTGACTGGTGGGGTACCGCAGGGATCAGTGCTTGGGCCCCAGCTAGTCACAATATATATCAATGATTTGGATGAGGGAACTAAATGTAACATTTCCAAGTTTGCAGACGACACAAAGCTGGGGTGGAATGTGAGCTGTGAGGAGGATGCAAAGAGGCTCCAATGTGATTTAGACAAGTTGGGTGAGTGGGCAAGAACATGGCAGATGCAGTATAAATGTGAGGTTATCCACTTTGGTTGTAAATATAGAAAGGCAGATTATTATCTGAATGGTGATAGATTGGGAAAAGGGGAGGTGCAACGAGACCTGGCTGTCCTTGTACACCAGTCGCTGAAAGCGAGCATTCAGGTGCAGCAAGCAGTTAGGAAGGCGAATGGTATGTTGGCCTTCATTGTAAGAGGATTTGTGTACAGGAGCAAGGATGTCTTACTGCAGTTATACAGGGCCTTGGTGAGACACATCTGGAGTACTGTGTGCAGTTTTGGTCTCCTTATCTGAGGAAGGATGTCCTTGCCATGGAGGGAGTGCAACAAAGGTTTACGAGACTGATTCCTGGGATGGCAGAACTGACGTATGAGGAGAGATTGGGTCGACTCGGCCTATATTCACTCGAGTTTAGAAGAAAAAGAGGATAGCATGCCAGAAATCCCAAGAAAACTTATACTGAATCGGGCATAGGGACTCGGATAAAATTAACATAAGTAAAGCAACAGTAATGAAGAAAATAATAGCACTAAAGAGTGACAAATCCCCAGGACCAGATGGTTTCCATCCCAGGGTTTTAAAGGAAGTAGGTGAGCACATTGCGGATGCCCTAACTATAATCTTTCAAAGTTCTCTAGATTCAGGAACTGTCCCTCTAGATTGGAAAATTGCACATGTCACTCTGCTTTTTAAGAAAGGAGAGAGAGGGAAACCAGGGAATTATAGACCAGTTAGCCTAACATCTGTTGTGGGGAAAATGCTGGAGTCTATAATTAAGGATAGGATGACTGAACACCTCGAGAATTTTCAGTTAATCAGAGAGAGCCAGCATGGATTGGTGAAAGGTAGGTCGTGCCTGACAAACCTGATTGAATTTTTTGAAGAGGTGACTAAAGTAGTGGACAGGGGAATATCAATGGATGTTATTTATATGGACTTCCAGAAGGCATTTGATAAGGGCCCACATAAGAGACTGTTAGCTAAGATAGAAGCCCATGGAATCGAGGGAAAAGTACGGACTTGGTTAGGAAATTGGCTGAGCGAAAGGCGACAGAGAGTAGGGATAATGGGAAGGTACTCACATTGGCAGGATGGGACTAGTGGAGTCCCAATTATTCACAATATTATGGGGCCTCAATTATTCACAATATTTATTAACGACTTAGATGAAGGCATAGAAAGTTTCATTTCTAAGTTTGCCGATGACACAAAGATTGGTGGCATTGTAAGCAGTGTAGAAGAAAACATAAAATTACAAAGCGATATTGATAGATTAGTGAATGGGCAAAACTGTGGCAAATGGAATTCAATGTAGACAAATGTGAGGTCATCCACTTTGGATCAAAAAAGGACAGAACAGGGTACTTTCTAAATGGTAAAAAGTTAAAAACAGTGGATGTCCAAAGGGACTTAGAGGTTCAGGTACATAGATCATTGAAGTGTCATGAACAGGTGCAGAAAATAATCAAGAAGGTAAATGGAATGCTGGCCTTTATGTCTAGAGGACTGGAGTACAAGGGGGCAGAAGTTATACAAAACCCTGGTTAGACCACACCTGGAGTGCTGTGAGCAGTTCTGGGCACCGCACCTTCGGAAGCACATATTGGCCTTGGAGGGAGTGCAGCGTAGGTTTACTAGAATGATACCCGGACTTCAAGGGTTAAGTTACGAGGAGAGATTACACAAATTGGGGTTGTATTCTCTAGAGTTTAGAAGGTTAAGGGGTGATCTGATCGAAGTTTATAAGATATTAAGGGGAACGGATAGGGTGGATAGAGAGAAACTATTTCCGCTGGTTGGGGATTTTAGGAGTAGGGGGCACAGTCTAAAAATTAAAGCCAGACCTTTCAGGAGCGAGATTAGAAAACATTTCTACACACAATGGGTGGTAGAAGTTTGGAACTCTCTTCCGCAAACGGCAATTGATACTAGCTCAATTGCTAAATTTAAATCTGAGATAGATAGCTTTTTGGCAATCAAAGGTATTAAGGGATATGGGCCAAAGGCAGGTATATGGAGTTAGATCACAGATCAGCCATGATCTTATCAAATGGTGGAGCAGGCACGAGGGGCTGAATGGCCTACTCCTGTTCCTATGTTCCTAATGAGAGGTGATCTCATCGAAACATATAAAATTCTAACAGGACTAAACAGACTAGATGCAGGGAGGATGTTCCCAACTGCTGGGGAGTCCAGAACCTGGGGTCACAGTCTCGGGATACGGGGTATGCCATTTAGAACTGAGATGAGGAGACATTTCTTTACTCAGAGGGTGCTGAACCTGTGGAATTCTCTACCACAGAAGGCAGTGGAGGCCAAGTCAATGAATGTATTCAAGAAGCAGATAGATATATTTCTTAATGCTAAAGGGATCAAGGGATATGGAGAAAAAGCAGGAACAGGGTACTGAGTTAGACGATCAGCCATGAATGTTTTGAATGGTGGAGCAGGCCCAAAGGGCCGAATGGCCTACTTATGCTCTTTGTTTCTATGTTTCGCTACCCTTCCTCTCCCCCTCACTCAGTCTGCCTTCACTGTTCTCACATGGTCCCTTTCTCTCACCCCTCTCCTCCCTATCTTGGTTCAAAAATCTCCCTTGGTTGATGTGAAAAGTTACATTGGTTTTGACTCCCCGTGTGCAATAATTGCAACCAATGAAAATAAATATCTCCCTTGCAGCACCACCATTGCATCACTTTCTACATCCCCCGGTAGAATAATAAACGTTGCCCCCACTCAACTAAGCGAAAGAATAAAAATTAAAACCCACCCACTGAGCAAAGATTGGGAATCAAGCCAATGAGTATATATCCAGAAACAACCCCCAAGAAATGATCATCAGGCCCAATGCATCCCCACAGCATTGGATCACAAATACATAGCAGAAATTCCAGGTTAGGACAACAAACTACCTTCTCCACACCATTGAGCAGAAATTCTGGTATAGGATCACAAACTCTCATTCACCCCCAACCACCTCCATCTCAGAAATTGCTGGTTACGATATTAAACCAGCATTCATGCTGAAACCCCCCTGGTCGAGACCCCCCTCTCCCCATGGTCAAGACCCACCCACCCTATGGTCGAGCCCCCCCCCCCCCTTCCGATAGGCGCCTCTGGCATCGGGACCCCACCCCACCCCGTCCTCCATGGCCCACTATCTCTCCCTCCCTCCCTCTGATTCCCAGCTGCTTTCCCTCCTGACGGCCAGCCAGCCTGTCAATCTGGGTGGTTTTTATGACAAAACAAGATAAAATTAAAGAATTATGAAATGTAGCCTTATTTTGATAAAATGTCATTCTCTCGACCAATGGTATGATAAAAAAATTATTAAACTTACGGATTCTAATAGAATGCTATGTTTGTAGGCATTGGAATTCACAATTTAGTGTATTTTAAATTTTCTACCTTTGTTGTTTCAGATGATAACCTTATTAGAGGTGCTTGTGCAAAATGCCAATATTATACAATTGAGTACGAAAGCTAAAGCTTTGGAATAGGATTGTCACAATTATACATATTTTAATCATACTGCAATGTACCACAATAGCACACCAGAAAAGCATAATTCTAACATACCTTGAAGAGTCATAAAACATTTTAGAAGTTGGAATTCAAAGCTTGAAACCAAAAGCCGTCAAAAGCATAATATCACAAGTGCTTGCAAGGAAAGAGCTCTTGTAACAGTGGACAGAAGTGATTAGAGATTTGACTGATCTGTTAATGTTGGATGAATGTTCCAAATTAGGACACATCAGGAGCCATGCTTGAATTAAAGAGAATAATTAGCAAAGACTATTCTGTTGCCCTGTCTCTGGTATGGATGATCTTATTTTAATATATTTATCATTATCCACTTTGTAACTAGTGGAGTAGCAGCTGTTTTCAAGTTAATTAAAATGACGGTTAGTAATTAAACAAGATCGCAAAGTTAATTTCTGTACGGATTCCCATTCAATATTAGGTAATGGTCCAATTTTACTCACACTTAGAACATTGCTCCTATAATCAAATCAAGAAAATGTAATTATGACTGCTAATTTTCTGTTTTTATTGGTAATTCTTGATCATGATTGATTTATTAAAACAGGCCGAATCTATTTAAGTTAACCCAGATTGCGAATTTATCCACTGAGTAGCTGAGTCATGCAGATCAGGCAGGTCGGAGTTTTGATACCCAGCAGCAGCAGGGTGCTACACGTGGCCTCAGGATTAGGGAAAGGGAAATCAGTGGTCACCTTGACTATCAATACAGCGCCATGCCAGTATAGAGTGTGGTTGTAGATCCTGTAGCAGGTCACGTAGGTCTCAGATTACCTCTCTACTGAATCTAAGCCTGCAAAGGTATTGCTCCTTTGTGAGGTCCAGGAAAGTCCTGCGGAGCTAAAATATTCATACAGCAGGATAATGGTGGTTAGTGCCTCCTCCTTCAATGATAGTGGAATCATGATGTCCTTCTCTTCTTCCTCCAAGTAGCACATGTATAACGATATTCAAAATGAGATTTCCATTCCACAAAAGAGGATTGTGCAGCCCAAGAACTCTCTTGCTGTTGTTAACAACTTCTTCCCACAATGCATCCCTACTGCAAGTCAACTTTACAATTTTTATTATCATAATGGCAAAAAATCATTTAATTCATCTTAAAACTATTTTCTGCCTCAGCATTTCAAACAGAAAAGTAGGGAAACTCAATGCCCAGTTTAAATGAGGGCAGTATGCATCAGACCTGTGAGCAGCAAAAATGGAGGAAATCTGGCTGCAAGCCGCACTGATATAATTTGACCTCAGTTCAAACAGAATTTAAATATTAATGCTGTTTTGAGATGATATAACAGGTCTCTGCAACATTTTCCTCTGCATTGCACCTCAGATTGTGGCCGCACCCAGGAGGCACATCGGAGTGCGGGTGGGGGGGCGGGGAGAAAGAAGTCAGCCCCAATGGGGGTCATTTTCGATTTCACTGCTTGGTTGGTAAACTGCGGAGAGCATCACCAACCCGATTTTTCAATTTAAATTGAAATAAAAATCGGACAGGTTCCATAATCTGCTCCGCCAGTTTACCGTCAAAGCAGTGAACGTTAAAATTATATAGTGTTTTCCAAAATGTGCTTCTATATGAAAATGTCAAGCAGTTGAACTGAACTGAATAGTGTTTGTACTGTTATATCATTATTTCTGATAAAAACGGAGCATTTAGTTACTAGATTATCTGTTTCTTTTTAAACCTTTGTTGAAATAAACTATTGGAACGAGATAAGGTGCGAAGCAGAGACAGCTGGCGCCTGTCATTCTCCATACGTCAGTTTAACCAATTGTTCAATGCTAAAAATCTGGCTTGCAGTATGCGCAGCAACTGTGTACAGCAACTCTGCACTTTAATTGGATAATTTTACATTTTATCAATGAAATAATTTATAGTAATTTTAACTTGCCTTTAGCAATGTCTAAAGAACTTAAATGAATAATACATGTTGTTCACATATTCTTTATGAATATGCTGCTCTGATGTAATTAAAAAAACATGCATTCTGCCACCTTCTGGGAACAGCAGATACCCCAGGGGAATACTTATTGCACATGATGCCCTTAATATCCTCCAAAGATAATCATAAAGCTACCAAGAACAGCAAACAAAAGTAGCTATGAAATTTTTGTACATTTGTTTCTAACCCAAAGGGTGACAATTTGTTAATTATAGCTAAAGCTCGGTCAATTTTAAATAAGAAACCCGTTTGAGGTTTTGTGATGTTTCATCGAGTTACATCAGAATTACAGCACAGGAACAGGCCATTTGGCCCAACTGGTCTATTCCAACATTTATGCTCCACACGAGCCTCCTCCCTCCCTAGTTCATTTAACACTTTCAAGATACCCTTCTATTCCTTTCTCCCTCATCTGCTTATCTAGCCTTCCCTTAGATGCATCTATATTATTTGCCTCAACTACTCCTTATTAACTAGTGGACTAGAATAATGCCAGAGGAATTTCAAGCCGTAAATAGAACATATGATAAATATGTATCCAGCTTTCTTACTTCATAAACCGAATCTCTTCTGTTCACAGCCAGGAGCCTAGGACTGTAAAAGGCAAACATTCAAGAAGAAAGGATCTTTTCATAAAAACCCCAGTTCTCTAAGTCTGTCCTAGCCACTAAGGGCACCTAAGCTAAGTATGAATCTAGTGGCCCTCCTCTGAACCTTTTCCAAGGCATCTATATCCCCTACCATGTGGGGGGCCAAAACTGGACACAGTATTCTAGATCTGACCAAGGCCTCATACAAAGAAAGGATAGTGTTTCTTGTTTTATATTTAATTTTCCTAGAAATACATTTTAACTCCCTATTTGCTTTCATAGTAGCCTCGTGGCACTGGTCATGAACTTAAAATGACGTGCATTATAATCCCCAGGTCCTTCTCTTACCCAGCAGCCTTTAGTAAGTAACCCTGCATTTGTATCACTCCCATTAATACTCCATCTGAGTACAGGGACCAGACCGGGTCTTGGTCTAATTTTATATAGATAAACCTTTTACCAGCCCCTGTGTAATGATGTAAGTTGTTTTGTTACCTTGACCAATCAAATTCACAGTTAAAATGTATTTCTAGGAAAATGAGGGTGATGGTCGAAGGTTGTTTTTGTGACTGGCAGCCTGTGGCCAGTGGGGTACCACAGGGATCGGTGCTGGGTCCCTTGCTGTTTGTGGTCTACATTAATGACTTGGATATGAATGTAAAAGGTATGATCAGTAAGTTCGCTGATGATACAAAAATTGGTAGGGTGGTAAATAGCGAGGAGGATAGCCTCAGTCTGCAGGACGATATAGATGGGTTGGTCAGATGGGCGGAACAGTGGCAAATGGAATTTAACCCGGAAAAGTGCGAGGTGATGCACTTTGGAGGGACTAACAAGGCAAGGGAATACACAATGAATGGGAGGACCCTAGGCAAGACAGAGGGTCAGAGGGATCTTGGTGTGCAAGTTCACAGATCCCTGAAGGCGGCGGAACAGGTAGATAAGGTGGTAAAGAAGGCATATGGGATACTTGCCTTTATTAGCCGAGGCATAGAATATAAGGGCAAGGAGGTTATGATGGAGCTGTATAAAACACTGGTTAGGCCACAGCTGGAGTACTGTGTGCAGTTCTGGTCGCCACACTACAGGAAGGATGTGATCGCTTTGGAGAGGGTGCAGAGGAGATTCACCAGGATGTTACCAGGGCTGGAGCGCTTCAGCTATGAAGAGAGACTGGGAAGATTGGGTTTGTTTTCCTTGGAGCAGAGGAGGCTGAGGGGGGACATGATTGAGGTGTACAAAATTATGAGGGGCACAGATAGGATAGATACTAAGGAGCTTTTTCCCTTAGTTGAGGGTTCTATAACAAGGGGACATAGATTCAAGGTAAAAGGCGGGAGGTTCAGAGGGGATTTGAGAAAGAACTTTTTCACCCAGAGGGTGGTTGGAGTCTGGAACTCACTGCCTGAAAGGGTTGTGGAGGCAGGAACCCTCACAACATTCAAGAAGCATTTGGATGAGCACTTGAAATGCCATAGCATACAAGGCTACGGACCAAATGCTGGAATATGGGATTAGAGTAGACAGGGCTTGATGGCCGGTGCGGACACGATGGGCCGAAGGGCCTCTATCCGTGCTGTATGACTCTATGACTCTATGCTGACAGCTGAATGCTGCATTCATAGCCATATCACCATCGCCACCATCAAGTCATAAGAGTGTTTCCAATACAGATTTGGCCTACAAGTAAGACAACACAGTTCATCAAATGCAGGATAAATAATCTAGTATCTAGAATGTACCTAGAACAACATACATAGAGTCTCCTAGCCAGGAAAACTCTACCGTGTTAGTAAAATTTCTCCCTAGGTAGTCATTAATACAGCAGAAGCTATGATTCCTTCCCTCTTTCAGTACTCTACAATGATGACCAACAACAGGTTAATGATTGCAGAAACGGCATAGAGCTTGGCAAACAGGAAGACATGTACCTCATCCTTGAAGCTCAACGGAGTTTACTGGGGGCAGTGATTGATAACAGTGACAAGAGTTTCCAAGTTATTCCTATTCTGTTTCTTGAGCTCTAGGATCGGCCTGCTACCTAACAAAATTGAAATCCTTGCCATTTTCCTCCTGTAGGACAAATCACAAATAATCCCTGGAGGCAAAATAGGTAATTCACGTTCCTCTAGCGAGATGACTACATTCCATTCTTACTGGCAGTGTAAAATTACAGCTTCCACGGTCAACTTCAAATGTAGCTATGAATGTACTATGTTGCTCCCAAGAGAGGTTATTGGGCTATTTTTC
Organism: Heptranchias perlo; assembly: GCF_035084215.1. Taxonomy (NCBI): domain Eukaryota; kingdom Metazoa; phylum Chordata; class Chondrichthyes; order Hexanchiformes; family Hexanchidae; genus Heptranchias; species Heptranchias perlo. The sequence goes on along the minus strand of NC_090325.1, from coordinate 104,302,960 downwards.
CTGGTCTTCTTCTGCCAATATTTCCTGTCTTAAGCCATATGGCTTAGGAGAACTCTTGGCACTGCCTTCCCCCAGCTGGCCTAGTGCTGGCAAAAGGGGGAGGTAGTTTGGGCTCATGCCTGCAGTTGTGTTCCTGGCCAATGAGAAACAGCAGCAAGATGGCCCCCAGGCCCAAAGGTCATCTTGGGCAGTGTTGAAATGAATGGAAAACTTGCCTACTAAAATTGTAGGGTACCCCCCCCAGACCCTCACAAACCCTCCAGTCAATAAGAGTTCTGTACCAGTCTCAATGCCTGCTTTATCTGGCACCCCTCTGCTGGGGCACCCAATGGACCAACAAGGAGGAAAGTGAGGCACAAGGTCAGAATTGTCCCCTGCCCCCTCATTTAAATGACATCCCTGGAAATCGCAAGGTAACATAGGGAGAGACACCCAGCGTAACTGGTCCCTACCCCCTTTATTCTTGACCTTTTCACTCAGGGAGCGGGTGTTCCTTGGGAGCAAGCATCAGGAAAATTGGCCCCTATATCTTAGCAACGTCCTGTGGCACGACATTTTTGCTCACTTGGAAGGTAGTTACCACTTCAATCTCTCTATCATAAATACTTCTCTCCCTATTAACTCCTTTTGGGTTTGGGTATCTACATACTCAGAAAAGATTACTCATTTTTAATAAAGGGTTCCTATTGGTCAGCCTTAAAAATGACTCCATCTTGCTTTCTTCTTGCCCAATGTGATCTGAAGAAGATGCCTTTGGTGTATCTATATTTTTTGAAATGTGTGTTACTTGTGCATAATGCACAAGATAGTTTAGGCTGCCCTCTCCTATGCCTTTTCACACATGCTGTTTTCTTGTCAATACCTTGAGATGTGGGAAACAAACTTGACAGGGGCATGAGTAAACCATTAATTGTCCAGCCAATTTGAGTCCAGAGCAAATCACAACAATGCTCCTGAAATTTTGTCCTTGGACACTAACATAAAAACATTTACACATTTATCTGAAATTCTTCTCTCTGCTATTTTAGTATCAGTATTAACTTATAGAGGACTGGAATTTCAGATTGCCCAGTAAGCATTTGTATGCTGGTACCCTACAGTGTAATTTCAGGGTTCATAAGTACATACAACATATGCACACACTTTTCCTTTTTGAAACAGAAATTTGTGTTTCTCCTCCATGAAATTTCAAGCTCTTCAAAGTAAAAAGTTTAAGAAATCACTTCATATTTGAAAGATAAACAGAAAGTTATGGGCGAGTACTGCTTGGGATATATTTTTCAACCATCATAGTTCCCAGATGAATACTTAATTCATTCATACTAAATCCTTTTGCGTATTTTTTAGCACACGTATTAACCCACTTAAAACAAAAATATTAACATTGGATTTAGTTTGAGCACCAGTACAGTGTCATTTGAAAAATATACCCCATTGGAAAAGTCAAGAATATTTAAAGTATGAACTTGGAAATGTCCATGTTTAATGATGTAAGTAATACGCCTCATGAGTTTGTGATATTTGCCTGAAACATATTGTGAATTACTGAAAGAAAAGATTGATTAAAGAGGTGCTATTTTTACACTAGGTGCACTTTAAAGCATCATCATACGTAAAAGCTGTACGTAAAAGAGGCCAAGGACAAAATGATGTTTCTAATAGTCTACAAAAAACAGGTGGTTGTTCTGTCAGAATCCTATTAGGAAAAAGTGAAAAATACCATTGCAAGGTACTCTAAAGTGAGACATTCTAGGACAGCATTTCACACTACTTGTACTTAATTGCCAGCAAATCAAACTCTCACATTTGCAAATTTAATTCTAGTAAAAATACCCACGCATTGTATTCAGATTAATAGCTGCTTAAGGGATTACATTTATTACTGTTAAGTATTAACTGCAACAGTAACTCTAGTGATGCACAATCCAGGTCCCTTATTTCTCTCCATCACATTAGTAGCTGTATGGGAATTTTGTACTCCACTGATATGGAGGGAGGAGCTCAACCTTAGTGCACTGCAAAAAGCATCAACAGATGCTTTTTAAAAAAAAATAGTTGCTATTAACTTATCAGCTTTGGCTCCATGCCACCAACATTAACGCCTTCAAGCCAAAATAATGGGGGAGGCACTGCACTATAATTTAAATTATGGCTTTTAGACCCTTGAAAGATCAGACTCCCACTAATCTTCATGTTGTCATCAAAAACATGTCATACCTACTGAGTGAATGACTTTTTAAATTTCAGAAACAAAGACAATTTCTGCCCTAGAATCTGGCATAATTCTGACATATCAACACAAAAAGGTGGGTGGAGCTGAAATTGGGCCACGGGCTTCATCTACATAATGCGGTCAATCTGTGGACACCAATTGGGTGTTCCGATGCAGCATGCCATTTGGGGCCTTCTCAAAATCGGTACATGAATCTTGGGTGGGGAAGGTGTATGGGAGGGAGGGGGGAAGGGGTATGGGAGGGAGGGGGGAAGGTGTATGGGAGGGAGGGGGCAAGTTAAGTTTAAAAAAAAACTGACCTCACATTGAAGCTTGAACATTAATCTTACACATGAACAATACCACAGAACAAACTACTTTAGGTTACTTCGCAATTTTCTGCAGCACTAATATGCATTTTGTAGTACCTAATAAAATTGATTTATAACCGCATGTCACTGAATTGCATTTTGCAGATGCAAACAGGGCAAATGAAATGTGATCCCAAAAGCTCCATTCTTGTAAGCCGCATAGTGAACAGTAAATATAACATCACTTCTTAAGATTTAATCATTAAACATGCAGTTTGTTCTATGGTATTGTTCATGTGTAAGATTAATGTTCAAGCTTCAATGTGAGGCAAGATTTTTATTTTACTTACCTTGCCCCCTCCCTCCCATACATCTTCCCCACCAAGATTTACCTATCAATTTTGAGAAGGCTCCAAACGGCATGCTGCATCGGGACACCCAATTGGCATCTGCAGCTCGACCGTATGATGTAGATGACGCCTGACACCTAATTTCAAATAAGCCTCGGGCCTTCATCTTCGGGCACCTGTTCCAGATGCGTCACCCACTTCGCGTCGGTTTTCGGCGCAAGATGTATTTCCCGGCCAAAATGTTTTTTACTCTTCATTCACCATACCTAACTTAATTAAAATGATGGAATAAGTTTACAGATCAAGCAAGTGTGAATTAGAAAAGAAAGCACAACTGTTTTCCCTGTAACCCTCAAATCCCTCTATACCTGTACTAAGGTTTGCTGTCACCTATCCCAAGTAAAACTTGCAAATTTATAAGAAATCAGGTTATAGCATCGCCAGAATCTTTGAGGAAGCTTTTGGCTGCAGGCAATCAACAAAAATAGATGCAGAAAATAAACATATAAAATCACCTCTGCTCCTTGTGTGTCATGGTTTCTTAATGAAACCACACCATGTTATCAAGACACAGGAGAGGCATTCCAGCACTGGAGGTGATGAAGAGGCACAAGACTGATCCCTAATGTTAGAAATCTGAATTCTGAAGGAAGACTGAAAACTTCTGTTTTTCAGCTTGTAAGAAGGTGTCCAACAGAAGATCTTATTGACGTATAAGATAATAAATGGTATGGAAAAGGTAAATCTGGAAAATTACTTAAAACTAAATTGTGTTAGTAGGTCAAGGGGACACAGATTTAAACTAACAACAGGCAAATTTATTATGTCAGAAAGTTCTTCACACAAAAAGAGTGATCAACACATGGAATGGACTGCGTGATAGAATAATGGAGGTGAAAGTGCTGGAATCATTTATGAAACAATTGGATGCTGCAATGGGGGAGAGGGGCCTGTAGGGTCTTTATGAATGGCCTTTCTCATATGCAATTGTTTTGTGATCTTGTGTATATCAAGTTAGTATGATTGCTTGAGGTCTTTTATGTGCGATGATTATAAAAGAAAATGCCTTAGCTTAAACTATAATCTTCATTAAAAACAGCCCTACTGCAATTTATTTGGATTAGTTCTTTTACGGGTGTAACGATAAGTAGCCTTCCAGTTTAACCACGACAAGAAGAATGGATTTTCCCTTCAATTACTTAAAAACTTCTATTTGTTAAGAGTTGAAAAAGTTTCACCTGATGAGGCTGCAGTTAGGATATGTTTACTGCAATAGATATCCCAGAATCAGAAGCAGCCACTATCACTTTACATTTTAGTAATTAAAGACTTCACTATGTTATGCTTACAGGAACAATTGATCTTAAAATTAAAGTTTGTTGGTAATTATGTCACAATACAATATATTCGTGACAATTATTGCATGGTGGTTGGTTAATGAGAACACTTAATGTAATTAAATTTATTGCATGATTCTTATGTTTTCTCTGCCCTATAAATGAGCTATTAATATAGGAGAGAGTCCAGAGGCTATACGTGCACAGAGGTGAGGATCTCTAAAATGTTCTAAACCATGAATAGAATCAAGAGAGGAGAAAATGAATAAAGCATTACGAGGTTGAATGTATGAGTTGGTGGTTCGGGCCAGCTTGAAAATTAATGGCATGAATTAATATCTAAAATGCAAAACTAATTCAAAATTTATCAGTTCACATAAACAACATTAGAACAAATGAGATCCACAATATAACTATTATACATATATATTTACAATAGTATAAAAGATTTCTTATTGTGGTGCCTTCTTTGCTAACCAATGGCCCGAAAGATATCCACTGTAAGTTCATCCTTGTGTCATGTTGTGACATCACTACTTCTACATCATTGCTTTATGACATCATCGCCTCTACTGACCAACATCATAAAATCAAAAATGGATATTTCATCTACTTCCATTTTCATGGAGGATAACCTCATCATTTGAAATGTGTCTATGCTTTCCTTTTCTCATAAGTCCTAAAGAAAAGAAATGTTTGACACAACTATAAAGAGATTACCTTTGTACCTGGAGTAAGGGAGAAGGTCCTCTGTTTATGACCAGGATACGACTTTTCTAAACTCTGTCATGCCTATGTCCACCCGGGATGCCAAAAAATGGGCCCCATGAATTTTCCAGTGGGACCAACGGTTTGGCACAAGCCATTTCCACCGCTAAATTGATATGATTTGTGCTCGTTTTATGCCCAGAAAACGGACACAATGCATACCAATTTCTACCCCCAGCTATCCCTCCAAATCCTGATCATTGTTGACACCTGGTGAGATCTGATCGTATTGGGATCAGAAGCCAAGACGTAAGCCAAAGATTTGCAACTGGCATTAATATATAGTACAAAAGCAAAATACTGTGGTTGCTGGAAGTCTGAAATAAAAACGGAAAATTATGGGAACACCCAGCAGGTCAAGCAGCATCTGCGGTGAGAGAGACAGAGTTAAAGTTTCAGGTTGAAGATCTTTCATCAGAACACCTTCCACCCCACTAACCTCCACGTTCAACGGATCATCCTTTGCCACCTCCAGCACAATGCCACCACCAAACACATCTTCCCCTCTCCTCTCAGCATCCCGAAGGGACCATTCCTTCTGCGACACCTTGGTCCATTCTTCCATCACCCCCAACACCTGTTTCCATTCCCCCGGCACCTTTCCATGCAAGCACAGGAGATGCAACACCTGCCCAGTTCCAGGGCCCCAAACACTCTTTCCAAGTGAAACAGCGATTTACTTGTACTTCTTCCAACTTAGTATACTGTATTCGCTGCTCACAATATGGTCTCCTCTACCCTGGGGAGACAAACGCAGATTGGGTGATCGCTTTGCTGAACACCTCCATTCAGTCCGCAACCATGACCCCGAGCTTCCGGTTGCTGGCCACTTTAATTTTCCATCCCACTTCCACTCTGACTTCTCTGTCCTCTGCCTCCTACACTGTTCCAATGAAGCTCAACGCAAGATTGAGGAGCAGCACCTCATCTTTTGATTAGGCACTTTTCAATCTTCTGAACTCAACATTGATTTCAACAACTTCAGATCATAACCACTGCTCCCAATTTTTCCAGACAACTGGAGCTGGTAATGGTTCTGCTGTTGCCATTTACAGCTCCTCTAGATCCATCTTTTGTTTCTTTACTTGTCCCATTACCACCCTTTGCACCATCATCACTTTTGTCATTTAATCACTCCTGCCCTCCATCCTATCTCACACCTACCCCTTTGTTCTTTCCTCCCCTCTTTCCCCTGGTTCTATACATGCTTATAAACTGTTAAATGTCTAACTTCTACCAGTTCTGATGATAAGTCATCAACCTGAAACGTTAACTGTTTCTCTCTCTCCACAGATGCTGCCTGACCTGCTGAGTCTTTCCAGCATTTTCTGTTTTTATTAATGTATAGTAACTGTGTTCATATCAACCCATATGTCAACTTTAGGGATTTACCTCCAATCAAAAAAAATTGAGCACTTATGAGCAACCCAATAATGACACTATCTCCTTTCCGTTGAAGAAAACTTCTTTTTTTGTGATTTTTACAACATGTTAAAAAATGTTGATTTATTTGTGCAAAATCAAAATTTTGCCTCACTAAATTCATAGATATACATGATACTGTTGGTTGTGAAGAATAACAATCCACTAATCAAATTTAAATCATTTTTATGCAAAATTCTAACAGTTGGCAATTAAATATATGCAATTAATAAATTCAACTTAGTTAGCTGAAGAACTATAAATAGAAAAATGCTCATCTGGGAAATAATTATCTTCAAAGACAATATGTTCAAAGCATAAAATGTTTCAATGGAATAGTTAGGTTTTATTATCTTAAAAGAATATTGTTGCATGAAAATTCCCTAAATGGCTAAATTAACAAACCAAATTTCCCATATGATTTTCAACATAAATGCAAATGTCACTGGTCAGCAGATAGGTTTAAGCCCATGCTCCACTGATTTGCTGATCCGCTGATCCAAGCTTTGCTGTGCAAGCAGGTGCCAGGCAATGTTGTGTATTAGCAGTGTCCTGGGAATACACCATCCCTTTCTTGGAAAATGGGAAGAGGATGCATGTAGCCTTCATTAGAGATTAACATACCCTTTACCACAATTTAAAGAATGTAATTTATTTGTCTGGAGGGAAAATAGTCAAATGAGCCTTTCCACTGCCATAAATATACTGTTGCAAATATAGTGCAATAACCATAAATAAATATTTTGAACTACTTCTGAATTCAGCGGCTGCCAAATGTAAAACTTGGTAATCATGCCATATGAACATGAGTGAAGAAAGCCTCTGACTGTTCCAAAAATGTGTCCTGGCTTTCCATAGTTATAAAGCAGCCCCTGAAACCCTCCCTCACTTGATCTCCTTGATGAGTGTCACTTACATTCATGCTCTCACAATGAGTGTGTATCAGAGAACACTACTCCGAGGTATTGCTACCTCAGCCTCCCCTGTGCTTTGAAAAAGGAACTCATCCCTATTATGAATTTTGTTTCCAAATATACAAAACCCTGGTTAGACCACACCTGGAGTACTGTGAGCAGTTCTGGGCACCGCACCTTCGGAAGGACATATTGGTCTTGGAGGGAGTGCAGCGTAGGTTTACCAGAATGATACCCCGACTTCAAGGGTTAAGTTACGAGGAGAGATTACACAAATTGGGGTTGTATTCTCTGGAGTTTAGAAGGTTAAGGAGTGATCTGATCGAAGTTTATAAGATATTAAGGGGAACAAATAGGGTGAATAGAGAGAAACTATTTCCGCTGATTGGGGATTCTAGGAGTAGGGGGCACAGTCTAAAAATTAGAGCCAGACCTTTCAGGAGCGAGATTAGAAAACATTTCTACACACAAAGGGTGGTAGAAGTTTGGAACTCTCTTCCGCAAACGGCAATTGATACTAGCTCAATTGCTAAATTTAAATCTGAAATAGATAGCTTTTTGGCAACCAAGGGTATTAAGGGATATGGGCCAAAGGCAGGTATATGGAGTTAGATCACAGTTCAACCATGATCTTATCAAATGGTGGAGCAGGCACGAGGGGCTGAATGGCCTACTCCTGTTCCTATGTTCCTATTTATGGAAGTGTGGGATAGCTCCAACACTCAGTTGCATTCTGTGACTCCCCAAGTATGAGCAGATGTGGAGCAGAAATATATAAACGTACCCAACTGATTATATAAAGTGTATTTAACAGCTTTCCTATCAGTTGCTAGTGAAGCCTTGCAATTTTGTGGCTTAGATCTCCAGCTTAAAGATCGCGGTATGAGTAATTCTAAAAAAATTTACCAGAGCATTTTAGGAATGATTACCCAATCGGGCATTCTTGGCAAGGAGTGGCACTTGCAGGAAGTGTTGTTTTGGAAATTGTGGGTCCACAGACCTTGATTTTCAACCACTGAAGCTGTTGTAAATGCACTCATTGTTCTTAGAAAGGTATGGCAGTTGCTTTCACTGGATAGCATGAATGGAGCTTGTGTGAGTGCTACACACAAAGAAGGTTCTGTAAATAATGGCATATTTGTAGAGGGAAGGGTAAAGATGTTAATGAATTGGCCAAATGCAGTAGTTAAGATGCTTTCTACTGTATAAGAGTGGCACAAATGTCTCTTGCTGTCCATGAGGGATTTCCTCCTCCAGGCCTCCATGATGAGGCCACTTAGTAAGATAAAGTTATGCCGTAGGCAACGCACAATTGCAATCTGTGAGATCCTCGCAGGACTATGTTATAGGATACCCCAGATCAAAGCAGGCACTGAATCACCCTTTCAACCTGTCAATGGTAAGGCCAATTATTAATTTGCTGCATGAAATGACCCCATTATGCCAGTCTTCATCTTGTGTCCTTGGAAACTGCACAGGTGTCATGAACTATGGGTGCATAGGATATCCTTGATCTCTCGGGAGCCACCTGAAACCTGCTTTTTTGTCAGTGGCGGCACGGTGGACTGCCTTAAAATGAAGACATGACAGCAACTCCCACAGAAGCAAGCATTAATTTGTATGGTGGTTCTGTTGTCGCAAATTAACTGGACACTGAGTAACATCCTTTCATGGATAGGTGGTGGCATTAAGCAAGGAAGCGCAGAAATCCACTTGGTACAATTTATGACACTTTGAACCTGCAGGAATCCTACCACTCTGTAAACTTTCAGTGCTGTGTCATACTGCTGCAGATTGTCTGTGGGGAAGGGGATGAAATAGCTTCCTCTAGCAATCAACACATCCATGGCTTGCTTAATGCATCTGTGTAAGGCAAATAAAGGACTGAGCACTAACACAACTTAATTTCTCAGTGCAATTTGGATGAGCACCAGATGTGAGAGCTGCGTATCACTGGGAGCTCACCTGTGCGGTGTGGGAAATAGAATGCTGCTGCACGACTTAAAGAATGGCGGCAGTTTAACGGGTCACAACACAAACTTAATTTCACATGCAAGTAACAATTTTTTTTCATTTGAAAATGTCAGAGAGGCTGCAACAGGGCACAGAGCACCCCCCAACCCCACTACCACCACCACCACCCTTACTTTGTGAATACTGATATTGAATTGGTGCTTCAGAAGATCAGGCTCAAAGTACTGGACAAAGGAGGACCCAGTCAAGCAAGGGAACAGGAGCCGTCACACTTCCAAGAATGCACTGTACTAAGCAGGTATGCACCTTACAATGACCTCGTCCACACAGTGTTAAAGTGCTTGACTTTAAAAAAATTTCATTCTCAGGATATGGGTGTCGCTGGCAAGGTTGGCATTTATTGCTCATTCCTAGTTGCCCTGAAAATGTTTTTGATACAGCTGAGTAGCTTGCTAGGCCATTTCAGAGGGCAATTAAGAGTCAACCATGTTAGTGTGGGACTCGAGTTCAATGGAGAGCAAAATTGGGTCGGGTGTAAAATGGGCATCTGACCTGAACCTGCGTCACTCCCGCTGTGCGGGTTAGGTCAAAATCAGGGCTAAAGAGTGATCCTCTACATCCTCTTCAGGCTGCTTCGCTCCTCAGGTAAATGCAGGTAGGAGTACCTCTGCCTGTATCCTTCAGTATATGAGTACCAGTAGGTGGGTGCCGTGCATCTCTAATGCAGCCTCACCAGCCTGGCTCCCCTCCATGACTCCTCCTTTTCTCCCAGGTAGAGGAGAATCCCCATTCAGAAACTTATTATGCCTGTGTTCAGGATAATCATGTCTACATGCGTCATAACCGACAGTCCTTAAAGGGACTGCTGGAGGCCACCATCAAAAAGTTTGAAAAGAAAATATTGTGTTAAACGTGCTGCTGATTCACTATCGCTTGTTTTGCACTACTGCCCAGGACAAATTTGACACCCAGAATGCGTGCAAAGGAGGACCCACTTACCCTGACCTCATTGACCTGTACCACCATCTCCTTCTAGACAGTTTGTGCCACCGCCTTTAATGGAGGATAGCCATCTGCTCCAAAAAGAGCCACTCTCCTTCACTGCACTACAGCAGGACCTCCAGGACTTCCTCACAAAGGGGCAGTTTTGCCCTAATTATTCCTTGCAGCCAGGGAGGAACTAGTGTACAGAGTATGCTTAGGACTGAACAAACTTGTCTCCCATCTAAGGGTGAGTATCATCCCTTTAAATGCTGGTGGCTGGCCAGATTTTGTAATTGGCAGCCATTCAATTTGCACACTTTGCATGTTTTCCATGCACAAGGAGCATAGGCAAATGAAGGGACGCACCTTGCATTGAAAGGTTGAGTGAGTCCCATTCCCAAAATATTGGCACATGTGTGTATGCGCCATGGGCATGCACAGCATAATTTTTGTCAGTATCACAAAATCAGGACTGTTGTGTCATTATGCTAAAGAAGATCACAACCAGGAGCACAAGACAGTGTGAGACATTTCAAAAGATTTTTAAGGGCAAATCTGAGAGTGGACTTAGTAAGAACAGTAGCAGGATACTCTGATCATCATAAAAGATTGCACATTACAGAACAGTTACTGCACTTCAAAAGTAATTCATTATTTGAAGTGCCTTGAGATATTTTGGCATGACACGATGCTATATATATCAAGTATTATTATTAATGTATGCTCATAGCCTCCTACGTCTTTTGATGCATGTGCAGATATCTAATAACTTTAATATTTAAAAGTAATAAAATATTGCCAAAAGATATTAATGATCATATCTGGCTTCAATGCATTCCACAGGTATCATTATACTATTTAAAAGTTTTTTTTAAAAAAGACTGAGTTATCTCTACAAGGGGGTACGTCACACATCTTTCTATATAATTGAAAGTCTTATGCAGTTCTATAGCATCAAACCTCCCGGAACTCCCACATTCTGCAACCCTGCTCCCAGGCCTACAAAACCCCAGGATTATTTTCCCCACTGTTCCCAAATCACAAGACCCCTCCCACTCATTAGCGTTCTTATTTTCTTTTTCCAAAAAAACAAATAAATTGAATTTTGGAAGTTTCTCAGGCAAACTGAAAGGCCCTGATTACCATCAGAATATTTGTTGATAGTTAGAAAATGTGATTAGTGATAGCTGCGAGACATGAGAGAGATAGAGATAGAGAGGGAAACAGATACACACACACACACACACACATATACACAGATACACATCCAGCAACTAATCACAAAATACCAAATTCGATGGGGGAGAAATTGGACCTCGGTGCACCCATTTGTGGGGGAGGGGGAAAGATTGTTGAGGTGGACGAATTTCAGGGCACAATCTTTTGCAACCGATCTTCCCTGGAAGTGTGCTGGCTTCCTGCAAGAATATGGTTTAAAGCCAAGCATGGTCAATATTCCATCTCGCACAGCTCACATAAAACTCCCAAACATTTAGCAAGAGGGCGGAGTTAATAGGAGGGTGGCAAAGTCATGTCTCAGTGTGTGTGAACAAAGACAGTTTGTAAAAGACAGAGAATTCTGAAACTTCAGAACTATAAACACCCAAAGGTCAAGGGATAGCTCGTTTCTAGATGCGATAAGATCAGAAGGTGGTTTATACCAAAACAAGTGATGTGGTTGCTAAAAAACGAGACATTAATGGGGTTGTGCAAGGCCATGAGCGGGTTTGTACCCAGATAACAAGGACCTATGCATTCCAGAGGAAGATAACAGCTTGTAAACAGTGATAGAGGTTGAGATCGTTAGCTATGTTATGTAAAACAGCTTATCTTGAGTTGCTAACGAGGTGACAGCATGGTGGGAGGACTTACGACCATAAGATAAGACTAGCGGTGCTTAGGTACAGAACGACACAGCCGACTAGTATAAAGATAGGGCATGCTCCCTCCCAAAAGTTAGAGCTCTCAAGAAGTGATGGTTGGAAGTCCATTGCCACAGGCAGTCCGCGAAGGTTAGGTCTGATCAACCTGGGTTCGTGAACAGATCAGGTTTTATTGATTTTTTGTCATTTAATGTAATCCGTAGATAGTTGTATTATAACTATTATACTGTTGAATGTAATGTTGAAGACAGCTATAGTGCAACTCTGTTGTAAATCAATCTATTAAACTTACTATTTTATAACCACTCGAGCTAGAATCAAGCGTAAGTTATTGTTGAAGGATTAACAACACATAGTTGTGACAAATTGGAAGCAGCTACCTGCAGGCTGGCTCAACGTTGCAGCCAGCTGAATTTCCTAAGGCCCCCACTGGTGAGCTGCAATGTGATGCACGATTAGCATATACAGCTCACCGGTTTTATGCAGACAAGGCCCAATTCCGAGCTGGCCTCAGGTCGATATCTTTAGGCATGCATTTGCTTATCAACACCCAGTTTCTGGAGTTACTCCAATTTCTCGGCCAATGTTTGCATACATGTCCTAGAAGCTTACAAACCAGTGGTGTCCAGCAGTTGTCTGAGAATATGCCACAGAGCACTTGAGATATCACTACAGTGCTGAGGGAGTCTCAGAGCTTTGACAGTGTTCTCTCACAAATGTTGTGACTGATGCCATGAACACTTGGAAATCATTGGTTTACCCTCACGATTTCCTGATACGGCAGGACAGGCTCCATGCCAAGACTGTGCTTTGGTATATGGCTCTACTGAGTGAGCAGCACATGAGTTTTACGTTTCATTATTATTTTATTATTCCTTCAAGAATACTTTCCTGTAGAAATGTATATTCCACCTAGCAGGTCACGGAGAATGAACAAATTACTTTAAAAAATGGTAGTGGCAATATTAGGCAGTTACAATATCAACTGTAATAAGTAGGTCAATTATGCTCCAATGCATAAGTACATACTCTGTGACAACTTCAGATATAACCATTGAAAAAACAGGTACATGTACGCTGAGATAAACCACCTTTACCCCCTTGGTTAAAAAATAAAATTAAAAACTGAAAAATGTTATAGATTCTTGTCCTTACAGGGCCATCTATTTATATTTTTACCAGGGTCAGGATTGTTATTAAATTCAGATTTAAAACATGATGCTTGGATAAAGATCGCTTTCAGTCAACTCTTATGTCTGAAAATCTCTGTGGTCGTTATGGGATATTTATCATCCAGCATACCCTCTTCCTTAAGCCTGGACTCCAAAATCTTGGCATCTACATTAATAGAATAAGAGGGAAAAATTGTACCCTGATGGCACATTGACTTATGCACACGTCCCAGGTATTTGCATACCTGGAAGTCAAATTTCTGTTCTCCTCTGCATACAAAAATCTCTTGCAAGATGTCCTTTCCATCTCTGCCAAAATCACATTTTAAATTTATAAAAATCAGCTTTACCAATGTCCGTTTAAAAATAGAATTTTTTTCAGCTTCAAAATTTGACAGCATGTTTTGTTTGCTTGTTTGTTTATGAGATGGCATAAAAGCAGGATGTAACCAGGGTTGATGGATTTGTGCAAAAACACTGCAGTCTGGCCTTTCTAAATTTAAAACAGTTGACATTTGAAGATGTGATTACTAAAAGAGAACATGCGTCAGTTCATACGTAGCAAGTTTTTTCTCTTATTTAGAACGCTTGAATTTCACCCTCCTGACTGAAGAAATAGACAAGATCAGGAAAATAAAGGAGGGAAATATAAACAAAGGAGGGAAATGATTGCAGCTGCAAACCTGAATATTTTTAAAGGCCTTAATGTAAATCTGTCTGAAATACCAGAATTCTTTTTGTATCATTTCAGAATTATACACACTTAAATAAAAACAGTAATCTGATTTGAAGTCAGAATCAGATTTCCACTGTGCCCCTACTGTGGCTGATTATCATTCAAAGAAGAACATGGTTGATTAGCTGCTTGTGCATATGAGTGGAAAGTCTCAATTAAGTTATGCTAGAAACGTCACATTCACACAGATAAGAACATCTTGAGAAGTGGAGTTAAGCATTAAAATTAGATTATAGCAGTCACTTGAAAGCAGCAGCTTTAAACTTCAGCTTTCTTGCTGTTCACTAATATGGGCACGCTAACGTTCATTGCTATTATACAATTTTCTACACTTCAACATTCACAGAATAAGGAGGTACATTTTCCTCTATGCATTAATTTATATTTACCAAATGATCCCAGGAACTAGTGTCTTAAGACTCTCGTCTCACTCACTCCAAGCTTCAAATCAGCTCACTTTAACCATGAAAGAATCAGGGAGCAGATTTTACTTTTTAGTGCTTGTAAAGTGTCCCCAGGGTGGAGCGCAAAGAGGAAAATCAGATGAGGATGATCACAAACCCGTAATGCAGCCCACCTGACTTTTCTCTTTGTGCTCTACCTTGGTGACGCTTTACGCCCAGGTGCTAAAAATGAAAATCTGTCTATGCTCACTCTTGTAAACAACTACTGGGAAAATGATTTGTGCAGTGTGCACATTTATCCTTTCATCTCCAGAACCTGGATTTGAACCCAGCCCAGATAATGGGATGAAAATCTCCTCTCTCTCCACACGACAATAAGAGTCATATAAAACACAAGCCTGCACAGTTTCAATCCAGTTTCTAGTAAACACAAGGCCAGAGCATATGCCAACCCCTAATTCAGCAGTAATTAGGATGAAATTGACAATCTCTTCGAGAGAAGCCACAAGGATATTCTGAAACACCCATAAAGTGTTAATGCTGTTTGCTAAGCCATATTGTTGATTGTCTTTTGCAGTCTGTGACACTATACTGTGCTAAAGGTATTAACTTGGATCCCAGAAAGACGGGAGCTTCTCTAAACTGCTACAGTTGTGCATAAAGTTGTTTGACATACCTCAGCAAGAACATTAGGCCATATCTTGCTGTGTCGGGGCATCTCGCAATGTGCATTGTTAGTTAGACTTCTCCCTACACCCTTCAGTTCAAAAATGTTTTGCGCCATAACTTGCTGGAAGTGCAAGGTGATAACAGCGCAGCGGGGGCAATGGGGCATCTGGGACCTTAGTGAACGAAGGGATCAACAGTGTATCTCCTGAACCAATGAGATTTAAGGATTGAGAGAGACTCAGAGGAATGACAGAGAAGCAGGGTGAATTAAAGTCAAATCAGGTACAGAAGAGAAATAAAGCGAGGGAAAGAAAGATTCCATTGAGAGAGATAGAAAAAAAGACAAAGGAAAAGTAAGAAAAAAATGTAAATAATTTAAATTTGGCATTTTTAAAATCTCTAACAATTTATTACCTGCAGGAATGAGACTCAACAGTTTAAATTGTTCCCTTTCTGGGCCGGAGAGATTGATTGGCATTGCATTAACAATGATCACGTTGTTAAAAGGGTATTTACTCCATTAAATATGCGCCCTAACTTTCCGCAGCATGTTTAATGGTCAATTAATGAGAAAATCCAGAAAGCTCTTAAAAATAACGGGGAGGCTAAGGGCGAGATGCCGTTTGTGCAAGGCAAACGATGGAGCGACGTAAATCGACCAGCAAATTCTGGAGATTCACAACTCGCGGCGTATCTCTTAATCCCCTGAATTTATGGCCAATTTGTGCATTAATAACGGTTTGCATCATTAACACGCAATTATTTTTCCAGGAAGATTTGGCCCATTATGTTAAGTCCCTGATGATCAGCTGCCAGAACTATGTAAGGAAGGACTGCCACAAAATTTCAGCGTGGGGGAACATTTACCATAGAAGATTCCTCCTCACAATTATATAGGACAGAATACTCACAGCTACATGCTAATTATATTATATATTAATAAAAAGAAATTAAAGGTAACTGGGTTGTTCAGTAGGTCGATACACACAGATATAAACAAACATGGGTCAAAATAATAAATAACATTTCAGCTGATGTATAATTCTGTCAAGAGTTGAGTTTCACTTTTCAGCAGTTCCTTCACAAGTCATATATGCTGCCTACATTATACTCACAATAGAAAATATGTATTTCTGCAAAGTGAAATATATTCATATTGAGTGTTCTGATGTAGGTTATATCCTAAAGGCATGTATGGCTTGACATTTTCAAATAGCTACAAACTCTTTTTTAAGTTGTAGTTAAAACTAAAAGTCAATGTTTGGGTGATGTTATAATGAAGAATCACAGAAGTAAAATATTTACATGAAACCATAATTTAATTTATTTTTGATCTTTCAGTTTGATTTATGAATAATGTAGAATTACTCATGCACTGAAATATGTGCTATTAGCAAAAAAGTAAAGCAGTGTAGTAATTTTATGATTAAAAAGCAGAGTAAATAGTCTATTTTTACATTTCTCTGAATAAATTATTGATGTTATTAGCAAGCGAGCAAGCATCAGTAAGTTTCGAAAGATCTATTTTCTATTCTTCCAGAACTAATTTTCTTTCTTCTATTCTGCACTAGCGTACAGTAAATGATGAAATATGTGGACAACTTTTCATCAACATCACATCTGACAAATTGTTCTAACTAAACAATCAATACATTTCTTAACGAATTTCTCATATGTAATCTGCTAAAATTATACATTACAAACAAGGAAGGGAGACATTAACTTAGTTATATATTAATAATGCATAATCCACAAGGACAAATATCCTGGTGGGGAGGTTTGCTAGTGCTGTTGGGGAGGGTTTAAACTAGCTTGGCAGGGGGATAGGAACCTGAGCGTAGATTCAGAAGGGAGAGAAGCAGAGTTGGAAGTGGAAGGCAGAAAATTAGTAAGCAAGTTTGGAAGGCAAAGGAAACAATGGTCAGATAATAGACAACAAAAGAGTTTAGCAGTGCTTAATGGTTTATACTTAAATGCAAGGAGCGTAGTGAATAAGGCAGATGAGCTGAGGGCACATACAGACACGTGGAAGTATGATACAGCTATTACTAAAACATGGTTTAGAGAGAGGCAGGAATGGCAGCTCAACATTCCTGGTTACAGGGTGTTCAGACGAGATAGAGAAGGAGATAAAAAGGAGGGGGGGTGGTAATATTAGTTAAAGAAACAATTAAAGCTGTGAGGAGGGATGATATGTTAGAAGCATCATCAAATGAGGCAATATGGATTGAGCTGAAGAACAAAAAAGGGGCAATCACACCGCTGAGACCCCCAAATAGTCTGAGGGAGATAGAAGAGCAAATATGTAGGCAAATTTTTGAGAAGTGCAAAAGCAATAGGGCAGTAACAGTAGGGGATTTCAACTGCCCTAATATTAACTGGGATAGAATCAGTGTAAAAGGTATATAGAGGGCGCAGAATTCTTAAAATGCAACATTTTTGGCCAGTACGTAGCAAGCCCAACAAGAGAGGGGGCAGTTCTGGACTTAGTTTTAGGGTATGAAGCTGGGCAGGTGGAAGGAGTAGCAGTGGGACAGCATTTTGATGGTAGTGATCATAATTCAGTTAGATTTAGAGTAGTTATGGAAAATGACAAAGATAGAACAGGAGTAAAACTTTTCATTTGGGGAAAGGCCAATTTTGCTAAGCTGAGAAGTGATATAGCAAAAGTAAATCAGTGTCAGAACAGTAGGATGCCTTCAAGATGGAGATAGTGAGGGTTCAGAGCAAATATGTTCCCAAATCTAGAGCCCCCTTGGATGTCAAGGAGCATACAAGGAAGGATAAGGCAAAAAAGAGAAGCTTATGTCAGAGACTGAGAGTTCAGTACTGCAGAAAGCCTAGAGGAGTATAGAAAGTACAGGGTGAAATTAAAAAGGAAATTAGGAAAGCAAAGAGAGGGCATGAAAGAACACTGGCAAGTAAAATCAAGGAAAACCCAAAGATGTTTTATAAATACATAAAGAGCAAGAGGATAAATAAGGAAAGAGTAGGGCCTATTAGAGACAAAAAGGTAACCCATGTGTGGAGGCAGAAGATGTGGATTTGGTTCTTAATAAATACTTTGGGTCTGTCTTCACAAAAGAGAGGGACAATGCAGACATTGTAGTTAAGGAGGAGGAGTGTGAAATATTGGATGGGATAAACATAGTGAGAGAGGAAGTATTAAGGGGATTAGCATCTTTTCAAGTAGATAAATCATCAGGCCCGGATGAAATGTATCCCAGGCTGTTAAGAAAAGCATGGGAGGAAATAACGGAGGCTCTGACCATCATTTTCCAATCCTGTCTGGCTATAGGCATGGTGCCAAAGGACTGCTAATGTTGTACCATTGTTTAAAAAGGGAGAAAAGGGATAAACCAAGTAATTACAGGCCAGTTAGCCTAACCTCAGTGGTGGGCAAATTATTGGAAACAATTCTGAGGAACAGTATTAATCATCATTTAGAAAGGCACGGATTAATCAAGGACAGTCAGCATGGATTTGTTAAGGGAAAGTCATGTCTAACTAACTTGATTGAATTTTTTGAGGCGGTAACAAGGAGGGTCGATGAGGATAACGTGTTTGATGTAGTCTACATGGATTTTAGCAAGGCTTGTGACAAGGTCCACATGGCAGACTGGTCAAGAAAGTAAAAGCCCATGGGATCCAAGAGAAAGTGGCAAGTTGGATCCAAAATTGGCTCAGTGGCAGGATGCAATGGGTGATGGTCAACAGGTGTTTTTGTGAATGGAAGGCTGTTTCCAGTGGGATTCCGCAGGACTCAGTGCTAGGTCCACTGCTTTTTATGGTATATATCAATGATTTAGACTTAAATGTAGGGGGCATGATTAAGAAGTTTGCAAATGATACAAAAGTTGGCTGTGTGGTTGATAGTGAGGAAGAAAGCTGTACACTGCAGGAAGATATCAATGGACTGGTAAGGTGAGCAGAAAAGTGGCAAATGGAATTCAATCTGCAGAACTGTGAGGTAATGCATTTGGGGAGGTCAAATGATGCAAAGGAATATACAATAAATGGGAGGATACTGAGAGGTGTAGAGGAAGTGAGGGACCTTAGAGTGCATGTCCACAGATCCTTCAAAGTAGCAGGAGAGGTAGATAAGGTGGTTAAGAAGACATATGGAATATGTCCTTTATTAGCTGAGGCATAGAATATAAGAGCAGCGATGTTATGCTGGAACTGTATAAAACACTGGTTAGGCCACAACTTGAGTATTGTGCACAGTTCTGGTCACCACATTACAGGAAGGATGTAATTGCACTAGAGAGGGTACAGAGGAAATTTACGAGGATGTTGCCAGGACTGGAGAATTTTAGCTGTAAGGAAAGATTGGATAGGCTGGGCTTGTTCTCTTTAGAACAGAGGAAGCTGAGGGGAGATTTAATTGAGTGATATAAAATTATGAGGGTCCTAGATAGAGTAGATAGGAAGGACCTATTTCCCTTAGTAGAGGTCAATAACCAGGGTGCATAGATTTTAAAGTGATTGGTAGAAGGATTAGGGGGAAGCTGAGGAAAATCTTTTTCACCCAGAGGGTGGTCGGGGTCTGGAATTCACTGCCTGAAAGGGTGGTAGAGGCAGCAACCCTCATCGCATTTGAAAAGTACCTGGATGTGCACCTGAAGTGCCGTGACCTACAAGGCTACGGACCACGTGTTGGAAAGTGGTATTAGGCTGGGTGGCTCATTTTCGGCCGGCACGGATACAATAGGCCAAATGGCCTCCTTCTGTGCTGTAAATTTTCTATGATTCTATGATTAGCCGAGGCATAAAATATAAGAGCAGGGGGTTATGTTCGAACTATATAAAACACTAGTTAGGCCACAACTAGAGTACTGCGTACATTTCTGGTCAACACATTACAGGAAAGATATGATTGCACTAGAGAGAGTACAGAGGAGATTTACGAGGATGTTGCCAGGACTGGAGAGTTTTAGCTATGAGGAATGATTGGATGGGCTGGGGTTGTTTTCTTTGGAACAGAAGAGGCTGAGGGGAGATTTAATTCAAGTGTATAAAATTATGAGAGGCCCAGATAGAGTGGATGGGAAGGACCTATTTCCCTTAGCAGAGGGGGCAATGACCAGGAGGCATAGATTTAAAGTAATTGGTAGAAGGATTAGAGGGGAGCTGAGGAAAATTTTTTTCACCCTGTGGGCAGTAGGGGTCTGGAACTCATTGCCTGGAAGGGTGGTAGAGGCAGAAACCCTCATCGCATCTAAAAGGTACTTGGATGTGCACTTGAAGTGCCGTAACCTACAAGGCTACGGACCAAGATCTGGAATATGGGGTTAGGCCGAATGGCCTCCTTCTGTGCCATAAATTTCTATGATTCTACGAATAACTAACATGGAATTTAAGTACCGAGGTGGTGAATTTGCACTGGATCTCTCCCACTCATCCAACGTAACTGGCCGAAGAGACGCGGAAACAATGGAGAAATGGCATAAACGCCATTTGCGCCGCTTTTCCAGAGTTTCCGTCATTTTTCTGCTGAAGTTTCTCCAGACAAGTGGGAGAAGTCCCATGGGAATTTACCCCAGAGTCTTACAGAATCTGTTAACTCTAGTAAAAGGGATGTTATTGTTTCATTGGAGAGTTGTGGTTGTGTAAGACAACAAGGGCCTGGTTGATGAAACAACCATGATGAAATAATAAGTTGTATTCTGTGCCACATTCAGGTCTGTATCTTATTTCAGTATGAAACATGCTAAAATGTCAGTATTACCATGAATTCTACTTAAACGAGAAGGAACCTTTATATGATTCAGTGCCTTAAAGTACGTGCCAACTTAGAAAACTTGGAAAAGCTAACCAACAGTTTGAAAAAGTTAATACAGTCCCCCCCCCCCCCCAAAAGAAATTGACAGCTCAAAAACAGCCAAAGGTGTCCCTGGTGGGGGCAGGGATGGCCGACTCCTCAACCCCCCAAATAGCCGGCAGACTCAGGAATTTCCAGTAGCGTGGGGTAGGCAGACGCCTAGATGCATCTGTAGTGGCATGCATGGCAGCCACCCTCCCCAGGTAAATGGGGTGTTTCCCACAAATTCTGGTGGGGCCAATGATGGAGGGTAACTGGCACGATTCTGGCGTAACTGTCAGGAATTTGAATCATGGAGTTTTGGGCCCAGATGTGTAGGGAGAGACAGGGCTGTCTTAACTTAAGTTGTGGATTAATATCTGTATTATCGTCTCTGTAACATCGCCCATTTCCGCCCCGCCTCAGCTTTTTTGCTGCTGAAACCCTCATCCATGCTTTCGTTACCTCCAAACTCAAATATTCCAATGCTCTTCCGACTGTCCTCCCATCTTTAGCTCATCTAAAACTCTGCTGCCTGTATCCTAACCTGCACCAAGTCCCATTCACCATTCACCAGTCACCTGCACTCGCTGACCTACATTGGATCCCGGTCCACCAACTGATTTTACAATTCGCATCCTCATGTTCAAATCCCTCCATGGCCATCCCCCACCCCCCTATCTCTTTAAGCTCCTTCATCCTTACAACCCTGTGAGAACTCTGCATGTCTCCAACTCTGGCCTCCTGTGCATCCCCCACTTCCTTCGCCCCACCATTGGCGGCCTTGCTTTCAACTGTCTGGGCCCTAAGCTCTCTCTCCTCCTTTAAGCTGCTCCTTAAAATCTACCTCCTGGACCAAGTCACCTGTCCTAATGGCTCCTTCTTTGGCTCGGTGTCAATATTTGTCTGACTACACTCCTGTGAAGTGCTAGGGATGTTTTCTTAGTTAAATGCGCTATATAAATACAAGTTGCTGTTGTTGTTGTAGGTATACTCAACCAGGGTGATTCTGTGAGTCTGTACTCCCAGATGACTGCCAGACAGACAAGGAGGACCAGGCAGGTAGTGCAGGAGTCCCCTGAGGGCATCTCACTCTCTAACCAGTATTCAGTTCTGAATACTGGTGGGGGAGAGGGTTCACCTGGGGAGTGAAGCCAAAGCCAAGACCAGAGTACCATGGGTGGCTCAGCTGTACAGTGGGGGAGGCGACAGGTCAGGAGTGCAATAGTGGTCGGAGATTCCATGGTTAGGGGAGCAGACAGGCATTTCTGCGACCGCAGGCATGATTCCTGGATGGTATGTTGCCTCCCTGGTGTCAGGGTCATGGATGTCACTGAGCGGCTACAGAACATTCTGGGGTTGGGGGGGCGGGGGGAGGGTGAACAGCCAGAGGTTGTGGTCTATATCAGGACCAAAGACATAGGTAGAAAGAGGGATGAGGTCCTGCATGCAGAGTTTAAGGTGTTAGGAAAAAGATTAAAAAGCAGGACCTCATAGGAAGTAATCTCTGTATTACTCCCAGTGCCACGCGCTAGTGAGATTAGAAATAGGAGGATAGAGCAGATAGAGCGTGGCTGCAAAGGTGGTGCAAGGGGGAGGGCTTTGGATTCCTGAGGCATTGGGACTGGCTTTGGGGGAGGTGGGACCTGTACAAGCTGGACTGGTTGCACCTCAACAGGACCAATATCCTTGCGGGGAGGTTTGCAAGTGCTGTCGGGGAGGGTTTAAACTAGCTTGGCGGGGGATGGGAACCTGAGTGTGGATTCAGATGGAATAAAGTCGGAACTGGAAATGGAAGGCAGAAAATTAGTGAGTGAGTCTGGAAGGCAGAGGAAATGAAGGTTAGAAAATAAACAACAGAGGAGTTTGGCAGTCCTTAAATGTATTTACCTCATTGCAAGGAGTATAGGAAATAAGGCGAATGAGCTGAGGGCACAAATAGACATGTGGCAGTATGATATCTTAACTATTACAGAAACATGGCTTAAAGAGGGGCAGCTCAATGGGTTTTCAGACGCAATAGAGAGGGGGATAAAAAAGGAGGGGGGTGGCAATTTTGGTTAAGGAAACAATTACAGTTGTGAGGAGGGATGATATTTTGAAAGGAGCATCAAATGAGGCCTTATGGGTTGAGCTAAAGAACAAAAAATGGGCAGTCACACTACTGGGAATGTACTATAGGCCCCCAAACAGTCAGAGGGAGATAGAGGAGCAAATATGTAGGCAAATTTCTGAGAAGTGCAAAAATAATAGGGCAGTAATAGTAGGGGATTTCAACAACCCTAATATTAACTGGGATACAAACAGTGTGAATGGTATAGAGAGCGCAGAATTCTTAAATTGCATACAGGAGAATTTTTTTAGCCAGTATT
This sequence comes from Heptranchias perlo, assembly GCF_035084215.1. Taxonomy (NCBI): domain Eukaryota; kingdom Metazoa; phylum Chordata; class Chondrichthyes; order Hexanchiformes; family Hexanchidae; genus Heptranchias; species Heptranchias perlo. The sequence continues at coordinate 104,279,649 of NC_090325.1, read as the reverse complement.
TAAGCAAGCCCAATGAGAGGAGGGGCAGTTCTGGATTTAGTTCTAGGAAATGAAAAGGGGCAGGTGGAAGAAGTAGCAGCAGGAGAGCATTTTGGTGGTAGTGATCATAATACAGTTAGTTTTAGCATACTTATGGAAAAGGACAAAGACAGAGCAGGAGTTAAAGTTTTCAATTGGGGAAAGGCCAATTTTACTAAACTGAGAAGTGATTTAGCAGAAGAAAACTGGAAACAGCTACTTAAAAGTAAATCAGTGTCAGAGTAGTGGGAGACATTCAAAGGGGTGATTCAAGGGGCTCAGGGTAAACATGTTCCCACAAAGAAAAAGGGTGGGGCTGTCAAATCTAGAGCCCCCTGGATGTCAAGAAGCATTCAGGGTAAGATAAGGCAGAAAAAGAAAGCCTATGATAGACACCGGGAACTCAATTCTACGAAAGCTTAGAGGAGTATACAAAGTGCAGGGGTGAAGTTAAAAAGGGAAATTAGGAAAGCAAAGAAAGGATATGAAAAAATATTAGCAGGTAAAATCAAAGAAAACCCAAAGATGTTTTATAAATATAATAAGAGCAAGAGGATAACTAAGGAAAGAGTAGGGCCTATTAGAGACCAAAAAGGTAAACTATGTGTGGAGGCGGAAGATGTGGGTATGATTCTTAATGAATACTTTGCATCCATCTTCACAAAGTAGAGGGATGATGCAGGGATTGAAGTTAAGGAGGAGGAATGTGAAATATTGGATGGGATAAACATAATGAGAGAGGAAGTATTAAGGGGATTAGCATCTTTGAAAGTGGATAAATCACCAGGGCCAGATGAAATGAATCTCAGGCTGTTAAAAGAAGCCAGGGAGGAAATAGCGGAGGCTTGAACAATCATTTTCCAAACTTCACTGGATACAGGTGTAGTGCCGGAGGAACGGAAGACTGCTAACATTGTACCGTTGTTTAAAAAGGGAGCAAAGGATAAACCAAGTAATTACAGGCCAGTCAGCCTAACCTTGGTGGTGGGCAAATTATTGGAATCAATTCTGAGGGACAGGATTTACTTAGAAAGGCACGGACTAATCAAGGACAGTCATCACGGATTTGTTAAGGGGAAGTTGTGTCTGATTAACTTGATTGAATTTTTCGAGGAGGTGACAAGGAGGATCAATGAAGGTAGCGCAATTGATGTAGTCTACATGGATTTTAACAAGGCTTTTGACAAGGTCCCACATGGCAGATTGGTCAAAAAAGTAAAGGCTCATGGGATCCAAGGGAATGTGGTAAATTGGATCCAAAATTGGCTCAGTGCAGGAAGCAAAGGGTAATGGTCGATGGGTGTTTTTGCGACTGGAAAGCTGTTTCCAGTGGGGTGCCACGAGGCTCAGTCCTAGGTCCTTTGCTTTTTGTGGTATACATTAACGATTTGGACTTAAACGTAGGGGGCGTGATTAAGAACTTCGCAGATGACACAAAGATAGGCCGTGTGGTTGATTGTGAAGAGAAAAGCTGTAGACTGCAGAAAGATACCAATGGACTGGTCAGATGGGCAAAAAAGTGGCAAATGGAGTTCAATCCGGAGAAGTTTGAGGTAATGCATTTGGGGAGAGCAAACAAGGCTCGGGAATACACAATAAATGGGAGGATACTGAGAAGTGTAGAGGAAGTGAGGGACCTTGGAGTGCATAACCACAGACTCCTGAAGGTAGCAGGACATGTAGATAAGTTAAGAAGGCATATGGAATGCTTTCCTTTATTAGCCAAGGCATAGAATATAAAAGCAGGGATGATATGCTGGAACCGTATAAAACACCGGTTAGGCCACAGCTTGAGTACTGCGCACAGGAAGGATATAATTGCAGTAGAGAGGGTGCAGAGGAGATTTACAAGGATGTTGCCAAGACTGGAGAACTTTAGCTATGATGACAGATTGGATACGCTGGGGTTGTTTTCCTTGGAACAGAGGAGGCTGAGGGGTGATTTGATTGAGGTGTACAAAATTTTGAGGGCCTAGATAGAGTGGATAGAAAAGACCTATTTCCCTTAGTGGAGGCGTCATTAACCAGGGGGCATAGATTTAAAGTGATTAGTAGAAGGATTAGAGCGGAAATGAGGACAATTTTTTTCACCCAGAGGGTGGTGGGGGTCTGGAACTCACTGCCTGAGAGGGTGGTAGAGGGAGAAACCCTCATCACATTTAAAAAATACCTGGATGTGCACCTGAAGAGCCGTGACCTGCAGGGCTACGGACCAAATGCGGGAAAATGGGATTAGGCTGGGTGGCTCGTTCCTCAGCCGGCGTGGACACGATGGGCCGAATGGCCTCCTTCTGTGCTGTAAATTTTCTATGACTCTAGATTGAAGAGAGAGTTATAACCTTATAGCTCCAACATCCAACTCACAGTCCCTGCAAGCATGACTCCCTGCTGAGAGTGTGTAATTACCCCCAATATTCAATAAAATTTTTCCTCTGCAAATAAAATTAAGTACATAAAAGCCTAATTTTCAGCATTTCAAAATTACTGAAGGAGAATGTGAGTGCTCCTTTAGATTTATTTTCCAGCGAAGTGTGGGAGTACTTCAGATGGTGTATTTTTTTGCATTTTGAAGGTTACTAAAAGTCTACCCTCAAAGCCAAAAATAATTTAACCGGAAGGGCTACAGATATTTTAAATATGAAAACAGGCAGTATAGGCTTCAATAGAAGTTCATAACTGTAAAACAAAACTGTTAATGCCTCTGTTGAAGTGGTGGACAGAGGAATATCATATATGCAGTAAGCGTTTATCTGATACTTTCATCACATTAATTTTGTAGCCTATATTGTTCTTTTGATCCTGTAAAGATTTATTTTCTTGTATTGGAAATAAAAATAAAATCACATATTATAATCATTAAAAAAAACTGAAGTGCATGAAGGCATGGTTTGCAGAAACAGAGTTATCTGCTCTTGGGTGGACCTAACTGACAGTCTCCAGTATAGCATTTGCAAACTATTATATGCTTACTGATTATTAATATCAATCCTCACATTTCCCCATGGATGTTGACCATTCTGACATAAGTGATGAGCTCTTTTCCCGGTTACTACATTGTATGAAAGATGCCTCCAACATGAGCGTAAACAAACTGTAAATAACATAACGTTACAGAATATAACTGGACACTACAACTAACCCTCAAACAAGCTAATTGTCTGCATCATAATAGTACAACGTGAATTTAAAAAAATTAAATGAAACCCATTATCAGTCCAAACTCATTCCCTATTTTAGTTCCAAACCTTAGAAATTCTACAAGTGCAGGAATCCTCACATTAAGCCAACTAATGAGGGGGTGTCAAACATTTGTCCCCTGGGGAAATTCAGCTCATGATCTTTTTTTCTGGCCCGTGAAGCACCTGCCAGCTTGCAACGTCATTGTATCTCAGCCTCAGTTTTTAAAATTTCTTTGGCCTGGAGCACTGGTAAAGGTATCAAAGAGCAGCATTTTTGCACCAATCAGAATTCAGACTTCATCAGTTGACCAGGTCCAGAGAGTTTAAAAATCAGAGGTTGTCATTTCCAAGTTTTTAAGCATTGGGGGAGGGGAGAATGGGGGGGGAAATTGGCAGGATTTGGGGGGGGGGGGTGGGGGGAGGATAGCAAGCAGGTATGGGGGATGGAGGGGGAGAAGGAAAAGGGCTTGAATTTTGTGTGTATGGGGGCTTGTAATTTTTTTGTGTGGGGTGACTTTTTTTTTTGTTTATGGGGTGTCACATTTTATGTCTAGTGGTCTCATTTTTTAAATATATTGGGGTCTTGCGTTTTTTTGGTTTTGCTTTTTTGTGCATGGGAGTCTCGTAATTTTTTTTAATGGATTGGGAGTCTTGCATTTATTTGCAGAGGGTGTTCTCAAAGTTTGTGGTCCCAGATTTCTGCAAAATCATATGTGGCCCACTCACTGGCTGTGACACGTGCATCTGCTCTCCCCACTCCTATATTTCTATAACTAATAAACAAAATGTTAGACATCCTTGAGTTAATACATCCGCACCGGAGAAAATCCTTTTTATGTCACAAAAGTGGTGGCAACTATTCTTGAATAATATAAACCTTTGTATTAATCAAGGGACATACAAATAGGGGCATGGCCCAGAAAGTTCCGTTACCAAAAATTAAACTTTTTAAAAGCTGCATTTTAGCAGCTTATTTCTTTGTTGTTGGCTCCTTTCAGGGGTAAGGTTGCCCTGGAGTCTCCAGGAAATGAAGATTAATCTCCTGGACACTGCTGCGAGCAATCCAGGAGAAAACTCATAGGGGCGTTAAAAAAAGTTGTGTGTTTCTTTCATTTTCTTTGAACGCTTTTGTTTATTAGTTATAGAAATATTGGAAATGGGAGAAAAGGTTGTTTGACTATGCAGGGCCATTAGAGGCGGGAGGGTCTTGTGATGAAACCTCCAGGAATACGTCTAACCAGAGTTAGCAACCCAATTCAGGGGCCCATGAATGACACAGACCAGATCAGCCAGTATGCAGTGCACTGCTACATACAACAGGTGAATGAGGTACTGCTCGCAAGAGCCAACCGATTCATAACTTTTCCTAAGGATGAGGTACATCAACAGGAGAGGACTCTTCACTTTTCAGAGTGTCTGGATTCCAAAAAATGCAAGGCCTCAACGATGGAATCCATGAGGCCATACAGTCCTTTTTCAACAATCTATCTTCCATTTATGGACAGGAAGGGATTCCATGCCAGCAAAATGCAGGTTGTATGTGATCATCAGAACTGCACCATGTAGGGTATATGCCAGGTCGCCTGAAAGCTACCATGATACATCTATTCTATTTTGCAGTCGCACCCTTATTCCAAGGTTGTTTTGCCCCAGATAGAAGGATCCTTTCAATCAGGGATATCCTCTGGAACCCTGGCTAATGACACCAGTGTGGAATCCCAGAATTGCAGCTGAAATGAAATATGAGGCCAAAGCCGTTATAGAAGCCAAATAAGAACATAAGAAATAGGAGCAGGAGTAGGCCATACAACCCCTCGAGCCTGCTCCACATTCAATCAGATCATGGCTGATCTTCAACCTCAACTCCACTTTCCTGCCCGATCCCCCTATCCCTTGATTCCCCTAGAGTCCAAAACTCTATCTATCTCAGCCTTGAATATACTCAACGACTCAGCATCCACAGCCATCTGGGGTAGAGAATTCCAAAGATTCACAACCCTCTGAGTGAAGAAATTCCTCCTCATCTCAGTTTTAAATGGCCGACCCCTTATCCTGAGACTATGCCCTCTAGTTCTAGACTCACCAGCCACGGGAAACAAACCCCTCAGCCTCTACCCTGTCAAGCCCCCTCTGAATCTTAAATGTTTCAATGAGATCACCTCTAATTCTTCTAAACTCCAGAGTATAGTCCCATTCTACTCAATATCTCCTCATGTGACAACCCTCTCATCCCAGGAATTAATCTAGTGAACCTTCCTTACACCGCCTCGAAGGCAAGTATATCCTTCCTTAGATAAGGAGACCAGAACTGTATGCAGTACTCCAGGTGAGGTCTTACAAAAGCTCTGTACAATTGTAGTAAGACTTCCTTACTCTCGCACTCCAACCCCCTTGCAATAAAGGCCAACATGCCATTTGCTTTCCCTGCATGCTAACTTTTAGTGTTTCTTGTATGAGGACACCAAAGTCTCTCTGAACACCAACATTTAATAGTTTCCACCATTTAAAAAATATTCTGTTTTTCTATTCTTCCTACCAGAGTGAATAACCTCACATTACCCCACATTATACTCCATCTGCCACCTTCTTGCCCACTCACTCAACCTGTCTATTGCCCTTTGCAGACTATTTGTGTCCTCCCCAGACCTTGCTTTCCCACCTAGCTTTGTATCGTCAGCAAACTTGGATACATTACACTCGGTCCCTTCATCTAAGTCATTAATATAGATTGTAAATTGCTGAGCCAAAGCACAAATCCTTGCGGCACCCCACTAGTTACGTATGTTCATATGTTACAGCCTGCCAACCTGAAAATGACCCGTTTATTCTTACTCTTTGTTTTCGGTCCGTTAACCAATCCTCTATCCATGCTAATGTTACCCCCAACCCCATGAGCCCTTATCTTGCATAGCAACCTTTTATGTGGCACCTTATCGAATGCCTTTTGGAAATCCAAATATACTACATCCACTGGTTCCCCTTTATTTACCCTGCTGGTTACATCCTCAAAAAACTCTAATAAATTTGTCAAACATGATTTCCCTTTCATAAAACTATGTTGACTCTGCCTAATCATGATGTTCTAAGTGCCCTGTTACCACTTCCTTAATTATGGATTTTCCCGACAACTGAAGTCAGGCTAACTGGTCTGTAGTTCCCCATTTTTTCCTTCTCTCCTTTCTTAAATAGCGGGGTTACATTTGTTACCTTCCAATCCGCTGGGACCATTCTAGAATCTAGGGAATTTTGGAAGATCACAACCAATGCATCCACTATCTCTGCAGCCACCTCTTTTAGAACCCTAGGATTTAGACCATCATATCCAGGAGATTTATCGGCTTTTAGTCCCATTAGTTTCTCCAGTACTTTTTCTCTACTGATATTAATTACTGTTAATTCCTCACTCTCATTAGCTCCTTGGTTCCCCACTATTTCTGGTATGCTTTTGGTGTCTTCTACTATGAAGACAGATATAAAATATTTGTTTAACATCTCTGCCATTTCCTTATTCCATATTATAATTTTTCCTGTCTCAGCCTCTAAAGAACCAACATTTACTTTTGCTACTCTCTTCCTTTTCACGTACTTGTAGAAGCTCTTACAATCCATTACAATTTTTATATTCCTTGCTAGTTTACTTTCAGATTCTATTTTCTCACTTATCGTCAATTTTTTGGTCATCTTTTGCTGATTTCTAAAACTCTCCCAATCCTCAGGCTTACTACTCTTCTTGGCAACATGATAGGCCTCTTTTAATCTAATACTATCCTTAACTTTTTTTAGTTGGCCACAGATGGATCACTTTTCCCATGGAGCTTTTATTTCTCAATGGAATGTATATTTGTTGAGGATATTAAAATATTTCTTTAAATGTTTGCCATTGCTTATCAACCATCATACCCGTTAATCTAATTTCCCAATCTACCTTAGCCGACTTGCCCCTCATACCTATGTAATTGGCTTTAAGTTTAAGACTCTAGCTTCTGACTTAAGTACTTCACTCTCAAAGTCAACGTGAAATTCTATCATATTATAATCACTCTTCCTCAGAGATCCTTTACTTCAAGATTACTAATTAACCCTGTCTCACTGCACAATACAAAATCTAAAATAGCCTGTTCCCTAGTTGGTTCCATGACGTATTGTTCTGGAAAACCGTCTCGAATGCAGAACGCACAATTAGACTGCTCAAAAAAATATTCTGCTGCCTGGATCAGGGTGATGCTGTTGTTCAACATGCTCAACCATCTATGTGGAGTCAGACTGCAGAACTGGGAGCACAGAAGCATTATGCTAATCCTTTAAGGTACTGCAGTAGTGCCAGCTCTCTTCTTCCCCCCCACCCCCCACCCCACCTCCACCACCCCCCTCCACCATCTTCACTCCAATTTGTTTTCCAGGCTTCCCAAGGTACAAACAGCCAATTGTTGGTGTGGCTTCTGTCCTTGTACCGCCAAGCAGTATTCAAATTAGTTGATCCCAGGATTTCTACAGGATCAGTGCTTGGCCCAGTGAACAGCTAAAGTCCACCTCATCGCATTTCTGACTGTGGATCAGTGACCTAGGAACTTCAGGACCTATAGTTACAATTTAAATCTAGGCTGATGATGTCAGAACGTCCTGTTCACTATGGTTTCCTTAATTGTTTAGTTTGTCTTTTGTGAAGATGTCCGAACATTCTGTTCTGTGATTTCTGTAATTGTTTCAATTTATGAAGGTGCTACTTGGGACCTCATAACTTGAAGAAAGCCACCTCTGAGTCCCAGAAACATAGAATGTGCCAGAGCCAAAGTGCTTGTGCCACCTTTGCACTTCCAGTGGAGTTTCAGCCTCTCTATTCGTAAAGCTGAAGATAAAAGTTCAGCTCTTGCAGTTACTCAGTGCCATTTATCCTTCTGAGGCAAGGGATAATTATTCAAGTCTACGCTGCCATTTGGTCAGAACATTGAGGGCAGTGCATGCTTATATTTCTGATTCGTGCTGCCAGTGAGTGGCTTAAGCATTCTATGGTGGTGTTTGCCATGTCATTTTTGATGATCTTTACCAGGTTATTGATGAAGGTAAAAACAGATTGGAGCTAAGCACACTTGAGGAACTCCTGTATAAATGTGATAGGCTAAATGCCCACTTATCATGATCACATATTTGCTCTCTCTGAGATCCAGTTCAACAGATCACCAGCTGTGTCACAGGAGGCTGGGAAGCCATACACTATACAGCCTCTGGAAATGTCATGTAATACTTCTAGAATTTTATGTATGACATTAAAAAAAATTACTCCATTTCTGGAATAGATTTAGTCAACTTGCAAGCCAATTTCTCTTCTGATTGCCCATAAAATATTTTAACTTATGATAGGTTAACACTTGACCACAAGGCAAATATTTTTCCTTGCCAGTTGTAATGCTCACTTACTACAAAGTAAAGTTAGAAAAGCTTACATTATTAATGCATTGTATTATTACATGGAACTTCCTTTTCAGAGCAATGCTTTGGAAGAGCAGTATGCTGTTGACCGGAGTTCACCGGTTATGGTTATTGGCTTCGTACAAAGAGGAAAAGACTCAATTCTCTCTTAACTCTCAATTCGCTTTATTCACGCCGTTCGATCATATACATATAGCTTATACGTCTGGTTAGATATAGACATGCAGTTTGCACCAGGTGATACAGTTTTATACCCAAACTAGGATCTAAACACTATACGTCTGGTTAGATATAGACATGCAGTTTGCACCAGGTTATACAGTTTTATACCTAAAATAGGATCTAAATGCACACCCACTAGGTTTCTCTGACACTCCCCAAGTGGTCACAGAATATAAAAGATAATACCCGAAAAGGAGAGCTGAAGCTGGCCAGGCGTTCCGTTCTCTCTCTCGACGTCGTCTCTACGTCCCTGACGTAGGTTCTTCCACTTCCGCGATGGTTGGTCTCCGGAGTCTTCGCTCTGGCTCCATGCCCCAGATTCTTCATTCTTATTCCGAATCTTATCTCTTCAAGCTGTGCTGTCTCTCTGTCCCGTTGATTTAAGCTTGCTCGCCTAGTCTGTGTCTTCTCCTCATTGGCTCTGTCCCAAGGACTTAGGTAGCATTACCTCATTACTCCTTTTCTAAATAAGGACTTGTGTCTTATCACATCTCCTTTGTCTTTCACAAAACTTAGCTAATTCAAACCGGTTCCAGCCAGCTCAGGCCAGCGACTGAACTCAGGTTACTTCAGTTCAAAAGTTGTTTTTGCCTGTGTGTCAGCAGCTGGGAATCTCATGTTACTTCAGTTCAAAAGTTGCTTTTGCCTGTGTGTCAGCAGTTTGGAATAAACTCAGTAGTTTCTGCAGCCCCTGGCCAACAATGCCAATATAATTTCTTTCCCAACTTTTTGGGTTTGGTGACGTATGCTTAATAACAATTTTAAATCTCATAAATACCCTCATATTAGGTTTCTTGCTTTCAACTTTCCTATTATTCCCAATAGCACATACATAAATTGAAATAATTACAGAAATCACAGAACAGAATGTTCGGACAGCTTCACAAAAGACAAACTAAACAATTAAGGAAACCGTAGTGACAGGACGTTCTGACATCATCAGCCTAGACTTAAATTGTAACTTTAGGTCCTGAAGTTCCCAGGTCACTGATCCACAGTCAGAAATGCGATGAGGTGGACTTTAGCTGCTCACTGAGCCAAGCACTGATCCTGTCAGAAATCCTGGGATCAGCTAATTTGAATACTGCTTGGCGGTTCAAGGACAGAAGCCCCACCAACAATTGGTTGTTTGTACCTTGGGAAGCCTGGAAAACAAATTGGGGTGAAGGTGGCAGGAGTGGGGGGGGGGGGGAAAGAGAGCTGGCACTATTGCAGTATCTTAAAGGATTCATGTGAAAATAACAGCAGCAGCAAGACCAGGACCTAAGTGAAGGGCAACTAACGGCTCTGAGGCTGTTGTGGAGGTACTGTTATCAGAGATATGGCAGAGGGGGAATGCCATACTTGAAGTGGTATGAAACCAGCTCACTCAGCTGCTTAAACCATATGCAAAGAGGTGACAGTGACTGTGAGTGCCACCTCCATTACCACAGGACAGCCCCGCAATACCGGAAGAAGTTTAATGATCTGATGAGGGCAACAAAGGTAAGAGAAGAGGCTGGGCATTTGCTTTGAATGTTCTGACATACCTCTGTTCTACAGCATCATTCCTTATCCTCACAATGTGAAGCCACTGCCCTACAGGGCACCAGTGGTCCATGGTCCAGTCCCTCTCCCACGTCATCTGAGTATACACCTTCTCACCATCTATACATACCCTTTATATGCTCACCTTCCTTCCAGCTCCTATTAATCACTTCTGTTTGAATACTGACTGCGCGCCTAGACTAGGCTTTCATGTCACCTGTGCGCATTTCATACTGACTGCATTCTTCTTGCAGGAGAAAACGACCCATAGTGCAAAGGAGATGCAGGCCACATGGGGAGGGCCCCTGACATTCATGTATGAACCCCACATGAGGACGAGGTCCTGTGACTGCTGGGGAAGCTATCGCTCTATTCTGTTACCAATGGAGAATTGGGAGGCCCAATGCTCACAGTTGGTTTGTGGTTACAATCTGCTTTCTCTACTCTGTGGCAGGAGCACAGGCAACCTTCTTACAAGCATATTCCTGTTATTCATTTCTGTGCAATGAATGACTTCCGACTTTGTCACGCACCTTTTCTAGTTTCTTGTCTTGTTCTTTCTTTCTTGATTCAAGATGGCAAGAAGCAGCAGGGAAGGAGGTGGAACCTGATGTAGCAGCCCCTCAAAGTCTGGACATGCCACCACATCCTCAACTGTGCAATCATTCACTCTCTCATTTAGCAGCCCTGAGGAATCCATTCAGGAGAAAGAGACAGTTTATAAAGGGACTTTGCATTGGGTGATGCACAAGGTAATGCAAGGCAGCCAGAGGAGGCAGCGGTGGAATTGGAACCTGGTGGTGCTGTGCAGAGGCTCAGGAGAAGTCAGTCCCTGGCTCAGAACTCAGGTCACAGGGGTCCACCATGCACAGAAGGGTGCTGGCCAAGCATCACACATAGGTGAAGGCACAGGGCAGGCTCTTTCAGGTTGGTTGAGGGCACGATGGAGTCCAAATCCATCCTCTGCAGCAGCATTGGGAAGACTTTTTAATCTTTGTGGGGTGCGCTGGAGCAAGTGGCAGCTCTAGGCACGTGTATCCATTCACCCAATACAGAAGCTTCCAGACCAGTCTTAATGTGGAGGTAGGAAGTGCACATTAAGGCAAGTTAAAAAACTTACCTCCCTTTAAGGACCACTGGTTAGGCCGCTGTAGAACCTGCACCAACACAAGTTCCAACTATTTAAACGAATTTCATGAACAGGTCTGGAGATCATCACAGGAGCCTCATTTCAACATTGATACCAGAACAGGTAGCACTTCCTCAGTAATGTCCATCTGGATGATGTGCTTAAGTCCTGAAGTAGGACTGGGAATTTCCTTAGGTCGACTCCCACTCCGCTACCATGACTTTAGTAGAAATTTGGTGGAAACTCTGTTTTCTCATGTAAACCTAGCTTCCGCTGAACTAGCGGGAGAAGTAACTTTGCATAACATTAATTAAAATTATAGGAAGAAAATTCTGGCCAGTGGGGCAGGAAAACCACGGCACGATATCCACAGTGGGCCACGATGTGAGGTGAAACCTGGATTTGTAGTCGCTGAATTTTGCAAGCACAATTTCAATTTGCCAAAGGAGGCAGCACTGCTGGCAAATGAAATACTAATTAAAATTGAATAATCATTAAAATATGGTTACACGCTAAATTTCATGACTTTGGGTGAAGCTTCACTCTTAATGTGCACCGTGCTCATATAATTGGAACTAGAGGCACCATAGTCTATAGAACAATTCAATAGAATAATCTTCCAATAGAACAATTCAACTTGAATCTAAATGAACAGAATTTGCTGCTACACAACCTAGTCTTCCCTAATTCATGTGACAACTTGTTCATAAGACCCCTTTCCCTATGTGAAGTTTAAAATTAGCAGTAAAGAAAATCTCCAAAGATACATCTCTTTACATGCTCGAATGAGTCAGCCAATTTAGCTCATTAACTATGTGCAAATAAACAAAGCAAGAATATGGTGGACTATATTTTCAATTTGCCACCCAGGCGTAAAACTGGTGTTATGAATAACCTCCCACCTCCCACCCCCATTATAGAAACTGCCCGATTTTCATATCCATTGAAATCAATCAGGCGGTTTCTATAATGGGTGGCGGATCTTCAACATCAGTTTTATGTCTGGGCAACAAGTTAAAAATCTTGCCCCAATGTCTCAGACAAGGACTGTAGTTGAGGTGTGCAATTTGTAAGCAAGTCTTTAATAATAATCTTCAAAAATTAGAAGAAATTGCAGAGTCTACCAACTTAACCAAAATGATTTTTTTCAGAAACAGTTTTAAAATGATAAAGCATTTTTATCCTACTTCAATTATTTAATCACCCATCTATTTTGCCAAGCTATGACACTGGGCATTCCCTGTAGTGCAACACACATCCTGTCAAATCTAATTCTATGTTTTCACAGAAATGGGACCATCTGGTCTGAAGTCACAGCACAACTGGCAAACTGAACGAACATATTATGTATTGCATCTACTCAGTAGCTTCCAAGTATATGTTTTTGAATCTACAGCATAAACTTGACTTGTTAAATATAAGATTCTCCCTCCAGCCAAGTCAGTCCACTCATCTTTGCTTTCCTCCCAATTTGGGAGGGCCAGTCCAAAGGATTTTTCTGAGGCCAATTCCAGATCAGTCTCTCAGGATATGCAGTTTAGCAGTGCAAGAACCTTGTCTCCAGTGGTATCCATCTCCGCTCTCTTAGCCATGGCTGAAAATTCCCTCAAGGGGAAAGCCCAGCCTAGACACTCCTTTAGGTCTGAAATTGATTCCTTCTGTCCGGCGAGCTGTCTGTGGAGATGCGACATCCGCTGGCAGTTTGCTGAATATGTAGATGAGACCCAAGGGCCAATTTCTAGCAATCCTCGGGCCTCCATCTTCGGACTACGGGATCATTCCCACTTATTCTGGGCAGCCCAATTTGGCACATAGGTCCTAAAACAGGCGTTGGACCATTAATTAACATATGCAAGGGGCCTAAACACCTATTTTAGGCGGCCACCTGGAATGCCTAAACAATGGACGTGGCAAGTTTAGCAATGGGCCGAATGCCTGTGCAGATTGGGTGCAGGTTGCTCCACTGCTAAATTGGAAAGCGTTGCACCCATTTTACACCCATAAAACGGTCGCGACACATACCAATTTTTACCTCGGTAGGTCTGAAGGTAAATCGGGACTGTGGTGTGAACTCAAGCCTCCTATATCTAAGAGTCCATTGCTTTTGCTCTGTAGTTAGAAAGCCTTATTTGGCACAATTTCAATCGCAATTGTGTCTGTGCAACAGATACAGCACTATGATAAAAATAAATTCAGAGCATTCTGAACATTATATTTTTATTTGACTATTTTATCAAATTTAACTTTTCATACTTACAAAACAGCCAACATTAGCTCACATAATATTTATCATATCATTTGAAATATTGTTAATCATGTACTACTGTAACAATAAAAATGAGAGCCTGGAAATTATACTTAATAACATTTCAATATCTTTGTATTAAATTCCTTAGGCATCCATTGTCTGTTAAAATTGTAGTCAAAGGAATTTGATAAAAATGTGTTTGTATGATAATATCACACAGCATAATTTCCAAATCCATTTATTAATTTAAAATAATCAATAGTAGTACTGATGAATTCCTGTATATATAATAAAAATATGGACAGTACCTTTGGTAGCTGGGGTTGCCCAGGCAATAATTCGTTTCACAAGACAGCATTTCAGCAGTACTGCTTTGGAGAGGCCATGCTTCTTTCGAAACTCATGCATATCTTCTCTCCATTTCTGGGTCCTTTTCTCAGAAGTGGGCATAGACATCTTGTACCACACTGTTACCTTTAGTACAGGGAAATTTGCTTCAGATGGACCAAACCACAACACCAACACTGCCCAGCCTGCTTAAGCTCACCATGAACAAAAGCACAAAGGTTTCTGTCTCAGCTAAATGGTTCCAAATGTGGCACATGTTTAGGGAAAATAGTTACAATTTTTAACAATTTAAAGTTTTATGTTTTCCACTATCTTTTTCGTGTTGTTACATATAGGAAATGATAAAACATGAAGAATTCTTTGCGATATTAGAGATCTCAAATTATGTGCTGCTGTAATATGCTAGGAATATTATTGGACGAACATCTCTTGATTCAATTTAATTCACAAAGGCTCTGGAATTATGCTGTTGGATGATAATGTATGAATGCTCAATGCTTTGATCAAAAATTTCTCTGTCCGCTATTTTAACAGAGGCATTATCCCATTCATTTTAAATACATTTGCGACTATGAAAATAGCAGAGAGAGACGTTTTAGACGAACGGATTGCGCTTTCATGTGTTAGTATCCCGTTGCATAATTTCAAGAACAAAGTGTTTTCAGCAGCCACATTTCTGCACAGCAGAATTAATGAAAGTACTGCAAGTTTTCTTGGTTTTCTAGTAAATGATACCAGCATTTATGATACACAGAGCAAAGACTAGTTTTTCATTCTGTGCTCAAAATGAGATTTTTCCAATTGTTGTATTATGTTAATTGATAATTGAAGAAAGAAATAGCAGTTTCACTGTACTATAACATTTAAAATCTCAATACTATACCTACCAATGTTAAATTATAGCTACACTTTCCACATCTAATTTAGTTGCAAAAGTATAGATGTTAATTTTAAAACATCACCTACTGGATAGGTAAAATTCAAAGGCTTAGTTTGAGTGGGGTGTGAAAACAAAATCGTGAGTCAACTTGAATAACCGTGGATGTAAATTTAGCATTAGAACCAAGTGGGTCAGTGAGGAAGGATGAAAAGTGCAGACATTTGAAGCATGTATATATATTTACAATGGGATATTGCATAGATGTGCAAGAAAGTTTGATTCTTTTTTGTCATTTAATTAAAAGTCTATATTGTGACTTTGATCGAAAGATTATACTGGTTCATTTCATTGCTTTAATTAGTAACATTTTTTGTTTGGAGTGAAAGAATTGGTTTGTTCCATTATGAAGATTTGTATGTCCAAAACAAATATATGAAGTGTTCATATTTTACTGGATATTTGCCAGTGGGACATCTGCATCCCAATGTTAATTGAAGCTTGCGATGGAGCAGAGTCTCGCTAGATGTAGCACGGGTCAGAAATAGGAGTACAAAAATATAGCTCCAATTCTGCACCCTGTAGTTGTTTCTGGCAAGGCTCAGTGCTGGCAATGAAGCCTTATGATTTCTACCCTGAAGAGCATTGTTCAGTTTGGCTGAGAACTTCTACATCAAGGAGTTAATAGAAGTGCAAATGATATGAAAAGCGATTAGAACTTGGAACAAATTCATACAGAAGTTTTGTGAGTAGATGAAGCAGATTGCATTTACAATGCAGAAACTAGAATTGTGTTTATTGAATTTAAAGAGACTCCTGAACTCAATCTAAAACCATTCATACAAAGGATAATTAATCCATTGTAAGCTTCCTCATTGTATATATGGGTGCATATTATACCTTTGAATATTGTCAAATATTGCACTTCATGTTGCTATTTATTTGTAATTAAAGATATTGGTTGCTTTAGCCTGTAGACCTTTGGCCTATGTGATAATACCAACCATTTTTAAGATATTTTGGTAATGCAATATGAGTCTATTAAAATCCATCAAGCAGATAACTGCAAGTGGTGTAATTAGTAGCAACGCAGGTATGCTCGGACAGATATAGAGAAGGTACAACTTCGAGATCACAGAGGTTAAGGTCCACTTACAGGAGCCGTTGTTAGGCCTTTAAGAGAGAAACTAACATGGTGATATGATGATACTGCACATTTATATTCAAATGCATGGGTACTGAACACAATATTCCATTGAGATGATCGTGTTCCAATATTAGACGACTTCATACACACATAAACGTCCATTTTATGACGACTAATCCTATCATCTAATTCCATGTGATACCGCTTATGTTTCTATATTTCAGACGTTACTGCAGGTTAAAATATTACTATCTATGCTATACCAAGATTTTGTGATGTCGACAGCAGTCCAAGAAAACCAATCTAGACAAGGTATGCTCTGGTAACTTCATGTAAATTTGAGCCATTACTTGAAAAAAAATGGAAAAGTATTGTCCAATATGCACAAACTATGTCTTAAGAATGAGAAAGGCAAACAGAATCAGACAGACTTGTCCCAATGATTGCATTCTTCTTCCATTTCAGTGCACCTCTAGTTTCTTGTGCATAGCCTCGTATAATTCACATACATTTTCCATTTAGACAAAAGGTTGTGTATGAAGTTGGTCTTGTGAAACTCCAGTAAATTAAGGTTGACATGCCATAAAATAACACAACACTCACTAATAGTATTTCAGTCTGAATATATAGTCCTGTTACATAATCAGGACAATCAGTAGAAATAAGCTTCTCCAAAATGTGGAGGCAGAGTAGAATGATTTAACCATCATCCTCATGAAAAGACATAAACATCATTTTGTTGTAACAAAAAATTACAATAATGAAACAAAATTTAATGTGAAAATAAATATTATGGGAGAATGTGCAGGACATGTACTATTGGGTATTGATTGTAATTTTGAGCAGCAATTATTTTAGACTTCCCTAACATAATTTGGCTGGAAATGACTAAAGGTCTATTATTGTAATAACAGTGAAATCAAAGATATCTGAATATTTAATAAAAGGCAAATGAAACACATATCCCAACACTGAAATCCGAGATGAATTGTTACTCTATTTGCAATTTTTAATACAACTTCATTCCTTATATGTCTAACATGTGTATGTAATTATTCATGTTATTTGTTTACACAGTAGGAATGAAAGAGGAATAAAATATGATCTTTAACATTAATGATTTTCTCCTTTAACACAAAAATAATACTGATGCTTTCAGTCCCATTTTGCTGAGACAAAGTCAAGACTGTATTCAAAAGTAAAAGGGCTTTCAAAATACAATTAGTTAAGTCTATTACTGCATCCTTAATTCAGTTATGTGCCAGAAATTAGTCATAAGTGGAAGCATAAAACAGAACACAACTTCAACAATATTACAAAAGGTACTGCATAATCAGACTAAAATTTAAAACAATTTATACTACAATTGTAATAACTTTAATTGCTATCAAAAATAACATTTCTCTTACCTTAATCTTGTCAGGAAAGATAAGCTATAAATTAATCCTCTTGCGAGTGCAGCAATTATCCTGCCTACTCAAGCTTTCTTAGCTCTACAGAAAGGGGCTCACCCCTGTGGTTGTTATTGAAAAACCAGGCTACCAAAGCAAGAGAAGGAATCACAGATTGTTTGAGCTTTACAGCATTTCCACTTAATAGATGAGAACATCAGAAGCCAGTTACGGCTAGTTGTACAACATTGGGATCATTCCAATACTGTACCTTCCAGCTTACTCAGGCAACCCAATCAATCTCTCCGTGATCCCATTTATCACAATGACTGCTACTTCACGGCAACTGACAACCCTTTAGCAACAACCAATTACAAATAGGGGCAAACTGCTGAGGTCCAGATGGGCGTGGAGGTAATGCAGGGAGAGGGTAAGAGTGTTCAATATCGTACATAAAATCACTCAAACCTGACAGCAACAAAATACATCTACCAAACTCGACACTGCAGCTAATTGTACCGTAATTACAAGGGAATTGTTTCGTTCATATGAATAACAGCTACATGGAACAAATAATTAAACTCAAAAATTCATCCTGTCTGCAGACTTAGTCATTCTGGAAGGCAGAAATATTAATTGATAAAGAAATTAATAAGCACATGACCGATCTGTTCTTGTCTAAGTAACAGTTACCTTAAAAGTGTTATTTCATAACAATGCACTGTATATCTTTGGATAATGAAAGGCCAAAGCTTGATTTTATTACAGTTTCAAAAATCCATTCACAAAAGAAGGATAAAACATTCCTTTGGGCTGTTGGCAACCTGTCTCTCAGGAAGTTGATGCAATAACTGTTTGCATCAGTGTGGATACAATTATGATCATAATAGATATTTTTCAGCACATTCTCCTTTGGGAGTGATGGTGCCTCGAAGGTGAATAATTGAATTCTCAGTCAAGGAGTGAAGCAGGTGCTTTCATTCATCTCATGGCTGTTTGCAGGATCTTGCTATGCAAATAATGAAGAAATGCAATTAACTGCTGTCAAAATAGGGAAACTGCCAATTCAAAATCTGATAGAATTTGTAACTTCTTAATTTTTTTTGTCACAACAGACCAACCTACACTGTGACAAGACGCTGCAGTAAGTATCCTCCACCCCTCCCCCTCACTTGAGGTGGTCGGCAAAGCTGAGCCAAAAATGGTGGCACCAGCCCAAAATATTTAAATGCCCCTGATCCTTGGAAGTGGGACAGGATCAGGAGTGCAATGGGTGGGCGGAAGTCCCAACCTGCCATACTTAAGGTGGCAGAGTAAGAGCGGAGGAAATTTAGGGTCTCAGGACTTAATCATCCTACAACATCTCACAACATGGCACCATGACAATTCATTCTACTCCTCTTAATGGAAAGTCACTTAATTCAAATTATTAGATCATTCAAACTTTTTAATGCAAAAAATGACTTTGGATTATCAGGAATAAACCGTATTGTTACATCTTAACGGATGTATTTGTCCAGTAATGAAACAGGGTAGGACAATGGTAGAGATTTTACTCTTCTGACTGGTCTCTTAGAGTTACTGTATTCATAACATAACAGGACATCAGGATGTTGTCTATTGCTGCATTTATAGTACACTACAAGTCTGTGCTCAGCATAGAGCTCTGCTCCGGTAAAATTTTGCACCATTCATTTCCATGGTTTCTGCTGTAACTTCAGCGAAAGATCATCGGAGAAATAGTATAATGTTTATGTCATTATCTGCTGATCTTCAGCTGAAGTTATGGTAGGAGAACAGTGAACCCCTCAAGAAAATTCTACCTCTGAATGTTCTGAGAACGGTTAAGAATGTCCACTTTCTCATATAATTTGAAAAGCTTCTCCTGATGTTTATTAAAGGACTAGGAAGTCCAGCAGACCCCTGAGCACTTTTAAAACCTTGTTTGACACTGCACTGGAGTTAAACTCCACACAATGTCAAACTGAATCAGTGCTAAAAGATGTCTCTTTCACAGCAACTTAAAAGCAAGGCTAAAATAGTGAAATAATTTCAGTGAATTGTTGTGGTACTTGTAGAAACTGACCTCCTGAAAATTCTGAGACCTCTAATTGCCTGATCTCTTGTTCGTTCAGTGCACAAAGTCACCCACAAAACACTCAGCAGCCTCGGATTTCTTTAGATCTGTATGGTTTAAATGTTAATGATGCAGCTCTGGTGCTGCACCTGCCTCACATCCCAGAACACTCACCCACACCCCCCAGTGCATGCTGCTCCCCTTCTGCCCCCAACTAAAGCTTTTTCACACCCAGAACATGGAAGTATTGCTGTCCCCAACACCCTACACTGCCAACTAGCAGAACCCCAGATCCTAGCAAAACCAAATGCTTCGACCTTCTCCCACCCACTCAAAATGATTAAGTCATAGCTGAAGGGAATATCTGCAACACAAACCCCCTCTCGGTCCCCGCCCCCCTAACTCCGGTCCCGCATCCCAAGCAGAATTTAGTGTCTTGATGAGAGGGAAGGCTACACCCCTCCCCCTCCCCCAGTCATGCTTATCAGAAACCAGTGTCCTGGTTGCACTCATAACCCAGTGGCAGAATTTTGGTTCTTGGCGAGAGGGAAGGCTTTTTTTAAAAAAGTGTCAGCTGTGGCTCAGTGGTAGCACTCTGGCCTCTGAATCAAAAGGTTGTGGGTTCAAGTCCCACACCAGAGACTCGAGCACAAAATCCAGGCTGGCACTTCAGTGCAGTACTGAAGGAGTGCTGCACTGTTGGAGGTGCCATCTTTTGGATGAGATGTTAAAACAAGGCCCCGTCTGCCCTCTCAGGTGGACATAAAAGATCCCACTTTTCAAAGAAGAGCAGGAGAGTTCTCCCAGTGTCCTTGCCAACATTTAGCCCTCAACCAACACCTAAAAAATATATGGTCATTTACTAATTTGCTGTTTGTTGGACTTTGCTGTGCATAAATTGGCTGCCGCGTTTCTAACAGTGACTACACTTCAAAAGTATTTCATTGGTTGTAAAGAGCTTTGGAACATCCTGAGGTTGTGAAAGGTGCTAATTACATGCAAGTCTCTCTTTTCTTTATTTTTTATATGGGGGCTCTGAGTGCTGTCTCACATGATGAGTGGTAGATGGCTGTAGCAGAGTCCAGTGCCATCATCTGTGGCATCAAAAAGGGATATTCATCTTTGCAGTGTTACCTGAACCAAATGGCAGCTGCAGAAATGTCTACATGTAATGGTTGGGTACAAATCCATACAGACCCTGAATCTTGACATCATTGCCAGGGAAGTACATGGGAATGAGAGAAAATGAAGCAGGAGGCTTACGTCAAGTACCAAAATGTTCATTAATTTTAATGAATGTAAAACCATGGCTGCATGCTTGCAATTTTCTGAGATGTGCTCCCTGTGTGCACCACTTCCTGCTGGGAGCACCAGATTTCAGAATCATAGGTGTAATGTTGTCCTACATAATGACACATGCACACATACCTTTAATAACATTACAGATAGTATGATGCAATAAAAGTAGTGCTTGCAGGTGGTTATTTCAGACTGTATTTTGACACTTTATTCTCTTCTGTTTTCAGGACTGGAAATACAAATGCATGCAAGCCAGCACCTAACGGCAACCTTTGTTACTATCACCATCTATACCAAGCAACAGCTTAGCTACATACATGCTAAAGGATCTGAATAATGATCCTGAGGAGATAGCATGGAGTGAGTCACAGTGCATAAGTGAGGATCAGCAAGTGGTAATGGCTGCTGAAGTTCAGGTACCTACTTGCTAGAGGTCCAGCACAGTTCCGTTTTTTGCAGCAGTGTCTAGGGATTCTGATTTCAGAGAAAATGCTTATAAACAAAGATTGCTTCTAAGCAGGATTGCCTATGAGTCACTTGTATCCACATGAAATATACTGCCAGGTCTGGTAAGAATATGAAGGAGTTGTCTGTACTAAAGTCTGCCACAGACTGTGTGACAACTACTTGACATCTGCACTAGGGCCTTGCAGTGGCACGGCTCAAAGGTTAGTGGGGACATCTGTCATGAGCACTTACAATTCTGATATTGAGGCTTTGTACTCTAATTTAAATGATATTCCCTTGGCTGACTTCAACATACTAGATCATCAGATAGAGACAACCTTGAGGCAAGGATTTTTAGGCTTCATAGCTTCCCAAAGGTCTGCTCTCACACATATCAGTGGGCATGCTGAAGGTATGCTGCACAATAGAAGCATGTTTGAAGTAATAAAAGATGAGATAGCTGCCTCTCAAAGCACATCGCCCATATGGCATATATGTGTCAGAAAGTGAGTAGAACTAAACAGCCTCAATAACACTGAATGTGGCTGACTCAGATGCAGCTTCCTGTTTCTAATACAAAAATTATGCCCCCTTGTTTTGTATTCCCCCAATAGAGGAAATAGTTTCTCTGTATCTACCCCATCGAATCCTTTTATCATTTTAAACACCTCGATTAGATCACCCCTCAACCTTCTAAATTCAAGGGAATACAATCCAACTTTATGCAACCTGTACTCATAATTTAACCCTTTAAGTCCTGGCATCATCCTGGTGAATCTGCACTGGATCCATTCCAAGACCAATATATCTTTCTTGAGATTCAGTGCTCAAAACTGAATAGAGTGCTCCAGGTGGGATCTGACCAAGGCTCTATATAACTGAAGCAAAACATACTCCCCTTTGTATTCCAGCCCCCTTGAGGTAAATGCCAACATTCCATTAGCCTTTCTGCTTATATTTTGTACCTGTGCAGTAGCTTTTAGTGTACATGGACCTAAATCCCTTTGCTCTACAGCACTTGGTCTCACCATTAAGAAAAATTCCAATTTGCCTTTCTCAGATCCAAAGTAGATGATCTCACAGTTCCTCACATTGAACTCCATCTGCCATAGACTTGCCCACTCACTTAGTCTGTCTATGTCCCTTTGTCACTTCCTCCTCCCATCCACACAACTTACTGTACCTAACTTAGGGTGGAGGGCATGGGGAGATATGAAGTTGAGGAGGAAGCATGAAGGAGCGAGGAGAAAAAGGTAAAGGAGATGGAGGCTGGTTGAGGAGGGATGGTAGAAGGATTAAGAGAGATGGTAGAAGGGTAAGGATCGAAGGGTGATGGGGAAGGTGGGGTGTGTGAGGAGGGTACAAGAAGTTTGGTAAACCACCCAAATCATGGGAATAGAATAAAAGTGGGCAAAGAACTGGTGCAATGGAACTCCACCCAATTTTCCGATTGTGTCCACCCAATCAGTAGAATTGATTATATATTGTGTGTTACATTGCATAACACCCAATATTGTTAGAAACAGCATAGCCGCCAACTCACTATAAGCAACACCACACGATGTATCCTAACAATTTATAATAAAACAGTTCCACTAAAACTTGCATTATATAGCACCATTAACGTAGTCAAGGCACTTCACATGAGCCTTTATCAAGCAAAATTTGACACCGAGCCACATAACGAGATATTAGGACAGGTGAAAAAAGTTTATCATAGTGCTCCAGAACTAGCCGCGCCTCGAGCCAAACTGTTCCAGTACAGCTACAACACTGGCATCTACCCGACAATGTGGAAAATTGCCCAGGTATGTCTTGTTCACAAAAAGCAGGACAAATCCAATCCGGTCAATTACCGCCCCATCAGTCTACGCTCAATCATCAGCAAAACGATGGAAGGTGTTGTTGACAGTGCTATCAGGCGGCACCGACTCACCAATGCTCAGTTTGGGTTCCGCCAGGACGACTCGGCTCCAGACCTCATTACAGTCTTGGTTCAAAAATAGACAAAACAGCTGAATTCCAGAGGTGAGGTGGGAGTGACTGCCCTTGACATCAAAGCAGCATTTGACAGAGTGTGGCACCAAGGAGCCCTAGTAAAATTGAAGTCAATGGGAATCAGGGAAAACTCTCCAGTGGCTGGAGTCACACCTAGCACAAAAGAAGATGGTAGTGGTTGTTGGAGGCCAATCATCTCAGCCCCAGGACATTGCTGCAGGAGTTCCTCAGGGCAGTGTTCTAGGCCCAACCATCTTCAGCTGCTTCATCAATGACCTTCCCTCCATCATAAGGTCAGAAATGGGGATGTTCGCTGATGATTGCACAGTGTTCAGTTCCATTCGCACCCCCTCAGATAATGAAGCAGTCCGTGCTCGCATGCTGCAAGACCTGGACAACATCCAGGCTTGGATTGATAAGTGGCAAGTAACATTCGCACCAGACAAGTGCCAGGCAATGACCATCTCCAACAAGAGAGAGTCTAACCACCTCCCCATGACATTCAACGGCATTACCATCGCCGAATCCCCCACCATCAACATCCTAGGGATCACCATTGACCAGAAACTTAACTAGACCAGCCACATAAATACCGTGGCTACAACAGCAGGTCAGAGGCTGGGTATTCTGCCGCGTGTGACTCACCTCCTGACTCCCCAAAGCCTTTCCACCATCTACAAGGCACAAGTCAGGAGTGTGATGGAATACTCTCCAGCTGCCTGGATGAGTGCAGCTCCAACAACACTCAAGAAGCTCAATACCATCCAGGACAAACCAGACCGCTTGATTGGTACCCCATCCACCACCCTAAACATTCACTCCCTTCACCGCCGGCGCACAGTGGCTGCAGTGTGTACCATCCAAAGGATGCACTGCAGCAACTCGCCAAGGCTTCTTCGACAGCACCTCCCACACCCACGACCTCTACCACCTAGAAGAACAAGGGCAGCAGGCACATGGGAACATCACCACCTGCACGTTCCCCTCCAAGTCACACACCATCCCGACTTGGAAATATATCGCCGTTCCTTCATCGTCGCTGGGTCAAAATTCTAACAGCACTGTGGGAGAACCTTCACCACACGGACTGCAGCGGTTCAAGAAGTCGGCTCACCACCACCTTCTCAAGGGCAATTAGGGATGGGCAATAAATGCTGGCCTTGCCAACGACACCCATATCCCATGAACGAAAAAAAAAAATCAATGAAATTTACCGCCTAGGAGGAGGCCATTCGGCCCATTGTGTCTGTGCCAGCTGAAAAAGAGCTATCCAGCCTAATCCCCCTTTCCAGCTCTTGGTCCATAGCCATGTAGGTGCGGCACCTCAAGTGCACATTAAGTACCCTTTAAATGCGATGAGGGTTTCTGCCTCTACCACCCTCTCAGGCAGTGAGTTCCAGACACCCAACACCCTCTGGATGAAAAAAATTCTCCTCCACTCCCCTCTAATCCTTCTACCAATTACTTTAAATCTATGCCCCCTGGTTATTGACCTCTCTGCTAAAGGAAATAGGCCCTTTTATCCACTCAATCTAGGCCCCTCATAATTTTATAAACCTCAATCAAATCTCCCCTCAGCCTCTTCTGTTCCAATGAAAACAACCCCAGCCTATCCATTCTTTCCTCATAGCTAAAATTCTCCAGTCATAGCAACATCCTCGTAAATCTCCTCTGTACCCTCTCTAGTGCAATCGCATCTTTCCTGTAATGTGGTGACCAGAACTGTATGCGGTACTCTAGCTGTGGCCTAACTCATGTTTTATACAGTTCTAGCATAACCTCCCTGCTCTTATAATCCATGTCTTGTCTAATAAAGGAAAGTATCCCGTATGCCGCCTTAACCACCTTACCTGCCTGTCCTGCTACCTTCAGGGGTCTGTGGACATGCACTCCACTTCTTACTATCCTACCAATTATTGTGTATTCCCTTGTCTTGTTTGACCTCCCCAAATGCATTACCTCACACTTCTCCGGGTTGAATTCTATTTGCCACTTTCTGCCCACCTGACCAGTCCATTGATATCTTCCTGCAGTCTACAGCTTCCTTCCTCACTATCAATCACACAGCCAATTTTTGTATCATCTGCAAACTTCTTAATCTTGCCCCCGACATTTAAGTCTAAATCATTAATATATACCACAAAAAACAATGGACCTAGTACTGAGCCCTGCAGAACCCCAATGGAAACAGCCCTCTAGACACAAAAATACCCGTCGACCATTACCCTTTGCTTCCTACCACTGTGCAAATTTTGGATCCAACTTGCCACTTTCCCTTGGATTCCATGGGCTTTTTCTTTTCTGAACAGTCTGCCACGTGGGACTTCGTCAAAAACCTTGCTAAAATCCATGCGGACTACATCATACATGCTACCCTCATCGACCCTCTTTGCTACCCCTCAAAAAATTCAATCAAATTAGTCAGACACGACCTTCCCTTAACAAATCCATGCTGACTGTCCTTGATTAATCCGTGCCTTTCTAAATGATGATTAATACTGTCCCTCAGAATTTTTTCCAATAATTTGCCCATTACCGAGGTTAGGATGACTGGCCTGTAATTACTCGGTCTATCCCTTTCTCACGTTTTAAACAACGGTACAACGTTAGCAGTCCTCCAGTCCTCCACGCCTGTAGCCAGAAAGGCTTGGAAAATGATCAAAGTTTGGTCAAAGAGGTAGGTTTTAAGGAGCATCTTAAAGGAGGAGAGGTAGAGAGGCAAAGAGGTTAAGGGAAGGAATTCCAGAGCTTATGGCCTAGGCAGCTGAAGGCACAGCCGCCAATGGTGGAGAGAAAAAAATTGGGGATGCGCAAGAGGCCAGAATTGGAGGAGCACAAAATTCTCGGAGGGTTGAATGGCTGGAGGAGGTTACAGAGATAGGGAGGGGAGAGGACGTGGAGGGATTTGAAAACAAGGATGAGAATTTTAAAATCGGGAGGCGGACCGGGAGCCAATGTAGATCAGTGAGCACAGGGTGATGGGTGAACGGGACTTGGTGCAAGTTAGGATACGGGCAGCAGAGTTTTGGATGAGCTCAAGTTTACTGAGCGTGCAAGGTGGGAGTCAGGCCAGGAGATCATTGGAATAGTCAAGTCCAGAGGAAACAAATGCATGGATGAGGGTTGCAGCAGCAGATGAGCTGAGGCTGGGGCAGTTTATATTGTTACAAAGACCTTGATTTGCCATGATGTGGTATTCCATGTGTTTTGCTTCTTTGGAAGAGCTGCAACTTATTCAATTGTATGTAAGAAGCACTATTGTTATTTGCATGTGTGTAATTATGTTTATCCAATGAAACCTATTGTTGCAGTGTGCACTGTGAGTTGCGTGGTGGCATCTGCCTGTGCCTTTAAGATCAAAGTTTTATGTTGTTAAACTTAAGGGCACCATATATTAAAAAAACACACCTGCTTCTACAGCTAGTTACGGTTCAAAATTACCCCCAATGTTTCCCCATGTAAGGCACAAGAAACCTAGGAGGTAAGCACATAGCCAAAGGATCTACATTCAGTGGATATTTCATAGATTGGCCCGGGACATATTCATGTGATTTAAATTTAATATCAAATGCTATATGATCACTTTGAGAAGTTAAAGGAGGATTTGAAATGTCCTAGAACTGACCCAGTGATACAAATGATAAACCCAATATTCATTTTCTACATCAACAGAATATTTTAACTGTTAATGTGACTATTAGTCAATCTGCAATGTCACCTTTAAGGTCACCGCTGTCTTGCTCAGAAGAGTTATTAGCGTTTTCTATTTCCCTTTGGCTCTACAGCAACCAAGAACAAAGGCATCTTTTCCAATCTCTTCAAAGCTTTTTAGTACCCATGTGCTATTCCAAGCAGCTTCCCTTAATTTTCAGAAATGACAGAAGAATTTTTAATAATTCTCAAGTAGCATTTGATGCCTGTGGTTCAACACAAAATATGAAGAGCCAATTTTCCTGATCCTGCAATAACTTCTTCATCTGCTCACATTCAACCCAGGTAGGAAGTTTGAGAGGAAAAATCTGTTTGATGGCTAGCTGCTTGATAACTAACACATCTTGGTAATGGCTGCATTTGGCATTTCACTGCTGTGTGCATTGGTCATTTTCTTTCACAGGTAACCTAGGTTAGAGTCAGAAGTTTTGGATCGCACCTCTAATGGAAAATCTATAAACTTCCATACAAGAATAATATAATCAAGCACACTAAGCCACATATTTTAGTAACATAGATCTTGAAAATACACCTTAGGATACTAGCATAAAAACAGTTAATGTGTTTGCCTGAAATTCCTCTCTTTCCTATTTTAACAGAGGTGCTAACTTGTTTAAATGATGTGGAGATGCCAGTGATGGACTGGGGTGGACAAATGTAAGGAATCTTACAACACCAGGTTATAGTGCAATAGTTTTATTTGAAAATCACAAGCATTCGGAGGCTTTCTCCTTCGTCAGGTGAGTGTGGGATTCCATGGAAGGTACCGCATATATAGTCAGAGAACAATGCCTGGTGATTACAGATAATCTTTCCAACTGCCCGTTGTCAAGGCAATCAAAGGAGTCGAATAGTGTTCAGACAGAGAGACATTACATACAGGACTACTGAATATACAAATGGTCAGAACCCAAAGACAGAGAGAGAGAGAGAGAGAGAGAAACATCCGAAAGGAAGAGAAAGAGAGAGAATGATCAGTTGTATTAATACAACTGATCATTCTCTCTCTTTCTCTTCCTTTCGGATGTTTCTCTCTCTCTCTGTCTTTGGGTTCTGACCGTTTGTATATTCAGTAGTCCAACTGATCATTCTCTCTCTTTCTCTTCCTTTCGGATGTTTCTCTCTCTCTCTCTCTGTCTTTGGGTTCTGACCGTTTGTATATTCAGTAGTCCAACTGATCATTCTCTCTCTTTCTCTTCCTTTCGGATGTTTCTCTCTCTCTCTCTCTCTCTCCGTCTTTGGGTTCTGACCATTTGTATATTCAGTAGTCTTGTATGTAATGTCTCTCTGTCTGAACACTATTCGACTCCTTTGATTGCCTTGACAACGGGCAGTTGGAAAGATTATCTGTAATCACCAGGCATTGTTCTCTGACTATATATGCGGTACCTTCCATGGAATCCCACACTCATCTGACGAAGGAGAAAGCCTCCGAAAGCTTGTGATTTTCAAATAAAACTATTGCACTATAACTTGGTGTTGTAAGATTCCTTAAACTTGTTTAAAGTAATGGGTTAATGCTTTGTTAAAATAATAGAGTTCATACACTACTATCCCACTTTGTAATTTTAAGGACATAGTGAACATTTAGAACCACTAAAGAAGCATTTTTCCTATTTAGATTTCACAATGGGTAAAGTAAAGCATTAGAGAAAAATCTACTAGTTGTTTGCTACCTATTGTGTTCTATGTAACATGGCAACCATCCACTGAGTTTTGTGGACTTTTCCAAAAGCAACAGCAGCAGAATGAATCAAACACAGTGGCAAAGCAGCAGATATTAAGGGAACAAATGGCATTTGTGATGACTCCATTGCACTGACTGAATTAGAAGGTTTGGGTTTTAAGTTAAATTGCATGCTACGCAGAGTAATGTGTTCAGTAGCTCTTGTAGCATGATGAATGGTGGGATATGCCATGTAGAATTGCACTAGATGGTTTCCTTTGTGCTTGATGACATATTCCAGATAGTCTCTTCCTTGTCAGAAAAACTAACTCAGATGTCAGACCTGGATGCAAAACCAGAAGTATGCAAACAGTGAAAAACTGGCACAAGATAAATACACAGTATCCAGGCCAATGATGTGTTGATTTCTGCATCAGCTCCATAGGCTGGTTTGAGAACATCATTACAGATTTCATTGGAACAATCCCAGTGAACAACCAGGTGTAATAAGCGACACAAAATTACGACAGTTATGGAGTATATTCATGGGTAAGAATTACTTTGTTCAATTTCCTCTCCTTTAACTTTTCTTGCTTACTCTGATTCAAGCAATAGGAGGTAAATGTTCGTTTTAGCATGTGGGCGTATTAGATTGCCTATGTGCAGTGTACAGAGGAAAATCAGGCGGGGAGAATTGTATGCCGGCAAGAAAGCCTACCCGATTTTCTGTCCATTAATTGAAATGGATGAAAATTCAGTGACCGGCATATGATCTTCCCCATCCAATTTAACTCTATGCACTGCGCCCAGGCAATCCAATAGGTCCACATGTAATAACAGAAAAATTGGCCTCTAAATCTCTTCTGCTCTCTTTTTACTAATACTGGTGGACCTGTTGTGGGATTGCTCATAGGCAATCTGGTAAATGGAGTAAATGGATGCTAACCTGGCCTGTCCTTTTAGTGGCCATTGCTCAAGTATTGCCTGTAGGTATATAAATAATTGGAGATGCATATAAGTTCTTAAAATGGATTAGAGATTAGTAAGTGGATTAAAGGTCAGTAAATGTATTAGAGATCAATAAATGGATTAGTAGTCAATAAATAGATAAGAGGTTGATAAGTGTATTTGTGATCAGTAAGTGAATTAGAGATCAATAAATTGGATTAGAGATCACTGAATGAATTAAAGGTCAGTAAACGGTTAGTGGTCAGTATATGGATTAGAGATCAGTAAATGCATTATGGGTCAGTAGTTAGATTAGAAATGGATTAGTCAATAAATTAGAAATCAGTAAGTGAATTAGTCAGTAAATAGATTAGAGATCTGTAAATGGATTAGACACCAAGGGCTCGATTTTGCCAGGCCTGCGGGTTTCCGGCGGGTTGGGTTTCGGGAGCGTGGTCAACACGCTCGGTGAAATTAGTGTGTTGCCCGCGCGATCGTAGCAGGCAACACACTAATAGGAATCAATTACCTGCTCCTTCGGGGTCCGCGGCGCTGGTCTGCGTGTCGGGCGGGCTGCGCATGCGCAGTACGATCTGTCAGCTGGAGGCTCTCTAGTTAAAGGGGCAGTCCTCCACTGACAGATGCTGCAACCAAAGGAACAAATTGCAGCATGGAGCAGCCCAGGGGGAAGGCTGCTCCCAGTTTAATGATGCCTCACCCCAGGTATCATCAGATGGGGTGAGGAGGGGGGGGGGGGGGGGGGAGGACACAGATCTTCCCCCCGGCGGGCGGGAGGAAGCGGCCTGCCTCTGCCACCAAGAAGGCCTGGCTCGAGGTGGCAGAGGGGGTCACCTGCGCCACCAACATATGGCCCACCTGCAAACAGTGCAGGAGGCGCTGCAATGACCGCAGTAGGTCAGCCACAGTGAGAACACAAAGTCTTTCCCCTACACTCCGTCTGCCACAACACTGCCCCCACCCCACATCTCCTTCGGCACCGCCAACACTACTGTGTCACATCACCCTTCATACCCACTCAAACCCCATCCTCATCTTACCTCCACCTACTCACCTCGCCAGTACTCATCCTGCCACTAACACGCAACCCAATCCTCATACAATCTCATTGCTCTATCCCATACTCACCCTCTCATGCATCTCCCTCACGGCCAGCCTCACTCAACCTGCCACCACCTGTGCTGCAGCCACAGGGCATGCATCACATATGTGCGGTAGGCAGCGTAAGGCAAACGTGTCGTGAGCATGAAGGGGGTGCACAAGGGTGTCTGAGGGTTTGTCATGGGTGTTACCTCTATTGAATTTCAGAGCAACAAACAGCACACATTATATTGACACCACCACTGCCATGTCTCCGCGAATCCTGTCCGTTGTGTCCAATAATGCCCGCTCCTGGTTATCACTATGAGGACCCACCACTGATGCCACCCATCGTGTTACTGCAGAGTAGGTGCAGGTGTATTTGCAGGGCTCTTCCGCGCCGACGACTGAGAGACATCGGCGGTGTAGCCGGCTGCACCCTGGAAGGATGCGGAGGAGAAGTTGTGGAGGGCAGTGGTGACTTTGACAGCGACAGGTAAGCAGTTGGTGCTGGGGCCAGCCAGGAGCAGCTCGGCATGAAAGAGCCTGCAGATCTCCACGACTACATGTCGAGCGAATCTGCGCCTCCCTGTGCACTGCTGCTCGGAGAGGTCCGGGCAGCTGCGCCTCGGTCTGTGGACCCTGTGGCGAGGGTAGTGCCCTCTGCGATGCGTCTCTCTCTGCGGTAGCCCTCCCTCCTGCTGTGCAGGTGAGCGTGCAACAACACCGTGTTGGGGGGCTCCACGTCTCTGCGGCGGACGGCGTGGACTGCGAGGCTGCTGGGGCTGGTCATGCTGTTCGTCCTCCGAGGGTGTCCACGCACCACCCATCTGGCAGGTGTTGGTCTGAGGGGTTGTGCAGGGTAGGTGGGTGGTTCCTCGGACTGGGGCTGCGGTTTCGTGTCGGTCTGTCCTCTGGCTTGGCGGGGGGTGGTGGGGGGCAGGGGTTGCCCTATGTGACGCGGTGGCCTCCTGCATGGGTGAGGGCTCTCTCCCGTGGAGTGCACCTTGGCACCTGCCACAGGCTGCTGGCTGCAACACGCCTGGTTGGAGAGAGACTGTTTCCCCCAGTGTGTGAAACTCACTGCCTTGAACCTAAAATCCCACACTTCCTCTTTTGACAGCTGCTTCAGCTCATTAACTGACCTCAACAAGCAAGGTAAGTACTCTCAAGTGGAACCCCGCTGGCTTTAATTGCCTGCGGGATTCCCACCAGCGGGGCTTGCACGCGCAGCCCCGCACGTCAGCGCGGTACCCGGAAGTGGCCGGGATTTCGTCGCGATCCGGTCACGTGACCGGATATCGGGATTTTCGGGGCCCCCCCACTGGAAACCCGCCGGAAACCCGACGCGAAAATCGAGCCCCAGTAAACCGATTAGAGATCTGTAAGTAATTTACAGGCCAGTAAAAGGATTAGAGGTCAGTAAATATCCCAGATTTTTCCCTAAATTGGTTTGGGGTTTTTCTCTTTTTTTGCCTCTCCCAGGTAATTGCATGGCTTGCTGGGGGAGGGTGCAATGGGGGTCATGGTGTGTGTGAGTTCCATCATGGGACAAGATCAATGGGCTAACTGATCTTTTCATGTTAGTCATTTTTGTATGTTCATAAGCCTCCTGCAGAGCAGCTTATGAGTGTCAGCTGGGCCTCGTGGTAGCACTTATGCCTCTGAATCAAAAGGTTGTGTATTGAAGATCCAGTCTAGGACTTGAGCATGTAATGTAGGTTGACATTTTAGCGTAGTAAAAGAAAGAACTTGCAATTATATAGTGCCTGTCACGACGTCCTAAAGCACTTCACAGGCAATAAAATGCTTTTGAAGTCCGTGCACTGTTGTAGAAACACAGCAACCAATTTGCGCACAGCAAAGTCCTACAAACAGCAATGAGATAAATGACCAGATAATCTGTTTTTCTTGATTTTGGTTGAGGGATAAATGTTGGCCAGGCCACCAGGAGAACTCCCTGTTTTTCTTCAAAATGTGCCTTGGGATCTTTTATATCCACCTAAGAGGCCAAATGGCCCTTGGTTTAATGGCTCATCTAAGAGACTCCCTCAGTGCTGCACTGCAGCGTTAGTCTTTCTGCAGTGAGTCTTGAACCTACAATCTTCTCGCTCAGAGGCAAGAATGGTACCACTTAGCTAAGTCTGCTACCTGTAGTGAGGGAGTGCTGGTTAGTCAGAAGTGCCATTTTTTGGATGAAATGTTGCAATCAGAGCCCAGTGCCTTTTCTATGAGGTCAACCAACATTATTTATAGTTGTCCTATCGAATTGCTCAACCACCTCATCCCCACCATCTCACTCCTCTGTGAAAACTGAGGCAAAGTACTCATTTCGTATCACCGTCATTCCATCATCCTTCAAAGAAAAGTTTCCTTTTTCATCTTTAATTGACCTTAACCTTTCTTTACCTATTCTTTTAATTTTTATGTCCATAAAACCCTTTACTATTTCTCTTTATGTTACCTGCCAGTTTTTCTTCATATCCCCTTTTAGCCATTCCAATCTTTTATGCATCCGAGCCAACGAAGGAGATATTAGTGTGTCTAAAAGCTTGGTCAAAGAGGTAAGTTTTAAGGAGCATCTTAAAGGTGGTGAGAGCGGTGATGAGGCAGAGAAGTTTAGGGAGAGAATTCTAGAGCTTGGGTGTGCTTGGATGGACGTTAGTTTCAAACAATATTTATTGGCAAGTAGGGAAGAGGGTGGGGCAAGCTGCGTTCTCTAGTTGGATGCAGTCAGGTGCTGAAGACCTCTATACCGAGCTGCCCTCTGACAGTCCTGGCAGCTTCAAGCGATGATGTCTGAGTACACATCATGCTTGTGCTGAGGCCTACAGTTCATGATCTCCAGTGAAATGGGATCCTTGCCAGTGATATCCACTCTGAGCCCTTCCTGTAAGGCAAAATTGTGAAATCTGCAGCAGGTCACAATTATTCTTGCCACCCTCTCTGGTGTGTGCTGCAAGACACCCCCAGACTTATCCAGGCATCTGAATCGGCCTTTTAAAAGCCTTATGATCCTCTCCACCACCTACTTAGGTGCTGCATAAGCTGGATTGTAACACTCCTCTGCTTCATAGCAGGTCACACGGAATGGTGTCATCAGCCATGGCATCAGGGGGTAGGCCTTTTCCTCCAGGATACATCCGTCGATTCAACTCTCCTCCCTGAATAACTGTGATGGTTGAATGCTGCAGCATGAATGCATTGTGGCAGCTTCCCGCATGCTACGCGTTGAAACAAAGTATCCATTGCTGGGAATCACAGACAATCTGCACATTCAGCAGTGACACCCCTTCCCATTGATATATCAAGGTGGATTCCGAATTGGTGCCATTGATAGCCTCCTGCATCCTGGGGAAGACAGCAAGCCTGTAGAATTAAATGGTTCTGTTTCTGCTCTGCATGGGTCATGCCATAGTTGAAGTAGTCAGGTATACTTTCGAAAAGGGCATGTCACATGGTGAATGCAGGCCTTAATAGTTCCATGGCTGATATTGCACAGATCCCAGTGGCTGACTGGAAGGACCCCGAGACATAAAGATTCAGGGCCGTGGTAAACTTCATCGGTACACACAATGCTCTGCGGGCAATTGACAGTGGCTTGAGGTCATCTTCCAAAATATCACACAGGTGTCCTATGGCTTCCTTAGAGAACTGCAATCTCCTACTGCATAGGACCTCAGAAAGGTCTTGGAAAGCCCTGTAATGCCCGTACACTCTTGGTGGCAGGGAGGGGTAAAAGCAAGTGGGCTGCTGTCTTCTGCTATGATACCTCACTCTCATAGCCTCTTGCCTCTGTTGCTCCTTTTCCTCCTCCAATATAATAGAGTACAGGTTTGGCCCATTGGATAGGCCAAACCTGCTGCTCAGTCGTTCTGAACCTAGGTGGGCGAGGATACATCGGGTTGAAGAATCTCGGGTGCGATGAGACTGAGAGCAGTGTAGTAACGTATTGTGCAGGTTTCATTGAGAAAAAGTTAAAATAAAATCCCAAGGAAACGTGCAAACAAACTGCAGAAATCCAGCAAAAAAGTTTGGGGACTTCTCAGTGCTCAAACTCCTCAGCTCCATCAATGAGGCCCTCGCTGTTCCTGTAATATCTGTGCATAAATCAATGCCAGTGCATTGGTGGCGTTTAATCAGGAAACTTGAGTCAGCTGCGCCATTGGATGGCGGGGTGGAGCTCTGGATATGAGCGGTACAGGGTTTTGACAAGCGGGAAGTCGCATGTAGTCATTTTCAGTGCCAAAGCAGCAGAAATCAGTTACACGCGAGTTTCCACACTAAAAAATCAGCACTACACTACTCGCATGCCATATTTACGGCAAAAAAATGAGGAAATTCCAGGCCATGGTTTTAATGGTTACTAAAGGACTCTGATTTACAATTTCCATATAAATGTGCACATTATCGTAAAATTCATGTCCAAAAAAAAATGCAATTTGACTTATTCAATCATCTTAGCATAAAAGAATGTATCTTCTGACTCACTATGAGCAACACCATGGGACACCTACCACAAATGCATTATTATTATTGACAGACCGAAGAAAAATGTATCATTTTCTGCAGACACCTTTAAAGGTCAATAAGAATCAAATCGTAATTTCAGCATATCCTGCAGATAATATTGGTAACGTGTGAAAATAATTTAGTTTCATAACAATGAGGGAAAGGTTCTTTATTTTTGCTGTATAGAATGCAAGTTAGATTCATCAATGAAACAAATTTTGGGATATCATCCAAAGAAACAATGCCCTGAAATGTGATTGCATGTCTTCTGTCAGATGAGGACACAAATTGGAGATCCACTGACTTGTGCTTCCATTGAGCAATCTCTGCATCGGAAGTGGAGTTTTGCACAAGGTATAATAAATGGAAAAGAACAGCTGATCCGAGATGAACCAAACTCTGGTATCTTTAAAAACATACAACGAACTGAAATTATAGGATAATGATGAAACATTTAACTGAAATATTTGAACACATTTAAAATATGTTTAGTTTTTTCATTTTAGCAACATACAAATATTAAGAGCAGGAGCAGGCTATTCGGCCCCTCGAGCCTGCTCTGCCATTTGATAAGATCATGGCTGATCTGATTATGACCTAAAGCCTACCTTCCCCTCTACCGACTATAACCTTTGATTCCCTTGTTAATCAGGAATCCATCTAACTCAGCCTGAAAAATATTCAAAGACCCTGCCTCCATCGCTCTCTGGGGAAGGGAGTTCCACAGGCTCACGACTCTGAGAAAAAATTTCTCCTCATCTCCGTCTGAAATGGGAGACCCCTTATTTTTAAACTGTGGCCCCTAGTTCTAGTCTTTCCCATAAGGGGACACATCCCCGCAGCATCTACCCCTTCTAGTCCTCTCAATCTTATATGTTTCAATAAGATCACCTCTCATTCTTCTAAACTCCAGTGTATACAGGCCCAACTTGTCCAACCTTTCCTCATAAGATGACCCCTCATCCCAGGAATCAGTCGAGTGAACCTTCTCTGAACCGCCTCCAAAGCAATTATTTCCTTTCTTAAATGAAACCAAAACAGCACACATTATTCCAGATGTGGTCTCACCAATGCCCTGTACAACTGGAGCAAAAATCTCTACTTTTATATTCCGTTCCGCTTGCAATAAATGACAATATTCCATTAGCCTTCCTAATCACTTGCTGTTCCTGCCTACTAACTTTTTGTGATTCATGTACTAGGACACCCAGATCCCTCTGTACCTCAGAGTTCTGCAATTGCTCTCCATTTAAATATATTGCATTTCAATTCCTCCTGCCAAAGCGGACAAGTTCACATTTTCCCAGATTATACTCCATCTGCCAAATTTTTGCCCACTCACTTAACCTATCTATATCCCTTTGCAGACTCCTTGGGCTCGATTTTAGCACCCGCGATCGGGTGCGTTCCTGGCGTGGGGGCTACGAAAAACGGGGATTCCCGGGGCGGGTCGGGAGGCTGGCTCCAACCCGCCCCATTTCCGGGTTCCCCACTGACGTGCTGACGTGCACGCGCAGCCCCCGCATGTGGGACTCCGGTCGGCAATTAAAGCCGGCGGGGTGCCACTTAAGGTATTTATTTAGGTATTTCAGGTCGTTTAGAGACCTGATTAATGTAATATTTTAGGAGGGTTGGGATTTTGCTAACAACTGGGACTGTTTCCCGTACTGGGGGAAACACTCCCAGTTCAAATGGATGTGTTGCAGCTATCAGCCTGTGGCAGCTGCAAAGGTCCATTTGACAGGTTGGGGGGGGGGGGGGGGGAGACCCTCACTCATTACAGGAGGCCACTCTGTCACTTTGGACAAAGTTAGGCCTCCACCACTCTCCTCCTAACAACAAAATTCACCAACTTGCAGACTTACCCTGGTGTCCAGACACACGTACCTACCTTGCGGACCCCCTCAGATGCACATCTTCCGGATGGGGGCAACCGTAGCTGCAGTCATGACCTCCTCGGAGGGCGAACAGCATCACCAGCCTCGCCGGCCACGCCGTCTATCTCTGACACATGGAGCTCCACAACACAGTGCTGTGACACATCCACCTGCACTGCAGGAGGGAGGGCAACCGCAGAGAGAGATGCATCACAGAGGGCACTACCCTCGCCACAGGGTCCACAGACTGAGGCTCAGCTTCCTGGACCTCTCTGAGCAGCAGTGCACACGGAGGCTCAGAGTCACTCGACATGTAGTCGTGGACATCTGCAGCCTCCTTCATGCCGAGCTGCTCCCGGCTGGCCCGAGCACCATCTTCTTACCTGTCGCTGTCAAAGTCACCACTGCCCTCAACAACTTCTCCTCTGCATCCTTCCAGGGTGCCACCGGGGACATCATCAACGTCTCTCAGTCATCTGCACAAAAGAGCCCTGCAAATGCACCTACACCCACTCTGCAGTGACACAATGGGTGGCATCAGTTGTGGGTCTTCATAGTGATCCTCAGGAAAGGGCATTATTGCACAAACCAGACAAGATTCGCAAAGAGGTGGCAGTAGTGGTGCCAATATAATATGTAATGTGAGTTGCTCAGAAATTCAATATAAGTAAAAACCATGACAAACCCTCAAACAACCTTGTGCATCCCCTTCATGCTCACGACACGTTTGCCTTACACTGCCTACTGCACATATGTGATGCATGCCCTGTGGCTGGAGCACAGGTAGTGGCAGGTTGAGCGAGGCTGACCGTGAAAGAGATGCATGAGAGGGTGAGTATGAGATAGAGCCATAAGATTGTATGAGGATTGGGTTGAGTGGTAGTGGCGGGATGAGTACTGGCGAGGTGAGTAAGTGCAGGTAAGATGAGGATGAGGTTTGAGTGGGTATGAGGGGTGATGTGACAGAGTACTGTTGGCAGTGCAGAAGGAGATGTGGGGTGGGGGCGGTGATGTGGCAGACGGAGTGTAGGGGAATGAGTAAGTGTACTCACTTTGGCTGACCTACTTAGGTCATTGCAGCGCCTCCTGCACTGTATGCAGGTGGGCGATATGTTGGTGGTGCAGGTGACCTCCTCTGCCACCTCGAGCCAGGCCTTCTTGGTGGCAGAGGCAGGCTGCTTCCTCCCGCCCGCCAGGGGTAAGATCTCTGTCCTCCCCTCCTCCTCCTCCTCACCCCATCCAATAAGAGCTGGAGTGAGGCATCATTAAACTTGGGAGCAGCCTTCCCCCAGGGCTGCTCCATGCTGTAATTTTTCCTATTTCTTGCAGCATCAGTCAGTGGAGGACTGCCCCTTTAATAGAGCTCCTCCAGCTGACAGACCTTACTGCGCATGCGCAGT
Organism: Heptranchias perlo; assembly: GCF_035084215.1. Lineage (NCBI taxonomy): Eukaryota > Metazoa > Chordata > Chondrichthyes > Hexanchiformes > Hexanchidae > Heptranchias > Heptranchias perlo. Next base: position 104,241,103 of record NC_090325.1, on the reverse strand, counting down.
CCGCCTGCCGTGTAGCTCAGCAGCAGGGAACCTGGAACAACAGGTAAGTGGATCCAATCAGCCTGTGATTGCGCGCGAGGCAGACTGATTTCAGCGGGCGTGTTACCCACGCGCCCAATTGACCCCCCCGCCGCGAACCCATGGTAATATCGGGCCCTTATGTCCTCTTCACAACTTACTTTCCTACCTACTTTTGTGTCATCAGCAAATTTAGCAACCATACATTCGATCCCTTCATCCAAGTCAGTGATATGGATTGTAAATAGTTGAGGCCCGAGCACTGATCCCTGTGGCACTCCACTTGTTACATCTTGCCAACCTGAAAATGACCCATTTATGCCTACTCTCTGTTTCCTGTTAGCTAACCAATCATTTATCCATGCTAATATGTTACCCTCGACATCATGAGCTCTTATTTTGTGTGGTAGCCTTTGATGTGGCACCTTGACAAAAGCCTTCTGGAAGTCCAAGTACACCACATCCACAGGAACCCCTTTATCCACGTTACTTGTTACTTCCTCAAAGAACTCTAATACATTAGTCAAACACGATTTCCCTTTCACAAAGCAGTGTTGACTCTGCCTGGTTGCATTGAGATTTTCTAAGTGCCCTGCTATAACCTCCTAAATAATAGATTCGAGCATTTTCCCCATGACGGATGTTAAGCTACCTGGCCTGTAGTTTCCTGCTTTCTGTCTCCCTCCTTTCTAGAATAGAGAAGTTACATTCACTATTTTCCAATGTGATGGGACCCTTCCAGAATCGAGGGAATTTTGGAAAATTAATATCAATGCATCTACTATCAGGACCTGGGGACTTGTCAGCTTTTAGTTCCAATAATTTTTTCAGAACCCTTTCTCTGGTGATTATAAATATTTTAAGTTCCTCCCTCCCTTTCACCTCTTGATTCACAATTATTTTTGGCATGTTATTTGTATTCTCTACAGTGAAGTCAAATGCAAAATACCTGTTCAACTCATCTGCCATTTCCTTCTTCTCCATTATTAATTCCCCAGGCTCACTCTCTAGCAGACCAATGCTCACTTTACTTCCTCTTTTCCTTTTAAATACCTGTAGAAAATCTTACTATCTGTTTTTATATTTCTAGCATGCTTTCTCTCATACTCTAATTTCTCCCTCCTTATTATTCTTTTAGTCATTCTTTGCTTTTTTTTAATATTCTGTCCAATCTTCTGACCTGCCACTGATCTTCGCGGAATTGTATGCTGTTTCTTTCAATTTGATAATATCTTTAACTTCCTTAGTTAGCCACTGATGGTACATCCTTCCCCTAAAGTCTTTCTTTCTCATTGGAATGTATCTTTGCTGAGTGTTTTTTTTATTATTCGTTCATGGGATGTGGGTGTCGCTGGCAAGGCCAGCATTTATTGCCCATCCCTAATTGCCCTTGAGAAGGTGGTGGTGAGCCGCCTTCTTGAACCGCTGCAGTCCATGTGGTGAAGGTTCTCCAACAGCACTGTTAGGAAGAGAGTTCCAGGATTTTGAGCCAGCGACAATGAAGGAACGGTGCTATATTTCCCAGTCTCGATGCTGTGTGACTTGGAGGGGAACGTGCAAGTGGTGTTGTTCCCATGCACCTGCTGCCCGTGTCCTTCTAGGTGGTAGAGTTCATGGGTTTGGGAGGTGGTGTCGAAGAAGCCTTGGCGAGTTGCTGCAGTGCATCCTGTGGATGGTACACACTGCAGCCACGGAGCTCCGGTGGTGAAGGGAGTGAATGTTTAGGGTGTGGATGGGGTGCCAATCAAGAGGGCTGCTTTGTCCTGGATGGTGTCGAGCTTCTTGACTGTTGTTGGAGCTGCACTCATCCAGGCAAGTGGAGAGTATTCCATCACACTCCTGACTTGTGCCTTGTAGATGGTGGAAAGGCTTTGGGGAGTCAGGGGGTGAGTCACTCACCGCAGAATACCCAGTCACTGACCTGTTCTTGTAGCCATGGTATTTATGTGGCTGGTCCAGTTAAGTTTCTGGTCAATTGTGATCCCCAGGATGTTGATGGTGAGGGATTCGGCGATGGTAATACCATTGAATGTCATGGGGAGGTGGTTAGACTCTCTCTTGTTGGAGATGGTCATTGCCTGGCACTTGTCTGGTGCGAATGTTACTCGCCACTTATCAGCCCAAGCCTGGATGTTGTCCAGGTCTTGCTGCACGAGGGCATGGACTGCTTTATTATCTGAGGAGTTGCGAATGGAACTGTGCAATCATCAGCGAGCATCCCCATTTCTGACCTTATATGGAGGGAAAGTCATTGATGAAGCAGCTAAAGATGGTTTGGCCTGGGACACTGCCCCGATGAACTCCTGCAGCAATGTCCCGAGGCTGAGATGATTGGCCTCCAACAAACACTACAATCTTCCTTTGTGCTAGGTGTGACTCCAGCCACTGGAGAGTTTTCCCCGATTCCCATTGGCTTCAATTTTACTCGGGCTCCTTGGTGCCACACTCGGTCAAATGCTGCCTTGATGTCAAGTACATTTACTCTCACCTCACCTCTGGAATTCAGCTCTTTTGTCCATGTTTGGACCAAGGCTGTAATGAGGTCTGGCAGAACCCAAACCGAGCATCGGTGAGTAGGTTATTGGTGAGTAAGTGCCGCTTGATAGCACTGTCGATGACACCTTCCATCACTTTGCTGATTGAGAGTAGACTGATGGGGCAGTATTTGGCCGGATTGGATTTGTGCTGCTTTTTGTAGACAGGACATGCCTGGGCAATTTTCCACATTGTCGGGTAGATGCCAGTGTTGTAGCTGTACTGGAACAGTTTGGCTAGAGGCGCGGCTCGTTCTGGAGCACAAGTCTTCAGCACTACAGCCGGGATGTTATCGGGGCCCATAGCCTTTGTTGTATCCAGTGCTCTCAGTCATTTCTTGATATCACGTGGAGTGAATCGAATTGGCTGAAGACTGGCTTCTGTGATAGTGGGGATATCAGGAGGAGGCCGAGATGGAGCATCCACTTGCCACTTCTGGCTGAAGATGGTTGCAAACGCTTCAGCCTTGTCTTTTGCACTCACATGCTTGAATCTGCCATCATTGAGGATGGGGATGTTTACAGAGTCTCCTCCTCCAGTTAGTTGTTTAATTGTCCACCAACATTCACGACTGGATGTGGCAGCACTGCAGAGCTTTAATCTGATCCGTTGGTTGTGGAATCGCTTAGCTCTGTCTATAGCATGTTGCTTCTGCTGTTTAGCATGCATGTAATCCTGTGTTGTAGCTTCACCAGGTTGGCACCTCATTTTTAGGTATGCCTGGTGCTGCTCCTGGCATGCTCTTCTACACTCCTCATTGAACCAGGGTTGATCCCCTGGCTTGTTGGTGATGGTAGAGTGAGGAATATACCGGGCCATGAGGTTACAGATTGTGCTAGAATACAAATCTGCTGCTGCTGATGGCCCACAGTACCTCATGGATGCCCAGTTTTGAGCTGCTCGATATGTGAAATATCTCATTAAACGTCTGCCACTGCATCTCTACTGACATATCCCTTAACCTAAGTTCCCAGTTCATTTTCGCCAACTCTGTCTTCATACCCTCATAATTGCCCTTATAAAACACTGATCTTAGACTTACTCTTCTCTCCCTCAAATTGAATGTGAAATTCAATCATATTGTGATCACTGCTACCTGGAGGCTCCGTTACCAGGAGGTTATTAATTAATCCTGTCTCATTACACATTACCAGATCTAGAATAGCCTGCTCTCTGGTTGGCTCTGGAACATGCTGCTCCAAGAAACTGTCCCGAAAGCACTCTATGAACTCATCTTCCAGGCTACCTTTGCCAATCAGATTCTTCCACTCTATATGTAGATTAAAATCACCCATGATTATCGCTGTTCCTTTCTCACAAGCCCCCATTATTTCTTCCTGTATATCCTGTCCTACAGTGTGGTTACTGTTAGGGGGCCTATAAACTACTCCCACAAGTGTCTTCTTGCCTTTACTATTTCTTATCTCCAGCCAAAATGATTCTACATCTTCCTCTTTATAGCTAAGGTCATTTCTCTCTATTATACTCATGTCATCCTTAATTAACAGAGCTACCCCTCCACCTTTTCCTAGTTTCCTGTCCTTCCGAATTGTCAAGTACCCTTGAATATGCAGGTTCCAGCCTTTGTCATCTTGCAGCCATGTCTCTGTAATGGTTATCAGATCGTACATATTTATTTGCATTTGAGCTGTCAATTCATCCATTTTGTTCTGAATGTTATGCGCATTCAAATACAAAGCCTTTAGTGCTGTCTTTTTACTATTTTTGCAACCTCTAGTCTTATCGGCTGGCGCACTCTTAAGTTTGCATGCTCTATCCCTTCCTGCCACTCTCTGATTACCATTTCCCTTACTGCTACCTTGCTGTCTTGCCTTGTCTTCTTTCTTTAATTTATCACATCTTCCCTTACTTGATCCCTCACCCCTATTATGTAGTTCAAAGTCTTCTCTACTGCCCTCGTTATACAATTCGCCAGAACACAGACCCCAGCATGGTTCAGATAAAGTCCATTCCAAAGGTACAGCTCTCACTTTCCCAAGTACTGGTGCCAGTGCCCCATGAATCGAAACCCATTTCTCCCACACCAATCTTTGAGTCATGAATTTAACTCTCTAATCTTATTTACCCTATGCCAATTTGCTCATGGCTCAGGTAATAATCCAGAGATTATCACCTTTGAGGTTCTGCTTTTTAATTTAGCCCCAAGCTGCTCATACTCCATAAGCAGAGCCTCTTCCCTTGTTCTATCTATATCGTTGGTACCTACATGGACCACAACAACTGTGGTTGTTGTGTAAAAAAGTTATTTTTGAATAACCTCCCCATAGCCTTTTGCAAATTACATAAAACTATGAACAAAAAGGTTTTGACTATCTAATTTGAATTATGCACTTTTGGAAAATTTGGTTATTTTCAGTCTTCTCTACTTACTATCATACCAAATGTTTTAACGTATTAATACGCACAATTCATGTCATCATAATCATATAATCAAATTATTGTTTCATCATATTCCTGCTTAGGATACATGCATATTTGAGTTATATCTAAAATTACAATAATCTGTTCCCATTCCTCCCTTCGAGGTCTGATTCACACCTAATTCTAAACCAAGCATGAAATGTCTATCAATTATTTATGTGTTTATCAGCATTCAGGATTCAACTGCGACTACAGAAAAGTGACATTAAAAGACGTGGCTGGGGAATAAAAAAAATCAATTGTACCGCTCCATTTTTTTTTGTATTTAATGCAGGTGATGCCTCAATTGAGAATAGATGGCAGTGTGGAAATAAATAAAACTTCATAGTTATATCAACATAACCACTTATCAATTTATTTTTCAATTAACATTTGTGTAATTTTCATAATTTAATTTCCTAATGTGTGGCATAAACAGAATACATGATGAGATGCTATATGAAATCACTTATATGTTCCTCTTTCCATTGTCACATAAAAAAGGTATAAATTGTATTCCTGGTTCCCTATCATTTATCTCCTAATTATTTTTCCATGGAGCTCATAATAATCTACAAGATTAGGGGCTGGATTTTCCTCTTTGGGCTGGAGTTCTGGCAGGATATGACTTCTGCTTGCCCAGTGAAGCGACCCTAACCCCGACCTATGTCCCTGGGTTCGGGGTCACCTCACAAGCATGGCGGTCTCCCCGTCATCAAAGGCAAGGCCGCCAGTGCCCAGCAGCAAAATCCCAGTGGTACAGTAGCAGGAACGTCACTGCAGCACCAGATGAGTTAGCCAGGTTGAAAAAGGGGCAGAAGTGTCCTGACGATTGGCACAGCGGCTGCCTTGTAGGCCTCAGCAGAAACTGAGGCTTACAAAGGAAAGTAAATCGGAGCCCATATGGAAGAGAAAAGGCCAATGCAAGGCCCTCTCCCTCCACTGGAGGATTTTAGAGTTGTTACTGCTACTTCTACTATCACGTTAAAAATGGCAATCCTGGGAAGCGGTAGTACGTGGGGCAGACGCTAGGATAGTCTACCGGGACCCGGGCTCTGCCCTCCCCCCACCACCATATGCATGCAGAAGGTGGGGAAGAAACAGCCTTGAAGTGGTTCCAAAGAGGGTGGGGGGAGGAAAATCCAAGTTGGGAAGTGAGGCGCTGGTAGGAGAACCCAGCTCTAAAAGCCTTTGTTGGGAATTTCCTCAGGGTTCCTCCTGATTCGCCACTATAACTTCAGTGCAAGATCATCAGAAGCCCAATTTACACAGTTTGTTTAGGATTTCCACTGACCTTCGGACAAAGTTACAGTGGCCAATTGGTTGAACCTCCAAGGAATTTTCCAGCATTAGTGTCCAATGTGCACCCATTGATTCTTTTTAAAGACATCAAACCTGGTGATATTCATACCTCAAAATGTCATAGTTCTCTAGGGCAAAAATTAGTAACCAGCTGAAATGAGGTGTAATCTGTTAAAACAACAGATAGGTGATTGGCTGAATGTGAATGAATCAAAAACAGTTTGATTCAGTCAATATCAATGAGGAACAAGTTAACAGCAGATAATTGAGCAATTAAATTCTCAATTTTGTTTAATAAAAGGTACCAATCCTGAACTGGCAGGTAATAGGAAGCAACCAATTAAAATCACTAAAATAATTAAGATGGTGGCTCAAACCAACTTCACAAGTTTTTCATGCAAGCTTGGGCTGATAGTGGCGAGTAAAATTTGCGCTAGACAAGTGCCTGGCAATGACCAGCTCCAACAAGAGAGAGTCTAACCACCTCCCCATGACATTCAAGGGCATTACCATCGCCAAATCTTCACAATCAACATCCTGGGGGTCACCATTCTCCAGAAACTTAACTGGACCAGCCACATAAATACTGTGGCTACAACAGCAGGTCAGTGGCTGGGTATTCTGCGGCGAGTGACTCACCTCCTGACTCCCCAAAGCCTTTCCACCATCTACAAGGCACAAGTCAGGAGTGTGATGGAATACTCTCCACTTGCCTGGATGAGTGCAGCTCCAACAACACTCAAGAAGCTCGACACCATCCAGGACAAAGCAACCCGCTTAATTGGCCCCCCATCCACCACCCTAAACATTCACTCCCTTCACCACCAGCGCACTGTGGCTGCAGTGTGCACCATCCACAGGATGCACTGCAGCAACTCGCCAAGGCTTCTTTGACAGAACCTTCCAAACCCACGACCTCTACTACCTGGAAGGGCAAGGGCAGCAGGCACATGGGAACAACACCACCGGCACGTTCCCCTCCAAGTCACACACCATCCTGACTTGGAAATATATCGCCGTTCCTTCATCGTCGCTGGGTCAAAATCCTGGAACTCCCTTCCTAACAGCACTGTGGGAGAACCTTCACCACACGGACTGCAGCGGTTCAAGAAGGCGGCTCACCACCACCTTCTCAAGGGCAATTAGGGATGGGCAATAAATGCTGGCCTTGCCAGCGACGCCCACATCCCATGAACGAATAATAAAAAAAAATTTTCACCCAACACAAGAGCTTCCTGGCCCATCCGACATAAGTGCTTTCCAGCACATCAATTCGCTCGCCTGTCTGCCACAAATCCTTCCCAGACTTCATGCTCTGAATGTTTCCCAGTCAACCTGCTTGACCACCCAGCCTTCCCAAGTGTTGCTTGGCCTGCCTGCTCACCCTGTTCGTACATCTGACCAGCCCAAATGGTTCCCAGTTCATCTGCTCCAAGTGCATCATGACCCACTTACTTGCCCGAGTGCATCTCATCTGCCCCACCTGACCGAGTGCTTTCCACCCCGCCAAAGCAAGAAAAAGGAGCAAGAATGCAAAAGCAAGAAGAGAGTAGGAGAATTAAAGAGAGAAATGAAGAAAGGTGGCAAAAGAGAGAAATGAAGCAGGAGAGAGACAGAAGTGAAGTATGAGAGTGTTTGAGACAGACAGATACGGCGGAGAGAAAGAAAGTGAAGGAGGAGACTAAGAAATGATGGAGGGGGAAGAGAGACAGAACTCCAGGAGGAGAAGAGATACAAGAGTAGGGGGAGGGACAAAGAAAGGCAAGATCAAGAGGAATAGAAAAACAGAAGTAAAAGAGAACAGAAGAGGAGGAAAGGGAAACAAGTCAAGGAGTAGAAAGCGAGTGTTTTTGTGGACTAACCAATACCAGTATCTTTAGGCAGGAATGGGCCTAAGAGTTATCATGCAGGATGGTTGCGGGAGTGCTGTGATCTGGGAACAGGCTGCCTGGGGTCGTGGGGGAACTTTGGGGTGGCTGGACTCTAGTAGCACACATAGATGGGGGATCGGCCATTGGAGTATTTGCAGGGTGGTCTATTTACATAATTTCTCCAAGGTTTCTACCACTCTCCTGCTGAAGTTACGCCAGTTGATTGGCATAATCCCACAGAATTCTCACCCTAATTATATAACCTCTCAGGGGACAAACACTACTTTTCATTGCTACACCTGTAATTGAAACACTCAGTAAAAATCAGCTCATCTGAAAATTTTTCTACCTCGTTCATGTACGACAGTGAGAAAAAGTAAGACCCAATAGCCTTGAGTCCCACAATCCAACTAATCGAATTGGTTGATACTGATAACCTCCAATCTTAATGAGCTGTTTTTTCTTGTAAAGTGATAACAAGCTGTCAAAATGGTTAAAACGCTGATGTCACCTTAAAAGGCTGATGGTTGGCATGGATTTCTGAGTCCTCCCAAGAGATGCAGTTGCCAAACTTTAATCATCCTCACTTCCCCCCAGCATCTCTGGCCAGTCCATCTAAAACATGTTCACAGTCTCTTCAGCAGTCCCTCTCTACAGTCACCCAGTCCAGATGGGATACATCCTAGGTTGCTGAGAGAAGCTAGAGTGGAGATAGCAGAAGCTCTGACCACAGTCTTTCAATCCTCCTTGTATATGGGAGTGGTGCCAGAGGACTGGAGGATTGCAAATGTTACACCCCCGTTCAAAAAAAGGGAGAGGGATAAACCTGGTAACTACAGGCCAGTCAGTCTAACATCAGTGGTGGGAAAACTACTGGAGAACATTGTCAAGGACAAAATCAATTCCCACTTGGAGAAGCATAGGTTAATAAAGGACAGCCAGAACAGATTTGTTAAAGGCAAATTATGTTTGACTAACCTGATTGAGTTCTTTGATGAAGTAACAGAGAGGGTTGATGAAGGTTGTGCAGTAGATGTATATATGGATTTTCAAATGGCATTTGATAAAATACCATATAACAGACTTATTCGGAAAATAGAAGCACATGGTATTAAAGGGACCGTAGTAACTTGGGTACGTAATTTGCTGAGGGATAGGAGGCAGATTAGTGGTGAACAGATGTTTTTCTGACTGTGGAGAAGTATGCAGTGGGGTCCCCCACAGGTCTGTATTAGGACCCTTGATTGTCTTGTTTTACATAAATGACCTGGGCTTGGGTATAGGGAGTACAATTTTGAAGTTTACAGATGATACAAAACTTGGCAATGTAGTAAATAGTAACAGACTTCAGGAGGGCATAGACAGAGGAGTGAAATGGACAGACATACAGCAGATGCAATTTAATGCAGATAAGTGTGAAGTGATGCACTTTGGGAGGAACAACATGGAGAGGCAGTATAATCTAAATGGTACTATTTTGAGGAGGGCGCAAGAGCAGAGAGATCTGGGGTGCATATTCACAAATCTTTGAAGGTGGCAGGGCAAGTTGATAAAGCGGTTAAGTGTACGGGATACTTGGCTTTGTAAATAGGGGCATTGAATACAAAAACAAGGAAGTCATGCTAACCCCTTTCAAATCACTGGTTAGGCCTCAACTGGAGTATTGTGTACAATTCTGTGTACCACACTTTAGGAAGGATGTCAAGGCCTTGGAGAGGGTGCAGAGATGGCTTACCAGGGTGTTACCAGTGTAGGGGGTGGTGGTGTGTGTCAGCTTCACCTCTGACTTCTGAGCAGTTCGAATCACTCCCACTCCCTGGGTTCTAGACCTTGGACTTATTTGGGGGTTGTGACAAAGTGCAGCAGAAAACTGGTTTTGGTGCAAGAAACTTTGACCTTTATTCAAGAGAGAAAATACAACACAACAATCTTAACACTAATAAAATGGGGAACACTTCGGTACACACGAGGGAAATTACAGTAGAAAGATACCTCACCCCTCCCAATCCCACTGTACTAGCTAAGTTGGACTCTAAAGGGCCAGAGATAATGCTCACCAAACGAATCCTTGATAGTAATTCACCCAGAGGTAAGTCAGAAATAGATTGTAGAGTGGAAACTTTGCGGATCTTCGGTTTTCTCCCGAGTTGGTTTTCTTTGGTCGCAGTGGCCCAATATTACCCGGGTGGTTGGTGGTAATATTCGGTTGGTTGTTTCGTAAGGCCCTTGTTGCAGTGAGGTGTCTGATGGTCACTGGGGCTGTTGCTCTGGTTTCTTCTTGTGTGTCGGCCTGCGTCTAGAGCTGCTGACCTTCTCTCTGTTGCCCCCTCGCTTTGTTGAACTGTCGCCTCCCGAGCTGTTGAACAATCCTTTGCCCTTGCTGACCGTTTCTCTCACGTAGGGTTCGTTGGTTAGCCGGAAGCTGCTTTCCTTCCAGAGACAGGCAGAACAAGACAAGCAGCACATAAGCGCCAGCAAGAACCCGAGAAAGAGAGAGAGAGAGGTTTCGAGTTTCCACTTCTATATCCCTCTCTTACAATGTTCTTCGTCACCTTTTTTTTTAAAAAGGCACTTCATTTCTGTTTAAACAGTTCTTACAAAGTCCTTAAGAATCTTTGATGGTTTTTTGATGGTCCCTCATCATGTTGCAATTGCTTCTCCCGATGGATCATTGTTAATTCCGATTTTTAGAGTTTGTCACACAAGGCTTCCTTTTCGTATCCAACGTCCTAGGTGTTGATGGGTTTTGCTTTAAAACAAAGGCATGGCCCCACCATGTCTGGAGCAGTTACCTCTTTCAATGGCCTATTGCCTTTCGAATTAGTGCTGGTTGACCAACTGCTGTAGGTTTTGCATTAAAACAGAGACATGTCTGAAGCAGTAATGCTCCCACATTCCACTGTGTGTGTGTTGTTGATTTTGTCTGGTGACCTCTCACCTATCTTTCCATCTTAGGATTTTGGTCAATGGCCAAATTTTTTCCATACTCAGGGAAAAGGTGCATTTCTTTAGGGTTTTTCTCCGATTTTTGGGGGATCTGTGAATTGTGAGAATCTTACACCAGGGATGAGGGACTTCAGGTATGTGGAGAGATTGGAGAAGCTGGGATTGTTTTCCTTAGAGCAAAGAAGGTTACGGGAAGACACAATAGAGGTATTCAAAATTTTGAGGGGTTTTGATAGAGCAAATAGGGAGAAACTGTTTCTTCTGGCAAGTGGGTCACTTGCCAAAAGTCATAGATTTAAAATAACTGGCAAAAGAACTAGAGGGGAAATGAGGAGAAATGTTTTCATATAGATAGTTGTTTAGATCTGGAACGCACTACCTGAAAGGGTGGTGGAATCAGATTCCATAGGAACTTTCAAAAGGCAATTGGACATGTACTTGAAGAGGACTAATTTGCAGGGTTATGAGAAAAAAGCTGGGGTGCTCTTGGATATCTTTTTCAAAGAGCCAGCACAGGCATGACGGGCTGAATGGACTCCTTCTGCACTGTAAGAGTCTATGATGCTATACAATGCTTCTTGGCCACAATCTAACATTTCTATTTCTTATTGCTGTCAATGAGTTTTCCATGCTCTGATGTGACAGCTCTATTGAGCCTCTGGCCAGCTCATGAGCTCTGTTCCTAGGTCTAATCACTCATTAATCTGGGCCATTATATTTGACCTGGGCCTATATGTGGGCCTAGCCATGTGTTTTGGACTGCTTTCAGCTCTACACCCTCAGTTCTTCCAGTCCCCATCTTTTTCCTCAGTGCTTCCTGCTCCTTCTTCACTGTTGCCACAATCTAGCCACATCCAGGGCACTCAAACCCAGTTGCCAGTAGTTTCCGTAGGGCGTCTCCCAATCTCCCGCTAATAACTTTCGTGGATCAGCAGAAATCCTGAAGAAATGGCGTAAATTCTACTTTGGTACTTCTATACCCTATCCCACTCTTCCCATGCCAAACTAGCCCCAGTGGTCACACATCCCTGCACCCCCCCCAAGTGCTTTCTGACCTTTAGTACTCTGTGCTACTAGCCCCCTCTCCCAATGCCCGCAACCTCTTCCCTGAATATTCACAAACCCAATTGCCCTCCAGTCCTCCCAGTTCCCAAACATCCTGAGTCTTCCCAATCTTTAGACACCCCTTTAAGTACACCCAAGCACCAGCCCCTCTTACAGTATTCTCAGGTATCACGCCCCACCATGCATGACATATCCCCCCTCCATATGTGCTGCTAGAGCCCAGACACTCCAAAGACAGCTCCCCCACAATTCCTACCTAGGCACCACCCTTGCTTCCTCTAGGCCACAGCCCAGTCAAAGGAGTTATCATGGGGTGATGGGTGGAAGGAGCGAAGTTGGTTCGGGGATCAGAAAGATTTTGCGGTAGCTGGGCTCGGTCAACACACATGGAGGTGGAAAGGGTGATGGGACTAGTTACAGGGTTGGCATGATAGCTGGAGGCACTGCAAGCAATCACAGATAAATTGGGCCCACGGTAATTCCATGAATTTACCCTATTGAGTACGTCAGTAAATGTACATGTATGAACATGGAGACATACAAAAGAGGAAGGAGTCAGAGAGAAGAGGGAATTAGAGAGACAGCGAGACACAGACGATGAGAAAAAGTCAAAAAAGTAATGCAGATATGACAATGGGAAGTGTGTGACAGCCATACAGAGCAAAAATGAAAGGAAAAAAAGGTAGAAGACAGAGAGAAAGAGAGAGCAATGCAAAGTAGAGAGAGTTGGGAAGAAGCAGAGATACAATTGCAGGAAGAGAATTATAATTTTCCTTAGTATGTGAGCAATGCAAGATCAATTATATTAGAATACATTGTGTGTTAATGCTTCCATCAATATAAATTGGCAGAAACCACAAACCATTACTGTGAACAATGTCACAGCTGATTTACTATTAATGTTTTAATTATCTAAATAATTGTACATACTATCTATGACCCCTCTACTTTGGATCTTGCAAAAACGGAGTAATATGGGATCAAAATCCAATTAAAATGCAGCACTTGGTATTTTTAAATCTATACAAGTAGCAGCAATAGTATTTCTCACTTTTTGCCTAAAGTTACAACTAAATAGGAAAAGAAACTAGGGTGCATAGTTATTCAGGTAAAACCAAATAGTTCTACTTTTTAATGCAACTTTTTAAAAAAACTTCATATAAATTGGTCCCAGAACAACTTAAATGGTTTTTCTGACCTGGTCAGTCCTTTAGCATTGCACGTTCAGGGAGCAAAGGCAGGTGTGCTTGCACCCCAGATATCTGGCACTCATTCAATCTCATCACAAGAACCAAGTCTTCAAACCAAGGCACATGTATGCATCATGAGGGAGGCTGTCAAAGTTTAGAACAGTTGCTATTGCACTTTCCTGCTCTTGTCTTCATAACTTGAATTCTAAAATGTGCAAGTGACAGTTGTAAGTGACTATTGCATTGCAAATGCTTATTTTCTTGGGCTTGTCATACAGTGGTTCCTGCATTAACTTTGGAACATTACTTTATGTTTAACCACCACTGCCTCAACTACCATTGTAAACAATTTTACAACACCAAGTTATAGTCCAACAATTTTATTTGAAAATCACAAGCTTTCGGAGGCTTCCTCCTTCCTCAGGTGAATGTCAAGAAATCCTCAAACCTTTCTCATTTATAAATCAGAAAACAATACCTGGTGATTACAGATAGTCTTTCCAACTGCCCGTTGTCAAGGCAATCAAAGTGTTCAGACAGAGAGGTGTTACCTACAGGGCCACCGAATATACAAACAAACAAACAAAAAACAAACAACCAGAGAGAGGCAGAAACATAGAAACATCCGGAAGGAAGAGAAAGACAGCAAATGACCCGTTATATTAAAAACAGATAACTTTTGTTCGCTGGTGGGGTTACGTGTAGCGTGACATGCACCCAAGATCCCGGTTGAGGCCGTCCTCATGGGTGCGGAACTTGGCTATCAATTTCTGCTCGACGATTTTGCGTTGTCGTGTGTCTCGAAGGCTGCCTTGGAGTACGCTTACCCGAAGGTCGGTGGCTGAATGTCCTTGACTGCTGAAGTGTTCCCCGACTGGGAGGGAACTCTCCTGTCTGGCGATTGTTGCGCGGTGTCCGTTCATCCGTTGTCGCAGTGTCTGCATGGTCTCGCCAATGTACCATGCTCCGGGGCAACGTATGAGGTATACGACGTTGGCCGAGTCACAGGAGTATGAACCGTGTACCTGGTGGGTGGTGTCCTCTCCTGTGATGGTGGTATCTGTGTCGATGATCTGGCATGTCTTGCAGAGGTTACCGTGGCAGGGTTGTGTGGTGTTGTGGACGGTGTTCTCCTGAAAGCTGGGTAACTTGCTGCGAATGATGGTCTGTTTGAGGTTGGGTGGCTGTTTAAAGGCGAGTAGTGGAGGTGTGGGGATGGCCATAGCAAGGTGTTCGTCGTCATTGATGACATGTTGAAGGCTGCGGAGAAAATGGCGTAGTTTCTCCGCTCCGGGGAAGTACTGGACGACGAAGGGTACTCTGTTGGTTGCGTCCCATGTTAGTCTTCTGAGGAGGTCTATGCGATTTTTCGCTGTGGCCCGTCGGAACTGTCGATTGATGAGTCGAGCTTCATAACCCGTTCTTACTAGGGCATCTTTCAGCGTCTGTAGGTGTCCATCGCGTTCCTCCTCGTCTGAGCAGACCCTGTGTATTCGCAGGGCCTGTCCATAGGGGATGGCCTCTTTGACGTGGTTAGGGTGGAAGCTGGAAAAGTGGAGCATCGTGAGGTTGTCCGTGGGCTTGCGGTAGAGTGAGGTGCTGAGGTGCCCATCTTTGATGGAGATTCGTGTGTCCAAGAAAGAAACTGATTCTGAGGAGTACTCCATGGTGAGTTTGATGGTGGGATGGAACTTGTTGATGTTATCGTGTAGTCTCTTTAGTGATTCTTCGCCGTGGGTCCATAGAAAGAAAATGTCGTCGATGTATCTGGTGTATAGCGTTGGTTGGAGGTCCTGTGCAGTGAAGAAGTCCTGCTCGAACTTGTGTATGAAAATGTTGGCGTATCGGGGTGCGAATTTGGTCCCCATGGCTGTTCCGTGTGTTTGGGTAAAGAACTGGTTGTCGAAGGTGAAGACATTGTGATCCAGGATGAAGCGGATGAGTTGTAGGATGGCGCCTGGAGATTGGCTGTTGTTGGTGTTGAGTATTGATGCTGTCGCAGCGATGCCGTCATCGTGGGGGATACTGGTGTAGAGTGCCGAGACGTCCATCGTGGTGAGAAGTGTTCCTGTTTCAACTGGTCCGTGGGTACTGAGTTTTTGTAGGAAGTCTGTAGTGTCGCGACAGAAGCTGGGGGTTCCCTGTACGATGGGTTTCAGGATGCCCTCGACGTATCCAGAGAGGTTCTCACACAGGGTTCCGTTGCCTGATACGATAGGACGTCCGGGTGTGTTGGCTTTGTGTATCTTTGGGAGGCAGTAGAAGACTCCCACGCGGGGAGTACGTGGGATGAGAGCACGTAGGATGCTTTGAAGGTCTGGATCGAAGGTCTTGATCAGTTTGTTGAGCTGGTGGGTGTGTTCTTTGGTCGGATCTGCGGGTAACCGTCTGTAGTGTTCCTGGTTGTCCAGTTGTCGGTATACTACTTTGCAATAGTCCGTTCTGTTCTGTATGACGAAGGCTCCTCCTTTGTCCGCTGGTTTGATGACGATGTTGCGGTTGGTCTTGAGAGCGTTGATGGCGTTGCGTTGTGCTCGGGTGACATTCTGGACTGTCCTGTGAGTGCGGCTGATGAATCTGGCATTGACGCATTTCCTGACAGCTTGAGCATACATGTCAAGCTGAGGGCAGCGACCCTCCGGAGGAGTCCAGTTTGACTCTTTCCTCTTCGGTTGCTGTACGGCGGATCCCTCTGTCTGCTGTTCCGGATCCTTGATTGTCTGATTGGGTTCGCTGCTGAAATCTTGGGGTTTGTGGAAGAATTCCCGGAGCCTCATTCTCCTGATGAATTCTTCTGTGTCCGCCGCGAGACTAATGGGGTCCATTTTGGTAGTGGGGCAGAAATTGAGCCCTCGGCTGAGAACTTCGATTTCGTCTGGTTGAAGGGTGTGGTCGGACAAATTGATGATAGACTTCCCTGTGGTTGTAACCGTGGTACCAGGGGAAGCTTGGTCGATGCTGGTGGTGATGCCGAGTTTCTCAAGCTTCCTGCTCTTGGTTTTCATGTAGGCAGCGTAGTTCCGTTGCTTCGTCTGTTTGGCGGTATCTCGTAGCTGGTCTGCTTTCAGGAGAACAGCGTCCACGACACCACACAACCCTGCCATGGTAACCAAAAGTTATCTGTTTTTAATATAACGGGTCATTTGCTGTCTTTCTCTTCCTTCCGGATGTTTGTATGTTTCTGCCTCTCTCTCTCTGTTTTTTTTTGATTGTTTATATATTCGGTGGCCCTGTAGGTAACACCTCTCTGTCTGAACACTCTGATTGCCTTGGCAATGGGCAGTTGGAAAGACTATCTGTAATCACCAGGTATTGTTCTGTGATTTATAAATGCGAAAGGTTCGAGGATTTCTTGACATTCACCTGAGGAAGGAGGAAGCCTCCGAAAGCTTGTGATTTTCAAATAAAATTGTTGGACTATAACTTGGTGTTGTAAAATTGTTTACAATTATCAACCCCAGTCCATCACCGGCATCTCCACATCAACTACCATCGCATCCCTGCATATATCCTCCGTTGTGTGAATGGATGACAACACAGCATGGAAGTAGTTTCAGATGGCATTTTGACCTGGTGGCTCAAGATGTGCGACACTAGAAGCATTTCTCTGTGTCAGTCACAAAGTTCAAGCTGAAGCAACAAAGTCATGGATTTTTCAGTGTACAAGATGTGAAAGGTTGTTCTAATATTTCCCATGCACCTTGCTTCTGATGCTGCAACATCTTGGGGGCACAATTGTTTGTGATAGTGGCGGCAGTAAGGGAATACATTGCCAGCAGAAATAGAAGGCACAAACGCCAAACTCCAATGACAAAATTCAAAAAACAAAGCTCACAAAGAAAAATATATCTGACAGTATGTTCAAGAAGTAATAAACTCATGAAGGACTGATGACAAAAACAAATTAAATCATGACTGTTATTAATATAAGGACGATGAGGTGTTGCAGTGCCACAAAGTATGGAACATTGCTTTA
The DNA here is from genome assembly GCF_035084215.1 of Heptranchias perlo. Classification (NCBI taxonomy): domain Eukaryota; kingdom Metazoa; phylum Chordata; class Chondrichthyes; order Hexanchiformes; family Hexanchidae; genus Heptranchias; species Heptranchias perlo. Next base: position 104,223,779 of record NC_090325.1, on the reverse strand, counting down.
TGACCGTCACATCTCAAGGTTTTTTTTTGTCCATTTTTCCACAGAAACCATTTGGGGATGAGTTATGTTTAAACATTCCATTTTAAAATTAAGTTACATCACACAGGTTTAAAATTCGCTGGAGACTAAGACTGGTGAATGTGTTTGTTAAGTCTTTATCATAGAATCATAGAATCATAGAAGTTACAACATGGAAACAGGCCCTTCGGCCCAACATGTCCATGTCGCCCAGTTTATACCACTAAGCTAGTCCCAATTGCCTGCACTTGGCCCATATCCCTCGATACCCATCTTCCCCATGTAACTGTCCAAATGCTTTTTAAAAGACAAAATTGTACCCGCCTCTACTACTGCCTCTGGCAGCTCGTTCCAGACACTCACCACCCTTTGAGTGAAAAAATTGCCCCTCTGGATCCTTTTGTATCTCTCCCCTCTCACCTTAAATCTGTGCCCCCTCGTTATAGACTCCCCTACCTTTGGGAAAAGATTTTGACTATCGACCTTATCTATGCCCCTCATTATTTTATAGACTTCTATAAGATCACCCCTTAACCTCCTACTCTCCAGGGAATAAAGTCCCAGTCTGTCTAACCTCTCCCTGTAAGTCAAACCATCAAGTCCCGGTAGCATCCTAGTAAATCTTTTCTGCACTCTTTCTAGTTTAATAATATCCTTTCTATAATAGGGTGACCAGAACTGTACACAGTACTCCAAGTGTGGCCTCACCAATGCCCTGTACAACTTCAACAAGACATCCCAACTCCTGCATTCAATGTTCTGACCAATGAAACCAAGCATGCTGAATGCCTTCTTCACCACCCTATCCACCTGTGACTCCACTTTCAAGGAGCTATGAATCTGTACTCCTAGATCTCTTTGTTCTATAACTCTCCCCAACGCCCTACCATTAACGGAGTAGGTCCTGGCCCGATTCGATCTACCAAAATGCATCACCTCACATTTATCTAAATTAAACTCCATCTGCCATTCATCGGCCCACTGGCCCAATTTATCAAGATCCCGTTGCAATCCTAGATAACCTTCTTCACTGTCCACAATGCCACCAATCTTGGTGTCATCTGAAAACTTACTAACCATGCCTCCTAAATTCTCATCCAAATCATTAATATAAATAACAAATAACAGCGGACCCAGCACCGATCCCTGAGGCACACCGCTGGACACAGGCATCCAGTTTGAAAAACAACCCTCGACAACCACCCTCTGTCTTCTGTCGTCAAGCCAATTTTGTATCCAATTGGCTACCTCACCTTGGATCCCATGAGATTTAACCTTATGTAACAACCTACCATGCGGTACCTTGTCAAATGCTTTGCTGAAGTCCATGTAGACCACGTCTACTGCACAGCCCTCATCTATCTTCTTGGTTACCCCTTCAAAAAACTCAATCAAATTCGTGAGACATGATTTTCCTCTCACAAAACCATGCTGACTGTTCCTAATTAGTCCCTGCCTCTCCAAATGCCTGTAGATCCTGTCCCTCAGAATACCCTCTAACAACTTACCCACTACAGATGTCAGGCTCACTGGTCTGTAGTTCCCAGGCTTTTCCCTGCCGCCCTTCTTAAACAAAGGCACAACATTTGCTACCCTCCAATCTTCAGGCACCTCACCTGTAGCGGTGGATGATTCAAATATCTCTGCTAGGGGACCCGCAATTTCCTCCCTAACCTCCCATAACGTCCTGGGATACATTTCATCAGGTCCCGGAGATTTATCTACCTTGATGCGCGTTAAGACTTCCAGCACCTCCCTCTCTGTAATATGTACACTCCTCAAGACATCACTATTTATTTCCCCAAGTTCCCTAACATCCATGCCTTTCTCAACCGTAAATACCGATGTGAAATATTCATTCAGGATCTCACCCATCTCTTGTGGTTCCGCACTTAGATGACCTTGTTGATCCTTAAGAGGCCCTACTCTCTCCCTAGTTACCCTTTTGCCCTTTATGTATTTGTAAGTTTATTTTGCTTGAGTTTAGTTAATAATAATAAATCAAGGCATGGCAGGGCAGCTCAGTCCCATGGAATGCACATCTTGTGCCATGTGGGAACTCCAGGACGCTTCCCGTGCCCTGGACAACCACAGGTGCAGGAAGTGTCATCAGCTGGAAGAGCTCAAGCTCTGGGTTTCGGAGCTTGAGCAACAGCTGGCGTCACTGCAGTGTATCCGCGAGGTTGACAGCTGTGTGGAGGTGGTCACCCTGCAGCTTAAGAGAGTGCAGGCAGAGAGGGACTGGGTGACTGCCAGACAGACAAAGAGGGGAAGGAAGGTAGTGCAGGAGTCACTCTCTAACCGATTCTGAATACTAGTTCCTTGGGGAGTGCAGCCAGACCCAAGTCAATAGCACCATCGGTGGCTCAGCTGTACAGGGGGGTGGGGGGGGGGCGGGGAGGGGGAGAGGAGAAAGGTGAGGAGAGCAATAGTTATAGGGGATTCAATGGTTAGGGCAACAGACAGGCATTTCTGCGGCCGCAGACATGATTCCAGGATGGTACGTTGCCTCCATGGTACCAGGGTCAAGAATGTCACCGAGCGGCTGCAGAACATTCTGGGGTGGGGGGGGGTGGCGGTGGGAGGGTGGTGGTGGGGAGGGTGAACAGCCAGAGGTTGTGGTCCATATCGGTACCAATGACATAAGTAGACAGATGGATGAGGTCGTGCAGGCAGATTTTAAGCAGCTAGGAAAGGAATTAATAAGCAGGACATCAAAGGTAGTAATCTCTGGATTACTCCCGGTGCCATGCGCTAGTGAGTATAGAAATAGGAGGATAGAGCAGATGAATGCGTGGCTGGAGAGATGGTGCCGGAGGAAGGGCTTTAGATTCCTGGGGCATTGGGATCGGTTCTGGGGGAGGTGGGACCTGTACAAGACGGATAGGTTGCACCTCAACAGGGCTGGGACCAATATCCTTGCGGGGAGATTTGCTAGTGCTGTTGGGGAGGGTTAAAACTAGCTTGGCAGGGGGATGGGAACCTGAGCATAGATCCATAGAGAGAAACAGAGTTGGAAATGAAAGGCAGAAAATTAGTAAACGAGTTTGGAAGGCAGAGGAAACAAAATAGAAAATAGACAACAAAGGGGTTTGGCAGTGCTTAATGGTATATACCTCAATGCAAGGAGTATTGTGAACAAGGCAGTTGAGCTGAGGGCACAGATGGACATGTGGAAGTACGATATCTTAGCCTTTACTGAAACATGGCTTAAACAGGGGCAGGAATGGCAGCTCAACATTCCTGGTTACAGGGTTTTCAGACAAGCTAGAGAGGGGGATAAAAAAGGAGGGGGGGTGGCAATATTGGTTAAAGAAACAATTATGGCTGTGAGGAGGGATGATACGTTAGAAGGATCATCAAATGAGGCCATATGGATTGAACTAAAGAACAGAAAAAGGGCAATCACACTGCTGGGAGTGTACTATTGACCCCAGTCAGAGGGAGATAGAAGAGCAAATATGTCGGCAAATTTCTGAGAAGTGCAAAAACAATAGGGCAGTAACTGTAGGGGATTTCAACTACCCTAATATTAACTGGGATACAATCAGTGCAAAAGGTATAGAGGGCACAGAATTCTTAAATTGCATTCAGGAGAACTTCTTTAGCCAGTACGTAGCAAGCCCAACAAGAGAGCAGTTCTGGATTTAGTTTTAGGGAAGGAAACTGGGCAGGTGGAAGGAATATCAGTGGGACAGCATTTTCGTGGTAGTGATCATAGTTCAGTTAGATTTAGCATAGTTATGGAAATGGACAAAGATAGAACAGGAATAAAAGTTCTAAATTGGGAAAAGGCCAATTTTACTAAGCTAAGAAATGATTTAGCAAAAGTGGACTGAAAGCAGCCACTTGAAGGTAAATCAGTGTCAGAGCAGTGGGAGATGTTCAAGGGTGAGATGCAAGGGGTTCAGTGTAAACATGTTCCCACAAAGAAAAAGGTTGGGACTGCCAAATCTAGCTGACAAGGAGCATACAGGGCAAGACATGGCAAAAAAGGGAAGCTTATGTCAGACACCGAGAGCTAATTACTGCAGAAAGCCTAGAGAATTTCTGGTCACCACATTACCGAGAGGGTACAGAGGAGATATATGAGGATGTTGCCAGGACTGGAGAATTTTAGCTTTGAGGAAAGATTGGATAGGCTGGGATTGTTTTCTTTGGAACAGAGGCGGCTGAGGGGAGATTTACTTGAGGTACATAAAATTATGACTGGACTAGATGGGGTGGATAGGAAGGACCTATTTCCCTTAGCAGTGAGGTCAATAACCAGGAGGCATAGATTTAAAGTAATTGGTAGAAGGATTAGAGGGGAGCTGAGGAAAAATATTTTTACCCAGAGAGTAGTAGGGGTGTGGAACTCACTACCTGAAAAGGTGATAGAGGCATAAACCCTCATCACATTTAAAAAGTAGTTGGATACGCACTTGAAGTGCCATAACCTACAAGGCTACGGACCAAGTGCTGGAAAGTGGGATTAGGCTGGGTAGCTCTTTTTCGACCAGCACAGACGCGATGGGCCAAATGGCCTCATCCTGTGCCAGAAATTTTTCTATGATTCTATGTTTTCTAAGATGGAATTCATGTTTTAAGAGACCAACTATCTTTACTGTTTTCTACAAACAGTGGCAATAAGTAATTTATTATCTCACTTCAGACAAACCACTCAAGACAGTATTCTTGGGTAAGTAACTAAGAGTATACTCCTGGGAAGGAGACAGGCGGTTTGATTGACAGGACTACTGACGAATCCTTGAATGCACATGAAATCAGGGGACAAGCCCTCCCACTACCTAGGAACACAGGGAGGAGAAGAACAAATGGACATGGAAAGTCTGTCAGTCTAGTTATGTCTGAAAAGGGAGCCTGGCCTAGTGAGGGAAACCTGATTCATCTTAAGCTCAGGGCCAGTCAGAACCGAAGACCTGACCAGAAAAGTAAAGATAACCCATTAACATGGGATGATTATCATAATTTTAATTTTTTTTCTTCTTATTCATAAGAGGTTTGAAATTAAGCCAGCGACATGAGCACATAAACTAATCTGACAGTGCAGTACCGAGGGAGTGCTGCACTGTTGGAGGTGCTGTCTTTCAAATGAGATGTTAAATCAAGGCTCCATCTGCCCTCTCAGGTGAATGTAAAAGATTCCATACTGTAAGAAAAGCACTATACAAGCTTTCTACATTATTGTAAACCTTAGCACTATATAAGCTTTCTGCATTATTATAAACCTTAGCTCTGTACAAGCTTTCTACTTTATTGTAAACCTTATGTTAAAGTAATATACATGTTAGATAGCTGTGAACAAAGGGCTTGCTGTCTTTATCAAAACAAGCCTTTTACGACCATGTGAAAGATAAGGCCCCGTTTGGTTAATGAGAACCTGGTGCCATCTTAATGGCCTTGTCTGTGTATTATGCTTGGTGTGAAGATAAAGGCTGTGGAAATCAGAGAGGAGTGTTGGCTGCCAAATGTGGGGTGGAAGAGAGTAAGACTGATAGCCAGTCTCTTTAGAGACAAAGGGGATGATTGATGGGAAGCTCATACTGACATACAGAGCCAATTGTGTTTAAAACGTATACAAGTGAGGTGCGCTTTGGTAACTAACCAGAACACTCTCGGGTCATGGCTGGACTGCCCACTGATTAGGATTCGGGAGCAATGTGCACACCCCGAGGTCCTTGTTACGTGATCAGCTTCATCAGGTTGTATCGATTTCACCAGTATGCTTAATTATACTCTTGTATTTTAATCTCTGTTACTTGTTATAACTTCTTAATAAAGCTATTATACTTTGGAACCAACCATCTTATGGCCTTTATTAAGGACAAGAACAATTAAAGTAAAGGAACTATTTTAGCAGCATTTGCAAAAGTTAGCGTCTGCTCTGTATTCGCACGTCTAATGCACGGAACAATTTTTTCCCTTACGTTTTAAAAACAATTAAAGGGAATTTAGTGGCAGAACATGAAAGAAATAACTTGCATTTATAATGTGCCTTATCCTGTCCTCAGCATGTTCCAAAGTTCATATTACTTTTGAGCTGCAGTCACTATTGTTAAACAGCCAAATGCAGCAGCCAATTTGTGAACAGCCAGATCCCACCAAAAAAATGTGTTATTGGTGAGGGTGTTGGAGGGATGAACTTTGGCTAGGACAACAGCAGAACTCACCGATTTTCTTTTAATAGTGCCATTGGATTTTTTACGGCCACTTGGTTTAACATTGCATCCAGAAGAGAGCACCTCCAACAATGTAGCATTCCCTCAGGACTGCACTGAAATACCAACCTCAATTATGCACTCAAATCCATAGATGGCTTGAACCGACAATCCTCATACTTAGAAATGAGAGTGATACCAACTGAGCCAAGGTAACAATAGCCAAGCTGACACTGAAGTCTGGGACTGGAGAGTTTTCTCTTTTTCATCTAGCATCTGTATTTTGACTTTTATAAATAGTCGCATGGAGTACAAAAGTTATGATAAATTTGTACAATGCATTTAGAGTACTGAGCGCAATTTTGGGCGCCCTATTATAGAAAGGACATTAAAGCCATAGATAGAGTAATACATAGAGTAATGTGGCACTTACGATGTGAAACATACATAACCTAGCGCATAGATCATAGATTTCTCCATTCATTTATATTACAATAACTCATTAGAATAAAATAGGGACAATAGTAATAAGGCTTTCTCTTGCTTTGGAGAGAATTTTTGTACACTTGTTGTGGCAGCCTACTCATGTTTAACTCATTCCTCATTCAAAGCATCCAAAATGGGGTAGATTTTCCGAATCCTTATCTCAGGCACCACAACTGCACAATTTTCCATCCATTGAAATCAATGCGCACTCAAAGCATGTGAAGTGCATCACCAAGGGCAAGGACTTAGAAAATATACCCTTATGTACACATAGCCAGAACTTGTGCTTCATGACCTTCATTGCTGTGAAGCCGATGTAGCAAATAACAGAATCACATTCAATTGGGGATGCTGTACTAATAGTTTTTATGTTCACATTTATGTTTCAGTATTAAGAATCATGTACAAAATGCAATGACCATTCGTACTGAAACATAAATGTGAACATAATTGTTAAACACTCGAGGGACTGAAATTATACTGTGTGATATTTGTAACGCATTGTTAATGAGTTTGTGTGAAATCCCTCAGTTTGCTATCTTAATGAAGTTGTTAGCCTGAAATGGAAGATTTTTAAAAAATCATGAGCAACTGGCAGTTATTAGTCACTATTGTTATATAGCCAAATGCAGCAGCCAACTTGTGAACAGCCAGGTCCCACAAAGAAAAATGTGTTATTGATGAGGTTGTTTGAGGGAGGAATTTTGGCTAGGTTAATTAATTCAACTCATAAATAGAATTACAGGCCTTGAAAATCCACAGGCCAACATTTCCGGCACTTACACCAGGATCGTGTCCACCAGTGACATGCACTGTTGACCCTGTTATAGTATAAGAGTTCAGGAGCAGGTTCCTTAATTCGGAGGCTATCGGCAGGTGCTTGTGCCAGTCGAGCACAGCGTGCCACAAAGATCAGTGTCGCTGTCTGAGCCGGGGGAAGGGGGATGGCGAGTCCCCCTTCAGAAACTTCTTGGTAAAAAAAAATTACAAATAAACAACTTGCCTCCTGTTCAGGCCTCAAATCTAGCCTGGAACCTTAGGTGGGCCTCACAACTGCAATTAGCTCATCCCTCACATCTATTGCTGCATGGTGTTGAGGTGACCCTCCTTCTGCTGCTTTCTCACCATACCCCTGGTCTTCCTCATCCGAAGAGGACTGCAGCTGTTGCTCTGCCTCTTTCAAATGCAGGCCTCTCTATATGACAAGCTTGTGCAGTATGCAACACATAACAATGAAGCGGGAGACTCTTTGTGCGGTATATTGTAGGGAGTCCCCAGGTCTGTTCAGGCATCTTAACCTCTGCTTCAGCAGCCCCAAGGTGTGTTCAATAATCATCCCAGTGGTCCGATGGCATTGATTATACCCGTGTGCTCAGGCGTGGTAGGGTTAGGCAGGGGTGTCATGAGCCCTGTGTCTAGGGGGTAGTCCTTATCCCCCCAGCAGCTATCCTGTCACGTTGGTGGAAGGGTCGAATAATGGAGACTTGTTCGAGTGTCGCAGGATAAATGCATCATGACAGTTTCCTGGTTACCTTGCACAAACCTGCTTCTTGTTTCTAGCTGGACATTAATGGAGTGATAGCCCTTCCTGTTCAGAAATGCTCCTGGCTGGTGTTCTGGTGACCTGATAGCAGCATGTGTGCAGTTAATAATGCCCTGGATGGGAGGGAAGCCAGCCACTGCTGCAAATCCCTAAGCTCTCCCTGTTGACCGTTGAGGTCAGTGGGGAAGGTAATGTACTGATTAGCCCTCGGGGCATTGGTGATCTGCTTAACACAGCGTTGTACTGCAGACTGTAGATGCAAGAGGTAGCCCCTGTAGCAAACTGGAAGGAGCTAGTGGCAAAAAAATAAAGAGCTGTGGTGGCTTTGAGAGCCACTGGCAAAGTATGGCTCCCTGGTCCTACAGACAGCAGGTCCTGTTGCAGGGGGCTGCAGAGGTCTGCGACAGCCTGCTTGGAGACGTGCACCCTCCTGATGCAATGCTTTTCAGATAGATCCAAGATGGTCTGTACTCTCTGCACTGGGTATGACCTCCCATCCAGCTGTCTTCTGATAGGCCCAGCTGCTGCTGCTCCTCCTCTTTCTCCAACTGTTCTTCCATTGAAATGAAACTGGCAATAATAGTAGCATCCATGATCCAGTGTGTCTTGGTCTGTTTTTTTCTTTATTCAAATAAAGATGAGCCTAGAAATTATGGTCCTGGCACTGCACCACTAGACGTGCGATATGGTGGGGCTTCCGCCCATCTGTTTGCCATTACCTTGACTCCGTCCCAAATTCAGGGTGGTGTGACCAGATCCAAATGGCAATCGAACTCTCTTGGATCAACTGACGTTGGAATACTGCATTGTGTGGCCAACATACGGTCCAGTATAGCAATCAGGCCTGCTTCATATATACCGCTGGCTGTACAAGAGGTGGAATTGTTTGGATTTCAGAGGAGCTAAGGAATCTGACAATCCCACCCTAAAAGTGGTGCGATGAGGGGGGAGGGAAGAACAGGTGGAAGAAATGCCTGCCACCACCCCACCACCACCACCCCCACCACCCCCCCGGCCCGCCTTGGAGTTTCCTGTCACAACCAGAGATAGGCAGAAATCTCTGGGAAATGGAATTTTACCCAAATTGCTACCCGTTCAATCCCCAATACTTTGGATTAGTCATCTCCAAAACCATACAATTTCTAGTATGCAGTGCATCAACTCTGTGTTGGTATTAACAATCAACAAATAAATGACAGTAGCATTACAATACTTCAATTCACCTGAAAAAAAAACACTAAAAGAGCACAGGATGCTCTGGCCAAAGAGAGACTGACAAATCAGATAAAGAGAACATTTGACTCACATACAGAAGAATGCTATTAATATTGTCCAGGGCAATGTCATACTGCAGCTCTCCATTACCCAGCAACAAGGCTTGACATGTGCCACAGGAAGCAAAGTAATCTGTCAGAGTGAGATAAAAACAGAAAATGCTGGAGAAGCTCAGCAAGTCAGGCAGCATCCGAGGAGAAAGAAACAGAGTTAACATTTCAGGTCGAAGGCCTTTCATCAGAACTGGAAAAGTGAGACACTTGTTGATCGTTTCTGTCTTTTCATGTGCTTTGGAATAGCTACCTCATCAGCACCCATCAAGATGGTCTAAACCACGCTGACAGTTTGGGTAGGTGGCGTTCTCAAAAATCAGGAAATCAAGTAAAGCAGTGAATCCCTTAACAGCTCCAATGAAAATAGAATGGTTAATAAATATACAATTTTCCAATCAGAATGACCTCTAAAACTTGAAATAAAAGAGTGGGTGGATGGGACAGAGGTAAATATTGGTTTATGGCCCTAGTGACTGCAACAATATAACAGCATCAAACCTGAATATCTGCAGAGTTTCTGGGGTCAGGCAATTTAAATAAAACAGACAGGCACCCACATCAGTATGGGCATATCCTGGCTGCCCACTAGAAGAGCATCTGGGGCTGCAGTCAACAAGCCCGGTTTCAAAATCCAAGAATGCTTCCTAATCAGGCCCTTTATACAAGTGCTGATTAGCACACCTTCATGCCTATAAATTCTGGGGTCATCCAACAACAACAGCATTTACAGAGGGTGGAAGGTGGGAGGCCTTTAGCTCCGTAAGTTCATCCAAAACTCTGCTGCCCTGTATCCTAACTCGCACCAAGTCCCGTTCACCCATCACCCCTGTGCTCGCTGACCTACATTGGCTCCCAGTCCAGCAAAGCCTTGATTTTAAAATTCTCTTCCTTGTGTTCAAATCCATCTATGGCATCACCCCTCCCTATCTCTGTAACCTCCTCCAGCTCTACAACCCTCCAAGATCTCTGCGCCCTCCAAATCTTGCCTCTTGCGCATCCACGATTTTAATCGCTCCTTCAACTGCCTAGGCCCTAAGCCCTGGAATTCCCTCCCTAAACCTTTCCGCCTCCCTATCTCTCTCTTCCCTCTTCAAGTCACTCCTTAAAACCTACCTCCTCTTTAGCCAAGCATTTGATCATCCTTCCTATGTGGCTCAGTGTCAAATTTTGTCTGATAACGCTCCTGTGAAGCGACTTGGGACGTTTTTACTACGTTAAAGGTGCTATATAAATGCAAGTTGTTGTTGCATGTAAGAAAAGCATTATACAGGCATTTTTTCTGAACAAGGCCTTCTGATCTCTGATTTTATCAACAGGCTTTTCATAACCTTATGTAGTGAGACATCCTGCTTCATTCTTATCTCATGTTTATAAGATGGCTTAAGGGAGGCAGGTATTGTATGTTATCTGGAATATTCAGGGAGTGAAGCAGATGGTTGCTGGCCGACAGATAGAACAATTGATAGGGGGGGCCTCAAGAGTGCACATGGTCCTGTAAGACTAAGGGTGTTATAATGTATATAAGTTGAGACGTAAATCATGTATGTTAGAACATTCTCAGAGTGAGACTGGACTGCTCCAGTGTTATCACAAGGACCTTCGAGACTGATCGCCTCACAACCTTGTCGATGTTTAGCTTTGCCAGGCTGTATCCCAACATCTTATTTAGTATGTTATAATTGTAGTCTTGTATTATAACTTAATAAAACCTTTATACTTTGGAACAGAACAACCTCTAGTCTCTTTGTGCAAGGGACCGAACTTTCAACAGATTACTCGCATTTGGCGCGCAACGAGGGGCGAGAGGTGCAGTTTTGTACGAAGTATATGTGTTTGGTTTGTTGTAACTGTTAACGGGTAAAGTTGGAGATTGGAGATTTCGGTACCGGTGGGTTGTGTGTAAAGTGGCAGGATTTAAGTCCTGCGCGGACTCAAATTTTGGATGTTTAATGTGGCGAGAGACTATATCCTCACATGGACTCCCGATTTTTCAACCAATAGGTGTTTAGCCATGGCGGAGAGGGTTGATCATTACGGGAACATGGGAGGAAAGCCAGTAAAAGCTCTGATAGAGAGAACAAAGAAATACATACAAGGCAAATTAGGCACTTGCTATAAGAACAAAAGAAATAGGAGCAGGAGTGGGCCACACAGCCACTTGAGCCTCCTCCACCATTCAATAAGATCATGGTTGATCTTCGACCTCAACTCCACTTTCCCGCCCGATCCCCATATTGCCCGATTCCCCTGGAGTCCAAAAATCTATCTATCTCAGCCTTGAATATACTCAATGACTCAGCATCCACAGCCATCTGGGGTAGAGAATTCCAAAGATTCACAACCTTCTGAGTGAAGAAATTTCTCCTCATCTCAGTCTTAAATGGCCAACCCCTTATCCTGAGATTATGCCCCCTAGTTCTAGACTCACTAGCCAGGGGAAACAACCTCTACCCTAGAAACAGCATCTACCCTGTCAAGTCCCCTCAGAATCTTATATGTTTCAATGAGATCACCTCTCATTCATCTAAACTCCAGAGAGTATAGGTCCATTCTACTCAATCTTTCCTCATTGATTCCTGTAATGAGAGGGTTATCCAATCTAGTGAACCTTTGTTGCACCGCCTCTAAGGCAAGTATATCTTTCCTTGGATAAGGAGATCAAAACTGTACGCCGTACTCCAGTTGTAGTATCACCAAAGCCTTGTACAACTGTAGTAAGGCTTCCTTACTTTTGTAATCAAACCGCCTTGCAATAAATGCCAACATTCCATTTGCCTTCCTAATTGCGAGCTATACCTGCATGCTACGAGGAGACCCAAATCTCTCTGAACACCAACATTTAATAATTTCTCATCATTTAAAAAAATTCTGTTTTTCTATTCTCCCAAGCAAAGTGAACAACCTCACATTTCCCCACATTATACTCCATCTGCCACATTCTTGCCCACTCACTTAACCTGTCTATATCCCTTTGCAGACACTTTGTGTCCTCCTCACAGCTTACTTTCCCACCTAGCTTTGTATCATCAGCAAACTTGGATATATTACACTCGGTCCCTTCATCTAAGTCATTAGTATAGATTGTAAATAGCTGAGTCCCAAGCACCGATCCTTGCGGTACCCCACTAGTTACAGCCTGCCAACCTGAAAATGACCCGTTTATTCCTACTCTTTGTTTTCTGTCTGTTAACCAATCCTCTATCTACGCTAATATATTACCCCCAATCCCATGAGCCCTTATCTTGTATAGCAACCTTTTATGTGGCACCTTATCGAATGCCTTTTGAAAATCCAAATATACTACATCCACTGGTTCCCCTTTATCTACCCTACTAGTTACATCCTCAAAAAACTCCAATAGATTTGTTAAACATGATTTCCCTTTCATAAAACCATGTTGACTCTGCCTAATCATATTATGATTTTCTAAGTGCCCTGTTACCACTTCCTTAATTATGGATTCCAGCATTTTCCCGACAACTGATGACAGGCTAACTGGTCTGTAGTTCCCCATTTTTTCCTTCTCTCCTTTCTTAAATAGCGGGGTTACATTTGCTACCTTCCAATCCGCTGGGGCCATTCTAGAATCTAGGGAATTTTGGAAGAACATAACCAATGCATCCACTATCTCTGCAGGCATCTCTTTTAGAACCCTAGGATGTCGGCCATCAGGTCCAGGGGGTTTATCGGCTTTTAGTCCCATTAATTTCTCCAGTACTTTTTCTCTACTGATATTAATTATTCTAAGTTCCTCACTCTCATTAGCCCCTTGGTTCCCCACTATTTCTGGTATGCTTTTTGTGTCTTCTACTGTGAAGACTGATACAAAATATTTGTTTAACATCTCTGCCGTTTCCATATTCCCCATTATAATTTATCCTGTCTCACCCTCTAAGGGACCACCGTTTACTTTTGCTACTTTCTTCCTTTTTACATACTTGTAGAAGCTCTTACAATCCATTTTTATATTTCTTGCTAGTTTACTGTCGTATTCTATTTTCTTCCTTGTCATCATCTTTTTTAGTCATCCTTTGTTGGTTTCTAAAACTTTCCCAATCCTCAGGTTTACTACTCTTCTTGGCAACATTATAGGCCTCTTCTTTTAATCTAATACTATACTTAACTTCTTTAGTTAGCCACGGATGAACTACTTCACCCGTGGAGTTTTTATTTCTCAATGGAATGTATATTCATTGACAATGTTGAAATATTTCTTGAAATATTTGCCATTATTTATCTACCGTCATACCCTTCAATCTAATTTCCCAATCTACCTTTGCCAATTCACCCCTCATACCTATGTAATTGACTTTATTTAAGTTTAAGACTCTAGTTTCTGACTTAACTACGTATGGAAGGAGTGCAAAAGTTTAGGGGACATGGAGACTGAGATGAAGGAATTGGTATAGGAGAAGAAACTTGAAGAGGATGATTGGAAAGTGGAAGTATTGTTGTTTCACCTACAAGAGTTAGGGAGGTTGCGAAAGGGAGTTGAAGTTCTGAAGAGTAGGTTGAAAGATGAGGAAGTGGAATAAAAAGGAGACAGAGGGTAAATAACATACTGAGAAGCTGTAGGGTTCAGTGGCATACCTGCAGATACAAATTGTGAGCAAGACTCAAAGCCACAGAAAATTGGGCAGAAACAGAGGAGTTTAGATATAAATGAGAGAAAGCAAAAACTAGAATAGATGAACTGACGGCAGCCACTAGAATAATGGCTGACCTTATGAAAAAGGAGAGTCAAAGGGGACCTAACCATGAAAAATGTCACAGAGAAATCCAGAAACTTAGACAACTGCTTAAGTCACATCGGGGTATGGTGCATGTGGTTAGACAGTACGGAGGGAATGTAGGAGAGGACATGGACTGTGAGCTTGAGGTTTTGAATCAGTGCAGAATGGGGTGAAGTAGCAAATATCAGAAATTGAAAATTGGCTTGTGAAAAAGGATAAATTAGTCTATGATGGAATAAAGAAGGAGAAAATGGAAGATCCTGTCCCTTTTCTAATTACAAGCTACAGAAGTTCTTTTGTTTTCAGCTTCACTACCACTACTGTGGCGCCACCCTCTCTTTCCCTTTTGTGTAAGAATGTTACAACAGTTTTGTTTAACTGTGAAAGCTAACTTTTTCTTCAGTTGTATTCAGTATTTTTAAGTCATTTGGAAAGGCGCCTGAAGAACAAAATGATGTAATTTACTGGGTTTTTGTAATCACGTGCTATTTTGATAATTTTATCTGTTCTGTATTGTGTATAGTTTAAGGTGTTGGTCTGAATTAAATTGGCATTATTGAGGTTAACTAACCTATTAAATTGTGAAATACAGATTTTATTGTGGCCACGGTGAAATTCTGGTTATTGTAAATTATGTGAGCGTCTCTAGTTCTGGACATGAGATTATCACATAAAAAATGGCAGTTTTGAATTTCTCACCCATACATAAATGATTTGAAATGGATAAGGAGTTGTTAATGTTGAGTGTAACTTATGTGTTTTCAGTTGTGTTGAGTATTGGAGAGTGTGAATACTATTGTTAACATTTTGGAACATTTGAGGGGCTTGTTTAATCATCTTTGTTATAATGGAATGTGATAGCTGTTAGCAAACTGACAGCACTCATTGATCTTGTTATTGACTGTGGTCAGGAAAAAAAAAATCGAAAAAATGACTAAAGGATTTCCTGCCATCTCTACGACAAGAATCTGGAGATATCTTGTAGTTGGACTAACTATCTAAGAGTCAATAACATTTTGGACACCTCTTAAATGAATGCCAAATGCTTTAATAACAATTGGAGTTTAATCTGAAACATCTGTAGATAAAATGGCCAGGCACAATCGACTCTTTTTCAAATGAGATGAATGAACTGAAATGCTGTCTTCACTGACCAGATTGTGATTAAAATTAATACTGATGTTACTAATGATTTCTGCTTGTTTTAACAGATTTTATTATCCAGAATCTAATTGTATTGGAATCTTTGTGCAAGTTTTAACAGCACAAAGACTTTTTTTTAAACAAGTAAAATGGAATTAGGTTCTTTTTCATCCAGCGAAGTTTTTTTTAAATTTACGTGAAAGCTGCGTGACGCAAACTGCATGAGTCTGATGATATATGGCTCAGTCTTCTTACTGCAAAAAAATTAACCCCTTCCACGGACAGCTGTTTTTCATTTTTCTAGTATCAGATTAACTCTGCTTAAATTTTCACTAACCATCAACTTTTGCATTGCTGATTGTAAACATATATCAGGCATTATTAAAATTTTAAGGTTTCTTAGTTTGAGTGAATATTTCCCCATGGTGACAGAAGGAAGTCATGAATTGACAAATTAACCCCTTGGGCTCTCAAGAAGACCCGCAATGGATTTTGTGTTTCCCTTTCCTTTTAAAACAGGGGACTATGGTTTTCAGGACCGTATTAACGTTGATGGTGCAGGATTACCAAGAGTAGTTCTTTGACATAAAGGTGGCTTCACAAAGTTACGGAGCAACCTTTGCTGGAAAAGTGTTGGTGCAGGAGGAGATCCAGTAGTGTTAAGAATTTAAGACATTATCTGCAGACATTGGCAGATATCAAATGTCCCAGCGTGGTGATAACTTGAACTAAGACTTTGCCTCTCAAAGACTTGGATCTAACCCATTCAGGGTCATTTGTTATCTCCCAAGACAGAGTGCTCAAGGGAGGCGGTGGGGGGAGATATGGGAGTTACCTCCAAATGTAATTATAAGCAATTCTGTCTGTACTGTAAAACCACCAAGCCTGGGCATAATGTGTTTGTGAAATTGAAATTGATAAGATAAATTAGTTTAAGGGGATAATCAAATTTTATTAAAAAGAGTGGTTCCTGCCCACAGTTGTGTATTGAGGAAGAAAGTTTTATTTGGAGAAATAAAATTGTACATTGACAAGTCCTTTCATTCCAACAATACTGCTCTCTGGAATTGGGATAATTTTCAAATGAGGAAATGGACTCCAGCACAATATAGCAGGATATTTTGGGAAATAAAAGGTCCAAGAAGAGGTTAAGTACAATAAACAAAAATGTATTGATAACTTGGACCAAGTTGGGAACATTTAGTCTATGTTTTAAGTGGTAATGATAATATTATATTGGGCAGTGAAGTTCTTCCAGGGCGCATGAATGAAAAGAGAGGAAATGGTAATATAATGGGATGTGTAAAATTGGGACAACTGAAAGGAAGGGAGAATAATACTTAGCAAGAATTAACCACAAGATGGATAATGATAAAAGGAGAGCTGGAGAACCTTTTAAGTCCATGATTTCTTGATAATATTGTACATTTTAATTTTCTGTACAATGTATTATGATTTTCTTTGTCTGTATCACAATGTGTAATATTAACCAAATGAAACTTAGACGAGAAGAGCAAATGGCTCGAGATAGGTATGTGATGCTAACAAGATGAGGACATTAGATGAGGTTGTATCTCAACGTCTTATTTAGTATGTTATAATTGTACTCTTGTATTGTAACTTCTTAATAAAACCTTTATACTTTGGAACAAAGCACCCTCTAGTGTCTTTGTGCAAGGGACCAAACTTTTAACAGATTAGTCACATTGCAATTATAAAAAGAATGTAAGAAGACAAAAAAAAGCTTTCCCGATCAACACAATCTTTAAAAGGCCAGCTTGAGCAGGCCAGGCACCAGGATCCCCAATGCACCCATCTAAAATGGGCATGCAGCATGCTGTGGTCAGTCCCTTACCTGTATTAGGAAATACATCTTTTTATATTTAAATGAGGCCAAAAGCACAGCCTCATTTCACACAGAAAGATCAGCGGTTGGGAAATTGGATGTAACACACATCAGGTGCACCCAACGGTGGGCCCAATTTCCTGACCCTCATCTGCTGCTGGAGGTGTTATGTAGCATTCAGCTGCCATAATACTGATGGGGTCCGGGACTTAGATCCCAAAATTCCAAGTCCTGTAATCTGCCACTGAATGTGTGGCGGGGTGGGACTGCTGCTCGCCCATTGGCCCTGACGCTGAAATCGTGGGATCAGCTGACGGTAATATTATGGCTCGAGTATGACTCAGAATATGACTCGAGTCCAGCCGGCAATTGGTGCACTGCGCCTGGGAGGCCCAGAAAATATGTGAGGATAAGGGAAGTCACTTTGAGAGTGCAGCCCCAGGATTTAAAGCTGAACTGCTCTTGAAGCAGAGCCAGCCCATAGAAAGGTGTAAAAATGGCTCCAACAGGAACAACTAAAACTTCTCGGAGAGTGATATAAATCATTTACTTACTGAAATTAGGCACAGGAGGTATACAACAGTGGGAGTGGATGGCAAAAGAACTGCCAACACAGCAGCCAAAACCATGTAGAAGGAAGTGGCACTGCGAGTGAGTGGAAGTCCCATCTCTCCAGTTCAGAAAGAAGTTTAACAATCTCACAAGTTCAGCAAAGCTGAATGTGATGGCAGCAAGCTGCCATTCATCCATATTTTTAAATGTTATAGATTACAGATGATATATCTGAAAAGTGCAGTAACAAACATAAAGGTGTAACCCTATGAGCTATATTAACTATACAGACTCCTTCACATAGAATAAAGTAGATTATATGGCTGTAGAATTCTGCAATGCATATATGCCCAATGAAGAATCATTTTCTCTATGGCAGAGAAGTGATAACAGATCTCAAATGGTTGACTTATAAACCAGTCTGTGCCTGAAAGTAACAAGCATTCTGTCATGCAGGAAAAAAAATTACACTTAATTCCCACAAATGACAAGATACCAGAGGAAGATCAGCAGAACCCATCTGGTTCACTAATGTCCTTTAGGGAAGGACACCTACCATCCTTACCTGGTCTGGCCTATACATGACTCCAGATCCACAGCAATGTGGTTAATTCTTAATCGCCCTCTGAAATAGCCTAGCAAGCTATTCAGTTGTACAATCTTGCTACAAAAAAATAAGAATAATAAAACCGGACGGACCACCAAGCATCGGACCACTAGGCACCGGACACGACAAAGGCAAACCAAGACCAGTCAACCCTGCAAAGTCCTCCTCACTAACATCTGGGAACTTGTGCCAAAATTAGGAGAGTTGTCCCACAGATTAGTCAAGCAACAGCCTGACATAGCCATACTCACAGGATCATACCTTTCAGACAACGTCCCAGACTCTTCCATCACCATTCCTGGGTACGTCCTGACCCACCGGCAGGACAGACCCACCAGAGGTGGCGGTACAATGAGTGAGTGAAAAAGACAAGGCTTACCAATGCTCAGTTAGGATCCCACCAGGACCACTAAGCTCCAGACCTCATTACAGCCTTGGTCCAAACATGGGCAAAAGAGCTGATTTCCAGAGGTGAGGTGAGAGTAACTGCCCTTGACATCAAGGCAGTTTTTGACCGAATGTGGCACCAAGGAGTCCTAGTAAAATTGAAGTCAATGGGAATCAGGGGCTGAGTCATACCTAGCACAAAGGAAGATGGTAGTGGTTGTCGAAGGCCAATCATCTCAGCCCCAGGGCATTGCTGCAAGAGTTCCTCAGGGCATTGTCCCAGGCCCAACCATCTTCAGCTGCTTCATCAATGACCTTCCCTCCATCATAAGGTCAGAAATGGGGATGCTCGCTGATGATTGCACAGTGTTCAGTTCCATTCGCAACCCCTCAGATAATGAAGCAGTCCGTGCCCACATGCAGCAAGACCTGGACAACATCCAGGCTTAAGCTGATAAGTGGCAAGTAACATTCACGCCAGACAAGTGCCAGGCAATGACCATCTCCAACAAGAGAGAGTCCAACCGCCTCCCCTTGACATTCAATGGCATTACATTTGAATCCCCCAGCATCAACATCCTGGGGGTCACCATTGACCAGAAACTTAACTGGACCAGCCAAATAAATACTGTGGCTACTACAGCAGGTAAGAGGCTGGGTATTCTGTGGCGAGTGACTCACCTCCTGACTCCCCAAAGCCTTTCCACCATCTACAAGGCACAAGTCAGGAGTGTGGTGGAATACTCTCCACTTGCCTGGATGAGTGCAGCCTGCTTGATTGGCACCCCATCCACCACCCTAAACATTCACTTCTTTCACCACCAGCGCAGCGTGGCTGTAGTGTGTACCATCCACAGGATGCACTGCAGCAACTCGCCAAGGCTTCTTCGACAGCACCTCCCAAACCCGCGATTTCTACCACCTAGGAGGACAAAGGCAGCAGGCACATGGGAACAACACGATCTGCATATTCCCCTCCAAGTCACACACCATCCCGACTTGGAAATATATCGCCGTTCCTTCATCGTCGCTGGGTCAAAATCCTGGAACTCCCTACCTAACAGCACTGTGGGAGAAACTTCACCACACGGACTGCAGCGGTTCAAGGAGGCGGCTCACCACCATCTTCTCAAGGGCAATTAGGGATGGGCAATAAATTCTGGCCTTGCCAGCGACGCCTACATCCCATGAATGAACAAAAAAAAGAAGAAATCCATCGACTTACCCAGAAGGAGGTAAATGCCATGAAGATACTGGAATCCCACCCAGCAGGGGCGATGGAGATATAGGAGGGCATGCAACCAGTTAGTTTGTGCAGAACAAGTGCTAATGATACAAGTTTTTAAAAAAATCTACTTTTTCTGACATTCATACTCTGAGGAGACCCTTACATCAGCAGAACAGTAAGAAGAAAGTAGATAGCAGGAAAACCAATTTATTTATTTGTCTTCTTCTCTCCACAAGAGCTGGAAGCAATAAAGGAGAGAGTGTGAGGGCCTTCATTGAGGGCCAAGCAGTAATTCAATCACTGTGTCACTTGCCCTTACTAGCCCAGATAGAATCACTTGGGGTGTTTAGATGATGAATGGACACTGGTGATGCACAATACACAAAGAATATCGAGGAAGACTTAGTGGAAGTGGAGAAGTATATTCGTGAGCAGAAACAAAGGAAATTTTAGCTCCTGATTGAACAGCATTTGTGCGATGATCTCAGGAGTCTTGCAATGAAAAGGATGCTAGCAAAGCATCAAATTCTGATGAAGGCATTGCAAAGTCTCTCTTAAAAAGCTTGGCAAATGGCTGGCAGCAGAGTCCAATGTCATCCTTTGCTGCAACATCAGAGAAGGCTTCCGAAACAATGCCTACCAGCATGGCAGCTGCAGGAACTTCTGCTTATGTTCCACAGAAGTCCGAGACCTGGAGGCAAGTCATCACCTCCCACGTGCAGGCTTTGACGAGTGGCATTCAGGCCTTGGGTGATGGAATGGAGAGAACAATATCTACTGGATTCCAAGATCTCTAGGGTACCATTTTGGAGGGCTTGCAGGATATTCAGCACACTCTCTCTTGGGGATTAAGTTAACAGCAATTTAATAAAGTCTGTTGTCCCGTACTTCAATGGTAACCAATTTCTCATTCCATGAATAGTGCGAGAGCAGATGGTGGCTCTGACGATTCTGTCTTCCCACAGGACAGCAGCACCAGAGAATCCTCTCAGATGCCTTCACAAATGGAAAAATGTCGGCAGGCCAAGGCTGTGGACATTCCAAACCCAGAGAAAGTGTATTTTTTTCCCCCAATTTCAGTAACTGAAATTTCTAATGTCTAGCAAAATTCAATTCCTAGCTACAGTTTTCATTTTTAAAAATCTCCGACCAGCACAGCTAATCTATTTACGCTGCAGAAAGGTGCCATAGCAAAATCCTTTCCCTCACCTGAGCCAGGTGGCCCATCTATACCATAAGGGGCATTGGCACCTACTTGCACTATCCAAAAGCCCCTGACCCCATCTCAAATCCTGGCATGAGGGATCTAATGGGCAGGCAGAAGTATTGCCCCACCCCCAACCTAGATCCATCCCCAAAGAGCCTCCCCCTGGAATTTCATCCCCACAATATATAACACGTTGGCCATTATATGATTCTATTAAATTCAGCAAGGGGATATTTTACCTGAACAAAATCTGGAACGTATTCGCTCACACAGCGCGTGTACCTGTGTTCACAACTTTTTTGCCTTGACTAAAAAAAATTAAGCTTCAAATTTCTATATTGTTTTTCTTTGCCAAAGGCACTGCAGTACAGTAAAACAAAATTCAAGGGACTTACCATTGAATGTTTGTGACAAAAATTCACAAATTCTGCCTCCTTGGTCTCCAATTTATTTCAAAACAATGGCAATTTGTAAGTTAATTGAAAAAAAATACAGTATACAAATGCAACCTCCAATCTAGCTGTCACCTTTCTGATGTTTCCAAAGCTTGATACAGAATGAAAACAATAAGCAAACTGTAATGGGGAAGGGTGCTAGACACTGAAGCTAAGTTATTGACTACTCAGAGATATTGGCCCGGAATTTGATCTTAAAATAACAGCGAGACTAACAGTCGGCGTGCGCACATCCGCATTCAAACGTGGAAATCCAAAGTTGCACTCCAAGATGCCCTGCTCCTCTGAAAGCTGCACTGGAAGACAGCTCATCGGCTGACTCACCATGGGATTAATGCATCAGCATGAGGTTGCTCTCCTGTCCAACTGGAAACGAACTAATCTCTCCAGAAAAAGGTGCACTCAGTTTTTTAGATCTAAGCTAACTTTTAAGGCATGGTAAATCTTAATGACTGTCAAACTACCTCTCTGGCACTGAAAATTAACTTTTAAAAATGTGGAGTCCTATTCCTTCTGATCTTAATTGCTGTAATGTTTAAAATTTAAAAAGTTTTAAATTTTTATTTTCATTTTTTTTTTTCTGTCTCTTTTAATTCAATATTTCTTACCCTCTCTTTTTTACTCTTTCTCTAGCTGATTTTACATTGAATTTACTATTCTAGCTTTCACTTCCTGGTTCTCACTCTGCGCAGCTTACTAACGATACTTCAATTTGATTGGTTGAGAGGACTGACAGTTCCTTGCCCTGTTCACACAGCTCACAGATACCCGGGAGAGGATGCTACACTTTTATCAGCTCCCCATTGCAGGAAGTTGGCGCCCAAAAGCCCGTGGATAGTTTGTGGGTAAATTTTAATCTAATGAGCAATGGGCGGTACTCGATCACCCCTCAGTGCAGAATCTGGACCAATAATCCTATAGGAGCAGGTTAAGACTATTTTGGCAGTAAATCTGTGTGAATTGCACATATTTCCAGTTGAGCCACTGGAATTCTATTTGCATTGTAATTTACCTTGACAGTGATTTACCAATCATATGCAAATTAAGCAGCAGGGAGGTTAGCAGTAGTGCTTCCAAAGCAAAAAAAACTCTCAACTTGCCAGAGATATTTTCATCATAATAAAAAAAATGTAAATGCTGGAAATACACAGCACGTCAGTCCACATCTTCTGAAGAAGGGTCTATTCGAAATGTTTAACTTGTCTTTTCTCTCTACAGATAGTATGTATTTCCAGTATTTTCTAAATTTTCATCATAGTTCATTATAGGGTGGCACTTGGAAGAAGCACTATTTGGAAAATCATGGGCCAAGAACCCATAACCTGTGCACAGGCTCCTAACCGCGTTGAGTTTACACTGGGGCATGCCTGAGACCTTGAGCACATTATAGGCCTCAGAATGCTGTGCCCAATTTTCCAGGAATTTTCCACTGTGCTTTACTCCCCTCATGTCAAGATCAAAAACTCTGATTATATTTCTGCGTTATGGGCTCATGCCTAATAGGAATTCGTCTGGTATTGCTCCAAACTCATTTCACATAGGTTTCTTACAACTGTCATAGGGAAGAGACTATTCAAGCCATCTCCTGGGTTGGATTCAAATGCCGACTCAAGTCCAGATCTCCATAGAATCATAGAATGATACAGCACAGGAGGCCATTCGGCCCATTGTGCTTGTACCGGCTCTTTGGAAGAGCTATCCAATTAGTCCCACACCCCTGCTCTTTCCCCTTGGTCCTGCAAATTTTTCCCCTTCAAGCATTTATCCAGTTCCCTTTTGAAGGATGCTATTGAATCTGCTTCCACCAAGGTTAAAAATTTCCTGTATGCACATTTTACTCGAACTGCAATACCACTTATGGCATGAAATATTGCAATTGGGTGCTTTCAAAGAGCCGTCCATTAGTTGGGTCTGCAGAAGTGTTCGATGCAGTGTACCATCCCACTGCATCATACACTTCCACATACCCAACTCATGTTTCAGTGTTATTTTCAGAGAGAAAGTAAAATAAGTGTAAAGAAAGTAAATATGATTAATTTCACTGACGCAGTAAGTGATCAAAGATACATGCGAGATAGAGCATTATTAGGTTATTATAGATAGAGTAAAGTCTTTTTTGCAACTAACTTATGTTAATAGTTTGAACAAGGGATCTCACTCTGGGCACACAGATGAGGAGGGTCAAAATTTGATTCTATATTATTGTCAACAATTACCTTTTAAGCACATTTTCCTGCAAAAATGTTTGTACATTTTATTCAACTGATGTTTTGTACATTATTTGTGAATTAATTATCTAATGTCAATGCTGCAGACTTTGAGTTCTACTTGTACTGCCAGTCACATTTAACACATATTCACTTTCAAAATAAAAGTCAGATGAGACTGTTTTTTCTGACACACCACATGCATTAGTTGTTTGATACCCTAATGATCTATTAAACCCCTCTCCCCTGCCTCCTCCACCCTCACCTCCAACAAGTACAAGGCGCTTATGGACTTCTTTGTCACTAAGATGGAGACCATCTGTTCAGCAGCCTCTGCCACTTTCCTCCCTTCCCCTAGCCCACCAAGTCAAACTTCCCCTAAGGCTCCCCCTGCCCTAGCCCTGAACTTGAAACTTTCTCTATTTCTCTCCTATCTCCCCTCATGCCCTCTCCGAGCACATCTTGTCCATGAGACCCATCACCTGCTCCCTCGACCCTATTCCCACCAACTGCTGACCACCCAACTTCCCTACCTGGCCCCCATGTTAGCTGATATTGTTAACGGCTCCCTCTCCTCAAATACTATCCCCCTACCCTTCAAAACTGCCATCATCACTCCTCACCTCATCACCAACCTCCATTTCCTCTCCAAAGTCCTTGAACGTGTTGTCGCCTCCCAAATCCAAGCCCATCTTTCCTGCAACTCCATGTGTGAACCCCTCCAATTAAGTTTCTGCTCCTGCGACAATATGAAATGGCCCTTATCAAAGTCACAAATGACATCCTATGTGACTGACCGTGGTAAATTATCCCTCCTCAGCCTGTCTGCAGTCTTTGACATGGTTGACCACACCATCCGAAAACATGTCAGGTTCCACATGTACGCTGATAACACCCACCTCACCACCACCTCTCTCGACCCCTCTACTGTCCCAGGTTTGTTACACTGGTTGTCCGACATCCAGTACTGGAAGAGCAGAAATTTCCTCCAAATAAATATCGGGAACACCGAAGCCATTGTCTTTGGTCCACACCACAAACTCCGTTCCCTTATCACCGACTCCATCCCTCTCCCTGGCCACTGTCTGAGGCTGAACCAGATCGTTTGCAACCTTGGCGTCCTATTTGACCCTGAGATGAGCTTCTGACCACATATCTGCTCCATCACCATGACCGCTTACTTCCACCTCTGTAACATCACCCGTCTCTGTCCCTGCCTCAGCTCATTTGCTGCTGAAACCCCCACCCATGCCTTTGTTAACACTAGAATTTTCCAATGCTCTCCTGGCCGGTCTTCCATCTTTCACCTTCCATAAACTTGAGCTCATCCAAAACTCTGCTGCCCGTATCCTAACTCAGACCGAGTCCCGTACACCCACTGGCCGTGCTCGCTGACCTATATTGTCTCCCGGTCCAGCAATGCCTCGATTTTCAACTTCTCATCCTTGTTTTCAAATCCCTCCATGACCTTGTCCCACCCTATCTCTGTAACCTCCTCCAGCCCTACAACCCTCCAGGATCTCTGCGCTCCTACAATTCTGGCCTCTTGCACATCCCCGATTTTCATTGCTCCACCTAGCTGCCTAGGTCCTAGGCTCTGGAATTCCCTCCCTAAACCTCTCCGCCTCTCTCTCCTCCTTTAAGGAGCTCCTTAAAACCTACCTCTTTGACCAAGCTTTTGGTCACCTGTCCTAATCTCTCCTTATGTGGCTTAGTGTCAAATTTTGTTTGATAACAGTCCTGTGAAGAACCTTGAGATTTCTTACTACACCAAAGGTGCTACATAAATGCAAGTAGTTGTTGTTGTAACACCTGCGTTATTAACTCGATAGAGAACATGTTTTAAATTATTGATGTTGTGATGTCTTGCTTGCATTTTCAGCACAGAGTTAGTACAGATAAAATGTTTGGGATCTCTATGGTTGTAAGATTAACTCTGCAATGTTCCCTGAAAATTAATTTTCAAATAAATCAATGAGGCAACTTATTTTTGGACTTATCATCAACACTGGTCCAGATCAGCCAGTTGACTCATAAAATCACAAATGTGGTTTGTAACATGGAGAAAAAAAGTTTAGTGAAAGAGCTCCTGTCATCATATTTAATCAGGGGTAAAGTGAACCTGAATAGAAATAAGGCATAAACAATAAGCAAAAAATATGATGCTGGAAATCAGAAACAAAAATAGAAAATGGTGGAAACACTCAGTAGATCTGTCAGCATCTGTGGAGAGAGAACAGATGAATTAATGGATCATATATAACTTGGTCTACATCTGAAACATTGGGGTGGATTTTCGTGTCATTGGTTCCATTGGGCAGGAGGCAGGTGAAGTGAACTCGCTGCCTGCCCAATGGAAGCAGGATTAGGCTTTGACCAATTTTCATGGGCATGAATGCATCATGGTCACAGTAGGCCAGTTGAGGTCAGGGTGGGCAGGTGAGGCATAACAGTGTGGGAGGGTAGGATGGCCTAGTTGCGGAGACTCGGGTGGAGTGCAGTAGCTGGAGGACAGGAATCACGTGGTTGGGCACAAGTTTGTTTTTAAAAGTAACAGTGGGCCTCCCATGTTGTTACTACTGGCTGCATTGGACAACAGAAAACAATTACACTAGGAGCACGTGCATCGATATCAAAGTATAAATCGGGTTCCGGTCCATTAGAGATTAGTCCTCAGGAGCAAAACTTAATGGTTGTATTTCCAACCGGGAGTTGGACAATTTTAAATGCAAGTTAAAATATGTTGCATAGTTATTTATGTTTTTACACATTGGTCATGCTATAAATTTCCACCCTGGTGTAATTAACAAGCTGAGGGGTAAAAAATGGTAGGCGAAAAAAATTCAAAATTTATTTCAAGAAATTTGATTGGTTCGCTTTCTGGGCAGAACTTTCAGCTTCGGCAGGGGCGTTAAACAGGCAGTAGTTGAAATTTCCAGCATCTGTTCGTTTAATTGGTTGTTCTTTCTCAGTCTTGTCATTACTGACTTCTGATTCGTTGCAAGAGAAAGATTTTGAAGAACAATCTAAATGAGTTAATTAGTTGTGGCTCTGCTTCATTTTATTGGTAGATTTTTGTTAGATTTCTTGGTTAGAGCTGTCATTTGCTGAATATCAAATCTGAACAAAGCATGGTGGAGAATACGCAATTTTATCCCATCTAACATATAAAATATTATTAAAGTTACTCACTTATAGTGATTGAACAAGTTAACTTTCATTTTTATTACAACATATATTGCGGGAGTGTTTGCCAACTTATAAGGGCAGATTTTCCTGTTCTTGCATTTTAAATTGCCTGGGCACAGCACATTGAGAAAAATCACATAATGAGAAGTGCACACCAAAAGGGAGCCCTCAGATTTTCTGTCCATTTAAATTAATGGAGAGAAAATCAAGCAGACTCTCTATGGCCTTATCGGGTCAGCTTCGCGCAAAGCAGAGCAGAGATGTATAGAATCCTGTCAAGTTACGTGCCAAATGATTTTAGGGATATGACTGTTCAGGGAAGTCAGGGTAGTACAAGCAGAGTGGGATTGCTAAAGGCACAGCCATCTGACTCCAGCTGAGGGCTTTTGAGACACTCGGAGAGAAAACAGATATCTCGCTGCACAATCTGAATTGATAGAAGGCACTTTATCCAGGGGACATGTTCTCAGCCGCACAAGGGTATCCGACATAGCCAGGAAATGCTTCTTCAACATACTGATGTGTCTTATCTGCTCAAGGGAAAGATGTGGGAGGTCAGGTGTTGTACACCTTGTCTGGGAGCAGGGTGAACTGCGCAGCTGCTTCACGTAAGTATCAGGTAAACTGGTGGGGATAGTCAGTGGCAACACCCAGCTACAGTCTTGAGACAGAACTGGCAGTGGGCAGCGGTTCAGCCAAACTTCTGCAGGCAATTTTTTTTGTCCGCTGCTCAAAGGGGAGGCCCCAGTCTGGAGTTCATAGTGATCGACAGCTCAGTTGGAAAGGTCCCCAACTGACTGTCTTGAGGAGTCAATCTGTGCTCTGAAGCAGTCAATCTACCTCTCTCAGTCACAGATTATCTGTGGTTTTGCAGCCAACAGAAAAGGCTGTCTGTATTTGAAAGTCTGAACCAGCTTACTTTCAAGGGATTAAGGTAGAGGAGGTAATTTTCTTTCATCAAACCATGCTTAGAGAGAAAGCAAATTGTATCTTCATTATTTTCATAATCTGAGTGTAAGGAAATATATATTCTTACTGTAGAAACTGTATACTGTTAATTCATGTATTTTAACAAAATAAATCAGCTATTGGTCCAAAACCGGTACCTCATCCCAGGATATTGCTTATTCAGTCCATCTTCTGTAGAGAGGAGGACTTTCATGGCAGCACGTTATATTTCAGAGCAGGTGAATGGAGTTAAGAGCTTTCTGTTATAATCCTTACATCATTCTATCATTTAACTAGATATTTGGCAAAAAAAAGATGTGCTCCGGATCATAGGGGATGTGAGGTATGCTTACATGAGTGATTGGTGACTCTACCTTCAATGGAAAGGTGCAACATGCAGCTGATCCACTACCGCCAGTTGTCCAAGCTGACAAAGTTGAAAATTACCCCCGACTAGTTCTTCTGATTAGTGAGTGCTATTGTTTTTGCAAGAAGTGCAACCACAAACACCAGTCATTGTATTTCTGTACTTAATTTTATAGCTCTGCTAGGGCTATGCATTACAATGGCATGTGAACATTGTTGCTTTGTTGGCACTACACATCAACTACATCCTAGGGTTCCAAAAGAGTTGGCTACAGAGATAGTGGATGCATTGGTTTTGATCTTCTAGAATTCCCTAGATTCTAGAACGGTCCCAGTGGATTGGATGGTAGCAAATGTAACACCGCTATTCAAGAAAGGAGGGAGAGAGAAAACAGGGAACTACAGGCCAGGTAGCCTGACGTCAGTCGTCAGGAAAATGCTGGAATCCATTATTAAGGATGTGGTAACAGGGTACTTAGAAAATCGTAATATGATTAGGCAGAGCCAACATGGTTTTATGAAAGGGAAATCATTTTAGACAGATCTACTGGAGTTTTTTTGAGGATGTAACTAGCAGGGTAGATAAAGGGGAACCAGTGGATGTAGTATATTTGGATTTTCAAAAGGAATGAGATAAGGTGCCACACAAAAGGTTGTTACACAAGATAAGGGCTCATGAGGTTGGGGGTAATATATTAGCATGGATAGAAGATTGGTTAACGGACAGAAAACAGAGAGTAGGAATAAACGGGTCATTTTCAGGTTGGTAGGCTGTAACTAGTCAGGTGCCGTAAGGATCAGTGCTTGGGCCTCAACTATTTACAATCTATATTAATGACTTAGATGAAAGGACCAAATGTAATGTATCCAGGTTTGCTGGGTAAGTAAGCTGTAAGGATGACACAAAGAGTCTGCAAAGGGATATAGACAGGTTAAGTGAGTGGGCAAGAAGGTGGCAGATGGAGTATAATGTGGGGAAATGTGAGGTTATTCACTTTGTAGGAAAAACAGAATATTTTTCAAATGTTGCTGTTCAGAGGGATTTGGGTGTCCTTGTACACAAAACACAGACATTTAATGTGCAAGTACTGCAAGCAATTAGGAAGGCAAATGGTACGTTGGCCTTTATTGCAAGGGGGTTGGAGTACAAGAGTAAGAAAGTCTTGCTACAATTGTACAGAGCTTTGGTGAGACCACACCTGGAGTACTATGCACAGTTTTGGTCTCCTTACCTAAGGACGGATATACTTTCCTTGGAGGCGGTACAACGAAGATTCACTAGATTGATTCCTGGGATGAGAGAGTTGTCCTATGAGGAGAGACTGAGTAAAATGGGCCTATATCTCTGGAGTTTAGAAGAATGAGAGGTGATCTCATTGAAACATATAAGATTCTGAGAGGGCTTGACAGGGTAGATGCTGAGAGGCTATTTCCCCTGACAGAAGAGTCTAGAACTAGGGGGCATAGTTTCAGGATAAAGGGTCGGCCATTTAGGACTGAGATGAGGAGGAATTTCTTCACTCAGATGGTTGTGAATCATTGGAATTCTCTACCCCAGAGGGCTATGGATGCTGAGTCATTGAATATAGGTAAGGCTGAGATAGATAGATTTTTGGATTCTAGGGGAATCAAGGGACATGGGGATTGGGCGGAAAAGTAGAGTTGAGGTCGAAGATCAGCCATGACCTTATTGAATGGCACAGCAGGCTCAAGGGGCCGTATGGCCTACTCCTGCTCCTATTTCTTATGTACCTCCAATATCTGCTCTGTGGCCTTCTGCCTGCCCAACATGGCTAGATAGATCAAACAGATAAGCCCTTTATATTTTGAGTTTTGCACTTGCAATGATTTTCCATCTGGATCCTTTAAAATCTGAGTTGTATCATTTTCATACACACAAATGCTGCTCTACCTCCCACTTGCACTTTCTAAATTATTAGGGAATTCTTAATCACCTGAAGGTAGAGAAGATATAGGTATCCCTGTGTCACACCCATTCTGAACAGAAAAGGAATTTGAAACCTTAGGATGGAAGCCATCGGTGATGAATATATTTGTATCTATTCGTTGAACTAGCTGAAACAAAATTTCTTCAAGGTATAAAACAAATGTTTACGAACTCAAACAAATACCTTTTTGACTGAAATGACTTCTACTGGGCTTCTGCATTCTGAGCTTCATGAACGTGAAAAATGTAATAGAAATAATTAATTTGATTATTTGTTTAATACCTTAGGATAGAAATTGCACAATGTATTTTGAATATTGTTATCTCCCAAATTTGTGACCATCTTTCCCACAACTCCATGTTTGAATCCCTCCATTTAGAATTCTGACTCTGCACAACACTGAAAGGCCCGAATCAAATTCACAAATGACATCCTCTGTGACTGTGATCATGGTGCCTTTTCCCTCTTCCTCCTCTGCTTTGAACCGTCTGCAGCCTTTGACACGGTCTACCACACCATCCTGCTCCAATCCCGCTTCTCCACTGTCCAGTTTAATGGGCCTGCCTTCCCTTGGTTCCAATCTTACCTATCTAATCATAGCTAGAGCATCTCCATAAATGGCTTCATTTCCCACCCCTGCACCATTACCTCTGGAGTTCCCCAAGGATCTATCCTTGGATTCCCTCTGTGTCTTCATCTGCATGCTGCCCCTTGGCGACATCATCCAAAGACATGGGGTTGGTTTCCAAATGTACGCTGATAGCACCCAGGTCAATGTCCCCATTATCTCTCTTGACTCCCCCACTATCTCTGTGCTGTCAGACTGCTTGTCCAACATCCAGCCTTTGATGAGCTGCAATTTCCTCTATTTAAACATCCTCTATTTAAACATTGGGAAGATCAAAGCCATCATCTTCGGCCCACAGGACAAATTCCCCTTCCCCGGTCACTGTTGAACCAGATTGTTTACAACCTCGGCCTCCTATTTGACCCCAACATGAGCTGCTGACTCCATGTCCACTCCACCACAAAGACCACCGACATCCACTTACGTAACTTCACCCATCTCCGCCCCTGCTTCAGTCCATCTGCTGCTGAATCTCTCACCATGTCTTTGTCACCTCCAGATTCAACTATTCCAATGCTTTCCTGGTCGGCTTTGCAAACTTCACAAACTTCAGCTCGTCAAAAACTCTGCTGCCGGGATCCTATCCCGCACCACGTCCTGCTCACCCATCACTCCTGTTCTCACTGACCTATATGGGCTCCCAGTCCCCCAACAACTCCAATTTAAAATTATCATCCTTGTGTTTAAATTTCTTCATGGCCTTGCCTCTTCCTACCTTTGTGACCTCCCCCAATCCTCCACAGAACTTTCCATTCTTCAGATTCTGGCCTCTTGTTCACCCACCTCCCTTCGCTTCACCATTACTGGCCATGCCTTCAACTGCCTAGCTCCCATGCTCTGGAATTCCCTCCCTAAACCCCTCTGGCTCTCCATTTCCCTCTCCTCCTTTTAAGGCCCTACTTAAAACCTACCTCTTTGACCAAGCTTTTGGTCACCCCTTCTAATATCTCCTTCTTTGGCTCGGCATCCAGTTTTGTTTAGGACTCTGTGAAGTGTCTTGGGGCATCTTTCTGTGTTGAAGGCGGTATATGAATGTAAGTTGTTCTTGTTGTTTTTACAATTATCTTGTGATCTTGTGTTATACCCCTTACCTTGTCCAGTGCAAAGATCACTCTCTCTTAGCTAGTCTAAAAACTCTTGCCCCAGCATTACTGGTAGCTCACAGTTTTAATGGCTTAAACTGTATAAAGTGCTGAAAAAATGTTTTCATTTTTTGTTATTTTCCCACAGCTCACATCCCATAGTAGTTACTTGTAAATTTTCTGGCTGGCTCTCAATACAATCTACAGGAGTGGGGTGAAAATCAACATTCCCATGATGCATCTGTCTCTCACACACCCACATATTACCCACTGGAGCTATCCCTCCACAGTCCTTTTCTAGCCAGATGCTATGCAGCTTAGATTGTCACTATACACTCTGGATATTATAATTCTCCAAGAGCAAGGTGAGAACTACAACTCCAATGCATTTCTTTCTCACACAATTTGTCCGCAGCAATTGGAAATCATCAAATCCAGACCCAGGTCAAATTTGAAAATCAGGCCCCAAGCTCCAGGTGTAGGAGTAGGCCTCTGAATGGATGAGGCTTTTTCAGGTATTTCTAACATCAAATAACTAATCTTAAGAGTAAGTTTTGTATTTTTTTTCAAAATTGCATCATTTTTTAAATGTGTCTTATGTTATTTCTCACTAGATACACTGACTAAAGTGAAGAAAATGGCAGTGAAAGGAAATTATTGTAATGATTTGATTGATCGGTTTCTGCTACTGCCAATTCAGGATTGGTAGCTTTGAAAAAAAATTAAGCAATTTGATTACTTAGTTTTCTGCTACATACTTGTTCCTAACTGGTATTTATTGACCGATTCAAACTGCTTTTGATTTGTTCACATTTATTCATTTGGATATTTAATTGGTAACTTAACAGATAAGTTTCATCCCAATGATGCTTGGAGGCATGACTTTTGAGGTGTGATGTTGGTGAGGCCACATTTTCAGATGAGAAGCCTTTGAAAGGCATGATGCAAATGTACGTCCACTAGATGCAAAACTATTAATTGTGTCACTAGAGTTACCCTTCATTCTTATTATACTATCGTTTGACATTTCCTTTAAATTTGGATTTGTATTCACAATCTACAATAATATGAGACTTTACGCTAAAATATATAATCTCTACTAATCGGAGGAAGAACCAACCTACCTGGGAACAGATAAAGACATATTTGGCAGTAAATATGTATAAGTTTTATAGATATTTAAGATCAAGATATAGATGTGCTGCTGTCTGCATTCCTGTGTGATAAATTACTACTTGTGAAAAGATAAACTGTCCAAAGTAAATTAGATTATATTGTGCTAATTTACTATCTTAATCACCATTAATGAGCCACTTGATCTTTGTTAACAAGTTTGGCTTATAGCAAATAAATTGTTTAAACCCAAAGTTCAGAAAAAGAATACTACAATTCACCAAGAATTACATTCATCTGATAATTTAAGAAAAAAAACTGATAGTCTTGAATCCCACAATATACACCAAGCAGCTTTGAGTGTTAAACTGCTGGGCTAATCGTATCCAGAAAATAAGTGGCAGGAAGTTTCTCAAGGGCTCTCCCCAATCGACTGCTGTAACTTGGGCAGAAGATCAGTGAAAACCCTTGTTAGACATGTAAATATGATTTTGATTTTGACTTGGAGCTTGGGGGGTGGGGTGGGGTGGGGTGGTGTTGGACGTGAAACCTGGAAGTAAAGTTGGTGGGATGGATCGTGCAATCGCAACCCAATTGAATGATAACATTTTTTACTTCCGGGTTTCGTGCCTGGCAGCCAGCCAGATTGACAAGCTGGCTGGCTATCGGGCGGGAAGGCCTGCGGTAGTAGGGGTTCAGAGAAGTGGGGGGGGGAAACAGATCATATGGGAGGGGCTATTGAGAAGATCGAGAGGGGGGGGGAAAGTAGGTAACCGTTAAGATCGGGCGGAGAATGGGGTCCGCCACTGGGATGGGGAGGCGGTGTGGTGGGGAGGAGAGAGAAAGAGAGAGTGTCAGCCAATTGCAGGGGTCCAATCGTGGTAGGTAAGCTTGTTTGATCTGGAGGAAACACTCATGCTCCTCCCAGCCCACAAGTAGTGCAATAAGACACTTACCTGATGATCTGGCCCTTCTCGCCTCCTCTTCACTGGCGAGAATCAGAAGGCCCGGGAAACCCGCACCGGAAAAGTTAAATTTGAACTTATGTTAAATTCAATTAAAAAAAAATGTCCTTGATGTCTCTGAACGATGGTAATTGCCCTGCTAGCGCCCTTCCCGCCAGCTCTAAATGGGGATGTGACCTCAGCGAGTACGTTCAACGCGCGCATCCAAAAGCGCTCACGCTAAACCCGGAAGTTGGAGTCGGGTTGCAGTCACAATCATAAAAACTTTGATTTTCACCTCCCAATAGATGCCAACCCTCCCGTTCTTGGGAGATTCTGCTGAAGTTACTATGGCTGATTGGGAGAACCCCCGAGGAAATTCCAGGCAAAGATATTCCCTGTTACTTGGGAGACTGATATATATCAAAACTGACTAATGATCTTAAAAAGTTTATGTGTTATTAAAATCTAAAAAGGAAAGCCACAGGCAAAAATGTGCCACTAAGGAAAAATAGCCTAAAATTATTGTTGGCAATATCTCTAGACAAATTTTCAATATGCTTTTATGACATTGCTCTGTCTGCTATTTTAGAAGAAGAGTTAGTCTAATAAGTTGCATTAAAATTGCAGACGGAGGAATATTAAAGGGACGTGCTAAGTGCTTGGCTGCTAAGATGACTATCATGGAAAGGACTATTCCACTAATTTTTAACATCATTAAGGATTGTATTCATATTATTCACCATATAAGTTACAACCACATCGCAAAGCACAGATACCCTCATATGGATGTCAATATCAACATTGGAGATCTATCATTTATAATGGAAATTGTTTGGGTTGACTTGTCACACTGTAATTACACCCTCCCATCAGTGGTGCCACAGTAGCGGACCATTTTTACACCTGCCAGCTCCTCAGCCTGTAGCCTACAGAAACATGTAAGCTCCAACCAATTCTACTTCTCTGCTTCCCAAATTCCCATAGGTTTTGCTGTTTACCTATAAATAGTAATATAAAATCGAAGTACGAAGAGCAAATGAATGATTTTAAATTGGAGATTGAATGACATCTTCATGCCTTGGTCCAATTATGTCCCACTTTCAAACCCTGCTTTACCTGGAGACCACACTTGGTCTTGACTCCCCATGTGCAACACCAGTGGAGATCGACAAGTGCTTATTAAGTCTAAAATGGTCAGCATATGCAGCACATTTTTACAACTAATCTTTGTACCTTCACATAGATTATTAAAATGTTGCTATTGCCAAATTGCCACGTAACACAGATGCGTACTCTAGTTTTTTAAAAAAAGTTTGCACCACTATTTTATCATTTGATTTCAACCTTCACATAAGTTTCTTGCAACTGTGTATCTAGAACTCTTGGGTCATGTGGGTCAAAATACAATATAATCTAACTCAACTGTCAGCTCACCAAAAGTTTGGAAAACTAAGACCAACCAATCACAGGCCACTACGATAGCTGACAAATAAAACAGCCCCGAAAATTCACAGTCTGCCCCAACCTCCTCCCCGCCACCCCTCACCCCCCTCAAACACAAGTAGGACCCAGTTGCTCCCATCTGGAGGATGGTATTCCTCATCTCTCTTGGCAAATCAGCCTCCAGTCCTAAGCCAGATCCCAACTGAGTCAGAGAAGTAGGAACTCCTGGCATCAGAGTCCCCACCCCCAGCTTCACCCATGATGATGCCCCTTGACATCACTGGACTTCCAGAGGCAGGTGGAAGATCAGCCCCTTACAAGGCCAAAATGATGGGTACTCAGTGCAACTAGACTCCTGCTGGGGTTATGGCTGGGGTTTGGTGAAACCCCCTAGGAAATTCAGGACCATTAATGTGCAATGCTTTGAGCAGGAACTGTAATAAGATACATAGGCCACTAGAGACCACTGTGTAGAAAGGAATGTTAAACTGCAATTAATGGTACAGATTCCTAATAGTATTTTATTACTACATTCACCACATAGTATTCCACATAAGACATCAAAAGCATCCAACTAGACAATCAACTACGACTTAAGCACAGTCGTTCTAATGGTAATTTACCGATTCTGAGTCATTTAAAAAAAAACAAATTACTGTTTGTTTGGAAGTTCACAGCAGTTTACTTATTTAAGGCATTAAATATGCTGCAAATGATATCTTTACACACCATTAAGGCTGCTATTATCTATTCAAATCACTTTCATTAAATCACTTGTGTGCATTTCTGCATTTTAAACAGTTTGCAGTAATGAAATATCACCAATGCTACTGCACATATACATGTTAATTTCTTCATGTTACTTTGCTCTAGTAACATCCTACAGAGTGAAATTTTGGCTTCAATGTTTGGTTGGATTTTTGCATTTCCAGCAATACCAAAGGTACCTGCCCAGCTGTAGCAATAAGCACATCTTCCTTCTGATTTGTCTCCCCATCCTCCCCTCCCCCATTCCCTTATCACTAGTAGAGGAGAATCAGAGTTGACAATTGTAAAGTGATGTACATGCAGGCCAGCATTCACTTCCACGATCCCACCCAGAATCGGGCACAATTGCAGCAGAGATTGAGGGAAAAATTGCGCAGCGAAGCCTGCTGCTCCCTCACTGCCCTGACTAGGATTTCCCTCCCCCACCACCACTGGGACTGCCTGTGGGCACTCCTTCCCCACCCACCACAGGCCAAAATGGTGGGGGGCGTAGGGCCCATGTCCTTGGAGGATTTCCCTCCCAAATGCCCCACTTACTGCCACATCTCAGAGCTGCCATGTGAAAGGCGGGTTATGACGTGGGAAGCGGCAGCAAAAACTCAAGTTTTGCCAATAGAGGGAGAACACTGTGTAACAGCCTCCTTTCCGTCCAATTCTGGCTCAGAATTTACCTGCTCAAGATCTCGGTCAAAGCTTTCAATAAGAGCATTGTTGCCATCTTTGGGGCAGTTCTGCCCCTTTAAATTCCTTTGCCACATCTTCTTGGTGCTTCAGTTGCACCGCCAGGCTTTTTCACCCTTGCATTGGCGAGCTCCCTCTTGGCAGCGGGAAACCCACCAAAAGATCACTGTACATCACAAATGACTCTGAAAAATGAGTCGGGGTCGAGGCAAAGTTGAAGGGGCAGGCGAAAGTCCCACCGTACCAAACTCCATTGCAAAGAGAATAATCCCAGCCCCAGTCTTTCCTGTTGAAGCACAATTGGACAATCTTGCAATTGGATGATGAGTCAGAATTCGATGGACTTGTTGCCAATTATATTACTGCAACATATCCCTGTCCTCTGTTAAATGAAGAGCCTGACAGCCAACAAAGAATGGAGACTTTCATCCCATCAATCCAGGATGGATCTTAACCCAGGTCCCAGAGATGAAAGACGTATGCAAACCGAGTGCAAAATGAAGTTCCATCAAGGGAAGTTTCTTTATGAATGTAATACGTCTCCAGTAGCTTTACTCTGATAGCCATGAGCCTTCAATGCTTTGGGGTTTCTAATGGATTTAACTTCAGTTTTGGACAACTGACAAAAATCAAGAAAACCTGAAATTTATAATCAAACTTTTGGCAAATAGCCCAGTGCATGAAGCATTCTGATTGATTATTTTCTACTGAATGTGAAATATGAGTAAATCAAAAAAATTAACACTCACAAACACTGCAGCGCACTTCACTATGTCAAAAAGAAAATCCATCCACAAAAACAAACCAATCATATTCCTAAAACAGAGTTCATCACACCCCTGAAAAAAGTTATTCACAGACTAAGTAGCCAACCTTTCAGGGGTTTCAGGCTTACTTCGGCACCATTCGCAGACCTCAGATTATTTAACTGGGCCTTACCTCCTGATATTTTTTGGGACTCCATGTTTGCATACAAAATCAGTGTCCAATTTTCCAGCATCTGCAAATCCAAGACCTTACTGCCAGTTAACGTTGGCCATGTATGTGCACCGGATAGAGAAAAGTTCTCCTCTAGTCACAGCATTTACTCCCCAACTTCCTCAGGACTTACTCTTGGTCTAGTCTCAAACCCTGGACCTTTATATTCCCGTTCCTTCCTTTCCTGTGCCCAGACTCTTCCAAGAATTTCCTACTGCCTCCCAGGTTTGAATTCTGGTTATATCCTAGGCATAGACTATGTCACTCAGAGGCTTCAAACCCCTTTCCCTAAATGCTGTCATTCCCCAGGCTCCCTCAGGTGCTGCCAGGTGCCATCCACACCCCCTCTGACTTGAGTGATGCTGGACCTCAGGGTCAACCCTTTCTCATTCCAAGTTCTCCTAGGCCCGACTATCACAAATGCTGCAGGGCCCTAGACCCAGAAGTGCTGCCAGCCTCCTGCCACCTTTTCCCACTCTATCCAATATGTAACATCCAACCTTCCACCTCTCTCCACTGCTCCACCCCCACCCCACCCCCACCATTCCCTGATGTCGTTGGCATTGCAATGTGATTTTACTTAAGGAGGCTCACATGGGCCAAACAATAGAATTAGTGCATGTACATTTGTGAATCATTGCTCACAATACAAAGAACTGAGAACTGTCATACAGATCTTTTCAAATATGAACACAAGCATATAGAACTGCACAATCACATAAATGCTACCTCCAAATGCTCAAATAGCTGATAATCACAACCCATTACTACAGGTTTGACAGAAAATGCACACCATAAAAGTGCATTTTCAAAAAAGAGGTAATCACTAAGAGCAATAAGAAAGGTGACATTACATCGAAACTACAGCACAGAAACAGGACATTCGGCCCAACAGGTCCATGCCGGCGTTTATGCTCCACACGAATCTCCTCCCTCCTCACATCCATTAAGTGTGCTAAGCTAAAGGTGAAATGGATTGAAAAAGATTCAAAGGGGTAGATTTTGGCTTTGTGCGATAGTATAAAACGGGTGATAGTGAGTTGACAGCCCGTTTTACATCTCTCCCGATTTTTTATTTTATATTGACGTCAATGGAAATGAAATCGGGAGAAATGTAAAACGGGCTGCCGACTCAATATCATCCATTTTACCCTATCACACAAAGTCAAGATCTATCCCAAAGAGTGAATATACCCCAAAAACTTTTTTTAAAAAAAATGTTAGCACACTAATGCTCAATGCCAATGGAGT
Source organism: Heptranchias perlo (assembly GCF_035084215.1). Classification (NCBI taxonomy): domain Eukaryota; kingdom Metazoa; phylum Chordata; class Chondrichthyes; order Hexanchiformes; family Hexanchidae; genus Heptranchias; species Heptranchias perlo. The sequence continues at coordinate 104,184,535 of NC_090325.1, read as the reverse complement.
GGGAATGGCACAGGTTTGTCTGTTTGGTTCAAAATTTGAATCAGGTCACGTGAAAAATATCAACTAAAGGCTGCAGTGTTTCCAAGTAAAATGGAGGGAAAAAATGGAGGTGACAGTCACACCTGCACAGTTTCTGGCTCACAGTCATGAGGAACATCAGTGGCAGCCTGGAAGCAGGATGTCTATCCTCCCGTTTAGCTACAAGCTTCACGCCAAGTAAACAAAGAGAAACTAATAGGAAATGAAAATACAAAATTTAAACAGGAAACTTACCTAATTGCACCTATAAATAATAAGATAAAGGTAAAATTACTTGAAAGATAATTCGATAACGAAAACAAATGATGTGAGAATGTATTGAGGAAGCTGAACACTATTGATGTAAGTCATAACAGCCAAGTTATCCAATTGATGCTTCAAGGTAAGGGGGAAATTGGCATTGAATTGATTGGCTGTGTCAGTTATTTCAAGGGCTGACTGTAGAAGCATTTTACCTAATACAGATATTGCTTAAGATGTATACAAGGGGACAGATTAAGTTCCTCATCTTAATCACAGCTCATTTTGAACCTAATAAACAAAGAGGGCAATTACTACTATACATTGTAAAATACTGGACTGCCTTTCTGTACAACCAAAAGGCTACAGAAGCTCTAAATTAATTTGAGGTTTAACAGTGAAAATGATACAATCCCTGGGTGATAAATTAAACCCTGCTGTCATGTTTTAGGATTTTTTTGGACTATTTTCCATGGAAAGTATCTGGATATGAGTTATATGGAAATGTGCGTATAAGTTAAAGTTTGCTTTAAAGAGGTTAGTTTCTCAGGACAATCTCATTCAAGGATGCAGATTAGAAGTAAGATGAACTAACTGTCCAAACAAAAGCAAAATACTGCAGATCCTGGAAATCTCGATATAATAACAGAAAATGCTGGAAATACTCAGCAGGTCAGGCAGCATCTGTGGAGAAACAGAAGTTGATGTTTTAAGTCTTAGGCCCTTCCCCAGGACTGTCCTGAGAAACAAAGCATCTGTCTAGATGGTCTCAGACAATGGGGGCATTCAAATACGTCCATGAAAACTGTTACACCTTATAGATTTGAAAGCCTCATCTTTTTTGATTTTTGCATGGAGCTAATTTCAAGGGAGCCTGCATCCAATCAGTTGCTCTTCTGGCCAGCCCTTGATCCCAGAAGGAGTCAGGTCTAAAATGACCTAACTTCCTGTTTTGAGAGACCTCAAAAAAAAGAAAGGAAGACACAAGTTTGAGTGAGCAGGGCTATTGGGAAACAGAGTACTATGGAGGCAGTCAGGCAGTAAAGGTCATTTATGTATGCCAGGAATAGGATGGATCCCAGGATGGACCTCTGGACATTCCAGTGCTAATACACCTCCCTATCTTACCCTTGATACCTATTGACTTTAGTTTGTAAAAGAGCTTTACTTTAGCAAAAGCCTTTTAGAAGTCTCAGAGGTTGGTCTCAATTACATGTCAATCTCTATTATCCACTGCGGAAGGGAAGTCCCATTATTACGACAGAATCACATCATATGAAATTGAGGAAAAAGGTTAGAAGTTTCTTTACATAGAGGGTTACAGGAACATTAAATGCTTTGGCACATGGAGTGGTTGAGCCAGCGACCGTTGCATCTTTTAAGGGAAGAGTAGATAAACATTTGAAGCAGAGGGAGATTTAGGACCATGGAGAGAGAGCAAGGCATTGGGATTAGTTTTGGATTACTCTAGGGAAGAACCAGTATGGACAGGATGGATCAAGTGCTCTTTCTGTGCTTTAAATTGTTATCACCTAGAAATTCCTAGGCCCTGCTCTGCCAGCTTAAGTGCAGCAGAGCGGAATCCCCACACCACCTCCCCTCCCTGTCTTTCCTCGTTCAAGGCCAGAGACTCCATCTCAACTGGCATCTGCAAGGAAGCATCAGCAGCAACTGCTCAGGCTTGAGCCGATCCACTCTTGTAAGGTGGAGCGGGATCCTCTAAAGACCCAAATGGGCGATACAAATTTTTATTGTTTTTTTTTAAAAAACCTTTTGGCCCCACTGAAGTCAGTCTGACCAGAGAACATAATTGATCTCCAAGATTGATTACCTTACTTTAGTGAAAGTTTGGGGCCCTTAGAAGGCCTAAAAAAACTCAAGGAAGGTCCCAGCTAGCATGAATTCCATTGAAGCCTTTCAAGGGTGTAAAGAGAGGAATTTCCAAGAGAATCTGGGGAACTCACTCAGACACACTCCCTTGACGTGGGGATCGGTGAGAGGAAGATCTGCCCATGGCCCCTCCCACCAGAATTTAAAGGTCTGGTCCAAGTTGAGTAAAATTCCATCAGATCCAAGATTCATCCCATATTCCAGCCCCCCAGATATAATGCTACTTACTTTTCAGTCCTAGGAATTTCAGGGCCTATGGTTCAATGATTTTAAATACTATTGATTATTTTATACAGAGGTGTCATAACTGATGTCTAAAAAGATCTGGAACCCACGTTATATGTGTGTTTACCTTGCAGTCTGAAGAAATTGACCAAAACACAGCTGTCCCTGATACAATGCATCCTTTCAATCTTATTTTGGATGCAAACCTTTTTTTACTTGGTTCCAAAATTGACAGTGGAATTTTAATGGTTTTTTAGCTGTAAAATGGTCACCAAAAGTTTTTTTTGCAATTAAGAAATTAAATTGTACATTTCTCACCTCATTAAATTTGTTATACAGTCAGCTATTGATCAATTTTGATGGATCAAGTTCAGTGACTGAATAAGCATTACAATTAATAATGATTTAGCCACATTGAATTAATATCTTGCCTGCTATTCTGTCCACAACTGAAGCACATGTCACCCAGTAAACCAATGCCCTAATGGGTAGGGTAGTCCTAGCTGGACAAGCAATATAAAGCTTACCAGTGCTTGTCTTGGTAAGCTGCACAGTTTAAACTGGTTAAATTTGAGAAATTCGCAGCACATGCTAAGGAGTCCCAACGCCTATTGTGTGCAGTTTTGGTCTCCTTACCTAAGAAAGGATATACTTGCCATAGAGGGATGGCAGGACTGTCGTATAAGGAGAGATTGGGTCGACTCGGCCTGTATTCACTCGAGTTTAGAAGAATGAGAGGGGATCTCATTGAAACATATAAAATTCTGACAGGGCTAGACAGACTGGATGCAGGGAGGATATTTCCCCTGGCTGGAGGGTCCAGAACGAGGGGTCACAGTCTCAGGATGCGGGGTAGGTCATTTAGGACTGAGATGAGGAGAAATTGCTTCTCTCAGAGGGTGGTGAACTTGTGGAATTCTCAGCCACAGAAGGCTGTGGAGGCCAAGTCACTGAATATATTTAAGAAGGAGCTAGATAGATTTCTAGACACAAAAGGCATCAAGGGACATGGGGAGAGGGCGGGAATATGGTATTGAGATAGAGGATCAGCCATGATCATATTGAATGGCAGAGCAGGCTCGAAGGGCCGAAGGGCCGAAGGGCCTACTCCTGCTCCTATTTTCTATGTTTCTCTATTGCCAACCTGTGCCTAAGCTCTGCAGACTTTGGTAAGTCCAATGTTCTCCAAGGGATGGGAGTGCATACTGGAAGAAACTGAGGATTTCTCAGTAGCTAAGTTTGGAGACTCTTAAGCACAGTAATTGGTTTGCACATGTAGGCAGCCAGCTGCCCCCCAGAAATTCTGCTTTGATCTGCTTTGACCCTGCCTGAGGTTTATAAAACCTCTTTAAAACCCCTCTGGGTAATGATTTCAATCCATATATCCAGTAGGCACAAACTTATGTGCATCTGGAATACAACTGGCTTGGCCATGCATCATCAGAGCTGACCTGACTACATTATCTCCTCTGTCAAAATGGACCACTATTCTAGAATAGTCCAACTGCCTCCTCACACCCTTCTCCTCTAAGAAATGTGTGAGGAACTTACAGAATTCTTTGTCCAAAATAGTGACCGTCCCTTCAGCTGCTCCTTGTTTCCCCTCCTTCCCTTCGTCCACAAACCAAAACCTCTTCCCAGTCCCATTCCCTTTGTTGTCCTGTCTCTCTCTAGTTTCTCCTTCGTTTTCCCTGCTACCCTCTCAAAGTTCATCTCTATTCTGGAGACAAGAAATCCATGCATGGCATGAGGTGGCACAACACCATGTCATCAGCATTTTTGCCAGGACCTGGCTGCAGTGCTGAAATAAATTTAATGCCAATGCATGTCTTCCCTTCACATCTCTCATACTTTCTGCATTGCCCATCAAGGACCATACATGTGCCCCAGCACTATCAATCCTTCCCTTCCCTGCAACGCAAGACTCCCCTGAAGTCAGCAAAAAAAGATTTCACTGCACCTCCTTTCTGCTTGCACCCAAATGCTCAAAAACTGCTACAGCTCTCACAACTACTTATCCCTCTTGACCACATTTGCTGTTTCTTCCTATCATCATTGACATTATGGTAAGCTGCCTCATACATGTTGAAAACCCTTGCCCAGGGCATATATTAACACACTTCCATTCTTCTTGCAGGAGAAATTGGCCCACAACAGGAGGCAAACAACCAGCATAGGAGGACGTCCTGTCACTCTGCAGATAGACACCAGTGGAAGAGGTCCCCATCAACATAATTGGCAGGTAAAAGGCATGCAACATTGGAGATGACAAGACTGGAGGCCACACACTGCAGAGTGTTTGGGCATCATCCCATCCTTTTCTTTTTCTACTTAACTCTCTCAGTCACACACTCAGCATGACAGCCTGGTGGTGTATTGCACTGGCACTCATCTTCTAGCACTTGACTTTGTCACTACTTCCTAATCATTGTCCCCTTCTCCTTTTTTCTAGGTCCTTCAGACGACTCCAGCACTCCAGTTAGACAGACTGAGGAAGAGAGTCCTCCAGAAGATGCCTCGATACTCGCTCATACCCTTCCAAGCACCAGCACAGAAATGGACACCCCTCATGACTTATGTAGTGGGTTAGGGAGGTCTGTACTGGGGGATTCACTGAGCACAAGTGAGGAGGAGTAGGTGGAAGTGGCAAGGACTACCCAGAAGAGACCTTAACCGAACGACAGCTAATGTCCTGGCTCTGCTGAAGAGGACAGATATGCAGACTTCTGTCTCATCAGCATTCTCTCCCTCATCATGCTGAAGGTCCTCAACCAGTTTGTGGCTCAAAGTGTTGTCCCTGTTGCACAACAAAGTTATGCAGCATAAAATAAACCAAAATCAAACTCTAATTTGCTCGTTCCTCCTCCTCCTCCTCCCAGAGTAGGATTCCGAGAAGGGCACCCATCAACAAATGCAATACTAGAAGTCGTTTAACAAACAGTTCAGAACCTATAGTAGCAACTACAAGCTCTTTTAAATCCATTAAAGTCAAAAAACCCTCAAGCTACTGAAGGGAAATGTCACCAAAAGCTCTATACTGTTTTACCTGACAACAGCTGAGGATCACTTTAAATAGCATTTGAATTGGCCGCCTCAAGACTTGTTCTGCCCATGGTTGGTAGGCCAAAGCAGGAAGTTGCATCAATCAGGCCATGATGTGGAGATACCGGTGATGGACTGGGGTGGACAAATGTAAGTAATCTTACAACACCAGGTTATAGTCCAACAGTTTTATTTGAAAATCACAAGCTTTCGGAGGTTTTCTCCTTCGTCAGGTGAGTGTGGAATTCCTTGAAGGTTACCGCATATATAGTCAGAGAACAATGCCTGGTGATTACAGATAATCTTTCCAACTGCCCATTGTCAAGACGATCAGACAGAGAGACAGTAAATACAGGACTACTGAATATACAAACGGTCCGAACCCAAAGACAGAGAGAGAGAGAAAGAAAGAGAGAGAAACATCTGAAAGGAAGAGAAAGAGAGAGAATGACCAGTTGTATTAAAAACAGATAACTTTTTTTGCTGGTGGGGTTACGTGTAGCGTGACATGAACCCAAGATCCCGGTTGAGGCCGTCTTTATGGGTGCGGAACTTGGCTATCAATTTCTGCTCGACGATTTTGCGTTGTCGTGTGTCTGGAAGGCCGCCTTGGAGAACGCTTACCCGAAGATCGGTGGCTGAATGTCCTTGACTGCTGAAGTGTTCCCCGACTGGGAGGGAACCCTCCTGTCTGGCGATTGTTGCGCGGTGTCCGTTCTTCCGTTGTCGCAGTGTCTGCATGGTCTCGCCAATGTACCATGCTCTGAGGCATCCTTTCCTGCAACGTATGAGGTAAACAACGTTGGCCGAGTCACAGGAGTATGAACCATGTACCTGGTGGGTGGTGTCCTCTCATGTGATGGTGGTATCTGTGTCGATGATCTGGCATGTCTTGCAGAGGTTGCCGTGGCAGGGTTGTGTGGTGTCGGGGATGCTGTTCTCCTGAAAGCTGGGTAATTTGCTGCGAACGATGGTCTGTTTGAGGTTGGGTGGCTGTTTGAAGGCGAGTAGTGGAGGCGTGGGGATGGCCTTAGCGAGGTGTTCTTCGTCATCGATGACATGTTGAAGGCTGCGGAGAACATGGCGTAGTTTCTCCGCTCCGGGGAAGTACTGGATGACGAAGGGTACTCTGTTGGTTGCATCCCGTGTTAGTCTTCTGAGGAGGTCTATGCGATTTTTCGCTGTGGCCCGTCGGAACTGTCGATTGACGAGTCGAGAGTCATATCCCGTTCTTACGAGGGCGTCTTTCAGCGTCTGTAGGTGTCCATCGCGTTCCTCCTCGTCTGAGCAGATCCTGTGTATTCGCAGGGCCTGTCCATAGGGGATGGCCTCTTTGACGTGGTTAGGGTGGAAGCTGGAAAAGTGGAGCATCATGAGGTTGTCCGTGGGCTTGCGGTAGAGTGAGGTGCTGAGGTGCCCGTCTTTGATGGAGATCCGTGTGTCCGAGAAAGAAACTGATTCTGAGGAGTAGTCCATGGTGAGTTTGATGGTGGGATGGAACTTGTTGATGTTATCGTGTAGTCTCTTCAGTGATTCTTCGCCGTGGGTCCAAAGGAAGAAAATGTCATCGATGTATCTGGTGTATAGCGTTGGTTGGAGGTCCTGTGCAGTGAAGAAGTCCTGCTCGAACTTGTGCATGAAAATGTTGGCGTATTGGGGTGCAAATTTGGTCCCCATGGCTGTTCCGTGTGTTTGGGTAAAGAACTGGTTGTCGAAGGTGAAGACATTTTGATCCAGGATGAAGCGGATGAGTTGTAGGATGGCGTCTGGAGATTGGCTGTTGTTGGTGTTGAGTACTGATGCTGTTGCAGCGATGCCGTCATCGTGGGGGATACTGGTGTAGAGTGCCGAGACGTCCATCGTGGTGAGAAGTGTTCCTGGTTCAACTGGTCCGTGGGTGCTGATGACATTGGAAAATAGCGTCCCGGTCATAATGACGTCACTTGACTCCGATTTCAATTTATTCATGCAGCTCCAACCTGTTTGAGATGATTAATCCTGGCAGCCAGGATTGATGTGCCCAGAAAAAGTAACTGGACAGGAGGAACAGATGAGCACAAATGGGGCAGTAAAGATATGAAATTCATCCCACTACATACATGTAAGTTCTCGTATAGTAGTAATGCTAGTACTATTTTTTTTAATGGACTTCCCATATAACACTTCTCTCAATACAATATTTTCCCAAAAATAGTTATATAGAGGGAGAACTGGACATGACAATTTCACCTTGCCATGTCGGTAAATTTATAGAACCTGCTCATTCTATTTCCCTCCTGCCTCGAAAGTGCTCGGATTTGGCTAAATAAAGGGGTGGAATTTCCTCTGTATTTGTGCCCAGAGACATGTGTAGTCGATACCTGGCGTATAAGAGCTCAAGTATGTCACGCGCATTATTACACGACACCTGAACCTTCTCGATCTTTTGTGCCCATCTATCGATCCCTGCGCCTGAACGCATCTCAGCTCAGTATAATAGCTTCGCCCCCAGGCTAACAAGCTGTACATGTGAACTTTATCGAATTATGCTGGCTCAAAAAGTTGATCTGAGTGTGGGTTTAGGGGTGGCGAAGTCAGGGGTCCCAAAAAAATTTTCCTGGGTGGAAAGCACTATGATAAAAATGAAGTGCGGGTGTCAATGATTAAAAAAAGTCAAGGGAGGGGTTAAAAAAAGTTCCTCGGAAGTCTGTCAGAAGTTGGTGCCCTCTTCAGCTCACCAACTACGCTCTTACATGTATCTACAGTGCTGGGGGGAGCTGTCAAACTTTTCTTTACGGGTGTAAAGTTACACTGAATGCAGGAGTGGTGTAAATCCAGGAAACTTCCATATACTTGAACAATGCAGCTTTGTAAATGAGCCCTGAGGGACTTTGATGGGCATAATATTTGCAGTTAAAAAGATTGAGGAAATTTGCATTTAATGTAATAAGGGTGTAAATACATCCAAATGGCGTAAAATGCAAATTTCCTTGATCTTTTCTGCACAACAACAGCATAAGTGTTGAAGACAATGAGGAAATTCAGGGCCTATATGTTCCCATCCATTTAATCCAGTTTATTAGAAAATATGTGGTTCATTATTGAGTCTGTTCTTGAACCTGACACAGAGGCAGAATGGATTGGCTGGGTTGAGGAAGCACTACCCTAACTTTTTTTTTAAAAAGTGGTTTGATTGGAACACACTTACCAAAAAAAAATTGCCAAATGCTCCTTTTGGATGAATATTTTTTTGCCCAGAATATATATTTTACCACACTTCAAATCATATACAGTCAGTGTGCAGCACTTTACAAGATTTCAATAATCAAATTACAGCATCTTAAAATGATGGTATGAAATGGATTACTTTTCCATTACATTTATAAATTTACAAGAGCATTCATATTAATATTTAACTGAGCTTCTAAAAGTCAAAGTGTAGGAAATAGGTTATTCATGTAATAGGATTTGACTGTACTCTAATTTCAAACCAGAATCAAATACTGTATAGTACTTTACTTTTGCTCATATTGAAACCTTGTACACACTGATCTTTTAGCTTTTGCATACTGGGCTATAGAAAGAATAAGGCTAGTGTATAGCAAGAAAGGTACAGCTTTCTGTGCAAAGTTAATAAGGACAAAACATTCATTGTAGTATCCTATCACATTCAAGAATGATTGGGTACAACATGTGACAATTGTTTTATGTTTTTTTTTCTTTTCTTTCATCCCTTCAGTCTAGGTATCATGGAATTAACTAGATATATATCAGCTTTAAAACCAGCTCTCATTTTAGGAGTGTTCCCGATAAAACTGGCAAATATTTTTACATTCATCTCAACCTCTTTTCCTTCGGTCTTAAGGAGGAAGGGCCTAAGTCAGCAGTGCAGGAGCTTAAGCTTCGTTTATATGTTGAACAAAAAAAATCAAAGGAGCTGTTGAGAGATTGCAATGGTATGATGGATAAGCTTAAGGCAAACAATGCAAAGACACAATGCCTGGCTCGCTTCCAGTGCAGCCCAGCGGCATGAATTGAGTACGCAACATAACTGATTTCAATGAGTGGTTATTAAAATGAAATGTGGATAATTAGGGTACTTTCTCATATAGAAAGAAAGATAGTCAGCACACAGATGGGAAGCTAAGCTGTTGGCACAAAATGTGAACACAATAATTGGGACTAAAATATTATTTTCACATTGAACCTAATTATATCATGGTCACTATTTCCTATTGTTCTTCTATTTGCACTTCAGTTATTTGTCCCACTTCATTTCCAGAATAAACTAAATAAAGCAATGCTTCTTTCCTTACTAAGCTAGAAACATATTGATGTTGGAAGCAGTCTTGGATGTTTTCAAAAAAGTATTTCCCTCTTTGACCACATACATTACCTTTATCTCAGTCTATCTAGAGATAGTTATAGTCACCCCGTTGCTCTTGTGACTTAGTTATATGAAAAAAGAACAGGAGGTCGATAAAGCAATATTCAGTGCATATAGCTTTGTACTGCATTGGGTGCCAATGTCCTGCATTACAGGATACTAGGACTTGCTCAACACTCTTAACAGTGCACATCATAATGTAGCCCAGAAGCTCTTCTAGCCCTGAGAGCCCACACACTTGTTATGTGCTAGGCTCAGTAAGGCCCTGATATATATGTAAATTAGAGCTAGATCCCATAGTGTAGTCAGAGCACCAGGCACTCAACACCCATATAAAATGGGCATTGTAAATAAAAAGGCAACTTCTTTGCTCTTAAAGTGTCCAGCATTTATCCACCTATTTCAGTGCTTCTTTACTGTTTAGCTCTTTTGTCAGAAACAAACTTACTGTCAGCTTCTTAAAAATGCATGCTATCAGCTACCTCTGCCTGTTTCCCCAGCATTTTTTTTATTGTGTGCGAGTATCCCTCTGGGCATCCTTTGATACTTGTTGGTTTTGGAGGAAGATCAGAGGAACCATACTTGCAAGGAAGTGGCGTTAACCAGGCAGGGAAAACTTCACTGCACTTCCATTTCTGCTTGCACTTGCAATCTTACAAGCTGCTACTGCCCTCACAACTACTTCATCCTCTCGGCCATATTTGCTGTTTCTTCCTGTCATCATTCACACAAGATTGTCAAAGCTGGAAAAGACAGCCTTCTCGACTCTGGCACCAAAAAACTTCATGGCAGCCTCCATGTCAGAAGCACAGACTATCCTTAAGGCCTCCATACTGGGATGTCTGCTGTGGATCGTCCTGAAACTGTCACACACTTAATGGTGGCCTGCATTGCTGTTGGTGTTGCACACGCTGGCAGAGGACTCCTCTATTTTCCCTGCCATCTGCTACATATTCTGAGGCTTTCACCAATAATGTCCTCGGGGTTCCACAATTTCCTGCCATAACTTTGGTGGAAGATCAGCAGAAACCCTGAAGAAACAACGTAAACGCCCATTTGCACCATTTCTCCAGGGTTTCCACCGATCTTCTGCCAAAGCTACGGGAAAAGATTGGGCACTTTCTATCATCTCCCTTGTCCAGCACTCTTTGCTTCAGCACAGGCATTCCTAGGACAAAATGTAGATCTGCCTTCACATTCCCTCTGGAGTGCACCGTCACAGACTCCATGCACATTGTCACCTAATCTCTCCCTGCTGCTTCTTTTGCAGGAGAAAATAGCACACAGCTGCCCGCAACTGGAAGGGGGCCAGCTACAGTCCAAGAATTGATCCCGTTTGAGGAGCATGCCCTGCAGATTCAGGGCTGGCACTTGCAGTAAAAATCAGGAGATGGGTAAGCAGGAGGCTTTGCCCAGTTTAGGGCTTATAATCCATCCAAAATATTTCCACAAGCATTGACACACAAGCTGCTTGTTTCAATACATCACCAGCTGTTTGGCGAAGAATGCTCTCCAATAATTTGTTCTGAGGACACGCTCTTAGTAATTTTCCCCTTTCTGTCTCTGTATGTATGACAGAAGCAGCTGCAGGAAGTCCCTCCCATCATAAGCCATCCTTATCTAGTACCCTTTCAATACGTCTCACTTTGACAGACACCAGCACAGAGCTATCCACACCAGGCAATTTAGGTAGTCATTTGGAGGGTGGAAACACTGGAGGTTCAATTTTAACTACCAGCGGGTTTCAGGTGGGTGGAGGGGGCAGAGCTAGTGCAAAACGCTTTCGCTGGCGCAGATTTCAGGCCTGGGGTATTTTAACTCGGACCTCAATAACATTTAATTGGTGAGTTTCCCATCTGATCACGTCAGGAACAGGAAGCCTGTCTACTTTCATGGCACAATTTCTGGCAGGCCTATAGGGGCCTATTTATAGTGGTAAAGCTCTTCCTAAAGGGAGGTTGCTGTAAGATTGCTGCAAGCAGTTCATTTTTAGAGAAATGAGTGGAAAGCAAGCCCCCAGGTTCTGGGAGACCTTCCTGGAAGCACTGGTCAAAGAGGAGGGAATTTCTGTTTCCCACAGTGGCAGGAAAATTGCCATGAATGATATCAACCAGGCCTAGAGAGACGTGCTGAGATCTTGAGCATCAGGAGCATTCCCCCCAGAACTTGGATGTAGTACAGGAAATGGTTCAATGACCTCCCAAGATTAGCAAGGGTACGTACAGCTCTTCATTTCTCAATCTCTCTCAATGACACCTGGCAACAGTCCTTCCGACCTCCCCTCCCCTGGCATTCTGAACAATTCCCTCCACTGCATCACATCCTTCACCACTCATCTCAAGGGCATACTAAACTACCACTTATTCTCATTCCAAACACACACTCACCTCTTCCTTGCTCTCTTCACAGCAGCAACTAGCAGCATTCTCTTCTCACATGATAGCCTTTGAACAATCAGTAATTTCGTTCATGACTCCTCCCCCACTTCACATTCCAATAATTTGCTTTCCATTCAACTTCCTGCTTGCATCTTGCTTCTTCTCACTCTCAGCATATGCACTACACGCAGAGGCTACACATGTGCACTCTCCTTTTCAGTGGGCATTCACTAACTCCCATCCTTTCTGCAGGTGAAGATGGCACACAACACCAGGGACAGAAGACCAGAGTTGAGTTGGTAAACCTTCTAAGAAAAACACTATAGATTGATATTGGGTAAGAAATGAATTCAAGGGAATTATTGTGTTTCGCATTAAATTAATCATATTGTAATGAACTTCCCCAGACCTACCCAGGCACCTGAACCTTTGCTTCAATAGCCCGATAGTTTGCTCAATGTTCCTGGTGGTGATTGTACCAGAGTTGTTCAGGTGTGGTGGGGTTACAGAGGGGTGTCATCAGCCATGTGTGGAAGGGATAGCCCTTGTCTCCAAGCAGACATCCTGTTAAGGGTGGAATAGTGAGGGAATGGATAAGTGTCACAGGCTGAATGCGCATGACAACTGCCTCCAGAACTGGCACAGACTTGCATGATCCTTCAATTGTGATCACACACCAGCTGGACATTAATGGAATGAAAGCCCTATCTGTTGACGAAAGCTGCTGGCTAGTCTTCTGGTGTCTTAATGGCGACATGAGTGCAGTCTATAATGCCCTGGAGATGAGGGAAGTCAGCCACTGCTGCAAATCACAGAGCAGCCTGGAAGGAGCCTAAGGTAAAGAAGTTATGCCACTGGCAAACAAGGCCATCCGGGGCCAGCTGACAGCAGGTCCTGTAAGGCATTGAAAGCATGGTGGCAGCCTTGGAATAGATGGTACCTACTGGGCCATCTGCAGCACAGCCTATCACAGCAGGGGCTGCATGCCAGTTTTTGCAACTCTAATGCTCAGACTAATACCAAACAGGTGTTCCTCCACAATATCACCTCCTCTCTGGGCAGGATAGCTGATGAGCAATGGCCAAATGAGGCAAGAGATTGGTAACAGCTTCAGTCACATAATTTATGCGATGAGGTCTATTCACTCATAGATCAGCGGGCATGAGTTGCCAGAGATATGATGACCGAATGGCCTGATTCTATGCCTTAAACTTGTATGGCTCTATAGTTCTATGAAGACTTCTGGTCAAGGCCAGCCAGAGCTGGCAATGGGTGATGATACTGTCTCTCCAGATGGCAACTATTCCACACCAGTTTGAACCCCAAACGCTTTTACAAACTGCTTCATTTTAAAACATTTGTTTTCAGGATGTGGATAATGCTGGCAGTACCACATTTATTGCCAATCCCAAGCTGCTCTGAAAAGGTGGTGGTGGGCCTTCTTTTTGAACTGCTGCAGTCCTTGTACAAAAGGATTGCTCACAGCTACATAGTTTGCTAGGGCACTTCAGATGATATTAAGAATCAATTACATAATTGTGGGACTGGAGTTACATGTTGGCCAGACCAGCGGGAAATGGCCAGCTCCCTTTCTTGAGAGACATTAGTGAACCCATTTAGGGTTTTACAACAATCCAGCAACTTTCAAAATCATTTTTACTGGTACTAGCTCACAAATTACCAGATTTATTGAACTCAATTTCACAGGTTTCCATGATGAGATTTGAATTTACAACTTACAACATACAAAACATACATGTCTGCTTCCCTATTGACTTAATTAATGTAGCTCATACATTTGTAAATTTCTCACCAAAACAGGGGAAGTTAGGGACACTGGAACTCCAGTCCTTTCTCCCAAATTATCCCTGTTTCTATAGTGCAAAACATTCAAGATAAACAATAGGTCCAATGAGCATTAATCCTTCACTGTGATGGAACTGATTTAATTAAAGACTAGTGAAAATCAATAATTGTAAGGTTAAGTCTTCAGAATCTACTTCTAGGGATTTTTTTTAATGAATTTGCTGATTTTTATTTACCTTTAGTAACAGCCTTTATAGATTTTTTTAAAAGAAAAAAATATCTGAAGTATAAAACTGACTGGAGAATGGCATTGATTTTCTACAAATGTCCCTTACCACAATTATCACTGCCTTCTTGAGTATAGTGGCTGACTATTATTAAAATAGACAGAAGAGTGATTGATGATGGCTATGTTGACTTTTGGCTGTATTACCTATGTATTTTCTGGTCCACTGCAAGTAAGGGGTTGATGGGCTATGTATTGTTATGGGGTTTTTTGCATGGGAAGCTTCATTAAAAGGCACGACGGTGGATAGGCAATGGCTAACATTTAAGGAACAAATGCATGAATTGCAACAAATATACATTCCTTTCTGGCGCAAAAACATAAAAGGAAATGTAGCCCAACCATGGCTAACAAAAGAAATTAAGCATAGTATTAGATCCAAAGAGTAGTCATATAAAGTTGCCAGAAAAAGTAGCAAGCCTGAGGATTGGGAGCAGTTTAGAATGCAGCAAAAAAGGACCAAGAGATTGATTAAGATGGGAAAATTAGGGTATGACCTTATGTTCCTTGCAAGGAACATAAAAGTGGACTGTGAAAGCTTCTACAAGTATGTAAAAAGAAAAAGATTACTGAAGACAAATGTAGGTCCCTTACAGTCAGAAACGGGAGAATTTATAATGAACAGGGAAATGGCAGAGCAATTAAACAAATACTTTGGTTCTGTCTTCACGGAAGAGGACACAAATAACTTCCCAGAAATGCTAGGGAGCCAAGGGACTAGTGAGAAATTAATGGGACTGAAAGCCAATAAATCCCCAGGACCTGATAATCTGCATCCCAGAATACGAAAAGAGGTAGCCATAGAAATAGTGGATGCATTAGTTGTCATCTTCCAAAATTCTATAGATTATGGAACAGTTCCTGCAGATTGGAGAGTGGCAAATGTAACCCCACTATTTAAAAAAGGAGGGAGAAAACTGGGAACTACAGATCGGTTAGCCTAACATCAGTAGCAGGGAAAATACTAGAGTCTGTCATAAAGGATGTGGTAACAGGACACTTAGAAAATATCAACGGGATTAGACAAAGTCAACATGGATTTATGAAAGGGAAATCATGTTTGACAAACCTACTGGAGTTTTTTTTAAGGATGTAACTGGTAGAATAGATAAAGGAGAACCAGTGGATGTGGTTTATCTGGATTTTCAGAAAGCCTTTGATAAAGTCCCACAGAAGAGGTTAGTGTGCAAAATTAAAACACATGGGATTGGGGGTAATACAGAGGCATTGATTGAAAATTGGTTAACAGACAGGAAACAGAGAGTAGGAATAAATGGGTCTTTTTCGCGGTGGCAGGCAGTGACTAGTGGGATACCGCAGGGATCGGTGCTTGGGCCTCAGCTATTCACAATATATATCAATGATTTGGATGAGGGAACCAAATGTAATATTTCTAATTTTGCCGACGACACAAAACTAGGTGGGATTGTGAGTTGTGAGGAGGATGAAAAGAGGCTTCAAGGTGATTTAGGCAAGTTGAGTGAGTGGGCAAATACATGGCAGGTGCAGTATAATGTGGATAAATGTGAAGTTATCCACTTCGGAAGGAAAAACAGAAAAGCAGAGTATTATTGAAATGGTGATAGATTGGGGAATGTTGATGTACAAAGGGACCTGCATGTCCTTGTACACCAGTCACTGAAAGCAAACATGCAGGTGCAGCTAGTAGTTAAGAAGGCAAATGGTATGTTGGTCTTCATTGCAAGAGGATTTGAGTATAGGAGCAAGGATATCTTACTGCAGTTATACAGGGCTTTGGTGAGACCACACCTGGAGTATTGTGTGCAGTTTTAGTCTCCTTACCTAAGAAAGGATATACTTACCATCGAGGGAGTGCAGCGAAGGTTCACCAGACTGATCCCTGGGATGGCAGGAATGTCATATGAGGAGAGATTGGGTCGACTCGACCTGTATTCACTCGAGTTTAGAAGAATGAGAAGGGATCTCGTTGAAACATATAAAATCTGACAGGGCTAGACAGACTGGATGCAGGGAGGATGTTTCTCCTGGCTGGGAGGTCCAGAATGTGGGGGTCACAGTCTCAGGATACGAGGTAGGACATTTAGGACTGAGATGAGGAGAAATTTCTTCACTCAGAGGGTGGTGAACCTGTGGAATTCTCTACCACAGGAGGCCGTGGAGGCCAAGTCACTGAATATATTTAAGAAGGAGCTAGATAGATTTCTAGACACAAAATGCATCAAGGGGTATGGGGAGAGAGCGGGAATATGGTATTGAGATAGAGGATCAGCCATAATCATATTGAATGGCGGAGCAGCCTCGAAGGGCCGAATGGCCTACTCTTGCTCCTATTTTCTATGTTTCTATGCATTCCATATTTTCCTTGTATTCAGTGACATCGAGCACTTCCATAAGCAAACCCATGCTTCCTATGACCTGCCATATGCCTTTACTAGGAAAATGTACTGTGTCATAGGGTCCAATCTTATCAATGTACTTCAGCTAAATAGATATATGTGTTGCCACCATGTGGCCTCCTGACTTCAGAAGGCAGAAAAATAAGCACTCAGACAGGCTTAGGCTATAAACTACTGGTCAGATTTAATGAACAGGTAAATGAACAATGTTAAATACAAACAGTAGATTTACAGCAATTACATATGTTAATTTTTTCCTCAGAATATCAGAGGTACTTTTCTTGCATTAATTTTGCCTGTAAATTGGACCAGGTCGTCCCTGATTAATCTTATGCAGTGGTTTGCTACTGAACTGCCCACAGAGCCTCTTGCTAGCCCCTATCCTGGATAGCTTAAGAACAACCACTGACTAGGTGCAAGTCAGCCCAAGGTATAGTTCTTCGAAACTCCTTTGTAGATATTTTGGAACAAAGAAAATTAAAACGTGTGCTGCAGTAATTTAATAGCCACTTAACTACAACAACAACTTGCATTTAAATGGGCCGTCAAATTCACCAGAAGTGCAGTGGAAACCCTGAGTAAATAGAGTTTCCACTGCACTTCCGGTGAAGTAACGCCGGTGGAGCGGAAGCAGCTCCGAGGAATTTCCTGCCTATAGTGCCTTTGAACTAAAAAATAAAGTCCTACGGTGCTTCACAGAGACATAATCAGACAAATAAAAAATGGACGTCGAGCCAAAGAAAAAGATATTAGAAGGTGTGACCAAAAGTTTGGTTGAAGAGGTGCGTTTAAAAGGAAAGTCTTAAAGGAGGAGAGGATGGTGGAGAGGTGGAGAGATGGCTGAAGGCACGGCTGCCAATGATGGGGCGGGGGGGCGGGGTAAGGCACGAAAGGAAACAATCAGAGGAACAGAAAGTTCATGAGAGGGTTGTAGGGCTGGAGGAGGTTAGACATAGGGAGGGGTGAGACCATGGTCTGATTGCAAACCAACTTTAAACAGCTCTTAGTTGAACAGCTAAAATGAAGTAAATTTTAAAAATATAAACTCAAAATAGTGTCCTCTCTGAAATGGAGAGGTGGTAAATGGCCACCATACAGCAAATGATAAATAAGGATAATTGAAAATTTTAAATCAATACTGGGTAAACCAAGATCCACCATCCTTAACTAATTTATGTCATGTTAATGATCTCCAATCAAGTATTTTCAAAATAGGTTTTGATTTTAGTTATAAAAAGGTCATAACTAAATATCCCACAAACCAAAACAAATAAGATCATTTTTATTTCTATTTCTCTGCTAATGTGTGATTAAGTTATACACAATAGCTAAGTAACCAGAAGACACAGATTTAAGGTAATTGGCGAAAGAACCAGAGACGACATGAGGAAAACATTTTTTACACAGCGAGTTATGATTTGGAATGCATCGCCTGAAAGGATGGTGGAAGCAGATTTAATAGTCACTTTCAAAAGGGAATTGTATAAATACTGGAAAGGGAAATTTGCAGGGCTATGGGGAAAGAGCAGGGAATGGGACTAACTGGATAGCTCTATCAAAGAGCCGGCATAGGCACGATAGGCCGAATGGCCTCTTTCTATGCTGTATCAGTAATATGATTTAATGAAAATACAAGTTATTTATGATCAAACTTGTAATATACAGGAATGGACACATCAGAATCAACTAGGAAAGAAATTATGATTTTGTTTTTCTAAGTTAACATATGCATATGTGATTTCATTGCATCTTCGTCCAGGGACCTCATTAAAATGATTCAGGCATGCACTCTTCATTGGTTGTATTTCTGTTTGGGGACACAGGAAATCGAGAGTGTCTTAAAGGGAAGGTGCTGGTTGCAGACAACAGGGAAACTTCCCAGATTGAAGATGATGACTGGAAGAGGCCCAGCCAGGGCATCCAGGTTCTCCAATGCCACATTGTTGGCCCTGGTCCAGATGGTGGACAGAAGGAGGGAGATCCTTTCCCCCCCCAGGGGCAGAAAACTGTCCAGGCAACTTCTCCACTGTCAGTGGGAAGAGGTTCCAGAGGAGGTCAATGCCAGGTGCTGAGCTCCCAAGACATGGCTGCAATGCTGAAAGACAATCAATTACCTCACCAGAGCTCTCAAGGTAAGAATACCGCTCTCTTACTCTCTGCTCACACCTCCATCACTTCTAGCCTCACTACTCACAATACTCCCCTCTCCCGCTTTCCTTCATTCTCCTACAATCAGTGCACCACACTTCACTCCCCTTCCTTCTCCTCGCACTCACCACTATTGCAGCCCTCATTTCCCCACGCCTCATATCTTACATACTGCATACCAACTATATGGCCCTCACAGGTACACCTCAAGACTGTCGCTAACACACTCCCCTTCTTTCTTGCAGGACAAGGTCACACCAGGAGGCTGCCAATGGAGGAGGCCAAACCCACCTGCACACCTTCTCCGTCGTAGAAGAAAACGTGCAGACTGTCACGTGCAGGGAGAAGAGTCATGGCCATGGTGTGTGGCAACGCTGGAGGAGACATTGCACAGGGTTTCTTCACACCTTATCTCACCCTACATACTCTGCATCACAAACTGCAGCTCCTTTCATCAGCCACTTCTTCCTCTGCTCTGCCTTCACACTAAAAGCTATCCCTGGTCCCTTTTTTTCATTTCTGATGTTGATAATGCAGAGCTGCCTCTGCTACATCAGGAAGAGGAGGCCAGCCTTCCTTAAGATGCACCATCACTCGATCTGATCCTAGCAAACACCAACTCAGAGATTGGCACCACGCATACTTTAGAGGCTAGGTTAGTGGTGGGGTCTTCACATGATGAATCATCAGCCACAAGTGTGCAGGAGCGAGGGCAGAGGGATAGGATGTCACAGGTGCCAGCACGCTGGACGGCAAGATCACATACTAGCTCTGCTGCAGAAGACTCAGATGATCATTTTGAGGGCCCAGGCTACCGAAGAAACCTGATGGGCAGCTACCAGGAAATGCTAGGTGCAGTGGGCAGCCTGCCAGCGAGCTTGCGCACAATGATATTGAAGCAGATTTTTAAAATGCTATCAAAAGGCAACTAGATATGTTTATGGAGAATAACGTCATGAGAAGATGATTAGATAGGTTTGAGATCAATGAATAAAGGATTGGTATGTTGGATCTAATGTCTTTTCCTGTCCTTAAACGTTCTAAGGTGTGTTTTTATACAAATTCCTAAATTAGAACGGACATAGTGCCACTGACAACCCATCTTCACTCTACTTCCTTGCAGTCGATTTTGCTTCCCTGAAGTAGGACTTCAGTAATTTTATTGTGAAATGGCAATCCAATTAAAAACTGTTAGTACCATAAGAAAGGTTGTTTAGTTTAAAAGAGTCCTAATAATCTGCTGCAGTGTTCTTTATATAAAAGATAAGTGGCAGCCATACATCTCTGGCAAAAATAAAATTATATTCCAACACATCTACCATTGCTAATCTCCCAAATTTTTCAAAGCTGTCAAATTGCTTGCCTACACTCCTATACTTAAAAGCAGAAAGAAAATCACTAGAGACTCAGAATGAATGAAAGTAGTACCTTAGTTTGCAGACAACAACTTGCATTTATATAGTGCTTTTATTTGTCGGGCTGAAGCAGGTTACAGAGATAGGGAGGGATTTGAAAACAAGGTTGAGAATTTTAAATCGAGGGGTTGCAGGAGCGGGAGCCAATGTAGATCAGCAAGCACATGGGTGAGCAGGACTTGGTGCAAGTTAGGATACAGGCAGCAGAGTTTTGGATGAGATCAAGTTTACGAAGGGTGCAAGGTGGGAGGCCAGCCAGGAGAGCATTGGAATAGTCGAGTCCAGAGGTAACAAAGGCATGGATGAGGGTTTCAGCAGCAGACGAGTTGAGGTAGAGGCGATGTTACAGAGGTGTAAGTAGGCGGTCGTACTTCAGACTGTATTGTTGTCTAGCCAGCAACGTTGAGAGCTTTTTCTGCTAGTCTTTTAGAAACTATGCTAGCGTTGGTAATTCTAAAAGAATGTGCCCAAAACTTAGGCTATAATTACACTATTTCCAAGACTTTTGCCTTCAGCAATAAGTTCCTTATTGGTGACAATGCATTTTTTTAAGTGCATGAAATGAGTTATAAATGAAGCATACAATTGAAAAAATTAAGTACCCTGAAGACTATTATTTGTAGGATCATATAAACAATATTGTTTAGACCATGAATTACTAAGCAAGCATTTTTATTTTGGCAGGATCTTCAATGGAAAGTCACCATTGTCTTTCTGATAGTTACATTGTGTTGCTGAAAGTAATTTGTTCCTGCCATGAACCCATCTCAAATCGTTGGGATGATGTCATTACCGTATTGAGGATAATGCCCATGCCCATGCCAATAGCAGCACTACAGAGCTGCCGACTGTGCAAAATGACTGGAATTTTGGAATAGGCCAATCTGGCCAGAGATGACAGCGGTTCCTCAGGCAGGGCATTGTTACTCTCTCACTGGTGGGCCTTTGGGATCAACTGTGGCTTAATTTCTGTTTAGTGGAGCTCACAAATTGCATGTATGTTGGCTTCCTGGAAGCATACATACCTTTGGGTACACTGCTGCTGTATCTGGCGGGATTTCCAGGGTACCTCCTCTCCTCCCCTCCCCCCCCACCCAACAAAACTGACATGGGAACAGAGATGGGGCGGGCATGAGATATGCTCACCAAACCCCATCGGAATTTAAAGTGGCTGCTACCAAAGAACAGAAGCCCAGCAACGATTGGCTCTGTCCTGATTTCTGGCCTATCCTTTGCGACAATACCTGAATTATGACTCATGCCTACGAAAGCTCATCATTTCTGGGCTATTCTGTATTGCTCCCTCAATGGTGGGCCCTCAATTCTATTGAGCTATCAATCCTTCCAAGATCAATTGTCATTTGAATTTGGCATTGTGGGGCCCACATCAGCTTCTAGAAGACATATTTACTACTGGCTGTTACAAACGGATATCTGTTGGGATTTCCAGGGGAGCCCAGCAAGATTGTTCCCAAAAATTATGTTGGAACAGTGATAGAAGAAGTGCCTGCACAATAGAAGTTATTGTACCAGTACCCTCTGTTTGATGTCCCATCTGAAAGACGCAATATTCCAACCAGGTTTTTTTTTAAAAAAGGCTCAATATTACTTACTTGCTTTTAGATATAAAATCAAGGTTTCCATTTTTATAGCCTTATCCATTTGTAATCAGGGAATTTGATGTCAAAGCACTATGTAAATTTGACATTCAGTCACTATATATCACCTCCCTGATAATGTGCATTTTATGGTATGACATCTCTATTGTTACAAAACAGCATATCCTATAACTCATTGTGAGCAACGCAATGGAAAATTTGTTTGAAATATATTAAACAACTTGGACTTACTATACATTTCCTCCATGCTTAAGATTTTTTGTCACACCTACCCATCATTCTTTTCCTGCCGTAGTTTTTCCATTAAACTTTTTGCCTCAGACTTTTCAGTTACACTTTGTTGAATGGTCCAAAGTAAACAGCAGCAAATCAGAAGAGCTATGGATCAAAAGCAAGGAAATCAGCTAGAACACAAGGAAAAACTGCTAGGGATTTAGGAAAACAAACAATCCGGAATAAACTGCCAAGAGAACCTATGAAATAAAAGGCAAACCCACCAAATTGCTCAAAAAACTATTTTCAAGTCCTTTTGTTTTACCATTTTTAGGCAGGTATTTTCATTTTCTGCTATCATGTCTGGCAGAAAATAAGTCTGGCTGAAGAATGGGTGGGAGTGAGCGATATAGGACCCCGACGGATTTTACATCTTGCCCGCTCCAATACCACTGAAAAACAGGCACAAAGGCAGAGAGAAGTCCTGCCTCTTCAGCCTAGTGCATATTTATTCATCACCCATGACGTGACAAACTTTGGGCCTCACATATATCTATATCCAAATTTATGTGTTACACTTGTACCACTCAAATTTTATTTCATGAAATAACAGATCATAAGAACAGGAGTAGGCCATTCAGCCCCTTGAGCCTGTTCCACCATTCAATGAGATCATGGCTGATATGTATCCTAGCTCTATCCACCAACCTTGGTTCCATATCCTTAATAACTTGGCCCAGGAGAGTGTTCCATAAGTCTACCACCCTTTGCTTGAAGAAGTGTTTCCTAACTTCTCCCCTGAATGGCCTGGCTCTGATTTTAAGGTTATGTCCCCTTGTCCTGGAGTCCCCCATCAATGGAAAAAGTTTCTCTCTATCAATTCCTTTCAAAATCCTGAAAACCACAATCAAATCACTCTTAACCTTCTATATTCTAGGAAATACAAGCCTACTTTATGTAATCTCTCCTCATAATCTAACCCTTGGAGTCCTGGTAACATTCTGGTGAATCTGCGCTGCACTCCTTCCAAGGCCAATATATCCTTTTTAAGGTGCGGTGCCCAGAACTGTACAGAGTATTCCAGATGTGGTCTAACCAGGGCTTTGTATAGCTGTAGCAAAATTTCCTTCTATTCATATTCTAGCCCTCTAGTTATAAAGGCTAACATTCCATTAGCCTCTTTGATTATTTTTGTACCTGACTACTACATTTTAGTGATCTGTGTACATGGACCCCTAAATCTCTTTGGACCACCACTGTTCCCAGCTTTTCACCATTTAAAAAAAGTCTAATCTATCCAATTTTGGTCCAAGATGGATGACCTCACACTTAACCTGCGTTGAAATCCATCTTTCTCTCAGTTTTGCCCATAACTGGATAGATAAGAAACATACCAATTGAAAACAGAGAAAGCAAGTACATCAGCAAAAACTACAGTAAAAAGAAACGGGAAGTAAAGAAATACACCAAATATTTTTTGAAAATCATTTTAGCCCGCACCTTGGATTCTCACTGGGAATAAAGCTGGTAATGCAATAAAGACTTTAAAAAATTGTACAATTTACAAGAAAATGATTCAACTTACCTACAACAGCATCTTTTATGTTAGAAATACCACTGACAATGTTTTTTATTAAAAGCCTTTGCATATTTGGAAAGCCTGAGCCTTGAGTTCATGTCATTTCCATTCATATCACCACTCATGCCAACCATTAGCTTTTTAAGGTGGCAGTCAGCATTTTGTCACGTGTCAGATTGTCAACATTTTACAAGAAAAAGCTGATTTTTTTTCCACTGGTATTCAAGGTTGTCAGTATCAACTAATCAGATTGGTTGGATGATGTGAGTGCAAATTGTCAGAAGTAATCAATCAGATGTTACTTTCTCCCACTGTTAATTGCACACAAGCTTGAGGCAGTAGTGTTTTCAGATGAGCTGACAGTTTCTAAGAGTTGCAATTATAGGTGTATTTGTTCCTGAAGAAGTTAATATATCAAAAAATAATTTCTCAAAAAGGAACTCCTTCAAGGAATCCTGACAGTTCTTTTATGTGAAGGTTTATTTTTTTCAAAACCAGTTGCAGACATTTTTATTTGAGATAAGGTGGTTGTTCCTGCTGTGAACTGGCTTTTTTTTTGAGTATTTCTGTCACCGTACTTTTGGAATGACCAGGGTTTGGAAATAGAATAGGTTGGAGTAGTGATGAGTTTAACTTAATTTTAAAAAATGACTTAAGATTCTCATTTTTAGGATTTTACTGCAGTACTACTACAATGGGCCAAATTTTGCTGTGACAATAATGGTGAGGTTAACCATGCTCTCAGTTATTTATGCAGAAATCAGACAGCAACGTCCAGAGAGTGCACATGCACAGTTAAATGCAGAAATCTAGAAGTTACTGTCCAAGATGCGCTGCCCCTCCGTCAGCTGCGCGAAAACGACATCTCGCCGTCTGGCTCCCCATTCAAATGTGTTGAATGACGTGAAGTTCCTGTAATGACGTCGTAGATACGGACTAAATGCGCAACAAAAAGTTAAGACTTGTCCATTCCAGTCTAATTACCCTTTTGAAGGCATGGTGAGTCTTAATGACTGCCAAACAACCTCATTGGCACTGAAAATTAACTTTTACAAATGTGGACTTTCATTCCTTCAGTTTTTAATTATTGTTGGAGAATTTTTTTAAAATGTAAATAACTTTTTATAAACTTTTTCTTTCTGTCTCTTATCCCTTTGTTTTAATCCAATCTTTCTTTCCCTCCCTATTTTGCTTTCTGTATCTGATTTGACATTGAAGTCACTATTCTAAATTACACTTTCTGCTTCAGACTCTGCACTGCTCATTAACGCTTCTTCAATCTGATTGCTTAAGGAGAAACATAGTTGCTTGCCCTGTTCATACAGGTTCCAGATGTCCTGTGGAGGGCATTGAGCTATTTGAATGTCCCAATGAGAGCAACTTGCCGTGCAAAACCCCACAGAAAGTCTTTGGCAAGTGCAAGTCCAATGAACACCACTCGTTCGCCGCTCACAGCAAAATTCACCCCAGTGTATTTTGCAGATAGTTGACCTGTTAATCGGGAGTCATAGTTTTGCTCAGTTATGTTCTACATCTACATGCTGCCCCTCGGGGACATCATCCAAAAATATAACATCAGGTTCCACATCTACGCTGACGACATCCAGCTCTACCTCACCACCACCTTTCTCGACCCCTGCACTGTCTTTGATTTGTCACGCTGCTTGTCCGGCATCCAGTATTGGATGAGAAGAAATTTGCTTAAATATTGTGAAGACCGAAGCCATTGTCTTCCAGTCCCACTACAAACTCCATTCCCTAGCCTCCAACTCCATCCCTCTCCTTGGCCACTATCTGCGGCTGAACCAGACAGTTCACAATCTTAGCATTCTATTTGACCCCCAAGCTGAACTTCCGACCCCATTTGCTCTCCATCACCAAGACCGCTTCCTTCCACCGCTGTAACATCGCCCGTCTCCACCCCTGCCTCAGCTCATCTGCTGCTGAAACCCTCATCCATGCCTTTGGTACCTATAGACATGACTATTCCGATGCTCTCCTGGCCGGCCTCCCACCTTGCAACCTACGTAAACTTGTGCTCATCCAAAACTCTGCTGCCCGTATCCTAACCAGGATGAAAATTTTAAAATTTTCATCCTGGTTTTCAAATCCCTCCATGGCCTCACCTGTCCCTATCTCTTTAACCCCCTCTAGCCCTACTACTCTGAGATCTCTGCGCTCCTCCAATTCTGGCCTCTTGTGCATCCCCAATTTTCATTGCTCCACCATTAGCGGCCGTGCCTTCAGCTGCCTAGGCCCTAAGCTCTGGAAATCCCCTCCGTACCTCTCCACTTCTCCACCTCTCTTTCCTCCTTTAAGACGCTCCTTAAAACCTACATCTTTGACCAAGCTTTTGGTCACCTGTCCTAATATCTCCTGTAGCTCGGTGTCAAATTTTGTTTGATAACGCTCGTGAAGCGCTTTTGGACGTTTTACTGCGATAAAGGCGCTATATAAATGCAAGTTGTTGCGTTGTACTGCTGCTGCATACAATGCTGATGGCTTCAACGTAATCTATCATCTGTGTCGTGCTTTGTACATTAATATCATTTGACTTATATTGTCACTTAATTCCCAATCCCCTGACCTTGCATTTGTCCACATTAAATGCCACTCATCAGTTCAGTTCCCCAATCTATCCAGGTCCTTCTGTATTTGATCAGCTTTTTTCCTGTTTACAGTCCCTCCCCATTTGGTAACATCTATCCTCCTATTGTCTGTCCTCCACAAACTCCAACTTGTCTAAAACACAACAACTTGCATCTTGTCTCACAAGAAATCCCATTGGCACATCATTCCCATGGCCGCTGACCTACACTGGCTCCATGTCTCCCATTATATTAAATTTGAGCTCCTAAATATCACCTTCAAATTCCTTAACAAACTTAACCAATTCTGTTTCTGCAACCTCCTCCAGTTATATTTCCCCCTCTCCACACCCTTCAGTTCTCTGGCTCTGACATTTTGTGTTTCCCTGGCCCTTGACCTCACCATTGATGGTAGAGCCTTCAGCAGCACTCTCTGGAATTCCCTCCCTAAACTCCTCCTTCTCTCCAGTTCTCCTTCCTTCTTTAAAAGGCTTCTCCAAACCCACCATTTCAACCAAACTTTTGGTCATCACCCCCCCCCAATCTCTTCTAATCTCACCCCCATAGCCCAATGTTCATTTTTCTATCTATATCTACATGTAAAATACCTTGGGATGTTTTTACATTAAATGTGTTATATAAATGCTAGTTGTTATTGAAAGTGAAAACATTGTCGCAGAAGATGCATGCAATTATAATTGCACAAATGAGCAGCACTGACAACACAAACTTCAACTGCCTCCCAATCTATCACTTGCTAGTAGCAGGTGAAGGGTTTTATCCACCACCTTCTGAAAAAAGAACCGCATGCATTGGTTGAATGTAAATTTTCTGAGAGAAGCAAGACCTGCACAACAGTTACATTGCTAATTCTAGTGGAATAGAATCAAATACCTTGCTGGCTAAAGATGGAAAAGCAGAGCACATGTTTTTGTATTGTCAGTTCTAACTATGCATAAGAATAGTTACCCTAAAATTTCTCAGCTAATAGTAAGCCTTTTCTCATTGCCTGTCTTTTGTGTTCACCTTACAACAAGGTACAGGCAAAAATCAAGTCAATAGTCTTCTGTGAAACTATTAAGGTAAACTTGGCCAACATCTGCAACCTTCTTGGATAGGCATGTCTGCCAATTTAAGATGATTGACATAGAATCAAAAAATGGTTACAGCATAGTAGGCGGCCATTCAGCCCATCAAGCCTGAGCCAGCTCTTTCTATGAGTAATCCTGTTAGTCCCATTCCCCCAAACCAATATATAGTAATATAAAGTAATTGACTTAAAAGTCATCCTCATATAGCAGTGTGAGATTATTGACAGTTTTCTTCATTACTTACCTTAGCATTTCTAGACGCCTTTGTTTGCAAATCCTTGCAAGCACAATGGGTTGGTGAGACTACATTGACCTCCCATGTAATTGCCTATTGAACCCTCTCTTTAGTGGTAGGTTGCCCTTCTGCCCCGAGATGAGATTGCTCTATTTCCATGCCTCATGCTCTTCGATGGTAAATAATATGAAGGGCCTCATCAGTGAAGCATCTTATTCCTCCATAAGCATTCCAGTTTGTGTACTCCACAGTTAGATTGGCACAATGAGTATTATTTATAGCATTTACATGTCTATTAGGGGCATTATCAGCAGCATTATTGCAGGCTTTCTCTGATTGTCATCTCAATTCTGTATTAAATTGTAAAGCATCCTGGGATAGAAGTTCCACAGGGTTTTCCTGATCATCTGCTGTAAATTCATAAACGTCTTACACATTTCTCCAGAGTTTCTGTGATCTTCTGCCGAAGATATGGTGAACGATTGGGAAATTGCTGGCAGCTGCCCCAAAAACATTCCACAAGCAAATCTGTGCATTACTGTGAGTGCAACATGAAGGGAGAAAAAAATTAACTTTATTATAACACAAAATCAGTGTTTCTTTTATTCATTCATGGGATGTGGGCATCGCTGGCAAGGCCAGCATTTATTGCCCATCCCTAATTGCCCTTGAGAAGGTGGTGGTGAGCCGCCTTCTTAAACTGCTGCAGTCCGTGTGGTGAAGGTTCTCGCACAGTGCTGTTAGGTAGGGAGTTCCAGGATTTTGACCCAGCGACGATGAAGGAAGTATATTTAAACTGAGACTTATTCTTCATTTATGTCCTTGCCGGCTAAACAGGAAATTTATTAAACCATATAAAAAAGTAAATTCACCAATTCTGAGCTCTCAGCAAGAAGCCACATTTGGTCAAAGAATCAGTGTTAGTGTTGCCCTGTCCAAGCGTGGCTCCCCACTGGGAGGACAGGATTGATGAACTTGCCCTGTAATTCAATTAGAGCTCATCGGCTCACAATAAATGAAACAGCAAAACAAAAATCCTCAACTGAGCTTTATCTATAATTACACCTTATTAACAATAATTTCTGCAGGGGTTCTTCTCATCTTCCACCATAACTTTGACAGAAGCACAGCTGAAATCCCAGAGAATCAGGCAAATGGCCGTTCACACCATTTCTCTGGAGTTTATGCTATTCTTCTACTGAAGTTATGGCAGATGATTCTACCCCTATTGCTCTTGTTTTCAAACTATAAATTTTACTACACCAAAATGCCGTCAATAGTGATTCCTAACCCAACAGTCATGTCAAATCTGCAGTACCTCCAGATTATTGACACTAAACCACAGGTTTAAGGTTTCCTCAGGATTGATAGGATAATTTCACAACCCCTATGTAGGAACAGTGATACACTTTTGCGATGCCGATTACCATGCAGTTGAATTTCCACAAGGGTTTGCCATTTCTTTAAGGCCTCTGCCTAAGTTATGGCAGATGATCGGGTGAACCCCAACAGAAATAACTGATGAATAAACAGTGAATATAACCGTATGAATTAGAAGGACGGGGTTGGATTTCCAGAAACATGGGATAAGGTAAAAGAAAAACCTCAAAGGAAAACATTTTGTACAACCAGCAGTTGTGCTCTGCTCCAGATGGAAGACCACCCAACTGAAAAGAACTGATACACACAGAGGAACAAACTTCTGTGAAACATTTTCATGAAGTGCTTGGAGGGACTCAGGGATACAAGATGAGGTTAACTAACACTGATCCTGATAAGTCTCTCTATTAGACAAATTATAGCACATCAAATGAAGTGCATAATCATATGGTCATAAATGGCAGTGTATCCAAACATCCTAGGCATGTGCAAGTATTTCAAATGTCTCATATCGAAGTCATTATATTAAAAACAAAAAAATGTTAATTTTTCCTTATTTTATGTATACATCTTCCACAATCTTGCTTTTGGTGAGTCAGAAGATATGTTGTTTAGGTACATAACATCCAGGCCACTAATTTATGATGATTGAAACATGTTTTTATTACAGAATTTCCACACCTGCCACAGAACTCACTCAGTGGGAAGGTCTGAATGCCAGCTCTGCTGAAGCAATGTAAGGGGTTGCAGCAGCTTTTAAAAGACAAGCAGCTTCTTAAACATAAGTGACTGAATGTGAAGAGCAAAGTATATTTGTCTGATCATAAGAAGCGGCTGATAAAAAATATAGAATCTTGACAGGTAAGAGGAGAGAAGGCCGATTCATCAAGTAACTGCCTTTATTGCACCGCTCATGGGCCAGGAAGAGCAGGAGTATTTCCTCCAGGCCCAACAAGCCACGATCAGACCCCTGCGGTTGGCTGACCCCCCCGATGTCAAAGACTCCCACCGATGGCTGACGCGCTCTGCGCTGTTAATTGTAGCTGTATGATTTATATCAATTAGTGTTAATTGTATTCAGGTGGTGTGTATCAATTGGGGACTCTCTTGTATCCATTTATATATGAGAACTGATCTAAGCAACTGAAGACTAGGCTCTAGTATTCTATCCTTCACCACCTGGCTATCCAGTTTATTACATGATAGCAGAGGATAGTTGCCTAAAGGTAGAGGTTGGAAACACGATTTTTTTTGGATATTAAAAAAAAACTTGGAAGCCTAGAGACCATTGTGAAAAATGGCAGAAAGCAAGTTTAAAATAGTCGAGGTACGATTTCCCTCCAATATTCTCGGAGTTTGAAGCGCATGACCAGTGGAAGAATAAGGTTGATATGTGAACACGGGTTACTACTTTGCCAAAGAGAAAACAAGTCATGGCCTTGGCATTGTCGCTTCCTGAACAAAGTAAAATCAGAAGTAAGGTATTTTCTGAGATGGATGGAGATCTTTTGGATAATGATGAAGGTTTTACCTTTCGAATAGAATTTCTAGATCAAATCTACAAGAAAGATAACCTGTTAAGTGCCTATGAGGCCTGATCAGCATTTTGATAGATTTCAGAAAAAGGACGGTCATTCAATGCAAGAGTATATCATGGACTTTAACAAATTGTACAAAAGGTTGACAAAGTTCAAATTGGGAGTCCCTGCAATGGTACTAGCATTTAAATTACTAGATTGCGCTATGGTGTCTCATTTGGACAGGCAACTGGTCCTAACTGGCATCCAGTTCTCAGAAAAGGAGACTCTGTTGGATCAAACGTCTACTGTCTTAAAAAAATTCCTGGGGAACAGTCATTCCTTCAGCCTTCATGGAACAAATGAGGCCTTCCGCTGTGACACAAAAAGTAGAAGATTCGATGGTTACCAGGTTTCGAAATGTTCCAGATACTAAAAGCAGGCGCCAGACCAGGTTTCAAAATTTTCAAGAGACTTGATGTAGGCATCAATATGCCTGATTGGTGATGAAAGCAGGTTCAGCAAATCCAGTTATATCAACAGAAGGCAAAATTGGGAGAGTAATAATGGGCGACTGAATTCCAGGAATGTCCAAGGAAAAATCAGTAGATGCTTTAGATGTGACTAAGTATCATTATGAGGCGAATTGCCCAGAGTGAAGACGCAGGGTCTTTGAAATGACACATGAAGGAAGTAGTTCTGAGGAACAGGACGAAGATGAATATGAACAGATTATACTGGTCACAAGGAGTTTTATTCCTGTAATGAATGTATTAGCCGCGGATTCCTTTAATTGTGCGGTGCTCGATAGTGCATGTACTTCAATTGTATGCTGGGTAGGTAGATTGGTTAAAATGTTATCATGATTCACTAAGTAGTGAGGATCGAAGCAAGGTTAAGGAATATAAAAGATCTACATGTTTTAGGTTTGGATGACAACACCTTGAGGTCACTCAAGAGAGTGGTAATTTCATGAGTACGGAAATAAAGACAGAAAATGTTGGAGAAGCTCAGAAAGTGAAGCAGCATTTGTGGAGAAAGAAACAGAGTTAACTTTTCAGGTCGAAGACCTTTCGTCAGAACTGGAAGATGTTAAAGAGTTAAGATGTTAAAGATATTGAAGGTTAAGTACGGATGTAGTCTCCAGTGAGATGCCTATGCTTTTGGGTAAACCTTCCATGAAAAAGGCAAAAATGAAACTTGACATGGAACACGATGAGGCAATCATTTTGGGGAAATCGGTTGATTTGCAGTTTATCCAGTCAGGGCATTATTGTCTTCCCTTAATAAAACCTGATGTTTCTTATCAGCATGTTCAACAAGCACTGATGGCATCAGGCAATAAGGATAAGAGAAAAAAAAATTGTCTTAAAGTTATAGACAATTTGCCCACCCTACTTGTCAACGTGTAAAAATCCTGCTAAAAAATGCAGGTGTAGTTGATGAGGAGTATACCAGGCTAATAGAAGAGATCAGTGAGAACTGTGAATTCTGTAAGAAGTATAGACGGATGCCCCCACATCCTATTGTAAGTGTTCCATGAGCACACGACTTTAACAAGGTAGTTGCCATGGATCTAAAGGTATGGGACAAAGACAGAAATGTTTTCATCTTACATTTTATTGACCTGGCTACGAGATTTAGTATTTCTATACTAATATATAGTAAGGAGGAGAAGGTTATTCTGGATAAAATTATGGAAAAATGGATAGGGACTGGACTTGGGACACCAACAAAGTTTTTGATCAATAATGGAGGTGAATTCGCTAAAGCAGAGTTCAGAGATATGTCTGAGAATACGAATATAATTGTCATGAATACAGCAGCTGAGAGCCATTTTAGCAATGGTCTTTGTGAAAGGAATCATGCTGTGATTGATAGCACGGTGCATAAAATTGTGGCTGATTGAACAGAGTGTAAATTGTCAACCGCCCTAGCATGGGCAGTTCATGCAAAGAATCCTCTTCAGATGGTTGGAGGATATATTCCTTACAACTAGTCTATGGGCGCAATCCAAAATTACCTTCTGTTCTTTATGATAATCCTCCTGCTCTAGAAGGTACTACAATTAGTGCAATTTTT
This sequence comes from Heptranchias perlo, assembly GCF_035084215.1. Lineage (NCBI taxonomy): Eukaryota > Metazoa > Chordata > Chondrichthyes > Hexanchiformes > Hexanchidae > Heptranchias > Heptranchias perlo. The sequence goes on along the minus strand of NC_090325.1, from coordinate 104,152,018 downwards.
TCTGAGCATTTAAATGCTTTGTATGCAGGGAGACGGGCTTTTATCAAGGCTGAAGTATCAGAGAAAATTCGTAGAGCACTGAGGCATTGTATTAGACCGTCTGAGACAGAGTTCAATTCATGAGATTTGGTATATTATAAAAGAGAGGGTCATAGGGAATAGATAGGCCCTGGGAAGGCAATTGGTCGTGATGGTAAGACCGTACTTGTCCAACATGGTAATCAAACCATTAAGGTTCATTCCTCACGATTAATTGGAATTAATTATAAAATCTCGGATTCTGAGCAGTTGATAGAAGTAAATGAGGCACCTAGTGCCTCCGATGTTCATGATTTTTTTGATGAGGTTCCTGAGGTACAGACTCAGGTAATGTCAGTGATCAAGAAACACATGACAGAGCTATCTCATCCACAGAACAATTACCCAAAGTGGGCATACAGGTAACATATGTTCCAGAGGGGACAAATGAATGGAGTGGTGCAACAATTTTGGGACGTGCAGGCAACTTACTGGTAGATTTAAATTTTGGTTGAATGTTCAGGATGATGGCCATGAAGCGAGGTCCATGGACTGGCAGAGTGGGGTAAAAGATTGAAGAGTATGAAAGCAGAGTACAGGTAATGATAGGGAGTCCAGAAGTGAATCTTACATAAGAAAACAAACACAAATTAGAGATGAAAGAGGGAGATCTCGCAGTAGTGATCCCTACAGACATAGAAGTGGAAGTAGAAGGCGTAGCTTGACTGGATCAGACAATGAAACAAAGACCACAGAACAGTTACATAACAGAACTAAAAGCAGAAGTCCTCAAGATCGTGAACTTTTGGTGGCTGCCAATAAACTTGAGGATAAACGAATAAGAGAGGCAAAACAAAGGGAGTTAAATAGTTGGAAAGAATTTGGAGTTTATTCTGAGGTTCAACCAGCTTTGTCACATAGATGGGTTTGTACTGAAGAAGTCCTTACAGATGGGACTTATCAGGCTAAAGCGAGGTTGGTAGCTAGGGGTTTTGAAGAGAAACTGGCTGATACAGTTCAAGTGGAGTCTCTCACTGCTGGTAAGGTAATAAAAATCTTTTTGGCTCTTTTGCAACATATTCATGGGAGTGTAGATCAATTGACAACAGCCAAATTTCTGCAGGGCGATACTTTTCAGAGAGAAATGTTTCTTAAACCGTCTAAACAGGAAGCAGACGAGGAAGGAAAACTGTGGTAACTAAACAAATTTGTCTATGGCCTGAATGATGCTTCCAGAGTATGGTATTTTTCGGTGAGATCAGTTTTGCTGAAAATAGGTTATGTTCAACTAAAATCAGATCCCGCAATGTTATATTAGTACCATAACGCAAAACTTTCAGGCATCTTCATGATGCATGTTGATGATTTCTTATGTGGTGGTACTACGGAATTTGAGAAATTCGTCATTAATAAGATTAGAGTAGAATTTAAAATTGGGAGTCAGGCTTGTGGGGCTTTTAAATATATTGGTTTAGATATTAAGCAGAGTGGGTCTGGTATAACTTTAAATGAACAGTCCTATTTAGAGAGTGTTACTCCCATCCCGGTGAATCGTATTAGGTCATCACAGAAGGTGAGGTTATATCTAAAGAGACAGTGCAATTACGAAGCTTGATTGATCAGTTGAACTGGTTGAGCACTCAGACTAGACCAGATGCTAGTTTTGATGTGTTGGATTCAAGTACTTCAATGAAACATCCCATAGTAGAGAACGTTTCAAGGGGCAAATAAAACATTATGAAAATTAAATATAGATAAATGCGCACTTAAGTTCCCATTCTTAGGTGACCCAAAGGAAATGAAGCTAGTTATCTTTACTGATGCTTCACATGCTAATCTTCCTGATGGGTATGCAAGTGCAGCTGGTTTCATAGTGTTTCTTATGGGTGAGAATGGGAAATGTTGTCCTTTAGCTTGGGATGCTAAGAAAATAAAAAGGATTGTTAGAAGTACTCTGGCTGCTAAAACACTGGCTCTTGACGACACAGTTGATGCTATTTGGCAAATATTTTGAGTGACATCATGTCCAATGGGAGTACTGAAGATAATATAATCATTGAATGTTAGTAGGCAATCGTTCAGTGTGGGATAATGTGCACTCTACAAAAAATGTGAGTGAGAAAAGATTACGGATTGACCTTGCTGGCTTGAAACAAATGCTGGAGAGAAAGGAAATCTCTAAAATTAAAGGGGTGGACTCAAGCCATCAACTGTTGGATTGTTTTACTAAAAGAAATACATGTACGAAGAAATTATTAGGGGTCCTGGAGAAAGGTTGCCTCACAATGTAATGCTTCAAATAGCATAAGTTGTACAGAGTATGGAAGTTTTTGATTTTTGAAGTTTTTGTTTGTATGGTATATATAAAGTTTATTTTTTTTTAATTTAAAGAGAGAAGGGAATTTGTTGCATGTATCCATGTGATTCATATCAATTAGTGTTAATTATATTCAGATGGTGCATATCAATTGGGACTTTCGTAAACATTTATGTGAGAGCTTTTCTAGGGTGGGAGGGAAGTTAATGTGGATCTATGTGACTAAAAGTTTGGAAGCAACTGAAGACCAGGCTCTGGTATTCTATCCTTCACCACGTGGCTATCTAATTTATTACACCCACGATGTCCACAGCCTTCCTCCGATGTCCATGCCCCCCACCCCTGCGTGCGATGTCCGGCCCCAACCCCCCCGATGACTGACCCCCTCCTCCCCGCAATGTCAGACTTACCTGGCATCCGCTGCCCGGCTGATTTCCCGCCCGACAGGCCCCCAGCCTGTCAATCTGGCTGGCTGTTGTGTGGGAAACCCGGAAGTAAAATTGTAATCATTCAATTGGTCGCAATCACATATTCCGACCCGCCAACTTTACTTTCGGGTTGCCCACACAAAAATCTACCCCCCACCCCCCGCCCACTTTTCTTCCCAGCTCCAGGTAAAAATTATGCACATAGTCTCTGGGCAACTTATGGAAAGGTGCAGGATCTGAACCTTCCTGACGAACCTGATTGCATTTTTTGAAGAGGTGACTAAAGTAGTGGACAGGGGAATGTCTATGAATGTTGTTTAAATGGACTTCCAGAAGGCATTCAATAAAGTCCCTCATAAGTGACTGTTAGCTAAAGTTGAAGCTCATGGAATTAAGGGCAAATTATTGACCTGGTTAGGAAATTGGCTGAGCGGCAGGAGACAGAGAGTAGGTATAATGGACAGGTGAATGAAGAAAAAAAAGGTACTCAAATTGTTAGGATGTGGCTAATGCTGTCCCACAGGGATCTGTACTGGGGCCTCAACTATTCGCTGTATTTATTAACGACTTAGATGACGGGATAGAGAGCCACATATCCAAGTTTGCCAATGACACAAAGATGGGCAGCATTGTAAGCAATGTAGATGGAAGCATAAAATTACAGAGAGATATTAATAGAATCATAGAACGGTTATAGCACAGAAGGAGGCAATTCGGCCCATCAAGCCCGTGCCGGCTCTTTGAGCAATCCAGTTAGTTCCATTCCACCGCTCTGTCCCCGTAACCTTGCAAATTTTTTCCCTTCAAGTATTTATCCAAATCTTTTTTGAAAGCCATGATTGAATCTGCTTCCACCACCCTTTCAGGCTGCACATTCCAGATCATTATTACTCGCTGCATAAAAAAGTTTTTCCTCACCTCGCCTTTGGTTCTTTTGCCAATCAACTTAAATCTGTGTCCTCTGGTTCTCGACCCTCCCGCCAATGGGAACAGTTTCCCTTTATTTACTTTATCTAAACCCTTCATGATTTTGAACACTTCTACCATATCTCCTCTCAGCCCCAGCTGAGAACAACCCCAGCTTCTCCAGTCTATCCATTTAACTGAAGTCCCTCATCCCTGAAAACCATTCTAGTAAATCTCTTCTGCACCCTCTCTAAGGCCTTCACATCCTTCCTAAAGTGTGGTGCCCAGAATTGGACACAATACTCCAGTTGTGGCCGAACAAGTGTTTTATAAAGGTTCAACAACTTCCTTGCTTTTGTACTCTATGCTTCTATTTATAAAAGCCAGGGTCCCGTATGCTTTTTAAACCGCTTTCTCAACCTGTCCTGTCATCTTCAAAGATTTGTGCATATATACCCCCAGGTCTCTCTCTTCCTGCACCCCTTACTTTATATTGCCTCTCCTCATTCTTCCTGCCAAAATGTATCACTTCGCACTTCTCTGCGTTAAATTTCATCTGCCATGTGTCCACCCATTCCACCAGCCTATCAAATTTCTCTTGAAGTCTATTACTATCCATTTCACTGTTTACTACACTTCCAAGTTTTGTGTTATCTGCAAATTTTGAAATTGTACCCTGTACACCCAAGTCCATATATTTGATATATAATATATTAAAAAAATAGATTAAGTGAATGGGCAAAACTGTGGCAAATGGATTCCAATGTAGGCAAGTGTGAGGTCATCCACTTTGGCCCTAAAAAGAATAGATCAAAGCACTTTCTAAATGGTGAAAAGCTTGAAACAGTGGCGGTCCAAAGAGACTTTGGGGTCCATGTACATAGATTAAAATGTCATGGACAGGTATAGAAAATAATCAAAAGGGCTAATGGAATGCTGGCTTATATATCTAGAGGACTAGAATACAAGGGGGTAGAAGTTATGCTACAGCTACACAAAGCCCTGGTTAGACCACACCTGGAGTACTGTGTTCAGATCTGGGCACCGCACCTTAGGAAGGATATATTGGCCTTGGAGGGAGTGCAACGTAGATTTAGTAGAATGATACCTGGACTCCAACTGGTTAAATTACAAGGAGAGATTACACAAACTAAGGTTGTATTCCCTGGAATTGAGAAGATTACGGGATGATTTGATCGAAGTTTTCAAGATATTAAGGAGAATGGACAGGGTAGATAGAGAAATTATTTCCACTGGTTTGGGAGTCTAGGACTAGGGGACATAGCCTAAAAATTAGAGCCAGGACTTTCAGGAGTGAAGTTAGGAAACAGTTCTACACGCAAAGGCCGGTAGAAGTTTAGAACTCTCTTCTGCAAAAGGCAGTTGATGCCAGCTCAATTGTTAATTTTAAATCTATTAACCAAAGGTATAAGGGATATGGGGCTAAGACGGGTATTATGGAGTTAGATCACAGATCAGCCATGATCTCATTGAATGGCGGAACAGGCTCGAGGGGCTAAATGGCCTACTCCTACTCCTATGTTCTGATTGTCCTAGATGATTAAGAGTTGGATCACTTACTGCCCCACTTAATATGGTTGCCGCCATCTTGAGTAGGGTCCTGAGATGAGCAGCTGGAGCACCTGCTTGTTTCAAGTGGGAGGCCAGTTGTAATTTGCAAATTGGGGTCCTATGATGTACATAGAACCCCAATTACAATTTGGAAGTACAAATGGGTGGAGTGTGCACAACGCATACATTGCCCATTTTGTACCAGACAGCGCCCTAATCAATGGTACTTCAAAAGAACGCTGGAGGCCCCTCATGCAGCACCATCTCCAATTTGCCACGGGAAGGAAAATCCAGCCCCTTGTCCCACCAGGAGGACAATTTCAGGTCTCAGTTAGTGACTCATTTAAGGCAACATAAAACATCTCTGATTCACCCCTTGCTATCCTCAGATGAATGGACTAGTACAGCGTTTAATACCACACGGACTCACATGTTGTATACAAATGCTCAGCAGAACCCGGAGGACTGGGATAAAATATTTACTGTTTGCTTACAGGGAGGCATCCCAATAATCTACAAGGTTCTCGCCATTTGAATTGCTCTTTAGTGCACAGTCTGTTGATGCTAATGAGAAAGGCACGGTCAGGGAGACCACTCACAACTACAGAAACGTGGTAGAGTTCTTTCTCGGATTAAGGAATGACAATATAAGGAAATAATGTGCAAATGACAGAAATACATCATTCCATTGTTGGCGCCATAGTAATGCTGGACACCTTAATGCCTGTTTCTTCCTGGTGTTCAACATTGCTATGGATGGCACAAGGGCCATTCAAAAGATTATGCAACTAGTTGCAGAGCTACCAATTACACAAGCCTAGGTGCCAATTTCAAAAAAAAATTTTTTTTGAAAAATTGATATTCTCCAGCAACATTATGCTGCAGCAGGCCTCAGACTTTCCACCGCCAATTCCAACTATCCTCTAGGTAGGCTTCCTGGCATAGGCCAGGGAGTCCACCATGAATAATTAAATGGGGCTGAAGCTGGAAAATTGACTGGGGTCAGGGGAGCATCATTGTGGTTGGCAGAAGTCCTGTCATGCTGAAGATATGCCCCAATTCCATTAAAACAGAATCTAGGCTCTTATCTGGGATAAAACAATATGGCAAACCAATACACAGGTGTACAACTTTAAAATGGTCAACTTCAAGGCAGTAAGAGGTTAAATTAATTGACAGGAGGTAGTATCCAAGAAAATCAGAGTTAAGGATTAAAGTATAAGCTAATGAGCATGCAGGTTAAGTATGTTAAAGGACTTCTAAGCACAAATTAAATAAATCCTAAATGGATTAGTAAGGCATACAAAGTGAAATAAACAAGAAAAACAAACTCTACAAAGCCTGTAAGGGAAATCTCTGAAGAATACAGGACCTTCTTAAAAATATAAAATGGTGGTCAAAGGGCAAAAAGGAAACTAGAAGCAACCACAGCCGTGGAAGCCAAAAGCAACAATAAAAAATCCTTCCTGTATATAACAGCAAGAGGGATATCAAAGAAGAATGGAGATGCTTTAAGGATATAAAAGGAGTTGAAGCTGAAGATGAACCAAAAAGTTAACATATACTAAGACATTACTTCCTAGAAATATTTATCAAAGAAGACATGTTAATACCAAGCTTCAGCCTTCTTAAACATTGCTTATGCTGTGATGCATCAACAGTATTCATGTTGCATCATGTACAATAAATCAACAGTATTCACACTCCATGAGGCATCACTTAATGCATGAAGTCCACCTCCCATCACCCTGAACCTTCTAAATTATGGCTTCCTGTTTCTACTCCTCCTTTTAAGTATCTAGTATCGACAGACATGATGCAGCACCTCAAGATTCCCCTTCAGCCAATATCTCCTGCTCTATTCATCATTAGAGCTAGCCGAGACTTTCCAGTGCTTTAATACTAGTCTTAAATGCAAAAAAAATTACATGTTGTGAGAATGACACAAATCCTGACCATACTTGGGTATTCCATATTATTAGCTGCTTGAAAAGAAGTAACCAGCAAAATAATGTTAACTGTGGGTCTGTGCACCGATTTGCTTTAGAATATTTTACTCCCAGGATCAAGTTTAAGAGCATGATCAAAAATGAACTAATACTTTGTTAATTCGGATACACCAAGTTACCACTCCTTAATGCACAATTAGCATGTGTGTTATCTTCAAAGCAAAGAGCATATTAAACCCCTAAATATTAAAATACCATGGATGAAGAAAGTATGATTCCAAAAATTATTGGCATGAATTAATATGCTCATATGAAATTTCACAATCGTCTATTTAAAATTGAAATTTCCTACAATTAAATAGGCCCCCACCACAAACTCTGTTCCCTAGTCACCGATTTCATCCCCCCCTCCCTGGCCACTTTCTCAGGCTGAACCTCGCAACCTCAGTGTTCTTTTTGATCCTGAGCTGAGCTTCCGAACTCCTATACTCTCCGTCACTAAGACTGCTTAACTTCAACTCCATAATATCGCCCGTCCGTCCCTGCCTCAGCCATTCTGCTGCTGAAACCCTCATCCATGCTTTTATTACCTCCAGACTTGACTATTCCAATGCTCTCCTGGCCAGCCTCCGATCTTCCACCCTCCATAACCTTGAGCTCATCCAAAATTCTGCTGCCAGTATAACTCTCACCTAGTCTCATTCACCTAATACCCCTGTACTTGCTGACTTATATTGGCACCCGGTCCACCTAGTGTTCAAATCCCTTCATAGCTTTGCAACGTCCTATCTCTGTAACCCCCTCCAGCCTACAACCCTCCTAGAATGCTGCATTCCCCCAATTCTGGCACCTTGTGCATCCCCCACTCCATCATCGGCGGCCGTGCCTTCAGCTGTCTAGGAATCAAGCTTTGGAATTTCCTTGCTAAACTTTTCCGCCTCGCTCTCCTCCTTTTAGATGCTCCTTAAAACCAACCTCTTTTGACCAAGCTTTTAGTCACCCATCCTAATATCTCCCTCTTTGGCTCAGTGTCAATTTTTGCCTGATTATGCTCCTGTGAAGCACCTTGGGTCGTTTTACTACTTTAAAGGGACTATATAAATGCAAGTTGTTAATGAAGGCATTAATCGGAACGCATTAAAATAAATGAGTCTATTAAAATAATAGACAAAGGAAGTTGATATGAACCTGTTAATGACCTTGAATGCCAATATCGCACAGTGCTATTTCACAACATCTACTATAAGAATAAGCTATACGGCCAATTTTGGAGGCAATTGAAATAAAATATGGGGTTTCCTGATTACTACTACCAGAAAGTTTGCCAAATAATGTTCCCATCTCACAGTTTCCAAATAAAAATAGAAATGCATTAACATAATGCAGACCTCTATTAATTAGACAGAATCAAATGCTCACAATCCATCCAAGATCAATAAATTATATGGCATGAAGCCATATAATGTGCCACCCAGCTTTTTGTACAGATACATTTTGTACATATTCAAGGTGCCGGCCTTTGCCCAGTGGTACCACTCTTGTCTCTGCATCAGGAAGTTATGAGTTCGAACCTCACTCCAGAAACATAAACACATGGGGCTCGATTTTAGCACCCGCGATCGGGTGCGTTCGTAGCGGGGGAGCCAGGAAAATCGGGGATTCCCGGGGCGGGTCGGGAGCCCGGCTCCAACCCGCCCCATTTCTGGGTTCCCCACTGACACGCTGACATGCGCGCGCAGCCCCCGCATGTGGAACTCCCGCCGGCAATTAAAGCCAGCGGGGTGCCACTTAAAGTACTTGAGCAGGTACTTCAGGTTGTTTACAGACCTGATTGACCTGTTATTTTAGCAGGGATGGGATTTTGCAATTGACTAGGACTGTTTCCCGTACTGGGGGAAACACTCCCAGTTCAAATGGACATGTTGCAGCCATCAGCCTATGGCAGCTGCAAAGGTCCATTTGACAGGTCGGGGGAGACACCTTCACTCATTGCAGGAGGCCACTCTGTCACTTTGGACAAAGTTTGGCCTCCACCATCCTCCTAACAATAAAATCCACAAACTTGCACACTTACCCCGGTGTCCAGACACATTTACCCACCTTGAGGACCCCCCCAAACTTACGGATGGGGGCTGCCGTAGCTGCAGTCATGACCTCCTCGAAGGGCGAACAGCATCACCAGCTTCGCTGGCCACGCCCTCGACCTCTGACACGTGGAGCTCCACAACAGAGTGCTGTGACACATCCACCTGCACAGCAGGAGGGAGGGCAACCGCAGAGACAGATGCGTCACAGAGGGCACTACCCACGCCACAGGGTCTACAGACCGAGGCGCAGCTTCCTGGACCTCTGAGCAGCAGTGCACATGGAGGCTCAGAGTCACTCGACATGATGTCGTGGACATCTGCAGCCTCCTTCATGCCGAGCTGCTCCCGGTTGGCCTGAGCACCATCTTCTTACCTGTCGCGGTCAAAGTCACCACTGCCCTCAACAACTTCTCCTCCGCATCCTTCCAGGGTGCCACCGGGGACGTCGCCGACGTCTCTCAGTCGTCTGCACAAAAGAGCCCTGCAAATACACCTACACCCACTCTGCAGTGACCCAATGGGTGGCATCAAGTATGCGTGTTCATGGTGAACCCCATGAAAGGGACCTATTCCACAAGCCAGTCAAGAATGGGCAAGATGTGCCAGCAGTGGTGATGATAATAAGATTTATTGCGCATGTGAATTAAACAAATAGAAATAAAAAACATGACAAATCGTCAAACACCCTTGTGCATTCCCTTTGTGCTCACAAAACCTTCGCCTTACGTTTCCGGGAACCCCTACGTGGTGCTACCCCTGTGGCTTCAGCAGAGGTAGTGGCAGGTTGCTCTTGTCCATGCCCTGACCGATGAGATGCTTTGGGCCGACGCCGTCTGGGTTTCGGTGCCCGTGAGGGCCCCTCCAAAGACTGCTCCACCTGCACCGCTGCAGGGGCAGACTCGGCCACCTGGAGAGGGGGCAGCATTGCGGGTAGTGGTTGAGAGGGGGGCAACGGGTGAGAAGTGGGAGTGCTTTGAGTGACATCCACATTCCCATGTCCCCTTTCACCATCATCCATCTCGTGGCCCAGGCCCACATCACTCCTTCCACCCTGCTGGACGGCAGTTTGGAGGACTTGTGTCCTCCAAACTGTATCTGTCAGCCTGTTCAAGGCGGCAGAATATTGCTCACCCTGAATCCGAAAGGTCGTTGTCAGGGCCTGAATGGACTCATTGTTGAGCCGTGCGTGACGCTCGAGGGAGGCTAGCCTTTCCTCCATCGCAGACATTCTCGCACCTACCCACGACGCTATCTCAGAGATTCCCTCCTGTATGTGTGCTACCATTCCCCTCATGCAGGAGTTGGACTCCTCCATCGCCTGCGCGATTGTGGAGAATGCGCGTGGAACCTGTTCCAGCGCCTCGGCAATGTGCTGCTGCCCCTCGACGACTCTCCTTTTCACGGCTGGCCCCCAGGGTTCAGCATCTGGGTCTGGCTGAGCAGAGCCTGGAGAAGAGTGCTCCCACCTACGCGGACTCTCCATGGCTGCCCCTGCCACCAGGGTCTGCTCGTGCTCACATGCACGTGGTGACTCACCATGTGCAAGCCCAACTAACTGAGGATGGGGACCCACCGAAGTGTATGTATCTGCGCTGGTGGATGCATGGCTCGGATGTGACGATGGACCCTCAGAGAGCGACAGGTCCTCTGAGGATTCGCCCTCCACAGTGACGGCGCTCGCGGATGGCCCTGCAAGAGAACACAAAGCAATATTAGGCATGTGGACAGATGTTGGGGTGCTGCAGATGCCAAGTGATGCTAAGATCATTCGCTATCGTGAGTGCTGAGTGTTAGTTTTCTGTCACCAGCCGCTTGTGCACTCCCAGCCTCGGCATCCGCTACGGACAGGCACTCCAGCGTGCGGCTGATCTCCAATGCCTGCTGCTCCGCGCCCGTTAGGACCACCTGGTGTGGTGGGCCCCTTCCAGTCCATGCCCTCTCCCGGGCGTTCTGGCATCTCTTCCCCTATCAAGGCAAAACACAGAGGCATGATTGAGTGATGGTTGCATGGTGTGGGTGGGGTTGAGGGAGATGCATGGGAGGGTGTGTGTGCAACATAGCCATGATATTGTATGAGGATTGGGTTGCGTGGTAGTGCTCGAATGGGGACAGGGGCGGTGAGTAAGTGCAGGCAAGGTGAGGATGATAGTTGAGTGTATGTGAGGAGTGATGCGAGAGCGTTGTGGTGGCTGTGCAGAAGGGGTTGTGTGGTGGTGGAACTAATGTGGAGTGTGGGAGAATGCATAAGTATACTCACTTTGCTTGACCTGGTTAGGTCATTAAATCCCTTCCGGCACTGGACCCAGGTCCGTGCCACATTGCCGCAGCTGGAGACCTCCTCGGCCACTTCCAGCCAGGCCTTCTTCGTGGTGGAGGGAGGGCACTTTCTCCCATCCGACAGGAAGAGAATTTCCCTCCTCTCCCTCACCCCGTCCAGCAGCAGCTACAGTGAGAAGTCTGAGAATCTTGGGGCAGCCTTCCCTCTGGCCTGCTCCATTGTATAGAATTGGTTGTTTGCTGGAGGAGGAGCATTGGTGGACTGCCCCTTTAAATAGAGCTCCTTCAGCTGACAGAGCTTACTGCGCATGTGCGGTTCGCCCACCATGCAGTTTAGCAGCGGGAAACCCGGAAGCAAAGGTAAGTGGATCCAATTAGCCTGCGATTGCGTCCCGGAGCAGACTGATTTCACCGGGCGCGAATCGACCCCCCGCCGCGAACGGGCCGCCATGGTAATATCGGGCCCATAGTCTCCAGTGCAGTACTGAGAGGGTGCTGCCTTTTGAATGTGATGCTAAACTGAAGCATTGTCTGTCCTCTTAAGTGAACATGGAACATTGCATGGTACTATTAGAAAAAAAAATCAGGGGAGTTCGCCTCATGGGGTAGAAATTGGAATTCATTGCGGCCATTTTACAGGTGCATGCCCAATTTTGAGGACTAACATCCTGCAGCTCAAGGACGCCTGAAAAACGTCCAACTCAAAATTGGGTCAGGCCACTTTTCAGGCATCCCTGGCAGCCACCTAAAACAGATATTAGGTCCCTTACATATGTAAATGAGGGCTCTAGTGTCTGTTTTAAATCCGGTCACAGAAATTTGGTTGCAGTGAGCAGGGCGGACGTCAGGCCTCAAGATTCTTCAGTGGCCGCCAACTAAAGATAAGTTCTTGGAGCTTTTTAAAAAAAAATTTTCCTGTGGATATAGGGCTGCTGATGGCGAGGCAAACAGCCCTATATTCTTGTAAGCAAATGTGCGAGCTGCCTGTGAAGGCGTTGATAGCTCGCACAAACAGTTTTAATGAGGCCTACACCCAATTACAGGCTGGCCCTGGTCCTCCCTATTCTGGGTCTGAAAACGAATTTCTACCTGGTGTCTTGGCCAGTAGTTATCCCTCAACCAACATCATTAAAACAGATTATCTGGTCTTTTATTTCATTACTGTTTGTGGGATCTTGCTGTGTTCAAATTGGCTTTCATATTTCTCTACACTACAATAGTGACAACACTTCAAAAGTATTTCATTGGTTGTGAAATGTTTTGGGGCATGCTCAGATTGTGAAAAGTGCTAATTAAATGCAAGTTATTTTTCTGTAATTTATCCTTATAAGTTCCACTGCCACTTCTTGTTTCTACAATCACTGCATTTCTTTATTACATCGAGTCTACAGCAGGCCATTCAGCCAGCATTATAATCCACACAAGCCCCCACCACTCCTCTCCATCGAAGCCTAACAGCATAGCCTTCTATTCCTTTCTCTCTCATTTGCTTATCTAGCATCCCCATAAATGCATCTATGTTATTTGCTTCAACTACTCCTTGTGGTAGCACGTTCCACATTTTTACCACTCTTTCAATAAAGAAATTTCTCCTGAATTGGACCTATTAGTGTCTATCTTATATTTATGACCTCTAGTTTTGGACTCCCCCACAAATGGAAATATTTTCTCTAGGTCTACCATATCAAACCCTTTCAATATCTTAAAAGAACTCTATTGGGTCACCCCTCAGCCTTCTCTTTTCTAGAGAAAAGAGCCCCAGCCTGTTCAGCATTTCCTAATAAGTGTATCCTCTCAGTTCTGGTATCATCCTTGTGAATCTTTTTGCACCTTCTCCAATGCCTCTATCCTTTTTATAATATGGAGAACAGAACTGTGCACAATACTTCATGTGTAGCCTAACCAAGGTTCTATACAAGTTTAACATAACTTCTCTGCTTTTCAATTTTATCCCTCTAGAAATGAACCCCAGTGCTTGATTTGCTTTTTTTAATGGCCTCATTAACCTGCGTCACTACTTTCAGTGATTTGTGTATCTGTACTCAGAGCTCCCTTTGCTCCTCTACCCCAGTTAGACTCTTATTATCCAAGCAGTATGTGGCCTCCTTGTTCTTCCTACGAAAATGCACCACCTCACACTTGTCTAGATTGAAATTAAACTGCCAATTACACAGCCATTCTGAAAGTTTATTAATGTCTTCTTGTATTTTGACGCATTCTTCCTTTGTATTAACTACACCCCCCCAATTTGGTGTCATCCTCAAATTTTGAAATTGTACTTCCAATTCCCAAGTCCAAATCGTGAATGCAAATTGTGAATAACAACGATTCCAGCACCAATCCCTGTGGAACATCACTTCCCACCTTTTGCCAGTCGCTACCCTTAACCCCTACTCCGTTTTCTCTATTTTGTAGCAAGCTTGCTACCATTCTGCTACCTGTCTCCTAACTCCACATGCTCTGACCTTAGTCATGAGTCTACTATGCGGTACCTTATCGAAGGCCATTTGAAAATCCAAATATATTACATGAACTGCATTATCCTTGTCTACTCTTTCTGTTACTTCTTCAAAAATTCAACAAGGTTGGTCAAGCATGACTTTCCCTTTTAAAATCCATGTTGACCAGACTATTATATTTTCAGTTTCTAGATGTTTTTCTGTTACAACTTAGAGTAAAGATTCCATTATCTTTCCTACCACCGACGTTAAGCTAACTGGTCTATTAGTTCCCTGGACTTGTTCTATCTTTTTTTAAATATAGGAATCAGATTAGCTGTCCACCAGTCCACTGGCACAACCCCCTTTTCTAATGAATTTTTAATATATTAATGATAGCGCCTCTGCTATCTCTTCCCTAAATGCTTTTAATATGCACGGATACAATCCATCCGTTCCAGGAGTTTTATCCTCTTTAAGTTTGATTAGTTTATCAATTGGTGGTGAATACCAATGAGGGTGTTGACACCTAAGGGGAGTGCAGTCAGGAGCAAATTCATGGCAATGTTGTAGACTCGGCTACACAGGGGGGTCAAAAGAAATGCAGTTGTTACAGGGGATTCGAGAGTCAGGTGGATAGACAGGTGTTTCTGCAACAGCCGATGTGAGTCCCGCATGGTGTGTTGCCTCCCTGGTGACAAAGTAAAGGATATCACAGAGGGTGCAAACTAATTTATGGGAGGGGGTGGGGGGAAGCGAACAGGCGGAAGCTGTGGTTCATGTGAGAACCAATGACATAGGAAGGAAAAGGGATGAGGTCCTGCAGTCAGAGTTTCAGGAGCAAGGGAGGAAGTTAAAAAGCAGGACCTCAAAAGGTAGTAATGTCTGGATTACTCCCAGTGCCACGCGCTGGTGAGTATAGGAATAGTAGGATAAGACAACTTAATGTGTGGCTGAAGCAATGGTGCAGAAGGGAGGACTTCAGATTCCTGGGGCATTGGGACCAGTTCTGGGGCAGGAGGGATCTGGTCAAGATCGACGGTTGCACCTCAACAGAGCTGGGATCAATGTCCTCGTGGGGAGGTTAACTAGTGTTGTGAGGGAGGGTTTAATCTAATTTGGCAGGGGGATGGGCACCAGGATGAAACATTAGAGAGGAGAAACTAGGTGCACAGAGGACTGGGAGAGACAAGTAGCACTAGAGTAAAGAAATAGTTCAGAAATAGGAGGGATCAGAGAGGGGGCAAATGTGAGGCAATCTTAAGATGAGTTTAGAGTGCATATGCGTAAATGCACGTAGCGTGGTAAATAAGGTTGGTGAGCTGCAGGCTCAAGTCGCCACATGGAACTATGATATAGTGGCAATAACAGAGACCTGGCTCAAAGAAGGGGATCATTGGATACTTAATATTCCTGACTACAAGGTATTGAGGAAAGATAGGGAAGGAGAAAAAGGAGTGGGGTGGGGATGGCAATATTGATCAAAGAAACTATTATAGCACTGGAAGGGGCTGATGTAATTGAGGGGTCAAAGACAGAATCTATTTAGTTAGAATTAAGGAAGAAAAGAGGAGCTATTACACTACTGGGTGTATACTATAGGCCACCAAATAATGGGAAGCAGCTGGAGGAGCAAATTTGCTGGCAAATTAAAGAAACATACAGGAACTATAGAGCAGTAATAATGGGAGACTTCAATTATCCCAGTATAGACTGGGACAGTAACAGTGTAAAGGGCAAAGAGGGGTAGGAAATCCTGAAATGTGTACCAGAGAACTTTCTGGAACAGTGTGTTTTCAGCCCAACAAGGAAGCAAACAGCTGGATCTGGTTCGAGGGAATGAAATGGGGCAGGTGGAGCATGATTAAGTGGGGGAACATTTGGGGAACAGTGATCATAATATTAGGTTTAGAATAGTTTTGGAAAAGGACAAGGAACAATCAAATGTGAAAATGCTTAACTGGAGGAGGGCTAATTTCAGTGAGTTAAAAAGGGATCTTGCCCAGGTGGATTGGAATCAAAAATTGGCAGGCAAAACAGTAATTCAACAATGGGGGGCCTTCCAGGAGGAGTTGGTTCAGGTACAGAGTTGACACATTTCTACAGGGTAGCGGGTTGGAGGGGGGAGGGGGGTAGAGGGGTGAAGAGGAAAGGCATCCAAAGCTAGAGTTCCCTGGATGACTAAAGAAATAGAGATTAAAATGAAACAGAAGAAGGAGGCTTATGACAAATGTAAGGTTCATAAAACAGTAGAAAACCCAGACTGAATACAGAAAGTACAGAGAACTAAAAAAGGGAATAAGACAGGCAAAGAGAATATGAGAATAGATTAGCAGCTAACATAAAAGGGAACCCAAAAGTCTTTTATAAACATATAAATAGTAAAAGGATAGTCAAAGGAAGGGTGGGACCAATTAGGGACAAAAGAGATCTTCTTGCCGAGGCACAGGGCATGGCTGAGGTACTAAATTAATACTTCACATCTGTCTTCACAAAAGAAGAGGATGCTGCCATTGTAGCAGTAAAGGAGGGGGTAGTAGCAATATTGGATAGGATAAAAATAGATAAAGGGGAGGTACTTAAAAGATTGGTAGTACTCAAAGTAGAAAATTCACCCAGTCCAAATGGGATGCATCCTAGGTTACTGAGGGAAGTAAAGGTGGAAATTGCAGAGGCTCTGGCCACAATCTTCCAATCCTCCTTAGATACGGGGACGGTGCCAGAGGGCTGGAGGATTACAAATGTTACACCCCTGTTCAAAAAAGGGGAAAGGAATTTGTTAAAGGAAAATCTTGTTTGCCTAACGTGATTGGAGTTCTTTGATGAAGTAACGGAGAGGGTTGATGAGAGTAGTGCAGTTGATGTTGTGTACAAATACTTTCAAAAGGCATTTGATGAAGTACCACGTAATAGACTTGTTAGCAAAATGAAAGCCCATGGGATTAAAGGGACAGTGGCAGTATGGATTACAAAATTGGCTAAGGGACAGAAAGCAGAGAGTAGTGATGAACGGTTGTTTTTCAGACTGGAGGGAAGTATACAGAGGTGTTCCCCAGGGGTCAGTATTAGGATCACTGCTCTTTTTGATATATATTAATGACCTAGACTTGGGTAGAATTTCAAAGTTTGCAGATGACACAAAACTCAGAAATGTAGTAAACAATGTGGAAGATAATAACGACTTCAGGAGGACACAAACAGACTGGTGAAATGGGTAGACATGCGGCAGATGAAATTTAACACAGAGAAGTGTGAAGTGATACATTTTGGTAGGAAGAAGGAGGAGAGGCAATATAAACTAAATGGTAAAATTTTAAAGGGGGTGCAAGAACAGAAAGACCTGGGGGTGCACATACACAAATCTTTGAAGGTGGCAGGACATGTTGAGACGGCTGTTAAAAAAGAATATGTTATCCTAGGCTTTATTAATAGAGGCATAGAGTACAAAAGCAAGAAAATTATGCTGAACCTTTTTAAAACACTGATTAGGCCTCAGCTGGAGTATTGTGTTCAATTCTGGGCACCACACTTTAGCAAGGATGTCAAGGCCTTAGAGAGGGTACAGAAGAGATTTACTAGAATGGTACCAGGGATGAGAGACTTCAGTTATGTGGAGAGATTGGAGAAGCTGGGGTTGTTCTCCTTAGAACAGAGAAGGTTAAGGGGAGATTTGATGGAGGTGTTCAAAATCATGAACAGTTTTGGTAGCGTAAATAAGGAGAAACTGTTTCCAATGGCAGTAGGGCTGGTTACCAGAGGACACAGATTTAAGGTGATCGGCAAAAGAACCAGAGGCAACATGAGGAAACATTTTTTTTTAAACGCAGCGAGTTGTAATGATCTGAAATGCACTGCCTGAAAGGGGTGGTGGAAGCAGATTCAATAGTAACTTTCAAAAGGTAATTAAATACTTGAAGGGAAAAAAATTACAGGGCTATGAGGAAAGAGCAGGGGAATGGGATTAATTGGATAGCTCTTTCAAAGAGCCGGCACAGGCACGATGGGCAGAATGGCCTCCTCCTGTGCTGTACCTACTATGATACTATGATCTCTCCTCCTTCTATCTTAAATGTATTTATATCTTTTTTGATCTCTTCTTCTAATGTCATGCCCACCTTGTCAGTCTCCCTAATGAATACTGAGGCAAAGTAACTATTTCTGCCATTTCATTGTCATTACCTGTGAGTTTATCTTTTGCATCCCTTGAGGGCCCTAACCTGATTTTTATTTCTTTATTTGTGTGTCTGAAGAATACTTTACTATTTATTTTTATATTCCTTGATAATACATTCTCACAGTTCCTCTTTGCTTTCCTAATTGTTTTTTTGACTTATTTCCGAACCTCTTCGTATTCCCTTTTATCATCCTCTCCTTTATTGTCTATGTACTTAAAGTATGCCTTTTTCTTTAGTTTCAATTTTACCCTTATCTCTTTATTCATCCATTGTATTTCATTATTGGCTAGTTTGTTTTTTTTTAAAAAGAGGAATATATTTCTCCTGTACTCTATTGACCACCGTTTTAAACATTACCCACTGCTGTTCTGTCAAAAATGTTTTCCACTTTACCTTCCCTAGTTCCAGTCTCATCCCCTCAAAATTAGCTCTTTTTCCAATCTTTTACTTCATCAATCATTATTTTAAACCTTGTGTTATAATCACTATTGCCTAGATGTTTCTCCATGCTTACTTCTCTTATCTGCTCTGATTCATTTCCCATTACTAGATCCAGCGATGATTCCTCTCTTGTTAGGCTTCTCACATACTGGTAAGAAAGGAGTCCTGTAGACACTGCAGAAACTCCATTCTCTTTCCCTACCTCTTCTTGCCAGTTTATTTGAGGGTAGTTGAAATCTCCCATGATTATTATTCATTGTTTTTTTTACTCATTTCATAGATTTGCCTACATATTTCTTCCTCCACTACTAAGTGATCTGTTGAGTTTATCCATTGACGTGATCAATTTCTACTTATCTTTTGTCTCAATCCTAATGGGAGGAGGAGGCTCCATGAACATCCCCATCCTCAATGATTGTAAACAATTTTACAACACCAAGTTATAGTCCAGCAATTTTATTTTAAATTCACAAGCTTTCGGAGGCTACCTCCTTCCTCAGGTGAACGATGTGGAAATGATCCTCAATGATGGCAGAGGCCAGCACGTGAGTGCAAAATGGCAAGGCTGAAGCCTTTCAGCCAGAAGTGCCGAGTGGATGATCCATGTTGGCCTCCTCCTGATATCCCCATCACCACAGGAGCCAGTCTTCAGTCAATTTGATTCATTCCACGTGATATCAAGAAACAGCTGAGTGCATTGGATACAGCAAAGGCTATGGGCCCCGACAACATCCCGACTGTAGTGCTGAAGATTTGTGCTCCAGAACTAGCCGCGCCTCTAGCCAAGCTGTTCCAGTACAGCTACAACACTAGCATCTTCCCGACAATGTGAAAAATTGCCTAGATATGTCCTGTCCACAAAAAGGACAAATCAATCCGGCCAATTACTGCCCCATCAGTCTACTCTCAATCATCAGCAAAGTGATGGAAGGTGTCGTCAACAGTGCTATCAAGCGGCACTTACCAATAACCTGCTCACCGATGCTCAGTTTGGGTTCTGCCAGGACTACTTGGCTCCAGACCTCATTACAGCCTTGATCCAAACATGGATAAAAGAGCTGAATTCCAGTGGTGAGGAGAGAGTAACTGTACTTGACATCAAGGCAGCATTTGACCGAGTATGGCACCAAGGAGCCCGAGTAAAATTGAAATCAATGGGAATCAGGGGGAAAACTCTCCAGTGGCTGGACTCATACCTCGCACAAAGGAAGATGGTAGTGGTTGTTGGAGGCCAAGCATCTCAGCCTCAGGACATTGCTGCAGGAGTTCCTCAGGGCAGTGTCCTAGGCCTAACCATCTTCAGCTGTTTCATCAATGATCTTCCCTCCATCGTTAGGTCAGAAATGGGGATATTCGCTGATGATTGCAGTGTTCAGTTCCATTCACAACCCCTCAGATAATGAAGCAGTCCGTGCCCGCATGCAGCAAGACCTGGACAACATCCAGGCTTGGGCTGATAAGTGACAAGTAACATTCGCGCCAGACAAGTGCCAGGCAATGACCATCTCCAACAAGAAAAAGTCTAACCACCTCCCCTTGACATTCAACGGCATTACCATCACCAAATCTCCCACCATCAACATCCTGGGGGTCACTATTGACCAGAATCTTAACTGGACCAGCCACATAAATACTGTGGTTACAAGAGCAGGCCAGAGGCTGGGTATTCTGCAGCAAGTGACTCAGCTCCTGACTCCCCAAAGCCTTTCCACCATCTACAAGGCATAAGTCAGAAGTGTGATTGAATACTCTCCACTTGCCTGGATGAGTGCAGCTCCAACAACACTCAAGAAGCTCGACACCATCCAGGACAAAGCAGCCCGCTTGATTGGCACCCCATCCACCACCCTAAACATTCACTCCCTTCACCACCGGCGCACAGTGGCTGCAGTGGGTACCATCTACATGATTCACTGCAGCAACTCGCCAAGGCTTCTTTGACGGCACCTCCCAAACCCGCGACCTCTACCACCTAGAGGACAAGGGCAGCAGGCACATGGGAACAACACCACCTGCACGTTCCCCTCCAAGTCACACACCATTCCGAATTGGAAATATATCGCCGTTCCTTCATCGTCGCCACATCAAAATCCTGGAACTCCCTACCTAACAGCACTGTGGGAGAACCTTCACCACACGGACTGCAGCGGTTCAAGAAGGCGGCTCACCACCACCTTCTCAAGGGCAATTAGGGATGGGCAATAAATGCTGGCCTTGCCAGCGACACCCACATCCCATGGAAGAATAAAATAAATATGGATTCTGCTTCTATCTTAATGTGGTGTGGAGATGCCGGTGATGGACTGGGGTGGACAAATGTAAGGAGTCGTACAACACCAGGTTATAGTCCAACAGCTTTATTTGAAATCACAAGCTTTCGGAGCTTTCCTCCTTCGTCAGGTGAGGAAAGCTCCGAAAGCTTGTGATTTCAAATAAAGCTGTTGGACTATAACCTGGTGTTGTACGACTCCTTACATTTATCTTAATGTGAGTTTTGTCCCTTTTTTTACTGCTATTATGTTGCCTCTAATTACTACAGCCATTCCAACCCCCCCCCCTCCTCACCTTGTTCTTTCCCTATCCTTTCTAAATAGATTATATCCTGCAATATTTAACTGCCAGTCCTGTTCTTTATGTAGCCATGTTTCAGTTATCCCTACTACGTCTGGCTCCTCGCTACAAATTATTGCCTCCAGTTCCCCAGTTTTGTTTCAGATGCTGTGCACATTAATTTGTTTTTTAATTAATTGTTCCCCATATTTTATTTTTACAGTCATTTTATACTTGTGTTCTATAATTCTATTTGTTATCTCACCATTTATGTTACCCTTATGCCTTATCTTGGTCTGACCTTTACTCTCATGTCCTTTTCTTTTTTCTTCAGACTTATGTTATCTTCCTCAGATCCTTCCCCCCATCTTACTAGTTTAAAGTCCTACTCACAGCCCTATTTATCCTTTCTGCTAAGACACTGGTCCCATTCTGGTTCAAATGGACCCCATCCCAGCAGTACAGCTCCTTCCTGTCCCAGTACAAGTGCCAGTGTCCCATGAAATGGAGCCCCTCCTTCCCACACCGGTCTGTCAGCCATGTATTCACCTTCCTGATCTGTCTATACCTCTGCCAATTAGCACGCAACTTGGGTAGTAATCCCAAGATTACCACCCGTGAGCTCCTTTTTAAAAAAAATTTAATTCCTAACATCTGATATTCTCTTAGCAGGATCTCCTTTCTTTACTTCCCCATGTCATTGGTCCCAAGATGGACCACGACAACTGGATCTTCCCCCTCCCTTTCCAAATTCCTCTCCAGTTGCTCTGAGATATCCTTTACCTTTACACCTTTGAAGTGCTTCAAAGAAGAACATTACTATGAGTTACTTGTTCAAATGAGAAGCTAATTTTGAATTTCTATAGCTTTTTAGTTTTTCCTTCAGTACTTTTCATTTAGGTTGCATGTTTTCTTAGTGTCAGGTTAACAAACGCGGTAAAGAGAGGAATGCATTGTTGTTTGTGACGTGGACTGCTGCCAGTACTGGGTTTCTCTCCCTGCTCAGTTCCCTACATAATTCCTCTCTATTCTAACAATAGTTATGTGCTCCACTGTATTGAACAACAAAATGAAGTGTTACCATTGAATTAATTAAAATTATGAATGAAAGAAAAGCTTTCCATCATCAAGTCCCTTTCTTCCTAGAAGGCAACACCATCACTACTAACCCACTCTCAACAAAGAACAATTTTAAGTTTTTACAAAATTTGTTAAAAAGGATCTAGAAATCGTCTGCATTTCTTCTAAGACTGAATAATGAATGGTGGTTCTTTCATAACTGATATAATGCACCAAAGCCATTCATGACATAGCCAATGGCAAAGTCCAACACATTCCCAGCTGAGTTTTATAAACTAACAGCATTGAAAATAGTATCCAATCTTATTAATGTTTAATTCTGACAAGGAACCCGATTTCATCTGCAGTTCTGATATCTGATATCCTTAATAGAGAGCTTTCCCTCCACTCATTTACTTTAATAATTACTGGGCTATCTCTTATACTAACATTTTGAACAAAATGCTGGTAGGCAGGGTGAATACAACATATGGTCCAAGCAGACTTCAGAAAGGGAATATAATTTGATTTCAGAAAATAATAAAAATATTCAACCATCCATTATTACGAGAACACTTTAATTTGACTTTGATTAAGATAAATACAAAGGGCCAGATTTTACTGTAGCATGGCATCTGCCATTAGTTAATGCCAACAGTGCAGCGAGGGAACAGGACATCTGGGACCTGAGTGAACAGGGCAAGCAACTGTGTAATAAAAACAGAAAACGCTGGAGAAGCTCAGCAAGTCAGGCAGCATCTGTGGAGAAAGAGTTAACATTTCAGATCAAAGACCTTTCGTCAGAACCGGAAGATGCTGAAGGTTTACAGTTTTTAAGCAAGTACAGAGCCAGGGAAAGTTGGGGGGGGGGGGGAGGAACAAAAGGGCAAGATTGATTAAATGATAAAAGGGATGATGGTGCAAGGCAAGGAGGGTGGTAATGGGCCAGGTTAAGAAACAAAAAAAAAAAATCGGTCTAGAGCTGTAAATGGCAACATCAAAACCACAACCAGCAGCTGCAGTCCCACAAAATAAAAAAAAATGGGAGCAGTGGTTATGGTCTGAATTTATTGAAATCAATGTTGAGTTCGGAAGGTTGTAAAATGCCTAAACGAAAGATGAGGTGCTGTTCCTCGAGCTTCCGTTGAGCTTCATTGGAACAGTGTAAGAGGCCGAGGACAGAGAGGTCAGAGTGGGTGTGGGACAGGGAATTAAAATGGCAAGCGACCGGAAGGTCAGGGTCACGCTTGCGTACAGAGCGGAGGTGTTCAGCAAGGCGATCACCCAATCTGCAGCAACTGTGTATATACTTAGCCAATCAGATTGAAGGATTGAGAAATGAACAGCAGAAGGACTGAGAAGGAAGTATAAATTAGAGTGGGTGAATTCAATGTCAAAAGCTTGTGAATTTAAAATAAAATTGCTGGACTATAACTTGGTGTTGTAAAATTGTTTACAAAAATCAGGTACAGAAAGAGAGAAACAGAGAGGGAAAGAAAGATTGGATTGAGAGAGAGAGAGAAAAAAAAGAGACAAAGAAAAATTTTAAATTTGACATTTTTAAAATCTCCAACCACAATTAATACTTGAAATACACTTGTAAGAGTTAATTTTCAGTGCTAGCACGGTTGATTGGCAGTAATTGACAATTATCACATCATTAAAAGGGTACTTATGCTTGTAATTAACTTTCTGTGGTAAGTTTCGTTCGTATCTACTGCGCAAACAGAGCAACTTCATGACATTGAATGCATGTTAATGGTGAGGCAGACAGCAAAATACCGTTTTCACAAAGCTAACGACGGAGTGGCACAACTCGGACAGCAATTTTTGGATATTGCTATTTAACCATGCATCTGCTCCTCGTCTGAAGTTGCTGTACCATTTACGCATAAATAACAATTAGCACCATTAGCCTCACGGTTATTTTGACAGCAAAATCAGATCCAATATATTCAGTTTCAAAATTGTGAACTGTTATATTCCACGTGATGAGTTTCTAACATTTCTGCATAAACTGTCCAGTCACCCAACAGCTACATTATTTGTATTATATAATTGTTCCATATCACCTCTTAGCTGGAAATATAGCATCTATGTTTAAATGATCTTGGATCAAACGTGAAACCGTAAAACCGTAAAACCATATATCGAAAGTGCATTTAGATGCCAATGACCAGTGAGAAGATAGCTGCAGAGTGTCCACATTAAATTGAATCCTGGACATCGGACATCTGTGGAAAGTCAAAGCTTTTGTAACCTGTTAGTTGGTAAATCTCAATTCTTGCACTAGTGCTCAATTGTCACCTTTATTGCAGCTTTTCAATGTCCCAAATAATGAATACTATAACTGACAAACTTTCCTAATTGTTCAATGGATAATTCCACTATGCAATGCAATACCGAGCCATACAGACCAGTCAGCCCCCAGCTGCAGTGTTAGTTGCTATTAGCTGCAGCAGTGGTGAGGGCCACAATGTCTCTAGGTTACAGGAAAATCCATGTGTAATTGCTTTAGTGATTACAGTGCTTCCTCCCATTCCTATCAATAGCCTACCTGCACTCATTATCTTGGTTCCCATATAAGCTTGTCCATTTGGGCAAGCTATTGGATGGATATTAGTAGCTGTAGAACTGTACCACCGCATGAGAGAAGGAGAATATGTGGAAGAAAATAATACAGTAAGTGACATTGCACTGCTAAAAATGCAGAAATGGAAGAAAGGAGTAGGGAAACATATCCATTAAAGGAACTTAAAGGGAAGGGACAATGACGTTCCAGTGCTAGCTGCAACTGGTCACACTTTGCAGCTTTTCCGATAACGGTGGCCGAGCCAGCCTATTTTTGAGAAGGCCCCGACTGGCGAGCTACATTGGGACATACAAGTGGCATCCGCAGCTCGCTGGTATTATGGAGATGAGCCCCAAGGTCCAATTTGGACCGAGCCTTGGGCCTCAGTCTTCGGGCGTGCATTGGAGACCAATGCAAAATCAATTCCCCTATGTGTTTCCAAATTTAGGTAAGTAAATAGTTTTTTCATTTCCACAAGCATGGATTTTTATAGACAAATGTATTTTTTTGTTTAAGTAAGCAGGCAATACCTACATAAATAATATTACTAGGTTCCTACACGTTTTCAATAATAATGGATTGTTGTTATGTGGGGAATTATATAAAAAAAAGGAAGGTGAGATTATGCAAAGTAGTGTTATGCTCTAAATGAAATTTGTAAGATCCATCTTGATATTGGATAAACTATTCTTGTGAGGTACGTTTTAAATTGCTTAAAAGTTGAATCAGAGTCTTTGGACAAATAAGGTCAATGGACGAACATGGAGAGTTTGGTGAAAGAAGCAACAAATTAATGTTCAGGGACTGTAGATAATGGACATGAATGCCAACATGTCAGAAAAGATAAATAATTTTACAATTAAAAACACTAGAAGGAGTAGCTCCTCAACTTAAATCTTACAAAAAAAATTTAACATTTCTTCTACAAGAAACAGTGCTATGGCTTGTCAGTAATAATTTTCTTAATTCATTCTCTCATTAAGTCAAAGATCAATATATAGGTTCAGGCCTAGTGGTTTTGCCACTGCAGCAATGGTTTTAGAGTTACCAATTATTAAAAATAAATGGCTTTGTAAAAACATCAAGAATAACCCCATTATAGGCTACATTAAAATTATATTTTCAAAAAAGGCATGCAACATTACTGAACCATGTAATCAAGTTATCAGGACATAAATTAAAACAAAAATGTTTAGCTAAAGGAGATACAAATTTAAACAAAATTATTTAGCTGAATGTCTGCCAAATGATTACAACTTTATATTTATTCATCGGAAAATTCAATATACAGGACTACATTAAGAGCTGACAAGTTTCATGTGCCATAGGTAGTTGAATTTTCGATAAAATAATGCTGAACGGACAATTTTCTTTATATTTTAGTTTCACCAATTTTTTTTAAAACAAAGATTCCTATATTTTTTTCTGTTGACAAAGAAAGACTTGAAACTTATCATGAAATGGAAGTTTAAAAAATAAATAAGTAATATCTCCTTCATTGGACAAGTTTGCTAATTTCAGTTTGGCCAGCAGTGGTGGAAACTACAACTGATGTATGTTTCTGGGTCAGGGAAGGCAAAAGTGGCCCTCCTTCAGATGCTTCCTTGCCTTCCCCCGGTCTTCCTTGTCCGAAGACGACTGCTTCCATCAAATGCAGACCTCTCTGTTATGCGAGGTTGGGGAGACTCTTTGTGGGAAATATTGAAGGGATGACCCAGATGCCAGAACCTCTGTTTCAGCAGCCTGATGATGTTAGGGCCACCTGAACGTTGTGCAGCAGAAGATTCGAGATGCATTCCCCTGCCTTCAAAACTCACACAGAGCCCCTTTGCATTAACAGTCCTTGTTACATCCTTCGCCTCCCCCTACATTAAAGACCACTCAAATCATTAACTCACAATTGTGCCAATGTCCGAGCTGATGCTTGGGAGGAAGGGAGCATGCGGTGCTGCATCCTCAGGAGGATTGTCTTCCTCCAAGGTATTTGCTGCAGTGCCCTCTTCCTGTCGATAAGGAGCTAGAGGGGAGAGAAAAGGGACAAGAGTGTCGTCAGGTGCTGCTAAGATAGCTTGAGAGATGAAGAGGTGTACTCACTCTTGCTGCTCTTGTGAGGTCATTGAACTTCTTTCTAAATTGAAGCCATGCCCTGGTGGTGATGCTGGTGGCACTGATCATCAGCCACCTCTGTCCACGCCTGAACAACCCTGGCTTTGACGATGCTCCTTCGGCTCATGGGGAAAACAACTCCACCTTGCCCTAACTTCTGCCATTAGAACCTTCAAGGAGGCATCTAAACAGCAGGAGGCTGACCTTCTACTCATCGCAGTAGCAAACAAATCTAAAGTTGGGCTAGCAAAAATCCAAGGAGGAAATGCAACCTCGCTATAAGAGGAGCATCCTCGCTTTAAATACATTTAGATAGTCACGCCGGAAATTGCATGCGGCAGGTGAGCGGGCTGCCTGATTCACGGCACATTCCTGACTCCACATGCTCTGACCTTAGTCATGAGTCTACTATGCAGTATGTTATCGAAGGCCTTTTGAAAATCAAAATATATTACACCTACTACATTACCCTTGTCTACACTTTCTATTACTTCTTCAAAGAATTCATTAAGGTTGGTCAAGCATGACCTTCCCTTTTGAAATCCGTGCTGACCCATTCTTTATTATTTTTCGGTTTCTAGATGTTTTTCTCTGAGTATGGATCATATTGGGTATGGATCATATTGAGTATGGATTCCATTATCTTTCCTACCACTGAGAACAGCAGTTTTAACATAAAAGTGCTGGTTACAGCATTAGTTGTGCAAATGGAGTTCTCATGCTCAACGGGGTAAAGAATGTGAAGAAACTAATTTAATAGAAAATTAAAGGAAAGATTTTTCTGGCTGACCAAACTAGTATCCAAACATTTTATTTTGAACTCATGTCAAATCTTTTTAAACCGAAAGTTTTAAAGAGCAATAAATATCAACCAATTTAGTTAATAAGGCAGCTGAACTGGCCATTTCAGAAATGCACATGTGCCAGATTAACATTCCCTACAAAGAATTATTGACTGACAGGATTGATCAACTACTTGCAAGCTTAATGTGTCAAGCTTTCCTTTACAGAAATTATGAGCATACTATATTTGTTAACATTACAAATTGAACTTGTTAAAGTATATAGAAACTTTATTGGCTACTTGAAAATCATTTAAAAAGCTGCTGCTTGTTACTCTATACATAGCATTATTAAAGTTTTTTCTTCTGTTTAAATTTTGTAAGTTTACCAATGGTTCTGTGAAAAATGCACTACATGGTAATGACATCAAGTCAGAGACCATGTAGACCCCAAATTTGATCCCTGCTCACTGCTGGGTTAGCCAGTTTCAACAATGATGCGACAATTTCCCTTAGTGTTCTTTGCCTTGGAAGGAAAATTAGAAAGGACATAATGATCAATTATGGGGGCAGAGGGAGAATAAATTCTTTGAGGGACCCAGCTGCAGTGCAGACCAGGCACTCTTCATATGGATTTCCTGGCCTCTTCGGTTGTGTTACACCCGCCACTGGCAGGAAAATTTAAGAACTTCCCCCTGACCCAAGAAAGTTTGCTAGGATCAGCAGTAGAGGGTCCCTGTGGGCACATCTTGGCATTACATAAAGATGCATCTCTTTGCAGATTTTCAGAGCCCTAGTTTCTAATGATGCTTCCAACAAATACACAATGTTTTGTGAGAACTTAAATTTCAGAAGTGCATCAATACATTGCCATACTCATACAATATCTATACAGCAAAGGCAGCTCAATATCCAGCACATCAAGTGTAGTAAAATGCCAAAACATATCAGGTAAGATTTTTCTCATGTGGTTCAACATGTGTCTAAATGTATAAGAATTGGCGTTAAATCTACCTGAGTATGTATATCATGCAGGGTTCCAAACTAAAGATTACTGAGCTGTTATAGCACATGAATTTCTAATAGGTTCGCGACCAGTGCCTTGAAGCCATAGCAAAAGAAAATACAGTAATAGGATGTAGGGTTGGACGATCCAATATAAAACAAAAAACACCATTTGTCCTTGTATATGTCCCTTTAAGGGCTGCTGGTTAGGCCGCTGTAGACCCAGAAAAACTGAGCAGATCATTCTCTGCCCAGTTTTCACCCAATTTGGCCGAACACCTGTTTCAGGCGACTAAAAGTTGCTGATCCAAAATGGCAGCCACAGAAGTTCAGGTGTACATCAGCGTGAGAGATCCCGGCCCGATGTTATTAAGTTTCTACCTCTTATGCCCAGAAAATGGGCAAAACAAGGTTGAATTTCTCCCTCTCATATTCTGTTTTGTTCTGCTAACATGAATGATGATGTAGAGACCCCTGGAAAGGTGCAAAGGAGTGCCACTGGATTCATACCTAGCTTAAAAGCCCTTAGCTATTATAATAGGCTGGGAAAGCTGGATCTTTTTATTCTAGAAAAACATAGACTACAGGGACTTTTGATCAAGGTCTTTAAAATAATGAAGGGACTAGACTGTATTTGTGTGGATAAATTATTTGAATTAGATAGCTTAAGGAGGACCAGGGAACCAGAATATAAGTTACATAAGCATAGAACCAGGTTAAATCTCATGAAGTTTTTTTCTTTTTGCAGAGGATCATTGACCTTTGCAACAAATTGTTGGCTTGTGCAGTGAGTGTGGATTCACTGCAAGTATTCAAAAGGAAGCTGGATAAGTTCCTGGTTATGTCTGATATGCAGTGCACAAAAGGTAGGTGGGGAATTGAGTGATGTGCCTTATGGTCATTGTGGTCTCCTGAAACTCATTTTGATAAGCTTTGGGGCCGGAGAGGAACTTACCAGGTTTTATTTCCCTTGAATTTACCTAGGATTTTTTTAAAATGTGTTTTATTGCTTCTCCCCGGCTGCTAGTGGGTGGGGCCCATTGGGGATCATGATGCTCAATTGGACCATGGCTCAGTGGAACAGGCACGATGGACCAGCTGGTCTTTTGTCCTTCATTTTCATATGTTTGTATGATGGCTGTGACCGTGCTACAGAAAAATCGTAAATAAATAAAAATTGGCAGAAAGGCTCATGATATTAAAAAAATACAAAACAAGCTAGAAATGGTAATCAAACAACAAAAAGAAGTTGCTTTTTGGCCCTTTAAATGTACTTATTTGTGCTGCTCAGCACAACGCTGAGCGTTCTTTTCTGTTGCGTTGATGTCGGAAAAAGATATGAGGCCTCAGAATGGAGCTCCCAGTTCATTAACATATGCTGGATAAATTCCTGTCTAATTTCACACATCCCACCCTGCCGGAAATGTGCATCCAGCGCAACTAGGACAGAGGCCAGACATTTTGGGTCTCCACCCATTTTTTCGCATCCAAATGGCCTTGAAGGAAGTGCTGACCCAAACTTGGCCCCATCCTGTTGCAAACGTAACAAATTCCAAGCATTAATAATGCGTCCTAGATTAGACACTATCATCTATCCTTGCTGCTTTCATGGAGTCAAAACCTCCCAGCTTTTAGGAGTGAGTAAAAATAGATATTTAGTAACATTTGTTGACCTAAGCCAGTTCAGTGTTAAAGAATACATGAATGGCAGTTATAACTTGAAGGCAATTTGTTGAAACTCCATATGACAATTGAAAAGACAATGCTACAGTAACATTTTCCTCATCAGAAAATATATTTTCAAATTCATTTTGCAATACAAATGCATTTCATCCCCACACAGTAACTCGTTTTTATGTCACTGCATTGGTGATTATAATGCTTAATAGCATAAAACATCAAACATCTTCCCAATGACAGTTTCTCATTCTTTAATCAACTGTTCCAAGCTAACAAAATTATATCTATCATGATTGATTAATTGCAAAATATGTAGCCTTTGAAAGTAAAAGATCTTCCCTATCATTTGTTGTTGTGTATAGTCAAACTTTGTTATAGTCACTGCTTAATCCTAAATTATTTATTTTTAGTATGGGAGAAGTAAATTCCTTATGAGATGTATACTTTCATTTTTAAATTAACGTAAACCAAATGGGAATAAATATCTCTTGAAGGAAATTGAACCCACAATACTAACAACCTGCCCCCATAAAGTCTGCAATTCTACTATGCTAGCCTGGTATCTGTAACATGGGTTTATCTTTAGCCTCAATTCATTACAATTCTCAGTTTAGAGAAACCATTCTATGTTTGCTAAATTAATGCTGTGCTGTGGTTAGGATTTATAGATCCTTTTGGATTTATTTTAAGTGAAGCCATATTGGAATAGAATTTTCTCAGTAAACTCCTCCTTAAGTCCAATTCCCAAGACTGTTGTATCAAGATAACAGAAAAGTATGATAACATGAGCCTAATGTTCATGAAGAGTTCTGCAGTATTGTATGGAAATCAGATTGCAGCCAGTGAGATTTATCCCATGCTAAATTTATGTACAAAATGAACTTTTCTTGAGAAAAAGATAGCACAGAAAATGCAATATTGATCAAGAAAAGTTAATTTTGTACATAAATGTAGCATGGGATAAATCTCACTGGCTGCAATCTGATTTCCATACAATACTGGCTGCAATCCCCAATGGGCCCCACCCACAATTAAAGACTTGTTGCTAAAATGCATATGAACGAGTAAGGAATAGATGAAAGCAAGGGACCATTTTGGAACATCCTACGTAAGGAAATCACCTTGATTTTAGTCAAATCCTACGTTTTAGGCTAACGTAATGAAAAAATAAACACAACTACCAAATTAAATAAATGGGCTAGATATCTTCCACATTATATGCTTGATACTAAAAAAGTCTTGAGCCCTCATCAACATTTCTATTTCTGCACACCTAGGAGAGGTAGGCATAAAAGTCTCCCATTTTAATATGTGTCATTCCAGGTTTATTTTTAAGTGACATAACTTCAGGCTTCAACTGAAGGTAACTGAAAACATGTATCATGAAATTGATGCTCCTGGCTAATGAGAGCACAGAAACATTTGTGGAATGTGTAGGGATGAATGAAGGAGCAACAAATGAGGTTTATTTCCATATAGGTGTTTACAGCAAAATGTGGGTATGCATTCAAATGTTATCTCTATATAGAGTTATTAAGTTGAGTTGATTCACTTGTGCAAGTAACAATAATTGGACCCAAAACGACCATGGGAATTTAATGCTGCATTCTTTCAAGATGCTGACCAGTCGCGTCAAGAGAGAAGTGAGAAAGTGTTCACATAACATAATAGGGAGAATTAAAGCACCTGCAATCTTTGTAATAATTCCATTAAAGCAATAATGCAAACATTAAACAAATTATTTTAAATAATATCAGTCTTATACCTTGTATAAAAGGAGTGAGCCTTTGGCTTAATGGTAGCATTCTCGCCTTTGATGCAGAAGGTGAAGGGTTCGAGCCCCACTGCAGACAGCTCCAGTGAGTGGAGACTAGAATATGCACCCCAAGTATTGGGCTGACATGCAGCAGGGTACTCACATCTGGATGGAGTGAACACTAGCTCAATGGTAGTATTCCCATCTCTGATTCAGAACGATTGGCCTCAAGCCACACTCTAGACAACCCAGGCGAATGGAGACCACAGTGCCAGCTCTGAATACTGGAATGACGTCCACTGGGGGTGCATGCTTCTGATGAGTGGGGTTGCCCCCGCCCACCACTGTAAATGGAAGGTGGGGTACTTTAGTCTTGGTTGTAGCAACCTAGAAGAAGGTACTCCATAGATAAAAACCATGAGGAAGACAACAGGTAACCACCTCAGCTGCCCTTCCCTAGAAAGTAGCTCAAAGAATTTTAAACATAAGACTTGAGTGAGGACCTGCCCTAGGGCAGAACACAACAGATGGACCTTGTATAAACAGAATCAAAATAAGGAATATTGTATTTCTAAGTTCATTCTGCTCAAGGAGATAAACTGTGTAACACTCAAGATATTACTCATTTGTGACATATAGAATCATAGAGCACAGAAGGAAGCCATTTGGCCCATCATGCCTGTGCCAGCTCTTTGAAAGAGCTATTCAATTAGTCCCACTCCCCTGCACTTTCCCCATGGCCCTGCAAATTTTTCCTTTTCAAGTATATATCCAATCCCTTTTGAATGTTACTATTGAGTGAGCTTCCACCTGTCTTTCAGGCAGTGAATTCCAGATCATAACAACTCGTAGCATAAAAAAAAATCTCATCTCCCCTATAGTTCTTTTGCCGATTATCTTAAATTTGTGTCCTCTGGTTACCAACCCTCCTACCAATGGAAACAGTTTCTCTTTATTTACTCTATCAATACCCTTGATAATTTGAACACCTCTATTAAATCTCCCCTTAACATTCTTTGCTCCAAGGAGAACAATCCCAGCCTTACCATCATCTTTTAACTCATTGTGATGACCAATCCCCTGCATAAGACGTACTACAATTAAGGGACTAAGAAAACAAAATATACACAGATTCATAATTGAGTAGATTAAATTTCATAAGAATGTTCTTGTTTCTCTTGCAGTCTTACCATAACTTTATTACCATATTCACTTTTAAAAAAAAAAAATTCCTGGTTTGATAATCCATTAATATTTATTTTTCCTCAATGCTCATTTTTTTTAAATTGCAGCATCTTACTAATGGTGCCATACTGAATTAAAATATACTAGAAATTCCAATATTAATAAAAGGAGAATGTGAACCTTTCACCATAAAAGAACGGTCACTTTATTTTCAATATGTAATGAAAATACAGGAAAGGCATTTAGTATCAGAACTTCACCTCAAGGTGCCAGACCTTGGGAACCTTGTCATGTCAAAGTATTAATACTACCACTGTTAGTTGTTATAACAAAAAAAATTAAAGCTAGTACAGATGAGGTTTTTAAAAAGTGGTTTCTGAGTTGTAGCACAGCACTTAAAAGCTATCTTTGGAATGCTGAAATGGATGTAAATTATAGATTAGTCAAAAATAACTGTCAAGTTACTCAAGCTATCTGGTGAATTGTGAAGTAAATGTTGCAACAGAGGAAGAAAAATAAAGTATAGAAAC
This sequence comes from Heptranchias perlo, assembly GCF_035084215.1. Taxonomy (NCBI): domain Eukaryota; kingdom Metazoa; phylum Chordata; class Chondrichthyes; order Hexanchiformes; family Hexanchidae; genus Heptranchias; species Heptranchias perlo. The sequence goes on along the minus strand of NC_090325.1, from coordinate 104,118,185 downwards.
TGTTGTCAGAGTACGGAGTACAATGCGAAGGTGATAATTTAGGCTGAGGTGAAGTGCTTCAATGCTATAATGGTATGAACGGTCTATTCACAAATATGCCTTTAAATTCACGTTCAAATCACTGATGGCCTCAGTTCCAGCTGAGCTTTTTTCAGATCTGTGGCATCACCACCTGGCAACAACCTGGATACAAGGCACCTGTCTCACTAGATCTACCAACAGCCAGTAACACTATCATAATCTTTGAGAAGTTCATTGCCTGCTTGCCTGACCAAAGGAGGCCATATGGTGTCACAATGAGGAAGGAAACCAGGAGCAGCTGTGGTAGAAAAGCAAGCTGCATAATATTAATGATAACCTTGCATGTTGTGGTAGCAGAGAGAAATTACAATGGAAAATCAGAGCAAAAACAATATTTGGATAAAGGCAAAATGAGAAATCTGCTTTTGAAACTGAGAAAAGGATCATTAGAAGTCAGTTAGCAATAACAGCATGAGACACAGAGGGTAGCAGGGAATGCTGGATGTACAACTTTGAGCAAAGATAACACTGAGAGTTAGATTTTCCTCGTAATAAAAATGGATGAAATGGCTAGTTCTCAACATATTTAACCACTCCATCAAAATGATGGAATCATGTGGCTTTGGCATATGCAGTTCCTGAGAATGTGATTTTGTTAGCAGCAACGCAAAACTAGCAATCAATTATGGTGCATCAGCAATAATGGTCCTTTAATATTTCTTAAGCACTTAATAAGCTACTTAACTAATATAAATACTGAAAAATTCCTTAATGTAGCTGTGGAGTGTGCATTTTGGAGGCAAACTGGGTACACATCAAGTTTGAAAAAAACAAATTTACTGACCAAGCTACACACTTGCTGAAACCTTCTGTTATGGAGAAATAAATTTTTGGTGGGTGAGCATAGCCCCCAAATATGTGAAAGTGGCACCAAATATGGAAATTTGTTTTTTAAGGGTGAATTTGATGTCAACTGCTCAGAAGGCCTGTCTGTTGGACTTGAACAAGTTGCATAATTTTAAAAAGCACAAAGTTATTATTATTTTAAAATAGCACCCAAGAAATGCTTGGACATTGAAGGGAAGGAGCCATTTAAAAATATCGAGACACATTAGCAAGAATGTGGTAAGGTGAAAGTAGTAGTTATACAATTTGTATTGGTGGTGGAAGCAAATTTAATAATAACTTTCAAAAGAGAACTGGATAAACACTTGAAGAGGGAAAATTTGCAAGGTTATGGGGAAAGAGCAGGGGAGTGGGACTAATTGGATAGATCTTTCAAAGAGCTGCCACAGGCAAGATGGGCCGAATGGCCGCTTTCTGTGCTGTATCATTCTATGATTCGATGATTCTATCCCACTGCTCTTATGTTGAAAGGCAAAGCTCACATATACAGAAGGTGGATCCTATGAGGAAGCATGCGTCACCCAGTTGCTTCCCCTTGAATTATTTCAGTTTAATATATCTCCACTGTTATTTTTTCATTTAGAAAAAAAAGTCAGATGTCCAAAAGCCAAACAAAGTAGCTGACTGTGATGCTCCTGTGGGTGCCTGGAAGCTACATGTAGCATAAAGTGGAAAGCAGTGACAACTTCTATTGCCAATGGTACTTCTTGTCCCTGTGGCTCAGGTGGTACATGTTGGTCACAACTTTACTGATGACCCTGACCCTCCTCATGTACTATTCCTCAACCATGCCCAGATAGCTATTATTGTTGTAGTATACCCACCAATTGAGTGGGACTTACGGCATGTCATGTGATACTATACCCTCCACATTCCTGAGTTGTTCTTTCTACTTCTCTTCTTCCACTGGCTGTTAAACTCATGTTCCTAGACAGAAAACACTTCTGCACTACTCACTTCTTTCACTGCCATGGTAATACTTGCAAAATCTTTGCATTCATTATATTCACTAATTCCTAGTCTGACCTGGTATAAAATACTGTGCACCATTAATGTCATTTAATAAGGCCCTAACAAGTAAAAATAGGCTTTTTTTCCACTTTTCAGTGGACATTTTAACTCCCTTTTGGGAGGATATGATCTTCAGAACAGTGATAAACACAGATGAACTTTATTCTAATAATACACTTTATACTCTCATCTGCTATTTTATTAAAATTAGTAAAGAGAGGACGTCACCCCTGGCCAATTTAGTACTGCAGTGTTTGATATATGTAGATAATTAGGCAGCCATGAACTTACTACAAAGTGGAAAAATTGATACTGTACAAAAATGCTAAGAAAATGCATCAGCATGTAGAGCTGTGGTAGAAGTCTGTAACATATAATGATTATGCCAAAGATACAACTACATGATTCCTACACATAATGATTATGCCAAGGAAGATAAAAATCACATGATCCTTAAACTCAGCCACTGGATAAATATGGTAACAAATTGCTAATGAGAGAATGTTAACATGCTATCAAATTTAAATGTGTTTTGTCTGGACTAGAGGTAGACAAATCCTTAATTCAATGTATGGGCAATGTATTAATTTTTAAGAGTAAGAGTCAATTGTATTACATTCTGTCCATACAGTGGTTTGTATGGCCTTACAGTTATATTTTGAGCCCAGTTATTTACACCATTGCGTGTTGTTAAAGTACACTGCACAATTCTGCTTGAGCGGAGGCACATCAGCCATCCATAAACAATGTGGGTAATGGGGATTCTGATGAGAAGAGACCAGAAAGGAGGAGGGGAAGGCAACTAGTAACTGAACATCATTTAACAAATGGATAACTAAAATTACATTTTCTTCTTGTCAAGTGTTCAGGACCACGTGCTGCTGGGTTAATGAGCAATCTGAAATACAATAGTCAAATATCTTGGGGAGGGGGGGGGCTTTCCTTCCTTCTGCAGTGTATTAATAGGATAGCATCCCTGTGGTTCACTTGTACTCTGCAGTCGTGCTTATTCACACTCCTGACAAAAAGTATGTTTTTCAATTAATTATCTCTTCTTCCTATCGGGCTACAGTGGAAGGGGGCGAATAGCATTCTTTATCTGGGGAGAGGAATCGACGTTGCAAACTAGATTTCTCCAACATACAGAGCAGATTTGAATAAACTGCGAAAATTTAACATTTTTAGGGATGAGTTTGCCTTTATCGTGACTGTTTCGAGAATAGCAGAGAAGGGAACAAAAGCGAACAGAAACAAACAAGTTTATATAGAGATTTACAGAACGAAAATGCTTTACATTTTCCGGACTAGGATTGCTTTCTATGTTACGTTAATAAGGCTATCTTTATTACGCTTTATTATGCTTTTGATGATTATATTTGAAACGTTTAGGATTTTACTGCACAAACTGTCAACATAATTTGCAATATTGTTATCCTTTGTGAGGCGAATATTTTAACCACAAGAAGGCTGGTGTACGTAAGACAGCAACTGGCTCTTGACCAAATAATCCCCAGTCAGATGCCATTGCTGAGGTTGCAAATAAATATTCATCAGAAAGAACGTTCCACCATCAAATCTCTATAGTAGCAAATGGTAGCTAACTAATTGATAGGCTTTAAAATTTGGACAGGCATTACCTAATGTATGTCCAAACTTTTTAAGTAAGTCTCAAAGTTTTAGTCTCTCCTGTTTATAATTGCTGCCAATATGATTACAATGCAAAGACTCGTTTAGATTTCATAAGTAAATTCGGTTTTCTCTGATCTCTAGTTATAACTAGAAACAGTATTTAAAGTAACATTTAGTACATGTTTACAATGTTTCACGACACACATAGTAAAGTTGGTGCATTAGCTCGCGTACTAGATACGTTGCTGAGGAAGCAAAGAAGTCGCACTAACTCCGCGCAGCGCACACAGCGGATTTCTTGCTATTTCAAACAGGGACAGTGAATGGAATGAAACTTTTAAAACACTAAAGTACATTATAAACGGTTATCAAAACATGAATGGTCATAAACCGGAACAAAATATTGAAATTTTAAACACTTCAAGCCATTTTTAAGCTTCGGGAAATAGCCCCAAAACAATGGAACACAACCCAAAATTAATAACATCACTCCACAGAGCAAGTGAGCATTTTGTTGAGCCATAATAAATCTTATATCAACATTTAACGTTTTGATTCGGAAAAAGCTCACCGTATGGTAACATGTAGATTCATGTTAATTATATTAAAAGCGACTGACCATTCCTAAATAAAAATGTTCTCTCAAATAAGTAAAGAATCTTTGTCAATTCAAAATCGAGATCCCTCAAAATATTACTTTTCCCCGTACTGCATTTATTTGACTGGAAAGGCAAAAGTACGTGAAGCGTTCAGTACAACATTCACCATGTTTCTGTTTGTCATCAGCAAACATTTAACATCTATAGCATATCTCCCTCATTCAAATTCCTTTAAACCTGTTATATTTCATGCAGAGATAAACATCGCAGAAAGCGGGTTAATACCCCGGCCGTGAGTGGCACACACAAAAACATGCTCTCCTACCGCCACTGCCACTCGAGCCTTCTTCCAGTTTTGCAGAAATGCTTTCCACTCTCTTGACGTCCATGTTATTTTATTTCTGGTTTATTTGCTGAATGAATCCCAGCGAGGTAAAGGAGATGAATGTAACAGACGAGGGTAAAAAGTGCATGAATATTCGCAGCCAGTTGCACGGGAAGGAGGAATCGTGTCCCGGAGCGCGTGAACACTGCTAATCGGGCAACACCTGTGTGCGAGCGCGCGGACGGCACAAGGCAGCCGCGAGCGCGCGGGAAGAATAGCGGAGCGAGCACCGAGACCCCGGAGAGAGCGCGGGACCGCTGCGCTCCAAGTCCCCACTCGATGCAGCCTGGGTTTCTGCCCCCAAAGGGAAACATGCCTCAAGCATCAGGAACTAAAATTGACGATTTCAAAACTGTCTCAACTCTCTGCGAGTGTAAGTAATATTCGTGTTCTTTAATTCGCTGCATCGGTTTGGATTGTGAAGCCAATTCCCTTTTTTTATTTGGGTGGAGGGATGAATCCAAACTTCAGTTCAACACAGATTTGCATCTTCCCATTAAATAAATTATACCGCTGATGCACAGCAGGATAACGGCCCTTTATTATTATTGTTATTGCTTATTTCCTTGCCATTTTGGAAGGAATCAAAAAACGTTGCCTCTGTTGTTGGCGTTTAGTATCAGAGGCTAAAAGTAAACTTTTGTTTTTTTTGTTGTTGAATGGTTATGTTGATCCCCCCCCCCCCCCGAAACTTATTTGCCAACGGCACATTTTGTTTTTGTCTTGTTCCTGATTTTACCCCACCCCTTGCCCGCGTTTCCCTTTTTTTCTGCGCTCTCAATTTTACATGTTTAATTCCTGAAATTTCAAATTATGTTTCCTGTACTGTGAGAAACGTATCACCAATCACTGACATTGCAGCAGTTCATTGTCGGCTTCAGCTTAATAAGTTGATAATTTCTCAAATCTTTTCCCCGACCCTAGTCAGTTTAAGAAACCCAATGATGTTTTATGACCATTTAAGTAAAATGAAAGCGGCATTATGTTGGCATTCCTTTGACTATTAATAAAACACTAGGAAATATGCTTAACCGACTGAAGCAGAGGAGTAGATGGATGACTTGGTCAATACTATGTCACTGGAGAAAAATGCTGCTCGTGTAAAATGCAATATAAAATGTTTTAATATTATCTGGGGATGGGAGGTGGTACTATGAGGAACCAAGAGATGGGGACAACAGTGGGAGAATAATTCCGATGTTCCGATCAATAATCTCCGTAAACAGTAGAGAATGAGAAGTTTGGTGTACAAAATTAACTATAGTTATTTCGGATAATTTCCGAGGCAAAATTACCATGTTTAATTTTATTCCATGAAATCTTTTTTATAAGCATCAGGCTGGTTTTGTGTCTCAATAAATAAGGATCTAGGTTAAAATGACAATAGATGCTGAGTTGTGAATGTATTGTGCACGATTTCTGGTTTTCTATAAAACCATGGATTACTGTATGTACTGAACTATATGAATAACGTGAATTACAAAGGAAAAAGTGAATAATTTCCATTCTTCTGGCTGTCCATATATTTTTTGGGTGGAAGGCATATACATATATTAGCAAACCAGTGGTTATGCACCTGAGTCATTCATTGTGATCTAGTGAGTGTATGCATTGCTGGAACCCATTCATTTTAGGAGACTCTTCCAAGTCCCCACCACCTTGCTTTATGTATTTTGTTTTTGGACTCCCAATTTAGACCATTCAAATTTGTGGGGTACCAAATCCAAAAATTCGAATCGAGTATAATCACAATCCCTAATGAACTATAACACCTTTTTGTAGTCAAAGTGTCATATCATCATAGGTGGTTGCCTAAACCACAGAAAGATTGAAAAAGCTGTACTAACAAGCTACAGTTTTCCCGTAGCCTAATGAATGCTCCAGCAGCCCAAGTTCGGTAAATGACTGTTAACTCTGGAACAACTTTTACAATTCTAAAATCATTGCATTATTATGCTTGAGCCTTCAATTCTCAGTATCTACATATAAATAACATTTCAATTAGCAATCGCTGCACAAGAGCAACCCATCAGCATGACTCCGAGCAATAATGTCACGCTAGTCATTTCCACTAAACCTGAAATTCAAAAATGATAGTTACAGAAAGATTCTGCACTGCTGAAAATATTGCAATTTAAACTTCAATGTAGAATGAGGTTTTGCTCATATGTTCTTACCAAGCAAAATACTAATTGCCAAATTGCAGTATTTGTGAATTTATTAAAGGAATACAGCTCTTAACACTTTATTGTACCTCATTTTAGCCATAACAGATTATAAATTGTAGATACATGAATAATAATAACTTTTTGGATAAATGCAGACTTGTTATGTAACACCACAATCTGTGCCTTCATCTCTGTTTAGAGTATAAAATTTGACGATCCAAAATACAGTCCCACACAGTCATTTGCAATTTATTTGTATAAATATGTGACCCTATTTTCAAAGAATAATGACTGTATAATACTGTAATGTAACTTTCATGAATTATCTTTCTGGCCTTACATATTTAGGGTTGCCAAAACTGGATAGGAGGTAAGATAAACTGGGTGGGGGAGTGAGATATTGCTTGAGTTTTGCTGGTGATGAAAATTAGTTGAAAACGTTAATAACTTAATGACAATTGACTCCATTATTTATTCTCATCCTCCTTTTATGTTCTTTATTTTTTTGAACTCTAAGGGAATCAAGGGATATGGGGATCAGGCAGGAAAGTGGAGTTGAGGTCGAAGATCAGCCATGGTCTTATTAAATGGCAGGACAGGCTTAAGAGGCTGTGTGGGGCCTACTCCTGCTCCTATTTCTTGTATTCTTATGAGGCAGCGAAGTAAGAGGGGGAAACAATAGATTTTAAAATTCAGACTTTTGATTTGCAGTTTAAACTTTTCCAAATAACCTGGTCAAAAACTAGGCCTGTCTAGACCAAAACCAGACTGATGGCAATGCTCACCACGTTCTTCAATTGAAATATCAATTTATAGTGACTGGCCTAATACCTGCTTAACCTTAGATGTTTAATTTTTTTCAATAACTTTAAACATAGCTTTCCTTAATAACTTTTTAAACTGGTTTATGTGTGCACAATGGGAATCAGGGGGAAAACTCTCCAGTGGCTGGAGTCATACCTAGCACAAAGGAAGATGGTAGTGGTTGTTGGAAGCCAATCATCTCAGCCCCAGGACATTGCTGCAGGAGTTCCTCAGGGCAGTGTCTTGGCCCAACCGTCCTCAGCTGCTTCATCAATGAACTTTCCTCCATCATAAGGTCAGAAATAGGGATGTTTGCTGATGATTGCACAGTGTTCAGTTCCATTCACAACCGCTCAGATAATGAAGCAGTCCATGCCTGCGTGCAGCAACATCTGGACAACATCCAGGCTGATAAGTGGCAAGTAACATTCGCGCCAGACAAGTGCCAGGCAATGACCATCTCCAACAAGAGAAAGTCTAACCACCTCCCCTTGACATTCAACGGCATTACCATCGCCGAATCCCCCACCATCAACATCCTGGGGATCACCATTGACCAGAAACTTAACTGGACCAGCCACATAAATACTGTGGCTACTACAGCAGGTCAGAGGCTGGGTATTCTGTGGCGAGTGACTCACCTCCTGACTCCCCAAAGCCTTTCCACCATCTACAAGGCACAAGTCAGGAGTGTGATGGAATACTCTCCACTTGCCTGGATGAGTGCAGCTCCAACAACACTCAAGAAGCTCGACACCATCCAGGACAAAGCAGCCCGCTTGATTGGTACCCCATCCACCACCCTAAACTTTCACTCCCTTCACCACTGGCATACCGTGGCTGCAGTGTGTACCATCCACAGGATGCACTGCAGCAACACGCCAAGGCTTCTTTGACAGCACCTCCCAAATTCGCGACCTCTACCACCTAGAAGGACAAGGGCAGCAGGCACATGGGAACAACACTGCCTGCACGTTCCCCTCCGAGTCACACACCATCCCAACTTGGAAATATATCGCCATTCCTGCATCGCTGGGTCAAAATCCTGGAACTCCCTACCTAACAGCACTGTGGGAGAACCTTCACCACACGGACTGCAGCGGTTCAAGAAGGGGCTCACCACTTTCTTCTTAAGGGCAATTCGGGATGGGCAATAAATGCTGGCCTTGCCAGCGACGCCCACATCCTGTGAACAAAAAAAATGTTTACCTGTAGTATAAATAGAATTATGGTGGGTAATATAGTTGAATAACTATTTTAGTCCAATCCTGAGGAAATCTTATTTAATTCACTCATAACTAATGACCTCTTTCTGAGAAACAAGTATTCTACTATTCTCCATTATTTATTCTCATTCTTGTGTTCAAATCCCTCCATGTTCTCACCCCTCCCTATCTCTGTAACCGCCTCCAGCCTTACAACCCTCTGAGAATTCTGCGTCCCTCCAATTCTAGCTGCTTGTGCATCCCCGATTTCCTTTGCCCCACCATTGGCAATGGTGCCTTCAGCCGCCTAGATCTCAAACTCTGGAATTCCCTTCCTAAACTTCTCTGCCTCTCTACCCCTCTCTCTTCCTTTAAGACACTCCTCAAAAACTACCTGTTTGACCAAGCTTTTGGTCACCTGGCCTAATATCTCCTTATGAGGTTCAGTGTCAAATGTTGTCTGAACGCTCATGTGAAGCACCTTGGAACATTTTACTATGTTAAAGATGTTATATAAGTGCAAGTTGTTGTTCTCAGTTTGACAGCTTGCCTTATTCACACATACCATCAACAATTCTTAGCTGAACAATTCTTACAGACCTGTTTGAGGGATTACTGTCATCTACTTTAACGCTTACCTTAAAATTGCATAAATTTCAATTTGTTATAACTAACATTAAACTCACACAACTCCTCGGAGCTTAAACATTAGTAAGTCTTTCCTCTGCTGCAGAAATATTCCATGTCCCTCTGAGTGTACAGATTTTGAAGGTATACTTTTTGAACTGTTGGAAACATACTATCACATGTATATAGTGTAACTATAAAATGGTGCCAGGTTGGAATTAATTCAATTGACTTTAGGCAAAGTTGGCTATATAAATAACAACACATTTGTATGCTATTGTGTTTACTTCTTTTATCCATGAATTTATCTGATACCTACATTATATATTCCAAGGCCATATGCTACAAACCAGAAATTCCTCTTTGCGGCCAATTTGCATTCTCAAAGTAACAGATAAATTCCACGTACCACAACTTTGTATAAAGCTGTTTCTGAATCGCTTTCCAAATCTTATCTTTATACCGAAGGTTTGATGTGAAACTCGCTCTGTTGATTTGAAGGGTATATTCTACCAGAAGAAGCATTTTAAAAGTCAACTAAGTACCCAAATAAAAGTATAGAAGTAGAATCTGAATACTGTGTGGTCCTGAGGATAAATCAGGGCATGGTATGTGAAGCACTGGCCAACAACAATTACTGCACTTTGAAACAAGTAATTAATTGTGTAAAGCACTTTAAGAAATGTTGACATAAGGTGCTGTACAAATGAAAAAAATATATACTTATTGTTAAAAGTCAAGTATTATTTATCATTATAACTTGAAACAAATGTCTTATTTGAAAAGATCAAAGCAGTGAACAGTTGACATTTATGACCATTGTAAAGTGTTCAATCTGAGTATCATTTTGTTTAATAACTGAGATGAAAACTAAGATCCTCTTAAAAATTTTCCTCGATATTGCAAATCGTATTGTGTATCTGCTAAGTATGTGGGATGAAATCACATTACGTAAAACAAAAATCTGCTTGAGATTAGTTGAGAAAGCTTACTAATAAGCCATGTTTGAAGAAATCAATGTTCAATTAGATCAACTTGATTGAATTTAGATACTTTGCTGTTGTCTTATCTCACTGTTAGCAAAGCAGAATCTTTGATGGAACAATATCCCAATTTGAATTTGGTCATGAATGTATCATGCACATGTGTCCAAAACAACTGCCCAACTCACTAGATCTGGTACAAAGTGCCATCAACATCCTGTTGGCTTGAAATTGCTCTATATGTTACAAATTGTCCCACAACAAAAATCCTGTTTCCACTATGATTTTACTGTGGGGAAAATGTAATGCATGGATGAATTTTTAATTATTAAAGAGTGAGTTTCACTATTAGCACTGTACTTTTTTTAAAATAGAAAAAAATATACATTTTAATTTCAGATTTTACTTATTGAAATATTGAGTATTGATAACTTAATTGATGAATTGATTCAAAGGAGTTACATTGTCCTACAGTTTGATGCTTTAAAGTTCCAAGCACTGTTGAAATTGCACCATTATTGAAACATTCTGTATAATAGCTGTGTACCAATGTTAATTCAGTTCCCTCATACTGTCATTCTCAATAATTTCTCTAAGCTAAACTGATATATATTAAAATTTTATTATAGCTGAAATATCCTGGCTTAACAACTGTGTTAACTGATAGTATAAGGGAACTGATTTAACGTCAAGTTCAGTAGCTCCTTCAAGCAAGTTCCCCTGAAGATTTCATCAACAATCACAGTTTAAACAACAAAAGTTGAAAAACAAATACAGCAGACAGAAAAATAAACAAACCAGTGTTTAATATAGTACATCACAGTACAGCGGAATACATGTTCAAGCCAACATTTCTCCACATGGTGAGTTCTCAAATTCAGTTATCCCATCAAATTGATGGACCTAATGGGAAACCAGCTGGGGCTAGATTTATTGCCCATTCACAGTCGATGGGTAGAAAATCCAGCCCCATGTTATCCCACAGGGAGCAAGGAGGAAACAAGATTAGACAGCAAGTCATCGCAGGCCATTCTAATGGCTGGTTGGCAGAGCCATGAACAGAGGCTCAGAAGCAATTTTCCTGCTTACCCTCTCCGATTGTGAATGATGAGTGGTGTGGGGAAATCTGAGAAGCACAAAGTAGTAAAATACACAAATAACTTCCCTCTTCACAAAATAATTTACAATTATGAAAGATGATAAAAAGCAATTGCCACACTCGTTATATTTAAAATGGCTTTTCAATAGCTTTATAAATCTATTTCAAAAATTTAATGCGAAGATTATACTTTTGATAGTCGTAAGATAAGCATATTGGAACCCATTCCACAACAGCTTGTATTTATAGTAGTGCTTTTAATGTATTAAACCTCTTGAGATGCATCGCAGTGGAGCAATCGATGGGAAGCATTGGTATGATAGTAGAAAGCACAGTCAAAGTGATAGGATTTGAGGAGGCTTTTAAAGATAAGGTGTAGGGGTTTAAAAAGGGAGTTCCAGACAGTAAGGCCAATATGACAGAAGGGTCTGTCACCAATGACAAATCAAAGCAGGAAATGCACAGGAGGCCGGAGCTGGAGGACTGAAGGGTACAGGCTGGGCCTTCAGGAGGCTGCAGAGAGTGAGGGATTAGGCTATAGAACAAAGATACGAAATCAATGGAGGACAGTAAAGAAGTGGATAATCACACAATTACAAGATAATTACAGATGATGAAGGCTATATGGCCCATTTTAATTCATCCATCCAGAAGTATCCCACAGTCCCTGCATTGCAACATTCAATTGTTTTATAAATGATTCCAGGGAGTTTGCCTTCACTACTCCACCCAGAAGTCAATTGTACATGTTGTTCACTTGGTGTGAAGAAGAATTTCCTGATATCAGTCCTAAATTTGCCTTTTATGAGTTTTAACCTTTATATCCTTGTGTTACTCTCACAATTTAAAGCAATATTCTGGATTTACCTTTTCCACACCCTTAACTAACTGATATACCTCTATAAGGTTGTCTTTCAGTTTTCTCCTTTCCAAGCTAAAAAATTTCTCCAGTCTTTACACTTAACTCAGGCCTTTGATGCTGGGGATCAGCCTTGTGGCTCTTCTCCGCACTGTCTCCAGTGTTTGAATGTCTCCCTGCAGTCTGGACAACAAGATCTGGGGACAGTACTTAAGGTGTGCTGCAACCATGGGCTCTACTTTAGCACCCGCTATCGGGTGCGTTCCTGGCGGGGGAGCTCCGAAAATCGGGGAATCCCGGAGCGGATGGGGAGCCCGGCTCCAACCCGCCCACTTCTAGGTTCCCCACAGATGTGCCGACGTGCGCGCGCAGCCCCCGCATGTGGGACTCCTGCAGGCAATTAAAGCCAGCGGGGTGCCACTTGACAGTATTTACTTAGGTATTTCAGGTCATTAACAGACCTGATTAAGGGAATATGTGAGGAGGGGTGGGATTTAGAGACAACTGGGACTGTTTCCCATACTGAGGGAAACACTCCCAGTTGAAATGGACGTGTTGCAGCTATCAGCCTGTGGCAGCTGCAAAGGTCCATTTGACAGGTGTGGGTGGGGGGGGGGGGGAGACCCTTACTCATTGCAGAAGGCCACTCTGTCACTTGGGACAAAGTTTGGCCTCCACCACCGTCCTCCTGACAAGAAAATTCACCAACTTGCACACTTACCCCGGGGTCCAGAGACATGTACGTACCTTGCGGACCCCCTCAGATGTACATCTTCCGGATGGGGGCCGCCGTAGCTGCAGTCATGACCTCCTCGGAGGGCGAACAGCCTCGCCGGCCACCTCTGACACGTGGACCTCCACAACAGAGTGCTGTGACACATCCACCTGCACAGCAGGAGGGAGGGCAACTGCAGAGAGAGACGCGTCGCAGAGGGCACTACCCTCGCCACAGGGTCCACAGACCGAGGCTCAGCTTCCTGGACCTCTCTGAGCAGCAGTGCACACGGAGGCTCAGAGTCACTCGACATGTAGTCGTGGACATCTGCAGCCTCCTTCATGCCGAGCTGCTCCCGGTTGGCCCGAGCACCATCTTCTTACCTGTCGCTGTCAAAGTCACCACTGCCCTCAACAACTCCTCTGCATCCTTCCAGGGTGCCACCGGGGACATCGCCGACGTGTCTCAGTCGTCTGCACAAAACAGCTCTGCAAATACACCTACACCCACTCTGCAGTGACACAATGGGTGGCATCAGTTGTGGGTCTTCATTGTGATCCTCAGGAAAGGGCATTATTGCACAAACCAGACAAGATTCGCAAAGAGGTGGCAGTAGTGGTGCCAATATAATATGTAATGTGAGTTGCTCAGAAATTCAATATAAGTAAAAACCATGACAAACCCTCAAACACCCTTGTGCATCCCCTTCATGCTCACGACACGTTTGCCTTACGCTGCCTACTGCACATATGTGATGCATGCCCTATGGCTGCAGCACAGGTAGTGGCAGGTTGAGTGAGGCTGACTGTGAAAGAGACGCATGAGAGGGTGAGTATGAGATAGAGCCATGAGATTGTATGAGGATTGGGTTGAGTGGTAGTGGCGGGATGAGTACTGGCGAGGTGAGTAGGTGCAGGTACGATGAGGATGAGGTTTGAGTGCGTATGAGGGGTGATGTGACAGAGTAGTGTTGGCAGTGCAGAAGGAGATGTGGGGTGGGGGCGGTGATGTGGCAGATGGAGTGTAGGGGAATGAGTAAGTGTACTCACTTTGGCTGACCTACTTAGGTCATTGAAGCGCCTCCTGCACTGTATGCAGGTGGGTGATATGTTGGTGGTGCAGGTGACCTCCTCTGCCACCTCGAGCCAGGCCTTCCTGGTGGCAGAGGCAGGCTGCTTCCTCCCGCCCTCCGGGGGGGAAGATCGCCATCCACCGCCCCTCCTCCTCACCCCATCTAATGATACCTGGAGTGAGGCATCATTAAACTGGGAGCAGCCTTCCCCCTGGGCTGCTCCATGCTGTAATTTTTCCTATTTCTTGCAGCATCTATCAGTGGAGTACTGCCCCTTTAAATAGAGCTCCTCCAGCTGACAGAGCTTACTGTGCATGCGCAGTCCGCCCGATGCGCAGATCAGCAGTGGGGAACCCGGAAGAACAGGTAAGTGGATCCAATTAGGCTGCGATCGCGCAGGGGGCAGACTGATTTCGCCGGGTGCGTTACCCACGCGCCCAATAGCCCCCCCGCCGCGAACCCGCAGTCCTGGTAACATCGAGCCCCATAGCTCTGTACTGTTTAATCACAAATTCCTCTTGACTTATAGCTACTATTTTGGCTATATAGATCAACATTCTATTGGCTTTTTTCATTGCTGCTCTGCATTGGTTGGACATGTTGAACATTGAATCTATTCAGACTTTTGGGTCTCTTTTCAGCTTCATCCTTAGCTATTTCAACACAATTCATGGAATATAAGTATTGCTTATTTTTCCTTCCTATGTTTAGTAGTTCGCATTTTTCTGCATTCAATTTCAGCTACCATTGATCTGCCCATATACTTATCTTGTTCAACTCACTCTGTAATTTCTGAGCTGCTTCCTCCAATTTCACTGCCCTTCCAGTTTGGTATAATCAACAAATTTGACAAAATTGGATTGAGTTTCTGAAACCAGGTTATTTATGGAAATGAGAATTTCCCATTTTCCCAGATTGAAGTCTCCCATTAAAATAACTTTCCTGTTCTCTCATATGTTCCTATCTTTTCATAGAGCAGTTTGCCCTCCTTCTTATGCTGACCTGGGGGTCTGTAGCCTACCTCTGGTGTTAGAGATTTTTATATAGATTAGTTCATTCTGTAGCTTGCCCCCTTCAGCACGATTAAACTTTTTTTTTACTTCCCAGGTGTCCCTGACACATAGGGCTAGAAGACTTCCTTTTTTGTCCACTCTTTTTTCTGAACACTTTGTAGCCCTGAATGTCATATTCATTTCCATACTCTGGAGTTAGCCATGTTCCTAATATTCCCACTACATCATAGGTCCCTTCTGTCACAACAGGTTCCAGTTCCAACATCTTTCTAATGTTTCTAGCATTCATGTATATACATCTTGTAGATTTATTGTTTTCCATGTTCCTCAGTGTCTGCCTGATCCCAATCTCTAGTTCATGTATGCTTCTCTGGGTATCAATGTCCATACTCATCCACCTTCTCCCCTATAAATCGGTCTCATTTGAGATCCCTGTTTCTTCCTGCCTGCTTCTCTTCTTCCTCCACCCCAATTTTCGATTGCTACCTTAACATTCTTTGACATGCCCTTTGTTCCTACTTGGTTTAAGTGTAGCCAATTTCTCTTGTAGCAGTCATTTTTGTTCTGAAGTGTTCCCAGTTATTTGCAACAACAACTACTTGCATTTATATAGCGCCTTTAATGTAGTAAAACGCCCCAAGGTGCTACACAGGAGCGTTATCAAACAAAATTTGACACCAAGCCACATAAGGAGATATTAGTACAGGTGACCAAAAGCTTGGTCAGAGAGGTAGGACATAAGAAATAGGAGTAGGAGTAGGCCGTATGGCACCTTTAGCCTGCTCCGCCATTCAATAAGATCGTGGCTGATCTTCGACCTCAATTCCACTTTCCCGCCCGAGCCCATATCCCTTCATTCCCTTAGAGTCCAAAAATCTATCGATCTCAGCTTTAAATATACCCAATGGCTGAGCATCCACAGTCGTCTGGGGTAGAGAATTCCAAACATTCACAACCTTCTCAGTGAAGAAATTCCTCCTCATCGGCTCACCCCTTATCCTGAGACTATGCCCCCTAGTTCTAGACTCTCCAGCCAGTGGAAACAGCCTCTCAGCATCAACCCTGTCAGGCCCTCTCAGAATTTTATACATTTCAATGAGATGACTTCTCATTCTTCTAAACTCCAGAGAGTATAGGGCCATTTTACTCAATCTCTCCTCATAGCTCAACCCTCTCGTCCCAGGAATCAGTCTAGTGAACCTTCAATGCATCGCCTCTAAGGCAAGTACATCCTTCCTTGGGTAAGGAGACCATAACTGTACACAGTACTCCTGGTGTGGTCTCACCAGAGCCCTATAAAACTGCAGCAAGACCTCCTTACTCTTAGCCTTAATTGCAAGGGGGTTGGAGTATAAGATACCATTTGCCTTCCTAATTGCTTACTATATCTACGTGTTAACTTTCTGTAATTCATGTACAAGGACACCCAAATCTCTCTGAACACAAACATTTACTAGTTTCTCACTGTTCTGTTTTTCTATTCTTCCTACCAAAGTGAATAACCTCACATTTTCCCACATTATACTCCATCTGCCATCTTCTTGCCCACTCACTTAACCGGCCTATATCCCTTTGTAGACTCTGTCCTCCTCACAGCTAACTTTCCCACCTAGTTTTGTATCATCAGCAAACTTGGATGCATTACACTCGGTCCCTTCATTTACGTTATTAATATTGATTGCAAATAGCTGAGGCCCAAGCACTGATCCTTGCAACAACCCACTAGTCACAGAATGCCAACCTGAAAATGATCCATTTATTCCTACTCTCTGTTTTCTGTCCGTTAACCAACACTTTATTCCTGCTAATATATTACCCCCAACCCCATGAGCCCTTATCTTGTGTAGCAACCTTTTGTGTGGCACCTTATCGAATGCCCTTTGAAAATCCAAATACACGACATCCACTGGTTCCCCTTTATTTACCTTGTTAGCTACATCCTCAATAAACTCTAATAAATTTGTCAAATACTATTTCCCTTTCATAAAACCACGTTGACTCTGCCCAATCATTTTATGATTTCCGAAGTGCTCTGTTACCACTTCCTTAATAATGGATTCCAGCATTTTCCCGACGACTGAAGTCAGGCGAACTGATCTGTAGTTCCCTGTTTTCTCCCTTCCTCCTTTCTTGAATAGCGGTGTTTCCAATCCACTGGGGCCATTCTAGAATCTAGGGAATTTTGGAAGATCACAACCAATGCATCCACTATCTCTGCAGCCACCTCTTTTAGAAACCCAAGATGTAGGCCATCAGGTCCAGGAGATTTGTTGGCTTTTAGTCCCATTAATTTCTCCAGTACTTTTTCTTTACGAATCTTAATTTCTTTAAGTTCCCCACTATTTCTGGTATGCTTTTTGTGTCTTCTACTATGAAGACAGATACGAAATATTTGTTTAACATCTCTGCCATTTTCCTTATTCCCCATTATAATTTCTCCTGACTCCACCTCTGAGGGACCTATGTTTACTTTTGCTACTTTCTTCCTTTTCACATACTTGTCGAAGCTCTTACAATCTGTTTTTATATTTCTTGCTAGTTTCCTCTCATATTCTATTTTCTCCACCTTCATCAATTCTTTTGGTCATCCTTTGCTGGTTTCTAAAACTCTCCCAATCCTCGGACTTACTACTCTTGGCAACATTTTAAGCCTCTTTTAAATCTAATACTATCCTTAACTTCTTTAGTTAGCCACAGATGAGTCCTCTTCAAGACGCTCCTTAAAAGTGGAAGTAGTAAGGGGAAGAGGTTTAGGGAGGAAAGTCCAGAGCTTGGAGTCCAGGCAGCTGAAGATGACATTGTTGTTTTTGCACCATAGGAGAATCATAGAAAATTTACAGCACAGAAGGAGGCCATTTGGCCCATCGTGTCTGCGCCGGCCGAAAATAAGCCACCCAGCCTAATCCCACTTTCCAACACATGATCCGTAGCCTTGTAGATTACGGCACTTCAGGTGCAGCTGACCCTGACCATATTGCCATCCATTCATTAACATCCTCAGTTTCTTTTTGGTGAACTCCACTTCTTTCCCATACATTAAGAATATACCAGAGATTTTTACTTTGCACCCCCTATCTGAGTCAGAAGGTCATTGGTTCAAGTCCAACTTCAGAGATTTGAGCACAAAATCTAAGGGTTAATTAATAATCTTGTTTGTGCGGGGTCCTTTCGGGAAGAGTGATCATAACATGATAGAATTCTTCATTTAGGATGGCAAGTGAAGTAGTCCAATCTGAAACTAGTGTCCTAAATCTAAATAAAGGAAACTATGAAGGTATGAGGAGTGAGTTGTCTATGATAGATTGAGGAGCTTCATTAAAAGGCATGACGGTGGATAGGCAATGGCTAACATTTAAGGCACAAATGCAAGAATTGCAACAATTATAATTTCTGGTGCAAAAACACAAAAGGAAAAGCGGCCCAACCATGGCTAACAAAAGAAATTAAGGATAGTATTAGCTCCAAAGAGGAGTCATATAAAGTTGCCAGAAAAAGTAGCAAGCCTGAGAATTCAGCAAAAAAGGACCAAGAGATTGATTAAGTGGGGAAAAATAGAGCATGAGAGTAAACTTGCAAGGAACATAAAAGTGGACTGTAAAAGCTTCTACAAGTATGTTAGAAGAAGATTAGTGAAGACAAATGTAGGTCCCTTACAGTCAGAAATGGGAGAATTTTTTTTTTTATTCATTCACGGGATGTGGGCGTCGCTGGCGAGGCCAGCATTTATTGCCCATCCCTAATTGCCCTCGAGAAAGTGGTGGTGAGCCGCCTTCTTGAACCGCTGCAGTCCGTTTATAACGGGGAACAGGGAAATGGCAGAGCAATTAAACAAATACTTTGGTTCTGTCTTCACGCAAGAGGACACAAATAACTTCCCAGAAATGCTAGGGAACCAAGGGACTAGTGAGAAGGAGGAATTAAAGGAAATTAGCAATAGTAAAAAAAAATAGTGCTGGAGAAATTAATGGAACTGAAAGCCGATAAATCCCCAGGGCCTGATAATCTGCATCCTAGAGTACTAAAAGAGGTAGCCATGGAAATAGTGGATGCATAGTTATATTAGGAAAAAGAGAGTGGTGAGGAGCAGTGGTGGCCCCTTAAAAACTGAAAGTGGGGATATTGTCATTGACAATGGGGAAATGGCGGACATGTTGAACAATTACTTTGCGTCAGTATTTACAGTCGAAAAAGAGGATAACATGCCGGAAATCCCAAGAAAACTTATATTGAATCGGGGACAGGGACTCAATAAAATTAACATAAGTAAAGCAACAGTAATGAAGAAAATAATAGCACTAAAGAGTGACAAATCCCCAGGACCAGATGGTTACCATCCCAGGCTTTTAAAGGAAGTAGGTGAACACATTACGGATGCCCTAACTATAATCTTTCAAAGTTCTCTAGATTCAGGAACTGTCCCTCTAGATTAGAAAATTGCACATATCACTCCGCTTTTTAAGAAAGGAGAGAGAGGGAACCGGGGAATTATAGACCAGTTAGCCTAACATCTGTTGTGGGGAAAATGCTGGAGTCTATAATTAAGGATAGGGTGACTGAACACCTCGAGAATTTTCAGTTAATCAGAGAGAGCCAGCATGGATTTGTGAAAGGTAGGTCGTGCCTGACAAACCTGATTGAATGTATTGAAGAGGTGACTAAAGTAGTGGACAGGGGAATATCAATGGATGTTATTTATATGGACTTCCAGAAGGCATTTGATAAGGTCCCACATAAGAGACTGTTAGCTAAGATAGAAGCCCATGGAATTGAGGGAAAGGTACGGACTTGGTTAGGAAGTTGGCTGAGCGAAAGGCGACAGAGGGGAGGGATAATGGGAGGGTACTCACATTGGCAAGATGTGACTAGTGGAGTCCCGCAGGGATCTGTCTTGGGGCCTCAATTATTCACAATATTTATTAACGACTTAGATGAAGGCATAGAAAGTCTCGTATCTAAGTTTGCCGATGACACAAAGATTGGTGGCATTGTAAGCAGTGTAGAAGAAAACATAAAATTACAAAGCGATATTGATAGATTAGGTGAATGGGCAAAACTGTGGCAAATGGAATTCAGTGTAGGCAAATGTGAGGTCATCCACTTTGGATCAAAAAAGGATAGAACGGTACTTTCTAAATGGTAAAAAGTTAAAACCAGTGGATGTCCATAGGGACTTAGGGGTTCAGGTACATGATCATTGAAGTGTCATGAACAGGTGCAGAAAATAATCAAGAAGGCAAATGGAATGTTGGCCTTTATATCTAGAGGACTAGAGTACAAGGGGGCAGAAGTTATGCTGCAGCTATACAAAACCCTGGCTAGACCGCACCTGGAGTGCTGTGAGCAGTTCTGGGCACCGCACCTTTGGAAGGACATATTGGCCTTGGAGGGATTGCAGCGTAGGTTTACTAGAATGATACCTGGACTTTAAGGGTTAAGTTACGAGGAGAGATTACACAAATTGGGGCTGTATTCTCTGGAGTTTAGAAGGTTAAGGGGTGATCTGATCGAAGTTTATAAGATATTAAGGGGAACAAATAGGGTGGATAGAGAGAAACTATTTCCGCTGGTTGGGGATTCTAGGAGTAGGGGGCACAGTCTAAAAATTATAGCCAGACCTTTCAGGAGCGAGATTAGAAAACATTTCTACACACAAAGGGTTGTAGAAGTTTGGAACTCTCTTCCGCAAATGGCAGTTGATACTAGCTCAATTGCTAAATTTAAATCTGAGATAGATAGCTTTTTGGCAACCAAAAGTATTAAGGGATATGGGCCAAAGGCAGGTATATGGAGTTAGATCACAGATCAGCCATGATCTTATCAAATGGCGGAGCAGGCACGAGGGGCTGAATGGCTTACTCCTGTTCCTATGTTCATTGGTTGTCATCTTCCAAAATTCTGTAGATTTTGGAACAGTTCCTGCAGATTGGAGGGTGGCAAATGTCACCCTACTATTAAAAAAGGAGGGAGTGAGAAAACAGGGAACTACAGACTGGTTAGCCTAACATCAGCAGTAGTAGGGAAAATGCTGGAGTCTATTATAAAGGATGTGATAACAGGACACTTAGAAAATATCAACGGGATTAGACAAAGTCATCATGGATTTATTAAAGGGAAAACATGTTTGACAAACCTACTGCAGTTTTTTGACAATGTAACTGGTAGGAATAGATAAGGGAGAACCAGTGGATATGGTGTATTTGGATTTTCAGAAGGCCTTTGATAAAGTCCCACACAAGAGGTTAGTGTGCAAAATTAAAGCACATGGGATTGGTGGTAATATACTGGCATTGATTGAAAATTGGTTAACAGACAGGAAACAGAGTAGGAATAAATGGGTCTTTTTCGGGGTGGCAGGCAGTGAGTAGTGGGGTACCGCAGGGATCATTCATTGGGCCCCAGTTATTCACAATATATGTGAGGAGGATTCAAAGAGGCTTCAAGGCGATTTAGACAAGTTGAGTGGGCAAATACATGGCAGATGCAGTATAATGTGGATCAATGTGAAGTTATCCACTTCGGAAGGAAAAATAGAAAGGCAGAGTAATATTTAAATGGTGATAGATTGGGAAATGTTGATGTGCAAAGGGACTTGGGTGTCCTTGCACACCAATCACTGAAAGCAAACATGCAAGTGCAGCAAGCAGTTAGGAAGGCAAATGGTATGTTGGCCTTCATTGCAAGAGGATTTGAGTACAGGAGCAAGGATGTCTTACTGCAGTTATACAGGGCCTTGGTGAGACCACATCTGGAGTATTGTGTGGAGTTTTGGTCTCCTTACCTAAGAAAGGATATACTTGCCATAGAGGGAGTGCAGTGAAGGTTCACCAGACTGATGCCTGGAATGGCAGGACTGTCGTATGAGGAGAGATTGGGTCGATTTAGGCCTATATTCACTCGAGTTTAGAAGAATGAGAGGGGATCTCATTGAAACATATAAAATTCTGACAGGCCTGGACAGACTGGATGCAGGGAGGATGTTTCCCCGGCTGGGGAGGGTCCAGAACGATGGGTCACCTTCTCAGGATACAGGTTAGGACATTTAGGACTGAGATGAGGAGAAATTTCTTCACTCAGAGGGTGGTGAACCTGTGGAATTCTCTTTCACAGAAGGCTATGGAGGCCAAGTAACTGAATATATTTAAGAAGGAGCTAGATAGATTTCTAGACACAAAAGGCATCAAGGGGTATGGGGAGAGATTAGGAATATGGTATTGAGATAGAGGATCAGCCATGATCATATTGAATGGCACAGCAGGCTCGAAGGACCAAATGGCCTACTCCTGCTCCTATTTTCTATGGCCCCAATATTACCAGGGAGGTGGGATGGCGCGGGTGGGGACTGGACGCGTGGGTAACCCACTCAGTGAAATCGGTCCGTTCCCCACGCGATCGCGGGTAAATTGAAGGCAGTTATCGTGGCTTCCGGGTTTCCCGTCGTCAACCTGCGCAGCGGGTGGAATGCGCTCCCACATCACATGCTGTCAGCTGTAGGAGCCCTATTTAAAGGGGCAGTCCTCCAATGCTGCTCCTGCAGCAACCAACCAAAAGTGCAGCATGGAGCAGACCAGGGGAAAGGCTGCTCCCAGATTTATCAATGCCTCACTCCAGGTCCTACTGGATGGGGTGAGGAGGAGGAGGGAGATTTTCTACCTGGCGGATGGGAGGAAGTGACCTGCCTCTGCCACCAAGAAGGCCTGGCTCACGATGGCAGAGGAGGTCACCAGCAGAAGCAACGTCTCCTGCACCTGGATCCAGTGCCGGTAGCGCTTCAATGACCTAACTAGGTCAGCCAAAGTGAGTACACTTACTCCTTCTCCTACAGTCCATTTTCCACATCACCGCCCCCGCCCCCAACTCATTCTTCACTGCCAACACTACTCTATCACATCACTCCTCACACCCACTCGAACCTCATCCTCAACTTACCTGCACTTACTCACCTCACCAGTACTCATCCCACCATTACCATTCAACCCAATCCTCGTACAATGTCATAGCTCTGTCTCATACTCACCCTCTGATGCATCTCTTTGGTCAGCCTCACCCAAACCAATGCATTCAGCGGTTGGCCATGTCACCATCCCTCACTTACGCCTCTCTACTTTCTCCCCTTATAGAAGAAGAGAGCCCAGAATGCATGGGAGAGGGCGAAGACTGGAGGGGGGTGGCAACATCAGGTTGGCATCACGGACGCAGAGCAGGAGGCTCTTGAAGTGAGCTGCACCCTCGAGTGCATGTCCGTCGGGGATGCCGAGACTGCCACCCGACAAACGGCTGGTGACGGAACTTTAACATTCAGCACCCACAATAGCAAACGATGTTAACATGCCTTGCCATCTTCAGCACCTCAACATCTGTCATCATGCTTAATATTGCCTTCTGTTCTCTTATAGGGCCTTCAGCGACTGCTGTGACAGCGGAGGGCGATTCCTCAGAGGACCTGCCGGCCACTGAGGGGGTACCGTCACATCTGAGCGAGCCATCCACCAGCGCAGATACACATACACCTCAGTGGGTCCCCGTCCTCAGTTAGTTGGGGTTGCACATGGTGAGTCACCACACACACGTGAGCGTGAGCAGACACTGATGGCAGGGGCAGCTGTGGAGAATCCGCATCGGTGGAAGCACTCTTCTCCAGGCTCTGCTCAGCTGGAGAGAGATGCTGAACCCTGGGGGCCATCCTTTAAAAGGAGAATGATCGAGGGGCAGCAGCACATTTGCGAGGTGCATGTGACACGCACACTATCCACAATCACCCAGAGGATGGAGGAGTCCATCTCCTGCATGAGTGGAATGGCGGCACAGGTACAGGAGAGAATCTCCGAGAAAGTGTCACAGGGACGTGAGGGCATCTCTGAGATAGTGTCACGGGTAAGTGCGGGAATGTCTGCGATGGAGAGAAAGCTAGCCTCCGTCGAGCTTCAAGCACGGCTCACCAATGAGTTTACTGAGGCCCTGACAACAGCCGTTTGGACTCAGGGTGAGCAACTTTCTGCCGCCTTAAACAGGCAGGCAGGCAGATACACTAGCACTGGCCTTACAAGGCCTCACACGTATCCTCCAAACTATCGTCCAGCAGGGTGGTAGGAATGATGTGGGCCTGGCCCTGGAGAGGGCTGATGGCGAAAGGGGACATGGAAATGGGGACGCCACTCAAAGCGCTCCCACGTTTCACCTGTTGTCCCCCTCTCAACCAGTACCCGCAATGCTGCCTCCTCTCCAGGTGGCCGAGTCTGCCCCTGCACAGGTGCGGGTGGAGCTGTCTTTGGACGGGCCCTCACAGGCACCGAAAACCAGAGGGCGTAGGCCCAAAGCATCTAATCGGTCAGGGCATGAACAAGAGCAACCTGCCACTACCTCTGCTGCAACCACAGGGGAAGCACCACGTAGGAGTAGTCAGAAGCGTAAGGCAAATGTTTTGTGAGCACAAAGTGGATGCACAAGGGTTTTTGACGGATGGTCATGTTTTTTATTTATATTTGATTTTTGTTAATGGCACATTAAATATTATTGTCACCACTATTGCTGCATCTTGGCCATTCTTGACTGGCTTGTGTAATAAGTCCCTTTCATGAGGTTCACCATGAACACCCACACTTGATGCCACCTATTGGGTCACTCTACAATGGGTGTATGTGCAGTTGCATGGGTATTTTGTGCAGGGGGAGAGGGCTGGTGTGGCTGCTCCTCTGTCCAGGTGGTGAGGACTGGACTCTTCACACTGTCTGATGTTAGGAGAACCGTTCACGTGCCAGTGACTCCCTGATCCCACGAGCAGCCAGGTGAGCCATTGTTCTGCCGATGGGTTGCTCCTCCTCCTCCTCAATGTGGGTGGCAGACGTGGATGGTGCCTCCTCTCTGTTGTGCCATGTTGTTCAGAGCCCAGCTCCAACCCGCTCACATCCGGGTTCCACAATGATGCGTTCGGCTCCAGCATGCGGGACTCCGATCGGCAATTAAAGCCGGCGGGATGATAACTTAGATAGTTATTTAGCTAGTTGAGGTACTTGACAGGCCTCATTGACTGGAGATTTTGGCAGGGGTGCAAATTTGAAGGATCCTCAGCGTGTTTCCCCTGCTGTGGGAAACACTCCCTGTTGGAGCAGACGTGTTTCAGCCAGCAGCAAGTGGGAGATGCAAAGGATTATTTGACATCATTTATTGCAGCAGGGCACTCTGTCACTTCAGACAAAGTTTTGGCTGCAACACCTTTGTCTTTCCACTCAAAATTATTAATTTATACCCTAAACTCTGCTGTGCAAACACATTTACCTACTTTTCAGACCCCCTCAAACTCACACCGTCAGGATGGGGGGCGCCATAGCTGCATTCATCACTTCATCCGAGGACGAGCAACATCACCAGCCTCGTCAGGCACGCCGTCCACCTTCGCCACGTGGAGCTCCAGAACACAGTGCTGCGCCACAGGCACCTGCACAACAGCAGGAGACACTACTCTCACCACAGGGTCTCCAGACTGAGGCTCAGCTTCCTGGACCTCTCTGAGGAGTAGTGCACATGGAGGCTCAGAGTCAGTCGTCAGGTAGTCGCGGACATCTGCAGCCTCCTTCATGCCGAGCTGCTCCCAGCTGGCCCGAGCACCATCTTCTTACCTGTCGCTGTCAAAGTCATCACTGCCCTCAACTTCTTCGCCTCCAGATCGTTCCAGGGTGCCACCGGGGACATCGCCGGGGTCTCTCCGTCGTCTGCACACAAGTACTTAAGGCAGGTCACCGACGGCTTGTTTCGCAGAGCCTCGCACTCTTATCAACTTCCCCATGGATGACCTCAGCCAGACGGAGAGAGCAGTGGGATTCCACGCTGTGGCTGGCTTCCCACGGGTGCAGGATGTAATCGATTGCACCCATATAGCAATACAAGCACCTCCACACGAGCCAGGACTGTTCATCAACAGGAAGGGCAATCACTCCATCAACACTCAGCTCATCTGTGACCACCACAAGAGATTCCTTCACATGTGCGCCAGATACCCTGGCAGCTGCCACAATTCCTTCTTCCTCCGTGAGTCCAACATCCCGCCCCTCTTCCACGCGCCCAACACCTGCAAGGGCTGGCTCCTCGGGGACAAAGGATACCCCCTGCACATGTGGATCATGACACCTCTGAGGAACACCACCACTGAGCAACAGCGTCAATATAATGACAGCCACATCGCTACTAGGTCTACAATTTAGCATGCTATAGGGCTGTTCAAGATGCGCTTCAGGTGTTATGTTACTGGACGAGTAATCCAGAGGCCTGGACTAATAATCCGGAGTCATGAGTTCAAATCCCACCACGGCAGCTGGGGAATTTAAATTCAATTAATTAAATAAAATCTGGAATTAAAAAAACTAGTATCAGTAATGGTGGTCATGAAACTACCAGATTGTCGTAAAAACCCATCTGGTTCACTAATGTCCTTTAGGGAAGGAAACCTGCCGTCCTTACCCGGTCTGGCCTATATGTGACTCCAGACCCACAGCAATGTGGTTGATTCTTAATTGCCCTCTGAAATGGCCTGGCAAGCCACTCAGTCGTAAAATCTCGCTTATAAAAAGACATAATAAGAATCAAACCGGACGGACCACCCGGCATCGGACCACGAGGCATCAGACAAGACAAAGGCAAACCAAGCCCAGTCGACCCTGCAAAGTTCTCGTCATGAACATCTGGGAACTTGTGCCAAAATTGGGAGAGCTGTCCCACAGACTAGTCAAGCAACAGCCTGACATAGCCATACTCACAGAATCATACCATTCAGCCAACGTCCCAGACTCTTCCATCACCATCCCTGGGTATGTCCTGTCCCACCAGCAGATCAGACTGACCAGAGGTTGGCAGTACAGTGATATACATTCAGGAGGGAGTGGCCTTGGGAGTCCTCAACATTGGCTCCGGACCTCATAAATACTCATGGCTTCAGGTCAAACATGGGCAAGGAAACCTCCTGCTGATTACCACCTACCGCCGTCCCTCAGCTGATGAATCAGTCCTCCTCAATGTTGAACACAACTTGGAGGAAGCACTGAGGATAGCAAGGGCACAGAATGTACTCTGGGTGGGGGACTTCAATGTCCATCACCAAGAGTGGCATGGTAGCACCACTACTGAGCGAGCTGGCTGAGTCCTGAAGGACATAGCTATTAGACTGAGCCAGTGGCAAGAGGTGAGCAGACCAACACGAGGGAAAAACCTACTTGACCTCGTCCTCACCAATCTACCTGTCACAGATGTATCTGTCCATGACAGTATTGGTAGGAGTGACCACAGCACAGTCCTTGTGGAGACGAAGTCCCGTCTTCGCACTGAGGACACCATCCAACGTGTTGCGTGGCACTATCACCGTGCTAAATGGGATAGATTCAGAACAGATCTCGCAGCTCAAAACTGGGCATCCATGAGGCGCTGTGGGCCATCAGCAGCAGCAGAATTGTATTCCAGCACAATCTGTAACCTCATGGCCCAGCATATTCCTCACTCTACCATTACCAACAAGCCAGGGGATCAACCCTGGTTCAATGAGGAGTGTAGAAGAGCATGCTAGGAGCAGCACCAGGCGTACCTAAAAATTAGGTGCCAACCTGGTGAAGCTACAACACAGGACTAAATGCATGCTAAACAGCGGAAGCAACATGCTATAGACAGAGCTAAGCGATTCCACAACCAATGGATCAGATCAAAGCTCTGCAGTCCTGCCACATCCAGTCATGAATGGTGGTGGACAACTAATGGGAGAAGGAGACTCTGTAAACATCCCCATCCTCAATGATAGCAGAGTCCAGCACGTGAGTGCAAAAGACAAGGCTGAAGTGTTTGCAACCATCTTCAGCCAGAAGTGCCAAGTGGATGATCCATCTCTGCCTCCTCCCGATATCCCCACCATCACGGAAGCCAGTCTTCAGCCAATTCGATTGACTCCATGTGATATCAAGAAACGACTGAGTGACTGGATACAGCAAAGGCTATGGGCCCCGACAGCATCCCGGCTGTAGTGCTGAAGACTTGTGCTCCAGAACGAGCCGCGCCTCTAGCCAAACTGTTCCAGTACAGCTACAACACTGGCATCTACCCGACATTGTGGAAAATAGCCCAGGTATGTCCTGTCCACAAAAAGCTGGACAAATCCAATCCGGCCAATTACCGCCCCATCAGCCTGCTCTCAATCATCAGCAAAGTGATGGAAGGTATTGTTGACAGTGCTATCAAGCGGCACTTACTCACCAATAACCTGCTCACCGATACTCAGTTTGGGTTCTGCCAGGACTACTCGGCTCCAGAGCTCATTACAGCCTTGGTCCAAACATGGACAAAAGAGCTGAATTCCAGAGGTGAGGTGAGAATGACTGCCCTTGACATCAAGGCAGCATTTGACCGAGTGTGGCACCAAGGAGCCCTAGTAAAATTGAAGTCAATGGGAATTAGGGGGAAAACTTTCCAGTGGCTGGAGTCATACCTGGCACAAAGGAAGATTGTAGTGGTTGTTGGAGGCCAATCATCTCAGTCCCAGGACATTGCTGCAGGAGTTCCTTAGGGCAGTGTCCTAGGTCCAACTATCTTCAGCTGCTTCATCAATCACCTTCCCTCCATCATAAGGTCAGAAATGGGGGTGTTCGCTGATGATTGCAGTGTTCAGTTCCATTCGCAACCCCTCAGATAATGAAGCAGTCCTTGCCCGCATGCAGCAAGACCTGGACAACATCCAGGCTTGGGTTGATAAGTGGCAAGTAATATTCACGCCAGGCAAGTGCCAGGCAATGACTATCACCAACAAGAGAGAATGTAACCACCTCCCCATGACATTCAACGACATTACCATCACCGAATTTCCCACCATCAACATCCTGGGGGTCACCATTGACCACAAACTTAACTGGACCAGCCACATAAATACTGTGGCTACTACAGCAGGTCAGAGGCTGGGTATTCTGCGGCGAGTAACTCACCTCCTGACTCCGCAAAGCCTTTCCACCATCTACAAGGCACAAGTCAGGAGTGTGATGGAATACTCTCCACTTGCCTGATGAGTGCAGCTCCAACATCACTCAAGAAGCTCGACACCATCCAGGACAAAGCAGCCCGCTTGATTGGCACCCCATCCACCACCCTAAACATTCAGTCCCTTTACCACTGGCGCACAGTGGCTGCAGTGTGTACCATCCACAGGATACACTGCAGCAACTCGCCAAGGCTTCTTCGACAGCACCTCCCAAACCCGCGACCTCTACCACCTGGAAGGACAAGGACAAGGGCAACAAGCACATGGGAACAACACGCCTGCACGTTCCCCTCCAAGTCACACACCATCCCGACTTGGAAATATAGCGCCGTTCCTTCATCGTCGCTCGGTCAAAATCCTGGAACTCCCTACCTAACAGCACTGTGGGAGAAACTTCACCACACGGACGGCAGCAGTTCAAGAAGGCGACTCATCACCACCTTCTCAAGGGCAATTAGGGATGGGCAATAAATGCTGGCCTCACCAGCGACGCCCACATCCCGTGAATGAATTTTTTAAAAGATCAGTTCATTAATATATGTTCAACTGGACAAAGTTCATCCATGATTTGAACTTGACAAGCAACCTGACAACATGATGATGGGTGTGGAGTTAAGGATAATGCTGAAAACGTAGAGCTCGGTGTTGTCATCATAAATGTAGAAGCTGACCCAATGCTTATGTGAGGGCAATATGTAAACAAGGAAAAGAAAGGGTCAATAGTACCATTGAGTAATGCCAAGGTGACATTATGGATGTAGGAGGAGAATCCATTGGTATCAATATGCCGCCTACATTGGAACAATTACGAGTGGAACCAAATGAGGACCATTGTGTTGAAATGGATCATGGAAGAGAGGCAGTGGAGAATGGTAGATTGGTCAACCAAAATGAGATTGATTAGGAAAAATAACACGCCACAGTCACAATGGATGTTGTTAGTGACTTTGATCATGGCAGTCTCAGTATGCCGCCATACAATATGTGGGTGGGATGGAAACCCAACTGAAGGAATTTGAATAGGGAATTGTGGAAGAGGTCAGCATGGAGGCAAGTGGTGATATGTTCCTTAGAGAAGGAAGGGAGCTTAGATCTGAAGTGCTAGTTGGAGAGGACAGAAGGATTGAGGGTGGAGTTTTTCTCAGGTGATAGCAGTTTTGTAGGATGCAGGACCATACCTATGCAAATATCAGTAAACACTGGGTCAAGCTGGTAGTTATGTGGTTAAGTGTTGGGTTGGGAGGAGATTGCGGAAGCAGGAGCCTGGAGAG
Organism: Heptranchias perlo; assembly: GCF_035084215.1. Taxonomy (NCBI): domain Eukaryota; kingdom Metazoa; phylum Chordata; class Chondrichthyes; order Hexanchiformes; family Hexanchidae; genus Heptranchias; species Heptranchias perlo. The sequence goes on along the minus strand of NC_090325.1, from coordinate 104,087,819 downwards.
GGTAAATTGGAAAGAACATTCAGTGACGTGGGGTCAAGGCTGGATTGAGAGTATTGCTGTGGTCTTAGGAATGTGGAGGAGGAGAATGCTGAGGCACCCTTGTGAAGAATCATCTCAATCTTTGAAATAAAAAAACCCATAAACTCCTTTGATTTGGTGTTGGAGGTGAGCATGGAAGAGATGGGAGAAGGAGATTGGAGGAGGTGGTTAATCATTAAGAAGAGAAGTCTGGGATTATTTGTACTTTCCAGGATGATCCTGGATTATTAGCAGAATTTGGTGGTGGAAAATAATTCATGACCCACACACGGTGCCCCATCAGTACACCACAGCTCCTCCCAGAGTTTCTAGATTGATGGAATGATTACTGACAGTGTGGGCACTTCTGGTTTTCGATCGACGCATGACGTGCCCCATCTGCGCATGCGCCGGGCTACCCGATGACATCACTCTCAGCACATGCTTAAAAGCTACAGCCCCACTAGTGACATTACTTGCAATTACCCTCAACCTCACCCATTCTCGTTGAATGCAGTGAGCCTTACTAAACCAACCTTGCAGCTCAAATTATGTAAAATAGTCAGTGCTGTAGATTTGTCACATTCAGCCTGAGAAACAGCTACAGCATGCCACATGATCTTGCAATGCCCATTCACGGGGCCACATATTTGAAGGGACCCACAAACTGGTTTTGTCTGGCATGGAGTGTTTTCAGGGTCAAACAAGGTGGGATGCTGGTTGATCTTGATCAGGAGGCCTCACTCCTCCAGCAGACAGGAGTTTTTACAGATCATGCTGATCCTGTGCCATGTGAGGTTCACAACGACTGGCACAAATTGGTGTCATGCAGCCCTCCATAGAGCCATAGTAAGGTCACCAGGTTTCACTCACCCCTTTACTAGCTGCTTCTCTCTCGGCATCGCTCCCACTCCCCATGTTTTTGCTGCTGATCCTGACTCTGCCCGACTTATTCCGGCCCGTCCCACTCTCCCCACCCCCATTCCCTAGTCTTCCTCTTATCAGGTCGCATCTGTGCCTCCGCTGCTCTAAAGTAAATAGACCCTGTTCTTTATGCCTATCTGAGTAACTAAAGTCCTTTAAGCTAGGAATTATTCTCGTAGCTCTCCTTTTGAACCTTTTCCATGGTCACTATATCATCCACCATGTGAGGGGACCAAAACTGGGTGCAGTACTCAGTGATAATGTATTCTGTGTTGGTCCTACCAACATGCATGAGACTACATTTATGTGTTTGCCATTTTGGTGTTTAGCATGCAAGCAGGCGTTCATGGAAGCTTTACTAGGTTCGAAGGCCATTCAAAGGTCCACCTGCTGCTGCTTCCCAGATGCCCTTCCACACCACGCATTGCAGCAGGCCTAGTCCCCAGGCATGGTGGCGATCGATGACTATGCACCATGAGATTAAGGACGAGGGGGGGAAATTTCATCATGACTAAAGTGAGTTCCTCACAACTTGTTGGTGGTGAGGGGTAGGTAGGGGCGAGTTTATGGAAATGACTGACTATGCAGTAAAGAAGTGGAGGGTTGTCGTTGCTCTCCAGGGTGACCCTGGTGTAGTAGTCAGTCTTGGCAGAGGAGGGCAAGGCCTGAAAGCACTTGATGTTGTCCATCCCGATATGGTGATGGATGGTTAAGCATGTTGTGCACTGGATACACCCAACCCTGTGCCCCTTGGTCTTTCAGGAGTGAAAATGGGGGCGATACCAGGGGACGGAAGGAAGGAAAGAAATAAAGGAACCAAAACACGGCAGCCAATTTGCACACAGCAAGGTCCCACAAACAGCAATGAGATGGTGCTGGTGAAGTGGCAGGGTGGGACTTATGCCTGCCTACGCAATCCACCCAGCAGCTACTCGCAATGTGGAGGCCTCACTCCCCCAGCAGACGGGAGTTTCGTTGGAGTTTTTACAGATCATGCTGATAGCATTTGACAAGGTTCCACATAAGAGACTGTTAACAAAAATGAGAGCACATGGAATTAGAGGCAACCTATTGGCTTGGATAGGGAATTAGTTAGGAAGTAGGAGACAGAGAGTAGGAATAATGGGTATATACTCATATTGGCAGGATGTGACTAGTGGTGTCCCCCAGCGATCTGAACTGGGGCCACAGCTTTTCACTATTTTTATAAATGACTTGGATGAATGATGTGGAGATGCTGGTGATGGACTGGGGTGGACAAATGTAAGGAATCTTACAACACCAGGTTATAGTCCAACAGTTGGACTATAACCTGGCGTTGTAAGATTCCTTGGACTTGGATGAAGGAATAGAGAGCTTTATATCTAAGTTTGCTGATGATGGGAGCAGAAAGTTGCAAAGGGACATTGATAGATTAGGTGAGTGGGCAAAACAGTGGCAGATGGAGTTTAATGTGGGAAAGTGTGAGGTCATCCACTTTGGACCTAAGAAAGACAGATCAGAGTATTTTCTAAATGTCAGGAAGCTAGGAACTGTGGATAAGCAGAGATTTAGGGGTCCAAGTACAGAAATCACTGAAAGCTAGTGAACAGGTACAAAAAATAATTTAAAAGACTAATGGAATGTTGGCCTTTATCTCAAGGGGGCTGGAATACAAAGGGGTGGAAGTCATGTTACAGCTGTACAGAGCTCCAGTTAGACCCCATCTGGAATACTGCATTCAGTTCTGGGCACTGCACCTTAGAAATGATATATTGGCCTTGGAGGGAGTGCAGCCAGATTCACCAAAATGATACCGGGGCTAAAAGGGCTAAATTATAAGGACAGGTTGCATAAACGAGGCTTGTATTCCCATTAGTATATAAGATTAAGGGGTGATCTAATTGAGGTGTTTAAGATGATTAAAGGATTTGATAGGGTACATAGAGAGAAACTATTTCCTCTGGTGGGAGAGTCCAGAACAAAGGGGCATAACCTTAAAATTAGAGCTAGGCCATTCAGGGGTGATGTCAGAAAGCACTTCACAGAGAAGCTGGTGGAAATCTGGAATTTTTTTTTCTTCCCCACCCCCAGCTTAAAAAGCTGTTGCGGCTAGGTCAATTGAAAATTTCAAGACTGAGATTGATAGATTTTTGTTTAGGCAAGGGTATTAAGGGATATGGAACCAAGGCAGGTAGATGGGGCTGAGATACAGATCAACCATGAGCTAATTGAATGGCGGAATAGGCTCGAGGAGCTGAATGGCGTACTCCTATTCCTATATTGCTGTGGCAGTCCAGGAGATCAATGTAGCTGCCAGCCAAATATTAGGAGGAGGGTATAAAGGCTGTTGTCACTTCTGTAGTGGCAACAGTTAATGCGCACATTTTAATTTAGTATTTCCAACCCCAGCCCTGGTCATTTGGGTGTGCTGCCAGTAGAATGATCAGGGCCACAGAGGAAAATCATGGCAGAAATCGAGGTGGCCAGTCCTGGTGCGGAGTTTTGGCTGAGGTGCCCTGCCCCACTTCACTTGCCAGACCACCACCCAGAAGTGAGTGTTTTTCGTAAAGAAAGTCCAGATCTTTATATCAGGAAGTTGTGAACAGTCTGCTGCTCAAACCACACCTTGACTCCCTTGTGCAGTGCTGATCACTGAGGCACAAAGGAGCTACTGATGTGTTGTGGCCAGTGCAGAGAAAAGCCACAAGGAGGATTGCTAGTATAGGAGAAAACAACAAAGACTCAAATGTAGGAATGATACCAAGAAATCATTCTTCACACAAAGAGGGATCAACACTTGATTCAAGATGTGCCAAATGGCCTTGCTCATCCATAGTTATCATGTGATCACTTGATAGAGAGGCAATGCTGCTCTCCATTGGCCTCATATCTGTCTGCCATCTTTCCCGCAACATCATGTTTGAATCTCTCCGATCAGGTTTCGGCCCTAATCAAAGTCAATAATGACATCCTCTGTGACTGTGGCCATGATGCACTATCCCTCCATCTTTATTTAAGTAGTTTTTAAACACTGCTGACCACACTATCCTTTTCCAACACCTCTCTTCTGTTGTCCAGCTGAGTGGGAATGCCCTTGCTTTGTTCCACTATTAACTATCCAGTCGTAGCCAGAGAATCTCCTGCAATGGTTTCTCTTCACTCCCCCGCACTGTTCTCTCTGGAGTCCCCCATGGATCTATCCTTGGCCCCATCCTATTTGTCATCTACATACTGCCTCTTGGTGACATCATCTGAAGACATGACATCGGGTACCACATGTATACTGACGACACCCAGCTGTGCCTCACCATTACCATCTCGACTCCTCCACTACCTCTGTGTTGCCAAACTGCTTGTCCAATATCCAGTCTTGGATGAACTGCAAATTCCTCCAATTAAATATTGGGAAGACCAAAGACTTTGTCTTCAGTCCCTGCCCTATCTGACCCCATATCCTCTCTATCACCAAGACCACCTGCTTCCACCTCTGTAACATCGCCCACCTCTGCCCCTGCCACAGCTCATCTGCTGAAACCCTCGTTCATGCCTTTGGTACCTCTAAGCTCAACTATTCCAATGCTCTCCTGGCCGGCTTCTTACCTTGCACCCTTCATAAACTTGAGCTCATCCAAAACTCTGCTGCCCATATCCTAACTTGCACCAAATCCCATTAACCCATCCCCCCTGTGCTCGCTGACCTACATTGGATTCCGATCTGGCAGCACCTCAATTTTAAAATTCTCATCCTTGTTTTCAAATCCCTCCATAGCCTTGCCTCTCTCCATCTTTGTAACCTCTTCCAGCCCTACAACCCTTCGAGACTTCTGCACTCTTCCAATTCTGGCCTCTTGCGCATCTCCGATTTTCATCACTTCACCATTGATAGCCACATCTTCAGCTGTCTAGGCCCTAAGCTCTGAAATTCTCTCCCTGAACTTCTCCTCCTTAAAACACACCTCTTTGACCAAGCATTTGGTCACCTTTCCTACTATCTCCTTATTTGGCTCGGTGTCAAATTTTGTTAGCTAACGCTCCTGTGAAGTGCCATGGGACGTTTTACTATATGAAGATGCTATATAAATGCAATTACCATATTGTGGAAGGTGAATATTACATGTGCAAAAGCATTAATATTTTTCATCGTATATCATACATGTTTTGTCTTTCCTGGGGTAAACTGTTTTTCAAGATAACATATGTCAAATTCCTTGTGCACCAGAAATTACTAGACAAGTATAATATGTTTATGAAATAAAGTTGTGGAAAATAAACAGAAGTAAAAAGTTATATTTTCAGATTTACATCAATTACCTAACAATATATTGTCATTCTAAACATGCCATAGCTCACCTGGGACTACTGCCTATTTAATCTTCTTTTCAGAGTTTAAATACAATGTGATTTAAGAATATCTGATCTTGACAAAAATGTTATTTAATGAATCAGCATTAACAAACAGGCCATAGCAGGTGCTTTGTGTGTGAGATCTAAAACAAATCTTTTGCTGTGCTTTACTGCTGCCAATATTGCTTAATTCCTCATGCTGTTACTCATCTAAACCACACAGTGCAGAGGCCAAAACAAACAACAATCACAACAGGAAGAAATAAGGAGCAACAACTGAGATCTATGACGAGCAGGAGTCAGAAAACACAAACTGCTTTCCTTTTGTTTTCCAATATTAGCATAATTATCCTTGTATCACAATTTTGCTAAGTGGTGATATGTAAGAGTTAGTTCCTTTTGTATGATGATTGTCTTGCTGTAGAGGGCAAGATGGTTGTTTCTTTTTAAAAAATCAGTAGTGTCAATATTGAAAGGATAAAACATGTTTTCAAAAAAACCTTTCAAATAAAGACAAAATATGCATCAACTAATGGTAGTTTGAATTGTTGCCAATTAGAGAACCTTATTGTCCTTTAAGTTTTTTAATCTGTTGTGATCATTCTTTTTGTGAGTTCAGCAGGAATTCAAAGTGAAGCGGGATTTTACTGAGGGCTCTGCTATGATTTCAAGGATGGAATCAGCAAACTGCTAACGTATTTTCCGAACGAGGTTCATCTGTTTTGTTAATAAATACTACTTTCAAAGATAGCCATTGCTAATGGTAGCTGGTTGATAACATGAAAGTGTTGGATGTTGAGGTTTTGTCAGTTCTCATAGCAATAATCATAACTACTGATCACCTAGCTGGCCAATGGGAGCATGGCGGTGCGTGCACGTTTCCACCCTTCTCTGTCTTGTGCATAGTACCATGCAATGTGGAGGCCTAAGTTGAGCTTTCTCAGATCCTGTATGACTGTGTGGGTCCAAGTGATACTTGGTCAGCGTCATGATCTATGCCAATCTGGAGGGAACCTTGATTGGGATGCCTGCAGGGCTCCCTTCATGTCAAAGTTCTCATCTGACAGGGCGATAGGCCTAAATATTTGCAATTGTCATAGACTGATGGTTTCAGAGACCACAGATTGTGCACCTTCTGACCTCCACATTCATGACATACTTGTACAAGCGGATTCTAAATATGCATTGGAGGCACCATTGGTCAAAGGCATCCAGTCTTGAATGGTCACAAACTACAGAAGCCTATGTATCTGCTCCATATGTCAGGACTGGGATAACTAGACAGTTGTATAATATTAGCTAGGTGTTAGTTGGATTCTTAACTTTCACATGTTTTTATCAAGAGATCGCACAACACCTCTGGCAATCTCTATTCGCCAATGTATCTCTCCTCTTGAACTCATAAGGTAGCTAAAATTGACAACCATCTCTACGGTTTTGTTGTTTACTGTGATGGAAACTGGAGGATTTGCAACTCTGAAGTACTATGCTTTGGTTTTCTGCCAGTTGAGCTCAAGGCCTAGTAGTTGAGCCTCATCTTTGAGGATACTCATTGCCAGAATTACTATCTCTAACATTACCGCAAGAAGGGCACTATTATCCACGTAGCTGAAGTCAGTGAATGCTTCCAAAACCAGGTCAGCACCATTAATCCTTTGGCCAACAGAGCAGTAAGAACATGGCTAATTAAATCTTAGTTTTGAGTACAACTATAAAGTTAATCTTTGAGAGATATGTGACATCTTTGGAGTAGCATATGGTACACGAATGTTTTTGGACTGTGGAGGACTTCGTTTATGTGCCTTCTTAGCTACAGCATCCTAATGACTAAGTTAAAAGTGAAACAGAGATGCGAGTTTAAATGAATCCATGACACAGATATAAAATAAAATGTCATATTAATAATTAATCCACTCAAGCCTTTTACGTTTATTTTGATATTGGAAAAAAGTTCCCTTATTGCACTGTACTTTGAAATGTAATAGAAGATACAAGATATCTTCCTCTGAATGGCAATACAACAAACCTGTCATGGGCTTAAATTATGTATTAAACCATGAGAGGAAAGTTTGAGTACTTTCTGTCCATAATCTGAAGTGAGGCTGCATTACAATTTTATGGGGGTAATTTTGAGGCCTCCCGCTCAGTGGAAATAGGGCGGTAGCACTCTAAAAATGGTGGGGAATGACTTCCCGCCCTGGTGCACCAATGGTGTGGCTATCCCAACCTTCCCCAGGGTCAGCCGCTAGGCAGCTGCAGCGCCTGCCTCATTCGGCAATAGGCCCTTTTAATATGTAAATCGGGGCCCTATAATGTGCATAGAACCCTGATTGCCAATTTAGGACAGCACCGGGTGGAGCTGGAGTCCAGCCAAAGAGGAGACCAGCAGGTAAATTTTAATTTATTTCTGCAGCACTAGACCCCTCCGCCACCTGAGAACGGACCCCCATAGTCGCCATTTTCTGGCCCGGAGGCCAGCCAAGCTGCCTGATATTGGGGAGGCCAGGAGCTGCCCCAGGGCACTAGTTTTCAGCCCGCTAGCCCTATGCTAACAAACCCCGGCCTAAGAATGGATTGAGCCTCCTGTTGGGACTATCAGGCAGCCATGGGTGCTCTCCGCTGGCTGGTCGCCCAAACACGGCATGGGGGGAAAATCTACAATCTACCCCTATTAATGTAGTGTCGGTGCAAAGAGGTTTTGCTTCAAAACAAAAGCTGCAGTTATAGTGTAGATGCATCCTGAGTTCAGTGTCAGGGCCCAACCTGACACTGGAATAAAGTGGAGTGAGACTGCCTGGTGAGAGTCTTACTTCACTTCAGGCTCAGTTCAGACTTCACACCCAATTAACACTCCATGGGGGTAATTTTGACTTTGGGCGATAGTGTAAAACAGATGATATCAGATCATTGGCCTGTTACATACCTCTCCTGATTTTCATTTCCATTTACTTCAAATTTGAAATTCACCCAAAGTCAAAATTACCCTCCCAAACATGATTCACCAAGAAGTATCTGATATTCATCATTTAGACAAGAAAGTGATTTTTAATGTAAAGTAGATTTTTGGTTTTGTTGATGTTCTAATGATAAAGCTGAGTAATTAGTGAATATCTTGACTGTGTTTTATCTTCTTGCTCTTTGGTGAAATAGTCTCCAGCTTCTTCAGTGTAGGATATGCAATAGAAGTGATAAGTATTTCAGCAGCTATAGTGCTGCTGCTGGTAGATGATTTCTTTGTCATTGTGAAAGTCTGTCCCTTTGTAATAAGTAGCACTGTGTGACTTTACAGATTAGGAGCTTTGTACTACATTATGAGGCTATTCTAGATAGTGAATTAAGAGGGAAAAAAAATCACCAGTACTGCATGCGATTGCAATCCGCAGTCATTTGTCATAATGTTTTAATCAATGGAATCTCTGTCATGAAAACAGCTTTCAATTTGATAATTAATTTAATTGTGCAGTGAGAACAAAATCCAAATTTATCTTCAGTAAAACAAAATACTTGAAATTAATTATAATACACAACTAGAATACATAGATTATAAATAATAAAATATAGTGGAGGGTAACAAGGTTATACTTTTGCTACTTAGTGTCACTGTCCTTTAGATTAAACTGATGAGATGTTGCACTATAATATTGTTCTTATATGTTCATCAAAGATCTAATAAATAATTTTTAATTTCTTATCATTTGAGACATTTAAAAACATATCAGAAACCAAATTACTTTGGCTGCAGAATGAACAGCTGCTTCAATCAGCTGTTATCCTGCTAATGCCACATCAAGCTGTTAACAATCCCTTCAGCACTACAGGCTATAACAGAGATGCTTAAAATGGCTTGGTCTAACTAGATTGCTACACAACTTTGAATATGTAAGAAGTACTGTATTTAACATGTATCTTCTGCTAGGTGGTTTTGGAAACTGACTCTAAAATACAGTTAATTTTTATTTCTGTTTTGTGTCAATGATCCCATTGTGCAGATCAGTACAAACCATTGACTCAAATCAGTGCCACCTAAACTGGACTAATTGAATGTAATCTGGATTCACTTCTGATTGAATCTGTTTGTGGCTTTGTACACTGATGTGAAACAGTTCATGTGGAAACGTTTTAAGTGATACTATAGTCCTTCAGTTCTCCTTGCTGTGTGAGAAATGGTGAAGTATGTTTCAGAAAGCACAATTTCTTTAGTCAGTGCTATATTTAAATATTTCACCAGAATCACTTTTTCAAATGAATAAACCACAGATGCAGGTTCAAAATCATCTGTCAAGTATGTATTTTTTGAGAGGATACAAAAACCTCTTTCTCAAATTATTTTCTGCCTTTTCTTTTCCTGAACTTCCAAAGCAATAGGCCAAATCCAGCCAAGAGGGAATGGGTTAACTGTTCCCAGCCTTCACCAATCCAGCTATGGCGACCATGCCGCGCATGCACATTGTAGGTCACCAAATGCTCTCACTGCCGTTCACTAAAAGCGTGCCCTGAACCCCGGCGGTGTCGGCGCCGTGCGTGCTCTGAACCCCGGCGGCGCCGTGCGTGCTCTGAACCCCGGCGGCGCCGTGCGTGCTCTGAACCCCGGCGGCGCCGTGCGTGCTCTGAACCTGGTGGCTATGAACTCCTTTTTTATTCAAACATTTACACCTTTGAATAATCCCTTCAAGTTGGTCCCGTCTATTACCACCACTATGGTGGAGCTAATGTAATGCACTATTATCACCGACAGGAAGTTGGAGGACAATATTCACCCAACCCTTTGTCTGGAGTGTGTAATTTGATCCAGTCATTGTCAGGCAGGCCGCCGGTTTCAGAGCACACATGGCGCTGACGCCACCGGGTTCAGAGCATGCACGGCGCTTACACCGCCGTGTTCCAGTCCGCGCTTTTAATGAACGGCAGTGAGGGTAATTGGTGACCAAGGCAGCGGGGTCAGGGGAGGGAAATCACAGCAACCATTTTTAGAGGGCCTCTCTACCCCATTTTACTTGCCAGACTACACCAATTAAAAACAGGCATATTTTTTAATGAAAATCCAGGTCATCACGTCATTTCTGGCCAAAAATATCAAATGCCCAAACGCCTAGGTTTGAAAAGGAAATTCAGGCCCAAGTTTTAGTTTTTAATCATTTTTAAATTTAATGTAATTTTAATAATTTAAAGTAGGGCACACATGTGGTGATGGTGAATTGGCTGCATGGAATAATATGGCATGAGTTAATGGGAGCAGTTGAATGTTAATCAGACATTTTCCCACTAGAAGGAGGGAAAAATTATAAGTGAATTTCAAAACGTAGCAATTCATCAGGTCAATAGCAAGCTCTCCCACCATGTTGTAAGGACTAAAGCATGAGAGGAAAAAAACACACTGAACTACAAAAAAAGGCAGAAATGAATCAACAGTTAGGAACATATGAAATACAAACCACTGTAGAAAAATATTACTAACAATAAAGTCAATGAATGGCAAGCTTACTACGATGGGCCTGGCACTCTTGCCAAAATGTTCATTCTTCTTTGGTAGTTCAGGACAATTGAGTGATAATGGACTATTTGACCATCACAGCTAAATTCAGTCCTCATGTGATGTCCACAGACATACCCTTCTTGTAGAGGTTGCTGGACATTGATTGGATGTGGGAACATTAACTGATTTTCCTTTCCCAGCCCAGGGATGATGAGGCGGCAGTTGGAGAGGATTAATTGGCTAGCTCCACCAAAGAGCCAGCACAGGCACAATGAGCCAAATGACAGCCTCCTGTGCTGTATGTTACTATGATTAAGGATGGGTGTGATGATGGTAGTTTTGAAGGTTGGGGGACTATCACATGAGAAAGAGGAACCCTTGAGGATATCATCAAACATTGAACCACGGAAATGTAGTTGTGCAGTAGACAGAGGGTTGAAGTGCAAAAGGTGGGTCTCATAGAGAGATGAGCTTGATGATAGCCAAGAGGGAGATGGGATAGAAGCTACAGAGGGAGATGAGATCGGGGCAGGGATCACTGGAGGGCTGAGCGTTTAGGGAAGGAGCAGGATACTCACAGCCATGCAGATAGTGCAAATCTTGGAGAGGAAGCAAAAATCAAACTTAGCATTGGAAAAAAATGGAGGGAGGAGGAAGGAGATTGGAGTTTAGGCTGAGTATTTTTTTGCATTGCTGGATCAAGCTGATGTTTGCACTGATGATGGATAGAGATATTTACTTTAATGCTGAGCTGAGACATTGAGACCAGAGTCAGTCAATCAGAAAATGGCAAATAATCACCTATTTAAGTTGCTGTTCATTGAAGTTTTGGCAGTACAAATCACTTCCCAGGACAATGTTACAACAACAGGTTCAGTAAGGATTACAAATCCACAATCAGGTTAAAGAGTGGGAAAAAATATTGTTTATAATCATGTAAATAACATAAAACATTTTGGGGAGGAAGGATGGTAGAATAAACAAACAAAGAATAGTACCTGCATCATAAGCAAACAACTGCATAGATGTTAGCCTTAGCTCAGTGATAGCATTTGTGCCTCAGAGTCAGAAGATCATGAGTTCAAGCCCCACTCCAGAGATGAGCACATAATCCAGGCTCACACTTCAGTGCAGTACTGAGGGAGTGCTGCACTGTTGGAGGTATCATCTTTCAGATGAGACATTGAACCAAGGTCACATCTGCCTGCTCAGGTGAACGTAAAAGATCCATGGTACTATTTGAAGAAGAGCAGGGGAGTTCTCCTGGTGTCCTGGCTAATATTTATCCCTCAACCAACATCACTAAAACAGATTACCTGGTCATTTATTTCATTGCTGTTTGAGACCTTGTGTGCAAATTGGCTGCTGTGTTTCCCTACATTCACTATATAGTGACAGTGGCTCAACTACTCCCAGCAGCAAAGCATTCCACGCTCCAAAAATTCTCCTTATAAATAAATTTCTCCTAACCTCTCTCTTAAGTATCTTGTGATAATTTTAAATTGATGACTCTTCATCACTGCCTCCCCAACCAGAGGAAATGGTCTTTCCCTATTCACCCCATCAAAACCTCTATTAGATCTTTGTCGCCTTTTCTGTTCCAGTGGAAATAGTTCCAGTATCTCAAGTGTCTGCTAATTATAGTTTCTCATACCTAGTATCATCATGTGATGTAATGCTTCAGTAAATTTGTTGTATAATAGTGACGGACAAGCTACTGTCTCATTTAGGCTGTCATGGGACTGCGATGATCATCAGAAACTGCACTACAAGTTCCAGGCTATCCATAACCAGTGGCAAGAAAGATCTACTAGCAGTATATGTTTTCTTTTTCTAATGCATTTCAGATTATTTTAAGTAACTTTTCCAGAATGCCAGTTAACATATTGCCTAAGTATCAGCGACAGATATTAAGTCCATTATCACTTAGCTGCAACAAATAACCAACTCCTATTTTACATGGCTAATGCTGAAATTGACTGTTCGCTTATAATTTGTTCAGTAGCTCTTCCTGATTAAAGTGTTTTCAATACAGTGGCTGAAATTTCAACATGGTTTAATCTCAAAAGAATTTCTTATATTGCAATACATGATATATAATTAGAGATTTCAAATTTGTAGGCTGTACCTCTGCCTGCAAAACATGGCTAAAGTGCTGTTTAGAATTCACTGAATTAACTTCTAAAAAGGTTCTGTCATACTGGGCTAAATAAAGATGAAGCTTAATTTTAATAATTTATAAGTAATTCACACCACTTCCAGGAATGAAGTAAGAATTTGCAATAAATTTGGCCGAGTCATCATTATTCTTCTAAGCTGGTAGGGTAAAACAGTTCTCAATTAGTAGTGGTTTATAGGACTATAAGACAGAATGGAATCAACTCCCAGAACATTCCTACCTCACTCTTGTCATTTTTTGCACTCATAAGCCACAGTAGGTTAAGAAGCACAGGGCAATATTCTAACTATGCTCTGCTTCAGCACTAATGGCAACACATTTTTGCAGCACCACAAGGCTTAAACCTTAATTTATTCAGTATGACAATATGGCATTATCTCTAACCAGATAAATAGTTAACGTTGCCATTATTGGACTTTTTAAAAATTCATAAAATATTACAAAAGGACATTTGGGACACCTACTACATTAACAATAGAAATCTTTGGGTTATGGTTTCATTTTCTGCCTAAAATTTATATAAATCCTAATGTAGTGTCACTACTATGCCACTTGCAAAATAATGGGGTTGATCTTGACTTTGTGCGACAGTGTAAAAGGGGTGAATAAAAATCGGGAGATATGTTAAACGGGCTGCCAATTTGCTATCACCCGTTTTACACTCGCACATAGTCAAGATCTATTTACAGTAATTTATAAACTTTGGAATTCTAATTACAAAACAATAAAGGGCTTCTCCTTGAGCTACCTTTCTACATACAACAAACCTTGAAAACAGCTGCTCACTTCTAACATAGTGAAATGCTACCATGGAGACACTGACATAAAATATAACCACCTGCTGGCTGTAGACTATAGGCTGATGATCTAAGTGCAATACAAGCTTGTAACAGGAACCCACGGCCAAAGATTTGTCCATCAAAAAGGACTGCAGCCAATCAATGACCCTGCCCTTTCCCACAGGTCTCAGATGTAGTTGTCAATTAAAACCATGACCTCCAGGCTGACATGATTTTTTTTCATCTGAGACAGATGCCCTGACCTAAACCTGTTTCAAAACCATGTGAAGATATGTCAGAACAAAAGAACTTTGACCATAAGACAAAGAATACTATGTTGTCCTTGGTTAGGCCTCAGTTAGAATACTGTGCCCAGTTTTGGTGTCTTCACATGGTAGGTGATATTGAGACTTTGGAAAGATACAGAAGAGGGCCACCAGTTTGAAGCATCTTAGTTGTCAAAATAGGCTCAAATAGCTGGGATTCTACACTTTAGAGATGCGTAGACTTAGGGGTAATTTGATCGAGGTTTATAAGATGATTAAGGGAATAGATTGCGTTCGTGTAGACAGCTTGTTTCAACTAAATATGCTAGGGAGTTAACCAGGGGTCACAATTTCAAGTTAAGCAAGACCAGAACTAGGTTAGATGTCAAGAGATGGTTCTTTTCCCAGAGACTAGTGGACCTGTGACACGTGCTGCTGGCTCATGTGGTGAACGCCGATTCGCTGAATTCCTTCATGCGAGAGCTGGACCTGTTTCAGGCTGGGGCATAGTTTTTTTTTATTCGTTCATGGGATGTGGGCGTTGCTGGCGAGGCCGGCATTTATTGCCTATCCCTAATTGCCCATGAGAAGGTGGTGGTGAGCTGCCTTCTTGAACTGCTGCAGTCCGTGTGGTGAAGGTTCTCCCACAGTACTGTTAGGTAGGGAGTTCCAGGATTTTGATGTGGCGACGATGAAGGAACGGCGATATATTTCCAAGTCGGGATGGTGTGTGACTTGGAGGGGAACGTGCAGGTGGTGTTGTTCCCATGTGCCTGCTGCTCTTGTCCTTCCAAGTGGTAGAGGTCGCGGGTTTGGGAGGTGCTGTCGAAGAAGCCTTGGCGAGTTGCTGCAGTGCATCCTGTGGATGGTGCACACTGCAGGCACAGTGAGCCGGTGGTGAAGGGAGTGAATGTTTAGGGTGCTGGATTGGGTGCCAATCAAGTGGGCTGCTTTGTCCTGGATGGTGTTGAGCTTCTTTTTTTTTATTCGTTCACGGGATGTGGGCATTGCTGGCGAGGCCAGCATTTATTGCCCATCCCTAATTGCCCTCGAGAAGTGTTGTTGAAGCTGCACTCATCCAGGCAAGTGGAGAGTATTCCATCACACTCCTGACTTGTGCTTTGTAGGTGGTGGAAAGGCTTTGGGGAGTCAGGAGGTGAGTCACTCACCACAGAATACCCAGCCTCTGACCTGCTCTTGTAGCCACAGTATTTATATGGCTGGTCCAGTTAAGTTTCTGGTCAATAGTGACCCCCAGGATGTTGATGGTGGGGGATTCATTGATGGTAATGTCGTTGGATGTCAAGGGGAGGTGGTTAGACTCTCTCTTGTTGGAGATGGTTATTGCCTGGCACTTGTCTGGCGTGAATGTTACTTGCCACTTATGAGCCCAAGCCTGGATGTTGTCCAGGTCTTGCTGCATGCGGGCAAGGACTGCTTCATTATTTGAGGGGTTGCAAATGGAACTGAACACTGTGCAATCATCAGCGAACATCCCCATTTCTGACCTTATGATGGAGGGAAGGTCATTGATGAAGCAGTTGAAGATAGTTGGGCCTAGGACACTGCTCTGAGGAACTCCTGCAGCAATGCCCTAGGGCTGAGATGAATGGCCTCCAACAACCACTACCATCTTCCTTTGTGCTAGGTATGAGTCCAGCCACTGGAGAGTTTTCCCCCTGATTCCCATTGACTTCAATTTTACTAGGGCTCCTTGGTGCCACACTCGGTCAAATGCTGCCTTCATGTCAAGGGCAGTCACTCTCACCTCACCTCTGGAATTAAGCTCTTTTGTCCATGTTTGGACCAAGGCTGTAATGATGTCTGGCGCCGAGTGGTCCTGGCGGAATCCCAACTGAGCATCGGTGAGCAGGTTGTTGGTGAGTAAGTGCCGCTTGATAGCACTGTCGACGACACCTTCCATCACTTTGCTGATGATTGAGAGTAGACTGGACGGTAATTGTCCTGCTTTTTGTGGACAGGACATACCTCGGCAATTTTCCACATTGTCGGATAGATGCCAATGTTGTAGCTGTACTGGAACAGCTTGGCTAGAGGCGCAGCTGGTTCTGGAGCACAAGTCTTCAGCACTACAGCCTAGTTCACCGTGAACAAAAGTTTTGATCGCCTAAGGGGGTCGGAGAGGAATTTTCCAGATTTTCTTTGTCACTCCAATTGGCATGGGTATTTATCTTTTTTTGCCTCTCCCAGGAGATGACCTGGCTTTCGGGTGGGGTGGGGAGCCTATATTGTGAAGCACAGGCCTTTGCAGTTGTGTGGGACAGGCTGAACCAGAGTGTCTCTCCCTGTCCGTCGTTGTTCATAGGTACACTATACTATTCATAATCATTCAAACAATACTTTAAAAAGATACACTGGTTACTATCGAGTAAATTGAATTGCTGTTATAATCCAATTGACAGCAGATTGATACTGATGACAGTACAATCAATCAACATTAGCATATTAAGCTTTCCTTTTTCAGATGCGTGGTAATTAACCTGCAGCCAGGTCAAAATATGTATTTTCTGTGTCTTGCAGAAACAGCCCACAGAAACTATAATTAATTTTGTGTTCTAGAGAATGAGGTGGGCCAAGTGGAGCAAGTGTCAGTGGGGGAGCATTTAGGGAGCAGCGATCATAGTATCTTAAGGTTTAGAATAGCTATGGAAAAGGACATGGACCACTCTAAAGTAAAAATATTCAATTGGAGGAGGGCCAATTTCATTGGGATGAGAACAGATCTGGCCCGGGTAAATTGGAATCAAAGATTGGCAGGCAAAACTGTAGGAACATAGGAACAGAAGTAGGCCATTCAGCCCCTTGTGCCTGCTCTGCCATTTGATAAGATCATGGCTGATCTGTGATCTAACTCCATCTACCTGCCTTTGGCCCATATCCCTTAATACCTTTGGTTGCCAAAAAGCTATCTATCTCAGATTTAAATTTAGCAATTGAGCTAGTATCAGTTGCCGTTTGCGGAAGAGAGTTCCAAACTGCTACCACCATTGTGTGTAGAAATGTTTTCTAATCTCACTCCTGAAAGGTCTGGCTATAATTTTTAGACTGTGCCCTCTACTCCTAAAATCCCCAACCAGCGGAAATAGTTTCTCTCTATCCACCCTATCTGTTCCCCTTAATATCTTATAAACTTTGATCAGATGACCACTTAACCTTCTAAACTCTAGAGAATACAACCCCAATTTGTGTAATCTCTCCTCGTAACTTAACCCTTGAAGTCCGGGTATCATTCTAGTAAACCTATGCTGCACTCCCTCCAAGGCCAATATGTCCTTCCGAAGGTGCGGTGCCCAGAACTGCTCACGGTACTCCAGGTGCGGTCTAACCAGGGTTTTGTATAGCTGCAGCATAACTTCTGCCCGCTTGTACTCTAGTCCTCTGGATATAAAGGCCAGCATTCCATTAGCCTTATTGATTATTTTCTGCACCTGTTCATGACACTTCAATGATCTATGTACCTGAACCCCTGAGTCCCTTTCGACATCACTGTTTTTAACTTTTTACCATTTAGAAAGTACCCTGTTCTATCCTTTTTTGATCCAAAGTGGATGACCTCACATTTGCCTACATTGAATTCCATTTGCCACAGTTTTGCCCATTCACCTAATCTATCAATATCGCTTTGTAATTTTATGTTTTCATCTACACTGCTTACAATGCCACCAATCTTTGTGTCATCAGCAAACTTAGATATGAGACTTTCTATGCCTTCATCTAAGTTGTTAATAAATATTATGAATAATTGAGGCCCCTGCGGGACTCCACTAGTCACATCCTGCCAATGTGAGTACCTATCCATTATCCCTACCCTCTGTTGCCTTTTGCTCAGCCAACTTCCTAACCAAGTCCGTACTTTTTCCTCGATTCCATGGGCTTCTATCTTAGCTAACAGTTTCTAATGTGGGACCTTATCAAGTGCCTTCTGGAAGTCCATATAAATAACATCCATTGATATTCCCCTGTCCACTACTTTAGTCACCTCTTCAAAAACTTCAATCAGGTTTGTCAGGCACAACCTACCTTTCACAAATTCATGCTGGCTCTCTCTGATTAACTGAAAATTCTCGAGGTGTTCAATCACCCTATCCTTAATTATAGACTCTAGCATTTTCCCCACAACAGATGTTAGGCTAACTGGTCTATAATTCCCTGGTTTCCCTCTCTCTCCTTTCTTAAAAAACGGAGTGACATTTGCAATCTAGAGGGACAGTTCCTGAATCTAGAGAATTATGAAAGATTATAGTTAGGGCATCTGCAATGTGCTCACCTACTTCCTTTAAAATCCTGGAATGGAAACCATCTGGTCCTGGGGATTTGTCACTCTTTAGTGCTATTATTTTCTTCATTACTGTTGCTTTACTTATGTTAATTTTATCGAGTCCCTGTCCCCAGTTCAATATTAGTTTTCTTGGGATTTCCGGCATGCTATCCTCTTTTTCTACTGTAAATACTGATGCAAAGTAATTGTTCAACATGTCCGCCATTTCCCCATTGTCAATGACAATATCCCCACTTTCAGTTTTTAAGGGGCCACCACTGCTCCTGACCACCCTCTTTTTCCTAATATAACTATAAAAGTTCTTCGTATTGGTTTTGATATACCCTGCAAGTTTCTTTTCATACTCTCTTTTTGTAGCTCTTACTATCTGTTTTGTGAACCTTTGTTGATCTTTGTATCTTTCCCATTCGCCAGGATCTGTGCCATTTTTTGCCTTTTTGTATGCTCTTTCCTTATGTCTTATACTGTCCCTTATGTCTTTAGTTGTCCTCTACTTTTTTGGCAAGTAGAGTTCTTGCCCCTCAGGGGTATAAACAGGTTCTGTATCACGCTAAAGGTTTCTTTAAACATTTCCCACTGATCATCAGTCGTTTTACCCATTAACAGATTTGCCCAGTTTACTGTGGATAGTCTCTTTCTCATCCCATTGAAGTCGGCCTTACCCAAGTCTAGAATCTTAGCAGCTGATTCACTTTCAAACATTACATTGAACTCGATCATGTTATGATCGCTATTGGATAGATGTTCGCGCACAGTTAAGCTGTTAACTAAATTTGGTTCATTACTCATTACTAGATCTAGTATGGCTTGCCCCTTGTTGCCTCTTGGACATACTGCTGTAGAAAACTATCCCAGACACACTCATGAAATTCACTACCTTTCTGACTGTTGCTAGTCTGTTTTTCCCAATCTATGTGAAGGTTAAAGTCCCCCATTAAGACCACTATGCCTTTGTTACACGCTTGTCTAATCTCTGCATTTATACAATCTAGCATTTCAGAGCTGCTGCCAGGGGTGCTATACACAACTCCCACTATAGTCTTAGATCCTTTCCTATTTCTCAATTCAAGCCATAAGGTCTCTACTGGCTGCTTACCTCTCATTATATCCTCCTTTATCATTAAAGTGATTTCATCTCTAATCACTAAGGCTATTCCTCCCCCTCTTCGATTTTCCCTATCTCTCTTGTAGACCTTTCACCCGATATATTTAGTTCCCAATCCTGACCATCCTGCAGCCATGTCTCAGTAATAGCTATCATGTCATACCCTCCAATTTGAATTTGAACCTGTAGTTCATTTAATTTATTCCTTATACTCCGTGCATTTGTATATAGAACTCTTAGTTGGGCCACACACCCTAGCCTGACCTTCAGCTTTGATGCTGGGTTAATCGCCTTCTAGTTTTCACTTTATCTGTAGTGCCTAAAGTACACTTTCTTTCTGCTGCTCCATGCTTTTCCCTTTCACTTGTTCTTGAACAACTGTTTGTACTATTTGTATTGTAAATTTCCCCTGGGTCTTCCCCTCTTTTGCTGCTTTCAACTTTACTCCCTTCTGACTCCCTGCTCAGGTTCCCATCCCCCTGCCACTCTAGTTTAAACCTTCCCCAACAGCACTAGCAAACGCCCCCGCGAGGACATTGGTCCTGGTCCTGCTCGGGTGTAACCCGTCCCGCTTGTACAGGTCCCACCTTCCCCAGAACCTGTCCCAATGTCCCAGGAATCTAAATCCCTCCCTCCTACACCATCCCTGCATTCACGCATTCAACCTGTCTATTCTCCTGTTCCTATACTCACTAGCACATGGCACTGGTAGTAATCCTGAGATCACGACTTGTTGAGGTCCTGCTTTTTAATTTATCTCCTAACTCCTTAAATTCACCTTGCAGGACCTCATCCCTTTTTTTACCTATGTCGTTGGTACCGATATGGACCACGACTACTGGCTGTTCACCCTCCCCCTCCAGAATGCCCTGCAGCTGCTCCGTGACATCCTTGACCCTAGCATCAGGGAGGCAACATACCATCCTGGAGTCACGTTTGCGGCTGCAGAAATGCCTATCTGTTCCCCTTACAATTGAATCCCCTATCACTATTGCCCTGCCACTTTTCTTCCTCCCTCCTGTGCAGCAGAGCCACCCGTGGTGCCACGAACTTGGCTCTTGCTGCTTTCCCCTGATAAGCCATCTCCCCCAACGTTATTCAAAGCGGTATATTTGTTTGAGAGGGAGATAGCCCCAGGGGAATCCTGCTCTACCTGCCTAGTCCTTTTACTCGGCCTGGCGGTCACCCATTTCCTTTCTGCCTGCGTAATCTTTACCTGCGGTGTGACCACCTCACTGAATGTGCTATCCACGATAGTCTCAGCTTCACGGATGCTCCACAGTGAATCCACCCGCAGCTCCAGCTTCGTAATGCGGTTAGTCAGTAGCTGCATTTGGACAAACTTCCTGCACACATGGTCGCCAGGGACACTGGTAGTGTCCATGACTTCCCACATAGTGCCAAAGGGGCATATCACGGGTGCGAGCTCTGCTGCCATGACTTGCCTTAGATTTACACTGCGTTCACCTCTCAGACTCTCCTCCCGCTCTCGGTCTCTCCTTTTATACTGTGCTCACCTCTCGGACTCTCCTGCCTCACCTGTGACGTCGCACAGTAGTTTTCTCTTGTTGCAAGTCTGCTGCTGCTTTTATTCCCCACTCTCAGTCTTCTGCTGCTCAGGTCCACCGCCGCTCTGTGGAAAAAGTTAGGAAAAGCAAGGCAAAGCAGCACCTCCTTCCCCCACTTCACCGAACTCCCACCCTCACCAAACTCTCAGTTGTCTCACTCGGTGCTCCGTTCCACTCAGTAATTGAACAGTGGGCGGCCTTTAAATAGGAGATGGTTCGGGTACAGTCTAGGCACACTCCCACGAGGCAGAAAGGTAGGGCAACTAAAGCCAGAGCTCCCTGGATGACAAAAGAGATAGTGAGTAAGATGAAATGGAAAAAAGGGACGTGTGACAGATGTCAGGTTGATAACGCAAGTGAGAACCAGGCTGAATATAGAATGTTCAGAGGCTGAATATAGAATGTTCAGAAGTGAAAAAGGAAATAAGAGGGGCAAAGAGAGAGTATAAGAATAGACTGGCAGCCAACATAAAAGGGAATCCAAAAGTCTTCTACAGGCATGTAAACAGGTAGCACGAGGAGTGGTGGGGCCAATTAGGGACCATAAAGGAGATCTACTCACAGAGGCAGAGGGGATGGCCAAGGTACTAAATGAGTACCCCGGTGTGCAGACACATTTACCCACCTTTCGGACCCCCTCAAACGTACATCTTCCAGATGGGGGCCACCAAAGCTGCAGCCATGACCTCCTCGGAGGACGAACAGCATCACCAGCCTCGCCGGCAACGCCGTACACATCTGACACGTGGAGCTCCAGAACACAGTGCTGTGACACATCCACCTGCACAGAAGGAGGGAGGGCAACCACGGAGAGATGTGTCACAGAAGGCACTACCCTCGCCACAGGGTCTACAGACAGAGGCTCAGCTTCCTGGACCTCTCTGAGGAGCAGTGCACACGGAGGATCAGAGTCACTCGACATGTAGTCGTGGACATCTGCAGTCTCCTTGATGCCGAGCTACTCCCAGCTGGCCCGAGCACCATCTTCTTACCTGTCGCTGTCAAAGTCACCACTGTCCTCAACAACTTCTCCTCCGGATCCTTCCAGCGTGCCACCGGGGACATCGCCGGCGTCTCTCAGTCGTCTGCACAAAAGAGCCCTGCAAATACACCTGCACCCACTCTGCAGTGACACAATGGGTGGCATCAGGTGTGGGTCTTCATGGTGATCCTCAGGAAAGGGAATTATTGCACAAACCAGACAAGATTTGCAAAGACGTGGCAATAGTTGTGATAACAAATTTTTATGTTTTTTTGCAAAAAAAACGAAAGTAAATCAAAAACATGACATTTTGTCTTACACTCTTGTGCATCCCCTTTGTGCTCACAAAACCTTCGCCTTACATTTACGGGAACCCCTACGTGGTGCTACCCCTGTGGCTTCAGCAGAGGTAGTGGCAGGTTGCTCTTGTCCATGCCCTGACCGATGGGATGATTTGCGCGGACGCCCTCTGGGTTTCGGTGCCCGTGAGGGCCCCTCCAAAGACTGCTCCACCTCCACCTGCAGATTCGGCCACCTGGCGAGGGGGCAGCATTGCAGGTACTGGTTGAGAGGGGGGCAATGGATGAGGCGTGGGAGTGCTTTAAGTGGCATCCCCACTTCCACGTCCCCTTTCACCATCATCCCTCTCCTGGCCCAGGCCCACATCACTCCTTCCACCCTGCTGGACGACAGTTTGGAGGACTTGTGTGAAGCCTTGGAAGACCAGTTGTAAGGTATCTGTCAGCCTGGGAAAACATAGAAACATAGAAACACAGAAAATAGGAGCAAGAGTAGGCCATTCGGCCCTTTGGGCCTGCTCCGCCATTCAAAATGATCATGGCTGATCGTCTAACTCAGTACCCTGTTCCCGCTTTTTCCCCATATTCCTTGATCCCTTTAGCATTAAGAAATATATATATCTCCTTCTTGAATACATCTAATGACTTGGCCTCCATTGCCTTCTGTGGTAGAGAATTCCATAGGTTCACCACCCTCTGAGTGAAGAAATTTCTCCTCATCTTGGTTCTAAATGGCATACCCCGTATCCTGAGACCGTGACCCCTGGTTCTGGACTCCCCGGCCATGGGAACATCCTCCCTGCATCTAGTCTGTCTAGTCCTGTTAGAATTTTATATGTTTCAATGAGATCACCTTTCATTCTTCTAAACTCTAGTGAATATAGGCCTAGTCGACCCAATCTCTCCTCATACGTCAGTCCTGCCATCCCAGGAATCAGTCTGGTAAATCTTCGTTGCACTCCCTCCATGGCAAGGACATCCTTCCTCAAATAAGGAGACCAAAACTGCACACAATACTCCAGATGTGGTCTCACCAAGGCCCTGTATAACTGCAGTAAGACATCCCTGCTCCTGTACTCAAATCCTCTTGCAATGAAGACCAACATACCATTCGCCATCCTAACTGCTTGCTGCATCTGAATGCTCGCTTTCAGTGACTGGTGTACAAGGACACCCTGGTCTCATTGCACCTCCCCTTTTCCCAATCTATCACCATTCTGATAATAATCTGCCTTTCTGTTTTTACAACCAAAGTGGATAACCTCGCATTTACCTATGTTATACTGCATCTGCCATGTTCTTGCCCACTCACCCAACTTGTCTAAATCACATTGGAGTCTCTTTGCATCCTCCTCACAGCCTACATTCCACCCCAGCTTTGTGCCATCTGCAAACTTGGAAATGTTACATTTAGTTCCCTCATCCAAATCATTGATATATATTGTGAATAGCTGGGGCCCAAGCACTGATCCCTGCGGAACCCCACTAGTCACTGCCTGCCACCCAGAAAAAGACCTGTTTATTTCCACTCTCTGTTTCCTGTTTGTCGACCAATTCTCAATCCATGCCAGTATATTCCCCCCAATCCCATGTGCTTTAATTTTGCACACTAACCTCTTGTGTGGGACCTTATCAAAAGCCTTCTGAAAATCCAAGTACACCACATCCACTGGTTCTCCCCTATCTATTCTACCAGTTACCTCCTCAAAAAACTCCAGCAGATTTGTTAAGCATGATTTCCCTTTCATAAACCCATGCTGACTTTGTCCAATCCCATTAATGCCTTCCAAGTGTTCTGTTATCACATGTTTTATAATAGACTCTCGCATTTTCCCCACTACTGATGTTAGGCTAACTGGTCTGTAATTCCCTGCTTTTTCTCTCCATTTTTTAAATAGTGGGGTTACATTTGCCACCCTCCAATCTGTAGGAACTGTTCCAGAGTCTATAGAATTTTGGAAGATGATCACCAATGCATCCACTATTTCCAGGGCCACTTCCGTTAGTACTCTGGGATGTAGATTATCAGGCCCTGGGGATTTGTCAGCCTTTAGCCCCATTAATTTCCGTAGCACTTTTTTTTACTAATACTGGTTTCCTTCAGTTCCTCCCTCTCACTGGACCCTTGGTTCCCTAACATTTCTGGGAGGTTATTTGTGTCCCCCTTTGTGAAGACAGAACCAAAGTATGTGTTTAATTGTTCTGCCATTTCTTTGTTTACCATTATAATTTCCCCCATTTCTGACTGTAAGGGACCTACATTTGTCTTCACTAATCTTTTTCTCTTGACATATTTATAGAAGCTTTTACAGTCCACCCGTGGCTAACTAAAGAATTAAAGAGGCCTATAATGTTGCCAAGAAAAGTAGTAAGCCTGAGGATTGGGAGAGTTTTAGAAACCAGCAAAGGACCATCAAAAAATTGATTAAAAAGGGAGAAAATAGAATATGAAAATAAACTAGCAAGAAATATAAAAACGGATTGTAAGAGCTTCTACAAGTATGTTAAAAGGAAGAGAGTAGCAAAAGTAAATGTTGGTCCTGTAGAGGCTGAGATAGGAGAAATTATAATGGAGAATCAGGAAATGGCAGTTGGGTTAAACAAATATTTTGTATCTGTCTTCACAGTAGAAGACACAAAAAAAATACCAGAAATAGTGGGGAACCAACAGGTTAACGAGAGTGAGGAACTTAAAGTAACTATTATCAGTAGAGAAAAAGTACTTGAGAAACTAATGAAACTAAAAGCCGATAAATCCCCTGGACCTGATGGCCTACATCCAAAGGTTCTAAAAGAGATGGCTGCAGAGGTAGTGGATGCATTGGTTATGATCTTCCAAAATTTCCTAGATTTTAGAATGGTCCCAGCGGATTGGAAGGTAACAAATGTTACTCCACTATTCAAGAAAGGAGAGAGGGAATAAACAGGGAACTGCAGGTCAGTTAGCTTGACATACGTTGTCAGGAAAATGCTGGAGTCCATTATTAAGGAAGTGGTAACAGGGCACTTGGAAAATCATAATATGATTAGGCAGAGTCAAAATGGTTTTATGAAAGGGAAATCGTGTTTGACAAATCAACTAGAGTTTTTTGAGGATGTAACTTGCAGCACAGAAAAAGGGAAACCAGAGGATGTAGTATATTTGAATTTTGAAAAGGCATTCAATAAGGTGCCACGCAAAAGGTTGTTACACAAGATAAGGGCTGATAGGGTTGGAGGTAACATATTAGCATGGTTAGAGGATTGATTAACGGACAGAAAACAGAGAGTAGCGATTAAAAGATAATTTTCAGGTTGGCAGGCTGTAACTAGTGGGGTACCGCAAGGATCGGAGCTTGGGCCTCAGCTATTTACAATCTATATTAATGACTTGGATGAAGGGACTGAGTGTAGTGTATCCAAATTTGTTGACGATACAAAGCTAGGTGGGAAAGTAAGCTGTGAGGAGGACATAGAGTCTGCAAAGGAATATAGACAGGTTAAGTGAGTGGGCAAGAAGGTGGCAGATGGAGTATACTGTGGCAAATGTGAGGTTATTCACTTTGATAGGAAGAATAGAAAACCAGAATATTTTTTAAATGATGATAAACTATTAAATGTTGGTCTCCAAAGAGACTTGTGTGACCTGGTACAAGAAACACAAGTTAGCACGCAAATACAGCAAGCAATTAGGAAGGCAAATGGCATGTTGGCCTTTATTGCAAGGGGTTTGGAATACAAGAGTAAGGAAGTCTTACTACAATTGTACAGGGCTTTGGTGCGACCTCACCTGGAGTACTGTGTACAGTTTTAGTCTCCTTAAATAAGGAAGGATATACTTGCTTTAGAGGCAGTGCAACGAAGGTTCACTAGATTAATTCCTGGGATGAGAGAATTGTCCTATGAGGAGAGGTTGAGCAGAATGGGCCCATATTCTCTGGAATTTAAAAGAATTATAGGTGATCTCATTGAAAAATATAAGATTCTGAGGGGGCTTGACAGGATAGATACTGAGAGGTTGTTTCCCCTGGCTGGAGAGTCTAGAACTAGGGGGCGTAGACTCAGGATAAGGGGTCGGCCATTTAAGACTGAGGTGAGGAAGAATTTCTTCACTCAAAGGGTTGTGAATCTTTGGAATTCTCTGCCCCAGAGGGCTGTGGGTGCTGAGTCGTTGAGTATATTCAGGATGGAGATAGATACATTTTTGGTCTCTAGGGGAATCAAGGAATATGGGGATCGGGTAGGAAAGTAGAATTGAGGTTGTCGATCAGCCATGATCTTATTGAATGGCGGAGCAGGCTCGAGTGGCCATATGGCCTAATCCTGCTCCTATTTCTTATGTTCCTATGTTCTTATAGCTTGTTCTTTTGATCTCCTGCAAACTCATGCCTATGATGCTGCACTATGAAAATAAAATTTAGAATAAGAAACTGTGCCACACTTTTAAGTCTCTTAACACCATAGGTCATTTCAGAACAACCTAGCTGCATGATGAACAATCATTTATTGACACCCAAGTTGGAATAGAACTTGGGCACGTCTGTTACTGCTCGTGTCACTTCAAGTTCCAACCTCTTGCAATGCCTTTTCTACTAGGACAACCAAACGCCAACCTGGAAACATAGAAGCATGGGAACCCCTCGAGCCTGTTCTGCCATTTAATTAGATCGTGGCTAACCTGTACTTCAACTACATTTACCCATCTTTGTTGCATATCACTTGATACCCAGCATTGACATCCTTTTGGTAGGGGATAGGGGGGTAGGAGGAAGAGTTACAGATTTCAACTACCTTTAGTGTTAAAAAGTGCTTCCTGGTTTCACTCCTAAATGGCCTAGCTCTAATTTTAAGATTATACCCCCATGTTCTGGATTTCCCCACGAGAGGAAATAATTTCTCTGTATCTACTCCATCAAATCCCTTAATTATTTTAAATAGCACGTTTAGGTAACACCTCAACGTTGTAAACTCAAGGATATACATGCCAAGTTTATACAACCTGTCCTCATAATTTAACTCTTTATCTCTGGTATCATTCTGGTGAATCTGCTATACCCCTTCCAAGGCCAATATATTTTTCCTGAGGTTCGGTGCCCAAAAGTGCCCAAATATTCCAGATGGGGTCTGACCAAAGTTCTGAAGAGAGGATTCGCTCACCAAGTCTGTTACATCCATGAAGGTTCAATGGGATCAATGGATCAGCCTACCTGAATAATGGTGGGTCTGTGCAACCAACTTCATCCTGCTGATGAATCTTTTGAAGATCCTTCTTGTTCTCCAGCTACTAGAATACAATGGGAAAATTCCAAAGGAATGCGCATCTTACTAGCTGGGGCTGGTGCAGATGACAGTGAAACACCAGTGACTGGTAACAGGGACCAAATAAAAATAAGATGGCAACTAAAACTGAAAGAGACCCAAAAAAAGGCTTCAAAAACAATCTAACAGAAGATAGCCACGAGCCACTAAAAAATTAAAAGAATATACTGACAAATTTGAGGGCAATACAGCTTTAAGAAGAGCAGGAAGATACTTTGTGTGGCTATACACCAGCAAACCTGCCCTCTGATTTTTTTTTGGTGCACCTGGATGAGCTTGCACCAATTTCCACAACGCATAGAACACACCCCCAGAGAATGCCGCAAATGCCTACAATAATGCAACTTGCTCAATGAGCAGCAACAACCTCTTTTACCCCCAGCACGGCCCCAGCGAAAAACCTGGACATTGCCCCCTGTTGCTTCCACTTTTCCATTTTTTATTTGCCCAGATTGCACTACGGTGCAGTTCATCCAAGTTTTCAATCTGACTCCTGATGCTGTGAACGTAGGGAAGGAGGGGAAATTGAAACAGAGATGATTGCTCGCCTATTCTCCCGGATGCACGGGAATCTCTCATTTCCATTATAAAATGCATTATTATTGCTCTCCAGGGGTAATTTTCCAACTCTGCATACTGAGCAGGGAGCACCAGCCGTTGAAAGCACACATCAGAAAATCTGACACACACTACATGATTTTCCAACCATGGAGTTCTGCTAGAGCGCAGAGTCAGAATATTCCCCCTTACTGAGCTTCTGCATTCAGTTGTAGTCTCAAGCGTAAGATTACAATCACCCACCCTCTCATCTCAAGATCATAAACACACTTCCAATGTTGGTAATTCACAGTTTCATATTGCAATATTTTTCTTGTTTTTTCTTGCAAGCACATTGGATGAGGACTACTGCTTGTTTGAAGGATAAATCGCAACACAGACCAGTTAGGCCAAACAGCGTTTTTCACGTTATAATTTCCGTGCAATCTATGTTCTGAAGCAACAGAAACACACTATTGGGGACCACCTCGCTTCACTGCAGAAATGCTGGAGAGAGTGTCAACTCAAGTAGGACCTAGAGAGGATGTCCACATGAATGAAACCTCTGCAGCTTTGTCTGATTCCTGAGAGGCAACTTATTCTGCTGCCATGGAGACCTTGGGCATCCATATTGAGAGAAGTTTAGGCAGAGGATTCTCGTCTCTGATGGTCTGTCTTCCAACCAATCACTGTCCATCGGAGAATGAACCTAGCACCCAGTGGTTTGTCAGGCAGCACTTAACAGGATATGGCTTTCTCTCAGTAATCCAGGTCCAGTGAGTCACTTTCCCAGAATTCTGAACATGCTTCTTTTCAACAGCAGGATAAGGTCACCCCGGCATCTAACTTGGTCCTTCTCAGAACAATGGCTGCCAGTGACAACAACTACCTCAGTCCCATTAACTAATCACCAACCTGCCAACTCCCCTACTTCTGTCAGTCAGGTGGAACCTAGAAGTAGTTCACGGTTAGCTGCAGAGGTTTCATTCATGTGGACATATATTTAGGCATAGAAAGGAAGCACTGTTGTGAAGACTCCTTTCCATCCGCTGCCATTGTTCCAGCAGGCCTCCAAAGTGCTTCATACAATCTGGGGGAGAGGGAGTGGAAAACCTGAATGACAAATGCCTGGGTGGAGACTCAGTGGAGTACAATCCCGAGTCCACGCTCGCCACTTCTGTGCTGCTTTTCAGGTGATCAAGTGACAGACCATCCACACCAGTAACTTTATCCAGGAAAGTCCCAGATTCAGTCTGTGCTGAGTTTGCTGACATGGTGGCATTAGGGGCAGTACAATTGGCTTCACTCCCCTGCTTAGAGAGGGGAAAATTGGCTGGACTTGCTGCTTCTAACCACTAGTCAGCCACCCCAGCTTGAAGCATGCCCGTGTGGACATCTGGTGAAGGCAGGATCAAACTAAGCTGTGATGCTGGTCTAGATATTCAGTCCCTGATACTGTTCTCCACCTTGTCCAGGCCACAAAGCGCCGGAATTTGGTGGGCCAGGCCCAGTAGCACGGCTCGGTCACAACTGTAGCAATGGTCTAACCCCTGGCAGGGCTTTGAACCAGGAAATGGGGGCAGCAACAGGACCGCAGTTACAGGCCTGAACAGCAGCAGAAAGATGATTCGGTGAGGCCCTTTCTGCCCGCAGTTCCAAAATTGAGCACACCACCAACCTGCTGAAATAAAGGTTTTGTTGCCTGCATTGTCAGGGAACATCCTACAATACAACACCATCAAGGCATCCAAAATGATCATGGTCTGCTGCATGAGGAGGCATAGGAAAAGGCCACAGATGAGCCAAAACAAGAGGCACAGCATTTAGATTTTGCATCACTCCTTGAGCAGTAGTAACATACTCACAATTTGAATCTGCCTGACGTTGCATATGTCTCCTGAGGTGTCTTGGTAAGAACATAAGAAATAGAAGCAGGAGTAAACCATACGGCCCCTCGAGCCTGCTCCGCCATTCAATAAGAACATGGCTGATCTTCGACTTCAACTCCACTTTCTTGCCAGAGCCCCAAAAGCCTTGATTCCTTTCGAGTCCAAAAATCTAGTGATCTCAGCCTTGAATATACTCAATGACTGAGCATCCACAGCCCTCTGGGGTAGAGAATTCAAATGATTCATAACTCTCTGAGTGAAGAAATTCCTCCTCATCTCAATCCTAAATGGCTGACCTCTTATCCTGAGACTATGCCCCCTAGTTCTAGACTGTCCAGCCAGGGGATACAGCCTCTCAGCATCTACCGTTTCAAGCCCTCTCAGAATCTTGTATGTTTCAATGAGATCACCTATCATTCTTCTAAACTTCAGAGAGTTTAGGCCCATTCTACTCAATCTCTCCTCATAGGACAACCCTCTCATCCCAGGAATCAATCTAGTGAACCCTCATTGCATCGCCTCTAAGGCGAGTACATCCTTCCTTAGGTAAGGAGACCAAAACTGTACACAGTGTTCCAGGTGTGGTCTTACCAAAGCCCTGTACAATTGCAGCAAGACTTCCTTACACTTGTACTCCAACCCCCTTGCAATAACGGCCAGCATATCATTTGCCCTCCTATTTGCTTGCAGTACTTACATATTAACTTTTTGTGTTTCATGTACAAGGACACCCAAATCTCTCTGAACGCCAACATTTAATAGTTTCTCACCATTTAAAAAATATTCTGTTTTTCTATTCTTCCTACCAAAGTGAATAACCTCACATTTCCCCACAGCATACTCCATCCACCACCTACTTGCCCACTCATTTAGCCTGTCTATATCCCTTTGCAGACTCTTTGTGTCCTCCTCACAGCTTACTATCCCACCTAGCTTTGTATCATCAGCAAAAGTGGATACATTACACGCGGTCCTTTCATCTAAGTTATTAAGGTTAGGATCAGATCAGCCATGATCTTATTAAATGGTGGAGCAGGCTCGAAGGGCCGATTGGCCTACTCCTGCTCCTATTTCTTATGTTCTTATTAATATAGATTGTAAATAGCTGAAACCCAAGCACCGATCCTTGCGGCACTCCACTAGTTATAACCTGCCAACCCGAAAACGACCCATTTATTCCTACTCACTGTTTTCTGTCTGTTAACCAACCCTCTATCGATGCCAATATATTACCCCCAACCCCATGAGTCCTTATCTTGTGTAACAACCTTTTGTGTGACACCTTATTGAATGTCTTTTTAAAATCCAAATATACTACATCCACTGGTTCCCCTTTATCTACCCTGCAAGTTACATCCTCATAAAACTCCAGATTTGCCAAACACAATTTCCCTTTCATAAAACCATGTTGACTCTGCCTAATCATATTATGATTTTCTAAGTGCCCCGTTACTATGTTCTTAATAATGGATTCCAACATTTTCCCGACGACTGATGTCAGGCTAACTGACCTGTAGTTCCCTGTTTATTCCCTCCCTCCTTTCTTGAATAGCGGGGTAACATTTGCTACCTTCCAATCCACTGGGACTGTTCTAAAATCTAGGGAATTTTGGAAGATCACGACCAATGCATCCGCTATCTCTGCAGCCACCTCTTTTAGAACCCTAGGATGGAGGCCATCAGGTCCAGGAGATTTATTTTTTTGTGTCCTCTACTGTGAAGACAGATACAAAATATTTGTTTAACATCTCTTCCATTTCCTTATTTCCCATTATAATTTCTCCTGTCTCAGCCTCGAAGGGACCCACGTTTACTTTCGCTAATCTCTTCCTTTTTCCATACTTGTAGAAGCTCTTACAAGCTGATTTTATATTTCTTGCTAATTTACTCTCATTCTATTTTCTTCCTCTTTATCAATTTTTTGGTCATCCTTTGCAGGTTCCTAAAGCTCTCCCAATCCTCAGGCTTACTTCTCTTTTTGGAAATATTATAAGCCTCTTTTAATCTAATACTATCCTTAACTTCTTTAGTTAACCACGGATGGATCACTTTTCTTGTGAAATTTCATTCCTCAATGGAATGTATATTCATTGGGGAGAGGGGGAGGGAGGCCAAGCAGGGACCGACAACGGTATTCAGGACTGCTGTGGTTCTGAGAGAAGCACACCAATTTTTACCACTGCATCTTGTTTTGTGACCATGCAGAACCTGATTTAAGAACGATCAGAAATAAATCAATCTTTTATTTCAGCCCTTGTAAAAAAAAATCTGCTCATGATTAAATGTTTTAAGCATGTGAAAATTATCTGCAATAAAATAGTAGACTGTAGACCTGTAAAGTATTTGCCCAATTTTTTTAACAAGGTATGTCATCAATTGTGGTTGTATAATCAATTTTCTCCACACAGAATTAACTAAAGTAAACTCAACTTTTGGAAGTTCATTACAATATAGCATAAAACTTTTATGAATTTACAATGTATCTACTGATGTAGGTACGTGAATGGGATGTACAAGTAAGAAGGATTATAGTTCAGAAGATGAGTGAAATGGCTGTCACAAACATTTAAACAAAACTCTTGACAAAGCTGCAGAAAATGTTAAGTAAGTTTATCATGTATAAGCATAACCAAAGGAAATAGGCATCCACTTATTAGGAATAGCTGATGATTTGTAACATGGTAAAATTAATGGCAGCTCTGTTCTACCTCAGTTACTGGGGACCATAATCGATATCATGATATGTTACATCGAGTTACATCGAAACTACAGCACAGAAACTGGCCATTCGGCCAAACTGGTCTATGCCAGCGTTTATGCTCCACATGAGCCTCCGCCCTTCCTACTTCATCTAACCCCGTCAGGATACCCTTCTATTCCTTTTCTTGCTCATGTGCTTATCTAGCTTCCCCTTAAATACATCAATGCTATTTGCCTCAACTACTCCTTGTGGTAGCGCGTTACACATTCTTACCACACTTTGGGTAATGAAATTTCTCCTGAGTTCCCTATTGGATTTTTTAAAAATTCATTCATGGGATGTGGGCATCGCTGGCAAGGCCAGCATTTATTGCCCATCCCTAATTGCCCTTGAGAAAGTGGTGGTGAGCCGCCTTCTTGAACTGCTGCAGTCCATGTGGTGAAGATACTCCTGAGGTATTAGTGACTATTTTATATTTATGACCTCTAGTATTGGACTCCCCAAGTGGAAACACTTTCTCTGTCTACTCTATCAGGTCACCCCTCTGCCTTCTCTTTTTTGGAGAAAAAAGCCCCAGCCAGTTCAGCCTTTCCTAATAAGCATATCCGCTTAGTTCTGGTATCACACTTTTTTGCACCTTCTCCAATGCCTCTATATCCTTTCTATAATATGGAGACTAGAACTGTGTACATTACTCCCAGTGTGGTCTAACCAAGGTTCTATACAAGTTTAACATAACTTCCTTGCTTTTTAATTCCACCCCTCTAGAAATGAACCCTTATATATGGCCTTATTAAGCTGCATTGCTACTTTTAGTGATTTGTGTAAGTCCCCAGTGGTTATAGTTATTACTTAATGCAGACGAAGCTGCTCTGTAAACCATCATACTTATGCTAAATGGTGCACTGGAAGAAATCAAAATGGTAATGGCTGTTATGCAAGCTCTTTGGCAAAGAAGACAGTTTCACTTAACACTAAAGATAGACAGGATAGATAAATAATACAGACAGGCAACAATATAATATTCATAAGATGGAAAATGCTCAGGTTGAGTCTTTTATAATAATGGGATCACAAAAAAAGGAATATTTCAATTAATTTATGAATCTTTCTTTACATTATTTTGTCATTTTCATGGTGAGTCATTAACTGTCAGTTTGATTAAAACCATACTGTGTTCATTAAGCTCAGCAAGATATGGAGCTCTGAATGACTAATGATAAACACAATAATAAGACTTCATTAGATTAGATTCTTCATTTGCATTGTAATTAGTGTTCTTCTGTATTGTATTGGAAATGTCTGAAAGAAGTTGAGGAGAAATTCGGAAAGTTCAAAAACTAATGTATGAATGGAACTTCGAAGAGACAATAAATGACTGAAGTGGAATTAAGACGCTGACAACTTTCCATGGTGGAGAAGATAAAACTCCATTGATAGCAATTCCATTATCATGTTGCCCAGCTTAGTGGGGCTGCACTTGATTGATTCCACTCTTACCTTCCAAATATAGCCAGAGTATCTTCAGCAATGGCTTTTTTCCCCATACCCACACAATTACCTCTGGAGTCCTCCAAGGATCGATCTTGGCCCCCTTCTCTTCCTCATCTACAGGCTGCCTCTTGACGACATCATCTGAAGACATGAGGTCAGCTTCCATATGTACACTGATGACACCCAGCTTTACCGCTCCACCACCTCTCTCACCCCCTCCACTACATCTGTGCTGTCAGACAGTCTGACATCCACTCTTGAATAAGCTGTAATTTCCTCCAGTCTGGAAGATTTGGCTCTGTTTTGTGCCATTCCCACAGCAACTGTCTTCTATTCAAGTGATGCTGTGTTAACTGAATGGGCAGCTTCATTCGAACCAGAAAATACAATAATTTATAAAAATAGTGAAATACACTGGGGAGACTGAAGCCATTATCTGCAGCCCTCACCACAAACTCCTTACCCTTGTCACTGATTCTATCCAATCCCCGGGCACTGTCTCAGGTTGAACCAGATATTCAAAACCTTGGCATCCTATTTGATACTAAGCTGAGCTTCCAACCCCATATACTCTTCATCACAAAGACTGCCTACTTCTACTTCCATAACTTTGCTCGCCTCAGCCCATCTGCTGCTGAAACTCTCATCAATACCTTTGTCACCTTCATTCAAATATTGCAATGCTCTCCTGGCTGGCCTCTCATCCTCCACATTCTATAAACTTCAGCTCATCCAAAACTCTGATTTCCATATTCTGTCCCACAGCAAGCCCGGCTCACTCATCATTTCTTTGCTTACATTGGCTCCCGGTCAACCAACGCCTCCAATTTAAAATTCTCATCCTTGTGTTTAAATCCCTTTGTGCCTTGCCCCACCCCGTCTCTGTAACCTCTCCTTGCTCTACAACCCCCAAAACTCTTTGTTCCTCCGACTATGGCCTCTTGTGCATCCCCGTCCCAACATTCTGGAATTCCCTCCCTAGGCCCCTCAACCTCTCTTCTTCTTTAAGACCCTATTTAAAATCCACCTCTTTGACCAAGCTTTTGGTCACCCCAAATATTTCCTTCCTTTGCGTTGGTGTCCATTTTTGTCCGATTATGCCTCTGTGAAGTACCTCTAGACATTTTTCTATGTTAAAGGCACTATATAAATGCAAGTTGCCATTGTTGTTGTTGCTATCATGTACTTAGAATGAATGATACATGTTCAACTAAACAATCCTTGGTCTGGCACCTCCAACATAGGTGGCGTCCTGCTAGACTAAGGGATACATGATGGAGAACAATCTTATAATCTTCAGAGATACATAAATAACCATGGTCTTAAAGTAGATGAAATACCAAGAGCAGCCCAGGATATGAAAGAATGGCATTACCGAATGGATCTTCTGAATTCCAGGAAGTATTCAAGTCAAAGTTATAATTAATAATAGTATTCCAAACCAAAAAAATAATTTCACCATAGAACAAGCTTCAACTCTTTTTGTTCAAAAACTGAACAGAAGGAGAGTGTAGAATGCTTAAGATCACTTGATGTGTACCAGATAGCACCTTATTGACTAACAGGTACTGAAAGAACTGTGTTACCCAGTTTATTAATGGTAGGCCAATAATTGAAAATGTCTCATAAAAATTTCAAGAGCAACAGTTAGTGCAAATTTGTAACACTGTTCAGAAAGTAATATGAACATTCCAAATGTGATGAATGAATGAGTTGTTTTAGCTAAAGCAATTAAATAAGTATGATAGATCCAAATGACTAAAGATCAGCATCATTAATGCCAGTTCTTTCAAACCTGGAAGATATAGTATTGAAATCATAACTACCTGCTGTCTAGTCACCAGTTTAGCTTCACAACAAATCAGTTGATTTGTGGTGCTTTCAATCTTATGGTCCAGTAATTGAGCCATTCGCTTCATGCCCAGGACAAGTGCAGAGCAATGGCTCTCAACAGTTCCAGAGTGAACTTAGGAATATAGGGACAGGAGTAGGCCGTTTAGCCCCTTGAGCCTGTTCCGCCATTCAATGAGATCATGGCTGATCTGTGACCTAACTCCATATACCAGCCTTAGCCCCATATCCCTTAATACCTTTGGTTACCAAAAATCCATCGATTTCAGATTTAAAATTAACAATTGAACTAGCATTAACTGCCATTTGTGGAAGAGAGTTCCAAACTTCTACCACCCTTTGCGTGTAGAAATGTTTCCTAACTTCACTCCTGAAAGTCCTGGCTCTAATTTTTAGGCTATGTTCCCTGGTCCTAGACTCCCCAACCAGTGGAAATAGGGTAGATAGAGATAAACTATCAATTCCCCTTAACATCTTGAAAATTTCAATCAAATCACAACTTAATGTTCTAAATTTCAGGGAATACAACCCTAGTTTGTGTAATCTCTCCTTGTAATTTAACCCTTGGAGTCTAGGCATCATTCTAGTAAATCTACGCTGCACTCCCTCCAAGACCAATATATCCTTCCTAAGGATAAAGTGGAAAGAATAATCACAGTCCAGGTACATTGAGAAGTTGGGGGGGGAGAAATTGGACCTTGTTGTGCCCATTTTCTGGACAGGAAATAAGGGCAAAATCTGTTTCTGGTGGAATTGGTTAAGAGATGAATGTTGATAAGGATGTTCATGAAGCCTCCTCCTCCTGTTAGTTGCTTAATTGTTCACCACCATTCATAACTGGATGTGTCAGGGCTGCAGAGCTTTGACCTGATCCATTGGTTGTGGGATCGTTAGCTCTGTCTATAGCATGCTGCTTTTGTTGTTAAGAATGCATGTAATCCTGTGTTATAGCTTCATCGGGATGGCACCTCATTTTCAGGTGCACCTGGTGCTGCTCCCAAATGCTCTTCTACACTCCTCGTTGAACCAGGGTTGCTCATCTGGCTAGACTGTGATGGAGCAATGAGTGATATACAAGGGTACACTGGGCTGTGTGTGTCTTTGTCATGTCCTGATTCAATGTCTAGGTTGTAGCAGAGTGGTCTGGTTTTACTCGTTATTCTTTGTAGCAGTTTGATACAACTGAGCAGCTTGCTAGGTCATTTCAGGGGGCAGTTAAGAGTCAACCGCATGCTGTTATTCCTCCCTCAGACTTTTCTTTTAAATAGTGTCATCTCCTAGAAATCATTTTCTCGTACTTAGAATTTTAATAGTGTTAACCATTACTAGAGCATTCGTTAGACTATGGGTAAGGTAATCTGTGACTTGTATGAGATTGTCTATTACTTTTAATATTTGTTAATGATAAACAGAGTTTTGAGAAGTGTAGCTGTCACACCCTGACATTTACTTTAGTTCAGTATTTATTGCATGGATTTCCAAGACAGACTTTGCAGTTAAACCTCTTCCACATTTGAGTTGACAGTAATTAGAGCTTGTGGTGACTTGCTGAGATCCAATGTGCTGGTGTCAATGCCAAGGGTTAGGAGAAAGCTGCTGTGAGCATCACTTTTAATGAGGACACCTTTGAAATCTGGTGTTTAGATGTAGTTATAGAAGAATGTATAGCTGCAGCCTACAGCATAGCTCTCTTTTCTCTGCATGAGAAAATACAATTTTCATCGCAGATTGAAGTATATGCCATCAATATGACAGACACAGTGACCTTTTGATGCCATTTCATAATGCCTATTTTTTGTGTTTATTGACTCTGATCATCTTGAAGGACATGACTGATGGTAAAATCATGGAGCAGATAAAACAAACTGGTCCTGAATTTCCATGAGGTTGCCCCTATGCTTTGCTGTAATGGCTCAGGCATTTATGCCATTTCTTCAGGGATTCGGCCAATCTCCCATGACGATAGTGGTTGATTGGGACATCTTCCTTGGAAAAATAGAGCCACTATCTTTACTGTGTTGTAACACCTTCAGAAATTGCAACAGCTTTTTGACACTCATATCTTCCAGTATCAACTTGTCACTTTGTAAATGATATATTCATCACTCACCACAGACAATAGAATTAGAGAAAATCATGACTCTGACTATATAAGAATTTTGCAGCATGCATACCAAATAATCAAAAAAATACAGACTTATTTCTGCCACACCTTAATTCTTTTCTCCTATCATTAGTAAGAGACTTGACAGTCAGTATACCAGAAGGCATGCTGTTTTGATGTTTTATCAGCATTTCATTCTCACTGTCTTCACTGCTTCAGTAGTTAATCATCATGCACACAATCTTTGGACTACCATGGCCTGCACTCGACTCATTTTCAGCTTCCAGTCAGTGGTGACTCCTGGGTTCAAGATTTGCATCAAATGACATAGATTCTTTGCAGTAACAAAGACTCATGTCACTTGTTTGTGCTGTTCTCTAGTCATGCGACTTGCAGAGCTATGAAGCCAACTCCAAACTCAGCAAAAGGACTCAACATGGTCAAATTTTCTGGATAGTCTCCTTGCTATTAAAAAAAAATCCACGCCCAATATTCTCAGGCATAAACAGACCACAAGTTTTGGTTCTACAAAAAAATTAATTCATCTCCAGGCCAGACAGGAAATAAATGGAAAGTGGGTCACCTGTTATGAGCATTCCATGACAGATACATGACCAGCTTTCTGAATTCAGGGTCTTCCAGAGCTGAAGCTATCACCTCCAGCATCAGTCATAACCTGTTCTATTTTAAGGTTATACAGTCAGGTAGCTATCAGACAACACTGGTACCAAGCATATAACCAAAGCATCAATGTCTTGATTGATAATGCTGTAATGATATAAACACCCATGCAATCATTCAAAGCAGCCACCACCTGGTTTTTCGCAATCAAGGATTTAGTTCCCAGTATGCACCACTACAAGAGCCGCCAATTGTCACTGATAGACCGACTGGAGTAAGGATTTATCATAAGTATGAAAGCAAATTAGAGACAGAGGTATTTCCTCTAAAGAACTCCTAACTAACTTCATCTAGTCCGCACAGGACTACATGCAGAAGCAGCATGCTATAGACAGAGCTATATGATTCCATGACGAATGGATCAGGTCAAAGCTCTTCAGTCCTGCCACATCCAGTCATGAATGGTGGTGGATAATTAAGTAACTAACGGGAGGAGGAGGCTCCATGAACATCCCTATCCTCAAAGATGGCAGAGCCCAGCACGCGAGTACAAAAGACAAGGTTGAAGCATTTGCAACCATCTTCAGCCAGAAGTGCTGAGTTCATGATCCTTCTCGGCCTCCTCCTGATGTCCCCACCATCACAGATGCCAGTCTTCAGACAATTTATTTCACTCCACCTGATATTAAGAAAAGGCTGAGTGCGCTGGACACATCAAAGGCTATGGGCCTGCCAACATACTGGCTGTAGCAGTAAAAACCTATGCTCCAAAACTAGCTGCACCTCTAGCCAAGCTGTTCCATTATAGCTAGAACAATGGCATCTACCCGATAATGTGGAAAATTGTCCCGGTATATCCTGACCACAAAAAGCGGGACAAAACCAACCCGGCCAATTACCGCCTCATCAGCCTCCTCTCAATCGTCAGCAAAATGATGAAAGGAGTCGACAGTGCTGTCAAGCGGCACTTACTCACTAATAACCTGCTCACCGATGCTCAGTTTGGGTTCCACAAGGACTACTTGACTCCAGACCTCCTTGCAGCCTTGGTCCAAAATGGACATAAGAACTAAATTCCACAGATAAGATGAGTGACTGCCCTTGACATCAAAGCAGCATTCACCCAAATGTAGCACCAATGGCCTGCTGTGCATCTGACCAGCAGCTGTGACAAAATTTGCATACTTCTTTCACATCATGTCAGGTGCATAAGACAGAAGGCTATTTGCTGGAATCCAGTACATTCAGGTCTGCTATGACATCAATGTGGGCAGTGCTACAGATGGATAGTCACTGCTCTATGTTGCTTAGGGGACTGTGCAAGAATTTTCCAGTCTGAGTGCCCATTTTAGCCTGAGAGACACAGAGCTCAATTGTCCTCATCTCTTGGCTTTCAAAGCCTCCTCAAACTTTTTCTCTGGTATATCTTTGAAGGAACCCAAGACTCTCAGTCCTTTTAATTAGATGCTCTGTATGAAGCAAGGTCACGGAACGGGTCAGAAGTTCCTGTGACAGGTTCAACAGCTTCATTAGCACATTGTAGAGTAAACCAAGATCGCATAGGAACTCTGAACCTGCAAGCTGGGCAATTAATCCTTAATACTTCTTTCATGTCCATCCTATGATTCACCTCTGTTAGTTTTGAAATAGAGAAAGAGGGTTCCAAAGAACAACCTCACAGCTTGTACTGTTCTGAAGCTGCTCATCACCCTACACATCTCCAGGAGGTAGCCAATGTATAAAACTTGTAAAACCAACCCCGCAGGTGCTTCTTTAAGCTCATACTTGTTCTTGCTGGAATGACAAAAGCTACTGTCCATGATGGTCTTGAAATGGAGATTATTGCTGGTAACCTCACGTGCAGCATTGGCTGCCATCAGCTGAAGGTGATAGTTCACATAGTTTTTTTTTATTCGTTCACGGGATGTGGGCGTCGCTGGCAAGGCCGGCATTTATTGCCCATCCCTAATTGCCCTCGAGAAGGTGGTGGTGAGCCGCCTTCTTGAACCGCTGCAGTCCGTGTGGTGACGGTTCTCCCACAGTGCTGTTAGGAAGGGAGTTCCAGGATTTTGACCCAGCGACGATGAAGGAACGGCGATATATTTCCAAGTCGGGATGGTGTGTGACTTGGAGGGGAACGTGCAGGTGGTGTTGTTCCCATGCGCCTGCTGCCCTTGTCCTTCTAGGTGGTAGAGGTCGCGGGTTTGGGAGGTGCTGTCGAAGAAGCCTTGGCGAGTTGCTGCAGTGCATCCTGTGGATGGTGCACACTGCAGCCACAGTGCGCCGGTGGTGAAGGGAGTGAATGTTTAGGGTGGTGGATGGGGTGCCAATCAAGCGGGCTGCTTTATCTTGGATGGTGTTGAGCTTCTTGAGTGTTGTTGGAGCTGCACTCATCCAGGCAAGTGGAGAGTATTCCATCACACTCCTGACTTGTGCCTTGTAGATGGTGGAAAGGCTTTGGGGAGTCAGGAGGTGAGTCACTCGCCGCAGAATACCCAGCCTCTGACCTGCTCTCGTAGCCACAGTATTTATATGGCTGGTCCAGTTAAGTTTCTGGTCAATGGTGACCCCCAGGATGTTGATGGTGGGGGATTCGGCGATGGTAATGCTGTTGAATGTCAAGGGGAGGTGGTTAGACTCTCTCTTGTTGGAGATGGTCATTGCCTGGCACTTATCTGGCGCGAATGTTACTTGCCACTTATCAGCCCAAGCCTGGATGTTGTCCAGGTCTTGCTGCATGCAGGCTCAGACTGCTTCATTATCTGAGGGGTTGCGAATGGAACTGAACACTGTGCAGTCATCAGCGAACATCCCCATTTCTGACCTTATGATGGAGGGAAGGTCATTGATGAAGCAGCTGAAGATGGTTGGGCCTAGGACACTGCCCTGAGGAACTCCTGCAGCAATGCCCTGGGGCTGAGATGATTGGCCTCCAACAACCACTACCATCTTCCTTTGTGCTAGGTATGACTCCAGCCACTGGAGAGTTTTCCCCCTGATTCCCATTGACTTCAATTTTACTAGGGCTCCTTGGTGCCACACTCGGTCAAATGCTGCCTTGATGTCAAGGGCAGTCACTCTCACCTCACCTCTGGAATTCAGCTCTTTTGTCCATGTTTGGACCAAGGCTGTAATGAGGTCTGGAGCCGAGTGGTCCTGGCGGAACCCAAACTGAGCATCGGTGAGCAGGTTATTGGTGAGTAAGTGCCGCTTGATAGCACTGTCGACGACACCTTCCGTCACTTTGCTGATGATTGAGAGTAGACTGATGGGGCGGTAATTGGCCGGATTGGATTTGTCCTGCTTTTTGTGGACAGGACATACCTGGGCAATTTTCCACATTGTCGGGTGGATGCCAGTGTTGTTGCTGTACTGGAACAGCTTGGCTAGAGGCGCAGCTAGTTCTGGAGCACAAGTCTTCAGCACTACAGCTGGGATGTTGTCAGGGCCCATAGCCTTTGCTGTATCCAGTGCACTCAGCCGTTTCTTGATATCACGTGGAGTGAATCGAATTGGCCGAAGACTGGCTTCCGTGATGGTGGGGATATCGGGAGGAGGCTGAGATGGATTATCCACTCGGCACTTCTGGCTGAAGATGGTTGCAAACGCTTCAGCCTTGTCTTTTGCACTCACGTGCTGGACTCCGCCATCATTGAGAATGGGAATGTTTGCAGAGCCTCCTCCTCCCGTTAGTTGTTTAATTGTCCACCACCATTCACGACTGGATGTGGCAGGACTGCAGAGCTTTGATCTGATCCGTTGGTTGTGGAATCGCTTAGCTCTGTCTATTGCATGTTGCTTCCGCTGTTTAGCATGCATGTAGTCCTGAGTTGTAGCTTCACCAGGTTGGCACCTCATTTTTCGGTACGCCTGGTGCTGCTCCTGGCATGCTCTTCTACACTCCTCATTGAACCAGGGTTGATCCCCTGGCTTGTTGGTAATGGTAGAGTGAGGAATATGCCGGGCCATGAGGTTACAGATTGTGCTGGAATACAATTCTGCTGCTGCTGATGGCCCACAGCGCCTCATGGATGCCCAGTTTTGAGCTGCTAGATCTGTTCTGAATCTATCCCATTTAGCACGGTGGTAGTGCCACACAACATGTTGGATGGTGTCCTCAGTGCGAAGACGGGATTTCATCTCCACGAGGACTGTGCGGTGGTCACTCCTACCAATACTGTCATGGACAGATGCATTTGCGACAGGTAGATTGGTGAGGACGAGGTCAAGTAAGTTTTTCCCTCGTGTTGGTTCGCTCACCACCTGCCGCAGGCCCAGTCTAGCAGCTATGTCCTTCAGGACTCGGCCAGCTCGGTCAGTAGTGGTGCTACCGAGCCACTCTTGGTGATGGACATTGAAGTCCCCCACCCAGAGTACAAAACCAACCCGGCCAATTACCGCCTCATCAGCCTCCTCTCAATCGTCACCAATAGTGCATGGTGCTATGCAAAAGGAGTGGGTGCTGCCACACAGCTGTGGCACTACTTCTGACTTTCTCCCCAGTAGGACAGTGCATGCAGTTTTCATCAAGGTACATAACAAGCCACAAACAGCAAAAATTACAGCATGGAGCAGCCCAGGGGGAAGGCTGCTCCCAGTTTAATGATGTCTCACCCCAGGTATCATTAGATGGGGTGAGGAGGAGGGGGAGATCTTCCCCCTGGCGGGCGGGAGGAAGCGGCCTGCCTCTGCCACCAAGAAGGCCTGGCTCGAGGTGGCAGAGGGGGTCACCTGCGCCACCAACATATCGCCCACCTGCATACAGTGCAGGAGGCGCTCCAATGACCTCAGTAGGTCAGCCACAGTGAGAACACGTAGTCTTTCCCCTACACTCCCTCTGCCACAACACTGCCCCCACCCCACATCTCCTTCGGCACTGCCAAAACTACTCTGTCACATCACCCCTCATACCCACTCAAACCTCATCCTCATCTTACCTGCACCTACTCACCTCGCGAGTACTCACCCCGCCACTACCACGCAACCCAATCCTCATACAATCTCATGGCTCTATCCCATACTCACCCTCTCGTGCATCTCTCTCACGGCCAGCCTCACTCAACCTGCCACCACCTGTGCTGCAGCCACAGGGTATGCATCACATATGTGCAGTAGGCAGCGTAAGGCAAACGTGTCGTGAGCATGAAGGGGATGCACAAGGGTGTTTGAGGGTTTGTCATGGTTCTTACATCTATTGACTTAAAGAACAACTCACATCACACATTATATTGGCTCCACTACTGCCATGTCTTCACGAATCCTGTCCGGTTTGTGCAATAATGCCCGCTCCTGGGTATCCCGATGAGGACCCACCACTGATGCCACCCAGTGTGTCACTGCAGAGTGGGTGTAGGTGTATTTGCAGGGCTCTTCTGCGCAGACGACTGAGAGACATCGGGGATGTCCCCGGTTGCAGCCTGGAAAGCTGTGGAGCAGAAGTTCGGGAGGGCAGTGGTGACTTTGACAGCGACAGGTCGGAAGATGGTGCTCAGGCCAGCCAGGAGCAGCTCGGCATGAAAGAGGCTGCAGATGTCCACGGCTACATGTCGACTGACTCTGAGCCTCCGTGTGCACTGCTGCTCAGAGAGGTCCAGGAGGCTGAGCCTCGGTCTGTGGAACGTGTGGCGAGGGTAGTGCCCTCTGCGACGCATCTCTCTCTGCGGTAGCCCTCCCTCCTGCTGTACAGGTGGATGTGTCACAGCACTCTGTTGTGGAGCTCCACGTGTCAGAGGTGGACGGCGTGGATGGCGAGGCTGGTGAGGCTGGTGATGCTGTTCGCCCTCCGAGGACGTCATGACTGCAGCTACGGCGGCCCCCATCCGCAAAATGTACATCTGAGGGGGTCCGCAAGGTAGGTACATGTCTCCGGACCCCGGGGTAAGTGTGCAGGTTGGTGACTTCGAC
Organism: Heptranchias perlo; assembly: GCF_035084215.1. Lineage (NCBI taxonomy): Eukaryota > Metazoa > Chordata > Chondrichthyes > Hexanchiformes > Hexanchidae > Heptranchias > Heptranchias perlo. The sequence continues at coordinate 104,043,201 of NC_090325.1, read as the reverse complement.
CGTCAGGAGGAGGGTGGTGGATGCCAAACTTTGTCCCAAGTGACAGAGCGGCCTCCTGCAATGGCTGAGGGTCTCCCCCCACCCCACCCACCCCACCTGTCAAATGGACCTTTGCAGCTGCCACAGGCTGACTGCTGCAACACGTCCATTTCAACTGGGACTGTTTCCCCCAGTGTGTGAAACAGTCCCATGTTTATCCAAAATCACACACAGTCCCTTAATCAGGTCAGTTAATGACCTGAACAAGCAAAGTAAATACACTAAAGTGACATCCCGCTGGCTTTAATTGCCTGCGGGATTCCCACCAGCGGGGGCTGCGCATGCACCCCCGCACGTCAGCGCGGAACAGTGAAGTGGGCGGGATCGAGGCGCAATACGGTCCCGCACCTGGATTTTGGGATTTTCAGGGCCCCCCCCGCCAAAAACGCACCCGGTAGCGGGTCCTAAAATCGGGCCCTTTGTGTCTGAAATCAAGTGAGCATAAATATAAGAGCTTACAAATTCCACAGCATCATTGCAGGGTGGAATTTCCACCCACTGCTCAGCTAATCCTGCGTACAAGATCATTTAAATAATATGTGTTCCATGGAGGAAGCCTGAAAATCAACACAAATTAGGAACTCTAGGAATAAGACCATGGAGAGGAGACAAAGGGGCATTCTGGGAGAAGTCGGCTCAGTCACCTCCACTGAACAGTGGGTAGCAGAAGAACTGGTGTGGAGGAGCAGTTTTGGATACTGTTGGGGGAGATGGCTCACCAGGGGAAGGTGACAGCGGCCAGGTTCATGGCACCGTGGCTGGCTCTGCTGCACAGGAGGGCAGGAAAAAGAGTGGCAGAGCCATAGTGATAGGGGACTCGATTGTAAGGGGAATAGACAGGCGTTTCTGGGGACGCAACCGAGACTCCAGGATGGTATGTTGCCTCCCTGGTGCAAGGGTCAGGAATGTCTCGGAGCGGCTGCAGGACATTCTGGAGGGGGAGGGTGAACAGCCAGTTGTCGTGGTGCATATAGGTACCAACGATATAGGTAAAAAACGGGATGAGGTCCTACAAGCTGAATTTAGGGAGTTCGGAGTTAAACTAAAAAGTAGGACCTCAAAGGTAGTAATCTCAGGATTGCTCCCAGTGCAACGGGCTAGTCAGAGTAGGAATGACAGGATAGCTAGGATGAATACGTGGCTTGAGAGATGGTGCAAGAGGGAGGGATTCAAATTCCTGGGCCATTGGAACCGGTTCTGGGGGAGGTGGGACCAGTACAAATTGGACGGTCTGCATCTGGGCAGGACTGGAACCAATGTCCTAGGGGGAGTGTTTGCTGGTGCTGTTGGGGAGGGTTTAAACTAATGTGGCGGGGGATGGGAACCGATGCAGGAAGTCAGTGGGAAGTAAAGTGGTGACAGAAACAAAAGGCAGTAAGGGAGAGTGTACAAAACATGACCGGACAGATGGTCTGAGAAAGCAGGGCAAAGACCAAGGGAAGTCTAGATTAAACTGCATTTATTTCAATGCAAGAAGTCTGATGGGCAAGGCAGATGAAGTCAGGGCGTGGATGGGTACATGGGACTGGGATGTTATAGCTATTACTGAAACATGGCTAAGGGAGGGGCAGGACTGGCAGCTCAATGTTCCAGGGTACAGATGCTATAGGAAAGATAGAGCAGGAGGTAAGAGAGGAGGGGGAGTTGCGTTCTTGATTAGGGAGAACATCACGGCAGTAGTGAGAGGGGATATATCCGAGGGTTCGCCCACGGAGTCTATATGGGTAGAACTGAAAAATAAGAAGGGAGAGATCACTTTGATAGGATTGTACTACAGACCACCAAATAGTCAACGGGAAATTGAGGAGCAAATATGTAAGGAGATTACAGACAGCTGCAAGAAAAATAGGGTGGTAATAGTGGGGGACTTTAACTTTCCCAACATTGACTGGGACAGCCATAGCATTAGGGGCTTGGATGGAGAGAAATTTGTTGAGTGTATTCAGGAGGAATTTCTCATTCAGTATGTGGATGGCCCAACTAGAGAGGGGGCAAAACTTGACCTCCTCTTGGGAAATAAGGAAGGGCAGGTGACAGAAGTGTTAGTGAGGGATCACTTTGGGACCAGTGATCATAATTCCATTAGTTTTAAGATAGCTATGGAGAATGATAGGTCTGGCCCAAAAGTTAAAATTCTAAATTGGGGAAAGGCCAATTTTGATGGTATTTGACAGGAACTTTCAGAAGTTGATTGGGAGAGTCTGTTGGCAGGCAAAGGGACGTCTGGTAAGTGGGAGGCTTTCAAAAGTGTGTTAACCAGGGTTCAGGGTAAGCACATTCCTTATAAAGTGAAGGGCAAGGCTGGTAGAAGTAGGGAACCTTGGATGACTCTGGAGATTGAGGCCCTAGTCAAAAAGAAGAAGGAGGCATATGACATGCATAGACAGCTGGGATCAAGTGGATCCCTTGAAGAGTATAGAGATTGCCGGAGTAGAGTTAAGGGAGAAATCAGGAGGGCAAAAAGGGGGCATGAGATTGCTTTGGTAGATAAGGCAAAGGAGAATCCAAAGAGCTTCTACAAGTACATAAAGGGCAAAAGAGTAACTCGGGAGAGAGTAGGGCCTCTTAAGGATCAACAAGGTCATCTATGTGTGGAACCACAAGAGATGGGTGAGATCCTGATTGAATATTTCACATCGGTATTTACGGTTGAGAAAGGCATGGATGTTAGGGAACTTGGGGAAATAAATAGTGATGTCTTGAGGAGTGTACATATTACAGCGAGGGAGGTGCTGGAAGTCTTAACGCGCATCAAGGTAGATAGATCTCCAGGACCTGATGAAATGTATCCCAGGACGTTATGGGAGGTTAGGGAGGAAATTGCAGGTCCCCTAGCAGAGATATTTGAATCATCGACAGCTACAGGTGAGGTGCCTGAAGATTGGAGGGTAGCAAATGTTGTGCCTTTGTTTAAGAAGGGCGGCAGGGAAAAGCCTGGGAACTACAAATCGGTGAGCCTGACATCTGTAGTGGGCAAGTTGTTGGAGGGTATTCTGAGAGATAGGATCTACAGGCATTTGGAGAGGCAGAGACTGATTAGGAACAGTCAGCATGGTTTTGTGAGAGGAAAATCATGTCTCACAAATTTGATTGAGTTTTTTGAAGGGGTAACCAAGAAGATAGATGAGTGCTGTGCAGTAGACGTGGTCTACATGGACTTTAGCAAAGCCTTTGACAAGGTACCGCATGGTAGGTTGTTACATAAGGTTAAATCTCACGGGATCCAAGGTGAGGTAGCCAATTGGATACAAAATTGGCTTGACGACAGAAGACAGAGGGTGGTTGTCGAGGGTTGTTTTTCAGACTGGAGGCCTGTGACCAGCGGTGTGCCTCAGGGATCGGTGCTGGGTCCGCTGTTATTTGTTATTTATATTAATGATTTGGATGAGAATTTAGGAGGCATGGTTAGTAAGTTTGCAGATGACACCAAGATTGGTGGCATTGTGGACAGTGAAGAAGGTTATCTAGGATTGCAACGGGATCTTGATAAATTGGGCCAGTGGGCCGATGAATGGCAGATGGAGTTTAATTTAGATAAATGTGAGGTGATGCATTTTGGTAGATTGAATCGGACCAGGACCTACTCCGTTAATGGTAGGGCGTTGGGGAGAGTTATAGACAAAGAGATCTAGGAGTACAGGTTCATAGCTCCTTGAAAGTGGAGTCACAGGTGGATAGGGTGGTGAAGAAGGCATTCGGCATGCTTGGTTTCATTGGTCAGAACATTGAATACAGGAGTTGGGATGTCTTGTTGAAGTTGTACAAGACATTAGTAAGGCCACACTTGGAATACTGTGTACAGTTCTGGTCACCCTACTATAGAATGGATATTATTAAACTAGAAAGAGTGCAGAAAAGATTTACTAGGATGCTACCGGGACTTGATGGTTTGACTTATAGGGAGAGGTTAGATAGACTGGGACTTTTTTCCCTGGAGAGTAGGAGGTTTAGGGGTGATCTTATAGAAGTCTATAAAATAATGAGGGGCATAGATAAGGTAGATAGTCAAAATCTTTTCCCAAAGGTAGGGGAGTCTATAACGAGGGGGCATAGATTTAAGGTGAGAAGGGAGAGATACAAAAGGGTCCAGAGGGGCAATTTTTTCACTCAAAGGGTGGTGAGTGTCTGGAACGAACTGCCAGAGGCAGTAGTAGAGGCGGGAACAATTTTGTCTTTTAAAAAGCATTTGGACAGTTACATGGGTAAGATGGGTATAGAGGGATATGGGCCAAGTGCAGGCAATTGGGACTAGCTTAGGGGTATAAACTGGGCGACATGGACATGTTGGGCCGAAGGGCCTGTTTCCATGTTGTAAACTTCTATGATTCTATGGAACCTTGATGAGGTTATCACATTCCACTAAAGATAATTCAGCAAAACATCATGTGGTCTGCATTCACCAAGCTTTCTGACCATGTAATCTTGCCAACGATTTTGCTGTGAGGTTGTCCCAGTGTTTGATGTTCCAATCATTCAACTGCTAGCTCCATAAGTGCTGGCACTAGAAAAGCCATTATTGGTATCATCACTATGCTGTCTGTGGCAGCAATAGTTCATTCTCCCACAGTGTACTGTCACTCAGTTGGTTAGGATATTCTATGTCTCGCTCGATCACTTCTCTGTCTTCACATGACTTACAGACCTCTGATTCTCTTCTATTTTCCCACATTTGAAACTGGCTTGCGTGCTGACATTTCATTTTTGCTTTACAGAAAACAGCCTTCAAGTGAGTCATCAATTTAAAGTTGGCAATGTGATATTGAGGAGTTGTTACAGCATGGAATGCTTTGCCATGGGGAATAGCTGAGGTAGAGATCAGTGCTTTTAAAGCAAATACCTTTTTAAAGCAGAGGAAGATGTAGCACTACACGGACAGAGCACGGCATGGGGATTTGCTTTGGACTATTCTAGCAATGAGCAGGCACTGACGAGATGGGCCGAATAACTCCTATTGTTTTATAGTTCTATTTATGACCCAGAGGAGAGCTCATGACCATGGAGAACAGCTCAGGTTCTGGAGGAGAACTCAGATCAGGATCAGAAATGGATCTGAATGGGAGCTTGAGATGTGAGGCAATTCTGTTTGGAAGGTTGGGATATGGAGGAGGCCAGCAGAGGAGCTATAGACCTTGAGGGGGAGGGGGGAATGGGTGTTCCCTCACAGCTCATAGTCACTCACTATTAAGAAAATATTCTGAAGTGACTTTCTTGGATCCAAAGTGGATGACCTCACACGTTCCCACATTGAACTCCATCTGCTGTGATTTTGCCAACTCACTTAATCTGTCTATGTCAGAGGAACATAGGAACAGGAGTAGAACATTTAGCCCCTCAAACCTGTTGCGCCATACAATGAGATCATGGCTGATCTGTGACCTAACTCCATATACCTGCCTTAGCCCCATATCCCTTAATACCTTTGGTTAACAAAAATCTATCAATTTCAGATTCAAAATTAACAATTGAGCTAGTATCAACCACTTGTCTGCTTTGGTCCAGCGCATGGTACTGGGAGATATTCAGAACTTACTGTGCCTCCTAGCTTAGTGTTATCTGCATAGTTGGAAAACAACTCTCTATTCCTTTATCCAAGACATTAATATATATGATAAAAAGTTTAGGCGCCATTACAGATTCTTGGGGAACACCACTTCTCACATCCCACCAATCAAAGTAGATTCCCTTTATCCCTACACTCTGTACATATTGTTCTCGAAAACTGTCCCAAATACATTCTAAAAATGAATTACCTTTTACAACTTGAGCTGTTCTGCTTCTCCCATTATAACCACATTTTTTTTGCTACATGTTTACCTGATCTCCGTATTTATGCAATCCCATGTTGTATCACTATTATCTCAAGGTCTGTTGTCTACTTCCACCAGAGCCTTGCATCCTTTGCTATTCCTTAACTCTACCCATACTGTTTCAATTGCCCGATCACCCTTACTGAAATCCCTTCCTCCTACTGCTGAGATTGTGTCTTTTATCAATATTGCTACTCTCCAACTTTCCCAATTTCACCGTCCTTTCTAAAGATCCTATAGTATTGAATATTTAGTCCCTAATAATGCCCAACTTGTAGCTAGTTCTCTGTAATGGCTACTACATCATATTCTTTAAGCAGAATTTGTGCTTCCATCTCACGTTTTATTCCTTATGCTTTGTGCAGTTGTGCACAGAACTTTTATTCCCCACCTTGCCCATATTTCCTCCTGGCCTATTTCTCACACCTTTTGACCTACTATGTGTATTTTCCCCTCCCAGCCCCCTAACCAGTTTAAATATTTTCCCAATGCCCTATTTACCCTTTCCACAAGGACAGTGATGCCTCTCTGCTTCAGTTGAGGACATCCCATCTGCAGAGCCTTCTGATATTTCTCTCCTTGTCTGGTCCACCACATGGTACTGAGAGTTATTCAGAGATTGCTACCCTAGAGGTTCATAGAATCATAGAAGTTTACAACATGGAAACAGGCCCTTCGGCCCAACATGTCCATGTCGCCCAGTTTATACCACTAAGCTAGTCCCAGTTGCCTGCACTTGGCCCATAAAAGTCAGTGAGAAGGCGGGCATCGATCCCGCTACTTCTCGCATGCCAAGCGAGCGCTCTACCATTTGAGCTAATTCCCCAATTCTGCTATTTAATTTAGAATTTAACTCCTTGAAATCCTTCAAACTTACTCCTGTCTGTCATTGGTTCCCATATGAATCATGAGGGCTGCTGACCCTCCCATTCCAGAGCCTTTTGTATTTGTTGCGTGATATGCATGCCAGGAGCATACCTAAAAATGAGGTGCCAACCTGATGAAGCTACAACACAGGACTACATGCATGCTAAACAGCGGAAGCAACATGCCACAGACACAGCTAAGCGATTCCACAACCAGCGGATCAGATCAAAGCTCTGCAGTCCTGCCACATCCAGTCATGAATGGTGGTGGACAATAACCAACTAACGGGAGGAGGAGGCTCCATGAACATCCCCATCCTTAATGATGGCGGAGTCCAGCACATGAGTGCAAAAGACAAGGCTGAAGCATTTGCAACCATCTTCAGCCAGAAGTGCCGAGTGGATGATCCATCTCGACCTCCTCTCGACATCCCCACCATCACAGAAGCCGGTCTTCAGCCAATTCGATTCACTCCACGTGATATCAAGAAACGGCAGAGTGCACTGGATACAGCAAAGGCTATGGGCCCTGACAACATCCTGGGTGTATGCTGAAGACTTGTGCTCCAGAAATATCCACGCTCTAGCCAAGCTATTCCAGTACAGCTACAACACTGGCATTTACCCAACAATGTGGAAAATTGCCCAGTTATGTCCTGTCCACAAAAAGTAGGATAAATTCAATCCGGCCAATTACTGCCCCATCAGTCTACTCGCAATCATCAGCAAAGTGATGGAAGGTGTCATCGACAGTGCTATCAAGCGGCACTTACTCAACAATAACCTGCTCACCGATGCTCAGTTTGGGTTCAGCCAGGACCACTCGGCTCCAGACCTCATTACAGCCTTGGTCCAAACATGGACAAAAGAGCTGAATTCCAGAGGTGAGGTGAGAGTGACTGCCCTTGACATCAAGGCAGCATTTGACTGAGTGTGGCACCAAGGAGGCCTAGTAAAATTGAAGTCAGTGGGAATTGGGAAAAACTCTCCAGTGGCTGGAGTCATACATTCACGCCAGGCAATGACCATCTCCAACAAGAGAGAGTCTAACCACCTCCCCTTGACATTCAACAGCATTACCATCGCCGAATCCCCCACCATCAACATCCTGGGGATCACCATTGACCAGAAACTTAACTGGACTAGCCACATAAATACTGTGGCTACAAGAGCAGGTCTGAGGCTGGGTGTTGTGCGGCGAGTGACTCACCTCCTGATTCCCCGAAGCCTTTCCACCATCTACAAAGCACAAGTCAGGAGTGTGATGGAATACTCTCCACTTGCCTGGATGAGTGCAGCTCCAACAACACTCAAGAAGCTTGACACCAACCATGACAAAGCAGCCCACTTGATTGGCACCCCATCCCCCATTCTAAACATTCACTCCTTTCACCACCAGCGCACCGTGGCTGCAGTGTGTACCAAGTGCAGGATGCACTGCAGCAACTCGCCAAGGCTTCTTCGACAGCACCTCCCAAACCCGCGACCTCTACCACCTAGAAGGACAAGGGCAGCAGGCACATGGGAACAACACCACCTGCACGTTCCCCTCCAAGTCACACACCATCCCGACTTGGAAATATATTGCCATTCCTTCATTGTTGCTGGATCAAAATCCTGGAACTCCCTACCTAACAGCACTGTGGGAGAACCTTCACCATACGGACTGCAGCGGTTCAAGAAGGCAACTCGCCACCCCCTTCGCAATGAGGGATGGGCAATAAATGCTGGCCTTACCAGTGACGCTCACATCCCATGAATGAATCAGAAAAAAAATCCCTAGCCCTGGCACTTGGTAAGCAACATATCAAGGACTCCAGATCACGTTTACAAACCTTCCCCCGCCCAGACTATAGAATACTTCACAATCACCGCTCACCTGTTCTTACTATCTGTACTGTTTCCCCCATGTTTAACCACATTTTCCTCAGTACCCTGTAGGCGTTTCCTCTGTGTCATTGTTTTTGTCCACATCACTGATACCAAAATAGATATACAAACTTTCCCCCCCCCCCGAAATGTTGCTGAGAGTGTCCAGTTGACTCATGAGCTGTGGAACTTTCTGCTTGAGGAGTACTATCCTTATACAATTCGTGTATTTGTATTCACCCTGCATGGTACGCAAGTCCAGGCATGCCCACATAGTGCAAGTTACACACATCAGTCTAGAATCTGATCCTGCCATACCTATTTATATGTGTAACTCAACAGCAACAACTTGCTCTTTTATATAGGGCCTTTAACATAGTAAAACGTCCCAAGGCGCTTCACAGAAGCGTTATCAAACAAAATTTGACGCCATGCCACATAAACCGATATTAGGACAGGTGACCAAAAGCTTGGTCAAAGAGGTAGATTTTAAGGAGTGTCTTAAAGGAGGAGAAAGAGATGGAGAGGATTAGGGAGGGAATTCCAGAGCTATAGTCTAGGCAGCTGAAGGCAAGGCCACCAAAAGTGGGATGATTAAAATCAGGGATGCGCAAAAGGCTAGAATTGGAGGAGCGCAGAAATCTCGGAGGGCTGTCGGGCTGTATGAAGTTACACAGATAGGGAGGGGCGAGGCCACGGAGGGAATTGAAAACTTAATAATTTTAAAATTGAGGGGTTGCTGGACCAGGAGCCAATATAGGTCAGCGAGCACAAGGGCGATGAGTGAACGGAACTTGGTGCGAGTTATGATACGGGCAGAGTTTTGGATGAGCTCAAGTTTATGGAGGCTGCAAGATGGGAGGCCAGCCAGGAGAGCGATCGAATAGACAAGTCTAGGGAGTTTCAGCAGCAGATGAGCTGAGGCAACGGCGGAGACAGGCGATGTTATGGAGGTGGACGTAGGCAGCCTTGGTGATGGAGCAGATATGTGGTTGGAAGTTCATCTCAGGGTCAGGGTTGGGAATGGTCTGTTTCAGCCTCAGGCAGTGGTCAGAGAGAGGGATGGAGCTGGTGGCTAGAGAAGGGAGTTTGTGGCAGGGACTAAAAACAATGGCTTCGGTCTTCCCAATATTTAGTTGGAGATGTTCCTTTTAAGTTATTGTTTATTGAATAATTTCTATTTACTCACTCTAAATTTTTATGTTTACTTAAACATAATGGCAATAGAAAAAAGGGACACAAATAATATTAAGATAGAAACATAATCCATATGGATTGAGACAAAGGATAAGAAGGGATCGATCATGTTAATAGGAATATTCTACAGACCATCTAATAGTGGAAGGGAAGTGGAGGAAGAAATGTGTAGGCAAATCTATGAAATGAGTAAAAAAACATCGAATAATAATCATGGGAGATTTCAGCTACCCCCAAATAAACTGGCAAGAAGAGGTGGGAAAGGGGAATGGAGTTTTTACAGTGTATACATGACTCCTTTCTTATCCAGTATGTGAGAAGCCCAACAAGAGGGGTATCACTGCTGGGTAATGGGAAATGAACCAGAGCAGATAAGAGAAGTAAGCATAGGGGAACACCAAGGCAATAGCGATCATAACATAATAAAGTTTAAAATAATGATTGAGAAAGACATAAGTAAGACAAGGACCAAAGTAATAGATTGGAAAAAAATCTAATTTTGAGCAGATGAGAATGGAACTAGGGAAGGTAAACTGGAAAAAAATTTGATAGACAAAGAAATAGAACAACAGTGGGAAATATTTAAAATGATGTGAATTATCTATTTTGCGGTTCTAGTCTTTAAGCAAAAAGGCTGCAAGGTGTTTTGTTCCAAAGTATAATAGCTTCATTTAGAAGTTCTAAGTAACAAAGACATCAAGATACAAGAGTACAATTAAACATACTAGTAAGATGGATACAACCTGACAAAATTTATCACTGTCCAAGGCCTCGAAATGCACTTTCGAAGCTCTTGATTGGTTGAGCCGTCCAGCCTCGCTCCGAAAACGTTCTCATCAATAGCTGTACCCAACTTCTATACATTTTAAGACACTCTAAGGGTTAAATTAACCCACTCCCGGTCGTTGAGATGCAGGCAGCACATAACATTCGTGCTGCCTGCTGTTTTACATGACTGCTGCGTGCAGCCAGCCCTACCTGCACTGTTGAATGGCTGCTGATCAGCAGGGGGCCCAGATATCGCGAGTGGCCTGCCCCTCTTAAAGAGAAGGTGCACTGTGGCTGCAGGAAGTGGTGGATATCAATGGTGAAGTGAATCTGTGCTGCAATATAGTGAAGCATGGAGATTATGGGAACTCTGGAATTTTTAATGAGCAACTACTTGGCTGTTCAAAGTTTGCGGGACTCTTATTTTTTCAAAATATAAGATAAGGGTCTGAATGGAGTCTGAACGGAGACCAGAAATTACATATGTAAAACACAGCTGCAGGTCCCATCCTTATATTTAAAAACTATTCAGTTCTTTCAAAACATTGAATAAAGGTTGCTCAGCATGACACGTCCCATCACCCACCTACCAACAAACTCTTTCCATCAGTACTCAACTCTTCCAATCAGATACTTTCTGTCACCCTCACACATTACCACCGTTGCAAGCCACACACCCACAACTCACAGGTCACACACACTGGCAGCTATTCAACAATGACAACCACATCACCCAAACATCTTGCAGGACACTCACCGACACGCTTCCCGCTTTCTGGCAGGAGAAGTTGGTGCATAACAGGAGGCAGCAAGTGGTATGGAAGCTGCTGCCCTCTCTCAGGATGACAACATTCCTGCCACTCCGCCAGTGCCCTCGCTGTTGCCTGTCAGCTGTCCAAACCATTCCCTGTAGAGTACTGAAACTTTATTATAGGAACATAGGAACAGGAATAGGCCATTTCGCCCCTTGAGTCTGTTCTACCATTTAATGAGATCATGGCTGATCTGCAACCTAACTCCATATACCTGCCTTAGCCCCATATCCGTTAGTACCTTTAGTTAACAAAAATCTATCAATCTCAGATTTAAAATTAACAATTGAGCTAGCACCAACTGCGGCTTGCAGAAGAGAGTTCCAAATTTCTACCACCCTTTGCATGTAGAAGTGTTTCTAACTTCACTCCTGAAAGTCCTGGCTCAGTTTTTAGGCTATGTCCCCTCATCCTGGTATTCAAGTATAGGAGATCTCCAAAAACAGGTACAAATGCATCAGCGGCCAGAAGCAATAATTCAGCAACTAACCTGTAACTCCTGCATGATCCCTTCAAATAGCACTTGTGGGGGGCACTCCGTGCCGTTTAAGTCCTGTTCAGCTGTGCAAGGTTAAGATAGCGCATCGGCTGGACCGTGGAGTTCCAAAATCGCATCTGTCCCTTTAAATCAATGTTACACACTGATCTACCACATAATCTCCCTACTTTACATGCTGCCAGTGCTCATTAGGTGCACGTGCACAAACGCCTTTACCAATATGGCGTCCTGTGCACATCATGCCAGAAGTGTGCAACTGCACCTTGGATGCCATTTTGGGTCTTCAGGAATCTGCATAGCGCCTACACAACAGGCGCTACACAGCTCAATTTAGCCCACAGCAGCTCCAGATGGGCCATGTGCAAACATCAATAGCTTTCTCTGTCTCCAAGCTATGACTCAGTTATTAAACATTTGTTATTCACATTACTTGAAACCCCTTTATCAAAACTGCTTTCAAAGACTCCCAGGACATCTCAGATAGCAGAATAGCTGACTTTGTTAGCTTCATTTACGATTAGTTGTCTCAGAGTTATCAAGAACTCTTGTCTTTACCCAAACTAGAGACAACACCCCTTGCACATCTTATGAACAGGAGACCAGAATGACACCAGATGCTCATTTCTCAGGGAGGCCCTCTCTGCACAAGGCCATAAAAAGCTTGTTTTGGATAAACAGAAAGCCTTTGTTCACAGGGAAAACTAACAATGCTTTTCCTAACAAGCTTAACAATATTATATAGAAAGCTTGTATAACAAAAGGCATCAAGGGGTATGGGGAGAGAGCGGGAATATGGTATTGAGATAGAGGATCAGCCATGATCATATTGAATGGTGGAGCAGGCTCGAAGGGCCGAATGGCCTACTCCTAGTCCTATTTTCTATGTTTCTATGTAATGCTTTTCTTACATTCCCTTCTTTTGGGCCTACAGGGGAAATCCTTTAGGCTCACATTCCCATCCCATCCTTAGTTCACAGGTCAGCAGCACAATATATCCATTTGCACATTCAGCTTTTATACATTGAGTATACTAAACAGAGGTTAAAACCTGTGAGGGAATTCTAGCCCAAGGATGTTGTCCTACATTCTATACTGTTTCCCACCATGCATGCTCAAAGGTAGATGTCCCCTTTTCAATGTCAGCATTACGTTGTTTCATTTCAGTCTTTCAATCTTAATTTCCACAGCCCCTGGTGACTTCACATGGTCTTATCGAACGTTCTCATCTTGTCAGCATCACATACTTATCTGAGCCATTTGCTCTTCTGGTCTAAGTGGGCTGTGGACTCCTGACTGCCCCGAGAGCTCTAACTTTTGGGTGCAGAGTGCCCTATCTTTATACCATTCGGCTGTTGGGGCTGCACGTATGCATCTCTGATCTTATCTCCTACTCGTAAATTATCCCACCCCCATGCTGACTCTGTGCAAAATAACTTCAGGTCAACCATACCACGTAACATGACTATCTCATGCTTACAAGCTGCTTTTGTTCACACAGAGACAGCAACTTTGTCTCCCCCAGTACCGCCCTCTTGCTAAATGCCTTGACGCTATCTGAGATGGGATACATAATTATGCTCAGTTTAAACCATGTTCTTACATCTCCCTCCCTTTGAACCTGGGTGAAACCACTCTGGGTCAATTTTCACTTTATCCTGTAACTTTCTTCTCGGTCCTGTCTACGATCACCTTGAGTTACATTTTATTAGCATGTTTACATAAACACACATAGACATATATATATATTGCTTCTAAGTTTCATTTGCTTAATATTATACATCGTGATATAGACAGAGAAAGTGGACTTGAGGTCGAAGATCAGCCATGATCTTATTGAATGGCGGAGCAGGCACGAGGGGCCGTATGGCCTACTCCTGCTCTTATTTCTTATGTTCTAAAATCATAATACACTGTACAGAAAACTACAGTGTACCATATTATCAAGAAATCAATGGACGTAAAAGAATCTCCAGCTCTCCTTTTACTAATCTCCATCTTGTAGATATTTTTGCTAAGTATTATTTCTCCCTAGCCCTCAGTTGTCTCAATTTCATTGTTAACCCAAAGGAATCTAACCCTGAATTTTGGAAATCCAAATTTCTATGTCCTCTACTTCAATTTCAATCCTTCTGATAGGTATCAGTGTTTAACTCTGTCCTGATTGTTTCATTAATTAGTCGGTTTCTCTATGGAGCATGTGTCAGTGCCTTGCTTAAAAGGTTTTCTCACTCTCCTGTGCCACATTAACCATTTCATGTTGTGCTGTTATCAAGTAACTGAGCATGTCTGGGACACGTTCTTCATTGCATCTTCATCATGTATTTCCGCATACTAGTTGCCTCACAGGCAACATTTCACAGTTTTGATTTCCTCATGATATTGGCGAATGTGTTTTCCATGGCACACTTCATATGTCCAGTAAGATTCAATCCTGTAAGATCAACTATTCTGTTTGAAGAGTGGTTCCAATTGCTCACCAGGCCGCAGTCCTTTGTAATCATGGTCTTCATCCTGCTCTCCGTTTCCAATTGATGGCAACATACATTTATCTCTTTCATGTCCACCGTAGCCATTCTTGGGCTTTCAGGTTATCTTATCAAAAGATCGGGGGGTGTCTGGAGGTCTTTGCTTCTCTCCCCCTACAGGGTCCTGATGTCTCAGGTAGTGGCCAGGGTATCAAAAATACCATTTTCTCAGTATAGGCAAGGACACAACATCTCCGAGAGAAAGCTATCAATTAACTATTCTCAACTGCACTTCCCTGACTTTCATTAGATTGTACCAGATTGATTTCTATAGTAACTCATACCCAGGTGATCTGTGTTACTCATGGATACACTCGCACATCTTTCCCTAACCCCTTTGGTTTGGTTCCTGAAATTCACCCATAATCACCGAGGGCAATGACCTTAGAAAAATTCCCATTTGGTGGTGTAATTTCCCTTTTCTATCTTAAATCCTCAATCACTTCCTCTCATCCAATTTTACCCATCCCTTAATATATTATTTCATCTCATTTATGAGCCCTGGAGGAACTTTACTGTCCAATACAATATTTACAGTCTGGTCCAATATCAATACTTTTTTTGGTTTATTTTACTTAAATTCTTCTTGGAGCACTTTTCATTTCCTAAAATATCCTGCTACATTATGCCTGAGTCCATTCCATCATTTCAAAATGATTCCAATTCCAGAGAGCAGTATTTTTGGACTGATAGGACTTGTCAACGTACAATTTTATTCCCTCCCCAAAATACTTTCTTCCTTGATACACAGCATTGGGCAGGAACCACTTAGTTTAATATAAAAGCAGTTGAGTCTATCATTTGATTATCCCCTTAAACCACAGGCAAATTTTCCCTTCTCGAGCGCTTGAACAGCAACTCATATCAATTTATCTTATCAATTTCAATTTCAGAAACAAATTATGTCCAGGCTTTGTGGTTTTGCAGCAGAGACATAGTGCTTGTAATTACTTTTGGATTATATCTTCCCTCTCCTTTAAGCACTCTGTCTTGGAAAATAAATGGGTTAAAGCAAAACAAATCAAAACGTTTTCAAAAGAGTTTTCTTAAGTTCTTATGTTCTTATCTTATGTTCTTATGAAAGCAACTTGGATCAAGGCTGATGATTGCTTTTCCTTCTCTATGTAATTTAGAATTTTTGAAATCCAAGACTTAATCCAAAACATCACCATGCTGTGACATTTGATATCTGCCAGTGTCTGCAGATAAGGTCATAAATTCTTAACACCACTGGATCGCTCTGTAACTTTTATGTCAAAGAACTACTCTTGGTAATCCTGCACCATCAACACTCATGCAGTCCCTAAAACCATAGTCCCCTGCTTTAAAAGGAAAGAAAAACAGAAAATCTATTGTGGCTCTTCTTGAGAGCCCAAGGGGTTAATTATTCAATTCAATTTAAGGAATAATCCCTTTAACCGAAATAAATCCAGAAAAACAAAACATGAGAGAAACTGCCTACCTTCTCTGTCCTATCTTTCTCCCTCTCTGGAGCTCACAGCCTGTCTGAAATTAACCCTGTCTATCCCACACACAGATGTATGTAGGACAGCTGACTTCGAAATTTCCAACTCCAAGTCCTTCTCTTTGTGTTTTTGATTGTTTTCATCTATTCCCTCAGATAAGGAGGGTTCAGAATGTTCGAACTCCCACTCATCTTCCCATGTTATTAAAGGCCCAAAGCCTGGGAAAGTCCTTCTGGAGTCGGTGGAGGCGGTCTCGTCCTCCTTAGCTTGCACATTGTCATTGTCCATAAGCCATAAAAAGATTATAGGAACGATGAAATGTACCTTTCTGGTATCCTGTCCCTGCCACTTGTTTATTTAGTTACTATGTACCCACCTATCCTTTTTATCACCTTGAATCTTGTACACATTACGACTCAATTTGTCTATTACTGAGAAGGGTCCTTCAAATCTCTTTGCCCGCTTTCCTGTCACATTGTTCAGTTTCACCATCACCTTGTTCCCCACTTCAAGACCATTAACATAAGGACCAAACTAGTGCCAGCACTTATTATTGTGGCCAATTGATAGGCTGGAACTTAGGTACACTTGTCGTAAATGAGCGTGTGTATGTGTCCATATACACATATTAAGAACATAAGAGCAGGAGTAGGCCAATCGGCCCCTCGAGCCTGCTCCGCCATTCAATAAGATCATGGCTGATCTGATCCTAACCTCAAATCTAAATTCATGTCCAATTTCCTGCCCGCTCCCCGTAACCCCTAATTCCCTTTACTTCTAGGAAACTGCCTATGTCTGTTTTAAATTTATTTAATGATGTAGCTTCCACAGCTTCCTGGGGCAGCAAATTCCACAGACCTACTACCCTCTGAGTGAAGAAGTTTCTCCTCATCTCTGTTTTGAAAGAGCAGCCCCTTATTCTAAGATTATGCCCCCTAGTTCTAGTTTCACCCATCCTTGGGAACATCCTTACCACATCCACCTGACAAGCCCCTTCACAATCTTTTATGTTTCAATAAGATTGCCTCTCATTCTTCTGAACTCCAATGAGTGGAGTCCCAATCTACTCAACCTCTCCTCATATGTCCACCCCCTCATCCCCGTGATTAGCCGAGTGAACCTTCTTTGTACTGCCTGGAGAGCAAGTATGTCTTTTCTTAAGTATGGAGACCAAAACTGTATGCAGTATTCCAGGTGCAGTCTCACCAATACCTTATATAACTGCAGCAATACCTCCCTGTTTTTATATTCTATCCCCCTAGCAATAAAAGCCAACATTCCATTGGCCTTCTTGATCACCTGCTGCACCTGCATACTAACTTTTGATTTTCTTGCACTAGGACCCCCAGATCCCTTTGTACTGCAGTACTTTCCAGTTTCTCACCATTAAGATAATAACTTGCTCTCTGATTTTTCCTGCCAAAGTGCAAAACCTCACATTTTCCAATATTGTATTGCATCTGCCAAATCTCCGCCCACTCACCCAGCCTGTCTATATCCCCTTGTTGGTTTTTTATGTCCTCCTCACTCTCTACTTTCCCTCCCATCTTTGTATCATCTGCAAACTTTGATATGTTACACTCGGTCCCCTCCTCCAATCGTTAATATAGATTGTAAAGAGTTGGGGACCCAGCACCGACCCCTGCGGAACACCACTGGCTACTGGTTGCCAGTCCGAGAATGTACCATTTATCCCAACTCTCTGCTTCCTGTTAGATAACCAATCCTCCACCCATGCCAGAATATTACCCCCAATCCAGTGATTCTTTATCTTGAGCAATAATCTTTTATGTGGCACCTTGTCGAATGCCTTCTGGAAGTCTAAATACACTACGTTCACTGGTTCCCCTTTATCCACCCTGCATGTTATGTCCTCAAAGAACTCAAGCAAATCTGTCAGACATGACTTCCCCTTCATAAAGCCATGCTGACTTTGTCCTATTAAATTATGTTTATCCAAATGTTCTGCTACTGTCTCCTTAATAATAGACTCCAAAATTTTACCCACCACAGATGTTAGGCTAACTGGTCTATAATTTCCAGCCTTCTGCCTACTACCCTTTTTAAATAAGGGTGTTACATTAGCAGTTTTCCAATCTGCCGGGACCTTTGCTGAGTCCAGAGAATTTTGGAAAATTATTGCCAAAGCATCCACAATCCCTACTGCCACTTCCCTCAAGACCCTCGGATGTAAGCCATCAGGTCCAGGGGATTTATCCGCCTTGCGTCCCATTAATTTACTGAGTACCAATTCCTTAGTGATTTTAATCGTATTTAGCTCCTCCCCCCCTCGAGCCCCCTGTTTGTCCAGTGTTGGGATATTTTTAGTGTCCTCTACCGTTAAGACTGAAACAAAATATTTGTTCAGCATTTTTGCCATCTACATGTTTCCCACCATTAATTTCCCGGTCTCATCCGCTGAGGGACCTACGTTTGCCTTAGCCACCCTTTTTCTTTTTATATAACTATAGAAACTCTTGCTATCTGTTTTTATATTTTTTGCTAATTTATTTTCATAACCTATCTTCCCTTTCTTAATCAATCCTTTAGTTACTTTTTGCTGTCTTTTGAAGACTTCCCAATCTTCTATCCTCCCACTAAGTTTGGCTACCTTATATGTCCTTGTTTTTAGTCGGATACTATCCTTAATTTCTTTATTTAGCCACGGATGGCTGTCATTTCTTTTACACCCTTTTTTCCTCAGTGGAATATTTTTTTTTTGAAAGTTGTAAAATAACTCCTTAAATGAACACCACTGCTCATGTACCGTCTTACCCTGTAATCTATTTTCCCAGTCCATTTTAATCAATTCCGCTCTCATACCATCATAGTCTCCTTTATTCAAGCTCAGTACGCTCAGTATGCTCCATATATGTGTCCATGGTCACACTTTTGTTGAGGTCCAGAGAGGGCGCCGCCTAGCCAAAGCTCTAGCGACCACATCTGGCATCCAGTAATGACCTTGAACAGAGTATGTCCGTCTCTCGGGAGGGGGTACCCCGAAACATCCCAAGCCATACCAGCCACTCCCACTGCCTTTATAACTCGCGGCTTAAGGGTACGATTCATACACTCGACCATCCCAGTTGCCTGAGAGGTATATGGAATGTGAACTTTTTGCCTGATTCCTAGGAGAATTAATGTCTACTTCATGAGCAGTCCCCAGTGAGTGAAAACATGCTTAAAAAGTACCTTTGCAGTTTGGGTAGCTGCGGCTTGTCTCACAGGGATAGCCTCAATCCATTTGAATCCTCTGAAACAGGCCAATGTAATCAATCTGCAAATTTCTCCACGGGCCATCAGATGCTGTGACATGGCTAGAGGGCATTTTAATTCTGGGCCCAAGGTCATATTGGGCACACATGAGGCAGTCATTAATAATGGCATTCACGGTATGATCCATACAAGGCCACCACATCTGCTGTCTTCTGTACTGTAAAATTGTCCCTTCAGTTAAAGGCATCTTTGGGCCATGACCTTTGATGGCCACCTGGACTGATTTAATCCAAGGGTCTTTACCATGCATCCCTGAAGAAAGGGGATATTTCATTTTGAACTTTTCGAAAATCATGTTTTTGTCAAGAAACAATGAAACTGTTTATACAGTAACTGCTTTTTCCACTTCAGAAAGCTATGACTCATCAGGTTGAAATGCTGGAAGGTCAAAAGGTGTCAGACCAACTTCTTAAAATAACTCGTACAGTCTAAATACTTAACTTCCGCAACACAGAAGTAATTAATTACTTCTTGCTTGTCAAAACCTTTGTTGTGGGGGTGGGGGGGTCGGGGAGGAGTCAATCACAAAAGCACAAAGTGCTTTGAAGAAGTTCAAATTGATTTACAACCAGAGACCATCCTGCAACTGTAATTTGTAATTCTTTAAAGCTGCATTTTATCTTTTTTTTAACAATTAAATTCTGCATAATAAAATCTGTTAAAACAAGCAGTCATTTCAGTCATCACATTTTAAAGTATTTAGCATTTATTTAAGAGGTATCCAAAATTTATTGACTCTTAGATAGTCCAACTACAAGACATCTCCAGCTTGTATCATATTCATTCCTTTCTTTGGTCACTTTTTTTCTGACCACAGTCAATCACAAGATCAAAAGGGATGCTGTCAGTTTGCTAACAGCTATCACATTCCAGTACAACCAATATCATTAAACCAATGTCAAAATGTTAAGACATCAATTCACACTCACTGTTAACATTACACAAAAGAGAAAAACACATAACAAGTACTAAAAAGGGGGCGTAGCCTGCAACAGCGAAAAGAAAGCACTCGCAATTAGAACAGGATCTTTAAAGGGACATTACACAAAACAAAAGAACTGACTTACGACATGTACCATCCCCCTGTGGGATTTAAATTGTTCTTTAAGCTTTTCTATCTCTTTATTACATCTATCATGATGGGGTCCCTTTTGGGTTGCCTCTTTCTCTTTTCTCTTAATATCGGCCATAGTTTTAGTGGCCGCAGTCAATTCATTTGTTTTAGCCTGAGCTTTTTCTAACTTATATTTAAGTTCCTCTGACTCCGCCTGCCTTTGAGTAGTCTCATATGTTTTGCTTGCTACCTGCGTTTGCATGTATGCCACCGATCCTTGCAGCATTTCTGTGTATTTTCTGTTTCCATTGTCAGTCTTGCTACGCTCCTCCTCCTCTTTCTGTGCTTTATCTTTCTGCATTTTATTCTCAGCCTGAGCCGCTTGCAATTCATCCTTTAACCTTTCCACCTCCTGAAACTGAAACAGTAGTACCCCTGCTTTCCAATTATTACCTTTGATCTTTTTCTCCTTAGTCTGCTGAAAGTTGTCAACCATCTCCTTCAAAGACACTAAAACTTGTTGTTCATTTGTTATCACCTGAGACAGTATAAATGAGCCGTACATACTGCATGTAATCTCTTTGGAGATGTCATTGTGTCGCTTATTACTTCATTTATTTTCTCCTGAATATATTTTTTTGTTTTATCCACCAGAGTTTTTATTGGCTTTCCTTCCATCTTCCCACTACTATTAATCTCATCTGCCACGGCTGAACACTCCCCTTTTAAAAATAAAATTAAAATAAACCGTGAGCCCGTGCAAGGATATCTCTTGCCACGTTAACTAACCCACCCATCAAAAATCGTGAGTCCATGTGAGGATATAATCTCTCACCACGTTGAACAACCAACACGGTACCGCTTCTGGACTATTACACAGGTCTCCCATGACCCAAGATGCGGTGATCCCAACTTTGCTCGTTTAACATGTACAACAACCCAATTACTTATACATTGTACAAAACTATACCTTGCGCCCCATGTTGGGTGCCAATATGTGAGTTATCTCTCTTCCGGTTATCTTTTTAAGCAAAAAGGCTGCAAGGTGTTTCGTTCCAAAGTATATCAGCTTTATTAAGAAGTTATAAGTAACAAATATGTTAAGACACAAAAGAACAATTAAACATATTAGTAAGATGCATACAACCTAACAAAGTTTATCACTGTCCAAGGCCTTGAAGTACACTTTTGAAGGTCTTGATTAGATGAGCAGTCCAACCTCACTGCGAGAACGTTCGAATCACTACGAAGTTGTATCCAACTTATATATATTTTAAGATACGTTAACTGTATATGTGCCATGTGCAAACATCAATAGCTTTATCTGTCTCCAAGCTATGACTCAGTCTTTAAACGTTTGTCATTCACATTACTCAAACCTCTTATCAAAACTGCTCAGGGTCTGTGCATACGAAGACTCCATGGACAGCTCAGAAAAAAGAATACCTGACATCTTTAGCCTTCCTTATGATTAGTTGCCTCAGAGTTATCAAGAACTCTTATCTTTACCCAAACTAGAGACAACTTCCCTTACCCATCTTATGAACAGGAGACCAGAATGACACTAGATGCTCATTACTCAAAATTGCTCTGCACGAGGTCATAAAAAGCATGCTTTGGATAGACAAAAAGCCTTTATTCACAGGGAAAATTAACATAATGCTTTCCCCTAACAAGATGTGGAGATGCCGGTGATGGACTGGG
This sequence comes from Heptranchias perlo, assembly GCF_035084215.1. Classification (NCBI taxonomy): domain Eukaryota; kingdom Metazoa; phylum Chordata; class Chondrichthyes; order Hexanchiformes; family Hexanchidae; genus Heptranchias; species Heptranchias perlo. The sequence goes on along the minus strand of NC_090325.1, from coordinate 104,021,319 downwards.
GTTGACAATTGTAAACAATTTTACAACACCAAGTTATAGTCCAGCAATTTTATTTTAAATTCACAAGCTTTCGGAGGCTACCTCCTTCCTCAGGTGAACGATGTGGAAACATCGATTTTCCACATCGTTCACCTGAGGAAGGAGGTAGCCTCCGAAAGCTTGTGAATTTAAAATAAAATTGCTGGACTATAACTTGGTGTTGTAAAATTGTTTACAATTCCCCTAACAAGGTTAACAATATTATATAGAAAGCTTGCATAATGCTTTTCTTACAATCGTTGATCAATAGAGTTCAGGAGAAATATATTCCTCTAAAAAACAAGAACAAACTAGCCAATAATGAAACACCATGGATGAATAAAGAGATGAGTAAAATTGAAACTAATAAAAAGGCATACACTAATTACACAGACAATATAGGAGAGGATGGCAAAAGGGAACATGAAGGATGTTAAAAAACAATTAGGAAAGCAAAGAGGAACTACGAAATTAAATTATCAAGGAATATAAAAAGAAATAGTAAAGTATTCTGCAGACACATAAATAACAAAAGAAAAATCAGGATAGGAATAGGGCCACTAAAGGATGCACAAGATAAACTCACAGGTAATGACAGCGAAATGGCTGAAATATTGAATAGTTACTTTGCATCAGTATTTTCCAGGGAGTCTAACAAGGTGTGTATGACATTAGAAGAAGAGATCAAAAAAGGTATAAAGATATTTAAGATAGAAAGAGGGGATATAATTGATAATCAAACTTATGCATCCACGCATATTAAAAGTTAGGGAAGAAATAGCACAGGCACTATTATGTATATATAAAAATTCATTCAAAAAGAGAACAGGGAATAGTGCCAGAGGATTGGTGGACAGCTAATGTTATTCCTATATTTAAAGAGGGACACAGAACAAGTCCAGGGAACTATAGACCAGTTAGCTTAATGTTGGTGGTAGGAAAGATAATGGAATCTTTACTCAAAGATGTAATGGAAAGACATCTTGAGAATGAAAATATAATAAAGAAGAGTCAGCACGGATTTCAAAAGGGAAAATCATGCTTGACCAACCTTACTGAATTCTTTGAAGAAGTAACAGAAAGAGTAGACAAGAGTAATGCAGTAGCTGTAATATATTTGATTTTCAAAAGACCTTCAATAAGGTGCTGCATTGTAAACTCATGACTAAGGTCAGAGCATGTGGAGTCAGGGGACAGGTAGCAGAATGGATAGCAAGCTGGCTACAAAACGGAAAACAGAGTAGACATTAAGGGTAGCTACTCAAAAGGTGGGAAGTGGTGTTCCACCGGGAACAGTGCTGGGACCACTGTTGTTCACAATTTACATTAGCGATTTGGGCTCGGGAATGTGGATGACACGAAATTGGGGGTGTAGTTAATACAAAGGAAGAATGCGTCAAAATGCAAGGAGGCAATAATAAATTTGCAGAATGGGCGTGTAATTGGCAAATGAATTTCAATATAGATAAATGTGAGGTGGTGCATTTTGGTAGGAAGAATAAGGAGGCCACATATTGCTTAGATAATAAGAGTCTAAATGGATTAGAGGAACAAAGGGATTTGGGGGTTCAGATACACAAATCACTAAAAGTAGCAATGCAGGTTAATAAGGCCATTAAAAAGGCAAACCAAGCACTGGGGTTTATTTCTAGAGGGATAGAATTGAAAAGCAGAGAAGTTATGTTAAACTTGTATAGAAACCTTGGTTGGACCACAGTTGGAGTGCTGTGCACAGTTCCATATTATAAAAAGGATGTAGGGGCGTTAGAGAAGGTCCAAAACAGATTCACAAGGATGATAGCAGAACTGAGAGGATATACCTGTCAGGAAAGACTAAACAGGCTGGGAGTCTTTTCTCTAGAAAAGAGAAGGCTGAGGGGTGACCTGATAGAGCTCTTTAAGATAATGAAAGGGTTTAATAGGGTAGACGTAGAGAAGATGTTTCCAATTGTTAGGGAGTCCAAAATTAGAGGTCATCAATATGGTAGTCGCTAATAAATCCAATAGGGAATTCAGGAGAAACGCCTTTACCGAAAGAGTGGTAAGAATGTGGAACGCGCTACCACAAGGAGTAGTTGAGGCAAATAGCATAGATGCATTTAAGGGGAAGCTAGATAAGCACTTGAAGGAGAAAGGAATAGAAAGGCATGCTGATAGGGGTGGATGAAGTTGGGAGGGAGGAGGCTTGTGTGGAGCATTAACGCCGACATACACCAGTTGGGCCGAATGACTTGTTTCTATGCTGTAGGCACGTGTAACTTGATATGTAATTTAGAGTTCAGGTGAATAATTACTTAAATAAATACTTAGCTCTTTCTGGCCACCAGCACTCCTCACATGTAGGTTTTTGGATTTTTTCGGTGGTTGTAATAAAAACAATCCTGTAATGGATTATTGAGGTTTTTACTATGAAAAAGGTGGCTGACATACCCGTGAGCACTTCTAAGACGTGGTGACACCGTATACAAATTCCACGTCAACGATTCACTTTATCCTAATGAGTAAATCCAAGTATTAGGAAAAAATCTCAGCATTCATCCACTCTGAACAGGGTATAATTGTTGAAAAGTTTACAATAAAATGATCATAAAGCAGTCCAATTTTGTAAAAATCGCTAAAACTACAGTCATTTAGGGTGACTATCACAATAAATCTTAATTTATTGGAATCTTCAGGGTTGTTTTGGTATGCAGCTTTACACCTCCTGCAAATTCTTGTGATGCCTCAGATGAGGCAATTTCCATTGAAATAATGAAGTGAAAACCCTGGAACTACCTTATACAGGGTCCAATTTTGATTACTTCATTTGTGATGAGGTAATTTGAACTAGATTCTGGATTGTTTCGATTGGTAGCTGATATAAGCATACATTTTGCTCTTTTACTTCACTATGACAAAGTAAGTAGGATTTATTGTAGCTATTGTTTGCATGATGAATCAACTTATTAAAATAACTCCCAATTTACATAATCAGTTTAGCAGTTAGCTCATCAGCATTGTGTCCATGTCTCTCTGTACATAATGCAGTCTGTCTTTTTATTGAAAAAACCTTTCTTTCGAGAGATGATATAACCCAATTATTCAAGTTGTAATTTTCAGATTGCACAGTTATTATGTACTTCAATACCACTTCAATTAATATTTGAAAATGTACTTCAAGCTATTTTTTTCCTAAAGTTCTTTCCTAGACATTAATGAAGGCACCTTTGGAAAAAAAAAGAGATTTTACATAGTTTGGATAAACTAAACAGTAAGTTAATTGCCTGCTAAGTATTTCTTGTCTTTGGCAATTCATTTGTACTATTTAAAATATGTTAGAAGTATTGCACATTAATACACTAGTAAGAAATGTACAATTATTTTTATTGGTAATGTAACACCACAGGACTGTTCCCGACATAGCAGGTGTTCTAGTGAAAACAACAATCATATCAAAAGTAGAATTAGCATAATATGCCACTGCAGCAACACAAGGTATTTATGGGACATTTCTAGTGTAGCATGGTTTTAAGAAAGATATTCACACAAAATTAGATTAACTTCTTTACTCACTAGATTATTAATTAGGATATTTTAAAATTCTGTAAATATCAGTTTTACTCTGTCCCCGAGACCCAATTGCATAAATTTAAATTCATTTTTAATAACAGCAGCACTCACATTGGGTGAAAAATATTGAAGCAGAGATAAACAAATTATTGTAATAGATGCAGAATTGTTTGAAACGTATAAACTCTATGCAGAACTAGGATCAACAATTTACTAAACTCTTAAGACGCTGTCCTTCAACATACAAGTACTCTTAGATAGCATAATGGGTGAAAACCATCACCTCTCATGATTTAATATTTTCCCTACAGTTCAGAAAATATTGAAAAGATTACAAGCTGGCACAATTATTTTATTTTTGTTAACTATCTTTAAAATCATGCACAACACAGCCAACAGGACCTGGGACTGTTGTACATTTTAAGAGAAATGCTACTCATTAGCAATATACTTCCAGTTACTATGTCATACCCATTCATATTTATTAGCTATTGATTTATGGTCCCTTGATTCTACCCTCAGGTGGTATCTTCCCATAGCTAAAATTATTTCATTAGTGTGGTCATGGGTACTTTATTGGCTGTAGTATCCTTCATTAATACTGCATTTATCAAAAAAGTTGTTTTAAAACCATTTTCTGATATCAAAAAATAAACTCCAAAGTTGTGAGGCTCTGCTTGTAGTGTAGGCTTTGATATGAGACTGGGTCAGGATTTTAGGTGTGTGCACTCAACTCCCTTTGAGGTGGGCAAAAAAGGAAACTAAAGGGAGGCTGTACTGACAACAACTGTTGTTGGTTCCATGTAAAGGAGGATTTATGATATTGAAGTCTTGTACCAAAATTCATGCTGTTTGGGTGAGTTATACCACCAGTGCTCAGTTCATACAAAATGGGTGAATGTCTAATCCATTGGCATGGCCTACTAAATGTTTAATTCTTAAAGTTAGGTTACCATCCCTAAATTACATTTAAACATTTTTTGCAAGAAGCATTGGTATTTAGTTGCATCTTGCTCTTTCAAAATGTTTGTCAATCCTTCCTCAGTAAAACTTATTCCATCTCTGAAACTATCATCCCATATTCAACTTTGCCTTTCTTTCTAAGGTCCTGGAATGCATTATTACCTTGCACCCATGCTTCCACCGCTCCATCATTTCCTGCTGGAAGCCTCCCAATCAGGCTTCCATCCTGCCTTCAGCAGTGGTCAAAGTCACCAATGACATCTTAGGTCACTGACTGCAGCACATTATCCCACATTAACCTCTGGAACTCTGTTCCGCAGCATCTTCATTTACCACCTTCCTGCTTACTTTCAAGTATTGTCTTGACACAACTTCTCTTTGACCATGTTCTTGTCTCCTCCTGACCCTCTTCCCTTTTTTCGCCCTGCCAGTCAGTACCACTTGCCATCCACAACCCCGTATAGCTTTTAGAAATTCCTTGTATATAATGAATGCTAAAAGTCTTTTTGCTGTTGGTATCTGTGTAGGAAATAGGGCACATATTTAAAGATTGCTTCATATCCTAAGCCAACAGAATGAGGAAGGCGCAGATGGAAGGGTATCAGGACAAGGACAATAGGAAACAGAACAATGGCTCGGATGGTGAAGCGGAAAATTTATTCAGAGACTAGGAACATCTTTTTCAGGAGATAGATCCTAAAGCAGCAGTTAAAAATGTTGTTGGGGATGTTAAGAATGGACAAAAGGGAGATAAACTTGGGATTACTTTGGTTGGAGAGGGAAGGGCATCTGGCGAAGGATTAAAAGGGGATGTCAGATGACTTGCAATTTGAGAGAGGAATTGCTTTACTACAAGATGAGAAACAGATACCGTTAGAGGTACTTGAAAATGTTTTTATTTGTAAACATTGGAGGAGTCCTCTGAGGAATAGGAGACTATGGAAAGCTAAAATCATGAGAAGATAAAGGGAAGTTTAGAGAGGTTAAAGTGTAGAATTGAGTGGTGTGGAAGGTAAAGTAGTGAGACTGGGGCAGGAGACAATATGCAGATAGTAGCAGTCCCTTCAGTTGAAAAGGTGGAATTGTTGGATTCATACTGCGATCTGCAGATGCTGCCCTTTTTAAAAAAAACAATATAGATGCGTAACAACAGGGTAAAAGACATGAAAGAGATTTTGAAAGACATTTGGGAGGGTTAGTTGAGCAACCAATAGTCACAGTCAATGTACAAGAGAATAGAGTCCAGCTAAAATAATATTGGTAGGACTGAGGGAGAGGTCTTGTACAGTGAATACAAACAGTTCAGAAGCTGAAAAGCAAGATATCAAGTCTAGTATTTTCAGGACTACCTGTACCAGACAAGCAGAGGAAGATTAAGCAGCTGAAAGTGTAGTTGGATGTAAGAGGGAAGCATTCAAGTTTGTAGGCAAATGGGAAGCAAGTTTGGAAATGGAGATGCCAGTAAAGAATGGGTGCACTCCACTGAATTAAACTGGTGGTAATGTCCTAGCACCGGGAGTAGATACAGTTCTGGGTATGAGGTTAAATTTGTAATCTTGGAGGTCAAAGCCACTCACATTAAAGCAGATGGGAAAAGGGCTTAGAATAAATGTACTGAAGAAGCAAAGCAGTATAAAAGGGTATGCTCGAAGAGTAAATATGGATAGACTAATCTCAGGGCAGATAAGAAAAAAGTTAAGAAGGATAGTAAAGGAAAGGATAAGAGAAAAATAGAAGGGAAAAAGATATTGAGGAGTATGAATGGGTTAGGGTTGAAATATTTATATGCAAATATTCAAAGCATTGGAAATAGTCAGTGAACTAAAGGCACTAATTGGTATGGAGGGATGTGATGTCGTTTTGATGCAAATTTGACTTCAACTGGGATTTGGAATTAAATACTCAGAAATAAAATTTTCAGGAGAGGCAGAGAAGGAAAAAATAGAGGTTGTTAACTAAGGCTGCAATTACAGTCATATAAAGGATTTTTTTTTTATAAAAAGGTTATGATGCACAAATTGAGTTACCTGGATTAAGAAATAAGGGATTTTTTTTACCATATTGACTATACTTATAGCCCACTGAACAGTGGCAAGGAAATCAAGGGTAAGATTCATAGACAATGAAGTAATTTTGAAGTGTAGTCACTGTTGTAATGTAGGGAAATGCGACAACCAAGTTGCGCACATGGGGCTCGATTTTACCAGCGGGTTTCGTGTGCGTTTCCAGCGGGGGGCCCCGAAAATCCCGATATCCAGGCACGTGACCGGATCGCGCCACGATCCCGCCCACTTCCGGGTTCCCCGATGACGTGCGGGGGTGCGAGCGCAGCCCCCGCTGGTGGGAATCCCGCAGGCAATTAAAGCCAGCGGGATGCCACTTGAGTGTATTTATTTTGCTTGTTCAGGTCATTAACTGACCTGATTAAGGGACTGTGTGTGATTTTGGAGAAACATGGGACTGTTTCACACACTGGGGGAAACAGTCCTAGTTGAACTGGACGTGTTGCAGCCATCAGCCTGTGGCAGCTGCAAAGGTCCATTTGACAGGTGGGGTGGGGGGAGACCCTCAGCCATTGCAGGAGGCTGCTCTGTCACTTGGGACAAAGTGTGGCCTCCACCACCCCACTCCTGACGGTCAAAGTCACCAACCTGCACACTCACCCCGGGGTCCGGAGACATGTGCCTACCTTGCGGACCCCCTCAGATGTACATATTGCGGATGGGGGCCACCGTAGCTGCAGTCATGACCTCCTCGGAGGGCGCACAACATCGCCAGCCTCACCATCCACGCCGTCCACCTCTGACACGTGGAGCTCCACAACAGAGTGCTGTGACACATCCACCTGTACAGCAGGAGGGAGGGCTACCGCAGAGAGAGGCGCGTCGCAGAGGGCACTACCCTCGCCACAGGGTCCACAGACCGAGGCGCAGCTCCCCGGACCTCTCTGAGCAGCAGTGCACACGGAGGCGCAGATTCACTCGACATGTAGTCGTGGACATCTGCAGCCTCTTTCATGCCGAGCTGCTCCTGGCTGGCCCCAGCACCATCTGCTTACCTGTCACTGCCAAAGTCACCACTGCCCTCCACAACTTCTCCTCCGCATCCTTCCAGGGTGCAGCCGGGTACACCGCCGATGTCTCTCAGTCGTCTGCGCGGAAGAGCCCTGCAAATACACCTGCACCTACTCTGCAGTAACACAATGGGTGGCATCAGTGGTGGGTCCTCATAGTGATACCCAGGAGCGGGCATCATTGCACAAAACAGACAGGATTCGCGGAGACATGGCAGTGGTGGTGCCAATATAATGTGTGATGTGAGTTGTTCTGAAATTCAATATAGGTAACACCCATGACAAACCCTCAAACACCCTTGTGTATCCCCTTCATGCTCACGACACGTTTGCCTTACGCTGCCTACTGCACATATGTGATGCATGCCCTGTGGCTGTAGCACAGGTGGTGGCAGGTTGAGTGAGGCTGGCCGTGAGGGAGATGCACGAGAGGGTGCGTATGGGATAGAGCCATGAGATTATATGAGGATTGGGTTGCGTGTTAGTGGTGGGGTGAGTACTCGCGAGGTGAGTAGGTGCAGGTAAGATGAGGATGGGGTTTGAGTGGGTATGAGGGGTGATGTGACAGAGTGGTGTTGGCGGTGCCGAAGGAGATGTGGGGTGGGGGCAGTGTTGTGGCAGACGGAGTGTAGGGGAAAGACTACGTGTTCTCACTGTGGCTGACCTACTGCGGTCATTGCAGCGCCTCCTGCACTGTATGCAGGTGGGCGATATGTTGGTGGTGCAGGTGACTTCCTCTGCCACCTCGAGCCAGGCCTTCTTGGTGGCAGAGGCAGGCCGCTTCCTCCCGCCCGCCGGGTGGAAGAGCTCTGTCCTCCCCCTCCTCCTCACCCCATCTGATGATACCTGGGGTGAGGCATCATTAAACTGGGAGCAGCCTTCCCCCTAGGCTGCTCCATGCTGTAATGTGTTCTATTGGTTGCAGCATCTGTCAGTGGAGGACTGCCCCTTTAACTAGAGAGCCTCCAGCTGACAGATCGTACTGCACATGCGCAGCCCGCCCGACACGCAGACCAGCAGCGCGGAGCCCAGAAGAGCAGGTAAGTGGATCCAATTAGTGTGTTGCCTGCTACGATCGCGCGGGCAACCCACTAATTTCACCGAGCGTGTTGACCACGCTCCCGAAACCCAACCCGCCGGAAACCCGCAGGCCTGGTAAAATCGGGCCCATGGTCCCACAAACAGCAATGAGATAAATGACCAGGTTATCTGTTTTAGTGATGTTGGTTAGGGAATAACTATTGGTCAAGACACCTGCTTTTAATAGCGCCATGGGATTTGTCCACCTGAGAGGGCAGGTGGGGCCTCAATTTAACGTCTTATCTAAACCAACAGCACAGCACTCCCTCGGTACTGAACTGAAGTGTTAGCTTAGATTATATGCTCAAGTCTGTAGCGTGGGTCTTGAACCCACGAACTTCAGACTCAGAGGCAAGAGTGCTACCACCGAGTCAAGGCTGATGGGATAGATTTTCCAAGTACTTCACCCACCATCAGCGCAGATCGGAAAATCATAGGCAATACAATTGCACAGTGAAGACATGTAAGCAACACTGCTCCCATTGATGCTATAGAGTTGGAAGTGCTGCTGTAAGAGGTGCAGCAAAGGAAGGTTGTCCTGAAGAGCCATGTGCTTAAATGCAAATGAGGAAGAAGTGCAATGGTACCAGGACCAAGCCAAATAATGCGTGCTCCTCATTTTTGCATACATTTCTTATCCGGTCCATCAAGCATGGTACAAATCAAAGCTGGGAACTCTCGACTTCTCTGGAGGTACCATTTTAAACATTGTGCATGACCATTGCCTTTGTTCACATATACTTTTAAGCTAGATGGCACACTTTTTTTTGAAGGTGGAGATGGCAGCTGAGGAACAGCAAACAGATGCTGCGGTACCCAGGCCAAGATTTGCTTCTGCTGTTAGGTGCTTTCCTCAAGGGCATCAGCAACCTTGGGTGCAGGGGATAATTCACTTCTAATGGTCACCCACAGTATCATAGTAGATACAGCACAGGAGGAGGCCATTCAGCCCAGCTTGCCTGTGCCGGCTCTTTGAAGGAGCTATCCATTTAGTCCCATTCCCCTGCTCTTTACCCATAGCCGTGTAAATTTTTTCCCTTCAAGTATTTATCCAATTCCTTTTTGAAAGTTACTATTGAATCTGCTTCCACCACCCTTTCAGGCAGTGCATTCCAGATCATTACAACTCATTGCGTAAAAAAATGTTTCCTCATGTCGCCTCTGCCTCTTTTGCCGATTGCCTTAAATCGTGTCCTCTGGTTACCGACCTTTCTGTCACAGTTTCTCCTTATTTACCCTGTCAAAACTGTTCATGATTTTGAACGCCTCTATCAAATCTCCCCTTAACCTTCTCTGTTCTATTTAAAATAAAATTGCTGGACTATAACTTGGTGTTGTAAAATTGTTTACAATTCTCTGTTCTAAGGAGAACAACCCCAGCTTCTCCAGTCTTTCCACATAACTGAAGTCTCTCATCCCTGGTACCATTCCAGTAAATCTCTTCTGCACCCTCTCCAAGACCTTGACATCCTTCCTAATGTATGGTGCCCAGAATTGAACACAGTACTCCAGCTGAGGCCTAATCAGTGTTTTATAAAGGTTTTGCATAACTTCCTTGCTAATGTACACTATGCTCCTATTAATAAAGCCCAGGAACCCATATGCTTTTTTAAAAGCCTGCTCAATTTGTCCTGCCACCTTCTAAGATTTGTGTATGTGCACCCCCAGGTCTCTCTGTTCTTGCACCCCCTTTAAAATTGTACCATAAAGTTGTACTATAAAATTTTACCTCATTCTTCCTACCAAAATGCATCACTTCACACTTCTCTGCATTAAATTTCATCTGCCATATGTCTGCCCATTTCACCAGTCTGTCTATGTCCTCCTGAAGTCTGTTACTATCCTCCACATTGTTTACTACATTTCCGAGTTTTGTTTCATCTGCAAACTTTGAAATGATACCCTTTATACCCAAGTCCAGGTCATTAATATATACCAAAAAGAGCAGTGGTTCTAATACAGACCCCTGGGGAACACCACAGTGTACTCCCCTCCAGTCTGAGGCATAAAGTATTTCTTATTCTTCAAATAATGCAGGCATCTTGAAATGTGCACAATGAAGGCAACCTGACTACTTCCTGGATAACAGCCACTGATGTGCATGATTTTGTGGCCAGAACATTAATGAATGGGAACCCTATCTTTTCATGAGGCCTTGGGGTTGATATGAAAAGTCCTGATGTATCTTGTGAGACATTTTGCATTCGAGCAAACCCTGCCACCATTTGTAAGCTCTGTGCCCTGTCCAGCTTATGCCTCCTTTCCACAGGAAAAGTAATGAAGATGTTGCTCCTTTCAAACACAGTGTTCATTATTTGCTTGATATATGTGCACGCCAGATACTACATAAGGGGGCAAACATCACCTTGGGTTACTTAGAAGCATCCAGTAGCAAAAAAGCTTCACGTTGTGGTAACCTTCACTTCTAAGGAAGGGGAGTGCGTGATCCAGATGTTTTCTGCAGGTTATTGTGTAGCAGATGGCACAATTCTGTAATGACCTGCCTTGTGAAGCAGGCCTCTGACATGTCCAGGTACATGTGAAGAGGGTCTATGAGTGCACATCCAGTGGTAACAACTGGTGTGGCCAAAATGCCTCAGGGGCTGTTTCATCTGCATTTGTACATCCTCATGAACTCCTCTTTCCAATAGTTGTGTAGTATGTTGATATCCCTCAAAGGAATACCTATCCTCACATCTTTTTAAGATGCAATATCAAAGTCAGTAGCAACCAAGAATAATGAAGCAATCAATATTCTGGTTAGGGAAAATTAAAAATGCAAAAATGAGGGACTACACACAAAAAAGAGATCAATTAAGGCATGAAGCAAAATGCAAGAAAAAACAACGTTTATCGAAAAACCATTCTATCTTTCTTTAGGAAGCCTGCTTGAGCAAGCCAGGTTCTAGGAATCCATTGTGCTCAGTTTTTAACAGACTGTGGACAAAGCCTCATCCAAGGATGTGAAACATGGTCTGGAATCCTTCTAAATTGAATTTAAATATTAAAATGAGGCTCCACATGCCAATAGTGGGCATTGAGTGATTGAAGCATTGCTTAGGCGTTCCTGCCACGTTATTTAGCTTGCCCTTAATTGAATAAATGTTGGAGCCTTGAGCTTTGCACTTGGATCTACGCTGTTGGCAATGAACACATTGGATGTTGAGTAGGATCAGGCATCAGCACCCAATAATGCATGATGCCAATGCCAGGCCGTTGCATCTAATTGTTCACTAAGGGCATGGTATCTCCTAGTTATTGTATCCATTTTCATAGAATCATAGAAAATTTACGGCACAGAAGGAGGCCATTTGGCCCATCGTGTCCGCACCGGCTGAGAAACGAGCCACCCAGCCTAATCCCACTTTCTCGCATTTGGTCTGTAGTCCTGCAGGTCACGGCTCTTCAGGTGCACATCAAGGGTATTTTTTAAATGAGTTGTGGGTTTCTCTCTCCACCACCCTCTCAGGCAGTGAGTTCCAGACCCCCACCACCCTCTGGGTGAAAAAATCTTTCCTCATTTCCGCTCTAATCCTTCTACAATCACTTTAAATCTATACCCCCTGGTTATTGACCCCTCCGATCCACTCTATCTGGCCCCTCATAATTTTGTACACCTCAATTAAATCTCCCCTCAGCCTCCTCTGTTCCAACGAAAACAACCCCAGCCTACCCAATCTGTCATCATAGCTAAAATTCTCCAGTCCTGGCAACATCCTCATAAATCTCCTCTGCAACCTCTGTAGTGCAATTACATCCTTCCTGTAATGTGGTGACCAGAACTGTGCGCAGTACTCAAGCTGTGGCCTAACTAGTGTTTTATACAGTTCTAGGATAATATCCCTGCTTTTACATTCTATGCCTCGGCTAATAAAGGAAAGCATTCCATATGCTTTCTTAACCACCTTATCTACCTGTCCTGCTAGCTTCAGGGATCTGTGGACATGCACACCAAGGTCCCTCACTTCCTCTACACCTCTCAGTATCCTCCCATTTATTGTGTAGTCCCTTGTCTTGTTTGCTCTCCCCAAATGCATTACCTCACACTTCTCCGGATTGAACTCCATTTGCCACTTTTTTGCCCATCTGACCAGTCCATTGATATCTTCCTGCAGTGTCTACAGCTTTCCTCCTCACTATCAACCACACGGCCTATCTTTGTGTCATCCGCAAATTTCTTAATCATGCCCGCTACGTTTAAGTCCAAATCGTTAATGTATACCACAATAAGCAAAGGACCTAGTACCGAGCCCTGCGGCACCCCACTGGAAACAGCCTTCCAGTCGCAAAAACACCCATTGACCATTACCCTTTGCTTTCTGCCACTGAGCCAATTTTGGATCCAATTTGCCACATTCCCTTGGATCCCATGGGCCTTTACTTTTTTGACCAATTTGCCATGTGGGACCTCATCAAAAGCCTTGCTAAAACCCATGTAGACTACATCAATTATGCTACCCTCATTGATCATCCTTGTTACCTCCTCGAAAAATTCAATCAAGTTAGTCAGACGTGACCTCCCCTTAACAAATCCGTGCTGACTGTCCTTGATTAGTTTGTGCCTTTCTAAGTGACAGTTTATCCTGTCCCTCAGAATTGATTCCAATAATTTGCCCACCACCGAGGTTAGGCTGACTGGCCTGTAATTACTTGGTCTATCCTTCATTCCCTTTTTAAATGGTACAACGTTAGCAGTCCTCCAAACCCCCGGCACTATGTCTGTATCCAGTGAAGTTTGGAAAGTGATTGTTAAAGCCTCCGCTATTTCCTCCCTGGTTTCTTTTAACAGCCTGGGATACATTTCATCCGGCCCTGGTGATTTATCCACTTTCAGAGGTGCTAATCCCCTTAATACTTCCTCTCTCACTATGTTTATCACGTCCAAAATTTCACACTCCTCCTTAACTTCAATCTGTGTATCATCCCTCTCCTTTGTGAAGACGGATGCAAAGTATTCATTAAGAATCATACCCACATCTTCCGCCTCCACACATAGTTTACCTTTTTGGTCTCTAATAGGCCCTACTCTTTCCCTAGTTATCCTCTTGTTCATAAAGAGTGAGGGCTTGTTTATAAAGTGGACTTTTGAAGTAATCATGAGTGAAAAAAATATTAGGAGAGCTCTGATTCCTAACAGAAGATTTAGAACAAATGCTACAAAGAGGGCTGTGGATTACTGATGAAGTTTTGAAACCGGTGCAATGATCCGCTCAACCACAGTAACTGGTGGACCAGGGCCTGGTTAGATTGTAAGTTAAATGATGCCGTCAGAAGTAGCATTAATAAACACAAGCAGTTCAGTTGCCACACTGACAGTTTCCCATCTATATATTCTGCAGAACTGGAGTCTTAAATCACACATTATCTCCAAACTCTGTGAATTGCTTAGAATAATATATAAATACAAGTTATATAAATGCAAGTTGTTGTTGTTGAATAACACTGTACTATGTAGAATTGTGTACAGAGTCCAAGCATAACCAGAAGTAAGCAGTGAAAAACGTCCATGGGAAACAACTGTCTTCACAGTAGAAGTCACAAAAAATTATACCAGAAATGGTGGGGAACCGAGAGTCTAATGAGAGTGAGGAACTTAAAATAATTACTATTAGTAAAGAAAAAGTACTGGAGAAATTAATGGGACTAAAATCTGATAAATCTCCTGGACTTGATGGCCAACATCAGAGGGTTCCAAAAGAGGTGGCTGTAGAGATAGATAGTGGATGTATTGGTTATGATCTTCCAAAATTCCCTAGATTCTAGAACAGTCCCAGCAGCTTGGAAGGTCACAAATGTAACCCTGATATTCAAGAAAGGAGGGAGAGAGAAAACAGGGAACTACAGGCCAGTTAGCCTGACATCAGTTGGTGAAAAAATGCTGCAATCCATTATTAGGGAAGTGGTAACAGGACACTTAGAAAATCATAATATGAATAGGCAGAGTCAACATGGCTTTATGAAAGGAAAATAGTGTTTGACAAATATATTAGAGTTTTGTGAGGATATAACTAGCCGGGTAGATAAAAGGGAACCAGTGGATGTGGTATATTTGGATTTTCAAAAGGTATTCAATAAGGTGCCACATGAAAGGTTGTTACACAAGATAAGGGGTTGGAGGTAATATGTTAGCATGGATAGAGCATTGGTTGAAGGACAGAAAACTGAGAGTGGGAATAAATGGGTCATTTTCAGGTTGGCAGGCTGTACCAGTGGGATGCCACTAGGATCAGTGCTGGGGCCTCAGCTATTTACAATCTATATTAATGACTCAGATGAAGGGACTGAGTTTTTTTTAATTCATTGAAGGGATGTGGGCATCACTGGCAAGGCCAGTATTTATTGCCCGTTCTTAATTGCCCTTGAGAAGGTGATGGTGAGCTGCTGCCTTGAACTGCTGCAGTCGGTGTGGTGAAGGTTCTCCCGCAGTGCTGTTAGGAAGGGAGTTCCAGAATTTTGACTCAGCGACAGTGAAGAAACGGCGAAATATTTCCAAGTCGGGATGGTGTGTGACTTGGAGGGGAACGTGCAGGTGGTGTTGTTCCCATGCTTCTGCTGCCCTTGTCCTTCTAGGTGGTAGAGGTCGCGGGTTTGGGAGATGCCGTCGAAGAAGCCTTGGCGAGTTGCTGCATTGCATCTTGTAGATGGTACACACTGCAGCCACGGAGAGCCTGTGGTTGAGCGAGTGAATGTTTAAGTGGTGGATGGGCTGCCCTGTCTGGATGGTGTCGAGCTTCTTGAGTGCTGTTGGAGCTGCACTCATCCAGGCAAGTGGAGAGTATTCCATCACACTCCTGACTTGTGCCTTGTAGATGGTGGAAAGGCTTTGGGGAGTCAGGAGGTGAGTCACTTACCACAGAATATCCAGCCTCTGACCTGCTCTTGTAATCACAGTAGTTACGTGGCTGGTCCAGTTAGGTTTCTGGTCAATGGTGCCTCCCATGATGTTGATGGTGGGGGATTCAGCGATGGTAATGCTATTGAATGTCAAGGAGAGGTGGTTAGAATCTCTCTTGTTGGAGATGGTCATTGCCTGGCACTTGTCTGGCGTGAATGTTACTTGCCACTTATCAGCCCAAGCCTGGATGTTGTCCAGGTCTTGCTGCAGCGGGCACGGATTGCTTCATCATCTGAGGGGTTGCGAATAGAAACATAGAAAATAGGAGCAAGAGTAGGCCATTCGGCCCTTCGAGCCTGCTCCACCATTCAATATGATCATGGCTGATCCTCTATCTCAAAACCATATTCCCGCTCTCTCCCCATACCCCTTGATGCCTTTTGTGTCTAGAAATCTATCTTGCTCCTTCTTAAATATATTCAGTGACTTGGCCTCCACAGCCTTCCGTGGTAGAGAATTCCACAAGTTCACCACCCTCTGAGTGAAGAAATTTCTCCTCATCTCAGTCCTAAATGTCCTACCCCGTTACCTGAGACTGTGACCCCTCGTTCTGGACCCCCCCCCCCCAGCCAGGGGAAACATCCTCCCTGCATCCAGTCTGTCTAGCCCTGTCAAAATTTTATATATTTCAATGAGATCCCCTCTCATTCTTCTAAACTCTAGTGAATACAGGCCAAGCCGACCCAATCTCTCCTCATATGACAGTCCTGCCATCCCAGGGATCAGTCTGGTGAACCTTCGCTGCACTCCCTCTATGGCAAGTATATCCTTTCTTAGGTAAGGAGACTAAAACTACACACAATACTCCAGGTGTGGTCTCACCAAGGCCCTGTATAACTGCAGTAAGACATCCTTGCTCCTGTACACAATTCCTCTTGCAATGAAGGCCAACATACCGTTTGCTTTCCTAACTGCTTGCTGCACCTGCATGTTTGCTTTCAGTGACTGGTGTACAAGGACAACCAGGTCCCTTTGTACATCAACATTCCCCAATCTATCACCATTTCAATAATACTCTGCCTTTCTGTTTTTCCTTCTGAAGTGGATAACTTCACATTTAGCCACATTATACTGCATCTGCCATGTATTTGCCCACTCACTCAACTTGTCTAAATCGCCTTGAAGCCTTTTTGCATCCTCCTCACATATATTGTGAATAGCTGGGGCCCAAGCACTGATCCCTGCGGTACCCCACTAGTCACTGCCTGCCACCCCGAATAAGACCCATTTATTCCCACTTTCTGTTTCCTGTTTGTTAATCAATTTTCAATCCATGCCAGTATATTACCACCATTCCCATGTTCTTTAATTTTGCACACTAACCTCTTATGTGGGACTTTATCAAAGGCCTTCTGAAAATCCAAATAAACCACATCCACTGGTTCTCCTTTATTTATTCTACCAGTTACATCCTCAAAAAACTCCAGTAAGCTTGTCAAACATGATTTCCCTTTCATAAATCCATGTTGACTTTGTCTAATGCCGTTGATATTTTCTAAGTGTCCTGTTATCACATCCTTTATGATAGACTCGAGCATTTTCCCTACTACTGATGTTAGGCTAACCGGTCTGTAGTTCCCTGTTTTCTCTCTCCCCCCTAGTGGGGTTATATTTGCCACCCTCCAATCTGCAGGAACTGTTCCATAATCTAGAATTTTCAAAGATGACATCTAATGCATCCACTATTTCCATAGCTACCTCTTCTAGTGCTCTGGGATGCAGATTATCAGGTCCTGGGGATTTATTGGCTTTCAGTCCAATTAATTTCTCCAGCACTTTTTTTTTACTAATACTAATTACCTTTAATTCCTACTTCTCACTAGTCCCTTGGTTCCCTAGCATTTCTGGGAAGTTATTTGTGTCCTCTTCCCTGAAGACAGAACCAAAGTATTTCTTCAATTGTTCTGCCATTTCTCTGTTCCCCATTATAAATTCTCCCGTTTCTGACTGTAAGGGACCTACATTTGTCTTCACTAATCTTTTTCTTTTTACATGTTTTCTTGTAGAAGCTATTACAGTCCACTTTTATGTTCCTTGCAAGTTTATTTCATACTCTATTTTTCCCGTCTTAATCAATCTATTGGTCTTTTTTTGCTGAATTTTATCTGCTCCCAATCCTCAGGCTTGCTATTTTTTCTGGCAACTTTATATGACTCCTCTTTGGATCCAATACTATCCTTAATTTCTTTTGTTAGCCATGGTTGGGCCGCATTTCCCTTTGTTTTTTTGTGCCAGAAAGGAATGTATAATTGTTGCAATTCTTGCATTCGTTCCTTAAATGTTAGCCATTGCCTATCCACTGTCGTGCCTTGTAATGAAGCTTCCCAATCTATCATAGCCAACTCATTCCTCATACCTTCGTAGTTTCCTTTGTTTAGATTTAGGACCCTGGTTTCGGATTGGACTATTTCACTTTCCATCTTAATGAAGAATTCTATCATGTTATGGTCACTCTTCCCTAAAGGACCTCGTACAACAAGATCATTAATTAACCCCTTCTCATTGCACAATACCCAATCTAGGATAGCCTGTTCCCTGGTTGGCTCCTCAACGTATTGGTCTAAAAAACCATCTCATACACACTCCACAAATTCATCCTCCACAATATTATTGCTAATTTGGTTTGACCAGTCTATATGCAGATTAAAGTCACCCATGATTACTGTAGTACCCTTGTTACATGTATTTCTAATTTCCTGTTTGATACCATCCCCTACAACTCCCCTATAGACAACTCCCGCCAATGTTTTCTGCCCCTTGGGCTTCTTAACTCCACCCAGACTGATTCTACATCTTGATTTTCTGAGCCAATATCCTTTCTCACTATTGTTCTGATTTCATCTTTTACTAACAACACCACCCCACCTCCTTTTCCTTTTCACCTGTACTTCCTAAATATCGAATACCCTTGGATATTCAGCTCCCAGCCTTGGTCAACCTGCAGCCATGTCTCTGTAATTGCTATTATATCATATCCGTTTACATCTATTTGCAATGTTAATTCGTCGACCTTATTACAAATAAAGTGCCTTTAGATTTGTCTTTTTAACATTTTTAGACATCTTAACATTTTTTTGTACTATGGCCCTATTTGTCTTATTACCATTTTTTCTTACCCGGACCCTATTGTCTTTTGTTTGTACGCTCTGTCCCTTCCTGACACAATCTGGTTATCCTTACCCCAATCACTTTCCTGCACTGCTTTTTTGTCTTTTCTCTTTAGCATTCTAGATTTCTCTCCACCGGGACCCTCCCCCCCCCCCCCCCCGCCTTATTTAGTTTAAAGCCCTATCTACCTCCCTAGTTATTTGATTCGCTAGAACTCTTGTCCCAGCATGGTTCGGGTGTAGTCCATCCCAACGGACGGGCTCGCTCTTTCCCCAGTACTGGTGCCAGTGCCCCATGAATCGAAATCCACTTCTCCCACACTAGTCTTTGAGCCACGCATTCATCTCCCTGATTCTATTGACCCTATGCCAATTTTCTCGTGGCTGAGGAAATAATCCGGAGATTATTACCTTTCTGGTTCTGCTTTTTAATTTAGTCCCTAGCTGCTCAAACTCTCTCAGCAGAACCTTTTTCTTAGTCCTACCTATTTCATTGGTACCTACGTAGACCACGACAACTGGATCCTCCCCCTCCCACTCCAAGATCTTCTCCAGCCTGGAAGAGATGTCCTTAACCCTGGCACCGGGTAGGCAACATAGCCTTCGGGACTCATGCTCCTGGCTGCAGAGAACAGTGTCTCTCCCCCTAACTATTCTGTAGCCTACTACAACCCCCTTCCTTTTCACTCCCCCCACTTGAACAGCTTCCTGTACCATGGTGCCGTGGTCAGTTTGCTCGTCCTCCCCACAGTCCCCGTACTTGTCCACAGGGGTTGCAAGAACCTCAAATCTATTGGACAAGTGCAGGGACTGAGGCTCCTGCAATACTACGTCCTGGATCCCCGTACCTGCCTCACTCGCAGTCACACCCTCCTGTCCCTGACCACCTGTCAATTCTAAAGTATTTAATCCAAGGAGTGTGGCTGCCTCCTGGAGCAAAATATCCAGGTAGCTTTCTTCCTCCCTGATGTCTCACAATGTCCGCAACTCAAACTCCAGCTCCTCAACGCAGAGCCGAAGTTCCTTGGAATGGAACTGAACACTGTG
Source organism: Heptranchias perlo (assembly GCF_035084215.1). NCBI lineage: Eukaryota > Metazoa > Chordata > Chondrichthyes > Hexanchiformes > Hexanchidae > Heptranchias > Heptranchias perlo. The sequence goes on along the minus strand of NC_090325.1, from coordinate 104,001,587 downwards.
CAATCATCAGCAAACATCCCCATTTCTGACCTTATGATGGAGAGAACGTCATTGATGAAGCAGCTAAAGATGTTTGGGCCTAGGACACTGCCCTGAAGAACTCCTGCAGCAATGTCCTGGGGCTGGGATGATTGCCCTCTAACAACCACTACCTTCTTCCTTTGTGCTAGGTATGACTCCAGCCACTGGAGAGTTTTTTCCCCGATTCCCATTGACTTCAATTCCACTAGGGCTCCTTAGTGCCACACTCGGTCAAATGCTGCTATGATGTCAAGGGCAGTCACTCTCACCTCACCGTTGGAATTCAGTTCTTTTGTCCATGTTTGGACCAAGGTTGTAAGAAGGTCTGAAGCTGAGTGGTCCTGGCGGAACCCAAACTAAGCATCAGAGAGCACATTATTGGCAAGTACCACTTGATAGCAGTGTCGACAACACCTTCCATCACTGCTGATGATTGAGAGTAGACTGATGGGGACAGTAATTGGCCGGATTGGATTTGTCCTGCTTTTTGTGGACAGGACCTATCTGGGCAATTTTCCACTTTGTGGGGTAGATGCTAGTGTTGTAGCTGCACTGGTACAGCTTGGTGCGGCTCGTTCTGGAGCACAAGTTTTCAGTACTACAGCCAGGATGTTGTCGGGGCTCATAACCAGTGCACTCAGCCGTTTCTTGATATCACGTGGAATGAATCAAATTGGCTGAAGACTGGCTTCTATGATGGTGGGGATTTCGGGAGGAGGCCGAGATGGATTATCCACTCGGCCGTCGTGGCTGAAGATGGTTACAAAGGCTTCAGCCTTGACTTTTGCACTCACGTGCTGGGGATGTTCATGGAGCCTCCTCCTCCCGTTAGTTGTTTATTATTTACCACCATTCATGACTGGATGTGGCAGGACTGCAGAGCTTTGATCTGATCTGTTGGTTATGGGAGCACTTAGTCGCTTAGCTCTGTCTATAGCATGTTGCTTCCGCTGTTTAGCATGCATGTAGGCCTGTGTTCTAGCTTCACCAGGTTGGCATCTCATTTTAGGTACACCCAACGCTGCTCCTGGCATGCTCTTCTACACTCCACATTGAACCAGGGTTGATCCCCTGGCTTGTTGGTAATGGTAAAGTGAGGGATATGCCGGGCCATGAGGTTACAGGTGGTGGTGGAATACAATTCTGTTGCTGCTGATGGCCCACAACATCTCATGGATGTCCAGTTTTGAGCTACTAGATCTGTTCTGAGTCTATCCCATTTAGCACAGTGGTAGTGCCACACAACACATTGGATGGTGTCCTCAGTGTGAAGACAGGACTTTGTCTCCACAAGGACTGTGCAGTGGTCACTACTACCAATACTGTCATGGACAGATGTATCTGCGACAGGTAGATTGGTGAAGACGAGGTCAAGTAGGTTTTTCCCTCGTGTTGGTTCGCTCACCACCTGCCGCAGACCCAGTCTGGCAGCTATGTCGTTTAGGACTCGGCCAGAAGTGGTGCTACCCAGCCACTCTTGGTAATGGACATTGAAGTCCCCCACCCAGGGTATATTCTGTGCCCTTGCTACCTTCAGTTCTTCCTCCAAGTGGTGTTCAACATGGAGGAGTACTGATTCATCAGCTGAGGGAGGGCAGTAGGTTGCAAGCAGCAGGTCCCCAGATGTTAGTGAGGAGGACTTTGCAGGGTGGACTGGGCTTGGTTTGCCTTTGTCGTGTACAATGCCTAGTGGTCCGATGCTGGGTGGTCTGTCCGATTTTATTCTATTTTTTGTAGCAGGATTGTACAACAGAGTGACTTGCTAGGCCATTTCAGAGGGCGATTAATAATCAACCATGTTGCTGTGGGTCCAGAGTCACACATAGGCCCGACTGGGTAAGGGCGGCAGGTTTCCTTCCCTAAAGGACATTAGTGAACCAGAGGGGTTTTTAATGACAATCTGGTAGTTTTATGGTCACCTTGACTGGCACTAGCTTTATATTTCACATTTTAAAAACATTTTAATTAACTGAATTTAAATTCCCCAGCTGCTGTGGTGGGATTTGAACTCATGTCTCCAGATTATTAGTCCAGGCCTAATAATGTATCCAAGTTTGCTGACAATACAAAGCTAGGTGGGAAAGTTAACTGTGAGGAAGACACAAAGAGTGCAAAGTTGATAGAGACAGATTAAGTGAGTGGGCAAGAAGGTGGTGGAAGGAATATAATATGGGGAAATGTGAGGTTATTCACTTAATAGGAAGCATAAAAAAGCAGAATTGTTTTAAATGGTGAGACACTATTAAATGTTGGTCTCATTGTACACAAAACACAAAAATTAGGAAGGCAAATGTATGTTGGCCTTTATTGGAAGGGGATTGGTGTACAAAAGTAAGGAAGTCTTGCTACAATTGTACAGGGCTTTGGTGAGACCACACCTTTGTGTACAGTTTTGGTCTCCTTACCTTAGAGGCGGTGCAGTGAAGGTTCACTAGATTAATTTCTGGGATGAGAGAGTTGTTCTATGAGGAGAGATTGAGTAAAATGGGCCTATACTGTCTGGAGTTTAGAAGAATGAGAGGTGATCTTATTGAAACACAAGATTCTGAGAGGGCTTGAAAGGGTAGATGCTGAGAGGCTGTTTCCCCTGGCTGGAGAGTGTAGAACTAGGGGGCATAGTCTCAGGCTAAGGTGTCCGCCCTTTAGGACTGAGATGAGGAGGAACTTCTTCACTCAGAGGGTTGTGAATCTTTGGCATTCTCTACTCCAGAGGGCTGTGGATGCTCAGTCGTTGAGTATATTAAAGGCTGAGATCGATATATTTTTGGACTCTAAGGGAATCAAGGAATATGGGGATCGGGCGGGAAAGTGGAGTTGAGGTCGAAGATCAGCCATGATCTTTTGAATGGCAGAGCAGGCGCAAGGGCCGTATGACCTATTCGTAAGATAAGAACATAAGAAATAGGAGCAGGAGTAGGCCAATCGGCCCCTCGAGCCTGCTCCGACATTCTATAAGATCATGGCAGATCTGATCCTAACCTCAAATCTAAAGAACACAAGAAGTAGGAGCAGGACCCGGCCACTCAGCCCCTGGGCCCGCTCCGCCACCCACAGGGCCTTGACCGATCCGAACTCAGCTTCATGTCCAATTTCCTACTCGCTCCCCGTAACCCCTAATTTCCTTTACTTCTAGGAAACTGTCTATTTCTGTTTTAAATTTATTTAATGATGTAGCTTCCACAGCTTCCTGGGGCAGCAAATTCCACAGACGTACTACCCTCTGAGTGAAGAAGTTTCTCCTCATCTCTGTTTTGAAAGAGCAGCCCCTTATTCTAAGATTATGCCCCCTAGTTCTAGTTTCACCCATCCTTGGGAACATCCTTACCGCATCCACCCGATCAAGCCCCTTCACAATCTTATATCATTTTTTCATCTGTAGCTAACTCCCCTCCAACCCATCTCAAAGACATTTAACAGATTCCTTATTCTGCCCTCCAACACACATGCAAGTCTCATCTTTCCTCTATATCTTATCGCGGTCACATTCTCTGTCTCACCTCTCAAAATCTTCTAACACAGTATTTCAATTGTTCCGAGAATTTGTTTTTCCTGATGATGTGAAATCAAGATTGAGCCTACCCACATGCATATGCAAATACATACCTCATATCAAATGATTCTCCTCGAAAGGAGCATTACTTAAAAAAAAAAGTCAAAGCAAGATCATAAGGTGAACTTCCAAGAAACTTTTGGGTATGAAATGACAAAACTCAGGTATATACTTAATATAACTTTTTCTCGATGAAAGCAGCTCCTAAAAATGCAACTGACACTCATTTAAAATAGCGGAATGTCTTCAAACTAAACTATGAAACAGATCGTATATCAGAACTTGTGAAATATTAAAGAACTTTCTTAGCTAAGCGTTGGCCAAGATGGGGGAGGGGGCTCCTGACATCTCTGCTTTCCTAGTCAACTGTTTGAAAATATTTTGTGCTGTGACACCGACCCACAGTATGGTGGTGAGGGTAGAATAGTGTAGAATTATCCCAACCTACATTTTTAAAAGATGAACAGTAGAAATATAGAATCTGGAAATCTGTCATAATACTGTGCTACACCATGCTATGCTAATGAGCTTATGTTTCAGTATTAATTTACAATACATTAAATATGCTTTTCTCTGTGAAACAAAGACTATTACTGTATATACTGATATAAGGTAACCCCGTCTATAGGCAACCTTCAAAATTCCACCCAAAAAAATCAACGACCATCATATAAAATTAGAAAGCTTCTATTCACCAAAATTCTCAACTTCATATTGACTGTTGCCCAGAAATATATTTTCTTTCTCATTTCAACCAGCCCATTCCTTTCCTCTGTTGTTTTACTTTCCTCCAGGTGCCACTCTCCCTACAACTTGCATTTATATGACACCTTTAACGTAGTAAAACGTTCCAAGGTGCTTCACAGGCGTGTTATCAAACAAAGTTTTGACACCGAGCCACTGAGAGATATTAGGACAGATGATCAAAAGCTTGGTTAAAGAGGTAGGTTTTAAGGAGCAACTTAAAAGGAGGAGAGGTAGAGAGGCGGAGAGGTTTGTTGTCCAGCGCATACCATACAGCGAGCAGCCTTTCACTGGGTGTTGATATCCAACATGATGGCCTTGGACCTTCTGACATGCCTTGAGCAATGCACCCGGAGCACGAGAAGATTATGGAAATAAGCTGACCGTGCATTATCCAATGAGGACAGCATTGCACCATTGGCACTGCAGTGGGGTGAATTATTGGCCTCTTCATGTAAATTTGTGAATCAAAACCTCTCACAGCACATATCTACAATAATCTAACCAGCAGTGCATTCTATATTCTTAACACAAAATTGATTTTGTCCATGTCCCTATCCGATAGGAGCTCAGAGACAGGCAGGGGAGTGGCTGGATTGAAGATATAGAAATTTATCTATTTTAAATAAACATTTTTTTTTTAAACTCACTTCAGGGATAAGGGTGAGTCAGTACCATCAAAACCAAACCTTAGAACTGAGTTCTGGTGAAGGGCTCACCCAATCATTAATCTGCTTTCTGTATTCGATGCTGATGAACCGGCTGCACATAAGCATATAAAACCTTAAAATTTGAGCCCAGAGACTGTTGCTGGTAATAAAGAGAAGAAATGCTTAATGTTTTTGTATGACATCTCTGTGTGCTATCACCTCCATTAAAATGGTGGACAAATTGACCGTTTACATCTGCGGTGTCTGCAGCTCGAGGAACTTCGGCTCCGAGTTGAGGAGCTGGAGTCCGAGCTGCAGACATCCCGATGCATCAGGGAGGGAGAAAGTTACCTGGACACTTTGATCCAGGAGGCAGTCACGCACCTTAGACTAAATACTGTAGAATTGGCATGTGGTCTGAGGCAAGAGGGTGTGACTGTGAGTGAGGCAGGTACGGGGATCCAGGAGGTCGCATTACAGGAGCCTCAGCCTCTGACTTGTCCAATAGGTACGAGGTTCTTGCAGCCCTTGTGGACGAGTGCAGGGACTGCAGGCAGGATGAGCAAACTGGCCACGGCACCGCGGTTCAGGGGGCCATTCAAGTGGAGGGAGTAAAAAGGAATGTGGTTGTAGTAGGCGACAGTATAGTTAGAGGGATAGACACCGTTCTCTGCAGCCAAGAGCGAGAGTTCCAAAGGCTGTGTTGCCTACTCGGTGCCAGGGTTAAGGACATCTCCTCAGGGCTGGAGAGAAACTTGGAGTGGGAGGGGGAGGATCCAGTTGTCGTGGTCCACATCGGTACCAACGACATAGGTAGGACTAAGAGATTCTGCTGAGGGAGTTTGTGCAGCTAGGGACTAAATTAAAAAGCAGAACCACAAAGGTGATAATCTCCAGATTATTACGTGAGCCACAAGCAAATTGGCACAGCGTAAATCAGATCAGAGAGATGACTGCGTGGCTCAAAGATTGGTGTGGGAGAAGTGGATTTCGATTCATGGGGCACTGGCACTAGTACTGGGGAAAGAGCGAGCTGTTCCGTTGGGACCGGCTTCTCCTGAACCATGCTGGGACCAGTGTTCTGGCAAACCGAATAACTAGGGCAGTTGAGAAGGCTTTAAACGAAATAGAGGGGGGGGGGGGGCGGGGAGGGCTCAGGTGGGGCAAAGTTTAGATTGATAAAGAGAAAAGACTAGTACAGGAAAGTGATGGGGGTAATGATAAACAGAGTGTGTCATGAAGGAACAGAGCGTACAAACATAAGAGTGCACTAGCAAATGGGGCCGGGGTAGGAAAGAACGGTAAAAAGACAAAATTAAAAGGTTCTTTATCTGAATGCGGGCAGCATTCGTAAGATAGATGAATTGACGGCACAAATAGAAACAAATGAGTATGATCTCGTGGCCATTACAGAGACATGGTTGCAGGGTGGCGAAGGTTGGGAGCTAAATATTCAGGGCTATTTAACATTTCGGAAGGATAGGAATAAAGGTAAAGGTGGTGGGGTAGCTCTGTTAATGAAGGATGAAATTGGTATAAAAGTGAGAAATGATCTTGGCTCAGAAGATCAAGATGTCTAATCAATTAGGGTGGAGGTAAGAAATAGCAAGGGAAAGAAATCACTGATGGGAGTAGTTTATAGGTCCCCTATCGTGGGTCTGAAACTACTGAATTCCTTTATAAGGGCAATTATAAAGGAATGAGGGCAGAATTGGCTAAAGTGGACTGGGTAAACAGATTAGATGGTATGATGGCAGATAAGCAGCGACAAACATTTAAAAAGATATCTTATGACTCGCAACGAAAATATATCCCTTTGAGGAAAGTCTCCACAAAAAGGTTGAACCAACCATAGCTAACTAAGGAAGTCAAGGATGGTATCAGGTTAAAAGAAAAAGCATACAACATGGCAAAGATTACTGGTAAGCCCGAAGATTGGGAAAACTTTAAAAACCAGCAAAGGATGAGTAAAAGAATAATAAAGAAAGAGAAAATAAATTAATGAGAGTAAACTAGCAAGAAATATAAAAACTGACAGTAAAAGCTTCAACAAGTATAGAAAAAGGAAGAAGGTAGCTAAAGTAAACATTGGTCCCTTAGAGGATGAGACTGGGGAAATAATAATGGAAAACAAGGAAATGGCAGAGGAATTGAACAGATATTTGGTATCTGTCTTCACAGTAGAAGACACTAATAACATACCAAAAATAGTAGAAAATCAAGGGGCAAAGGGGAGGGAGGAACTAAAAACAATCACTATCACTGGAGAAAAAGTACTAGGTAAACCAATGGGTCTAAAGGCTGACAAGACCCCTGAACCTGATGGCTTGCATCCGAGGGTCTTAAAGGAAGTGGCTACAGAGATAGTGGATGCATTGGTTGTAATCTTCCAGAATTCACCAGATTCTGGAAAGGTCCCAGCGGATTGGATAATCGCAAACGTAACACCCCTATTCAAGAAGGGAGTGAGACAGAAAGCAGGTAATTATAGACCAGTTAGCCCAACATCTGTCATTGGGAAAATGCTAGAATCTATAATTAAGGAAGTAGCAGCAGGACATTTGGTGACTCATAGTACAATCAAGGAGAATCAACATGGTTTTATGGAGGGGAAATCGTGTCTGACAAATTTATTAGAGTTCTTTGAGGAAGTAACGGGCAGGGTGGATAAAGGGGAACCAATGGATGCAGTATATTTGGATTTCCAAAAGGCATTTGATGAGGTGCCACATAAAAGATTGCTGCACAAGGTAAGAGCTCATGGTGTTGGGGGTAATATACTGGCATGGATAGAGGATTGGCTAACTAACAGAAAACAAAGAGTCGAGATAAAAGGGTCATTTTCAAAATGGCAATCTGTAACTAGTGGGGTGCCGCAGGGATCAGTGCTGGGGCCTCAACTATTTACAATATATATCAATGACTTGGATGAAGGAACATAGTGTCTTGTGGCCAAATTTGCTGATGATACAAAGATAGGTGGAAAAGCAAGTTGCGATGAGGACACAAAGTGTCTGCAAAGGGATATTGACAGGTTAAACGAATGGGCAAAAATTTGGCAGATAGAATATCATGTGGGAAAATGTGAAGTCATCCACTTTGGGAAGAAAAATAAAAAAGCAAAATATTATTTGAATGGAGAAATACTACAACATCATGCGGTACAGAGGGATGGGTATTCTCAGACATGAAACACAAAAAGTCAACCTGCAGGTGCAACAGATAATCCGGAAGGCAAACAGAATATTGGCCTTTATTTCTAGGGGGATGGTGTATAAAAGCAGGGAAGTCATGCTACAAATGTACAGGGTACTGGTGAGACCACACCTGGAGTACTTCATACAGTTCTGGTGCCCTTATTTAAGGAAGGACATACTTGCATTAGAGGCAGTTCAGAGAAGGTTCACTAGGCTGATTCCAGGTATGGAAGGGTTGGAGGAAAGATTGAACAGGTTGGATCTATACTCATTGGAGTTTAGAAGAATGAGAGGAGATCTTATTGAAACATACAAGATTCTGAGGGGACTCGATAGGGTCGATGCTGAGAGGATGTTACCCCTCATGGGGGACTTTAAAAATAGGGGGCATAGTTTCAGAATAAGGGGTCACCCGTTCAAGACAGAAATGAGGAGGAATTTCTTCTCCCAGAGGGTCGTGAATCTTTGGAATTCTTTACCCCAAAAAGCTGTGGAGGCTAAGTCATTGAATACATTCAAGGCTGAGTTAGACAAATTTTTGATCAGCAAGGGAGTCAAAGGATATGGGGAAAGGGCGGGAAAGTGGAGTTGAGGTGAAAATCAGATCAGCCACGATCTCATTAAATGGCGGAGCAGGCTCAAGGGGCCGAATGGCCTACTCCTGCTCCTATCTCTTATTGTCTTATTTATCAGCTATAACAGTAATTTCTCGCCTTTATACTCTTTTGACCCAACCTATCCTGGATATAAAAATCAAAGGCATGAGCAGTGGCATAGAGTGCTGAGAAAAGATAGAAAGTGGAGATGATCTAGCCCTGAGAGTCAGAGACAGGTGGAAGATAAAAGAAGTTGATCCCAAGAGAGGCAGAAAGTTACAAACTACTCTGGTCAGATATCTGTAATGAGAAAAAAAAATCCAAGCTCACACTAGGGGTACGTTACAGGCCACAAGCTCAGCATAAGGAGGCTAGTTTGCTCTATGAAGAGTTAATGAGGCAAATGGGCAAGTTTAATTAACCAACTACAAACTTGGAAAACCCAAGAACCTTATGTCAGAATTGGTAAATAACCGTTCAGTCATGACTGCTTCACAGGAGCAGTGTTTGCCTTGCCTCTGCATTTTAATGGACAATGATACTAAATACTACCTACTACATCTGGTGTCAAATCTGCACTCTCACCATCATAAAAATATGTTTGCAATACGTAAAGATTATCGTCAAAATGATCAGGGATCAGCTATTACTATTGCACAGACGTCCTTTCACTGGATCTGCTCGGGGCCCCGTGCACTTGCACGGTCCTAATGCTGCCTTCGCAGCTTCATGACCCAGTGCATCATGAAAGCAACGAGGTAGCACTCATAAGAACGCAAGACCTAGGAGCAGCAATAGGCCATATGGCCCCTCAAGCCTGCTCCACCAATCAATCAGATCATGGTTGATCTTCGACCTAAACTCCACTTACCTGCCTGATCCCCACATCCCTTGATTCCACTAGAGTCCAGAAATCTGTCTATCTCAGTCTTGAATATATTCAATGACTCAGCATCCACAGCCCTCTGGGGTAGAGAATTCCAAAGATTCACAACCCTGAGTGAAGAAATGCCTCATCTCAGTATTAAACAGCTGAACCCTTATCCTGTGACTACGCCCCCCTGGTTCTAGACTCTCCAGCCATGGGAAACAACCTCTCAGCATCTACCTTGTCAAGCCCCCTCAGAATCTTGTATGTTTCAATTAGATCACCTCTCATTCTTCTGAACTCCAGATAGTATAGGCCCATTCTACTGAACTTCACCTCATAGGTCAACCCTCTCATCCAGGAATTAATCTCGTGAACCTTCGCTGCACCGCCTCTAAGGCAAGTATATCCTTCCTTAGATAAGGAGACCAAAACTGTACACAGTACTCCAGGTGAGGTCTCACCAAAGCCCTGTACAATTGTAGTAAGACCTCCTTACTTTTGTACTTCAACCCCATTGCAATAAAGGCCAACATTCCATTTGCTTTCCTAATTGCTTGCAGTACCTGCATGTTAACTTTATGTGTTTCTTGTACAAGGACACCCAAGTCTCTCTGAACACCAACTTTTAATAGTTTCTCACCATTTAAAAAATATTCTGTTTTTCTATTCTTCCTACCAAAGTGAATAACCTCATATTTCCCCACATTATACTCCATCTGCCACCTTCTTGCCCACTCACTTCACCTGTCCATATCCCTTTGCAGACTGTGTCCTCCTCACAGCTTACTTTCCCACCTAGCTTTGTATCATCAGCAAACTTGAATACATCACACTCGGTCCGCACGTCTAAGTCATTAATATAGATTGTAAATAGCTGAGGCCCAAGCACCGATCCATGCGGCACCCCACTAGTTACAGCCTGCCAGCCTGAAAATGACCCGTTTATCCCAACATTCTGTTTTCTGTCCGTTAACCAATCCTCTATCCATGCTAATATGTTACCCCCAACCCCATGAGCCCTTATCTTGTGTAACAACCTTTTATATGGCACCTTATCGAATGCCTTTTGAAAATCCAAATATACGACATCCACTGGTTCCCCTTTATCTACCCTTATAGTTACCCTCAGAAAACTCTAATAGGTTTGTCAAACACAATTTCCCTTTCATAAAGCTATGATGACTCTGCCTAATCATATTATGATTTTCTAAGTGCCCTGTTTCCAGCATTTTCCTGACGACTGATGTCAGGCTAACTGGCCTGTAGTACCCTGTTTTCTTGAATAGCAGGGTCACATTTGCTACTTTCCAATCTGCTGGGACCCTTCTAGAATCTAGGGAATTTTGGAAGATCATAACCAATGCATCCACTATCTGTCGCCTCCTCTTTCAGATCCCTCGGAAGTTGGCCATCAGGTCCAGGGCATTCATCAGCTTTTAGTCCCATTAGTTTCTCAAGTACTTTTTCTCCACTGATATTAGTTACTTTAAGTTCCTCACTCTCACTAGACCCTTGGTTCTCCACTAGTTCTGAAATGTTTTTTGTGTCTTCTACTACGAAGACAGATACAAAATATTTGTTGAACGCATCTGCCATTTCCTGATTCCCCTTATAATTTCTCCTGTCTCAGCCTCTAAGGGACCAACGTTTACTTTTGCTACTCTCTTCCTTTTTACATACTTGTGGAAGCTCTTACAATCCGTTCTTATATTTCTTGTTTACTTTCATTTTCTATTTTCTCTCATCAAATTTTTAGTCGTCCTTTGCTGGATTCTAAAACTCTTCCAATCCTCAGGCTTACTACTCTTCTTAGCAACATTATAAGCCTCTTCTTTTAATTTAATACTATCCTTAACTTCTTTAGTTACCCACTTTTCCCGTGGAGTTTTTATTTCTCAATGGATTGTATATTCGTTGAGAATATTGAAATATATCTTTAAATGTTTGCCATTGCTTTTCAACCGTCATACCCTTTAATTTGGTTTTCCAATCTACCTTAACCAACTTGCCCCTCATACCTAAGTAATTGGCTTTATTTAAGACTCTAGTTTCGGACTTAAGTACGTCACTTTCAAACTCAACACAAAATTCTATCATATGATGATCACTCTTCCCCAGAGGATCTCTTACTGTGAGATTACTAATTAACCCTGTCTCATTACATAATCAGATCTAAAATAGCCTGTTTCCTGGTTGGTTCCATGACATATTGCTCTAGGAATCCATCTCCTAGATTGAATTCCTAGAGCAATATGTCATGGAACCAACCAGACATATTACTCTAGGAATATGTCTGATTGGTTTCATGAATTCATCCTCCAAACTACCTTTGCCAATTTGATTTGCCCAGTCTATACGAAGATTTGACTTATTAGTCTTAAATGACCCAGGCAAAGTACAGGAAATGGAAGTCATGGCACTCTTTGGGGACAGCGACCACAGAATGATCAAATTCAATATGATCTGGGATCAGATTAGAAGGATGAAATTCAAAGAATATACCTAGCATTGGCAAACCGACTAAAACAGCATGACCCTAAATACATTTTTTTTTAAATTAAAAGGGAAATAAAGAGGAACGGAGCAAATATATGAACATGCAGAAACACATCGAAGATAGAGAGAGCTTATGGCAAAAACATAATAGTAAGAAATTCCTACGGTACTTCAACAGTAAGAGGGCGACAGAAGAGATATCAGAACCAAAAAACATGCAAATGGACTTGAAACAGAAGATGAGCAGAAGACAGTAAACATTTTGAATGTTTACTTCCTCCAAATATTCACAAGGGTGACATGATCCACTCAAGCAGAGATAATCAAAGCATAATTAATGAATTCAATGTAAATACAATGGAAGTCATGGGTACATAAAAATGGCTCAATGTAAGATGTTAAGCATTCAGTAAAAACACATTTTAAAAAGACTGGCTCAAGCACCCTGATCTGTGTAGGTTCCTGGATTAGCCAGCAGATGGTGAGCACTTGCATAACTACAAACACCAGCCGTATAACAGAAGCTGGAAAGTTTGGCACAGCTGCCTTCGCAAGAGGGGAATTGGAGGGAGGGGTCCCTGGCCCAAACAAGTCATAGGTGTGGCCACTGACCCCTTCCTAAGGAGACTGCTTAATTTTATTTTTAAAAAAGTGTTTACAAACCTGTCGGGATCAAAGCCACATTCACATTCTGGACCCCAGGTGGCTCAACAACCTGTCTGTTATCAACACTGACCATACACCAAGATCTTGAACAGGCCTGAAGTGTGGGAACTTAGATGCTTGGAGTCCCCGCCTCCTTATGACAGTGGTTTTACAAAGGGCAGGTGTAGACAGTAAACCCTAGATTAGGGAGTATGTGCTTCCATAAATCAGCATCCAGCAGCTGTCATCAAAGCCTCCGTGTTTCCCCATTTAAAGGACATCTATATTCATCATGATGTAAGGACCTGTGGAGGATGTACTGTCTACAGCGATTTGGTTGCAGAAATAAGTTGTTGTTCCAACTAGTGGAACCAATGTCCATACGGATTTGGTGTGTGCCTATGCTGTGGTCTGGAGCATGGTGAGTGATGCTACTCAAGAGCAGTTTCTGGTGCTTGTTATTAGATAATCATTAGTCAACTGAATCTTCCTGGGGATGGGGTGAGTAAGTGGGTTTATTTGGGATAAATCTGATTCCAAAATGATATGCTTGAAGATGGGAGTTTGGAACAGAGTCAATCCTTGGTGGCAGACCTAGTAATCCAATACTGCAGCCAGGTGAGTGTGCAGTACTCTAGGGTACTGCTGACAATTGCCCAGCCTGGCTCATTGATGTGACTGGTGGGATAGAATGGTCAGTGGGTGCTGGAGTTCTTCCTACTTGGTTCCAACCAATAACCTAGGAGGTAGGATGATCCAAGCTAAACAAGCGCATCAGTGCTCAATGGTGTTTAAGTTCTGGTCTTAAACATGGGTGATGAGTTTGTGTGTGTTAGACACCCTGCTGACCAATAAAAAGGTAATCGGATAAATGTGTTCAGCCTTGGTGAAAGGTCATTTAATGCACCAGGCTATCTGAAATAATATCTTGTTATCAAATAGAAAGGTAGGATTCTTTCTTGCATTTCATAAAGTTTCAGTACTCAAGTCCAATAAGAGAGAGAAAAGCATCAGAAAATACAAGTGTTAAACTTTGTTCAAACTCAGTTGAGAGGAGTGCAACAGTGGTTGTGACAGTTGAAACACTAAGTGTGTGCAAGGAACCTAAAGCAGTGGTATGAGTGGAAAGATGTGGGTTGTCACTCCCCAACTCCCCACTCAGATTTCTGATCTCAGCTGTGCCATTATCAAGAACCTCTAAGCAGAAGTACAAGCTTCCAAATGATCTGAGAGGTGTAGAAAGGAAAGAGAAAATAGACATGTGTGTTCAACTTTGGTTTTATAGCTCTTTGCACAACCTTGCGTGTGATCCATCTTCTCTATCCCTATTTAGTGGATGCTCACTTACGCTGGGATATGGTTCCATCCTCTAGTAACTTACTCAAGTGGCCATTTATGTGTTGGCAGGCTATTTGTCCATGAGGGAACATAATGGCTGACCTGAATTTGGATCACATCAGATGTGTTCAAATGCAAACCTTCTGAAAGTGCTGAGGGAGTAATGGTTGGTTGCAGGAATCCAACTAATTCTTCCCTTTTTCAGCTTGGAGGGGGGGGCGGCGTATTTAAATCAATTTCAAGACCACCACTGCTAATTTGGCTGATTTCAGCTCTCTCAGTAATAACATGGGACCTTTCTGGTCTTTGCCTCAGAACCACTGCATACATACATTGATCCACAAAATCATCAGGTAAACACGAGACACAAAAAACTATAAAATACCCAGAGCATACATGTTTGTCAAATGTATCTGTAATGTTACAAATTGAGAGCAATGCAATAAAAATAAATGCTGAATCAATTTGATTTTCTCAAACATGTTGTAACTCATACCCATGTCACAAGGCAAACCTTTTATTACGTAGAAAATTACATGCCCAGAATGTTGATATTACCCAATGCTTCTGAGCTCCATTATTCATGCAATTTTATGTATAAGTTTAAGAACATCCAGTACTGTGTAACAAAACAGGACTAAATGCTACAAAAATAGAAACTGTGAAACTGTTTTCATTGCATTTTCACACAAATGATTGAGAGATTTGGGTCACTTAAAAAGGTATAAAATAAGATACAAGAAAATTAAAGCTTCACATATCAGATATTAGACTGTACCTTCAGTTTCATTACACAATGTAAAACAATCTTGTAAACATTTTTACAATAATTTTAAACTGAAAAGGAATGCATATCACAGTTTTGTTTTTTTTTAAATTGGAGTTTTTGCAAACTACACAGTAGTTTCATTTCTCCAAAATCCAGTTCTGATGTTTCCAGTGCTGTCTGCATTTAGCAAGGGAACATCTTGCCCACTGCCTTTCAGCAGTCCATTTTGACTAGCCAAATTAAGGCCATAAGATTTATGGTTCTCAAGTTCAACCACTATGGGCTGTGGCAAGCTGTCTTTACTGCTACTGATTCCATCCTTTACTATATTTTGATTGCATTGGGTCAGTGTGTAACTTACATCACTACTGTCAGGTTGGCTGTGGCTTTGATGACGTTCTCTAAAAGCAGAGCGAGACCTTCTGCTCCCATGATGACTCTCGTGGTTACTGTGTCTACTCCTTGGCTGGCTATTGTGAACACTTCCTTCCACACTTGTAGGAACATCATATGCATATTCTCTTAACACAGTCAGCCTGCTGTGTCGATGAGCTTGGTGTGCCCTAGTCCGGTTTTTATGATGCCTGTTCACTTGTCCATTCGAACGGTATGGCACTTCCACAGGAGCAACATGCATCTTCAGATCATTGTCCAATGAATGTTCTGTAAGGCTGTTGTCAAGCTGCGTTGGTCTGTTACTTGCCAAAGGAACAATCTGGTTCTGTACTGCTGCAGCGTGAATATTAGTCAGCTTACATCCTTGGGACAGTTTGTTGTTGCTGGATGCAGTCTTATTTGTACAGGAGGACTCTGCGCTACTGTTGGCGAGTTTTGGGGTTTCTCCATTAGCATGACTTGAATCAGTGGGCTGAACATTAACCTGCATAGAGTAAGCACTCCTTCCTGGACAGCATGTCGTCATCCAACATCGTCGTACGTCTTCTCTGCCAATGCAATGGTGAAGTACAAGAAATGCACCCAGACTCAAAGCTGTGGCCCCAAATAGACAGCTAAAAATAAGATCCATAGGATAGTACTGGGAAACTGCTAATGCGCCAGATACCCACAGGGCAATATACATAAACAAAGACAGACATGCACCAAGCAGCTGTGCTTGAAATGTGTGCTCATTCTCCAGTGCAGAGGATGAAACTACAGAACAATTTGCCTGTGACGTCGAGGCTGAATCATTAACGTGAGACTCTCCATGGTCTGTGCTTGCCAAACACTGCTGTTCTTCTGCTGCTTCCTTCAGTTCATATTTGCGTTCTGGATGTTGTTTAAGTTGCACAAATATGCTAAGAAAGTAAATGCAGTTTATGAAGATGATGAAACCCACAGGTCCATAAAATGCCCCTAAACTTGGTTCCCAAGCCATCCAACAGCTGGAAAACAAAAACATGAAACATAATTCTGTTAGAATAGGAGTTCAATTGAATTCAAATGCATATCATAATCCAGCAAAAGGATTTGGATTAACTCTCAAAACAATGCACTACCAAAAAGGACAAAATCTTAGTTTAAGATTATCAAAATTGGAGAAACAAGTTATTTTAAAACTGAAAATTCAATGATATCTGACTTTGGTTTGTCTTGCCAGCCAGATTTTCTGAAATGAGTTTCAGCAAGAATTATTAAAAAATCAGGTCACTTATCCAGTTTCAATTTTGATACAGGATTTCATTTTTAAAAAGTTTTCCAATAAATCCAAATCTTTCATATGAAAAAACTGAAGTGATCGAGAAACTTAAGATAATATGGAACTGGGAAAGAATAGCAGTTGGTCTCTAACTTTGAAAAGAAAATGTTTTTTTTCTGATTGACAACCCCCATCTCAAGTTAAATATTCATACAGGAACAAGTTATGTGCCAAAATATGATACATTTGGGAGCTTTGGAACAGATGCAATCACAGTGACACTGATCCTTTATCTTTGCAATCTGTAATTCAGAATGGAGCTAAGATAGTCTTGAGGGAAGAGTGTTATTTTGTCTATGAATAATCAGTACTGTATCCGTACTTGTTATCTATTGAAAAGTTTGCCAACTGCTAGAAAAAGGGAAATGCATCCAAAAACAGTAGATTAGTACATTATTGATTTATAATATGGGGAAGCAATGAGAAAATAACCCAGATGCATTGTATACATTTTTCATAATGGCAACCAGGTCCTCCAAAAATAATTCTGGATCGTCCTGATTCTTTGAACATGGTCCAGTGTCCATCTGCGAACAGGACCATCACTATCTTTATTGATGTGTATGTGGGATGGGGGGGTTGGAGGCTGGAAAAGAGATCACATGGAGATAAATTTTGTGCCTTGTATACCAATCACTCAAAGGTCTACAATCCCCTTCTGGTCATAACTTCACTTCCTTCAGTTAGAGGGGGCAGCAACAAGACTACAACTGCACCATACCACCAAAGAGATAGAGGCATGTTTAAATTTTAATAGCTCCAACAGCCCTAGGTGTTTATAGAGATGTGACTATGTTCAAAGATGAGGAAGACCATTCTTACAGCAGGCAATCCAGCACTTTATCTTTTAAACTTTAAAAATTATGGGATTTCTGCTTACATTAATATCTTTTTATTTCAGAATTAAAATTAGATCTGACAGAATAAGTTACAAACTGTTACAACATTTTTGAAAGAAAATACAATTGTTTTACTGCAAGGCAATTTAAAATTTAATTCCGTCATTCCCCTCATATTAAAATGACTAGCCTCGTTAAATCCGTTCATAAAGTTAATATGATTTGTGCAGTATACTTTGATCACCACTAGATGATGCAAGTTCGCCTTGTAAAAATTCTGAACTATGCTCAGACATCTAATGGTACAATAAAAATGGTTATTATTCAAGTGTAAGCCTGAATAGTGTGTTGGCAGCTATTTCTGCATGAGGGCATCACTCAATGTCTACATTGGCACTCTCCTCAGACCATGTGGCACTAAGACACTTATACATGCCTTCATCACCTGCAGACTTGTTGATCTCTTTGCCAAACTCCATCATTCATAAACTCCAGTTCTTCTAAAACTCTGCTGCTTGTATTGTATCCCATACCAACTCCTGGTTGCCAATCAATCAATTCCTTGTTGGCTTACATTGGCTCACATTGGCTCCCAGTCCCCCAGCACTTCAATTAAAATTCTAATCCTCATCTTTAAATCCATCCATGACCTCATCCTCCCTATCTCAGTAACCTCCTCCAGCCCTACAATATCCCTCCCTAAATTCATCATTCCTCTTAACTCCAGCCTCTTGTGCATCTCCGTCACTTCACCTCACTATCGGTGACCGTGCCTTCAGCCACCTAGGTCTCATTCTCTGGAATTACCTCCCTAAACCACCCTGCTGCTTCACGACCCTCCTTAAAACAACTTATTTGACCAAGCTTTTGGTAACGCCTGCTAATCTTTGGCAACATTCATTTTTCTTCATGTCACTGTGAGGTGCCTTGGGATATTTTTCTATATTCAAGGTGCGCTATATTCAAGGTTCTTAATATGAATTACTGTTGTTGCAGTAGAAGTCAAGGGGACGCGAGGAATCTTGGTTGATATATTTCTCAAAAGCCAGAGGAGTGGAACCGAATTATAACGTCATGCTATCTGTCTGGTGGAAATCATAGAATCGTAGAAAAGTTACAGCACAGAAGGAGGCCATTAAGCCCATCGAGTCTGCACCGGCTCTATGCAAGAGCAATCCAGCTGGTCCCACTCCCCCGCCCTTTCCCCGTAGCCATGCAAATTTTTTCCTTTCAAGTACTTATCCAGTTCCCCTTTGAAGGCCATGATTGAATCTGCCTCCACCACTCCCTCGGGGAGTGCATTCCAAATCCTAACCAATCAGCTAGCTCAGTTTGTGTTGAGGACAGAACTTGGGACCTTCCTGGTCTGCACAGCTTAGTACAACACTAGGTAGTGCATTCATCAAAAATGCTTTTTTTTAGTTCACATACAATGTCAAAGCAAACACAGATATTACAATAATAAAGCTACTCAAATGTCAGTAGTAGCTTTATTACTGTAACATTAACCACTTTGTTACAAATCAAAATTTCTCTTTCCTTCTCCCTCTATTTTAACTGAGTTTATTTCTATGTAATGCAACCAATTCTCTCTTTCATAGATTTTTGTTTAAAAAGAGGTGAGAGCCAAATGCAGAAAAACCTAGTTTTTGAGTGGCTGAAAACCAGCTCTGAAGGCCGACAGTTTCATTAGTGAGGCCTACAAAGTTGACCTTACTGCATCATACACACAGCCAAGTCAATGTTAAATGCCAATTGTCACAGTTTGTGATTTTACCATTTTTTTCCCCATGAAACCCAGAAATGAGGGGGCCAGTTTTCATGGCCTTCACCCGACAGGAACAGGGCGAAAATGGCAGCGCGCCACTTACCGCCCCATTCCTGGTATGGCTGCCACATCTAGTTCAGGGCCTTCAATGGGACGGTCCATATCTGTAATATGCAAATCGGGTTCCTACACCGGTTGTAAGACTCCCATGCAGTTCTGAGGTACTGATGGGTGGAGTGCACACTACACACACTTCAATCATTGGTACCAGGCATTGAGCAGCCTAACCAGCTGTCCTTAAAGGGACCACCACATGAAGCTCAGAAAAAGGTACGTTTTTTAAAAAATTGTTTGGCCAGGATAATGATTTCAATATTCAAGCCTTACTGAATATAGGAAATCCTTTCTACATTCTTATTAGTAGTACTTACCTCGCAACTTAAACACCTCTTTACCCTTACAAGTCAAAACTAGAGATTTTTTAAAAATCTATTGTTGGGATGTGAGCAATCTATATTGCCCACCACTAGTTGCCCTAAGGTCATGAAGAGTCAACCACATCTTGTGCAGTCATGCACAAATCGGGTAGGGGTAGCAGATTCCCTTCCCTTGGAAACAAGTTGGGTTTAATGACAAAATAGCAGCTTCCATGGTCACTTAATCTAGATCTAGCCCACAAATCCAGATTTACTGAATTCAATTTTAAGCTTGCCATGGTGGAACTTAAACTTATTACTTCTGAGTTGCCAGTCCAGTAACATAACCACTACAATACCATGATATTAGAATTGAAATAAGCAGTTTTGGGATTCTACTCATCCCTAGATTTTAGTTTTAAAGGGATTTCTAATAAGTTTGCCAAACACTCTACAGAAGTAAAAAGCAGCTCACAAAGTAATGGTAAGTATTAAATTGACTCCCTGAGCTCATAACAGACTCGAATAAGCTATGTTCTGTTTGATACAGCATTTATCCACATCTGAGAGGTCCCACTTAAACCTTTAGGGATTTTTTTTTCATCTCTTCCCAACTCTGACCAATTCCACCAAACACCACCTACTTAGCACAATTACCTCAGCCATAAATCTGAAAAATGAGTACAGTGTACTTACTATGGTGCATTTATTTTACTTCCATAATTTTTAATATTAGCTGCTGCTGTGATGCCGCACACAATGATAGGAATTCCTCCACCAATGAGATAGAACCTTTAAAGACATGATCACAAGGAAAGGTGTTAAACAAAATGCGTGTCTGGCTTCCTTACGGTAGTTAGGTTGACCGTTGTACAAGATTTTTAAAAAACTAGTCAGTGATATGGTATACACATTTATTTTGGATAGTCCAAATCAGATTTCACCACATAATGGTAACATTTTAATTGCTGCTCGACATATAATGAAATTCTCCTTGGTCTCTGCTCATTAAGCGAGTAATGGACATACATTAACCCAAATTTCAACCAACCTGTGGTTCAATCAATTTGTAGGTAGCATGTTACTTTACAAAACACTAAATATACATTTAAAAGGGAGATTACAATATTTTAAGATTGTTTAGTATACATTATTCTAATTCTTAAGTGGCATCAAAATAATTACTATCTACACATTTTTACACTAGAAGCCTGTATCCAGCCCACTTATTGTTTGTATGGATAAAGAAAATGCTGGAAATCTGAAATAAAATTAGGTAAAGCTCAAATACAAGTTAGAACTGAAGATGATTCAAATCCAAAATGTTAATCTTTCTTCATTCCCTTTCAAAGTGATGAGCCTGTGAGACATTTTCTACATGTTGAGTTTCTTTTCTAAAATGTATTCATTTTCCAGCTACACTTAACCTTAGGTTAGATCATCCATCTTGCATTTAGTATTTTATTACAAAATTACATTTTTTTTCACATATTTCCAATCCTTTAAGTCATTTAATACTGTACTTCATTTAACAGAAGCAAAGTTTGAACCCCCTTTAGAACCAGTTTGAGGGCATCGCTTAAAGTTAAAAGTGTGATCTTTGACTTCCACCCGAACAGGCACAAAGTCGGCAGAGTGGCTGTGCTGGCATGAGGCCAGAGCTATCACAAGGCCTGGGCCTCATTAACATGCTGCCAACAAGCTGCGGCCATCCTGCTGCAGCTTGTGGTTGTGGGAGGGCGGGAAATCGTAGGCTCCGATGCTGAGCCGGCCTGCAGGGAGGTTCTGGGGTGGGGGGGAATCTCGAATGGGCCGGCACTCCTGCTTCTCCCACCAAAAAATGTTTTCATTTTCTTGGGGCTTTTTTTTTGCCTGGCCACCAGCGGTCTCTTTAAAGACAGCTGGTTAGGCTGCTCAATGCCCGGTACAAATGCATGGAGCATGCACCCTCTGCAGATATTTACCTGAAAATTGCAATCAAGGTTCTACAACCAGCATAGGATCCTGATTTTCATATTTAAGCAGCCTCCCAATTGTTTCAGGTGGGCTATCCAGAATGAGTGACAAATTTCTGAGCACATAATATATGCTACTTCATACAGCCAAGGAATTGACATCCAAGGTGCACTGTGGAAGCAGGCGAGCAAGAGGAGACTCGAGGGTTTTTATACTTAGGTGCTAGACACAACTTTACATTTTCCATAGGTGTTGCTGGGGAGGCTGTTAATGCTCAAGATGAGTGATCTTGGATGCATAATATAAAATGATGCCGACTGAACAAAGTATATTTAAAAGTGCATTTTTTGGGTCAGAATAATGAAAATAAGATAGTTTTGAAAGTTGTGTATAACATTAAATGTTGGCTTTAGTTTATAGTCTGCATATTTTAGTGGCTTTAAATTGAAAATATTCCACATTATCAATATAACATAGATGCTTTGAAAATCACAGTCCAACAAGCTCTTCAATATTGATTATAAAATCAATCCTGGGAACAGATGGTAAATCTAAAAAAAAGTTCAAAACCACAAGCCATAGTTATGAACATACAAATTAAGAGCAGGAGTAGGCCATTCGGCCCCTCGAGCCTGCTCTGCCATTTCATAAGATCATGGCTGATCTGATTGTGACCTCAACCCTACTTTCCTGTCCACTTACTATAACCTTTGACTCCCTTGTTAATCAGGAATCTATCCAACTCTGCCTTACAAATATTCAATCACCCGGTCTTCACCGCGCTCTGGGGAAGGGAGTTCCACAGACTCACGACCCTCAGAGAAAACATTTCTCCTCATCTCTGTCTTAAATGGGAGACCCCTTATTTTTAAACTGTAGCCCCTAGTTCTAGTCCCTCCCACAAGGGGAAACATCCACTCAGCATCTACCCCTTCTAGTCCCCTCAGGATCTTATATGTTTCAATAAGATCACCTCTCATTCTTCTAAACTCCAATGTATACAGGCCCAACTTGTCCAACCTTTCCTCATAAGATAACCCCCTCATCCCAGGAATCAGTCGAGTGAACCTTCTCTGAACTGCCTCCAAAGCAATTATGTCCTTTCTTAAATAAGGAGACCAAAACTGCGCATAGTATTCTAGATGTGGTCTCACCAATGCCCTGTACAATTGTAGCATCTCTACTTTTATATTCCATTCCCCTTGCAATAAATGACAACATTCCATTTGCCTTCCTAATCACTTGCTGTACCTGCATACTAAGTTTTTGTGATTCATGTACTAGGACACCCAGATCCCTCTGTACCTCAGGGTTCTGCAATCTCTCTTCATTTAAATATATTGCTTTTCTATTCCTCCTGCCAAAGTGGACAAGTTCACATTTTCCCACAATATACCCCATCTGCCAAATTTTTGCCCACTCACTTAACCTACCTATATCCCTTTGCAGACTCCTTATGTCCTCTTCACAACTTACTTTCCTACCTACCTTTGTGTCATCAGCAAATTTAGCAACCATACATTCAGTCCCTTCATCCAAGTCATTGATATGGATTGTAAATAGCTGAGGCCCAAAGCACTGATCCCTGTGGCTCTCCACTCGTTATATCTTGCCAACCTGAAAATTACCCATTTATGCCTACTCTTTGTTTCCTGTTAGCTAACCAATCCTTTATCCATGCCAATATGTTACCCTCTACATCATGAGCTCTTATTTTGTGTAGTAGCCTTTGATGTGGCACCTTGTCAAAAGCCTTCTGGAAATCCAAGTACACCACATCCACAGGATCCCTTTTATCCATGTTGCTTGTTACTTCCTCAAAGAACTCTAATAAATTAGTCAAACACGATTTCCCTTTCACAAAGCTATGTTGACTGCCTGATTGCATAGAGATTTTTTAAGTGCCCTGCTATAATCTCCTTAATATAGATTCTAGCATTTTCCCTATGACAGATGTTAAGCTAACTGGCCTGTAGTTTCCTGCTTTCTGTCTCCCTCCTTTCCTGAATAGAGGAGTTACATTCGCTATTTTCCAATCTGATGGGACCCTTCCAGAATCTAGGGAATTTTGGAAAATACCAATGCATCTACTATCTCTGTTAAGACTCTAGGATGAAGTCCGTCAGGACCTGGGGACTTGTCAGCTTTTAGTTCTAATATTTTTTTCAGAACCCTTTCCCTGGTGATTGTAAATGTTTTAAGTTCCTCCCTCCCTTTCAGCTCTTGATTCACAATTATTTCCGGCATGTTACTTGTATCCTCTACAGTGAAGACGGATGCAAAATCTCTGTCCAATTCATCCGCCATTTCTTTATTATTAATTCTCCATTATTAATTCTCCAGACTCTCTCTCTAGAGGACCAACGCTCACTTTACTTACTCTTTTTCTTTTTAAATACCTTTAGAAACTCTTACTATCTGTTTTTATATTTCTAGCAAGTTTTCTCTCATACTCTAATTTCTCCCTCCTTATTATCCTTTTAGTCATTCTTTGCTGTTTTTTTTAATATTCTGTCCAATCTTCTGACCTGCCACTAATCTTCACGGAATTGTATGCTTTTTCTTTCAATTTGATACTGTCTTTAACTTTCTTAGTTAGACACAGATGGTACCCCAGAGTCTTTCTTTCTCACTGGAATGTATCTCTGCTAAGTGTTATGAAATATCTCATTAAATGTCTGCCACTGCATCTCTACTGATCTATCCCTTAACCTAATTTCCCAGTTCACTTTAGCCAGCTCTGTCTTCATGCCCTCATAATTGCCCTTATTTAAGTTTAAAACACTAGTCTTAGACTTACTCTTCTCTCCCTCAAACTGAAAGCAAAATTCAATCATATTGTGATCACTGCTACCTAGAGGCTCCTTTACCAGGAGGTTATTAATTAATCCTGCCTCATTACACATTACCAGATCTAGAATAGCCTGCTCTCTGGTTGGCTCTAGGACGTGCTGCTCCAAGAAACTGTCCTGAAAGCACTCTATGAACTCATCTTCCAGGCTACCTTTGCCAATCAGATTCTTCCAACCTATATGTAGATTAAAATCACCCATGATTATCGCTGTTCCTTTCTCACAAGCCCCCATTATTTCTTCCTGTATATCCTGTCCTACAGTGTGGTTAGTTAGGGGGCCTATAAACTACTCCCATAAGTGACTTCTTGCCTTTACTATTTCTCATCTCCAGCCAAACTGATTCTACATCTTGGACTTTAGAACTAAGGTCATTTCTCTCTATTATACTCATGTCATCCTTAATTATCAGAACTACCCCTCCACCTTTTCCTAGCTTCCTATCCTTCCGAAATGTCAAGTACCCTTGAATATGCAGGTTCCAGCCTTTATCATCTTGCAGCCATGTCTCTGTAATGGCTATCAGATCGTACATATTTATTTCTATTTGAGCAATCAATTCATCCATTTTATTATGAATGCTATGCGCATTACGAATTAATAATTAATTTTTAAAATAGAAACAGACAGGTGCTATGATGTCTCAACATTGAACGAGACATCAAAAGCAACATCCTTACATTTAATGTGCAAATGTTGTCCTACATTATTAATGAACTATATGCTGAGTATATAATATTGAAAATAGTTTGTAGGCTCCTCTGTATACAGGACCTATTTTATTAGAATGTCCATGCTTACAAAAAATTTTTTTTTAAATATACATAACCACATATTAAAAGAATATATTTTCTCCTGATTATCCACAGTATCATGTTTTGTTGATTTTCTCCTTTTCATATTTTCTTCAAGTCATTAGCTATCAAAGGATTTACAAATTTATTTTTGATCTATATCTTACCCCGGTCTCATCCTCAGTCTCCTCTCTCAAAACTGAGCTCAATATCTTCTAACATAGTATTCCAATGGTTCTGAGAATTTGTTTTACTGATGTGAAATCAAGATTGAGCCTACCCACATGCATATGCAGACTCATACCTCATATCAAATGATTTTCCTTGAAAACAGCATTACTTAAAAAGAAAGTCAAGGCAAGATCATAATGTGAACTCCAAAAAACTTTATGGTATGAAATGACAAAACTCATATATACTTAATGTACCTTTCCTCATTGAAAGCATCCCCTGAAAATACATTTGACTCATTTAATATAATGGAACATCTTCAAACTTCTGTATGATCCAGTACTAAACTATGAAACCAATTCATACTTCACAAGTACTGATGTACAAAGAACTTTCTCACCTGAGCATTGGCCGAGGTGGGGGAGGGGGCTCCTCGGGGTCCTGACATCTCTTTGCTTTCCTGGTCAACTGTTTGAAAATATTTCGTGCTGTGACACCGACCCACAGGATGGTGGCGAGGGTAGAATAGTGTAGAATTATTCCAACCTACATTTTAAAAGATTAAAAGGTGAGGAACTATAGAAATATAGAATCTGGAAGTCTGTCATAATACTGTGGTGCTTATGTTTCAGTATTAATTTACAATACATATTAAA
Source organism: Heptranchias perlo (assembly GCF_035084215.1). Lineage (NCBI taxonomy): Eukaryota > Metazoa > Chordata > Chondrichthyes > Hexanchiformes > Hexanchidae > Heptranchias > Heptranchias perlo. The sequence goes on along the minus strand of NC_090325.1, from coordinate 103,975,559 downwards.
GATGCTTCTCTCTGCAACAGTGAAATGAACACTATTTACTGTACATACTTGTATATAATTTAACCAGTCCACAGGCAACCCTCAAAATTTCACCCAAAATTCAAAAGACCCTCATATAAAATTAAACAACTTCTAGTCATCAAAATTCTCATCTTCATATTGACTGTTAATCAGAAATACATTTTCTCTGCTCTTTGCCATTTCAACCAACCCATTTCCATCTACTGCTATATTTTTCTCTTCCAGCTCTGATATTTAAATTGCAACTCTCCCTCCTGATTTTAAATCCTAGCTTTAAATAATTTTTCCCTGCATCCAATCAATACGCTGCCTGATTTTAAATCAACAGCCTGGAGTGAGGTCAGAAGTAGGAGTTGCCATTGAATTATTGCAGCATTTAAGCAGCAGAGTGGATCGCATTCCTATCAGCTGTCACTCCTTCACCACTGTGGTACTTAAATGGGCATTCTTTCCCAACTCTCAACTTCAGATCAGGGCCCCACTGATTATTTAAAATCAGAGACATTCCAGCAGCATAGATATACTAAGGAGAAATTTAAAATCATCAGCAGGACCCAGCACAGATGTCCAGAAGAGGAGCTGCCATTTAAATGTCAGACCCCTGGAGGTGTGAAGCCGATCAGAACAATAGCTGATGGGAAGTGGATCCACGCTTTTGTAGAAATTGCTCGACTAGGTGGGAAACTGGAAGGAATATATGACCTGTTGATAAGATGACTCTTCACCCATTTTGAACTTCAAATAAGGACATACTTTTCCCATCTTATGTACTGGTATATAGGGTGCTAATGTTATTAAACAATGCAATATCACTTCAGTTCAAATGACGTGATTCAGTTTCAAAAGGTTGAGTTAACAAACTGATTATCAATGCACTATAGAAAATTTGCATGCATGCCAATCTGTTTCTTGTGCTACTGCTAATTTAATGCCTCAAGCTCCTCCCACAGCTATCACTGCTAGTTATAGCCCTGTAACCACTAATACTTCACCCAACTGTTAACTAGCTCAAAATGCTCTCTCCAAAACAAATCACGTTTTAAAGAACAACTTCTATACTTGTGCTGCATATGGTAAAAAAATGTTATACCCCAGCATTGTGCTTTACTGAATTCCCAGTGGGAACATTGTGATTGCACGAAAACAGCACATGCTTGCCATTACATGTTACTGAAATCCTGCAATGCAATGGGAGTTTATGTTCACTACTGTTTGCATAAACACCAGCTAATGATAAAGTCCCGCATAGAACTTACTGAAACCACCCAATCAAACTCCACCTGAATGTATTTTACAAACACATCTTGCAATGCATTTCATGGAAGTAACAGATTTTAGAATGAATTTGGTATCGATAAACTGATTCTCACAGTTTATCATCACAAACTTCATATGTGCTACCTTGAGTGTTATCTTGACTGCTTTACCTGTGTGGTTTTTTTTGGATCGATACATATTTACAAAAGCATTACATTCCAGTTCTACACAGTATCGTGTGCACTCTTCTGAGTGTTAACGCACTCATATTTTATCGTTGTTCAAGGCTAGCCAAGATTGTGCTCTGATGAGGTGTCATCTAGAGTACTGTGTACACTTCTAGTCACCACAATACAAGAGGCCATCCAGGCTTAAAGGTGGCGCAGAGGAGAGTGATCACTGATATTAGAAGAATGAGCCCTGAGGAGCAATTAGGTAAGCTGGGGCTCTTCACCCTCAGAAGCAAATGTCTTAGAGGGGACCTAATATTTAAGATACCTAACAGGATGGAAAAGTAAACCCAGAAATGTTTCAAAATTCTCAACGAATATATATTCCATTGAGAAATGAAAACTCCACGGAAAAGTGATCCATCTGTGGATAACTAAAGAAGTTAAGGATAGTATTAGATTAAAAGAGGTGGCTTATAATGTTGTGAAGAAGAGTAGTAAGCCTGAGGATTGAGATGGTTTTAGAAACCAGCAAAGGATGACCATAAAACTGATATAGGGAGAAAATAGAATGAGAGTAAATGAGCAAGAAATATAAAAACAGATTGTAAGAGCTTCTACAAGTATGTAAAAAGGAAGAGAGTAGCAAAAGTAAACGTTGGTCCCTTAGAAGCTGAGGCAGGAGAAATTAAAATGGGAAATAAGGAAATGGCAGAGATGTTAAATCAAATATTTTGTATCTGTCTTCACAGTAGCAGACACAAAAAATGTACTCGAAATAGTGGGGAACCAACAGGCTAACGAAAGTGAGGAACTTAAAGTAATTAATATCAAGAGAGAAAAATTACTAAAGAAACTAATGAGACCAAAAGCCGACAAATACCCTGGACCTGATGGCCTACATCCTAGGGTTCTAAAAGAGGTGGCTGCAGAGATAGTGGAGGCATTGGTTGTGATCTTCCAAAATTCCCTAGATTCTAGAACGGTCCCAGCGGATTGGAAGGTAGAAATGTAACCCTGCTATTTAAGAAAGGAGGGAGGGAGAAAACAGGGAACTACAGGCTAGTTAGCCTGACATCAGTCATCGGGAAAATGCTGGAATCCATTATTAAGGAACTGGTAACAGGGCACTTGGAAAATCATAACATGATTAGGCAGAGTCAACATGGTTTTATGATAAGGAATCGTGTTTGACTAATCTATTACAGATTTTTGAGGATGTAACTAGCAGGGTAGATAAAGGGAAACCAGTGGATATTGTATATTTGGATTTTCAAAAGGCATTCGATAAGGTGCCACATAAAAGGTTGTTACACAAGATTAGGGCTCATAGGGTTGGGGTTAATGTATTAGCATGGATAGAGGATTGGTAATGGACAGAAAACAGAATGTCGGGATAAACATCTAATTTTCAGGTTGGCAGGCTGTAACTAGTGGGGTGCCGCAAGGATCAGTGCTTGGGCCTCAGCTATTTACAATCTATATTAATGACTTAGATGAAGGGATCGACTTTAATGTATCCAAGTTTGCTGACAATACAAAGCTAGGTGGGAAAGTAAGCCGTGCGGAGGGCATAAAGAGTCGGCAAAGGGATATGGACAGGTTAAGTGAATGTGCAAGAAGGTGGCAGATGGAGTATAATGTGGGGAAATGTGAGGTTATTCACTTTGGCAGGAAGAATACAAAAAGAGAATATTTTTTAAAATGGCGAGAACTATTAAATGTTGGCATTGAGAGATTTGGGTGTCCTCGTACAGGAAACATAAGAAAAGCCATTTAGGAATGCAAACGGCATGTTGGCACTTATTACAAGGGGGTTGGAGTACAAGAAGGAAGTCTTGCTACAATTGTACAGGGCTTTAGTGAGACCATACCTGGAGTACTGTTACATTTTTGATCTCCTTACCTAAGGAAGGATATACTTGCCTTTAGAGGCGGTGCAACGAAGGTTCACTAGATTGATTCCTGGGATGAGAGGGTTGTCCTATGAGGAGAGACTGAGTAGAATGGGCCTATAGTCTCTGGAGCTTAGAAGAATGAGAGGTGATCTCATTGAAACATACAAGATTCTGAGGGGGCTTGACAGGGTAAATACTGAGATATTGTTTCCCGTGGCTGGAGAGTCTAGAACTAGGAGGCATAGTCTAAGGTTAAGGGGTCGGCCATTTAAGACTGAGATGAGGAGGAATTTCTTCACTCAGAGGTTGTGAATCTTTGGAATTCTCTACCCTAGAAGGCCGTCAGTCGTTGAGTATATTCAAGGCTGAGATAGATACATTTTTGGACTCTATGGAATCAAGGGATATGGGTATTAGGCAGGGAAGTGGAGATGAGGTCAAAGATCAGCCACGATCTTATTGAATGACTGAGCAGGCTCAAGGGGCCGTAAGGCCTACTCTTGCTCCTATTTCTTATGTTCTTATGTTCAGAGTAATACTTTCAGATAAGGCAGAACAGCAGGACACAGATGCAAGGTTATGAAGTGAATATTTAGAATAAATGTCAGCAAGTATTTTTTCCACAAAGGGTGCTAAACAGCCAAAACAGGTCAACGAGAACAATGATTAAGGCTCATTTCAGAAACAACGTAATGTTTAATGGGTAGATGGAAGGGTTGGTACTCTGGAAGGACAAGATCACAAGGCCTCTTCACCCAAACCCATCTTGTGACTGATACCACAAGTTGAATACAGGTAGTACTTCACATCATTAACAATGAAAGTACATAATTTATTTTAATAATTTTGTTTGTATGCAGTACTGTTCAGAGCATATGAAAAATACAGTTGCCATGAATTTCCTCAGGTATTCTCCCTGTCCTCCACCATAAGTTTGGCAGAAACTCTGGGGGTAACTTTCAACTTTGCTGGGGATGGAAAACTGGTGGTATCAGGTTGGCCGCCCTATCAGGTGCAGAGTATAACAGATGGCCAATCCAATCCCGCCAAACGTACAGTGGCGGAACTGGGGAAGGCCAGAGGAAATTCAACCCCCTTGTTTTCCAAAAATTCTAATGGATGAAATTCAATGTGTGTGCGCCAATGTCTTGCACATTGAAAGAAAACCGACTCAAATTGTGTCAAACCAGCTAGGGCAGAAGCTGAATGAAGTTTAGGAGGGATAGTAAACTCAACAGTGACCATGTCCAATCACTGCAGAGTATCAATAAACAAAGCAAACAGGGAATGCCAACTCTGTACAGGAACATCACCCTCCATATCCCAAACTATCCATGAGCAATATCATGGGAGATCTACAATAGAAAGTGTTCTCCACTTAGTGGATGCTGTTTGTCCAGACAATTGGTCAAACAGCACCTACCCAAACCCTTGACATACAAGTTATTTTACTTGGATTTTAATATACCCCAGGCTGATGGGATTAAAATATCTCTACCAAGTGAGATCATTTTAGGTATTCCTAGTTTCCAGTGGGTGAAAGTCCACATCACAAAATTACCAAATTAGGGCTCTTTCTTAGAGGTCGCAAAGAGAATTTGACAGAGTATTGGAACATTTCATGATGGTGCTGCAATTGTTACTTTTTTTTAGGTTGGGGTCAAACCATGTTTTGAGGTACAGCTTCATTCTATATGCAACTTGTACTTTACCAGATTTAGGAGTGCTGATTCTCACACTGACATCTTATACTAAAACTGGAAAAATGTTCTGTTTACCAGAACTGACAACCCTCATTTTAATGAGCACAAAATAATTTTCACCAAGCATTGTGCTGCTCACACAGCTGATCTCCAATGTCTGTGGTGATAAGACCCCATTACACCTAACTATTTTTAACCAAGTTCAATTATCCGAAATCAAAAATGAGTATGTGCTCCAATCAATTACCCTTCAGAGATGTCTAGTTTAAGTAGTATTGTTTTTTAATCTGGAATTTCTCCACTGGTATTAACAAATATTCCTATTGCAAAGTGTTACTTTAAAAAAAATCCCATTATATAGCGCCTATAAAGAGATGAGAAATTTTTGCTTACCGCTTGGCAAACACTAATGTTCCTCGTCCGATTGATGCCGCCTACAAACACTGCACACGTCAGGAAAACGTGAAAGCAGAAGTTAACCAACATGTGCCAGCTCTTTCGGCTGATCCGGACCGCACTGTCAAACCAGAACAAATCAACAGAATTGTTACCAAATGATCACAAATCAATTTAAATAACATTTGTAACTCTTCTTTTCCACTTTTCCTCCCACGTTGGTCAGCTCAGCAGAACTGCAGTTTGCTTCAACAGCAACAGTTTTCCAAGGGGCAGTCATTCTGCTCAATGACACGTGTAACTTGCCTTTACGATATAGTATTGAATAAATTTATTCCATCTTTGGATTCCCATTGCATTGAGTTCACTATTATTTGCTAAGGGACAGTACATTTTTGGAAAGTCACTGATTTAGGGGTTAAGTTTGTTATTATCCTGCATAAATACAAAGTTCCCATTAAGGTTTTTTTTTGGTTAAAGTGCAAAGCAATTATAAATTTGATTACAATGTAATGAAGTGTTTTAACTTGTTGAGCTTATAACTCATTGGATGGCAGAACAGGCTTGAGGGGCTGAATGGCCTACTCCTGTTCCTATGTGTCCATGATCAGCCAGTAGGAAGTGCTGAAGTGCAACCAACACCTTAACCTCTGCCAATTCTTTTCTCTTCTCATCTCATCTCATCTCCTTCTCCAACCACCCCCCCCCCACCCCCCACACACCCCTGTCACCCTTTCAGGATAGTCAACTCATTCAACTGAAATTAGCCACATGCTGTCTTGGGATAGTCCACCTGCAAACTTTACCTGAGATTCACCTTGTGTCTATGTCTATTGGGTGGCAGACAAACATCTTGTGGCATGGAGCATTTTTAATATATTAACACATGTCACAAATGTGCGGATAGCTTGATTTTGCCAATTGTCAACAGAACCCTGTGTTTGACATAGGGAAGCCGTAGGAAAGATTTATGAAACTTCCAACATGATCAAGTATTTAAGTTATTGAAGTGAAAAATTAGGGTTTATAGACAAACTGCCATACCTCTTTCCTCCTCACCCCCCCCCCCCCACCGCCATTGTAACATGAGTGAGTTTAATACATGGCAACAGATGTATTAAGCAAATGTTCTGTCACAACATATTTTACCCTTTATTTGTATCTAATCACTTTATATTTACAAAACAGTATTAAAAAGTAATGGAGTGCTGAAAGAAGTACATTACAGAACAAAACATGACAGAAATCGTTTTTTTTTTATTTTATAAACAGGCCTGGCAAGTGAAGTGGGTTACAAAACTGTGCTTTCACCTCTGGCTCTTGAATTCAAGTCCAGCCCAGTCTCCTCTCAATCAACTATGAGGGTCTTAAGTGAAATATGTTTTGCACAATCTCACTCTGATTTCTAGTGGGCATTACTTCATGACATAATCTGGCTCTCAGAAGCCAAAATGTTCACTGGTGTGGAAAGCAGATTGGCTTGTTTATAGTCTAGGTACTTTTCTGAGCTTAGCACATCATTGGGCTGCATTAAGGTGCCTTTCCCCACTTCTAGCTCATGTCATGCCAAATCTGAGCAAACTTGATACCATTACGGAGTATCGAAACTGGAAACCCAGTAGTGCTATCCCCCACCTTGCTGAGCACATATTTTAAATAGTGTATTTCAAATTCTACTGCAAGTGAGTTTGGGTTGAGTTTAAATGATAGAATTATTTTTGCCAAAAAAAAGTATCATTTGCATTACTTCAGACCAATGCCATGATTGGTTCATAGCATTAAATAAGAAAAGGCATTACCTGTGGTAGTATATGTAGCTGGCAATGATTATGACCAAACAAGTAAGCAATACTGCTGCAGCAACATAAACTACTGGATGCAAGAGGTCTACAGATTGCAGAAGGAAATCAGCACCAGTCAGATCCTGATGGGCACAAAAAACAGTCAAGCATGGATTAAATGTAGAAAATAGTGCAGATTTATCGGGGGAAAAGTGATGGCCAAAAATAGCAAAAGTGTTTCCACAAGTAGGGCAGTTAGGCAGTTCACAAGAGAGAAGCTGTAGCAAGTTACCCATCTAACCAAATCTACCTGAACAAGCATATGGAGGTCTTGATTTAATATTTCGTTGAAAAGTTGCACTACCAAAAATGCAACATTCTCTTAGTAATGCACCAAAGTGTCAGCCTAGATTATGTGCTCAAGTCTTGGAGTTGGATTTGAACTCAACCTTCTTACTCAGGAGCCCCTTGCACTTGGTTTTAGAGGTGAGTGTGGGAGGCATCTGGGATGTAGGTTTGAGAAGGCAATTTCGCAGAGAAAAGGAGTCATAGATTGCTCCCGCCTTCCATGGTAATCCTGGAGTATTAGAAGGATTTGATTATGGAGAGTAAAGTGCAATAATGCTCGACATGCTCCAGCCAAACATGGCATTGGCCAACCAGCTGTGTGCCAGGTGCACTCAAGTCTGTGGCATTCAAACTTAAGGGTGAGGAAGGTGGGAGCTATACTAGGGAAATGAAGGGGTGAGATGACGAGTAACTTGGTGGGGATGACAGTACTGAACGCAGAAGTGAGGGAGCTGTTTAGAAAGTTAACAGCACCAATAGCGTCATGGTGGATCAGTGGTAACAGGGGAGTTGGGAGTTAGAGTGAATTGGTGAGGAAGCTGGGGAGGCAATTGTTTTTTCAGGGATGAAGGACAAGGGCAGGGAGATGATGCTAGTAAGGAAGAGGTTGAAGATGGCCAGATAGTGATAAAGATCTTAAAAGTGGCAAGGCCATGTGGGATGATAAAGTCAAGAGGTGCGGATAGGAGAGTTGGTGTGAAGGGTGAAGGACATAGTGAAGATAATAGCATATGTAATTAAGGAGAATGAAGCCACAAGATAGAGAGACATGGGTGAAGGGCAGAAAGCAATGGTAGGGGCAAAAGCAAATTTCTCGGACTGGAAAAATGTGAGTTTTGTTCAGGAATCTGTATTGGGGCTGCTCATATTTATTATAACCATAACAGATCTGAAATAGAGTGATCAATATTGAAATATGCTGATCATAAAGTGAGGGGGATGTTAAATTGGGATGAGGAATGTGAAAGACTGCAGGACGACATAGTTAGGACAGATAAGTGGCCGATGCAGTTTCAGTGTATAAAAATGTTATGTAATACATGTTGATATTAATAAGGGAACAAAATGCACCTTAAATAGTAAAACTTTCAATGGAGTAGAGGAGAAGATAAACAGGTTATTTTAAAGGGGCGGGGCATTTAGTAATATAAAAAGGCAAACAAAATCCTTGGTTTTGTATCTAGAAGCAAAAAATATAAAAGGTTGAACCTGTACAAGAGTTAGACAACAACTGGAGTACTGTGTTCAGTTTTGGACACCCTAGCATAGCAATGATATTAAAACAATATAAAGAGCACAGTGTAGTTTCACTAGGATGTTACCAGGGATAAGGCATTACAGTTATGCAGAAAACCTTGAAGTTGGGGCTTTATATATTAGAGCTGAGACAGTTAAGGGATGACCCGATAGAGGTCTTTAAGATCATGATTGATTATGATAAAGCTAAACAGTGATAGACTGTTTTCACTGGTCGGTAAGACAATAATGGGGGGACATAAATTTAAGATAACCACAAAAATAATTAAAGGAGGTTAGAAAAAAATTTATTTAAGAAACAAAGAACAATCTTGCATTTATATATCACCTTTCACGTCCTCAGGATGCCTGAAAACACTTCATGGCTAATGAAATACTTTTGTAATGTGGGAAATGCAGCAGCCAATTTGCAAACAGCAAAGTCCCACAAACAGCAATGAGATAATAACCAGGTAATCTGTTCTAATAACGTTGGTTGAGGGATAAATGTTGGCCAGGACAACTCCCCTGTTCTTCTTCGAAAAGTGCCATGGGATCTTTAACGTCCACCCAAGAGGGCAGAAGGGGCCTCAGTTTAAAGTCTAATTTTAAAAAGACAGTATGACATTCCCAGTGCTGCACTGAAGTCGCAGCCTAGATTACATGTTCAAGTTTCTGGAGTGAGGCTGTATCTTTCAACCTTCTGGCGCAAAGGCAAAATTGCTGCCACTGAGCCTAGGCTGACACAGAGGATGGTTAAAATGTGAAATTCTCCACAACAAACCATTGTTGAATCAGATTCTATAAATTCTTTTAAAAAGGAATTAGATAATTTCCAGAAAAAGGGAAACATTGAATGGTATTGGGAGTGAGCAGAGGAGTGTGATTAGACACCTGTGGAGAAAAGTACATGCACAGATGTACCAGGTACGGTAGCATAGTGGTTATGTTACTGGGCTAGTAATCCTGAGTCATGAATTCAAATCCCACCACGGCAGCTGGGGAATTTAAATTCAATTAATTAAATAAAACCTGGAATTTTAAAAAAAATAGCATCAGTAATGGTGGCCACGAAACTACCAGATTGTCGTAAAATCTCATCTGGTTCACGAATGTCCTTTAGGAAGGAAACCTGCCATCCTTACCCGGTCTGGCCTATACGTGACTCCAGACCCACAGCAATGTGGTTGATTCTTAATCACCCTCTGAAATGGCCAACTCAGTTGTACAATCTTGCGAAAAAGTCATAAGAAGAATAAAACCGGACGGACCACCCGGTATTGGACCACTAGGCACCGGACACGACAAAGGCAAAACACCAAGCCCAGTCGAACCTGCAAAGTCCTCCTTATTAACATCTGGGGACTTGTGCCAAAATTGGGAGAGCTGTCCCACAGACAAGCCAAGCAACAGCCTGACTTGGCCGTACTCACAGAATCATACCTTTCAGCTAACGTCCCAGACTCTTCCATCACCATCCCTGGATGTCCTGTCCCACCGGCAGGACAGACCGACCAGAGGTGGCGGTACAGTGATATACAGTCAGGAGGGAGTGGCCCTGGGAGTCCTCAACATTGACTCCGGACTCCATGAAATCTCATAGCGTCAGGTCAAACATGGGCAAGGAAACCTCCTGCTGATTACCACCTACTGTCTGAATCAGTCCTCCTTCATGTTGAGCACCACTTGGAGCACCACTGAGGGTAGCAAGGGCACAGAATGTACTCTGGGTGGGGGACTTCAATGTCCATCACCAAGAGTGGCTCGGTAGCATGACTATCGATCGAGCTGGCCGGGTCCAGAGGACACCATCCAACGTGTTGTGTGGCACTATCACCATGCTAAATGGGATAGATTCAGAGCAGATCTAGCAGTTCAAAACTGGGCATCCATGAAGTGTTGTGGGGCATCAGCAGCAGAATTGTATTCCAGCACAATCTGTAACCTCATGGCCCAGCATATTCCTCACTCTACCATTACCAACAAGCCAGGGGATCAACCCTGGTTCAATGAGGAGTGTAGAAGAGCATGCCAGGAGCAGCACCAGGCATATCTAAAAATGAGGTGCCAACCTGGTGAAGCTACAACTCAGGACTACATGCATGCTAAACAGTGGAAAATTAAACAACTAACGGGAGGAGGAGGCTCTGCAAACATCCCCATCCTCAATGATGGCGGAGTCCAGCACTTGAGTGCAAAAGACAAGGCTGAAGCATTTGCAACCATCTTCAGCCAGAAGTGCCGAGTAGATGATCCATCTCGACCTCCTCCCAATATCCCCACCATCACAGAAGTCGGTCTTCAGCTAATTCGATTCACTCCACATGATATCAAGAAACAGCTGAGTGCACTGGATACAGCAAAGGCTATGGGCCCCGACAACATCCCGGCTGTAGTGCTGAAGGCTTGTGCTCCAGAACTAGCCAAACTGTTCCAGTACAGCTACAACACTGGCATCTACCCGACAATGTGGAAAATTGCCCAGGTATGTCCTGTCCACAAAAAGCAGGACAAATCCAATCCGCCCCATCTGTCTACTCTCAATCATCAGCAAAGTGATGCAAGGTGTCGTTGACAGTGCTATCAAGCGGCACTTACTCACCAATAACCTGCTCACCGATGTTCAGTTTGGGGTCTACCAAGACCACTCGGCTCCAGACCTCATTACAACCTTGGTCCAAACATGGACAAAAGAACTGAATTCCAGAGGTGAGGCGAGAGTGACTGCCCTCGACATCAAGGCAGCATTTGACCAAGTGTGGCACCAAGGAGCCCTAGTAAAATTGAAGTCAATGGGAATCAGGGGAAAACTCTCCAGTGGCTGGAGTCATACCTAGCACAAAGGAAGATGGTAGTGGTTGCTGGAGGCCAATCATCTCAGCCCCAGGACATTGTTGCAGGAGCTCCTCAGGGCAGTGACCTAGGCCCAGCCATCTTCAGCTGCTTAATCACTGACCTTCCCTCCATCATAAGGTCAGAAATGGGGATGTTCGCTGATGACTGCACAGTGTTCAGTTCCATTCGTTACCCCTCAGATAATGAAGCAGTCCGTGCCCGCATGCAGCAAGACCTGGACAACATCCAGGCTTGGGCTGATAAGTGACAAGTAACATTCGTGCCAGACAAGTGCCAGGCAATGACCATCTCCAACAAGAGAGAGTCTAACCACCTCCCCTTTACATTCAATGGCATTACCATTGCCGAATCCCCCACCATCAACATCCTGGGGGTCACCATTGACCAGAAAGTTAACTGGACCAGCCATATAAATACTGTGGCTGCAAGAGCAGGTCAGAGGCTGGGTATTCTGCGGCAAGCGATTCACCTCCTGACTCCCCAAAACCTTTCCACCATCTACAAGGCACAAGTCAGGAGTGTGATGGAATACTCTCCACTTGCCTGGATGAGTGCAGCTCCAACAACATTCAAGAAGCTCGACACCATCCAGGACAAAGCAGCCCACTTGATTGGCACCCCATCCACCACTCTAAACATTCACTCCCTTCACCACCGGCGCACCATGGCTGCAGTGTGTACCATCCACAGGATCCACTGCAGCAACTCATCGAGGCTTCTTCGACAGGACCTCCCAAACCCTCGACCTCTACCACCTCGAAGGACAAGGGCAGCAGGCACATGGGAACAAAACCACCTGCACGATCCCCTCCAAGTCACACACCATCCTGACTTGGAAATATATCACTGTTCCTTCATTGTCGCTGGTTCAAAATCCTGGAACTCCCTACCTAACAGCACTGTGGGAGAACCTTCACCACACGGACTGCAGCGGTTTAAGGCGGCTCACCACCACCTTCTCAAGGGCAATTAGGGATGGGCAATAAATGCTGGCCTTGCCAGCGACGCCCACATCCCATGAACGAATAAAAATGACTTGATGGGGCTGAATAGCCTGTAACATTCTATGATTCAACAGCTACACTCCCCTCTTGGTTCTCCCACAAAGTTGCACCTTACCCCTGCGCCCCCACCCCCCATTCCCATGCCATACTATCCCGACTGCGAAACCTTGGCCTCCCAAATACAACAATACCCAGGGCTCCACCCCACTATTCCTGAATCCGTCACGCCATTGCTCCAAGATCTCAACCACCAGTGTCCCCACACTTCCAATACTACCAAAGTCAAGACCAACTGTAGTCTTCAGGTGAAGAGTGATTACAGGATACAGGGTAATTGGACCAAGGTGCATAGATGTAATTCAGTCAGTTTTGAAATATAATTGCTTTTCTTTTTACAGCAAATTTTGATTTTATAATATTTATAATGAAATAGCAAAACTTGCTTCAATTTGGGAAGCAGAGAAGTACAACTGGTTAGAACATAGAAGTTTCTCTGCAATACAGGCTGAGAAGTTGAATATAGCAAAACTGTGGCACTACAGAGACTGGCAGTAGGTTGTAATTACAGTGTGACACATCTACATAAGCAGTTTCCATTATAAGTTAATAATGGAAACTGCTTAACACTGAAGTGTGACAAAACAACATGACAACAGGAATTAAGGTTTTGTAGACAGGAATATATTTATGTATATATATTCAACCATCACATGCTCACAATCTGATTTTACAGGGTTTTTTTAATAAATAAAATTGAAAAACTGTGCAAGTACAAGATCCATAGTGTGCAGGACACCACTAAGTTTGAAAAGAGTGACAAAGTAAATTGGGAAGTGGTGATCAGGTAACACTGTCCTTGGGTAACTTGTAGCTTGTAATAGGAAGGGAAGACTGAGGCCAATAGAGTTCCCCAATTTTGAGGTCAATGGTAACAATGAGCTATGTAGGAATGCTTTCAACAAGGATAGAGGGGTTGAAGAGTATGTAGGTTGGTTTATTTCTGGTTTAGAAGGAATTCTGAAGTACTGAATTGTTGTATCTGTAGCTTACCATCAGCACTGCATAGTTGTTCAGCGAGTAACACTGCATTGTGGTGACATTCTCATCCGATGTGACAATCTGGCAGCCATCAGATAGCCATCCTCCATAACCATTCAGAAGGTTGAAGTCCCAGTATGCTGCAACAGCATCTACCCCATGTGAAATACGACGCAGCGCAACAGTGATGGGTTGACTGAGAGAATACAGACTGTTGCCATCTTTTAAAGAAAGTCAAAGCAATATTACAAGGATCAGAAAACAATAATAAGTAACACATGGATAAACATGTACATTATAAACAAGCTGCACTGACTTTTCTCACTGTTGGCTTTTAAAAAAAAAGTGTTATTCTCCCACACAACTGGAAATAGCACTAACAATTCTTATCTTCGACAAGATTGTGTGGTCTGATCTGCTAGGACATTGCACGTAAATAATGGTGAGCACCATTAGCTGTCTGCCTCACCACTGAAATGCATTGAATGGTGTGAAGTTGCTGTATTTACACGGTTCATACGAACTAAACTGGCCACAGAAAGTCAAGTCTTGTCCATTTCAGTCCAAGTACCCTTTTAACAACATGATGAGAGTTAATTACTGCCAGTCAACCCCTCTGACACTGAAACTGAATTATTACAACTGTGGAGTCTCATTCCTTCAGGTTTTAATTGTTGTTGGAGACTTTAAAAATGTAAAGTTTTATATTTTAATTTTTTTTAAAAACTTTTCCTTTCTGTCTCTTTTTTTCTCTTTTAATCCAATTATTCTTTCCCTCTCTGTATCTGATTTGACATTAAATTCACCCACTCTAATTTATACTTCCTTCTCAGTCCTTGCACTGCTAATTTCATAATCTTTCAATCTGATAGGCTAAGGAGACACACAGTTGCTTGCCCTGTTCATTCAGGTCCCAGATTCCCTGTGCCCCTCGCTGCAACATTATCAGCTCACACTTTCAGCAACTTGCCACACAAAAAATTTAAAAACCTAAACATGTACGGGCAAGTATAACTAACAGCAGAAGCCATTAGATGCCCTGCTACAGCAAATTATGGCTCGTCATAATTGCCCAACAGGCAACAAGAGTTATTGGAGTAGTAAAAAGAGAAAATGCTGGAAAAGCTCAAGCAAGTGAGGCAGCATCTGTGGAGAAAGAAACTCACTTGCTGAGCTTTTCCAGCATTTTCTGTTTTTATTTTGGATTTCCAGCATCCATAGTATTTTGCTTTTGATTGATTGATTGAAGAGTGGTATAGGCGGAGCCATACACAACAAACTGACAGAAGATGAAGGTCAAAACAAAAATACAGAATTTCATCAATAAAGAGAGAAAGACATCAATTTAAGAAAATAAAGCATTTGAGAAAATGCTGTTTTGAACTGTTCAAAACATCTGCTTGCACACCATGACCAGTTGTATTGCTTTCAAATATCAAGACTGTAAAGTGAAGCTGCTTGGGCAGAAACTAAGATGACCAGAATCAGAAGGTGGAAGCTTTTGTAATAGTATCTATGTCCCCTGTACTTCTATCTTAAGATCCGTTATTGCAAACTTTTCAATTTAAATCATAGTAAAATAACTGCAAGATATCTATGCGGATGGTAATTTTTAAAAAATGCAAGTACAAACAATGCTGTGAACTAAGTCTCTTCTCTGTCTGCCGCTCCAGTGCTTTATTCTTTGTCATCTGAAGTACATCATTCATTATTAGTGCTCTAAAATATTTGATGAAAACAAAAATGAAAAAAATGGCACTTAGACATTTTGAATGCACACTCCCAGATTCCTACCTATCTTCGTATAGATGACCGGAGAGGCCACAGTCCGTCTCTTTCCATCATCTGCCAAATTTGTAGAATTCCCAGTGCTTGGAAAAAGTTTGCCATTCCGGAAAGCAATAAGCTGCAACTTGTAGACTGCATCTTCCATTTGGGTTGGTACAGGATTATGGGCAAACAAGGATGGTGGCAACTGAACAGATGCCTCTGCAACAGTGTTCTATAGGGTGTTTAAAATAAATAGTTTGAGAAGTGTCACACAGAATATGCTGCAATTAGTCATAGGCTACAAACAACAGCCGTGTGTTTTTTTAAAAATTCATGGTATTGCCCTATAAAGGGAAGTGGCATATCATATCATTTTACTTTCCAGCCAAACATAAGGGCATTGGATGAAGTTTAAAAGGAAACCAGCACTGAAGAAAGTGGATATTGAGTATTGTACCTGACAATTACATGAGATGCTGCAGTCAGTCTCCTACTCCACTTATTAGTGGGAGAATGATCACACCATTGATCAACCTCCACTCTATCCAGTGCTAGTTACCCAACGTCCGTCTCCGATTCCACTTTATACTTACATATAGAGGTACCTCCCTGCTATAGGTGAGTGTGTGAGGTACACTGAAGCACAAATATTTCAGGACAATCAGTTATCTATTTTATGAGTACCACTGATTCAACATTCAGACTATGTACAAAATTAAACTGTTCAGTTGTCGAAGACAAAATTATGGTAACCTTGAAGAATTTCAAACTGATCCTTCTGTACTAATTAGAGGCAGAAAAATTCAGATTAGAACTTTGCTCATTCATTTTACAATATATTAAATGTCTATTAATGTCAGAAGAGCTAATCAAGATTGACAAGAGCAGCAGTTTTTCCCCATCAATTAGCACTTCTAAAACTAGCACTACATAAAATCATCCTACAATTGATATTAAGTAGCACTAGCTACTATTGAAGGCATCTATTAGAGGAGTTCACTAACTGACATTGCCCATGTACAATCATGAAATCTTTTAAAAGAGCCATAATCTTCACCAGGCAGAACACATCAGATTGATTAATTCTGATGGAGCAAGGAATATTGATTTTGTGCAATGGTATGGTCTCTTGTGCAGGTTGATATCACCTTTTACAAGACTTTTTTCACCATTGTAAGGCACACTACATGGCCAAGTTTCACACTGTTGTAACTTTCCTCTATAGCTACAAAGCAGTCACCCCAACATCGCTGTACTAAAGACATGGAATTATATTAAAACTCAAAGTCATATGCTCTGTAGTGAAGACATTTAAAAATATCACATTCCAACCCAGAGCTCTCAGACATTTTGTTTCTAAAGTCAACCAAGTCCTCACACAATACCTGACTGCCATAAACAGAACTGCTAAGTTCCAGCCCCAGACTCCTTGGCCAGCCATGATTTCTGCAACACATGTTGACTAAATTGCCAGTATATAGTCTGGATCATTGCATGCAACAGGTATTCCTTTACAATCCTTAAATTTACTATTTTTCTGTTATATATATATATATATTTCTAAATTTCAACTCACATTAGTTGCTATTATATTAACAGACCAACACACAGGTCCTGGTCCAATATGAAATATTTACACACAATTAGAACTTTGCTACCTGCATCATAGTTGGGCCCTTTTATTGGACAAATGGAATCCATCCAGAATTTCCATTCTTTTTCTCGAAAAGCAAATATTTAATATAACTAAGTGCTGCTAAGTGCATAAGTATCTTGCCAAAAAAAGTTACACTCAGTTCAGATTACAGCTGATAAATCATTATTTCTGTAAGCTCACCTTTAACAATATCTAAGGCATATAGTCTTTTGTGCTTCAACACTCAAATCTAAAGCTGCAGGTGACCAGATATTTTACTGTTTTCTCTCTCAAATATATTAATTAAAATAATAATGAATTCCTACAAAAGATACTGATCAAAGCTTTGGCATAATGTCAACAGCGGAAAAAATTTAAAATAATATAAAATACAATCAGATTTTATTCAGGATTACAACACGTTTTGTATAAGGCTGAATTGAAACCATATGCTTGTGCATAGTCATAAATCATTCTTCAACATAAGCAGTTGGGTTCTGCAATCAGCTTTCATTCTTGGACTGAATACAATTAAGTTTCCCTGCATCCAACATAGATGCAGTCAATTGATCCATAAATAAAATAAATTAAAATTTCACATCAACATTTTTACTCAGTTTTTAATAAACTTATTTACGGTATTCTGTGTTCACAGAGCAAGCAATGTCTGTGCTGACCAATGGAACACTTTTCTGCTTTAATCAACATAAAGCACTTCCAGGCTAGGTATAGAGCAGGTAGAGGCAGAGTAAAGCTCCCTCTACTTTGAGCTAACAAAGTGTCTTGATAATAACTTCTAAAGAACAGCCCCACTGTACAAGTGTGGTGTTTTCCATTTCCCATAACAGCCATCCTTACAATCTCGGAGATTTCCAACGTAGTTCCAGTTAACACTAAATTAACTGTAGATTTTATGTAAAGGATCTTAACAGCCAGCAGAGTGAGGAATCTGGAATGGATTCAGAAAGTTCTACAGGTGAAAAACAGTGTAATAACTCCAGAACCACTTAGTTCTCTTCCTGCTCCCCTAGAAGTTTATTACAGTATTTTAACAAAAGCACTCAACAATAAACGGAAAAGTTGATGCATTCATACATGTTGCTGAAAGGGCGGAACACACAAATGTCTTACCAATAATTACGGACAACCTAAGGAAGTTGACGGATTATTTGGTCAACCTCCATGAACATTCTTTTAGTTTAGAAAAGCTCACAATTTCAGTGTTGTTAGATAATTGCCTTACTTCGCAAAACCTCTTCTTGAGCATTAATCAAGACAGTGTTACCAGAACAATTACATTCCAAATACACCGCAATTAAAACTTAATATAAAATAATAAGTTGTAAAGGCATTTTACTCACCCCTAATTACTTGCTTACCTTGATTACAAAACTGGAAAGTGTGTTACTAATATTGCCAGGGCTGCATTTAAAACTGAACTGTTTGTCCAGGTTGCCATCAGGGTCTCGTCGCCCGAAGTCAGCAAGTCCTGTTCGGTCTGCCATGGCTACCTTCTGGAATACAGTGCAAGTCATTCCAGTAAAGCCATTGGCCTTCACCACAGAAGCTTCCATTGCAATATTTGGCGAATACTGTAGAAACATTAGACAAGTTGTCAGCAGACACACCTACACAATGATAAACATATTTATTTAGGGGGAAAATCTTTAACAATGAAACTTGATGGTTTAGCAAAAATGATTGAGCAAGGCTCGTGGAGGCACGGAAGGAATGCAATATTTTACAGCTTTGTTTAACAGGTACTAAAATTGCAACAGCTACAAAATATTTTAAAACCCTCTTCTTACTGTGGAATAAATCTGGGCTCCACTGGCTAGCCTGTAAGTAGCAATGCGTTGTAAACACTGAACAATTCGAGTGCAGGCTTTTGCTTCCCATTGAGCCATCCAGAGAACATGTTCATCTGCTAACATGATATTACTAGCAATATCCACCATGACGTCCCCAAGCTAAAAGAAAAACATATTTTTAATTAAAATCATTTACAGCCGTAATAAAAAATGTAATCCTTTGACAGAAAAATTATTCTGCACCATTAAAACCCAAGTTGGGTCAAAACTGACAAACAAACAAAATACAAACAGTGACATTATTTTTGTTTGAAAACATTGAGTCCAAAATACCCACTGTACTGTCACACTGCATTTTCTTTCACAAATGGGATGTTCATATCAAAACTGGCATTTTTTTTTAATAAAAGTTCTCCTGCCAGAAATGCAATACAATCTTTATGATGCCATACAGATTTCATGAATTCCATTCAATGCGTGTTCTTGCCAGGTCTCAAAACATTAACCAATATTAATCTGTCAGTTACAAAATGATCTGTTGTCTGTTAGCTAATTGGACAAGCAGCAATATTTAACTAGTCTCTTAACTGAAATGGAACTCAAGTATCTTATCGGCCCATACCCAATACCCTCCCTCCAAACAATCAGATTATGTTTTTACAGTTGTTAATTCATAACTCACTTTTTATGGTGTGGATTCCAACTGTTTTATATCAGCCAGGATTACATTGACCCATCAATGGAAATCACAAAACAATAAAAACAAAGCAGAGCACTGGGGTTGAAGGTGGTTTCTCAGACTGGCGGAAGGTGAGAAGTGGTGTTCCACATGGATCGGTGCTGGGACTACTATTGTTCACCATTTACATAAACAATTTGGACTTGGGAATCTGAAGTCCAATTTCAAAATTTGCAGACACCACCAAATTGGGGGAGTATAGTTAATATTGAGGAAGATTGCGACAAAATACAAGATGTTAACAAACTTGTAGACTTGGCATGTAAATGGCAAATGAATTTCAATATAGACAAGGGTGAGGAGATGCATTTCAGTGGGAGGAATAAGTCGGCCATATACTCCTTGGAAAATAAGAGTCTAAACGGCGTAGAAGAGCAAAGAAATCTAGGGGTACAGATTCACAAATCATTAAAAGTAGCAATACAAGTTAACAAGGCCGTAAAAAAAAAAGCAAACAAAGCACTGGGGTTCATTTCTAGAGGGATAGAATTGAAAAGCAGAGAAGTTATGTTAAACTTGTATAGAACCTTGGTTAGACCACAGTTGGAGTACTGTGAACAGCTCTGGTTTCCATATTGTAAAAAGGATATGCAGGCATTGGAGAAGGTGCAAAAAAGATTCACAAGGATGATATCAGAACTGAGAGGATATACTTATCAGGAAAGACTAAACATCTAGGGCTCTTTTCTCTTGAAAAGAAAAGGCAGAGGGGAAGATCTAATAGAGGTCTTTAAAATTATGATGGGTTTGGTAGGGTAGGCGCAAAGAAAATATTTCCGCATGTGGGGGAATCCAAAACTAGGGGTCATAATTATACAATAGTCACTAATAAATCCATTAAGGAATTCAGGAGAAACTTCTTTACCCAGAGAATGGACCTTGCTACTATATGGTGTAGTTAAGGCGAATAACAGATGCATTTACGGGGAAGCTAGATAAGTACATGGGGGAGAAAGGGAGGGGTATCCTGATGGGGTTGGGGGCAGGTGGGAGGTTAAAATAGCTTTTTGGAGTGGCACCCCACTTAAAGCTGGCAGGCCGATACTTAAAGGGGCAATGTACCTTATTGAAATAGCTGAGGTACTTAATTTTTTTGTGTATTACAACTTTATTGCACTGCTTGTGGGCCAGGAGGAGCAGGAGTGCTTCATCCAGCCCCAACAAGCTCACCTGATGCAACATGACCCCACGATTGGCTGACCTTCTCTTCTCCCTCCCCCCCCCCCCCCCCCCCCCCAAACCCCGATGCTGGACCCCTCAATCTTCCGTAGCTGGACCCCCGATCTTCCAATACTGGACTCCCTCAGCTTCAAGGTGCACCCGATGGCAGCATTCTGGCTGCCTGATGCATAGGTAACCCAGAAAGTCAAATACATACCTTCAACGGAGTTGTGATCGCAGATTGCGACACGCTCGTTTGGCTTCTGGATTCCCTAGGTGAATATCTACCGATGCGCTGGGTTCCCGGCTCCCAGCTCAAATCATGCCCATAATCTAGGCTGACACCTCAGTGCAATACGGAGGTGGCGCTGCACTGTCAGAGGTGTCAACTTTCGGATGAGAAGCTAAACCGAGGGCCCATATATCTTCTCAGGTGAGGGTAAAGGATCCTGTGGCATTGTTTGAAGAAGAGCAGTGGAGTTCTGCTGGGATCCTGGCCAACAGTTATCCCTCAACCAATGCCTAATACTTCATTGCTGATCATGGGACCTTGCTATGTGCAAATTGGCTGCTGCATTTGCTTCATTATAAGTGACTACACTTCAAAAGTACTTCATTGTCTGTAAAGTGCTTTGGGGCGTCCTGAAGTCATGAAAGGTGTCATATAAATGCAGGTTCTCTCTTTCTTAGATTTCAATTCTTATTCTCTTCAATTATTCTGCTTTATCTTCCTTATTGTATTTTTGTCTACCAGCTCTTTTATCCATCTTCCTAAGTCTTTTATTACCTAACTGAAAACTAAAAGGAAAAGTATGCTTGCATTGGATGGAGGAAACTTGTTCCAGCTGCACTCCTAATGTGCAAAATAAAAATCCTGGTACTGCTGTGTTAGATTGCAACTTTGGTTTCATTTTGGAAATACAAATATCAGGGCTACTAATATAACACATTAAATTAAAGTAGATAATTCAGCCTAATAAGTCACTCCTTCCACACACCATATTCAATTTGTCCTTTTGTAGATCCTGCCCCTTAATTTAATCGCCCTTGGGAAACTTCTGAAGGACTTCTCACCGACCCACATGAAATGAAAATTTAGAATAATTATCTCCACATCTGGTTGCCACAAATCTTGACAGCAAGTTATTTATCAAAGATTTAATATTTGTTTGACAAATAGAATATCGCAAAACTCTGAAAACGAAACTATTCTATGGGAAATAATGTTATATGTATTAGCTCCTCAGCAGATGCTACAAAAGCCTACTAGGTAAGTTGGTTAGCAATCACAACTAGTAATAAAGAGCTCCACAACTTCCATATCAAGTTGTGCTACCTATATGAAAAACAGAATTAGATTTCTGCAATTGTAAATGGTTAAAATAATTTTATTAGCTAGTATGACACTTAATAAATTACAATAACCTGTACTAAAGCACTAGACTTACTGTCCGATCACAATAGGAAGCCAAGCATTTAAACAATTTTTTTCAAGGACTCTTGTCTAAGAAAAACTGACAGCCTCTGAATTGCTAAGCTGAGTAGAGCTCAAAGTAAAAATGAACCACATTTCATTCAGGCACCACTGATCAATAGAACACAATCTAAATGACTTTGCCTGACAATATGCATTTCCAGACACTGCACACAAGTAAACCAATGCATAATCAAAAAGTTCAGATGGAACAGATCTATTTTCCCTTAATGGAATTTCTTGCTTGTCGATTTTCTAGAGGATTATTTATGTAAAAATAAACACAGAGAGATGCAAGAGATTTTAAAGTTAAGAAATTTAAAATGTTGTGGTAAGATTGCAAAGCTAGGTAATAAAAGATTGCAAAGCTATCTTACATGTAGATGGAAACAAAGATACAAATACTTTTACCATCCTTAATTCTGAATGTGACTTTCATCCTAATATATAACACACACACGCGACTTAGACACACACGTGATTTTGGCACTCATCTGTCTTTTAACGATGCTACTTTTAATGCTTTATTTTCTGCAGCTCATTACATACATTTAAGATGGTTTTACATTTAATTAAAACACATTTGTAGGCATAGCTAAGTGACATGTTTTTTCACATCTCCAGGTATCCTCTCTGTATAATACAAGAGTTCTTGATCCAACTTCTACAGGATACAGACAGTCACCTAAAATTCAACAGAGGTCGTCAATCTCATTCAAGGTCGTCAATCTCATTCAAAGAGACTGAGGACAGCAAGAAATAGAAAAATTCATACTGGTGCAGCAAGAAGTCTTCATCTGTGGTTGGGGTTAAGGTAAATTGGTGGGACAGAGCAGAAAGACTTTTACTCAACAACTTGCCATTCTGTATCTGATTTAGAAGTGCTTCATATTTGTATCAAGTGATTCATATATAAAAAAGTAGAAACATGGCCCATTCTACAGACAAAAGATACCTCACTTTTATCAACAATAATAATTGCAAGAATTTTATATGTACATTATGCATAAATATTTACAGGTGACTTACTGATAATGAATAATCACAAACAACTCACCTCTTTGTATTTCTCTGCAAATCTGCCAAACTTTTCAATCATTTCAGCCACAAAGATGACATCCATCTTATCTGAAAAGTTTGAAGCTTCCACAGTGTAGGCCAGAAGTTGTCGTGCTGTTGCCACAGCATTTGTAAGATTCAAAGGCATCTGTTTATTTAAAACCAAAAGAAAATAGTACTGCTATAATACTCAGTGCCAGAAAGTTTGTTGTAGCCAATGGATTAACCCAGATAAACAATTCACCAAGATTTTGCATAAAACCACATTTTACATTTTATATTGCATTCACCACCCTTAATATAAAACACCCAAACCAGAAAACTCCTAACTGTTGTGTTAACGGCACTAACAAAAATACATCAGGAGAAACGTTCCAAGAATGCATTGTACCAGCTCATAGATTCATCGTGCATCCTAAAAGAAATACTTGTATTTATATGGTGCCTTACCACACTGCCAGAATATCTAAGTGGTTTGCACAATGAACTATTGCAGTGCAGTGAGCGTGCAAACAAATGCCACAGCCATTCTTACAAACATCAATGAAATGCATTTTTGGTGGTATTGATTGGGGTCTGGATTATGTGCTCAAATCCTGGTGTAGTGTCTAAACCCACAACCTTTAGAACCAGAGATAAGAATAATACCTGGAAAGTCAAGCTGACACACAATCTACAACATGCAATAATAAATGGAGCTTAGCAATGACAAACTGTTGTTCAACTACAAAAAAGTATCCTACGTATCACATTTTTCTAATGTCGCTGTATTATCAGTGACTACCATGAACATTGTAGAATCATAGAAAGGTTACAGCATGGAAGGAGGCCATTCGGCCTCTGAAGTCCCTTTAGTTTATATTGCCTCTCCTCATTCTTCCTACCGAAATGTATCACCTTGCATTTTTGTGTTAAATTTCATCTGCCACATGTCCGCCCATGCCACCAGCCTATCTATATCCTCTTGAAGTCTATCACTATCCTCCTCACTGTTTACTAGACTTCCAAGTTTTGTGTCATCTGCAAATTTGGAAATTGTGCACTGTATACCCAAGTCCAAGTCATTAATATATATCAAGAAAAGCAGTGGTCCTAGTACCAAACCCTGGGGAACACCATTGTACACCTCCCTCCAGTCCAAAAAACAACTGACCACTACTGTTTCCTGTTACTTAGCCAATTCTGTATCTATGCTGCTACTGCCCCTTTTATCCCATGGGCTTCAATCTTGATGACAAGTCTATTATGCGGCATTTTATCAAATGCCTTTTGAAAGTCCATATACACGACATCAACTGCATTGCCCTCATCTACCCACTTTGTGACCTCATCAAAAAACTATCTGGTTAGTTAAACACGATTTGCCTTTAATAAATCCGTGCTGGCTTTCCCTAATCAATCCACACTAGTCCAAGACACTGCTAATTCTGTCCCAGATTATCGTTTCTAAAAATTTCCCCACCACCGAGGTTAAACTGACTGGCCTGTAGTTGCTGGGTTTATCCTTACACCCTTTTTTGAACAAGGGTGTAAACATTTGCAATTCTCCAGTCCTCTGGCACCACCCCCGTATCTAAGGACGTTTGGAAGATTATGGCCAGTACCTCCGCAATTTCCACCCTTACTTCCCTCAGCAATCTAGGATGCATCCCATTCGGACCAAGTGACTTATCTACTTTAAGTACAGCTAGCCTTTCTAGTACCTACTCCATCAATTTTTAGCCCATCCACCATCTCAACTACATCTTCTGGCAGCATCTTCCTTGGTAAACACAGATGCAAAGTACTCATTTAGTACCTTGGCCATGTCCTCTGCCTCATGAGTCGATCTCCTTTTTGGTCCCTAATCGGCCCCACCCCTCCTTTTACTACCTGTTTATATGCTTGTAGAAGACTTTTGGATTCCCTTTTATGTTGGCTGCCAGTCTATTCTCATACTCTCTCTTTGCCCCTCTTATTTCCTTTTTCACTTCCCCTCTGAACTTTCTATATTCAGCCTGGTTCTCACTTGTATTATCAACCTGACATCTGTCATACGCCCCTTTTTTCTGCTTCATCTTACTCGCTATCTCTTTCGTCATCCAGGGAGCTGTGGTTTTAGTTGCCCTACCTTTCCCCCTTGTGGGAATGTACCCGAATAATCATCTCCTTAGAGGCCACCCATTGTTCAATTACAGTTTTGCCTGCCAATCTTTGATTCCAATTTACCTGGGCCAGATGAGTTTTCATCCTACTGAAAATGGCCCTCCTCCAATTGAGTATTTTTACTTTGGAGTGGTCCATGTCCTTTTCCATAGCTATTCTAAACCTTATGATACTATGATCGCTGATCAGATTTTCATTGTTATGTTTATTTTCTAAGTGAATTTACTATATAAATTTAAGTATATACTTATAGAGCATGAGGTAATTTCAAATAAGCGAGCACACATTATGTACCTGGTTAAACATGTAAAGCACCCGTGTAACATCATTTGCATACTGACATCGAGAATAGTTGTCATCGGACCAAAATCCTCCTCGGTCACACTTGCGCCAAGCCTTCCTTTCATCCTGAGAGCCACCAGGATATATACCAGTGCCTGCAGAGTAACGGGTACAGAGCAGGTAGGCAGTGATGCCAGCCAGTGTACGAGGCCACCTGTATGTAATAAAATTCTTCCATTTACTCAAAATTAAGCTCAAAAAAGAAATTTAAGATTAGTTTTTTGCTTGTTATGAAAACTTAAGTTTATTTTAAATCAACAAGGGGTTAACAGTTCTAAGCCTATCTAGTCTATGACAATTTTGAACATTTGTTGAAAGCTCTTCAATTTGAAAAAAACTCACGATTCCTTCACCTATAGAATTGTAAGGGAATTAGTGGAAAGTTTCTACAACATTACTTACTGCATTACACTAGAATTGAAATGTTAAACTGACTGGTGCTGGTAAGCCTATAGCTGAAGAAATAGAAAACCAATCAATTTGCACCTTAATTTTAACATGATGCAATATTACATATCTACTGAAATAATAATGTCATCGTTTTTAAGTATTGTGGAGCTCATAACTATGTACAGTGTAGCTGGGTTAAATTAAATCCCACTGTTTACAAACTGGAAGCTACATAGGACTTTATGACCTAACATCACCCATTCTTTTCAAATTCTGTAACAGTCGACCACTCAAAGCCACCACACAAAATCATGACTTTTGTTCGGTATATAGCTATTGCTATGGGACAGAATTGGAGGAAAAAATGCTACTCAAGCAGCAGCAAAAGTATGAAATCAAAAATACAGATCAGAAATTAGAATGCAAGAAGTTAGAGTTACAGGAAAACAGCACAAATAGAATGAATGGGAGAGGGACGAATAAATATGCCACAGTCTAAATCTCTTTAGCAGCATAAGGACCAGCACTGCATTTTTTAATATTCTGGGATCAAGTTGACACAACATAGTGTACAGTGTAGGAGACCGTTTAAAATTATATAGTAAAATGTACCAATGATCCAGGATGTAAGGGGGGGAACTCTTGTGTCGACTTTTATAATGAACACAGTACTGGAGCTGGTACTTTATTAAACAGCTTCAAAATTTACAGCCTAAACGGAAGGTCTCATTGTGTGGTGACCAGAGCAGAATTTCACAGATTGGACCTGCTTAGGAAATTGGAGCTTTTTTGCTTCACCAATTTTCTCCTCTCCTCTTCTGCAGGTATTGACTCCTTGCTGGTGTACAATAACACAGGCATCAGGTGCCCTATGGTCCCTCACCTGAGTGGCCATTATTTACACGAGTTTTGCCAGCAAATACTGACCAGCTATTCTAACATGAGGCCTCACAGTCAAGCCCAATTCTCACCTCCGGTGTTCAGACATGCATTCGTCCAGCTCTTCCTGCCTAGTGTGACCGATTGTAATACCCCTCTTACCCTCATGGGTGAGATGTGCTATTTCAGTACAAATCAAAAATTGAACAAGGGGAAATCCTAGTTTGGATGACTCAGCTACTGGAACTTAGGATATTTGCGTATGCAAGAGAAGTAAATATTTATTAGTAGATCTCTTGTGGCATTGCTCATGATTCAGAGGATACACCATTTTATAACAATAGAGGCTCAATATATGAAATGCACAATGAAAGCCTCCCATCTTCCACCCTCCATAAACTTGAGCTCATCCAAAACTCTGCTCCTCATATCCAAACTCATACCAAGTCCCATTCACCCATCCTCACTAACCTACATTGGCTCCCGGTCCACCAACGCCCCAAATTTAAAATTCTCATCCTTATGTTCAAATTCCTCCATGGCCTCCCCCCTCCCTACCTCTAACCTCTTCCAGCCCTACAACCCTCCAAGAAGTCTGTGTTCCTCCAACTCTGGCCTCCTGTACTTCCCCCATTTCCTTTGCTCCACCATTGGCAGCCATACCATCAAGGCCCTAAGCTCTGGCGAGGCAGAGGCTGAACATTAAAATATAGCCAGTCAACTTTTACCGCTAGATGTTGACCAGTAATGAACAAAACTCAAAAAAGTGAACACTGTGCCTGCCATATGGGTCAGTACAGCATGTTTTTATTGCTTTACATATTACAGGAAGCGTTATAGAAGAAGTTGAAGTCTGGAAGTACCATTTTGTTCAGTTCAAAATTAACCAGCTTCCTGATTTAACATTGAACCCAAATTTCCTGTCAAAATAATGGAGAGGCTAATGGCGCTCACTATTATTTATGCGTAAATGGTACAGCAACTTCAGATGAGGAGCAGATGCACGGTGAAACATGGAAATCCAAAAGTTGCTGTCCGAGTTGCACTGCTCCGCCGTTAGCTTCGTGAAAATGGTATTTTGTTGTCTGCCTCACCGTTGACATGCATTGAATGTCATGAAGTTGTTGTATTTGCGCT
Source organism: Heptranchias perlo (assembly GCF_035084215.1). Lineage (NCBI taxonomy): Eukaryota > Metazoa > Chordata > Chondrichthyes > Hexanchiformes > Hexanchidae > Heptranchias > Heptranchias perlo. The sequence goes on along the minus strand of NC_090325.1, from coordinate 103,947,308 downwards.
GTAGGTATGAACTAAACCATCCACAGATATTTAGGGCAGATGCCGTTAGATGCCCCGCCACAACAAAATCTGGCCCGTTAATTACCCTGGTGAGCGAAAGTTATCAGTTCCACCTACCAGAAGTTTGGCTAGGCATACAAGGCACATGCAAAGGGTATGCAAAGATAGAGTTCATTTCAAAAGGGAGCTCTATCCTTACAACCCAGCTCACGTTATTGTATAATTAGATACTGGGCTGTATGCAAGAACTCCTGAACGTAATGCACCACTCCTTCAGTACTGTACTCAAGTATCAGCCCAGATCACGTGCTCAAGTCCTGAAGTAGGGCTTGAACCCACAATCTTCTGACATAGACCAGAGTTCTACTAACTCAGCCAAGCTGAAACAAAATTCTGTACTGTAACCCAAGAGCATTACACCATTGCAATGTCTACTCGAAGAACTACTGTCCTACCTTTTTTACTGCCATTATCTATGTATATTTAGAAACTTAGCACTTATTGGTCATTTAGATAACTGATTACATGTGCCCAGAAGAAAAATTATCTTCAACTTAACCAAGTTACTGTAGAATAACTACACACAGCTTAAACTATCTTCAAGCTTTAGCTGCTTAAATTCTTAAGACCCCATTCCAGTACACATTGACAATTTTTTTTTGTCGAAACTCATTTTTAGTGAAGGTCACACATATTTTGAGGCTAGTTTTCAAATATGCAGTATCTCAATAATGCCTTACAGCCAGCAATTCTATCATTGCAAACTCATTAACTGTAATCAATAGTGTGATGAGCTACATTATGTCTAGTTATAAAGAAAGCACTTCAGCTCCAGACAATAGGGCTATTGAGAAAAGGACTCCACCGCAGATATGAAACCTTCTGCCAGTCTTTCATGAAAAGGCTCTTTTGTGCAAGTTCATTACCTGAAATCCCCTTTGTTATTCATCACCATCTCTGGTGGGCAGTACTTAGCTGAACTCTCCAAGACAACTATGTCAACTTGTTTTGTGTTGTTTCCACGTTTGGTTTGGACATGACATTTCCAGTTTCCAGTGGAACCCATTTGGATATTTGAGATAGTTAGGGCACTGCATTTAGAAACAGTTACATTACCATTCAACAGAAACATAGGAAGGAATACTCAAAGTTTGGACATAACTGCACTTTGAAAAACAGAATACTTCATCTTAGTGTAAATATCCACAGCTGCAGGACGTATTAAGTGCAAGCATACCATGTTCAATAACCATGAACTCAATTTTGAATTGGTTCAGTGCTTTAAACAGTATTATTTTATGCTGAAAAGAGAGAATATAACTTTGAAGCAGTGTAAAATCTTTAAGGATCTTAACCCAATGAGCACAAAATGTATACTTTTCTAAAAATCCAGTGTTTTGCAATAAATGTTTGCTGGAGTCCAAAAATAATACTGAATTCCTGGCAATTTAATCTGCATTTACAGGACACTTTCATAGAGACCTGAAAAAGCTTCTCATTGGAGCATTACAATGTAGTAAGATCATATCTTCTGCTTTTGAGCAAATTTTGAGATTTATGAATGGTACAAAAACTACGCTAAGCAGTGTGCAAATGGTGGCATCATATCCAGATTTAATGTTCTGAAATATAATAACTCAATGAAGTGGACTAGAAAGACAATTTAAAAAAACACTAAACTGATCTTCATAAAACCAAAAGCTGCATGTTTTATGAAAATAATAGAATGTTTTACAGCCTTGAAGATCTATTTTAAATATAAGGAAAGAGACCTTTATCCATGACTAAGATGATACATATTGAGTAAAGACTCTCTCTCTGAATTCTAAGATGTAAATTACATAAGTTAATTTCTTACCTTGCAATGAAGGAACAATTATGGATCATATTTTTTTCAACAAAAATTCCTTGGGACTCATCAGTTTCCACCATCTTTCCATCCTGATACCAGAGCACTTGCATGTCCTGGTCAATGTAAGAAGCCATACACTGGAAAGGGAGACTGTCTCCCTCAAAGACTACCTGACGATGGGAAGGGGTCAGCTGAAAGGATGGCAACTCAAGAGGAGCATCTGCAATAACGACAAAGATTTGTTAAAAATAAAACCCATTCCACACAAACTTCAGTTAGCTTACATAATATAATTACATTTATAAAATACAAAATAAAATTCACAAAAAACACTAATGTGCTAAATCCAGTAAGTGACTTGGAACCATAGGACCTGAGCCTATTCATTGTAGCTCTGTAGGACATGTGTTCCAGCATCACCAATTTGAAACTAGTAACAAATTGTATATGAACTGCAAATGAAGCAAAGTTTGGGAAACAAACTCATTTAATAGACAACTGAAAAACCAAAAGAAAATCTAAAAGATCAGCGATGTACAATGCAATTATGGAAAAATTAATTTTTTTTAGCTGCAAAGACTAGAAGTGCTCAAAGTATTCTTGATTCTTGTAATTAAGTGTTACTCCACATACACTGGTAATAACTCAAAGTCAGCGAAGCCCATGAGAAAATACATTTTCCGAATAGGTGTTCCAGGATTTAGACAGGAAACATATTTATGTCTCTTACCTTGTGACCGCCCCCCCCCCCCCCCCACCTCCATATCCCTAAAAGTGATTGCCATGCATTACACAATGGCCCGGAAATTGCGCTGAGTGGCGAACGAATGTCGCTCGTTAGTTATAAACTCACCCACAAGCTATTCGTGGGCTTTAGTGTGGGAACGTCCTCTAATGGTGAGCTGCAAAAAGTGCAGCATCCTTTCCTGGGCTTCGAGCTGCGACAGCAGGGACAAGATCTCTCTCCCCACAACCAATCAGCTTGAAGCAACCTTGACAAGTGTCAGAAGTTAGAACTTCCTGGTTCAGCCAGAGTCCGAACCAGGAAGTGAAAGTTACAACAGTAAATTCAATGTGAAATCAGTTAGAGAAAGCGAAATAAAGAGAGGGTAAGAAATACTGAATTAAAAGACAGACAGGCAGAAAAAGGAAAAAAATGTTTTAATTTAAAAATTGTTTTTTTATAAATGTCCAACAACAATTAAAATTGGAAGTAATGAGACTCCACATTTTTAAATGTTAATTTTCAGTGGCAGGGAGGTTGTTTGACAGTCATTAAGACTTACTACACCTGTAAAACCTAGTTTAGATCTAAAAAATCCTGCGTACCTTTTTTTTTTAAATGGAAAGATTAGTTTGTTTCCAGCTGGTCCATTCATTCAGCCGGTGAGCTGAACTTCCGGCACAGCTTTCAAAGGAGCAGGGTAAATGGTAGTGCAATTTCCGGATTTACGCGTTTGATTGCACATGTGCGCTCGCTGGAACTTGCTCTTCCATTTGCCCTGAAATAACGGTGAGCCCTGTTTGCATCACCATTATTTTATGAGCAATTTCCAGGCCAATGTATTTTTCTTATACATGTTACTTTCCCTATTCTATCAAAAACAGAAGTCAGAATTTTTGAATGGCCTCAGGCATGTAACTGCAAGTCTTTACACAGAGAGAGGAATGCAACAGCAAAGATAAGGACTGAGTGGCACGTTAGTGTCAAGCACTCTCAGCTGTTGTGCTACTTACCGCATTCTCCCACTCAGCATCAGAGAATTTTTCTGAAATGAATTTGGGAGGAGGGAAAAACAAGTTTGGTGCTTTATAGTATTCTGCAGTGCACTAATGAGAGCTGCAACTGAAGGAATATAAATCTTACTGAAGAATAACACAATCATTAATGAAAGCAAGCCATCTGAAGAACCTGAATTGCAGCAGCATCATCATTAACATCTGCAGAACGAGCAAAATCTCCATGTAACTTCAGCCAGTGCTCAGTAAAAGATTTCCATATAACTCATTCAAGTTGGATTTTCAGATGCCTCGAGTGCAGTCCACTAGTGACTGTGCTGCTCTTAAGTAACATTAACATTACTTCTTTATAGCTCAGCTTCAGAACGTAACTGGTCCAACTTCCAGCTCAATATAATTAACAATCTCTCAGAGATCGAGTTGGAGTGTGCCACTTCTTAGTATAGTGCTCACAGTGCCATCTTTACCCACTTGGTAATATTACATAACTGATACCCATGATCTGCTCCGGTGCCTAGCCCCTAATGTTGGATGACCAAAACATGGCCCATGAGCCAATGTCCAGCCCCTAATGCCTCAGTTATTTCTTATTTGTGCGCATAACTTTCTTTTGCTATTGGCTTGAGAATTTTGAACCTCCCGGGCATGGGGGATTGGAAAAGGTGACTTCCTCATTGGTGGATCTAGACCAATGATGGAGTAGCCTTTATCTATCCTTTGGACCGGGAAGTTCAAAAAGCATCTTTGTACCTTCGGAGAGCAGACAGTGACAGAGATCATAGAGGTGGCAAGTAGAGTGGGCAACGTAGGAGCAGACCATGCCAGGAAGTGCACCAGCAGCATTATTGGAATTTATTTAAGTGAATAATGGAGAACAACATAACGTGTGTGTACATAAAAATATGATGCTTTGCTCAGTTACGTGTCATTTAAAACAGAATATTCCTATGAGGATACATAAAAGGTACATTTAACTGGATAAACTAAGATTATGCAAGATGTTGGAGTCTAATAAAATTTATTATTCCTTAATGTTAGTTCCATGGCAGTCCAAGTTTCAGAGATCGAACTTACAGATTTGCATTATTGGGGAAACACAATTTTGGAATTAACCAAACTGATCATAATTAATGTCATTCCTAATGATTTAAGAATTAGTTGTTCCAAGTTTTGTAAAGTAAGACGTCTTCCCTCCTTTAATTGCCTTATTACACAGGTAAAGAGAAGAGTTACATTAAGACTACTTGTACAGAGCTTAATCTTGAATTCTTACCACAAGTCAGAAGTTCTTCCATAACACTTGTCACAAGCTGACCTTGCAGAGACTTTGGGTAGGCACATTTAGTTTCTCGTACAGTTATATTTTTAGTCTTTGTCCACTGAATCATCCAAAGCAAGTTGCAATCGCACAAAAGATAGTCTGTCTGAAATTCTCTAACAATGACAAAATTAAATGCAATGTTTTTAAAACAGCTTTTAGTTTACAACAGTCGCTCTCTCAAGATACTCAAGTTACAAAAACCCCCTAGATCAACTCGATTGATAAAGGGCACCGAAAACATGTTTGATGGACCCACAGAGCAGGTATTTAAATTAATTTTTTGTTTATCAATGTTTTCTAACAGTATCATGTGATATTTTCCAATTTTATTGTCTGGAATTATGCAGTTCTGTCAGAATGAGATAGCCAATAAAGACTTTTTCTGGTATGCAATTAGTAGTTGCAAAATATTCAAGTCAACGATAAAATTAAACTACGTTAAAACTTGTGACGATTTGAGAAATTGACAAAATCAAATATTATTTACTGTTGTGACCGTTACAATATGTAATTTAGTGGCCAATGCAATGGTTAAAGTGGAATTTGTTAAGAGGGGGTACATAAACCCTGTTGGCCTTTCAGACCCTTTAACCCCATCTTTTGTCATCAGTTTTTTTCCTCATGCGAGGTAAAGATTCTGTCCTCCCCTGTATCAGTCAATACTATATTACTGGAGGGGAAAGAAATGTAAACATTTTAAAGAGAGAATCCTTCCTTTTCGATTGATTTGCTCAATGCCAAATATGGGATGCAGTCCCTGACCTTTGATATACACAGGGAGGCAGATTTGTCCAGCAGTTCTCCCGATCTTTCAAAGTAACTCCGGTGGAAGGCCGGAGAAATGACCATAAACGGCCATTTGCGCCTTTTCTTTAGGAGTTCCGCTGATCTTCTGCCAAGGTTAGTGGTAGATCTGGAGAACCCCCACGGAAATTCTACCCCAGGTTTCAATCCCTATTTACCACTAGGGCATACATTTTTTTTTAAATGCAAAAGTAGTGAATTTTTCCTTGCTCTGTGGAACAGTGCAGAACACATTACATATACATCTCCTTATTTAATAACTTTGTACATGAATTGTACAAAATTATTCAACATAATTTATAATTAGCCATATTAAATTCAACACTTCAGTTTAACCATTACTTTTCTCTCTGGAATATAAAATAAATACATGGGTTAACAGTGAATGTTTTAACACTATTAGGGAGAAACATATTATTTAAATAGAATGGTTATCGCACACCTGATAAGTTTCTTGTCACACCATGATGCAAACATTACAGTAAGTGGAAAAATCAAGATATAGATACAACTTTAAGTGAGAAACAACCAAGAAATAAGTAAACTCAGTTTATCACTTACATGTATTTCAGCGACAGAAAGTTCTCAAATGTCCCTTTAGACAATGTAGAAAACAGGTTTCCTGAAAGGTTTCTGAAAAAAGAAAATCAGTTCAAAAAAATTAACTGTGCTGTTTCATTAAGTGCACAAAACACATAGAATGTCAGGATCAAAACAAAATCAAATTATATACTATTTTAGAAGCAAAATTTGAATAGATTCAAACTGATCACTTACAGTCGGACAAGATTTGACAAGCCTCTGAACATTTCCCCATTTAGACAGCCTATCCTGTTGTTAGATAAATCCCTGCAAGAAAAAAAAAATCACCCAGGTTATGTCAGTTAACTTACGTAATCGGAGAGGCTTTTTTCCTTTTTGTAGCGTGTCTAATCTTATGAAGGCACACACCCATGCATCACCTTTCCCTCCTTTGTTGGATTCTCCTCTCCTAGCACACACAGTTCCACCACCGGCCAGCTGCCAAGAGGCATCCAACAGCATGTTGGTGTAGATTCCCATCGAACTTTCCCCTTCTCCAATGCAGTAATATTTGAACTCTCTTCAGCAAGGCAGCTAAGATCAAAAGCTCAGGGCAACTGAGCCTGTGACCAACAACTCTCTGACCACCACGCCAGTTACGAAGGCCATTCATAAGCTAATGTGTTCTCCACTATAAATACTATTAGCAGTTATTTACGAACAAGCATTAGTTTCACTCAGATGGTAGCACTCGCATCTGAGATAGAGTGGGTTTAAGCCTCACTTCAGAACAGGAGCATATAATTAAGTTAACACTTCAGTGGCGTACTGAGGGAATGCTGCAGTGTTGGAAGTGCCATCTTGAGGATGAAATGTTAAACTGAGGCCCCATCTACCTGTACAGGTAAATATAAAATATCTTATGGCACTACTCAAAGAAGAGCAGGCAGTTTGCCCACCGTCTTGGCCAAAATTCATTCTTCAACCAAAACCCCCCAAAAAAGCCAGATTAACTGGTTCATTCATTTCATTCGCTGTTTGCGAATCCTTGCTATATGCAACTGCCTGCTGCATTTGCCTACATTACAGTACCTACTCTTCAAAAGCAATTCAGTGGTGTGAAGCACAAAGACACATCATGAGGACATGATAAAATGCTATATAAATGCAAGTTATTTTTTAATATTACCTGAACAGAAGGATCAGAGCTAAAGCTAGTTTATATTTGTCCTCACCTTTGATGCAGTAACTTAAAAATCAGCTGTAGTGGGGGCAGGAAAGGTCATCCCCTGATCCCCGTGCGTGCATGTGTGCAGGAGAATGTCAAAGAATAATCCATAACATAATGAAATCTGGTGTGTGCAGACTTGCAATAACCTGCATATTAAGTTAAGTTTCCCTGATAGCCCAGTATGAAATTGAGCCACACAGTCCAGAAAGCCCCAAGTTCAATCTCCAATCTGTAATTAGCTGATCAAAACTAGGGCAGCAGTACCTGTGCTACCGGTGGCCTCAGTAATGCTGGGTTTGGGCAGAAGAACTATCAACGTTCTCACTCCTAATCATTATCCAGTCATCTATCGCCGGAAAATCCATATGTGGATAGGATCTGACTCAGAGTATTTGTGGAAGGTATCAAGGAATGGTCTGCATCGACAGAAACTATATCCTTGCAAGGCGCAGTAGCATCAGAAAAAAAGAGGAGCAACATATGAAGCCAAAACAACAACTTGTGTATTAAGCTTTTTTGGGGGGGGGGGGGGGGGGTGGTGGTGGTGAAGGAAGGAAGGGAAGATTGGAACGTTAGTCAGTTTTTTCTTCTATGATAAAAGAGGTAACTCATGGACAAAAAATGTTTTTCTCCCTCCTCCTCTCTGATAGGTTGCCACTCTCCAATTCTTTGCATGTCTCCCTCTATTTTTCTCTCTCAGTTCAATTTTAATTTGCTGAAATTGGCGTTAATGGGACGGTAACGGCCTCAAAATGGCGTGGTTAGACTTACCGCCCCATTAACGCCGATGATCGGCCCACTGCCACTTTCAGAGGGGCCTACCACTGCCAGAGCCTGCCTGTTTCAGGTGGTAGGCCCCATATAATATGTAAATCAAGGTCTTCTGACGTACATACGATCCTGATTGCCATTTTAGGATAGAATTGGTTGCAGCGTACGCCGTGCACGGTGAAAAGTTTCACTGGCGATAGAGCCAAAAAGGCATTGAAAAGGTAAGATTCAAATCATTTCTGTGGAGCCAGGAGGAGCAGGAGTACTTCTCCGTGCCCCACAATATAATCTAGGCCACTGCCACTCCACAATCGCAAACCCCCCCTCCCGCTGCCAGGCCATCAGCCTCTGAACATGCCGATGTTGGGCTGGCTTGAATCCAACAAGGTTCTTTGGGATGCCAATTTAGTAGCTGGTTCTATTTAAGTGAGGCCGAGGCCGAGGCCTTAAAATAGCTCCAACCTCTTCACCCATGGAATGGGCGGATGCCAGCGTGCTCCACTGGCCAGCTGCCCAGAAGTTAACCCCTCTTTCTGTATGGCTCTCACACACTTTCTCTTGTTATCATCTTCATATCTATATATCCCCATTTTCTCACTTTTGTTATCCCTCATTCTGCAAGTCTTTTTTCTTTTGGACTCCTCTTGCTTTTTGTACACGTCTCACTCTTTATATGTTTCTTAGTTTCTTTCTCTCTGTATGCTTCTCACACATTATACTCTACATGTTTCTTTCTTTAGATCTCTTCCTTCTTTTCCCTTTCGGAGACCCAGAGGCAGACCTGAGGCTTCAGACCTTCCGACAGTCAAAAAAATGATCTCCTCCCTCTGTACAAAATCGTGGCTCTTCTCCTGTGCATTCTCAAACTCCATTAGAACAGTCTAACCACTACAGAAACATTAGAGTCAAATAATTTACTAGAAGCTCCCATCACTATTGCAGGCTACCTCTCCTGATCCCAGCTTTTACATTTTTTTTTAGAAAAACTGGGAGACTGCTTGCAAAAGGCAAAGGAAGAGTTAAATCCTGATGTAGCACTTGGCCCAGATATCTCTTTTGATAAACCGTTCCCAGGAAGTTCATAATGCCAAACAGTTTAAAAGTAAGCAGCACTCAGTATCTCACATCCACCTGCTGCAACATGCGCACAAAGAGAAACAAAGGATCTGAGAGAAACAGAGGCTGGGGCTTGGGGGTGGAAGTGAACAGGGTATCAGAATGGAACGTGTGAATGGCAGGCAGAAGTGGTGGAAAATAGCAGTATACTAATAATAGCTCACAACTTAGGCTGTCAACCAATGAATTCTAAAGAAATCATGTTGAAATTAAGGATGGAAAGGCTGATGAATGAATGCAGTTTTTAAAGATCTTAGTAGCCATGTCACATATTGAATTAACAAACCTGCTCAATACAAACCTCCTGTTATAATTAACTTGAATCTACAGTATCACTTCTCTTTTAAGTTCATATTGGAAAGTACTCACTTTGGTTAGACAAATACCATTAAATAAACAACTGAATTTTGTAGCTCTACTTTTACTTATTGGCACCTCAGTCTTCTAAGTTGGTGGAAAGTGCCAGGTTTGGACTGTACCAGCAGCAAGGATGACAATCTGGGAAAATTCATACTTTAGGTTCAAAGCCCTAATATTTTGGTGACAGTATACAACTCAAGATGCATTTTTACTCTAGGTCCTAAGCTAAACCCAGACCAAATGAAACGTTGGGTGGAACTTCCAACTTTGTTGGGGGTGTAAAATGGGCGATATGAGATCGGCTGCCCATTATTCCAAGCCATTGAAGTCAATGGAAATGAAAATCGGGTGGACTTATAATGGGCGACAGGTCTGATAACACCTATTTTACACCCCCACCAAAGTTGAAAGATCCAGCGCTTGAAACTTGCTCCAAAGCAGCACTTTTCTGTTCATGATACCAACTATAGAAACCACAATAGGTTGTTTCTACCTCATACTTGCATGCATCAAGTATTTCAATACTCACAGTCTTTTCAGTGCTGAAAGACCCCAGAAAGCACCTGATTCTATATTACTGACTAGGTTGTTCCTCACGTCTCTGCAAGAAAAAACAATTATTAATTGTAATAGTTTAAATTCCAATTAGTTAGAACACAAGGACTGTCCCGTCCTTTCTGAATGACCCAGTACTAAAAATCCAGAACTCTCACTTGCTAAAAGTAAAGTACAAAATATCAATGAGAGAGCATGTTTCATCTAATAGCTCCTCTTTCAGGGATGGATAGCTGGCTCAGAATATACGTGCCAATCAATAAAAGTGTTTTACTCATGTAATTTATTGATAACATTTTGTTAAAGATTTAGATGTGTGGCTAAATTACAATTATGGTTACTATGGTCAAACACTAAATGTAATGAAATAATCCAAAATCTTTTTTAAAGTGGCTTTTAAGGGGAGTACAATTAATGAGACTCAGATATATTTTTATCAATGTATTTAAAGAAAACACATATCAGAAAGACCACAGGAAAAAAAAGTGTGCACCTGCCACTTAAAATCACAACAGTAAAAATGTGGAAAATAATGTAAATAGTTACCTTGTTTTAACAATATGGCATCTTATATGTTATTAGTGCTCTGATTACTGGTTTACTGAATGAAGCAAATTTCTTCACATTTTGGAGCCACATTCAAAAAAAACTTCAATAGCAACTGTGCTCAAAAGAGAAGCAAGTAGTCTGGAACATGCATTGCCCAGTTGATTAGATTCAGAGGCAAGAAAAAAAAATATTTTCTTGCTATTTTGGAAATGTATGATCATTTCACAAAAAATAACCTAGATTTATTGCAAAATATGCATTTTCTGGATGAGTTTAGCTCTTACTTTGTTCTGCAAACTGGTATCTTATCCAAACAAAAATAATTGGCAGACCATTTTCAACACTGAACTCAGTCATGATGAAAGTACATGAATTCTAAATGAATAAAATCAATCTAATGTTCCTTCTCTCACAAAATAAACAGAAGCCAAAAGGATGATAAAAGAAATGAGACTGAAGGAACTGTAGTAATAACAAAAATCACAAGTTGACTGACCAACTTAGTGGAGACTGGGGAAACTCTTTTGTCAAGCATAAATTGATAAATTAGCCCAGTTTATTAATTTACACTATTACAGCACTGTAACTGCTTGATACGGCAGCCAATGATTTTAAAAGGCCCCCTCCTACCCTTTCTCTCCCCACCTAGTCCTAGAAACAAATTGAAGCTTGCCTCAATGATGGGAACCATATGGTCTGAAAGTGAACATTTCTGCTTATTATACACTAAAAATTTGTATCCAGCATAAAACCTATATCTGTATTTGAACAACCAAAAAAATGATTTTCCATTGCATTTTTAAAAGTACTATGGGAGGTTCTGATTTTTCCTGCTTAGCTAAGTGCACTTTCAGCTCTACATTTCTCTTCATTCAGGAATTTGAATACAAACTTCAGGTTACTTGTTGGGGTTACCAGGCCGTGGAAAAGGGGGGGGGGGGGAAAGAGAAAAAGAGAGAGAACTTGGATGGTATGCACATAAATGTGACCTCCCCCTCCCTCCCCCATGGAACATTGAGGCTTCAAAAGAGAAAAGGGGAAACAAAGTGCTTACAAAGAATCCAAAATTTGCACAGCTCTCAAATTTATCATCTTCTACTACCACCTAAGTGCATGCGACAAAAATAAAACATGGCACTTCATTTTACACGTGTTTAGACCCAAAAACTGAAGTCATTTTACATTTGAGACCATCTCTCACAAAAATGGAAACTCTTTACATTAACTGCTGCCACTTCTCCATTTTTTGCCTCATATTTTAGCCTGATGATAAATTCTTCAAAAATTCACAGCAGAGTGTCAAGAGGCCATGATGCAAACACAAACATATCACTGAAAAGCAATCTCTTTGATGGCCTGTGCTGTACACTGCAGCGTAATCCCAGAGTGGCAAACTTCATTGTAAAAATGTAAGCACTTCATTTTATCTTGTTAAGACATGCCAAATCGTACACATTTCCAAAATATGATAGCTGCTGAAAATGTCAAAACTTAGATAAAAGTACTGGAATGTGGAGACAAAACAGTCTCAAAATGCTGGCATTTAGCTCTTGACACTGTAATTGAGAACAACAGAACACTGGATGAATTGTAGGTACCAGAAGTTTACGAGGTCATTTATACCATAAAATAAAACTATTGTTTTAAAACAGAAGAGACAAAATAAGACAAGATATTACTTTGAAAATGTTTTATTTTTAAAATCTTTTCTGAACTCTTTAAAGTAGAAAAGCCGCATCTATTACAGTGTATACAGCAAAGCAAAATGAACTCCATCAGAAAGGGAAAAGAGCCACACGTTATTTTCATCATGCTGTCAATCGTAAGCAACTTGGATGATGTTTGGAACATGGTAACCTGCCGGCTGCTCTGTTGTTCACCTGGTGAAATACTGAGAAAAGGAAGGTCTGCAGGGGAAGCACTGGTTCAGTAGGTTCTGCTGAAGTGATCACTTAAATTCAAGCATTGGAAAAAATAATGATAGCTGCTGCCATCAGATCTGAAATTCTCAAATAATCTTTCACTAGGATCCATAATCCTTACTTTAAAAGGAGATATCAGATTCATAAAAACTGTAAACTGGTCTGAAGGCAGAAGAATGTGATCTGGACAAAAATCTCTAGCTCCTGCTGAGGTTGTAGTTGGAGATTCCCATAATAGACTGAATCCCAGCCATCGTATTGAATCATAGAAAATTTACGGCACAGAAGGAGGCCATCCGGCCCATCGTGTCAGTGCCGGCCGAAAATGAGCCACCCAGCCTAATCCCACTTTTTCCAGCACTTGGTCTGTAGCCTTGTAGGTCACGGCACTTCAGGTGCACATCCAGGTACTTTTTAAATGAGTTGAGGGTTTCTGCCTCTACACAGGAACAGGAGGAGGCCATTCAGCCCCTCGAGCATGTTCTGCCATTCAACGAGATCATAGCTGATCTGCGTCCTAGCTCCATCCACCCACCTTGGCTCCGCATCCCTTAATACCCTCGGCTGGCAAAAATCTATCAAACTCAGATTTTAAATTATTAATTGAGTGAACAGCTTTTGTGGGAGAGAGTTCTACATTTCTACCACCCTTTGCATGAAGAAATGTTTCCTAACTTCTCTCCTAACAGCCCTGGCTGATTCTGTCCCCCTTGTCCTAGGCTCCACCCACCAGCGAAAAAAGTTTCTCTCTATCTACCCTATCAATTCTTTTCAAAATCTGCTGCAGGAATCTGCTGGTTGACTTCAGGCAAGGCTCTAATAAGCCAATCATCCAGGTACAAATTTAGGTGGAAAAACTGCATCCCAAGATACCCAATGATAGGAACAGGTATTTTCTGTAAACAATGGGTGCTGAGGGGAGGCCTAAGACAAATACCTTATACTGGTCAATCTACCCCTTAACATTGAATTGGAATAACTTTCAGTGGCTTTTCCATGAGAACATGGAAGTATGCATCTTTTAGGTCTAAGGCAGCTAACCAGTCCCTCTGGAATACTGCCTAGATAATCCGTGCATAGTGCGGTATGTCCAGGTTGAATTTCTCCCATTTTAGGATTTGATTGACTACTTCATGATCTAATTTGGGCTTTTGGGGGACTTCAAAGCGCCCGGGTAGAAACCTGCTCTCACCTATTCAAGGTGAACTCTTTTTAAATCCATGCTAATACAATAAGTTCGTCTAGCTCAGTTAACAATTAAAGGGGGTGCAGGAACAGAGAGACCTGGGGGTTCACATACACAAATCTTTGAGAGTGGCAGGACAAGTTGATAAGGCTATTAAAAAGGCATATGGGATCCTTGACTTTATAAATAGAGGCATAGAGTACAAAAACAAGTTAGTTATGGTGAATCTTTATAAATCACTGGTTAGGCCTCAGCTAGAGTATTGTCAAATTATGGGCATCACACTTTAGGAAGGATGTCAAGGCCTTGGAGAGGGTACAGAGGAGATTTACTAGAATGGTACCAGGGATGAGGGTCTCCAGTTATGTGGCGAGACTAGAAAATTGTTCTCCTTAAGGAGAAGGGGAGATTTAATAGAGATGTTCAAAATTATGAGTGGTTTTGAGAGAGTAGACAGGGAGAAACTGTTTCTATTGGCAGGAGAGTCGGTAACCAAAGGACATAGGTTTAAGATAATTGACAAATGATCCCGGGGGGGGGGGGGGGGGGGCAGGGATAATGAGGAGAATTTTTTCTTTTACACAGCGAATTGTTACGATCTAGAATGCACTACCTGAAAGGGTAGTGCAAGCAGATTCAATAATAACTTTCAAAAGGGAATTGGATATATACTTGAAAAGGAGAAATTTGCAGGGCTGTGGGGAAAGAGCAGGAGAGTGGGACTGTTTGAAAGAGCTAACCAAAGACCCGGCACAGATGCGATGGATCGAATGGCCTCCTTCTGTGTTGTATGATTCTATGCTTCAATTATGCTACTATGTTACAGTGCCACTGATCTGATGAACCCACAAAGTCTCAGACATGTGCTTGTGAAATGAAGCAGGTAACCCTCTTGATTCTCTCTAGGACCCATACATCAGTAGTCATGCAGTTATTGCCACAAATTTCTGCAGGTGACCACAGACTCAGATCTCAAGACAGAGGAGAATATCCAGTACGATACATGGTGATCAGGATTCAAAGATGCAAAAACGAGGGGATGCTGTATGTATTTTGTTATGGACAGCCAGTGGAACAAAAAGAGGCTATGGCTTAGCAAAGCTTTACCACAGACTAAAGGAGGATTCTTAAGAGGGATCTTAGATTTCCTAACCAACTTTGTCACAGCATGCAAATTAAGCTGATTTTTCTTAAGATTCTTGCAATTCCTCTACCTATCCTGCAAAAATACAAAAATACTTTTCCTGTCAAATGGTGATTGTAATGGCTGCTGCTATAACTCCCATGAGACTGTCTCTAAATGCAGCCTTAACAGTTTGGTGAGCAACACACCAAAAGCCATAGATCTTGCTCTCAAATCCAGGTGCAGACTGCTTTCTCCTGCTCTAGTACAATACCTGTATTTGATCCTACAATGTGTGGAGGATGAAGAATGAAGAGCAATTACCATTGAAATTAAAAGACACTGCTGTGTCTTTGTGACTGCTGTATATATTTTAAAGACTGAAATTAGTGAAGTACTTGACAGGTTAATTTGTCAATTATATTATATTCCCACTGATCCAAAGTTATTAAATAGATCTACTTACCAGAGGTCTTCATAAATTTACCATTTTATTTCTGTGTCCACACACTGATGGACAAAAAGTCATAATTCAAATTTACACATAATTGAAGAATAAGTCTCACCATAGTACATGTAACTGGAAGCTTGCTGCTGTAGCATGCTTTTGCTTGACCTGCACATACATGACCTAGCTTTTTCCCCATAAATATGCTTACATTTTTGATATAGAACAAATGTACAGTACATTAGCGCTGAATTTCAAATTAGTGTAACTGCACTGCCACCAGCTTTGCAGTCACATTGTGCTGACTCTAGTATAACAGCAGCATTAAGTAGCAAAGGCGATTTCTGTAGACGCTAATATTTTTGGATTATAAAAACAAAAACAGCACATATTTACATAATTCTACAATTGATGGATTGGTCCAGTATTCTTCAGCTAACTGCACCCACATCTCCCTCGTTGGCAACTTAAAATTTCAGTCCACAATCTTTTTGAACATCTTCTAAGTAAGAGCCATTTTTCAACAAAGAATTTTGCGCAAGTTGTCCGATACAAAAACAAAAATCACGCAACTGTAATTCTTCAGTGGCAGTTTCCTGTCTATTATCTGGTCTCCTTTTCTAAGGGAGGATATACTTGCCTTGGAGGTGGTGCAACGAAGATTCACTACATTGATTCCTGGAATGAGAGGGTTGTCCCATGAGGAGAGATTAAGCCTATACTCTCTGGAGTTAGAAGAATGAGAGGTGATCTCATTCAAACATATAAGATTCTGAGGGGGCTTGACAAGGTAGATACTGAGAGGTTGTTTCCCCTGGCTGGTGAGTCTTGAACTAGGGGGCATAGTCTCAGGACAAGGGATCAGCCATTTAAGATGAGTTGAGGAGGAATTTCTTCACTCAGAGGGTTGGGAATCTTTGGAATTCTCTACCCCAGAGGGCTGTAGATGCTAAGTCGTTGAGTATATTCAAGACTAAGATAGATTTTTGGATTCTAGGGGAAATCAAGGGATTTGGGGATCGGACGGGAAAGTGGAGTTGAGGTCGAAGATCAGCCATGATCTTATTGAATGGCGGAGCAGGTTCAAGGGGCCGTATGGCTTACTCCTGCTCCTGATTCTTATGTTCTTATTTTCTTCAGTACTCAACTTGTGTGTGTGTTTCTGGATCAGCAGTGAAAACAGACAGTCCTAAGCAAAAGTAGCAGCAGAGTCCAGTAGTGCAGTCCTGTGCAAGCTTCATCGTTGCACACAATCAAAGGTGCCTTTTTTTTTTATTCGTTCACGGGATGTGGGCGTCGCTGGCAAGGCCGGCATTTATTGCCCATCCCAAATTGCCCTTGAGAAGGTGGTGGTGAGCCGCCTTCTTGAACCGCTGCAGTCCGTGTGGTGACGGTTCTCCCACAGTGCTGTTAGGAAGGGAGTTCCAGGATTTTGACCCAGCAACAATAAAGGAACGGCGATATATTTCCAAGTCAGGATGGTGTGTGACTTGGAGGGGAACGTGCAGGTGGTGTTGTTCCCATGCGCCTGCTGCCCTTGTCCTTCTAGGTGGTAGAGGTCGCGGGTTAGGGAGGTGCTGTCGAAGAAGCCTTGGCGAGTTGCTGCAGTGCATCCTGTGGATGGTGCACACTGCAGCCACAGTGCGCCGGTGGTGAAGGGAGTGAACGTTTAGGGTGGTGGATGGGGTGCCAATCAAGCGGGCTGCTTTATCTTGGATGGTGTCGAGCTTCTTGAGTGTTGTTGGAGCTGCACTCATCCAGGCAAGTGGAGAGTATTCCATCACACTCCTGACTTGTGCCTTGTAGATGGTGGAAAGGCTTTGGGGAGTCAGGAGGTGAGTCACTCGCCGCAGAATACCCAGCCTCTGACCTGCTCTCGTAGCCACAGTATTTATATGGCTGGTCCAGTTAAGTTTCTGGTCAATGGTGACCCCCAGGATGTTGATGGTGGGGGATTCGGCGATGGTAATGCCGTTGAATGTCAAGGGGAGGTGGTTAGACTCTCTCTTGTTGGAGGTGGTCATTGCCTGGCACTTATCTGGCGCGAATGTTACTTGCCACTTATCAGCCCAAGTCTGGATGTTGTCCAGGTCTTGCTGCATGCGGGCTCGGACTGCTTCATTATCTGAGGGGTTGCGAATGGAACTGAACACTGTGCAGTCATCAGCGAACATCCCCATTTCTGACCTTATGATGGAGGGAAGGTCATTGATGAAGCAGCTGAAGATGGTTGGGCCTAGGACACTGCCCTGAGGAACTCCTGCAGCAATGCCCTGGGGCTGAGATGCTTGGCCTCCAACAACCACTACCATCTTCCTTTGTGCTAGGTATGACTCCAGCCACTGGAGAGTTTTCCCCCTGATTCCCATTGACTTCAATTTTACTAGGGCTCCTTGGTGCCACACTCGGTCAAATGCTGCCTTCATGTCAAGGGCAGTCACTCTCACCTCACCTCTGGAATTCAGCTCTTTTGTCCATGTTTGGACCAAGGTTGTAATGAGGTCTGGAGCCGAGTGGTCCTGGCGGAACCCAAACTGAGCATCGGTGAGCAGGTTATTGGTGAGCAAGTGCCGCTTGATAGCACTGTCGACGACACCTTCCATCACTTTGCTGATGATTGAGAGGAGACTGATGGGGCGGTAATTGGCCGGATTGGATTTGTCCTGCTTTTTGTGGACAGGACATACCTGGGCAATTTTCCACATTGTCGGGTGGATGCCAGTGTTGTAGCTGTACTGGAACAGCTTGGCTAGAGGCGCAGCTAGTTCTGGAGCACAAGTCTTCAGCACTACAGCTGGGATGTTCTCGGGGCCCATAGCCTTTGCTGTATCCAGTGCACTCAGCCGTTTCTTGATATCACGTGGAGTGAATCGAATTGGCCGAAGACTGGCTTCCGTGATGGTGGGGATATCGGGAGGAGGCTGAGATGGATTATCCACTCGGCACTTCTGGCTGAAGATGGTTGCAAACGCTTCAGCCTTGTCTTTTGCACTCACGTGCTGGACTCCGCCATCATTGAGAATGGGGATGTTTGCAGAACCTCCTCCTCCCGTTAGTTGTTTAATTGTCCACCACCATTCACGACTGGATGTGGCAGGACTGCAGAGCTTTGATCTGATCCGTTGGTTGTGGAATCGCTTAGCTCTGTCTATAGCATGTTGCTTCCACTGTTTAGCATGCATGTAGTCCTGAGTTGTAGCTTCACCAGGTTGGCACCTCATTTTTCGGTACGCCTGGTGCTGCTCCTGGCATGCTCTTCTACACTCCTCATTGAACCAGGGTTGATCCCCTGGCTTGTTGGTAATGGTAGAGTGAGGAATATGCCGGGCCATGAGGTTACAGATTGTGCTGGAATACAATTCTGCTGCTGCTGATGGCCCACAGTGCCTCATGGATGCCCAGTTTTGAGCTGCGAGATCTGTTCTGAATCTATCCCATTGAGCACGGTGGTAGTGCCACACAACACGTTGGATGGTGTCCTCAGTGCGAAGACGGGATTTCATCTCCACGAGGACTGTGCGGTTGTCACTCCTACCAATACTGTCATGGACAGATGCATTTGCGACAGGTAGATTGGTGAGGACGAGGTCAAGTAAGTTTTTCCCTCGTGTTGGTTCGCTCACCACCTGCCGCAGGCCCAGTCTAGCAGCTATGTCCTTCAGGACTCGGCCAGCTCGGTCAGTAGTGGTGCTACCGAGCTTGCTACAGTGCACATGGTTTGTGGACTCAACAAATTTGATAATTTTGCTCATAAAATTGTCTTTCTTGCTCTTTTCAGCATGGAGAAAGATAATTCATACATATAAACTTCCAAAAATAGTTACAATAAAATGACAGAATAAATTGCACACGTTCTTCAAATAAAAAGGGGGGGTGGGGGGGGTTAAAAAATTAAATTGAAGTACCAGGAGAATGTACAACAATGCTGGGCAATTTCATTTCCTTGCCCATGGACAATTGGTGGCAGCAGGACAGAACTGCAATTTTACAATGTGGCAAGGTTTCCCAAGGTCCAAGAAGTCAATGTTGCCACCTCCATCAATAGGAAAGGATTCCAATCTCCATGTGCAGCTCATTTGTGACCAGCTTTCCAGGAAGCTATGATGCCTTCATGTTTGCAATCTTCCATCCCAAAAAAGGTCGCTCCTGGGAGAATGAGGTTATCCTCCGCAATCATAACTGACGACACCTATGCAACATCTCAGGACAAGATGAGCATTGGTACAATGAGGTCCATGCAGCTACCATGGTCATAACTGAACACCTCATTGGCATGTTATAGGTGCTTTTTATGCACTTGGATCAACCTGGAGACCATGCAATACAGTTCTGCAAGGTTCT
Source organism: Heptranchias perlo (assembly GCF_035084215.1). Classification (NCBI taxonomy): domain Eukaryota; kingdom Metazoa; phylum Chordata; class Chondrichthyes; order Hexanchiformes; family Hexanchidae; genus Heptranchias; species Heptranchias perlo. Next base: position 103,927,467 of record NC_090325.1, on the reverse strand, counting down.
CAGTAATCGTGGTTTTGTGCTGCTTTCTGCACAAACTTACCTAACAAAGAATGCTCTTCATGGATGCCCCGGAGGAGAAAGGCACAGCAGGAAACTAGTTAGAGGATCAACAGCCTTAAATGGATGTGGTGGAGACTCATTGCTGGCTGCAAGAGACATTTGTTCCACTGATATAGGAAGCCTTCACTTAACTTCCATATCTGGCCAATGTATTAACAGTCCTGTCGAGATCTTGCCCCTTTCCTCCACAAAGTGCCACCATCTGCAGCCACTTTTTTGTGCCAAACTTTCTAAATTTTTATTCATGCTACCTAACGAAAGCAACTAAAAGAACCTTTATAAAATACTGGTTCGGCCACACCTGGAGTATTGAGCCCAATTCTGGGCACTGCATTTAGGAAGGATGTGAAGGCCTTAGAGAGGGTACAGAAGAGATTTACTAGAATAGTTCTAGGGCTGAAGGACTTCAGTTATGTGGATAGACTGGAGAAGCTAAGGTTGTTCTCCTTGGAGCAGAGAAGGTTGCGAGGAGATTTGATAGAGGTACTCAATCATGAAGGGTCTAGACAGAGCAGATAGAGAGAAACTGTTCCCATTGGTGGAAATGTCAAGAACCAGAGGACATAGATTTAAGGTGATTGGCAAAAGAACCAAAGGTGACATGAGGAGAAACTTTTTTAACAACACAGCGAGTGGTTATGATCTGGAATGCACTGCCTGAAAGGGTGGTGGAGGCAGATTCAATCATGGCTTTCAAAAAGGAAATTGGATAAGTACTTGAAGGGAAAAAATTTGCAGGGCTACAGGGAAAGGATAGGGGAGTGGTACTAGCTGAATTGCTCCTGCGAAGAGCTGGCACAGACTTGATGGGCCCAATGGCCTCCTTCCGTGCTGTAACCATTCTATGATTCCAACCACCACATTTTTCCAAAAACAAATTCTGCATGCAAAACAATTTTTGTACCTCCATAATTTTATTGTCAATTCACACTGGCTGTATATGTTCCTAGTCCTTCTCATCACTGTACTTCTCTAGGTGCTTGTGGTGTGAAGTATGCAAGAGACAGCACCATCATCTGAACGTGTGCCTGCCATGCTACTAGCACTGGACACTGGGTCTACATGGCAACAGATCTGCAGGAAAGCAGACCCAATGGTACCATTGAGATCAGTGAAGCCCTGCCTCAGCATTGTCTGCAGCCATGTGCCAAGCGTTTTGAAGCTGGAAGAGATAGCCTTTTCCACTCTGGTACCCCAGACCCCTATGGCAGCAGTTCCATCACCCATTGAGGAAGCACAGGCTGCCAAGAGTGTCTGCTGAAGATGTCCAAATGCTCCAAGGTAGATTGCAATGCTGTTTATTTGTTCTCCAATGTTCTGCACTTCCTGCTACTGCACTCCTCCACTTAACCCACCATTTGCAGCACACTGTTCAATATATTCCCTAATGCCTGCACCAATGCTTGATGCTCTACCAGCAGCGTTCTTTAAAAAGCAAGATTCAAGAGATCCAGATTACCAGGCTCTTTAGCCAAGTGGACATCTCCTGACTTTCTGGCAGCAACATCTTCCTCCACATGTGCTACCATCAGCTGCTCTTGCTCATTTGCACCCGTCAGTCAGCCGGCAGTAGTGATCTTTTCACTATTGTTATTGATTGACAGATTACTGGTAGTCCTGGCACAGAGATCAGAGAGAGGGGACAACGGAATATAGTCAGCCAGAAAGGAACAAGACACAACCAATAGACAAATCAGACAGTGGAGTCAGAAACCCAGGATAGACAAAACACCTATGCATTAATTCTGGATGTTGTCTCTGTCTGCAAATGCCCTATAACTAAGCACCTTAAAATAAGTATTTCCTATAATTACCCAAGTGCCACAATAATTGGATTTTGTCTTTCATGTTATTAAAACAAGACTAACCATATTTTTTATAATATATATATATATATATATTTATTTTTTCAGTACATTTCAAACATGTAGACTACCAAAATATTTAAAATTGGGAAATAACTACCAATCAATACACTAGTTGCTTTGTTGACTGAACCAGTGAAAATGTTTAAGTCCAAAAGGCGACGGAGTGTGAAACTGAATGCTCTTCCCGTAACCTGAAGCTTCAAAAAGTACTGAAGGATGTAGAAGTCCTGCTTAAAATGGATAAAACTCACCCCACAGGCGGGTGAGTGAGTGATGTGCCCAAGACTCAGAACTACAAGTTTTAGAAGTGCCCAGAGGCAATTAATAGGAAAAGTTTGTTTAAAAACTTGTTGCAACGTGTACATAGCATATACTGTACAGCACTTCAAGAAAATCTGTATGTAGCTAATTTTCAACTTAAAATATTGACTGTTTTGTTTCTGCAATGTATGCCTTTTATGTAGGTAAAGCATGCAAATGCTTTCAAAACAGCAGTATTCTTGATCAAACTTTCCATTCCTCTGCACGTGCTCTGAAAATTCATCTCAAGAATGGAGTCTAGTATACAATTGGTGCTTGTGATTTAACTTAACCATTGTAAACAATTTTACAACACCAAGTTATAGTCCAGCAATTTTATTTTAAATTCACAAGCTTTCGGAGATTTTCTCCTTCCTCAGGCAAATGTTTCAAGATCTCCTTGAAGCCTACGCATTTATACATATTGAACAATAATAAATGGTGTTTACAGACTGCCTCTGCAACTGCCCGTTGCCAAGGCAATCACCGTGTTCAGACAGAGAGGTGTTACCTGCAGAACCTCCGAATACACATTCAATAAAAAAACAAACAGGGAAAAAAAAAACAGAGAAAAAAAACACAGAGAGAGGCAGAAACATCCGGAAGGCAGAGAGAGCCAGCAAATGACCCATTATATTAAAAACAGATAACATTTGTTCGCTGGTGGGGTAACGTGTAGCGTGACATGAACCCAAGATCCCGGTTGAGGCCGTCCTCATGGGTGCGGAACTTGGCTATCAATTTCTGCTCGACGATTTTGCGTTGTCGTGTGTCTCGAAGGCCGCCTTGGAGTACGCTTACCCGAAGGTCGGTGGATGAATGTCCATGACTGCTGAAGTGTTCCCCGACTGGGAGGGAACCCTCCTGTTTGGCGATTGTTGCGCGGTGTCCGTTCATCCGTTGTCGCAGCGTCTGCATGGTCTCGCCAATGTACCATGCTCTGGGGCATCCTTTCCTGCAACGTATGAGGTAGACAACGTTGGCTGAGTCACAGGAGTATGAACCATGCACCTGGTGGGTGGTGTCATCTCGTGTGATGTTGGTATCTGTGTCGATGATCTGGCATGTCTTGCAGAGGTTACCGTGGCAGGGTTGTGTGGCGTCGTGGACGCTGTTCTCTTGAAAGCTAGGTAGTTTGCTGCGAACGATGGTCTGTTTGAGGTTGGGTGGCTGTTTAAAGGCGAGTAGTGGAGGTGTGGGGATGGCCATAGCGAGGTGTTTGTCCTCATTGATGACATGTTGAAGGCTGCGGAGAACATGGCGTAGTTTCTCCGCTCCGGGGAAGTACTGGACGACAAAGGGTACTCTGTTGGTTGCGTCCCGTGTTAGTCTCCTGAGGAGGTCTATGCGATTTTTTGCTGTGGCCCGTCGGAACTGTCGATCGATGAGTCGAGCGTCATATCCCGTTCTTACTAGGGCGTCTTTCAGCGTCTGTAGGTGTCCATCGCGTTCCTCCTCGTCTGAGCAGACCCTGTGTATTCGCAGGGCCTGTCCATAGGGGATGGCCTCTTTGACGTGGTTAGGGTGGAAGCTGGAAAAGTGGAGCATCGTGAGGTTGTCCGTGGGCTTGCGGTAGAGTGAGGTGCTGAGGTGCCCGTCTTTGATGGAGATTCGTGTGTCCAAGAAAGAAACTGATTCTGAGGAGTAGTCCATGGTGAGCTTGATGGTGGGATGGAACTTGTTGATGTTATCGTGTAGTCTCTTTAGTGATTCCTTGCCGTGGGTCCATAGAAAGAAAATGTCGTCGATGTATCTGGTGTATAGTGTTGGTTGGAGGTCTTGTGCAGTGAAGAAGTCCTGCTCGAACTTGTGCATGAAAATGTTGGCGTATTGGGGTGCGAATTTGGTCCCCATGGCTGTTCCGTGTGTTTGGGTAAAGAACTGGTTATCGAAGGTGAAGACATTGTGATCCAGGATGAAGCGGATGAGTTGTAGGATGGCTTCCGGAGATTGGCTGTTGTTGGTGTTGAGTATTGATGCTGTCGCAGCGATGCCGTCATCGTGGGGGATACTGGTGTATAGTATCCCCCACGATGACGGCATCGCTGCGACAGCATCAATACTCAACACCAACAACAGCCAATCTCCGGAAGCCATCCTACAACTCATCCGCTTCATCCTGGATCACAATGTCTTCACCTTCGATAACCAGTTCTTTACCCAAACACACGGAACAGCCATGGGGACCAAATTCGCACCCCAATACGCCAACATTTTCATGCACAAGTTCGAGCAGGACTTCTTCACTGCACAAGACCTCCAACCAACACTATACACCAGATACATCGACGACATTTTCTTTCTATGGACCCACGGCAAGGAATCACTAAAGAGACTACACGATAACATCAACAAGTTCCATCCCACCATCAAGCTCACCATGGACTACTCCTCAGAATCAGTTTCTTTCTTGGACACACGAATCTCCATCAAAGACGGGCACCTCAGCACCTCACTCTACCGCAAGCCCACGGACAACCTCACGATGCTCCACTTTTCCAGCTTCCACCCTAACCACGTCAAAGAGGCCATCCCCTATGGACAGGCCCTGCGAATACACAGGGTCTGCTCAGACGAGGAGGAACGCGATGGACACCTACAGACGCTGAAAGACGCCCTAGTAAGAACGGGATATGACGCTCGACTCATCGATCGACAGTTCCGACGGGCCACAGCAAAAAATCGCATAGACCTCCTCAGGAGACTAACACGGGACGCAACCAACAGAGTACCCTTTGTCGTCCAGTACTTCCCCGGAGCGGAGAAACTACGCCATGTTCTCCGCAGCCTTCAACATGTCATCAATGAGGACAAACACCTCGCTATGGCCATCCCCACACCTCCACTACTCGCCTTTAAACAGCCACCCAACCTCAAACAGACCATCGTTCGCAGCAAACTACCTAGCTTTCAAGAGAACAGCGTCCACGACGCCACACAACCCTGCCACGGTAACCTCTGCAAGACATGCCAGATCATCGACACAGATACCAACATCACACGAGATGACACCACCCACCAGGTGCATGGTTCATACTCCTGTGACTCAGCCAACGTTGTCTACCTCATACGTTGCAGGAAAGGATGCCCCAGAGCATGGTACATTGGCGAGACCATGCAGACGCTGCGACAACGGATGAACGGACACCGCGCAACAATCGCCAAACAGGAGGGTTCCCTCCCAGTCGGGGAACACTTCAGCAGTCATGGACATTCATCCACCGACCTTCGGGTAAGCGTACTCCAAGGCGGCCTTCGAGACACACGACAACGCAAAATCGTCGAGCAGAAATTGATAGCCAAGTTCCGCACCCATGAGGACGGCCTCAACCGGGATCTTGGGTTCATGTCACGCTACACGTTACCCCACCAGCGAACAAATGTTATCTGTTTTTAATATAATGGGTCATTTGCTGGCTCTCTCTGCCTTCCGGATGTTTCTGCCTCTCTCTGTGTTTTTTTTCTCTGTTTTTTTTTTCCCTGTTTGTTTTTTTATTGAATGTGTATTCGGAGGTTCTGCAGGTAACACCTCTCTGTCTGAACACGGTGATTGCCTTGGCAACGGGCAGTTGCAGAGGCAGTCTGTAAACACCATTTATTATTGTTCAATATGTATAAATGCGTAGGCTTCAAGGAGATCTTGAAACATTTGCCTGAGGAAGGAGAAAATCTCCGAAAGCTTGTGAATTTAAAATAAAATTGCTGGACTATAACTTGGTGTTGTAAAATTGTTTACAATTGTCAACCCCAGTCCATCACCGGCATCTCCACATCATAACTTAACCATGACAGACATGAATAGCTTATGCTCCATTAAACATAAATCCCCAATGTGCATTCTATTCGGAAAAACACAGATTATTAGTTTTAAAAAATCGAATTTAGTTTAGGTTAGATTTCTTTCCTTCCCTTGATTTCAGCCAGAAATATTGGAGCAGATTTAATGAAATTTGGGAAGGAAGATGGAATGGGGCAAAATTATTAAAAGGAAGGTTTTAAATTACAAAGATGTTAACATAAAAAGGATACAGATTGTGTCAGCTTTTAAAAAAAATTCTGGTGGGAGACCAATGGAGATGTAAATCAAGTACAAACCAAAAGTCTTTATCAAACCTTTTGACGGCAAATACAATACAAAACAAAAATGTTCCACAGTATCTTTCAGACATATGTAATTTGTTCTCTTAAAATTTCTCGTGACCCTGCTCAGCCACTTAACCTATCAGATCATCCTGTGCGTTTGGTTCTTTAATCTTTTCTTGATTTATAACCCTTGTAATGACAACTTTAAGTGAGTTAAAAATACAGAAGAATGACTGTGGTATAGTCAGGGTGCACAGCCTGTCCTATCTTAAAAGACAATTCCAAGGGCATATCAGTTAAGTTTGCACCCAGAACAGTGTTAAGTTTAGAAACAATGAGAGGTTAATTCTCATATAAAGAGTAATAACACTTTTTAAATTGTACAGTGCAGATAATCTTTTGTGAAGTTATTGGTTTGGAGATTATACTGGGTGGGCAACAAGGCCTTTGCATCACCAGTAAACCATTAAGTTTATATTGTAGCATTCACCACTCCAATGGCAAAACCCCCCTTTAAATATTTTAATATTCTATCGACAGTTCGTCATGATGTGCTTGGATTAGTTTTTTGCTTCCCCACTCTCGGGAATGTATTTAACAAAATTATGATTATGCGTACACAAGGGATACAATATTTGCACCAACTATAAAATGCACAAGCAATCAACTGTGAATGTTAAGTCCAGTTGTTACTTGTTATATAAACACATTACACTGGAGTTTGGATGGAATTTAGCTTATGCAATGACTAAATGGCTGATATTTTTTCCCTTTAATACAGTGAAAACCGATTTTCCCCAATGAACTGATCAAGTTGCCTGTCAGGAGTCGCAGCGGAGTGTTTTGTACACCTCCCTGTTTCAGCGGTATCCTAGCCCATTATCTGTTGCCATTTGTTAGCTGTTCCAGCAACATGCAAGTTGAGATAAGGCTATGAAAGATCGAGATTTTTTTTTGGCAGGGAGGCATACAATCTATTCTTTGTCCACTGCACTGCAAATCCCTTTGAGACATTTCTCTGCACTTGTTGTTGTAAAATATAAACCAAATTCTACCCCACTCATAGCTCAGCTATTAGACCAGGAGTGAACTTGTACAGAAGGTTGGTTAGACCACACGGAGTAATGTGAACAGTTCTGGTCTCCATATTATAAAAAGGATATAGAGGCACTGGATAAGGTGTGAAAAAGATTTACTAGGATGACACCAGAACTGAGAGGTTTACCTATTAGGAAAGATTGAATAGGCTGGGGCTCTTTTCTCTCGAAAAAAAACTGAGGGGTGACCTGATAAGAGCTCAAAGATTATGAAAGGGTTTCACAGAGTAGATGTAGATAAGATGTTTCCACTTGCGGGGAGACCAGAATTAGCGGCCATAAATATAAGATAGTCACTAATAAATCCAAAAGGGAATTCGGGAGAAACTTCTTTAACCAGAGTGTTTAGAATGTGGAACTCGCTATCACAAGGAGTAGTTGAGGCGACCAGCATAGATGCATTTAAGCGGAAGCTAGATAAACACATGAGGGAGAAAGGAATAGAAGGATACGCTGCTAGGGTTAGATGAAGTAGGGAGGGAGGAGGCTCGTGTGGAGCATAAACACTGGCATGGACCTGATAGAACATAAAAACATAAGAAATAGGAGCAGAAGTCGGCCATCTGGCCCCTCGAGCCTGCTCCACCATTCAACAAGATCATTGTTGATATTCTACCTCAGTGCCATTTTCCTGCACTATCCCCATATCTCTTGATGCCTTTACTATCTAGAAATCTATCAATCTCTGTTTTGAATGTACTCAATGCCTCCACAGCCCTCTGGGGGAGAGAATTCCAAAGATTCACCACCCTCAGTGAAGAAATTTCTCTGCATCTCAGGTCTAAATGGCCTACCCTTTATTCTGAGACCGTAACTCCTGGTTCTAGACTCCCCAGCCAGGGGAAACATCCTCATGGCATCTACCCTGTCGAGCCTGTAAGAATTTTGTATGTTTCAATGAGATCACCTCTCATTCTTCTAAACTCTAGAGATTACAGGCCTCGTCTACTCAATCTCTACTCAAACAACAATTTCGCCATCCCAGGAATCAGTCTGGTGAACCTTTGTTGCACTCCTATGGCAAGTATATCCTCACTTAGGTAAGGAGACCAAAATTGTACACAATACTCCTTGTGCGGTCTCACAAGGCCCGAAATAATTGCAGTAAGACATCTTTACTCTTGTACTCAAATTCTCTTGTAATAAAAGGCCAACATACCATTTGCCTTCCTAACTGCTTGCTGCACCTGCATGTTAGCTTTCAGTGATTCATGTACAAGAACACCTTTGAACATTATATTTCCCAGTCTCACCATTTAAAAAATACTCTGCATTTCTGTTCCTTCTACAAAAGTGGATAACTTCACATTTTTGCCCATTATATTCCATCTGCCATGTTCTTGCCCACTCACTTAGCCTGTCTATATACCCTTGAAGCCTCTTTGCATCCTCCTCACAACTCACATTCCCACGTAGTTTTTTTTGTCATCAGCAAACTTGGAAATATTACATTTGGTCCCCTCATCTAAATCATTGCTATAGATTGCGAATAGCTGGGGCCCAAGCACCGATCCCTGCGGTACCCCACAGTCACAGTCTGCCAACCTGAAAAAGACCCGTTTATTCCTACTCTCTGTTTTCAGTCTGTAAACCAATTCTCGATCCATGCCAGTATATTACTCCCTATTCCACATGCTTTAACTTTGTTCACCAACCTCCTGTGTGGGACCTTATTGAAAGCCTTCTGAAAATCCAAACACATCACATCCACTGGTTCCCCCTTATCTATTCTACTAATTACATCCTCAAAGAACTCCAATATGTTTGTCAAACATGATTTCCCTTCCATAAATCCATGTTGACTCTGCCAAATCCTATTATTATTTTCTAAGTGTCCTGCTTTCACATCCTTTATAATAGATTCTAGCATTTTCCCTACTATATATATCAGGCTAACAGGTCTGTAGCTCCCCATTTTCTCTCTCCCTCCTTTCTTAAATAGTGGGGTTACATTTGCTACCCTCCAATCTGGAGGAACCATTCCAAAATCAAAAGAATTTGGAAGATGACAACCAATGCATCCACTATCTCGAGAGCCACCTCTTTCAAAACCCTGGGATGTAGATCATCAGATCCTTGGGATTTATTGACTTTCAGTCCCATTAATTTCTCTAACTACTAATTTTTTTTTTACCAATACTAATTTCATTCAGTTCCTCATTCTCGCCAGACCCTTGGTTCTCTAGTATTTCTGGGAGGTTTTTTGTGTCTTCTTCCGTGAAGACCGATACAAAGGGCTCGATTTTCGCACCCTAGATCGGGTGTGTTCGTGGCGGGGGGGCTGCGAAAATCAGGGATTCCCGGGGCGGGTATGGAGCCCGGCTCCAACCCGCCCATTTCCGGGTTCCCCAGTGACGCGCGGACATGCGCGCGCAGCCCCCACGTGTGGAACTCCTGCCGGCAATTAAAGCTAGCGGGGTGCCACTTAAAGTACTTAAGCAAGTACTTCAGGTTGTTTACAGACCTGATTGATCTGATATTTTAGGAGGGCTGGGATTTTGAAATTAACGGAGACTGTTTCCCGTACTGGGGGAAACACTCCCAGTTCAAATGGACGTGTTGCAGCCATCAGCCTAAGGCAGCTGCAAAGGTCCATTACAGAAGGTCACTCTGTCACTTTGGACAAAGTTCAGCCTCCACCACCCTCCTCCTAACAATCAAATTCACCAACTTGCACACTTACCCCGGTGTCCAGACACATGTACCTTGCGGACCCCCTCAGATGTACATCTTCCGGATGAGGGCCGGCCACGCCGTCCAACTCTGACACGTGGAGCTCCACAACACAGTGCTGTGACACATCCACCTGCACAGCAGGAGGGAGGGCAACGGCAGAGAGAGATGCGTCACAGAGGGCACTACCCTCAGCACAGGGTCCACAGACCAAGGCTCAGCTTCCTGGACCTCTGAGCAGCAGTGCACATGGAGGCTCAGAGTCACTCGACATGTAGTCGTGGACATCTGCAGCCTCCTTCATGCCGAGCTGTTCCCGGCTGGCCCGAGCATCATCATCTTACCTGTCGCTGTCAAAGTCACCAATGCCCTCAACAACTTCTCCTCTGCATCCTTCCAGGATGACACCGGGGACATTGCCGACGTCTCTCAGTCGTCTGCACAAAAGAGCCCTGCAAATACACCTACACCCACTCTGCAGTGACACAATGGGTGGCATCAGGTGTGGGTCTTCAAGGTGATCCTCAGGAAAAGGCATTATTGCACAAACCAGACAAGATTTGCAAAGACGTGGCAGTAGTGGTGACAATATAATGTGTTGTGAGTTGATCAGAAATTAAATATAGGTAAACACCATGACAAACCCTCAAACACCCTTGTGCATCCCCTTCATGCTCACGACACGTTAGCCTTAAGCTGCCTATGGCACATATGTGATACATGCCCTGTGGCTGCAGCACAAGTAGTGGCAGGTTGAGCGCGGCTGACCGTGAAAGAGATGCATGAGAGGGTGAGTATGAGATAAAGCCATGAGATTGTATGAGGATTGGGTTGAGTGGTAGTGGCGGGATGAGTACTGGCGAGGTGAGTAAGTGCAGGTAAGATGAGGATGAGCTTTGAGTGGGTGTGAGGAGTGATGTGATAGATTAGTGTTGGCAGTGCAGAAGGAGATGTCGGGTGGGGGCGGTGATGTGGCAGACGGAGTGTAGGGGAATGAGTAAATGTACTCACTTCGGCTGACCTATTTAGGTGATTGAAGCGCCTCCTGCACTGTATGCAGGTGGGTGATATGTTGGTGGTGCAGATGACCTTCTCTGCCACCTCGAGCCAGGCCACTTCCTCCCGCCCGTCGGGGGGGGGGGGGGGAAGATCTCGGTCCTCCACCTCCTCCTCACCCCATCCAATAAGACCTGGAGTGAGGCATCATAAAACCTGGGAGCAGCCTTCCCCCTGGGCTGCTCCATGCTGTAATTTTGCGTATTTTCTGCAGCGTCAGTGGAGGACTGCCCCTTTAAATAGGGCTCCTCCAGCTGACAGCTTATGCTGCGCATACGCAGTCCGCCCGCTGTGCAGCTTACCAGCGGGAAACCCAGAAGCACAGGTAAGTGGCTCCAATCAAGCTGCAATCGCGTGCAGAGCACCCCGATTTCACTGGGTGTGTTACCCATGCGTCCAGTCGGCCCCCCGCTGCGAACCCGCCGCCCTCCTAATATCGAGCCCAAAGTATTTGTTTAATTTCTCTGCCATTTCCTTATTCCCCATTATAAATTCTCCCGTCTGCCTGTAAGGGACCCACATTTGCCTTCGCCAGTCTTTTCTTTTTTACATACCTTTAGAAGCTTTTACAGTCCGTTTTTATCTTTCTCGCTCGTTTACTCTCATATTCTATTTTCCCTTTCTTTATCAATTTCTTGGTCCTCCTTTGCTGAATTCTAAAATGCTTCTAATCTTCAGGCTTACTGCTTTTTCTGGCAACTTTATATGCCACTTCCTTTGATTTAATACTATCTTTAATTTCTCGTTAGCCACAGTTGGACCACTTTTCCTGTTGGGTTTTTGTGCCTTAAAGGAATATATATTTGTTGCAAATTATGTATTAATTCTTTACATCCTAGCCATTGCCTGTCTACCGTCATACCTTTTAATGCAGTTCCCCAATCAATCACAGCCAACTTGTGCCTCATACCTTCGTAGTTCCCTTTGTTTAGATTTAAGGCCCTAGTTTCAGATTGAACTACATCACTTTCAAACTTAAATGAAGAATTCTATCAATTTACGGTCACTCTTCCCTAAGGGCTCCTTTACAACATTATTAATTAACCCTTTCTCATTGCACAATACTAGATCTAAAATAGCCTGTGTTCCCTAGTTGGTTCCTCAACATACTGATCGAGAAAACCATCTCGTATACATTCCAGGAATTCGTTCTCCACAGTATTAGTGATAATTTGGTTTGCCCAATCGATATGTAGATTAATGTCCCCCATGATTACTGTATTACCCTTGTTACATGCACTTTTAATTTCCTGCTTTATACAGTGCCTTACATTACCACTACTGTTTGGTGGCCTTGAAACAACTCCACTAATGTTTTCTACCCCTTGCTGTTTCTTAGCTCCACCCAAATTGATTCTACATCTTGATCTTCTGAGCCAAGATCCTTTCTCACTATTGTACTGATCTCATCCTTTATTAACAGCACTACCCGACCTCCTTTTCCTTTTTGCCTGTCCTTCCTAAATGCCGAATATCTTGAATATTCAGTTACCAGCCTTGGTCACCCTGCAGCCACGTCTCCATAATGGCAATGAGATCATATCCATTTATTTCTATTTGTGCCGTCAATTCATCTACCTTGTTGCGAATGCTGTGTGTGCATTCAGATAAAGTTCCTTTAATTTTGCCTTTTTAACATTTTTTCCTATTTTGACTTTATTTGCTGCTGGTCTTTGTTTCTGCTGCCTTCCAATTTCACTTACTACTTTTCTGCCTTCCACTTCCAACTTTGTTACTCTCCCTTCCGAATCTCCTCAGGTTCCCATCCCTCTGCCAAGTTAATTTAAACCCTCCCCAACAGCACTAGCAAACCGCCCCGCAAGGATATTGGTCCCAGTCCTGTTGAGGTGCAACCTGTCCAGCTTGTACAGGTCCCACCTCCCGCAGAACCAGTCCCAATGCCCTGGGAATCTAAAGCCCTCCCTCCTGCACCATCTCTCCAACCACGTATTCATCTGCTCCATCCTCCCATTTCTATACTCACTGGCGCATGGCACTGGGAGTAATCCGGAGATTACGACCCTTGAGGTCCTGCTTGTTAATCTCTTTCCTAACTCCTTAAAATTTGCCTGCAGGACCTCATCCCTCTTTCTACCTATGTCATTGGTACTGATATGGACCTCCCCCCGCCCCCCAGAATGTTCTGTAGCCGCTCAGCGACATCCTTGACCCTGGCACCAGGGAGGCAACATACCATCCTGGAATCATGTCTGCTGCTGCAGAAACGTCTGACTGCTCCCCTAACTATGGAATCCCCCATCACTATTGCTTTCCTGACCTTTCTCCTCCCCGATCCTGTACATCTGGGCCACCCATGGTGCTATGGTCTTGGCTCTGGCTACACTCCACAGAAAAACCCTCTCCCTCACCTGAATACTGGTTGGAGGGCGAGATGTCCTCAGGGGACTCCTGCTCTACCTGCCTGCTCCTCCTGGTCTGTCTGGCAGTCACCCAGTCCCTCAAGCTGCAGCGTGACCACCTCCTAAAATGTGCTATCCACGTAGTTCGTCACTGCAGAGCATCTGCGCGGTTGCCAGCTGTTGCTCAAGCTCCAAAACCTGGAGCTCGAGCTCCTCTAGCTGACGACACTTCCTGCCCCTGTGGTTGTCCAGGACAGGGAAGCGTGTTGGGCCAAATAGAATGTACAACACAGAAACAGGCTATGCAATTCTATGTAAAGCGATCCAGGTTTGATTCCTGGTCTGTGCTGAGTTGCTTGATTTCTACTGGGCTGCAGTACAAATGCAGTAATTAATGCTAGTGCCCCTGGGTTTGGGGAGGGGGTGAGGGAAAGGAAGAAGTTGACCAGAGTTCCCAACCCCAAAATTAGAGTAGACAGCTCCATTTGAGCCAGCACCATGATGATGATTCACGTGGCCTCCTTCTGTGCAGTAATTTCTCTGATACAGAAGTCAGTGAGAGACTCATCTCTATATGTGCACCAGTAGAATAGCTAAGTTTCCCAGTTAGCAGAAAGGAGATTGGTCATAATTTTTTTCAATTCTCCTTAAATATGTAAATTTTGCCATGAGTCTGGAGAGTAGCTGATGTAACACCCTTGTTCAAGAAGGGGAAGAAGGATAAACCAGTAACAATAAGCCAGTTAGTTTAAAGTCAGCTGTAACAAAATCTTAGAATCCATCATTTGAAATAAAATTAGTGAGCATTTAAAAAATGCATGGGTTCATTCAGGACAGCCATAGATTTGTTAAAAGCAAGTCTTCTTTGACAAATTTAATACGGTTTTTTTTGAAGAAATGACTGATTACATCTATTGCATTCCTTTTATCTAGGCAATCTATATAAATTATTTGGCTGAGGGGACCAAATGTAATATTTCCAAGTTTGCTGATGGCACAAAACTAGGTGGGAATGAGAGTTGTGAGGAGGATGCAAAGAGGCTTCAAGGGGATACAGACATGCTAAGTGAGTGGGCAAGAACATGGCAGATGGAATATATGTGCAAAAATGTGAAGTTATCCACTTTTGTAGGAAGAACAGAAATGCAGAGTATTTTTTAAATGGTGAGAGACTGAGAAATGTTTATGTTCAAAGGGACCTGGGTGTCCTTGTACATGAGTCACTGAAAGCAAACATGCAGGTGCAGCATGCAATTAGGAAGGCAAATGGTATGTTGACCTTTAATACAAGAGGATGTGAGTACAGGAGTAAAGATGTCTTATTGCAATTATACAGGGCCTTGGTGAGACCGCACCAGGAGCATTGTGTACAATTTTGGTCTCCTTACTTAAGAAAGGATATACTTGCCATAGAGGGAGTGCAACGAAGGTTCATCAGACTGATTCCTGGGATGGCGGGATTGTCGTATGAGGAGTGATTGAGTAGACTAGGCCTGTATTCTCTAGAGTTTAGAAGAATGAGAGGTGATCTCATTGAAACATACAAAATTCTTACAGGCTCGACAAGGTAGATGCCAGGAGGATGTTTCTCCTGGCTGGGGAATCTAGAACCAGGGGTCACAGTCTTAAAATAAAGGATAGGCCATTTAGGACTGAGATGAGGAGAAATTTCTTCAGAGGGTATTGAATCTTTGGAATTCTCTATCCCAGAGGGCTGTGGAGGCTCAGTCATTGAATACATTCAAAACAGAGATTGATAGATTTCTAGATATTAAAGGCATCAAAGGATATGGGGATAGTGCAGGAAAATAGCATTGAGGTAGAATATCAGCCATGATCTTGTAGAATGGTGGAGCAGGCTTGAGGGGCCAGATGGCCTACTCCTGCTCCTATTTCTTATGTTCTTATGTAATGCATATGGATTTTTAGAAAGCATTTGATATCATAAATATAAGACAGTCACTAATAAATGCAATAAGGAATTCAGGAGAAACTTGTTTACTCAGAGTGGTGAGAATGTGGATATCTTAATAGGGTGAGATGAAGTAAGGTGGGAGGAGGCTTGTGTGGAGCATGAACACCAGCATAGACCTGTTGGGTCAAATGGCCTGTTTCTGTGCTGTAAATTTCTATCTAATTTCCATGTGAGGTGTCTCTCAGGAGTCCGAATGACCTCCTTCTGTGCAGTAATTGCTCTGAAACAGAAGTCAATGTGGGACTCAGCTCTGTTTATGCACCCGCAGAATAGCGGAGTTTCCCAGTTAATTGCTCTGTTTGGCAATGATCTCTCAAGCATCAACTGGTATTTCACTCAGTTGAGACACAACTTTCTACTGGCGGTCAAACAGAGCTGATAAAAAGATCACAACATTTTATCAGGACTCAGAGGTCATGCCACCTAACTAGAAGGATAAAATTTGGTTGTCCTGCTAAATCAGAGGGTTCAGCCACAGAATGCATTAAGGGAAATAGGTTTCCAAATATAAAGCAGGCATCCAACTTAAGTGGTTTCTACTTTAATGCAAATGCAGATTTAGATTTCTGTGCTGAGCAACAAAAGGACTTAAGAACTACATAAGGTTAAGCAATTGCTATTTAGTTAATTTCACAGGAGTTCCCAAGCTCTATAGATATTCTAGAAACTGTTGTGGAACATAAGCCTGGAAACACAGGTTGGATGTTTCTTTTGAATGTTTACTGACAGTGAATTGTAACACACTGTGATGTGGCACACGGCACCTTAAGGAAAATTAACATTATTTTTGATCCATTGATTGAGCTCTATGTTCCAAGTCCCGCATCTCTAATTATCAACTTTATTGCAAAACTGTTTTTTCCTTTTTCAATTTTTTCCTGAAAGTGCTGACTTATGCTAGTTTCACAGGAGCTTGTTTCCCTTCAGTTACCTTGTCAAGTAATCACACTTCATGTGTCAGCCTAAGCAACAATAGCTGCAGGTTATTTAACTACAGAAGGCATCGCAGGAGTCTGATCCTGTTTGCTCACATTTTCTAGCACAGGTTCACTGGTAGTAATCAAGAGAGCAAACCAAGGCTGATGTTCCCTGCCCTAGTCCATAGGCACCAAAGCCAACTGTAATCTCCTTGCAGTCAAACTAGTTGAAATCAGCTAACTCAGCACAGACTGGGAACTGAACCAAATACCATCATCAAGTCTACATGGTTCAGTTACATGCTGGCTTTATAACTCAACCATCTTGGGTACATTTATGAACTCTTCACTTCTGCTATTCAGCAATATTAGTGTTAGGCACAATGTAATGGTTACAATTTTATTTCAATTGAATTACAAAACAGCAACACCCTTGGACGGCTGACTAATGCACACAGATGGGTACTCAGGGATTTACCTTTTTCTAAATTAATTGCTCCAATGCATATATTTGCAGCTTTATTTAAAAAAAAATTGAAAACCCAGAAAATTAATTGAATTCACAAAAATTTCTGAAGAAACTGACTTTTCTTATGTCAAATGTTTGTATCATTTATTTTGTTAAGTTCAAGGCTGTGCTAGATAGATTTTTGGACTCTAGGGGAAATCAAGGGATGTGGGGATTAGTAAGAAAGTGGAGTTGAGGTCGAAGATCAGCCATGATCTTACTGAATGGCAGAGCAGGCTTGAGGGGCCCTATGGTCTACTCCTATTTCTTATGTGCTTATATGTTACATCATTATGTGGTTCAGAAATTAAATCACATGACAAAAGAGCAGATGGAATTAAATCTGCAAAAATTCAATTGCTTAAAGCAGATAAGAAATGTAACTCTGAAAGTCCACCCAGAAGAAATAACACAAACTGGGGTAATAGTGCAAAGCTCTGAGGTGGCCTCTGGAATGTTTGTTACGTTAGTCGCACCTGCAGTGTCAAGGAACCTTAAAGAAACAGCCATATGTCTCGTTCCTGCAGTCAGCGTCGAGACATTCCATTAAAATAAACCAACTCTGGAAATTAGGTTTCTGAAATTTGTACTTTTGCTGCAGCATCAGGCACCTCTTGTTTTGACGTGAGTGGGCTAAGCACTCAGCTACTCATACAAGTTAGCAATATGATTTCTTTAATCACTGGTCTTAAGTACCTTCCTCGGGCATCAGGGAGAGCCCATTAACAACTTGGATTTCTGTAACACCTTTAACGTAGTAAAAATGTCCCAAGTTGCTTCACAGGAGTGTTATCAAACAAAATTTGACACCGAGCCTTAGCACATATGACCAAAAGCTTGGTCAAAGCAGCAGGTGTTAAGGAGCAACTTAAAGGAGAAGGGAGAGGTAGAAAGGGAATTCCAGAGCTTAGGGCCTAGGCAGCTGAAGGCACAGCCACCAATGGTGCAGCAATGAAAACTGGGAATGTGCAAGAGACCAGAATTGGAGGAGTGCAGAGACCTTGGAGGGTTGTAGGGCTGGAGAAGGTTACAGAGATAGGGAGGGGCGAGGCCATGGAGGGATTTGAACGCATGGATCAGAATTTTTTTAAATCGAGGTGTTGCCGGACCGTGAGCCAACGTAGGTCAGCGAGCACAGAGGTGATGGGTGAATTAGGATACGGGCAGCAGAGTTTTGGATAAGCTCAAGTTTACGGAGAGAAAATAAAGTTGTGAATTGAAGTTTTCAAACTAGATGCACAGAAGGCTGTACATGCTTAGTTCTTTGTTCCTCCAATGCTATAACATCCAATTGAGCAATGAAAATTGGGTATTACAGAACTGCTTCTATTTGAACCATTTCTATAATATGAGCAGGTCCTGGCAATGGTCCCTATAGTTTTGCTGCAAAGTTTAATATCTTTAGTTTTAGTTTCTCTCAGAAAACATTATCCAACAGTTTAAAAACAAAATTTTAATTAATATAAATATGTTTCATCACCACCACCAAATATCAACAAGATGCTAAGGAAACATCAGCCTTACCACAGGGAGTAGAGAATTTATGCCTGTCTGACATACGTGGCCCGTGTTACTAATACATCATGGGTTGTTTTAGAAATGTAAGGAGTCGCACAACACCAGGTTATAGTCCAACAGCTTTATTTGAAATCACAAGCTTTCGGAGCTTTGCTCCTTCGTCACTCACCTGACGAAGGAGCAAAGCTCCGAAAGCTTGTGATTTCAAGTAAAGCTGTTGGACTATAACCTGGTGTTGTGCGACTCCTTACATTTGTCCACCCCAATCCATCACCGGCATCTCCACATCATGTTTTAGAAATGGCTGCTGACATAGCTCAGGCATAAGTCGTGCCTCTGCTCAAATAGAGATAATTAACTTCTCTAGTGCATATGGTACATTCTTATCACAGAACAATTCTCAAATTCAATTATCTTCTGTATGACTAACCTAGTGCAAGCTGTCTCAAGTTATATCTGTTCAAACCTGTTAAAATACTAATTATCTGGACTCGCTATATGTCCATTTAAAAATTAACTGAGGATATATTTAAAGCAGCTGCACTGCTGAACTGATGTCGCAATACAGTATAACGCAATACAGACCTAGCCTAAAACAAATGTTAAAAAACATTCTGAGACATCCAGTCTTGACCTGCAAGCACATATCTCAGTCATCATTAATAGAGGAAAGATGAAAGAATTTGCATTTATATAGCACCTGGTCACACCTTTGGGACATCTCACGTTATCTCCCATGCAATTAATTAGCTTTTTGAAGTGTAATCACTGTTATTATGTAGGGACTCCTGGCAGCCAATTTGTGCACAACAAGCAGCGATTAAACTGTCTTCTGTGGTGTTGGTTGGACACAGAGAAATCTCTGCTGTTCTTTAAATAGTACCGTTGGGATCTTTTACGTGCACCTTAACAGATAGATGGAGCCTCGGTTTAATATCTCACCCATAAGATGACACCTCCGACAATGCAACACTCCCTCAGTAATGCACTGCAGTATCAGTCTAGATAATGCATTGAAGTCCTTGGGTGGAGCTTGAATTCGTGATTTTAAGACTCGTAGGAATATAGGAACAGGAGTAGGGCATTCTGCCCCTCGAGCCTGTTCCGCCATTCAATGAGATAATGTCTCATCCGTACCCGAACTCCATTCACCTGCCTTGGCTCCATATCCCTTAATACCCTTGGTGGCTAGCAAAAATCTATCGATCACAGATTTAAAATTATTAATTGAGCTAGCATTTACTGCTTTTTGTGGGAGAGCTCCACACTTCTACCACCCTATGCATGAAGAAATGTATCCTAACTTCTCGCCTGAATGGCCTCTGATTTTAAGGTTATGTTCCCTTATCCTAGACTTGCCCCACCACCAGAAAAAGTTTCTCTCTATCTACCCTATCAATTCCTTTCAAAATCCTGAAAACTTCAATCAAATTTCCCCTCTATATTCCAGGGAATTGAAGCCTAGTTCATGTAATCTCTCCTCATAATCTAACCCTTGGAGACAAAATCATCAACTGAGCAAAGTCAACACTAGTGAAACTTTCACTAAGTGCTCCAAACATAAAACCATCACCTCAATATCCAAAATATGCACACACCACAAAGGTTAT
The DNA here is from genome assembly GCF_035084215.1 of Heptranchias perlo. Classification (NCBI taxonomy): domain Eukaryota; kingdom Metazoa; phylum Chordata; class Chondrichthyes; order Hexanchiformes; family Hexanchidae; genus Heptranchias; species Heptranchias perlo. The sequence goes on along the minus strand of NC_090325.1, from coordinate 103,907,442 downwards.
TCTGGAAGCCACTTTAGCTCAAAGCACAAAAACAACACCAACAAAAGTTAGCAATTCAAATTCCCTATAGAAGTCAATAGTCTAGTAGTTGTAAATTTTGCCTGTAAAATGCCACAGTACAGAAGGAGTGGACTACAGATCCAGATTTTCAACTAACACATCTGCAATTCCCTAGTACAGTTACATGCCACAGAGAAGGAAAGAAATCAAATCTAACCGATGGTAGTGTTAGAAGGTAAAATAGTGCCATTATCTCTGGAATTCCAAGTATCACCTAAATAAATGGCTTTTTCTGGTGCAGGAGGCTGGAGTGTTATCAGGTATTCATTTCAAAGTCAATTTATTGCAATTTTCATCATCTGACTCACACGATTGCGTAATACCTTCCAACCAACGTTTTGGTTCTGTATACACACACACAAAACCGAACACTGTGCTGTATCCCAGCTTATAGTTTTATACATGCAGGATAACTAAATATTGAATGGCTCTCAGTAAATTTAGAGGCTTTGATAGTGAATAATTATTGTTGGAACTTTCCTCTTATGGAATATGAAGTTTCTCAACTGGATGACAGTCTTGTAATTTGTTAACCATCCAGTATACTTTAGTTTCCAAGTAAGCACCACGGGTTCACAATAATACCACTATAAAAAGGTCAACCAATCTCTCGAGTCTATTCCTACCCATTTCTACTGTATTCCTACTATTCCTAACTAGCTTCTCAACCAGATTAGACTATAACTTTAAAAAGCCAACAAATAAAATATTAACATGAATGCGCTTCAAGAATGCAACACATCTTGGCATTGAAATTTCTGTATAATATTCCTCCCTTAAACTCGGTCTTCTCAAACTACCACCTCATCCCCCAACCTTTCTTTTCTTTTTATTATGTGTCCACCTCTCATCACTCCCTTTTCAAATTCCTTCAGTCCAGTTTCCATTCTGGCCATAGTTAACAACAAAATCCTTTCTAATTGTGACCGTGGTGCCTTACCCTCCTTGAACTAAGCAGCATTTGTCCTGGTTAATCATTTCATCCTTCTCCTGGTGTCTCCTTTGTGAGCCACCTCCTCAGCACCAATCTACGTGTCCCAACAAAGTCATCAATTCATATTGTCAATGGCTTCTCTTGTGCCCATTTGGTCACATCCGGTATGCTCCAAAGTTCCATCCTTGTTCCATTCCCACTTTCATTCCTCAGCTATATGCTGCTTTTCTGGGACATCACCTGTAATCAGGTCAACTTCCATATGTACATCGATGGTATCCAACTTACCTCTTCACTGCCACCTTTGATTTTATGACTACTGCTGGGCTGTGAGACTGATTAAATGATATCAAGTACTGAATAGACAAACTTTCTTCAGTGCAACAATGACAAGCCCAAAGCATGATGTTCAACTTTGCCTGAAAGTTTGTACCTTGAACATCCATTCCATCTCCCATCCAGCTGTTGATCATCTGAACTCAGATACATAATCTCCATTTCCTGTTTGACTCTGAGCTCAACTTCAAGCCCACATCCAGCATGAAGACCACTTACTTGCACTTCAGAACATCAGCCACCTATGCCCCTCACCCAAGCGACACTTTCATCACCTCAATACTCAAATACTCCAGGGCATTCCTCACCAACCTCCCCAACTTCAGTTTGTATTAATTCCAGCTCATTCAGAAACATGCAGCCAGTATCCTATCCTATTTTAAGTTACTTCTATTGTTGCTGATCTCCATTGGCTCTTTGTCATCCAGCATATCGGCTTTAAAATCCTGGTCTTTACCTTCAAATCTCTCCATGGCCTTGCCCCTTCCCATCTCTGCAATCCTACATCCCAACTTGCACCTTAGCAACTTTTCCCTCCTATTTATTTGATTGTACTTTCTGTTACCTTGCTAAAATATTCTCTGCCATCCTGTTCATTATGGTGTCAGCCTTGGCCAAATAGTAGCACTCTCACCTCCAAGTCTGAAGGTTGAGGGTTCAAGTTCCACTCCAGAGATTTGAGCAAATAATCTAGGCTGACACTTTAGCGCAGTACTGAGGGAGTGCTGCACTGTCAGTGGTGCCATCTTTCAGATGAGATGTTAAACCAAGACCCCATCTGTCCTCTCAGGTAGATGTAAAAGATCCCATGGCACTATTGGAAGAAGAGCAAGGGAGTTCTCCCCAGAGTCCTGGACAACATTTATATCTTTAAACAACATCACTAAAGCAGATTATCTGGTCATGATTTCACTGCTGTTTGTGGGACCTTGCTGTGCGCAAATTGGCTACTGTGTTTCCTACATTACAACGGTGATTACATTTAAAAAGGCACTTAATTGGCTGTAAAGCACTTTGGGTCATAGTGAGGTTGTGAAAGACACTAGGTAAATGCAAGTTATTTCTTTCTTATTGTCTACCATTCATTCCAACTATAAAGCACCTTAGACATGTTATGTGAAAGGCAATATATATAGGTACGTTTCCTTACACCAATTTGTGAAGTATCTTGGGATGTTCCTTACATTAAAGGCACTATACAAGTGCATGTTGTTGCTTAACCCACATGATGCACTCCTACACAACACTACATTATAAAATTACAAACAAAAGAAATTGACTATACCTCTGTCTTTATTACATACACAAGTAATTTTTAAACTTTCTGTATCTAGCGTATCAGGGGTCAGGTTGGTACTGACGGCAAAGGGATGGGGAAAACAAGGGCTAGAGGCCTTTTACAATTTTTCACTCATCTGAAATGTCAGGAAATTACATTTTGACACAACTGGCATCTAAAAGATTAGAAAAAAAATGTAACTTCAATCAATGTGCAAACATACTGGCCAGCTAATACTGAAATGTCCTTACTTTCAATAGAAGTATGAATTGATTCGGTCAGAAATATTGAGCAATAGTTAGGAAACTAGATTTTTTGCTGCAAACAAATGTGCCCTAGGATAGATCACAGTACACTCGCAAGGTTTCACATCAGTGAATGGTTGAGATTTTGACAATTGCATCTACATCATGGAGATGGGAGCGGAGATAAATTCAGCTGTAACAATGTCAGCTGCTGAAATATTGTTCATTTCATATCAATATTGAAGGGAAAATCTTTGATGTCTACATTGTATGGACAAATAACCAAGTCAAGACACAAAGTAAAGAATGAAATCTCCTCTACCATTTGGCTTTCCTATGGGCAGATCCCTATTATAGACCTGGATAAAAAGCAGTGCCTTTCATAACAAAACCTTATAGATAACTGTAGGATAGGTGCTAACATGTTAAATAGTTAATCTAAGAGATAAATAGTGAATCATTTTTTCTGTTTTTTGACTTTTGAAGGAAAATATGCTTGAAGTAGCATCAACTCCCTTCCAAAGATCGTGATTTGTCATCACCAGTTGGAGTAAAGAAACTAAAATGCAGTCAGTCAAGGTTAGGCTGTTTTCTTTAACCCTACAACACTATTTACTATGATTCATTCAATAACAATAAAACAAAATAAAAAACACAAAATGATGAAAACACTCAACAGGTCAGGCAGTGTGGAATGCCTTTTGGAATTTATTCAGAACTGCTTCCTGGATCCGTTATGTTTCGAGACTAACAATGAAAGAAGCATTGCTTGATTTCATTCTGGGAAAGGAGATAACACAGGCCTTGGCCTCAATTTTTTAATTCTCCTTAAATTTGTAAATTTTGCCATGAGACTGGAGAGCAGCTCATATTTACCCCTTTGTTCAAAAAAGGGAAAGAATAAACCAGGTAATAATAAACCAGTTAGTCTAATGTCAGTTGTAGCAAAATCTTAAAATCCATAATTTAAAAATGCATGGATTAATTCAGGACAGTCAGCATGGATGTTAAAAGCAAGTCTTGTTTGACAAATGTATTAGTTTCTTTTGTAACAAAATGACTGATTGGATAAATTAAAAGGAAAGCAATAGATGTAATGCCTATGGATTTTCAGAAAGCATTTGATGAGGTTTCCCTTTGGAGGCCCACTAGCAAAAGTTGGACACATAATATAAGAGGAAATGTAGCAGCATGGTTAGAAACTTGGTTGGCATACAAGAAGCAAAGGGTTAGCATAAATGGGTGCTGCTTGGATTGGAAAGGGTGTTTCCCAGAGGTCAGTGCTGTGTCCACCTTTGTTCTCGATGTATACAATGATTTGGACTTAGACATAGGGAACATAATATTGTAATTTGCTGATGATACAAAATTAGATAGTTTGGCAAAGAGTGAGGAGGACCACAGCAGGTTTCAGGAGGTCATAAAAGGTCACCAGAATGGGCAGAGGGGTAGCAAATGCAATTTAATATGGAGAAGTGTTGTTTTTGGTAGAACAATAGAGGAATGGGGGGGGGGGGGGGGGGAGTTTGCCTAATGGAAAGATGCTGAAGAGAGTGGATGAACAGAGACACCTAGGGGTTCAAATACATAATTCCCTGAAAGTGTGAATGCAGGTAGAATAAAAAAAGGCCAATAGCATTCTGAATTTCATAAATAGAGCCATAGAGTAAAAATGAAGTAATGAGAAATTTGTACAAACTATTGGTCAGGCCACAGTTAAAGTACTGTGTGCAGTTTTGGACACCCCATTATAAAACCATAGTGAACATACAGAGCAGATTCACCAGAATGATGTCAGAGATTGAAAATACAGTTATGAGTGGAGACCTTGAGCTCTGGACTACTTCCACTGGAGCAGAGATGGCTAAGAGATTTAATAGAGGTTTATTTTAAAATTATGAACTGTTTTGATATGGTGAATAGGGAAGTCTATTTCCTCTTGAAGGATCTAAAGATGCTGCCTGACCTGCTGAGTATTTCCAGCATTTTCTGTTTACATTTTTGAACAATTTCCTCTGTTTGAGAAGTCATCAATTTGAAATGGTCACTTAGAAAGTGGGGAGAGTAGTTGGAGAATTTTTTTTTGAAAGAAGGTTGTTGGAAAATGGAATACTTTGCCACAGAGAGCAATTGAGGCAGAGACCAATGCACCTTCTAAGGGAACATTGAAATATTTGAAAAAGAGGACATTGCAGGGCTATGGGGCAAGCCGGGGCAGTAGGAATAGATTTGGATTGCTTTAGCAAAGTCGACATAGATATATAATTTGAAGCAACTTTCAATTCTCTCAAAGATTTTATTCTGCCAGTTCAAAAATCCTATCATCTGGGACTGAAATTATGAATTTTGAGTAAATGATCCTGAATGACTATTATAATAACTCACAGCACATTTATAGTTTGAATATTAGTAGAATAAAAAGATTATTTTTGTGGATGAATTTTTTCCATTGCTCTTTACTTTTCTTGGGTCTCCTAGAATTGTACCTTACCACAACTGGGGAGATAACAGACATCCAGGCCTCTTGACAATGTCTCTAAGACCAGATACTAAGGGGTGCTCAAGAATGGCCCAGGTATCACTCACCCTCTCCCCCTGTTGGGAACATGATTGGCAATTGTTTATGGTCTACTCTACGGCAAAGCTGAAATTGGGTTCAGAGGCACAAACATCTTGTCATTCTAAGCCACGCACAATGCTACTTTAAAATGTTGTGATGTGGAGATGCCGGTGATGGACTGGGGTTGACAATTGTAAACAATTTTACAACACCAAGTTATAGTCCAGCAATTTGCTGGACTATAACTTGGTGTTGTAAAATTGTTTACAATTAAAATGTTGTGCCACTCAAGGTCAGTAACTGGGAGAGTTCCGTGCTGCTGCTTTTTTTCGCCCCGATCTGCCAGCTGTAAAACACACTTGCAGCCTTGAAATAGATATGATCTAGACTTTTAAAACAAGTCATCGGAGTGGGAATGACGAGTGAGATTCTCCAAGGATCTGTTCTGAAACCCATAGCTGCTCACACTATTCATAATGAACTGAAAGAAGATATTTCCAGTTATATGAGTTGCTGATAGTGCCAAACTATATGTTTAAGACTTGAATGTTTATGGTGGACAATTGGTATAGCCATTCATCGCCAGATTTGGCTGGACCACATAAAGCACTATCGGGTCCTGCTCTCCTGCCAAAACTGCTCACTATTCCAGGATCATCCTGGAATAAGATGACCCTCAGCTTCTCCTCGCCACTACAAACCACCTACTTAATCCCCTCCCCCGCTACATCTATCCTCATCTCCAACAAGTGCATGGAGCTCATGGGCTACTTTGTCACCAAGATTGACAACATCCGTTCCACTATCTCTGCCGCTTGCCTCTCCTCCCCAGCCCACTAAGCCAAACTTCCCCTACGGTTCCCCCCTGCCCTAGCCCTGAACACGCATCTTTCTCTAGTTTTTCTCCCATCTCCCCATATGCCCTCTCCGAGCTCATCCTTGGAGCTGCTCTCATTCCATCGTCATAACTTGGCTGGAAGTGCGCAGAAACCCTCTTTATGCATGAACAGCATCTCCGGCAAAGTTATGACAGCAGAGCAGGTGCAGCTTCAAGGAAATTCTCAGCCATAGAGTAATGTGTGTGACAAGGCATTCCTTTGGTCACCACACATTGAGATATAATAAATACACGTGTGAAGATTTCTCCTGGCCGGTATTTCTAATGAAATCATAAGCATATTCTTATAGAAAATGTTCTTTTAGACATGCTTACGATTTGCCTAGAAATAGCAAAAATGAGAAAGGCTTCACAAATATATTTATAATGCTGCGATACAAAGCAAACAAAGGAATTACCCCTACGTGTTCTGATAATACTATGAATTAATGTGAATGTAGCAGCTCCACTTAATTTACCTTGAAAATGAATTCAGAACCAGCATTAAAGCACTGGGACTTTAGAAAAATGCACATTATTTGACCAGAAATTCTAGACAACAGAACTAAATAAAAATAGGACTAGTTGTTTGAATTCTATATTTGGATTAAGCATATATTTAAATGAAATTGAAAAATTTCCTTCTAAGTTATGCAATAATATTTTCATTTCACTTGCTTGGAATTATTGGAACTGAGCAGAAACCCAGAAACTTCACTTTTATGTAGGTAGTTTTTATTTAATTTTGGGACAGTCTTCATCACCTTTAGGTTGGGTGTGTCTATCTAAAGGAAATTTGAAGTGGTGGGGGAATGGAATTTCATCTTCCTGTAAATAAAAACTAGAAGCAATTTCACTGTTTTGCTTTTAGTTCATATTTTTAAACCCAAGATGAAATGCCTCTGACTTGATTTTTCCTTCATAATTGAGAGATTATGCAATAATTAAATTAAAACTGGGTTTAGGACCTAAATAGTCTCAAGGCCAATATTCTTTTGATGGCATTTCTCACACCTTTGTGAACATTTAGCAGTTTGAAGCACTTCAATTCATAATCTCATTCTTTCTTTGAAGAGTTCTGAATACCTATTTCAACTCAGATCAAAAGCTGGCTTTCACTCCATCTACGTTCTCCAGCAGCATTTCAGACAGCCGTGGACTGCTGCCTAGGGAAAACATTCTCAATAGGTTTTTCACCGTGTTGAAAGGAACTGTTATCATTCATGCAGCATGAGTGGAGGAAACAGGAAACCCAAAAAGCAAAGTTCATTCCTTTTGCCAATTCCAAACTTAACACCCACATGTACACATTAATTACATTAGCTATGGAAATTTGGAAGGGGTAAGAGAGAGAAAAGGGAGACCATGCTGGTGCGAGTGAGAAAGCACAAACACGTGTAAGATTGTGGGGGGGGGGAACGCAAGGGAGAGAGCGCAAGGGAAGAAGAACGCAAGCAAGTGCATGAGATAGCAAGCGCGGGGACAGAGTTTAGCCTCACATAAAATTATTGTAAGCAAGTAAAATTCACTACATTACTTTAAAAAGACATTGAAAAGCATTCAAGACAATTACACATTTGTTTCTAGGAAACAAACAATTCAAATATTAAAAATTAAGCTTAAAACTTTTCCAGTGTCTAATGAGTAATAAATGGGAGGTAATCCCATTTCCACCTACAATATGAACATAATATAAAAGTGAAGCTGTTTTACATTTGACAGAGTTATACTATTGAGCTGTAAACCCATGCTATACAGACTGGATTAACACTACCCTAACATGTTTCACACAAGACCACTGGAGAGAAGACACTTTCATTCCAGCACTCTGGGCTGGATTGATGCTCATGTTGCAAGGTGAAATGATGAGGCTCCAGTAAGATTTTTTTTTAAATACAGTTTACTAATACCTAATCTGGTTCTTTGAAATATCAGAAATGACTTACGTTTCAGATTAAAAATTAGGATTTCCACCAAGGGAATACTAAATACAGCATTTGTTCTTTCAGTAAAGGTATGCGCCACACATGAATACCCAAACCAATTAATTAAACAACTAATGGGAGGAGGAGGCTCTGCAAATATCCCCATCCTCAATGATGGCGGAGTCCACCACGTGAGTGCAAAAGACAAGGCTGAAGCATTTGCAATCATCTTCAGCCAGAAGTGCCGAGTGGATGATCCATCTCGGCCTCCTCCCGATATCCCCACCATCACAGAAGCCAGCCTTCAGCCAATTCGATTCACTCCACGTGATATCAAGAAACGGCTGAGTGCACTGGATACAGCAAAGGCTATGGGCCCCGAAAACATTCCAGCTGTAGTGCTGAAAACTTGTGCTCCGGAACTAGCTGCGCCTCTAGCCAAGCTGTTCCAGTACAGCAACAAAAGAGCCGAATTTCAGAGGTGAGGTGAGAGTGACTGCCCTTGACATCAAGGCTGCATTTGACCGAGTGTGGCATCAAGGAGCCCTAGTAAAACTGAAGTCAATGGGAATCAGGGGGAAAACTCTCCAGTGGCTGGAGTCATACCTAGCACAAAGGAAGATGGTAGTGGTTGTTGGAGGCCAATCATCTCAGCCACAGGGCATTGCTGCAGGAGTTCCTCAGGGCAGTGTCCTTGGCCCAACCATCTTCAGCTGCTTCATCAATGACCTTCCCTCCATCATAAGGTCAGAAATGGGCATATTTGCTGATGATTGCACAGTGTTCAGTTCCATTCGCAACCCCTCAAATAATGAAGCAGTCCGACCCAGAATGCAGCAAGACCTAGACAACATCCAGGCTTGGGCTGATAAGTGGCAAGTGCCAGGCAATGACCATCTCCAACAAGAGAGTGTCTAACCACCTCCCCATGACATTCAACGGCATTAACATCACCGAATCTCCCACCATCAACATCCTGGGGGTCACCATTGACCAGAAACTTAACTGGACCAGCCATATAAATATTGTGGCTACGAGAGCAGGTCAGAGGCTGGGAATTCTGCAGCGAGTGACTCACCTCCTGACTCCCCAAAGCCTTTCCACCATCTACAAGGCACAAGTCAGAAGTGTGATGGAATACTTTCCACTTGCCTGGATGAGTGCAGCTCCAACACTCAAGAAGCTTGACACCATCCAGGACAAAGCAGCCTGCTTGATTGGCACCCCATCCACCACCCTAAACATTCACTCCCTTCACCACCGGCGCAGTGGCTGCAGTGTGTACCATCCACAGAATGCACTGCAGCAACTCGCCAAGGGTTCTTCGACAGCACCTCCCAAACCTGCGACCTCTCCCACCTAGAAGGACAAGAGCAGCAGGCACATGGGAACAACACCACCTGCATGTTCCCCTCCAAGTCACACACCAGCCCGACTTGGAAATATATCGCCGTTCCTTCATCGTCGCTAGGTTCAAATCCTGGAACTCCCTTCCTAACAGCACTGTGGGAGAACTGTCACCACACAGACTGCAGCGGTTCAAGAAGGCGGCTCACCACCACCTTCTCAAGGGCAATTAGGGATGGGCAATAAATGCCGGCCTTGCCAGCGACGCCCACATCCATGAACGAATAAAAAAAACACAATTCAGATTGGATGACAATTTTGCCGAACACCTGTTTTCTGTTTTTGTTTCGAATAATTGCTCCTCAGGTCAGAAACTATTATATCATTTCATGAACCAAATTCATAAGCATGGGGCTTGAAAGAAATCCTGGAGGATCCACGGGTTCTGCTTCTCTTCTGTTCTCTCCTCTCCTCTCCCCATTCCCTCCTCCCTCCCCCCTCCCTCAAAACCACTGCTACAAAATAGGGAAAATGGAAGTAAGTTAGATGGAAACATTTTGTTTTGCCAACTTCACACATAAACAATGAGTAGGTGCACCAGACCTCAAGAATTGGCCATCCAGGTCCAAACGAACCCAGGACTCTGCCTGAGTTGATAAGTGGCAAACATTACCCTTAATTTAATGGCTTTTTTTCTTTCATTCAGAATTAAAACAAAAATAAAGATCAGATTAATTGTGTTCAGAAGTGTGATAAATGGTTAACCAACAGTGATATGCTCACCAAGGTCTGTTCCCTGTGGCTCCTGCTGAAACTAAAGTTGACCACCACTGCAAAAACAAGAGAACATCTGGGCGACCACTGTGCAACCAAATTCAGATGAATGAGTTGCATTAAGAATGTAAGAATGGGACTTAAAAAGGTGACCTCTGCTATCAGCTCCAGGGTTTAACAGTCAGTAAGCTCCCCGCCCCCCACAATGCCATAAATTTAAAATTATCATCCATGTGTTTAAATTGCTTCATAGCCTCACCCTTCCCTATCTCTATAAACTGTTCCAGCCCTACAACATGTCATTAGCCACAGAGGCCGCAGGAATTCCCTCCCTGAACTCTCCTCCTCCCCTCCATAAGACCCTGCTTAAACCTACCTCTTGGTCACCCCTCCTAGTATCTCCCTTGGCTCAGTGTCCATATTTTCCTTACACCTCTGATGTGCTTTGGGATTTTTTTCTACATTAAAGGCCCTATATAAATGCAAATAATTGTGATTGTGGTTGTGCTGACTGTCATTGGTGCCCACTTTTAATACAAATTTTAATTAGATTTGGAATTAGGCCCCTGTATATCATATCAACTCAAAAGGACAATTTGGAAGAAACTTCTGACAATTCAGTACAACTATTCTCTAATAGAGAGTAACGCCTTGCACTACTGTACCATGAAGATTGCAACAAGACAGTTAAATATTGCATCCCTGCATTCTGCTGCAACCATTCTTTACATTGCCAATGGCCATGAATCTCATGTGCCCTATGGCTACGTGGTGTTTTCAAATTTTATAATTTATTTATTTTACATCCTTCAGTACAATCCCAGCAGATTTGAAAACTAACCAAACTAGTTTAAGTAGAGGTAGATCTCGAACTCACAATGGTATCTCTCTCCACAACTTTTCCCAACTTCACAATATTGCTACCCTTTCCTCACACACTCACAAAGCTAGATTTACACAACAGGAGCCAGAGCTCATTAGCATTCCTTAGCTTCATCAGCACTGAGGAGTACAGAAATTTCATGTCCACCTTTACCTATAATTCTCAGCTTTTTGCCTCAGAATAGCAAGTGAGGAGTCTAATGCAAGAGTTCATGGAGGCAAATGGGGTTTACACAACTCTCCAACTGAAGTTACAGCGGACGATCAGGAGAACCCCACCCGGAAATTCACTCCCAATATGCCTGTTTCAATTGGTTGTCTTGTATGTGGTAGGTGAAATATTATGAAAGGACAATAGAAATGGAAGAATTTTCCTTTGATTAGTTTACAGTGCATTCTGATGAACTAAAATTTGCTAAATGAACGAAGATTGCTCAGAGCTATAGTTAGAATGCAGAGAGCACATGGTAGCTCAGTGAGCTGGATATATGGCAATTAGTTGCAAATCACTCGATTGGCACATTTGAGAGGTTGTTAATAGATGTGCAAGTTTTGGCACTTAATTAGCTTGTCTATCTGCTTTCACTGCATCTAGAATAAGCTGTATAAATTAAAGCTATATACATGCTGAATTGCAAGCATATCGGTATGTAATTTTAGAACTCAAGATGAAAATTATGTTTTCTTATTTTCAGCTCTTTCCTACATTAAGTAAAAGTTATTGAAAAACTGAATGATCAGTTTGAGCCAATCAAACGTATAAATAATAAGCATGGATTTCCTTTCCCACCCCTCCCCCAAGTTTATATAAAAATCCATCTTCACTAACTGAGGATTAAAAGGCAATTTATATGCCATAAATGGGATGATCTGAAAACTAATTCAACACCATCACTCATGACTAACCGCCAGTTTCACGAGTGGAATTACAGATCACTTCCCATTTCTTGTTTTGTATTCTGTTTATACCACACTTTCGCTAAGTAATCAAAATGATAAAGTTAGAAGAAATTTTTATTTTTTAAAACAGAACCTGACGTGCAGATTAAGGAACGATTCTGGTGATGTCATTATGATACTGCTTTTCTTTTGTACTGCCAATTGCTCTCAGTTGTGACATCTCCAAGTATTTCATGGAGCTGTCACTACATTTGGAAAAATAGTAAATTATTATATTGGACAAATTATCGTCATCATATCATCACTCACTCAGTACCGAGGCCAAGGGTAAAAAGGAGACAAAAAAGAGATCTTGGCAAGGAAACCTGGGGGGTCTTTGAAGGGCAGGAGACAACAAAAACCTTAAAAAGGTCAAAGGGATGAAAGAGGACAAGATACCCGAAAGAGAAAAAGTTGCCTGACAAGTAAAAGAGAAAAGCTAAGATGGTAAGAAATGTAGGTTTGTTGAGGGGTGAAAAAGTTGCCATTCATGATCCAAGTTTTTGCAAGACCCTGGATTGTCAAGGGTCATCTGCAACTGAGGTCACAGTCGGAAAAGCCTTGCTTACATGGTACTAAGTTTTCTGTATGGCCATGCAGAGTGGTCCATTACTGGAGGACACACAGGAGTGGGGGATCTCAGGAGGAAGGTATTAGAGAAGAGGGGTGGACAGTAGGTTAGAGACGTTAAAGACAAGGGCTGGGAAATGGTGATAGGTAGGAGAACTCCGGTCCAGAGTGGGAACCAATATTCGTGCATGTGGGTCAGAGGAAGCCTCAAGTTAAACATACTCGCAAAAAAGAAAACTAAACATATCTAGGGAAGTCCTTATAGTGAAGTTATTCATTGTGAAGGCTTAAAAAAAAATCCAGGAATGCCTTTAGGGTTGCTGATCAAGCTGCTGTGATGAAGGATTTGTTTGATGGTTGAGTGATGTGGCTATTCCCCTGATTGCAGTCTGAGGCTGTCTGGGAGGAGGTGGGTCAAGGCCATAGGGTAGCCAGTCTGGGTAGTGGGCGGAGGCTGCTTTTTATCAGTGGGCAGAGACTTCCAGGGATATAAGAGACAGTGGTGATCCGGGGGCTGCCTGGTAGACATATCCCCAGACGGAGTCAGGCACATTGTAGTACGGGGCTTCAATCCCGGTCCAGGGTTAAGGACATCTCCTCGAAGCTGAAAAAGAACTTGGAGCATGAGTGGGAGGATCCAGTTGTCATCGTCTAAGTAGGAACCAGCAACATAGGTAGAACTAGGAATGAGGTTCTGCTGAGGGAATTTGAGGAGCAAGGGTCCAAATTAAAAAGCAGAACCTCAAATCTCTGGATTACTCCCTGAGCCATGTACATATTAGCATAGGGTCAAACAGATCACAGAGTATTCCACCACACTCCTGACTTGTGCCTTGTAGATGGTGGAAAGGCTTTGGGGAGTCAGCTGGTGAGTCACCATAGATTACCCAACCTCTGACCTGCCCTTGTAGCCACAGTATGTGTGTGGCTGGTCCAGTTAAGTTTCTGGACAATGGTGACCCTCGGATGTTGATAGTGGGGGATTCGGCGATGGTAATGCCGTTGAATGTCAAGGGTAGGTGGTTAGACTCTCTCTTGCCGGAGATGGTCATTGCCTGGCACATGTCTGGCACGCATGTTACTTGCCACTTATGAGACATATCCCCTGACTCCGTCTGGGGATATGTCTACCAGGCAGCCCCCGGATCACCACTGTCTCTTATATCCCTGGACGTCTCTGCCCACTGATAAGCCTAGATGTTGTCCAGGTCTTGCTGCATGCAGGCACGGAGTGCCTCATTATCTGAGGGGTTGCGAATGGAACTGAACACTGTGCAATCATCAGTGAACATCCGCATTTCTGCCTTATGATGGAGGGAAGTTCAATGATGAAGCAGCTGAAGATGATTGGGCCAAGGACACTGCCCTGAGGAACTCCTACAGCAATGTCCTGGGGCTGAGATGATTGGCCTCCAACAACCACTACCATCTTCCTTTGTGCTAGGTATGACTCCAGCCATTGGAGAGATCCCCCACCCCCCCCGATTCCCATTGGCTTCAATTTTACTAGGGCTCCTTGATGCCACACTCGGTCAAATGCTGCCTTGATGTCAAGAGCAGTCACTCTCACCTCACCTCTGAAATTCAGCTCCTTGGTCCATGTTTGGACCAAGGCTGTAATGAGGTCTGGAGCAGAGTGGTCCTGGCGGAACCCAAACCGAGCATTGGTGAGCATGGTATTGGCAAGTAAATGCCGCTTGATAGCACTGTCGACGTCACCTTCCATCACTTTGCTGATGATTGAGATTAGACTGATGGGGCGGTAATTGGCCGGATTGGATTTGTCCTGCTTTTATGTGGACAGGACATACCTGGGCAATTTTCCACATTGTCTGGTAGATGCCAGTGTTGTAGCTGTACTGGAACAGATTGGCTAGAGGCACAGCTAGTTCTGGAGCACAAATCTTCAGCACTACAGCTGGGATGTTGTCAAGGTCCATAGCCTTTGTTGTATCCAGTGCACTCAACTGTTTCTTGATATCACGTGGAGTGAATCGAATTGGCTGAAGAATGGCTTTGGTGATGGTGGGGATATAGGAAGGAAGCAGAGGTGGATTATCCACTCGGCACTTCTGGCTGAAGATGGTTGCAAACGCTTCAGCCTTGTCTTTTGCACTCATGCTGGACTCTGCCATCAATGAGGATGGGGATTTTAGATCTAGTATTGTGTAATGAGACAGGATTTATTAGTAATCTTAGAATAAAGGATCCTCTGGGAAAGAGTGATCATAATATAATGAATTTCATATTGATTTTGAAAGAAACTAGGGTCTTAAATTTAAAAAAGGCAATTATGTAGATATGAGGGGCAAGTTGGCTAAGGTAGATTGGGAAATTAGATTAAAAGATTTGACGGTTGATATGCAATGGCGAACATGTAAAGAAATAATTCACAATTCACAACGAATATACATACCCTTGAGGAATAAGAACTCCACAGGAATAATGATCCAAACGTGGTTAGCTAGTGAAGTTAATGATAATAATGGATGAAAAGAAGTGGCTTAGAATATTGCCCAAAAGAGTAGTAAGGCTGAGGATTGGGAGAGTTTTAGAAATCAGCAAAAGATAATCAAGAAATTGATAGAGGGAGAAAATTAAATAAGAGAATAAACTAGCAAGAAATACTAAAAAAAAAACAGGCAAGAGCTTCTACAAGTATATAAAGATGGAAGAGATTAGCACGGGTCCCTTTGAGGCTGAGACAGCAGAAATTATAACAGGGAATAAGGAAATGGCAGAGACGTTGAATATTTTATATCTGTCTTCACAGTAGAAGACACAAAAAACATACTAGAAATAGTGGGGAACCAAGGATCTAATGAGAGGGAGGAACTTACTGTGATTAAGATTAGTAAAGAAAAAGTATTAGAAAAATTAATGGTACTAAAAGCCAACAAGTCCCCTGGACCTGATGGTCTATATCCAAGGGTTTTAAAAGTGTGTAACTAGCAGGATAGATGAGGGGGAAACCAGTGGATGTAGTACATTTGGATTTTCAAAAGGCATTCGATAAGGTGGCACACAAGAGGTTGTTACACAAAATTAGGGCTCATAGGATTGGGGATAATATATTAGGATGGATTGAGGATTGGTTAACGGACAGAAAGCAAAGTAGGAAAGTAGGAATAAATGGATCATTTTTGGGTTGGCAGGTTGTAACTAGTGGGATGCCGCAGGGATTGGTGCTTGGGCCTCAGCTATTTACAATCTACATTAATGACTTAGACGAAGGGACCGAGTGTAATGTATCCAAGTTTGCTGACGATACAAAGCTGGGTGGGGAAGTAAGCTGTGAGGAGGACGCAAAGAGGCTCCAAAGGGATATGGACAGATTAAGTGAGTGGGCAAGAAGGTGGCAGATGGAGTATAATATGGGGAAATGAAAGGTTATTCACATTGGTAGGAAAAATAGAAAAACAGAATATTTTTTTAAATGGTGAGAAACTATTAAATATTGCTGTTCAACAGGATTTGGATGTCCTTGTACAAGAAACACAAAGTTAACATGCAGGTACAGCAAGCAATTAGGAAGGCAAATTATATGTTGGCCTTTATTGCAAGGGGTTTGGAGTACAAGAGTAAGGAAGTCTTGCTGCAATTGTACAAGGCTTTGGTGAGACCTCACCTGGAGTACTGTACACAGTTTTGGTCTCCATATCTAAGGAAGGATACACTTGCTTTAGAGGCAGTACAACAAAGGTTCGCTAGGTTGATTCCTGGGATGAGAGGGTTGTCCTATGAGGAAAGATAGAGTGGAATGGGCCTATACTCACTGGAGTTTAGGAGAATAAGAGGTGACCTCATTGAAACAGATAAGATTCTAAGAGGGCTTGACAGGGTAGATGCTGAGACATTGTTTCCCCTGGCTGGAGAGTCTAGAACTACGGGACATTGTCTCAGGATAAGGGGTCAGGCATTTAGGACTATGAGGAGGAATTTCTCCACTCAGGGTCGTGAATATTTGAAATTCTCTACCCCAGAGTGCTGTGGATGCTCAGTTGTTGAATATATTCAAGACTGAGATTGATAGATTTTTGGACTTTAGGGGTATCAAAGGATATGGGGATCGGGCAGGAAAGTGGAGTTGAGGTTGAAGATCAGCCACGACCTTATTGAATGGTGGAGCAGGCTCGAGGGGTCGCATGGCCCACACCTGCCCCTATTTCTTATAATTATCTGACTTTGGTTCACAACTGTTGTGATTTGTACTGCTTTGTTCCTGTGGGATATCTCTCACTTCTTGAAGGGTTTGGTATACTGTCTTTTTGCCACAGTCATGACTCAGATTTGGCACCTTTCACACTCTGCTGCGAATCAATGTCAGGGACGTGGTCAACCAGCTTACTGACTCCCTTCGAGAGTCAGTTTCTTTCCACGGCCAGTGTTTGGGTGAACTTAATCACAACCAAGCACATTAGGAGGGGAAGCAGGCATAAAAGTGCAGCGACGTGTGGAAGAACAGGCAATTGGAGCAGGACACAGCACTGGAACACAGCTTAGAGACTAGAGAGTGGCAGAGGCAGGCAGCATGAGCGGTGGTGGAATCGTATCCTGGTGAGCACAGGCATAGTGTCTACTTGTGGAAAGTGGGGCAACAGGAAAAATGCAGCAATAGGAAAGTTGCTGTCCTGGATGCTTGAGAGGATCAGTCAAATATCATGCCAATTGGATGACAGGAATATGCTGGTCTTGGTTGTGTGAAGTGTGAAGCTCGAGAGTGAACATTTTGGCTGGCTGCTGTTCTCGTGGTCACCGAGGTCAGACTGCTGGAACTGCACAAGGAAAGCCCAGCAAGGTGAGACTGAAAGCAGAGTGATGAACCTGCTGAAATTTACAGGGAAGAGTGAGGCAGCTCTAATCTCAGGTTGGACGGACGGAGGCAAATGAGGAAGGCTGCTGTGGGAATTAGAGGGCAGCATTCTAGTGAGGCACCACCTACTACCATTTCACATTATTTAATGATCCAATTATTCTCCAAGGTTATAAATACAATAGTGCTACAAAAGCAAAACAATCCTCAATAAATTTATGTACCTGCCGATACTTTTTTAAAAATTGGCAACTGATCTTCACACCACATCAATATACATTTATAGTACACAATGTACATGCTTTTGTATAGAGTGAGATTTACTGAATGGAGTGCATTGTAGGTGATCCTGATTTACCAAGTCCAGGAGGTAGCGGTGTTAATGCTTATTGCTGTACTTTACCTGCTTTGTCAGTATCTAGTGAGCTTTTGTTGTGCCACCAAAGCTTTGGAAGCTACTCTATTCAGATGCCTTCAAATACTTCTATCTGTAAATTCATTTCATTCCAAGTACTGAACAACTTTATCAAGACTTTTTATCTGTCAGCTTGTAACGTTGAAAAATCACATCAAGGAGATATTGCTCAGGGTGGAACAATTTTGTTTGTGGATTTACTTAGATGAAAAATCTTTATCAAGTGAAAAATCATATACCCAGCTGACTTTTTAAAAAAGTTGATACTTACAATCTCTCCAGGTATATCTGTCCAACAAATGAGTGATTCTTCAACTCTGTTAATTTATTGTTGCTCAGGATCCTGTCAAGAAATCAAAATTGAAATAACTAAAAATATCCACTGATTCAATATGCATTACAGACTTCACAACTATCTATATTAAAAATCTTGCATATGACATACACTTGTCCATATTAACCTTACTTCCTGTGTCACAATTTTTTCAGTCATACTTTGTGATAACATTTATAATGGAAACATTTTGCATAATCAACATTTCCTGCCATACTTTTAATTGCAGGCCTCCTGACAGTAGTGGCATTGTTCCACCTCCCTGGTATTTCCATCACCCAAATACTCTGCCTCATGCTGCAACAGTCTGTAAGAGGCAACTGCGATCTTCATCCTTATGTGAGTTTGTATGAGATTGCAATATTGTCGTGCTCTCTGAAACTGTTTTCTATCAGCTCATCTTCTCCAACATATTTTATAATTATATTAAATTAAATGTACTATTTATTGCAAGAATGTTTTAGTACTGCCAAAATGTCTCTGCCCTCTTCTCTGACCTGACCTGACTCTGCCATACTCTGAATGTCACCAATTGTGTCCTGAGCCCAGAGGCCTATTCCCTATATTGGCAAAGTATTACTCCCTGCTTCCTGCTCAACACCACTCTGCCCTGTTGTAACATAAATTATTGCCCTAGCCCTACTCCCACTGCCACCACAGCCTTGCTCTTCCCTTAAGAGATCTTACTGGTTACCATCCCAACCTGGCTTTACCCCGCTCTGATTCCCACAGAAACACTCCTGGCCTACTCCTGACTTCATGCCACTCATTGTCACCACAGTTCTGCCAGCTCGTCACTGGGCTCTAAGGTCTACTCTCTATAGTGCCATGAGAGTGTACCTGCCCATTACCTCCTCAACCTGGCTGTGCCCTGCTGACTGCCACCAACTGCCTGATCCGGAGGTAGACTCTCTCTACTGCCACAGTTTTCCTCACCACTTCTTCCCCAATCTGAGTCTGCTGCACTCCCATGAATTTCCATTATACCAACACTGCTCCACTGGTATGGATGGGAAATTTGCATGATTGGTGGTGGGAGGGGCACAGCGACTGACTCGGGGTTTGGGGGGGGGGGGGGGGTGGGGGGAGGGGGGAGGG
The DNA here is from genome assembly GCF_035084215.1 of Heptranchias perlo. Classification (NCBI taxonomy): domain Eukaryota; kingdom Metazoa; phylum Chordata; class Chondrichthyes; order Hexanchiformes; family Hexanchidae; genus Heptranchias; species Heptranchias perlo. The sequence continues at coordinate 103,888,054 of NC_090325.1, read as the reverse complement.
TAGAAAGAGATGCCGCAGTGCTTCAGTAAGGGGAGGAGATAGAAATGATTTCCGACGTTAAAAAGATTTATATGCTGCCAGTTTTTTTTAAAACCATTTAGACAACTCACATTTTTTACGCAGTACATATGATTTACTCAAGTCTCAACTCTGGGAATTCAACGTTTAGTGGAGCTACCATTTAAGAAAAGTTGATTCAATTTCTCAGACATTAAGGACTCCATTTTTAAAAACCTTTGACAGATATCCACTTTTTAAATGCTGAGCAGATCCCAATTTTTTCTGCACAAACAGGTCTAATTATTTTTTTTACAAATTTTAACTGTCCCAATTTGGTTAAGAGTTTCACTGGTCCATTTCTTTCTTAAAAAACATTGAGGTTTCAATTTTTCCAGGTTCGATGAAAGGCATACCTGCACTGGCCCTTGATGATCATTTTGTGCGGTCCCAGACCAAAAAGCAGTAATGCTGTCACGTAACATTACCACCATCCTACAAGAATTGGCGGTCATGTAACTTTGCCTCACAGCACTATTGATAGGCACCGTATCAATCGAATATTGTGGCCCACCTATGGATTTTAACATAATAGATTAAATCCCAGTTCTCTCTTTGCTATCTACTACTTCACTGCTTTTCCAAATGTATTTGTTTCATTCATTCTTCAACTTGTTTTCCACTGATTTACTTCTTTTCAACTTTGCTAACCCATGCTATTTCCCACTACCCAAGAAGCCTACTACCCTAGAGACTACCATTTAATATCCCCTGTCCGAGAACCCCAGAAGCTGCCATTTAATCCCCACTGGAGAAGCCCCCATTTATCTATTTCCTATTTTCCTGATTTTTTTTTCCATCTCCCTAACTGCATCATTCCCAGCTGCTGGGGAAGCCACCACTATTGTCAAGGCCCCCAACAGTGCCTTCCCACTACCAACAAGCCCAAGCCATTCCCCACTACTAAAGATCCCCGCTACCCGACGTGCTCGCACCATTTTCTACAGCATCCTACTGCTTCCCCACTGCCTTAGACACCAGCAGCTGTCTTTATTTAGTCTAAACATCTTCCCCGCAAGCTTTCCTCATTTATTTCATTTCTGTCCACATTGCCAGATTGCATTTCTTCCCAACTAACTTTGCTAATTTATTTTCTTTCTCTCCAATTTCACAACTGAGTTGATTTAAAGATTTTTTTTTTTAAAAACCACATTTGACTTCATGCTGGCTCCCTGCAGCCTGAGAAGACGGCTGCCAAGTTCATGCAATTAAAATTTCTTCCCCAGTTACCATTTGCTTTATCCAACTCAATTGCTCCTTTTATTTCATTCAGGACAAGCCAGTTGTATTGAATTGCATAAAACAAACTACAGGAGATCTACTACTTACTTAAGTAATGGGTGAAAATGTCAGCATGCTGAAAATCTCATAACAATTAAACTGAAACTTAGTGTCACAATCTGGGCAATTTAGTGCCAGTTGTCAGTGAAGTTACCCCACTCCATCCATGGTTATGATGAAATCTAATCAACGCTAGTCACAACTGATTCATTCATACTCTAAAATCAACTGCTGTTTGAAGCAAAAGAACAATCCAACCTCCTTTTGCCACAATATCAGGGTTCAATACTCATTTTGCATTACTTATAGTACTTTGCTAAATCTCTAGTCCTATAGGAGACATTTGTTCGGCAACTTCCACATTACAGAAACAACAGTTACTTTTGAGTCGTGTGACTGCATGCAAGGATCTTCAGCTTTGGTTATGGCATAACTGTTTACAATTTTAAAACATTATGTTCTTAAAGTACCAATATTAGTTTCACATCACTAGGAAAGTTATCTTTGATCTCTCACTTATGCTTATAATAACTGGTCTTTACCTGTCCAAATGTATAGTATGATGCTGTTTCACAAACTGGAAGACAGCAGCCTGCCTGCTGCTCAATACTTTCAATAGCTTTTACTATAACCAGTTTTTACTTATTCCTGTACTGTATCCATAGTGTTTCTTTTATTATCTTTATGGCTCAACACTAGTTTCCCACCTTTTTATAATCAGTAAAAAACCTTAAATAATATTCCGAAGACCAATCACATATTTTTATGTCTAACAAAGAACTCCAATAAAATTGCATCTTACTGCACTAAAAATTCTGAAAGTGGCACATTTAGTACTACAGCTCCATTTTTTTTCCCTTTTTCATAAAATCAGATTGGTTGGTTAGAAAATGTCCATTCAGGGCATTTAATTAAAAAGTCCACAAAATAACAACTTGCATTTATATAGCATCTTTAATGTAATAAAAATGTTCCAAAGTGTTTCGCAAAGCTGAAAACAGACGCCAAGCAGTAATGGGAGAAATGTTTAGGGAGGTGACTAAAGTTAAGTTTTGAGGAGGTTTTTGAAGGAGATGAGAGGGGTCCACAGGGCCTTCAATCAATCATCTTGGCCCAACAATCAAGAGCATCTCCGTAAACCACTACTCCAAAATTAGAGGCTTCCCTTCAATACACCAACTTAGCAGTCAGGAAAGAGCACAAGAATTACTGTTTCAAATCCTACATAAGAAAAATATAGCTTGAATCAAATATACAGTAATACCAAGGTATTTCAGCTACATGAAACAGATATTTGAAAGAACCGTTTCCATTCAAAACAATTAAGTTTGTTTAAAAAAAAGTTTGCCTATTCTTCAAAAAGTAATTCACTAGATGTGAAGCACTTTGGAATGTCCCAAGGACATGACTATATAAATTCATGTTCGTTTTAGCCATTATCTGCAATTAATGCAGCAATGAATAGCTGCTTTTTATAATGCATATACTGTTGCCTAAGTTAAATGGTGAACCTGTCCTTACTTTCCACGTGTCTTAAGGAGACATACTTAACAGGTTCTAGGGCAAGAAACTGTTATTTAATATTGTAGACAAAATTGACTCTGATGATCGCAACAAACGTATGTCAAGTAGAACTTATATCATTTGGATTCTTAATGTGAAAGTTTGTACCAACATATCTCCCCTCCAATGCTTTCCTTGAATAGTTTTTAAAATCTGTTAAAATACAGTAAATGAGATATTACAGTCATACACCAGTGGGTTGGATGAAATCTAATTCTGTTTGTACAAGAATGTGAGCTGAATAGCTGCAAATTGAGCCCAGCTATCAGTCAAAAGACCCTGCCATATTCAGAGGTGATTGGAGAAAACACACACAAGCTACTTTACGCTTGAGTGCGATAATAAATAATGGGGAATGCTCTCCTAGCTTGTATTGGTACTGTGAAGAAAAAAACATAGCTAGACTGATTGTCATGTTTAAAACTTTATATATATTGGAGTTGACCTTTCTTCAGCAAGTACCTGTGCAATGATGAATGAAGAGAAAACAGGAAGAAAGCCACACATTTTCTGAAACTTGTCCCATAGCCAAAAGGGGAGGGGAAAAATCAAAAAAATAGCAAGAAAATTGATAGGTACATTTAGTGTCTATTTTGAATACTAAATCTAGTATCAAAGTTCCCAGGACAGTGGGGGGCCAGGATACAGGATATGATTCTTAGAAGCAGAAACTTTCAACAATTTTTTGCGGGGTAGGAGACATAGGAGGGAGGGGAAGAAAAAGTGTCCTATAACTTTGGTGTATTTATTCATGTATTTTCCAATATTTGAAAAATTTCAATATGGTGGGGTGCATGTTTTAAATTCAAAAAGAGTACCTGGTGCTTTAAACAAAGGGAGGGGCAGTACTTCTAATCCAAAGTATATTCCCTATAAACATTTTAATGGGAAAAAGTCAGTGAATGTCCCCTCCTCGACAGGAAATACTCTTGGTTGATCTGTTATAAAGGCAGTTAGAGACCTGTCACATTAGCTCTCCCAACCAGAAAAGAACCGCTCACATGACTCAAGTCCCAGCTGGTTCCAAACTCTATATTTATATTTGAGCACTAGGATCAGCAGACCAGAGCCAAAAAAGGATACTGATCCTTGCTCAGTTCCATGGCTGTCAGCCAAAGGCAGATGTGATGGAGAAGTCTTCTAGTCTCCTGGGGGATCATTTTACATCATGTGAAATAGAGAATTCTTCCCCAATGAGAAAATTTATATTCAGACTTTATTTTTTTTTAAATTAAGAAAGCTCTGAAATAATTGTCTAGGACAAGTTTTACTTGAGCAATGTAATACAGAAACACATTCATAATGTGGTTTAGAGTTCAGAATTTGTAACAATTCAGCCTCTAGCAGTTTGTTGCCTTTTTCCACATCCAAATTCAAACTTTTGCCTGGAATTGGAAGGCCTTTTTAGGATTTTGTTACTCAATTTAATTTTGCGTAAAGATAATAAAGTAAACCTTTGAATCGCATTTAAACATATTGGTTACTAGTCCAATGCAGCACTCCCTAAAAAAGCATAATTTTCTGTAGTAAAAGTGCAGTAATCAGCTAAAACTTGCACTTTTACAGTGCTCAGACTGGATAGATGAAAATGGACAGAGTGAAAAGGAGAATAGGTACAATGGATTTAAAAGGCAGAACCATAAAAGTCTTTAGCATGATTTGGAAAGCACAGAGGTAGGAGATAAGGTGGAGGGGTTTTAGAAGGGAGTTCCAGAAAGCCAGGGCAAGAAGGGTAAAAGAATACTAATGGTGGGGAAAAAAGTGGAAAAACCAGGAGCAAGCAGAGGAGCAAAGGATGAAAGCAGGGACACAAGGCTGGAAGAGGTAAGGCAAGGCAAAGCCATGGAGAAATCTGAAGGAGTGTGTAGGTATTTTCAAACTGATGTGTAGGAACAGAGAGAGCCTGGTGAGTACTAATGTAGTGGAAGTGCAGGGCTTGGAGCGAGTAAGACAAGTTGTGGCATTCTGGATGAATTGCTGCCTGTGAAAGGTGGAAGCAGGGAGGCCAACTGGAACAGCATTTGAACAGTCAAACCTTGAGGTAACAAACATGAATTAGAATTTCTGCAGCAGAAAGGGAGGGGGAAGGAGACTGGCAATATTATGAAAGTGGAAGGCGGCAGTCTTGGTGACAGGGTGGATGTGGGGAAGGAAACTCAGCTCAAAATCTAAAAAGTTTTCCAAAATTAAGATGGAGTAAGTTTTGACTTATCCAAGGCTAAATGTTGAATAGACAATTGGAAAGCCCAACAACTTATTTGGATTCAAAAAAAGGAGGCATAAATTACATAGAACGTACAGCATAGAAACAGGCCATTCGGCCCAACAGGTCTACGTTGGTGTTTATGCTCCACACGAGCCTCCTCCCACTCCTCCTTCTAGCCCCATGAAGGTAAAGTACAGCCATATAATATTTGCAACCTGTGCTTCTAGATGATGACACCAAGGGGAAGCATCTAGATAAGGAAGAGGAGGGCTAGATGGATCCTTATGGGATACTGGTGGTTTCCATGCAGGGATGCAGGGTGAAATCGTTTGAGGATTATGTAATACTGGCGTTTGCACAAATATGAATAGGCACAGCATTAAGGAGAACTACACGTAAAAGCTGGTCAAAATTTGGATCTCTCTTCCGCATACGGCAGTTGATGCTAGCTCAACTGTTAATTTTAAATCAGAGATTGATAGATTTTAGTTAACCAAAAGGTATTAAGGGATATGGGGCTAAGGCGAGTATATGTAGTAAGGTCACAGATCAGCTATGATCTCATTGAATGGCGGAACAGGCTCAAGGGCCTACTCCTGTTCCTATGACGATTGAGGAAAGACAGAGGAGGATAGGATCTCATATCTCCTTTTTCATTTACGTTATTCATAAACTTTAATACACATTATATTTCCCATCATCTGACTATATAGCATCTGGAATGCAATAATACTCTTTTTGGCTTGCAACTTAAGGCATATTCTCCACAGAGGTTTTTAAACATTCTAGCTGCTCCCTGGCTCATTAACCTCAACTAGTGTTGTCCCAACTGAGTGAAACTATCAACTTCAACAGGGGCGAAAAACATGCAGTATCAGATCAGCTGCCCATTACAACCCCTCCTGATTTACATCAATGGGAAGGAAAAATCGGGAGGGGTGCATAATGGGCAGCCAATCTGATATTGCACATTTTATGCCCCCGCCAAAATTGAAGGTTCCGCCCTATGCTTATTCACAAGAAGGAATCAAAGTCAGAACCAGTTAATTATAGGCTAGCATTACTACTACCATTTGCGTCAAAGCTCAGGAAATCCTTAATGACTGAGAAACTACTGCAATATCTCAGTACTAACCTGCTATTTGGACACCAATTTAGCTTCAGAACAATATTGGTCACCTTCGAATGCTCTCAATTTACAGTCCAGAAATGGAATAACTCATTTGATGCTTGTTGCAAATTTACAGCAACAGCCTTCGACACTATTGCTAGATATGGCATTCTAGCTTTACTGAGAAGCTGACATAACTAATAAGCTGCTAAACTGGATACATAAATTCCTGTGAAGATGGAAACATTAACTTATGATAATTGGACATTCTTTGTTTTATTGCAATATCTCAGTTCAGGAAAGTGAGCTTGGATCCACTCAATTTTATGCCTGCATCAGTGGCTGTGGATGCAATTAAAACTGTGATTCTTTTTACTGTTGACAGATTGGTTAACTCTCCAGCTAAAAGACAACAGCAACCGAATGCAGTTACCACTGGACAAAGAGTGAATAAACATTGCATTGTCATCAACTATTCAATAACTTTGCCGAGATAGATTAATCTTATTACCTGTTCTCCCTAGGATGATTTCATTTTCAAATCAGCACATTTGTTTGGTAATTACTTTTTATTTGCACTGTGGCAATCAAGTGCCACAGATATCTGGAAAACTAGTAAAAGTGTCGGGATCCTCAAGAAAACCCAACCTGTCACTGTCAGCAACCTCAGCATTACACAAAATAATTATCCAATGGAACACTGTAGGACTTTCAAAAATGGGAATGTTCGCTGATGATTGCAGTGTTCAGTTCCATTTGCAGCCCCTCAGATAATGAAGCAGTCCGTGCCCACATGCAGCAAGACGTGGACAACATCCAGGCTTGGACTGGGAAGTGGCAAGTAAAATTCGCTCCAGACAAGTGCCAGGCAATGACCATCTCCAACAAGAGAGTCTAACCATCTCCCCTTGACATTCAATGGCATTACCATCGCCGAATCCCCCAACATCCTGGGGGTCACCACTGACCAGAAACTGGACCAGCCACATAAATAGTGTGGCTCCAAGAGCAGGTCAGAGGCTGGGTATTCTGAGGTGAGTGACTCACCTCCTGACTCCCCAAAGCCTTTCCACCATCTACAAGGCACAAGTCAGGAGTGTGATGGAATACTCTCCATTTGCCTGGATGAGTGCAGCTCCAACATCACTCAAGAAGCTCGACACCATCCAGGACAAAGCAGCCCACTTGATTGGCACCCCATCCACCACCCGAAACACTCACTCCCTTCACCACCGGCACACAGTGGCTGCAGTGTGCATCATCTACAGGATGCACTGCAGCAATTTGCCAAGGCTTCTTCGACAGCACCTCCCAAACCCGCGACCTCTATTACCTAGAAGGACAAGGGCAGCAGGCACATGGGAACACCACCTGCACGTTCCCCTCCAAGTCACACACCATCCCGACTTGGAAATATATCGCCGTTCCTTCATCGTCGCTGGGTCAAAATCCTGGAACTCCCTTCCTAACAGCACTGTGGGAGAACCTTCACCACACGGACTGCAACGGTTCAAGAAGGCGGCTCACCACCACCTTCTCAAGGGCAATTAGGGATGGGCAATAAATGCTGGCCTTGCCAGTGATGCCCACATCCCATGAACGAATAAAAAAAAACTAGTTAGCAGGCAAAAGGGAAAACTCATTTCATGCTCCTGGACTCAATACTGTTCAAGACATGCAGAACAGTACTTGTGATTAAAATAGCCTATTCCACAACAGTGTGCAACATCTACATCAAGGAGATGAGGTTAGGTTGTTGCTCCCCATCTGATAATGCCTGGAACAGGACTACAACAGTTGTTAGTGGCAACCTTCCAGGTTTATGTCAAGAACACAAGAGCTATGCCAGCTACCTTCAATATTCTGCACCAATCCAAATGTACACTCAAAATGCCAGTGGTAAAGCTTCAGATACAATTTCTCCTGAACATGGCGGTCTTTTTCAGGGGCACAGTCTGGAACTCTGTTCCTTGCATCCAGAAGTTTTAATGCAGCACTACCATCACTTTCTGAATCAGGCTGTTAGGCCGTGCACTGAGCAGTGAAAAATCTGTTACCCATTGCAATGAAGTAAAAGATCTCATTTTTTTAAAAAAAGATGCACTACAGCATAGCATTCCTTCTACACTTAAATACAATCTCTCTGGGTCCTTCCGTGCTCCTAGCAGTGAGAGCTAATTTTGTAAGACCTCTATCTATGGCACACGTCACTGCCTAACCTCATTATGCTATCTAATAATGTGAAGCATTTGTGCGAAGTTAAATTTTCTAACTTCCTTTTCTCCCTTCCCAAATCACCTCTAAGATAGTCAAATATCAACACATTTAACTGAACAGTACTTTTTGTGATCAGTTTCCCAACTGCTATCCAGGGTACTGGGTATTCAAATTAATTAATTTAAAATAAGGAAATGAAACAACAAAAGACAAAGAGTCGCACTACAGCACAGCCTGCCTCCTACACTTCAAATGTTTATTCCCCTGGAATGTGAGCTTTTGATTAGGATCGTGGATATTGTTAAGTCCTAATCTGTGGAAAGATTCGTATTTTTGGTTGCCTAACAATTTTTGTAACAGCTGATCTTAATTCTCATCTATTTTAAGTTGGTTTCCTTCAAACTGCATAAGGGCTTGGACTAAATATTATTTCAAAACAGGATGAAATGTCTAAAGATAATGTTTATCACTCAGGTAGCTTGAAGTTGTTCCTTTGAAAATATTTTTCAGAACAGGATATCAACAGGATGACATCTACAATATGTATCTGACAGAAAAACACAGCAATATTTTGTTCAGACAGATTGCATAATGAAATATGGCACTGAAAAAAGAGTCAATGAAGAGGTCAGACATTTCAAAACTTTCTAGATTACGTTCCCAATGTTGTTTTGAACAGAAAGATTTCAGACCAAAAAAGGGCAATCGATAGGAGGGTATTGAACTTGCTTTTATATAGCACCATATCCACATAGGAATGCCACAACGCACTTAACACAATGAAATTACTTTTGAACTGCAGAGAAGTTTTGCTATATAAGCAATTGCAGCCACCATTTTGTGCCAGCAGTGCCAACATGCCACAATAAGAATAGCCAGCTAATCCATTATTTGTGGCACTGATTGAGAGGGGAATGTCAGACAACATTAGGAGAACTCCCTATTCTTCCAATAGTGCCACCTGAGCAGGTAAATGGGATCTTGATTGAATATCTCATCAGAAGGTTGGTGCTTCTAACAAGTCCTATTTTCAATGCTAAAGGTGCTATATAAATGCAAGTTGTTTCTTGTTACAATAAGTAGTTGATAATTTCAGTGTATGTTTCCTTTGTTTGTCGTCTAGTATTCTGGATAAGAATATTGTGGGATAAAGGCCCGATACCAGGACTTGAGCAAGTAATGCAGGTTGAAAACATCCCACAGTGCTGTCAGAGGGATAAAGAATAAGTAAATAAATAATGATGTGGAGATGCTGGTGATGGACTGGGGTGGACAAATGTCAGGAGTCTTACAACACCAGGTTATAGTCCAACAGTTTTATTTGAAATCACAAGGTTTCGGAAGCTTCCTCCTTCGTCAGGTGAGTGTAGGATTCCATAAAGGTATAGCATATATAGTCAGAGAACAATGCCTGGTGATTACAGATAATCTTTCCAACTGCCCGTTATCAAAGCAATCAAAGGAGTTGAATAGTGTTCAGACAGGGAAACGTTACATACAAGACTACCGAATACACAAACGGTCACAACACAAAGACAGACAGAGAGAGAGAGACACATACTCGAAAGGCAGAGAAAGAGATAGAATGACCAGTCATTCTACCTTATTCCCATTTCCCTGTCCTTTTTGCAGTCCTCCTTTTTAAATATTTAGCAAATTTCCTTTTGAATGATGTGTATTAACTACACCCCCCAATTTGGGGTCATCCGCAAATTTTGAAATTGTACTTCGAATCCAAATCATTAATGTGAATCATGAATAACAGTAGTCCCAGCACTGATCCCTGTGGAACACCACTCCCCACCTTTTGCTAGTCTGAGTAGCTACCCTTAACCCCTACTCTGTTTTGTTTTGTAGCCAGCTTGCTATCTGTTCTGTTACCTGTCTCCTGACTCCACATGCGCTGACCTTAATCATGAGTCTACAATGCGGTACCTTATCGAAGGCCTTTTGAAAATCCAAATATATTAGATGTACAGCATTACCCTTGTCTACTCATTCTATTACTTGTTCAAAAGAATTCAATAAGGTTGGTCAAGTATGACTTTCCCTTCTGAAATCCGTGCTGACTATTCATTATTATATTTTCGTTCTCTAGATGTTTTTCTATTACATCTTTGAGTAAAGATTCCATTATCTTTCCTACCACCGACATTAAGCTAACAGATCTGTAATTTTTTGGACTTGTTCTATCTCCCTTTTTAAATATAGGAATAACATTAGCTGTCCGCCTGCCCTCTGAAAAAGAGAATAGTGCCAATCAATTTTTATATATATTAATAGTGGCTCTGCTATCTCTTCCCTAACGTCTTTTAATATGCACGTATACAATCCATCCGGACCAGGGGTTTTATCCTCTCTATGTTTGATTAGTTTATTATTCCCCCCCCTGACTTTCTCTCTTAAATGTCTTGATATCTTTTTTGATCTCTTCGAATGTCTTGCCCACCTTGTTAGTCTCCTTGGCAAATACTGAGGCAAAGTAACTATTCAATATTTCTACCATTTCGCTGTCATTACCTGTGAGTTTATCTTGTGCATCCCTTAGCGACCCTATCCTTGACCCAATTTTTCTTTCGTTATTTATGTGTCTGTAGAATACTTTACTATTTCTTTCGATATTCCTTAATAATTTAATTTTGTAGTTCCTATTTGCTTTCCTAATTGTTTTTCTGACTTCTTTCCTAACCTCTTCGTATTCCCTTTTGTCATTCTCTCCTTTATTGTCTATTTACTTAGAATATGCCTTTTTCTATAGCTGCAATTTTACCCTTATCCATTTATTCATCCATGGTGTTTCATTATTGGTTAGTTTGTTTTTAAAGAGGCATATATCTCTCCTGCACTTTATTGATTACTGTTTTAAATATTTCCCACTGCTGTTCCATCAACATTTTTTCCCGTTTACCTTCCCAAGTTCCATTCTCATCCCCTCAAAATTAGCTTTTTTTCCCCAATCTATTACTTTGGTCTTTGTCTTACTTATGTCTTTCACAATCATTATTTTAAACCTCATTGTGTTATGATTGCTATTGCTTAGATGTTTCCCCTATGCTTACTTCTCTTATCTGCTCTGGTTCATTTCCCATTACTAGATCCAGCAGTGATTCTTGTTGGCCTTCTCGCATACTGGGTAAGAAAGGAGTCACGTACACACTGTAAAAACTCCATTCCCCTTTCCCTACCTCTTCTTGCCAGTTTATTTGGAGGTAGTTGAAATCTCCCATGTTTATTATTCAACGTTTTTACTCATTTCATAGATTTCCCTACATATTTCTTCCTCTACTTCCCTTCCACTATTAGGTGGTCTATAGAATTTACCTATTAATGCAATCGATCCCTTCTTAACCTTTGTCTCAATCCATATGGTTTCTGTTTCTATCTTATTACTTATGTCCCTTTTTCCTATTGCCATTATGTTATCTCTAATTAGTACAGCTACTCTACCCCCCCCCCTTTCCTTCCCTAACCTTCCTAAATATATTTCTAAATACTGGCAATATTTAACTGCCAGTCCTGTTCTTTAATAAAAACAGAAAATGCTGGGAACACTCAACAAGTCAGGCAGCATCTGTGGAGAAAGAAACAGAGTTAACGTTTCAGGTCGATGTCTTTTCATCAGAACTGGAAGAAGTTAAAGATTTTTAAGTTTTTAAGCAAGTACAGAGCCAGGGAAAAGGTGTGGGGTGATGAGAGGAAGGGGAGGAGCAGAAAGAACAGAAGGTCTGCAATAGGGTAGAGGGCAAGAGTGATTAAATGACAAAAGGGATGATGGTGCAATGCAAGGAGGGTGGTCATGGGCCAAGTAAAGAAACAAAAAGGATGGTTCTAGAGGAGCTGTAAATGGCAACAGCAGAACCATTACCAACACCTATTGTCCTGTTCTTTACGTAGCCATGTTTCAGTTAACCCTACTGCATCTGACTCTTCACTATGAATTATTGCCTCCCGTCACCCAGTTTTGTTTCAGATGCTGTGAACATTACTGTACAGGCACTTTAATTTGTCTTTAATAATTGTTTCCCTCACTTTATTTTTAAACAGTCATCTTGTACTTATTTATGTGCTATAACTGTATTTGTTCCCTGACTGTTTATGTTACCCTTGATCCTTACCTTGGTCTGACCTTTTGTCTCATCTCCCATTTCTTTTATCTTCAGACTTGTTATTTTCACTAGATCCCTCCCCATCTTACTAGTTTAAAGTCCTTTCCACTGGGGCACTGGTTCCATTCCGGTTCAGGTGGAGCCCGTCCCAGTGGTAGAGCTCCTTCCTGTCCCAGTACTGGTACCAGTGTCCCACAAAATGAAACCCCTCCTTCCCACACCACTCTTTCAGCCATGCATTCAACTTCCTGATCTGTCTATCCCTATGCCAATTAGCACGTGGCTCGGGCAGTAATCCCGAAATTACCACCAGTGAGGTCCTGTTTTTTTAAATTTAGTTCCCAACTTCTGATATTCTCTTAGCAGGAACTCCTCCCTTTTCCAGATATAATAGAATTATCTGAGATCCAGATTATATTTAGTAAATTGATTTAGCTTGAATTTAGATTAATTTGTAACTAATTAGTCTTGTTTTTGTTTATTAACTACTTTATTTCAGTATCCCCTTAACGCCTATTATTTATGTATACCAGATTTTTATTTAATGCAATTCAGATCCCTTTAATGTTGGTATCCTCTATTCAGTTAATTTTAATCCCCTTAGGTATAATTAATAACTGACTATTTATGTAGTTACTTATTTACTGTTGTCCCTTGGTTTAAATCACTTAGCACTTCCTTCCCCCCCTCATCAAATTCCTGTTGTCACTCTGTTTAGCAAGTAGATTCACCCAACTCTCACAAAGCTCAAGGACTCACCCATTTCTTTCTGTACCTTTCTCCAGTGCTACAATCCCCCCCAAACTGTTCGTGCCTTCAGCTGCCTAGGCCCCACACTCTAATTCCCTCCATAATCCCCTCTGCCTTTCCACCTCCCTCGCCTCCTTGAAGATCCTCTTTAAAACCCATCTCTTTAACCAAGCTTTTGGTCACTCTTCATAATCTCCTTCTTTGGCTCAATGCCCATTTTTGATTATGCCTCTGTCAAGCGCTTTAGGGTGTTTTTCTACGTTGAAGGCACGATATAAATGCAAGTTGTTGTTGTAGTGAGTTCAAATCCTTCTTGTACAATAGACCTGTTTCAAGAGGCACATTTCACCTCACAGATTAACAAACATTTGCAAATGCAAACTTGTGTTGAACATTTGTTTAAAACTTGCAACTTAATTTCGGGCCAGCAGTGAAAAGTGCCTCTAATAAAACCAGCAAATCCCCTTTAGTTTAGGTGATTTTGGCAATTCCCAAGGCAAAAACCACAAACAAAAAATTAGCGGCAAAATCAACTGCAATAATGTCAATTAGAGGTGAGATAATTAAAAATTACAACACAAAAAGGAAGCCAATCAGCACATCATGTCTATGCTGCTGCTAGTTCTTAACCTGGAGCAATCTACCTTATTCCCATTTCCCTGTCCTTTCTTTTTGCAGTCCTCCTTTTTAAATATTTAGCAAATTTCCTTTTGAATGATGTACAGTTTCTGCCTCAATCATCACTTTTGATAAATATTCCATGTTCTACTAATCATGTGTGAAAACTTTTTTCTAACTTCCGCCTTCTTCCAGTGATAATCCTGAATCTATGGTCCTTTGTTACTAATTTACCAGTCAGTGGAAACTATCTTTCACTGTTTACCCTCTCAAAAGCGGTCACAATTTTGATAACTTCTGTTGGAACCACCCCCCTTAATCCTCTCCATTAATGAAAAAAGTCACAATTTTTCTTAATCATTACAGTCTCTCTATGTCCTTCAGGACTCGGCCAGCTCAGTCAGTAGTGGTGCTACCGAGCCACTCTTGGTGATGGACATTGAAGTTCCCCACCCAGAGTATATTCTGTGCCCTTGTGCTTCTGCCAAGTGGTGCTCAACATGGAGGAGGACTGATTAATCAGCTGAGGGAAGGCGGTAAGTGGTAATCAGCAAGAGGTTTCCTTGCCCATGTTTGACCTGATGCAGAGAGATTTCATGGGGTCCGGAGTCAACGTTGAGGACTCCCAGGGCCACTCCCTCCTAACTGTATACCACTGTACCGCCACCTCTGGTGGGTCTGTCCTGTCGGTGGGAGTGGTGATGGAAGAGTCTAGGATGTTGGCTGAAAGGTATGATTTTGTTGGCCTGTAGCCTGTTGCTTGACTAGTCTGTGGGACAGCTCCCCCAATTTTGGCACAAGTCCCCAGATGTTAGCGAGGAGGACTTTGCAGAGTCGACTGGGCTTGGTTTGCCTTTGTCGTCTCGGGTGCCTAGTGATCCAATGCCGGGTGGTCCGTTCCGTTTTATTCTTATTGCGACTTTCTGTAGCAAGATTGTACAACTGAGTGGCTTGCTAGGCCATTTCAGAGGGCGGCTAAGAGGCAACCACATTGCCGTGGGTCTGGAGTCACATAGGCCAGGCCAGGTAAGGACGGCAGGTTTCCTTCCCTAAAGGACATTGGTGAACCTGATGGGTTTTTAAGACAATCCAGCAGTTTCATGGCCACCATTACTGGTACTTTTTTTTAAAATTCCTGATTTTATTTAATTAATTGAATTTAAATTCCCCAGCTGCTGTGGCAGGATTTGAATTCATGACTCTGGATTATTAGTCCAGGCCTGAATTACTAGTCCAGTAACATAACCACTATGCTACCGTACCCTACCATGTAACACTTCTTTGCTATAACATTCAACGATCCTATATATAAACGTTAGAATCCAATTAGCCTTTTTAATAGCTTTTTCTACCTGCACCCTATCCATCTTTAAGCATCTCCATATCTGCACCCTTAAATCTCTCAGTTCCTCCACTTAACAGTGTATACTTTCTCCATTTTCCCTCCTATAAGACCCCTAATTTGATATCTACAAACTTTTATATCATTTCTATTATGCTTATGTCCAATAATTTATATACAAATGGAAAACAAAAATAAGGTCCTAGCATAGATTCTTGGGGCACACCACTACTAAATTCTTGCCAGCTCAAAAAATATAATTTATCCCCTACTCTGCTTTTTGTCTTCCCGCCATCCCTCTTTCTCAGCAGCTATAATGCCTTTAATACCACATTCCACAAATTTTGCAACTAGTCTCTTATCAAAAGTCTTCCAGAAATCCATATTTACAACATCCATTCCCTTTATCTAAACACTCTGACTTCCTAAAGTATTAAAAAGAAATTAGTACAGCACAATCTGGCCTTTACCATGCCTTTCAACATATTCACTAATTTCATCCAATATTATGGATTATAGAAGTTTACCCACAACCAAGGGAAGACTAACTGGCCTAAACTGTCCCAGCTTATCTCCTTTCCCTTTCTTTAAGAACGGTGTAACATTTGACACCTTGTGTCTTGTCATAATTTCCATTTCCAAAATATTTGGGAAAATATGGTCAGTATCGCAGCTACCTTCTCCCCAAACTCCTTTCGTATTCGGAGATGCATGCCATCTGGGTCTGGTGACCTTTCTACTTTTAGCCCCATTCATTTCTTTTAATAGTTTACTTCTGACTATTTATCACCAATTGTGGCATTTCCTACTTTCCCCTTTCTCTGTAAAAACTGAGGCAAAAAAATGTATTAAGCACCTCTGCCATTCTCTCATTTTCATGGTGCCTCCTTAATCCAACTTGACCCTCACTGTCCTTGGGATGAAAAGTTAAACCAAGGCCCCATCTGCCTATCCTGGCGGACATAAAGGCACTATTCAAAGAGGAACTGTGAGTTCTCCACGTACTGGCCAATTTTAATCAACACTCTGTTCAATAATCTCATTGCTGTTTGTGGAATCATGTAAATTGGCTGCAGCATTTGTCTACCTAATAAAATTGAATTTATTTCCAGTCCCATCTGCAGTAAGGCTGTATAAAAGTAGAGTTCATTTACATTATGGAAAAAGCACAACCTTGTATTTATGTTCAATTACAGTAAAAACACAGAAAAACAAATAACTTTTGATTGTGACCAAACTAAACAACAAAAAGGTAATTTGGAGACACTCGTCTTTAGTCCAGTGAACATTAATAGTTCTTTCTTTCTGATAAAGATCTGTAGTGCAGATGCATAGCTGTTTAATTACCTGCCTGGAGGAGATGATCAAGATTGATGCCTAAGCACAGCATTTTTTCTATACTAGCAGACTGGCATTTACATGACCCTCATAAAACAAAGAGGTTTCATAACACTAAGTAGAGACAAGGTGCTTCCTGCAGTAGGAAAATTTGCTTGTTCAATTTTTTTTAAAGTAGCTTTAAGAATATAGGATGAGAAAGGGTTAGAAAGAGAGAAGAAAATAAAGATGACCAAAAGTGAATTTAAAATGAGCAAAATTCAACAAATTTGAGAAGGTGTGCTGGGAGTGGAAAAGGAAGGGAAAGGGGAAGGGGAAATAAATACTGCCAAAATTGAGTTTAGATTGGCAAAATGGAAAAAAGATTTTGTTTTGAGTACTTTGCTTTGAAGTAGAAACTTTTGTTAACTGCATGGCTATTTGCCAGACAGTTCCTTTGTGCTCTTCATAAATCAACTGCTGCCTTTGGTGCATGTCTCATCTATCAAGTAGTTAAGCACAATCCGGAGATGAGCACTTAGCCAAACAAACTCAAGGTTACTTCACCCAAAGCTTCAAGTCCATCTGATACCATTTGTTGGGGGGGAAAAGTTCCGTTCTATGTATTTGTTCCTCAACCTTTCCTATTACACTACAGTGCCCAATGAAGTCATGGCTTTTGGTTGAGTAAGCGACTGCATATTGCAGCTCGAATCACAACAAAAGATGTTTTTATGTTACGAAAGTCCAACTACAAATTTAGGGTTCTCTGACTTTCGGCTGCACTTTAAAATAGAAATGATTCACTGAGGATAATTGCAGCACCGATGAAAAATGGAGCACTTTTAAAGCCATTCATGTTCAGAAAGAAGGCATGTATATCCCTAGAGTCACAAGGGCACATGGCAAACAAAAACAAAATGGATAACTGGTCATATCCAAAGACAGATTAAAGTGGAAATATTGTAACAGGTACAAGGCAAATGACTTGAAAAAGGATGGGCATCAGACTCAGACATTGTTGCCCTTAGCTATCAGATTAGCTGAAAGGGCAATGGAGAAGAGGGCTGCAGATAGGTATGGTAGTTACAACAATGTCTTTCAGCTATGTCAATAGTCAGGGGGTCATTAAGGGCCATTGAGGTATTCTGAAGGGTAACGTTGGATGGAGTCCCAAGATGTGGCTGAGGTTCTAAATGGCTCCTTTGGATCAGTCTTCACTAAAGATGATGCTAGATTACCAATTCTGCAACATAGGTTGATGCTGGGGAAATTGTATACACTGCATGTGCTATACTGCAGGACATACTGTCAGCTATTAAGTCCAAGCTTTTGGGGTAGGCTGAGGTCATCACGAAAAAAACTTTAATGAAGGTTTTAAATATATGAAAAACACAATTCAGAAGATAAATGTAATGATATGTAACTTTGAATTTTTTGTTTAAAAAAGCCAGGAAGGGGTGGTAGGTGGAAAAAAGACTAGGAGAAATATTTTCACACAGCATGTTATGATCTAGAATGCATTGCTTCAAAGGGTGGTGGGAGCAGATTCAATAGTAATTTTCAAATGGGAATTGGATATATACTTAAAGAAAAATTTGCATGGCAATGGGGAAAGAGCAGGGGAGTGGACCTAATTGGAAAACTCTTTCAAAGCGTTGGCACAGGCACAAAGGGCCGAATGGCCTCCTTCTGTACTGTATGATTCTACGATTCCATGAAAATCTTAGTTTGGACACTAGAGTAAAAATGGCAAATGAAAACTTTTCATAGTATGCGGTGTTATTTTTCTTAGGGAGGGGAATGATACAGCACCATGTAGTGGTGTGTCCAGCAAATCATAAAATTAACAGAAAAGTCTGTTATGACACCTACTGGTGTCACTGGAAATATAACAGCAAGTAGGAATCACTATGGAAAATGTTTATAGGGCAGTTTTCAAGGGAACACATGACCCCCATATGAATTTTATTAACTCAAAAGGTTAGAATTTTTTTTTGCATGTACAAGGTTAGAATTTGTTTGCATGTGCAGGGCATTACCATGGGTCTCGACATTCCTCGTACTCTGTTCCTCTACTCAAGATTCTTGTTATTTAGGGTTAACTTCCCTTCCCTGTTTTACCTCAATGTACCACTTTACATTTCTCTGCAAGAATAGCATCAGTCACATATCAGCCTAATCCCCTACCCTGACCTGACCTTCAACCTCCTACATTTCTCCTCACAACTTCCCATGCCCCTTAATTTGGTATCAGCAACCTGGACAGACACAAGAGGAAGGATAAATGGAAAATGAGGTCCAGCCACAAATTCCTAGAGAACACCTTACCCTCATCCTGCTAATCGGAAACATCCATTTACCCCTAGTCTCTCTGTTCCTAAGACAAGTGTTTATCCATGTAACTAAATTCTCTTTACTACCATGTGCCTTCATTTTTGCAAAAAGTTACTTATTCAAATCCCTTCTGAAAATCTACACATACACAACATCCACTGCATTCGCTTTATATACACTAATTTCCTGCGGGTGCAACAGCCTCTGTGAAATATTTGATTCCTTAAAAATGTTAACACGATCAAATGCTTTCATTTTCTTCTCTCTCCTCTCCCCCAGCACCCCCCCCCCCACCCCCAAAAAAGTTAGAACATTAAAATATTCACAACTAAACACAAATACTGCAATGTAGTTCCAGTACAGCTGGAAGTAGAATAAAACAAACAATTAACTTAATATCATACCTTAGAAATCAATTCAGTGAGCAATACCTTATTAAAACATAGACTGACTATATCAGGAGCAATGCTAATCACAAATCTCTTAGTACACCTGAAGTCTAAACCATATGCACTTCAATGTCATTTCATATCTTTTAAGGAAAACGGATGCAGAGTGGAAGTTGTACAGTGCCGCCGCCGCCCCCACCCAACTTCTCTCATTTGACTCAATATGATACAGCAGTGTAGGCTGTATCAATGGAGGTCTGAAAAGGATCAGGTCTACACTGTAGGATTTTTAAATGAAAGAAAAATTAGACTTGATTGTGTAGTTGCTAGGTCATAACATTGAGTTCAATCACAAGACTCACAGCTGCAGATTTGCCCAGCAGGTGCATATCACTAGGGTTTATACACCACCAGCGAGGGACTTTCCAATATTTAATTATGGTGTACAAATTTCAGCAGCACATAATTACACAGGAAGCTCCCGATTGTTACCCTGGAGGTCTGATAATCCAGGTAATTAGAATATTCAGTAATTTAAAGAAACTAAACAACCTGCTTCACCATGGAGCTATTAATATTGCCCTGCAGTGAAACACTATTAAGTTTGTTACATATACTCCTAAAGCTAATAGTAATTTAAGGTCTGTACTGCAAGTATTTACTTGCCTAAAAACATATCATTTCCAAAGCAAATATCTAAATCTAGCTGTGGAAATATAAACAACAATCTAAAATGGCCTGTTGGATGGTCCACATTGATGGCACTGAGAAGAGGTCTTGCATTCTCAGAATTTTAAAAGGTTTTGCACGCTCAGAGGCTCCTAAAATATCAAGAAAGAAGGATCAATGCATGAAAGCAAGCTCCAAGAAAGAAGCAAAACTCAAGACTTGCCCTCAGACAGGGTAGACCTCTGGGGCAAAACTTAAAGCCTTTAGTCTGATTGTAATTGAGCAAAAGGTCAGCTTCACTGCTATGAAAGAAATGAGTAGGAAAAACTACATCTGATCATGCAATATTAAAAATGAATAATTAGCTGTGCTTCAGTCATAAGAAAATCAAAGTGAATGATCATATATGCTGACAATATCCATAATACAAACATTTAAAAGGTTATCAATTTTTCATATTCTAAGTAACTGAATTTGAATATTTGAACATTCCATATAATCCTGCACTGTACATCAACATGCAATCAAAGAAAATTCAACCACATTCTAATTAGTAAAAGTCAAATCTTGGAACTACTGTGATAATCAAGCTGAAACTTGAGTGGTCAAATAATGGAATTATGATTTTCCACGTATCGAGTTCTCAGTTTTAGCATCAACAGTGTGATGAGGTAGATTTGCCTTAGCCCTGTATCCTGCAGCTGATTGGACCTGGGATATCTCCTCTGGTCAGGGATGGTGGTTGGCAGTAAGGCACTTGAAAAGAAAAACTAAAATATTCTTTAGCCTTTTGAGTGCCAACAATAAGTCCCCATCAGGGCTGCCAGAAAGAATTCATTGAGCAATAACGCTTTCGGCTTTTAAAATTGCCACAAAAAAATTATCTTTTATACAACCACATCAACTTTAACTTCTAGGCCTTGATTGATGCAAAAAAAATCCAGTAGAATCTATTTTCAACCAATTGGGGCCATTATTTTGTGTATCCCACCTCAAATGTGCAGTGTGGCACCAGATGTTTAGGTAAAGATAAAAGCTACAAAAATAGTTGCAACAGGATACATTAAATAGAAACAAAATTAAAGGAGATATAAATTAATTAAAATAGAAAATAGACTGTCAGAACGATTGGGTCAGCAAAAATGTTTGAAATTGTTTTAAGTGTGTTTTAGTTGTGTTTCAGTTAATATTACAGTAATAAAGCCAATCCTGGTGTGTGAGCTGCACCTGGCAAGAGTTAAAGGTAAATCAATACCTTAAAAAAACCTCCTCACACTTATTGAACACTGATTGATATTCAGATGCTTTAACTATACCAGACCAAGACTCCATCTCTTTCCCTGGCCACTGTCTCAGGCTGAACCAGACTGTTCACAAACCTCAGCATCCTATTCGACCATGAGCTAAGCTTCTGAGCCCATATACCTCTATCACAAAGACTGCCTACTCCCACCTATGTAGCATCACCCATCTCTGCCTCTACCTCATTCCATCCACGATTGAAACCCTCATCCATGTCTTCGTCACCTCCAGATTTGACTATGCCAACATTATAATGGCCAGTTTCCCATCTTCCACCCTCCAGAAACTTCAGCTCACCTCTGCTGCCTATATCCTATCCTCCAAGTCCCCATGCCCATCAACCCAGTCCTTGCTGACCTACATTGACTCCTGATCCCCAAAGGCCTCAAATTTAAAATTCTGATCCTTGTGTTTAAATCCCTTCATGGCATCATCCTTCCTTATATCTAACCTCCTCCAGCGCAACAACCTTCAAACTCCCGAACACTCCCTTTCTCTGATTTGGGCCACTTGAGCATCCCCACTCCCTTCACCCACCATTGGCAACTGTACCATCAGTTATCTAGGCCCATGGTCTAACCCCCTCCACCTCAACCTCTCGCTATTCTCCTTTAAGACCCCCCCACCCCAAGTTTCACCAAGCTTTTGGTAACCCCTCCTAATATCCCTTTCTTTGGATCAGCATCCATTTTTTCCTTATGCCTATGTGAAGTACCTTGGGATGTTTTTCTGCGTTAAAGGCATTATGTAAATACAAGTTGTTGTTGAAGTCTTTCTCAATTATATTTAACAGTGGGTATTGATGAGTCTTCCTGATGAAAGATTATGCTTTGTGTATTGCAAGCACAAATTACTTGGAACGAATCAACACCCTAGGCATTTTTAGAAGTCAACCAAGAACCACAATGACAATATCAGTGAGTTGAAGCTATTGTACTGTAGGAGCAGAGTTTTTTTTATAAAGAGAGAAAGCAAGCAGCATTTTTGTAAGTCAACAATTTGGGGCATCAAATTAGTAAAAATGTCCTTTTCTTTCGTGCCTTTTTGCCTGCAACATCAGCAATGTGCACACCGTTTCAGGTGAGGTATAAAGCAGGCATTTCTTTCCCATCCCATTCAAATTTCCTTTCATTTATCATTTTCCCTTTACCAGTCTTTTCATTGATTCATGCTGCAGTATTGTTTTACAGGCAGCTTCCAATCAAGTGGCTGCTCTTCCTGCACGAGTCGAGACAGATTGTTGCAGACATGGGGAAAACCTGAACTTGCCTCATCGAGAGTCCACAGACCACCTACTTGCAGCAGGCATCAGTGGATGGCAATCATAAGCAGAAACACTGGGAGAATACTTTGAACACCCACTGGATTTTCCTCTCATTTATGAAACTGCTGTCTATTCCTTGTACTAATTTGAACATGAGCCATTACCACATATATTAATGCTGTGCTGTGCAGGGCAACAAAATCCTCAAAAAAAAACTTATACTATTTAAAGTTTTAGGTCTTTATATGGAACCACATCAAACCACATCCCCATCTCACTTATTCAGTGCTGCAACACATTCCCTTCTGCCTCAGCACATTAAAGGAACTACTCAGCACATTAAAGGAATTTGCAAGGCAGCCCCTGCTTTGACACTGATGAGCAATTGCAAATTATGAAGAGCATTTTTAGCTCTTCTCACAGATATATGTAATTCAAACATAGCAAATAATATAAACAGTACATTCCTTCAAAAATTAAAAAGTAGAATTTATTCCACCCATTATGTAATCCCTGTAGTCAACAGTTCTCGACTGATTATAATTAACAGCAGTTGCCTATGTTCAGCAAAATATAGCTACCTTAAAATGTACTTAAAACACAAATGATGGGCATTATTAATGCTCATCATCTATCCTTCCCAGAAGTAAGAAAAAAAACCAAGGTAAGCTTTACATGTCAGAAAACCTACAGCATTTTCCACAGATCCACTTATTTATACCATTCATATTTAAAACCAAAATAGAATTTAATGATTCCTTTTCTGTACAGTCACAACATAATTGAACAAGCTATTTAAATGAGGAGCTCTACAACTGTCATTTGGATAAATTGAGAACAGTGTAATTTATGTTTATATTACACGGACAAAGATTTCTCAGTTTAAAATTAAAGTCTGATATATGATGAGCTCCAGTTTTGCCCATGACAGAACCTTTTTCCAGGATCACTTCTATTCTATATTTGAACATTCAGTATGTTCTCCTATCATCCCCTCACCCAATTAGAGAAAATCCTATGCAGAACAAACATTGCCCTCAACAACTGCACTAACAAGAAGCACAGACGGTCCAAACTAACCAATGAATATAGCCCGTGGTCGCAATCATAACATGGTCAAAATCAATTCCCCCCCCCCACCCCCAGTATTCTTCAGTAAAAGTCATGACTTCGTTCTAAACCACAAAGCCTTAATCTGCAGTAGTATGCCTCATCTCCATTTGAGTCTTTTGAACCTATTCAAGCTTTAAACTGAGCTTCTAATCCCATATCTTCTCCATCACCAAGACAGACTACTTCCACCTCTGAAATATCGCCTGTCTCCACCTCTGCCTCAGCTCATCTGCTGCTTAAACCTTCATCCATGCTTGTATTACCTCTAGACTTGACTATTTCAACGCTCTCCTGGCCAGCCTCCCACCTTCTACCTTCGTAAACTTGAGCACATCCCAAACTCTGCTGCCCGTATCCTGACTTGCACCAAGTCCCATTCACCCATCACCCCCGTGCTGCTGACTTATATTAGTTCCCAGTCCAGCAATGCCTCGATTTTAAAATTCTCATCCTGGTGTACATATCTCCCCATAGCCTTGCCCCTCCCTATCTCTGTAACCTCCTGCAGCCCAACACCCCTCCAAAAACTCCAATTCTGGCCTCTTGTGGATCCCCAATTCCCTTTGCCCCTCCATTGGTGATCATGCCTTCAGTTGCCTAGGCCCTAAGCTCTCCGTCTCTCTACCCTCCTTTAAGACGCTCCCTAAAACCTACCTCTTTGACCAAACCCTGTCCTAATAGCTCCTTACATGGCTCGGTGTCAAGTTTTCTGATAACTCTCCTGTTAAGCATCTTGGGACGTTTTGCTACATGAAACATGCTGTTTAAATGCAAGTAGATGTTGTTGTTAAAGTAAACAAATATGCCATAGGATTAAACAAAAATATACAGATTTGACCATCAGATATTTTTTTTTATTCGTTCATGGGATGTGGGCGTCGCTGGCGAGGCCGGCATTTATTGCCCATCCCTAATTGCCCTTGAGAAGATGGTGGTGAGCCACCTTCTTGAACCACTGCAGTCCGTGTGGTGAAGGTTCTCCCATAGTGCTGTTAGGAAGGGAGTTCCAGGATTTTGACCCAGAGACGATGAAGGAACGGCGATATATTTCCAAGTCGGGATGGTGTGTGACTTGGAGGGGTGGTGGTGTTCCCATGTGCCTGCTGCCCTTGTCCTTCTAGTTGGTAGAGGTCGCGGGTTTGGGAGGTGCTGTCGAAGAAGCCTTGGCGAGTTGCTGCAGTGCATCCTGTGGATGGTACACACTACAGCCACTGTGCGCCAGTGGTGAAGGGAGTGAATGTTTAGGGTGGTGGATGGGGTGCCAATCAAGCGGGCTGCTTTATCTTGGATGGTGTCGAGCTTCTTGAGTGTTGCTGGAGCTGCACTCATCCAAGTAAGTGGAGAGTATTCCATCACACTCCTGACTTGTGCCTTGTAGATGGTGGAAAGGCTTTGGGGAGTCAGGAGGTGAGTCACTCGCCGCAGAATACCCAGCCTCTGACCTGCTCTCGTAGCCACAGTATTTATATGGCTGGTCCAGTTAAGTTTCTGGTCAATGGTGACCCCCAGGATGTTGATGGTGGGGGATTCGGCAATGGTAATGCCGTTGAATGTCAAGGGGAGGTGGTTAGACACTCTCTTGTTGGAGATGGTCATTATCCAACAAGCAGACCCAGCATTATGCGCAAGTGGAATTATTTGGTTGGAGCCATTCACTGAATAAATATCATACTCCCTTGTTCCATACATATATCCTATTTCCTATTTCCCACCTCAGTAAAGCAGTCAGAAAAAAAGCTCTAAGCTCAAATCTAAGAATTCTCAGCTTTTAAAATTAAAATCAGTGATACTTTCGATGCCCAACTGCATAGCTCAAAGGTAGAACTTTAAAAAACAATCAAGACAGTCCATGGATGTCTTTTATATCCCTCCTACAAAGTAACGATCTTGGTAGAGAACGTGGGCAGGCAACCTGCTAATAGTAGATGGCAAAGAAAAAGAAAATTACACACAGACATGCACTAGCCAATCTCTTGCGTTCTATGAGTTGAGATAATGGATACCACCAACAATGGCAACATGGATCAACTTTAGGGAGGCAGAGCACATGTGCAGAGGGGAGACCTAAAAGGCAAGAGGGGGGAATAAAATCATGATGATGTGGATCATAAGAGCAGCATCAAAGGGTACAGAGCTAGCGCATTAGTGAAGAGTGAGAAGCATATGAGCTCTGGGAATGCAGGAGGCAAGGCTGCAAAAGGATACACCTATAGATAAAGAATTTGGTGAACATATGATGAGATGCAGTCATGGTTGGTTTTGTATTTGTTTTCCAGAACGCAAATGTTGTACGTATTCATTATGTTATGGATGTTATTTGTAAGGTATAGAGCAGGTTAGGTGAAGAACGTATACTATAAGCTATAATATATTAAAATTGTGACCACACACATTTCTTTTGTCACACTTACTCCCTGTATCATGATTTTGTCATGCCCATGACAATTGTAACACCTGTGATAACACCCAAGTGCCTTACTTTTCAAAGATAAAATAATCACTATTTAACTTGCAGTGCAGATTTCCCAGCCTTAGGTGGTGCTGTTTCATCTCATCTCACCTCACCACCGACCAAGCTGACCTGCAGGTCTCTTTGGCTCCCAGCTCTGTCCTCCCTCCCATTTAAAGTCTGCCTCCCTCCCTTTGTCATTGCCATATTACAAAACATTAAAAACTTACTCACTGAGCTGTTCAAGCCCTTCTCCCAGCTCTGCCCCACCACAAAATTTCACTTACTGGACCATTTAGGCCCCATTCTCAATTCTGCCTGCCTGCCGCTCTACCTTCCTTCCCACAGTGTCCTTCCTGGTCTTCCTATTTCTTCAACCCGAGCAGTCATTTTCTTCAGCAGCCCTGCTCCCAATTTAAAGCAATTTGGGACGCCCAAGGTCGTGAAAGGCGACACACTTGCACACATGGATGTTGGGTCAATTGAAATTTTCAAGACAGATCAATAGATTTTTGTCAGTTAAGGATATCAAGTGATATGGTACAAATGTGGCTAAACGGAGTTGAGGTTCAGGTAACCCATGATCTATTTGAAAAACAGAACAAACTCGCAGGGCTGAATGGTCTACTCCTGTTCCTATGTTAAAACCATCCTTGATTATATTACCATCACCCATAGTAGCCAAAGGACTGATTAAGAAAGGGAAGATTATGAAAATAAATTAGCAAAAAATATAAAAACAGATAGCAAGAGTTTCTATAGTTATATAAAAAGAAAAAGGGTGGCTACGGCAAACGTAGGTCCCTTAGAGGATGAGACCGGGAAATTAATGGTGGGAAACACGGAAATGGCAAAAATGCTGAACAAATATTTTGTTTCAGTCTTTACGGTAGAAGACACTAAGAATATCCCAACACTGGACAAACAGGGGGCTCGAGGGGGGGGGGGGGGGGAGGGGGGGAGGAGCTAAATACGATTAAAATCACTAAGGAATTGGTACTCAGTAAAATAATGGGACTCAGGGCGGATAAATCCCCTGGACCTGATGGCTTCCATCCTAGGGTCTTGAGGGAAGTGGCAGTAGGGATTGTGGATGCTTTGGTAATAATTTTCCAAAATTCTCTGGACTCGGCAAAGGTCCCGGCAGATTGGAAAACTGCTAATGTAACACCCTTATTTAAAAAGGGTAGTAGGCAGAAGGCTGGAAATTATAGACCAGTTAGCCTAACATCTGTGGTGGGTAAAATTTTGGAATCTATTATCAAGGAGACAGTAGCGGAACATTTGGATAAACATTATTTAATAGGACAAAGTCAGCATGGCTTTACGAAGGGGAAATCATGTCTGACAAATTTGCTCGAGTTCTTTGAGGACATAACGTACAGGGTGGATAAAGGGGAACCAGTGGACGTAGTGTATTTAGACTTACAGAAGGAATTCGACAAGGTGCCACATAAAAGATTATTGCTCAAGATAAAGAATCACTGGATTGGGGGTAATATTCTGGCATGGGTGGAGGATTGGTTATCTAACAGGAAGCAGAGAGTTGGGATAAACGGTTCATTCTCGGACTGGCAACCAGTAGCCAGTGGCGTTCCGCAGGGGTCGGTGCTGGGTCCCCAACTCTTTACAATCTATATTAACGATTTGGAGGAGGGGACCGAGTGTAACATATCAAAGTTTGCAGATGATACAAAGATGGGAGGGAAAGTAGAGAGTGAGGAGGACATAAAAAACCTACAGGGGGATATAGACAGGCTGGGTGAGTGGGCGGAGATTTGGCAGATGCAATACAATATTGGAAAATGTGAGGTTATGCACTTTGGCAGGAAAAATCAGAGAGCAAGTTATTATCTTAAAGGCGAGAAACTGGAAAGTACTGCAGTACAAAGGGATCTGGGGGTCCTAGTGCAAGAAGATCAAAAAGTTAGTATGCAGGTGCAGCAGGTGATCAAGGAGGCCAACGGAATGTTGGCATTTATTGCCAGGGGGATAGAATATAAAAACAAGGAGGTATTGCTGCAGTTATATAAGGTATTGGTGAGACCGCACCTGGAATACTGCATACAGTTTTGGTCTCCATACTTAAGAAAAGACATACTTGCTCTCGAGGCAGTACAAAGAAGGTTCACTCGGTTAATCCCGGGGATGAGGGGGCGGACATACGAGGAGAGAGTAGATTGGGACTCTACTCATTGGAGTTCAGAAGAATGAGAGGCGATCTTATTGAAACATAAGATTGTGAAGGGGCTTGATCGGGTGGATGCGGTAAGGATGTTCCCAAGGATGGGTGAAACTAGAACTAGGGGGCATAATCTTAGAATAAGGGGCTGCTCTTTCAAAACTGAGATGAGGAGAAACTTCTTCACTCAGAGGGTAGTAGGTCTGTGGAATTTGCTGCCACAGGAAGCTGTGGAAGCTACATCATTAAATAAATTTAAAACAGAAATCGACAGTTTCCTAGAAGTAAAGGGAATTAGGCGTTACAGGGAGCGGGCAGGAAATTGGACATGAATTTAGATTTGAGGTTAGGATCAGATCAGCCATGATCTTATTGAATGGTGGAGCAGGCTCGAGGGGCCGATTGGCCTACTCCTCCTCCTGCTCCTATTTCTTATATTCTTATGTTCTCAGTATCACAGCTTCTTTCCTTAAGCTGAGACAAGACAGTGGATGTCAGATAAACAACTTTCCCCCATTATGCAAAATATAAAAACTCAAATCTATGTATATCCAGCTCACATTTGACAAGCAACCCGCCACTCTGCCCTGTGTTCCTTTCTAGTGTTGCTCTGCCCACCATCCTTCATGTGACAGGTTCACTCTCATATACCGGCACGCTGCACCAACACTTAAAAATACAGTCTGGGCTATCCATACCTCCCCACAGTTGCCAGTTGAAAATATGGCTAACTATCCTTAGCGACTCACTTCCCCATCATGGCACACCATCTACTACCTGAAAGCAAGAGAAAAAAGAAAACCAAAGAGAAAAGCATAAAAAACAAAAATGAGAGAAGCAGAAGAGGCACTGAGGACCGACAAGACAATGACAAAACACACACACACACACACACACACACACACACACACACACACACAATGAATGACCTCAACAGGTCACAACTGGCTACAATTTCCTGGATTTGCCTATTTAGAGCAGTTCCACAAAGAGACACGCCAAATTAACAGCTCAACATCAGAAACATGTTCCAGGTCTCAGATTAACTGAGCAGCATGGGAGATCCAATGGTAAATAGTTTATTTAAAATCATTTTTTGCTTTTATATTTAAAAACACAGCTTTCATGATTATTCTTTTGATGCCATTTTCCCTATATTTTACAGGACTTTTCAAAGTGTGGCTCATTTTTCAGCATAAAACTTAGAAGTCTCTTAATAATTATGTGCACAATATATGAAATACCTTTGCAGTGTTTATTTCCACAAACAAAAAGGGAAATTATATGTTATGCAGTGCATACGTATAAACGTAGATTAAGCCAAATTGAAGATTACAGATCACTTGCCACACTCTATATACAATTCAGCTTGGGGTGTTTACAGTACATACACATTACAAGTATAGCGTTGGTGCAAAATGGTTTCGGCTTCACACCAAAGCTAAACTTGGAAAGTGTAAATTGAGCATCAAGGCCTGTAACTGTTGCTTAATTGAAGCACAGTGAGACTACCTCTTCCAGAGAATCTCACTGCATTTAGCTCTAGTGTCAGGTTGGAGCCCCGATTCCAGATTCAGGCTACAAATGTAGCATTGATGTGAAGCAAAACCACTTTGCACTGATGATATTGTGTTAATGCACCCTTACAAAGTTTCCAAAATGGATGTCAAATGCTGCGCCACACAATGAGGTAAAATTAATGAACAAAAAGTTCCACATACCCCATCAAAACATTATATATCCTTGGAAGAAACAGTTTCTGATTAGTTTTCTACTACCCACCCCCCTTAAAATTCCAATCCTTTTTTAACTAAAATTAAATTAGTCTGTAACAATTACAGCATCTCATTCACAGCAGAGTTTCAATTTTTCAGCTTTATTGCTCAAAGGTGGGGCAGACATACATGGCTTTGTCAGACAATTCAGACATTGATTAATGGTAGAGTAATTCACTGAAGAGAAAGAAACTTTACTGTAACAGATTGACACACATGTTCAAATTTAAGCAGGAAACAATCTTGACTATAACTGCGATACATCAATTGAGCTAAAATAGCTAACAGCTGTATAAACAGTGTAAAAGACTCAAATGTGCACCCAGCAAAGGCCCAGCAAGTATTAATAATGTCATATCATTTTTCTAACAGCTTTCCATACAGGCAAAAATATCCAAAATGAAGCATTTCAAAACAGAAACCAGTTTGTGCCCTTTCCAAATTCTATAATTATTTCAACCCGAAAGAATTTAACTTTCAAAAGGGAAAAACAATAATGAAAGCCATCTTGCTTCTAAATCAGCCCAACTATGCAGATCAATGGATGGCTGATTTTACACAAAGACCTAAAGTTGACAGATTGCTGGAAAATAAACTGTTCAGTCTTAACATGGTGAACCAAAGCGCAAAATGTGATTAATCTTTTTCCCCTCCCGTTCTCAACTTGTTTTCTACTTTGTGACAGAAATGTCAACTCTATCATAAAAAGGAATGGTGCGTTAATAAAAATTTGTAGGATCTGCTGGATCACAGAGAAGCAAATATAAAATTACAAAAGCCAGTTAACTACCCAGTGCTTGTACAGACATGCTATTTCCTCTGTAGCAAATTGGCTGTTTTCAAGCATTGGATCAACTGGCTCAGTTCAGGCTTGTTGTAAACATTTTGCAATGCTTCCTAAATAACTCTATACATGTATCTTCATTTTAAACAAAAAAACATACTAGACACATGTCTCCAGTTCTTTTGAAAGGTCAAACCCAAACATGAACCATTCTTTTTCTTTTAGCTGCTGATTGGCCTGCTGTGCATTTCCAGCATGTTTTTTTATTCCAGATTTCCACCATTTATGTTTTCTCTTCCTTTTTATTTCATTGGTTCACCTTTTGTTGTGCAGTATAAACTTATCAAATTCTAAATGCCAGAAGGCCCCGATACGAAAAAAAACCTATCAGGCTGTAATAGCCTTTCTGCTAGAATTTATTCTGAGTCCACATTGTAAACGTGGATTCGCAATTCTGTTCTTAGCAACCTTTTTGTTGTCATAGCGATACTCAAATCCCACGAAATGCAAATCACAGCAAGCACATCATCTCCATGAGTAAGCACTGGTCTGCATGTGCAACAAGAACTGGCGATCCACGTTACCAGATGGGATACTAAGTAGAGGGTATGGGGCAGAATGACTGTCCCAACAATGAAGCTTTACAGTGTCAGTGTTTGCTAGTTGTAAACAATTTTACAACACCAAGTTATAGTCCAGCAATTTTATTTTAAATTCACAAGCTTTCGGAGGCTACCTCCTTCCTCAGGTGAACGATGTGGAAATGGAAACCATTTCCACATCGTTCACCTGAGGAAGGAGGTAGCCTCCGAAAGCTTGTGAATTTAAAATAAAATTGCTGGACTATAACTTGGTGTTGTAAAATTGTTTACAATTGTCAACCCCAGTCCATCACCGGCATCTCCACATCAGTGTTTGCTAGATAATTTATATTTAAAAAGTCAGGATTCAGGAATTTGTGCGAGGGAAAGATGGTTCTCCAAAAAGTAATGGAAATTGCTAGTTAGAAAATATGGTTAGATACAAGGAAATCTAACAACTCTAATTGTTGCATTTGGTATAGTTGTTCTGGGTGTCTCTTTGTTGATGAGGTCACTGAGTACCCTGGCAGAAAGAAAACCTGATGAATCTCCGTCCAAATAAAATATTCAACCTTTTTTTCCAATGCCAAGGCTAATTTCTCTGAACATATTTTTCAACATTTCTGATTACAGAATGTGGGAGTATTTAAATAAATACTCCCCCCCCCACCCACACTCCCACTCTCCCCTCCCCTCCCAACTTTCCTTCCCCTTCAATGGAAACTTATCCTTCCCCTTTCTTCAAAGTTGAGGTTTTTAAAAAGAATCAGAAAATTTCCAGTGAAATTAGATTTATTTTCTGGACAAATAGAAATCACAAAAAAAAAAATCCAGGTCTATCTCATCACATTAAAATCATTTGAAACCACAATATTCCATAACCTAATCAATGAGCATCTTATGCTTTAATACCACCCCAAGTGATTAAGTAAACCATAAGATGAAACCAAACAGCAGCTTCCCACACTACAGGCACATGGCAACTAACTGAATGAAATTTAAATGATAATTATGAGAACACAAGTTCATATAGTCAAGCAAAGTAACTATGATGCATATTAATTTCATAGTGGCAAGTGAGATACTTTCTGATTTCGGAGTTAACTTGAATTTTTTTTTAAATCTAAAGGCGTAAAACTCAATCATAACTCCCTTTATATCGTCCATTATAAACTAATTAGGACTGTGCAGTTATAATTTTACAATGGAATTCTACTGATAACCAAATAGACATATTAAGCATCTTGTCTAGAGAAAAAATAAACGGACCAATGTGCAACCATGCATTCAGTACCTTGCACTTTAATGTGTTGGCACTGCACTGAATGAGCCCCAGTTCACGTGACTGAATACTGACATTACTCATAGTAATTTCATCGGCCAACCACAAAGGGCTAAACCCATTTTATTGTTTTGTTATGCAGCCCAATTTACAATGAGACCTGAATAGTAAGTATACAAAGTACAATAGCCACTTTCTCAAAAAACAGTAGATTTATTTGTTTAAAATACTTTAAGAGCAGCGATCCCTACAGGTAACAGATGCACTGATTGTAGTGGTTAAATAGATTGGAAATGAAGTGCAATAATTATGAAAGTATTTAATACAGCCACAACTGTTCACGTGCTGTATGTGGACTTCATCTACACTCTCAGCACTGGTCACAAATATTTGGTGCAACTTTCTTTTTGAGAGCATAAAACAATATTTTTCAACTTATTTCTCCCCCCACACACACTTTTCTCTCATTTTCTCAAACAACTGCAACAAATAAGGTGCACAACACAGAAACCAAAAGGGAAAAGGGGAGAAAAACACATGTAAAAGAGGGAATCTCATTTTTGAGAAAAACTTGATACAAATGATATGTAAATGTGCTCTGCCACAGAGATGCAGGTCCATGGCTGCAGTCCTCACACTACATATTCATCATGTGGAGATGCCGGTGATGGACTGGGGTGGACAAATGTAAAGAGTCTTACAACACCAGGTTATAGTCCAACAGATTGGACTATAACCTGGTGTTGTCAGACTCCTTACATACATAGTCATCACCTTTGCCATGTCATTCGATAGTGCAGTATACCAAACGTACCTGAAGTACTTCCTTACACATTGGGGTAAGGAATTGAGGATCTAAAGCAAATATTGGAGGGCTCCAAGTGAAGGACAAAATAGGCAAAGACCTGCAAATAATAAGTGTAAAACAAGAAAAGGCCTTTTGACCTTCACTTTCCAACAGCTAAGTGCAATTTATATTATCTTGAACTGGACCCAATTTGTTTAATCTCCTGAGAGGTGAATAGCCAGACTCACAATCTCCAAGAAGCCTCTCCATGACCCTCAAAACGCAATCAAGCACAGACTTCAAAAGCTAAATCAATGCAAACTTGTATGTTGTCAAAGAGGGGAACACTTTTTAGGATGCATCCCAAGACTGCTCCCTAGGTCAGTATGTTTCTGGTCCAACGAGAAAAGAAGCATTGTTCGAAGAATCAAAGGTTGCTGGAATGGGAAAAAGAAAAGGAAAGATTCAGTGGGATAAGAGGAGACCTGGTCCAAATTAACTGGGTAGAAAGTTAGCAAACAGGATACTGGATGAGCAGTGACGAATCTTCAAATTTAAGATGGATAGAATACAATAGATATACTATATTCCTATAAGACAAAAAGGAGGCACAAAGAATTGGGTTCCATGGATAAACAACTAAAACAAAAACTTAAAGGAGAAGAATGATAAAACTATAGCTAACAATACTAATGGGGAGGTGGAAAGGGAGATCAGAAGGGCTAAAAAGGAATAAGAAATGGGCCAGCAGATAAATACAAGGAATTTTATATGCATAATATTGAAACAGAAAAAGTTGAGAGAGTAGGACCACTCAGGGATTACGGGGAAAATCTGGTGGAGGAAGATAGAGATATTAAATAAATATTTTGCATCAGTTTTTACAAATGATAGTGTAAGCAAAAATGTAGGTATACTAGAGAAGGATATGGAACAATTGTTAGAAATAATTGTAGAAAAGGAATTTGGCCAAAATTGGGTGGCGCAATAGGTTAAGCACTGACCTTTCACCTCTGGGGCCTGGGTATAAATCCAGCTCAGATTAATGGGATGAACGTCTCCTCTGTCTGCTGAATTTTGCTTAAGATGCAACAGGCCAGTACAGTGTGAAGTCCAAAAGTGTAGTTTAGTTCAACATTGAGGCACAATTGGACTGGCTTTTTTTTCTATAATTAAAGTTTGCTTGAAGAAAAGTTTGATTTTTGCAAGGAATGGTGTGAGTCGGAGTTCAGGCTAGCACTATATACATTTTTATGTTAGACACGGAAGGATGGTGGTGCAGGGGACCCTCATGATGTATGTGGAGTGCGATATATGAGCCATACAGATCCTCAGCATATGCAGGGGCAGCACACCTGCACTACGTGTTGGAAAATTAATTCTCTGGAGCAAAGGATCCCTGTGCCTGAGCAGCAATTGGCCATACTTTGCAGCATCAGACAGCATGAAGAGTTTCTGGATTGTACTCTCCAGAATACAGTTACCCAAAAGGCTGCTAGACAAAGGAAATAAGGAAAGCAAAGAGAGGGCATGAAAAAATATTAGCTAGTAAGATTAAAGAAAACCCAAAGATGTTTTATCAGTACATTAAGAACAAGAGGATAGGTAAGCAAAAGGTGGGACCTATCAGGGATGATAAGGGTAACTTGTGTGTAGAAGCAGAGGATGTGGGTAGGGTTTTAAATGAATATTTTGTCTCCGTATTCACAGAGGAAAGGGATGATCCGGACGTAGTAGTTAAAGAGGAGAGGTGTGAAATATTGGATAAGGTAAACATTACGAGAGAGGAAGTACTAGACGGACTGGAATCCTTGAAAGTTGATAAGTCACCAGGGCCGGATGGATTGTTTCCTAGGTTATTGAAGGAAGCCAGGGAGGAAATAGCAGATGCTCAGAGGATCATTTTCCAATCCTAACTAGATACAGGGGAGGTACCGAAGGACTGGAAGACTGCAAACGTGGTACCATTGTTTAAAAAGGGTACGAGGGAAAGGCCGAACAATTATAGGCCGGTCAGTCTTACCTCGGTGGTGGGCAAACTATTAGAATCAATACTGAGAGATAGGATAAACTGTCACTTGGAAAGGCATGATTTAATCAGGGATAGTCAGCATGGATTTGTTCAGGGAAGATCATGCCTTACAAATCTGATTAAATTCTTTGAGGAAGTGACAAGGAGGATTGATGAGGGTGGTGCAGTGGATGTAGTCTACATGGATTTTAGTAAGGCACTTGACAAGGTCCCACATGGCAGACTGGTCAGAAAGCTAAACTAGCAAGGGATACAGGGAAATGTGGTGAATTGGATCAGTCACAGGAAACAAAGGGTAAAAGTCGATGGATGTCTTTGCGAATGGAAATCTGTTTCCAGTGGTGTGCCACAGGGCTCAGTGTTGGGTCCCTTGCTGTTCGTGGTATATATTAATGACTTGGACTTGAATGTAGGGGGCATGATTGGCAAATTTGCAGACAACACAAAAATTGGCCGTGTAGTTGATAGTGAAGAGGATAGCCGTAGACTCGAAGATGATATCAATGGGTTGGTGGAGTGGGCAGAAAAGTGGCAAATGGAGTTCAACCCAGAGAAGTGTGAGGTAATGCACTTAGGGAGGGCAAACAGTAAAAGGGAATACGCAGTAAACGGGAATATATTGAGAAGGGTAGAGGAAGTGAGAGACCTTGGAGTGCATGTGCACAGGTCCCTGAAGGTGGCAGTACAAGTAGATAAGGTTGTGAAGAAGGCATACGGAATGCTCTCCGTTATTAGCCGAGGTATAGAATACAAAAGCAGGGATGTAATGATGGAACTGTATAAAATGCTGGTAAGGCCACAGCTGGAGTATTGTGCGCAGTACTGGTCACCACTTTACAGGAAGGATCTGGAAAGTGCGCAGAGAAGATTTACAAGAACGTTGCCAGGGCTTGAAAATTGCAGCTACGAGGAGAGATTGGATCAGCTGGGGTTGTTTTCCTTGGAGCAGAGAAGGCGGAGGGTAGACTTGATTGAGGTGTACAAAATTATGAGGGGCCTAGATAGAGTATACAGGAAGTACCTGTTTCCTCTAGTGGAGAGTTCAAGAACTAGAGAACATAGATTTAAGCTGATTGGCGGAAGGATTAGAGGGGACATGAGGAAAAACTTTTATACCCAGAGGGTGGTGGGTGTTTGGAATTCGCTGCCCAAATTGGTGGTAGAGGCAAGGACCCTCAACTCTTTTTAAAAGTACCTGGACCTGCACCTAAAATGCTGTAAGCTGCAGGGCTACGGACCGGATGCTGGAAGGTGGGATTAGAATGGGCACCTGGTTGTTCTTCGAGTCGGCGCGGACATGATGGGCTGAATGGACCCCTTCTGTGCTGTATCTTTTCTATGGTTCTACAGTTCTGACTAGACAATTTAGAAACAGAGAACCGAATGATCATCCACAGGAGCAGCAGAGGAAGACAGGAGTCACAGGTGCAGGGAACAAGAGTTGCTGGAACTGTCCAATGGACACATAGTGGTTGACAAGTACGAGCTGCACAATGACAGTGACTCAGAAGAGGCTGGTCCTGAGCAACATTGTGGCACCGTAGATCAAGGGACTACTGAAGGGCAGCGAGGCGGTGAGAGGCAGGTAAATTATAGCAGAATGATAATAATGGGAGATTCTTTCGTCAGGGGTAAAGACAGACATTTTTGTTTGCAGTCATGACTCAAGACTTCTGAATGATATGTTGCCTACCTGGTGCCAGGGTGAAGGACAACATGGAACGGGTGTAAAACTTCTTAAACGGGAGGGATAGCGGTCAAAGGTAATAGTCAGTTCGAACCAATGATGTAAATAGAAGTACATTTGGAGGTGTTGCAGAGGGAGTATAAAAAGTTAGGCACCAGCTTGAAAAACAATACCTCAAGGCCGGTAAGCTCCAAATTGCTTCCTGTGCCATGCACTAGATAAGTAAAGGAGGAAGATTAGGAAGGATAGTGTGTGGCTTCGGTGCTGGTACTGCTGGGGGGGGGGGGGGGGGGGGAAGGTTCACATTCTTAGGGCATTGGATTAAGTTCCGGAATAAGGGACAGTTACACTAAAGGGTTGGCCTTCATTTGAATTGAAGTGGTATCAAAGTTCATGCAGATAGAGTAAATATAGAAATGGGAGAGGGTTCAATCTATTATGGCAGGTGCTGGGGAAAGTCTAGGTTTGTGACTAGACAGGGCGAGCAGGATTAATAAAGCTATAGGAACAGAAACACAAGGCTTAGCTAAAATAAAGAGAGAAAATATCAGAGAGGAAAGTGATAGAAACAGGTTATGAAATAGTAAGAGATAAAAACACTGTTGTAGAAGGGGCAAGGGAGATTAAAAGAATGCAGTGAGGGAACCAGGAAAAAGAATAAGGGTCAAAAAATTGGAGTCAGAATTGAGTGGTATACAATCAGTATTCAAAACAAAAATGGAGAGTTAGAAGCATTGATAACTATGGAGGCATAAAATATAGTAGCTAGAATAGAGACCTGGCTTAGGTTTGTACAGGACTGGGAACTTATTTCTGCTTACAACATTTTCAGGAGAGAACAGGAGGGGTAGCAGTGGGAAACATTTAAAACAGTGATCAATGGGAGTCCAGGAGAAATATATACCACTAAAAAGCAAGAACAAACTAGTCAGTAATAATATATCATGGATGAATAAAGAAATAAGGGCAAAATTGAAACTATATGAAAAAGCATACACCAAATGATTGGATGACAAAAGGGAATACAAAAAAAGCTAGGGAAGAAGTTAAAAAAAAATTAGGAAGGCAAAGAGTAACTATGAAATTAAATTTATCAAGGAATATCAAAAGAAACAGACACATAAATAACAGAAGAAAAATCAGGATAGGGATAGGGCCACTAAGGGATACACACGATAAACTCACAGGTGATGACAGCGAAATGGCAGAAATATTAATTACTTTGCCTCAGTATTTACCAGGGAGACTAACATGGTGGGCACAACATTATAAGAGATCAAAAAAGATATAAAGACCTCCAAGATAGAAAAGGGGGAGACAATTGAAAAACTAACCAAACTTAGGGAGGATAAAACCCTGGTCCGGACGGATTGCATCCAAGCATATTTTTTTTTAAAAAGTTAGGCAACAGATAGCAGAGGCACTATTACATATATATAAAAATTCATTAGAAAAGGGAATAGATCCAGAGGACTGAAGAACAGCAAATGTATTTCCTATATTTGGAAAGGGAGATAGAACAAGTCCAGGGAACCATTACCCAATTAGCTTAACATTGGTGATAGGAAAGATAATGGAATCCTTACTCAAAGATGTAATAGAAAAACATCTAGAAACCGAAAATATAATGAATTATAGTCAGCACAGATTTCCAAAGGGAAGGTCATGCTTGACCAATCCTACTGAATTCTTTGAAGTAGTAACAAAGGATAGATAGGGTAATGTAGTAGATGTAATATATTTGGATTTTCAAAAGACCTTCGATGAGGTACCGCATTGTAGACTCATGGCTAAGTAGCAGAATAGATAGCAAGCTGGCTGCAAAACAGAAAACAAACACTAGGGGTTAAAGGTAGTTATTCAGACTGGCGAAAGGTGGGAAGTGATGTTCCACAAGGATTTGTGCTGAGACCACTGTTGTTCACCATTTACATAAACGATTTGGACTTGGGAATTGGAATTACAATTTCAAAATTTGCAGACAACACCAAATTGGGGGTATAGCTAATACTGAAGAGGATTGTGACAAAATACAGTAAGATATTAATAAACTTGCGGAATGGGCGTGCAATTGGCAAATTAATTTCAATATAGATGAGTTATTACATTTTGGTAGAAAGAATAAGGGGGCCATATACTGCTGGGATAATAAGAGTCTAAATGGGGCAGAGGGATCGGTGGGGGGGGGGGCACAGATATACAAATCACAAAGTACTGATGCAGGTTAATAATGCCATAAAAAGAGCAAACCAAGCACTAGGGTTCATTTCTCGAGGGATAGAATTGAAAAGCAGAATAGTTATGTTAAACTTGTATAGAACCTTGGTTACATCGCACCGAGTTCTGGTCTCCATATTATGGAAAGTATATAGAGGCACCGGAGAAGGTGCAAAAAAGATTTACTAGGATGATACCAGAATTGAGAGGTTATATCCATCAGGAAAGATTTAGCAGGCTTTTCTCTGGAAAAGAGAAGGCCGAGAGGTGACCTGATATAGATCTTTAAGATTATGAATGGGTTTGATAGGGTAGACTTAGAGAAGATGTTTCAACTTGTGCGGGAGACTAGAACTATAAATACAAGATAGTCACTAGTAAATCCAATAGGGAACTCAGGAGAAACTTCTTTACCCAGAGAGTGGTAAGAATGTGGAACTCACCACCACAAGGAGTAGTTGAGGCGAATAGCATAGTTGCATTGAAGGGGAAGCTAGATAAACACAAGGGAGAAGGGAACAGAAGGATATGTTGATAGGGTTAGATGAAGTAGGAGGCTCGTGTGGAGCACAAATACCAGCATAAATCTGTTGGGCCAAATGACCTGTTTCTGTGCTGTACATTCTATGTAAAAAAGGATTCGATCACAGTGGTAAAACTGAAAGATGTCCTGGGAGTTGTGTTAAGACAAAATCTATATGGATAGAGTTAATAGGAAGGGATATTATATATTTCTCAGTATGCATTACTGAGCACCAAACAGGAGATATGACAGAATCACGGAATGGTTACAGCACAGAAGGAGGCCATTCAGCCTGAGCCGGCTCTCTGCAAGAGCAATCCAGCTAATCCCACTCCCCCGCTTGTTGACCTGCAAATTTTTTTTCCTTCAAGTACTTATCCAATTCCCTTTTTAAAGTCATGATTGAATCCGCCTCCACCATCCTTTCAGTGTATTCCAGATCATAACCACTCAAAGGTTTTTCCCTCCTGTCGCCTTTGGTTCTTTTGCCAATTACCTTAAATCTGTACCCCATGGTTCTTGACCCTTCTGCCAATGGGAACAGTTTCTCTCTACTCTGTCTAGACCCATGGCTTTGAACACCTCAATCAAATCTCATCTCAAACATCTCTGCTCTAAGGAGAACCACCCCAGATTCTCCAGTCCATCCACATAACTGAAGTCCTTCATCCCTGGAACCATTCTAGTAAATCTTTTCCACAACCTCTCTAAGGCCTTCACATCCTTCCTAAAGTGCAGTGCACAGAGTTGTGGCCGAACCAGTGTTTTATAAAAGTTCATCATAACTTCTTTGTTTTTGTGCCCAATGCATCTATTTATAAAGCCCAGGATCCCGTATACTTTTTTAAACCACTTTCTCAACCTGCCCTGCCACCTTCAGCGATTTTTGCACATATATCCCCAGGTCAAGAAAGTTCTACTGAACACACTTCAGAAATTCTTCCCTCTCTCTGCCCTTTTCACTATTACTATCCCAGTCTATAAAAGGGAACTGGGAAATTAGGTTAAGGGATAGGTCAGTAGAGATGCAGAGGCAGACATTTAATGAGATATTTCATAACACTCAGCAAAGATACATTCCAGTGAGAAAGACAGACTCTGGGGGGGGGGGGGGGGGGAAAGGACGTACCATCCATGGCTAACAAAGGAAGTTAAAGAGAGTATCAAATTGAAAGATAAAGCATACAATTCCGCGAAGATTAGTGGCAGGTCAGAAGATTGGACAGAATATAAAAAACAACAAAAAATGTCGAAGAATAATAAGGAGGGAGAAATTAGAGAACGAGAGAAAGCTAGCTAGAAATATAAAAACAGACAGTAAGAGTTTCTACAGGTATTTAAAAAGGAAAAAAAGAGTAAGTAAAGTGAGCACTGGTCCTCCAGAGAGAGTCTGGACAATTAATAATGGAGAATAAGGAAATGGCGGATGAATTGAACAGATATTTTGCGTTCGTCTTCACTGGAGAGGATACAAGTAACGTGCCAGAAATAATTGTGCATCAAAAGGTGAAAGGAAGGAAGGAACTTAAAACATTTACAATCACCAGGGAAAGGGTTTTTAAAAAAAATTAGAACTAAAAGCTAACAAGTCCCCAGGTCCTGACAGACTTCATCCTAGGGTCTTAAAAGAAGTGGCTACAGAGATAGTTGGTACATTGGTATTAATTTTCCAAAATTCCCTAGATTCTGGAAGGGTCCCATCAGATTGGAAAATAGTGAATGTAACTCCTCTATTCAAGGAGACAGAAAGCAGGAAACTACAGGCCAGTTAGCTTAACATCTGTCATACGGAAAATGCTAGAATCTATTATTAAGGAGATTATAGCAGGGCACTTAGAAAATCTCAATGCAATCAGGCAGAATCAACA
Source organism: Heptranchias perlo (assembly GCF_035084215.1). Taxonomy (NCBI): domain Eukaryota; kingdom Metazoa; phylum Chordata; class Chondrichthyes; order Hexanchiformes; family Hexanchidae; genus Heptranchias; species Heptranchias perlo. Next base: position 103,846,245 of record NC_090325.1, on the reverse strand, counting down.
CGGCTTTGTGAAAGGGAAATCGTGTTTGACTAATTTATTAGAGTTCCTTGAGGAAGTAACAAGCAACGTGGATGAAGGGGATCCTGTGGATGTGGTGTACTTGGATTTCCAGAACACTTTTGACAAGGTACCACATCAAAGGCTACTACACAAAATAAGAGCTCATGGTGTAGAGGGTAACATATTAGCATGGATAAAGGATCGGTTAGCTAACAGGAAACAGAGAGTAGGCATAACTGGGTCATTTTCAGGTTGGCCAGACGTAACAAGTGGAGCGCCACAGGGATCAGTGCTTGGGCCTCAGCTATTTACAATCTATATCAATGACTTGGATAAAGGGACCGAATGTATGGTTGCTAAATTTGCTGATGACACAAAGGTAGGTAGGAAAGTAAGTTGTGAAGAGGACATAAGGAGTCTGCAAAGGGATATAGATAGGTTAAGTGAGTGGGCAAAAATTTTTTTTTTTTTTTTATTCGTTCACGGGATGTGGGCGTCGCTGGCAAGGCCGGCATTTATTGCCCATCCCTAATTGCCCTCGAGAAGGTGGTGGTGAGCCGCCTTCTTGAACCACTGCAGTCCGTGTGGTGACGGTTCTCCCACAGTGCTGTTAGGAAGGGAGTTCCAGGATTTTGACCCAGCGACAATGAAGGAACGGCGATATATTTCCAAGTCGGGATGGTGTGTGACTTGGAGGGGAACGTGCAGGTGGTGTTGTTCCCATGCGCCTGCTGCCCTTGTCCTTCTAGGTGGTAGAGGTCGCGGGTTTGGGAGGTGCTGTCGAAGAAGCCTTGGCGAGTTGCTGCAGTGCATCCTGTGGATGGTGCACACTGCAGCCAGAGTGCGCCGGTGGTGAAGGGAGTGAATGTTTAGGGTGGTGGATGGGGTGCCAATCAAGCGGGCTGCTTTATCTTGGATGGTGTCGAGCTTCTTGAGTGTTGTTGGAGCTGCACTCATCCAGGCAAGTGGAGAGTATTCCATCACACTCCTGACTTGTGCCTTGTAGATGGTGGAAAGGCTTTGGGGAGTCAGGAGGTGAGTCATTCGCCGCAGAATACCCAGCCTCTGACCTGCTCTTGTAGCCACAGTATTTATGTGGCTGGTCCAGTTAAGTTTCTGGTCAATGGTGACCCCCAGGATGTTGATGGTGGGGGATTCGGCGATGGTAATGCCGTTGAATGTCAAGGGGAGGTGGTTAGACTCTCTCTTGTTGGAGATGGACATTGCCTGGCACTTATCTGGCACGAATGTTACTTGCCACTTATCAGCCCAAGCCTGGATGTTGTCCAGGTCTTGCTGCATGCAGGCTCGGACTGCTTCATTATCTGAGGGGTTGCGAATGGAACTGAACACTGTGCAGTCATCAGCGAACATCCCCATTTCTGACCTTATGATGGAGGGAAGGTCATTGATGAAGTAGCTGAAGATGGTTGGGCCTAGGACACTGCCCTGAGGAACTCCTGCAGCAATGCCCTGGGGCTGAAATGATTGGCCTCCAACAACCACTACCATCTTCCTTTGTGCGAGGTATGACTCCAGCCACTGGAGAGTTTTCCCCCTGATTCCCATTGACTTCAATTTTACTAGGGCTCCTTGGTGCCACACTCGGTCAAATGCTGCCTTCATGTCAAGGGCAGTCACTCTCACCTCACCTCTGGAATTCAGCTCTTTTGTCCATGTTTGGACCAAGGCTGTAATGAGGTCTGGAGCCGAGTGGTCCTGGCGGAACCCAAACTGAGCATCGGTGAGCAGGTTATTGGTAAGGAAGTGCCGCTTGATAGCACTGTCGACGACACCTTCCAACACTTTGCTGATGATTGAGAGTAGACTGATGGGGCGGTAATTGGCCGGATTGGATTTGTCCTGCTTTTTGTGGACAGGACATACCTGGGCAATTTTCCACATTGTCGGGTGGATGCCAGTGTTGTAGCTGTACTGGAACAGCTTGGCTAGAGGCGCAGCTAGTTCTGGAGCACAAGTCTTCAGCACTACAACTGGGATGTTGTCGGGGCCCATAGCCTTTGCTGTATCCAGTGCACTCAGCCGTTTCTTGATATCACGTGGAGTGAATCGAATTGGCCGAAGACTGGCTTCCGTGATGGTGGGGATATCGGGAGGAGGCTGAGATGGATTATCCACTCGGCACTTCTGGCTGAAGATGGTTGCAAACGCTTCAGCCTTGTCTTTTGCACTCACGTGCTGGACTCCGCCATCATTGAGAATGGGGATGTTTGCAGAGCCTCCTCCTCCCGTTAGTTGTTTAATTGTCCACCACCATTCACGACTGGATGTGGCAGGACTGCAGAGCTTTGATCTGATCCGTTGGTTGTGGAATCGCTTAGCTGTCTATAGCATGTTGCTTCCGCTGTTTAGCATGCATGTAGTCCTGAGTTGTAGCTTCACCAGGTTGGCACCTCATTTTTAGGTACGCCTGGTGCTGCTCCTGGCATGCTCTTCTACACTCCTCATTGAACCAGGGTTGATCCCCTGGCTTGTTGGTAATGGTAGAGTGAGGAATATGCCGGGCCATGAGGTTACAGATTGTGCTGGAATACAATTCTGCTGCTGCTGATGGCCCACAGCGCCTCATGGATGCCCAGTTTTGAGCTGCTAGATCTGTTCTGAATCTATCCCATTGAGCACGGTGGTAGTGCCACACAACACGTTGGATGGTGTCCTCAGTGCGAAGACGGGATTTCATCTCCACGAGGACTGTGCGGTGGTCACTCCTACCAATACTGTCATGGACAGATGCATTTGCGACAGGTAGATTGGTGAGGATGAGGTCAAGTAAGTTTTTCCCTCGTGTTGGTTCGCTCACCACCTGCCGCAGGCCCAGTCTAGCAGCTATGTCCTTCAGGACTCGGCCAGCTCGGTCAGTAGTGGTGCTACCGAGCCACTCTTGGTGATGGACATTGAAGTCCCCCACCCAGAGTACATTTTGTGCCCTTGCTACCCTCAGTGCTTCCTCCAAGTGGTGTTCAACATGGAGGAGGACTGATTCATCAGCTGAGGGAGGACGGTAGGTGGTAATCAGCAGGAGGTTTCCTTGCCCATGTTTGACCTGATGCCATGAGATTTCATGGGGTCCAGAGTCAATGTTGAGGACTCCCAGGGCCACTCCCTCCTGACTGTATATCACTGTACCGCCACCTCTGGTGGGTCTGTCCTGCCGGTGGGACAGGACATACCCAGGGATGGTGATGGAAGAGTCTGGGACGTTGGCTGAAAGATATGATTCTGTGAGTATGGCTATGTCAGGCTGTTGCTTGACTAGTCTGTGGGACAGCTCTCCCAATTTTGGCACAAGTCCCCAGATGTTAGTAACGAGGACCTTGCAGGGTCGACTGGGCTTGGTGTTTTGCCGTTGTCGTGTCCGGTGCCTCGTGGTCCGATGCCGGGTGGTCCGTCCGGTTTTATTCTTATTATGACTTTTCGTAGCGAGATTTTACAAATGAGTGGCTTGCTGGGCCATTTCAGAGGGCAATTAAGAATCAACCACATTGCTGTGGGTCTGGAGTCACATATAGGCCAGACCGGGTAAGGGCGGCAGGCTTCCTTCCCTAAAGGACATTAGTGAACCAGATGGGTTTTTACGACAATCCGGTAGTTTCATGGCCATCATTACTGATACTAGTATTTTAATTCCAGATTTTATTTTAATTAATTGAATTTAATTAATTAATTGAATTTAAATTCGCCAGCTGCCGTGGCGGGATTTGAACTCATGACTCTGGATTTTAGTCCAGGCCTCTGGATTACTAGCCCAGTAACATAACCACTATGCTACCGTATGGCAGATGGAGTATAATGTAGGAAAATGTGAACTTGTCCACTTCAGCAGGAGGAATAGAAAAGCAGTATATTATTTAAATGGAGAGAGATTGCAGAACTCTGAGGTACAGAGGGATCTGGGTGTCCTAGTACATGAATCACAAAAAGTTAGTAGGCAGGTACAGCAAGTGATTAGAAAGGCAAATGGAATGTTGTCATTTATTGCAAGGGAAATGGAATATAAAAGTAGAGATGTTTTGCTACAGTTGTACAGGGCATTGGTGAGACTACATCTAGAACACCGTGTGCTGTTTTGGTCGTCTTATTTAAGAAAGGACATAATTGCTTTGGAGGCGGTTCAGAGAAGGTTCACTCGACTGACTCCTGGGATGAGGGGGTTATCTTATGAGGAAAGGTTGGACAAGTTGGGCCTGTATACAGTGGAGTTTAGAAGAATGAGAGGTAAACTTATTGAAACATATAAGATCCTGAGGGAACTAGAAGGGATAGATGCTGAGAGACTAGAACTAGAGGCCACAGTTTAAAAATAAGGGGTCTCCCATTTAAGATGGAGATGAGGAGAATTTTTTTTCTCTCAGAGGGTAATAAATCTGTGGAACTCCCTTTCCGAGAGAGGCAGGGTCATTGAATATTTTTAAGGTGGAGTTAGATAGATTCCTGATTAACAGGGGAGTCAAAGGTTATAGTAGGTAGACGAAAAAGTAGGGTTGAGGTCACAATCAGATCAGCCATGATCTTATCAAATGGCAGAGCAGGCTTGAGGGGCTGAATGGCCTGCTTCTGCTCGTAATTCGTATGTCCATATGTTCGGATAGTTGAAGTCCCCCTTTATCACCACTCTATGGCTCTTGCACCTCTCTGTAATTTCACTGCAAGTTTGCTCCTCTATATCCTTCCCACTAGTTGGTGGCCTATAGAATACACCTAGTGGCACCTCTATTGTTTCTTAACTCTAACCAAATAGATTCTGTCCTTGACTCCTCCAGGACATCCTCTGTCTCCAGCACTGCAATATTCTCCTCATTCAATGCTGCCACCCCCCCTCCTTTCTTTTTTTAAAAATATTTGTTCATGAGATGTGGGGGTCGCTGGCGAGACCAGCATTTATTGCCCATCCCTAATTGCCCTTGAGAAGGTGGTGGTGAGCCGCCTTCTTGAACCGCTGCAGTCCGTGTGGTGAAGGTTCTCCCACAGTGCTGTTAGGAAGGGAGTTCCAGGATTTTGACCCAGCAATGATGAAGGAACGGTGATATATTTCCAAGTCTGGATGGTGTGTGACTTGGAGGGGAACGTGCAGGTGGTGGTGTTCCCATGTGCCTGCTGCTCTTGTCCTTCTAGGTAGCAGAGGTCATGGGTTTGGGAGGTGCTGTCGAAGAAGCCTTAGCGAGTTGCTGCAGTGCATCCTGTGGATGGTACACACTGCAGCCACTGTGCACCGGTGGTGAAGGGAGTGAATGTTTAGGGTGGTGGATAGGGTGCCAATCAAGCGGGCTGCTTTGTCTTGGATGGTGTCGAGCTTCTTGAGTGTTGTTGGAGCTGCACTCATCCAGGCAATATTTCCGTGTATCCAGGCATCTTTCCTTCCCTATCTTTCCTGAACACTTTGTATCCAGGAATATTTAGTACCCAATCCTGCCTTTTTTTGAGCCAGGTCTCCGTTATTGCCACATCATATTCCCATGTGGCTATTTGTGCCTGCAGCTCACCAACCTGATTTACCACGCTTCATGCGTTTACACACATGCACTGTAAACCTCAGACCTTCTTGTATTCTCTCTAAGATAGAGGGAGAGATCAGCACACAGTTCAGAGAGATCTGCAAGAACAACAGGGCAATAAAGTTTGGTGATTTTAATTCCCCCAAGATAGACTGGAATAAAGCGAATGCATGTAGTCGAAGAATACATCCAGAACTGCTTCCTAAATCAGTACTTTTCTAGTCCCAGAAGGAAAGGATAGCTTGATTTCATTTTGGGAAATGACTGATATGAAACTAGGAGAACAATTGGGAAAAATTGACCACAACATCGTTACATTCAATGTATAAGTAGAAACGGTTATGAAGAGTCAAAGGGTTGTGAGATAAGAAAGGATCTAGCCCAAATTAACTGGGCAGAAAAGTTAGCAAACAGGTTGATGGATCAGCTGTGGAAATCTTCAAATGTGAATGGTGCCATAAGACTGGAGGATTGCAAATGTTACACCCCTGTTCAAAAAAGGGGAGAGGGATAAAGCCAGCAATTACAGGCCAGTCAGCCTAACGTCAGTAGTGGGAAAACCTTTGGCGACAATAATACAGGACAAAATTAATTGGCACTTGGAAAAATATGGGTTAATAAATGAAAGCCAGCACAAATTTGTTAAAGGCAAATCATGTTTGACTAACTTGATTGAGTTCTTTGATGAAGTAACAGAGGGTTGATTAGGGTAGTGCGGTTGATGTGTATATGGACTTTCAAAAGGTATTTATAAAGTACCACATAATAGACTTGTTGGCAAAATTGAAGTCCATGGGATTAAAGGGGCAGTGGCTGCATGGATATGGAATTGACTAAAGGTCAGAAAGCAGAGAGTAGTGGTGAACGGTTGTTTTTCAGATAGGAGGGAAGTGTGCAGTGGTGTCCCCCAAGGGTCGGTGTTGGGACCACTGCTCTTTTTGATATATATTGGTGAACAGGACTTGGGTATAGGGTGTTACTAATGACATCACTCGATAACTTCTGGTGGCCATACTGGATTACAAGTATTTGAATGTTGCTTTCAGATTTACACAATCTCATTCCCAGCACGAAATGTTGAGTTCTGAGATAAGCAACAAAATTGAACAACTCTGAAGCAGGTACAATTCTAAGTATGATATATTTAGTACATCGGACTAATATAAATTGTCAGGTCAGTGTAGCTTTACCCTGCCTCTAACACTTGACGCTTTCCCAAAGTAGAATATACTGTCGACATTTAAAATGATTCCATGCAAGCTCTGTATTTTACCTCAAAATAAGTCCAAGATAGTAATCAAAACACTTAAGCAGAACTATATAACCGTTTTTTTTACAAAATCTAGCTCCACGGGGAACTCAAATCATCCCTAAACAGCAATATTTTACACAACAAGCGTTTGGATCAGTTGCTGTACTGTACAGTATTTTTCTTTCACATATACACCGACTGGTGGGATTTACCTTACAGCTGTGTGACATCTCCTGCCTGTTTCTGGGCCACATGGCAATGGAGCAAATCTGACTTATTTATCCCGGATAGAAAAAGCAAAGTGGGTGAAGCACAAATAAACATCCCAGAGAGGCTTCAGGTAATGCAGCTGTTTGTTTTGCTTCAGATGGGTGGATTGGCAGATTTATCAACAGAGACCATAAATCATGCTTTTCACCCCTCCCTTTGAAGGTATGTTTTAGTTCTGAACTGTATCGCTTCATGTTTGCAGCATTTTTGTTTTATGCTGATATGCGTGGTCAAGGAAGGACAGTGTGATACAGACCCTGTGAACGATAACTATAAAGGTTATTTACGAGGTCATTCTGCCTTTAACTTTCACTGAAATACACTGCCTGAAAGGGTGTTGGAAGCAGATCCAACAACAACTTTCAAAAGGGAATTGAATAAATACTTGAAGGGGAAAATTTTGCAGGGCTATGGGGAAAGAGCAAGGGTGTAGGACTAATCAGATAGCTCTTTCAAAGAGCCGGCACAGGCATGATCGGCCATATGGCCTCCTTCTGTGCTATATCATTCTATGATATGTATAGAGTAGAACATTTATTTCTATAAGGCATAAAGGATGTGCATCATAGAAGAGAGTTCCTTAGATACATTGATTAAAACTAAACTGAAATGTGAAGTCTTCTAAAGCCATATAAAAAGTAAAAAAATAGTTGGAGATGGTGTAACCACTCAGGGATGAAGTAAGGAGTCACATTGTAGAGGATGAAGTTATGGCTCTGATATAAAAATAAATACTTTACAATTTGTTTTATGAATAACTGTGGTACTGAGAATGTAGATGTACCAGGAAGAGGATATGGAACAATTGTTGGAGTTAACAGTAGAAAAGGAACTGGTTCTGAAAGTTAGCAGAACTCAGGCATGTCCTTGTGTCCTGATGACATATACCCCAGGCTGTTCGAAGAAGTCATAGAGGAGATAGCAAGGACCGAAACATTTCAACTCTCCTTACTGGACTCCTTACTAACACCTCTGTCGATTAAGGATAAACCAAGTAACTAAAGCCCAGTTAGTTTAACGTCTGTTGTGGGGATATTTTTAGAATTTATAACTAGAGATAAAATTAGTGAGCATTTAGAAAAGCATGGGTCAATCAAGGAAAGCCAGCATGATTTGTTAAAGGGAAGTCATGTTAGACAAATTTAATATTTTTGAAGAGAATACCAATGCAGTATGGATTTTTAAAAGATATTCAATTGGGTGTGTCACAAGAGGTTTGTTAGAAAACATTCAGGTGCATGGTATAAGAGGAAAAATAGCAGCATGTATATAAAGTTGGTTGATGTACATGAAACAGTTAGGAGAAATGGTTGGAACTGGAGTACCCCAGGGGTCAGTGCTGGGTCCACTTCAGTTCTCTTTTTACATGCACTTGGGCACAAGGAACACAATCTCAAAATTTGCTGTCACAAAAGCAGGAGGTCCAGCAGCAAGGAAGGCTGTAAAAGACTTCAGAAAGATATAGACAGGTTAGTAGAATGGCGGCAGATTGAAATTGAATGAGGACAAGCGTGAAGTACTTCATTTTGGGAGGAAAACAAGGAATAGGTGCATATACTCAATGGAAAGACATTGAAGAATGCAAACAAAGAGACCTAGGGGTTCAAAAACATAATTCCCTGAAAGATCCCTCACCAGAGGTCTCTACCACCGAAATGGGAACACCATCACCTCCAAGTTCCCTTCCAGGTCAGACAACATCCTGATTTGGACATACATCATTGTTTGTTCATCATCGTTGCATTAATACACTGCAATTCCCTATCTAACACCATTGTTGGAGCACCATAACCACAAGGACTGCAGCAGTTCAAGAAAGTGGACCATTTTTCAAGGCAAGTAGGCATGGGCAATAAATGCAGCCTTGCCAGCATCGGCCCACATCCTGAGAGCAAATTAAAAAAGGTAGATCAAACCATAAAAAAGGCCAATAGCATTTTGGGTTTTATAAAGAGGGGCATTAAGTACAGGGGCAAAGAGCTTATGATAAATTTATAAAGGCAAGTCTAGGCCGTGGTTAAGAGTACCCTGTTATAGCCCTAGAAAGCATACAGCTAACAGGAGATTTAATGGAGGTTTTCACAATTATGAAGGGTTTTCATAGGATGAAAAATCCAATGTTCTCTGACTGGGGAGTCAGTGATAAGGTGTCAACAATTTAAGACTCACTAAAGGTCAAGAGAAAAGATTTTACAGAGATTTGTTGGAGCATGAGAAGTTTTGCCACAGGGAGCAATTGAGGCAAAAACCATTGCATCTTTTAATTGAAAAGTATATAAATTTTTTAAGCAGAGGAAGATAAAAGGTTATGGAGAAAGAGCAGGGCAGTGGAATTAGTTCTGGATTGGTCTAACAAGCCGGCACAGAAATGACAGGCAGAATATCTTCCTTCTGTGATGTAAGTTTCTATAATTCTATCCCTTTCATTACCTAGTGGTTAAATTCAGCACAGCAAGAACTCTGCTGAAGAGCAGCACACTCCTCCAACAATCTCTGAGATCAAGTCAATCGGCAATAGACAAGTTTGTCACAATACGAAAAACAAACTTGGAACAGTTACTTAGTTCTAGAAACCAAGCTGTGAGGTTTAACCAATGATATCCTGTTAATGCTCCAATGATAAAAGATACGGTATTGCTTTCCTCAAATCAAGAAGCTAAATGCAAGTTTCACTGATCCATTTCCAAGGGTATTAGGCGATCTAATTTTTTGATAAGGTTACAGTTTTAAGGCAGAAACTCCAAAATAAGGCATTGGAGCCTGTAGTATTCCCTTTAACAAAATGTGTACTTGGTAATATGACATCTCAGTTATACTTTCATATTAGTATCGCCTGGTTCTTTTTTCTTCTCTACAATTTCTGAAGCTAACTTATCTTTTCCTTTGAGATGTAATACCAGTACTTCAAATCATTAACTCTCCAAGTGCCTCCTAATGAACAAAATATTCAGACAGTTCTCAATATATAAAACATTTCAAATATCCTTGCATCTTTTTGTAAGCAAGACTATGATATAAACTGAGCACAATTTGTCTCATTGAAGCTTTATACAGCATACATCATCACCTTGTACTTGTACTATATGCAAGCAGATATTCACACACTCCAATATTTGATTCATCTTGGCAAATATTGCCACACATTATCCTTTCAGTACAAAGTCAAACTCATACTACACCCCAGTCTTTATCCTGCTCCAACACATCTGCTTAAGTCTAAATTCCTTTGAATAGCACCTTTATCTGCAGATCTTGCTTTCCCACACTTGGGTATCATCTGCTAACAATATCCTCAGAGCAGTCATTAATAACTCTGAACAACAGCCACAGTACTGTGGGACTCCACTTACCACCACTGAACTGGAACAATTCCCATTGACTAATTGCAGCCTCCTATTATCTAACTAGATAGCAACCTTTTCCATAGCTTTAAGTCTGTTGTGAAGGACACTGTCAAATGGTTTCTGAAAGCCAACAGGCATCAACCACATTATCTTCATGCATGAAAATGTATGCATTTGTTATTGTAAGTTTCTGTTCGACATTCAACCTATAGAATGCCTTGAATCTGAACTAGCCCCACAGACCCAATGAGTTCAACATACAGTAGATATTAAATCCAACGAAACTAGAAATTGGTTTATTCAATTGAGCAGTTATGGATGTGTGGCATTCTACTGTAATTGTGGTTCCAGATTTAAAAAATTCTTAATATCAGATATAAATCATTTGACAACTGTTATAGTAAGATTCACAAAAGATTCAGATTGTATTGGCATCTTCTCATGAAGGATAAATTGCAAGCCAATATATTAAAAATATTAAAGTCATCACTATTTCAGACGTCGAACAGAACAATTTTCATCTTCGACATAAATGGATTGGCCTATCTGATGGTGGAAAAAATAGCATGTCCTAAACATTGAGAAACTGAAACCTTGTATGACAATTGCAATGCTAATGTATACTATCTAACAGGGCTGCCTTATTTCATTGGGAGAACCCTGGAAGAAGAATGCATTCTTTAAAGATCACTTTGCCATGTCCTTCTCATGATCTTTTAATCCTAAATGCTCGCCATGTCAGCAAAATTACTCAATTATACCAGAACAGTCCTCTAGTATTTACTTACAGCTGCACGAACCTAAACGATCATTTTTTTCCTGGAGGTTCAAGCACTTTGCTACCAAATTTAGAATCTAATTTCTAACCAGTTTCTAATAGTTGCAGATCAACATACACAACATAAACAATTCAATTTACTTCTGTCATGTTATACATCAGTTACATAATCCAATGTATGCTAAAGTGAACCTGGTACAGTCTCCACTATGCAGACACTTCATATGACCAGTCACAGAGTTCTGATACTTCACCACTCTGGTCGTGAATTTTCTACCAGCACACCAGTGCCTGATCTGATATAGGCAACCTCTAATCGTCCCCTCACTCATTTCCAAACATAAGGACTTGCACAACACCAGGTTATAGTCCAACAGTTTTATTTTAAATCACAAGCTTTCGGAGCTTTCCTCCTTCGTCAGGTGAGTGCACTCATTTCCAGACCACAGATACAAAATATATCCTTCCTCCGGGTCTCCACAATCAGTTATTAAAATTCGAAGATCTCCAGCAATAAATGCTGCACTCACAATTATAAGTATCTTCAAAAGAATCATCATGGTAGATAAAAATAAAATGCCCAAATCTCAATCTACTTCTGTGACGTGGATTTGAGAGTGGTCTAACTAGAACATATTTTGATATTTGCCTGCCCGCAACTGCTGGTACACACCACACTATCCATACAACATATTTACTGACTCAAGATATGACTGGACACTCTGAGAAGATAATATTCAGTTCACATCTTCATATCTAAATAATGCACATAACATTTTTTGAAGCCATGAAATCCTCCTTTTTCTCCTCTCACATATTTCTGGACCACAGATCTTTAATACAAGATGGTAACTCACTTCCAAACCTCTGCCGATGCCACTCTTCTGCCAGTCACTAGCTGCACGCAGGTGATTTTCCTTCCCTGGTGCAGCTCAGATCATAAACTGAGCAGAATGTGGGAGGGAAATAAAAATGCAAAAAAATACAAACTAAACATCCTGAATAGTGCCTTAACACAATGCCTACATGACATTTCAGGTTCAAGTCAAAGTTCTGTGATGAAAAATTCCCAGTTATTGGACATCCTTTTCTTATATTGCAGTTCAGTGTTTGAGTGCCATAATGGGAAAAAAAAGTTAGGCTGCTAGAGGGAATGAGATTTGATGTCCCAAATGGCCTGTTATAGGTCTTGACTTTTCCTATGCTTATATTTGTAAGATTGGTATTATATTCCAAAGAATGTAGCTAGGATGTTAAATAATTGCACAAAAATCTCATGCTCCAAACAATTTTGTATTTCACAGGTTTATCTTAGTTACAAGTGTTATTTCAACTGCACAATGCAGACTTTTCCAATTACCTGTTTGCAGTTTGTGTGTTTTTTTTTAAAAAGAGCATTCCCCAGCTTTTCTCAACGTATTAGCACATTACATTGATTACTGTTGCCTGAAGCACATGAATCCACAGAGTTGTTAAAGTATTGTTGGGCATAGCCAAACAGAATACTCATTTCACAGTTAAATCACGTGCAAGAAAAACTTCATTCAAAATCATAAACAGTCTTCCTACCACATATATAAAAACTTTTTTGAAAAAACATATTCTATGCTGCATTCATACTGCACATGTAACAAAGCAGTTTCAGCTCCACACCGATGCTAAACTTGTGCAGTGTGAACTGGGCTTCAAGGCCCAAATTGACTCCAAACCGAAGTGGAACAAGTTAAATTCAGGCCACACATATGCTACAACTGCAGTATCAGTGCAACGGCAAGCAACTTCACACAGACATTGCGGTTGTTGTTCACTGATGATGCATTCTAACATATAGTACAATATCTGTAGACAAAATATATAGCTGCACCGCCCCAAAGCAGTTAATGGCCACTATCAATATGTGGAATTTATTTGGAAAATTAAGTGTACTGTGCGGATGAGACTATGAAAATGTGAATTCAATTAGTTCTAGGAACTGGATATCATATGAGCACTCTATAATACGTGCATGTTATCTAGAATAGGCAGAGTCCCTTTAATGCAGAAAACAGATGCAGGTGCTTGTTTTAGCGACAGCCTTTTCTGTGACATTTTAGTAAAACAATACACTAGGCTCCCTAGATCACAAAATTGTGCACCGTTTTACATATTTATAGGTAAGGTAATTGCAGTGCCCCCCCCCCCCCCAAAAAAACAACCACAAAAAGAACTAGATCTTTCAAGTGAGAATCTGGTAAATTACTAATTGTAAATAACTCATGGGAGTGAAAGGAATATGCAGTTAGAGGCAAGTAAATCATTTGTGGGTTTCTAAAGCACCCCTGCAGAAGAAAACAATGTTAGAAAGAATTTTTTTTAGGAAGTGTATATTGTGCCATTCTAGGCTATCCACAGCTTCTTAATTTTGATCGATCGAGAATACGGTTATACATTATACAAAGATTGGGGCATCTGCAAAACATTGTACAATCGTTGAGGGGGAAAAGTTACTGCTTCTTCACTAAATAATCATTTGTTCTTTGGCATCAATTACATGGGCTTTCAAATCTTAGGTGCTGTAGTCCTTTCTTACCATTAAGAATTAAATGTTCAGAAAGCGACCCAAAAAGTTTAGACTGTTCCGTTAATTCGCCACAACTTAAAAACCTTTAGAATACAAAGTATCGCTGCCGATTTCTTTGCAACGGTTGTGAAGACTTCATACTTACAAAGTAACTGTCCTGTTGGGAAGGGTGTCTGCTGGGAAAAGCTCAGTCAGCTCCAAATTAGTACACACCACTTTCTTGTCCGCTGTCCCGGGGATTGGGGTGGCTACCGGAGAGGAGGAAGAGGAAAGTTTCCCGGTGTTTTTTGGACGTTCATCCAAGCGTTTACAACCATTCGGTACCGAAATACAACCACCGACCACCAGCAATAAAACCACTCCTGACAACTCCACATACACGTCTGCGATACGAGATTTCATTTTTGTGGTGTATTTTGATACACTTACAAACTTCAGCAGTCGTTAATCCCAGTAAAAGGTACAAACTTTCCTGGGGTTTGTGTTTTTTTTTAAAAAGAAAAACGAATGGAAAGCCCTTCAGCCCAGGGCCTGCAATGAACAGTAATTCTCCATTCAAAGCCTGAAATGCAAGTGGCTAAAAACAATGCCCGTGTCCACAATCTTCATGCACACGGTTTGGAAAACTTAAACGTCCCCGAATGCATCGTCGGTGGGCTCCTGTTCTTCAATCGGCTTCATTTTCTTGCTTAATGCCGGTTCCCACCCGGAATCAGTCCGCATCTCTTTGTGTCTCTCGACTCGAGCAGCAGCGTCTTCACCAGCAACATCCAGGAGAGAAACCCAGAGAGGGAGGGAGGGCGAGAGAGGGCGAGGGCGAGGGCGGAGGAGTGTGGCCGCACCAGCCCAGCACCGCCAACACAAGCCGGCGGGTCAACCAGCAGCTACCGAACGGCAACCAGAAACCAGCAGAGCGGAGCGGAGGCGAGGCGGCGCCAGCAGCCCCCAGCAGCACCGACCCAGCAGGCACACAAAGAAACCCCGACCCTTCACACATTCGCCTTCAGCTTCCCCCCCACCCTCCAACAATCTCTGGGGAGGGGGGCCCGCAGCTCCAGCCTGGACCCAAACTTTTTTCCTTTTCTGAAGTAAGTAGAGTTTGGAAAGAGCCAGTCAGGAAGGACTTCAAACGTGCATTTGAAACTTTGCGTCGCTTCGGCGGAAATTTTTTTTTTTAAAAAGCACAAGGTCGATGCCGTTTTTGCTTTTATACTTTTTTTTTCCCTATCTGGTATTTTCTGGGTGTTGAGGGAAAGGTGGTGATTTTGGTTGTTTTTCCCCCCTCTCTCTCTCTCTCCTCCTCCCTGACACAGCACGGGTCGTGCAGACAGCTTTGTGCTGCTTGTGTCCGCCGCCGCCTTTTGTTTTGCAGCGAGCTCTCTCCTGAAAACTTGCCCGTCAGTGAAGAGCCGATTCCTGACCTGCTGCCTCCATATTGAACTGCTTCCAGGACGTCATCCACCCCTGTGGACACCTCCTCTTGGTCAGTGGGTCAAAAGAACTCAATGTTATCACTTTAGTGAAGGGATATGTTTCAATCCGTGGGACAACGATAGCAAAACGGGCACGTGTCTCTGAAGTTCACTAGTTGCTATATGGTTGCACTTTAATCTGTGAACCGCCGAGAGTCAGTCGCTGTTTAGAGCACACCAAGAAGTCCCGCAGTCCTTCATCAACACAATAAAATTATTATTTGACTTTATTTGTTTTTTTTTAAATAAAGCACACCCTAACCCCCCCCCCCCCTTATAAAAGGGGGCTTAAACACACAAAACAAAATCCCCAGAAAAAAACGAATAATCCAATGAGTAAAAAAAA
Organism: Heptranchias perlo; assembly: GCF_035084215.1. Taxonomy (NCBI): domain Eukaryota; kingdom Metazoa; phylum Chordata; class Chondrichthyes; order Hexanchiformes; family Hexanchidae; genus Heptranchias; species Heptranchias perlo. The sequence goes on along the minus strand of NC_090325.1, from coordinate 103,830,710 downwards.
CACAATAGTCTACTCTTTTTAATTGACCAATAAGGAGACACTGGAGAGAAAAAAAAGGAAAAAAAAGTCCCGCAGGTTAACTGTGTCCAGGCCACGGATTTGTGAATTAAAATTCCCCCAGTTTCTGTTTCCAGCGTCTTAAAAGTTTGAATTAAGTTGTGAATCTAACTCCACGTTTCCTACATTACAACAGTGACCATACTTCAAAAGTACTTAATTGGTTGTAAAGTGCTTTGGGAGGTCCTGATGTTGTGAAAAGCGCTATAAAAATGCAAGATATTTTCCAACATAAGAAAGGCCACTGGTCTTTTCTCTAAATTACCCTTTAAGAGACACTGGGTTGCCCCAGTATCAACCCAAAGAAAAAGAAATCTAACAAAAATGCCCCCTTTTTAGAGGGGCACAAACAACAAACACCTAAATCATACCAAAGAAAGGAAACTTTTCAAATTAAATATTATTTTCGTTATCCACTACACACTCTATTCCCTCCGGTACACACTCCATTCCCTCCGGTACCCACTGGACACAGAAGGCCTCAAGCGTACCGGCAGACATCGCATGCTGCTCCTCCAGGGCTACCCGGGTGCGGACAAAGCCGCAGAAGTGGCAGGCAGCCAGAGCGACCACCCCCAGGGGTGGCAACCAACCTGGACCTGTGGATGGCCACCTTGGCCAGGCCCAGGAGCAGACCCACAAGGAGGTCCTCCGACTTGCCAGCCCCCCCTCCGCACCGGGAGGCCAAAGATCAGGAGAGTGGGACTGAAGTGCAACCAGAAGTTGAGGAGCAGCCTCTTCAATTAATGGATCAGGGGCTGCAACCTCTCACACTCCATGTATACGTGATACACAGACTCATCCAGGCCGTAATAGGTACAGGTGGCAAGGCCACTGGTTTATGGTGACTGAATGAGTCAAATTGTTTTTACCTCATGATTAGATTCTGTGATGTTTACCAGTGTTTGAGGAATTGCATTTTGGAATTTCATCCATTCAGAATTGAGGCGTGATGCCTCAATAACCTACCTGGTTGCTCACTCCAAGCAAAAATAGGTTTTATCAAGTAAAGAGCTCACTGCAAAAAATTAGATAATATTCCTGCTGTCTTCTTCGATATTGAAGGACAAACAACGAGAGCCAGGAAACAAAGGTTCAGGCTAAGAGGAGGGAATGTGCACAGATTGTTTAGATTTAACTACTTTACAGAGAGGATGGTGAAAACATGGAATAGATTACCCAGGAGGTAGAGAGAGTGTGGAAAAAATTAAGGGAGAATTGGGCAGAGATTGAACAATGGATCCTGGATACACCAGGTTGGAATCTTGATTTTTCAAGTGAGACTTCCTCAGCTGCGGTTTACATTCAGCATTAGCAATGCGACAGGCCTCATGGTAGGGTTGCCAACTTTGGTTGGAGACATTCCTGGAGGTTTGGTCATGTGATGTTCTGACCATGTGATGCCTGATCATGTGACTTCTACAAATGTTATTGCATTTACCTTATAAAGATTGGTTCCCCTGTCGTTCTATATCTTTGCTTGTGGTTTTGTACCAGAAGTTTCGAGAACTGGGAGGCTACCCATGAGCAGGTGAAGAGGGGAAACCAAGGGTGAGGGAGTGATTTTCAGAGGGAAAATCAGAGGTGGGAGGAACTTTGATTCCACCAGTAACTAATGGTAACTCACTGAAATTGGTCTGATAACTAATAGTTATACTGGTAACATTCAGATTCTCCTTATAACCAACAATAACTCACTAATCATCTATATGTAACTGGTAGTAATAAGTGTAATGCCCTGATATCCTACCTGTAAATAGTAATAATCCTTGCACCTGCTGATATTCACTCTGAAAACACAGACAGAAATCCCCTACATTGAACAAGGAGTGGTCAGGCTCCCTAGCTAATGCTACTTTTAATAGGCCCTATCTTGTACTCTGATATGGACTTTGGTTCCGTGTGAAGGTGATAACTCTAAACTGGGAACCTCAGTCAGAGCTGATCAGTACTTGGATTTCACACATCAAAACTGACCCATACAGACTGAACTGAACCAAACTGAGAGATTGCACAAAGAACAGCAGGCTCAGTGTTTGGGGCACTTCTCACAGGGCACATCGTCCTGAACTCAGCTCAGCACCAACATTTCTAAACCTCTCCCTGGGCTCAGTCTGAATAAAGGAAAGTTTTCATAGAATTATAGAAATTCAGGAGAGGAGGAGGCCATTTGGCCCTTGGTGCTGGTGTTCCTTCCTGTAACCTCATTCCCCACAGATTCTTCTATATTTCTCCTTTTCAAATAATTATCCCCATGCTTTTTAAATTAAGTTTTAGGGGTCGATTTTAGGATGGCCGAACGGGTGCATTGGGGGTGGGGGGGCTTGTAAAATCGGGGAATCCCGGAGCAGGTCCGGAGCCCGGCTCCAACCTGCCCACTTCCGGGTTCCCCAGTGATGCGTTCGGGTGCGCGCGCAGCTCCCGCATGCGGGACTGCCACCGGCAATTAAAGCCGGCGAGATGACAATGTAAATACTTACGTACCTAGTTGAGGTCTTGACAGACCTCATTGACAGGAGTTTTTAGCAGGGGTGCAATTTTGAAGGATCCTCAGCACGTTTCACGTGCTGTGGGAAACACTCCTTGTGGGGTCAGACGTGTTTCAGCCAGCAGCCAGTGCGATTTTTTGACAGTTGGGGGCACTACCTCATTTATTGCAGCAGGGCACTCTGTCACTTCAGACAAAGTTTTGGCTGCAACACCTTTGTCTTTCCACTCAAGATTATTAATTTATACCCTAAACTCTGCTGTGCAAACACATTTACCTACTTTGCGGACCCCCTCAAACTCACACCGTCAGGATGGAGGACGCCATGGCTGCATTCGTCACTTCATCCGAGGACGAGCAACATCACCAGCCTTGCCAGGCATGCCATCCACCTCCGCCACGTGGAGCTCCACAACAAAGTGCTGCGCCACAGGCACCTGCACAAAATAGTCATGCAACTACACATACATCCACTCTAGGGTGACCCAATGGGTGGCAATAAGTGTGGGTGTTCATGGAGAACCTCATGAAAGGGACATATTGCACAAGCCAGTCAAGAATGGCCAAGATGTGGCAGTAGTGGTGACAATATAATAATTAATGTGAGTTGTACCAAAATCAAATATAAATAAAAAACATGACAAACCGTCAAACACCCTTGTGCATCCCCTTTGTGCTCACGAAACATTTGCCTTACGCTTCCTACTACTCATACGTGATTCATCCCCTGCGGCTGCAGCAGAAGTAGTAGCAGGTTGGGTGATCAGAGGGTGAGTATGAGACAGAACCATGAGATTGTATGAGGATTGGTTTACATAGAAAAAAAAACATAGAAAATAGGAGCAAGAATAGGCCATTCGGCCCTTTGGGCCTGCTCCGCCATTCAAAATGATCATGGCTGATCGTCTAACTCAGTACCCTGTTCCCGCTTTTTCCCCATATCCCTTGATCCCTTTAGCATTAAGAAATATATCTATCTCCTTCTTGAATACATCTAATGACTTGGCCTCCACTGCCTTTTGTGGTAGAGAATTCCACAGGTTCACCACCCTCTGAGTGAAGAAATTTCTCCTCATCTCGGTTCTAAATGGCATACCCCGTATCCTGAGACTGTGACACTTGGTTCTGGACTCCCCATCTAATCTGTCTAGTCCTGTTAGAATTTTTTATGTTTCGATGAGATCAACTCTCATTCTTCTAAACTCTAGTGAATATAGGCCTAGTCAACCCAATCTATCCTCATACGTCAGTCCTGCCATCCCAGGAATCAGTCTGGTAAACCTTCGTTGCACTCCCTCCATGGCAAGGACATCCTTCCTCAAATAAGGAGACCAAAACTGCACACAATACTCCAGATGTGGTCTCACCAAGGCCCTGTATAACTGCATTAAGACATCCCTGCTCCTGTACTCAAATCCTCTTGCAATTAAGGCCAACATACCATTCGCCTTCCTAACTGCTTGCTGCACCTGAATGCTCGCTTTCAGCGACTGGTGCACAAGGACACCCTGGTCTCATTTCACCTCCCCTTTTCCCAATCTATCACCATTCAGATAATAATCTGCCTTTCTGTTTTTACAACCAAAGTGGATAACCTAACATTTATCCATGTTATACTGCATCTGCCATGTTCTTGCCCACTCACCCAACTTGTCTAAATCACATTCCACCCCAGCTTTGTGTCGTCTGCAAACTTGGAAATGTTACATTTAGTTCCCTCATCCAAATCATTGATATATATTGTGAATAGCTGGGGCCCAAGCACTGATCCTACGGTACCCCACTAGTCACTGCCTACCACCCGGAAAAAGACCCGTTTATTCCTACTCTCTATTTCCTGTCTGTCAACCAATTCTCAATCCATGTGCTTTAATTTTGCACACTAACCTCTTGTGTGGGACCTTATCAAAAGCCTTCTGAAAATCCAAATACACCACATCCACTGGTTCTCCCCTATCTATTCTACTAGTTACATCCTCAAAAAACTCCAATAGATTTGTTAAGCATGATTTCCCTTTCATAAACCCATGCTGACTTTGTCCAATCCCGTTAATGCCCTCCAAGTGTTCTGTTATCACATCTTTTATAATTTTCCCCACTACTGATGTTAGGCTAACTGGTCTGTAATTCCCTGTTTTTTCTCTCCCTCCTTTTTTAAATAGTGGGGTTACATTTGCCACCCTCCAATCTGTAGGAACTGTTCCAGAGTCTATAGAATTTTGGAAGATGATCACCAATGCATCCATTATTTCCAGGGCCACTTCCTTTAGTACTCTGGGATGTAGATTATCAGGCCCTGGGGATTTGTCAGCCTTTAGCCCCGTTAATTTCCCTAGCACTAATTTTTTACCAATACTAGTTTCCTTCACTTCCTCCCTCTCAGTCGACCCTTGGTTCCCTAACATTTCTGGGAGGTTATTTGTGTCCTCCTTTGTGAAGACAGAACCAAAGTATGTGTTTAATTGTTCTGCCATTTCTTTGTTCCCCATTATAATTTCCCTCATTTCTGACTGTAAGGAACCTACATTTGTCTTCACTAATTTTTTTCTCTTGACATATTTATCGAAGTTTTTACAGTCAGTTTTTATGTTCCCTGCTAGTTTACTCTCATACTCTATTTTTCCCCTCTTAATCAAACTCTTTGTCCTCCTTTGCTGAATTCTAAACTGCTCCCAATCCTCAGGCTTGCCGCTTTTTCTGGCAATTTTATATGCTTCCTTTTTGGATCTAATACTATCCCTAATTTCTTTTGTAAGCATGGTGCTGTTTTGCACCAGACAGGAATGAACAATTGTTGTAATTCCTGCACACGTTCTTTAAATATTAGCCATTGCCTATCCACCGTCATCCTTTTAGTAAAGTTCCCCAATCTATCATAGCCAACTTGCACCTCATACTCTCTTAATTTCCTTTATTTAGATTCAGGACCCTAGTTTCGGATTCAACTCTCCATCTTAATGAGGAATTCTATCATGTTATGGTTGCTCTTCCCAAAGGGACCCCGCACAACAAGATTGTTAATTAATCCTTTCTCATTGCACAATACCTAGTCTAGGATCGCCTGTTTTCTAATTGGTTCCTCAACGTATTGGTCTCGAAAACCATCATGTACACACTCCAGGAATTCCTCCCCCACAGAATTATTGCTAATTTGGTTTGACCAATCTATATGTATATTAAAGTCACCCATGATTATAGTTGTACTCTTCTTGCATGCATCTCTAATTTCCTGTTTAATGCCCTCCCCTACATCTCCACTACCGTTTGGGGGCCTATAGACAACCCCCACCAACGTTTTCTGCCCCTTGGTGTTTCTTAGCTCCACCCATACAGATTCCACATTGTGATTTTCTGAGCCAATATCCTTCCTCACTATTGCATTGATTTCCTCCTTTACTAACAACGCTACCCCACCTCGTTTCCCTTTTTGCCTGTCCTTCCTAAATATTGAATACCCCTGGATGTTCAGTTCCCATCCTTGGTCACCCTGCAGCCATGTCTCCGTAATTGCAATTATATCATAACCGTTGATATCTATCTGCGCTGTTAATTCATCTACCTCATTGCGAATGCTCCGCGCATTAATACACAATGCCTTTAGACTTGTCTTTTTAAGATTGCTAGTCATCTTAGTTTTATTTCACTCTATGGCCCTATTTGTTTTTCACGCTTGTTTTCTCTGTCTTCCACTATTGCTCCTTCCCTTTCTGCCTTTTTTTTATTCGTTCATGGGATGTGGGCGTCGCTGGCGAGGCCAGCATTTATTGCCCATCCCTAATTGCCCTTGAGAAGGTGGTGGTGAGTCGCCTTCTTGAACCGCTGCAGTCCGTGTGATGAAGGTTCTCCCACAGTGCTGTTAGGAAGGGAGTTCCAGGATTTTGACCCAGCGACAATGAAGGAACGGCGATATATTTCCAAGTCGGGATGGTGTGTGACTTGGAGGGGAACGTGCAGGTGGTGGTGTTCCCATGTACCTGCTGCTCTTGTCCTTCTAGGTGGTAGAGGTCGAGGGTTTGGGAGGTGCTGTCGAAGAAGCCTTGGCGAGTTGCTGCAGTGCATCCTGTGGATGGTACACACTGCAGCCACTGTGCGCCGGTGGTGAAGGGAGTGAATGTTTAGGGTGGTGGATGGGGTGCCGATCAAGCGGGCTGCTTTGTCCTGGATGGTGTCGAGCTTCTTGAGTGTTGTTGGAGCTGCACTCATCCAAGCAAGTGGAGAGTATTCCATCACACTCCTGACTTGTGCCTTGTAGATGGTGGAAAGGTTTTGGGGAGTCAGTAGGTGAGTCACTCGCCGCAGAATACCCAGCCTCTGACCTGCTCTCATAGCCACAGTATTTATATGACTGGTCCAGTTAAGTTTCTGGACAATGGTGACCCCAGGATGTTGATGGTGGGGGATTCGGCAAGGGTAATGCCGTTGAATGTCAAGGGGAGGTGGTTAGACTCTCCCTTGTTGGAGATGGTCATTGCCTGGCACTTGTCTGGCGCGAATCTTACTTGCCACTTATGAGCCCAAGCCTGGATGTTGTCCAGGTCTTGTTGCATGCGGGCTCGGACTGCTTCATTATCTGAGGGGTTGTGAATGGGACTGAACACTGTGCAATCATCAGCGAACATCCCCATTTCTGACCTTTTGATGGAGGGAAGGTCATTGATGAAGCAGCTGAAGATGGTTGGGCCTAGAGGAACTCCTGAAGCAATCTATCCTGTTTCCCCCTCCTCTGTCTCCTTGCTCAGGTTCCCATCCCCCTGCCATTCTAGTTTTAAACTTCCCCAACAGCACTAGCAAACACCCCTGCGAGGACATCGGTCCCAGTCCTGCTCAGTTGTAACCTGTCCCGCTTGTACAGGTCCCAATGTCCCAGGAATCTAAATCCATCCCTCCTACACCATCCCTGCAGCCATGCATTCATCCGGTCTGTTCTCCTGTTCCTATACACACTAGCACTTGGCACTGGTAGTAATCCTGAGATCACTACCTTTGAGGTCCTGCTTTTTAATTTATCTCCTAACTCCTTCAATTCACCTTGCAGGACCTCATCTCTTTTTTTACCTATGTCGTTGGTACCAATATGAACCATGACTACTGGCTGATCACCCACCCCCTCCAGAATGCCCTGCAGCTGCTCCGTGACATCCTTGACCTTAGCACCAGGGAGGCAACATACCATCCTGGAGTCACATTTGCGGCCGCAGAAACGCCTATCTGTTCCCCTTACAATTGAATCCCCTGTCAATATAGCCCTGCCACTCTTATTCCTCCCCTCCTGTGCAGCAGAGCCACCCATGGTGCCATGAACTTGGCTCTTGCTGCTTTCCCCGATAAGCCATCTCCCCCAACAGTATCCAAAGCAGAATATCTGTTTGAGAGGGAGATGGCCCCAGGGGACTCCTGCACTACCTGCCTAGTCCTTTTACTCTGCCTGGTGGTCTCACCCATTTCCTTTCTGCCTGCGTAATCTTTACCTGCGGTGTGACCACTTCACTGAACGTGGTATCCACGGTAATCTCAGCATCACGGATGCTCCACAGTGAATCCACCCACAGTTCCAGCTCCGAAATGCGGTTAGCCAGTAGCTGCATCTGGACACACTTCCTGCACACATGGTCGCCAGGGACACTGGTAGTGTCCATGACTTCCCACATAGTGCCGAAGGGGCATATCACGGGTGTGAGCTCTGCTGCCATGAATTGCCTTAGATTTACACTGCGTTTACCTCTCGGACTCTCCTCTCGCTCTCGGACTCTCCTTTTACACTGCGCTCACCTCTCGGACTCTCCTTTTACACTGCGCTCACCTCTTGGACTCTCCTTTTACACTGCGCTCACCTCTCGTACTCTCCTCCCACTCTCGGACTCTCCTTTTACACTGCGCTCACTACTCGGACTCTCCTCTCGCTCTCGGACTCTCCTCTCGCTCTTGGACTTTCCTTTTACACTGCGCTCACCTCTCGGACTCTCCTTTTACACTGCGCTCACCTCTTGGACTCTCCTTTTACACTACGCTCACCTCTCAGACTCTCCTCTCGCTCTCGGACTCTCCTTTTACACTGCGCTCACTACTCGGACTCTCCTCTCGCTCTCGGACTCTCCTCTCGCTCTTGGACTTTCCTTTTCCACTGTGCTCACCTCTCAGACTCTCCTCCCACTCTCGGTCTCTCCTTTTACACTGCACTCACCTCTCAGACCCTCGGACTCTCCTTGAGTTGGGTGGTAGTGATGGGATGAGTAATGGGAAGGTGAGTAAGTGCAGGTAAGTTGAGGATGAGGTTTGAGTGGGTGTGAGGAGTGATGTGATAGAGTAGTGTTGGCAGTGCAGAAGGAGTTGTGGGGTGGGGGCAGTGATGTGGAAGACGGGGTGTAGGAGAATGAGTAAGTGTACTCACTTCGGCTGACCTAATTAGGTCACTGAAGCGCTTCCTGCACTGTATCCAGGTGCGCGATATGTTGCTGCTGCTGGTGACCTCCTCTGCCACCTCGAGCCAGGCCTTCTTGGTGGCAGAGGCAGGCCACTTCCTCCCATCCGCCGAGTAGAAGATCTCCCTCCTCCTCCTCACCCCATCCAGTAAGACCTGGAGTGAGGCATCATTAAACTTGGGAACAGCCTTTCCCCTGGGCTGCTCCATGCTGTAATTTTGGCTGTTTGCTGCAGGAATTGGAGGACTGCCCCTTTAAATATGGCTCCTCCAGCTGACAGCCTGTGATGCGGGTCCGCAGTCCGCCCACTGCGCAGGTTTCCCAGAAGCCAAGTTAAGTGACTTCAATTTACTCGCGATCACGTGGGGAACAGACCGATTTCACTGGGCGGGTTACCCACGCACCCAGTTGACCCCCCCCCGCTGCCAACCCGCCTCCCTGGTAATAGAGGGCCATTGTTCTAGAAAACTGTCTCGAAGGCCTTCCATGAACTCACCCTCCAAACTACTTTTGCCAATTTGATTTGCCCAGTCTGTATGAAAATTAAAGTCCCCCACGATTAATTGCATTACCCTTGTTACATGCTCCTCTAATTTCCTGATTTATACTCTGTCCAACACTATAACTACTGTTAGGGGGCCTATAAACTGCTCCCACCAGTGTTTTCTGCCCCATGTTATTTCTTAGCTCCATCCATATTGATTCTACCTCCTAATTTTCTGAGCTAAGATCCTTTATCTCATCCTTCATTATCAGGGCTACCCCACCCTCCTTTTCCATTTTGCCTATTTTTTCTAAAAGTCAAGTACCCTTGAAAATTTAGTTCCCAACCTTGGTGACCCTGTAACCATGTCTCAGTAATGGCTACTAGATCAAACCTATTTATCTCTACATGTGCCATTAATTCATCTATCTTGTTACGAATACTTCATGCATTCAGATAAAGCATGTTTTATTTTTAACTTCTTACTATTTTTCCCTGATGTGACCTTAGTCATTAATGCCCTATTACCTTTGTTAAACTCTCTGTCCCTTCTTGACACACTCTGGCTTGTTTTTACCCAAATCACTACTCTGCTCTACAGCCTTGACTTTTCTCTTTAGACTTATAAATTTACCCTTACCTGAACCCTCCCCCCTCCCCCCACCACCCACACCCCCCCACTTATTAATTTAAAGTCCTATCTACTGCCCTAGTTATTCGATTCGCCAGAATACTGGTCTCAGCCAGGTTTAAGTGGAGCCCGTCCCAATGGAACAGCTCCCTCTTTCCCCAGTACTGGTGCCAGTGAAATGAAACCCTTGCTTCCCACGCCACTCTTTCAGCCTCGCATTTAACCATCTAATCTAATCTGTTTGTCCCTATGCCAACTTGCACTTGGCTCAGGTAGTAATCCAGAGATTAATACCTTTGAGGTTCTGCTTTTTAATTTGGACCCTAGCTCCTCAAACCCCCTCAGCAGAACCTCATTCTTAGTTCTACCTATGTCGCTGGTTCCCACATGGACCACAACAACTGAATCCTCTCCCTTCTGCTTCAAGTTCTTCTCCAGCCACGAGTCCTGTGTACTTTGAGCTTGGTTTGCAGGCTAATACCCCTGTTGTCCCAAAGGCAGTAATGGCGTTTGCCGAAAGCTAAGATGGCTTTGACGATTCTGCAGGATGCTTCTGTACCGATATAGACTTCTCTAGACACAGTGCTACCCAGGTAGGTGAATCTGTCCACAGCCTGAAGCATGTGATCACTGATAGTAATGATTTTTTGGATTGTAATCCTTGCTCGGGTCTGATTTGAAGACTACTACTGTCTTTTTAAGGCTGATAGTCATGCCAAATTGAAGGCAAGCTGTTTCTAGGTGGTTCATGATTGTTTGCATATCATATTGGAACTGGGTCACAACAGGACAATCATCAGCAAATAGGAGTTCACAAACAAGCTTCCAGCATCTTTGATTTAGCTTGTAGTCTTCTAAGGTTGAAGAGCTGCCCATCAGTCCTGAATCTGATCTTGACTCCTATTTTAAGGTTATTGAAAGCCACGGGAAGCATAGCAGCAAACAAAGGCTGAAGAGTGATGGTGCAAGAATGTATTCTTGCTTGACACTGTTTGTAACAGGGAAAGAGATGAAATTGTCCCCATCTTATATCACTCGAGCCATCGTGGAATTGTTTGACCATTTCAATTAATTTGTCTGGACACCCAAACTTGGGCAGGACTTTGCAGAGACCTTCTGTACTGACAGTGTCAAATGTCTTTGTTAGGTCAATAAAGACATATTAGAGGTCTACATTTTACTCTCTACATTTTTCTTGGAGCTGTCTGGCTGTGAAGATCGTATCAGTTATGGCTTTTGACTTTCTGAACTCATCGACTGGTAGGATTTTTTTCAGCAACGTGTTGAATAAAGTAGTTGCCACTCGCTTCGTCTATCTCAGCTGGGATAGCATCAGAACTAGAGTTTGTAGAGATATTGAACATATTATCAGGGTTCAATTTATTTATTTCTTATGAATCTTGAATATAGCAGATACATTATCACAACCCATTATCGTATTAGTATAACAAATGATTATGTGCATACATCGTGACTCAATTGTTGAGGGAATGTGACTAACGCTGTGGCACAAAAAGAAGTGCCTGCACTTCAAACACCTCTAGGAACTACTTATCATAAAAATCTTTTGTCTAAGATTTAATTGGTATTGGTTTCTTGAATTCTGCCATGGATTAAAAACAAGCTTCATTAACAGAAAATTGTTCCAATTGTTGTTTATTGCAACAATTAATTGGTTTGTCTGAAAAAGTTAGCTGGGAGGGCCCAATCCATTCATTTCAAATTCAGACGTTGTATGTGATTTGGTCAGACATGTTTGATTGTCCTTTCTTTTTCAAGTAGCAGACAGTTAATTAAATTCACAAGGTCCCAGTAACTACTTTGATATATTTTTAATACCAGGTATTTTTTAAATCAGAGAGTCTGTCTGGAAACTTGAGAGATGACTAAGCTGGATAACTTCCGTAGTTGTTGACAAAAAGACTAGGTATGAAAGGGTGTGAAAATTAATTTTAGCATAGTTTTGTACAGTACTTCAGAATTATTTCTTTCTGTTATACGGCATCCATTTCGAAGTTGTTGGAAATTGATGTCACATGATAAAGTGGGTTCAGATGATTGTGATTCTGTGTAGCTGCTTAATTCATCCATGATCCATCAAGATTTTTAAATATAAAGAGAAGATAATCCTGTGTCAAGTTACTTACTATTTTCATCTAAAAACATTTTTTAAAAATGGACAAAACAATATTAAAAAACTTCAAGGCCAGCTTATTATCTTCCCACTATTCCTACTGTCTTTGCATGAAAACAGTGTTCTTATTACATTCCAAAAAAACAACTGGGGCTTTTTAATGTAGGAGTTTGAAAATGTTGAACACTGAATGAAATAAAGGCTGATAAAATCAAGGAGAATGAGAACCTTCTATGATCTGCATACCACGAAGACCTTGGAGTTGGAGGTGTGCCAGACAAAACAGAAGACATACTCATGAGGCTCGATAAGAAATTAAGAACAAATAATATAATATGGAAAACAGATTCCAGTGAGAAAAGTCTAAGGTTGATTGTGTTACCTGAAGCAGAGGAGAGGGATGTTTAGACTGGGTACCACAAAAATATTTTCATACTTTGATAGATATTCATAACCCCAGATCAATATTGAAAATATGCATTACATCATTTGACCTAAGGTATGAGTTAAAGAATGCACAAGCGTCATGATTTTTCAGGTTCATGATCAAGTCCAGATTTCAACAACCTTTGGGGGGAAGAAAGATTTCTACTTCCAAAAAGTACACCTTGTATTCCTTCTAGACATATCATAGGTGATACAAAATAAACTTGATCATGTAAAAAGGATCATTCTCTTTGGAGGAATCTATTATCTCACCCTTGGCTCAACATGGCAGTGGCTTTTCAGGAAGGGCTAAGGTATTTCAAATGAGTGAAAAGAGTTTGGTCACATAATTCCCTTACTTTTTGCTACAGGAACCATGGGGGTGAAATACTGAAGGATGCTGATGTTTTAAGATATCTTAGGATGTTTCCGACTGAAATAAATGGAATGTATATGTCAAGATTATTGTTCTTTCTTATTATAAGAAAGGAAAATACTGACCCTTGTACATAATCAGTAAAAATTAGCCCGAGATTAATTACAATCCCTTTAAAGCGAGAATCTCCTTTATTTTGTGAACTGGATAGGAAAAAAGAAGAGGAAAAGAAAGACTGAAGAAATTCTTCTCCTTTGTTAATTTATATATCAGAAGAATCATAACATACACAGCTTAGCAATAATAGCTGAGCAAGTGAAAGGGGTTCCCATGAGGAACAGGTTAGACTGACTATCAACACCCTTTGGGATTCAGAAGGAAAGGAAAAATGATTAAAGTTGCTACTATATAATCAAAAGGATTAGTGGTTGGAATTAGTGCTACAATATTACCCAGCTAATCATTGTCAGAATGTAGCAAATATGGGGGAAGTTGGGTATTTCTTAGTCCTCCCCTTGGGACAGGGTAAATGGGCTTACTCCATTAGGAGCAAGTTTATTAATGCAAACTGTATTAGTTATTATCTGCCATGGTTTCATGATTATGTTAAGGAGATGCTATTGCATATGTCTAGAGATATGCCAGAGAACAGGTCAGATACACAGGGCAAACCTACACTTTCACAGGCTTCATGCATTATTTTGGTATAGTAATATATGGCAGGTAACAAACCAAAAGATTGTAATATTAGAGGTCTTCATAAAATTGTAAAGCAGTATGACAAAAATGTGTTTTTGTGTGCATTAGATTGTTGATTTGAATTCCTTATTATGAGTAACCATACACACATGAATATTTATGGTTCCTGTGAGCTTTCTCTTCAAGATACAAAAAGACACATTGTCATTCCAGCAGGTGAAGTTCAATTAATATGGTCTGAGCCTTGGTTTCTGTCAAACAATGGGGAAACGTATATGTATCAGTAAATCTGTGACTTATACCTGTTGAAACAAAAGAGTGGTTTTAATATGCTAATGTTGATTGAATGTAGAGGTATTGGGTTGTAACTGTTTTATAGTATATTTAATGGCATTCCAATTATCAGATATTTCAAACTGGGAAACAAGCACTCTCTGTAAATGACAGAATAGATAAAGAGCTATGATAATTATGGGAAATGCAGTTCTTTGTGGACATACTTCGTGTCGCCTTCACAGGAATTAGATTGATACTTCTGCGGGTGAGTTTACCTCAAGGTAGTCAACAATCCACCACCAGCAAAGCGTTTGTGCTAAGCACAGTCATTGACCCGAAACGTTGGCCCTAATATTACCAGGGAGGCGGGATGGCAGCAGTGGGGGGGAGGGGTGGCGACTGGGCGCGTGGGTAACCCTCCCAGTGAAATCTGTCTGTTCCCCACACGATCGCGGGAAAATTGAAGCCACTTACCGTGGCTTCAGGGTTTCCCATCATCAACCTGCGCAGCGGGTGAACTGCACACCCGCATCACAGGCAGTCAGCTGGAGGAGCCCTATTTAAAGCGGTAGTCCTCCAATAATGTTCTGCAGCAAACAACCAAAATTATACAATGGTGCAGATCAGGGGAAAGGCTGCTCCCAGATTTACCGATGCCTCACTCCAGGCCCTACTGAATGAGATGAGGAGGAGGAGGGATATTTTCTACCCGGCGGACGGGAGGAAGTGGCCTGTCTCTGCCACCAAGAAGGCCTGGCTCGAGGTGGCAGAGGAGGTCACCAGCAGCAGCAATGTCTCCCGCACATGACTACAGTGCAGGAAGTGCTTCAATGACCTAACTAGGTCAGCCAAAGTGAGTACATTTACTCATTCTCCTATACTTGATCATCCACATCACCGCCCCCACCCCCACAACTCCTTCTGCACTGCCAACACTACTCTATCACATCACTCCTCACACCCACGCAAACCTCATCCTCAACTTACCTGTACTTCCTCACCTACCCAGTACTCATCCCACCACTACCCAACCCTCATACAATGTCATGGCTCTGTCTCATACTCACCCTCTGATGCATCTCTTTCACGGTCAGCCTCACCCAAACCAATGCATTCAGCGGTTGGCCACGTCACCATCCCTCACTCACGCCTCTCTACTTTCTCCCCTTATAGGAGAAGAGAGCCCAGAATGCACGGGAGAGGGCGAAGACCAGAGGGGGGCTGCAACATCTGGTCGTCCTCACAGACGTGGAGCAGGAGGTTCTGGAACTAAGCCGTACCCTTGAGTGCCTGTCAGTCGGGGATGCCGAGACTACCACTCGACAAACGGTTGGTGACAGAATTTTAACATTCAACATTCACAATAGCAAATAATGTTAACATGCCTTTCCATCTTCAGCACCTTAACATCTGTCATCATGCTGAATACTGCCTTCTGTTCTCTTACAGGGCCTTCAGCGACCACCGTGACGGCGGAGGGCGATTCCTCAGAGGACCAGCCGGCCTCTGAGGGGGCACCGTCACATCTGAGCGAGCCATCCACCAGCGCAGATACACACATCTCAGTGGATCCCTGTCCTCACTTAGTTGGGGTCGCACATGGTGAGTCACCACACATATGTGAGCATGAGCAGACACTGGTGGCAGGGGCAGCTCTGGAGAGTCTGCGTCGGTGGGAGCACTCTTCTCCAGGCTCTGCTCAGCTGGACACAGATGCTGAACCCTGGGGGCCATCCATGAAAAGGAAAATGATCGACGGGCAGCAGCGCATAAGCGAGGTGCTGGAACAAGTGCCACGCACTCTCCACAATCGCGCAGAGGATGGAGGAGTCCAACTCCTGCATGAGTGGAATGGTGAACAGGTACAGGAGCGAATCTCTGAGATACCGTCACAGGGACGTGAGGGCATCTCTGAGATAGTGTCGCGGGTAAGTGCGGGAATGTCTGAGATGGAGGGAAGGCTAGCCTTCATGGAGCTTCAAGCACGGCTCACCATTGATTCCATGGAGGCCCTGACAATGGCCCTTCGGACTCAGGGTGAGCAACTTTCTGCCGCCTTAACAGGCAGGCAGATACTCTGGCACTGGCCTTACAAGGCTTCACACATGTCCTCCAAACTATCGTCCAGCAGGGTGGTGTGGGCCTGGCCCAGGAGAGGGATGATGGCGAAAGGTGACATGGAAGTGGGGACGCCACTCAAAGCACCACCACGTCTCACCTGTTGCCCCCCCTTTCAACCACTACCCGCAATGCTGCCTCCTCTCCAGGTGGCCGAGTCTGCCCTTGCACAGGTGCAGGTGGAGCAGTCTTTGGAGGGGCCCAGAGGCATAGGCCCAAAGCATCTAAACAGTCAGGGCATGAACAAGAGCAACCTGCCACTACCTCTACTGCAGCCACAGGGGAAGCACCAAGTAGGAGTAGTCGGAAGCGTAAGGCAAAGGTTTTGTCAGCACAAAGGGGATGCACAAGGGTGTTTGACGGTTTGTCATGTTTTTTATTTATATTTGATTTTTGTTAATGGCACATTAAATGTTATTAATGTCACCACTACTGCCAGGTCTTGGCCATTCTTGACTGGCTTGTGTAATAAGTCCCTTTCATGAGGTTCACCATGAACACCCACACTTGATGCCACCCTTTGGGTCACCCTCCAGTGGGTGTATGAGTAGTTATACGACTATTTTGTGCGGGTGCCTGTGGCGCAGCACTTTGTTGTGGAGCTCCACGTGGCGGAGGTGGACGGCGTGCCTGGCGAGGCTGGTGATGTTGCTTGTCCATCGGATGAAGTGACGAATGCAGCTATGGCACACCCCCCCCATCCTGACGGTGTGAGTTTGAGGGGGTCCGCAAAGTAGATAAATGTGTTTGCACAGCAGAGTTTAGGGTATAAATTGAGCATTTTGAGTGGAAAGACAAAGGTGTTGCAGTCAAAACTTTGTCTGAAGTGACAGAGTGCCCTGCTGCAATAAATGGGGTTTTCCCCCCACCTGTCAAATAATCCTTTGCATCTCCCACTGGCTGCTGTCTGAAACACGTCTGCTCCAATACGGAGTGTTTCCTACAGCACGGGAAACACACTGAGGATCCTTCAAAATTGCACCCCTGCCAAAATCTCCACTCAATGAGGTCTGTCAAGTACCTCAAGTATCTAACTAACTATCTAAAGCAGCATCCCGCTGGCTTTAATTGCTGGTGGGCGTCCCGCATTAGGGAGCTGCGCACACACCCGAATGCGTCACTGATGAACCCGGAAGTCAGCGGGTTGGAGCCGGGCTACAAACCCGTTCCGGGATTCCACCATTTTAGGAGCCCCCCACCCCCAATGCACCCGCTCGGCCATCCAAAAATCGGCCCCGTTAACTCTGTTTCTCCCTCCACAGATGCTGCCTGACCTGCTGTGTTTCCAGCATTTTCTGTTTTTATTTCCGATTTCCGGCATCCGCACTATTTTGCTCTTGTTTCAAGGGTCTATGTTAGTTTGACGCTTTGATGCTGGGCTCACATATTGTAGCTCGGCATGGAGAATGACCAATTTTTTAAGATCCTGATTGTTGGACACTCAATGGTGAGAAAAAACATCCCTGATGCAGCCCAATGCCAATGGTAGCTTCAGCAAGAGCTAGGATTGGGAAATAAGGTGGAAAAAAACTTCTATAATCATTCCAATAATTTTAATAACTGACAAAGTAAGTTTTGGGAAGAGTGGAAGGAAATATAAATAAATTAATAAAAGTTTCCGAGACAAAAATTATGGGCTCGATTTTCGGACCCCTGAGCCGGCGGGTTCATGGTGGGGGGGCTCCAAAAATCGGGGATTCCCGGGGCGGGTCCGGAGCCCGGCTCCAACCCGCCCACTTCCGGGTTCCCCAGTGACGCGCTTACATGTGCGCGCAGCCCCCGCATGCGGGACTCCCGCCAGCAATTAAAACTGGCGGGATGCCACTTAAACTAATTAAGTAGGCACTTCAGGTTGTTAGCAGACCTGATTGACATGATATTTTAGGAGGGGTGGGATTTTGATCTCAACTGAGATTGTTTCTGGTACTGAGGGAAACACTCCCAGTTGAAATGGACGTGTTACAGCCATCAGCCTGTGGCAGCTGCAAAGGTCCATTTGACAGGTTGGGGGGGGGGAGACCCTCACTCATTGCAGGAGGCCACTCTGTCACTTTGGACAAGGTTTGGCCTCCACCACCCTCCGCCTATCAATAAAATTCACAAACTTCCACACTTACCCCAGTGTGCAGACACATTTACCTACCTTGCGGACCCCCTCAAATGTATATCTTCTGGATGGGGGCCGCCGTAGCTGCAGTCATGACCTCCTCAGAGGACGAACAGCATCACCAGCCTCGCCAGCCACGCCGTCCAGCTCTGACACGTGGAGCTCCACAAC
The DNA here is from genome assembly GCF_035084215.1 of Heptranchias perlo. Taxonomy (NCBI): domain Eukaryota; kingdom Metazoa; phylum Chordata; class Chondrichthyes; order Hexanchiformes; family Hexanchidae; genus Heptranchias; species Heptranchias perlo. Next base: position 103,812,324 of record NC_090325.1, on the reverse strand, counting down.
ACAGTGCTGTGACACATCCACCTGCACAGCAGGAGGGAGGGCAACCGCAGAGAGAGATGCGTCACAGAAGGCACTACCCTTGCCACAGGGTCTACGGACCGAGGCTCAGCTTCCTGGACCTCTCTGAACAGCAGTGCATACGGAGGCTCAGAGTCACTCGACATGTAGTTGTGGACATCTGCAGCCTCCTTCATGCCGAGCTGCTCCCGGCTGGCCCGAGCACCATCTTCTTACCTGTCGTTGTCAAAGTCACCACTGCCCTCAACAACTTCTCCTCCGCATCCTTCCAGGGTGCCACCGGGGACATCGCCAATGTCTCTCAGTCATCTGCACAAAAGAGGCCTGCAAATACACCTACACCCACACTGCAGTGACACAATGGGTGGCATCAGGTGTGGGTCTTCATGGTGATCCTCAGGAAAGGCATTATTGCACAAACCAGACAAGATTTGCAAAGACGTGGCAGTAGTGGTGACAATATAATATGTAATGTGAGTTGATCAGAAATTAAATATAAGTAAAAACCATGACAAACTCTCAAACACCCTTGTGCATCCCCTTCATGCTCACGACACGTTTGCTTCACGCTTCCTACTACACATATGTGATGCATGCCCTGTGGCTGCAGCACAGGTAGTGGCAGGTTGGGTGAGGCTGACCGTGAAAGAGATGCATGAGAGGCTGAGTATGAAATGGAGCCGAGATTGTATGAGGATTGGGTTGAGTGGTAGTGGTGGGATGAGTACTGGCGAGGTGAGTAAGTGCAGGTAAGATGAGGATGAACTTTGAGTGGGTATGAGGAGTGACGTGATAGAGTAGTGTTGGCAGTGCAGAAGGAGATGTGGGGTGGGGGCGGTGATGTGGCAGACGGAGTGTAGGGGAATGAGTAAGTGTACTCACTTCGGCTGACCTACTTAGGTCATTGAAGCACCTCCTGCACTCTATGCGGGTGCATAAGATGTTGGCGGTGCAGGTGACCTCCTCTGCCACCTTGAACCAGGCCTCCGTGGTGGCAGAGGCAGGCCACTTCCTCCCGTCTGCTGGGGAGAAGTTCTCTGTCCTCCTTCTCCTCCTCCTCACCCCATCCAGTAAGATCTGGAGTGAGGCATCATTAAACCTGGGAGCAGCCTTTTTGCAGCCTGTAATTTTGCCTATTTTCTGCAGCATCAGTCAGTGGAGGATTGCTCCTTTAAATAGGGCTCCTCCAGCTGATAGCCTATGATGCGCCTGTGCAGTCCACCCGCTGTGCAGCTTTCCAGCGTGAAACCCGGAAGCAAAGGTAAGTACCTTCACTTAAGCTGCGATTGCGTGCGGAGCACCCCAATTTCACTGGGCACGTTACCCACACGCCCAGTTGACCCCCTGCTGCCAACCCGCCTCCCTCCTAATATCGGGCCCTATAAATCCATCATGGGGAGTGGAATATTTCACTTCGTAAATAATTGAGAATAAAGGTTTTGCGGAGGGAAGAACAAACAAAATAACTTGCATCTTAAGCAGGTTTTGTAAAGTGATAGGTAAATCGTACATTACAATATATGTGGGAAGCCTGAATCTTTCAATAATGTTTCATATTTTTATCTTGTGTCAGTGATATCAGTGTCGGAGGCATTCAAGAAGGAGATAGTGGATGTTCAGAGCAAATATGTTCCCACAAAAAAAAGGGTGGGACTCCCAAACCTAAAGCCCCCTGGGTGTCAAGGAGCGTACAGAGTAAGATAAGGCAAAAAAGGGAAGCTCATGTCAGATACCGAGAGCTCAATACTGCAGAAAGCCTAGAGGAGTTTAGAAAGTGCAGGGTTGAAATTAAAAGGGAATTATGAAAGCAAAGAGAGGGCATGAAAAATATTGGTAAGTAAATTCAAGGAAAACCCAAAGATGCTTTATAAATATGTAAAGAGCAAGAGGATAACTAAGGAAAGAGAAGGGCCTATTGGAGTCCAAAAAGGTAACCTGTGTGTGGAGGCGGAAGACATGGGTATGGCTCTTAATGAATACTTTGCACCTGGCTTCACAAAAGAGGGGGATGATGCAGTCAAGGAGGAGGAGTGTGAAATATTGGATGGGATAAACAGTGAGAGGAAGTATTAAAGGGCTTAGCATCTTTGAAAGTAGATAAATCATCAGGCTCAGATGAAATGTATCCCAGACTTTTACGAGAAGCAAGGGAAGAAATAACAGAGGCTCTGACGATCATTTTCCAATCCTCCCTGGCTACAGGCATGGTGCCAGAGGATTGGAGGACTGCTAACGTTGTATCATTGTTTAAAAAGGGAGAAAAGGATAGACCGAGTATTTACAGGCCAGTCAGCCTAACCTCGGTGGTGGGCAAATTATTGGAAAAAATTCTGAGGGACAGTATTAATCGTCATTTAGAAAGGCACGGATTAATCAAGGACAGAAAGCATGAATTTGTCAAGGGAAGGTCGTGCCTGACTAACCTGATTGAATTTTTGGAGGAGGTAACAAGGAAAGTTGATGAGGGTATCACGTTTGAGGTAGTCTACATGGATTTTAGCAAAACTTTTCACAAGGTCCCACATGGCAGACTAGTCAGAAAAGTAAAAGCCCATGGGATCCAAGGGAAAGTGGCAAGTTGGATCCAGAATTGACTCAGTGGCAGGAAGCAAAGGGTAATGGTCAACCGGTGTTTTTGTGACTGGAAGGCTGTTTCCAGTGGGGTTCCGCAGGGCTCAGTACTAGGTCCATTGCTTTTTGTAGTATATATCAGTGATTTAGACTAAAATGTAGGGGGCATGATTAAGAAGTTTGCAGATGATACAAAAGTTGACCGTGTGATTGATAATGAGGAAGAAAGCTGTAGACTGCAGGAAGATATCAATGGACTGGTCAGGTGGGCAGAAAAGTGATAAATGGAATTCAATCCAGAGAAGTGTGAGGTAATGCATTTGGGGAGGACAAACAAGGCAAGGGAATACATAATAAATGGGAGGATACTGAGCAGTATACAGGAACAGAGGGACCTTGGAGTTCATGTCCACAGATCCCTGAAAGTAGTAGGACATGTAGATAAGGAGGTTAAGAAGACAAATGGAATACTTTCCTTTATTAGCCGAGGCATAGAATATAAGAGCAGGGAGGTTATGCTACAACTGTATAAAACACTAGCTAGGCCAGAGCCAGAGTACTGCGTACAGTTCTGGTCACGACATTACAGGAAAGATGTGATTGCACTAGAAAGGGTACAGAGGAGATTTACGAGGATATTGCCAGGACTTGAGAATTTTAGCTATGAGGAAAGATTGGATAGACTGGGGTTGTTTTCTTTGGAACAAAGGAGGCTGAGGGGAGATTTAATTGAGGTATATAAAATTATGAGGGGCCTAGATAGAGTGGATAGGAAGGACCTGTTTCCCTTAGCAGAGAGGTCAAAAACCAAGGGCATAGATTGAAAGTAATTGGTAAGAGGATTAGAGGGGAGTTGAGGAGAAATTTTTTCACTCAGAGGGTTGTGGGGGTCTAGAACGTACTGCCTGACATGTGCTAGAGGCAGAAACCCTCATCACATTTAAAAGTACTCGAATATGCACTTAAAATGCCGCAACCTACAAGGCTGCAGACCAAGAGCTCGAAAGTGGGATTAGGCTGGATGGCTCGTTTTCGGCCAGCACAGATATGATGGGCCAAATAGCCTCCTTCTGTGCCGTAAATGTCTATGATTCTATATGTTGCTTCAGTAAATTTGCTGTATTGCAGTGAACAACAAACCTTGTCACATTTAGACTGTGAAAGGAGGATGGTAATCATCAGAAAACATACTCTAAGTCTTGGACAATGTCATGTGAGATCTACTTGTACAGTTGGAAAATATTCCATAAGGTAAAACTAATTCAGAAATGCTGTTTAGGATAATACACAGTGGAGTTGAGGAGAGAGACTTATTTAGGAGTTTATGGACATAATAAATAATAATTTCATTTATATAGCACGTTATCATGTTAGAACATCTTGAAGCACTTTACAATATGATTTTCTTTTCGAGTGCATTGACTGTTGTCATGTAGATATGCTTATTGATATGACAGGAATCCCATTAGCACTCTGTCCAGAGGTCTGCTAACTAACTCAGCAGTACAAACACAAGACAGATCATGCTGTCGTACTTACTGACACAAACTGATTAACTATAACAACTTGCATTTTTATGGTGCCCCTCATGTGCGGAGGGGAGGCGTGGGGAGATATCTGAGTGCTTTACAAAGGGGAAAGGCAGTTGACAAATGGGAGGCGGAAAAGATTAAAGAAGGGAGACCGAAGTTATGGTCAAAGAGACAAAATGTAAGAGGCTTTTGAAGGAAGGGAGAGGAGTTGCGATGCAAAGTGGTTTAGGCTGAATATCTCAGAGAGCAGAGCTGTGGTGAAGTGAGGAGGAAAAAAAATCACAACTTTACCGACCCATTTCCATCCCATCTTCCAATTACACCAACATTCCCATCCTCTTGCCCATACATATAGCCTAACACAGCTCACCAGGCACCATCTACAGCCCCAACCCCGGGTACACCCTCACCTGATAGCAGAGACCACAAAACACTTCCAGAACCCGACCAAGGTCTTGCTTGACAACAAGAAAAAAAGTTTAATGGCATAGCCTGGGACCACTAATTCTCACTCTGCCATAAGTGCTCCTCGGTGTCAGGCTTGCCCCGAGTACTTCTATTTTCACTCTATTCAAGCACTTCCTGTTCCTCACTTTGTCCTGAGAACTCCCCTTTCTGCCCTGACTGCTCACCGCCTGGGCTTTGGCTTCTCCCTGCTCTCAGATCACAATCTACCTCCCCGCCCTGTTTGGAGCTGGAGACGTTCGTCTAATTGACTAACAGTTCAGCACAGAGGGTAATTTTAAAACAAATGATTCAGTATTAGAGCTTTGAGCAGTAGAAAAAGTAAAGACTGCTGCCTGCCAAAAAGCAGGTGATTGCCTGCTGCCCACTCACTGGACTGTTTTGATACTGCACTCCCTCTGGTCTGCATGTAATTGCTCCTGAGAAAATAAAACGGAGTGAGAATGGAAAAAAACCCAGCAATATAAAAGGAGGGCAAAAGAAGAATAAAAAGCAGAGGAGTAGGGGTAAAGCAGGGATGGAAAAATAGACAAAAGAAAACTAAAGGGAGGAAGGGAAGCTGGGCACGAGATGAGAGAGAAAAAAAGCAAAGAATTATTTTTAAAGAAGAGGTGAATGTGAGGCGAGTGCATCTTCCTTGGTCTCCTTGTTCAACCCCAGTATCACCATATCGGACCTAATCTGCGTTGGCAAACAATTTCTACTATAAATATATATGTGTTATACCTCTGTTACTTATTTGATTGATTACCTATTGTTAAATTGTTAAATGAATTCGCTAGTGAGATTGTTACAATTAGGAATTATTGGCTATTTGACCTAGCAGGGATTTGTAAGCTATAAATGGTTCTGGTATGAACTCAGGTTCAGGAATGTTCGGGGTTAATTATCGATGATCCCACAGTGGGAGGTAGACTGGTGCCACCAAGACCAAGAGGGGATTGGTATGTTAATGAGTTCACCCAGGAATTAATAAACTAGCCATTGAAATTGTCATTCATAACAATCTGAGATAATAGGTAGTTTGTTCCAGTAGGACTTCCAGTAGGTATTCACACATGAGATGGTGGGAGAAACTTTGTTCTTGCCACACTTGGGAGGGCAGTAGTTGGGTTAATTGGCAGTCCTACAGGTCTACCCCTGAACAGGGAAAGAGTGAGAGGTCAAACCACCAACTTCCTGTTCAGAGCAGGTACAACGGAACAAAGCCCCAAATGTTCAAGGTCAGTTGGTAAGGCCTTGGCCAATCGACTGTAAGAATTGAGATTTGATCTGATTCAGTGATAGGGCTGATGCAAAGAAAATTCTCGTTACCCCTACTAGAATTTTATACGTTCCAGTGAGATCACTTCTCATTCTTCTGGAGTTTAGAAGACTGAGAGGTGATCTAATTGAAATGTATAAAATTCTTAGAGGGCTTGACAAGGTAGAAGCTGAAAAGCTGTTTCCCCTGGCTGGAGAGTCTAGAACTAGGTGGAATAGTCTCAAGATAAGGGGTCGGCCATTTATGACTGAGATGAGGAAAAATTTCTTCACCCAGAGGACAATGAATCTTTGGAATTCTGTACTCCAGAGGGCTGTGGATGCTCAGTTGTGGAGTATATTCAAGACTGAGATCACTAGATTTTTGGACACTAAGGGATAGGGCGGGAAAGTGGAGTTGAGGTCGAAGATCAGTCATGATCTTATTGAATGGCAGAGCAGGCTCAAGGGGCTATATGGCCTACTCCTGTCCCTATTTCTTATGCTCTTAAGTAATAGCGACAATGTGGCACGATTTCTTTTTCACGGGGGACTGAAGTTCAGTTAAAGTAAAATGACATTCACTATAACTGCTGCTCTGTACATTAATGACTGTACAGTCATAGAATTCTAGAATGATAGGGAGCAGCGATCATAATATCATAAGGTTTAGAATAGCGATGGAAAAGGACAAGGACCACTCTAAAAATACTCAATTGGAGGAGGGCCAATTTCAGTGGGATGAGAACAGATCTGGCCCGTGTAAATTGGAATCAAAGATTGGCAGGCAAAACTGTAATTGAACAGTGGCCTCTAAAGAGGAGATGGTTCGGGTACAGTCTAGGTACATTCCCACGAGGGAGAAAGGTAGGGCAACTAAAGCCAGAGCTCTCTGGATGACAAACTAGATAGAGAGTAAGATGAAGCCGAAAAAAGGGGCGTATGACAGATGGCTGGTTGATAACACAAGTGAGAACCAGGCTGAATATAGAAAGTTCAGAGTGGAAGTGAAAAAGGAAATAAAAGAGGCAAAGAGAGAGTATGACAATAGACTGGTGGCCAACATAAAAGGTAATCCAAAAGTCTTCTACAGGCATGTAAGTAGTAAACAGGAGGGGTGGGGCCGATTAGGGACCATAAAGATCTACTCATGGAGGCAGAGGGCATGACAGAGGTACTAACTGAGTACTTTGCATCTGTCTTTACCAAGGAAGAAGATGCTGCCAGAGTCTTAGTAAAGGAAGGTATAGTTGAGATAGTGAATGGGCTAAAAATTGATAATGAAGAGGTGCCAAAAAGGCTACCTGTACTTAAAGTAGATAAATCACCCAGTCCCAATGAGATGCATCCTAAATTGCTGAGGGAAGTAAGGGTAGAAATTGCGGAGGTACTGGCCTTAATCTTCCAGTCATCCTCAGAAACAGGAGTGGTGCCAGAGGACTGGAGAATTGCAAATGTTACACCCTTGTTCAAAAAAAGGTGTAAGGATAAACCCAGCAACTACAGTCAGTTTAACCTCGGTGGTGGGGAAACTTTTAGAAATGATAATCTGAGACAGAATTAACAGTCACTTGGATGAATGTGGATTGATTAGGGAAAGCCAGCACAGATTTGTTAAAGGCAAATCATGTTTAACTAACCAGATAGAGTTTTTTGATGAGGTAACAGAGAGGGTAAATGAGGACAATGCAGTTGATGTGGCATATATGGACTTTCAAAAGGCGTTTGATAAATTGACGCATGGTAGGATTGTCATTAAGATTGTGGCCCATGGAATAAAGGGGGCAGTAGCAGCATGGATACAAAATTGGCTAAGTGACTTTAATTATCCCAATATAGACTGGGACAGTAACAGTGTAAAGGGGAAACAGGGGGAGGAATTCCTGAAATGTGTTCTGGAACAGTGTGTATCCAGCCCAACCAGGAAGGAAACAGTGCTGGATCTACTTCTGAAGAGTGAAGTGGGGCAGATGGATCATTGGTTCCCACATGGACCACGACTTCTGGCTGTTCCCCTTCCCCCCCTTAAAATGTTCTACATCCTCTCAGTGATGTTCTTTACTCTGGAACCAGGGAGGCAACACACCATGCGGGACTCCCGTCGGCTGTTGCAGAAACGCCTGTCTATCCCCCAGACTATCAAATCCCCTATAACAACTGCATTTCTTCTGCCCCCCCGCCAATGCAGCCGAGTCTCCCACGGTGCCGTGGATTTGCTCTTGACTGCACTCCCCCATGGTGTCATCATCCTCACTGGTATTTAACACTGAATATTGGACTGTGAGTGCCACACTCCCAGGGGACTTCTGCACTGCCTGCCTGTTCCTCTTAGTCTGTCTGATAGTCACCCATTCCCTCTCCGCCTGAACTCTCTGTAGCTGCGGGGTGACCACCTCCTGAAGCATGCTATCCAGGAAATTCTCAGCTTCCTGTATGCACTGTAGTGACACCAGCCGCTCCTCAAACTCAGAAACTCTGAGCTCGAGCAGTTGGCTGCACTTCCTGCACATGTAATTTTCCAGGACACACAAAGTGTTCTGGAGTTCCCACATGGCACAGGGGCCCCAATTGTCCTGGCATGTTAGCTAACAGTTATTTAAACTGTTTGTTTAGCCTTAAGGCACTTTACTGTTTATCTGACACTAAAAAACTGACCAACCTCTAAAATACACTAACCACTAATCTTGTAATTGTTTCAATTACTATCAGCTTTCTGGTAATTTTGGAGTTGTTCGAATCTTTTGTTTCACCATACACATTCTCTGTGTATTCTGTTACAAAAAAGTTTAACAAATAAATGAAAAACAAAAAAATAATTAAAAAAAGATAAAATATGAAAAGGACAAAAAACCAGCACTGACAATGTACTAGGAAAATTGAAATAAAAAAACCAGTCAAAGAGTGAGTGCCCTTTAAGACCATCATCACGCACGGCCTTTTACAGCCACTCCAGATTGGCAAGCAGACTGCACAATGCAATTCCTTCATGTTTAAATATTTAAATTAAACTCTTACATATCTTATGCTCGCCAAAAGATCACTCACTGCAAGACTTGGCTGGGGATCCCACAAAAGAAATTTCCCACCCAGTTTTCTTGCCCCTGCTCACATGTTCTGCATTGACAGGAGCATACGTGTTGGACACAAAATATGCCACGTGTAAGTATGCCATGTAATAAACTATCAGTTTCTCATGTTACCGGATAGCTTCAGCAATGGCCTTGTTATCTTTCACAGCCTCATCAACAAATTCTTATGACAATGAACATACAACATTTTCTTGACAACCTTGATAATGCGATGGTGATATATTCCCCTGGAGTCCTCTTCAGATTAAGGGAGTATGGATTCATGTGTAAGTCAGAAATAAATTCAACACGTATAAGAGTTATATCATATGATATACCGCCAGAAATTGCCAAAAAAAAATTTGCTGTGTTTGAGGCTACTAATGCTGTAGTTTCCCAGTCACAGTTCAGATGAAGGATTATGTCACTTCTACAGATTGTACTCTGAATCTGGTCATTTTGCCAGGGGCTGTCAAGCAGAAGAAAGTTGTTTACTAAAATGGGACCAGAACAGAAAATAACCTTGCAGGATTGTACAGCATAATCAGTCAAATATGAAAACACAATGTGGTGGAAAAAGATGGATTAAGGTTTCAGATATCAGCCTTCATCAGAACAGTTTCAGCATTTGCCGTTATTATGTTAGATTTCCAGCATTTATGGTTTTGTTTTTACCATATTCAGTCTATTATATGTCCCCACATTTCTGCTAGGGTTGGAAGGAGAAAATCTGCATTTACTGAGGTGAGAAGGTAGGGAACTCCAAAAATAAAACTGGAGAGGGGATGAAGCACAAAAGAAAAAAAGAACCCAATACATGGGATTATAAGGCTGGAAATCCATGTACCTGGCAGGAGAGCAACAGAGGGCTGCACATTAGCCCAGGACCTGACCTTCCCGATAGTTTCCGTGAGGTCTTTTTTAAGACAGAGCTTCTGCCCTCCCCGAACAAGAACACTGGCATAACTGAGGATGTGGTTGAGGAAGGAGAGTCCCAGACTACAAGTTTTTTTCATTAACAGCCTGATAGGACATCAGCGGGCAGGTACGCCAATTAAAAGCAAGATTTCTGGCTGTCAATCAGCAGAAATATGCTGTACAATCCTGCAAGGTTATTTTCTGTTCTGGTCCCATTTTAGTAAACAACTTTCTTCTGCTTGACAGCCCCTGGCAAAATGACCAGATTCAGAGTACAATCTGTAGAAGTGACATAATCCTTCACCTGAACTTGACCTGGGGGTCAAGTCCCAAATCATGGTCTGGGGTCCTGAAGATATTTTTTGTGGATATTTTTCCCACCTTACTATGAGGGCTAATGGGACACTTAGGCCATGTTCCTCAGCAACCTCCCCCACCTCCAGACTCAGCACCATTCACCGGAATTTCTGGCCTCCTCAGGTAAGTGGGCACCCAAGATGCACCCTTAGTGATGCAGCTAACTGCCTGGAATGTGCTAATGGGGAGACTTCAGTGGAACTAAAATCAATCAGGTTCTAGGAAGGGCGGGTGATCCACTTCACCAAATTACCGCCCAGGCACTAAAGTTGAAAATGAGCCCCCATCAGTTGGAGAACAAGCAACCTGATCAATACCTCAGTCAGAAAATGCAGTACCTTTTGTCTTTTCCCTGCATATCTTTTCATTACTGTATGTTAAGGTATTTTTAAATTGATACAAACGGCATCATGACAGCGGTGCTCAAATGTGAGCCCCTGGAGTCAAGCTCTCATTTTTAATTTAGCAGTGTGTCTCTAGTGATTGCAATGTCCATTAGAGGACCAGTACAAAATAATTTTTTTGCATTTACAATGGCTGCTCGTGGGATGTAGGAAGCATAAGGCTTCAGATGACATATGGATGTTAAGTTTCTCTCCTTTATCTTATTAGATACTGGTGGTGCATGAGCACTGCAATCTAGCCTTTAAGAGAACATTACATCAGCATATAAACATGTATCCCTATCTCTGTAGCCTCCTCCTGCCCTATAAACCTCCCCTCCCAGTATAGTCTGTTCTTCTGACTCCAATCTCTTATGCATCCCCCCCTCCATTTACCCCACCACTGGCGGTTGTCCTTTCAGCCACCCAAACCCCATGCTCTGGAATTCTCTCTATAAACCCCTTTGCTTCTCCACCTCCCTCTCCTCCCTTAAGACCCAGTTTAAAATCCACCTTTGACTAAGCTTTTGATCACCCCTCTGAATCTTTGCTTCTTTGGCTGGTTATCCAATTTCTTTATGCCTCTGTGAAGTATTTTGGGACATTTTTCAACTTTAAAGGCACTATTGTTAAAAAAAATAGAATATTATTAAGGGTAAGGCTGGTTAGAGATGAAAAAGGAAATCTTCTGGAGGATGAAGGGATAGCAGAGATACTAGATGAATACATTCCTTTTGCTTTCATAGAAGACTGTGGTAGTGGGAATAAAATGTTCAAGAGGAGGAAATAGATCAAATAGACAGATTAACTATAGATATGGAAGGAATATTGGAAAAAAATAGTGGAACTCAAAGTGGAAAAGGCACTGGGCCATGCTGCCATGCATCCTAGAATGCTGAGGGAAGTTAGAGAGGAAATAACAGAAGCTGCGACCAAATTTCCTTGGATATGGCAGTTGTGCCAGAAGACTGGAGGGTTGCCACTTTAATACCTTAGTTCAAAAATGGAGAGAAGCATAAACCAGATAATTTTAGAGCAGCCAGTCTAACATCAGTAGTGGATAAGCTTCTTACTGGATAAAATTAATACTCACTTTGAAAGATATTGGTTAATTAAGGACAGCCTGCATGGATTTGTAAAGGGCAAGTCATGTCGGACAAATTTAATAGAGTTCTTTGAGGAAGTAACTGAGTCTATTAATAAAGGAAATGCAATGGATGTTGTGTATGTGGATTTTCAAAAGTCATTTGATAAGGTGCTTTGTTGTATAGGAGGCTTGTTGACAAAATTAAGGTACATGGTATTAAAAGGAATATGGCAACATGGATAGGAAGTTGGTTAAAGGACAGAAAACTGAGTAGTGGTTAACATAAGAACATAGGAAACGGGAGGAAGAGTAGGCCACATTGCCCCTCGAGCTTGCTCCGCCATTCAATCAGATCATGGCTGATCTTTGACCTGAACTCCACTTACCTGCCCAATCCCCATATCCCTTGATTCCCCTAGAGTCCAGAAATCTGTCTTTCTCAGCATTGAATATATTCAACAACTCAGCATCCATAGCCCTCTGGGGTAGAGAATTCCAAAGATTCACAACCCTCTGAGTGAAGAAATTCCTCCTCATCTCAGTCTTAAATGGCCGACCCCTTATCCTAAGACTATGCCCCCTAGTTCTAGACTCTCCAGCCATGGGAAATAACCTCTCAGCATCTACCCTGTCAAACCTCCTCATAATCTTATATGTTTCAATTAGATCACCTCTCATTCTTCTAAACTCCAGAGAGTATAGGCCCATTATACTCAACCTTGCCCCATAGGACAACCCTCTCATCCCAGGAATTAATCTAGTGAACCTTCGCAGCACCACCTCTAAGGCAAATATATCCTTCCTTAGATAAGGAGACCAAAACTGTATGCAGTGCTTCAGGTCACCAAAGCCCTGTACAATTGTAGTAAGACTTCCTTATTTTTGTACTCCAACCCCTTGCAATAGAGGCCAAAATTCCATTTGTTTTCCTATTTGCCTGCTGTACCTGCATGCAAACTTTTTGTGTTTCTTGTAGGTGGACACCCAAGTCTCCCTGGACACCAACATTTAATAGTTTCTCATCATTTAAAAAATATTCTGTTTTTCTATTCTTCCTACCAAAGTGAATAACCTCACATTTCCCTGCATTATATTCCATCTACCACCTACTTTCCCACTCTTGCCCTCCCCTTAATGGGTGTTTTTCAGACTAGAGGATTGTAAACTGTGGTGTCCTTCAGGGGTCAATGTTGGACCACTGCTCTCCTCAATATATATTAACAATCTGGATTTGGTATGGGGCACAACATCAACATTTTCAGATGATGCAAAAAAAGGGAATCTAATTAACTGTGAAGAGGACTGTAAGCAACTTCAGGAGGACATAGACAGGTCAGAAGATTGGTTAAAAAGATGTCTGATTTGAATATAATGCTGATGCAAGGTGATACATGTTGGGAAGAAGAATAAGGAGAGGACATACACACTAAATGATAAAACTTTAAAAGCAGTAGAGGAGCAGACAGATTTAGAGGTTCAGATACACAAACCTTTAAAAGTGGGATAACAAGTTGATAAAGATGTAAAACAACATTTTGAATCCTAGGTTTTATAAATGGGGGCATAGAATACAAACAGAAAGAGGTAATGCTAAACCTCTGTCATTAGTCAGGCAGCAGTTACAATATCGCATCCAGTACTGGATACTTTACTTTAGGAAGAATGTAAAAGGATGCAGAAGAGATTCATGAGGATGACAACAAGGATGAAAGACTTTAGTTATGAGAAGGGATTAGAAAAACTAGGGCTTTATTCATTAGAGCAAAGAAGGTTAAAAGGAGATCAAACAGAGGTGTTAATTGATGAAGGGTTTATGTACAGACCTCCCCACTTCACTTGAATGATTCGGAGGCATTGGAGAAGGTGCAAAAAAGATTTACTAGGATGATACTAGAACTGAGAGATTGTACCTATCAGGAAAGATTGAACAGGCTGGGGCTCTAAGAGAAGACTGAGGGGTGACCTGATAGAGGTCTTTAAGACCCAGGGACTTAGACGTAGAGAAGATGTTTCCACTTGCGCAGGTGACCAGAACTAGGGGCCATAAATATAAGATAGTTGCTAATAAATCCAATAGGGAATTCAGGAGAAACTTCTTTACCCAGAGTAGTTAGAATGTGGAACTCGCTACCCACAAGGAATAGTTGAGGTGACAGCAGAGATGCATTTAAGGGGACGCTAGATAAACACATGAGAGAGAAAGGAATGTAAAGAAATGCTGACAGTGTTAGATGAAGTAGGGAGGGAGGAGGCTCATGTGGAGCATAACAACAACTTGCATTTATACAGTGCCTTTAACGTAGTAAAACGTCCCAAGGCACTTTACAGGAGCGATTATCAAACAAAGTTTGACACCGAGCCACATAAGGGGATATTAGGACAGGTGACCAAAAGCTTGGTGAAAGTGGTAGGTTTTAAGAAGCCTCTTAAAGGAGGGTACAGAGGTGGAGAGGTTTAGCGAGGGAATTCCAAAGCTTTGGTCCCAGGCAGCTGAAGGCACGGCCACCAATGGTGGAGCGATTAAAATCGGGGATGCGCAAGAGGCAAGAATTGGAGGAGCGCAGAGATCTCTGAGGATTGTAGGGCTGGAGGAGGTTACAGAGATAGGGAAGGGCGAGGCCATGGAAGGATTTGAAAACAAAGATGAGAATTTTTAAATCGAGGCGTTCCCGGACTGGGAACCAATGTAGGTCAGCGAACATGGAGTGATGGGTGAACGGGATTTGGTGCAAGTTAGGATATGGGCAGCAGAGTTTTGGATGAGCTCAAGTTTACAGAGGGTGAAAGATGGGAGACCGGCCAGGAGAGCATTGAAATAGTCAAGTCTAGAGGTAACATAGGCATGGTTGAGGGTTTCAGCAGCAGATAAGCTGAGGCAGGAGTGGAGACGGGCGATGTTATAGAGGTGGAAGTAGGCGGTCTTGGTGATGGAGCAGATATGTAGTCGGAAGCTCATCTCAGGTTCAAATAAGACGCCAAGGATGAGAACAGTTTGGTTCAGCCTCAGACAGTGGCTAGGGAGAGGGATGGAGTTGGTGGCTAGGGAATGAATTTTGTGGTGGGGACTGAAGACAGTGGCCTGGACCCGTTGGGCCAAATGGCCTGTTTCTGTGCTGTACATTCTATGTAATTCTATATATTGTCCTTCCAGGATTTCCCTTCTTTAGGTTAACCCTTTTCCTTACTCTTGTTTTTGTGTTTTCTGGCAGATGCACGATGTTGATGTTTAATTTGTGTCCACATAAGAGCCACTTCAGCCACTTTGAATAATTTATGTAAGATGACTTTGCGACTGAAATTGGATTGGTTTCAGTTACAACTACAGTAACACTTTCACCCTCAATGGTGATTAAAAAGAAAAATATTGACATGGATTCAAGGAAATCCAGATGTAGTTCCCTCCTTGAGCTGAGCTGGCTGCAATACCTGATGGTATTATAATGAATGATACACCATTGTATGGTCTACAGTAACCATTTCAACATTTTATTTTTATGGTTCCCAAAGTCACACCTGGAGTATTGTACGACCACACCTGGAGTATTGTGTGCAGTTTTGGTCTCTTTACCTAAGAAAGGATATACTTGCCATAGAGGGAGTGCAGCGAAGGTTCACCAGACTGATCCCTGGGATGGCAGGACTGTCGTATGAGAAGAGATTGGGTCGACTAGGCCTGTATTCACTAGAGTTTAGAAGAATGAGAGGGGATCTCATTGAAACATATAAAATTCTGACAGGGCTAAACAGACTGGATGCAGGGAGGATATTTCCACTGGCTGGGGGTTCAGAACGACGGGTCACAGTCTCAGGATACGGGGTAGGACATTTAGGACTGAGATGAGGAGAAATTTCTTCACTCAGAGGGTGGTGAACCTGTGGAATTCTCTACCACAGAAGGCTGTGGAGGCCAAGTCACTGAATATATTTAAGAAGGAGCTAGATAGATTTCTAGACACAAAAGGCATCAAGGGGTATGGGGAGAGAGCGGGAATATGGTATTGAAATAGAGGATCAGCCATGATCATATTGAATGGCGGAACAGGCTCGAAGGGCTGAATGGTCTACTCCTGCTCCTATTTTCTATGTTTCTATATCTTTCTAAAATTTCAATTTGACCTTTTGTTTCTGTTGGCCAAATGTCATCTGTAAGAAGTAAGATATTTTATCTGTTATTAGTGTCAGTGAGGATTGACAGACTGAATTGTTCACTATAATTCTGAACCCTTAAGGTCTCACTAAAAATTAGTGCAAAATAATAGCTCAGCTATGGGAAGATATACTGCTGTGTAACATAATAGGGTCTGAGACA
The DNA here is from genome assembly GCF_035084215.1 of Heptranchias perlo. Classification (NCBI taxonomy): domain Eukaryota; kingdom Metazoa; phylum Chordata; class Chondrichthyes; order Hexanchiformes; family Hexanchidae; genus Heptranchias; species Heptranchias perlo. The sequence continues at coordinate 103,796,374 of NC_090325.1, read as the reverse complement.
AAAATGAATCCAGAAAGCAAGAATACTGTAGATGTTTTGGCATTGCAAGAAAAAGTGGATAATCTCAAAAATGACAGGAGAAAGAAGAATTCATTCACATCTGGCATGCCAGAAGGTGTAGAAATTAATCAACTGAGGCAGATTTTACTGGTCTCTGACTGCAGCTGGAATTTTACCAGAGACTTTTGAAATTTGACAAATATAAAACTGTTCTGTTTGGAACAGGAACTAAACAAGCCGGGAGATTCAAGCAGGGCTAAAATGGTTCCATTTACTTTTAAAAGTAGCTATTATCTGTTATTCGGCTTCGTGTGGCAAACGTGCATGACCGGCTGAGTGGCAATTATATTTGTATATTACAACATACATAGACAATTATACAAATACCATGGGGTAAACTTTCATCCACACCACCCAGGTGGTAATCTAACGGAGCGGATCATTGCTCATTGTAGAACCTGGCCACTTTCAACGAATGGGCGATCTGCTGAGCCAGATTACAACAGGCAGCAAAGACAAAAATTTATCCCCATATTTCAAAACAAAACGGAAACATAAGAAGTCCAGAGCAGGGAGACAGTTATTTTGTTACACTAATCCTAATTCATGCTTCATCTAAGTGTAAATTCAGTGCCAAGTTTACAGTCTAACACTACCAAGTCTGAAATTGGCACAACTAGGCCATTTCTGATGAGACCCATCTAAATATCTGATGCTGAGGTAATACTATACTAATCCCACTGTAATAGCTGGAGTCAGCACAACACCCCATAAATCAGTATCGAAATGTATTGAAACTAATGAATCTACTTTCTGGTACGAGTCTGATGTCCCAGCCAATAACACTACACCAGTGAATAGATTTAAATTTGTATGGACTTGAAGTGAGCTGTACCTTCTGACTGCTTCATTTCTTTCAAATGCCATGGCACATACACAGGCAACATCATTGTTGTTTGTCCGTAGTTGTGTGTATACAGCAGTGCTCTGGGTTTAAGAGGAAATTGATGGGCTACTCTAATGGACAGATATAAGCTAGCCAGCATGAGTGAGGTAGTATTGCTTAATATATCTCATTTGCACTGGTACTGTCAGTATAACACCAGCATTAGATTAACACGTAATGGGGCCAATTCTTGGATTTTTGTTTGCTCCTCTAAATGCTCATGTGGAGAAGCCAGTAGGCAGAAGGCTGGAAATTATAGACCAGTTAGCCTAACATCTGTGGTGGGTAAAATTTTGGAGTCTATTATTAAGGAGACAGTAGTGGAACATTTGGATAAACATAATTTAATAGGACAAAGTCAGCATGGCTTTACGAAGGGGAAGTCATGTCTGACAAATTTGCTTGAGTTCTTTGAGGATATAACGTATAGTGTGGATAAAGGGGAACCAGTGGACGTAGTGTATTTGGACTTCCAGAAGGCATTCGACAAGGTGCCACATAAAATATTATTGCTCAAGATAAAGAATCACTGGATTGGGGGTAATATTCTGGCATGGGTGGAGGATTGGTTATCTAACAGGAAGCAGAGAGTTGGGATAAATGGTACATTCTCGGACTGGCAACCTGTAGCCAGTGGTGTTCCGCAGGGGTCGGTGGTGGGTCCCCAACTCTTTACAATCTATATTAACGATTTGGTGGAGGGGACCGAATGTAACATAGCAAAGTTTGCAGATGATACAAAGATGGGAGGGAAAGTAGAGAGTGAGGAGGACATAAAAACCTACAAGGGGATATAGACAGGCTGGGTGAGTGGGCGGAGATTTGGCAGATGCAATACAATATTGGAAAATGTGAGGTTATGCACTTTGGCAGGAAAAATCAGAGAGCAAGTTATTATCTTAATGGCGAGAAACTGGAAAGTACTGCAGTACAAAGGGATCTGGGGGTCCTAGTGCAAGAAAATCAAAAAGTTAGTTTGCAGGTGCAGCAGGTGATCAAGAAGGCCAACGGAATGTTGGCTTTTATTGCTAGGGGGATAGAATATAAAAACAGGGAGGTATTGCTGCAGTTTTATAAGGTATTGGTGAGACCGCACCTGGAATACTGCATACAGTTTTGGTCTCCATACTTAAGAAAAGACATACTTGCTCTCGAGGCAGTACAAAGAAGGTTCACTCGGTTAATCCCGGGGATGAGGGGGCGGACATATGAGGAGAGGTTGAGTAGATTGGGACTCTACTCATTGGAGTTCAGAAGAATGAGAGGCGATCTTATTGAAACATATAAGATTGTGAAGGGGCTTGATTGGGTGGATGCGGTAAGGATGTTCCCAAGGATGGGTGAAACTAGAACTAGGGGGCATAATCTTAGAATAAGGGGCTGCTCTTTCAAAACTGAGATGAGGAGAAACTTCTTCACTCAGAGGGTAGCAGGTCTGTGGAATTTGCTGCCCCAGGAAGCTGTGGAAGCTACATCATTAAATAAATTTAAAACAGAAATAGACAGTTTCCTAGAAGTAAAGGGAATTAAGGGTTACGGGGAGCGGGCAGGAAATTGGACATGAATTTAGATTTGAGGTTAGGATCAGATCAGCCATGATCTTATTGAATGGCGGAGCAGGCTCGAGGGGCCGATTGGCCTACTCCTGCTCCTATTTCTTATGTTCTTATGTTCTTATGTAACCTCTCCTACAGCAGCCTGTGTCAGCATTGGAGGAGCAGGAACCTGCTGGCCAGTAGGTCAGCCCCAGGGCTCTTTCAAATACTGAGGACAAGCAGACCTCACAGGGCCTGCATGCAAATAGGGTTTGATGTCTGAGTATCAACATTCTTTGTAGACATTTGAGAGTGTGCCAAGCAACCTGCAAAATTTGGGGGGGGGGAGTATGGAGGAGTTCGTGAGCCATATCTGTACAGTGCTTTATGACTGCCTAACCAAGCTGCAGAGCACCAGGGGGAACATGGCCAATCCATGGCCTGCTACGGTGCGGCCCCATTGACTGAGGTCCTAAGCACAGGCATTGTTTCATTAGTGAATGCTCTGATAGTAGTTGTAGAGGTCTTAGATACCAATATACACCAGTCTGCTTTATTCAAATTCAACAAGTTGGGGAATCTAATTGAGACAGCCATAACATAGGGCTTCAACTACCTCATAGCTGCCCAATGGTCTGGTCTCACGCAGATCACCAGCCATGCTGCTTGAGGGCCCAGCAGTAGGGAAATGGCAGGAGTTGGCACAGGTGATAGAGTTGTCTCTCTATGGGTGATGCCACACCAATACCACCCAGCTGCGCTGCTGCTCAAATAACTCAGATGTGACCATTAGTGAGCAAAACCAGGCAGCCATTGCACTGTTACCTATGGCACCAGGAGCTGCAGGAACATGCAGGGAAGGGAAATAAAATTGGGATAACTGGAATCGAAATGTGTTCTGATAGTTCATATGGGATGATGTTGCCTAAGATAGTAATGCAGGAATGGAATGGTATCCATTGTACTTGATATAAGGCTGAGTGCAATAGCGAGCATTCTTTATTGTTCCACTTTATTGGAAACATGGCTTATTGGGAAAATGGCTCTTTGCGTATTATTTGGCGTAGGCATTTAAGTGAAGGTGTTAGCAATAAGGGACTCTCCTAAGATTTTTCTTGTCTGAAAATGAGGTTATGTACACATGCCCTTAGGCTGTGTGTCAGTGTCCTCTTCTGCCATTGGTTGTGGATGGGTCTTTTCCACCTGGATGGAGAAGTTGTGCAAAAAGCTGCAGAGCAGAGTGATCTTGGAGATCTTTACCAGCGTATACTGCAACTCCCTACTGGAAAAACCTCTGTAATCAGTCAAGGCAATGGAGTCTTTGCTTCAATAACCCAGTAGCTTGCTCCGTGTGATCCTGGTAGCAGCCTGGACCTTATTCTACAGCTCTTGTTTGTGGCTGTCTCAAGGAGGTCATGAGCCACGGCAGAAGAGGATCATTTTGTTCCCTGGGCAATCATCTGTCTGATCTTCCTGGCATTTCAAATAATAGTGGCAGCGTTGATTGGCATCAAGTAAAGGAATTGTGACTGCTATCAGGGCAGCAGGCATTCACGATTCTGTGCCTATAGTCACAGACCAGCTGCAAGTTAATGGGATGGTTCATGAAGGGAGTGAGATTGGAGAGCAAAGTTCATATGCTCCTCATTCAGGTAAACATATTTTAAAAACTTACCTTGTTGCTTGCGGCCTAACAGGAGGTCCCTTTAAGGACCGCCTGTTAGGCCGCATACAGACCTGGTTTACCTGAGTTTAACCTGTACCGGCTGCATCAGGGCAAACCAATCTTGCAGTGGGAACCCTTATTTGCATATGCAAAGGGACAAACGCCTGATTCAGGCATATGCACTGCACACCGATTTTTTTAGCCAATATGGTGGACTTCCGGCTCATAATGAGCGTGTGCTTCATGCCATCCATATTAGAGGCTTAGAAAGCCATTTAATGCCTGAAAAATGGGCACTGTGTGGCTGAATTTCTATTCCATGGTTTATAATCATGAGTTCTTGGGTTGTCCACTGGTGTCTTTTCCTGAAGATGATGGGCGCTAAATTGGCGCACGCACATTTCCAGCGTGACGTGTGCCGGATGCCATCTTGATATAAGAGTTAGCGCATGAGCAAATACCGAACGCCAGAAGCATATAAAGTAGGGAGAAAATGGATGCAATCAGTGTGCAACACTGATTTAAAGTGATAGACACCATTTTGGCACTTTACGCTCAACTCAATGCACAGTCTTAACCACGACCATCTGAACATGTCTTAGAGTGCCTGGAGGACCCCCACCAGAACTATTTAAAGGGACCATGCAGGATTTACAGGTTGGTGACTGGATTATTGCTTCTGGCTGCTGATACATTTGTAACTGTTTTTGGAGGTCTCCTATACTTGGATACTAGGACGCAGAGACATAGCCTAACATTTAGAGCCAGGACGTACAGAAGTGAAATTAGGAAACACTTCTACACGCAAAGGGTGGGAGAAGTTTGGAACGCTCTTCTGTAAACGGCAATTGATGCTAGCTCAATTGTGAATTCTAAATCTGAGATTGATAGATTTCTGTGACCCAAGGGTATTAAGGGATATGGGGCTAAGACGGGTATATAGAGTTAGGTCACAGGTCCACCATGATCTCACTGAATGGTGGAACAGGCTCGAGGGGCTAAACGCCACTGCCACTTGCTGCCTCCTGTTATGCGCCACCTTCTTCTGCAAGAAAGCAGGACATGTGTTTGCGTGATGTGCCTGTCATGGTTGAATAGCTGCCAGTGTGTGTGACCTGTGAGTTGTGGGTGGGCAACAGTGGTAATGCAGGGTGAGAGGAAGCATCTGATTGGAAGAATTGAGTACTCATGGAAAGAGTTTGTTGCTTTGTGGGTGATGGGGGGTGTGGTGTGTGGAGCAGTGGATGCAGCTCGTGGTGCAGTTGGTAGGAGATGCCACTTGACAGTTGACCTCACTCACCTTGACCATTCATGTCAAAGCATTTATCTTCTTCCTGCACTGCAATACACGTTCGTGGTGCCATGCATTGACTTTGCCTCCCACTGCCTCCCACTGCCTTTTGGCCATTTGTCTGGAGGGCCTCTTGCCTCTTGCCCTATCAAATTTTTCCGCCAATGCGCCTTAATGAATTAGTTCTTCCCATCCAATTAGTGCTATGGAATAACCAAAGAGATTTCATATCCTCCTCACTTGGTTAGCTGCAACTTGTACAACAGCAGTAATTGCCAAGATTCCTGGACAGTGTCTTAGCAAAATGAAGGCTTGAGCAAAAGGCAACAGAGACAAAAAAAAGTATGCAAGATGTTCAAAGCAGAAGCAGAGAATAGCTCAGTGCAAAAAAATAAAATCACATTTCAATATTCAATCAAATAACAACAGCAGACTACCTGTAGGAAACACACGAACGCAGGCCAGGCCTCTTTTCCTGTCATGTGTCCATTTTATATGGATGAGCAGCACCCTGGAGGAGAAGCCTCACCTAAACTGGTGATTTGCGAAATTCGCAAAAGGGTAATGGAGGATTTGCTTTCTAGTAATGTTGCTTCTTTGTTCATATTAAGATCACCTGCCAGAAGATCAAGTGGCCCATAAATCAGGTTCTCTGTGAATTGGGGGTATTGGACTGAGGGTCCTCAACAAGTTGACCCTTTAGTTCATTAACATGAATTCCTTTATCTGCTTTTTAATGGAGGTATTAACCTATTTAAAATAAGGATTTCACCAAAAGGTGTGCAAAGGGGGCGGGGAAAAAGAAGATGAAATGACATTTGGTCACAAGTTATGATCGTCTCTGTTGTCGACAAAGCCAAACTAGAACTTGAAGGAGGGAATCAAAAGCCTTTGTCACTTCAGCAATACGTGGATGCATTCAATAATGTCAGATCGGCAATAATTACAGCTGTAGGTGTAATCCAAGGAGAAAAGAAAGAAAGACAATCAACTGGACTCAGCTACTTCATGCAGAATTTTTCTTTCAGCAGCTAGCGAAGAAAGAAAAAACCTTAGAAACAAAGATGAAGATGATGAAAATTTAATTTTTTACTGTTCAGACATATTCTTGACTATTTGGAAATGTTCTAATAACAAGAAACCTGGACAGCTTTCATTCAGAAATGCTTGAATAATCTGGATATTTATAGGTGATTGAATGCTGTGTGAAATATAATGGTGCCTGAGCTGCTGAGAGTATGCAAATGTCATGCCAAGGAAGGCATTTAGTCAGAGATGAATAATGTGGAATGAGTGATTGGATTAAATGTCCTGGAGTTTTGCTCAATTGCGTGTTGGGAGAGTGGGGCGTGTAAGATGATAGTATCCTCATCCCAGTGACTGGAATTATCATAGTCACAAGTGAAAAGTGTGTTATATGCTCACCAGAGTTTTTACATGCCAAAGCAACTAAAAATATTTATTAAGAATTAAATGGAAATATGAAGCACAAAAGAATTTGGCATTTTTTCTCATACAACACAACACATAAATATAATGGGTTAATCAGTTGTTTCAATAACTTTCTTTGAAAAAATGTAATAATCTTTCTGTATCTCCTTGGGGCTTGTGGTCAATTAGAAATGAATCATGACGTACATAACACAAGTTTCACATTATAGAGCTTGCCTTTTGACCCTTCTCTCAGAACTCAGATTTAGCTTCTGAACTGTTTCTAAGCTGCTTCTTTTGATGTCAAAAATTCCAATGACTCAACCTAGCAGATTGACAGTAGAGATTGTTTTTGGATATCTGTACGTGGATTAATTGGCAAACATACGAATCTTCACAATATCAGTTCAAAAGTATAACATTTACTAAAATACAAGTGGGGATTTTAACCCGACACGGCTGGTGGAAATTGGGCGGGCAGTTAAAATCGGCCAGGAGACTTACCCACTGATGATGTCCCGCACTGTTCCCGCTGTCTTCCACTTTAACCTGCTCTTCTGGACAGGCAGCAAGGCACTCGCCTGAAGTCGGCAGGGTCCCTTAAATAGGCAGATCGGGCTCCGATGACATCATTGAGCTTCGACTGTAATTTTAACTGATGGCCTGAACGGTGAACTCATTGTAACTTTACCACCAGGCGAAGATAGTGGGAAGAGGATCCGGGGCAAGAAGGGGCTTAAACAGGTGAATTTAATTTTTTTTTTAACTCTCCTTGTGGAGCCAGGAAGAGCATGAGTGCTCCTTTGGGATCCACAAAGAAATTTTAGGCCACCCTTGCCCCTTCTCGAATGCGAACTCCCTCCCCTGTGACTTATCTGATCGTTTCTTTGGTCCTGGCCCCCACCCCTGCCCCCCACCATCCACCTCATTCCCACTCAGACCTACAGTTACCTACAGAAACTAAAATACATTTTCACCTGTATAGTTTCATAGCATTTAAATCATATTAGACAAACAGAATAGACAAAATGAGAACAAAAACAGAAAATGCTTTAAACATTCAGCAGGTCAGGCAGCAGCTGTGGAAAGAATAGAGGAGATAATGTTTTGGGCGTGTATACTTCTGTTTTAACAAAGGGTACACAACTTAAAATGTTAACAGAGGTTCCTTATGAGTTACAAGACATTCATTATTAGTGTGGTGGAAGGCCTATGAGGACAGCCTGCAATTCCTTACGATGTCATCAACTTAAGACAACCAACCATATGGGTGATAGTTGACAGGCGTGCCTCATTTTTCATTCAAAAGAGAAAGATTCAGTGAGTCTCACAATGGGAGGGTGAGAATCAGGATGACTGGAAGGTCCAACAGTCCTGGATAAAATTTCATGTCAGTCGATCAGAATAAGTAATACACAGGAGATCTGTTGTTCCTTTTTTAATTCTATAATATAATGGAAATTTGTAGTGTTAAAAACTGGCCGGTGTATATATCTCACTGGTATTTTTAATGTGTGCGTTGGTTCTAACGAATTTGTAAACCTGTTTGCAAACAATACGTAACATTTGTTAAAACTAACGCAGAAGAAAATATCAATATCTCTGTTTGTTATCTCATTCACTAAAGTTTTCACGCTATTCTGTTCTTTTTATTCCTACAAGAAAATATTTTTTGGTGTAGCACCAATGATTATTTCTATCAGGAATATCAGATTTTAAGTTAACACGTCCTTAACCCCTTATCTATAGTTCTGGATCAGAACAAGAGCACCCTCTGCTGGTGGATTGAATTAACTGTTTCCCTTTAGTATGTGGCAAATTGTTGCCTTAAGGCAGAACAGCTCATAACATATAAAATGATTATATGCCACAATTAAAATCTCTAAAAGTTATTTAGTGTACCATAGTTCAGAAGGAGTCTATATGGTAGTCTTCAGCCAAGAATTATCCTTTAAGAACTGCTGGCTGGCCCAGTTTTCCAATTGGTAGCCAATAAGATTGAGGACCAACTCCATGTATGTTTTCCATGCATAGACAGCCCATTCAAATGATGGGCAGGGGACTAATTTAGGCCAGCCCATCTCACACCAGGTATGGTTACATGTGTCCCTGATTTTCAGAGACTTGGAAAAACAGGGCTACAGTCTATGAAATAATTCCCAATTTAATTCCCATTTCTCACCAGTGATCAGCTTTGTCAGGTCACTTTCCTCCAACTATTGTATAATCCCTCTTAACACTGACAAACATGATTCCCATCCTTTGATGTCAATGCAGCACCACTTTATTTTGTTGCATTGAGGGGAAGTTCCATACAAATTATCTGTCTCCACATCACTGGATGATATATATTTCAGATTTTTAAAGTTTCTCCTTTATTTTCTGTTACAGGAGGTGAAACTTATTCCTATTTTCTAAGCAGCTGGCACTCTTATTTCATTTAATCTTCGTGAATAGAATCAGCGTTGGTGATGAGGGAATATAATTTTGTTGCCACGGGATTTAAATCTCTCAAATATGAATCGTCAGTTTCAGCATCGCCTCAAACTGGATTTGGGGCATATATGATTGAGCATGGGTGGTCCACAAGGCTGTGGAGACATTTGTTTTCCATAGGAAGAATATTTTAGGTTATTGTTTTATCCGATTTTGAGCCACATTGAAAACAACTAGTCAAGAGAAATATCAAAGGATTAAAGACAGAATATACATGTTATCACAGCTGGGATCATCATAGCAATGGCAACATCATTACCTTATCAACAGTAGTGATGAAACTGAAGTGCTGTGAGCCAATGTTTGCCTTTAAGACCAGACTTCCTTTCATGGTGAGAACTGAAAAGCTGAAACACACTGCCTGCCAAATTCCTTGGAGCCGCTCCCGCTGCACCGGCGTTACTTCGCCGGTAGTGCGATGGAAACCCGGTTTATGTATGTAAACAGATTTTCTGTCACATTTCCGGTGGAGTGGGAGCTGCTCTGAAGAATTTCCCATTTTTCATTGTTGTAACAATCTGAATATTCAACTTTGATCAATGCAGTTGGTAAATTCAAGTTACTGCAGTTGAAACTGTTATTTTTTCAATTGATATCAGTGTTGGATAACACATTTAAAATGTTGTAAATGGCATCACGTTGCTCTGTCTTGTATTTATCATATTGTGATCTAACACCTGTTTGAGGCTCCCTTTGCAAAACTGGATTGCGCATGACTGCAGCATGCGCCGTGCATGTTGTGGTTAGTTTCTTCAGGCACATGGCAGCCAAACCAGAGGACTCTCCTTATGATCTCAGCGGACCAATTTTATGTGGTCCTGCTACCGCCCTCTTTAGGTGCGTGCAGCGTAAGCTGTACTTGGGCTGCACCGCGATTCAGAGACTGTCCAACTCTCCAACAATGGCTTCTCTTCCCACCCCACACCATAAGCTCTGGAGTCCCCAAAGATCTATCCTTATCCCTCTTTACTTCCTCATCTACATGCTGCCCCTTGGTGACATCATCTGCAGACATGGGGTCAGCTTCCATGTATATGCTGATGATAACCAACTCTATCTCTCCACCACCTCCCTTGACCCCTCTACTATCTCTGTGTTGTCAGATTGTTTGTCCAACATCCAGTCTCGATGAGCGCAATTTTCTCCAGTTATACATTGGGAAGGCCGAAAACATTGTATTCGGCCTCCACCACAAACTCCATACTCTCACCACCGATCCCATGCCCCTTCCTGGTCACTGTCTCAGACCCAACAAGACTGTTTGCAACCTCGGTGTTCTATTCAACCCTGAGCTGAGCTTCTGGCACCAAAGACCGTCTACTTCCTTGTCTGTAATATTGCCCCCCTCTTCCCCTATCTCTACCCATCTGCTGCTCAAACCCTCATCCATGTTTTGTCACCTCCAGATTTGACTAGTCCAAGCTCTTCTGACCGTTTCCATCCTCCACCTTCTGTAAACCCCAGCTCATCCAAAGCTCTGCTGTCTATATCCTAGTCCACACCATCCCACTTACCCATCACCGCCGTCCTTGTTGACCTACAATTGGCTCCCAATCCCCCATTGCAAATTTAAAATTCTCCCTCTCATGTTTAAATCCTTTCATAGCCTTGCCCCTCATACCCCTGTAACCACCTCAAATCCTACAACTCACTAGAACTCTCCATTCCTCTGACTCTGACCTTCAGCCATCTGGGCCTTAAACTCTGAAATTCCTTCCCTAATCCTATCTGCCTCTCTACCCTCCTTTAAGGCCCTCCTTAAAACATACCTCTTTCACCAAGCCTTTAGTTACCCTTCCTGATATATCCTTCTTTGGCTCTGTGTTACTTTTTGTCTGATTGAGCTCCTTTGAAGCACCTTGGAATATTTTCCTACATTAAAAGGTACTATATAAATGCAAGTTGTCATTGCGTTTGTCCACATAATAACAGTCTTCTCTACAAAAAGTAATTCACCGTGTGAAGCCCTATCAGATATTTCTGAGAGACATGGGGGTAAATTTTAACCCGCACAAATGGATGGGTTAGGGGTGGGTGGGGAGTAAAAATGCTCCGTTTTCAGAGCGGGACAGCATCCCAGCTCCAACATGCCTGCTTCTGGGTTTAACCCAGGCAGGTTTGTCTGTGTGTGGAGAGCAGACACCAGGAAGTCCTGCCCCCATTTAAAGCTGAAGGACTGATATTTAAAAGAGCAATATACCTCATTGAGATACTTGAGGTACTTAATATTTTGTGTATTGGACAATTAAAATGAATTTAACCGTACCTGTTCGGGTTTCCCGTCGCTTCCCATTCACTTCAGGTGGCAGCAGGCAGGAAGGGACGAATCCATAAGGTGAGTTCTTTTATTGCACTGCTTGTGGGCCCAGAGAAGCAGGAGTGCTTCATCCAGGCCCAACAAGCTCACCTGGTCGATAGGACCCCTGCGATTGGCCTCTCTCCCTCTCGCCCTCCCCCTCCCGATGATGCCACCCCCACGTGGTGGACCCCGCTTACCTCCGACTCTTCACTTGACCTCCAGTGACCTCCAATCTTCTTAGCCCTCACGATCATCTTCTCAGCCCCTCGATTTCTTCCTCAGACTCACTCCCACCTCTGATCTTCTCCCTGGCCTATGATCCCTCCCTCCCTCTGATCCCTGACTGCGGCCTGCGGCAACTGGCCATCCTGGCTGACAACTGGGCGGGCATGCAACCCGGAAGTGCCATTGATGGGCCTCCCCACCCACTTACCTTCCAGGCTTCGCACCCAGAAATCTCCCCTGCACCCCCCCCTTTCCGGGCTGGAGGTTAAAATTTACCCCATGATAAGACAGCATAGAAATGGGAGGCTTTATTTTTACCTGAATAAATTGCATTGATTCAACTTAGCCCATCACTAGAAATCATAGTATCACCATATCATAGCAGGTACAGCACAGGGGGAGGCCATTCAGCCTATCGTGCCTTTGTCGGCTCTTTGAAAGAGCTATCCCCTGCTCTTTACCCATAGCCCTGTAAATTTTTTCTCTTCAAGTATTTATCCAATTCCCTTTCGAAAGTTACTATTGAATCTGCTTCCACCACCCTTTCAGGCAGCGCATTCCAGATCATTACAACTCGCTGCGTAGAAAATTGTTTCCTCATGTCGCCTCTGGCTCTTTTGCCGATCACCTTAAATCTGTGTCCTCTGGTTACTGCTCCTTTTGCTGCTGGAAACAGTTTCCCCTCATTTACTCTGTCAAAACCGTTCATGATTTTGAACACCTCTATCAAATCTCCCCTTAACCTTCTCTGTTCTGAGGAGAATAACCCCAGTTTCTCCAGTCTCTCCACATAATTCAAGTCCCTCATCCCTGGCACCATTCTACTAAATCTCTTCTGTACCTTCTCTAAGGCCTAAAGTGTGGTGCCCATAATTAATCACAATACTCCAGCTGAGGCCTAACCAGTGTTTTATAAAGGTTTAACATCACTTCCTTGCTTTTGTACTCTATGCCTCTATTAAAAAAGCCAGGAACACATATGCTTTTTTAACAATCTTCTCAACTGGACCTGCCACCTTCAAAGACTTGTGTATGTGCATCCCCAGGTCTCTCTATTCCTGCACCCCCTTTAAAATTGTACCATTTAGTTTATATTGCCTCTACACATTCTTCCTACTAAAGTGCATCACTTCACACTTCTCTGCATTAAATTTCATCTGCCATGAGTCTGCCCACTCCACCAGTCTGTCTATGTCCTCCTGAAGTCTGATACTATCCTCCACTTTGTTTACTACATTTCCGAGTTTCGTGTCATCTGAAATTACACCCTCCATACCCAAGTCCAGGTCATTAATATATATCAAAAAGAGCAGCGTTCCTAATACCGAACCCTGGGGAACACCACTGTATACTTCTCTCCAGTCTGAAAAACAACCGTTCACCACTACTCTCTGCTTTCTGTCCCTTAGCCAGTTTTGTATCCACGCTGCCACTGTCCCTTTAATCCCATGGGCTTTAATTTTGCTAACAAGTCTATTATGTGGTACTTTATCAAATGCCCTTTGAAATTCCATATACACATCAACCATAGTATCCTCATCAACCCTCCCCGTTACTTCATCAAAGAAGTCAATCAAGTTAGTTAAACATGATTTTCCTTTAACAAATCTGACTTTTCATCAATTAGCCCATACTTTTCCAAGTGCCAATTTATTTGGTCCTGGATTATTGTCTAAAAGTTTCCCCACCACCGACGTTAGGCTGACTAACCTGTAATTGCCAATCTTTTAAGTACCCTTTCTTTATTTTTATCCTATCCAATAATGCTATTACCTCCTCCTTTAATGCTAAAATGGCAGCATCCTCTTCTCTAGTGAAGACGGATGCAAAGTATTCATTTCGTGCCTCAGCCATGCCCTCTGCCTCAACAAGAAGATTTCCTTTTTTGTTCCTAATCGGAACCAACCTTCCTTTGACTAGCCTTTTACTATTTATAGGTTTATAAAAGATTCCCTTTGGATTTCCTTTTATGCTGCTAATTTATTCTCAAACTCTCTCTTTGCCCCTCTTATTCCCTTTTTTAGATCTCCTCTGTACTTTCTGTATTCAGCCAGGTTCTCTACTGTATTATGAACCTTACATTCGTCATAAGCTTCCTTTTTCATTTCATTTTAAACTCTATATCTTTAGTCATCCAAGGAGCTCTAGCTTTGGATATCCTTCCTCTCCCCTCTCATAGGAATGTGTCTACTCTGTACCCAAACCATTTCCTCCTTGAAGGCCTCCCATTGTTCAGTTACTGTTTTGCCGACCAATTTTTGATTCCAATCCACCTGGGCAAGATCACTTTTTAACTCACTGAAATTTGCCCTTGTCCAGTTAAGCATTTTCACATTTGATTGTTCCTTGTCCTTTTCTGTAACTATTCTAAACCGAATGATATTATGATCACTGTTCCCCAAATGCTCCCCCACTGAAACATACTCCACCTGCCCCAATTCATTCCCCAGAACTAGATCCAGCATGGTTTCCTTCCTGGTTAGACTGAAAATATAGTGTTCCTGAAAGTTCTCTTGAACACATTTCAAGAATTTATCCCCTCTTTGCCCTTTACACTGTTGCTGTCACATCCATATTGGGATAATTGAAGTCCCCCATTATCACTACCTTATAGTTCTTGCATCTTTCTGTAATTTGCTTGCAAATGTTCTCCTCTATCTCCTTCCCACTATTTGTTGGCCTATAGCATACACCCAGTAACCTAATAGCTCCTTGATTGTTCCTTAATTCGAACCAAATAGATTCTGTCTTTGACCCTCTCAACTACATCATCCATTTCCAGTGATATAATAGTTTCTTTGATCAACCCCCTCCTTTCTTTCCTTCCCTATCTTTCCTGATACCTTGTAGCCTAAAATATTAAGCACCCAATCTTTGAGCCGGGTCTTTGTTATTGCCACTATATCATCGTCCCATGTGGTGCTTTGAGCCTGCAGCTCACCAACCTTATTTACCACGCTACATGCATTTCTGCATATGCACTCCAATCTCATCTTAAGATTGCCTCACATTTACCCCCCTCTGATCCCTCCTATTTCTGAACTATTCTTTACTTTAGTGCTACTTGTCCCTCCCAGTCCTCTATGCATCTTGTTCCTCTTTTTTCATTCGTTCATGGGATGTGGGCATCGCTGGCGAGACCAGCATTTATTGCCCATTCCTAATTGCCCTTGAGAAGGTGGTGGTGAGCCGCCTTCTTGAACTGCTGCAGTCCGTGTGGTGAAGGTTCTCCCACAGTGCTGTTAGGAAGGGAGTTCCAGGATTTTGACCCAGCGACGATGAAGGAGCGGCGATATATTTCCAAGTCGGGATGGTGTGTGACTTGGAGGGGAACATGCAGGTGGTGTTGTTCCCATGTACCTGCTGCTCTTGTCCTTCTAAGTGGTAGAGGTCGAGGGTTTGGGAGGTGCTGTCGAAGAAGCCTTGGCGAGTTGCTGCAGTGCATCCTGTGGATGGTACACACTGCAGTCACTGTGCGCCGGTGGTGAAGGGAGTGAATGTTTAGGGTGGTGGATGGGGTGCCAATCAAGCGGGCTGCTTTATCTTGGATGGTGTCGAGCTTCTTGAGTATTGTCGGAGCTGCACTCATCCAAGCAAGTGGAGAGTATTCCATCACACTCCTGACTTGTGCCTTGTAGATGGTGGAAAGGCTTTGGGGAATCAGGAGGTGAGTCACTCGCCGCAGATTACCCAGCCTCTCAACTGCTTTTGTAGCCACAGTATTTATATGGCTGGTCCAGTTAAGTTTCTGGTCAATGGTGACCCCCAGGATGTTGATGGGTGGTGGATTCGGCAATGGTAATGCCGTTGAATGTCAAGGGGAGATGGTTAGACTCACTCTTGTGAGCCGGCAGTTTGTGGTGTCGATGGTAGCCATGATGTGGAGATGCCGGTGATGGACTGGGGTTAACAATTGTAAACAATTTTACAACACCAAGTTATAGTCCAACGATTTTATTTTTAATCCCACAAGCTTTCGGGGGCTTTCCCCTTCCTCAGGCGGTGTGGAAGTGACAATTTCGAATCCTTCGCATTTTAAGATCACATAACAAAGCCTGGTGATTACTGCCCGTTGCCAAGGCAATCACAGTGAGCAGACAGAAAGGTGTCATCTAACAGGCCACTGAATATACAAACCCCCAAAAAAAAGGAAAAAACAAAAGAAAAAAAAAGGAAAAAAAAAAGAAAAAAAAAAGAGAGACAGAACGAAGACAGTCAATGACCCGTTATATTAAAAACAGATAACATTTGTTTGCTGGTGGGGTTACGTGTCGTGTGACATGAACCCAAGATCCCGGTTGAGGCCGTCCTCATGGGTGCGGAACTTGGCTATTAATTTCTGCTCGACGATTTTGCGTTGTCGTGTGTCTCGAAGGCCGCCTTGGAGTATGTTTACCCGAAGGTCGGTGGCTGAATGTCCATGACTGCTGAAGTGTTCCCCGACAGGGAGAGAACCCTCCTGTTTGGCGATTGTTGCGCGGTGTCCGTTCATCCGTTGTCGCAGCGTCTGCATGGTCTCGCCAATGTACCATGCTCTGGGGCATCCTTTCCTGCAACGTATGAGGTAGACAACGTTGGCCGAGTCACAGGAGTATGAACCGTGCACCTGGTGGGTGGTGTCCTCTCGTGTGATGGTGGTATCTGTGTCGATGATCTGGCATGTCTTGCAGAGTTTACCGTGGCAGGGTTGTGTGGTGTCGTGGACGCTGTTCTCCTGAAGGCTGGGTAATTTGCTGCGAACGATGGTTTGTTTGAGGTTGGGTGGCTGTTTAAAGGCGAGTAGTGGAGGTGTGGGGATGGCCATAGCGAGGTGTTCGTCATCATTGATGACATGTTGAAGGCTGCGGAGAAAATGACGTAGTTTCTCCGCTCCGGGGAAGTACTGGATGACGAAGGGTACTCTGTTGGTTGCGTCCCGTGTTAGTCTTCTGAGGAGTTCTGAATGGAACTGAACACTGTGCAATCATCAGCGAACATCCCCATTTCTGACCTTATGATGGAGGGAAGGTCATTGATGAAGCAGCTGAAGATGTTTGGGCCTAGGACACTGCCCTGAGGAACTCCTGCAGCAATGCCCTGGGGCTGAGATGATTGGCCTTGAACAACCACTACCATCTTCCTTTGTGCGAGGTATGACTCCAGGCACTGCAGAGTTTTCCCCCTGACTTCAATTTGACTCGGGCTCCTTGGTGCCACACTCGGTCAAATGCTGCCTTCATGTCAAGGGCAGTCACTCTCACCTCACCTCTGGAATTCAGCTCTTTTGTCCATGTTTGGACCAAGGCTGTAATGAGGTCTGGAGCCGAGTGGTCCTGGCGGAACCCAAACTGAGCATTGGTGAGCAGGTTATTGGTGAGTAAGTGCCGCTTGATAGCACTGTCGACGACACCTTCCATCACTTTTCTGATGATCGAGAGGAGACTGATGGGGCGGTAATTGGCTGGATTGGATTTGTCCTGCTTTTTGTGGACAGGACATACCTGGGCAATTTTCCACATTGTCGGGTAGATGCCAGTGTTGTAGCTGTACTGGAACAGCTTGACTAAAGGCGCAGCTCGTTCTGGAGCACAAGTCTTCAGCACTACAGCCAGGATGTTGTCAGGGCCCATAGCCTTTATTGTATCCAGTGCACTCAGCCATTTCTTGATATCACATGGAGTGAATCGAATTGGCTGATGACTGGCTTCTGTGACAGTGGGGATATCGGGAGGAGGCCGAGATGAATCATCCACTCGGCACTTCTGGCTGAAGATGGTTGCAAACATTTCAGCCTTTTCTTTTGCACTCACGTGCTGGACTCCGCCATCATTCAGGATGGGGATGTTTGTAGAGTCTCCTCCTCCCGTTAGTTGTTTAATTGTCCACCACCATTCACGACTGGATGTGGCAGGACTGCAGAGCTTTGATCTGATCCGTTGGTTGTGGAATCGCTTAGCTGTCTATAGCATGTTGCTTCCGCTGTTTAGCATGCATGTAGTCCTGAGTTGTAGCTTCACCAGGTTGGCACCTCATTTTTAGGTACGCCTGGTGCTGCTCCTGGCATGCTCTTCTACACTCCTCATTGAACCAGGGTTGATCCCCTGGCTTGTTGTTAATGGTAGAGTGAGGAATATGCTGGGCCATGAGGTTACAGATTTGCTGGAATACAATTCTGCTGCTGCTGATGGCCCACAGCGCCTCATGGATGCCCAGTTTTGAGCTGCTAGATCTGTTCTGAATCTATTCCATTTAGCACTGTGGTAGTGCCACACAACACGTTGGATGGTGTCGTCAGTGCGAAGACGGGACTTTGTCTCCAAGAGGACAGTGCGGTGGTCACTCCTACCAATACTGTCATGGACAGATGCATTTGCGACAGGTAGATTGGTGAGGACGCGGTCAAGTAAGTTTTTCCCTCGTGTTGGTTCGCTCACCACCTGCCGCAGGCCCTGTCTGGCAGTTATGTCCTTCAGGACTCGGTCAGCTTGGTCAGTAGTGGCGCTACCGAGCCACTCTTGGTGATGGACGTTGAAGTCGCCCACCCAGAGTACATTCTGTGCCCTTGCTATGCTCAGTGCTTCCTCCAAGTGGTGTTCAACATGGAGGAGGACTGATTCATCAGCTGAGGGAGGGCGGTAGGTGATAGTCAGCAGGAGGTTTCCTTGCCCATATTTGACCTGATGCCGTGAAATTTCATGTGATCCAGAGTCAATGTTGAGGACTCCCAAGGCCACTTCCTCCTGACTGTATGTCCTCTCTAATGTTTCATCCTGGTGCCCATCCCCCTGACAAATTAGTTTAAACCCTTCCCCACAGCACTAGTTGACTTCCCTGTGAGGACATTGGTCCCAGCTCTGTCCATCTTGTACAGATCCTTCCTACCCCAGAACTGGTTCCAATGCCCCAGGAATCTGAAGCCCTCTCTCCTGCACCATTGCTCCAGCCATGCATTAATTTATCTTATCCTACTATTCCTATACTCACTGGCGTGTGGCACGGGAAGTAATCCAGAGATTACTACCTTTGAGGTCTTGCTTATTAACTTCCTCCCTAGCTCCTGAAACTCTGACTGCAGGACCTTGACCCATTTTCTTCCTATGTCATTGGTTCCCACATGGACCGCGACTTCTGGCTGTTCCCTTCCCCCCCTCTCAAAATGTTCTGCACCCTCTCAGTGGTGTCCTTTACTCTGGCACCAGGGAGGCCATGCAGGACCCATGTCAGTGGTTGCAGAAACGCCTGTCTATTCCTCAGACTATCGAATTCCCTATAACAACTACATTTCTTTTGCCCCCCTGTGCAGCCGAGTCTCCCACGGTGCTGTGGATTTGCTTCTGTCTGCACTCCCCCAAAGTGTCAACACTCTCACTGGTAATACTGGTTTGTGAATGCCATACTCCCAGGGGACTCCTGCACTGCCTGCCTGTTCCTCCTAGTCTGTCTGGTGGTCAACCACTCCCTCTCCACCTGAACCCTCTGTAGCTGCGGGGTGACCACTTCCTGAAACGTGCTATCCACGAAACTCTCAGCTTCCCGTATGCACTGTAGTGATGCCAGCCGCCCCTCAAGCTCAGAAACTCTGAGCTCAAGTTCAAGCAGTTGGCACCACTTCCTGCACATGTGGTTTTCCTGGACACAGGACGTGCTCTGGAGTTCTCACGTGCAACAGGATGTGCATGCGATGGGTCCCAGATGTCCTGGCATGTTAGCAAACAGTTATTTATACTGTTTGTTTAGCCTTGAGGCGCTTTACTGTTCATCTGACACTGAAACAATAACCAACCACTAAAAAACATTAACCAATGAACTCAATACTTACTGACTTGTCCTTGGCACTCCTCCTTGCCTTGTTTTGATTCCTTGTGCGGCTCCCTTTATGCTCCGCTCAATCTTAGTTTATAGTTCTTGGTTTGAATCACTCAGCATCTCCTTCCCCCTCTTCACCTAATTCCCAGATTCACCAAATTCCCATTTGAAAGTCCTCACTCTGTTTGCACTTCACTCCTTTAGGGGTTCACTTTCTGTCTTTCCCAAACTTTGTGCTCAAATGATTGACCTATAATAGACATTTACTGAGTGTAAATCTAATGAAGCCTTTTGTAATAAATTCAGTTCCTGCAAGTGTCTTGGTAATAAAAAATCATCTC
The DNA here is from genome assembly GCF_035084215.1 of Heptranchias perlo. Classification (NCBI taxonomy): domain Eukaryota; kingdom Metazoa; phylum Chordata; class Chondrichthyes; order Hexanchiformes; family Hexanchidae; genus Heptranchias; species Heptranchias perlo. Next base: position 103,776,359 of record NC_090325.1, on the reverse strand, counting down.
GATGCTGGCTAAGTTCTTTTTTAGATAAACCCGAACTATATCATGAAAGTACTTACAAACTCTCATTATAATTTGATTGAGCTGAATAATGCTACTTTTTGAAAAAGAAAATTGCTTCTGTTGCTCTCCCAAAACTAAGATTGTCATGAATTAAGTTTGTAGTCCCAAATGTTATTCTGCAAGTCACACATTTTAATTTAGTTCTTGTTCACGGCTGTTGGGTTTATCCTGTACAGTACTTTCCCCATTGACTTGTCACACATGCATATCAAATATCATGTCTGTTCTTGCGTGATTGTCTGTGGAGACCCCAGAATATTAAAAAAATCAAATCAAAGGTCTGTGCTCCGAAGCTGAAGTGCTGAAGTAGCTGTTCTTCCAATCCTTTCCCAGCCCCCACTACTCTACACACTCAACTCTGATACTTGCTAATTTCCTCATCCAGTAGCATTGCACTCCAAGTGTAAGCAACAAAACCAACTCCTGCTGGTCTCCCAATCTGGTCCTGATGCCTGTTGCTATCCCAATCCACTTGACTCCCATGAAAATGTTTGCAGATAATTGGGTGTGTGGGCAGTTGAGGTTGTACTGTAATGATTTCTTACTTGTTGAACAGCTGTAGATCTACTTGTTAATCCTGAAATGCCAATTGAAAGAAACTGCTAATTATTATATTGTTGCTCTTTAATCATTACTAATTTCTACTCATGTTGCTTTCACTGTTTTCACTGCTGTTGTTACATAAGCCTTTTCAGTAGCTGTTATCCCATCATTGAAATGTCATGCAATTTCTCTGGTAGCTAAACTGGCTTACCTTTACAAAGCATTCAATACCTTTGCAGCTCCATCTCTTGTCCATCTTCTACTCACAGTCATGTTTCAGTAATCCTGATAATGCCAATATTTATGTTAGCTGAGGATATCTGTAAGTCCATAAACATATTCCTAGTACTTCTTTCAGTATCATTGAAACTTACGTTCAGGAGAAAAGGTATGAATACAAAGGGCTAGAAATTGGTCATCAGTGCGTCCATTTTCTGAATGGTAAACAAGGCCAAAAATGACTAATTTAGCAGGGCTATGCCCTGCGCCTCATGAATGCCAGAAAAATGTCCGATGCTAAATCGGCATCGGACGATTTTCAGGTGACCGAGGCGTCCACCTAAAACAGTTGTTAGGTTCCTTTAATATGCTAATGAGGGGCTTAATGCCTGTTTTAGGATCCCTCAGGGAAATTGGGCTGCCCTGAGTGCAGCAGGTGTCGGAGCTGCTTTCTGCAGGTTTTCCAGGCCTGGATGTGGCTGCTGTCAAAAAGGTAAGTTTAATTTTTTTTTAAATGCATGTGGAGCCAGGACGAGTAGGAATGCTGACAGGCAAGGGTCCCGGCTCCAAAGCACTCCTGCTGACTACTGATGGCTGCAACTGGCCCCCCCTCCTGCTGTCCTCAGGGCCACTCCCAGCAAAGCAAGAAGTCCACAATTGTTGTCTGAAATGGAAGAGCTGCCTGTGGTGATGCGACAGGCGCTGGCAGCTCGGTCAAATTATTTAGATGAGGCCCAATTTCGGGCAGGCCTTGGGCCTCCCATTTCGATTGCGTGCTGCCTGTGCAGCACCAATTCTGGGCCAAAAACAGGCCCAGACGAATTTCTACCCTAAAGGGTTAAATCAGGTGTTATCTAGGTTTCCATATTTAACATTTTTTGTAATGTTACAGAAATATATTTTGGATGACTTTTTAAGAAATAGAGACGGTGTGGTGTTTTATGACAAGAGGCCAATCATTATAATCTTGTGCTGGCAAACAGATGGTCATCCATATTCTGCGAGGAAGCAACACACACCCAAATATAGGCACTGTTATTGCTCTGACATTCCTTGCCTGTCATCACTCAGGTTAGTGCTCATAATACTCACTGGTTAGTTAAGTCGTATGAGTATTCCTGTTTAGATAACATTCCAGTGAGGGCCTCCCTGTTATCAATGTGTTGTATGCTTTTCCAATGCTTGGTGTTCCTGCAGCACAGAGACTAAAGTGCAATGCTTTAAGATCATACCATAATGAGTTTCTAAGGGAAAGACTTTATCAAGCTCCAGAATATGTAATCAGACACCCTTAACAAATAGAAATGGCATCTTGTGGTGCAGTCTAGATAAAAATGACATCAATCTTAGCACAAGTATTGAAGTACAATAATAGAGGGTAGCAAGTAAACACACTGCAACTCAGTTTACTGAAGTAGATGAAAAGTTATGGCAAAATTTGAAAAATGAAAAAGAATCTATTGAAAGAGTCTTAAACTTTTTTATTTGATGTAACAGTTCTACAATTCTTATGTATTTAGTAATAACCAAGAGATTAACAATTACTTTGACATAAAGGCTAACAGAAATTGGACTTTGGAATAATTTATATCTCCATAATTAGCATATGTACACCAGAACCTATTAAAATATGCCACTCCTTAAAGTTGGCTTATTTCTTATCAGTACACTTGTAACAGTAATTACTTGTAGCAGCACAATGTAAAGGAAACCTTTATAATAAATGTTTTAAAATTTAAATAGAAAAACATTCTGATCTGTTTCTTCTGGGAAAAATATCCCATGTCTATCAGAATGTAACTATGACTATATAGCATGAATTTTTCACCCAGAGTGATGGAATGAAAATGTCCTTTTCCGGATGGCTGTAAGAGGCCCAAGAGAAATGAGGAAAGACACTTTATATTCAGTAACAAGACAGCAAGAGTCCACAGCACAAAACAATCTCTACTTCAGTACTAATTGGCACTAAACTGGCAAACTCGGAGAGAACACAGTTACACTGAGAAATGGAAATATGCTCATGAAGTTGGGCTACTCTTTTGAGGCTGAGGGTTAAGGCATTTCTCTGGGTTGAGTAATGTAAGATTGCATGGTCTCACAATGTGCCTTATTCTACAATTGGCTTTGCTAAAACTGACGTCAGAGTGCTTGATACTAATACATGGTGTAACTAACATTCTGTAGCTTCCCCTTCTCGACAAGCTCAAAAAACGATTTCAGCTCAACCAAAAAAACTATTGAACACTAAATCATGTAAGTGGGCACTTTTACACTAATATATCATCTTTAAATATAGTTCTCATAAGAACATAAGAAATAGGAGCAGGAGTAGGCCATACAGCCCCTCGAGCCTGCTCCGCCATTCAGTCAGATCATGGCTGATCTTCAACCTCAACTCCACTTTCCTGCCCGATCCCCATATCACTTGATTCCTCTAGAGTCCAAAAATCTGTCTCTCTCAGCCTTGAATATAATCAACGACTCAGCATCCACAGCCCTCTGGGGTAGAGAATTCCAAAGATTCACAACCGCCTGAGTGAAGAAATTCCTCCTCATTTCAGTCTTAAATGGCCGACCCTTTATCCTGCGACTGTGCCCTCTAGTTCTAGACTCTCCAGCCAGGGAAAACAAGCTCTCAGCCTCTACCCTGTCAAGCCCCCTCAGAATCTTATATGTTTCAATTAGATCACCTCTCATTCTTCTAAACTCCAGAGTATAGTCCCATTCTACTCAATCTCTCCTCATAAGTCAACCCTCTCATCCCAGGAATTAATCTAGTGAACCTTCATTGCATCACCTCCAAGACAAGTATATCCTTCCTTAGATAAGGAGACCAAAACTGTACGCAATACTCCAGGTGAGGTCGCACCAAAGCCCTGTACAATTGTAGTAAGACTTCCTTACTCTTGTACTCCAACCCCCTTGCAATAAAGGCCAACATGCCATTTGCTTTCCTAATTGCTTGCTGTACCTGCATACTAACTTTTTGTGTTTCTTGTACCAGGACACCCAAGTCTCCTTGGACACCAACATTTAAAAGTTTCTCAACATTTAAAAAATATTCTGTTTTTCTATTCTTCCTACCAAAGTGAATAACCTCACATTTCCCCACATTATACTCCATCTGCCACCATCCTGCTCACTCACTTAACTTGTCTATATCCCTTTGCAAACTCTTTGTGTCCTCCTCACAGCTTACTTTCCCACCTAGCTTTAAATCATCAGCAAACTTGGATACATTACACTGGGTCCCTTCATCAAAGTAATTAATATAGATTGTAAATAGCTGAGTCCCAAGCACTGATCCTTGCGGTACCCCACTAATTACAACCTGCCAACCTGAAAGTGACCAATTTATCCCTACTCTCTGTTTTCTGTCTGTTAACTAATCCTCTACCCATGCTATTATGTTACCCCCAACCCGATGAGTCTTTATCATAGAATCATAGAAAGGTTACAGCATGCAATGAGGCCATTCGGTCCATCGAGTCTGTGCTAGTCCCACTCCCCTCACCCTATCCCCTTGGCCCTGAAAATTTTTTCCTTTCAAGTACTTATCCAGTTTCCTTTTGAAAGCCACGATTGAATCTGCCTCCACCACCCGCTCTGGTAGTGCATTCCAGATCCTAACCAATCGCTGTGTAAAAGAAGTTTATCCTCATGTCACCTTTGGTTCTTTTGCCAATCACCTTAAATCTGTGTCCTCTGGTTCTTGATCCTTCTGCCAATGGGAACAGTTTATTTCCATCTACTCTTTCTAGACCTTTCATGATTTTGAATACTTCTATCAAATCTCCTCTCAATCTTCTCTGTTCCAAGGTGAACAATCCCAGCTTCTCCAGTCTATCCACATAACTAAGTCTTTCATCCCTGGAATCATTCTAGTAAATCTTTTCTACACCCTTTCTAAGCCCTTATCTTGCATGACAACCTTTTATGTTACACCTTATCAAATGCCATTTGAAAATCCAAATATACTACATCCACTGCTTCCCCTTTATCTACCCGCCTAGTTACATCTTCAAAAAACTCTAATAGATTTGTCAAACACGATTTCCTTTTCATAAAACCATGTTGACTGTGCCTAATCATATTATGATGTTCTAAGTGTCCTGTTAACATTTCCTTAATAATGGATTCCAGCATTTTCCCGACCACTGATGGCTAATTGGCCTGTAGTTCCCTGTTTTTTCTGTCCCTCCTTTCTTGAATAGCGGGGTTATATTTGCTACCTTCCAATCCACTGGGACTGTTCTAGAATCTAGGGAATTTTGGAAGATCATAACCAATGCATCCACTATCTCTTCAGCTGCCTCTTTGAGAACCCTCGGATGTAGGCCATCAGGTCCAGGGGATTTATCCGCTTTTAGTCCCATTAATTTCTCAAGTACTTTTTCTCTACTGATAATAGACGGCAGGAATCCCGGAGTCATCTAGATGCACGGGCCGTTCCCAAACCCAGAAGTCCCGCCAGCAATTAAAGCCGATGGGACGATATTTAAAGCAGTAAATCAAGTACTTAAAGTACTTGAAATGTCCATAAATCCAATTAAGAATGAAGACAAGCGATTTCAACGCTGCCTCAATGTGTTTCCCGTGCTGTGCGAAGCGCGCAATGGGAAAGTAGTCGGGTTTCAGCCGGAAGCCATTTGGACATTTAAATCCCTGTTTGACTGATGGGGATAAAAGGTCAGTTATTGCAGCAGGGCACTCAGTTCTCTCAGACAAACTTTTGGCTGGGAGATCTTTATGTTTAGACTGAAAATTCTTGATTCACACTCACAATTGTTCTGTTTACACATATTTACCAACTTTTCGCTTCCCTCAAACTGACATCATCAGGATGGGGTGCGCGATGGCCGCATTCACATGTACAACTGAAGAGGAGCAACATCACCAGCCACACCAGGCATGGCGTGCACTTTCGCCACTTGTAGCTCCACAATACAGTGCACTTTCGCCACTTGTAGCTCCACAATACAGTGCTGCGCCATAGACACCTGCACAAGAACAGAGAGGGGAACGACAGAGGGACCGATGTCTCAGGAGGCACTAGCCTTGTCAGAGGGTCTACAGACCAAGGCTGAGCTTCCTGGACCTCTCTGAGGAGCTGTGCCTATGGAGGCTGAGAGTGTGTCGCCAGATGGTTGCAGACATCTGCAGCCTCCTTCACGCCGAGCTGCTTCTGACTGGGCCTGGCGGCATCTCATTACCCGTCGCTGTTAAAGTGACCACGGCTTTCAACTTCTTCGCCTGCGGATCATTCCAGGGTGGCCACCGGTGACATCGCTGGGGTCTCTGTCATCTGACCACAAGTGCATAAGACAGGTCACCGACGGTTTATTTTGCAGGGCCTCACACTACGTCAACTTTCCCATGGATGACCTCAGCCAGACGGAAAGGGCAGTGGGTTTCCACTCTGTGGCTTGCTTCCCATGGGTACAGGGTGCAATCAGTTGCACGTATATAGCAATCCGAGCACCTCCATACAAGCCAGGACTGTTCATCAACAGGAAGGGATATCACTCGATCAACGTGCAGCTCGTTTGTCACCACCGCAAAAGATTTCTTCACGTGTGCGCCAGATTCCCTGGCAGCTGCCATGATTCCTTCATTCTGAGGGAATCCAACATCCTGGCCCTCTTCCACACACCAAACAGCCTTAAGGGCCGGCTCCTCGGGGACAAGGGATACCCCCTGCACACGTGGCTCATGACACTTCTGAGGAATCCCATCAGCGAGGAACAGCATCAATACAACGACAACCACATCGTCACCAGGTCTATAATTGAACATGCAATATGACTGCTGAAGATGTGATTTCGATGCCTCGATCTTTCTGGGGAAGCGCTTCAATACGCACCAGTGAGAATGGGTCATGTTATAGTAGTGTGTTGTGCCTTGCACAACAGAGAGTGGTACCAGTTGATGAGGCCCCATGCCCTCATCTAGCAACTACATCTGCCATGAACATTAAGGTGGAGCAGTAGCAGAAGCAGCAGCATGAGGTGGAGGAGGAACCTATTGGCAGAGCAGCGGCTCACCTGGCTGCTCGTGAGGCCAGGAGTCACTGATATATGAACGCTTCCCATAAGGAGATCACAAAGTGAGAATAGTCCAGTCCTCAGACCACCTGGAAAGAGCTTGAAGCTCAATCTTTCCATCGCAGACATTCCGCACTTACCTGCGACACTATCTCAGAGATTCCCTCACGTACCTGTGCCAGCATTCCACTAATGCAGGAGTGGGACTCCTCCATCTTCTGTGCTGTTGAGGAGAGTGTGCGTGGCACCTGTTCTAGTACATCGCAAATGTGCTGCTGTCCCTCGATCATTCTCCTTTTAAAGGATGGCTCCCGGGGTTCAGCATCTGCATCCAGCTGAGCAGAGCCTGGAGAGGAGTGCGCCCACCGACGCGGACTCTCCACAGCTGCCCCTCCCACCAGTGTCTGCTCATGCTCCCTTGTGTGTAGTGACTCACCAGGTGCCAACCCAACTAACTCATTACTAGGACCCACCAAGGTGTGAGTATCTGCGCTGGTGAATGGCTCGCTATGATGTGACCCTCAGATGCCGGCAGGTCCTCTGTGGAATCGCCCTCTGCCGTCACTATGGTCATTGAAGGGCCTGTAAGAGAAAAGAAGGCAATATTAAGCATCATCACAGATGTGTCAAGTTGCGATAAGCATACTGAGGTTTTCAACATGGCAAGCATTGTTAACATCAATTCATATTGCGTGTGATGAATGTTAAAGTTGTGTCACCAGATGTTTGGGGTTGCCAGTCTTAGCGTCCCCGACGGACAGGCACTCGGGTGCGGCTGATCTCCAGGGCCTCCTCCTCTGCCTCTATGAGGACCACTACTTGTTGTTGCCCCACCCCAGTCCTCGCCCTCTCGCGTGCATTTTGCGCTTTCTTCTCCTACAAGGGGAGAAAGTACAGACATGTGAGTGAGTGTGGGTGATGTAGTAAGCTGATGAATGTATTGCTTTGGGTGAGGCTGACTATGAAAGAGATGCATCAGAGGGTGAGTACCAGACAGAGACATCACATTGGATCAGGATTGGGGTGAGTGGTAGTGGTGGGGTCACAAATGGGGAGGTGAGGAAGTGCTGAGGAAATGCAGGTAAGCTGAGGATGAGCCTTAAGTGGGTTTGAGGGTTGATGTGATGGAGTAGTCTTGGCAGTGCAGAATGATGTGAGGGAAATATATCAATGATTTGGATGAGGGAACCAAATGTAATATTTCCAAGTTTGCTGACGACACAAAACTAGGTGGGATCGTGTGATGTGAGGAGGATGCAAAGAAGCTTCAAGGCGATTTAGACAAGTTGAGTGAGTGGGCAAATACATGGCAGATGCAGTATAATGTGGATAAATGTGAAGTTATCCACTTCGGAAGGAAAAACAGAAAGGCAGAGTATTATTTAAATGGTGATACATTGGGAAATGTTGATGTACAGAGGGACCTGGGTGTCCTTGTACACCAGTCACTGAAAGCAAACATGCAGGTGCAGCAAGCAGTTAGGAAGGCAAATGGTATGTTGACCTTCGTTGCGAGAGGATTTGGGCACAGGAGCAAGGATGTCTTACTGCAGTTATACAGGGCCTTGGTGAGACCACACCTGGAGTATTGTGTGCAGTTTTGGTCTCCTTATCTAAGAAAGGATATAGTTGCCATAGAGGGAGTGCAGTGAAGGTTCACCAGACTGATCCCTGGGATGGCAGGACTGACAGATTGGGTCGACTCGGCCTGTATTCACTCAAGTTTAGAAGAATGAGAGGGGATTTCATTGAAACGTATAAAATTCTGACAGGGCTAGACAGACTGGATGCAGGGAGGATGTTTCCCCTGGCTGGGAGGTCCAGAACGAGGGGTCACAGTTTCAGGATACGGGGTAGGACATTTAGGACTGAGATGAGGAGAAATTTCTTCACTCAGAGGGTGGTGAACCTGTGGAATTCTCTACCACAGGAGGCTGTGGAGGCCAAGTCACTGAATATATTTAAGAAGGAGCCAGATAGATTTCTAGACACAAAATGCATCAAGGGGTATGGGAGAGAGCAGGAATATGGTATTGAGATAGAGGATCAGCCATGATCATATTGAATGGCAGAGCAGGCTTGATGGGCCGAATGGCCACTCCTGCTCCTATTTTCCATGTTTCTATGTTGGGGAGGGGGGTGATGTGCGACACGGAATGGAGGAGAATCAGTAAGTGCACTCACTTTTGCTGACCTTGTTAGGTCATTGAAATGCGTCCTGGACTGGACCCAGGTGCAGGATATGCTGCTCCTGCTCGTGACCTCCTCTGCCACCTAGAGCCAGGCCTTCTTGGTGGCAGAGGCAGGGCGCTTCCTCCTGTCGGCTGGGTAAAGTAGTTCCCTCCTCCTCCTCGCCCTGGCCAGCAGCACCTTGAGTGAGGCGTCACTGAATCTTGGAGCAGCTTTACCCCTGTGTTGCTCCATTGTGTCTCCTTGCTCTTTGCTTCAGCAAAATCCATCGGAGCAATGGCCCTTTAAATCTAGACGCGCCAGCTGACAGCAGGTCATGTGGGTGTGCAGTCCGCCCACTGCGCCACTTTCGGACGCAAAACCCGGAAACAAGTTTATTGGCCACCAATTAAGTTGCAATCATGTGGGAAATGGTAAGCTTTTATTATTTGGGTTACCCTGGTGCCCAATCCCCACCCCCGGCTGCCATCTCGCCTCCCTTCTAAAATCGTGCCCCATGTCTCTATAAAGGCTGTTAGATCAAGCCCATTTATCTCGATTTGTGCAACTAATTCATCTTGTTACGAATGCTCCACGCATTCAGATAAAGAGCCTTTAATTTTGACTTTTTATCATTTTTTACTGCTTTGACATTACTTATTGATGCTCTATTATTGGTAAACACTCTGCCCCTTCCTGCCACAGTCTGCTCATCTTTACCCAAATCACTACACTGCTCTGTTGCCTTGACTTTTCTCAGTAGATTTCTAAATTTCCCCTCACCTAACTCCCCCCCCACCCCCCCACTACTTTTTAGTTTAAAGCCCTATCTACAAACCTAGTTATTTGATTCGCCAGGACACTGGTCCCAGCCTGGTTTAAGTGACTACAAAGTATTGCTTCCATCGGTAATCCATATTCAACATTAGTCTCAATTATATATAGCTTGATGTTAATCTGGAGAAAAACACCAACAACATCTAGCACCTGTAACATAGAAAAATATCCCAATGTATGGAGATAGTAATGGTAACTAAAAGCTTGGTCAAAGAGGTGGGTTTTAAGGAGGACCTTAAAGGATGAGAGGGATGTGGAGGGGTGGAGAGGTTCAGGGAGCAAATTCTAGAGCATAGGGCTGGAAGGTTGAAGGCACAGCCACCAATGGTGGGGTGAAGTGAGCGATGCACAAGAAGTCAGAGTCAGAGGAACGCAGAGTTCTCAGAGGGTTGTAACGTTGGAGGAGGTTACAGAGATAGGGAGGGGTGAGGCAATGAGGATGTCATCAGCGTACATGTGGAACCTGATCACATGTCTTTGGATGAATTCGCCAAGGGGAAGCATACAGATGAGGAAGAGGAGGAAGTCGAGGATAGATCCTTTATGTAACGGTGTGGGTGGTGGGAAGAGAAGCCATTACTACAGATGCTTTGGCTATGATTGGGGGAGTGTGGCATTGGAAGAGTATGGTGTGGTTGACCGTGTCAAAGGCTGCAGAAAGCTATGTTGAAAATATTTTATCTATGGGTTACTTAGAAATGGCAACAAATTTATTCCACAAAATAAGAAAAGCAAACCAAATTCCGCTTCAGACCTCATTTAAATGCCACCGGCAAGCTTCGGGTGCCAAACGGTTGCTCCGCTACAGATTGCCGGTCGGGAAAGGTGGGATGTCGGCAGGCCTGTCTAGTTTGGGAAGGCGGTAGATGATCCCGGGGTGGAGAGTCCTTGAATGTGTCAGCAGCGGGCTGAAATTTTTTTGTGGGCACAGAAAGAGAACTTCTGCTTCTCCTGGGCCCACAAAAATAAAGACTGAATATTTCTTTGGCCTTTTTTTTTGAGCGGCCTCTAGTGGTGCCTTTAAAGACCACTAGTAAGGCCGCTTAAGACCTGGTACAACTAGGCAAAGGATGCGCAGCACAAGCTCCACCCATTTGTACCTGAATTTCTTATTCAGGGTCCTATCACCAATGTAGGACATCAGGGGTCTGCAGCCATGCATCCCAGAGATCGTTGTTCAGCTCTCATCATATATTTGAATTTACCCCAAGGAGACAGGGATCAGCTAGGAAATTATAGGCCAGATAGTCTTACTTCAATTGTTGGTTAATTGCCAGTGGTAGAATTTCCTCTTCAGTTACACTGGTAATGGGTGGGAAATCCCGGAAGTGGTGGGAAGCTGGTGGAGTGGATCCCTGCCCGATTTTCTCACTTGCTTACCCAGGTTATGCTGATTTACTGGCAGAAGTACTAAAAATTATTAAAAAAAGAGACACTCGTCGAGAAATTGAATAACGCTGCGCCCATTTTACGGGGGTAAAACGGCCCCCAAGGGTCCAATATGGCATGTGCGCACTCATTCCATGCCGGAAGTGTGCTGCCCACCATGGTGATAAAGGCTCCTTTGTAGGCATCCAGGGAATGTGCCTGGAACAGGCGTTAGTCCCTTTGCATATATAAATAGAGGGCCTAAAGTCTGTTTGATGCCTCCGTTGCAAAATTCAATTGCGCATGAGCAAACCAGGGCTGAGCTTTGTAACTTACCATAATGCTCCTCTCAGTTCCACATTAAATCTGTGGACCACTGCACGTCCCCCTCCTGATTACCTCTCCTGAGGATATCGGCCAGTGTCAGGAGCCGGACGATCTTGCTGCCTCCTGAGATTAGCGAGTTGGCTTTGGGGCCGTGACTGGCGCCTGCAGCATGCCGGTAATAAGGAAATGAGGCTGGCAGACCAATTTGCTGTGGACCTGCCACTGGCCTGCACGGGGATCATGCCATGATTCGGATGTGATCCAGTTTCTAGGCCTTTATTTACAAATCTCCTACCTTACCTAGTGCAGTCAATTGCTAGGCATGGCAGCAGATTTTTTTAAAAATTTAATATATAATTTTGATTATTTCTGTCAGCAAACTGGTGTAACAGGGATCTGTAATGGGGCTCAGCTTTTCACCATATATATTGATGACTCTCTGAAATAACAGAGAGTTGTATATCTAAGTTTTCAGATGGCGCTAAATTAGGAGGCACAGTAGGTTGTGTGGATGGGAGCAGGAAGTTGCAAAGGGACATAGGCAGGCTAGGTGATTAGTCAAAAATGTTCCATTATCATTGTATTATGCAATTACCAGGATGGTAGAAGGCGAACTGGATGGACCATGTTTGTCCAGCAGTTCCTATGTTTCTATGAGTAACCAAAACTATGGCATATTGAGTTCAATGTGGGGAAGTGTTAGGTTATCCATTTCAGATCTGAGAAAGACAAACTGAATATTTTCTTAATGGTGAGAGATAAGGAGCAGAGGGGCCATGGAGTTTCAGCTGCACACGTCATTACAGGTGGCAGCACCAATAGATAAGGCAAATGGAATCCTTGATTTTGTATCTAGGGGTTGTTTTGACTTTGTGCGAACGTGTAAAATGGGTGATAATGAATCGGCAGCCCATTTTACACCTCTCCTGATTTTTACTTCCATTGAAGTCAGGAAGAGATGTAAAGTAGTAATAATAGTGGTCCTAACACTGATCCCAGGGGCATCCGACTCAGTGCTTGACATGACTACTCTAATTAGTACCCATTGTTTTCCACACTCCAGCCAGATTCTTACCCATACCCACCCTTCAGCCAGATTCTCATCCATACCCACCCTTCAGCCAGATTCTTATCCATACCCACCCTTCAGCCAGATTCTTATCCATACCCACCCTTCATCCAGATTCTTATCCCCACAGCTTTGAGCTTAATTAGTAATCTTGCATTTGGCACTTTATCAATTGTCTTTTGGAACAACAACAACTTGAATTTATATGGCACCTTTAACATAGTAAAATGTCCCAAGGCGCTTCACAAGAGCGTAATCAAACAAAATTTCACACCATACCATATAAGGAGGTATTAGGACAGATGACCAAAATCTTGGTCAAAGAGGTAGGTTTTAAGGAGCATCTCAAAAGAGGAGACAGAGGTAGAGAAACAGAGAGGTTTAGGAAGGGAAATCCAGAGCTTAGGGCCTAGGCAGCTGAAGGCATGACCGCCAATGGTGGAGCAGTTAAAATAGGGGATGCGCAAGAGGCAAGAATTGGAGGGGGTCAGAGATCTCAGAGGGTTGTGGGGTTGAAGGAGGTTATAGGGATAGGGAGGGGCGAGGCTATGGAAGGATTTGAAAACAAGGATGAGAATTTTAAAATCGAGGCATTCCCGGACCAGGAGCCAATGTAGGTCAGTGAGCACAGGGGTGATGGGTGAACGGGACTTCGTGCAAGTTAGGATATGAGCCGCAGAGCTTTGGATGAGCTTAAGTTTATGGAAGGTGGAAGATGGGATGCCAGCCAGGAGAGCATTGGAAAAGTCCAGTCTGGAGGTAACAAAGGCATGGATGAGGGCCTCAGCAGCAGATGAGCTGAGGCAGGAGCGGAGACGCGCGATGTTCCAGAGGTGGAAGTAGGTGGCCTTGGTGATGGAGCGGATATGTGGTGGAAGCTCATCTCGGTCAAATAGGACGCCAAGGTTGCAAACGTACTGGTTCAGCCTCAGGCAGTGGCCAGGGAGAGGGATGGAGTCAGTGACTAGGGAACGGAGTTTGCAGCAGGGACCAAAGACAATGGCTTTGGTCTTCCCAATATTTAGTTGGAGGAAATTTTTGCTCATCCAGTACTGGATGTCGGACAAGTGATGTAAGTACATAACATCATAGGGTTTACCATAGTTGACTTGGGTTGTCACCTCCTCAAATCAAGGAGGTTGTTCTTCCCTATCGAAAGCTGTGTTGACTGCTGTTTACTCGGTTGTTGTTATACAGATAGTCCTCAGGTTTATTCCTGACAATCCATTCTGTTACCTTACATGAAATTGAACAAACACAAATGGGTCTGTTGTTGCCTTTGTCTGTTTTGTCACCCTTTTTGACTATGGACACCACGTTAGCCTGTTTGCAATCTATTGGTACCTACCCAGTGTTCATTAACTCCCTCACAATGATTGTCAGTGCCTCGCAAATCTTCTCACTAGCCTCTCTCAACATTCTGGGATAAATGCCGTCTAATCCTAGGAATGTATTTGCTTTAAATCCTTTCAGCTTGTCTAGGACGTCAATCTCATTTATACTGTTATAGGTAAGATATCAAGGTAATGGAAAAGGTGCAGCATAGATTTACAAGGATATTACCAGAGATGAAGGGTACAGTTATGAGGAGAACTTTGAGAAGTTGAGGCTTTCTTCACTAAAGCTAAGAAGGTTAAGAGGTGGCCTTATAGAGTTCTTCAAGATTATGAAGGGTCAAGATAAGGTGAATCGTGATAGAATGTTTCCACTGGCCAGTGAGATGTGAATGAGAGGGCACATGTTTCAGACAATCACAAAGAGACTGGTTTGAATGTGGAATTTTCCACCACACACTATTGTTGAAGCAAAATCCATCAATTATTTTTTAGAATTAGAAAGTTAATTGAAAAAGAGGAATATTAAATAGGAGATGAGAGTAAAGATCAGACCAAGGTAAGGATCAAGGGTAACATAAACGGTCAGAGACCGTAAGTACAAAATGACTGTTAAAAATAAAGTAGGAGAACAATTATTAAAAACAAATTAAATTGCCTGTATAGTAATGTGCACAGCATCTGAAACAAAATGGGGGAACTGGAGGCAATAATTCATAGTGAGGAGCCAATGTAATAGGGATAACTGAAACATGTTTACATAAAGAACAGGAATGGCAGTTACATATAGAAACATGGAAAATAGGAGCAGGAGTAGGCCATTCGGCCCTTCGAGCCTGCTCCGCCATTCAATATGATCATGGCTGATCCTCTATCTCAATACCATATTCCCGCTCTCTCCCCAAACCCCTTGATGCCTTTTGTGTCTAGAAATCTATCTAGCTCCTTCTTAAATATATTCAGTGACTTGTCCTCCTCAGCCTTCTGTGGTAGAGAATTCCACAGGTTCACCACCCTCTGAGTGAAGAAATTTCTCCTCACTTTAGTCCTAAATGTCCTACCCCGCATCCTGAGACTGTGACCCATCGTTCTGGAACCCCCCCCCCCCCACCAGCCAGGGGAAACATCGTCCCTGCATCTAGTCTGTCTAGCCCTGTCAGAATTTTATATGTTTCAATGAGATATTGCAGGATATAATGCATTTAGAAAGGATAGGGAAGGAAGAAGGTGGGGGTGGGGGGTGGGGTGGGGGGGGGTAGCTGTACTAATTAGAGACAACTTAATGGCAATAGAAAAAAGGGACATAAGTAACACTAGGATAGAAACAGAATCCATATGGATTGAGACAAAGGATAAGAAGGGATCGATCATGTTATTAGGCATATTCTACAGACCACCTAATAGTGGAAGGGAAGTGGAGGAAGAAATATGTAGACAAATCTATGAGTAAAAAAACATTGAATAATAATCATGGGAGATTTCAACTATCCCCAAATAAACTGAAAAGAACTGGTGGGAAAAGGGAAATGGAGTGTTTACAGTGTGTACAGGAGTCCTTTCTTACCCAGTATGTGAGAAGCCCAACAAAAGAGGAATCACTGCTGGATCTAGTAATGGGAAATGAACCAGAACAGATAAGAGAAGTAAGCATAGGGGAACATCTAGGCAATAATGATCATAACATAATAAGGTTTTAAAAAATGAATGAGAAAGACATAAGTAAGACAAAAAACAAAGTAATAGATTGGAAAAAAGCTAAATTTGAGGGGATGAGAATGGAACTCGGGAAGGTAAACAGGAAAAAAATGTTGATAGACAAAGAGATGGAACAGCAGTGGGAAATATTTAAAACAGTGATCAATAGAGTTCAGGAGAAATATATTCCTCGAATAAACAAGAACAAACAAGCCAATAATGAAATGCCATGGATGAATGAAAAGATAAGGGTAAAATTGAAACTAAAAAAAATGGCAAACTCTAAGTAAATAGACAAAAAAGGAGAGGATGATAAAAGGGAATACGAAAGAGGTTAGGAAGGATGTCAAAAAAAATTAGGAAAGCAAAAAGGAACTACGAAATTTGTTATCAAGGAATATAAAAAGAAATAGTAAAGTATTCTACAGGCACATAAATAACAAAAGAAAAATCAGGATAGGGATAGGGCCACTAAGGGATGCACAAGATAAACTCACAGGTAAGGACAGCAAAATGGCAGAAATACTGAATATTTACTCTGCCTCAGTTTTTACCAGGGAGACTTACAAGGTGGGTATGACATTAGAAGAGGAGATCTTCTATGAAGACATTTAAGATAGAAAGGGGGGAGATAATTGATAAACTAATCATACTTAGAGAGGATAAAACCCCTGGTCCAGATGGATTGCAACCATACATATTTTACTGGCAAAAGAAGTTAGGGAGAAGATAGCAGAGGCACTATTACATATATATAAAAATTCATTAGAAAAGGGAGTAGTGCCAGAAGATTGGTGGGTAGCTAATGTTATTCCTATATTTAAAAAAGGAGATAGAACAAGTCCAAGGAACTATAGACCTGTTAGCTTAATGTTAGTGGTAGGAAAGATAATGGAATCTTTACTCAAAGATGTACTAGAAAAACATCCAGAAAATGCAAATATAATAAAGAATAGTCAGCACGGATTGCAGAGGGAAAGTCATGCTTGTCCAACCTTAATAAATTCTCTGAAGAAGTAACAGAAAGAGTAGACAAGAGTAATGTAGTAGATGTAATATATTTGGATTTTCAAAAGGTTTTCGATAAGGTACCACATTGTAGACTCATGTAGCAGAATGAATAGCAAGTTGGCTACAAAACAGAAAATAGAGAGTAGGGGTAGCTACTCAGACTGGTAAAAGGTGGGATGTGCTGTTCCACAGGGGTTGGTGCCGGGACCACAGTTCTCTGCAGCCAAGAGCGAGAGTTCCAAAGGCTGTGTTGTCTACCCGGTGCCAGGGTTAAGGACATTTCCTCAGGGCTGGAGAGAAACTTGGAGTGGGAGGGGGAGGATCCAGTTGTCATGGTCCACGTAGGTACCAACGACATAGGTAGGACTAAGAAAGAGGTTCTGCTGAGGGAGTTTGAGCAGCTAGGGACTAAATTAAAAAGCAGTACCACAAAGGTGATAATCTCCTGATAATTACCTGAGCCACAAGCAAATTGGCACAGGGTAAATCAGATCGGAGAGATGAATGAGTGGCTCAAAGATTGGTGTGGGAGAAGTGGGATTCGATTCATGGGGCACTGGCACCAGTAATGGGGAAAGAGGGAGCTGTTCCATTGGGATGGGCTTCACCTGAATCATGCTGGGACCAGTGTTCTGGCAAACTGAATAACTAGGGTGGTAGAGAAGGCTTTAAACTAAATAGAGGGGGGGGGGGGGGAGGACTCAGGTGGGGCGAAGTTTAGATTGATAAAGAGAAAAGACAAGGAAGTAGTACAGGAAAGTGATAGGGGTATTGATAAACAGAGTGTGTCAGGAAGGGACAGAGCGTACAAACATAAGAGTGCACCAGCAAATGGGGCCGGGGTAGGAAAGAATGGTAAAAAGACAAAATTAAAGGTTCTTTATCTGAATGTGTGCAGCGTGACCAAGGTTGGGAGCTAAATGTTCAGAGTTATTTAACATTTTGGAAGGATAGGAAAAAAGGTAAAGGTGGTGGGTAGCTCTGCTAATAAAGGATGACATTGGTATAGTAGTGAGAAATGATCTTGGCTCAGAAGATCAAGATGTCGAATCAATTTGGGTGGAGGTAAGAAATAGCAAGGGAAAGAAATCACTGGTGGGAGTAGTATATAGGCCCCCTAACAGTAGCTACACTGTAGGGTAAAATATAAATCAGGAAATAAGGGGGGCTTGTAAAAAAGGGAATGCAATAACCATGGATGATTTTAACTTTCACATAGATTGGACAAATCAAATTGGCACAAATAGCCCTGAGGAGGAGTTCATAGAGTGTATTAGGGACTGTTTCTTAGACCAATATGTCAGGGAACCAACCAGGGAACAGGCCATTTTGGATCTGGTAATGGGTAACGAAACAGGATTAATTAATAATCTCAAAGTAAAGGATCCCTTGGGAAGCAGTGATCAAAACATGATAGAATTTCACATCCAGTTTGAGAGCAAGGATCTTGGGTCTGAAACTAGTGTATTAAACTTAAATAAGGGCAATTATAAAGGAATGAGGGCAGAATTGGCTAAAGTGGACTGGGTAAACAGATTAGATGGTATGATGGTGGTTAAGCAGTGGCAAACATTTAAAAAGATATCTTATGACTCACAACAAAAATATATCCCTGTGAGGAGGAAAGACTCCACAAAAAGGGTGAACCAACCATGGCTAACTAAGGAAGTAAAGGATGGTATCAGGTTAAAAGAAAAAGCATACAACATGGCAAAAATTACTGATAAGCCCGAAGATTGGGAAAACTTTAAAAACCAGCAAAGGATGACTAAAAGAATAATAAAGAGGGAGAAAATAAATTATGAGAGTAAACTAGCAAGAAATATAAAAACTGACAGTAAAAGCTTCTACAAGTATATAAAAAGGAAGTGGGTAGCGAAAGTAAACTTTGGTCCCTTAGAGGATGAGACTGGGGAAATAATAATGGAAAACAAGGAAATGGCAGAGGAATTGAACAGATATTTTGTATCTGTCTTCACAGTAGAAGACACTAATAACAAACCAATAATAGTAGAAAATCAAGGGGCAAAGGGGAGGGAGGAACTAAAAACAATCACTATCACTAGAGAAAAAATATTAGGTAAACTAATAGATCTACAGGCTGACAAGTCCCCTGGACCTGATGGCTTGTATTTGAGGGTCTTAAAGGAAGTGGCTACAGAGATAGTGGATGCATTGGTTGTAATCTTCCAGAATTCACTAGATGCTGGAAAGGTCCCAGCAGATTGGAAAACCGCAAACATAACACCCCTATTCAAGAAGGGAGTGAGACAGAAAGCAGGTAACTATAGACCTGTTAGCTTAACATCTGTCATTGGGAAAATGCTAGAATCCATTATTAAGGAAGTAGTAGCAGGACATTTGGAGACTCACAATACAACCAAGGAGAGTCAACATGGTTTTATGAAGGGGAAATCGTGTCTGACAAATTTATTAGAGTTCTTTGAGGAAGTAACAGGCAGGGTGGATAAAGGGGAACCAATGGATGCAGTATATTTGGATTTCCAAAAGGCATTCGATAAGGTGCCACATAAAAGATTACTACACAAGATAAGAGCTCATGGTGTTGGGGGTAATATACTGGCATGGATAAAGGATTGGCTAACTAACAAAAAACAAAGGGCTCGATTTTACCGTCGGGTTTCCTGTGGGTTTCCAGCGGGGGGGCCCCGAAAATCCCGATATCCAGTCACGTGACCAGATCGCGCCACGATCCCGACCACTTCCGGGTTCCCCGATGACGTGCGGGGCTGCGTGCGCGGTTCCCGCTGGTGGGAATCCCGCAGGCAATTAAAGCCAGTGGGGTTCCACTTGAGTGTACTTACCTTGCTTGTTGAGGTCATTAAATGAGCTGAATCAGCTGTCAAAACAGGAAGTGTGGGATTTTACCTTCAACACAGAGTGTTTCCCACACTGGGGGAAACAGTCTCCCTCCAACCAGGCGTGTTGCAGCCAGCAGCCTGTGGCAGCTGCCAAGGTGCACTCCACGGGGGTGGGGGGGGTGGGGGGAGAGCCCTCACCCACGCAGGAGGCCACCGCGTCACATAGGGCAACCCCTGCCCCCCACCACCCCCCGCCAAGCCAGAGGACAGACCGACGCGAAACCGCAGCCCCAGTCCGAGGAACCACCCACCTACCCTGCACAACCCCTCAGACCAACACCTGCCAGATGGGTGGTGCGTGGACACCCTCGGAGGACGAACAGCATGACCAGCCCCAGCAGCCTCGCAGTCCACGCCGTCCGCCGCAGAGACGTGGAGCCCCCCAACACGGTGTTGTTGCACGCTCACCTGCACAGCAGGAGGGAGGGCTACCGCAGAGAGAGACGCATCGCAGAGGGCACTACCCTCGCCACAGGGTCCACAGACCGAGGCGCAGCTGCCCGGACCTCTCCGAGCAGCAGTGCACAGGGAGGCGCAGATTCGCTCGACATGTAGTCGTGGAGATCTGCAGGCTCTTTCATGCCGAGCTGCTCCTGGCTGGCCCCAGCACCATCTGCTTACCTGTCGCTGCCAAAGTCACCACTGCCCTCCACAATTTCTCCTCCGCATCCTTCCAGGGTGCAGCCGGGTACACCGCCGATGTCTCTCAGTCGTCGGCGCGGAAGAGCCCTGCAAATACACCTGCACCTACTCTGCAGTAACACAATGGGTGGCATCAGTGGTGGGTCCTCATAGTGATACCCAGGAGCGGGCATTATTGGACACAACAGACAGGATTCGCGGAGACATGGCAGTGGTGGTGCCAATATAATGTGTGATGTTTGTTGCTCTGAGATTCAATATAGGTAACACCCATGGCAAACCCTCAGACACCCTTGTGCATCCCCTTCATGCTCACGACACGTTTGCCTTACGCTGCCTACTGCACATATGTGATGCATGCCCTGTGGCTGCAGCACAGGTGGTGGCAGGTTGAGTGAGGCTGGCCGTGAGGGGGATGCACGAGAGGGTGCGTATGGGATAGAGCCATGAGATTGTATGAGGTTTGGGTTGGTGTTAGTGGCGGGGTGAGTACTGGCGAGGTGAGTAGGTGCAGGTAAGATGAGGATGGGGTTTGAGTGGGTATGAGGGGTGATGTGACAGAGTAGTGTTGGCGGTGCCGAAGGAGATGTGGGGTGGGGGCAGTGTTGTGGCAGACGGAGTGTAGGGGAAAGACTACGTGTTCTCACTGTGGTTGACCTACTGCGGTCATTGGAGCGCCTCCTGCACTGTATGCAGGTGGGCGATATGTTGGTGGTGCAGGTGACCCCCTCTGCCACCTTGAGCCAGGCCTTCTTGGTGGCAGAGACAGGCCGCTTCCTCCCGCCCGCCGGGTGGAAGATCTCTGTCCTCCCCCTCCTCCTCACCCCATCTGATGATACCTGGGGTGAGGCATTATTAAACTGGGAGCAGCCTTCCCCCTGGGCTGCTCCATGCTGTAATTTGTTCCATTGGTTGCAGCATCTGTCAGTGGAGGACTGCCCCTTTAACTAGAGAGCCTCCAGCTGACAGATCGTACTGCGCATGCGCAGCCCGCCCGACGCGCAGACCAGCAGCGCGGACCCCGGAGGAGCAGGTAAGTGGCTCCAATTAGTGGATTGCCTGCTACGATCGAGCGGGCGCGGAGGCCACGCACCCGAAACCAAACCCGCCGGAAACCCGCAGGCCTGCTAAAATCAGGCCCAAAGAGTCAGGATAAAAGGGTAATTTTCAAAATGGCAATCTGTATCTAGTGGGGTGCCGCAAGGCTCAGTGCTGGGGCCTCAACTATTTACAGGATATATCAATGACTTGGATGAAGGAACAGAGTGTTTTGTAGCCAAATTTGCTGATGATACAAAGATAGGTGGAAAAGCAAGTTGCAATGAGGACACAAAGTGTCTGCAAAGGGATATTGACAGGTTAAGCGAACGGGCAAAAATTTGGCAGATGGAATATAATGTGGGAAAATGTGAAGTCATCCACTTTGGGAGGAAAAATAAAAAAGCAAAATACGATTTGAATGGGGAAATACTACAAAATGCTGCGGTACAGAGAGATCTGGGTGTCCTCGTACATGAAACACAAAAAGTTAACATACAGGTGCAGCAGGTAATCCGGAAGGCAAACGGAATATTGGCCTTTATTTCTCGGGGGATGGAGTATAAAAGCAGGGAAGTCATGCTACAACTGTACAGGGTGCTGGTGAGATCACACCCTGGAGTACTGCGTACAGTTCTGGTGCTCTTATTTAAGGAAGGCAGTTCAGAGAAGGCTCACGAGGTTGATTCCGGGTATGGAAGAGTTGTCTTATGAGGAAAGATTGAACAGGTTGGGTCTATACTCATTGGAGTTTAGACGAATGAGAGGAGATCTTATTGAAACATACAAGATTCTGAGGGGACTCAATAGGGTAGATGCTGAGAGGATGTTATCCCTCATGGGGGAATCTAAAACTAGGGGGCATAGTCTCAGAATAAGGGGTCGCCCGCTTAAGACGGAAATGAGGAGGAATTTCTTCTCCCAGAGGGTCGTTAATCTTTGGAATTCTTTACCTCAAAAAGCTGTGGAGCCTAAGCCATTGAATACATTCAAGGCTGAATTAGACAAATTTTTGATCAGCAAGGGAGTCAAAGGATATGGGGAAAAGGCGGGAAAGTGGAGTTGAGGTAAAAATCAGATCAGCCATGATCTCATTGAATGGCGGAGCAGGCTCGAGGGGCCGAATGGCCTACTCCTGCTCCTATCTCTTATGGTCTATGGTCTTATGGTTCACAATTTACATTGACGATTTGGACTCAGGAATCGGAAGTACAATTACAAAATTTGTGGATGACATGAAATGAGGGGGGGTGTAGTAAATTCAAAGGAAGAATGTGTTAAAATGCAAGAAGACATTAATAAACTTGCAGAATGGGCGTGTAATTGGAAAATTAATTTCAATATAGGTAAGTGTGAGGTGGTGCATTTTGGTAGGAAGAATAAGGAGGCCACTTATTGCTTGGATAACAAGAGTCCAAATGGCATACTGGAGTAAAGGGAGCTCGGAGTACAGATACACAAATTACTAAAAGTAGTGACGCACGTTAATAAGGCCACTAAAAAGGCAAACCAAGTACTGGGATTCATTTCTAGAGGGCTAGAATTGAAAAGCCGAGAAGTTAGGATAACTTGTATAAAACCTTGGTTAGACCACACTTGGAGTACTGTGCACAGTTTTGGCCTCATATTATAAAAAGGATATACAGGCATTGGAGAAGGTGCAAAAAAGTTTCACAAAGATGATACCAGAACTGAGAGGATATATTTATCAGGAAAGACTAAACAGGCTAGAGCTCTTTTCTCTAGAAAAGAGAAGGCTGAGGGGTGACTTGATAGAGGTCTTTAAGATAATGAAAAGGGTTGATAGGGTCGACATAGAGAAAATGTTTCCATTTGTGGGGAAGTCTAAAACTAGAGGTCATCAATATAAGATAGTCACTTAATAAATCCAATAGGGAGGGAGGACGCTCATGTGGAGCAAAACGTTGGCATAGACCAGTTGGGCCGAATGGTCTGCTTCTGTGCTGTAGACTCGATGTAACTCAGTGTAAAGGGTATGAGGAGCGATCAAGAGAGTAGCATTTGACTGGGCAGCTCCTGTGGAGAAAGAGTTGACCAGCCAAATGCCCTGTTTCCATAACTGACTGTATCTTTTGAAAGTTAGAATAAGTGTCGCTGGTAGTGTGTTAATAATTACTGAGATTCCCTCACACAGAAAAGTTTGAAAGCTACTGGGGGATCATTTTCTAATCACATGCTGACAGTGGAGAACATAGTCCACTGGCGTTGCAAAACAGAAAACTGCAAACAGCATGCCTGAGATTGTTCGATCTGCAATGCCGGTAGGCAAGATTCCACACAGAAGCAAGCATTAGCAGTTCTCACCTGGCCACCAGAGGGCGTTGCAATACATCGGGCACACTGGGTTTCTTTTAAAATGTTCATCTGTTTGTATTGTTTTTGTTATTTTAAACCCATTTTTAAAGTATCATTTTTGTTTTTTTTCCCTTTTTAATTTCCCTCAGGCTAATAAAAGCTGAATTGTCCCTGCTAGACTTGGTTTAACAGTAGGGCATGATGGCATTTCAGGTTGATTTTCTCTCTTTCCCTCTAGGAAAAGACCTGATTTTACTCTCCGTTGTGCCTGGACTGCATTCATTTGCCAGGTGCTACAGAAAGATAAAGAGGGTGGAGACCTGTTATGTCAGGTCTCCACCCTTTCAGTGTTGTCCTAGAATTTCTGGGGCTTCCTCAGAAGTTCTGATCTGGAGGTTCTGTATGCAATAGTTGTAAGTGAAGCGTTCCCTTGGAAATAAGGTGGGAGAGGGTGCTCCCGGCCCTCCTGCCTCACTTTCCTCACCATTCAACCAATGGGCGTCCATTATGAGGGGCAGCCGAAGAAGCTGAACCAGGGACCTCCTCAGATTGGGCAGCTTGAGGGGCAAGCAACAAGGAAAAAGAGAACAGAAAGCCTTCTTGCTAATGATCCTTGGGCCTAGAGACCATTCGGCTGCTGTTCTCCAGTAGCAGCCGGAAGGTCCTGAGGCCAATGATTAGTCAGCAGCTGCAGGCCTCTCAAGGCTGCAGCTGTGTCTCTGTTCCCAACCTTATTTCCTAGCGTAAGGCCCTATCAGCGGATGGGCCTGCGCTGGGGATGCAACCGGGCCAAGCTATCATCTGGCCACCAATTTTGGGTGCTCTGAAGTCTGTCCAACATCTAGGCAAAGCTGAGAGGAGGAATGTTTGGGCCCTTGTTTTGGCTCACAACTTTCCCCTGATGGCACAGCCAAAATTCATCATTTATTGCAACATCACATGCATGCCAACAATGCTCTGCTCTACCTCTTCTTCTTGTCCACTGACCTCAAAACTATTGGCATTCTCTTCAACTGTTGAATCCTGAATTAGCTGAAACTTCCTCCAGGTAAATTTTAGCAAAACCCAAGCAATCCTTTTAGGATCCTGCAAACTCCTATACAACTCCAACTGCAACTCCATCAGCTTGATAGCTGCTACCTTCAGTTAAGCGCAGATGTGCAGAACATTGACATACTACTCAATTTCACACTCAGCATCCTTCCCCAACTCTATTCCATCGCCTCTATAACACCACCTGTCCATCTGCTACTGAAACTCTTATTCGACTTCAGGGCTTCTTTTCTCCAACATTCTCCTCGCTGCCATCACAGCTACACTCTCCACAAACCACAACTCATTCCAAATCGCTGCAGCCCACACCTTTATCCAAATCAATGCTCCAAACCCCATCACCCCTGTCCTCACCAAGCTCCACTGGCTTCCTATGCCCCAGCAAATTAACTTTAAGATCCTTGTCCTCAATTTCAACTTCCTCCATGCCTTGCCCCACTCTGCCTCAGCAATCTCCTGCAGCCATATGTACCTACATGCACCCTTCGCTCCTCTGACACCAGCTTGTTCCATGTTCTCCGTTCCGTTCGCTCCACCATCAGTGACCACTTCTTCAGCCACTATGGTCTGCCCTCTGGAACACTCTCATAGAACATCTGCCTTGTCACTTCCCTCTCTGCCTTCGAAGGTCTTCTTAAGATCCTTCTCTTCGATTGTGCTTTCACATTCCAATCACTATTCTTCCTTTCCCCTTTTTGCTTGGTGCCTACTCTTCATCCATTGCCCTATAAAGCACTCCTTGCAGATAAGGATTGCTATACAAATACAAGTTGTCATTGTGCATGGAAGCGTATTAGAGGTGGCGGTACAGTGATACACAGTCAGGAGGGAGTGGCCCTGGGAGTCCTCAACATTGACTCCGGACCCCATGAAATCTCACGGCATCAGGTCAAACATGGGCAAGGAAACCTCCTGCTGATTACCACTTACCGCCCTCCCTCAGCTGATGAATCAGTCCTCTTCCATGTTGAGCACCACTTGGAGGAAGCACTGAGGGTAGCAAGGGCACGGAATTTACTCTGGGTGGGGGACCTCAATGTCCATTACCAAGAGTGGCTCAGTAGCACCACTACTGACCGAGCTGGGCCAAGTCCTGTAGGACATAGTTGCCAGGCTGGACCTGCGGCAGGTGGTGAGCGAACCAACATGAGGGAAAAACCTACTTGACCTCATCCTCACCAATCTACCTGTCGCAGATGCATCTGTTCATGACAGTATTGGTAGGAGTGACCACTGCACAGTCGTTGTGGAGACGAAGTCCTGTCTTCACACTGAGGACACCATCCAACGTGTTGTGTGGCACTACTACCGTGCTAAATGGGATAGATTCAGAACAGATCTAGCAGCTCAAAACTGGGCATCCATAAGGTTGCTGTGAGCCATCAGTAGCAGCAGAATTGTATTCCAGCACAATCTGTAACCTCATGGCCCGGCATATTCCTCACTCCACCATTACCAACAAGCCAGGGGATCAACCCTGGTTCAACGAGGGGTGTAGAATAGCATGCCAGGAGCAGCACCAGTCGCACCTAAAAATGAGGTGTCAACCTGGTGAACCTACAACACAGGACTACACGCATGCTAAACAGCGGAAGACACATGCTATGGACACAGCTAAAAGATCCCACAGCCAACGGATCAGATCAAAGCTCTGCAGTCCTGCCACATCCAGTCATGAATGGTGGCGGACAATTAAGCAACTAACGGGAGGAGGTGGCTCCATGAACATCCCCATCCTCAATGATGGCGGAGTCCAGCACGTGAGTGCAAAAGACAAGGGTGAAGAATTTGCAACCATCTTCAGCCAGAAGTGCCGAGTGGATGATCCATCTCGGCCTCTTCCCGATATCCCCACCATCACAGAAGCCAGTCTTCAGCCATGTGATATCAAGAAACGGCTGAGTGCACTGGATACAGCAAAGGCTCTTGGCTCCGATAACATCCCGGTTGTAGTGCTGAAGACTTGTGCTCCAGAACGAGCCGCGTCTCTAGCCAAACAGTTCCAGTACAGCTACAACACTGGCATCTACCCGACAATGTGGAAAATTGCCCAGGTATGTCCTGTCCACAAAAAGCTGGACAAATCCAATCCAGCCAGTTAACGCCCCATCAGTCTACTCTCAATCATCAGCAAAGTGATGGAAGGTGTCGTCGACAGTGCTATCAAGCAGCATTTACTCACCAATAACCTGCTCAGTTTGGGTTCCGCCAGGACCACTCAGCTCCAGACCGCATTACAGCTTTGGTTCAAACATGGACAAAAGAGCTGAATTCCAGAGGTGAGGTGAGAGTGACTGCCCTTGACATCAAGGCAGCATTTGACTGAGTGTGGCACCAAGGAGCCCTAGTAAAATTGAAGTCAATGGGAATCAGGGGGAAAACTCTCCAGTGGCTGGAGTCATTCCTAGCACAGTGGAAGATGGTAGTGGTTGTTGGAGGCCAATCATCTTAGCCCTAGGACATTGCTGCAGGAGTTCCTCAGGGCAGTGTTCTCGGCCCAACCATCTTCAGCTGCTTCATCAATGACCTTCCCTCCAACATAACGTCAGAAATGGGGATGTTCGCTGATGATTGCACAGTGTTCAGTTCCATTCACAACCCCTCAGATAATGAAGCAGTCTGTGCCCGCATGCAGCAAGACCTGGACAACATCCAGGCTTGAGCTGATAAGTGGCAAGTAACGTTCGTGCCGGATGACTGCCAGGCAATGACCATCTTCAACAAGAGAGAATCTAACCACCTCCCCTTGACATTCAATGGCATTACCATTGCTGAATCCCCAACATCAACATCCTGGGCATCACCGTTGACCAGAAACTTAACTGGACCAGTCACATAAATACTGTGGCTACAAGAGCAGGTCAGAGGCTGGGTATTCTGCGGCGAGTGACTCACCTCCTGACTCCCCAAAGCCTTTCCACCATCTACAAGGCACAAGTCAGGAGTGTGATGGAATACTCTCCACTTGCCTGGATGAGTGCAGCTCCAACAACACTCAAGAAGCTCGACACCATCCAGGACAAAGCAGCCCGCTTGATTGGCATCCCATCCACCACCCTAAACATTCACACCCTTCACCACTGGCATACCATGCCTGCAGCATGTACCATCTACAGGATGCACTGCAGCAACTCGCCAAGGCTTCTTCGACAGCACCTCCCAAACCCACGACCTCTACTACCTAGAAGGACAATGGCAGCAGGCACAATGGAACAACACCACCTGCACGTTTTCCTCCAAGTCACACACCATCCCGACTTGGAAATATTTCGCCGTTCCTTCATCGTCTCTGGGTCAAAATCCTGGAACTCTCTACCTAACAGCACTGAGTTATAGTCCAACAATTTTATTTGAAATTCACAAGCTTTCGGAGGCTTCCTCCTTCCTGAGGTGAATGTTGTGGAAATGAAATCCTCGAACCCTTCGCATTTATAAATCACAGAACAATATTGTTCTGTGATTTATAAATGCGAAGGGTTCGAGGATTTCATTTCTACAACATTCATCTGAGGAAGCAGGAAGCCTCCGAAAGCTTGTGAATTTCAAATAAAATTGTTGGACTATAACTTGGTGTTGTAAAATTGTTTACAATTGTCAACCCCAGTCCATCACCGGCATCTCCACATCATAACAGCACTGAGGGAGAACCTTCACCACACGGACTGCAGCGGTTCAAGAAGGCGACTCACCACCACCTTCTCAAGTGCAATTAGGGGTGGGCAATGAATGCCGGCCTTTCCAGCAACACTCAAATCCCATGAACGAATATAAAAAAAACTTCGCAACCAATAAACGTTTCGTGGAGTGCTACATATTCCCGGTAGGAATTTCATTTTGTCTTCTTGATACCCGTTGCGGGTGAACGTTCCACATTATCCGATTCAATTCACCCGACCCTCAAGTTCATTAGCACATTTTGAATACATGCTGTACTTACATGGGCCACTAGTGGCAGCTAGAGTGTGTCTCTGTGTGTGTGTGTGTGTGTGTGTGTATTTTATATTTAAATTGTACTCTTGTAAAAGAGACTGGCCAGTGCTAGTTCCCTCTCTCTGCTGTTCTAATTCTAAACAGCACAGAATAGGAGTGGACAAAGCCTAATTAATGTAAATAAAACTTTAAAAGCTATTATTAAAACATATCTGTCAAGCCTGAGTGAGTTTTTGTTAAATATGGAAGGAAAGGGGGAAGAAAAAATAGCAGCAAAGCTAAAGATTTCTGACTGTGATAGCCAGTCTTTTTCAAAATATTACCAAAGGGTTGCATCTGTTGGCAGCAATTTGTGAGAGGGCAGTAGTTTTTTTTCTTCCTTTGGATTTTGTCCTGTGTTTTCACCCGTCCCCAACTACTAGATAGAATAGCATTCTCACATACCAACATTTTAAAAAGAAAAGCTAAAAGTTGACGTTTTTTCATACCCATTAACTTTCCAGTGAGTTGGGTGTTACATATCCTACCCACAGATTTGTCCTGTACTCCACTGTACTCTATATTTGAGGGCTTGAGAGGTTTGCATAGTGGATCATATTGGATGAATCAACTGATGAAAGATTATCAACCTGAACTGTTAACCCTGTTTCTTTCTCCACAGATGCTACCTGACCTGAGTGTTTTCCAGCATTTGCTGTTTTTATTTTGGATGAATTGACTGTTGTATTGGCACACTGGGGTATATTTTTGTCTTTACTATCCGGGCATTAAGCATCACCTGGGTGAAGCACAAAGCAGAAAATATGGTGCGGAGTATCACATACTGGTAACAGAACCTGCCCCATTTTCCTTCCATTTAAATTAGTTTGGCCCTCTGTTAGTTTTTTTTCAAGGTTAAAATGCTGATCTTTACACTGAGTAAAGAGATCACATGGGAGTCAACCCAAAGGACAAGAATCGTTGACTGCGTTTACATCAGTTTAAAAATGCAGATTATTCTCTTGTTGATGTGATATATTTCCAGTCATTTGTGTCTTAACAACATCCGTAATTAAATTAGTAGGTTTTACAAATATTAAAAAACCCTAGGGAACTTGCAATTCCTGCCCCTTTCAATGAATTGATGCCTGCAGAAAGAGGGTTTAATGTTTTTTCCATTGTCAGATGCCACCTAGTGGATAATTTGAAATTCAGACGTGCTTTAACCTCTGATACCATTTTTTGTCTTTAATTTTATTATTTCCAATTTCCCTCTCCTTAATTCTGTCCATATTATGCACAAAGCTGACAACATTGGGCAAAGTGCAAATGCAATCATTATTAAAAATTGGAGTGATGCAGAAAGTAAACCCCTCTAAAATTCCAGGGAGGCCTTTTGGGGCCGATTTAGGTCAGATGCCCAGGCCTCCTGTCAAATTCTGGGTTTGCACCACTTATGGCACTTGATGGGGTGCCAGCCCCAATTGATGGGAAGGGATTTAGCTGCAGCAGATTTGTATTACCAGTCCAAAATCTTCAAAACAAATTTTAATCGCTGCTATCACTTGAGGCCAGTTTATTGAAAAATCAATTGCTCTAAACAGCTGTCTGGAAAGCAAATTTTTAAATTTAAAGACTTTATTTTAATCCAGTGGGTGTGTTTCGCACTCGCCCTGCCCTCACTCGCCCGAAACCCGCTCGGGGTTAAATTCTACCCTTCTGTATTTGTACATTCAACCTCTAATTGTCATGTATCATCTTTCGGATGAGACATTAAACTGACACCTCATTTGCCCTCTCAAATGGATGTAAAACTTTCCATAGTAGTATTTGAAAAAGAGCAGTTAGTTCTTACGGTATCCTGACTAACATTTATCGCTCAACCAACATCACGAAAACAGATTATTACTGGAGAATATGCAGGGAATAATCCCCTTGTCCCTTCCAAAAGGTCAAAATAATACCCCATCAGACCAATTCATACAGGTTAAAATTTATTGGTCATTTAAAAAAAATACACAGAAGCAGTAAGGCACAGCATGATCTTGAAAAAGCACAATACTCAAGAAAACTAATTAAAATAGCATCAGTTCATAAGGGGTCAAAAACAACCATTTAGAATATGTTTCTTACAGATTCTAGTAAGTGCAGGACTTTTGGATAAATCAGTCCAGTTTGTCTCATGGTAGACCACTAAGGAGCAATGTTGTACGTGGATTACACAAATTCCAGTTCACCCACAGAGTTCAGATCGCTTACTGGAACTAAAGCTTAGCAGCCAGAGTCATGATTTATGCCATGTGAGTCTTCAACGCTACAGTCACTTTTTAAAAATTAAAGCGACTGAGAATTTAACCTTGTGCGGGAGGTGTTACTGTTGCGGGTCTTGCTGCTTTCTCCATATGTTTCCTCTAACAGCTTGGCATTTGGAGATTAGAATTGTCTCTGTCACTTGTCCCTCGATCCTCATATGTTTCAAAAAAGCTGTTCCAGCTGCCAAGCAACTTTTAACTTAATTGGTTCCTGAACAAAGGCATAATAATGACAAAGAAAACTCATCAGAACAGGAGCTTTCTAATTGACAGAAATTGTCTAATTGACTAGATTTGATTACATGCCGATAGCTACATCTATTGGTCACCACATACCAACTTTGCCAATGGAATCCTCACACAGATCTTCTAGAGACATAATTTGGATCTGAAATCACATAAAAATAAAGTCTGAAGTCTCTCTATTTATCCAGTTTCAAGCGTCCATCCTAATAGCCTGGTCCACCTCTATGGTCTGAGATGGATTTTGTGGATGCTATGCTCCAGAAATGGCTTGACTGATGCAAAGGAATTGATCTGCTGTGGCTCAGTAAGACAGGCCATCTTTTGAATTCAGTATCAGCGGTTATTTTCGCTTCTGTTAAGTGGGTGGGAGAGAGAATTTCTGCTATAATCATATAGTGATTATAAAGGGATATTTAATTATACCTCAAGGGTTTTCCTGATGGCTAATTTCATATTATTTGCTATCTAATGTTTGCCACAAGTACAAGGTTCAATTTGTATGAGATCTGTAAAGGTGAGGAGCTGCCTGTCAGTTGCCCCCAGTTTCTAGGATGCTTTATACTCCTCACTATTATGGGAACAATGGTGGATCCTGAGCCAAAGAGGGAAAAAATCATCTTTTTTTTGTTATTTTTGGACTTGCTGAGTGTCAGAGAATAGCCTATGTATATTGAACCTGAATTTTCCAAACAAATCAGTCTGATTTATGGCTGTAAATTGGGTGGACCCAATTGGGATGTTGGGCAGAGTTCCGTTATCCCAGATCTCTGAACTTTTTTGCCCGTACCATTTTCTGCCATAATTTCCAGCAGCTTTTGGATGGTGCCATGCAAATTTGGCAAAAATGACATCACACTCCCCATTTCTTACCATTTCTATCTCCTTACACTGTTTCCTCTGCTTGCTTATATAAAACAGACATCCAGGGATATTAGGTTAGAATATAGAGGTAGAAGCATACATACCTGCCTTTGTCAGATGAGTAGTGCATGCAGAGGCTTTGCTTTACTAAGTAAACCATCACTGAACTTTGACACATGCTGTAAATGGACCTCCACCACATGCACTGCACTGCTCATGGCTGTTAACGTCACAATTGCCTTCTAACTTTTATTCAACGGGATCTTTCCAGGCTGCCACTGGGAATATCAGTAACAGTTGCCAATCAGCTGTGCACGGATCCAAATAGCAAGTCATAGATGCATTATTTTGATAGAGCAAGCAATTTCATCTTCTTCCGAATGGACACACAGCAGCAGCATGACAGGGCACTGCAGTTTTACAGAGTGGCAGAATTCATGAAGGCCCAAGGAGCCACAGAATGCATTGGAATGGTACCTTCCTCGATGGCATACCTATGTAACAAGAGAAAATTCCACTGTCTCAATGAGCAGCTTGTTCAAACCAGTAGCACCGCATTATGCAAGTGAATGCTTGCTTTGCAGAGAGCTGCCGCAATACATTAATTTTAAGGCAGTCCGCTGTCAGGCATTCTTTGACCCAGAAAGGTAAGTCTTGGGGTAGCTCCTGGGAAATCAAGATTATCCTCAGCAGCCAATGCTGATAACACCTGTGCAGTATCCCAAGACATTAGATGAGCACTGATATAATAAGGCACATTCACACACCAGAGTAGTAATGAAACATACCATTGGTATCTTGATGATGCACTTCAAGAGCTTTGATCAGTATGGGGCATCCTGCAATATAGTCTGTCTCTGGTCTCAAGGGTCATGGTTAGGTGCTACACACTACACAAACTGCTTTAAAAAAGAAGTCCCATCAAGGAAGTCCCAGAGGAGAAAGGCATCCATGCACAGCAAGAGGAGCAGCAACAGCCTGAAGAGGTTGCAGACAACAACCTGTTGCCAGCTGCAAGAGACATTAGTGCCATTCTAATACAGAAAATTTTCTCTTGACTTCAACATCTGACTACTACATTAACAGCCCTGTTTACATCTTTCCCCTTCCCTCCACAAATATGCCATGATCTACAGACCTTTCTTTAGACAACAACTCACCAAACTCCCATTGATAGAAATAACTTCCATACCTTTGCAAGAACAATAGAGCAGATTTTCAACTTGCTGCCCATGTGTAAAACTGGCATTGCAAGTCTTCTGCCCATTATAGAAACCCATTGATTTCAGTTTTACGCCTGGTAGCAAGTTAAACATTTACCCAGTGTCTGTGTACACATCAACTTTAGTGCAGCCATAATTTAATTAGGCACCATAGCGAGGGTGCGCCTAGTTCTTCCTATCATGGTGCTTCACCCTTGGTGTGTGAAGTATGTGTTCTTAACCCTAGCTTTGTGCTTCTCCAAGGTGTTACCTCAATGACAGGAGTGCATGAGATAGTTTGCTGCTGTGTTGCAGTATGAACTACCTGGGACTGAGATGACCCTTGCCTCATAACAGCAAGGCACTGAGATAGACTCGTGCTGGGCATTAGCTCAACATGGCCACTGATCTGTGGGAATGAAGACCTAATGGAACAAATGAGATCAGTGAAGTCCTGTATGTTGATTGTTTTCAACACAGTCCTTATCCTTTGGTGGCCGGAAGAGATAATGCTTTCCAATCCAGCATCCCAGACCTCATGGCAGCAGTCTGAACATTGATGGAAGAAACACTGATTGCCCTTAGGGCCTCTGTTTGGGAGCCTCCACTGCTGATGTCCCTCTTGCTGCCACATGCTTCATGGTGGACTGCAGCATTGTGCATCCAAAAAGATAGGGAAAGCTGCTGTTAGCACTTGAGGAGGAAGATGCTGTTGTCCAGAGGGTCAGGTTTCATATGTCCTTAGTTGAAGAGCCTGATGATCTGAATCTCACAGAATTGTTTTTAAAAAAACGAGGCTTGCAGAACATCAAATGTGGTGGAGGCATTAGGGGAAACCTCCAATGTTCTGTGCATGCTGCTAGTGGACTCCTCCATCTGAGCTGTCCTCTGCACCAACGTTTGATGCTCTGGAAGCATAATTATTTTAAAAGCAGGTTCTGTGAAATGCAGATCATTGGGCTCTTCAGCCAAGATGTCACATGAACTGACCCTGTGCCAGCAGTATCTTCCTCCTAACGGGACACCAACTGCTCCTACTGCCTATTTGTGTTTTATGTTTCTGCGTGGGTGCTTGGGGAGGGGAATGTGAATGATGGCTAGTGGTGTGAAATGTTGGGAGGATCGATGTACTGAGAACTATGGGTTTTTACTTAGGCACATCTAGAGGAGGAAAAGACAAAGAAAGGTTACAATGGTTATCTGATGAGCAGAGTTCACATGTAACTTACAGGAGGAATGACATGGGGTTTCATAATAAGGTTTGCTCATAGTGCGGGAGAAAGCAGAGAAGCAGCAGTTCATCACAAACCTACAGCTGGCATCTGTGTTCCTACTTCTCCATCTCCAGTGATCTCCCTCCCCAAAATGTGAAGTGCTTCTTCCTCATAGGTCAGAGGCTTGGGGCAGGGGTAAGTGGTGTGGGGGGGGGGGGGGGGAGCGGGGAGGGTAACTTGCATATTTATAAGACCTTACCTAGTATTTAGCAGTTCCTAAGGTCAACAATGTTATTTGAATTTAGCTGAACAAATTATTTTATTTTATTAATCCTCTAACATTATCTCATTTATCAGGGAAATTGCAGTCATTAGACACTTCCCTGTCTCATTTTCACCTATGGCACCTAAAGATGACGTGGGAGTGCTGGATGCTAAGTCAGTTCCCCAGACACTGAGCCAAATGCTGACTGAAAATAAAATTTTTATTATAAGAGTACGTACTACTCTCCCTATGGACACTATTTTTACACTGTTTAATGGGATGACTTAAGCAGGTAAGTTTAAATTTAATTTTTGACCTTAGGAACTACCAGGTTCTATGAGGAGGCCCACAAAAATCATATTTGTGAGCCTTCCCTGCAGAATTCTTTTAATATGAGATGTGGCACTAGTTTAATCACAAGATACAGCAGCTTTTTTGTATTTTGAACAGCTTTCATGGCTATTTTATAACAACTAGGGGATGTTAAATTGAAATATTTATATTATATATTGGCTTGGTTTAATGCCAAAAGCAGCCCATTTCATTTTATATTTATTCACCTGGGACAATGTAACATCCATTGAATATCAACATAGAGGACTTTCTAGATTCTACCAAATAGACAGGTAGTGGTTAATGTAACTATATCAAGTGTATTAAGGTTTTTGAAAGAAATCTGTGAGAAAGAAATAGGGTAATTGTATTCAATTAATCTTTTATTAAAACTC
This sequence comes from Heptranchias perlo, assembly GCF_035084215.1. NCBI lineage: Eukaryota > Metazoa > Chordata > Chondrichthyes > Hexanchiformes > Hexanchidae > Heptranchias > Heptranchias perlo. The sequence continues at coordinate 103,741,012 of NC_090325.1, read as the reverse complement.
ATATATTGGATCCCCCTGATTGCTGAGAGATTTTACCAATGATGTAACTGAGCCACACAGATCAGAAAGGCTGTAGATTGACCGTCAAATAGCTTGCTGATACTCGCTGTCATATGAGCAATGACCGCTTGGCTGAGGTACCAGAGGGTAACTGGTATCCTTAGAACCATATATCAGCAAGGAGTCAACAATTAGAGGAGAGGAAAAAATTGGCAAAGGTTGGCAAGAGTAAAAAATATATTACTAGTGGATCTCCTGTGGCATTACTCACAGAGAAAAGTGAAAAAGGAATAGGTGTAAATGTCAATTGTTTATTATATTATTATTATGCAATATATATATATGTGTGTGTGATGGTACATTTTGGGTGTTGGGAATAAAGGGAATGTTGCTCAAAAATACAGAAATGATTGTAAAACACACTAAAGGTAGCGTTAAAGAACACAGAAACTGAAATTAATGTAATTGAAAAATTACATGAAATTGTAGATTGGAATGTTCAATATAATTGTAGAGGTTTATGAATAAAGGGTAAGTTAAAATAAATTAATTGTGAAACATACAAAATTATATATTAAAATGTATCCAGACATGTGTAATGAGTACATAAAGTGTAGGCCTCTGAAGTTCCTGAATCCATTAATTATAGGACTGCACCAGCAAAAGTTTTGTATTTCAAATTCTCTATGAAAGTTATTAATTGCCATATAATTTTTTTAAAAAAGAAACTTTATAAAATATTCACAAAAATTCCATTAACTGTGGCAGATTTCCAAACTGGAGCCATCGTTTTTCCATTTCCACATGGATTTGTAGTTCCAATAACTGGCCAAGCCCTTCTAGTCTGCCTTGCTGTTCATCCTTTTTCACAGAACGCTTCTCAGCCAGACAGATTTGATCCAACCAGGCCAGTTATCTGAGCTGTCATTACAAAGTATTATTAAAAATTTAAGATGGGAATTTCCTCTATGTACATCCATTGCTTTAAATTATTCAATGACTCCGTGAAAAACTCATTTTCTGTAGAATGTATTTGAATTTAACTGCTAATGAAAATTAATTTTTAGTACTCACTCAATAAATGATTTTTTAAAGAAAGGATAGATGTAGAGAAAGTTCTTATCTTGGTTGCTCAAAGCCATCCAGGAGTGCCTTGAGCTGAATCCCTCTGATTTTCCCTCCTTCGTTATGAGGAAGTACTGGGCCTTTGCTTAAAAATTCATTCTCGGGATGTGGGCATTGCTGGCAAGGCCGACATTTATTGCCCGTCCCGAGATGCCCTGAGAAGGTGGTGGTCGGCCTTCTTCTTGAACCACAGCAATTTGATACAACTGAGTAGCTTGCTGGGCCACTTCAGAGGGCAATTTTAACCACTGAAAGCATGACTAAGAACATCAATTTACCACATGCGGAATTGCAAATATCAGTCTGCGATGTTTCTATTTGGACTTTTAGGCCTTGACGGATTAGTGGTGGAATGGAAATACCACCTGCCAATGTGGAGCTGCCACCAATTTGCTTGTGTGGCCCTTATTTGCTGTGTAGGGTAGATTCAGAGCGGTAATACTGCTCCTTATAGGTTTATTGCCGCTGGGAGGGAGAATCACTTATCTGAAAGAATGACTGAAGCAGCAGCAGCCTTGAGGGTGTCAGCAGTTGGAAGGGCTCCCAGATTTGCAGTTGCATCCATGAATTACCTTCTGGCAGAAGTCAGGGCCATACAACTAAGACTGTTGGACACTGAGGAAAGGAAACCCCCATAGAGGGAGGTGCAGGCTGTATGAAGTGACGTGGCAGAAGCAGTCAGGGCAGCCTCCACCATTACAAGTGATATGTATTGTACTTGCATATTGTGTGACTGAACACTAAATAGGGGGATAGATACTGTTTTCTGCAGCTGCGCCAGGACTCCTGAAGGCTGTGTTACCTGCCTGGTGCCAGGGTTAAGGACATCTCCTCCCGGCTGGAGAAGAGCTTAGAGAAGGAGGGGGAGGATCCAGTTGTTGTGATGCATGTGGGAACCAACAACATAGGTAGAACTAGGAATGAGGTTCTGCTGAGGGAGTTTGAGGAGCTAGGGTCCAAATTAAAAAGCAGAACCTCAAAGGTAATAATCCCTAAATTACGACCTGAGCCACGCGCAAATTGGCATAGAGACAAACAGATTAGATGGTTAAATGTGTGGCTGAAAGAGTGGTGTGGGAAGCAGGGGTTTCAATTCATGGGTCACTGGCACCAGTAATGGGAAAACAGGGAGCTGTTCCGTTGGGACGGGCTCCACTTAAACCAGGCTGGGACTAGTGCCCTGGCAAATCGAATAACTAGGGCAGTAGATAGGGCTGTAAACTAATAAGAGGGGGGGGGGTGGAGAGAGCATCCAGGTAAGGGTAAATTTATAAGTCTAAAGAGAAAAGTCAAGGCTGTAGAGCAGAGTAGTGATTTGGATAAAAACAAGCAGAGTGTGTCAGGAAGGGACAGAGAGTTTAACAAAGGTAATAGGGCATTAATGACTAAGGTCACATCAGGGAAAAATAGTAAAATGTTAAAATTAAAGGCACTATATCTGAATGCATGAAGCATTCATAACAAAATAGATGAATTAATGGCAAGAAATAGAGATAAATGGGTTTGATCCAGTGGCCATTACTGAGACATGGTTGCAAGGTGACCAAGGTTGGGAACTAAATATTCCATGGAAAACAGGGAGCTGTTCCATTGGGACGGGCTCCATTTAAACCAGGCTGGGACTAGTGCCCTGGCAAATCGAATAACTAGGGCAGTAGATAGGGCTGTAAACTAATAAGAGGGGTGGGAGAGCATTCAGGTAAGGAATGCTCTCCCCCATTTAGAAATGATAGGCAAAATGGAAAAGGAGGGTGGGGTAGCCCTGAATAAAGGATGAGATGAAGGCAGAAATGAGAAAGGATCTTAGGTCAGAAAATCAGGATGTAGGATCAGTATGAGTGGAGCTAAGAAATAACACAGGGCAGAAAACATTGGTGGGGGTAGTTTATAGGCCCCCTAACAGTAGTTATAGTGTTGGACAGAGTATAAATCAAGAAATTAGAGGAGCATGTAACATGAGACTGGGCAAACCAAATTGGCAAAAGTAGTTTGGAGGATGAGTTCATGGAATGCATTCGAGAGAGTTTTCTAGAACAATATGTCGAGGAACCAACTAGGGAAGAGACTATTTTAGATCTAGTATTGTGTAATGAGACAGGGTTAATTAGTAATTTTATAGTTGAGGATCCTCTGGGGGAGAGTAATCATAATATGATAGAATTTCATGATGAGTTTGAGAGTGATGTGGTCAAGTCCAAAACTTGGGTCTTAAATTTAAACAAAGCCAATTACATAGGTACGAGGGGTGAGTTCGCCAAGGTAGATTGGGAAATTAGATTAAAAGATATGATGGTAGATAAGCAATGGCAAACATTTAAAGAAATAATTCATAATTCTCAACGAATATACATTCCCTTGAGGAATAAAAACTCCATGGGAAAAGTGATCCAACCGTGGCTAACTAGAGAAGTTAAGGATAGTATTAGATTAAAAGAAGAGGCTTACAATGTTGCCAAAAAGAGTAGTAAGCATGAGGGTTGGGAGGGTTTTAGAAATCAGCAAAGGATGATCAAGAAATTGATAAAGAGGGAGAAAATTAAATATGAGAGCAAACTAGCAAGAAATAACAGATTCTACAACTATGTAAAAAGGAAGAGATTAGCGGAAGTAAACATGGATCCCTTAGAGGCAGAGACAGGAGAAATTATAATGGGGAATAAGGAAATGGCAGAGACATTAAACAAATATTTGGTATCTGTCTTCACAGTAGAAGACACAAAAAACATACCGGAATTAATGGGGAACCAATGGTCTAATGAGAGTGAGGAACTTAAAGCAATTAAGATTAGTAAAGAAAAAGTACTGGAGAAATTAAGAGGTCTAAAAGCAGACAAATCCTCTCGACTTGATGGCCTACATCCTAGGGTTTTACAGGATGCACTGCAGCAAATCGCCAAGGCTTCTTCGACAGCACCTCCCTAACCCGCGACCTCTACCACCTAGAAGGACAAGGCTAGCAGGCACATGGGAACAACACCACCTGCACGTTCCCCTCCAAGTCACACACCATCCCGACTTGGAAATACATAGTTCGCCAAGGTAGATCGGGACATTAGATTAAAAGATATGATGGTAGATAAGCAATGGCAAACATTTAAAGAAATAATTCATAATTCTCAACGAATTCTCGTCGCTGGGTCAAAATCCTGGAACTCCCTACCTAACAGCACTGTTGGACAACCTTCAGCACACGGACTGCAGTGGTTCAAGAAGGCGGCTCACCACCACCTTCTCAAGGGCAATCAGGAATGGGCAATAAATGATTGCCTTGCCAATGACGCCCACATCCCATGAACTAATTAAAAAAAAGAGGTGACTGCAGAGATAGTGGATGCATTGGTTTTGATCTGCAGAATTCCATAGATTCTAGAATGGTCCCCATGGATTAGAAGGTAGCAAAAGTAACTCTGTTATTCAAGAGAGGAGGGAGCCAGAAAGCAGGGATCTATAGGCCAGTTAGTCTGACATTAGTAGTAGGGAAAATGCGAGAACTTATTATTAAGGCCATAGTAAAAGGGCACTTAGAAAATCATAGTATGATTGGGCAGAATCAACATGGTTTTACGAAAGGGACATCATGTTTGACAAATCTATTAGAATTTTTTGAGGGTGTAACTAGCAGATTAGATAAGGGGGAACCAGAGGATGTAGTATATTTGGATTTTCAAAAGGCATTTGATAAGGTGCCACACAAGAGGTTGTTACACAAGATTAGGGCTCATGGTATTGGGGGTAATATATTAGCATGGATTGAGGATTGGTTAAAGGACAGAAAACAGAGAATAGGAATAAACAGATCATTTTTGGTTTGGCAGGTTGTAACTAGTGGGGTGCTGCAAGGATCAGTGCTTGGGCCTCAGCTGTTTACAATACATATCAATGACTTAGATGAGGGGACCGAGTGTAATGTATCTAAGTTTGCTGATGATACAAAGATAGGTGGGAAAGTAAGCTGTGAGGAGGACACAAAGAGGCTGCAAAAGGATATAGACAGGTTACGTAAGTGGGCAAGAAGGTGGCAGATGGAGTATATTGTGGGGAAATGTGAAATTATCCAAATTGGTAGGAAGAATAGAAATGCAGAATATTTTTTAAAAGTTGAGAGACTAAGAAATGTTGGTAGTCAGAGGGATTTGGGTATCATTGTATATGAATCACAAAAAGGTTTCATGCAACCATCTTCAGCCAGAAGTGCCGAGTGGATGATCCATCTCGGCCTCCTCCCGATATCCCCACCATCACAGAAGCCAGTCTTCAGCCAATTCGATTCACTCCACGTGATATCAAGAAACGGCTGAGTGCACTGGATACAACAATGGCTATGAGCCTTGACAACATCCCAACTGTAGTGCTGAAGACTTGTGCTCCAGAACTAGCCGCGCCTCTAGCCAAGCTGTTCCAGTACAGCTACAACACTGGCATCTACCCGACAATGTGGAAAATTGCCCAGGTATGTCCTATCCACAAAAAGCAGGACAAAACCAATCCAGCCAATTACCGCCCCATCAGTCTATTCTCAATCATCAGCAAAGTGATGGAAGGTGTCGTCGACAGTGCTATCAAGCGGCACTTACTCACCAATAACCTGCTCACCAATGCTCAGATTGGGTTCTGCCAGGACCACTCGGCTCCAGACCTCATTACAGCCTTGGTCCAAACATGGACAAAAGAGCTGAATTCCAGAGGTGAGGTGAGAGTGACTGCCTTTGACATGAAGGCAGCATTTGACCGAATGTGGCACCAAGGAGCCTAGTAAAATTGAAGTCAATGGGAATCAGAGTGAAAACTCTCCAGTGGCTGGAATCATACCGAGCACAAAGGAAGATGGTAGTGTTTGTTGGAGGCCAATCATCTCAGCCCCAGGGCATTGCTGCAGGAGTTCTTCAGGGCAGTGTCCTAGGCCCAACCATCTTCAGCTGCTTCATCAATGACCTTCCCTCCATCATAAGGTCAGAAATGGGGATGTTCGCTGATGATTGCCCAGTGTTCAGTTCCATTCGCAATCCCTCAAATAACAAAGCAGTCCAAGCCCGCGTGCAGCAAGACCTGGATAGCATCCAGGATTGGGTTGATACATGGCAAGTGACATTTGCGCCAGACAAATGCCAGGCAATGACCATCTCCAACAAGAGAGAGTCTAACCACCTCCCCATGACATTCAACGGCACTACCATCGCCAAATCCCCCACCATCAACATCTTGGGGGTCACTATTGACCAGAAAATTAACTGGACCAGCCACATAAATACAGTGGCTACAAGAGCAGGACAGAGGCTGGGTATTCTGTGGCGAGTGACTCACCTCCTGACTCCCCAAATTCTTTCCACCATCAACAAGCCACAAGTCAGGAGTGTGATGGAATACTCTCCACTTGCCTGGATGAAAGTAGCTTCAGCAACACTCAAGAAGCTCGACACCATCCAGGACAAAGCAGCCCACTTGATTGTCACCCCATCCACCACCTTAAACATTCACTCCCCTCACCACTGCTGCACCCTGGCTGCAGAGTGTACCATCCACAGGATACACTGCAGCAACTCGCCAAGGCTTCTTCGACAGCACCTCCCAAACCCACGACCTCCACCACCTAGAAGGACAAGGGCAGCAGGCACATGGGAACAACACCACCTGCACATTCCCCTCCAAGTCACACACCATTCCGACTTGGAAATATATCGCCGTTCCTTCATTGTCGCTGAGTCAAAAATCCTGGCACTCCCTACCTAACAGCACTATGGGAGAACCTTCACCACATGGATTGCAGTGATTCAAGAAGGCGGCTCACTACCACCTTCTCAAGAGCAATTCAGGATGGGCAATAATTGCTGGCCTTGCCAGCGACGCCCACATCCCATGAACGAATTAAAAGAAAAGGTACAGCAATCAATTAGGAAGGCAATGGAATATTAGCCTTTATTGCAAGTTGGTTGGAGTATAAGAGTAAGGAGGTCTTGCTGCAATTATACTGGTGAGACCACACCGGGAGTACTATGTACAGTTTTGATCTCCTTACCTCAGGAAAGATATACTTGCCTTAGAGGGGATGCAACGAAGGTTCACTAGATTGATTCCTGGGATGAGAGGGTTGTCCTATGGGGAGAGATTGAGTAAAATGGGCCTATGTTCTCTGGAGATTAGAAGAATGAGAGATGATCTCATTGAAATGTATAAAAGTTTTAGAGTGCTTGATAGGATAGATGCTGAGAGGCTGTTTCCCCTGGCTGGAGAGTCTGGAACTAGGGTTCATTTTCTCAGGATAAGGGGTCTGCCATTTAAGACCGAGATGAGGAAAAATGTCTTCACTCAGAGGGTTGTGAATCTTTGGAATTCTCTGCCCCAGAGGGCTGTGGATGCTGAGTCGTTATATTCAAGACTGAGATCGATAGATTTTTGGACACTAAGAGAATCAAGGGCTATGGGGATAGGGCGTGAAAGTAGAGTTGAGGTTGAAGATCAGCCAAGATCTTACTGAATGGCGGAGCAGTCTTGAGGGGCACTATGGCCTACTCCTGTTCCTATTTCTTATGTTTTTACTAAAACACCCACTGAAGGAAGCCAGCATACTCCAGCAATTACACTTCAGGGTCTGCTCTTATATTGTTTGTTATATCTAAAGAGAATGTTCCAGAGGATCTGAAATAAAAGCAGCCAATATATTACCACACTCAATTTGAGTGCTTATCAGACATAACAGTTAGTGACTAGAATAATGGACCACCCGTTGTTACGAAGATGGAATACTGGATACCTTTATTACTTCTGTAGTGGTCAACCTTTTCAATGAATTTTTAAAAATCACGTCAGCATGAGTTGGAAAAATCAAACAGTACCGAATGGGGTCTAGTTGAAGTGAATATGTAGAAAGATTTAATTGTTATTTTGAAGCAAATGAACTTACAACAGATGCCAAAAAGTTTGCAGTTTTGCTCGCTATCTTAGTACTTGTCTTTAACAAATCCACACTGGCTGTCTTTGATTAATTCATGCGTTTCTAAATGCTCACAAATTCCATCTCAAATTCTGCATTGTAAAAGTTTGCCCACAGCTGATGTTAGATTAACCTATCTATAGCTACCTGGTTTATCCTCAACCTTCTTGAACAACAGTCCAGTCTCATGGTGCAATTTGCATATTTAAGCAGCATTTAAAAAATTGTGGTCAGCCTTGTCATAATAACAATGTGTGAAAAATCAGAATGATTGTGTGTAATGCTTTAAATGGTACAGTACTTCACTGAGTAAACTGGTTGATACAGTGGGCTAGAATCTGGTTTTCACCTTCGGATCCTACATTTAAATCTGGTGCAGATGGATGGGATGAAAGTTTCCTCTATTTGCTGGTTGTAGGGTCCTAAAATACGCTTGGGTCATCTGAATCCAGTTCCAAGCAGCATGGCTTACAGCACAAAACTATCCCTAATTTGGTATTAATTGATAATCTTACACAAGAGTGGCCACAGGATAGTTGTTGTGGAAAATTGAACAAATATTACACTGATGCAGTAGGGGGGCTCTTCTAAGGTTGGACATGAGGAACATTACTGAAGCAGAGCAGAGGGAGCATTTATTCTGTGTTTGAAAGTGTAATAGATGACCTCGGAGTGCTTGATGCTGACATTAGGTGACTGAAATGCAAATGGTTCAATTCTCCAGCACTAAAATCCCTCACCTTGATGAGCAAAATTTTTTTTAAAGGTACCTTCCAGAGGATGCTTTAGTTCACAACTTAAGTTTAGACCATGCTTAATGACAAGAAATGTTTGCAAAAGTGAGGAGAGTTACCTCCACTTTCCACCTGATACCAGTGCACTTCTTCCTTATTTGCAACCAGATATGAGGGATCTGAATCAGTCTACAACTTCACTCCATGCAGGTTGCACCTATGTTTGTAGTGGAGGGAAGTCTTCAGCCCTAAATAGGTCTACCTACCATTTTCTACTACCACGAAAACAAAGCCTTAAACGCTGAGTTGCAGCCCTTTAATGGCTACTACCTCACTGGATTTTACACCCAGCCAAGTGTGCTACAGACCAAGCCCTCTGAACAAGCTTTTCATGTGGCAGTAGTCGATTCAATTAGGGGAAGGTCCTCCAATCAGAAAATTTGGCATGCCTACTCCCTTGAGGTACTGATATAACTGAGCCTGCATCATAGGTAGATCAACCATTTTTGCTATTCTTGCAAAATTGGAGCTATGGACTCCAAGTTATAATAGTCAAAGAGTTTTGTTATATAATTGTCTGTGCTGTTTGCTACCATGGTGTTCTACTTTTGTGCTATCACTGAATTGCCTCCAATCCAGATTGACTCAAGCGGCAGTATGGCTTTGTTGTGTTTGCAACCCTCCGACATCTCACCCACGCATGGGCCTATACATATTGAGCTGGCAGTGTTTTTGTTCTGGGTCAGGTCAATTGGTACAGAGTGCCAGCAGTTCCTTCCACCCCACCTACCCCCCCCACACCCCCGCCCAATTAAAATAAACGGAGCTGCTCTAGGATGCAGATAGCCCTGCCTCATAATTGATCTCACCAGAGCAACTGAAGAGGGAAGGAGACCTGAAATGGTATGACCAATTTTCTTCTGTTTGCACCTGGGATACACCTATTTCCTGAGGCACAAAGCAGAGGTAAAAGAGGAAGAGATCTGTTAACTGGGTCTCTAACAACTTTGTGCTTCACGCACATTTCCAGAGTATGCTCAGAGCATAGTACTCCTCCTTCAAATAGGTGGCCTTATTTAATCATATATAAATCACATGGGAGTTAGCAAAATTAAAGCCCATGGGATTAAAGGGACAGTGGCAGCGTGGATAAAAAATTGGCTAAAGGACAGAAAGCAGAGCGTACTAGTGAACGATTGTTTTTCAGATTGGAGGGAAGTGTACAGTGGTGTTCCCCAGGGGTCGGTATTAGGACCACTCTCTTTTTGATATATATTAATGACCTGCACTTGGATATACATGGCATAATTTCAAAGTTTGCAGATGACACGAAGCTCAGAAATGTAGTAAACAATGTGGAGGATAGTGACAGACTTCATGAGGACATAGACAGACTAGTGAAGTGGGCAGACAGATGGCAGATGAAATTTAACGCAGAGAAGTGTGGAGTGATACATTTTTTAAAGAAAAATGAGGAGAGGCAATATAAACTAAATGGTACAATTTTAAAGGGGTTGCAGGAACAGAGAGACCTGGGGGTATATGTACATAAATCTTTGAAGATGGCAGGACAAGTTGAGAAGGCTGTTAAAAAAGCATATAGGATCCTTGGCTTTATTAATAGAGGCATAGAGTACAAAAGCAAGGAAGTTATATTAAACCTTTATAAAACACTGGTTAGGCCTCAGCTGGAGTATTGTGTTCAATTCTGGGCACCACACTTTAGGAAAAATATCAAGGCCTTAGAGAAAGTGCAGAAGAGATTTACTAGAATGGTACCAGGGATGAGAGACTTCAGTTATGTGGAGACACTGGAGAAGCTGGGGTTATTCTCCTTAGAGCAGAAAAGGTTATGGGGAGATTTGATAGAGGTGTTCAAAATCATGGATGGTTTTGATAGAGTAATTAAGGGGAAACTGTTTCCAGTGGCAGAAGGGTCAGTAACCAGAGGACACAGATTTAAGGTGATTGGCAAAAGAGCCAGTGGCGACATGAGGAAACATTTTTTTACGCAGCGAGTTGTTATGATCTGGAATACATTGCCTGAAAGGTTGTTGGAAGCAAATTCAATAATAGCTTTCAAAAGGGAATTGGATAAATAATTGAAGGGAAAAAATTTACAGGGCTATGAGGAAAGAGCAGGGGAATGGGACTAATTGGATAGCTCTACCAAAGAGCTGGCACAGGCACGATGGGCTGAATGGCCTACTTCTGTGATGTATCACACTATGATATTATGATGTGAATTTCTTGGGTTGCTGGCCACTGAAATGGGACTTTGAGATTGCACCCATCTCCCTCAGATTGGAAGATCGGAGAAGGGGTTTCCCAAAACCTCCTCATACCTTCAAAGTAGTAGCTTCCTTTCCAGGCCAGCAAAGAATATCATTGGGGCTGGAGATCCCTTTGGCTGCTGTTTCTTGACAGCAGTCAGGAGGCTCTGAAACCAATAGCCATTTTTGCTGTTATTGTCCTCTCAAGTATTTATGTATCCATTTCTTTTTCTTCTAGACATTGGGGAGTATTTTGAACAGAACATACTCCCTCTCGACTTTCTTTCTCCTTTAAGTCATGGCTCATTATGAAAAATGTTGAGCAGAGCATAACCAACGTGTGCTAAGAAAACTAACACAGCAAAAATGAGATGCAGTGGGGTTTCCGCTGCACTTCTGGCAAAGTTACAGTAAAGCAGGAGCAGTTCCGAGTAAATTCCTGCCCATAGAGTGAAAAGCTGGGGCATTCGCACCAATCCCTGGGGAACACCATTTGTCATTGCCCTCTAATTTGAAAGTGTTCCTCATTCCAATTCTCTACCTCCTGCTCCCCAAACAGTTTCCAATCTACGATGTGAGATTGCTGTTATGATTTCCAAGCTTCCACTAGACTTTTCTCTCATGTCCGGCACAAAGGACCACTCCCATAAACAATTCCACACTCTCTACAATCCAAAGTGCGATCTTATACATACAATACCTACAATATAGCTTTGGAGGGGGTCAAACCCTTGTTATTTTAATTTGTCTGCTGGAATTGGCATGAGCTCCCTCGTGCTCTCTTAGCCTTTTGGACAGTGGAATAATAAAGCCTATGAATTTCCATGGGAGTTCTCCCAACCTCCTGCTGTAACTTCAGAAGGTGATCAGCAGAGGCCCCAGAGAAGTGGCATAAAGGGCAACGGCCAAAGTTACAGCAGGAGATCGGGAGAACTGTCATAAAAATTCAGGGCCAAATTCAGACTATATTATAAACCTTAAATTAATAATCAGTTTTATTAGTAGCAAAGATTAAACAGTAGCAGAAGCTTAATGCAGCAAATTTCAATTGATCACAGAACATTTAATTTACACTTCCTCAGATACAAAAATAATAAAAAACCTGCCAAATACTCTAACTTTCCTAATAATACCAAGTCTGGATCAGCGACCTTACCACCCAATTTTAATCTGAGTGCCATGATTTTTCCTTGGGTTTTCCCCTACTGTCCACTGTAACTTCAGCAGAATATCTGCAGAAACCCCAGAGAAACAGTTTGAACAGTGTTTACACCGTTTTTTGGGGGTTGCTGCCAAAGCTATAGTAGACAATCGAGAGAATCCCCTTAGAAATTCAACCCCAAGGTTTATTCTATCCCCCACAGAGCCTTCAAATTTCACTTCTACATTGATGGAACCACAAGAACTAGGGGGCATAGTTTCAGGATAAGGGGTCGCCATTTAGGATTGAGATGAGGAGAAATTTCTTCACACAAAGGTTTGTGAATGTTTGGAATTCTCTACCCCAGAGGGCTGTGCATGCTCAGTCGTTGAGTATATTCAAGGCTGAGATCAATAGATTTTTGGACTCTAAGGGAATGAAGGGATATGGGGATCAGGTGACAAAGTGGAGTTGAGGTAGATCAGCCATGGTCTTATTGAATGGCAGAGCAGGCTCGGGGGACCTTATGGCCTACTCCTCCTATTTCTTATGTTCTTATGTTCCTATAACTAAGGAACTCTTGTAGGCTACCAAGTATACTGCTCTGCCTGGACATGGAGCTGCCAATCAACCCCTCCTTCAAAGATTATCTAGTCGATCATCCCCTGCCATGCGAGGCAGGTCATTTGAAAGCATTCACAGAACAAAGCAAGGTTGCAATTAATATATTAGCATAAGGACACTTTGGCATTGACTGTTTAAACCCCCTCCCCCGCTCGCCCCAGCACAAGTCACACTGTGCACTTCTCACAAGCACCTGACTTGGCCTTAGCTGAACACAATAATATTCCTGGGTTCAGCTCATTTAAATGGCCTGAACGAGCATCAGGCAGGACTATCTTCTGGGAATCAGCACTCGCTCCATATCAAGGGAGGGAAGTTGTTTGCTGATGCAGGTTTCAAAAGCCTAAAGCAGCACAAATTCCCAGTATTTTTAATACCTGCAGGCTGCTGTCAAAAATAGCCACACTGAACCAAAAAATAAGAAAAAAATAATTATTCCCCTGTAACCTCTAATGGCCAGTTTTGATTGGGCGACCTCCCTGACAGAATTCCGTACCATTTACGTACAATTTAAACACCACCACCTGCTTCAGACGGGAGCAACAATTAAAAGTACTTGCCTCTTGAGCAAATACTGCAAATCGCCCATGGGAGATAGCGCAAAACAATAAATATTTTATAATCTAAATAATTGGGAATAACAGGTAACAACAAAGTTATTTGCATCTTAAGGAAGTTTTGTAAAGTTGTAAGTAGAACATTATATCGGTGAGCTCTGTATCTTTCAGTATCAGATAACAAAAGAAAGACTTGCATTTATATAGCGTCTTTCACAACCTTAGGATGTCCCAAAGCGCTTTACAGCCAATGAAGTACTTTTGAAGTGTAGTCACTGTTGTATCAGTAAGATATGCAATATCTTTATCGCGAGGCAATGATGTAATATAGTGCTTTAGGAAATTTGCTTTATTACACTGGAACCAGAGTCATACTTAGGCTGCAGGAGGACTGCGATGAACATCAAAAACCACACTCCAGGCTGCAGAGTTGGTAGTTTAGTAAATAAACCTAACAGCATGAAGCTGAGAAAAAGCAACAACAAAAAAAAATTATGGATTTTTCCATTAAAGTGTTAAACATCTAATGAAGTTAAGTACTGAACTTGTAACTATTATATCATACAAATTTCTTTAGGGAATATGCAAAATATGGCGAGAAACAATTAATTTTGTTTATAATGTCCAATTATTGCAGTGATGACTACCTGCGGTTTGATTTTAACATACAACTTTCCTGCATTTTTTCCATTAGCAGTGCAGATAGGCCATTATACCCAGTCTTACTAAATGTGAAATGAAAATGATTACATCCTAATCCGTGCTCGGCAATCGTTTCTACTATTGAGTTGGACTTCAATTCATTTTGTTTTACTATATTTGGCCTCCTGGTCTAAAGATATATTTTGATTTATTTGTGTTCCTGACCCTATGTTTAATGTTATTTTTTGGTATAAGCTGAATTCACTGCACTGGAATTAAATCTAATAACATAAGATGGTGGACTGGTGGAGAATACACTCAAAGTAAATATAGTTCCAACTGGACCTTGGCCTAGGAATATATATAAATCATATAAACTTCTACCAATGAAGGGCTGCTTAGACTTTTGTAATCTGTCCCTGAACATTTATTATTTACCTGATTAGACTTTGTTTTAAGTTGCTAGATATAAATAATTTATCCATACATAAAGCATTCTCTGACATTTATTTCCTACAGACTCAGAGTCAGCAGAGCACCGTAGCTGCACATACACCACAGTGAAGATTGCTTTGAAATGAAATGTGTGAAACTGCATTGGTTATTGAAACACAAGGGCCAACAACCCAGCATAAGTGAGAGAATGTTCCACCCGGGACCTCCAGCATGGACCCTGCCAACGTTTGTGGATTCAGAGGGCGGTCCCTTAATTTAAATACCCCCAGCAGGTACTTACAACACTGGGGATGCATCTTGACCACCCACCTCCTCAAGAGGCTGAAAATTGTAGCTGAAGAAGCTAGGTCCAGGAGGGGTGCCAGGGCTCCCCCTGGAAGTTCAATGTATCTGCTTGCATCAGTTACCCCTTATAAGAGAGTCAAGACCTTTTGTCTTAATTTTCCTGATCTTAAGGGCTTCAGCCTGTGACCCAAGCTTGGATCCCAGGTGGGCTCTACTTTCACAGTCGGTGGCCCAGTACACCTGGTCTTTTTCAGCACACCGGTTGCCAATGCTGCGTCCTGAGGATCCCAGGCCTGGGATGTAGGAGCTCATGGCCTGGGAGTCCCCCTCCCATACCTTCCAGCCACTTCCTTTCCTACATTGATGGCGGGCAGAGGCTCCACTCCCTATAAGGCCCAATAGAAACTCTGTGGGACGGTTGGAACCTGATGTATTGAGGTCCCGGCCTAATTTGCTGCCATTCCAGTGCACTCTGACTGGAGTAACAGTGGGAGAGCGTCAGAAGGCCCAAGGATTTTTGGCTCCACAACATCTCATTGGATCTAATGTTGTAGAAACTTGCATTTATATAGCATCTCATCACATCTCTCAAAGCACTTCCAATACAATTAACTACTTTTTGAAGTGCAGTTACTATTGTTATGTGGGTAAATTTGGCACCATTTTGTATTCAGTAAGATCCCACAAACAACAATGAGGTGAACGATTGTTTTTTTTTCTGGTGGGAGGAAAATTGACAGGAGGAATGTTGACAACTCCCTGCTTTTCTTTAATATCATGAAGTTGCCATATTTGCACGGTAGATACGATCTAAACCTACCACAGATATTTAGGGCTAGTAATTAGTAGCGTAAGTACCCTTTTAATGACGAGATAATTGTTAATTACTGCCAATCAACCTCTCTGACACTGAAAGTGTGGAGTCTCATTCCTTTAGGTTTTACATTTTTCAGGGAGATATTAAAAATGTCAAATTTAAAATGTTATTTTCTCACTTTTCCTTTCTGTCTCTTTTTACTCTCTCTCTTAATCTAATCTTTCTTTCCCTCTCTTTATTTCTCTTTCTGTACATGATCTGACATTGAATTCACCCCCTTTAATTCGCCCTCCTTCCCAGTCCTTCTATTATTTGTTTCCCGACCCTTAAATCTGATTGGTTAAGAAGATACTTTGTTGGTTGCCCTTTGACTCAGGTCCCAGCCGCCCTGTGTTTCCTTCGCTGCTCTGTTATCAGCTCGCACTTTTAGCAACTTTGTGGGCAAAAATGTTTTGAGCTGAAGGGTGCAGGGGCAAGTTTAACTAACGGCAGACACCGTTAGTTGCCCTGCTACAACAAAATCTGGCCCATTGAACTGGTGAAGATAAGTTTCTGATCTTCCTCTACATTTGAGAATTAGTGTTTTGATATCATGTGGTACATTTATTTCAAATCTACTGAAGGTGAATATTTTGTTGTAATTCCCTTTTTAGTAATGCGATTCTAATTATTGTTACTTTTACCATTTAGACACATTGAATAATGCAGCAATTTCTGGTCATACCCATAGTATTTGATTAATAATGAGAAATTAAGACTCGCAATTGCATGGTCACTGCTGGTTAACAATAACCACTGCCACCAGTGCCCCTTAATGCTTTAAGCAGAGCAAAAGGGTTTTCATTCCTTTCATGGAACTGTGGATGCAGCTAATTCCTTTCTCAAATATGCAAAGGGCAGAAAAAACAAGAAAGGAGTGATTGATGAAAATTCTGTAGATTTAAAAATACTTTCTGCTGCGTAAGCTGAACAGAGGTAATTCGGACCACAATATAATAAGAAATCTCACATTAAGTTGTATCTCATGCTGTGCTGCTACAAAACTGCCGTGCACCAGCTTCTAGATGAAATCATAGTTGGCATTTCAATAACAGGAGAGCTTTGTGAGATAAATGGCAATGCCACATGACAGGACCTGTGAAGCAGTTATTGAGTTACAGTGGTGAAGTTTACATTACTCTGGATTTAGATAAAAAACAGCATATAGAAGACGAATGGTAAGACGACATCAAACAAGATTGTGTTTATGCAGTGACAGCAGTAATTCAATTGAAGAGACTGGTGATTTCCCTGTGGCAAAGTACAGTTTCCCCTGAGTGATTTTTATTAAAAGAATGGAAGCCATATATTGAGCCCATCAGAAACTAGACATAGCTAAGCATTAAGCAATTGTTGTTCCTCCCAAGTGCTGTCTTTCAATACGGCTGCTGTCAAAGTTAATGTAGCTGGTCAAACATCAGATTTGTGACATTGGTTTTCACAGATTATGCTTGCCCAATAATTAATGTTTGTTGTTTATTAAGCAACAACGAAACTCCCAATAATGCCTTACTAACATTTTTGTAGTTGAGTAAATTATCTCCTGGGTGAAATCCAACATTTGAGGGGTTTATAATTAGAATATGGGGAATGAAAATTGAGCTAAATGGGTTTGGTCTAAAATCATGATGTAGGTTTTTTTTAGAAAGAAAGACTTACATTTACATAGTGCCTTTCAGGACATCCCAAAGCACTTTACAGCCAATGAAGTACTTTTGAAGTGTAGTCACTGTTGTAATGTAGGAAAGGTGGCAGCCAATTTGCACACAGAAAAATCCCACAAGCAGCAATCTGATGATGACCAAATAATTTGCTTAGTGGCATTGGTTGAGGGATAAATATTGGCCAGGACACCAGGGAGAACTTCCTTCTCGGCTTTGAATAGTGCCAGGGGATCTTTTCTAATCCACCTGTGAGTGCAGATGGGGCCTTGGTTTAACGTTTCATCTGAAAGACGGCACTTCTGACACTGCAGCGTTCCCTCAGTAATGCACTGGAATGTCAGCCTAGATTTTGTGCTCAAGTCTCTGGAGTGTGGCTTGAACACATAACCTTCTGAGGCAAGAGTGCTACCACTGAGCCACGCCCAACTGACACACAAGAAGCATGTATTTTCCCATGATTAAAATTGGAACAAAATGCACAGGTTCCTTGTAGGCATCAAGATAATAATTGTATACAATATTGGTTAGGTGGTTCATCTAAGGCTAGATTTCTTGCATTCTGACAGAAAATCTTCAAATTGTAGATTTGAATTCTAAGGATACCAACTTGCATTTTTTTGTTGGTTTGCTTCAGATGAATGCTACATAATCTTAATTGTAAACCAAGCTTATCAGACTCCTGCTGCAAAAACCTCAAAACGTCATTATTGATTTAAAATGATTTATTTAATTAGAATAAGACAAGTCTATATAAACAATATTTCTCATAACTAACCTCGTGCTACAATCGGACACTACTACTCCCATTATAAAAGGTTACATAAGGCTCTAGATCACTGGTGTTGGCTAGTAAAAAGAGATTAACATCCAGTAATCATCAAGGACTATTTTCCGTTATTGGAAAGAAAATTATTTGGCTGATTTTTTCTAGTATTCTTGTCACAAACAACTGTTTAAGTGTTAACATGCGAGTGAGCCATCACTGAATATATGAGCAAGGAGATGTCATTTTACCCAATAAATATAAATTTCTGCTGGCACTATTCTCTAAATAAAACAAATAGGTTTTGATTTAGTGTATTTCTAGACCACTGGTTGAAAAGGAGAGATTTTCTTCTTTACTTAAATCATAATTAATAATGCTATTTTTGCTGATTTTAATAGCCACCACTCAAAATGGTGGCTGGTCATGATTTCCCTGTGGTCAATTTTGTGGAACTCAAATTCAGAAAAAGTCAGAAAATTGCCGGCCATGATATACCTGTAATAATGCTCCTTTCACACTTGAATACATAACCTGGACTGACACTCCAGTGAAGTATTCAGAGAGTGTTGCATTGTTGGAGGTGCTGTCCTTCAGATGAAACATTAAACTGAGCCTCTATCTGCCTGTTCAGGTGGTTGTCAAAACTCCCATGGCACTATTCAAGAAAGAGCAGGGAATTCTCCCAGTAACATTCTTTCCTCCTTTATTGCACAAAAAATAAAGTATCAGTGCACAAACATAAAGCATACGGAGCTTATTCAGTTCTTAGCAAAAGCTAAAGAAGAAAAAGTGGTTCAATCTTAGAACTATATCCAACAGAAAGTAATAGTGGCCATTTATAGAACTCGCTGAGAGAAGAAGCTGGCAATGAAACCATCATGCACTTGGTTCCCTGGCTACAGTGACTGGTCTTTTTTTAAAATTCGTTCATGGGATGTGGGCGTCGCTGGCGAGGCCGGTATTTATTGCCCATCCCTAATTGCCCTTGAGAAGGTGGTGGTGAGCTGCCTTCTTGAAACGCTGCAGTCCGTGTGGTGAAGGTTCTCCCATAGTGCTGTTAGGAAGGGAGTTCCAGGATTTTGACCCTGCGACGATGAAGGAACGGCGATATATTTCCAAGTCGGGATGGTGTGTGACTTGGAGGGTAACGTGCAGGTGGTGTTGTTCCCATGTACCTGTGCTCTTGTCCTTCACGGTGGTAGAGGTCGCGGGTTTGGGAGGTGCTGTCGAAGAAGCCTTGGCGAGTTGCTGCAGTGTATCCTGTGGATGGTACACACTGCAGCCACTGTGCGCTGGTGGTGAAGGGAGTGAATGTTTAGGGTGGTGGATGGGGTGCCAATCAAGCGGGTTGCTTTGTCCTGGATGGTGTCGAGCTTCTTGAGTGTTGTTGCAGCTGCACTCATCCAGGCAAGAGATGGAGAGTATTCCATCACACTCCTGACTTGTGCTTTGTAGATGGTGAAAAGGCTTTGGGGAGTCAGGAG
Organism: Heptranchias perlo; assembly: GCF_035084215.1. Lineage (NCBI taxonomy): Eukaryota > Metazoa > Chordata > Chondrichthyes > Hexanchiformes > Hexanchidae > Heptranchias > Heptranchias perlo. Next base: position 103,721,477 of record NC_090325.1, on the reverse strand, counting down.
GTGAGTCACTCGCCGCAGAATACCCAGCCTCTGGCCTGCTCTTGTGGCCACAGTATTTATATGGCTGATCCAGTTAAGTTTCTGGTCAATGGTGACCCCCAGGATGTTGCTGGTGGGGGATTCGGCGATGGTAATGCCGTTGAATGTCAAGGGGAGGTGGTTAGACTCTCACTTGTTGGAGATGTCATTGCCTGGCACTTTTCTGGCACGAATATTGCTTGCCGCTGTTGGAGGTGCTGTCCTTCAGATGAAACATTAAACTGAGCCTCTATCTGCCTGTTCAGGTGGTTGTCAAAACTCCCATGGCATCCAAGCCTGGATGTTGTCCAGGTCTTGCTGCATGCAGGATCAGACTGCTTCATTATCTGAGGGGTTGTGAATGGAACTGAACACTGTGCAATCATCAGCGAACATCTCCATTTCTGACCTTATGATGGAGGGAAGGTCATTGATGAAGCAGCTGAAGATGGTTGGGCCTAGGACACTGCCTTGAGGAACTTCTGTAGCAATGTCCCAGGGCTGAGATGATTGACCACCAACAACCACTACCATCTTCCTTTGTGCGAGGTATGACTCCAGCCACTGGAGAGTTTTCCCCTGATTCCCATTGACTTCAATTTTACTAGGGCTCCTTGGTGCCACACTCGGTCAAATGCTGCCTTGATGTCAAGGGCAGTCACTCTCACCTCACCTCTGGAATTCAGTTCTTTTGTCCATGTTTGGACCAAGGCTGTAATGAGGTCTGGAGCCGAGAGGTCCTGGCAGAACCCAAACTGAGCATCGGTCAGCAGGTTATTGGTGAGTAAGTGCCGCTTGATAGCACTGTCGACGACAGCTTCCATCACTTTGCTGATGATCGAGAGGAGACTGATGGGGCGGTAATTGGCCGGATTGGATTTGTCCTGCTTTTTGTGGACAGGACAGACCTGGGCAATTTTCCATATTGTCGGGTAGATGCCAGTGTTGTAGCTGTACTGGAACAACTTGGCTAAAGGCGCAGCTAGTTCTGGAGCACAAGTCTTCAGCACTACAGCCTGGATGTTGTCGGGGCCCATAGCCTTTGCTGTATCCAGTGCACTCAGCCATTTCTTGATATCACATGGAGTGAATCGAATTGGCTGATGACTGGCTTCTGTGATGGTGGGGATATCGGGAGGCGGCCCAGATGGATCATCCACTCGGCACTTCTGGCTGAAGATGGTTGCAAACGCTTCTTTTGCACTCACGTGCTGGACTCCGCCATCATTGAGGATGGGGATGTTTACAGAGCCTCCTCCTCCTGTTAATTGTTTAATTGTCCACCACCATTCACGACTGGATGTGGCAGGACTGCAGAACTTTGATCTGATCCGTTGGTTGTGGAATGGTCCGTTGCACACCATGGTCATGCTGGCCCTCTATGGCTTACCACTGCTTGCCATTGTAGTCTATGGTGACACCTCTGTGCATGGAAATATTATGAAGCTTTTAGCATTCGTTGACGATTTGTTGATTTTCTCTGGGGCATATTGTAAGGCTTCCCCCTTCCTTGAGGCACCTATGTTTCTGAAGTATTGCTTTACAGCCCCAAATATATACTTAGTGGGAATCCTATTAATCTCTTGTGCCTCAAACTGTATGTGTTCTTTACTAGAATATGGGAGTTGCACAGAGGTATCATCAGTGATTGATGCACCACATAGCCCACACCTCCAAGGAGCCTCTATCCTTCCTTCTCGTTCAAGGAGCTTTGTTACATTTCATTGCTGCAGATAAAAGCATCATGTCTCTGGGAAGCAAGCATTGATACACATTATTTTCTTGTGAGTATTGCATGCCTTTATATGTTGGTGAAATAGTATCCCTTCTTATTGATTATTGCCATTGTTTTGAAGTGACTACAGTCATGTGATCAGTGATGGCCTGTTCCTTGGGGAACCTACCAATGCTGAAAAATTCTTAATGCCTCTGCTTCTATTGCTGGTGATCTCTGATGTAAGGTACTTAGCTGGGTGCATGATGGAACAGGGGTTCAGTTATCCATTTATTACAGCAGTGGATGGTTTAGGTGACTAATACCTGTGCCCCTTGTGGGTGCTAGTGGCATATAAGTTGATAGTAGTGGTGATCTTCACTGCCAGGTTTGTGCAGTGCAGTTAATTGTCTGCAGGTTTTCATGTATCAGGCAACATACCACGGTTACAATGTCCTTGCTGGTCATGCAATGGCCCTCAATTATGCCCTCGTAGCTGACTCTAGTTGTGATAGATCTACTGCCTGGGGTATTTTGTTCTTAGTACAGTCTTGGGTTTCTCTCTCTTCCAGGTGCTGTTCCCATTCCTTGGATTGAACAAACCACTGTAGTATTCACTTCTGCAGGTGTTGTGCTGATACTTCCATATCTTGCTCTACCTTTAAATGATTGACTCCCATTCTGAATGGGAGTTCAGGTACTTTTCAGTTTTATCACCTGTCTGAGTTTCTGAAGATAATCTTTTCATTAGGTTTCTCAGCAAGCAATTTTTTTTGTTTTTTTCATTTCATTAATTCACTTACAACTATTTTAGACTGTGAGCAAGAATCAAGGTAGCAGTAATTGCGGACATTACGGGGGATGAAATTCACCTTGGGTGGTGATGGGCGACAGCGACTGCAGTTCGTTTTACATTCGGCTCAATTTTCTTGCCTGATTTTCTTTTCAATGGCAGAGTGTAAATCGGACTGCCCAATACTTATCTGGAAGCCTACCAGCAACTGCTCTGCACCCTCTTCATGCCCATTCTGGGTGGGAAACAGAGTGGCACTGTTTAAATGAGGCCCAGCAGTTAAAATTGGAGTGGCCTCCATGCTGCCTCTGCCGGGTGGAATATTAACCTGCCGGAGTGGTTTCTCGCCTGCTCCGAGTTAAAATCTGCCCCACAGCATTGATTTACCCATCAGTGCCAGTATAGAAACTGGCTGTGGTACTGACATATATGAGTAGATGCTTTTCCTACAATGAAATCTAATCACTTCTCATTGAAATGTCGTGACTCCAGGTTTCTGCATTAATCATCGCCAAAATGGTTTATATGAATAATTAATAGTTTTAGCGTTCAATCCTTCTTGAACAATCCATCATATAATAGTGTTTCCTCCGAGATGATAGCTTTCTCATACATATAAAGGTGGATGAGTTATAGTAATTGACACAGGTTTGTGTATCTCATCGGTTATAGAATTACAGTCATGGCAGTGACTTCACAAGACCCTCAAACCTAAAGGACTAAAATAATTAATCTGTCAGGTCTTCATTCTTATATGGAAAACATACTGGGGGTAATTTTGACTTTGTGCGATAGTATGAAACAGGTAACAGCGAATTGAAGTAATTGGAAATAAAAATCGGGAGGGATGTAAGATGGGCTACTGATTCACTATCGCACGTTTTACACAACAACAACAACAACAACTTGCATTTAGATAGCGCCTTTCATATCCAAGGCACTTTGCAGGAGTGTTATTAAACAAAATTTGACACCAAGCCACAAAAAGAGACATTAGAACAGGTGACCAAAAGCTTGGTCAAAGAAGTAGGTTTTAAGGAGCATCTTAAATTAGGGGAGAGGTAGAGAGGTGGAGAGCTTTAGAGAGGGAATTCCAGAGCCTACGCCATAGGCATCTGAAAGCACGGCCACCAATGGTGGAGCGATTAAAATTCAGGATGTGCAGGAGGCAAAAAGTAGAGGAGCATCGAGATCTCGGAGGGTTGAAGCGCTGGAGGAGGTTACAGAGATGGGGCGGGGCGAGGTCAAGTAGGGATTTGAAAACCAGGAAGAGAATTTTAAAATCGAGGCATTCGCAGACCAGGAGCCAATGTAGATCGGTGAGCACAGGGGTGATGGGAGAACAGGACTTGGTGCGAGTTAGGATATGAGCAGCATAGTTTTGGATGATCTTAAGTATAAGGAGGGTGGAAGATGGGAGGTCAGCCAGGAGAGCATTGCAATAGTCTAGTGTAGCAGTAACAAAGGCATGGATGAGGGTTCAGCAGCAGATAAGCTGAGGCAGGGGTGCAGACGGGTGATATTACAGTGGTGGAAGCAGGCGGTCTTGGTGATGGATCAGATATGGTTAGAAGCTCATCTCAGGGTCAAATAACACGCCAAGGTTGCAAACGGTCTGGGCCTCAAACAGTAGCTAGGAAGAGGGATGGAGTCGGTGGCCAGGGAACAGAGTTTGCAGCGGGGACCAAAGACAATGGCTTCGGTCTTCCAAGCATTTAGTTGGAGGAAATTGTTGCTTATCCAGTACTGGATGTTGGACAAGCAATGTGACAAATGAGAGACAGTGGAGGGGTCGAGAGAGGTGGTTGTGAGGTAGAGCTGGGTGTCGTCAGTGTACATGTGGAATCTGATGTTGTGTTTTTGGAGGATGTCACTGAGGGGCAGCACGTAGATGAGAAATAGGAGGGGGCCAAGGAAGGTTCCTGCAGGGACTCCGGAGATAACGGTGCGGGAGTGGGAAGAGAAGCCACTGCAGGTGATTCTCTGGCTAAGACTGGATAGATAAGAATGGAACCAGGCGAGCGCCGTCCCACCCAGCTGGACGACGGAGGAGAGGCGTTGGAGGAGGATGGTGTGGTCAACCATGTCATAGGCTGCAGACAGGTCGAGAGGATGAGAAGAGATAGTTTACCACGGTCACAGTCACATAGGTTGTCATTTGTGACTTTGATAAGGGCCGCTTCAGTACTGTGGCAATGACAGAAATCTGATTGGAGGGATTCAACGATGGAATTGCGGGAAAGATGGGCGTGGATTTGGGAGGCGACAACACATTCAAGGACTTTGGAAAGGGAAGGGAGGTTGGAGTTGGGGTGGTATGTTTGCAAGGACAGAGGGGTCAAGGGTGGGTTTTTTGAGGAAGGGGGCGATGATGACAGATTTGAAGGGAAGGGGGACAGTACCTGAGGAGAGGGAGCCATTAACAATATCAGCTAACGTGGGGGCCAGGAAGGGTAGTTGGGTGGTCAGCAGTTTGGTGGGTATAGGGACGAGGGAGCAGGAGGTGGGTCTCATGGTCAAGATGAGCTTCGAGAAGGCATGAGGGGAAATAGGAGAAAAATTAGAGAAAGATGCACGTTCAGGGCTAGGGCAGGGGGGGATCCTTAGAGGAAGATTAGCTTGGTGGGCGAGGGGTAGGGTGGGAAGTGGCAGAGGCAGCTGAATGGATGATCTCCATCTTAGTGACAAAGAAGTCCATGAGCTCCTCACACTTGTTTTTTTTAGTTTGTTCATGGGAAGTGGGCATCGCTGGAAAGGCAAGCATTTATTGCCCATCCCTAATTGCCTTTGAAAAGGTGGTGGTGAGCCGCCTTGTTGAACCGCTGCAGTCCTTGTGGTGAAGGTTCTCCCACAGTGCTGCTAGGTAGGGAGTTCCAGGATTTTGACCCAGCGACGATGAAGGAATGGCAATATATTTCCAAGTCGGGATGGTGTGTGACTTGAAGGGGAACGTGCAGGTGGTGTTGTTCCCATGGGCTCGATTTTAGGGTCGGGTTACCTGCGGGTTTCCAGCGGGGGGGCCCCGAAAATCCCGATCTCCGATCACGTGACCGGATTCGGACGAAATCCCGGCCACTTCCGGGTACCGCGCTGACGTGCGGGGCTGCGCGCGCAAGCCCCGCTGGTGGGAATCCCACAGGCAATTAAAGCCAGCGGGGTTCCACTTGAGAGCACTTAACTTGCTCGTTGTGGTCAGTTAATGAGCTGAAGCAGCTGTCAAAAGAGGAAGTGTGGGATTTTACGGTCAAAGCAGTCAGTTTCCCACACTGGGGGAAACAGGACCCTTCAAACCAGGCGTGTTGCAGCCAGCAGCCTGTGGCAGGTGCCAAGGTGCGCTCCACGGGGGAGCGCCCTCACCCACGCAGGAGGCCACCGCGTCACACAGGGCAACCCCTGCCCCCCACCACCCGCCGGCCAAGCCAGAGGACAGACCGACACGAAACCGCAGCCCCAGTCCGAGGACCCACACACCTACCCTGCACAACCCCTCAGATCAACACCTGCCAGTTGGGTGGTGTGTGGACACCCTCGGAGGACGAAGAGCATGACCACCACCAGCAGCCTCGCAGAGACGTGGATCCCCCCAACACGGTGTGGTTGCACGCCCACCTGCACAGCAGGAGGGAGGGCTACCGCAGAGAGAGACGCGTCGCAGAGGGCACTACCCTCGCCACAGGGTCCACAGACCGAGGCGCAGCTCCCCGGACCTCTCCGAGCAGCAGTGCACAGGGAGGCGCAGATTCGCTCGACATGTAGTCGTGGAGATCTGCAGCCTCTTTCATGCCGAGCTGCTCCTGGCTGGCCCCAGCACCAACTGCTTACCTGTCGCTGGCAAAGTCACCACTGTCCTCCACACCTTCTCCTCCGCATCCTTCCAGGGTGCAGCCGGCAACACCGCCGATGTCTCTCAGTCGTCTGCGCGGACGAGCCCTGCAAATACACCTGCACCTACTCTGCAGTAACACGATGGGTGGCATCAGTGGTGGGTCCTCATAGTGATACCCAGGAGCGGGCATTATTGGACACAATGGACAGGATTCGCGGAGACATGGCAGTGGTGGTGTCAATATAATGTGTGCTGTTTGTTGCTCTGAAATTCAATATGGGTAACACCCATGACAAACCCTCAGACACCCTTGTGCACCCCCTTCATGCTGACGAGACGTTTGCCTTACCCTGCCTACTGCACATATGTGATGCATGCCCTGTGGCTGCAGCACAGGTGGTGGCAGGTTGAGTGAGGCTGGCCGTGAGGGAGATGCACGAGAGGGTGAGTATGGGATGGAGCCATGAGATTGTATGAGGATTGGGTCGCGTGTTAGTGGCAGGATGAGTACTGGCGAGGTGAGTAGGTGGAGGTAAGATGAGGATGGGGTGTGAGTGGGCATGAAGGCTGATGTGACAGAATAGTGTTGGCGGTGCCGAAGGAGATTTGGGGTGGGGGCAGTGTTGTGGCAGACGGAGTGTAGGGGAAAGACTTCGTGTTCTCACTGTGGCTGACCTACTGCGGTCATTGCAGCGCCTCCTGCACTGTATGCAGGTGGGCGATATGTTGGTGGCGCAGGTGACCCCCTCTGCCACCTCGAGCCAGGCCTTCTTGGTGGCAGAGGCAGGCCGCTTCCTCCCGCCCGCCGGGGGGAAGATCTGTGTCCTCCCCCTCCTCCTCACCCCATCTGATGATACCTGGGGTGAGGCATCATTAAACTGGGAGCAGCCTTCCCCCTGGGCTGCTCCATGCTGCAATTTGTCCCATTGGTTGCAGCATCTGTCAGTGGAGGACTGCCCCTTTAACTAGAGAGCCTCCAGCTGACAGATCGTACTGCGCATGCGCAGCCCGCCCGACGCGCAGGCCAGCGCCGTGGACCCCGGAGGAGCAGGTAATTGGATCCTATTAGTGGGTTGCCTGCTACGATCGCGTGGGCAACCCACTAATTTCGCCGTTCGCGTTTTCGACGCTCCCGGAGGACCACCCGCTGGGAACCCGCAGGCCTGCTAAATTCGGGCCCCATGTGTCTGCCGCACTTGTCCTTCTAGGTGGAAGAGGTCGCAGGTTTGGGAAGTGCTGTCGAAGAAGCCTTGGCGAGTTGCTACAGTGCATTCCGTAGATGGTACACACTGTAGCCACGGTGCACCGGTGGTGAAGGGAGTGAATGTTTAGGGTGGTGAATCAGGCGGGCTGCTTTATCCTGGATGGTGTCGAGCTTCTTGAGTGTTGTTGGAGCTGCACTCATCCAGGCAAGTGGAGACTATTCCTCACACTCCTGACTTGGGCCTTGTAGATGGTGGAAAAGCCTTGGGGAGTCAGGAGGTGAGTCACTCGCCACAGAATATCCAGCCTCTGACCTGCTCTTGTAGCCACTGTATTTATGTGACTGGCGCAGTTAAGTTTCTGGTCAATGGTGACCCCCAGGAACTTGATGGTGGGGGATTCGGCGATGGTAATGCCGTTGAATGTCAAGGGGAGATGGTTAGACTCTCTCTTTTTGGAGATGGTCATTGCCTGGCACTTGTCTGGCGTGAATATTACTTGCCACTTATGAGCCCAAGCCTGGATGTTGTCCAGGTCTTGCTGCATGCGGGTATGGACTGCTTCATTATCTGAGGGGTTGCGAATGGAACTGAACACTGTGCAATCATCAGCGAACTTCCCCATTTCTGACCTTATGATGGAGGGAAGGTCATTGATGAAGCAGTTGAAGATGGTTGGGCCTAGGACACTGCCCTGAGGAACTCCTGCAGCAATGTCCTGGGGCTGAGATGATTGGCCTCCAACAACCACTACCATCTTCCTTTGTGTTAGGTATGATTCCAGCCACTTGAGAGTTTTCCCCCTGATTCCCATTGACTTCAATTTTACTAGGGCTCCTTGGAGCCACACTCGATCAAATGTTGCCTTGATGTCAAGGGCAGTAACTCTCTCCTCACCTCTGGAATTCAGCGTTGTCCATGTTTGGACCTAGGCTGTAATGAGGTCTGGAGCCGAGTGGTCCTGGCGGAACCCAAACTGAGCATCGGTGAGCAGGTTATTGGTGAGTAAGTGCCGCTTGATAGCACTGTCGACGACAGGTGTGAAGGGCGAGTGAGTCCAGAAGCTATTTGAAGGGTAGAGTATTGGAGGACACACAACTGGAGGTATTTCCTTGGGAATGAAAAGCCAGGAGGTGTGCAGAATCAATCTCAGGGCAGTAAAACGGTGGTGAAGTTGGAGGTCACTATAAGATCCAGAAGTGGCGAAGAAATGGACTACAGCCCAGCAGAGTGAATTTCTGGCCAGGAACCTCAATGTAGCAAAATAAAGCTGAAAAACTAGTCGGATTGTCATAAGCTCAGCAGATAACAATAGCGATGGGGGATGACACAAAGTCAAAATGACCCCCCATTTTCTTAAGTATAGAATTTTGCAGACCTTTGTATTTAGGATTTAAACATCCAAACAAAGCCTTTAATTGGTAATTTTTGAATGATTATATTTGATATATTTCAGATGGGTAAGATTAGAGTTTGGGGGGGTGGGAGGGGAGGGGTTTGATGGATTCCAGGTCCCCAGATGATTTCCATCCTGTACTTCTCACTAGCTGCTGCTTCCCGGGGCCTCCAAGATATGGCACTAATGGCCTTGAGATCCCCCCGCAGAGACAGAAAACCTTGTAGCAATCTCCTTTCCTTCTAGTATGGCTCCCAACACTTACCTGCCCGGTCTCAACCTTCGGGGAGCTTCTGCCCTTTTAAAGACTTTTGCCGACTCTTCTGATGCTTTAGCGGCACTCCCACTGCAGTACTGTCAAAAAACATAGAAACATAGAAAATAGGGGCAAGAGTAGACCATTCGGCCCTTTGGGCCTGCTTCGCCATTCAAAAAGATCATGGCTGATAGTCTAACTCAGTACCCTGTTCCCGCTTTCTCCCCTTATCCCTTGATCCCTTTAGCATTAAGAAATATATCTATCTCCTTCTTGACTGTATTTAATGACTTGGCCTCCACTGCCTTCTGTGGTAGAGAATTCCACAGGTTCACCACTCTCTGAGTGAAGAAATTTCTCCTCATCTGTCGATGTTCCTCTCTTTGCAGATTCCCTCAGCAGTGGAAATGGGTTGGAGTTGGGACTGATTCGGAGAGGCAGGTGGATGTTCTGTCCTGAAGAGCAGAATCCCATCTGATATCTACACAAGTGAACCCGACTGAATAATACAGAAAGCAATGAGGTGCATCAAGTGGTTGTGTGTTGTGTTTACAATATAAAACATGTTGGGGTCAATTTTAACAGCCTCCAAATGGGGTGGGTAGCCTTACCGCCCCCATTACCAGCGATGTGACCAGCTCCATTTTGAAAGAGGCCTAATGCTGGGTATCCAAAGAGCCCATTTGTTTCAGGCGATAGGCCTCTTTTAAAATGGAAATCGGGGTGCTATGACATAAATAGGACCCTGATTTTGATTTTCGGTTGGAACTTGTTGGAGCCTGCACAGTGCAGGCACCAACCAGTTCCACGGGCGATGGAACCAAAGAGGCCTGCCAAAGGTAAGTGTTAAATTATTTTTCTGGAGGCCATCCTGGGACCCCCACTCTCCGCGATCGCGACCGCCCCCTCAAGGTAACTTACCTTGAGGCCATAATCCACGAGCTGTAATGGGCGGCTTGTTTGGCATCGCTCAGCTCACCTGCCAGATTTAAATGATGCCGGGGCCTCAAAATCGGCAGGGCCTCTTCACCATCCAAAAGTCAAAATAGACCCCATTGAGTCCAGAAGTAGTATGACATTTTCGCATTTTTATGGATAGATTTCAGAAGTCAACCTTTGAAACAATTCCCTTGGAAATAATACTATTAATGGATTCTTTAGGAAAATGAATTGGGTGAGGTTGGACTGTCAATTGGATTTTGGTGTTAATAAAGGGAGGATCTTGGGCGGGGGAGTTGAGTGGGATGGAATTTTTAAAGAGGCCGAAAGACTTTATAGCTGGGGAAAGAAAATTTGTGAGACAAAGTGGGAGATGAGATTAAGTACTCATCTGAGAAAATGTTTCGGTATGGCAGATTAGATTGGAAAGCATTTTGGGGGTTGTAAGTGAATCTCATTTTGATGAAACCTATGTATCTAACTCTCTATTCTTACTGTGGAATGTTCAGCACTCAACATCTGGTCCTTCTTGGGAACAGAAACTCTTTCACCCTGTACCAAAACACATCCAGATTCCATGGGGCATGACTTTCCCCTGTGAACTGCAGAATCCAGCTGACTCAACTTCCGTTTCGTTAGTCCAACCTGACTAAGTCATATGATCTCATCCCACTCACCTTCCCAGCAAAACCCTCAGCAGAATTTTTTGCAGCTGTGGAATGAAAAGTGTGAAAGACTTTAAGTATGTCACCTCAAGTGCTGTTAAAAAAATGTAGCTTTTTTGACAGTTCCAGAGACCAGAACTGTGTAATGAAGAAAGTTGTAACAATGGAATGACGGGGAAAAAAATTAATGCCAAAACCAAGCAGTTATAATTGCTCATTTCAATTTAAATATCATGGTACATTATGTTTGGATCATTCGGGGGAATTTTATCCCCAATAACGGGTGGGTTGGGGGCGGGTGAGAAGTTAAAATAATACAATTTTCTCTACGTCTACCCTATCAAACTCTTTCATTATCTTAAAGGCCTCAATCAGGTCATCCCTCAGCCTTCTCTTTTCTAGAGAGAAGAGCCCCAGCCTGTTCAGCCTTTCCTGATAGGTATATCCTCTCAGTTCTGATATCATCTTTATGAATCTTTTTTGCGCCTCTTCAATGCATCTATATCCTTTCTATAATATGGAGACCAAAACTGTGCACAGTATAGCAAGTGTGGTCTAACCAAGGTTCTGTACAAATTTAACTTAACTTCTCTGCTTTTCAATTCTATCCCTCTAGAAATGAACCCTAGTGTTTGATTTGCCTTTTTTATGGCCTTAATAACCTGCGTTGCTACTTTTAGTGATTTATGTATCTGTACCCCAAGATCCCTTTGCTGCTCTATCCCATTTAGACTCCCATCCAAGTAGTATGTGGCCTCCTTATTCTTCGTAACAAAATGCACCACCTCACACTTATCTATATTGAAATTCATTTGCCAGTTACATGTCCATTCTGCAAGTTTATTGATGTTCTCTTGCATTTTGAAGCATTCTTCCTTTGTATTAACTATACCCCTCAATTTGGTGTCGTCCACGAATTTTGAAATTGTACTTCCAATTCCTGAATCCAAATCGTTAAATCATAAATTGCGAACAACAATCCCTGTGGAACACCACTTCCCACCTTTTTCCAGTCAGAGGAGCTACCCTTAATCCCCTACTCTCTGTTTTCTGTTTTGTAGTCAACTTGCTATCCATTCTGCTATGGGTCTCCTGACCCCACATGCTCTGACCTTAGTCATGAGTGTACAATGCAGTACCTTATCGAAAGCCTTTTGAAAATCCAAATATATTACATCTACTACATTACCCTTGTCTACTCTTTGTTACTTCCTCAAAGAATTCATTAAGGTTGGTCAAGCATGACTTTCCCTTTTCAAATCTGTGCTGACTATTTATTATATTTTTGTTTTCTAGATATTTCTCTATTATATCTTTGAGTAAAGATTCCGTTATTTTTCCTACCACCGACATTAAGCTAACTAGTCTATTGTTCCCTGGACTTGCTCTATCTCCCTTTTTAGATATAGGAATAGCTGTCCGCCAGTCCTCTGACACTATTCCCGTTTCTAATGAATTGTTATAATTGTTATATATATGCACTAGTGCCTCTGCTATCTCCTCCCGAACTTTTAATATTCACGGATGCAATCCATCTGGATCCCCAGGGTCTTATCCTCTCGAAGTTTGATTAGTTTATCTATTACCTCCCCCCTTTCTATCTTAAATGTTTTTATGTCTTTTATGATCTCTTCTTCTAATGTCATGCCCACCTTGTTAATCTTCCTGGTAAATACTGAAGCAAAGTAATTATTCAATATTTCTGCCATAGAAACATAGAAACTAGGAGCAGGAGTGGGCCATTCGGCCCTTCGAGCCTGCTCCGCAATTCAATATGATCATGGCTGATCCTCTATCTCAATACTATATTCCCGCTCTCTCCCCATACCCCTTGATGCCTTTTGTGTCTAGAAATCTATCTATCTCCTTCTTAAATATATTCAATGACTTGGCCTCCACAGCCATTTTGCTGTCATTACCTGTAAGATTATCTTGTGCATCCCTTAGTGGACCTATCCCTGTTCTGATTTTTCTTTTGTTATTTGTGTGTCTGTAGAATATTTTTCTGTTTCTTTTAATATTCCTTGATAATTTAATCTTGTAGTTCCTCTTTGCTTTCCTAATTGTTTTTTTTACTTCTTTACTAACCTCTTCATATTCCCTCTTGTCATCCTCTCTTTTATTGTCTATGTACTAAGTGTATGCCTTTTTCTTTAGCTTCAATTTTACCCTTATCGCTTTATTCATCCATGGTGTTTCATTATTGGCTAGTTTGTTCTTGCTTTTTAAAGGAGTATATCTCTCCTGAACTCTATTGATCACCATTTTAAATATTTCCCACTGCTGTTCCATCTCTTTGCCTGTCAAAGTTTTTTTCCAGTAAAACTAGCAGAACAAACTAAGCTCCATTTTTAATGGTGTGTGTATGGACACTAACGCTATCAAAGTTTGCCTAGAATTCCACCTTTTAAAGGAAGATGTAAGTTATAAGTTGGAGTTTTCTGCAGCTTGAGGGAAATTACTGGAGAGTAATTGAGAATATCATTTCAGAGAAAGTGCCTCCCATCCAAGTTCTAAGCAGGGGAATGCTTTAAAGAGAATTTTAAGCACTTTATAGCACCATTCCGTTGGAGAGAAAATGGCCACATCAGATGAATGGTTGAAGGTCTTTCTGTAACGTACATTAGCAAAAATTATGCCTGCTATTCTTAGTTGCTCCAAAGATGATGCTGTAACTTCCCTCAGCCTGTTACAACAAACACACCTGCAAGACATACTGCAACATAAATTCAACATTGTTGCACCCATTTTATGGGCGTTTGGGCAGCTGCTAAATTGGTTTGGGCCATTTTTTGGTGGCCCTGACGAGGCCGCAGCGTGCATTTTTGACCCGGATTCACAAATTTGTTTACACTAGTCAGATCCTCGCCCCTAGGCTTACCTGAGGGCCCTGGCTCCAGGTAAAGTTGGTCAGGCTCCAACAGGCGAATTCTGTCGGGACACCATCGCTGTGCACTGCTGGAATCATGCCCGGTTCCGGGCGCTAACTAATTCAGGCCCCACTGGCCTAGTTTCCCCCCACCCTCTCTGTCTATTTGATTTTTTGATGGATCTGGGACAGGTTGGGTTGGATAATTGCTTGGCTTGGATTTGTTTCTTTTAAATGTTGGCTTCAAGGAACACTAATTAGGCACAGGTGTCCAGGTTTGCCCTGACTGAGGTTGGGCGCCAAATTGTTTTAATTTTGCACTGAGGCCCATGCAAGCTCTCACAGCGTGTGTCCTCGCACAGATTAAAGAGAAGACTCTGTAATTTTCAAAAAAAAATTCTGTTTTTGCAGGCAGCAGGAATGTTGCATGCATCCTCATGCTGCAGCAGATTTAGGAGAACTGGAGAACTGCCACAGCAAAACTCCTGTCTCTTGTCTGCCACGATTCCTTGGCAGAGGCCAAGGAGTTCACCTCCAAATGACACTGAGGCTGGAAGGTTGTCACAGGAAATCCCAGCAGTCTCCAGCCCGAGCATGTGCCCCAATCAAAGGAGGACAGAAGACCCCGGTCACCATTTCCTCAGTATGAGCAAGGCATGGGAGATCCATGAGTATTTAACTAAATATCATTGTATTTTTAGCCCACACAAGTCTCATCATGAGTGCAATATTTTCTACTTTCTAAAAAGATCGTATATATAGTTGAAATGCAACATAAATTCCACTGTGCCGTTTATTGCAGTTGGGTTCAATGGAAATAAAAATCGGGAGAGATGTAAAATCGGCTGCCAATTCACTATCACCCCTTTTATACGATCGCATAAAGTCAAAATTACCCGCAGTGAGTCTGGTGCATGAGTGGATACTCTGCAGCCACCAGGCTGCTCTTTAGATACTTCATCCTCTCTAAGTGCAGCACCTGGGAGGGTTAAAAGGGGAGGACTTTTAAGAGGGTAGACTCTGACATGTGATGTTCAAGAAGTGACTGAACAATGATGGAAGGCTAACGCAATTAAGGTGAATGTTTGATGACTGTAACAACTCACTGTGCTATAGACAATCTATTTTGTTACCAACCTGCTCCTGTTTTCCAGCTTCGCCGTCTCCCACTGCCTCCCTGGTCTGTCTGCTGAGTAGCTGAAGAGCTTCCCCCTCATATTTAAGGACTAGGTGGTTGCCATTCCTTCACCCTTGGCACTTCTTTGCCACTGATTATGGGTGACCTATTCCTTTGTAAGGAGATATAGATAGAGAAAGGTGCCTGATTGACACAACATTTAATTTCATCCAGGTGTCTGCAGGGGCATGATTTTAGCCCGGAACCGGGAAGGGGACGGCGGGGTGGAATTTCTGTTGGGAAACCCAGATGTATGGGTTTCCCGGACGTCCTTACGGTTTTGACGTACGGAGGTCATTTTTTTTTGCCGGCATTTGTGACTTCACTTACTTTGGTCAAACTTGTGATGTCATTGAACTGTTTCTGGAGCAGTGAGATGGCTGAGCTTGCACTGACTGCATGCACCACCTCCCATCATACTGCCTGCTTCTGTCTTCTTGCCATTGTCTCAGCCAATAGTAAATCCACTGAGCAGTCTAAAAATTTGGGCGTTCTTGCCACAGCAGATACCCCTTGTGCTGTTCATCCTTCTACCATTTCAAACTAGTTTCTATGCTCTCTTTCTCCCTCTCTCTTCCTCCAGTTCAAGTACTTCTGGCCCTTCAAGCAGCTACAGCCTTTTAAATGTAGCACCTGAATTGCATTCCCTCCTTTCTCCCTGGTGGCAGCAGACCAGTCAGGAGCACGAATACCGCCAGAATATCTGCATGTGAAAGGAGGAACACTGCAGGAAAATGCTGTGCGTTCCTGATGATATCATGCAGGTGGGCAGAAGTCCTGCCCCATCACATTTCCAATAAGAGAAGGAAAATCCAACTTCATCTCTCAACAAACCAGTAAGCCATACTCTATACAAGCATTAAATAGAATTGAATAGAAATTACAACATGGAAATAGGCTGCTTCGCCTAACCAGTCCATGTTAGTGTTTATCCTTCACATGAACAATAGTGCTAATCCCATGTGCCCACCCTGTTCCCAAATCCCTTTATTTCCCTTCTTTCAACCACCTATCTATCCTATTCTTAAATGTTGAAATGATCTCTGCTTCAATCACTAACTCTGGTTATGCATTTCAAAGCCTCACAACCCCCAATGTAAAAAGGTTTCTCTTACTCTCTCTCCTAAATGTCTTACATTTAATTGTATATCTATGCCCTCTTGTTCTAGACCCCTCAATCATTGGAAACAATCTGTTTTCATCTACTCTGTCCCATTCCATCATAATGTTAAATACCTCTGCCAAATCACTCCTCAATCTCCTTTGGCTGAACAAAAAGAACCTCACTAATTACACTTTAAATCCACATCATAACCATTTATCCAGAATACAATGAATCCCTCTCTTATTACAGTTATTGGATTTGAGTATTCGAGGCAAAAGAAATCTTCAACAGCTGTTTCCAGACCTTGTGATGCCAAGACGAGTCATTTATAGCTGTTTGGCTTCTGGTTACTGTCTGCTGTTTCTGCTGTATATGAATACCTTTAACTCTTTTATTCCTCAACTGAGCAATTCCAAATTTTAATTTGTGTCTACACTATATTTACCTGTGTTTTTTTTCATAAAATGTTGTGAACTGGCAGCCCCCCCAGCCTGGTCTTGAGGCTTCAATCAGCAAGTTGTATTGGGAGTCTGTTTGGAGGCCCGCAGCTCCATATTTAAAAGAGGCGGGTGCCTCAAAATTGCAGAGGCCCCTTTGCTGCTGGAACGGGGGGGCCGACCAACATGCTCCACTAATCGGCCGCGCAAAAAATCAAAATCACCCCAAGATGTTTACAACACAGAAAGAAGCAGCTATGCAGAATCTGTCTGAAAACTTCCACACAGAAATAAATAGCTCGTTCATTTTTCCCAGTTAAATGATAAGGAATATGAATACGATGGATTAAAAAATGAATAAAGAATGTTTTTAATTTGGTTTGGAATGAACTGCTGTTCATGTAGTAGAAATGTATTATTATTGATTGGAATAATGTTCATGTATAAAACAGCCAGAGCAACAGGCTCACACAAAAGGTTCCAGATGTGAAAAAAGATGGCAGCGAGCACTATTTTAAAGAAGTAACCCCATTGGGAATAAGTAAGTTATTGTCAGATGATTCAAGCAATCTTACTTTGACATGATATAGTTTTCAGCCCGTTAATAATGTGATGGGAGAATTGATGCAACACTGCTCAATATAGAAGTTTCTCTGCTAATCCACCAGAGGGCAAAATATCAGTTCTTTTATACATTAGGAAAAGACATGAGCTCTAGGCAGTTTGCAACATAAGGCTATATTATCTTGTATCTGCAGGAATGAATACAGTTTGATTCAATGCCATTAGTTTTATTTTTTGGTTTATTATGTAAATTTATACATTAAACACCTTTGATATGAGAACTATACAAAGCCTCTACATGTTATTCTTTCTCAGCTGTAGTAACCCATCAGTTAGCTTTGGAGGCGATTTTGATCTTTACATACTCAGCAAGATGGAAGAATTTTTAGAAAAAACAATCGTTACACTGAAGTCAACTTCAGACAGGATCTGAATTCTCTTGACAACTGAAGAGACTGTCTGGAGCCCACTGCTTTAAAACATGTTTTATAAATATAATATTGAAATGCAGTCTTGCTTTATAATTTAGTTCACAATTATTATACAACTCCATTACTATCTAGAGGCAGTAGTATGCAATCTGGCCTTGGGCTCTATGTACTCTCCAAAGGTTCAAAAATGAACAAGGACCAGGAAGACACTATTGCCATATATGAAATCTTATCGTAGCATGTTTTAATTATGTTTTATTATGAATTCATCTCGTGATTGTTGACTTTCTCTTTGGCTGTATCTGAAATCCATTATACTTTATTTGATCAATAAATAGACTCATAACACTTTCAGATAGGGCATCTCTGGATTCTGATGGGCCCTTTCTGCCGTTCTGAGTGTTCTCCTTCCCACAATTGGTGTTGTAAAAAATTGTTTTAGACTGATATTCACAGGGTTTCTTCAATCTTATCTCGAAGAATCCCATACTGTCTGTTCTCATAGGATGGCTTCTGTGATTTTGTGAATGGCGAGGAATCCTCAAAACACAATCTTAAGTCATATGCTCCTATATGAAATCTTGCTTTTTTTAGTCCAACTGGATTGATCTAAATGTGCCATAAATCTCATAGGTAAAGTTAGCTACTAAAACATTTCTTTCTTAGACAGTTCAAGCTATTTTAGAGGATGCAGAATATACAAAATTTTGCCCATATCCTGTTGAAAGAAAATCTGACATTGTAGTAAACAGATGGCAAAGAATCCTTCAAAACCCTTCATTGCTTTCCACACTAACATAGTTGCATTTCATTGAATAACTTCCTTAGCCACTTTCACAAGATGAGACAATTCATTCCAAAAGAAACTTCTTAAGTTATTATTTTCATCAATAATTTTGCCTTTTTCAGGTGATGCAATGGGTTAGCACACTGCCCTTTCACCTCTAGGACCAAAGTTCAAAAGCCCAGAATGATATGCTAAAAATCCTCTTGGTTTGCTGGTTCTGATAGTTTTATGTGAATTATGCTTGGGTAGTTTCAATCCAGTTCCAAATGGGTATGGAGCCATAATGCAAAACTGACTTTAATAATTGCACTCAGTGATAACACAACAATGGCTAATGTGGGAAATAAAAAAAGTTGCACTGCTGCAGTAATGGGAGGTCCTTCTAAGTTGGGGGCTGAGGCGTATTGTTACAGGCAGCTTTAGTCTGAACCTAACCTGTGCCACATCTGACTTGAGTGTTTAATGTTGACACTGTTTCCCTGCAGTGGGAAAATATTCCATTCCCAGTGTTAACATCATTGATGAGAAAAAAAAGTTCATCTATCTCATCCCTCTCTACAGCCATTCTTTCAGGTAATATTTCCTTCCATCAGTATTGCACTAACATGATTTTAACTCATTCACTGTGAACTGCCATAATGATATGACTTACTGCAGTTCATGTCGATGTAATAGAGCTAATATAATGACTTCATATTGTGTTTCCTCAGGACTATTTAATGCACAGGCTGAAAATGTAATATTAGTGTGATCAATTGAGAGCTCACAATATCAATCATATTAGTACTTGCAACAGCCCATTAAATCAATTAAAATTCTATTTTATATATTTTCTACAAAATAAACATACTGACCTCTTGAAGAAATCATTCCACATATTTATTAGTTGCACAATTACAGAATCCTGATGCCAGACTGTACATGGTACATTTACAAATTGAATGATGACAGCTATCTGAAAAAGCACCATAGGAACCAAAAAAAAATCTTAGTTTAAGTTCCTGAGCAAAGTGCAAGGAGAGGGTTTGGCATTTCCCTTTGAAAAGACCAGGATTCTGCCTGTCCCCAGTTTTCACTGGTGAGTTCAAGACTGTGCAGTCTTTAGTTGGGCCCACAGTTAAAATGGCATGCGCGTCCCGATGACATCATCAGGCGGCAACTTCGCTATTTAAATTAGGACCCCACTCCTCTGGGACCGGCGGCCTTCCGTGCCTGAATTCAGCTAATTTAAGATGGAAGGGGTGTGGAAGCACGTTGGGAACGGGCATTGTTCCCACTGGGCGGAAGGAGGGAAGGTCGGGAGCAGTTAAAATCAGGCCTTATAATTTATGAAAAGGAGAGTTTCCAGGTTCTTGGCACAGGAGTGTAAGATGGAATAAATATATATGTTCTCTTTCTGCTTGCAAATTTGATTGGGAAAATATTAATTAAGGGACTGAGTGGTACATTTCCTTTCACCTTTAGAACCCATTTAAAACATAGCAAAGTTATGTAGAATGATAGCTCCTCTTTTTTGGACTGATAGGTGCCAGGGGAACCAAGTGAAATAGGTTTGGGAATTTTTAATCAGTTTTCAATAAATAGGATTCAAATCACTAATGTGGCCTTTTGGCAAATCACTCTAGTAGTGCCTTAAGCTTCTTACATTAGGAATGATCTTATCTTTATTGTGAATAAATGGGTGATCCAAACACATGCTGGTAAACTGTTTTTTCTCTGGAAAATCTTTGCCCCCTCTGCCCTAGTTGGGTCTGCTCATGCTATGCAGTATCCACAGGCAACAAGTGTATGTCATGCTGTCATCCTTTTACCAGTGCCAATTTGAAACTGGCTGCTAGGAAATGCACAAGAGTGGCCAGCGATGAATCTCGTTAGGATTTTTCTTCCCTTGCTCCAAGGATTAGTTTCTGCTGGAAGGTTTTTAAAAAAATTCTTCTTGGGATGTGGGTGACGCTGGCCAGTCGGCATTTATTGCCCATCCATCAGTTGCCTTGAGTCAACCACATTGTTTCCCACAGCATCGCAGCTGAGATGAGAACCTGAGCAGTGTGGTGCTTGCAGACGTGGCCCCATATCTGACAGCTGTCCTGACCTTCAAAAATACATTTATACACCAGGGCCGTAATTTTCCGCCTCAGCACACCCTGCTGGATGCTGGGAGCACTTATCGAGAAGTCTTAGGCTGCGGGATGTGGAATTTCTCAAGATGAGTTCCTGGTATGTACTCGGACCATTAAAGCAGAAGATCTCAGCCCAGACTGATATCAATGAAAATAAATACTTTAATAAAGCAAGGCATGTTTCTTATATTCTATTTATTATGCTCTTTCCCCCCTGCTACCTTTTTATTGTGGCCAGGGATGTAACTTTGACCTGTTTACTGAGTTATATCTGGATGTTTGCTGATTTTTTATTTACAAATTGAGAAATCCAGTTGAAGGGTCAAGGCCCATAGTTGTAAGAACGTTGGGATTGCTACCCTGACAAGATTATACATCAAGGGCACCAGATGAATCTTAGCCCTTTACCTTAACTCCTAGTCAAGGAACCATTGTGGTTTACCACCCAGTTCAATGTTTAAAAGTTAATGATGTCTAAATTTGGCTTGCCAAACTTTCTTGCATCAACCAGTTCAGACGATATTAGCATTTACACTACCAGCCTCCCATCAGAATCCGAATAAGTTACTGAGTGAGCAAATTAACCCTTTCTTGCTAATTATCAAAGAAAAAGTCAGACAACAAAAGTATGAACTAACATTAACTGTAGACTCATAATTAGCAGCACTTGAACATAAACATTGAGTATACAAATAATTAGTAGATTGGGTTAATTGACAAAATAAATAACAGAGATTACAAACGCACCTTAATTATGTCATAGTAATTCAGCATTAACTGCTTGCTGATTATAAATTTACAGTTGAGATAAGTGTCTGAGATTGATTATAAATTGGCAGATTAATTTAGGATTAGACTCCGAGATGGCTGATCAGATAACAGCATTAGATAGCCAGTCTATAGATAGATTAAAGTCTACTTGCTTGTAGTTAGCAATGTTTCCAGAACTTATACGACTCGTCCTTATGAGCTGGCAGGGAAGAACTTCGATTTACTCTGGGAGGATGGTGTTAGCATTCTGAGACATCTGAGTCATGAACCTCTGTTTGTAGAGGTACTGTTCAATCCTCCTGGATTCTTTGCTCCTGGGTGAATTCACCTTCCATGCTGGTAGCTATATCTCGAATAACTGCCTTAAATCTCACCTTTCTTGACCTCTGGGAAGCTTGTACTTTTAAGTGACACACCTATATCTGCCTGTATCTGGCTGATACAGTTGTACAATCATAATAGTAGCCTTTCTCTCTCCATGTCAGAGATGTACTTTTTTGATTTTACAGACACCGTTCTTTATATAATGATGAGGTGACACCAAGGTTGGGTTTTAGAAGCTTTTAGATTGTAGAGGGAATGAAGACTGGACTGGTTTTGTGATCCTGTGAAAATTAGTTTGAATGGGAAATGTTGCATAGAATAATTTCCCAATTGGGTACAAGCCTGATTGAAGACGGGTAGTGTGGGAATCATCCTTCTTAATGTGATATGGATGAACTTCTGGTGTTGAAAGTGTCTGTGATTGAGAGCTTGTCCATTAGCAGGTGGTAAATTGGTTGTTGCTGCCAGATTTAAAGTCCTGCAGCAGCTAAAAGGAATAGGTATTGTAATTTGGCAGCATCATAACCAGGAAGGAAATTAAGCAAAAATGTCTGTAAGGTGCAGATGAAAGCCAAGAGCAGTATGGGGTAAAATTCATCTTGGACAGTTGTGCAAAATAGGTGACAGCTAATCAGCAGCCCGTTTTACATTCCGCCCAATGTTCTTTTCCATTGTATCTAACACCTACCTGAAAATGATCTCAGACTCATTTCTATCCCATTGTGTTTATGACAAAATGTATAGAATACAAGGGGTGGGGGGAGGGGGGAGGCATTCTCCTCTTCAGGAAGAATTTCAGTGGGGCAAGATTTACCCTCACCCTTTCGCGTCCACCCCAGCCCCAACCCATTTTCCTGGGCCGGGACTCATTACGTATGAATAACGGGTTCCCAATGAGATTTCCATCGTCAAGAGGGAGCCTACCTGTATGAAGGCAGAGATTCCTGAAGGTGCTGCAACAGGAGTTCCACTGCAACACCTGAAGATCTAAGAGTAGCGTTAAAGAGACAGAAGCACCCTGAAGATTAGAGGAGATGTCCCACTGAAGGCTTCTGGTGAGACCGGGGCCTATAACAGGTAAGTGTTGGGAACGGAATGAAGGGAGAGATTGTCACTACCAGGCCTCCCCTCTCCATTGGGAGCAGCTCAGAATCATTACTTCAACTTCCTGGAACCTACTGTCAACTTTTTTATGCCGACCCCAAGGAGCAGCAGTAAAGCAAGCGAAGCAAGGAAAATCCATCGGCGACCCGGGACCATTTTCATACGGTGGGTAATGAAGGAACGAACAGCAGCTGAGCTGATGGGGGCAGGGGAGGGAAATCTTGGTTTGGGTGGTGAGGCAGGTGGTGAGCCTCACCACTCAATTGTTGGAGGCCAATCATCTCAGCCCCAGGGCATTGCTGCAGGAGTTCCTCAGGGCAGTGTCCTAGGCCCAACCATCTTCAGCTGCTTCATCAATGACCTTCCCTCCATCATAAGGTCAGAAATGGGGATGTTCGCTGATGACTGCACAGTGTTCAGTTCCATTCGCAACCCCTCAGATAATGAAGCAGTCCGAGCCTGCATGCAGCAAGACCTGGACAACATCCAGGCTTGGGCTCATAAGTGGCAAGTAACATTCGCGCCAGATAAGTGCCAGGCAATGACCATCTCCAACAAGAGAGAGTCTAACCACCTCCCCTTGACATTCAACGGCATTACCATCGCCGAATCCCCCACCATCAACATCCTGGGGGTCACCATTGACCAGAAACTTAACTGGACCAGCCATATAAATACTGTGGCTATGAGAGCAGGTCAGAGGCTGGGTATTCTGCAGCGAGTGACTCACCTCCTGACTCCCCAAAGCCTTTCCACCATCTACAAGGCACAAGTCAGGAGTGTGATGGAATACTCTCCACTTGCCTGGATGAGTGCAGCTCCAACAACACTCAAGAAGCTCAACACCATTCAAGATAAAGCAGCCCGCTTGATTGGCACCCCATCCACCACCCTAAACATTCACTCCCTTCACCACCGGCGCACTGTGGCTGCAGTGTGCACCATCCACAGGATGCACTGCAGCAACTCGCCAAGGCTTCTTCGACAGCACCTCCCAAACCCGCGACCTCTACCACCTAGAAGGACAAGGGCAGCAGGCGCATGGGAACAACACCACCTGCACGTTCCCCTCCAAGTCACACACCATCCCGACTTGGAAATATATCGCCGTTACTTCATTGTCGCTGGGTCAAAATCCTGGAACTCCCTTCCTAACAGCACTATGGGAGAACCGTCACCACACGGACTGCAGCGGTTCAAGAAGGCGGCTCACCACCACCTTCTCGAGGGCAATTAGGGATGGGCAATAAATGCCGGCCTTGCCAGCAACGCCCACATCCCGTGAACGAATAAAAAAAAAAAAAAATTTTGCCCATTTATAAGCCACAACCCTACCCAATTAAGGATCATGGAGGAAAGTCCCCCCTAAAGCCGAGATGTAATGGTTAGTCTAAATAAAGCCTTAGATAAACCACATTTGGAGTACGATGTATGCAGTTTTGGGCTCCACACTATAGGCAGGATATTGAGGCAATGGAGAGGGTACAGCTGATATTCACTAGGATGCTGCCTGATATGAGGAATACAAATGGGAAGAAAGACTTGAAAAATTGGGGCTGTTTTCATTAGAACAGATGAGATTATGGGATGATTTGATAGAGATGTTAAAAATTATGAAGGGATGGGACAGAATAGATAGAAACAGACTGTTATCAATGATTGAGAGGTCCAGAATAAGGGGATATAGATATAAGATTAAATGTAAGAGATTTAAGAGAGTGAGAGAAACATTTCATTTGTACAAAATATTTTGTTTATTAGTATCAGTACTTATTACTGCACCCAAATTGTGTTCTGCTATTAGGACCAGCAACTTGCTAAAGATCTTTGCGTAAAGTCTTAAAACCAGCCTAAAGATAAATTTAGGAACTAGGACCACACACACACACCTTGAATTAGAACTCTACCATCATATACAAAACATGGTTGACAATGCTAGTTTCTTTAAAATATCTTTACCACATATTGTCTTGACATGTGCACCTTAAATGGGAACATTCAGAAAATAATTATGTTGAATTGTGAATCGTATAGATGAGCCTGCCTTAGATCTATTTTCAAAGATGCACAGGCTCTTCTGCCATCATTCATCCAGAATAAAACCCTGAACTGTAATCTCACTCCAGCTGAGGCTCTTATGGTTGCAACTGATTAGAAATGTACAATTTCAATCTTCCATCTGGAACTTATTGAGATTCTTTAACAATAAGGATTTATAGGAGGATAGTTTTGGATATCCATATTTTGAGCTCAGTGTAGCTTAGGTTGCAGAATGCAAACTGAATAATTTGGGAATGGTTGAAGAATGGTAATGTGTTGCACTCATTTTGTAAGTCAGAAGTATTCAGAATTTCCTGTGGACCGCTTTCCCTGTCCTATAATCTGCCCCATTTGAGGATTTTTAAAATTTATTGTCCCAGCAATTTAGACACGCATACTAATTTGGAGTTCAAATTAAAACATGCAACAGTAAAATCCTCATAAGAGAAAGTTATTTGTTAAAATAAATCACCTTGTCTTATGCTTGAAACTGACAATGAAGGTCTCTTCCCAAAATTGGAATAAGGTGCATCCACATATAGGAACATATATGGCAATAATGGGCCGGATTCTGCTGTGAAAATAATGGTGAGGCTAACAGCCCTCACTGTATTCATTTGCAAATTGGAAAGCAACATCTGGCGACCGCACATGCACAGTTAAACACGAAAATCCAGAAGTTGCTGTCCGAGATACCCTGTTCATCCAAAAGCTGCGCGAAAATGGCATCTTGCCGTTTCACTCATCATTCAAATGTATTGAACGGTGTGAAGTTCCTGTACTTACCTCATAGATACGGACCAAAAAAAGTTAGGGCTTGTCCATTCCAGTCTAAGCACCCTTTTAACAGCGTAGCAAGTCTTAATTACTGCCAAACAACCTCTCTGGCACTGGAAATTAACTTTTATAAGTGTGGAGTCTCATTCCTTCAGCTTTTAATTATTGTTGGACGTTTCCAAAAAAAAACAAAATACATTTTTTAAAAAACTTTTTCTTTCTGTCTCTTTTATCTCTGCCTCTTAATCCAATATTTCATTCCCTCTCTTTATTTCACTTTCTGTACCTGATTTGACATTGAATTCACTATTCTAACTTACACTTCCGAGTTCAGACTCTGTGTTGCTCATTAACGATGCTCCAATCTGATTGGTTAAGGAAATACACATGTGCTTGTCCTGTTCGCACAGTTCCCAGAAGCCCTGTAGAGGGCGCCGCACTGTTTGGCTCTCTAATTTACGGAAACTTGCTGTGCAAAAGCTCATAGAAAGTCTATGGGCAAGTGAAAGTCGAACAAAAGGCTAGTGCCATTCGTTCACTGCTCACAGCAAAATCTGGCTCAATATGTATTCGGTGTTCATTAATTTGATGGAGCTCAAAGTAAACAGTAGAAGAAAAGGGCAAATACTCCAGCTTGGATGTATTGAGATCAAATTAGCTAGGTGGAGACTGGAACTGGCAAAACTAATACAGAATATAACTCAAATTAAAAATACAAAAGTACAGAATTACAGATTTGTCAAGTTTTCCTAAGGCCACATATTTTCTTTGCAAAAACATTTCACCTGTCATATTCACACTTGCAGACAGAAAAGTATTTATTAAAACAATTTGTGTTAGCTGGAGACACATTTGACAACGTGCATCATGTATATAGGACTGGAGGGGTCACCAACAGAAGGGCACCTGACACCAGCCAATTCTGTTTTACACGGATTCTGGCTTCTTTTCATTTCGTAAGAGGTTGAATTGTTAATTAACTTTTAGGGAAAGGACACAAGCCGCCTCCTTTGACATTCCTTGCCTCACAGACCTGGCAGCTCATACTCTCAGGGCTGTGATAGGGCATGTCATCCTGCAAACACTTTGCAGATAGAATGATTCAATAAGAAAATTAAATCACCACAGCCAGCAGTTTCAAGCTGATTAAAGGTCTGGAAAGTGTCTCTTTGATGGTCTATGTGACCTGTATTTCAAAGTGCCAAAAATCAAATCTGCATGGTCTCACCTTCTTTCCTTTTTACTTGGCCTTTCAACACAGTTTGCACTTATTCTTTATTAATTCAGTTCAATCATATTTCAGTGGTATTCTGAAAATGCTTGTTTTTCAACTGTAAGGTGAGCAAAAGAATGTGTTTTTTTACACAGTAAATTGTATTAATTTAAGCATTTAATTACAGTCTGATAAAGTTTGAACATGTACTTCTTTATTGTTTGCTTTTAAGCTTTTAGTACTTTCACGTGGTAGATTTCACACTCTGGTTAAATTTAAATGCATTTCATGTCACGTTCATTGGAAATTAAAATGGTGTGACTTCTGATTGTAAGCCAGTATTTGCTTTGCTACAAAAGAAACACACTGACTGCCAAGTATTGTACTTGTGAGGGTTTATTGCTGTTGACACCCTACAGATTTTCACAAGGTCATAGCCATTCTTAGGTGAGACTGAAGGGGTATTTCACTGCAAGAAACAAATTTAACTCTATTGCAATTTTTTGGTGCATCTTAAAAATTACTTGCCAAAATGTCTCATAATTTCCTGACATAATACCTATCAGACCTACATAAACTACTCCGTAACTGAATGGCTCCCAAACTGAATTTATTGATTTCTTGAGTTACAATAATCCTCTGTTCAGCTTTCTTCTGTCCCCTCTCTCATGCTGTTCTCTGTGATATTCTGATTTTCTCATTAACCTTTGCGCCTACAGGATTCTATATTTAATTTTTAAAAGTTCCATTCACTTCTTTCCCCAGCAGATCCACTGGTGAAGACATACAGTAAATAGATCAAAATCCACCCAGAATCATAGAATCATAGAAAGGTTAAAGCACAGAAGGAGGCCATTCGGCCCATCGAGTCTGCGCCGGCTCTATGCAAGAGAAATGCAGCTAGTCCCACTCCCCTGTCCTATCCTCTTAGCCCTGCAAATGTTTTCCTTTCAAGTACTTATCCAGTTCCCTTTTGAAGGCCATGATTGAATCTGCCTCCACCGTCCCCTGGGGCAGTGCATTACAGATCCTAACCACTCACTGTTTAAAAAAGTTTTTCCTCATGTCACCTTTGGTTCTTTTGCCAGTCACGTTAAATCTATGTCCTCTGGTCCTTGACCCTTCCGCCAATGAGAACAGTTTCTCTCTATCTACTCCGTCTAGACCCTTCATGATTACCTGTGATAACAATCAGCATTTCATCGCGCTGCACAATGACAAAGTAAATCTTGAATCAGAATAATAATCATTTGGTACCCAGATCTTTCCTTAAAGGAGGGCCCATTCTGTTAACCCCCCTACTCCCCAAAAGAATATGAATAAGCAGATAAATACATAAAGAATTTCTGAGAAAAGTATTGAAAAATATTGGAAAGAGTTTAAATATGTTCAGTAGGAGGTTGTATATATGGAATTTTTCCGTAACCATTATATCCAAGATATATGCATTAAACGGGAATTGTATTATACCACCATATGATGCTAGACATTATAAACTGGAATATCTGTATGCATATTAGTGGTTATCAGTCTCCTCTTATACTTTTAAAGGAGGAGGAAAGCATAGTAGAGCGATAACTTGTAATAAATGGAATGAAAATTGGGCACATTCGACAACGGATGGGTGATCTGCTCCGCCAAGTTACCCAGGCCGCAAAGTTGAGAATTACCCCTGCGGTGCATACATTCAGTATAAAACATTCTTCCATTCATATAATGGACCAGCTTGGATACCAATCCAGAGCACCAGTCAAAAGCACCTCATCTTTCTTGGTTTAGGCATTTCAATATCAACACCCAGGGCAGTCTGAGGAGGCAATGTCAAGATTAACTGTAATGCAGCTGGAACAACTAACTCAGTGCAAGAGGAGACTCAAAATGTTGGGTGTCCACAGGAATGCAAATCAGTAACAAAATTAATAATATTTCCTATAAAGTAGGCAATATTTCAGATGTTGATATTATAAAGATGAGGAGGTGTAAAGGCTTGAAGTATATTTAAACAATAATTCTCGGGAAACTATTTCAGCATGTCTCAAGCTCTATTTGTAATGGCAGCTTCCTTCTGTGAACACATTGAAATCCCTGCGGGGGTTCTCCCAATCTCCTGCTGTAATTTCGGTGGGAGATCGGTGGAGTCCCTGAGGGAAATGGCAAAAATGGCTAGAAAGGGCTTTTTATACAGAAGTGACAGTGACAGATCAAGACAACTGCCCACGGAAATTCAGGGTCATGGTGATTATATGCCATCACTGACAACTAGATGATTTAACATAATGGGGGTGATTTTAAACCCCAAGAACGGGTGGGAGTTGAAAATAGTTGTTCTTTTGGGTCGCAACCACAAAATTTTCAGACTTTGCATTCCCAGTGGGAAGCCTGTACTTGCACCGACGTTAAACCTGGAAATAAAGCCGGGTTGTGGTTGCAACCCAAAAAACAACTATTTTCAACTCCCACCCGTCCCAAACTCACCCGTTCTTGGGGTTTAAAATCACCCCCCAATATTTCTCTTTCTCTCAGGAAACATTTTTTAAAAATTGAACTTAACATTTAAATAAACCGTAAACGGTACATGGGATTATTGGTCTCAGTGCCAGCTTTGGTTCAGTGGTAGCACACTTGCTTCTGATGGTTCAAGGTCGTGAGTTCAAGCTCCACTTCAGAGACTTGACCACATGATCTAGTCTGATACTTCTGAGTGAGTGCTGCACTGTCAGAGATGCCGCCTTTCGGATGAGATGTTAAATCTAGGTCCCCTCTGCTCTCTCAAGTGGAAGTAAAAGATCCCAGTGTACTTTATGTCTAGAGGACGGGAGTACAAGGGGGCAGAAGTTATGCTGCAGCTATACAAAACCCTGGTTAGACCGCACCTGGAGTACTGTGAGCAGTTCTGGGCACCGCACCTTCGGAAGGACATATTGGCCTCGGAGGGAGTGCAGCGTAGGTTTACTAGAATGATACCCGGACTTCAAGGGTTAAGTTACGAGGAGAGATTACACAAATTGGGGTTGTATTCTCTGGAGTTTCGAAGGTTAAGGGGTGATCTGATCGAAGTTTATAAGATATTAAGGGGAACGGATAGGGTGGATAGAGAGAAACTATTTCCGCTGGTTGGGGATTCTAGGAGTAGGGGGCACAGTCTAAAAATTAGAGCCAGACCTTTCAGGAGTGAGATCAGAAAACATTTCTACACACGCCATAGACGTTCTCAAGTAATGCTTATGCTGACTGGACCGGTCTGGAGGAGACCTGCAGTGCTCAGCTGAGCGGGTATCAAGATTTGTTGTATGCTGCACAGCCTGGCCATTAAGAGGAAACAGCCTTTGCCACCACCTATTAGGCAGGAACCTGAGCAACAGGCAGAGGAAGAGGAGGCAGAGGCAGTAGATGAACATAAGGACATAAGAAATAGGAACAGGAGGAAGCCACATGGCCCCTCGAGCCTGCTCCGCCATTCAATCAGATCATGGCTGATCTTTGACCTGAACTCCACTTACCTGCCCGATCCCCATATCCCTTGATTCCCCTAGAGTCCAGAAATCTGTCTCTCTCAGCCTTGAATATATTCAACGACTTAGACATGCTCAGAGGAGGAGGAGAAGAAAGTGCAGCAGGAAGTAGAGGAAGAGGGACGGAGGCAACAAGGTAGACAAGCCCCGTCTGCCAGTAATCTTAAGGACACATCCCCATTCACCAACAGTCCCACACTCCTTACCTTTCCTCTCTCACGTGACCATCAAATTGTCCTCCTTATGATTACATATTGGATCCTCCTTCAGCTCATCGCAGAAATAAAAACCACCACCAAATGCAAATTCAAATCCTCTTTTATAAATTAACATGTAAATTATGCGAACAAAATTATACCATTCACCCTTGTGCATTCCCTTAGTGCCTGTCGTTCGTGTGCCTTTATCTTTATTAGTGCTCCTACGAGGTGCATCCCCAGTGGCTGGAGCAAGGGTGGTGGAAGGCTGCCGACCTTCAACTGAGGAAAGTGCAGATGGTCTTGGAAGTCGACCTCGAGCATCTCTGGGTTGAGAGGGCCTGGCTTCAGACTGCACCATCTCGGCCTGAGCTGCAGCAGTCTGGGCTGGCTGGCTGACAGGCAACAGAAAGGGCACTGGTGGAGTCGCAGAGGTTGGAGCAGGAATGCTGTCATCCTGAGAGAGGACAGCAGGTTCATCTTCCATGGAGCTACTGGCACTCTCTCGGGACGGTGCTTCAGCAATCCTGGTGATCTGCTGAAGAACAGATTGCTGGAGTGCCATAATGCCCTGGAAGCCCCTTTCAACAGTGGTACCCAGAGCCATGGTAGCAGCAGTCTGAGCTTGCAAGGTAGCAGTCTAAGCTCCAAATGCAGCAGTCAGACCTTTGATGGCAGATATTTGTGCTGCAATGGAATCTGTGACACGGTCATCAGACACTGCACCATGGTGGGTTCCACAGGTGTGCTGATGGAGGTGACCACCCGTTCCATGTGGGAAAGAAAGGGCTCCAAGCTCAGCGCAAAGCCCTATGCCAAGTTGGAGTTGAACTCCTCCATGCTCCTTCTCATTGTGTGCAGGCTTTCTGGCAGGCTTTCCAGTGCAGCAAGCATTTGGTGGTGTACACCCATCAGCCTTCTTCTGTAACCTGGCCCATTGAAATTCTCATCTGACTCCTCGGCAACAGAACTAGTGAGCGACCTCGCCCTCCGTGAGCTGGCACCTGCGGTTTTCTTTCCCCCCACCCTGGCTCCTGTGCACTTGTGCCCAGTGTCTCATCATGTGTAGATCCCTCCTCTATCCTGGCCTCTAAACTACGCGCAGTGTCAGTCTCTGAGCTGGTGGCTGCGAGTGTAAAATTGAGTGACGGTGTGTCTTCATCATCACTGTCATCTTCCTCTGCCTCCTCTGACTGGGCAGGTTCCAGTTCTTGCGTTTCTGAAATGACAAAGGGACACGGGTTGAGTTGTGGTGAGGGGAAAGGAGAAAGTAAGACAGTGCATGCTTACACCATGTGAGCCAGAAAAGATTCTGGGATGAGGGAGAAGTGGGAAGCGAGAAGGAGGATTAGGTATGCAGAGACCCTTAGCATTGATACCTCCAGCATTATCAGTGGTCACGATGTCAGCGATGGCCCTTCCCATGATGGCCAGCACTGGCTCCTCTATGTGAGTTAAGACGAGCTGTCCTCCTCCAGTTCTTTCTTGCTCCCTATTGTTATACACCACCTTCTCCTTCAAGAAAGAGGGAAGCGTGTCAGTGCACGTCCAACAAGATGTTTGTGTGATGTGACTGTCATCGTTGAATAGCTGCCAGTGTGTGTGACCTGTGAGTTGTGGGTGTGCGGCTTGTAACAGTGGCATGTGTGAGGGTGAGATTAAGCATCTGTTTTGAAGAGTTGAGTACAGATTGAAAGAGATTGTTGGTACGTGGGTGATGGGGGTGTAGTGCATTGAGCAGTGGATGTAGCTAGTGGTGCAGTTAGCCCTGGCTTCAAGAGGTGCAGGCTGCCTTTAAGAAGCGTGAGCCCCTTGAGATAATGGGGCCCCCGCTGATGTGTGCAGCCAATCAACAGCGCAGGTAGAGCTGACTGCACACAGCAATCATTTAAATCATCGGGCAGCACGAATGTTACATGGGCACGGGCTAATCACCCGATCCCAGTGCCCGTTTTCGGGGGTTATCCAATATAACCCCTCCCCAGGAGTCATGCGTATAATTACACAAGGGTAGAGCTGGGTTACATGTTAGGCAGTTCTTCTTTTTCCAGGCAATAGTGGACTTATGGAATAAGTTGCCGGCTCATGTGGTGAGTGCTGACTCTCTGCATACCTTCAAATGAGAGCTGGACCAGTTCCTGGCTGGGGCGAAGATCACATCTTATAAAAGGTAGGTAAAATACCAGGCCATATAAGTATGCTCAATGTGATCTCCTGGACTAGGTTCAATTACCTAAGAGAGTTAGAAAGGAATTTTCCAGACTTTCTTCCCTAATTGGCCATTGGTTTTCATCTTTTTTTTTTGCCTGTTCCATGAGATTATAGAACTGCTGGTGGGTATACTTGAGATACAAGTTTTACATTTAAATTTCCCTGCTGTGAGATATGTGGTTTAGCCTTGTGTTGCTATGAATGAGGACAATGGATTGTGGGTAGCATTCCTCATTCCAGATGTCACTAGAGCAGAATGATATTGGCCTGGAATTTTCTTGGATCTACTCCCAATCTGCAACTGCAACTTCTCCAGAAGTTGTGTAAAGCATCAAAGTATTACCATAATTTCCATCACTGCTTTATTTAAACTCATGAGAGATGGCTGATGCCAGTCTCAACCAGAACAAAAGGGGAGGCATACATACCAACTATGAGCTAAGAGTTAGTGTTTCAACCTAAGTGTCAGCTTGTTAGAGTTTCACAAGAAAAATCAGCTTTTTTCATTGGGAATGGAAGTTGTCAGTAGTAACGAATCAGATTAGTTCTGACAGTCTCCAGTCCCAACCAATCAATTAGATGTTACTTTCTCCCACTGTTTGAAGTGAAATAAAGACTAACCCAGCGTCAGAGCATTTGGTAAGGGAGAATGCAAGTAGAGTGTGGTGAAGACATGAGAGATTTGAAGATGTGGACAAGGATCTTGAAGTCAATTCACTGCTGCATGGGAGTCAGTGGAGCTTAAAGGGACCGAAATGATGGAATGAGGATGTGGGCTGCGGCACTCAGAATGAGTGGTAATTTGTGGAAGAAGGGAGGCTGGCTAAGAAAGCATTGAAGCAGATGAGCTTCAAAGTGATAAAGGCATGCACAAGGATTTCAGGAGCCCTGGGGAGAGGTAGAGCTGGAGGCAAATGATTTTACAGAAGTAGAACAGAATTTTAGCTCTGGTTCGAGATAGGAGCTAAATGCATACTTCACAGTGCACAGATAGGCTGAAACTAGGAATCCCCTAGATAAAAATTTAAAATGTTACAGGCAGTCTAGTAGCCTGGCAGATAGGGTGCAGGTTGATGGAGTACCCTATGAGTAATTGATTATAGTCAAAGCACGTTTTGGATATTTATTTCATGATCATACCATGGTTCAGATAATGGAACACAGTGTACTGATATTATCTGATAATTTACCAAAACACTCATCACTTGGAAGTAAACAAACAGGTTGTATGACTCTTTGGCTTCATGCAACATTAAGACCATTTCCATATTTTAAAAAATCTGACATAGTCTCTAGAAAACAAATAACTTTATTTTTAATAAATGCTAAGCTACAGTCGTTCATATAATCACACATTATATTTTAATTTTTCAATGCAGAAAACATGAGAATGGCTTAAATTTTTCATTGTGACTAGGAACGCAGGATACAAAATAGATAAGAATAAAGCACCTAGTTCATTCAGCAAGTGAGCAAAGATTTGATAACCTGTGACTGATGTAGCCAAGTGAAAGTACACAGCAGCAATCAGTGTGATTGAAGAAGTCTTAGATGGCTATGATTATATTTTGGGAGAGGGTGGTTTGAGGGATTATGAAAAAACAGTCAGTTACTGTATATTATATACTCAGTTTATAATACAAATATATTCTTATATACACACACGCACACACATTTAGTTTTTGTCCTCATTCAATATTAATTATTTCCTGTAATATGTAAACTTTTCTAGGCAAAAATATTTCATATAAAGAAATGTTTTTGCTTATAGCGTACCATTCATTGTCGTTTTATGCTACTGGTATTTTTTTTCTGTTTTTTAAAAAAAAATTGCACTCAGCTGCTCTTGCACAAGTATCTCCAGAAGCAGTTGAAGTATGTAAAGTATAAAGTTCTAATCCCACATAAAGGAACTTATTGCTTTATAGAGATAATACAGTGTGTGGAAGACTACTGAGAGCTCATGCTGATATCCTTTTTGTAGTGAGTAATATCATTCATTCTGATTTATCTGAGTAGCCTATGTTGTACTAGAAAGGTTTATAGCTCTTAACAGTGGAGAGGAGCCATAAATCTCTCCTGTCACTTTCAGCTAAGGCTTACAGAATTAAAGAAAACAAACCAGAAAAGTCTGTTCCTCAAACAACTGGTTGTGAATGGCCTCATTTTTCAAAAAAAAAGCTTAGCATTTTTCTGCAGCTTTGTAATTAGGTACAATTCTGATTTTTATTGGAATGCCTGATGTTTTCAAATGGCTTGCAGAAAAATTAAGAAATTTACTGACTTTGCAAATTGTTCCGAGAATAAGAACATAAGAAAAGTGAAGGATGAGGAAAGGCCATTTAGCCCATGGAAACTTAACCCTCTAGTACATTAACTCCCCATTAAGGCATCAAATTGTGCTGTGAATAGCCACAGTGGGCCGGAAATTGCTCATAATGGACAAATCAAGTTCCGCACATGTGCAGTCAAACTTGCTCTTCCTGATTTACCGGTGATCTGACAGCTTTGTGTTAATGGGATCACTCAGGCTGAAATTAACGGACCAGCACAAACTTACTCTCCTGCCCAGCTGGAAACTAACTAATCTCACCAGAGAAAGGTACTCTGAGTTACATCAGGTCTAAACTAACTTTGAACGGCGTGGTAAGTCTGAATGACTGCCAAACAACATCTCTGGCACTGAAAATTAACTTTTAAAAAAGTGGAGTCTCATTACTCCCGATTTTAATAGTTTTTGGACATTTGAAAAAATGTTTTAAAAAAATGTAAAAATTTAAATGTTTTTACTTTTTCTTTCTGTCTCTTTTATCTCAGCCTTTTACTCTTACTCTCTCTTTATTTTGCTTTCTCTATCTGATTTAATAGTACATTTACTAATCTTATCTGCCACTTCCTGGTTCTTAGTTTGCGCGGTTTCTAAATGAGCTTCACTTCTTGGTTCTCACAGTGTGGCTTGCTTCAAGCTGATTAGTTGAGGGGACAGAGTGATCCAGAGAAGCCTGGGAAAGAACACTGGACTTGTTTAAGCTCACCACTGAAGGAAGTAGCTGCTTAATAGCCCACGGATACTTAGTCTGTGAGTTTAAGTCTAATGTGCGGTGAGCGCTGTTGGTTCGCCGCTCAGAGCAATTCCCAAGCCACTATCTTCACCTTTGTTACCTTGTTTGGTAGATTACACTAAATATTAATCATTCCTTTAGTAAAGCCATTTTACCTGATAGCTGCTCTAAAATTACTTTTCACTAATTTTCACTTATGTCCTCTCACTTTGTAATAGAATCTGGATTTACCTTATCTGAACAATTTAATATTTTATACATCTCAATTATGTCCCCTGTTTACTAAGCATTTTTAGAACACAAAACCTAAAGCTTCTTTAATCTTTCCTCATAATTCATCCCTTTTGCACTTGCCATCTGTCCTGTTGCTATCTGTACCCCTTCTGATACAAGTATAGGACTGAATTTCCTCTTTGCGACATCTGGAGAACTCTCAGTCCCCAGTTGTTACATTGAGGTAAAGGGGCGAAGAACCACTGTGTTAAGTCTCTGCCCCCTCTATATTGCTCAGAATTTCCAGGGCTTTTCTCAATTGTCAGATCTGGGCCTGCAATTGATACAGAGTCAGTAACACTATAATGATGAGATATAAGGGAGTTTTCCTGACCCTCCCTCTTGCAATAGGGCTTGCATTAGGATCTTCCTCAGACTGGAGGGTTTGAGGGTTGCTTAGAAACAAAGCAAAGAAGAGCACCACAACAGCTAAGCAAACTTTTTACTTCCCCAACAAATCTCTTCAGGCCTTGGGCCCTCTTGTTGCTCCCCTCCAGCAGCAGCCAGAAGACCCCAAGGTTGACACCTGTGGATGTCTCAGGCCTGCAGTCTGTTTCTGTCCCGAGTTCCAGAGCAAGGTCCTGCCAGACGGCGGACCTGCACCAGGGTGCATTTGGGCTATGCTGTGCCTAGTTAACACCCTGCACAGGGTGGGGGAGGGGACACAAGAAATATCAACCCTTGCATCGTATTTCTGGCTTGGTGACCAGAACTGAACACAGTATCACAGTATTCTAAGTGTGATGTGACCAGTACATCTTAGCATAACTTCTGTCGACTTGTCTATTGCTCTGGCTATATACAGTAAACTTTCTGAACTGGTGCTGCTTGATCAATTGAGACACAGGTCAGAGAATCAGGCACAGAGGTGAGCACCTCTAGTTTGTAGCAAGGATGACTTTCTGCTCCATAAATTGAATCACTGGAAATGGCGAGCACTGAGAATCAGGCACACTGACCTTCACCACGATTCCCCAATCGGCAGAGCTGGCTGGCTGGCTGGCTGACCGATAGTCCTGAGGAGAATTCTGGTCCATTTTGAAGGCAGGGCCTCAGGGCCAGTGGGCTGCGGGTGGAAAATGAGCACCCCAGGACATCCCGCTGGCTCTGGGCTGCCACAATATTGATCCGGTCAGTTGGCTTCCAGCCAGAAGAAGGCATGTCCTAGGGTGAAGGGTCCATTCCCGGGAGGAGGGTCAAACGTAATCGAGGTTCTATGTACATCATTGGATCCTGACAGGCATGTTAAAAAGGCCAACTGCCTGACTCATGCGAGCACTCTGGCCATGCCCTTCCAAAGTTGGCATCGGATCAGGAGCGGGACTGGGGCGGTAAGGTGTGCTTCCGCCCTATTTCCATCCAGCACACCAGTGAAAATGTACCGCACAGTCTCTCAAAGTTAACATTTATATCTTAGAATTTTGCTTAGTTGCTGTGCCTCATTGTATGGACATTGAAAGTGATGTGCCTTTTAGTCCCAGGGCCATTTCTAGGTCTCCTGTGATAATTCAGCTCCATTCATTGTATGCTATGTCCCACATATTTTGACCTATGCAAATAATATTTATCTGTATTACATTTCAGTTGTCATCTGTCTTCCCAATTGTAAAACTAATCTATCATCTTTTGCTGCATCCTTTGTCTCTGCTGTTCTCCCTATTTTTGTGTCATCAAATTTGACCAGCTTGTAGTTGGTTTCATCAGTTATGTAGATTAAAAACAATAGGGGTCCCACAATAAACCTCCGTGGGATGCCACTCAACACTTACTCCATTCTCACATCGCAACGCTGTATTTTCTGCAATAAAAACAGAAAATGCTGGAAAGACTCAGCAGGTCAGGCAGCATCTGTTGAGAGAGGATGGTAGGGTCTTAGGTCGTAGGTCGTAGGTCTAAGGCTTCAGGTCTTCCTTTGTTTCTCAAACCTCCTTTACTTCTTTGAGGATATTGCATTTTATTTGTAACATCTTCAAAGAAATAAAGAATGTTTATAAGGCAGGATCGTCTCCTTCTAAGGAAATTTATGTTAGGATAAAGAGCCTCTTGTGCCCTGGGTTGGTTCTAACATAAGAACATAAGAAATAGTTTCCCTTTTAAATACTACAGCGCCAAATTTCCAGCTCCAATCAAGGGCAGAGAGGGATGGATTGGCCGTCTACAGTGGGAATTTGTGGTGGAACTTGTCCACAGGAATTCTGCTTCATTTTTTGCTGCCAGCCATTTATCGGTAAGGAGGGGCATGGATGGATCTTCCATCTACCCTCTTACATCAAGGGGAATGAGTCTGCAGCAGTTTCCAGGCTACCCCGAATATTTGATCCTTTGCAACCCCAAAAGGCTTCAGCTGAGAGTCGGTGTGAGGCAGTTCGGGGTCTTCTTGGAGGCCCGAAACCTAACCTAAACTAAGGTAATTGATCCTGGAGGGGATCAATTACCTTATCTGGAGGCAGAATGGCTTCTTATTGCCTCCTTATCCTCAGTGATTTCAATCTCTATTTAAACTTCCCTTGCCCTCTCTCCTCTAAATTCACTGCCCTCCTGTCCTATCTAAACCTTTCCCTCCATTTAAACTCCCCTACTCATATTGACAGCCACTTCCTTGACGGTGCCTTCTCATGTGGCCTCTCCACTCCCATCAACTTGATCACAGACGAGGCCATACTCCGACCACCTCCTTGTATCCCTCACCACCCACATTCCCCCACCCCCTTCCAGTCCCATTTCCTTCCGTGTCTGCCCCTGGAAAAAACTTACAAGTACACTTTCAAACTCCCAACTGTCCAGCTTTTGGTCCTCTATTTGCTATGACACTTCTGCATCTGTAGATCTGCTCAGTCACCGCCTCACCTATACTTTTTAAAAACTAATTCTCGAGATTGAGCGTCAAGGCTGGCACTTATTGACCATCTCTAGTTGCCCTGAGATGGTGGTGGTGGGCCATGGTGGTTAACCAAGTGGCTTATTAGCCCACTTCAGAAGGCAGTTAAGAGTCAACTCCATTGGCATGGTACTGGAGTCACATATAGGCCAGACCGGGTAAAGACGGCAGGTTTCCTTCGCTAAAGGATATTAGTGAACCACTTGGGTTTTTACGACAATTGTCACTTTTACTGATACCAGCTTTTTACTTCCAGATTTTTAGAATTGAATTCAAATTCTAAAACTGCCATGGTGAGATTTGGGGGGCAATTTTAACCCCAAGAACAGGTGGATTGGGGGTGGGTGGGCAGTAAAAATAGTGGATTTTTGGAGTGGGACCGCATCCCAGCTCCAATGCATCCACTTCCGCGTTTGACCCAGGCGTGTTAGGATGCGCGCGCACAAAAGACACCCGGAAGTCCTGCCCTCACTTAAAGGGGCAATGTACCTCATTGAAATAGTTGAGGTACTTAATTTTTTGTGTATTACAAAAGTAAAACAACTTTAACCTTACTGTTTCGGGTTTCCCATCGCTTCCGATTCACGTCAGGTGAAAACAGGTGGGAAGGGCTGGATTGATGAGGTGAGTGCCTTTATTGCACTGGTTGTGGAGGAGGAGCAGGAGTGCTTCATCTAGGCCCAACAAGCTCACCTTGTGCAACAGGGCCCCCACGTTTGGCCGCCCCCCCACCCAATGCTGGACCCCCCTCCCGATGCTGGACCCCCCTCCCCCCCATGGTGAACCCCTCAACTCCGACTGTTCACCCGACCTCTGATCTTGTCTTCCGATCTCTAACCTCTTTGACCGACCTTCGATCTCGACAACTTCTTCGAGTGACCTCCGATCTCTTCTCAGCATCAGCTTGCTACAGAGAAATGCGGGTAACGGGGAGGTAGTGCCGAATTTAACGCCAGGACGCCATTTAAATTTTTTTCTCCAAGTCCTGGCCAGCAGCCAGCCGGATTGAGCGGAGATCGTGGGTTGGGGGTGAGATCGTGGGTCGGGGGGGAGATCGTGAGGGAGGGAGAGATAATGGGTCGGGGGGGGGGAAATCATTGGTCGGGGGGAGATTGTGGGTCGGGGGAGAGATAGTGAATCGGGGAGGAAGTCGAGGGTTGGGGGGGAGATCGGAGAGTGCATAGTATTGCGGGGACAGAACGGCAGATCGCATGGGGGTGAGGGCGGCCTGTAGATCACGGGGGAAAGATGGTGGGGGGCGTGGGGACGTTGTATCATGGGGAGGGAGGCCAATTGCGGCAGATTAGCTTGGGGGACCGGGGAAGCACTTCAATTCAAATCGGGACAGCTGTAAAACAGGCTGCCAATTCGCTATCGCCCACTGTTGCACAAATGTTTCTGTTCTGGAGTGTAATGTTTCTATACAACAAGAAGGAGGCAAATTGGATGGGGATTTCATGCCTGGACAGCATCACATATCTCCAAAAGACCAATCAAAGCAATACTGGGAGAAGTGTCTGAGAAGGCTGATGACTCTGCTGCCCTCTTTGCAGCAGAGATGTGATTATAGGCAATCTTGAAGAAATGCAAGGATAATTAACAGTAGAGAAAAAGTACATTATTTATAAATACTGTCCCAGAAAACTTACAGGCAAGCTATGCTGGCAATTACGCTGGCATCATGCCCATCGGTGATCTAGCGTTGATCCTGCCAGAGCATACGGGGCTGGGGGCAGTCACCTAATTTAAATATTAGCCCCAAGTGCCCAAACACTATGGGTGCATCTTTTATCAAAATTTTAGAAACTAAGAAATGAAGAGATTTCAAAGAAAATGGGGATAACGCCCCTATCATATTTTCTCCCTGGGGTGTTGCTCACCGGCAGTGTCCTGGAAATTAATCTTTAGTTCCTGGAGACTCCTTTTTTCAAAGGCAAATCCTGCAGTGTAGTCAAACGGGTTCAGGATGGTGAGGTTGACTGGCTCCTCCCCAGAAAGAAGAGAGAAGTAGCCCCTTGGTCCCCTTTGCAAGCGGCCAATAGAAAAAAAAATCTTACCTATATCTTGGAGTAGGTTCTACAACTACCTTACTGCAGGCTGGTACGCCTCTTCTCACTGGGCCTACCTCCTACTGAACCTGGCCTGACCTGATCCTAGGCTGGGGAATTTTTGGCCCCAGTATTTTAAAAAAATTGACGAAGTTTTGTTGTTCAAAGAAGATGTGTTATGGTTGCAACTAAGGACAATTTAATGAGTCCCTATGATGCTGTTCTCTGTTGTGCACCTGGAACACTTGCATTGTTACTGCAAGTAGTGCTGGTAAAAGATGTAAGCTATCAGTAATAAGAAAGAGAGAAAGAACTTGCATTTATATAGCGTCTTTCACAACCTCAGGATGTCCCAAAGCACTTTACAGCCAATTAAGTACTTTTTTAATGAATTGTAGTCACTGTTGTAATGTAGGGAAATGCGGCAGCCAATTTGCGCACAGCAAGGTTCCACAAACAACAATGAGATAATGACCAGATAATCTGTTTTAGTGACGTTAGTTGAGGAATAAATATTGGCCAGGAGACTGGGAGAACTCCCCTGCTTTTCTTTGAACGGTGCCAAGAGACCTTTTACATCTGCCTGAGAGGGCAGACAGAGCCTAGGCTTAACGTCTCATCCAGGTGAGATAAAATAAACCTACAAGTGTTATATATACCAATGTGTTCTTGGAGGTTAGTTTCTGGAAATCAATTGCAGTACATCACTCACACTGATTGCATCACAGTCTTTAATTGTCCATTGAAGATGTCCATCACACATCACCTGTACTGCGGGTTCTGGCTGTTGATGTCGACTAAGACACCCACCACTAGCAAAACAAAGCCCAGCAGCAATGGAACAAACTGCTCCCACCAACTCTACTGTAGGTATTATAAAATTAGTGAGTGATTTCAAGGCAGCAATCTCATTATGGACTTCAGATGTTATAAACCACAAAACCCTAGTATGTAACATCACCTGCTACTTTATTGAGATCATTGACTTGTAATCACTCACAGGTTTCTATTATTCTTTGCATAAACTGTTTAAAATGAGGCGCTTGTCTGTGATGTATTTCTTTTAAGTGTATAAACTATTTAGCAAGACATTTGAGTAACCTTTTAGAACATATTTGGAGGGATAAAAACCTCCTGCCCTTGCAGATTGATAAGATTTTCGGCATGCTTTAAAGGACATAAAGGTCAATTTATATTCAATGGGAAACTCGAGTGAGGGAGCAAGCATATTAGGAATTATATGTGCTGGGTTACATGTATGTTAGTTGCTTAACTCCCCATCCAATCCCAATTTTAAAACATGATGTGGAGATGCCGGTGATGGACTGGGGTTGACAATTGTAAACAATTTTACAACACCAAGTTATAGTCCAGCAATTTTATTTTAAATTCACAAGCTTTCGGAGGCTACCTCCTTCGTCAGGTGAACGATGTGGAAATGAAATCCTCGAAATGAATGAAATCCTCGAAATCATTTCGAGGATTTCATTTCCACATCGTTCACCTGAGGAAGGAGGTAGCCTCCGAAAGCTTGTGAATTTAAAATAAAATTGCTGGACTATAACTTGGTGTTGTAAAATTGTTTACAATTTGTTGTAAATTAGTATTTCCTTTGTTGTAAAATTGTTTACAATTTTAAAACAAAGGAAATACTAATGGGAATCAGATAAACATACGTAATGATGGCTGATTTATAAAAAGACCATAATGAGTTCAGTACAATTACAGTAGTAGCATTATTATCAAGCAGATATAAAGGAAGGGAACCCTTTGTCCCAATATCATTTTTGCCTGTAATTTCTACTGAAACAATTGAACACAGTGCTCCACGCAGGAGCATTTACAACTGGATTATTATGGTAGTAATAGTTAAATAAGACATGCACTTTCAATTCTAATATTTGTTTCTCAATTTATCTGTTTTTTCTTCCTGACCAATATTTTCATTATTTCTTAATTTAGTTTTCTTTGTGCATTTGTCATTTTTTAGCATTTTGTTCTTTTATTGTATACATTTGTTGCAATTTTTAAATGTGTTCACCATTTTTTTATATTTGTCTCTTAGTTCCTCCTTTCTGTCTCACATTTTTTGAATTCTTTTTCATTTTCTAGTCTACTCCCTCCACTGATTTTTAAGAGCTATTTCACCTCCTTCAAATTGTCCAATGGGACTCAACTTCTAATTAGCCAAGAAGGCACGAAAACAATTCCCTTCCTACCCTCTCTCATTAGCACTCTTGATCAAACTGATGGAGTGGCATGCAGTGGGGAGTGGTGTACTAAGCAATCTGAGGTGACATCCTATGATCTTTACCCTTTCCCTGTGAGTATTTACTGTTGTACACTTTGCACTGCCCTATTATCCCTACCTAACAGCACTGTGGGAGAACCTTCACCACACAGACTGCAGCGGTTCAAGAAGACGGCTCACCACCACCTTCTCAAGGGCAATTAGGGATGGGCAATAAATGCCGGCCTCGCCAGCGACACCCACATCCCATGAACAAATAAAAAAAATACCTG
Source organism: Heptranchias perlo (assembly GCF_035084215.1). NCBI lineage: Eukaryota > Metazoa > Chordata > Chondrichthyes > Hexanchiformes > Hexanchidae > Heptranchias > Heptranchias perlo. The sequence goes on along the minus strand of NC_090325.1, from coordinate 103,678,245 downwards.
AAATAAATAAACCCACCCAACAATCTGCCCTATCCCATGGAAAAAGATCAAAAACTCAATGTCTGTGGAGGAATGCTGCCATTTCATGACATAGTGGATGGGTTGCACTGCACCACTGAACTTACCGTTTTCTTACTTTTAATTTTTACCTCACTGTTCTTAATCTTTTTTTAACCTAACATCTGTTCTTCTTTGTCTCATGTCAAGTTTTTCTGTCTCTGTACAATTCAATGACTCCTTTATGACTCAGAATAACACCTCTCACTTCCTTGAACCTAATTTATCACAACCTGCACAACCTCAGACAAAATAAAAACCATATCAACCAGAATAGCATTCCTCCTCTCCCAGCTCTGCAAATGATTGCTACTTTTATTATTGTACATAGAGAATTTATATGACATTTGCCAAATGAAGATAAAGTTGAATGCTTTAAGTGAAGGGTGTTTAATGTAGTTAATTATTCACATGTATAAAGGTTTGATGCACTTTTTGACTACATCGTTCTTTGGTTAATAAAAAAACACACGCACAATTTCATGCACTTTCTTGACAGCACCTCACATACATAGAGCCACATTATTTTTTACTGAGAAACCTAGATGAGGGGATAAACTCCATAGTGCAGCACCAAGCTTGAAAAAAGTAGAGCACAAGATCAGATTGATAAACAACTAGTTGACACCAAGTTTGGATTTTAAAAGTTTGTTGACTATAGGAGGAAAGGAAAACTGAGGGAGGTAAGGAATCCACAATCTTGAGGCCATTAGAAAGAATAAATTGGAGTAGGAGACAGTGTGATAAGTTTTGATTTAAACACAGTAAGGACAGAGGGAAGTGGAAGAGTATGTAGGGCAACGTATTTGCAGTTCAGAGTAAAGAGACAAAGGAAAATCCATATAACCACTGACCATAGAGATATCGCTAAAATATAAAGAGAAGAGAAAGGTTGTGATTGAGAGATGTTGAAAGTAGAGGTAAAAGTGACTGCATATCAGGTGACAAGTTTCATCTAGAATCCTGTGCAGAAGTGTAAAAAGCTGTTAGGAGAGCCTTCCCAAATATGGAAAATGTATTGAAGTCTTGGATGGATTTGGAATTTATAGGGAATTACAAGTTGTTGAAGGGAAAAGAATCATTTGACACAAACAAAAGATATTGAGCATGTTAGATGCAGCAGCAGAAATAAAAAGCAACTTGGGGGTCATATTTGAGATTAGAGGATACAGTCAGGCTCAGAGTATCAATGGATAAAGAACCAAGGATAGAACAATAAAAAGTAAGATGCTATAGCTATTCGTTGGATTTGTGAGGGGCAAGGAGAAATTGTGAGTTGAAATTCTGCTGAGCACTATTTTTAGCACATTGGTTAAGGCACTTGTGTAAAACGCCAACGTGTGCTACATTAAGAAAGTTGTCAATCTGTTGAACATAACCAATGCACTAAAAATATCACGCAGTGAAATTTCACTGTCTTTGAAGAATTAAAAAGAACAAGGTTTTCATTGCCTATTGGAGAAGGTGAAGTTTCAACCAGTGCACTGTAAAAGGGATGAAGGCATACAATCTACATGAGATTGCTGCATCTGGAGTAGCATATCAGCAACAGCAATAACTTGTATTTATATAACACCTTTAACGTAGTAAAACATCCCAAGACATGTCGCAGGAGCGATTTTCAAAAAAAATTTGACACCGAACCACATAAGGAGATATTAGGAGGTGACCAAAAGCTTGGTCAAAGTGGTAGATTTTAAGGAGCGTCTTAAAGTAGGAGAGAAAGGTAGAGGGGTGGTGAAGTTTAGGGAGGTAATTCCAGAACTTAGGATCTAGGCAGCTGAAGGCACGGCCACCAATGCTACAGGCATGGTGCCGGAGGATTGGAGGATTGCTAACGTTGTACCATTGTTTAAAGAGGGAGAAAGAGATAGACCGAGTAATTATAAGCCAGTTGGTCTAACCTCGGTGGTGGGAAAATTATTGGAATCGATTCTGAGGGACAGCATAAATCGTCATTTAGAAAGGCACAGGTTAATCAAGGACAGTCAGCATGGAATTGTTAAGGGAAGGTCGTGTCTGACTAACTTGATTGAATATTTTGAGCAGGTAACAATGAGGGTTGATGAGGGTAACGCATATACAAAAATTGGCCATGTGGTTGATAGTGAGGAGGAAAACTGTAGACTGCAGGAAGATGTCAATGGACTGGTCAGGTGGGCAGAAAGTGGCAAATGGAATGCAATCCAGAGAAGTGTGAGGTAATGCATTTGGGGAGGGCAAACAAGGCAAGGGAGTACACAATAAATGGGAGGATACTGAGAGGCATAGAGGAATAAAGGGACCCTGGAGTGCATGTCCACAGATATCACGCAGGACAGGTAGATAAGGTGGTTAAAAACGCTTATGAAATACTATCCTTTATTAGCCGAGGCATAGAATATAAGAGCAGGGAAGTTATACTAGAGCTGTATAAAACATTGGTTAGGCCACAGCTTGAGTATTGCCTACAGTTGTGGTCAGCACATTACAGGAAAGATGTGATTGCACTTGAGGGGGTACTGAGGAGATTTACGAGGATGTTGGCAGGGCTGGAGAATTTTAGCTTTGGAAATGATGGGGTAGCCATGAGGGAGTGCAGCGAAGGTTCACCAGATTGATTCCAGGGATGGCAGGACTGTCGTATGAGGAGAGATTGGGTCGACTCGGCCTATATTCACTTGAGTTTAGAAGAATGAGAAGGGATCCCATTGAAACATATAAAGTTCTGACAGGGCTAGACAGACTGGATGCAGGGAGGATGTTTCCCCTGGCTGGGGGTCCAGAACAACGGGTCACAGTCTCAGGGTACAGGGTAGGACATTTAGGACTGAGATGAGGAGAAATTTCTTCAATCAGAGGGTGGTGAACCTGTGGAATTCTCTACCACAGGAGGCTGTGGAGGCCAAGTCACTGAATATATTTAAGAAGGAGCCAGATAGATTTCTAGACACAAAAGGCATAAAGGGGTATGGGGAGAGAGCAGGAATATGGTATTGAGATAGAGGATCAACCATGATCATATTGAATGGCGGAGCATGCTCGAAGGGCCGAATGGCCTATTCTTGCTCCTATTTTCTATGTTTCTATGTTTCTATGTTGTTTTCTTTGGAACAAAGGAAGCTGAGGGGAGATTTAATTTGACATCACCTTCCAAACCTCTACCACCGAGAAGGACAAGGGCAGCAGGCACATGGGAACAACACCACCTGCACGTTCCCCTCCAAGTCACACACCATCCCAACTTGGAAATATATCGCTGTTCCTTCATTGTCGCTGGGTCAAAATCCTGGCACTCCCTACCTAACAGCACTGTGGGAGAACCTTCACCACACGGACTGCAGTGGTTCAAGAAGGCGGCTCACCACCACCTTCTCAAGGGCAATAAGGATGGGCAATAAGTGCTGGCCTTCCGAGCGATGCCCACATCCCATGAACAAATTTTTAAAAAATTAACATATCTAAAATTATGACGGGACTAGATAGAATGGATAGGGAGGACCTATTTCCCTTAGCAGAGGGGTCAGTGATTAAAGGGCATAGATTTAAAGTAATTGGAAGAAGAATTAGAGGGAAGCTGAGGAGAAAATGTTTCACCCATTGGGTGGTGGGGGGCTGGAACTCACTGCCTGAAAGAGGCAGAAACCTTCAACTCATTTAAAAAGTACTTGGATGTGCACTTGAAGTGCCGTGTCCTACAGGGCTATGGGCCAAGTGCTGGAAAGTGGGATTTAGCTGGATAGTTCTTTTTCAGCTGATACGGACACAATGGGCCAAATGGCCTCCTTCTATGCCGTAACTTTCTATGAATGGTGGAGCCATTAAAATCGTGGATGAGCAAGAGGCAAGAATTGGAGAAGCGCAGAGATCTCGGAAGGTTGTAGGGCTGGAGGTGGTTACAGAGATATTGACAGGCGAGGCCATGGAGGGATTTTAAAACAAGGATGAGAATTTTAAAATCGAGGCATTCCCGGACAGGAAGCCAATGTAGGTCAGTGAGCCCAGGGGTGATGGGTGAATGGGACTTGGTGCGAGTTAGGATACAGACTGCAGAGTTTTGGATGAACTTAAGTTTATCAAGGGCGGAAGATGGGAGGCTGGCCAGGAGAACATTGAAATAGTTAAATCTAGAGGTAACAAAGGCATGGATGAGGGTCTCAGCAGCAGATGAGCTGAGGCAGGGTCAGAGAAAGGCGATATTATGGAGGTGGAAGTAGGCGGTCTTGGTGATGGAACAGATATGTGGTCGGAAGCTCATCTCAGGGTCAAATGCCAAGGTTGCGGATTGCCTCGTTCAGCCTCAGACAGTAGCCAGAGAGCGGGATGGAGTCGGTGGCTAGGAAACAGAGGGGGTTATATTGGATAACCCCCTAAACCAGGCGTGGGTGTCGTGGTGCACAATTAACCCACACCCGGTCGTTGAGATGCATGCAGCGCGTAATATTTGTGTTGCCTGGTGATTTACCTGGTTCCTGTGAGCAGCCGAACCTAGTTGCACTGTTGAGTGGCTGCTCACTTGCAGGGGGCCCCGATATCGCGAATGGCTAGCACTACATAAAGGCAGCCTACACCTCTTATTTGTAAAATATAAGGTACGGGTCTGAACAGATATCAGACATTGCACACGTAAAACACAGATGCAGGTCCTGTCCCTATGTTTACAAACTGTTGAGTTATTGTAAAACATTGAATAAAGGTTGCGCACTGCTAAATCCCACATCCTCCAACCTGCACGCCAGACCTCACCGATCTGCCGATCTGAGTTTGTATCAGGCCTGCGAAAGAGGGTGCACCAAGTTTCTTTGATTATGCACTAGAGGCCTTGGTGCAAGAGATGGACAAAAGGAGGGGCATCCGATGTCTGCAGGGGGACAAAAGACCCTCCAGACATACGCTCCAGAGGCAGTGGGAGGCAGTAGGGGACGGAGCCAATGGCAGGCTTATAGTACCATGATCATGGATGCAGTGCAGGAAGAAGTTCAATGCTTTGCCACGAGTGGTTAAGGTGAGTGAGGTCAACTGTCAAGTGGCATCTCCTACCAACTGCACCACTAGCCTCTTCCACTGCTCCACGCACTACACCCCCCATCACCCACATACCAACAATCAGTACTCAACTCTTCCAATCTGATGCTTCCTCTCACCCTCACACATTACCACTGTTGCAAGCCGCACACCCACAACTCACAGGTCACACACACTGTGACACCCACATCACCCAAACATCTTGCAGGACACCCCACCGATGCACGTCCCACTTTCTTGCAGGAGAAGTTGGCGCATAACAGGAGGCAGCAAGTGTCAGTGGCTCCATGGAACATGAACCTGCTGTCCTCTCTCAGGATGAAAGCATTCCTGTCCCACCCCTACCACTCCATCAGTGCTCTTGCTGTTGCCTGTCAGCTCGCCAGCCCATTCCCTGAAGAGTGTTGAAATTTTATTATAGGAACATAGGAAGATAGGAATAGGAGTAGCTCATTTAGCCCCTCGAGCCTGATCCGCCATTCAATGAGATCATGGCTGATCTGAGACCTAACTCCATATACCCACCTTAGCCCCGTAACCCTTAATAATTTTGGTTAACAAAAATCTATCAATCTCACATTTAAAATTAACAATTGAGCTAGTATCAACTGCCGTTAGCTGAAGAGAGTTCCAAACTTCTACCATCCTTTGCGTGTAGAAGCGTTTCCTAACTTCACTCCTGCAAGCCCTGGCTCAATTTTTAGGCTACGTCCCCTAGTCCTAGTATTCAAGTATAGGAGACCTCCAAAAACAGGTACAAATGCATCAGCAGCCAGAAGCAATCATCCAGCAACTAACCTGTAATTCCTGCATGATTCCTTTAAATAGCGCTGGTGGGGGGGGTCCTCCATGCTGTTTAAGACCTGTTCAGCTGTATGAGGTTAAGTCAGTGCGTTGACTGGGGCGTTGAGTTCCAAAATAGCATCTGTCCCTTTAAATCAGTGTTACACACTGATCTACCGCATATTCTCTCTACTTTACGTGGTGCCGGCGTTCGCTACCTGCCCGTGCGCTTATGCCTTTACCAAGATGGCATCCAGCGCACATCGAGCTAGAAGTGTGAGCGCATCTCGGATGTCATTTTCGGGACTTAGGAGTCCACGTAGTACCTACACAATGGGCGCTACGTGGCCCAATTTAGAGCCCAGAATTTGTGGCGGGGACTGAAGAAAATAGTTTCGGTCTTCCCAATATTTAGTTGGAGGAAATTTTTGCTCATCCAGTACCAGATGTCGAACATGCAATGTCACAAATCAGAGACAGGGGAGGGGTCGAGGTGGTGGTGAGGTAGAGCTGGGTGTCATCAGCGTACATGTGGAACCTGATGTTGTGTTTTCAGATGATGTCATCGAGGGGCAGCATGCAGCTGAGATATAGGAGGGGGCCAAGGATAGATCTTGGGGGACTCCAGAGGGAGCAGTGCAGGAGCGGGAAGAAAAACCATTGCAGGTGATTCTTTGGCTACGACTGGATAGATAAGAATGGAACCAGCCAAGGGCAGTCCCACCCAGCTGGATGAAGGAGGAGAGGCGTTGGAGGAGGATGGTGTGGTCATCTGTATCAAAGGCTGCAGACAGGTCAAGAAGGATGAGGAGGAATAGTTTACCATCATCACAATCACATAGGATGTCATTTGTGACTTTAATAAGGGCTGTTTCAGTACTGCGGCAGGAGTGGAAATCTGATCGGAGGGATTCAAGCATGGAGTTGCGGGAAAGATGGGAACGGATTTGGGAGGCGACAACACGTTCAAGGACTTGGAGAGGAAAGGGAGGTTGGAGATGGGGCTGTAGTTTGCGAGGACACAAGAGTCAAGGATGGGTTTTTTGAGGAGGGGGGTGGTGACAGCAGATTTGAAGGGGAGGGGGACAGTACCTGAGGAGAGGGAACTGTTAACAATATCGGCTAATATGGGGGCCAGGAAGGGAAGTTGGGTGGTCAGCAGTTTGGTGGGAATAGGGTTGAGGGAGCAGTAGGTGGGTTTCATGGTCAAGATGAGCTCAGAGAGGGCATGAAGGGAGATACGAGAGAAACTCGAGAAAGATGCGAGTTCAGGGCTAGGGCGGGGGAACCATAGGAGAAGTTAGGCTTGGGGAAGGGAGGGAAGCAACAGAATGGATTGTCTCAATCTTAGTGACAAAGTAGTCCATGAGCTCCTTGCACTTGTTGTTGGAGGTGAGGGTGGAGGGGGCAGTGGAGAGGGGTTTAAGAAGACAGTTTGTAGTGAAGGGAAACCGGGGTTACCTTCGCATTCCAGGATGATCCTGGAATAGTGAACAGTTTTGGCAGAGGAGAGCAGCACCCGATAGTGCTCAATGTGGTCCAACCAGATCTGGCGATGAATGGCTAAACCAATTGTCCACTATAACCATTCAAGACTGCGTCCCTTGGACATAAGGGAACGGAGATGAGGGCCATACCAGGAGGAATGATCAGGGTGAGAGATAGTGATGGTTTTAATGGGGACATTAGCAAAAGAGTGAATAAGGTTGGAGATGAATGGAGGAGGTCAATGCTATGGGGAAGAAACAGAGAGGAAGAAAGAGCAGAACCCTGAGGAATCTGGAGTTATTGGAGAAAGAGTCAAATAGTGCACCATCAACTATGGCACAGAGAGAATAATTTGAGGGGATACCAAATAGCTACAAATATAGCTTAAGTACAAAGATCAACAGAACCATTCTAAATACAATTACAATCTACAGTTTTTATTTTTGTTATTTACAATATTGTCCTCCAAGGGTTAAAAAGGAGTTGCAAATTGGTCAGATGCAGAATATTATAGCCTCATTAAGAAATACATACTTAAACAAGATTACATGGAAGAACATCTGTGTGTTTGATTCGGAATTTTGCCTTGTTTATATAAGAAATTTTAAGATGTAAATCTGGTAAAATGCAGATTAAGAATTTAACATAAAATGCAAACAAAGCAGCATGACAGAATTGTTGGTGGTTACATTGATCAGTAATGTTCAAAGTGTGATCAATTTTAAGTTGCAGGCTATATCTGCAGACGTGATATTGTTTATTAGTGGAGGGTTTTCTGAAAATAGTTGTTCTTTCAACATATTACAACTTAATACCATTCACCTATTACACTCATAAACTGGGAATGAACTTGGCAATGCTGCACAAGGTTAGTGCTTGGCTCAAGAAAAATTGGTTTTCCAAGGTCAAGCTAAAGAAGTGATGGAGTTTAAGATAAATGGGTGTTTCACTTTTCTATAATATTAACAACTCTATTTTTTGACTTGATGCTAACGTTTTTCCACTTGAAATCAAACATATTTAATATAAATTTAAATATACAACTCACATGAAACTGTCCATATTTTCTGCTGGGAGTAAACTTAGCTTCGTGGGAGTTAAGTTTAAAACTGGAAATCCCTAGTTGCCTGTGATCATACTAGTTTCACACTTCTCAAGTGGCTTAATTAAGCTAAGTAGCAGCTGAAGAGGTAAAAGGTGATGTGGAGAGTGGAACTCTGCAGAAATTATACCAGGGCAGGGCAGGGCAGGACAGGACAGGACAGGGCAGGGCAGGGGTAAAGTCTGCTTCAGAGACAATGGCCTGGATTTTAACACGGAGCTGGGAAGAGAGTGAAAGTGAGAGTGGGGGTGGGGGTGGGGGTGGGGGTGGGGGTGGGGGTGGTGGAAGTTTTTGGGATGTGAAACCTGGATGTGAAGTGAGTGGATCGGAATCTGCGATTGCAACTTAATTGAAACAATAATTTTTTACTTCCGGGTTTCGAGTCCCCAAGCTACACAGCGGGCGTAATGCGCACCTGCATGATGTAATGAAGTCCACTATTTAAAGAGCCAATGCAAGATTAGATTTTGGAAGAGAAAGGAGGAAATGAAGCCATGGATTCACAGAGAGCAAGGCGAGAACCCAAATCCACAGATGCTTCTCTTGAAGTACTGCTGGGTACAGTGAGGACCAGGAGGGAAATAGTTTACCCCAGCAATGGGAGGAAGAAATCTGGTTCTGCCACCAAGAAGGCGTGGCTGGAGGTGGCAGAAGAGGTGAGCAGCAGAAACACTGTGCCCAGGTCTTGGATGCAGTGCAGGAAGTGGTTTAATGACCTAACCAGGTCAAGAAAAAAGTGAGTACATTTGCTGATTCACATACATCCTGTGGTGTACAATACCCACCCCCCCCTCACTCTGTCTTGCCAAACATACTCCATCACAACACTCCTCACACCCACTTAAGTTTCAGCGGCACCCATCCTTCACTTTCTATGCACATCCTCACTGCCCCATTTACCCATCCACCATGCCATTCACCTCAATCCTTATGCAATGTGATGGATCTGTCTGATAATCACCCTCACTCAATGCACTGCATCCTTCAGGTGAATATGTGACCTTCAGTCACTCACAGTTCTGTTCTATCACCCCTTGTAGAAGAAGAGAGTGCAACACGCAAGGGAGAGGGAAAGGACTGGAGGTGGCTCTCCACAAATAGTCCAGCTCACAGATCATAGAATCATAGAATCATAGAAGTTACAACATGGAAACAGGCCCTTCGGCCCAACATGTCCATGTCGCCCAGTTTATACCACTAAGCTAGTCCCAATTGCCTGCACTTGGCCCATATCCCTCTATACCCATCTTACCCATGTAACTGTCCAAATGCTTTTTGAAAGACAAAATTGTACCCGCCTCTACTACTGCCTCTGGCAGCTCGTTCCAGACACTCACCACCCTTTGAGTGAAAAAATTGCCCCTCTGGACCCTTTTGTATCTCTCCCCTCTCACCTTAAATCTATGCCCCCTCGTTATAGACTCCCCTACCTTTGGGAAAAGATTTTGACTATCGACCTTATCTATGCCCCTCATTATTTTATAGACTTCTATAAGATCACCCCTTAACCTCCTACTCTCCAGGGAAAAAAGTCCCAGTCTGTCTAACATGTCCCTGTAAGTCAAACCATCAAGTCCCGGTAGCATCCTAGTAAATCTTTTCTGCACTCTTTCTAGTTTAATAATATCCTTTCTATAATAGGGTGACCAGAACTGTACACAGTACTCCAAGTGTGGCCTCACCAATGCCCTGTACAACTTCAACAAGACATCCCAACTCCTGCATTCAATGTTCTGACCAATGAAACCAAGCATGCCGAATGCCTTCTTCACCACCCTATCCACCTGTGACTCCACTTTCAAGGAGCTATGAACCTGTACTCCTAGATCTCTTTGTTCTATAACTCTCCCCAACGCCCTACCATTAACGGAGTAGGTCCTGGCCAGATGCAGAGGAGGACAGTATGGAGATAAGAGGCACATCTGCATCCCTCTCTATCTGAGATAGAGAGACTGGGAACTCGCAGAGACCTGCTGGTGACAGAATTTAAATATCTTTCACAGACATGATGACTTTATTTCATCAATGACTGACTAAATCATGAGAAGCCTAATATGGTGATTGACAAGATTGTTACTTTTCCATGATTAATTCATTTCGCTTTCTTTAGTTTTCAAGGGCCTTCACGTAGAGATTTATGACAACAATTCCTCAGAGGAGCTCATTCCTTCTGAGGGTGCACTGTCAGAGGACGTACAGCCATGCACCAGCGCAAATACTCGCACTCCCCTCAAAGCCATGTCTCACCTGGTACCCCCCTCAACCAGTACCCGAAACGCCGCCTCCTCTCCTGATGGCCAAGTCTGCCCCTGCGCAGGTGCAGGTGCAGGTGGAGCAATCTTTGGCAGGGCCATCATGGGCTCCAAAACCCAGAGGTCATAGGCTAAAAGCATCTCAGCAGTCAGGGCAGGGATCAGAGCAGCCTTCCTACCTCTGCTGAAGCCACGGGGGATACACCACGTTGAAACGATAGGAAGCAAAAGTTCAAGCAATTGTAATTCAACAAAGGTATGCACATGCGTGTTTGAATAAATGTTAGGGGATACATTGGATAACCCCCGAAAACGGGGGCTGGGATCGCCCATTCGTTGCGATGCAGACAGCACGTAACATTTGTGCTGCCTGCTGTTTTAAATGATTGCTGTGTGCAGCCAGTGCTACCTGTGCTGTTGATTGGCAGCACGCATCAGCAGGGGGCCCCGATATCACAAGTGGTTCGCGCTTCTTAAAGGGGAGGTGCACTTTGGCTGCAAGAAGTGATGGGAGTCATTTGAGAAGTGATTCCTGGGCTGTGATACTTTGAAGGATGGCTGCACCTGCGAGACAGCATCAACCGTTTGATCGCAGCAACTTGTCCACCTACGACAGGTGGGGAGGGGACGGTCCAGCTGGCTAGGCCCAGCCTTCTCAGTGTGTTGGCCAGGTAGAAACTAAGCACGTAGTGACACTTGGTGTTTGCGTACTGGGACTCTACACATATCCTGAGGCAGTCACACACAAAGGCAGCGCAAGGCTATCAGAGATCCTCCTGCCAGGTACAGTACAGGTCTGAGCCTCATCACCCGCTCCAGAGCAGACTTGAGCCTGTTGGCGATGGCCTTAAACAGAATCTTGTAGTCAACATTTAGCAAGGAAATGAGTCGCCAATTTTTGATTTACAGCGTTGCACACTGATTTGCGTCACCATCTCCCTACTCGACATGCTGCCGGTGGTTGTAGGGTGCACATGTGCCAACACCTTCAGCAAGATGGCGTCCTGCACACTTCCCATCGCAGCGCGTCAGCAATGCTGCAATCTGATTGGTCGAGGGGAGATCGATCCTCTCACATTCCCCATGGGTCCTAGCTTTGCTGGAACTAATACTGGGCTCTCCTCCGTTTCCTATTCGAGGAAGTGCAGCGCCATCTCGGACGCCATCTTTGGGACTTATGTGTCCGCGTAGCACCTACAAAACGGGCGCTAAACGGCCCAATTTCAACATGCCGATGGCTTGCTCTATTACACACCTGGTGGTCATGTGGCTCTGGTTGTAGCACTCTTGCGCCTCATTGGTGGGGTTCCTCACAGGTGTCATGAGCCAAGTTTGAAGGGGGTATCCCTTGTCTCCAATGAGCCAACACTTAAGTCTGTCTCCTGTTTGGAAGAGATCTGGAATGTTGGACTGCTGCAGACTAAAGGGATCATGACAGCTGCGATGGGATCTGGCGCTCATCTGCTTGAACCTCTTCCTGTGGTTGCACACCAGCTGTGCATTGTGTAACAGATTCAGACGTGACTTCAAATGGTAATCAATGGCCCAGAAATTGCTCGGAGCGGTGAACCAACAGTGCTCGCCGCCCCATAGATTTATACTAACCCACTAACTTATCGCGGTCTTTACTGGATGCACTTCCTCTAATAGGAAGCGGAGGAGAGCCCAGCGTTAGTTCCAGTGAAGCTAGGACCCATGGGGGATGTGAGAGGATCGATCTCCCCTCGACCAATCAGATTGCAGCATTGTTGACACGCTGCGAACAGTTTCTGCAGGCTGGAACGTAAAATCCAGGAAGTGAAAGGTACAACATTAAAATCATTTGTAAAAACATTATAGATAACGGAAAAAAGAAAGGTAAGAAATAATCGAATTAAATAAAAGAAACAGGAGGAAAAAGTTTAAAAAATTTTTAAAGTTAATTTTTAGTTGTTTGGCAGTCATTAAGAGTTACTGTGCTGTTAAAACTTAGTTTAGACCTGGTATTTTTAAGCGTACCTGTTTTGTGATGATATTAGTTACTTTCCAGCTGGGCAGAAGAGCAAGTTGGTGCTGGTCTGTTGATTGCAGCCAGCGATATCCTATTAAGGCAAAGCTGTCGTATCACCGGCGAACCAGAAGTTGAAAGTTCCAGATTTCTGTGTTTCACTGCGCTTGTGCGAACGCTGGAACTTGCTCCTCGATTTTGCCACTAACAATGATGAGCGCTGATGAGCTCCCCGTTCTTTGTAAAGCAATTTCCTGCCCATTGTTTTATTTATTAATAGTCAAATCAAGCAAGTAAAAGTATCCACTATTATAAAACAGTAATAATAGAGTGAAGACAATTATAATACGGAAATTAAAACAATATTACCCCATTTGATCTCTGGGCAGAGTTCATAATTAAGTTGATGGCGTGGTCATAATGAGTCTTCAAAGCAGCATAGTTTGCAAAGCATGATGGTTAATAGTGTTAAGAAAAATATGTCAATTTATCCCTATCCCCAATATTCTTACAGATTCCCCACCTTGAGGGAGAGAAGACCAAGTCTTCAACCCCTCACTTATTTAATCAATCTAGTCCAAAATGGGAATGGTTTGGAATGATGCACATTCTGTTTTAACTTGGAGACCCACCTGTGGACTCAACAGTTAGACACTATTAGTGATATGGTAACCAGAACTTGTACGATCAGGAAAGCATATGACAATAAATGTGCCCAAGGGGATTCACCAGCATTATAGACATTCTCCCACCATGACTTTGCCCCAAAGGTTTGTATTCCTTTCTCCACTTCCTTGTTATCCTGTTGCATTTTGACCAGATATTTCTGAGAGGTAACACTTCTATCCAAAACGCTGTTAAGACCAAATGATAAAGGGGGAATAGGGTGCCCAAATCGAATTACAGCCTGTAATGCTTCCTCCATCAAATCCCCATGGATCTGCAGTCTGTTGATGTCATGATCAACTACAATTACCGGGGCGACCCGATGGGACCCTAGTTCAAACTCATGAGAGGGAATTACATTTCCCATGGGCCGTGTTAGCGGATACTCTCTACTTCCATGTGTGAAGGTCTTCTCAGTGGTCATGTAACAGTATTTCCCACATCCTTGGCAAGCAATAAGAGTACCCTGCCAGTGGGACGTTACCTACATGTTACAAAGGGGTGATCTGTCAGCAAACGTATTTCCGCATGACCGGTGATCCTTAGTGTAATTGATTTCACAAGCCCAGGTATAACACTGTTGAATACAAAATTGAAAGTTCATTGGCACCCACTGTTTGCCCAAGACCAAATAGGGTGGGGGTTGATAGAATTCAGTCAACGTGGTTCCTTCTAATCACCCCACCGATTGTACGGCAAATAGAGGTAGGCCAGATTGGTTGCCCAGTCTAGGGAGCTCAATCAATAGCCAAAGATTTCCTGGGCCGCACGCTGTTTGTAAGGCACTTCAGCAATATGCAACTTCGCAAAGCGTCTTACTAGTTACAGGTTAGTTTTGCTGGGTATCCACTTTATCAATTGTTCATCCGTTATCCAAGTGGGTAATTTTCCCTTGATTATGTCTCTCAGCCTTTCTACTATTCTGTCTTGCCATTGGCTCAAATATATGCTGCACACCACCGCCTTAGAGGCCTGAGACACAATAGTCTCTTGATTGTATATGATTTTGTTAATCTTACCCCGGCTTCCGTGGACGCCCTGGACTATTTCATTAAAGGCAAGAGACTCTTTGACCCCTCATTCATCAGGTTCAGATTACCCTCATTTATTTTAGTTAATAATTTCTTCAGTTGTTTTGTCAGTCTTCCCCGACGATAATACAACCTGTTAAATTCTGCTCCTGTGGCAACTCCTCCAACCACCCAATCAGTGATAGATCAGGCTTAGCAGGTGCGAGTGATTCACTCCCATCCCGTTCTTCCTTCCATTGTCTCCCTGCTGTCTGTTTGTGGAACCCATCTAATATCTGAATCAATATGGCACAAGCCCAGTTAACATAATGCATGTCACATAAACCTTACGGAAGCATTGCACTGCTTATATCGACAATAACCAGAACCGCCTCATATATTACCTTTGTGTACACAACTTGATGAGTAGCCTGATCCACCAGTCCGTTACGCAATCTGTGAGAAAACAAAGTGCCATCACAACTAGATTCAACCGTGTGATATTTTTGTTGTACTTAAATCTTTATAGAATTCTTTTTAACTAGTGACGAATTCTCTAATTCTAGTGCTCCGGTGCAGCTATATTGTCGCTCATGTCATTCATGAACATAGGGAAAATTAAGCTACTAGTTCAGGGAGCACGATGTACGGCATACTGTAAGAGGATGCATATACTGTCACCCCACCTTGAGAGTGAGAAAATCCTAAGGGTTACGATCTCTCATCTATCCTTCAATAAGGCTGTCAGTTCTAAGTGGCCCTGGCTCCATCTAACATTCTTGATAGCACAATTAAGTACACATAATGCTTTTGCAGCCAAAATTTACCACCATTAGTAAGCTTTCTGTCTGGAGGGTAATGTTTACTTGCATTTTTGTAACATTGTGGCCGTAACTGGCACCAATATCTCAGCCCCAATTTAGTAATTCTGGTTGATGTAAAACAAAATGTTAACCGCCAAACCGGACATACAAGGTGTCTCCTTGTGTGTAGTGCTTCATATTAGTTGTAATGCAATACCTTCCTCTCTACGAATAAAGGATATTGATCTTTTTCAAATTCAGTAGTTCAATTAGGGGATTCTTCATCCAGCGTGAAACAACTAGATGGCATCGCACTTTGTAAAACGTCACATCTGCAAAACTAGGATCCACTTTTCCTGGAACAGCATGCAGTGTTTGGTGCAATCCAGAACCCCTCTTTTCCCCTTTACTGATATCTTTGATCTTCAGATAATTTACAAATTCCTTATGTATAATCATCGTCCAACAAACCCATCAATTCCACTTTAAATACTTTCATCGGTTTTACATCAGCAGATAGCAATGGTAGTGCCACTACCACAGGAATCAGTTGTGAATTAATGTCGCTCAGCTTGCAAAGCTTCTTGGCATAATACACTAATCCAAATCTTCGCACCTTACACCAATCCATATTCCCATCTGATTTCCAGATTTTCATTTGTTTGTCTAATATAAAATTTGGGATCCAATTGTTTCCAAATACCATTTAACCCCTTTTTGAATCAGATTTAAGTAGAAACCCTCCATACATAATCGTCTTTGAGATCAGTTGTCCTTAATAGCCTTTGTTATTCTGAATAATTGCCAATATTCCTAACCTGACTCTCTGCCAGTTCTTTTATTAAAACCAGGGACTCCCCTTGTTCTGATATAACATCCCCTGTCTGCCTATTCATTCCTTTAAGTAATCTCTCTAATTGCTTGTGCATTGTATTATCATGTTCCCATTGTCTCTATGCAAGTTCACCTAAATCTCTTCCCGATTGCGCTTAATAAAACTGTGTCCCATTTCTCTTAGTGTGATAAAAATCTAAATACATTCAATTACATAAATCAGAAGACAAAAGATACCGAAGAAAACATTTTACAGAGCAGAAATAATCTATAACTGCAGATTATAACAAGCTTCTTGTGTTTGCGTCACCACAAGTTTGTTTACGGATCCTTCATAAACATGGGCACGGAATTTGCATCTTTTCCTGCGCCTCCCATTTTAAAGTTTTAATTACGTCAGTCTCAATTTTAGATCGTGTCTGCACTTAGGCAGCGTGCAGGGAATCATCCACATCGGCTCTCATATCTAGAAAGTTCAAAGTTCTTATACCCCACTGTTCCTTAAGTGTATCTTCACACGGAATCCCCACTTTGTCAATGTTTTGCCATTCAAGGTGTCAGTGGTACTGTTTCCTTTTTACTGCCTTTCTTAAAGAATGCCACATCCAGATCTGCCTGCAGGTCTTGACCAGAGATAACACAGACAAGAACCAGCGGGTCTCCACTAGTTACATTGTAAATGATGCTCCGGACTTCCTCATTTTTAATATGCATAGATATCTGCCACTTCTGGCCCCAGTCTTCACCCACTGCTAGGCTTAGAAGTATCACACTGGACACTTGTGAAAACAGAACAACCATACCATCTACGGTTCTAGGAACTTCTGATGAATTTAGTCAAGAGTACCTTTAAATGCTGTCAATTGTACATTGTGGAACCATTTATCAGTGCCCAACTTGCCATTGTCTAATCACGCTAGATAAACTAAGGAATTTGCATTCTGTACAATCTAATACAATCCTTCTATGTGGGATTGCGGAAAAGGTTTCTTTTTACTTAAAAACCCAACACAGCACGTCAATACAATTTGGCAGACAGATGTAAGGGGTTAATTACTTAGGTGTGAAAACCCCCGGAAAAGGGGGAGGGGGTGCGTGGGGTGGTCATTCAACACAATAGCAGAATTCACCAACTTGCCATAACCACATTTTTTTAAAAAACAGTTTTTTAAATCCATACCATGCGTCTTCAATTTACAATGTAAAACACAAAAGTTTTCCTCAGATTTCCCATATTCATGAGGCACAATCTTAAATTGAAATGAACATACTCAACAACCACATTCACGCTTTCATGTACCTTAAAAATATTCATTCCTGTAATGGGTTATGAACTCTGAAAATGCCAAATTTTACATGATAATCCCAAATTGTACACCGAGGGACTTATTCACATAATTTGTATTACTGTAGTGGCCATCCACATAAAACCAGTTCCATAATTTGATAATTTGCGGTTAGCTTCAATCACTCCAATTCAAACTCAAAAACAGGAATACTCAATATCTCAAAACTAGCACACACACGGAGAAAACAACCAATAAACGTAAGACAGCATGTGCTTCTAGAAAACACAAAGGGCATAATTTTACTCAGAGCCGAGTACCCCGCGCGTCCGCAGATACTCCGTGGGGAAACTGGAAGTGAATTGAGTGTGTCGCAATCTGCGACCGCAACTCAATTGAAGATGAGTATTTGTGCTTCCGGGTTTCCCACGCGCCAAGCAGCCAAGCAGCCAATTTTTTCCAAGCCCGATGATCTCCCTCTCCCCACCCCCCCCCCCACCCCTCTGATTTGCAGCTCCTTTCAGTGAAAGGAGCTGCAAATCAGAGGGGGGGTGGGGCGAGAGAGAGATCATCGGGCTTGGAAAAAATTGGAGTGGTGGAGAGGAAAGTGAGGGGACATGGACGACATTGGGGGTGGGGGGTCAGCCAGCATCGGACATCTTGGGGGGGTCAGCCAGCATCGGGGATTGACGGGGGGGTTTCAGCAAATGATGACATTGGGGGGTCCAGCTAGCAACAGAGATCGTGGGGGGGAGTGGGGATTCCTGTCGGTCAGGTGAGCTTGTTGGGCCTGGATGAAGCACTCCTGCTCCTCCGGGCCCATAAGCAGTGTAATAAAGACACTCACCTCATAGATCAGGCCCTTCCCACCTGCTATCACCTGACGTGAATGGGAAGCGATGGGAAATCCGAACAGATAAGGTTAAATTCATTTTATTATTCCTATACACAAAATATTAAAAGTACCTCAAGTATCTCAATGAGGTACATTGCCCTTTTAAGTATTGGCCCCACTGGCTTTAAGTGGGGATGGGACTTCCTGCTGTCTGCTGTGCACATGCACACAAATCTGCCTGGGTTCAACCCAGAAGTGGGCGAGTTAGAGCCAGGATGCGGTCCGGCCCCAAAAAGCTGTTATTTTAACCTCCCACCCATCCCCAACCTACCTGTTCTTGGGGGTTAAAATTTACCCCAATGATTGAAACACTTATATTACATGACCAGGGCTACAAAAGGTTAACACTACTTCAGTTCTGTGAAAAGATAAGGAAACAGAGCCAGCTGCAGCCTGCATGTTGCAGAGTTCAACACACTTAAAGAGAGATTACACTAAAACTAAAGAAAAATCCAATAGCTTGTAACAGTAGGAGAGACAGAATTTCCCTTTTCATCTTTTCCCCCTGTTTTAAATCATCTATCCTTCATCTCCCATCTGGATTTTCAATCTCTGATGTTTCTTACTTAACTCAATTTTGTACCGATTTAAAAATCTCATGTGGGAAAGACCATTTATCAGGCTTGTATTGGCTCTCCTGTTTAAAAGTTTTTTCCTTCTCCATTGCTGGAAGGAAGGAGTAAAGTGACATAGAATATGAATGGGAAGGGGGTCCTGGGGAACCAGCGAGAATGCCAGTCTCTTTCTCGGTTCACTTTCTAGAACTTCTACGACTGACTCTTCTGGTTTCATATCCTGTAACCCATTTTGGATTTGTTTAAATGCATCCTTGGCTTCTGCCACTTCCATTCCTACTCCCTCATCTAAGTCTTCACAATCTACTTTATTCTCATCATCGGCTCCTTGTGTCATTGTGTTGTCCGGGGAGCGATAGTTCACAGCCTCCTCTGCCAACACTTCCCCGTCTACTTCGTCTCCATCACCACCCAAATGGGTCATTGTACATATACTATCTCTCTTAACTCTCAACTGTTCTTGGTAACCATCCGACCAGTTCTGTTGTTGGGTAGTCAGAAGGGTTATTCATTTTTCTAATTTTTGTTCCACCACTGTGTCGGCAGTGAAAAGAGCTGCAAAACAAAAAAAAGGGAGGGGGTGGCGAGAGAGAGATCATCAGGCTTGGAAAAAATTGGAGTGGTGGAGAGAAAGGTGGGGTGACGTGGATGACATCAGGGGTGGGGGGCAGCCAGCATCGGACATCTGGGGAGGATTTTTGGAGAGTCATGGTCCAATTTCCCACATTGTTTCTCTGCCAAGGAGGCACTACAGTACTCCAGCAGTCTACGGCATAATGACCCTGCTTTTACATCGGAAACACCTGTCATTATGACCTTCTGTTCCTCCCATGACTCCTCGCATTACAGCAGCCATCACAGCTCCTTGTCGGCTCAATTTGCCCTGTAAATCCTGAATCATTAACTTATACTGTGTGTGGTCTACCGAATTTATGGGTCGACACATAATCTCCCTTAAAGCCCCACTACAATCGACGAGTTCCGACTCTAGTCTCCCATTTTTCTCTGCAAGTCTATCTTTCTCTTGTAATATTTTCTGTCTCTATAGTCCCTGTGCTGTCACAATTTTCACCAACAACTGTGAACTCTCCAGCATAGTCTTGACATCAGTCAGATGCTCTTTCAACCTTTAGTTTTCATCTGACTGTCTCTTAGTTTCCTCTAACTGATTCTTATTTTCCTCTTTTAATTGTTTGATATGTTCCTTGCTCTTAAGTGCACACAAATTGGCCACCAGCATAAGGCTCCTTTTGGCAACTCTCACCTTCATCTTTTTATTTCAAACTTGATCCTCGACGTCTCACAAGCCTCATCCTTCTACATTATTTTGGTGACCAATTCTAAAGATTCCTCGGTCCCCTTTAGTTTCTTTTTCACTTTCTCTTCTAACATTTAGTGGACACTAGCCATGATCACTTATACTAAAACAAAACTTTACTTCCGGAATTTGAATAATTCACATCTTTTGTGATCAAATCTGTCGATTTTTAAACATGTTTTCTTTTAGATGCTTAATTTTATGTCAACACAAAACATTGATTAGTCACGTCCTGCCATGGTCGCCAATTGTAACAGATTCGGACGTGACTCCAAATTACAATCAATGTTTTATTTATTAATAGTCAAATCAAATATGTTAAACTACCCAATGTTATAAGACAATTATAATACAGAGATTAAAACAATATTACCCCATTTGATCTCTGGGCAGAGTTTGTAATTAAGTTGGCGACGTAGTCGTTTCGAGTCTTCTGACATCTTGGTTGATCTCTGGGCAGAAATGTAGTCTTCTGACAGCTAGGTGTATCTTTGCTGATTCTTCTGCATCGTCCTCTGCTCTGAGCTCAAATGATGTTAGGTTTTTAAAGCTCCATGGCAGGAGCCTCAAACCATGTATGGCGTTCTTATTCATAAAACTCTTAGAGATTTACGAGGGTCAATGTTGCCAGCTTGACCCATCCAGTCACATGGTCCTTTGCAAGGTTTTTTTTTACAGACTTCAAGTGGTCAGCTTGACTCACCCTGTCACAAAACCCTCTGCAAAGTGGTTTCCAACAGAGGTCAAGTGACTATCTGGTTGACCCTAATACTAAGCTGCCTGACCTTATCCTGTTCTTATCACCGTCCTTGCCACTTTTCCCGAGTCATTGCCCATGGTTGTCTTGCCACACAATGGAAATGTCCAAGGTCAATCTTAAGTTAATGGTCAATATTTTCCAATTCAGCAAATCAAGTGTACACAACTTGCAAATTAAAGCAGTACAGTTTGCAAAGCATGATGGTTAATAGTGTTAAGAAAAAGATGTCACACCCCTATCCCCAATATTCTTACAATTGATGGAGCAAAACCCTTTGCGGTGATGAAAACACTTGGTTCATGTGGTCGTCCTCTGATTGCCACGTGTGTGCAATTGATGGTACCCTGCACCTGTGGGAAGCTAGCCCGAGAGGCGAAACCGACTGCCCGCTCATTCTGGCTATTGTCGTCGCAGGGGAAGTTCACATAAGTGGACACCCTAGCATACAGCCCACCCATCGCCTGCCTTATACATTTATGTGCTGACACCCTGGAAATGTCTCCCGGGCACACTGGAAGGAGCCAGAGGCAAAGAAATTGAGGGCAGTGGTACTGCGGCAGGCAATCCTTGGCCACCAGGTCCAGCAGGGAGCAACTCTTCTTCAAGGAGGCTGCAGATGTCTGCGACCACCTGCCGACTCAACCTGAGCCTGCGGAAGCACTGCTCCTCAGATAGGTCAAGGAAGCTGAGCTTCTCTCTGTAAACCCTCTCTCGTGGGTAGTGCCTCCTGTGACCTCGGCCCCTCTGTTGCTCCTCTCTCTGCTGTTCTCCACTCAGTTCTTCTCTCTGCTGTTCTCCAGTTCCTTGTTGTGCACCCCTCTCTTGTGCACCTGCAGATCCCATCACAGCACGACATGGCTACCGTGAATGGTCATTTCCTTTCTCCTTAGACGTCCTTTCAATACATCCATTGCGCCCCCCCCATCCTGATCCTGTCAGTTTGAAAGGCTCCAAATTTTTCAAAAAACTGTATCAACTCAAGAACTCTCTGCCAAACGTTTGTCAGAAGAAACTGAGACACCAGCTGTAATAACTGAGCTTTTATTTGTATGGGGCAGTCACAACTTTAAATACCCACATGAACTGTGGCTCAATCTCGCCTTTGTTACACTGGTGAGAGTCATGAGCCCCGGGAAACCCATGCTGGAGACGTGAAATTTAAAGGCAAGTAAAATTCAATTTAAAAACATCTACTTAACATCTCATAAGGACGTTAATTGATGCTATAACTACCCACCCGCCTGAAATAATTAAGGTCCCATCTGTGGCGAGTAGATTACCTCGCCACATCCAAACGCGCCCGGGTTAAACCCGGAAGTGGGCGTGTTGGAGTCTGGTTATGGTCGCGCTCCAAAAATCAATTATTTTAACTGCTCACTCACCCCCAACTCACCCATTCTTGGGGGTTAAAATTCCCCCCAGTGCTTTTTCTGAATTAGTTAATGCTGTGCTGGAGAAGTGGGCTGATCTTTTTGAATCTACGGGGGACACCACCATGCAGGCCAGACAACAGTACACCCGTCAAGATACTGCTGCCAAGAAATGCACCAAAAGAGTTGTGCAAGAAAATTTAACGACCTTTGGAAAATCACAAATGTAAGGTAAAGAAAGTATAAAAGGATGGATAGGAATTGTGAGCCCTATATTGGAAGCTGCTTCTAATGCAATTGTCCTGTTGCCATCACTATATGAGTAAAATATGATATGATGCTTTAAATTAATGTATCAAGAGTACTGACCTGCATGTAAGAGGGCAAATCAACTTGGTTGCCATGGCAAGGCATATATTGAAAGTAAGCAATACACTGTCCTATAAAGGAAGGTGTCTTTCAGGAACTAGAAAAGATGCCTTCATACGGGTAAGCTGGTTGTTAGTCTGCTGTCATTCAAGTCCTGTATCCGAAGAGCTTTGCATCATTGGGAATGCCCTATTTTTGAATTGACACAACAGAGCTTAAATCAGCCATGAATCTAAAGTGCTAGTCTGACACGCACGCATATAAAACAGCTCCATTTGTGTACCTTTCATTATCAGCAATGTTCTGTACAACTGCACTTTTTGCTTCTACTAAGCCTAGTTATCATGCAGCAGTGGCACCAGACATGGTGCTGTTGACAGTAGTGTCTGAGAGAAGTTTGTGCTCTCCTGAGGGTCTCGTTTAGAAGAGTTGTTCAAGCAGAGGATGTGGTTATGTCCAAAAGGTGCATCCATTTCATTTGATGCTGCAACAGGCAGTTTGAGGCAAAGTCTGGATTCTCAGTGTTCCAGGTCTCCAGCAGTCTGAATACATGGGCAAGGTGATTAAGCAAAGACTCCTCATTCACCTTTTCATGACATAATGGTTCATAGTAAAAGACACAGAGACATTAAGGATCTGCACAATAATGCACATATTAATGCAGAATAAATGTTGCTACTGACTGATACTTCATGCTGCCTGCACCTGATTTGTAGCTTCAAGTGATGTTCGCACATGCCTATTAGTAATCATTATTGCTAATATGTAGGGGAGCAATAATTCCATTGCCACACCTACTAGAAGTAAGTTTACTGAAGATAAAATAACTCCAACTCAGCTGTGGGGTAAAGAAGAATTCATTTCACCCAGTGAAATACAGCCTCAGTTGGTATTAGTCACCCTGAAGAAGCCCTCAATTGGTGTTACTTAGCAGTGGGTAATAAAACAATGCCAGAACATTATTGCTAATAAAGTCAATTTTACATGGTGGAGAGCTGCAAACCCCAGCAGATGCTGCTATTGCTATTTTCCCAGCTTTCCTCCCATTTTAACCTTTATCAGTGCTAAACATACTTAAGGATGATCCAAAATTCTGCTGACCAGTAAATATAAATCCAATATGGAAGCACTTGCTCAGTTGTCAAAAGTTTTTTTTTGGCTAAAGTTGAAATATCTCTGCAGTGGAAATTTAATCAGTTCTTCTTTGACACATGCTATTTCATTTCTGGAGTCAAGCTTCTCCCAGGAAAGGCAGGAAAGCTCAAAAATTGAAGTTCAAACATAACACCAAATTAATCATGATAAGTTCCTTTCCCTGTGGGAGGAAAAGATTGTATTGATTAAACAGGAATCCAAATAATGGGATGAATTTGCTCATTTTTTTCAGTGTTTGTTCTGTTGTTGTGCGTGGGGTTTTATCTGATATATTTTCATTATATTTCTCTCTGATGTTGAAAAAGGATTTTTTAAAAATATAATCAGATGCAACTCTCTGTTCAACAGTCGTTGGGCTTCTCATCCATCTTTTGTTCTCACAGCCCTTACTGAAAATTAGGAAAAAAAATCAAATATGATTTATTCACACACACACAGACTTTATTGGCTGCATATAGTGACACCACTATTCCTGGCCAGAATGGAGATGATTGGGTAATTTCCCCATCAATCATGCCCGGAGACCGCACTACTGTAAGTGACTGGGATTGATTTTACGCATATAATTTGTGTATCACTATCCTCCGCTCACTGCATTTTGCTGGAGAAATTACGATGCTTTTATCGGGAGAAGTTGCTGCAATTCTGATCATGAGTTCTATTTCATAGTAGTATCGTAGTATCACAGTATGATACAGTGAGGAGGAAGGAGGCCATTTGGCCCATCGTGCCTGTGCCGGCTCTTTGAAAGAACAATCCAATTAGTCCCACTACTTGCTCTTTCCCTATAACCCTGTTATTTTTTTCTCTTCAAGTATTTATCCAATTGCCTTCTGAAAGTTATTATTGAATCAACTTTCACCACCCTTTCAGATAGTGCTTTCCAGATCATAACAACTCACTGCGTAAAAAAATGTTTCATCGTGTCACCTTATTTACTCTATCAAAACTGTTCATAATTTTGAACACGTCTATCAAATCTCTTAACCTTCTCTGCTCTAAGGAGAACAACCCCAGCTTCTCCAGTCTCTCCACATAAGTGAAGTCCCTCATCCCTGGTACCATTCTAATAAATCTCTTCTGCACCCTCTCTAAGGCCTTGACATCCTTTCTAAAGTGTGGTTCCCAGAATTGAACAAAATACTCCAGCTGAGACCTAACAAGTGTTTTATAAAGGTTTAGCATAACTTGCTTTTCTACTCTATGCCCAGGATCCCATATGCTTTTTTAACAGCCTTCCCAACTTGTCCTGCTACCTTCAAAGGTTTGTGAACAAACATCCTCAGGTCCCTCTGTTCCTGCATCCCCTTTAAACTTGTACCATTTAGTTTATATTGACTCTCCTCATTCTTCCTACCAAAATGTATCACTTCACATTTCTTTGTGTTAAATTTCATCTGCCATGTGTCTACCCATTTCACCAGTCTATCTATGTCCTCCTGAAGTCTTCCACTATCCTCCACATTGTTTACTACATTTCCAAGTTTCATGTCACCTGCAAAAGTTGAAATTATACCCTGTATACCCAAGTCCAGGTCATTAATATATATCAAAAAGAGCACTGGTCCTAATACCGACCCCTGACGAAAACAGTTGTATACTTCCCTCCAGTCTGAAAAACAACCGTTCACGGCAGCTGGGGAATTTAAATTCAATTAATTAAATAAAATCTGGAATTAATTTAAAAAACTAGTACCAGTAATGGTGGCCATGAAACTACCGGATTGTCGTAAAAACCCATCTGGTCCACTAATGTCCTTTAGGGAAGGAAACCTGCCGTCCTTACCTGGTCTGGCCTATATGTGACTCCAGACCCACAGCAATTTGGTTGATTCTTAATTGCCCTCTGAAATGGCCTAGCAAGCCACTCAGTTGTAAAATCTTGCTAAAAAAAGTCATAATAAGAATAAAACCAGATGGACCACCCGGCATCAGACCACTAGGCATCGGACACGACAAAGGCAAACCAAGCCCAGTCGACCCTGCAAAGAACATCTGAGGACTTGTGCCAAAATTGGGAGAGCTGTCCCACAGACTAGCCAAGCAACAACCTGACATAGCCATACTCACAGAATCATACCTTTCAGCCAACGTCCCAGACTCTTCCATCACCATCCCTGGGTATGTCCTGTCCCAATGGCAGGACAGACCCACCAGAGGTGGCGGTACAGTGATATACAGTCAGGAGGGAGTGGCCCTGGGAGTCCTCAACATTGACTCCGGACCCCATGAAATCTCATGGCATCAGGTCAAACATGGGCAAGGAAACCTCCTGCTGATTACCACCTACCGTCCTCCCTCAGTTGATGAATCAGTCCTCCTCCATGTTCAACACCACTTGGAGGAAGCACTGAGGGTAGCAAGGCACAGAATGTACTCTGGGTGGGGAACTTCAATGTCCATCACCAAGAGTGGCTCGGTAGCACCCACTACTGACCGAGCTGGCCGAGTCATGAAGGACATAGCTGCCAGACTGAGCCTACGGCAGGTGGTGAGCGAGCCAACATGAGGGAAAAACCTACTAGACCTCGTCCTTACCAATCTACCTGTCGCAGGTGCATCTGTCCATGACAGTATTGGTAAGAGTGACCACCGCACAGTCCTTGTGGAGATGAAGTCCCGTCTTCGCACTGAGGACACCATCCAACGTGTTGTGTGGCACTATATCGTGCTAAATGGGATAGATTCAGAACAGATCTAGCAGTTCAAAACTAGGCAACCATGAGGCGCTGTGGGCCATCAGCAGCAGCAGAATTGTATTCCAGCACAATATGTAACCTCATGGCCCTGCATATTCCTCATTCTACCACTACCAACAAGCCAGGGGATCAACCTTGGTTCAATGAGGAGTGTAGAAGAGCATGCCAGGAGCAGCACCAGGCATACCTAAAAATTAGGTGCCAACCTGGTGAAGCTACAACTCAGGACTACATGCATGCTGAACAGCGGAAGCAACATGCTATAGACAGAGCTAAGTGATTCCACAACCAACAGATCAGATCAAAGCTCTGTGATCCTGCCACATCCAGTCGTCAATGGTGGTGGACAATTAAACAACTAACGGGAGGAGGAGGCTCTGTAAACATCCCCATCCTCAATGATGGTGGAGTCCAGCACGTGAGTGCAAGAGACAAGGCTGAAGTGTTTGCAACCATCTTCAGCCAGAAATGCCGAGTGCATGATCCATCTTGACCTCCTCCCGATAGCCCCACCATCACAGAAGCCAGTCTTCAGCCAATTCGATTTACTCCACGTGATATCAAGAAACGGCTGAGTGCACTGGATACAGCAAAGGCTATGGGCCCCGACGACATCCCGGCTGTACTGTTGAAGACTTGTGCTCCAGAACTAGCTGCGCCTCTAGCCAAACTGTTCCAGTACAGCTACAACACTGGCATCTACCCGACAATGTGGAAAATTGCCCAGGTATGTCCTGTCCACAAAATGCAGGACAAATCCAATCCGGCCAATTACCGCCCCATCAGTCTACTCTCAATCATCAGCAAAGTGATGGAAGGTGACGTCGACAGTGCTATTAAGCGGCACTAACTCACCAATAACTTGCTCAACAATGCTCAGTTTGGGCTCCGCCAGGACCACTCGGCTCCAAACCTCATTACAGCCTTGGTTCAAACATGGACAAAAGAGCTGAATTCCAGAGGTGAGGTGAGAGTGACTGCCCTTGACATCAAGGCAGCGTTTGACCGAGTGTGGCACCAAGGAGCCCTAGTAAAACTGAAGTCAATGGGAATCAGGGGGAAAACTCTCCAGTGGCTGGAGTCATACCTAGTACAAAGGAAGATGGTAGTGGTTGTTGGAGGCCAATCATCTCAGCCCCAGGACATTGCTACAGGAGTTCCTCAGAGCAGTGTCCTCGGCCCAACCATCTTCAGCTGCTTCATCAATGACCTTCCCTCCATCATAAGGTCAGAAATGGGGATGTTCGTTGATGACTGCACAGTGTTCAGTTGCTTTCCCCTCAGATAATGAAGCAGTCCGTGCCCGCATGCAGCAACACCTAGACAATATCCAGGCTTGGGCTGATAAGTGGCAAGTAACATTCATGCCAGACAAGTGCCAGGCAATGACCATCTGCAACAAGAGAGAGTCTAACCACCTCCCCTTGACATCAACGGCATTACCATTGCTAAATCCCCCACCATCAACATCGTGGGGGTCACCATTGACCAGAAACTTAACTGGACCAGCCATATAAATACTGTGGTTACAAGAGCAGGTCAGAGGCTGGGTATTCTGCGGCGAGTGACTAACCTCTTGACTCCCCAAAGCCTTTCCACCTTCTGCAAGGCACAAGTCAGGAGTGTGATGGAATACTCTCCACTTGCCTGGATGAGTGCAGCTCCAACAACACTCAAGAAGCTTGACACCATCCAGGACAAAGCAGCCCGTTTGATAGGCACCCCATCCACCACCCTAAACATTCACTCCCTTCACCACCGGCGCACCGTAGCTGCAGTGAGTACCATCCACAGGATGCACTGCAGCAACTTGCCAAGGCTTCTTCGACAGCACCTCCCAAGCCCGTGACCTCTACCACCTAGAAGGACAAGGGCAGCAGGCACATGGGAACAACACCACCTGCACGTTCCCCTCCAAGTCACACACCATCCCAACTTGGAAATAAATCGCCGTTCCTTCATCATCGTTGGGTCAAAATCCTGGAACTCCCTTCCTAACAGCACTGTGGGAGAACCTTCACCACACGGACTGCAGCGGTTCAAGAAGGCGGCTCACCACCACCTTCTCAAGGGCAATTCGGGATGGGCAATAAATGCTGGCCTTGCCAAGCGACGCCCACATCCCATGAACAAATAAAAAAAAAACATTACTCTCTGCTTTCTGTCCTTTAGCCAATTTTGTATCCATGCTGTCACTGTCCCTTTAATCCCATGGGCTTTTATTTTGTTAACAGGTCTATTATGTGGTACTTTAGCAAATGCCATTTGCTGCAGTTTGTAGAGACTGTTTTTAAATAGACTTTGTAAATCGACTTTATTTGCTGTAAATTACATTGTTTGCTGTAAGTCCCACCCCGCCTCAAACCTATTGGCTAACACAGTGGTGTCAATAGCCACTCCGCACTTTATTTGTCCTGTAATGAAGTGGACGGGTCATACTCTTTGGGTTAGATTTTGACTTTGTGCAAGACTGTAAACTTAAATGGAAATAAAAATTGGGAGAGAACAGGCTGCTCATTCGCTATCACCCATTTTACACTGTCTCACAAAGTCAAAATCAACCCCTTGCTATTTTTTAAATTCTTAGAATTGTTCTTTGTTTAAAAATTTACTACACAGCAAAAGTTGAGCTATTCTCTGTATCTGTTATTATCCTGGTTTCCACTTCCAGAAAAAAAGGGGGATTTGGTGGCAAAGTATTCGTAATACCAACCTAATCTGACGTACACCAATTTGGTTTCTACACCTGCGCCTAGTGCCAGCTCCATACACTGGTAGTGCGAAGAGAAGAGAAAGGACAACCTTCACTAACCTGGAAAAGTGATTTTTGTAGGAACCTTCTATTCTCTAAACTTCATTTTTTTTTGAACAATAGGACCAAGACTGGCGACCTAAAAACACAACAGGAACAAACTTTGAACTTTCCAGATTTTACTCCAAATTTAAGGAACTTAATGATTTCATCAGAGTCTCAGAGTATGGGTCAACCAACCCACCTAAATACTAAATGTAAAAGAATATACTATTTGCTGGCAAGGGGTTTCAGCCATCAGCAGTGCATGTTAAAAATTCAGACAGGTGCTGTCCACAATTCACTGACCGCTGATTTAAATGGTTGGAAAATCATATGCAGCGCATTTTCGAATTTTCAATATGCACTGCTCAGGAGTGAGGCTTCCTGCCAAAAGTACAAAGTCAGAAAATCACCCTTATATTGACAGCATAGGTCAAGTAATGTGATAGTCTCTTGTATTCAACTCACTAAGGTGTGTTTCCTGACTGGTGGCATTGATACTGTTGGTGGGATTTGGTCGAGCAGGAATTGGGAAGGTGCATGTCTAGTACGTCTGACAGTCTTTATCTAACTTGTACTAAATCACGTTCCCATTGGGACTTTATGCACGTTCAATTCACTCACATTCCCTTTGAGAATGAGACTAAGTAGGACTTCCATCCATTTTAATTCAGTGTTAAAAAGAAGCAGCTGGTTAAGGTCTCAGTTTAAAGGGACTGAAGGAATGAATTATGAAAGTACTTTTTCATTTTATTTAATTTTTCAAATATTGTTTGGAGTATTTTTAAATGTTTTTATTGCTTAGGTTATGATTTTGTAATTATTTTACAGCTGCTGTTTGCAGTATGATTTTTTTCCCTAAATTTTCAGCTAATGTTTAATGTATTTTTCCTATGTTTTAAAGGAGAAAATGTTTATATAACGAGGGAAGCAGCAGGATCATTGTTACCAACATCACCGAGAAACTGATTGTACAGAAATTCCTTCCCAAGAGTTCTGCAGGACAGCAATATATTCAAAGAAGGTGGGGTCTGCAAAGTGTCTCACACAATAACATAATTCATACCACCTTAGGGTACACTACCACATCTGGAAGCTACAGCGAATACAATACACTTTTATCTTGCTGCTTGGGGGTGTTTGCAAACATTGGTGAGAGAATTACTGGGTGCTGGAAGGTCCTGGTCTGCTGGCAGGCTGTTTTTCAGGCTTACAGTAATAAAGTGACTAATGTTAACATGCTGTCTTCAAGAGACATTCTCCAACAGAGCTCACACTACAAGATATTGTGTACGTGTTTTGTGTTATTGTGTGATTGCCTTTACCTTTGCGGGAGTGAATGAAAAAGGGGGCTATACATCTAATATCTAGTTGGTATTTGCCGTAGCTTGAAGCAAGCTTGCAAATTTACCTGTTTTTACTCCCACAATGTTCTTATTGACAAGGTTATTCAGTGTGATCTCCTCCAAGGGAGTCAAAGCTTATAATTTCTGAGACCATCCTCCAGTTTGGATCTCTTCTGTTAGGTGCCATCTTGTCATGCAAGCAGAAATGTAGGGAGTGAATTTCCATGCAGAATCTCCTGTTTGTATGCCATAACTTTGATGGAAGAAATGTAAAAACTGTGGAAAAACAGCCTAAATTCTGTCTACACATTTATTCAGGGTTTCCACAGCTCTTCCTCCAAAGTTCTGATGGATGAGTGGGAGAACCTCAGTAGAAATCTCCACCCCATGGCCCTAACATGTAGGTTGAAGGATCACATGTAGCTGCCAATCCAGTAGTCATTAAGTGACAATGCATCATGCAGCGAGATTGTATTAGATTGTGTGAAGCCTTTTGAAGACATGAAGGTGTCAAGTCTTTAAAAAAAGCCTTTAAGAAAGTGTAAGCTGTGGCCTAGTGGTAGCACTCTTGCCTCTAAGTCAGAAGGTTGTGGGTTTAAGTCCCACTCCAGAGACTTGAGCACATAATCTAAGCTGAGACTCCAGTGCAGTACTGAGGGAGCTCTGTGCTGTCTTTTGGATGAGATGTTAAACTGAGGCCCTGTCTGCCCTCATGGGTGGATATAAAAGATCCCATAGCACTATTTGAAGAAGAGAAGGGGAGTACTCCCTGGTGTCCTGGTCAATATTTATCCCTCAACCAACACCATTAAAACAGATTAAAACATTGCTATTTTTGGGAACTTGCTGTGTGCAAATTGGCTGCCGTGTTTCCTACATTACAACAGTGACTACACTTCAAAAAGTATTTTATTGGCTGTATAATGCTTTGGGACATCCTGAGGTTGTGAAAAATGTAATAGAAATGCAAGTTATTTCTTTCAACTGTAGATTACAGTAATGTGTGCCCTGTGGGTATGCATGGTCAGAAATGAAAGAACTGTAAGGTTGTGTGAGGATTTGACAAGGGTCAGCAGTAAATGTGAAATGATTGTCCACAGCATTTTGTAGTATGTAAATGGAGGCACTGTACCTTAAAAATAGACCCTTTGGAAGTTTGTTTAGGGTGTGCCATTTTGTTCCACATCTATTCCCACGGATTGTAAGTGTGAGCCTGCCCGTTCCCTCCTGCCATGCATGCTGCTCTCCTTTTCTCAACAGAGGTGCTTTGGTGTGTTAAACAGAGCAGTCCTCCTCTCACTGTAAGGTTCTTGGACTTGACACCAATTTGGTTGCAAATAATCTTAACTGAGTTCGACCAAGTCTTGACACACTCAATGTCTTAAGCAATAGTCATACAGAGAAATAAACAATATTATCCGCTTTCACTCTGGATAGAGAACATAACCTTCGTTGATTCTTTCTTTCTTGTCTCTACGAATTGTGTAGGAAAACTTAAGATCTTTATAGGGTTCTAGTCACGCACAACCATCCCTTTCAAGGAGTTGTTTTTCAGTTTCCTAACTGATCTGTTGATCGTTGTCTTGTTATATAGGCTACCCTGTTATCTGGGAGACCACTGACCCCTTATTCAGCATTCCTTGCTAACAAAAGAGCTCTCCTTGCTGACAAAGCTTTATCTTGCTAAATGTCATCCATACACTGAAGAATTCTGGGAATGACCAACTTGTCCATTTTATCATTTCCAGCTACAGTACAAGTTCACAAGCTTGAGCTATAAGTGAAAAGAAAGCAAAAACCTTAACCATATGAGATTAAAACAAATCCTAATCGCATGTATATATGTATATAAGAATAGGGTATCTTATAGTTCCCCTCTTTGAGGGTAAAGAAATCACTTTCTGATTCCTTACTTCGGATTCAACAATCCCACCATTTTAATTATTCATACTGGAGAGTAACCCTTTCAGCTGATCGGTTAATTTATCTTGATCATAATATTGATTTTCTATATCGAATGGGTTCCACACGGCCCCAGCAGCAGTCCTCCTGCCACCCAATCCATAACGTACCTTCTCTGGCGATAATGTGCTGAAGCATTGTACTCTCTTTCCGCCTCCCAATATCTCCTGGCAGTTATGTTTATGGAACCAATCTCACCCTTCTTTAAGCACTCCTTGAGCCCAGTCTACATAATGATTATTACACAGCCTCTGAGGTAATGCCATACTTGTTGAATTAATTACAACCGTTACAGGTTCATATCGCACATTCGAGTAAACCACTTGATGTGTGATCTGAGTCACCAGTCCGTTATTGGGTTTCCTCTGTAAAGTAGGTCCCATTACACACCGTTTCCCGGACTTGAGGGTCTTAGGTTTGAGGATCTTGTGGGACCTGGACAGGTCATGTGCCCATCCTGGGTGACAAACATCGGGTATCCTGGAACTCCCTTCATAACAGCACTGTGGGAGAACCTTCACCACACGGACTGCAACGGTTCAAGAAGGCGGCTCACCACCACCTTCTCAAGGGCAATTAAGGATGGGCGATAAATGCTGGCCTCACCAGCGACGCCCACATCCCATGAACGAATAAAAAAAAGTACGTAGCTCGATTCCAGCACTTTGTTGCTACCATGCACTCGTTCTTGCGCTGATATCCTTTGTGAACATAAGCGAAATGTAATTGCCACAGTGGCTCGACGGTACCTGGCATGACAATAACATAAGGTATCCCTGGGGAGGGTGCCTTGTACGTGATTTGTCCATCTTTCTTAAACGCCAACCCGATGGCACTTATTGAAGCTTTTGACGGAAAGTAGCCATCATCTTTAACCATGCTCCACCAACGTCCCCAGCCCATACTGGGACTAGGCATATCCCTTGGCAACCATATAATGTTAACTGGCAGTTATATTCTGCATTCTAGGATCAATGATGAGCCACCTTGTTCCATCAGCAGAGATGCAATACGGTGCCTGAATTCGCTCATCATCATAGTTTCCACATAAAAGTCCAAAAGTTACACACACAATCAGTAATCATATTATCATCATCATGATGGTCTTTACATCTGTAAATCAAGCATTGTATAAAGATTATTCATCAGACCGATTTCTGACCGCCCTCCAGTCTTCAACTGGTTAATATGATGCCACCTAGTACTTTTACTTTTCTTTTTATCCATATATTGTGTAAGATACACAGCTGGGCTCACCTTATACACAATTGGAATTGGTCTTCGCCATTTAGGTGCAAAAACATGATCCTCTTTTCCATAG
This sequence comes from Heptranchias perlo, assembly GCF_035084215.1. Lineage (NCBI taxonomy): Eukaryota > Metazoa > Chordata > Chondrichthyes > Hexanchiformes > Hexanchidae > Heptranchias > Heptranchias perlo. Next base: position 103,644,409 of record NC_090325.1, on the reverse strand, counting down.
CCTAACACCATGTTGGTGTCACCGACTTCATATTCAAAAGGCCTAACCTTTTTATCAAAATAATACTCAATTTGATTTTTCAATCTCCTAATCTTTTGAGCCACATATTGATTGGTGGCCTGGACGTGGTCAATCATACTGGTCAACCACGTGTCTCCAATCGCTCCCCGCAGCAATGGTGTTGCTGCTGGTAGCAAAAGATGGCTTGGGGTATGCATTAGTCGCCCAATCATTCCTTGGTAGGGTGACACTCCTGTAGTGGAGTGTGGGGTAGAACGTATAGTTATTAAGCACATTGGCCGCATGGTTGCCCACTAAGTTGGGTGATCTGCATAAAACTTTTTAAGCATCGTTTTCAAAGTCCTATTTCCCCTTTCGACCACCTCTGATAACTGAGGATGATGGAATACATGCATTTTTTGTGTAATTCCCATTGCTTTCTGTAATTCTGTAAACATTTTCCCTGTGAAATGTGAATCTTGATCACTATCCACCTGTATTGGTCGTCCCCACCTGCAGATCACCTCACTCAGTAGTAAGCCGTGCTGCAGTGAGTGCCGTGTTAATTCTGGATGGGAATGCCTCGATCCACTTGGTGAATTTGTCAATAATCACTAAGCAATGCTGGTGACCTGCACTGGACCTGTGCAGGGGTCCGATAGAATCAATTTGGAGATGAGTCCATGGGCTCTCGGGGGGTGAATCGGAGAAAGGCACGGTTCGTGTGCAAAGAGGGATTATATTGCAGGCAAGCTAAACAGCACCAGCAGCGTATTTCAATATCCTGTTTAATATCAGGCCACCAGGCAACCTTATTCACTTTTTGATAAGTTACCTCGGCCGAATAATGGCCCCCTGTAGGATGAGAATGAAACATGTGAAAGAAATCCTCGGCAAGCTGTGGGGGCACACACGCAGTAAACTGTGGCCAATCGAGCAGTTTATGGACTAATAGGGGCTGATCTGTCCCTAGTTTCTCAGTATACTTAGCCCACTGAGCAGGCTGAGGCAGTGGTTTGCCGGAGGAGGCCACTCCTTGACCAATTGGTAAGGTTCAAATGTATCCTTAACTCCTGTGGTGCTGTATTAGCTAAGGCGAGATTGCTGACCTGGGGAGGTTCCAAAAGCTAACTTATTCGAGCTGCCTCTTTAGCTGCCATATCAGCCAGTGAGTTTCCCTGTGAATGTTTATTACCTGACTTAGTATGTCCTTTACGTTAGCAATGTGGCACGGGGCCTGTCTTTGAGTGCATCCCATAAAGAAATCAAAAGTGATGTGTGTATTAAAGTTTTCCTCTCGGACGTTTTAAAATCATTTTTACGGTATAGCGGGAAGGACAGCATGGAGTTAACAGCGTAGACACTATCTGACCAGATATTGACGGGCCGTTGGGAGGTGTCCATCACAGCTGTCAGCAGGGTAGCTAGTCCGGCATACTGAGCTGAATGAGGGATACACTTGTACTGGCTGATGTTGTGGGGAGTACAAACATTGAATCCAGTCATAGGTGTTCCATCTTGGTGAAAGGAAGATCCATCGATATACACATCTCTCCATCTGGCAGTGGTTCCTTCAGCACGGGGTGTGTTTTGAACTCCAACAGGGGCAGTGGACACTGGTGAGATTCCCCAGATAAAGTAAAAGTTGCAGTAGCAAGGTAGTTTTCTTTGGGGTGAAGGCTCCATTAGTAAAAAAGTCCAACAGTTTAGCCTCGCAGAGGAAACCAAAGTGTCGCCCTGTCACATCAGGAGATTCAAGGGTGAATGAGGGGAGTGGAGAATCAGCAACTGCAGACCAATGATAAAGGTAAAATGTTGAACTGCCCAAAAGGTGGCTAGTAAATGTTTCTCACAGGCATTATGTGTCTTCTCCACCCCTGTGAGAACCCATGAGGTAAATGCAATGGGAAGTAGTTTTTTCTGAACCTCTTGGCATAAAACTGCAGCTAAGCTTTGATCAGTAGCAGCTACTTCGAGGTGGAATACTTTATCTGGATTGGGTGAGATAAGGCAAGTAGCTTCCATTACTGCAGCTTTTAACTGTTCGGTGGCCTTAGTGTGAGCTTCTGTCCAGTTATCTTTAAGTTCTTTATCCTGGAGCTTCAGCAGGTCACACAGTGGTCTGGCGAGCTCAGCAAATTGTGAATCACTGGTAGCCCACCAACCCCAAAAAAGATTGCAAACCTGTCGTAGAAGCAAGCAGTCTCTGGATCACATTTACTTTATGTTGATCAGGGCTGCGACCTTCATCCGAGGAAAGTAACTTCAGGTTACGGGAGGTTTGCCTTTCAAAGGTCAATTTTAAGACCAGCATCCGTCAGCAGCTGCAGCAGTTCCTGAAGCAGTTATATATGTTCGTCACGGGTTTCGGTGGCAAGAAGCAGATCATCGACATACTGTAACAAACAATCAGAACATGAAATCTTACTGACTGCCGCAGCCATTCTCTTATGAAAAATAGTGGGAGAATTATGAAACCCTGTGGCAGACAAGTCCAGGTATACTGTTGATCCCCAAAAGTAAAAGCAAATTTACATTGGTCATCCCTCCTTACAGGAGTACTCCAGAACCTGTTGGAGATATCGAGTGTCGAGAACCATTTGGCTTTCCTTGGTATCTGGGATAATAACGTGGGGGTGTCTCTCACTACCGGGGAGCAGGCTGGGGTTACAATATTCAACTTCCAATAATCGACTGTGAGACACCAGCTCCCATCCAATTTCTTAACAGGCCAAATGGGCGAATTGGTGTTGAAAATGTCCTGCCGTATAACACCCTCCTGTAACAGCACCTCAGCCATAGTCTGCAATGTATGATATTCTCAGCTAGAATCAGGTACTGCTTAACTTGAACATGTGTCAGCCCGTTAATTACTTCCTCTCCCTTCAGGCGCCCACAGTTGCGCTTGTGCATGGCAAGCAATGTGTTAATAGTGCCTGAATATCTGGATCTGCATGTGAGGGTAAGGGCTTTAGCTCGGGCCTCTTAATCGCAAACACTGCGTGCGCATCTGACACAACCCGATTGGAGGGGGCCCCTTGGTGAAACCATAATACGTTGTTTGTCTAATTGACTATCATACCACAACGCTCAAGAAAATCGGACCCTAAGATACCTTCACAATTCATCATTCTCATCACTGCGGGAAAGTCATAAGTGACCTGTATCTGGCCAAAGTCAAAGTGTGCCTCCTTAATTTCATGCACCTGGCCCATAGATCCCTCAAAAGCAGTTAAAGAAATTAGTTACCCTGTCGTCGCAGGGTGGTGTTCAGGGTATGAGGTAATAATGATAGTAGCAGCCGATCTAATATCAACATATTCTATCATTGGCCTCCATTAATAATGACAGAGACAAGGGGACGGTTACTACGATCACGCCAGAACCCCACTACTGGCTTCGGGGAGGCCCCGCTTCATAATTGTGTGCCGTCTGTCCCCTCCTTGAAATCAGGAGAAGCAGGTGATTGTACACTGGCCACAGTTTTACCATTGTTCTTCATGTGTTGAGCTATCATTAGAGCAATTAGCTGTCCCAATTGTTACTCCACAGGTCTGACTTTGGGTGATTAGCGTAGGCCCATTTTTACGTCCCTGATTGCGGTCGTTGAATACTGTGGCGACGATAGTCCTGTGCATGGTGCCCAAATTTCTGGCACCAGTAGCACCAATCGTTACAAGAGTTGTTTCCAAATTTAGGTCGGGTCCCTGAATTATTACGAAGATGCCCCTCAACAGCAGTCACAGGTTTTTTATTAGGGTTGGGGTGACCAATGTGGTCCTTCACAGAGCCCCATGCCTGAGAGGAAGTTTCAATAGTATTAATCCAGGGGGTATTTTTATTAATTGACACCCTTATGGCTGTCGTCATGAGCGGGTGCAGTTGGGACAAAAACATTTGTTTAAACAAGACATCGTCCCTTGGATTGGAGGCTGGGCCCCCACCCCGGGGAGGAGCCCTGGTAAGGCTGAGTCAATTCATACAAATCAAACAGCCGGTTTGTGAATGCACCGGTGTGCTCTTCTGGACCTTGAGTAGCCTGTCCACATTGATGCATTATATTTAACTGATCCATACCCAGTAACTGTTACAACTTCTGCCGGTGTAGTGGCCGGGAGGTGGCTGCTGGGATTGAGGCAGGAATGCAGCCCTGGCTCACAAGTAGCCCTAAGCAACTTCTTATATTCCTCATCGCTCAATTCCCCAAGCACCCGCCGAAAGGCCATAAGCATCTCAATACATCAACCGGGTTATCCCCATCCTTTATTATCCCTATTTCTTGCACCAGCGCATCAATGTCTTGCGCCGACAAGGGTTTATCATCCGAGATGATACTAGTGACTTGTCCATTCGCATTACATAGAGTGGTGGTAACAATATAGAACACTGGTAGCACTTTCCCAGGACCCCCTTCATCACAATAGGGATTGCGGTAGCATGCAGCCTCTCGGTCCAAATCATCTCAATTTACATCATTGTTATTGTACCCATCTTTTCCATCTAAACCCTCGTCTTAAATGACAGCAAAGACCAGAGCTCCCTGTCTACTTAACTTTCCCTGTAATTCATACATTTTTAATTTACATTGTGTGTGATCCACCAATTTCATTGGCTGGGTCATAAGCTCACACAAGGCTTCTCTAGCATTTTCTAACTCCTGTTTGAGAAGACTGAAGCCATGGTCTTCAGTCCCCGCCACAAACTCCGTTCCCAAACCTCCGACTCCATCCCTCTCCCTGGCCAGTGTCTGAGGCTGAACCAGACCATTCGCAACATTTGAGTGCTATTTGACCCTGAGATGAACTTCCGACCACATATCTGCTCCATACCCTGCTTCCACCTGCCTAACATTGCTCGTCTCTGGCCCTGCCTCAGCTCATCTGCTGCTGAAACCCTCATCCATGCCTTTGTTACCTCTGGACTTGACTATTCCAATGCTCTCCTGGCCGGCCTCCCATCTTCCACCCTCCATAAACCTGAGCTCATCCAAAACTCTGCTGCCCGTATCCTAACTCGCACCAACTCCCGTTCACCCATCACCTCTAGGCTCACTGATCTGCATTGGTTCCTGCCCGGCAACGCCTCGATTAAAAAATTCTCATCCTTGTTTTCAAATCCCTCCATGGTCTCGCCTCTCCCTATCTCTGTAACCTCCTCCAGCCCTACAACCCTCCGAGATCTTTGCGCTCCTCCAATTCTTGCCTCTTGCACATCCCCGATTTTAATCACTCCACCATTAGAATTCCCTCCCTAAACCTCTCCGCCTCTCTATCTCTCTCTCCTCCTTTAAGATGCTGCTTGAAACCTACCTCTTTGACCACCAGTCCTAATATCTCCTTCTGTGGCTCGGTGTCAAATTTTGTTTGAAAATTGCACCTGTGAAGCGCCTTGGGACGTCTTGCTACGGAAAAGGCACTATATAAATGAAGGTTGTTGTTGTTGTTGTTGTTGTTTGTTTGTTTCAACCTCCTGTTCTCTGTTTATAAAATGTCCTGTTACTGTGTTGCTTGCTGACTCCATAACCCTTGGGCTGTAGCGGTGGTAGCTGCCAGTTGTGACTGAGCCAGCATAACCGATACATCATCCAATCATTGTTGAAGTGTCGCCTCACTCTGCGCTTTCTCTTTTAACACATCACCTACTCTATTTTCACTTAGGTGAGCCACGTAAAACACCTTGCTGCTTTTAATTTCATCTTTTTCTCATTCACCAACCCCTCGATGTGGGTCATTGCCGTCGCATATCGCTCGTCTGTTTTCGTCATTAGGGTGACCAACACCTCACTACCAGGTACGCCAGATAGCTTCTTTTGAAGAGCTTCCTTGACAGTCACCATGGTTACTCGTACTACTGGAGGGATAACCCCACACACCCGCCGAAACAGTTTCTTGCCTTAACAGACTGAGTTTAGCTCCTTGTCCATCGTAGGCCAAAATAAATAGCAATATGAAAGGAGATTCTGGTAACTCAATGGATTGGTCATCAACCAATTAGACTGCTGAGATTATCGAATTACCCTCATCCATCTGAGATAGAGGATTTGTCAAGAATCTTCGGGCTTTTGGTCTCTTCTCCCTTCCCACACAATTTATGAAACTCACTGTGGTCCAGTTATCCAAATCTCCCTAGATTACTCAGTCCTTTAGAATCTATGGGGAAATGCAGGAGAGAATGGGGACAATACAAGTTATAATTTACAATGGGCCATAATTTGCTGTGGCGCGGCATCTAATAGCATCTGCTGTTAGTTAGACTTGTCCTTGCACGTTTAGGTTTTTACATTTTTTGTGTGGCAAGTTGCTGAAAGTGCGAGGTGATAACGGGGCAGTGACGGAAACAGGGCATCTGGGACCTGAGTGAACAGGGCAAGCAACTATGTATCTCCTTAACCAATCAGATTGAAAGATTGTGAAATTAACAGCGCAAGGACTGAGAAGGAAGTGTAAGTTAGAGTGGGTGAATTCAATGTCAAATCAGGTACAGAAAGAGAGATAAAGAGAGGGAAAGAAAGATTGGATTAAGAGGGGGAAAAAAAAACAGAAAGGAAAAGTTAAAAAAAAGTTTTAATTAAAAAATTTACAACTTAAAAATCTCCAACAACAATTAAAACCTGAAGGAATGAGATTCCACACTAGTAATAATTAATTTTCAGTGCTGGAGAAGTTGACTGGCAGTAATTAACACTTAGCACATCGTTAAAGGGCATTTAGACTGGAATGGACAAGACTTAACTGTCTGTGGTGAGTTTAGTTTGTATCTACCGCGTAAATGCAGCAACTTCACGCCATTCAATGCATTTCAATGGTGCGGCAGACAGCGAGATGCCGATTTCGTGAAGCTAACTGTGGTGCATCGCAGCTCGGACAGCAACTTTGGGATTTTTGAGTTTAACCGCGCATCTGCCCCTCGCCAAAAGTTGCTGTAGCATTTGCGCATAAATAATGACAAGCACCTTTAGCCTCACCATTATTTTGACAGCAAATTCTGTCCCCTTAAATGAGAAGCAGATTCTAAACTGTAGGAGTGCATATTTATTATTGTAGACATCATAAAAATTGGAAACTCATGAAATTGAAAGTTTAGGAGTAAATTATTTTTATGATCTTATTGCTTTCTGTTAGCTGTAAGGGTTCCATGTGAAGTGAGTTTGGGAAAATTCAGCCTAGTTATTATTGAGTCCAGACTCCATAAAACAGCCCACATTTCAATACAAATTGGCATTAATTGGACAGTCACAGTATAGAGGTCATAAAAATGACTGGCCTAGGAAAAGAACATTTTCGCAGTGCAGTTGGAGTGCTCTTCTGAGGCTGTGATTGAGATATGTTTTAAATAAGATCAATCACCAACGATTCCAGTCGCAAAAAATGGATAGAAATCACAAATAGATATCCTATATAATGCTTCAGGGCTGATCCCTAATCTTTCCTTAAATTGTATTAATTGAATTACTTTGCTAACACAGTTATCATTAGGATCATAGTTGCATGGATGCTTAGGCATTTACAATTCTCTTTCGATCAAAGCTAAAGGATCATACTTTAGATTACTAAGGTAATTCAAGAAAGTAATTTTTATTAACATTATTAGCCTAAGCAATAAGATCCTAATTTTATACTGCAAGAACTGCTTGATGATGGGGGGAAGGGGTTAAATTGGTGTCACTGGTAGATAGCACACTGAGGAAGAGTTCTTCTGTGTGCTGTTTGTAGCAAACTTTTAAACACTTCATAAACAACAGGGGTTCGGATTTCTGTGGGGCTTTTCCCAATCTCCTGCCATAACCTCAGCTGAAGATCAGCTGAAACTCTGGAGAAATGGCATAAATGGCAGGTTAGGCCATTTCTCCAGGGTTTTCACTGTTCTCTCGCCAAAGTTATGGCAGGAGGTTGGGAGACTCCTGCGGAAATTCTACTCCCAGGTTCACTATTTCACTCTCGGTCCTAATCCGGCTCAGGCTGGTGAGGTGAAAGTCTCCCATTGTTCCCACAATGGCCTTGTGAGTAAAGGCACTGCCTCGTGTTGTGTTAAACCGTAAAGGTCAGAAAGTGCCAGGTTTGACTTTCAGTCTGTGCTCTGTTAGCTGATCAGCATCCGAGCAGCAGTTGATCTTGGCACCCCTTGGCTAAAGGAGGAGAAAAAGTCAGCCAGGATTTCTGCTCCTGGTTGCTACGCAATGACGCCTATTGCAAAGAGTGTGTGCGCGTGTGTTCGTCAATATCAGATGAGAACAGAATAACCATCTATTCTATAGCTGAATCAATATTCACTGCTTAGGATGACACATAATGGCACCCGCAGAAAGTTCCTCAGCAAGAGTCGGTGTCTCAGGAGAGAGAAAGGGGAGAAAATTGAAAGGGGGGGGGTGATTTTTTTTTTAAAGTGTCTTAGCTTTCTGTTAGCTGTAAGGGTTCCATGTGAAGTGAGTTTGGGAAAATTCAGCCTAGTTATTATTGAGTCCAGACTCCATAAAACAGCCCACATTTCAATACAAATTGGCATTAATTGGACAGTCACAGTATAGAGGTCATAAAAATGACTGGCCTAGGAAAAGAACATTTTCGCAGTGCAGTTGGAGTGCTCTTCTGAGGCTGTGATTGAGATATGTTGTACCTAGGCTGTGAGTGCTGAACCTTAACTGAGGGCTGTATACTCATACTGATTAACAAAAATTGTTTAATCACCACCCTGATTCACGATGATGCAAACTCTGCTGATACTACAAGCTTTATATTGGCAACCTCAGCTTTGAAGCTTTCTAGAAATATATATATTTCAAAACGGCATCAGATTTAAATTTTCACAGATACTTTTGATATTTTCAACTCACATTTATTTGAACGCATGCAAATCAGAAACTTTTGATACTATTAGACTAGAAATTATTGCTGGTGTTTGTTACTAATTTTGGCTCTGATGTAGATATTCTCTTGAGTTCAGGAGTGCTGGTCACTCCCATAAGTGGTCTACATTTCCTACATTCAGGAGTGTGTTGCACTGCATTATATTTAATCATACGATAGTGTAACCTGAGGGTGTAACAATGGTATCTCTTTGTGGTCTGAACTGAATATTGTAGGGTAGATTTCCCCCTGGTGTGGACTTTGGGAAGCCAGCCTGCGGAGTGAGCCTTCCATTAGTACAAGCGGGAGGCCTGGTCCATTTTGAGGGCTGTGCCTTATTAACATTTGGCTGGCGGGCTGTGGGCAGAAAACCTGCACCCCGGGGCAGCTCCTGCTCTGGGGCCATCGCAATATCAGAACGTGCAGCTGGCATTTGGGCTAGAAGAAGGTGGGCCCATGGAGGGGGGGTCCGATCTCATGAGGAAGTGGGACCTGGAATGGTAGTGATTTTGTGGCAGGTTAGTTCTGTGGAGTCCGAAGGGGCACTTCTGCTCCTCCTGTCCCCATAACAGTACAGTAAAACTTACCTGTTAGGCTCCTCTTCAACTGGACCGTCAACTGATTCTGGGTCATCGCACCGCACATGCTCCGCCCAGTACTGTCCTAATATGTCATAGGACCCCGATTTTCATATTAATAGGGCCTATCACCTGACTGAAAATTGCCGTGGCCACAGTGATGGTAAGTCATTCCCTATTATTTTCAAACTTCAAGGCTTCAAACTTTTCCTCTGTGTTTTTCACATGTGCCCTCAACCAATCTTTCAGTTACTGAAAATGCATTTGTAAGACGAGGCCAGATGCGAATTGTTAAACTGCTTTAAAACATAAGAACATAAGAAATAGGAGCAGGAGTAGGCCATACGGCCCCTCGAGCCTGCTCCACCATTCAATCAGATCATGGCTGATCTTTGACTTCAACTCCACTTTCCTGCCCAATCCCCATATACCTTGATTCCCCGAGAGTCCAAATCTCTATCCATCTCAGCCTTCAATATATTCAATGACTCAGCGTCCACAGCCCTGTGGGGTAGAAAATCCCAAAGTTTCACAACCTTCTGAGTGAAGAAATTCCTCCTCTTCTCAGTCTTAAATGGCCGACCCCATATGCTGCAATTTTGCCCTCTAGTTCTAGACTCTCCAGCCAGGGGAAACAATCTCTCAGCATCTACCCAGTCAAGCCCCCTCATAATCTTATATGTTTCAATGAGATCACCTCTCATTCTTCTGAACTCCAGAGAGTATAGGCCCATTCTACTCAACCTCTCCTCATAGGACACCCCTCTCATCTCATGAACCTTTGTTGCATCGCCTCCAAGGCAAATATATCCTTCCTTAGATAAGGAGAACAAAACTTACAGGCAGCAAGTAAATGTTCAGAGTGGTAGTTATAATCAAATTTCACTCATTTCACCCAATTTCAAAACTCTCCTCATGATTAAGAAAACTAATAAATCACACTGACTTTCCTTGGGTTAGCAGGCTGACTGCTATTTGCTTTTGGTCAGTCTAGTATTGAAACATTCATACATGGACCTGGTCAGCACTAGTCTTACAATAAACTGTCTGCCCTTTTTGTTACTTCTAATCACAGGATATGTGTGGTGTGTGTATGTGTGGTGTGCGGTGTGGTGTGGGGTGTGTGTGTGTGTGTATGTAGAGTGTGTGTGTGGTGTGTGTGGTTTGTGTGTGTGGTGTGGGGTGTGTGTGTGTGGTGTGTTTGTGGTGTGTGGTGTGTGTGTGTTTTTTTTATTCGTTCATGAGATGTGGGCGTCGCTGGCGAGGCTGGCATTTATTGCCCATCCCTAATTGCCCTTGAGAAGGTGGTGGTGAGCCGCCTTCTTGAACTGCTGCAGTCCATGTGGTGACGGTTCTCCCACAGTGCTGTTAGGTAGGGAGTTCCAGGATTTTGACCCAGCGACGATGAAGGAACGGCAATATATTTCCAAGTCGGGATGGTGTGTGACTTGGAGGGGAACGTGCAGGTGGTGTTGTTCCCATGTGCCTGCTGCTCTTGTCCTTCTAGGTGGTAGAGGTTGCTGGTTTGGGAGGTGCTGTCGAAGAAGCCTTGGCGAGTTGCTGCAGTGCATCCTGTGGATGGTACACACTGCAGCCACTGTACGCCGGTGGTGAAGGGAGTGAATGTTTAGGGTGGTGGATGGGGTGCCAATCAAGCGGGCTGCTTTATCTTGGATGGTGTCGAGCTTCTTGAGTGTTGTTGGAGCTGCACTCATCCAAGCAAGTGGAGAGTATTCGATCACACTCCTGACTTGTGCCTTGTAGATGATGGAAAGGCTTTGGGGAGTCAAGAGGTGAGTCACTCGCCGCAGAATACCCAGCCTCTGACCTGCTCTCGTAGCCACAGTATTTATATGGTTGGTCCAGTTAAGTTTCTGGTCAATGGTGACTCCCAGGATGTTGATGGTGGTGGATTTGGCGATGGTAATGCCGTTGAATGTCAAGGGGAGGTGGTTAGACTTTCTCTTGTGGGAGATGGTCATTGCCTGGCACTTATCTGGCGCGAATGTTACTTGCCACTTATGAGCCCAAGCTTGGATGTTGTCCAGGTCTTGCTGCATGCAGGCTCGGACTGCTTCATTATTTGAGGGGTTGCGAATGGAACTGAACACAGTGCAATCATCAGCGAACATCCCCATTTCTGACCTTATGATGGAGGGAAGATCATTGATGAAACAGCTGAAGATGGTTGGGCCTAGGACACTGCCTTGAGGAACTCCTGCAGCAATGTCCTGGGGCTGAGATGATTGGCCTCCAACAACCACTGCTATCTTCCTTTGTGCTAGGTATGACTCCAGCCACTGGAGAATTTTCCCCCTGATTCCCATTGACTTCAATTTTACTAGGGCTCCTTGGTGCCACACTCGGTCAAATGCTGCCTTCATGTCAAGGGCAGTCACTCTCACCTCACCTCTGGAATTCAGCTCTTTTGTCCATGTTTGGACCAAGGCTGTAATGAGGTCTGGAGCCGAGTGGTCCTGGCGGAACCCAAACTGAGCATCAGTGAGCAGGTTATTGGTGAGTAAGTGCTGCTTGATAGCACTGTCGACGACACCTTCCATCGCTTTGCTGACGATTGAGAATAGACTGATGGGGCGGTAAGTGTCCGGATTGGATTTGTCCTGCTTTTTGTGGACAGGACATACCTGGGCAATTTTCCACATTGTTGGGTAGATGCCAGTGTTGTAGCTGTACTGGAACAGCTTGGCTGGAGGCACAGCTAGTTCTGGAGCACAAGTCTTCAGCACTACAACCAGGATGTTGTCGGGGCCCATAGCCTTTGCTGTATCCAGTGCACTCAGCTGTTTGGTGTGTGGAGCGTGGTGTGTGTGTGGGGTGTGTGTGTGTGGGGTGCGTGTGTGTGTGTGTGTGTGGGGTGTGTGTGTGTGGGGTGCGTGTGTGTGTGTGTGTGGGGTGTGTGTGTGGGGTGTGTATGTGGAGTGTGTGTGTGTGTGTGTGGTGTGTGTGTTGGTGTGTGTGTTTGTGTGTGTGGTGTGTGTGTTTGTGTGTGTGGTGTGTGTGTTTGTGTGTGGTGTGTGTGTTTGTGTGTGTGGTGTGTGTGTGTGTGTGGGGTGTGTGTGTGTGGGGTGCGTGTGTGTGTGTGTGTGGGGTGTGTGTGTGGGGTGTGTATGTGGAGTGTGTGTGTGTGTGGGGTGCGTGTGTGTGGGGTGTCTGTGTGGGGTGTGTGTGTGGAGTGTGTGTGTGGGGTGTGTGTGTGGAGTGTGTGTGTGTGTGTGTGGTGCGTGTGTGTGGGGTGTCTATATGGGGTGTGTGTGTGGGGTGTGTGTGTGCGTGTGTGTGTGGGGTGCGTGTGTGTGTGTGTGTGGGTGGGTGTGTGTGTTTGTGTGTGTGGGGTGTCTGTGTGGGGTGTGTGTGTGGGGTGTCTATGTGGGGTGTGTGTGTGTGTGTGTGGGGGTGTCTATGTGGGGTGTGTGTATGTGGTGTGTGGTGTGTGTGTGTTTGTGTGTGTGGTGTGTGTGTTTGTTTGTGTGGTGTGTGTGTTTGTGTGTGTGTTTGTGTGTGTGGTGTGTGTGTTTGTTTGTGTCGTGTGTGTGTTTGTGTGTGTGGTGTGTGTGTTTGTGTGTGTGGTGTGTGTGTTGGTGTGTGTTTGTGTGTGTGGTGTGTGTGTTTGTGTGTGTGGTGTGTGTGTTTGTGTGTGTGTTTGTGTGTGTGGTGTGTGTGTTTGTGTGTGTGGTGTGTGTGTTTGTGTGTGTGGTGTGTGTGTTTGTGTGTGGTGTGTGTGTTTGTGTGTGTGGTGTGTGTGTTTGTGTGTGTGTGGGGTGTGTGTGTGTGGGGTGCGTGTGTGTGTGTGTGTGTGTGGTGTGTGTGTGGGGTGTGTATGTGGAGTGTGTGTGTGTGTGTGTGTGGGGTGCGTGTGTGTGGGGTGTCTGTGTGGGGTGTGTGTGTGGAGTGTGTGTGTGGGGTGTGTGTGTGGAGTGTGTGTGTGTGTGTGGTGCGTGTGTGTGGGGTGTCTATATGGGGTGTGTGTGTGGGGTGTGTGTGTGCGTGTGTGTGTGGGGTGCGTGTGTGTGTGTGTGTGGGTGGGTGTGTGTGTTTGTGTGTGTGGGGTGTCTGTGTGGGGTGTGTGTGTGGGGTGTCTATGTGGGGTGTGTGTGTGTGTGTGGGGGGGTGTCTATGTGGGGTGTGTGTATGTGGTGTGTGGTGTGTGTGTGTTTGTGTGTGTGGTGTGTGTGTTTGTGTGTGTGGTGTGTGTGTTTGTTTGTGTGGTGTGTGTGTTTGTGTGTGTGGTGTGTGTGTTTGTGTGTGTGGTGTGTGTGTTTGTTTGTGTCGTGTGTGTGTTTGTGTGTGTGGTGTGTGTGTTTGTGTGTGTGGTGTGTGTGTTGGTGTGTGTGTTTGTGTGTGTGGTGTGTGTGTTTGTGTGTGTGGTGTGTGTGTTTGTGTGTTGGTGTGTGTGTTTGTGTGTGTGGTGTGTGTGTTTGTGTGTGTGGTGTGTGTGTTTGTGTGTGTGGTGTGTGTGTTTGTGTGTGGTGTGTGTGTGGTGTGTGTGTTTGTGTGTGTGGTGTGTGTGTTTGTGTGTGTGGTGTGTGTGTTTGTGTGTGGTGTGTGTGTGGTGTGTGTGTTTGTGTGTGGTGTGTGTGTTTGTTTGTGTTTGTGTGTGTGTTTGTGTGTGTTTGTGTGTGTGGTGTGTGTGTTTGTGTGTGTGTTTGTGTGTGTTTGTGTGTGTGGTTGTGTGTGTTTGTGTGTTTGTGTGTGTGGTGTGTGTGTTTGTGTGTGTGGTGTGTGTGTTTGTGTGTGGTGTGTGTGTTTGTGTGTGTGGTGTGTGTGTTTGTGTGTGTGGTGTGTGTGTTTGTGTGTGTGGTGTGTGTGTTTGTGTGTGGTGTGTGTGTGGTGTGTGTGTTTGTGTGTGGTGTGTGTGTTTGTTTGTGTTTGTGTGTGTGTTTGTGTGTGTTTGTGTGTGTGGTGTGTGTGTTTGTGTGTGTGTTTGTGTGTGTTTGTGTGTGTGGTGTGTGTGTTTGTGTGTTTGTGTGTGTGGTGTGTGTGTTTGTGTGTTTGTGTGTGGTGTGTGTGTTTGTTTGTGTTTGTGTGTGTGTTTGTGTGTGTGTTTGTGTGTGTGGTGTGTGTTTGTTTGTGTTGTGTGTGGGTGTGTGTGTTGTGTGGGTGTGTGGTGTGTGTGTGGTGTGTGTGTGGTGTGTGTGTGTGTGTGTTGTGTGTGTGGTGTGTGGTGTGGTGGTGTGTGTGTGTGTGGTGGTGTGTGTGTGGTGTGTGTGTTGTGTGTGTGGTGTGTGTGGGTGTGTGTTGTGTGTTTGTGTGTGGTGTGTGTGTGTTTGTGTGTGTGGTGTGTGTGTGTGTGTTTGTGTGTGTTTGTGTGTGTGGGTGTGTGTGTGGTGGGGTGTGGTGTGTGTGTGTGTGTGGTGTGTGTGTGTGTGTGTGTGGTGTGTGTGTGGTGTGTGTGTGTTGTGTGTGTGGGTGTGGGTGTGGTGTGTGTGGTGTGTGTTGTGGTGTGTGGTGTGTGTGTTTGTGTGTGTGTTTGTGTGTGTGGTGTGTGTGTTTGTGTGTGTGGTGTGTGTTTGTTTGTGTTTGTGTGTGTGGTGTGTGTGTTTGTGTGTGTGGTGTGTGTGTTTGTGTGTGTGTTTGTGTGTGTTTGTGTGTGTGGTGTGTGTGTGGTGTGTGTGTTTGTGTGTGTGGTGTGTGTGTTTGTGTGTGTGGTGTTTGTTTGTGTTTGTGTGTGGGGAGTGTGTGTTTGTTTGTGTTTGTGTGTGGGGAGTGCCTCCAACTTCTTCTCAGTTCAGTGGTTCATCAGCAGGACCATCAATAAAGCCAGTTACCTCCCAGTTACAAGAATGGATTCTCAACAAAGACCCTATGCTGAGATCAAGTGAATAGGTCATCACAACAATAGACGTGGATGCTCATTGAAAGGTTGAGATGAGATAATAGATGAACTACTGTCCATGGTCATTGTGTAAACACTTTCTCAATGACTGGCTTATAAGCATATGAACTCTTCTTTGTCTCACCAGCTACAGCATAAGGAGCAATTTAAATGGGTCTGAACCCACTTTAATTTAAAGTACAACACTGAAAAAGCAATTAATTTCCAAATTCTTTCCATGGAAAAATGGCCATTAACCCTGAAATGTGACAACAATGCTTAACTTATTCATATCATATTCCTCTGTCCACTATTTTAACAGAGATATTGGAGGAAAAATTGGATAAGGGCCGTTTTTGGGCGCGGGTAGCCTGATGCGCTAGTACCCAGCACCCAATGTCTCCTGTGCAGGCAGGACGCAAGTTTCGACCGGCCTGAGTACTCACCCGCAATCAGTGTTCCATTCCGGGCCTTGCCTGTGGAATCAATGCAATTCGCACTTTCCACCAGCAGGGGAAGCACAATCTCTTGAAGGGAGGATATTTCTTAGAAATTTCTCAAAGGTCATTGGTACCTGTTATTTGCTGAAAATAACAATCTACCGTCTGCACAGAGTCTGAACGGAGATCAGACATCGCACACGTAAAATACAGATGCAGATCCCATCCTTATGTTTACACACTGATGAGTTATGTTAAAACATTGAATAAAGGTTGTGCACTACTAAATCCCACATCCTCCAATCTGCACGCCAGACCTCACCAATCTGCCAATCTGAGTTGGTACCAGGCCTGTGAGAGTGCGTGCACCAAGGTTCTCTACTGATGCACTAGGGACCTTGGTGCAAGAGGTGGACAGAAGGAGGGACATCCTATATCCACGGGGGGGGTTGGGGGGCAAGAGACCTTCCAGACATATATCAAAAAGGCAGCGTGAGGCAGCGGGGGATGAAGTCAATGCCAGGCGCACAGCATCATAAACATGGATGCAGTGCAGGAAGAAGTTCAATGCTTTGACACGAGTGGGCAAGGTGAGTGAGGTCAACTGTCAAGTGGTGTCTCCTACCAACTACACCACACACTACACCCCCCATCACCCATAGACCAACAAACTCTTTCCATCAGTAGTCAGCTCTTCCAACCAGATGCTTCCTCTCACCCTTACACATTACCACTGTTGCATGCCGCCCACCCACAACTCACAGGCCACACACACTGGCAGCTATTCAACCATGACAGGCACATTACCCAGACACACGTCCCACTTTCTTGCAGGAGAAGGTGGTGCATATCAGGAGGCACCAAGTGGCAGTGGCATTTAGCCTATCGAGCCTGTTCAGCCATGAGATCGTGCTGGACCTGTGACCTAAGTCCATATACTCGCCTTAGCCCCATATCCCTTAATACCCTTGGGTCACAGAAATCTCTCAATCTCAGATTTAGAATTCACAATTGAGCTAGCATCAACTGCTGTTTGCAGAAGAGCGTTACAAACTTCTCTCACCCTTTGCGTGTAGAAGCAGTTCCTAACTTCACTCCTGCACATCCTGGCTCTAAATGTTAGGCTATGTCCCCATGTCCTAGTATTCAAGTATAGGAGACCTCCAAAAACAGTTACAAATGTCTCAGCAGCCAGAAGCAATAATCCAGCCACTAACCTGTTAATCCTGCATGGTCCCTTTAAATAGTGCTGGTGGGGATCATCCAGGCACTCTAAGACACGTTCAGATGGTCGGGTTAAGACTTTGCGTTGAGTTGAGCATTAAGTCCCAAAATGGTATCTAACACTTTAAATCAGGGTTGTACACTGATTTGTATTCATTTTCTCCCTACTTTACATGCTTGCAGCATTCCTTATCTGTGCCTGTGCTAACTCCTATACCAAGGCGGTGTGCGGCGCATGTCACGCTGAAAATGTGTATGCGCAGCCAAGACGCCATCTTGGATGTCGGAGAGGTCGTGTAGCCCCGAAACAACGGGTGCTGCACAGCCCACTTTAGCGCCCATTAACTGCTGCTATTGCCAACAGTCATTTCTAGCCTATTTTTCTTATTAGTTTCAGGGTAGATTATGTCAGCGTGAGCTCCTGACATGTAGGCTGGAGATAGAACAAGTACCCAGAGTTTAAAATACAGACATTCACTGGTGATTTGTCCAAGAAATTGTTTTATTTCTTCCTAAAATCACAGTGAACTCTATCGCCTGCACTATAATTTTACAGGGTTATTGTCCTATATTTACTGAGATGATTTTGATACAGATTTTCAGCTGTTGTATGAGTTGGTTCATGTGCCTGTTTCCTTGGAAATGTACCTAAATAAAATCAAACTTTTCCAAACGACTTTAATAAATCTTTTGGTGATTTTTCCAGAGTTGCTGGAAATAGTATTAAAGTTTAAGCTGTCACTGGAGCTTGATGTTCTGTTTACAAATCAAATATTAGAAATTGTTAAATGGACAAAATAATTTAGGACAAAATAAATCACACCTGCCGCTCGGACAATACATGCTCAGAGACAAATAGTTGGTAGATATAGAAACTACTCTTCCTGTAGGTTTCCAATACACTGTTGAATAATTAGCTTTACCTTTAAATTCAAATCACATTCCATATGTCACGTAGTTCAACTGTAGCAGTGGCATATTAACCTGCTGCTACAGAAAATAGCAACATCATAATGTAGGCATAGTAAAGCTGTGATAGGCACTTGAGAATAAATATTATGGGCAAACTGAAAGGTCATTTTGTGCTTCTGATCATTTTTTTACTGCGTTTGATTTTTGATACTGAGGTGCAGCTACACTGACTTTTACAAGATGCTGTGATCCAGTTGTGGAAATAATTTCCTGTTACATGCAGTTCCCACTCTGGTGACAGCCAATTAAAAACTGTGAACACCTTGCAATCTAAGGTTCCTATTCTCAAAGGCATGCCCGCATCTGATGAAGAAGGAAATTTAGACCACATGAAATTGCCTGCCTGATGAAAACATCATGGTTGATAACAGTTGTCATTGAAGGAAGAAAAACAATTCCACTACCTACTGATATCCAAGCATCAATTTAGTTCTCATTCCAAATCAAACTTTACATTTAACATTTTATTTTTATTTTTCCCCATTCCCTGCTATACTTTTTCTGAGATTTTAGCACTCCCCCTGGCGAAAACTGGGCGAGATGGGAGTTAAAATGAAAGCGGTAAACTTATTGCTCTGTTCACCTCCTGCACCCCACCCAATGGCTCTGGGCTGCCCGATATTCATCGGCAGAACCTGGAGAGTTGCTTCTGGATGCCCGTTTCAGAGGGGCAGCTCGCCCGCTGCACTTAAATTAGGCTGAACCATTAAAATGGACCGGGCCTCTCGCAGCACTTTTACGTTCCACCCGGGAATTAAAATTGTCCCTTACTTCCCTCTTATCTCTTGCTGGGTACAGTACCAAGGACACCAGGAGCCCTCCAATACCTTTCCCAATTGCTATTCTGTACTCTAAGTGCATTTGCACACTAAACCAATGATTCTCATGATATGGTCACTTGTGGTCCACCTTTCTCTTACCAGTGGCTTGAGCCAGACTTAATATTCTATGTGTCTTCACTGATAGTCCGTCCAGCTGGTAAACTTGAAGTTAGTGCTGTTTGCTTTCCTCTTCTTGCAATTCAACAAGCCATCAAGGGAAACAAGGCTATCCCAGCTTCCATATCAAAAATGAAAGAGCCTCCCAGCAACTGTTCACACTGGCACAGTTGACATCCAGAATTCACCATTTGGAAAACTGTGGGCACAGGCCCAAACCCCATCATTTTGCAATACAGCTGTTGAGAGAGGCCCTTAATTATTTACTAATAGATAATACCAGCAAGATATGTGATGTGAAGCCAAAGAATACAATTTATATCCTACAACAGTGTAAAGAGGGGGAGGAATTCCTGAAATGCGTACAAGAGAACTTTCTTGATCTGTGTGTTTTCAGCCCAACGAGGAAGGAAGCAGAGCTGGATCTAGTTCTGGGGAATGAAGTGGGGCAAATGGAGCATGATTCAGTGGGAGAGCATTTGGGTAACAATGATCATAATATCATCAGGTTTAGAATAGTTATGGAAAAGGATAAGGAACAATCAAGCATAAAAACACTTAACTGGAGGATGGCTAATTTCAGTGAGTTAAAAAGGGATCTTGCCCTGGTGGATTGGAATCAAAAATTGGTAGGCTAAACAGTAATTAAACAAAGGGAAGCCTTCAAGGAGGAGATGGTTCGGGTACAGAGTAGACACATCCCTATGAGGGGGAAAGGAAGGGCATCCAAAGCTAGAGCTCCCTGGATAACTAAAGATATAGAGAATAAAATTAAACAGAAAAAGGAGGCTTATGACAAATGTAAGGTTCATAATACAGTAGAGAACCAGGCTGAATACAGAAAGTACAGAGAAAATCTAAAAAAGGGAACTAGAGGGGCAAAGATAGAGTATGAGAATAGATTAGCGAACTAACATAAAAGGGAACTCAAGAGTCTTTTATAAACAGATAAATAGTAAAAGGGTAGTCAAAGGAAGTTTGAGGTCGATTGGGGACAAAAGAGAAGATCTTTATATGGAGGCAGAGGGCATGGCTGAGGCACTAAATGAATACTTCGCATCGGTCTTCACTAGAGAAGAGGATGCTGCCAATGTAGCAGTAAAGGAGGAGGTAGAAGTGATATTGGATAGGATAAAAATAGATAAAGAAGAGGTACTTAAAAGATTGGTAGTACTCAAAGTAGAAACATCACCCAGTCCAGATGGGATGTATCCTAATTTACTGAAGGAAGTAAGTATTGAAATTGTTGAGGCTTTGGCCACAATCTTCCAATCCTCCTTAGATATGGGGATGGTGCCAGAGGACTGGACAATTGCAAATGTTACACCCCTATTCAAAAAAGGGAGAGAGGGATAAACCCAGCAATTACAGGCCAGTCAGCCTTACATTGGTGGTGGGGAAACGTTTAGAGACAATAAATTAATTGGCAGTTGGAAAAGTATGGGCTAATAAATGAAAGTTAGCATAGATTTATTAAAGGAAAATTGTGTTTGACTAACTTGATGAAGTAATGGAGAAGTTTGATGAGGGTAGTGTAGTTGATGTGTATATTTAGACTTTCAAAAGGCGTTTGATAAAGTACCACAGAAGAGACTTGTTAGCAAAAGGAACAGTGGCAGCGTGGACACAGAATTGGCAAAAAAATTGGATAGAACGCAGAGAGTAGTGGTGAACAGTTGTTTTTCAGTCTGGAGGGGAGTATACAGTTGTGTTTCCCAGGGGTCGGTATTAGAACCATTGTTATTTTTGATATATGGTATACAGGGTATAATTTCAAAGTTTGCAGATGACACAAAACTCAGAAATGTAGTAAACAATGTGGAGGATAGTAACAGACTTCAGGGGGACATAGGCAGACTGGTGAAATGGGCAGACAGATGGCAGATTAAATTTAATGCAGGGAAGTGTGAGGTGATACATTTTGGTCGGAAAAATGAGGAGAATAAACTAAATGGTACAATTTTAAAGGGGGTGCAGGAACAGAAAGACCTGAGGGTGTATGTATACAAATCTTTGTAGGTGGTAGGACAAGTTGAGAAGGCTGTTAAAAAAACATATTGGATCCTTACCTTTATTAATAGAGGCATAGAGTACAAAAGCAAGGAAGTTATACTAAACCTTTATAACACACTGGCTAGGCCTCAGCTGGAGTATTGTGTTCAATTCTGGGCACCACTGATTAGGAAGGATATCAATGCCTTAGAGAGGGTGCAGAAGAGATTTCCTAGAATGATACCTGGGTTGAGAGACTTCAGTTATGTGGAGAGACTGGAGAAGCTGAGATTGTACTCCTCAGAGCAGAGAACTTTAAGAGGAGATTTGATAGAGGTGTTCAAAATCATAAACAATTTTGATAGAGTAAATAAGGAGTAACTGTTTCCAGTGGCAGAAGGGTCGGTAACCAGAGGACACAGATTGGCAAAAGAACCACAGGCGACATGAGGAGACATTGTTTTATGCAGCAAGTTGTAATGATCTGGAATACAATGCCTGAAAGGGTGGTGGAAGCAGATTCAATAGTAACTTTCAAAAGGGAATTGGATAAATACTTGAAGGGAAAAATTTTACAGGGTTATGGGTAAAGAGCAGGTGAGAGGGACTAATT
This sequence comes from Heptranchias perlo, assembly GCF_035084215.1. Lineage (NCBI taxonomy): Eukaryota > Metazoa > Chordata > Chondrichthyes > Hexanchiformes > Hexanchidae > Heptranchias > Heptranchias perlo. The sequence continues at coordinate 103,622,976 of NC_090325.1, read as the reverse complement.
GGATAGTTCTACCAAAGAGCCCAATGGACTGGATAGCCTCTATCTGTGCTGTATTATACTATGACACTATGATACTTGAGGCACTGACATGAATTATAGGTTTGGGGATATAAATAGTATCCCACAAGTCCTCACCATATATCATCCATATATTTACAACCTAATCAAAAAACGAAATAATTATATTAGAGCTGATTTTCCTGGTGCCCGTGCTGGGGAGCACAACACATGGGCAGCACACCAGAAGAGCAGTGTGCACAAGGTCAGACTTTAGTGGCCCGGTTTCCTGTTGGGGCTAATTTAAATAGTGTGGCCTCCAATTGGGCAAAGCCATGAAGGCACAGGAAATTGCTGTGCTGCTCCAGGCCTTAAAGGCCTGTGGCTGCTTAAAAGAGGTTGGTGTATCTTGGGTCTTCGGGAAAGCCTGTGGAGCCTGAGTAAGGTTGGAACATTTTAGAAACCTGCACCTTAAGTCAAATATCCTGGAATACTTCTGAGAAGTTATTTCTGCCAGCAGATCATTTTTAAATTGAAAGGCCCAATGAGGAAGATTTTGTGCCTACATTACCGTTGTGGCATTTTGGAGGGCTGGTAGTGTCCGGACACTCAGCTTTGATAATGAAGCCATTGCCCAGCTGTTGCAGGAAGTCGAGAAAAGGAGAGATGCCCTATTTCCCCACCATGAAAATAAGGTCCTGAAGGCTGCGACATGCATAGCATGGCAAGGGATGGTTGAGGTCAATAGCAGCACTGTCCAAAGGACATGGATGCAATGCTGAAAGAATTTTAATGGCCTCACCAGTGGGGGAAAGTAAGAGTGATCCTTTGCACATATATAAAGCTGTTTGTGAGCTTCTTGGCAACAACCCATTGTCTGCTATCACGCAATGTTAAGTGCTCATTCAAATTACATGATGTAAGCTGGCAGAGTTTTATGCCCGCTTTGACCTATTTCCCTGGCCATAATGCACATGCACTCCACACAAATACTTGAAAGGATCTAATGCATGAAAGAACATTAAAGCAGCAGTAACTTCAAACTCATTGCAACTCCTTACTACATAGCGAGATGCCTCAGCCAATGGCGTAGGGTGCCCTGATGCTGCAATTTTTAATGGAAGTCCCATATGCCTCTGCAGGAGAAGATGGATTTTAACAGAAGGCAACTCAATACTACCAGAGTGAACCCATTTGAGGAAAGAGCAATAGGGCTGTGACAACACAAGTTGATAGAGGTGGCAGGACATGACGAAGCAGGCTGAGGGTTCATTCCTCTCTTACCCCCCTAGCCTCGCAATCATTGTCATTGGCAATATCAACTCTGATAACTTTCCCTGTTAGATGTAAGTGGTGATATAAGAGTATTTGTATACATTAACTTCATTCTGCATTTGCTTTTATGATTGTCCCTCTTTATGTCTTCACATAACCGGCACAGCAAGAGGATGTCAGCCCTTCCGGAACCTATAGAAAGCTCATCTGGTCTCCATGCCATTCCAGGACTTGTCAGGCCGCAGTGTGGTTACCTCCACCCAGAAGAGGAGGGAATTCTAGGTAGAGAGTATGAGGGGGCACTGAGGTCGAATCACTGAACATTAATCACTGAGAACTGGAGATTAGGAAAAAGAGGTGCGGAGAATGGAGGCCCCTCATCAGAGGAGGGCAGTGCCTCCTCCAACAACTGCACAGACAGAGGACCCAGATCTCTGTGACCACATTTTCAAAGGAAGAATGCAGTCATCAGGCAATGTGCCCAGTGACTCCTACAATATGACGAGGAGGTTAACTAGTGCTGTGAGGGAGGGTTTAAACTAATTTGGCAGGGGGAGGGGAACCAAGACATAGCAGCAGTGAGAAGAGACAAGGTTCATAGGAAACTAGCAGGGACAAATAGCAGCAGAATAAAGAATTGTGTAGAAAGATCAGGAATTAGATGGAGGAAAAAAGTAAAGCCGACTAGCATGGTGTTGGACTACATATGTGTTAATGCGAGGAGAGTTACAAATAAGTTTGATGAGCTGCAGGCACAAGTTGCTACATGGGGTTACGATATAGTGGCTTTAATGGAGACCTGGCTTAAACATGGGCAGGAATGGGAACTAAACATTTCTGGCTACATGTATTCAGGAGGGATAGGGAAGGAAAAAAGCAAGGAGGGAGGTTGGCAGTATTGATCAAGGATAATATTACAGTTCTACAGAGAAACAATATACTAGAGGGCTGAAAGACTGAATCTATTTGGTTAGAGTTAAGGAATAGAAAAGGAACTGTTGTATTGCTGGGTGTTTACTATAGACCCCCAAATGGTGAGAAGGAGATAGAGGAGCAAACCTGTAGGCAAATTTCAAAGAGATGTAAAAATAATAGAGCAGTAATGGTGGGGAACTTCAATTATCCTAATGTAGACTGGGGGGAAAAACAGCGTAAAGGGCAAGGAGGGTGAAGAATTCCTAAAATGTGTACAGGAAAACTTTCTTCATCAGTATTTTTCTAGCCCAACGAGGGAGGAAGCAGTGCTGGAACTAGTTCTGGGGAATGAAGTAGGGCAAGTGGAGTATGTTTCAGTGGGAGAACATCTGGGTAATAATGGTGGACTGGAAACAAAGATTGGCCAAGAAAACAGTAAATGAGCAATGGCAGGCCTTCAGGGTGGAGATAGTTCTGGTACAAACCAAGCATATTCCCATAAGGAGGATAGATGGGGAATCCAAAGCTAGAGCTCCCTGGATGATGAAGGAAATAGAGGTTAAAATAAAACAGAAAAAGGAGGTGTATAATAAACGTCAGGTACAGAATACAGTCAAAAACCAGGCAGAATACAGAGAGTGCAGGGGGAAATTGAAAAAGAATATAAGGGCAAAGAGAGAATATGGGAAAAGATTAGCATAAAAGGAAACCCAAATTTTTTTTATAAACATATAAAAAGTAAAAGGATAGTTAAAGGAATGGTGGGGCCAATTAGGGGCAAAAAAGGAAATCGTCTTGTGGAGGCAGAGGGCATGACTGAGGTACTGAATGAATACTTTACATCTTTCTTCACAAAAGAAGAGGATGAAGTTAATGTCGCAGTAGGGGAGGGGGAATTACAGATATTGGATAGAATAAAAATAGATAGAAAGGAGGTGTTAAATAGGTTGGCATCACTCAAAGTTAACAAGTCACCCGGTCTAGGTGGGATGCATCCTAGGTTGCTGAAGGAAGCAAGGGTGGAGACAGTAGAAGCTCTGTCCACAATCTTTCAATCCTCCTTGGATATGAGAGTGGTGCCAGAGGACTGGAGGATTGCAAATGTTACACTCCTGTTCAAAAAAAGGGGAGAGGGATAAACCTGGTAACTACAGGCCAATCAGTCTAACGTCAGTGGTGGGAAAACTACTAGAGACCATTGTCAAGGACAAAATTAGTTCTCACTTGGAGAAGTATGAGCTAATAAGGGATAGCCAGTAAGGATTTGTTAAAGGCAAATCATGTCTAGCTAACCTGATTGAGTTTTTTGATGAAGTAACAGAGAGGGTTGATAAAGGTTGTATATATGGACTTTTAAAAGGCATTTGATTAAGTACCAAATAACAGACTTAATCGGAAAATAGAAGCACGTGGAATTAAAGGGACTGTGGTAACTTGGGTATGTAATTGGCTAAGGGATAGAAGGCAGAGAGTATTGGTGAACAGATGTTTTTCTGACTGGAGCGAAGTGTACAGGGGCGTCTTCAGGGATCGGCATTAGGACCATTGCTTTTGTTGCTATATATAAATGACCTGGACTTGGGTATAAGGAGTACAATTTCAAAGTTGGGGGATGATACATAAGAACATAAGAAATAGGAGCAGGAGTAGGCCATACGGCCTCTCAAGCTTGTCCCGCCATTCATTCAGATCATGGCTGATCTTCGACCACAACTCCACTTTCCTGCCCGATCCCCATATCCCTTGATTCCCCTCGAGGCCAAAACTCTATTTATCTCAGCCTTGAATATACTCAATGACTCAGCATCCACTGGGCTCTGGTGTAGAGAATTCCAAAGATTCACAACCCTCTGAGTGAAGAAATTCCTCCTCATCTTAGTCTTAAATGGCCGACCCCTTATCTTGCGAGTATGCTTCCTAGCTCTAGACTCTCCAGCAAGGGGAAACAACCTCTCAGCATCTACCCTGTCAAGTCCTCTCAGAATCTTATATGTTTCAATGAGATCACCTCTCATTCTTCTAAACTCCAGAGATTATAGGCCCATTCTACTCAACCTCTCCTCATAGGACAACCCTCTCATCCCAGAAATTAATCTCATGAACCTTTGTTGCACCGCCTCTAAGGCAAGTATATCCTTCCTTAGATAAGGAGACCAGAACTGTACGCAGTACTCCAGGTGAGGTCTCACCAAAGCCCTGTACAATTATAGTAAGACTTCCTTACTCTTGTCCTCCAACCCCCTTGCAATAAAGGCCAACATGCCATTTGCTTTCCTAATTGCTAACTTTTTGTGTTTCTTGTATGAGGTCACCCAAGTCTCTCTGAACACCAACATTTACTAGTTTCTCACCATTTAAAAAATATTCTGTTTTTCTATTTTTCCTACCAAAGTGAATAACCTCACATTTCCCCACGTTATACTCTATCTGCTGCTTTCTTGCCCACTCACTTATCTTGTCTATATCCCTTTGCAGACTCATTGTGTCCTCCTCACAGCTTGGCAATGTAATAAATAGTAAGGAGGATAGTAGCAGACTTCAGGAGGATATAGACAGACTGGTGAAATGGGCAGACTCATAGCAGGTGCAATTTAATGCAGGTAAGTGTGAAGTGATGCACTTTAAGAGGAATAACATGGAGAGGCAGGACAATCTAAATGGTACTATTTTGAGGGGGGTGCAAGAGCAGAGGGACCTGGGGGTGCATATTCATAAATCTTTGAAGGTGGCAAGGCAAGTTGATAAAGCAGTTAAGAAAACATATGGGATACTTGGCTTTGTAAATAGGGGCATTGAATACAAAAACAAGGAAGTCATGTTAAACCTTTGCAAATCACTGCTTAGGCCTCAGCTGGAGTATTGTGTACAATTCCTGGCACCACACATTAGGAAGGATGTCAAGGCCTTGGAGAGAGTACAGAGGGGATTTACCAGGATGATCCCAGGGATGAGGGACTTTGGTTATGTGGAGAGATTGGAGAGCTGGGATTGTTCTCCTTAAAGCAGAGAAGGTTAAGGGGAGACCTGATAGAGGTATTCAAAATTATGAGGGGCTTTGATTGAGCAAGTAGGGAGAAATTGTTTCCTCTGTCAAGTGGGTCAGTAACCAGAGGTCGTAGATTTAAAATAATTGGCAAAAGAACTAGAGGAGAAATTAGGAGAATTTTTTTCACACAGAGGGTTGCTAGGATATCGAATGCACTGCCTGAAAAGGTAGTGGAAGCAGATTCCATTGGAACTTTCAAAAAGCAATTGGACATCTTCTTGAAGAAGCCTAATTTGCAGGGTTACGGGTAAAAAGCTGGGTTGTGGGACAAAATTGGACAGCTCTTTCAAAGAGTTGGCACAGGCACGATGAGCTGAATGGCCTCACTCTGTGCTGTAGGATTCTATGGTTCTATGATTCTAAGTTTGGAGGAATCCATATTCTGTATATGTGAGGTTCTCATGCACAGACTTGAAAACATGCAGACATCCTTGGAGCGGATGCAGTTCCAAGGTCAAGTGATGTGCAGCCCCTCACTGCTGAGGCCTTACTGCCAGTTTTAGATTCTCTCATGAATGCTCAGACTGCTGCAATACAGCACCCCCCTCCCCTCCACTCTTCCTGGCTGTATTGTGGCCTCCTGAATCAACAGGCTTACAGAAGAGGTTGCTCAAATCAAGAGAAAACTAGTGGTCACCTTGGTCATTGTCATGTCTGTCATGGAGTCTGTCAACCCATGAGGTCTATGGACAAAATGGCAGTGATGGAGAAGTGGAAGGCTGGAAGAGACCATGGACATTGGTGTTCTCTCTCCAGTTGGCTCCAATTCCGCAGGTATCAGTCACCAACCATCCCATGACTACACAGCAGCTTGAAAGCAGGCAAGGCCAGGCTGTCCCTGCCTCAGTGGATGGGCTGCAGCTTGAAGTTGGCCTATCTAGTGTGTGAGTGCACAGAGATTGAGAGTCCATAAGACCATAAGACCATAAGAGATAGAAGCAGGAGTTGGCCATTCGGCTCCTCGAGCTTGCTCCGCCATTCAATGAGATCATGGCTGATCTGATTTTTACCTCAACTCCACTTTCCCGCCCTTTCCCCATATCCTTTGACTCCCTTGCTGATCAAAAATTTGTCTAACTCAGCCTTGAATGTATTCAATGACTCAGCCTCCACAGCTTTTTGGGGTAAAGAATTCCAAAGATTAACGACCCTCTGGGAGAAGAAATTCCTCCTCATTTCCATCTTAAACGGGCGACCCCTTATTCTGAGACTATGCCCCCTAGTTTTAGATTCCCCCATGAGGGGTAACGTCCTCTCAGCATCTACCCCATCGAGTCCCCTCAGAATCTTGTATGTTTCAATAAGATCTCCTCTCATTCTTCTAAACTCCAATGAGTATAGACCCAACCTGTTCAATCTTCCCTCATAAGACAATCCTTCCATACCCAGAATCAATCTAGTGAACCTTCTCTGAACTGCCTCCAATGCAAGTATGTCCTTCCTTAAATAAGGGCAGAAAACTGTACGCAATACTCCAGGTGTGGTCTCACCAGCACCCTGTACAGTTGTAGCATGACTTCCCTGCTTTTATACTCCATCTCCCTAGAAATAAAGGCCAATATTCCGTTTGCCTTCCGGATTACCTGCTGCACCTATATGTTGACTTTTTGTGTTTCAGGTACGAGGACACCCAGATCTCTCTGTACCGCAGCATTTTGTAGTATTTCTCCATTCAAATAATATATTGCTTTTTTATTTTTCCTCCCAAAGTGGATGACTTCACACTTTCCCACATAATGTTCCATCTGCCAAATTTTTGCCCATTCACTTAACCTGTCAATATCCCTTTGCAGACACTTTGGGCTCGATTTTAGCACCCGCGATCGGGGATTCCCGGGGCGGGTCGGGAGCCCGGTTCCAACCCGCCCCATTTCCGGGTTCCCCACAGACGCGCTGACATGTGCGCGCAGCCCCCACATGTGGGACTCCCGCCAGCAATTAAAGCCGGCGGGGTGCCACTTAAGGTATTTATTTTGGTATTTCAAGTCGTTTAGAGACCTGATTAACGTGATATTTTAGGAGGGTTGGGATTTTACAAACAACTGGGACTGTTTCCCATACTGGGGGAAACACTCCCAGTTCAAATGGACGTGTTGCAGCCATCAGCCTGTGGCAGCTGCAAAGGTCCATATGACAGGTGGGGGGGGGGGAGGGAGAGACCCTCACTCGTTGCAGGAGGCCAATCTGTCACTTTGGACAAAGTTTGGCCTCCACCACCCTCCTCCTAACAACAAAATTCACCAACTTGCACACTTACCCCGGGGTCCAGACACATGTACCTACCTTGCGGACCCCCTCAGATGTACATCTTCTGGGTGGGGGCCGCCGTAGCTGCAGTCATGACCTCCTCGGAGGTCGAACAGCATCACCAGCCTCGCTGGCCACCCCGTCTACCTCTAACACATGGAGCTCCACAACACAGTGCTGTGACACATCCACCTGCACAGCAGGAGGGAGGGCAACCGCAGAGAGAGATGCGTCGCAGAGGGCACTACCCTTTCCACAGGGTCCACAGACCGAGGCTCAGCTTCCTGGACCTCTCTGAGCAGCAGTGCACACGGAGGCTCAGAGTCACTCGACATGTAGTCGTGGACATCTGCAGCCTCCTTCATGCCGAGCTGCTCCCGGCTGGCCCGAGCATCATCTTCTTACCTGTCGCTGTCAAAGTCACCACTGCCCTCAACAACTTCTTCTCCGCATCCTTCCAGGGTGCCACCGGGGACATCGCCGACGTCTCTCAGTCGTCTGCACAAAAGAGCCCTGCAAATACACCTACACCCACTCTGCAGTGACACAATGGGTGGCATCAGTTGTGGGTCTTCATTGTGATCCTCAGGAAAGGGCATTATTGCACAAACCAGACAAGATTCGCAAAGATGTGACAGTAGTGGTGCCAATATAATATGTTATGTGAGTTGCTCAGAAATTAAATATAAGTAAAAACCATGACAAACCCTCAAACACCCTTGTGCATCCCCTTTATGCTCACGACACGTTTGCCTTACGCTGCCTACTGCACATATGTGATGCATGCCCTGTGGCTGCAGCACAGGTAGTGGCAGGTTGAGTGAGGCTGACTGTGAAAGAGATGCATGAGAGGGTGAGTATGAGATGGAGCCATGAGATTATATGAGGAATGGGTTGAGTGGTAGTGGAGGGATGAATACTGACGAGGTGAGTAAGTGCAGGTAAGATGAGGATGAACTTTGAGTGGGTGTGAGGAGTGATGTGACAGAGTAGTGTTGGCTGTGCAGAAAGAGATGTGGGGTGGGGGCGGTGATGTGGCAGACGGAGTATAGGGAAATGAGTAAGTGTACTCACTTTGGCTGACCTACTTAGGTCATTGCAGCGCCTCCTGCACTGTATGCAGGTGGGCGATATGTTGGTGGTGCAGGTGACCTCCTCTGCCACCTCGAGCCAGGCCTTCTTGGTGGCAGAGGCAGGCCACTTCCTCCCGCCCGCCGGGGGAAGATCTTTGTCCTTCCCCTCCTCCTCACCCCATCCAATGATACCTGGAGTGAGGCATCATTAAACTGGGAGCAGCCTTCCCCCTGGGCTGCTCCATGCTGTAATTTTTCCTATTTCTTGCAGCATCAGTCGGTGGAGGACTGCCCCTTTAAATAGAGCTCCTCCAGCTGACAGACCTTACTGTGCATGCGCAGTCCGCCCGACGCGCAGCTCAGCAGCGGGGAACCCGGAACAAGAGGTAAGTGGATCCAATCAGCCTGCGATTGCGCGCGGGGCAGACTGATTTCACCGGGCGCGTTACCCATGCCCCCAATCGCACCCCCCGCCGCGAACCCGGCGCCATGGTAATATCGAGCCCTATGAGTCCTCATCGCAAGTTGCTTTTCCACCTATCTTTGTATCATCAGCAAATTTGGCCACAAGACACTCTGTTCCTTCATCCAAGTCATTGATATATATTGTAAATAGTTGAGGCCCCAGCACCAATCCCTGCGACACCCCACTAGTTACAGATTGCCATTTTGAAAATGACCTTTTTATCCCGACTCTTTGTTTTCTGTTAGTTAGCTAATCCTCTATCCATGCCAGTATATTACCCCAACACCATGAGCTCTTATCTTGTGCAGTAATCTTTTATGTGGCACCTTATCGAATGCCTTTTGGAAATCCAAATATACTGCATCCATTGGTTCCCCTTTATCCACCCTGCCTGTTACTTCCTCAAAGAACTCTAATAAATTTGTCAGATTTCCCTTTCATAAAACCATGTTGACTCTCCTTGGTTGTATTATGAGTCTCCAAATGTCCTGCTACTACTTCCTTAATAATGATTTTAGCATTTTCCCAATGACAGTCACCTTGGGTCCGGGAGCCTGACCTAGACCTCTGCTGCCATCCTCCTGCCTTATTGTTCCTCATGAGTACCACTGAAATGAAGCACTTGACTATTTCGCTGTGCACAAAAGACACCCACTGTTAGAAAGGGGAAGGTATATGGCAGAAAGTTAGGTTGACAGGACAAAAAATTGGATATCTGTGCAACAAATGTATTGGCTACAGATTATGCTTCATGCAAAATTCTTTTGGTGTTATCAGCCATGGCAATGGTGGATATCGAACATTCCCTACCAACCACCCTTTTGGTCCTTGCACTTCTTCAAACAAGAGTGGATTGGTGGATTGTTTGAAGGTGAAGGTATTGTGTGAGCTGTATTTCTGGCATTCACCTGCATGATTTTGTGCTAGTGATTGCACACTAGCTGGACACTGAAGGAGGAGCACACTTTTTGATTCATGCAGGAGCACTTCAGCCCTCATGGGTCATGTCAATCATATCCTGCACATGGACAAGCCTGCAAATTGGTACAAGTCCAAGATATGTGCTTTCTGCTCCTTATACCTATGGAGAAGATGATGAATTGGCTTGCCCTGGCAAATAAGGCTTCTGTCACCTGGTGGATGCACCAATGAACTGCTGACTGGCTTATGCAAGCTATGTCCCAGGGGCTTTGAAATCCTCCAGTAGTGTGGAAATTGAGTACTATGGCTGTCTTCATTGGCACAGACGTTGCTTTGAAGGCACAAGACTGGGGTTTCCTAGAAGATGACACAGCTCTCACAATGTAGCTACTAAACCAGAGCTTCTGGAGATTCAGGAATGTCTGTCAGAATCCATAAACCTGCTCACCTGGGTGCTCCCGAGTTGGTGTTATTGTTTCCTGGTGCATCCTTACTGCTTGTGCATCCAAAAGAGCAGTTTATTCTCCTTCTTCTCCTCCAGGTAGCACATTAATAGAGGGATGCCAAACAGGGCCCCCATCATTCAGCCCTACGGGAGGGGATATGCAGCATTATAGGACTTCGCCCATATTTCCGAAGTACTGTCCCTACCGTTCAGGCTCTCCTGCGATCCTATGCCCAGGGAAAGTGCTCCTATTGCATTTGGCGCACCCATAATTTTAATTGTTCTTGCAATTCCTTGCTGTTGATTTTGATTCTTTTAATTGCTACAGTTCAACCAACTGCTATTCAGATGGTGCCAATTTAAGATTTGTATTTTGAAATTCTGCATGCCATTATATAAATGAAGGTACAGAAATATAATCAAATAACATTTTTAGCTGCACTTTAGAAATATTTTACAAGTGTTAAACCTGAACTTGGTGACGTGGTGTCAGTCCTATTTCAAGATAATCTGAGCAATTGAAACAGATTAAGATACAAGTCAGTAAGAAATTGGTAACCTACTGAGATATGTAACTGGTTCTTGAGATTGTAATGCAAATCTGAATTTGATGTAAAGTGATATTAGGAAGCAGGACAGAAGGGTCCCAGGTTAATTTCCTGATCTGTGCTCAGATAGTTAATCTCAGCCAGGACAGCTGCAGGAGCACAGAATAGGCCTTAGTGTCCCTGGGCCAGCCATTTTCAATCATCCTGCACCTGATCCTGCTGTCCAGTGACCCCTCCTGGAAAATGTGCATCAATGGATAACAAGTGAGAACAGGATTGGGCTCAGCTGTAATTTCCCCCTATGGGTCAATAGTCTGCCAATATTCACTGCCTAAGTTTAAGAGATGAAGAATGACGAGGAACCAGTGGAATTTTACCCCGCCATTAGTCAGCCTCTTCAGAAAGGGAAGGGGAACATTATGTGAGGGGTGTGAGAGAAAAAGAAACATTTAAATTATACTTTATATAAAACAATAAGCTTCTTACAGGAAAAAAAAACACACTTTGGATTTAATGTGGAGTGATTATTATTTACCTTAGCCAATGTAATTAGTGTTGGCAAATGCTGTATTTGGCATTATTTTTTCAGAAATTAAATTTCTCTTCAAGTCTCAGATCACTACTTTTTGTTTTTCAAATCTATGCGACTGATGGTTAATTCAACAGGGGAATTAATTCAGACTATTCTATTACCACGATAGAAGGTGACTGCAATTGTTTCCAGATGGCATATAAAACTAATGTGGAGTAACCTACATTTACAGCTAAAACATGGTTTCCTTGATAGATTTTTTTAATACTGAGAGCTAAGTTGTGTTATTCACAAACATATGGGGGTAGAAATTTGTCGGCATGCAGTTTCGGGCGCGGAGGAGGTGATGTGGCCACAACGCACCCCCAAACCGTGAGGCGATCCCGAAATTGGGCCTCGGGTCTCATCTAAATAACGTGGGCAATCTGCCAGCAGCTGTCACACCTCCACAAGCAGACCACCCTTCCGTGGGATTGAATTTCAGGCCACCTATCTCATCGGCAGCAGCCTCAATTAAATGTCAGGTTGTGGGGAGGAATACAGGAGGGGGCCAATTGTGGTTAGCAGAGATGCTCAGGAGTAATGTGAGCTGGGAGGAGCATTTCTGCTTCTCCTGGCTCAACATCAAAATTTAAATTATTTTTTTACTTACCTTTTTGCTAGGCCACATCCAGGAAAACCTGGGTGGAGCAGGTTTGATGCCAAATTCCCAGAATGGTCCAAAAACAGGTGTTAGGCCCCTCATTACCATACGCAACGGGCCTAATACCTGTTTTAGGCGGCTGCCCCAGACACCTGAAAGTGGCCCATCCCAATATTGGGTGAGATGTCTTTCAGGCATCCTCAGGACGCAGTATGTTGGTCCCCAAAATTGGCACTCATGACACTATTTTACGCTCCTTAAGTGGGCGCAACGAGGTCCAATTTCTAGGCCCTGTTTCTGTAAATTTGAACAGAAAGAAAGGGCCATGTCTGTGGGAGAACATGATTTTCAGGCCTGCCAAATGCATATTAAATACAAATGAAAATCTGATGTGAGCACATTGGCATATTACAGATGGGAAAGACAGGAATTTACATGAGACCCAAACTGTAATGTCAATCATCCAATTACAATTTGTTTCATTTCTTTTTAGGGAAAATTGCTGACCATCCATTGTTAGATTTTGGCATTGTCATGTTGTTTTGTCCATGAATTGACAGTACCAAGATTTACCGATAGTGTTTACCACTACCAAGGGATGAAAAACTAATATGGGCAAAAAAGTCATGCCCATTTTTTCATAAAATTAAGGTCCCCATTGAATATTAGGGTGCAGGTTTCATTTTCCTTTTTTGTTGCCTCCCTTCCTCTCCACGTATGAGCCAAAAGTCTGTATGTTGACAAGCCTGCACCTACACTCATTATTGATGTTCACACCTGGGCGAGGTCAAAAGCCAACAATCAACAGCAAGCACCCTTGCTAATTTTTCCACACTAGTTGGCTTAGCAATGTCCCAGCTGAGTTCATTTAACTTGGCATGACCAGTGATCAAATCTGGGTCCTTTCAACTCTTCATAGCTCAGTACCAGACCAGATGGTGCATCTATTTATTGAGCCATCAAGGGAGTTGCAGGATGCATTTTCAACATGTGCCATTGACCAAGGGGAAAAAATTACAATTGCACACATTTAACATTTAACCAGATGTTTTTTTTTCAGTATATATATTAAGAATTCAACTCTAGGCTAAAACTGCTGTACAGACTTCAGAGATAAAGCAGAATGGTGTGTGTTCATGTCAGTTTGCCTCTGGTACTTGAACACGAAGTCAGTAGAGAATCTTTCTCCTTTGAACCCTTGAGATCGCTTGGGAAACAATTGGCTCATATCATCTCATTATTACCAGGACAAAGTATTATATGGCTATGTCTTTGGACTAGATAAAAAAAACATTTTTCAAATCACAATTGATACAAACTTGAATTAATCTAGATTCATTCAGAAAAGATTGAGTTATTTAATTTGTGTGAATCAGAATTAGACATATTCACTGCTTTAAAAAAACAGAATTGTGTCTATGCAGTTGTGGAATTTGTCATATCTGATCTTTTATCCAGTTGCACAGAACATTTTAGTGACAGACTAAATGTTTTCACCCTATTGTGCTTTGATTCCTTCTGGATGAAAGGTGGAAGCTGTCAGATAGATAATTGATGTGGTATCTGTACTGCGTCCAAATTCCTTGGAAAACTAGTGGGTTAATGAGTCTGATTTCTTGGCAATGTAGTGGCTTTGTGCATTTGCTTTGTCTCATTACCTTGATTATCCTGGCAGTCCTATGGGCTTATCTATCCACAGTGTCTGATTTTCCTGGCAGTCTAGTAGATCTATGCATCTGCAGTTATGATTTGCTTGGAAGTCTAGTGGGTTTATGTATCTGTAGTATTCAATTTCCCTTGTGTTCAGGTAGGTCTAAAAGTCTGACTTTGTTGGCAGTCTAGATTATGCATCTGCACTGTCTGATTATCTTGATAGTCTTGTGAGTCTGTGTGTCCATAGAATCCAATTTCCCTGGCAAAGCATCCAGTTTCCCTAGCAGTGTAGTACATCAACATGGCTTATATGCCTGATTTCCCCAGCAATCAAGTGCAAGTTAAGAACAGACGGCAAGAAATATTTTTTTACACAGTGTGGTCAACAGATGGAAAGAGTTGCCAAGAAGGCTGGTTGAGACCAGGAGACTGGACTCATTTAAGAAACAGCTAGATGCTATAATGGGAGATATATAATGGGAGTGTGTTGGTATTCCGGAAGGATTAGTCAAGTGGTTCAAGGGCCTTCTGTTGTATTTTTGAGTCTTTCCTACCCTTCTTACTCTAGATTTTTCAGCTTCTATATATTAGATTGCCCTTCAACACGAGTCCCAATTCACTATGCTTTTAAAAATAACTTCGCCAGCCTTGATATCTCGGTAAGCCTTTGGAAACATGCCCAGGATAATGAACAGAGCAACCTTTGTGCTAATTATCTTAGCTACTGGAATGATTGAAGCCTCCATAGAATCTTTCTCCTGTCTTTGATAACCAGTGGAGAATTATCCAATAATGCAAATTAGGCAATTTTAATAAAACAGTACAATAAAACAATAAAGGAGCACAAAAAAATGCTTTAAAACATCAAGGCAAATAATAAATTGCACGCAGTCGAAACTTGGGCATTGTACAATCTGTGCAAAGCAAAATTCAGTCATTTTGCAAAATGCTCTGTGATTGTGATTTGCACATTCATTGAAAAATGGTCAATTCTATTTAGAGCAGAGAAAAGTTTCATTAGGACATCTGGCTTTGTTGCCAGACACTTCCTCAGCATTCATTCATAAATGAGTGTCATGGCAGTCCTGGGGCCTCTGTCTGCTCACCAAATCCACACACTTGGGCCTTTTCCTCATTCTCACTCCCATTAGCAGCAGCATCCTTTGATACAGGATGAACAATTTCCACATCAATCAATAATCTGGATGTCAGGTCATTTTTATCAACACTGATAACGCATTCAAAATTCACGTCCGCTGGCTGTCACGACAGAGGATTAATGCGTTCAAAGAGGTTCACTGCTTCAGAGGTGGCCATCAGTATCCATGTGGGATCCCCAACCGTGAGAGATGCAGCTGCTTCCTCTGTTGATGGGCTGAAATTTAGTGCTGGAAGCACTTTTCAGTGGATTCCTCCCATGATAAATGGATTACCTCCTGAACATCCAGTGAAAATGGAAAGCCAGTATCATGTGCATCGGTAGTATAGTGGTATAGTGGTTATGTTACTGGACTGGTAATCCATAGACCAGAACTAATAATCCGGAGAACATGAGTACAAATCTCAAATCGCAGTTTGAGAATTTGAATTCAGTTAAAAAAATCAGTAAAAGTGACCATGAAGCTGTTGATTGTGATAAAAACCAAACTGGTTCACTCATGTTCTTTAGGGAAGGAAACCTGCCGTCCACTTCAGAGGCAGTTAAGAGCCTGGTTTATATGTGACTCCAGTCCCACACCAGACTCTTAACTGTCCTTTGAAGAGGCCTAGCAAGCCATTCGGTTGTATCAAACCTGCACAAAGGATTGCAGTGGTTCAAGAAGAAGGTCCACCATCACCTTCTAAGGATAACTAGGGATGGGCCATAAATGTCGGCCCAGCCAGTGACACCCACATCCCGAGAATGATTTTTTTTTAAAAAGTCACTTCTCACACCAAACATTTCATGTAGTGCTGTTTTGTGGAAAACACACCAGCAGCCATTGGCTGGATCCTAGACATTGATAGTAAAAATATTAGCTCCATCGCATTTAGACATAAGACTTCACGTGAGCTCCGCAGTTCAAACTATCAAAGTAACTTTTCTGCCTTGCAATGTCAAAGAGATGTAGCCACTCCTCAAAAAGAACCCCAGTTATTCATGCATTTTTACTGTGTCTATAGATAACAACACCATGAAAGCATTGCAGGGTTTTGGAATTCGCAGCCACCAGCAGCTTTTACTTTAGCCCAGTCATGCTAGTGCAAACCATGATGGTAATTTGCTGCTTGGCTTTTTCCCTACCTGAGCATTTTTTTGTTGATGAAAGCTAACATTTTGCTTGGGTGCAGTTTGTAAAAAAGCCAGTTTCACCAGCATTAAGGATGTCTTTGGGCTTATAATAAGATAATATTTCAGGAGTTTTATCACACACATTCAATACTTTCTGTGGGAGCATCACATGCATTCCAATGTTATTTAATTGCGTGGAGATTTTTGAAGCGACTGACTCACGATGCAAAAACTGGATCAGTTCAAAATTCTTTGCCGAATTCATTCACCTTTTCCAGCAAAACAAGGATGGATATCCCAGGAAGCCAACTTCGATAACCTGTTTGAAACAGCTCAGCACAGTTGATTCAACATCAGGACAATCTGCATTACACAACCAATAAAATAACTCAAAATGCTTTTTGAAAATATTTCCTCATGCCATTTTTTTCTCAGTAACTGAAATTCCCACTATCCAGACTAAAATTTTAACAAAATAAAAAATCAGAAAAAATATTTATTTCACAATATGATCATTTTTTTTGTTTTTCATACCTTCTGTCTTATATTTGGCTTTTGGCGCTCGCTATACTCTCAGGTTCAGTATCACCAGCCACTGCTGTAAGCTGACCTCACATTCCCTACGATCCAGAGTTCCCGTTTTTCTGCCCAATATCCAGGTAAATGATAATATTACCCAGGGATCATAACAGAGAACCTTAATCTGTACACTGGCTACTGGAACATTTTTTTTTATTCGTTCATGGGATGTTTGCGTCGCTGGCAAGGCTAGCATTTATTGCCCATCCCTAATTGCCCTTGAGAAGGTGGTGGTGAGCCGCCTTCTTGAACCGCTGCAGTTCGTGTGGTGACGGTTCTCCCACAGTGCTGTTAGGAAGGGAGTTCCAGGATTTTGACCCAGCGATGATGAAGTAACGGCGATATATTTCCAAGTCGGGATGGTGTGTGACTTGGAGGGGAACGTGCAGGTGGTGTTGTTCCCATGTGCCTGCTGCTCTTCCCCTTCTAGGTAGTAGAGGTCGCGGGTTTGAGAGGAGCTGTCGAAGAAGCCTTGACGAGTTGCTGCAGTGCATCCTGTGGATGGTACACATTGCAGCCATGGTGCGCCGGTGGTGAAGGGAGTGAATGTTTAGGGTGGTGGATGGGGTGCCAATCAAGCGGGCTGCTTTGTCCTGGATGGTGTCGAGTTTCTTGAGTGTTGTTGGAGCTGCACTCATCCAAGCAAGTGGAGAGTATTCCATCACACTCCTGACTTGTGCCTTGTCGATGGTGGAAAGGCTTTGGGGAGTCAGAAGGTGAATCACTCGCCACAGAATACCCAGTCTCTGAACTGCTCTTGTAGCCACAGTATTTATATGGCTGGTCCAGTTAAGTTTCTGGTCAATGGTGACCCCCAGGATGTTGATGGTGGGGGATTCGGCAATGGTAATGCCGTTGAATGTCAAGGGGAGGTGGTTAGACTTTCTCTTGTTGGAGATGGTCATTGCCTAGCACTTATCTGGTGCGAATGTTACTTGCCACTTATGAGCCCAAGCCTGGATGTTGTCCAGGTCTTGCTGCATGCGGGCTCGGACTGCTTCATTATCTGAGGGGTTGCGAATGGAACTGAACACTGTGCAGTCATCAGCGAACATCCCCATTTCTGACCTTATGATGGAGGGAAGGTCATTGATGAAGCAGCTGAAGATGGTTGGGCCTAGGACACTGCCCTGAGGAACTCCTGCAGCAATGCCCTGGGTCTGAGATGATTGGCCTCCAACAACCACTACCATCTTCCTTTGTGCTAGGTATGACTCCAGCCACTGGAGAGTTTTCCCCCTGATTCCCATTGACTTCAATTTTACTAGGGCTCCTTGGTGCCCTAGTAAAATGCTGCCTTGATGTCAAGGGCAGTCACTCTCACCTCACCTCTGGAATTCAGCTCTTTTGTCCATGTTTGGACCAAGGCTGTAATGAGTTTTGGAGCCGAGTGGTCCTGGCGGAACCCAAACTGAGCATCAGTGAGCAGGTTATTGGTGAGTAAGTGTCACTTGATAGCACTGTCGACGACACCTTCCATCACTTTGCTGATGATTGAGAGTAGACTGATGGGGCGGTAATTGGCCAGATTGGATTTGTCCTGTTTTTTGTGGACAGGACATACCTGGGCAATTTTCCACATTGTCGGGTAGATACCAGTGTTGTAGCTGTACTGGAACAGTAAGTTAAAAAAATAAAAATGTACCTATAATAGTTGGTGACCCTGCAATGTCAGATGACAGGTATATTAATGTTGGTCTTTAGGAGGAAGTAGTTTATTGGAGGGTGGAGAGATATTGCACATGATTGTTAATGCAAAGATGAGGGGCAGGGAGTATTCACCTGAAGCGCTGTTCAGTGATCTGCTGCCAAAGAGCTCTGGCTGCAGGCTGATGCTGGTGCCCTCCTGTTTCCTTGCCATCCTCTATGTCATCAGTGTCATCTCCCTTATCATGCTGATGGTTACTCATCCAATTGTGGTTCCATGTGTTGTCCATGTTGCTGAGCAAAATTGTGCAACAAGCAGCAAATCGCAGTCAGATGGGACATTATTCATGGGCTGTATTACAGGAAGCCACCAGACCTGTCCAGGCATCAGAATTGTTGCTTGAGGGCTCCAAAGGTCTACTCAAAAGAGTTCTAGTTGATGAATATGATTGTAGTGCAGTTTGGTCATTGTGCATAGACTGCTGAGAGGAGTCATGAACCAAGTGTTATGGGAATAATCCTTGTCCCCACATGACCAGCCTCTCATTTGCTATGCAGGGTGAAAGAGTGAGGGCATGGAGGATTGGCGCAATAAGAAAGCACATGGCAGCTTCCAGGAAAGTGGGCACAGACCTGCATGACGCGCTGCTGGTGATCACACACCAGCTACACATTAATGGAGTGGAAGACCTTGCAGTTCATGAAGGCAGCAGGACTCATTTGCAGGAGCCTTCATGGCGATGTGCATGCAGTCAATGATGCCTTGGACTTGGGCAAAGCCATGCAATATCTGTGTACCCCGGAGTCAAATCCTGCTGTTTCCAGATGTCCATAGGGAATGTAATGAGCCTGTTTGCTTTTGCACCAAAAAGTGATTGGCAACAAAAATCAGACCCAAAAAAATCAACACAGGCAAAAATTCATTTTGCCATAACTGCATGAAAGGCTTTAGTTGAAGGACTCAGCCTTTCCCAAGAGCCTGGCCTGAGGCTTGACGGCTTAGGCACATCTGGAAAACAATTTCAAAACATCAAAGTTAATGTTTTCAGTAATCTCTTAGAATCCTTAGAATCATAAAATCATAGAAAGTCATGGCACAGAAGGAGGTCATTCGGCCCATCGTGTTCGTGCCGGCCGAAAAAGAGCTATCCAGCTTAATCCTACTTTCCAGCACTTGGTCCATAGCCCTGTAGGTTACGGCACTTCAAGTGCACGTTCAAGTACTTTTTAAAGGAGTTGAAGGTTTCTGCCTCTACCACCCTTTCAGGCAGTGAGTTCAAGACCTCCACCACCCTCCGGGTGAAAACATTTCTCCTCAGCTACTATCTAATCCTTCTACTAATTACTTTAAATCTATGCGTCCTGGTCACTGACCCCTCTGCTAAAGGAAATAGGTCCTCTCTATCTAGTCCCGTCATAATTTTATAGACCTCAATTAAATCTCCCCTCAGCCTCCTTTGTTCCAAAGAAAACAATCCCAGCCTATCCAATCTTTTCTCATAGCTAAAAATCTCCAGCCCTGGCAACATCCTCATAAATCTCCTCTGTACCCTCTCTAGTGCAATCACATCTCTCCTGTAATGTGGTGACCAGAACTGTATGCAGTACTCAAGCTGTGGCCTAACCAATGTTTTATACCGTTCTAGCATAAACTCCCTGCTCTTATATTCTATGCCTCGGCTAATAAAGGAAAGTATCCCGTATACCTTTTTAACCACTTTATCTACCTATCCTGCTACCTTCAGGGATCTGTGGACACGCACTCCAAGGTTCCTTTGTTCCTCTACACCTCTCAGTATCCTCCCATTTATTGTATACTCCCTTGCCTTGTTTGCCCTCCCCAAATGCATTACCTCACACTTCTCTGGATTGAATTCCATTTGCCACTTTTCTGTCCACTTGACCAGTCCATTGATATCTTCCTGCAGTCTACAGCTTTCCTCCTCACTATCAACCACACGGCCAATTTTTGTATCATCTGCAAACTTCTTAATCAAGCCCCCCACATTCAAGTCCAAATCATTAATATATACCACAAAAAGCAAGGGACCTAGTACTGAGCCTTATACTGCTTTATATCTAAGTACACAACTGAACATAACAATTCATATGATTTGTACACCAGTTTTCACCCAATATAGAGTAAATTTCACTCAAAAGTTATGGTATAAAGAAGAGCAGCTGTTCAGTTTCTACTGAGACATAACACCCCAGAAGCTACGGTGGGGTAGATTTGAGGCCTCCTGCATGCTGTATACTGGGTGATAGTACTGCAAATATGGCATGGAATGACATATTACCTGTTCCTGCTGTTGCTGTGGTACAGCAATCTTCCCCAGTGCAAACAGCTGGGTGGCTGGAGCACTTCCCTAAGTCAGATGATAGGCCTATTAAGGATGCAAATCGGGGTGGTATCATATACATAGGGCCCAATTGCCATTTTAGGACAGTACTAGGCAGAGTGCACTGCTAGTCCAGCTGAAGAGAAGCCCACAGGTAAGCCTGTGTTTATTTTTGTGGGGTTGGGGGGAGCAGAAGTGCTCCTCCGGCCTCTGCAAAACCAGCCTGGGTTACTGTTACACCAGGTCCAACCCACCCCGGACCTACTTTCCTCTGGCCCGGAGGCTGGTCAGGCCGAGCAATATTGCGGCAGCTGGGAGTAAGTGGGTTGTTCTGGGCAGCTAGATTTCTGTTCGCAGCCTGCCAGCTTAATGCTAATGAGGCCTGGTCCTCAAAACGGACTGATCCTGCCGTCGGCACTATCGAGCAGTCGACCGTTGCACTCGGCCAATAGTTAAAATCTAGCCGTGTGTCTTAGCATCACAATATCACAACGCACCATGCAGGGTAAGGACAGGGAAAAAGCACTCCCTTTTCTACTGACTACTGCGACTCCCTCTCCCAGCCATGGTTGGTAAATCCACCTTGATGAGTAGATGTAACAGTTTGGTAGATGATTTGTTGCAGCATGGCATCCCATCACAAATCCCACAAACTACTTTTAAAACGTAGTCACTGTTTCTTATGTAGACAAACCTAACAGCCAATTTGAATACAAGCAAGGTCGAACAAACAGAAATGAGATGGATGACTAATTAATCTCTTTTTGGCGGTTTTGGTTGAGGGAGGAATGCTGGTCAGGACCTTTGGACAACTTCTTGCTTTCCTTCAAAAAGTTTCATGGGATCTTTTGGAGCCTCCTGTGCAGTCAGACAAATTTTGGCAAATGCAACATTCGCTCAGTACTGCTCTGGATTATCAGCCTAGATCATGTGTTTCAGTCTGTAATGATGCTTGGATCTACAATTTTCTGATTCAGAGGCAAGAGTGCTACCAACTGAACAAGGGCATTATAAAGTGTGAGTAATTGCTCCCTTGGACTTAATAGTCTAACGATCTATTTATTCAACCCAAAATAATAAGTTTTTTGTGAACGTCATTGGAGTTCTGAATTTTCTACATGTTCATCTGTAATATGAGCACAATTAGCCTGTTGGGTAGAATCAGAGAAGCTCATTGTCAGTAATAGTGTAAATGGAGCACATCTGATACTTATCACAAGTGGGGTCATGCTTCAACGCAAATGTAAACAAAATCTTACCGGTCAGTTCGTGGGAAAAGGAAAAAAATGCACTTCAATTTAAAAATACTAGCAGATGTTGATGAAATAAAATCAGAACTTTTATTTGAATAATAGATATATTTCATTTTTTTTACAATTAAATTTTCCAGTCTCTGAGAAAATCAGTATAGCAGGTGGTACAGTCTACTGTCTAATGGTGTTATCATAAGAAAGAGCAAGAAAGATATTGAACAGTATCTTGCCAAAACCTAGTTTTTATGGATTACATTTTTTTTGAAGTTTATAATATTCACCAATCTCCTTATTGTTTTCTCTTAAGGAATTGTTTTCATTTAGTTGCCTCTACATATCACGGATTCAAATATCATACACAATGTTCAAATGACGGGTGATCTTTTCATACATTCATATACTTCTTTTCTCCATTATGTCTATTTCTTCATCTTAAATATACAGAATGCAAGTCTTGGTCTCAGAGCCATAATAATTTGTTTCTGCAAATGGATTTATCTGTGTATTGAGGCTTGGAATAGTCTTTTGTGTTTGGCTCAAACTCTGTATTAATTAAATGCACTATAAGGGGGACTTGGGAGGGAAAAAATACATAAAACCATAGTAAATCATTTTAAAGGACCTAGATTTGAATTACCTCATCAATGCAGAAGCATGCACTGCACTTGATAACTGCAGAAATATTTCTAGAACGTGTTTACTGATTCTATTGGAAAAGCGCATTTTAATGATACACTTATAGATGCTGAAGGCAATCTGTCACCATCTGTGTTCATGTTGCTGAATAGTTATGCATATGTAGCAGAAGTAGAGCTATCAGCATTTAGCTTGATGGTCATTATTTCAATGTGAAAAGTAAACTCTGAATTCTTTATTCCATCAACATGATTCATAAAATACAATAATGGAAATTTAGGTTGTGGTATGAGAGTGAAGTCTGCTAAAATATTGATGAATATATGCTACAGAATAAAGAAATACCAATCCTATTGAAGGTTAATGACCAATCAAACCACTGAACAAACAAATTTGAGAGATCAGCAACTGATGAGATCTGTTGTAGGACAAGGTGATTAATTAATTAAATTAAAATGGGTATGAGTAGAAGAGAAAATTTAGGTGCAGAATAACAACAAAATGTTAGTCACTGGTATCCCTTAACCCGAATGTTACATAGAAATTTGAACTTTATAGAAATTTGAAGCATGACATGAAGTGGAGGGAGGAGCTGGGTAATGCAGTGAGTTAAATACCAGCCCTTCACTGCTGGAATATTCAAATACAGCCCCCACTAAGGAGATGAAAGTCTACCAAGTTTTCTGGCTGTAAGGGTTCTACATGAAATGAGTTGGAGCAGGCACTAAACTGGCAACCATGCTCAAAAAGGCTAGTATGGGAATTAAAAATACTGCCACATCGTTGCAGTAGAGTTTCTGTCCTGAGGTTGGGGCAGAGTACAGGGAGCATTTAACTTTGGTTTATCCGACCTGGGAGCATTCACATGATAGGTACATTGGATACCCAAAATAAAAAGCATTCCATTCCTTATCCCGCCTAAAAAAAAGTTTAAAACATGACATTAATAGTTTAGATGAATTCAAGAAACTAATTATTAATCCATTCATTCATTTAGATCCACATTTTACAATTTTTAAATTCATAAAGCAACCTGAGCAGTTTTGATTTGTATGATGATTACACACACAGGGCAGAGTTTGAAACATTGTTTCCCTTTATTAGTTAATTGAGGTTGATGAGAACTGCACATTTAAAAAAAAATCACAGTAATTCTATACAATGGTTCAACCACACATTACAGGTAGAAGTGTCAGCCAAAAGGAAGCTCAAATGGATGTTCCTCCTCACATTTCCTGGTCAGTACAGTTCCATCAACTAATATATTTTCACCCACAAACCTAACAGCACAGTGTCCTCAGAATTTACTTTAATTAAAATTAAGAATAATCAAGTGATATAATACATTGCTATTCTAGTTATTGTACAGAGCAAATTTTATTTTACAATCATTAAAATCCTCATCACGTTTGCCAGACAGGACAAAACATCATTACCCAAGTTATAAAGGATAGCCGAGAACTAACATTAGCTACGAATGCACAGTTTCACTTTTTTTGTTCAAGTTAGCCATTGCTACACACAAAACTATGAAATACTGTAGTAGCAATAGGTTAGAAGTTTAACATTTCTTAATACACACAATAAGCACCTAAAGAAGCTGGGTAATGTGCCTGGTCCTCCACCTCACAACATGATATGCTAAAATTAGATTTTTAAAAATAAACATTTATTGCTATTTTTTGTATTTATTTTTACAATCTTGCTATTACAATAAAGAAGAGAATATTCAAAATCCAGGGAAGAAAATGTAAACCTCAGTTTGGCATCATGTGATAAAATGAGTTAAAAGACCTGAAATTTTATCTAATAATAGTGTGAGCAGAGATAAAAGACTAGTGATACTACAGGTAATGAATGACTAGGTCAAAAACCTTTATATTGCTATTAGTATATACTTACAAAGTTGACAACTCAGTTTAGCAAACATATGAAGACAATTTTCCAATGACAGACATTAGGATCTCGCAATACAAATTACATTAGTGATAACAAATAAACAAAATGTCACCTTCCACAGCCCGAAGCAAAATGAGTTTAGGTGAGTAATATAACTGGGAGATGATGGAGTGGGGAGGAGGATGGGGTTAACACTATTCACAGTGTCTCTTCTTTTCTCAACAAATCGTAAAGTTAAACTGATTTGAAATTTGCTAACTTTATTTATCCATTCTTCTGTTGGCTTTAATCTTCTTTTAAAATAGATGTAATTTGTGGGATAATATTATTACAGGTTAACAGACAACTAATGGTCTGTAATTTCTGATCACATCTGACATTTTCATTTGAAATTACAAGCAAATCATGAGTAATCTTTTCACTTTTTTTCTCCTGACTTATTAACTTGTATCTAATTTAACATAAAGGACAAAAATGAAAGCACCTTTAATGATTAAACATAGCCATGGGAGTGGTGACATGATTCATTTTCTAAATCGTTCAGTTGCAAGCTCATTGTGATGCTACATTACGGGAAATGAGCATTGGTCCATGTGTTCAGCAGACACACAGACAACTTTACTGATCTCAGTTTCATACCTCTCCAACTTTCTAAATATATTAGCGTACACTAGTGTCTAACTTGTGGTTACATTCTTGATTTAATTATTGAAAAGAAGGCTGTATTTACAGTGCATAGCTGTAACAAACAAAATAACATTGTCATATTTACATAAAATAAAAATACTTCAATTTAACATTAGTAAATTTGTAACTATATTTCAGCATTTAGTAAATAAAATATTTGAAACACCCCAGGTATTTAATCCCAATTCTTGTCAGTAATATAACAC
This sequence comes from Heptranchias perlo, assembly GCF_035084215.1. Classification (NCBI taxonomy): domain Eukaryota; kingdom Metazoa; phylum Chordata; class Chondrichthyes; order Hexanchiformes; family Hexanchidae; genus Heptranchias; species Heptranchias perlo. The sequence goes on along the minus strand of NC_090325.1, from coordinate 103,597,694 downwards.
CACATCCAAATGTCAGAAAAAATGCTGAACAAGCTGCATATTCCATCAATCGGATTATCATTTTTATATCATGTGTAAAACATTGCTAACCTATCGGCTGTACTCTTGCATTTGGATTCCTTTTTTTTTAATTGAATATCCTTCAACTTTCCTCACACACTGCAGCAGCTGTGTTCATGTAAACTTCATTTATACAGAGTGTAAAGGGGGATAAGATCCCAGGATGACTAATGCAAGTTCTTTAATGGTAAATGACAGGTTGCCTGCAAGGTACTGTGGCTTCCTCCACGAGTAGCACATTTGGTATCTGTTACCTACGCAGGCTTCGCTGAGCCTCTTTCAGCAAGGTGTCAAAATCCATCGAATCATACTTGCTTTTAGTAGAAGCAGGGTCAAAGTCATCTGAATTGGAATCTACAACAAAGGAGCACCATTTCATTAATATTGTTTCTCATAAAGCTTTATAAAATTAACTCTTTCTTAGTGTTCTGCTTTTTGTGATTGTTTTAATACTAATATGGTGTATAAGAACTCAAAGCAACTTTACCATTTTAGATTTAAAATTGTAATATAATCTAAGAACTCCTGGTTAATAAAGATTGACCTTGTGCCTTAAAAGGAAATGCAATGGTAATTAAAATCATGAGGAACTGGTTTATATCACTCAAAACATTTTCTATCTGAGTATAATATATAATACAGATGTACTCTGGTTTTCAGAATCCTAGGTAATTTGTGAGCAGTCTCCATCTCACAATATTGTTCATTTTTCAGTAGTACACAAATAATAATGGCAGGGTAGCACAAATCTTTGCGTGCTCATTGACCACAAGGTCATGGATTTAAGCTCCTCTGCCCACTTTGTCTCTGATTTCTGGCAGTTTTCAGCTGGGCTTTAGGTGAAGTGTTGTGTGAACAAGACATTCTCGGGGGTGAAATTGGTCAACGGCAGTAGCAAAAAATGGGCTGATAGCCTGTTTTACACCGGAAAAGAAAATTAGGCACAGCATAAAACAGCCCTTTTTGCATTACCAATTTTACTTGATCGATCTCTAGAGGAGAAAAGGTGAAATCAATTGATTCACTCTATTTGGACTGCATATTCTATCAGGCAATTCACATAGTATCTTTGATGGTAAATGTAGATAGATGAGATAAAAGTCCTCCTTGTTTGTGTCAAATGGCTTGGAAGGTTAAAAAAACAAGACAAAGAAAGGAATAAAATCTTATTAAAGAGGAACCACAATTAACTTGTCTTTTCACTTGCATACAATTTAAATGATTGTGTTTTTTTTAAAAGTCTAACATCCTTCTGTGCCTCGGTACTAAGGTTACATTTTTTGCTGCCTATATATACGATTTTGGTTGACAACCACATCTTCATTCAAGTGAACAAACGCTGTAGCCTGCAAAGTTAAATAATTGTCTTTATTTATCTTTTTCAAATTCAAGCTTTCATAGAATCATAGAAAGTTACGGCACAGAAGGAGGCCATTTGGCCCATTGTGTCTGTGCTGGTCAAAAGAGCTATCCAGCTTAATCCCGCTTTCCAGCACTTGGTCCGTAGCCCTGTAGGTTACAGCACTTCAAGTGCACATCCAAGTACTTTTTAAATGAGGTGAGGCTTTCTGCCTCCACCACCCTTTTGGGCAGTGAATTCCAGACCCCCACCTCCCTCTGGGTGAAAACATTTCTCCTCAGCTCCTGTCTAATCCTTCTACCAATTACTTTAAATCTATGCCCCCTGGTCACTGACCCCTCTGCTAAAGGAATTAGGTCCTTCCTATCCACTCTATCTAGTCCCATCATAATTTTATAGACCTAAATTAAACCTCCCCTCAGCCTCCTTTGTTCCAAAGAAAACAACCCCAGCCTATCCAATCTTTTCTCATAATTAAAATTCTCCAGCCCTGGCAACATCCTCATAAATCTCCTCTGTACCCTCTCTAGTGCAATCACATCTCTCCTGTAATGTGGTGACCAGAATTATATGCAGTACTCAAGCTGTGGCCTAACCAATGTTTTATACAGTTCTAGCATAAACTCCCTGCTCTTATATTCTATGCTAATAAAGGAAAGTATCCCGTATGCCTTTTTAACCACTTTATCTACCTATCCTGCTACCTTCAGGGATCTGTGGACATGCACTCCAAGGTCCCTTTGTTCCTCTACACCTCTCAGTATCCTCCCATTTATTGTGTACTCCCTTGCCTTGTTTGCCCTTCCCAAATGCATTACCTCACACTTCTCTGGATTGAATTCCATTTGCCACTTTTCTGCCCACCTGACCAGTCCATTGATATCTTCCGGAAGTCTACAGCTTTCCTCCTCACCATCAACCACACGGCCAATTTTTGTATCATCTGCAAACTTCTTGATCAAGCCCCCCACATTCAACTGCAAATCATTAATATATACCACAAAATGCAATGGACCTAGTACTGAGCCTTGCAGGACCCCACTGGAAACAGCCTTCCAATCGCAAAAACACCCGTCAACCATTATCCTTTGCTTCCTTTCACTGAGCCAATTTTGGATCCAACTAGCCACTTTCCCTTGGATCCCATGGACTTTTACTTTTTTGACCAGTCTGCCATGTGGACCTTGTCACAAGCCTTGCTAAAATCCATGTAGACTACATCAAACACGTTATCCTCATTGACCCTCCTTGTTACCTGCTCAAAAAATTCAAACAAGTTAGTCAGACATGACCTTCCCTTAACAAATCCATGCTGACTGTCCTTGATTAATCTGTGCCTTTCTAAATGACGTTTTATGCTGTCTCTCAGAATCGATTCCAATAATTTGTCCACCACTGAGGTTAGACTGACTGGCCTATAATTACTCGGTCTATCTCTTTCTCCCTTTTTAAACAATGGTACAATGTTAGCAGTCCTCCAATCCTCCAGCAGCATGCCTGTAGCCAGGGAGAATTAGAAAATGATGGTCAGAGCCTCTGCTATTTCCTCCCTTGCTTCTCTTAACAGCCTGGGTTACATTTCATTCAGACCTGGTGATTTATCTACTTTCAAAGATGCTGAACCCCTTAATACTTCCTCTCTCACTATGTTTATCCCATCCAATATTTCACACTCTTTCTCCTTAACTACAATTTCTGCATCGTCTCCCTCTTTTGTGAAGACAGACACAAAGTATTAATTAAGAACCAAATACACATCTTCTGCCTCCATAGGTTACCTTTTTGGTCTCTAATAGGCCCTATACTCTTTCCTTTATTATCCTCTTTCTCTTTATGTATTTATAAAACATTTTTGGGTTTTCCTCAATTTTACTTGCCGGTGGGTACAGAACACCTGTCGCGCAGCCTGACATCCCTTCGTGTGTCCTCCTTCTTCCAATCACCTCATATAGGGAGAATCCCACTGGGAAACCCATTGATGCCAATAATGGTGCTGGGTGCAAATAAAATTGACCACTGGCACAAATACTCATGAGAACCTAAGTTCTTAAATTAGCGAAAATGGTTTAAAAAAAAGCTGAAACTTCCATTTACCAACAGAAAAGGCTGCAGACCTCATCCCAAATCCCAGATGAGACAGGCCATCTATACCTGTAAAGTTGCTTCAAAGGCCCTTGCCTGATCCATCGGTGGATATCGTAGCAGCACACAACTGCTCTGATAGACCACCCTTAGGCTCTTCCTGGGCTGAAGACAATCTCCACTGTATTTTTTTTTACACCAAGGAGAGCAATTTTCTGAATCTTCAAAAGGTAATCAATCCCCTCCAGGGTCCCCTTTCTCTGGGGACCTTTGGGGCTTTCTAGAGGCTTCATTGGAAGGGCACACTGGATGGAACTCCCCCAGAGGTGGCCCCTTTAACTGAGGTGGATGGAGGCAGAAGATTTGCTCCCTTCCCACCCCTACTGGAATTTAGGGTGGCATTTTCATGGGGTGGAATCTGGGTGAACGGTTTTTCACTCCACATTCCAACTTGCTCACCACCCTGACACTGGATCAGAATTTTGGGACCAATGCACTTACTTGTGCCCTTTAAATCAGCTATCACCACTGTGATTCCCCAGTTACACTGGACACCCATTTCACATAGACATCCTTTCCCAGACAACTTCTTGTATGATCGACTGCATGCAGAACTGGCATATCCCCAGTGGCTATTTAAATGAATTGTCCACCTATTTGAAGTGGGCACTTCTAACACCACTAGAAGTCCAGGTAGGTTCCGGTCTTTGTGTCCAGTGACTATCAGCCAGGTGCAGAGGCACACAGGAAAATTGGCCCTGAATACTGGAATAATGGTCACTGTGTCATGTTCCAGAGGCTGTCTGGCACCATGAAAATGTATCTCAGCAAGGACTCAACCTCATCAGGAGAGGAATAGAGGAGCACAGAATATTAATGAAAGAAAAATAACCACACCTAAACATAGTTTTGATCTTACAAACACTTAATAAGAAACTAATATTCTACTATCTTACATCTAGATCTGGATGGTCCTATTCTGGGCAAAGTTCCAGTGGAGTGGGGCTTCTCCCATCCCTCCATATTCGCCCAGCGCCAACCCAGTTCCCTGGGTTGGAGGTCATTTACTATGCACAGTGGACTCCTGGCAGGATTGCTGCTGCCAAGAGGGAGCCTACCAGTGTGAAGTGGAGAATCCTGATGGTGCTGCAGTGGGGATACTGCTGCAGCACCAGAAAAAGCAAGAATACTATTTAACGGGGCAAAAGAACCCAAAAAACTGTACCAAAGCTCACGAGACTGAAGCATTCAGGGGTAAGTGCTGGGTCCAGATTTGAAGGACAGGGGGCCTCTATTAGGCCCAGCTCCCTCCTTTGCTGAACTCAGGACCTATACCCTGTGCCTTCTGCCAACATCCACATGGTGGTTCCAGGAGGCAGCGGTAACTGGGGCAGATGGGATGGAAATGAGCTGGGAACCCAGGCTCCCCCTCAGACCATTTGCATGTGGCAGCCAGGGAAGAGGTGGTCAGCGGCAGGGGTGAGGGGGATGGAAATTGAGATCAAAGCAGTGGTAGGCCTCAATACCCAATTTTTCCTTCATTCTCTGCCACTTTCCTGCCCCATTTCGGGTGGGATGATGGTGGAGAATCTAGCCCCTAGCCTTTTCCATTCAGTTTTGGAACAGAATAGGAAATTCTGCCTCCTTCCATCGTTTTTATCTACTATGTATGATTATTTTTTACATCATTTATGTATACCACATTTTAGCAAATACTTTAGCCTCAAATTTAATGAAGGAGATTACCTAACTATTAAACTAGGTTTTCCATACTTTTAATTTCAGTGAATGTACTGCTCTTCATTCTTTATTCAGATAATCTCGGCATTTTTTTCAGTCCTTCAACAAATGTTTTCACTTCCATTTTCCTTTCCCTCCATTTTACAATGAACTCATATTGAACTGCGAATTTTCTATTTTTCACTTTCTTCACATTATCATAACCTTATATTCAGTAGACTAATTTCTCGACTGTAGTTTATAATACACGTCAAATTTTCAGTCGCCTTTTTGATCATTTGCATGCTTTAAGTTCTTAACTCTAATATAGCCAGCATAGTGTGTTATATGTATATCCCAGTTGACTTTCCTAACCAGTGGAGATGATTTTCTCCAGTTACTATTTTGATTTCACTAGAAATATCGACCAAAGTAATTCTTTCCACATTTGTTTACAATGTTGTTACATACAACAATCTGAAGGAAATCATTCCCACAGAGGTCTTGGCTGATCTGATTAAAAAATGATTTGGAAAATAAGTTTCCCAAAATAAGCTAGTTGGAAAAGTCCTGGCGAGGTAGGTATGCCATTACTGTGAAATATTTTTGATATCTATCTAGTCATCAATCTATATGTTTTTGTGTTAGCTGCCAATCTATCCTTCTTCAGACTCAATATGGTGTGTGTCACATGTTTTGCTTTAATCTACCAACTAGCTAATTAAGATGAAGTATGTTTTTTTCTCTTTTAACTATTCTCTTCCATTTGGTAATTATGCACTAATCATGGAAAAGGGCTCCTACTCTTTTATAGGTCCTTCTAACTGAATTATCTCACTTAAAATATAAGACAACATTTTCTTGCTCTCGGAGCTCAATGTAAACTCCCATTCTGTTCATTTGAATTCGCACTGAAAAAATATCTGATAAAAATAAAACGTTAAAACCCTTCAAAATAACAGAAATCCCATTTGGCTTTTAAAAAGTTATATCCTGCAATTTATAGAGGAAGGAAAATCTTCTTTCAATCTCTTTCTCAAAAATTAAAGTGATAGTGCAGCATTTTTAGCTGTTTCTAAAATTGTTGTGAATTTTGGAGGAATTTCATTTTCCCAGCCACAAAAATGTTAAACCTTATTGTGAGTGAGAATTTACTAAGTTGAAGGGGATTGGATTCATGCCATTAAGTAGATACTCTGATATCACATGGGTTTCTGATGCACTGTTCTGGATTCAACTGTCATATTGGAGCTGGCTCAGCATTGTTCCAGTGCAGGCAACCCATGAACCTAGCATTTCTGTGCTGGCAAAAATTCTTGTTTAATAATGGCATGAGATGCCACTACTACCAATTCTTAGTCTCCAAGATTTCCTCCCCCTCCTCAAGCCACCTACCCTGCAGCTGTGAGAATCCCTATACACCACACATCCTCAAGATCCCTTCAATTTCTCTGAAATCTCCTTATTGTGCTGCTGCTACTTCTCTTTTTTCCTGGGATTGAGGACAGTTGTAGAGGGCAGCTAGCTGGGTTCAGTAATGGTGGAGAAGTGATCACGGATGAATAATTTGCTTGATCACTTTTGTGAAACATGGAGTATTTATGCAAAACTTTAATTCAATGAGATTAAATAGATGGGGCAGAGCCCATGATGGGACAAAGTATACACAACTCATAGAAAGAGTCAAACATCTTTATCTCGTTTGTGGTTTTATTACTTCTATGGCGCTCCTACTGGAGTGTTTTCACCTCAAACCTGACCTCCTAAAATGAACTTCACGCCTCCTTCATCGTTCATTCTCCAACATGATGTCACCTGTCAGGCAGAGGACTAAAATTCACACTCATTTCACCCTCACCTTAGTTGGCCACCTTCTCCAAAATTCAGGTCATCAACCCCAGAAACATATTCCACAGCTCTGTTTGTAAGTAAGAATAAACATGATTCTTTTTTTGTGCTTCTAACCATTGAGGAAATATTTTAAAATAGCTATTGCAATTTTTGTTTAAATTATGATCTAATTGGTGTGTCTGTATACAACAAGAAAGCATTAAGTAATTAGTGTGAATACCATTTGCAATTAATTTTACTGCAGTAGGTGGGCATTTTGTTAGTATCTAATTTACAAAATTGAAAATAAAGCATTTTGAATTATACTATTCAGCAACTGCACTTACAGAAACACAACTGTTTTAAAATTACAGTAAAAAGGAAGGCTTCAGATGGATTTTTCTTGTTACTTTTAAATGGAAAATGAGAAGTAGGGTTTTAGATAAGTTTTCAATAATGGTTTGGCAACGTTAGAAACATTTGTTCTAATTCATACAGTTCAATATGAGTCAGTTAAATATTTCATTTTCTTGACATTGTTTAATGGCATTTATAAAGTCACTGTTTAGCAGCTAATATACTCTGAATACTGTGCACTGCACAGATTTAGAAACTCTTTTCATACTCCACAACTAAATCCAAATTTATCATTTATTTAATGTCACTTATATAAATTTGAAATTAATGATTGGAATTTGAGCCTAATATTTTTTTATTAAGTAGGAAAATTAGGAAAGAATACTGCAGACCATTTAGTAACAACAGTGTACTATTTTTGAAACACGGGGAGAAATTTGACTTGCGCCCAAAATGGACGTAAAGTCGGCAGAACAACCGATCTGTGCCAGCCTGACGTTCGAGCCTCATTTAAATGCCACTGGCAAGCTGCACGTGCCAAACAGGTAGGTCAGGTCTGGGGGGAGGGGGATATCCCAGAGGGTGGGGGCTTGGACACGCCGGTAGTGGGTCAAAGTTTTTTGTGAGCCCAGGAAGAGCACTTCTGCTTCTCCTGAGCCCACAAAAGTAAAAAATAAAAATATCTTGGGCCTTTTTCTGAGCAGCCCCCAACGGTCCCTTTAAAGAGCAGTGGTTAGGCCACCCAAGGCCTGGTACATACGTTGTGCAAGCTCTACTTTGTTGTACCTGGATTTCACATTCAGGGTTCTACAACCAGCATAGGACCTCGATTTGCATATTTAATGAGGGTAACGCTGGTTTCAGATGGGTGCCCTGGACGATTAAAAATCGCACAAGCCAATATGGCACCTGGTGCACTTCAGATCCAGATCGGGCATGACAGATTGCAGTGTGATTCCAGGGGCCTGACACCCATTTTAGGGGTGCAAAACGGCCAGTGGTAAGTTGAATTTCTCCCCCATGATCATAAATTACATGTACACTAAATCATTAACATGCAATAAAACTTGGACATAAAAATATATGAAAAGATAGGTGGTACATTTTGGTAGGAAGAATGAGGAGTCCACATACCACTTGGATATTAAGAGCCTAAATGGGATAAAGGAGCAAAAGGATCTAGTGGTACAGATACACAAATCACTAAAAGTAGCGACACAGGTTAATAAGGCCATAAAAAAGGCAAATCAAACACTGGGGTTCTTTTCTAGAGAGATAGAATTGAAAAGCAGAGAAGTTATGTTAAACTTGTATAGAACCTTGGTTAGATCACACTTGGAGTACTGTGCACAGTTCTGGTCTCCATATTATAGAAAGGATATAGTGGCAATGGAGAGAGTGCAAAAAAGATTCACAAGGATGATACCAGAACTGAGAGGATATACTTATTAGGAAAGGTTGAACAGGCTGGGGCTAAGGCTCAGGGGTGACCTGATAGAGGTCGTTAAACTAATGAAAGGGTTTGATAGGGTAGACGTAGAGAAAATGTTTGCACTAGTGGGGGAGTCCAAAACTAGAGGTCATAAATATAAAATAGTTGCTAATAAATCTAATAGGGAATTCAGGAGAAACTTTTTTACCCAAAGAGTGGTAAGAATATAGAATGTTCTACCATAAGGAGCAGGCAAGGCAAATAGCATAGATGAATTTAAGGGGAAGCTAGATATGCACATTAGGGAGAAAGGAATAGAAGGGTATGCTGATAGGGTTAGATGAAGTGGGAAGGGAGGGGGTGCATGTGGAGCATAAACACCGGCATAGATCAGTTGGGCCGAATGGCCTGTTACTGTACTGTAGTTTCGATGTAACTCGATATAAGAAAAATGATAAAGACCATCAGGCCTGTCATATCTAGTTGATGGTGCAACCTTGCACAATGTTCACCGACCCCCTAACTATGCTATATCCTGGGAGAAGCAAAAATGAGGAAAAAAACTGCAACCGAATCAGGAAAATGTCTTGAAAATTCATCCATGGCTCCCTAAGGCAATTAGGCAAGGCTCCAGGAGACCATGGTTGCCCATGACTCGTCACAATCACAACTAACTAGTAACTGGAAATATCCTCCTTTCTCAGGAACAACAACTTGCATTTATATAACGCCTTTAATCTAGTGAAACGTCCCAAGCCACATAAGGAGATATTAGAACAGGTGATCAAAAGCTTGGTCAAAAAGGTAGGTTTTAAGGAGCGTCTTAAAGGTGGAGAGAGACGTAAGGAGGCGGAGAGGTTTAGGGAGAGAATTTCAGAGCTTAGGACCCAGTTAGCTGAAGGCAGGGCCGCCAGTGGTGAAGTGATGAAAATCGCGGATGCGCAAGAGGCCAGAATTGGAGGAGCGCAGAGATCTTGGAGGGATAAAGGGCTGGAGGAGGTTACAGAGATAGGGAGGAGTGAGGCCGTGGAGGGATTTGAAAACAAGGATGAGAATTTTAAAATTGAACCATTGCCGAACTGGGAACCAATGTAGGTCAGCGAGCACAGGAGTGATGGGTGAACGGGACTTGGTGTGAGTTAGGAAATGGGCAGCAGAGTCTTGGATGAGCTCAAGTTTACGGAGAATGCAAGGTGGGAGGCTGGCCAGGATAGTCAAGTCTAGAGGTAACAAAGGCATGGATGAGGGTTTCAGCAGCAGATGAGCTGAGGCAGGGGCAGAGACGGTGATGTTACGGAGGTGGTCAAGTTCCTTTTTTTAAAGGAATTAGTGACTCCATCCTCACCACATATCTCAGCAGTTTGTTCCAGAGGGCAATACTTGACTCTTTGCTTGAAGATTTTAAAGGTATGACCTCCAGCCCCACCAAACCTATCCGGTTCAAATCTATTCCCCTCACCATTTTAAAAACCAATCAGATCCCCTCCAAGCCTGCGTTTCTCCAAAGTAAATAACCCTAAGTCTTGGAGCCTACCTTCATAACTAAGATCTCTAAGATTTGATATCATTCTGGTCACCCTCCTCTGCAGCCTCCCCAGAGCCTCGATGTCCTTTACCATATGTGGGAATGAAATTTGAACACAATATTCCAACTGCAGACATCATCCTACATCGTTGAAGTGCAGTATTCTTTGATTAGTACTCAATGGACCTAGTAGTACAACCTAAAACTCTATTTGCTTTCCCTAAAACTATCTCACACTGTGTACCTTCAATGAGTGATCATCTACCACCCTGCAGTTTTTTTCATGCCTGGAATTTCCTATCCCTAAGTGAATAACAGTGTATTGTCCATATTAAATTATGTCTGACACACATAAATGCATTTACCTACCTTATTTAAATTGGCCTGAAACCTACCAGTTTGATCTGAATTAACTGGGCAGCAGCCAGAAGAGGGAGCATGGGTAATGCAATGCTGGACAGCGAGTTCTTCAGCCAGTGGCCCTGGGAAGGGCAGGCAATTTTTTTAAAAAGCCATTTGGCCCCTTCTGCAAAAAGGCTAATTTCCTCACAATGCCAGTATTTCCTTTGGGGGTATAGGCCAGAACCCAGGACTGGACCCCATGTCCACCATGTCACTGATGTACTGGCTGCTTGATGTGACCCAGGCCAGGGGAAGGAAATTCCTCTGGACCCACCCCCTCTGACATCAGAAGCCACGTTTGGGATGGACTGAGATTTCTCGCCAAACAGAAATTCCAAGCAGAGGCTTAGGGATTCTGGACCTCCAACCCCAGCAGAGGCTAGAACCCAGTATACCAAGGTCCTTGCACTATTTCTTGCCCCTCTGCTGCTCCCCTGGTAGACTTGTGCTGGGATTGTGCTGCTAGGTGACACAAATTTTCAGCCACAATCTATTTCGCTTATCAGCCATATCTTTATCCTCAAACATAACCTGCCCCCTGTCAATCCCTCAAAGGACCAATGAGGGCCTTGATTGTTCTCTGACTCCCAATGTATTGTGATCAATACAGCAATTACCCACATTCCTAATACTAGCTTCAGTTATTCTAAGCTGCTTTTTATAGTTATCCTTATTTCCATGACAAATGAACCTTTTATTCATAATGGAATACTTTTTGGGGTTAATTTCTCTATGCATATCCTTATTTAGCCATTTAGGTTTCATTTTACCTTGCACCCTCCTTTTATTCCTAGGGCTATACAAGGTTTTCATGTCCTTCATCACTGATGTAAAAATAATTCATTTTCCTACTGTTATCACAGCTATTCTTGCCCAACAGCATAGCATAATGTGCCTTTCCTAAATCTTGCCTCATTAGTAAAATTTAGCCCTGCTGAAATTAGCTACTAATATTAAATTATTTTTGGATTTTTGTAGCACTCTAAGAATCTGCTGGCTAATGTCTGTAAGTCTACTCAATACGTGAGTCAAGTTTTGACATTTGCCAAGTCTAGGTACGAGACAATTTTGCCCAGGATGTAATGTTACAGAAATCTCTAGCAACTCATTATGATTTTCTATTGCAAATCTAAGAATTTTGATGATATTGGCTGAACCTACATTTATGAATAATTAAAGCGAACTGCATGAAATCAAAAGTGATTCAAAACCACGTTTATTTTCAGATGTCTATATTGTCTGTGAAAACACTAGGAGATATTGTGTTGTAGTGTAATCTCACCTAGATCTGCATAGTTAGACTTGTAGAATTGTCTACGGCCACCAAAGCACAATTCAAAAGGGGGCTCATTAGATCTTCGCAAAGTGTGTCCATTCTCAAGGGCAGCAAATGCATCACATGTGTAACGATACGTGATGAAACCATAGTTGTCACTGGAAAGAATTGGAGCAAACACAATGTATGTCATTCACTACAGCAAATCTCACAAATGATAAATTAGATGCGGAATATAATCCACTCAGGCAATAAACAAAGAAAGCCTTGCATCTATATAGAAACATCTTAAAGTGTTTCACATACACTGAGTCATTTTGAAGTGCTTTGACTATTATGTATGGAAGCATGGAAACCACTTCTACACAGAAAGATCCCACAAACAGCAATGAGATGAATGACCAGTTAGTCCGTTTTTGGTGGTGTAGGTTGAGCAAGGAATTTTGCACAGGACACTGGAAGAACTCCCTGCTCTTTTTTGAATAGTGACATGGAACATGGAATAGACTGAATAACCAATATTTTTTTAATTACACACACTGGGGCCGATTTTAACTTGTTTCTTCTGGCATTAAGGGGATGGTAATGGCTTCAAAATGGGGTCGGTAGCCTTACCGCCCCATTGACCTTGACAATGCGACTTGCGCCATTTTGAAAGGGGCCTATCACTGGTTGCCCAAAGTGCCTGCCTGTTTCAGGCGGTAGACCCATTTCAAAATGCTAATCGGGGTCCCAGGACCCCAATTGCCATTTAGCACACTCCGATCATTTCCACGGGCAATGGAGCCAAAGAGGCCCAACCAAGGCAAGTTTGGTATTATTTTTGTGCAGCCTAGAGGAGCAGTAGTGCTCCTCTGGACCTCACAACAATTATCTGGGCCATTGCCATCCCTCCACGATTGTGACCCCACACTTACCTTGATGGCGGCCGAGGCGGCTCGATATTGGCCAGTCTTAATCCGGCAAGCTGCATCAGGAGGCCCGTTTGGTGTCCCACAGCTCGCCAGTTCGATGTAAATGAGGCCAGTGCCTCAAAATCGTGGCCGCCTCTTCGCCGGTTGGTCGTGTAAAAGTCAAAATTGATCCCTCTGACGCTCCAAAATTACGGGGACCCTTCCAGTTCCAAATCCTTACTATGTCTGAGGTTTTACCCTAGGTCTATTATCTCAAAGAGAAAACCAGATTTTGGATATTCGGGAGCACATGTACTGTGTGTAATTTAACCATTTGCAATCTCACCCATCTTCGCGCAAATGGACAGTGCACTCTTCAATTTCACCAAAAACTTCAAACCGCCTCTTCAGTTCGGTACGTGTTATGTCACCCCTGACTTTTCCCACATAAATAACACGACGCTCCTCCTGGAGAGATTTATAAAATTTCTTTGTAAGCCAAAAAGTAATTCTTCTACAGTTACAGCATATCTAAATAAGAAAAAAGAGACCTACTATAATGCTTACAATTGCCTTTTGCCTTTGCCGCTCCCTTTGCTTTGCTCTTTCAAATTCACGTTTCTCATAGTCTCTTCGATATTCCTCCCTCTTCAGCCGCTCATTTTCATATTCTTCATAGCTGTCATACCTGAAAAAATTTAGTATGTAATAAGAAAATGAAAAACATTAACAGTCAAATTTGTGCATGCAGCGTTTTGTATAGAAACAGGCTTCTTTTGATGTTATGGCCTTTACCTGTTCCAAAAATTTTTTAAGTTATTAGAGAATCACAGATAACTAAGAGTATGTTTCAAAGGTGGACTTAGATACCTGTAGTGGTGTGAACTTCCTCAGGGGTCTCTCACTCCGCCACCATAACTTCGATGGAAGTCCGGTTTACGTGCATAAACGGGGTTTCCGCCAAACTTCCACCAAAGTTATGACAGCAGAAGAAGTCTTGAGGAAATTCCTGGGAATAAATCTTCAGAGTGACATAAAAGTATTAGCAGGTTTTCCAATGTGCTTTTTTCTTGAAATTTGCATTAAGGAGTATGTATTCCTCAAAACACTGGTCAGAAAGTTCACTGACCGCAATCCCGACAGTTACGCAGCGATTGCGGCCTGCGGTGCCCTCCAGCTCTGACCTTGCCACAGTTTGCGGGGATAGTGGGAAGTGGCTTTATTTGCATGGGGCTGGTGGGCATCCATGCAACTAGAGGTGCATCTTGGGTGCCTGCCTATCCCATGCTGCCAGAAATTCTGGTGCCCACCAGCTAGCCGGAGGAGTAGGGGACCAAGCTCACTCTCTCCCAGGCCCCATTTACAGATCCCATTGGTCCCCTGTATAAGGGGCCAATGCTGAAACTTGCTGTTAAAAAAAAATGACCTTATTTGGGGGTCTAGGCTGTTTCCCTGGCCTGGACCCCCTCCCTGCCAAGTGGGCCCTATTTGCACCCTTCTGTATGGCTCAGAGGCTCAGGCCCCAAAATTCCTGGGCCTTGGAGGGCGACTTAGACATACGTGTGTTGCCAGAATTACATCCTGATGCAAGTGGAACCCACGATGCATATTCCTAACAGCAATCTTAAAAGGGAGCTTTCTCTTCAGAAATCCTGCAATCCTCAGCCAGAATTGCCCACCCAGCCCCCAGCAAAGTGGCAAGGTGCCACTCTGAAATTCCTGCCCCCTCCTCTCCCAGGGCGGACACCTTGGGAGCGGAGTAAATGCCACAAGCTTCTGTCCGCTTCATGCAAATGACCCCATCCCTGGAATGTGGGATGGGGTAAGGGCTAGGGCAAACTAGCGGCTGGAAGATCCTAGGTGGAACGGGGCTTTAGGAATTTCAGACTTTAAGACCTGGCCCGTGAGCCATTGGAATGGGCGTTTCTCGTACTCTTTCCTGATTGAAAAAGTGGCAGACAATAGGCCTCTGCTGCTTTGCAGCTAGCCACGAAGAGTTGCATGGTAGGAGCTCAGGTTAACAAATCCTTTCAGTTTTCCCTCTATCCCCATGGTAAATGCCTAGCCTCTCATTGACTGCCTTCACCTGACCAGATAGCTAAGATTAGTCATTTTCAGAGTGGGAAACCACATCAATGAAGCTGTATTCTACCTTTCCCCAGGACAATGTGTTGGAACACCAACAAGCAGCATCACTGTACAACCCAGATACTCGCTATTGTAAATCAAATACTAGGAGTTGTTTTAGCACCGTCTATCTATGGTTTACATGTAATGCACAAAATCTGTAATCTTCCCATCGCAGCAAAGCACATTTAATCATATTGTCACTGTGAAATTTACAGTATTGATTAAACATTACAGAAGTAGGTCAGTTACACAGGACAGAAAAAAAACCTGCAAAAAAAAACTTCAATTAATCTTCACAGCACCTTCTCATAATTTAAGTTAAGGTGCTGAACCAGCAGAAACCCATCACCAACTTATAGAGCAGCAGTTTCACTGATGTCCTGAAGTAGTACAGCAACTTTGCTCCATGACATCAGTGTATGAACCAATACTTGTTTATTTTATGTTTTGATGAATTTTTGTGCTTGTCAAGGTGAGGGATATCAGTGCTAAAGAATGCAGCATTTTTCACTTTTGGGACCCAGTATCAGTATCATAAGATAAGTTGAATACCTAGCAAAGTTTCCTTTACAAAAATCAAAATACTGCAGATGCTGGAAGTCTGAAAACAAACAGAAATAGGTGCAGTAAGGGGTGTGCTTCTGAAGTTTGAAATTTCAGTGCATTGTTGAGACAAAGTAAAGAGAACTTTGAAATAAAAGCAGAAAATGCTGGAAACACTCAGCTGGTCAGGCATCATCTGTGGAGAAAGTAAGGTAGGAGGGTGGTAAGACCTGAAATGTTAACCCTA
This sequence comes from Heptranchias perlo, assembly GCF_035084215.1. NCBI lineage: Eukaryota > Metazoa > Chordata > Chondrichthyes > Hexanchiformes > Hexanchidae > Heptranchias > Heptranchias perlo. The sequence continues at coordinate 103,581,838 of NC_090325.1, read as the reverse complement.
CCTCCCTCTCTCCACAAATGCTACCTGACCTGATGAGTGTTCCCAGCGTTTTCTGTTTTTATTTCAAAGTTCCATTTACATTGTCTCAACAATACACTGAAATTCCAAATCTCAGAAGTACACCCCTTACTGAACCTATTTCCTAAAACAACCGTAGATAAGTCACCCGGTCTGGATGGGATGCATCCTATGTTGTTGAGGGAAGTAAGGATGGAAATTGCAGAGGTACTGGCCATAATCTTCCAATCCTCCTTCGATATGGGGGTGGTGCCAGAGGACTTGAGAATTGCAAATGTTACACCCTTGTTCAAAAAAAGGTGTAAGGATAAACCCGGCAACTATAGGCCAGTCAGTTTAACCTCGGTGGTGGGGAAACTTTTAGAAACGATAATCCGGGACAAAATTAACAGTCACTTGGACAAGTGTGGATTAATAAAGGAAAGCCAGCATGAATTTGTTAAAGGCAAATTGTGTTTAACTAACTTGATTGAGTTTTTTGATGAGGTAACAGAAAGGGTTGATGAGGGCAATGTGGTTAATGTTGTGAATATGAACTTTCAAAAGGCGTTTCATAAAGTGCCACATAATAAGCTTGTCAGCAAAACTGAAGCCCATGGAATAAAAGGGGCATGGATACGAAATTGGCTAAGTGACAGGCAACAGAGAGTAGTGGTGAACGGTTGTTTTTTTTGGACTGGAGGAAGGTATACAGTGGTGTTCCCCAGGGGTCGGTACTAGGACCACTGCTTTTTTTGATATATAGTAATGACTTGGACTTGGGTGTATAGGGCACAATTTCAAAATTTGCAGATGACACAAAATTTGGAACTGTAGTAAACAGCGAGGAGGATAGTGATAGACTTCAAGAGGACATGGACAGGCTGGTGGAATGGGCGGACACATGGCAGATGAAATTTAACGCAAAGAAGTCCAAGTTGATACATTTTGGCAGGAAGAATGAGGATAGGCAATATAAACTAAAGGCTAAATTCTAAAGGGGGTGCAGGGACAGAGAGATCTGAGGATATATGTGCACAAATCTTTGAAGGTGGCAGGACAGGTTGAGAAAGCAGTTAAAAAAGCACACGGGATCCTGGGCTTTATAAACAGAGGCACAGAGCATAAAAGCAAGAAAGTTATGTTGAACCTTTATAAAACATCGGTTTGGCCACAACTGGAACATTGTATCCAATTCTGGGCACCGCACGTTAGGAAGGATGTGAAGGCCTTAGAGAGGATGCAGAAAAGATTTACTAGAATGTTTCCGGGGATGAGGGACTTCAGTTACGTGGATAGACTGGAGAAGCTGGGGTTGTTCTCCTTAGAGCAGAGAAGGTTAAGGAGATTTGATAGATGTGTTCAAAATCATCAAGTGTTTAGACAATGTAAATAAAGAGAAACTGTTCCCATTGGCGGAAGGATCAAGAACCAGAGGACATAGACACAGGTGTCAGCTGTGGCTCAGTTGGTAGCACTCTCGCCTCTGAATCAGAAGGAGTGGGTTCAAGTCCCACTCCAGGGACTTGAGCACAAAATCTATGCAGACACTCCTGTGCAGTACAGAGGGAGCGCTGCACTGTCAGAGGTGCCGACTTAGAATCATAGAAATTTATGGCACAGAAGGAGGCCATTCAGTCCATCATGTCTGTGCTGGCTGAAGAAGAGCTATCCTGTCTGATCCCACTTTCCAGCTCTTGGTCCGTAGCCTTGTAGGTTACGGCACTTCAAGTGCACATCCAAGCACCTTTTAAATATGATGGGGGTTTCTACCTCTACCACTTTTTCAGGCAGTGAGTTCCAGACCCCTGCCACCCTCTGGGTCAAATTTTTTTCCTCAGCTCCCCTCTAATCATAACAACACAAGAACATAAGAACTAGGAGCAGGAGTAGGCCATACGGCCCCTCGAACCTGCTGTGCCATTCAATCAGATCATGGCTGATCTTCGACCTCAACTCCACTTTCCCACCCGATCCTCATATCCCTTCATTTCCCTAGAGTCCAAAAATCTATCTCTCTCAGCCTTCAATATATTCAATGACTCAGCATCCACACACCTCTGGGGTAGAGAATTCCAAAGATTTTCAACCCTCTGCGTAAAGAAATTCTTCCTCATCCCACTCTTGAATGGCCGACCCCTTATCCTGCAATTATGCCCCCTAGTTCTTCACTCTCTAGCCAGGGAAATCAATTGCTTAGCATCTACCCTGTCAAGCCCCTTCATAATCTTATATATTTCAATAAGATCATCTCTCATTCTCCTAAACTCCTAATCTGACCCATTGTGTATTCAGTATACTGGGATGTAATGTTTCCCGTGGCTAACCTGTCTGAACACCAACGACACCTTTGATTGCTGTGATCATCTCCCAGCCTAATATATGCTATGCGTTTTTAGAACCCCTCACTCACCTGACGAAGGAGGTAAGCTCCGAAAGCTTGTGATTTTCAAATAAAACTGTTGGACTATAACCAGGTGTTGTAAGATTCCTTACATTTGTCCACCCCAGTCCATCACCGGCATCTCCACACCAGAGAGTATAGGCCCATTCTACTCAACCTCTCTTCATGGGACAAGCCTTTCATCCCAGGAATTAATCGAGTGAACCTTCGCTACACCGCGTCTAAGGCAAGTATATCCTTCCTTAGATAAGGAGACCAAAACTGTATGTAGTACTCCAGGTGAGGTGTCACTAAAGCCCTGTACAACTGTAGTAAGATTTCCTTACTCTTGTACTCCAACCCCCTTGCAATAAAGGCCAACCTGCCATTTGCTTTGCTAATTGCCTGCATACTAACTTTGTGTTTCTTGTACGAGGACACCCAAATCTCTCTGAACACCAACATTTAATAGTTTCTCACCATTTAAAAAATACTCTGTTTTTCTATTCTTCCTACCAAAGTGAATAACCTCACATTTCCCTACATTATACTCCATCTGCCACCTTCTTGCCCACTCTCTTAACCTGTCTATATCCCTTTGCAGACTCTTTGGGCTCAATTTTGAAATGGTAGCGGGTTGGCAGAGCAGAGGTGAAGGTGCGGGTGGCAAACCCGAATAAAAATTACTTACCTTTTCCGATGCGATCGCGATGTAATTGATGGTGATTAAAGTTCTTTCCGGGTTACGTGCCCAGCAACTCCTGATTGACAGGCTGGCTGCCGACAGGAGCTTCAACGCTGGGACGGGGGGGGGGGGGGGGCGGGGAGGGGAGAGAGAAAGAGAAAGAGAGAGAGAGAGACGTCATCCGGCGCTGGAACGGAAGATCGGGGGGTGGGGGGGGGGAGAGTGGTAGATCGGGGTGGGGGGGAAGATCAGAGAGGGACATCGTGGGCTGAGAGGGACATCGGAGAGGGAGACATCGGACATCGGAGCAGGGTGGAAAGGTAGATTTATTTTGTTTTTTAACTTTGTGCAATGGTTTTTTATTTAATTTATTTAGTTTATTTTTGCCTGATCAGGTGAGATTTGGAAGCCGTAGGAAAGCCGCCCAGGTAAGTTTTAAATCATTTTAACTACCTAATATGACAGAAGTAAATTACCTTAAGTACCTCAATGAGATACATTTGGTTCTTTACCTATCATCCTACCGGCTTTAATTGCCAGTGGCACATCCGGATTCGTGCAAATTGGCTACTGCCTTTCCTACATTCCAACAGTGACCACGCTTCAAAGATACTTCATTGGCTGTACAGTGCTTTGGGACATCCTGAGGTCGTGAAAAGTGCTACATAAATGCAAGTCTTTCTTTATTTAACATGATTGGCAAAAGAACCAAAGGCGACATGAGGAAATACTTTTTTTACATAGCGAGTAGTTATGATCTGGTATGCGCTGCCTGAAATGGTGGTGGAAGCAGATTCAATCATGGCTTTCAAAAAGGAATTGGATAAATACTTGAAGGGAAAAAATTTGCAAGGCTATGGGGAAAGAGCAGAGGAATGGGACTAATTGGGTTGCTCTTGTAGGGAGCCGGCGTGGGCTCGACGGGCCGGAGCCTTCTTCTGTGCTGTAACCAGTCTATGATTCCATGAACCATTCCCTTTAGTCTCTCTGAACAAGATTAATAATTTAGTGCCAATTAGAGCATACTATGGACTGTTTTCTGTTGTGGACTCATGTTTACTTGGACCTGGGTTCAAACTGTCCAGATGCCTTTCCCATAGGACCCCTACAGTCACTAGAGAGACCAAATCTGCAAGACTGAATGTAGTTTTTTCCAGAAACAGACACTAACAACTTCCTGCATACCTTGAGCATCTAGCTGCTGTTTGCTGGCATGTGGAGTACTTGAAACGCTTGCTCAATGGGCAAGCTCTTTTGTTTTCCCCTCCTGCTCTTTTCCACGTGTTCCAAATAATAATTTCAGGCAAATAAGTTGGACCTTCAGGCAACAATGGAGCACCTGCTCCAAGTTAACACTGATTAACTCTAGTTTTAACAAAGTAGTCGATTTTTAAAAAAATGAGTACATCTTTCCAGGGTAAGCACCTACCTGAAAATCTCAATGAAATATTAATGTATGTTATTGCTTTGACATCAGGAGGAAAGTGTACTTAGTGAAGTTTTGATTTAATAGAATACATTAAAAGATTCTACACTATTATAATCCCTCACCTGGGTCTACTATAACGGCTGTAGGGTGACCTGGAGCGTGACCTTGAATATGAGCAAGGGCTTCCACGAGACCTGTGTTGTACCCTACTGCGCCCTGAATCATAGTGGTGATGTGATCTATAAAGCAAAATAAATATAAATATATGATCACTGGAAATAATACTGATAGTATAATCTTTTAAGGTGTGAGAATTGACATCTCTTCGGCATTTACTAACCCACTGGAAAGCAGGGGATGGGTTTAATTCTTCACATGCACAGTCAAACCATCAGAGGGAGATGCTGAGCAGAGTCTAAGCACTTCCACCCCAGGAGGCTGAAAAATGTTGGTACACCTTTTAGCTACCTTGTTACTCAGTAGAACTGGCAAAGGCATGTGGAGAAGATTGCTTCTAGACTAGGGGACATCATGGCATAGTGGGATGGGAGCCTAACGGAGGGGGAAAATAACAAAAAAAAGTACTTAACAAAATTGTACATAATTTATATTATAGTTATCCCATGGCTCAGCTGGTTAGGGCCATAAGTAGATGTGCAATACAGACCAGGAGAGATAAGTCCAATCCTTGGTCTGTATTGAATTAGCTGATCTCAGCTATGGAGATGAGGGTGCCCCTGGGTTAGCAAAGAGGAAACTGACCAGGATTCCCACCTGATTACTATCCAGCGACTTCTGGTGGAAGTACAGCTGGGGATATAAAGGATTGGATCAAGCTGTGCTGCCTTTCATGATAGAATAGCCTGCTGCCATTCACTAGCCAGACTTACATGTGAAGAACGCCGAGTGGGGCATGGTATTAAAAGGCAACAAGTGCCTGTGGAACCTTGTCCCAGCAAGGAATCAACATCCTTGGGAGAGGAAGGGAGAAAGCTAGAGGAAAAATAAAGATTATATTTTGAAATCTCCATACATTGATTGTGGATGCTATTCATTGGTAACCAAGGACAAGTAAAGCAAGTAATCATAAAATCAATAGGAAAAATGTCTCACAAAAATTCAACAGAAAATAAAATAATTCACACTCTGTCTCAGAATCAAACACTCTAATTGTAAAGTAAGGTTTTTGTATAAATGAATAAAATATGTTTTCCAGCACAGGTCATTAATATAGCTGTAGTCCGTGCAGGCTCGTCATAAAATCCTGCGGTGCTGAATGACGAGCACTCAATGCCCTTTCCTCCTTATCTCTCTCCCCCTCTCTCGTCACCTCTACTGTTAGTTGAGAACAGCTCTGGTTAATATATGGGGTTGAAATCAACCACCTACATCGTTCTTACAGATTAAGAATGGCACAGTGGCTTTGCAACCAACTCTGACAGTGCCAAATAATCATAGCAGCAATGAACACAAATTCCTTAAATTTCATATTAGGTCTCCAGACTTATCAGATAGGATTTATCAATCACTTTAATTTTAAATAGCTTGGGTATAGCCATGCAATTAATGTGCACATGTTTTTAATCATTACTTTTTATATAATCTGTAATCTATATCAGGAAACAATCTGCAGTTTATTTTTGATAGTGATATTGCATTACTACAAATAATTGAGCCAAGTATGGTGTCTTGCCCCTTCAATTATCCTTAAGTACGTTGCAAACTATCCTAAGTGCCCATTTATGCTGTAAGTTTTATATCAATACATAATGTTGGTATTTCAAGTTCATCTTATCAGTACAAATTCTTTTGGGTTATGCCATAGCTACAGAACATGTCACTTGTACAGTGAACTCTCCTGGGTCTAACATTATTTTACTTTCCACATAATGATAGTTAAGGCTATGCTGTGCTGATATCATCAGCGTGACAAGCGGCTCTGCTTTAATGACATACATTGTTACTAAATATCATATCGCTTTATGATATAAAACTCAGAATATCAGGTTTAATGATCATGTACATAAGTTTAACCTTCTCAACAAAAGAAAGTGACCTCTCTGGTGGCATAAGTAAGGCCAGTTCTTAATAATACCTGAATTCCCAGAACAGGCCTTGAGGTCAGGTGAATAATTCATGGCAATGTAAATGGGTTTTAATAACATTGATCTTAAATGAAAACAGATGTTTATTTCCCCAAGAAACATGGCAGTAGATTCATTGATCGCTGGTAATTTAAAAAAAAATATTATAATGTCTAGCAAACCAACTTTACAATATGTGGTGGTTAGTGCTGCATATTCTCCTTCCTTTCTCTAACTTAAAGGGAAGATTTCCTCTGAGCACTCTATGTAACAAGATCATAAAGGGGTTTGCAATTTGGCTGCACATAATGCACGGAGGAATTCTGCTTCCCCCTCACTCCCTGGGTGTGGAATGTTGAAAATTGTTTTCTGTTGCATAGTTAGATTCCTGTTTCTTCGAGAGTAAGGTTACAAGCTACAATCATCACTCCTGATATCCAATCATTTGATGACCACGGTATGGATAAGACTAAATTTTACTGGACATATCTCTACCACCAATAGCAGCAAGCTGACATGAGGACAGTTTGTTCAAGCTCCAGCAGAAGCTCTTACAGCCAGTCATTGGAAACAGGAAAATAGATTACCTGTCGGTATTGCTTCTTTACCGCATCAAAATAGTAATGTTACGTTACTGGCAACACCTGCACCATGTTATCCATTTTTGCAATTTTTATAGTTCTACTGTAAAAATAGAATTAAAATGGTGATGGTAAAATACAAGAGTACATAATTTACTCATACGGGCCTTGGTGTGAATCATCTACAATACTTCTATAAACATAATATATTCCCATCTAACCAAATTAGCTGAAAGATTTGTTTACTTACCTGGAAGAGGATCTACTGTATGGAGATCTTGATCTGGAATGAGAATAGGGGGAGCGAGAATAAGCTCTATGTCTGGGGTAGGAACTAGATCTAGACCTTGCCCTGACTGTTCTTTGAGAAGGTGCATAAGTCTTTGGTGAGTAGACAGAATCACTGCAGGGTGAGCTGGACAGAGAACGAGAGCAAGGTCTTTCTAACAATAGCCCATCGGGTGTTCCATCCCATGGATAGAGAAATTTTTCAGTCTCATCATCACTGTCATCAAACACGCCATCCAAAGACATTCCTGCACTGAGATAAGTAGGCAGTTTTGAATAATATTCATGGCAAAAGTCTTTTTCTCTCTGATGACTTGCCTTATCTTCTACTTCATCAAAGAAAGCTTGACTTGGATGTCCAAAGTGTTTGTTTAGTTCAGCCCGTATCTCTTGGTCTTTCAGTTGTATTCTGCTATTAGAGTAGTTGATAGACTGTGTATCCAGCTGCTGACTTTCCTTCTTATAGCCTTGATCTTCATTAGCAGAAAGAAAGTTTTGCTTGTGCTCCCCAGAGAAAGGTTCTCTGCAAGGGTAATCTTGGAGTTTAATGTCTTTGGCTTCTCGTACCTTGCAGAACTCCCTGGTGTTCAATGATTCCGCCTTTGCATTTATGAACTGACAGTAGTCATGGTCACCAAACAGCCTAGTGCTTGGCCGTTTCACCTTCCTCTCTTCACTTTGGGTAATGCTAAGTCCACTGGGTAAAACTGAAGTCTTACTGAGCTGGGCATACAGTTCAGTTTGTTCTGGACCCTTCTTTACAGGACTGCTCAGTTGAGAGTTGGAGGCAGAATCACTTAAGCGTGATTTCTTTGGTGGTGGACTGCGCACAGGAGAACTGCAAGATGACCTGTGTTTGACTGCAGTCTTAAAGGGATTATCTTGATTAGCTTTATGTGGAGGAGTGGTTGGTGGTGTCAGACCTGAAATAAAAATGACAGTATATATTTTCTCACCAGTGATAGAAGGCGAAGTTAGAATTAAGAGCATTTTGAAACACTGTAAATTCTCAGATAACCAGGTACTGAAAGCTAAATCACATTGTGATATATTCAGTACAGCATTGCCTTGTGCAGCTGACAGCACAATTTGCATTAATGCAATGTGCAACAGATTCTAAATGACTTGATTACAATGTTCCTGTCTTATTGCTGCTCATTATTTAAATGAAGTGCTACCAATGCAGTCTGAATTTTATAAATGATACAGTATTTCGATCAGATTTGCAATATATAGGCATCCATGTAAATCAAATAATAAAAGATCCTCAGCTGTAATACAGTTCATAGTTAAATTTGCTTGAAATATTTATATCTGGTTTGGCTCATAGAAGTGTTCTTATAGAATTTGTTCTGAATCTGCAAAAATGACTATTGCTAATACACTAATTTTGTATCAATATTATTTGAGCATTTCTTACTATCCCCTACACTTTGTTGTGCTAACCACTGCCGACAGATTTGTGTAAAGACAGATGGCTGTCCTATGCTGAAGGCCAACAAGTAGCAGTTTATGACTGTCATTATACACGCACAAACACCCTGCATTGCAACGCTATACGGGAATGTAATTTGGGTTATTGTTCCTCTGTCACCTCTTTGCCACTTATGTGCATACTGCTTACTGCACTCCATAACAAATACCTGATATATATTACACAAACAGTAATTGTATTGAGAAAATCATTTTGGATAAACAATGTCAGTGAAGCTTAACACTTTCTAAAATAATTATTTTTTGTTTAAATGCACTTTTATTACAAACTACAAGTTACACATTTATTTTCACATTTATATTCATATTTCCAATGGTCTGTGAATGTCTGCGAATAACACCTTCTACTGAATGTTAAGCAAAGTCCTTCTTATTATTCTGCTTTTCTTCAGATGGATTTAGTAGACTACTTGTCAAATGTCATATGGAACCCCTTGGCTATAATTCCTGAACACTGAGCAGTCAAATTCTCAAATAGGTCTGTTTTTCATACTATAGCAATTTATGCCATTCAAAGCACTTGCCACAGGTCAGAATTTTAGGAAAGCCTTTATTATATGGCTTTGTGTAAATACATATAAATTTTAGGAAATACAATATACCATAAATTGTGACTATAATGTCATGGACATTCATCCACCGACCTTCGGGTAAGCGTACTCCAAGGCGGCCTTCGAGACACACGACAACGCAAAATCGTCGAGCAGAAATTGATAGCCAAGTTCCGCACCCATGAGGACGGCCTCAACCGGGATCTTGGGTTCATGTCACGCTACACGTTACCCCACCAGTGAACAAATGTTATCTATTTTTAATATAATGGGTCATTTGCTGGCTTTCTCTGCCTTCCGGATGTTTCTGCCTCTCTCTGTTTTTTTTCCTGTTTGTTTTTTTGTTGAATGTGTATTCGGGGGTTCTGCAGGTGACACCTCTCTGTCTGAACACGGTGATTGCCTTGGCAACGGGCAGTTGCAGGGGCATTCTGTAAACACCATGTATTGTTCTATATGTATAAATGCGTAGGCTTCGAGGAGCTCCTGAACATTTACCTGAGGAAGGAGGAAGCCTCCGAAAGCTTGTGAATTTAAAATAAAATTGCTGGACTATAACTTGGTGTTGTAAAATTGTTTACAATAATCCTCCAAGCTACTGACTGAAAGCTAGTCCATTATTACATGATATCTAACAAATGGTATTTCTGTTCAAATTCACTGGTGTCAACTGTTAATCACATTTTTGTTCATTCGTTTTAAAACAAAGTGAGCAAGAACATGATTTATTTTGTTTATATCTCCAAACTCTGGAAAATATTATCTATTAAGTCTGAGATTTGGTTTGCTTGGCTAGTTCTAACTGTTCAATATGATTTACATTACATTTTAGTTAACAATTTCTGTAGGACCATCCATCCAAATCCATTTGCTTTTATAATAATTCCCACACAATATGATCTCCCAGATGAACACTGCAGAGTATCAGCCTGCAAGATGTTCAAACCAGTTGCTGCTAGCCCCTAAAGCAATTTCACCAGTTTTGTATCATTGTTAGGACAGTATCAAACACACAACCAAAACACTGAACAATTTCTTAGAACACACTCCTTAAATTATGTGACGACATACTTTCAGAATCATATCTGGCCACACCATAAACAAGACACAGTTTGAGTGGAAAAGCATGTTACATGCACATACCACAGTTTAACATTAGCAGAAATAAAACAAAAGCAGATGATAAAAAACTAGTACAAAACAAATAAGGAAGCATGCACCTGTTACTCACTTTAACAGTGTGAATCTGAAACCTGTACTGAGCCATCAAATAGGAAAGTCAAATGGATAACGTTCAACAAATGATGAGTCGCTGAGTCAGAAATGCTAGGGCAAATTTTCCTGCTTCCCACCATCCCAGCGCTGGACAGAAAAGCCAGGATTCCTGGTCTATTAACATGGCATGGGGGCACCCCTGAAGCAGTCCCAGTCCCTGGCAGGGCCTAGCATCAGCAGAAGAGGCAGGAAATTTAAGTGCAGCTGCAGGCCTCTGAGGCCTGTTGTAGGCATGAAAAGCTTCCGTGATTGGGGCCTGCGAGATTGGCTGTAGAAGATCAGCAGCTAAAAGTTCCCGATTATCTCTAAACACAGTGGGGTGGTGGGGGGGGGGGGATGGGATTGAGCGTTGCTACTACCTTGCCTTCCTGTCTTTGGTCTTGTACCAGGAACTCCAGGAACCCCATACACTCTCCAGTTGGTGAAGATCTGGGGGCAACCCATAGCACCATGGTTCACTGGTTCTGCGCTGGGGCACTCAGTCAGTGATACCCAAGGAAAATGAGGGGGGAGGCTGGAAATGGCCCTCCCACCTCACTTATATTGATGTGATGGACCTCAATTCACTGTGGAAACATGTCATGCTCTGTTCCCCCCCACTCCCTCATCTGTCCACCCCCAGAAGTCCTTGAAATCCTGGACTATGTAAAAGGAGTGGTGACCGAACAAAACAGATGCCCGGCCCTTGAGCATTCCCCAGGGGCAAGGGTCAAAAAATCTAACAGGTTATCCTTTTGTATTGTATCTTAGCTTAGTTCAGTGGTAGCACCTTTGCCTCCGAGTCAGAAGATTATGGGTTCAAGCTTCACCCCAGGACTTAAGGACATAATCTAGGCTGATATTCAGAACAGTACTGAGGGAGTGGTGCATTGTAGGAAGTGTCATCTTTTGGATAACCGATTAAACCAAGTTCCTGTCTACCTGTTCAAGCGCATGTAAAAGATTCCATGGTGCTTTTTCGAAGAAACGGAAGGGCATTCTTCCAGTGTTCTGGTCAACGTTCATCCCTCAACCAACACCACCAAACAAATTCATTTCATGCTGTTTATTGCGCACAAATTGGTTGCTGCATTTGTCTACAGAAAACAACAGTGATGACACTTCAAAAATTAATTCATTGGCTGTGAAGTCCTTAGGCACATCTTGAAGACATGACAGACACCAAAGAAATGTAAGTCTTTCTCCACCCCCCCCTGATTTGGGCAGCCTGCAGAGCCCACTACAATCCAACCTTAGCATGCTAATCATGGTTAAATGAGTGTGGAATGTACAACACTTCAATTCCCTCCACTACCATTTATTCCCACCTCCAAAAAGCAATGTCAACATTAAGATGGTTGCCAAGCGGAAGTACTACAAGGGGCCATTTTGATCACTGCTTTTTTGTGTTTTTGCCAAACTGTGATAATAAAACTTGTTTGCTACTGCTTTCTCGACCCATACCTGGCTAACAGCTGCAGTATAGCTTAAGGATTTGTCCACCTAGATTTTGTTTGCCTCAGCAGCCATTGCCTTTGCCTTGGGCACTCTCCCTTTACCTCTGTTATGAGGAGGAAGAAGATGAGGATCAGGAAGAACAATGCAGGGAGGCTTGACTGTTCATAGGCGTCATCTGGCACCCACCCACAGGGACCCGTGCCTCCATGTCTGCAGGCACAGGTGATCTTTTTTGAACCTCTCAATTCACCGATGCTTCAGAAGGCTGGGCTTCACTAGAGAGGCAATAACAGTTTTGTGTCAGCTGTTTGTCCCAGACCTGGAGCCTATCTGTACCAGTAACTTTAAGAGGCACACAACTTCACCAAACATGAAACTTCCAGGCAGCTATGGGAGACATTTGTAATATCAGCCAGTCAGCCGTACACCGCTGCATCAAGTGATTTACTGATATCTTGTTTGTTGCACAGCCCAGTTCATCTAATTCCCCATAGGTGTTGCACATCAACATGAAAGGGTCATACTTTTATCAGGATAGTTGGATTTTCTCAGGTGTCGTTGATGGGTCTATGTCACCACACATATCCCTTGGGAGATGGCCATCAGATTTGTCAACAGGATAGGGTACCATTCTCTCATGCGAATAGAAAGACATGCATTTATAAAGCACCTTTCACAACCTCAGGACATCACAAAGCACTTTGCAGCCAATGAAGTACTTTTGAAATGTAGGGCTCGATGTTAGCAGGGCGCAGGTTCGCAGCGGGGGGTCGACTGGGCGCGTGGGTAACGCGCCCGGTGAAATCGGGGTGCTCCGCACACAATTACAGGGTAATTGTAGCCACTTACCTGTGCTTCCGGGTTTCCCGCTGGAAAGCTGCGCGGCGGGCGGACTGCGCATGTGCAGCAAGGCCTGTCAGCTGGAGGAGCCCTATTTAAAGGGGCAGTCCTCCACTGACTGATGCTGCAGAAAATTCGAAAAATTACAGCATGGATCAGCCCAGGGAGAAGGCTGCTCCCAGGTTTAATGATGCCTCACTCCAGGTATCATTGGGTGGGGTGAGGAGGAGGGGGAGGACAAAGATCCTCCCCCCGGCGGGCGGGAGGAAGCGGCCTGCCTCTGCCACCAAGAAGGCCTGGCTCGAGGTGGCAGAGGAGGTCACCTGCACCACCAACATATCGCCCACCTGCATACAGTGCAGGAGGCACTTCAATGACCTAAGTAGGTCAGCCAAAGTGAGTACACTTACTCATTCCCCTACACTCCGTCTGCCACATCACCGCCCCCACCCCACATCTCCTTCTGCACTGCCAACACTATTCTATCACATCACCCTTCACACCCAATCAAAGCTCATCCTCATCTTACCTGCACTTACTCACCTCGCCAGTACTCATCCCGCCACTACCACTCAACCCAATCCTCATACAATCTCATGGCTCTATCTCATACTCACCCTCTCATGCATGTCTTTCACGGTCAGCCTCACTCAACCTGCCACTACCTGTGCTGCAGCCACAGGGCATGTATCACATATGTGCAGTAGGAAGCGTAAGGCAAACGTGTCGTGACAATGAAGGGGATGCACAAGGGTGTTTGAGGGTTTGTCATGGTGTTTACCTATATTTAATTTCTGATCAACTCACATCACATATTATATTGTCACCAATACTGCCAAGTCTTTGCGAATCTTGTCTGGTTTGTGCAATAATGCCCTTTCCTGAGGATCACTATGAAGACCCACAACTGATGCCACCCATTGTGTCACTGCAGTGTGGGTGCAGGTGTATTTGTAGGCCTCTTTTGTGCAGACGACTGAGAGACGTCGGCGATGTCCCCAGTGGCACCCTGGAAGGATGCGGAGGAAAAGTTGTTGAGGGCAGTGGTGACTTTGACAGCGACAGGTAAGAAGATAGTGCTCGAGCCAGCCGGGAGCAGCTCGGCATGAAGGAGGCTGCAGATGTCCACGACTACATGTCCACGGAAGCTGAGCCTTGGTCTGTGGACCCTGTGGCGAGGGTAGTGCCCTCTGCGAAGCATCTCTCTCTGCGGTTGTCCTCCCTCCTGCTGTGCAGGTGGATGTGTCACAGCACTGTGTTGTGGAGCTCCATGTGTCAGAGGTGGACGGCGTGGCCGGCGAGGCTGGTGATGCTGTTCGCCGTCCGAGGAGGTCATGACTGCAGCTACGGCGGCCCCCATCCGGAAGATGTACACTTGATGGGTCCGCAAGGTAGGTACATGTGTCTGGACACCGGGGTAAGTGTGCAAGTTTATGCATTTGATTGTTAGGAGGAAGGTGGTGGAGGCCAAACTTTGTCCAGAGTGACAGAGTGGCCTCCTGCAATGAATGAGGGTCTCCACCCGCCCCCCCCCCCCAACACCTGTCAAATGGACCTTTGCAGCTGCCACAGGCTGATGGCTGCAACACGTCCATTTCAACTGGGAGAGTTTCCCCCAGTATGGGAAACAGTCTCAGTTAATTGCAAAATCCGATCCCTCCTAAATTATCAGGTCAATCAGGTCTGTAAACAACCTGAAGTACCTGTTCAAGTACTTTAAGTGACACCCCGCCGACTTTAATTGCCGGCGGGAGTCCCACATGCGGGGGCTGCGCGTGCATGTGAGCACGTCAGTGGGGAACCCGGAAATGGGGCGGGTTGGAGCCGGGCTCCGGACCCGCCCCGGGAATCCCGGATTTTCGCAGCCCCCCCGCCACGAACACACCCGATTACGGGTGCAAAAATAGAGCCCGTAGTCTCTGTTGTAATGTTGGAAACGCGGCAGCCAATTTGCGCACAGCAATGACCCACAAATAGCAATGTGATAATGACCAGATCATCTGTTTGTCTAGTGATATTGGTTGTGGGATAAATATAAACCAAGACACCAGGGAGCTCTCCCCTGCTGTTCTTCAAATAGTGCATTGGGATCTTTTATGTCCACCTAAAAGGGCATCGAAACAACGAGGTTCATGATGCCACCAGGCTTACCATTTAGCAGACTAGAGAGATTCTGAAGGTATGGTTCTAATGCCTGAATAGATCTGGGGAGTGCTTTAATACAGTCCAGCTAAGGTCCCTTGCATCACTGTAGTCTGCGCGTGCTGCACAATTTCATCATCCATAAAGGACTATTAATTAGTGGCCCAGAGGTCGAATAGGCAAACAGGGTCAGTAAACCACTAAAGCCTTTCTTGAGGAAGAGGCCAAAAAAGGGGAACCTTTACCAGTTGCTACTAAAATGCAGGCACAGCTCATAAGGGTCACCTTCAACTAAATAAGATCCCTGCCCACTGCATAATCAGTCTTGCCACATTTTCCCCTTTGGCAACCATACCACCTCATTCATGGAACCCTCATCCACCATTCCGATTTTGAAAGCCTTTTGATACTCTTTCTCCGAGACATTCAACCCTCTTAGTGCCACAAATCAATCAAAACATCTGTCTTCTGTAAGAATAATTATTTACTGAATATGCTATTGAGACATTTCCTAATTTTTTCTATTGCTATGCCTACCCTTTAACGCCCAGCAGGAGCCTGGGGAAATGGAGGTGGCCTCTTGGTCTCAGATCACTTGAGGACTCAAAGGGAACTGCTGCAGGTTGTGTCCCCTGTGTTGTTGCATATATCAGTTTGTCCTTGACTGCTTCCTCCCACGTGTGCAGGCATCCGAGCAAGAAGGCTGATCAGATTGTATTAAGCAGATTTTGGAAGCCCCGAGAAATGCTTGTTTGTATTCTGGTCCCAATAGTTTGGAAGCCAGAAGAGATAGCCCTCTCCATTTCCATTCCAAGATGTTATTAGCAGAAATCACAGCTTCCATGCCAAAAGCTAAAAGCAGACTCTCTCCTGCGGGGCCCTCTGCTAAAGTTTGTTCTGGAGCTGTCATGTGCTCCAGAGTTGATTGCAAGGCTGAGCTCACATCCGATAGGGGGGGACAAAACCTCAGAAAGCCTTTGGAAAGCCTCAGTGGCATCTCAACTCATTAGTCGTCTTATCAACTATGAAGGGGAAGGGAACTAAAGTAACAGGCAAAAGTGAAGGAAAACCAAAGATTCAGGCATCAACTTATAGCAAGTGATGATGTAGCCCAGCATCCAATCCCCTGCAAGAAGGTGCAGCCAAGTTTTAGGTCGCAACTGACTGTTACTGTCCTGGCACCTGTGCAAGCCCTTGGGTGGCATAGTGCCCTTACAATAAATGGCAGATCTCGGAATCTTCCTCTTTGCTGACCCAGACACTGAGAAGACAGTTTGCCATGATCATTCTCAAATAGGTTTGCCAAGGCCTGGGGAAATAGTTGGTCCAGTGTGCCCCAGGGCCATAAAAATCATGTTTTGTCCTTGCCACTCCTTTTACAGGTGGGAGCTTAATATTCCTACTCCTGGCCGCACCAGAAGATTCAGTGAGGCCTAAAACCAGTGAGAATCTAGAGAAACTGATTTCTGTTGCATTTCCTGACCTCTTATCACCCCAAATTTGGGTACAACAAAGACCAAAATCAATCCCATACAATGTTACAACACAGAAGGAGGCCAATCAGCCCATTGCACCATGCTGACTCTCTGAAAGAGTTATCCACTTAGTCCTTCCCCTTTCCCCATTTTGTTTTACATTTCTCTTTTTCAAATATTTATGCACTTCTCTTTTAAAATCTATCCTGGATTTTGCTTCCACCTTTGTTTCTGATAAGGCATTCCATGTCCTAACAACCCTCTGCATACATTTCTCCAACATCTCCTTTAACTCTTTTGGGATAATCTTAAATTTATGACCTCTGAGTTATTAACCAACCAATCAATTAAAATAGTTTTTCCTTATTTATCTTATCAAAACTTCTCATAATTTTGATCACCTCTAGCAGACTTCATCTTAATTTTCTCTGTCCTGGCAAACAGAGCCCCAGTTTCTCTAGTCTCTCCTCATAATTAAAACCTTTCCTCCTTGGTACAATCTTAATAGATCTGTTCTGTGTTCTCTCCGTGGCCTTGACATTATTCCTAAAGAAGGTTATCAAAAGTGAGACACAATGGGGTACAATTTCCTCTGCCCTACACTTGGGGAATTGGCATCTCCAGGGACTTTTCAAGTGGGTAGCACTTCATCTATAGCATGTACAGGCCCAGTGTAATTACTGTCATGAGGTGGGCAAGTTACTGTGCTCCCAACTCATTTTCTTGTAGCTATGCTTGCTGGGCAACCTGTAAAACCTGGCATGATGAGTTACCTCCGGACTCTTGCCGATCAGAGGCAAGTTCCCATAACTTCCCAGAAATGCTAGGGAACCAAGGGACTAGTGAGAAGGAAGGATTAAAGGAAATTAGTATTAGTAAAAAATTAGTGCTGGAGAAATTAATGGGACTGAAAGCCGATAAATCCCCAGGGCCTGATAATCTGCATCCCAGAGTACTAAAAGAGGTAGCCATGGAAGTAATGGATGCATTAGTTGTCATCTTCCAAAATTCTACAGATTATTGGAACAGTTCCTGCAGATTGGAAGGTAGCAAATGTAACCCCACTATTTAAAAAAGGAGAGAGAAAACAGGGAACTACAGACCGGTTAGCCTAACATCAGTAGTAGAGAAAATGTTAGTGTCTCTTATAAAGGATGTGATAACAGGACATTTAGAAAATATCAACGGGATTAGACAAAGTCAACATGGATTTATGAAAGGGAAATCGTGTTTGACAAACCTACTGGAGTTTTTTGAGGATGTAACTGGTAGAATAGATAAGGGAGAACCAGTGGATGTGGTTTATTTGTATTTTCAGAAGGCCTTTGATAAAGTCCCACATAAGAGGTTAGTGTGCAAAATTAAAGCACGTGGGATTGGTGGTAATATACTGGCATGGATTGAAAATTGGTTAGCAGGCAGGGAACAGAGTAGGGATAAATGGGTCTTTTTTGGGGTGGCAGGCTTGGGCCCCAGCTATTCACAATACATATCAATGATTTGGATGAGGGAACCAAATGAAATATTTCCAAGTTTGCTGACGACACAAAATTAGGTGGGATCGTGAGTTGTGAGGAGGATGCAAAGAGATTTCAAAGCGATTTAGACAAGTTGAGTGAGTGGGCAAATACATGGCAGATACAGTATAATGTGGATTAATGTGAAGTTATCCACTTCGGAATGAAAAACAGAAAGGCAGAGTATTATTTAAATGGTGATCGATTGGGAAATGTTGATGTACAAAGGGAACTGGGTGTCCTTGTACACCATTCACTGAAAGCAAACATGCAGATGCAGCAAGCAGTTAGGAAGGCAAATGGTATGTTGGCCTTCATTGCAAGAGGATTTGAGTACAGGAGCAAGGATGCCTTACTGCAGTTATACAGGGCCTTGGTGAGACCACACCTGGAGTATTGTGTGCAGTTTTGGTCTCCTTACCTAAGAAAGGATATACTTGCCATAGAGGGAGCGCAGTGAAGGTTCACCAGACTGATCCCTGGGATGGCAGGACTGTCGTATGAGGAGAGATTGGGTTGACTCGGCCTATATTAACGCAAGTTTAGAAGAATGAGGGGGGATCTCATTGAAACATATAAAATTCTGACAGGGCTAGACAGACCGGATGCAGGGAGGATGTTTCCCCTGGCTGGGGGGTCCAGAACGAGGGGTCACAGTCTCAGGATACAGGGTAGGACATTTAGGACTGAGATGAGGAGAAATTTCTTCACTCAGAGGGTGGTGAACCTGTGGAATTCTCTACCCAGAAGGCTGTGGAGGCCAAGTCACTGAATATATTTAAGAAGGAGCTAGATAGATTTCTAGACACAAAAGGCATCAAGGGATATGGGGAAAGAACGGGAATTTTGTATTGAGATAGAGGATCAGCTATGATCATATGGAATGGCAGAGCAGGCTCGAAGGGCTGAATGGCCTACTCCTGCTCCTATTTTCTATGTTTCTATGTTGTCATTTTTAATTTGAAGGCCCCTGATCTTGGAGGCCTGCGAGGGTTGCAGTGAGTTCAATTCTGCACCAGGAGCAAGGCCTATCTGGAGTAGGATTGCCAACTCTGGTTGGATGTATTCATCACATGACTTCACGAACTCCCACTACCTCGCCCCCACTCTCCTGCCATTGGCCATCCAACACATCCATCCTCGCAGCGCACAGCCTTCCCGTGCCAATTGAAAAGTGAACAGACTCTTCATGACTCATTTGATGATTCTTGACAGTCAAACAGCCTTTTATCTCCCAAATCCTATATATTTATAACTAATAACCGAAAGTGTTCAAAGTAAATGAAAAAAAAACAGTTTTTTTAGTGCCCCTATGATTTTTTTCTCTTGGGTTGCTCTCAGTAGTAGCTTGGAGATTAACCTTCAATTCTTGGCGACTGCAGGGCAATCCTGGAGGGTTGCCAACCATAATCTGGAGTTGGGCCTCTTTCTGGAGGAAAATTAGCCTAATTCTAGCTGAGCCTAACCAATGATTTGTACAGATTTAGCATTCCTTCTTTGCTTTTGTACTCTATGCCCCTATTTATAAAACCTAAGGTCCATCTACTTTTTTTAAACAGCTTTATCAAATTGATCTCCTACTTTTAAACATTTGTGTATCTGAAAACTTAAGTTTCTCTGCTTTTCTACCCCTTTTAAAGTTTTACCATTTAGTGTATATGTCCTCTCATGCTTCCTTCCAAAATGTTTCACCTCACGATTCACCATATTAAATTTCATCCACAGTCTATCTGCCTAATTTACTAACCTATTTCCTCATGAAATTTCTTACAGTCCTCTTCACGATTAACCATGGTCTCTATTTTAGTGTTGACTACAAATTTTGATACTGTGCTTCATACTCAAGTCCAGATCATTTATATATATATATATATATTTTATATATAATATATATATTAAGAAGAGCACTGGTCCTAATACTGGTCCCTGGGCACAGCATTGTTTGCATCCCTCCAATCAAAACAAAATCATTAACCATTACTCTGTGATTTGTCCTTTAGCCAACTTCCTAGCCACGTTGCTAAGTTCCTTTAAGTACTGTTCACTTTAATTTTATCAAGCCTCTGATGCAGCACCTTATCAAACACCTTTCTCATTATATGTCAATTTTGTTTCATATTCTCTTTTAGCCTTTCTAATCTATTTTACTTCTACTGTATATTTTCTATATTCCACTAGATTATTATTGGCCTATATTTGTCACATGGCTCTTTTTAAGACTCATTTTAATTTAAATTTCTCTGTTCATTCAAGGAACTCCATCTTTTACAGCACTTAATTTACTTCTTGTAAAAATATATCTAGTTCATAACCTAACCATCTCATGCTTGAAAGTTTTCCATAGTTTGTCCACTGTCTTATCTGTCAGTTGTTCTTTCCAATTTATCTGGACTAGTTTCCTTTCCATCTCACTAAAATTAGCTTTTTTTCCAGTTAAATACTTCTGCTTTGTTTGTTCACTCTCCTTTTCAATTTTATATTGAACCTAATTATTGTTATAGTTGTTGTTTGCTGGATGTTCCCCCTATCGTTACATTGCTACTTGCCCCACTTGATTTCCTGAAACTAGATCCAGGACTTACTCTTCCCTGTTGGACTAAAACATAATGGGGTAAATCTCGACTTTGTGCAATATGGTAAAACGGGTGTTAGTGAGTTGATAGCCCATTTTACATCTCTCCAGATTTTTATTTCCACTGAGTTCAATGGAAATAAAAATCGGGAGAAATGTAAAGTGGGCTGCCGACTCACTAACACCCATTTTACACTATTGCACAAAGTCAAGGTCTACCCCATTGATCTAGAAAGTAGGCTTAGACACATTGTAGAAACCCCTCTCCTTATTTGCCACTTACAATACTTTTGAACCTGTCTATCTTTGGATAATTAAAGTCACCCATCATTATGGCACTATATTTTAAACATTTTTCTCCAATTTGTCTACATATCTCTTCCTCTATCTCATATCCACTGTTTATCATTTAGTAATAAATTCCCAAATGAGTAATAGTCCCCTCTTCATTCCTCAACTCTAACCAAATAGATTCAACTTTTGCACTGCTTATATTATCTCTAATTCTAGTGCTTTGATAGAATCTTTGATTAATTTTATCACCTCCCTTTTTTCCTATTCTATCCCTCTTGAATATTTTATAATCAGGAATATTTAGCTTCCAGACCTGTCCTAGCTTAAGTCACATCTTTTTAATGCCATGATCTTACACCCACGAAAGTAATTTGTGCCTCTTGTTCATCAGTTTCATTCAGAATACTTTGTGCATTTACATTCCTACAACTCAAAACTACTTCTATCTGTTTGGCAATCTTATTCCTTTTAATTCCTTCTACTCCTGGTTAGCCAAGCACAAGTTGCCTTTTAGAATTTTTTGCTGGCTGGCCCTGATTAACTCCTGTTTCTTCAAGCACTTAATAATTTCATCCAGTATTAAAAACTCGAGTAGTTTATCACCAACTGAAGTAAAATTAATTGACATAATTTCTTGGCTTATCCCTAACTCCTTTAGAAGAAGACACATTTATCGCTCTCCAGTTCTCCGGCACAATTTCTCCTTCCACAGAATTTTGGAACCTGAGGGATTACACCAACACATCCTAAAGAAAACTAGGAAAGAAATACTGAAAGCTCTGATTATAATTTTCTACTGTAAGATTAATTTCTTTAGTACTATTTATTTTTCAAAAATTACCTCTCCATTAACTGGTGCTACAAACCCAATTCCCACTTTCTATGTGAAAACTGAGTTAAGATATTTATTTAGTAATTCTGCCATTCCCTCACTCTCCAGTACAAGCTTGTCTCCTTCATCAGCACTTCCCACAATGCAGCACTTCTTCAGTACTACATTGAACTATCAGTCTAGACTATGTACCCAAATCCCTCAAGTGGAGCTTGAACTGGAGAGTTCCAGTTGACAGCTGTTACCTGGATTAATGGACATATGAGACTAGTTACTGCATTATATATATCTTCATCTATTGTGCCCTCACATGTATCATAATTTCTCCCAATTGGTCAATTAATGAGATCTCACTAATCTCATTTTTAGTGAGTAGAAAAGGAAACTAGCCTAGATCAATTGGAAAGAACAAATGGTAGATAAGACAGTGGACAAACTATGGAAAACTTTCAAACATGAGATGGTTAGGGTACAAACTAGGCGTATTTTTACAAAAGTAAATGAGGTGGAGTAAAAGCTGGAGTTCCTTGGATGAACAGAGAAATTAAAATTAAAATGAAACTTAAAAAGAACCATATGACAAATATAATGAAGTGGAATATAGAAAATATAAATTATAATCAGAGCTTTCAGTTAGATTGTGGCTAATATACTAATTTCTCAGGCTCTTTTCCCATAGAGCTGTGAGATGTGGGCTGAGCAGTTCCATACTACATAGGAGGCAGTCAAGAGATTACATTACATGCATAGTAGTAGGTACCTCTAACATTGTAAAGTAATAAATCATTACTCAAAAGGACAGGGAACTTTTCTGGATTCAACAGGTCACACAGCTAAGTTAGCTATTAAAATGTTTAAATTGTTGCTTCTTAAAAAGATATTTCTACAAGTGGAGAATTCTATTTGACAGTTATTACCTGGATTATTGGACATATGAGACTAGTTACTGCATTATATATATCTTCATTTATTGTACCCTCACATGTATCATCACCTCTCCCAATTGGTCAAGAAGGAAATTCTGATTTTGAGCTATTCTTGACTGTTGACTTCAGGGGTCCTCCAGGTCTTGTTAATTTGAACTGATTTCCAGATTTTCAGAGGTAGCTTGCAGTTGAGAATTCCCATTTTACAAGGAACTTGTTTTTCAAAGCTTTACAAAACTGTTATGTTAAAGGAGCATCATTTTCATTGAATAAGTATTTGACAAGCCTCTTATTTGTCTGTATGCTGATGCAACACAATTAATTAAACTGTACAGAAAAGCACCACTGCATCACTTGTGTTTAATGTCATCATTGTGGATTTTGGGTGGGGGCAATTAAAAAGGAGCGGGTCAATTACCCACTCCATTCACTCTCCATGGGGATTTTAACACCATTGTTTTTGGTGGTGGATGAAGCATTTGCCTAAATCAGGTGGAAGCCGCATACAGACATTCAAATCGGGGTCCTATTACATCGGTA
This sequence comes from Heptranchias perlo, assembly GCF_035084215.1. NCBI lineage: Eukaryota > Metazoa > Chordata > Chondrichthyes > Hexanchiformes > Hexanchidae > Heptranchias > Heptranchias perlo. Next base: position 103,558,496 of record NC_090325.1, on the reverse strand, counting down.
GGACCCTGATGGCCTTTTACCTGCAGTCTGAGTAGGGCGGCCATGGTAACTGCCCGCTCAGTGAAACCTGAAGACTAAAGGGGCCACAATAGGAAAGTTTCGACCTCTGCTGCCCTGGGTTCTCCCCACTTTCCTCATCACCACTTACCTTCTAGCCAGTCGCCAGCCAACTGCTTCTCTCTGCCCGTTTCAGGCTGGCAGGTGGTTGGTGAGAGTAAATACGGCCCTGGAATTGAAATAGCCTCAAATCAATGCCATCGGCAGGGTGGGGGGGGAGTTAGGAAAATAGGAACAGAAATAGGCCATTCAGCCGCTCGAGTCTGTTCGCCATTCAATTAGATCATGGCTGATCTGTATCTTAACTTCATTTGGCCGCCTTGGTTCCGTAACCCTTAATACCCTTGCCTAACAGAAATCTTATCAATCTCAGTTTTGAAATTTTCGATTGACTGAGCCTCAACTGCTGTTTGGGGGGGAGAGTTCCAGATTTCCACTACCCTTTGTGTGAAGAAGTGCTTCCTGACATCATCCCTCAACAGCCTAGCTCTAATTTTAAGGTTATGCCCCTTTGTTTCTACTCTTCCACCAGAGGAAATAGTTTCTCTCTCTCTATTCTATCAATTCCTTTAATCATCTCAAACACCTCAATTAGATCATCCCTTAATCTTCTATGCTCAAAGGAATTCAAGCCAAGTCTATGCAACCTCGTCTATGACGTTGTTCCACCCGCCCAAAACCCACTCCCAGTTAAAATCCCTCTCATGTGTCTCTTTTCTCTCCCCAAACAAAAAAAAATTGCAGAACACTTTTATCATGAAAATTATGTCCCTTTAAAATGCCATCATTAGATTGCGAGCAACGCAGTAAGAGAACAGATACTTATTTTCCTTGTATTTCTCTATCTATGAAGATATTAGAACCAGTGGCGGTGTTCTTAAAGAGCTATTATTGACACTGAAAAGTTGTCAAGCAAGTTTTTCAATGATTTTGCATTCATGCGATCCAAAGACATCAATCACATCACCAACTGGTGTTGTGTGCATAAGATTCAGTATAACTTTCAAAATGTGTATATGAAGTCAGTAGCCCTGGGTTGGACAAGAAAAATATGTATGGTTCCACTTTCAATCCTATTGAATAGCCCCTTGCTGGGTTACAGGTGTGTGGTCACCGAATAAGGACAGAATTGGGCTATGACAGCTCCATTGTCGAACAGCATGCTGGCACTCACTGTTGCAGCAGACATCAGATAAACTGCAGCTCAAACTTTCCTAATGACTAATATGACTATTCCAGAGAAGGGTTTTCAGACACGGCTTTCTGTTGATTCTGTAATAGTTTCTCTAGTTGTCTGTTTTGGTCCCTCCTCTTGCAGTTTCTATAATTTATCTCTCTCCTCTCCAGCTTCACATTTATTTCTCTCTTTCACTCCTCCTTCACTTCTGTTTTTCTCCTCTCTCTCACTTTTCATCTCTTTACTTCATTAATCCCTTCTCTCTTTCCTCTTGATTCTTCTCACTTTTTTGTCCCCAGCAAATGGGCCATTGAATTACAATTGTAGAGAGTAGCTATTGCATGATATCCTAGAGAGTGGGTCTATAGTGGTGCGGTTATCATGGCTGTTGTATCTCAGAGATTTTTTTTGCCAGAATATAATTGAGTCCAATGTTTTTACATAAAATGATTAGTGAATAATAAAAGTAAAACATAATCAATTAAAAGGAGAAAATCAGACTTAAATACTTGACAAAGGAGTAAAAAGAAAATTGAGTCACAACAAACAAAAGAAATGTTCATATAAAGATACAAATGCCATAGTCATGAATAAATATTATAAATTGTTATATAACTATCCAATAGATTAATTATTCCAAAGATATAAATTGCTATATAAATGCATAATAGGCCAATAAATATTTATTATATAAACAGCTAATAAATTACGAATGGGCTGTGTGGATGAAAGTTGATACAGTGATTGGGAGATGGGAAGTATTAATGTATTGTCATCCATCCAGAACAACCCCCATTGCTTCATCATGATTCCAGAATTTTCACCTCCACACTCTATCTGGAAGGCTATTCCAAGTGTTGGTCACTCTCTGCATGAAGAAGAAATTCCTGATACCTGTCCTAAATTTACCTTTTATTAGTTTGAACAGAAGTCCCCATGTCCTACTCTCACATTTTAATTTAAAGTAACAGTCCAGATTAATCTTTTCCGTAACACATACTAACTAATTTATCTCTCAGCCCGAAAAGACCGAGTTTCTCTAGTCTTGCCTCATAAATCAGACCCCCGCAGTAGGGATCAGTGTCATGGCTCGTCTCTGCACTGATTTCAGCACTTGAATATCTTCTTTGTTTCTCAGCATCTGAACTGGACACAGTGCTCGAGGTGCAGTTTGACCAGAGTGCTGTACAGTTTGATCATGACTTCCTTTGACTTGTATTCTACTGCTTTGGATCAACTAGATCATAGAGCCACAGATCACTGTCCACCCAACTAATCAGGTCAAGGGCTCTAAAATGTTCCAGTTTTGCAGGCATACATTCACACAGACACAAAAAAATGATTAATTTGGCAGTAAAGAAATTCCCTTTTAGATAAAAGACACAAGAATAAGAAAAATCAGGGAGCAAGAAAAAACATAAGAGCCATTATATCTCATCCAACTAGAAACCTAGCTCTTCCATTACAATATTCAACTGGATTCGAATTCTATTCAACTGGATTCGAATTCATATTCAAAGTATTCCAATTAGATATCTGACATTTTGATTCTATCACTTAAATTGGATGTAATGTAGCATATAAACACATTTTAAAAATAATTTTTTTGACCCTTAAAGTGATTATGGGACATGTTTCAACTGATTTGTGCACTAAATCTTATGTGATCAATGAAAAACACTCAGTGGGGTTGTGTGGAATGTTTGACTGAAGAAGACATAACTCACGAATGACAAAGTCATGAGTAAGTTATAAAGTCTGCCTCATGAGAGGAATACATATTACATTCTACTGCTCCCTATTGAGTATTCAGTTTATACAACATGTGTTTTGTATAATAGATCATTGAAAGGGAAATGTTGAATAAATTATGGAAATGATACAATAACAAAAATATATCACAAAGTCTATAAATTACCATACATTGTGTAAAATTTAATGTGCAATTTGTGCCTTTATGATTGATTTGACTAGCATTTGCATGAGAGAACAGTACTAATATTATCTCTTTGCTTAGAAGCAATGTGTAGTCACCGTGTCTCAGTCCTAACTGTCATAGAGCTACAATATTTTTACTTTGAACAGCGAAAAGCTCTTTCTATTTAATCACCAATTTAAAGATGGCATGTGGATATTTTATTTTTACATTAGTTTTGGCTTACAATCAATACCTACATAAAGAGAGATATTTATGGCAAGCATAAGGTTATTTAAAAATAAAACATAATGATGGTGTTCATTATAAAAACAACATTATGTTTGTGTAACAGATTGCTGCCCTTCATTTCCCCAGTACGCTCATTCTATTGTGCATTTGTGTTTGCTTGGATACCCTATCAAATAGGGTGGCTACTGAATACCCTGAATAGCCATTGGCCTTCATGTACTAATTTGTGTGGGAAAACAATGCAGCAATGGGAACCTATCAGTGGACTGTGAAAATGTACAACTAGTATCATAAACAGCCTGGAGCATATATCGGGGAAATTGCTGCTTGAAATAGCATCAGTGTTTGGAAAATATAATCCTGCTATTGAATTGTTGATTCAATTTATAAAGATCAACTGATCGACAATGTAAAAGTAAAGCAAAAACAGGTCTTACCAGCAGTACCAGAGAGTTGCACACTCAGCGTTCGTTCAATGGTCTTGGTCTCAAATGGGGAACCTTTAGGATCACTGAAAAATGTGTTTTTATTCCTTTCAGTTGCTTAATAGTTTGGCATTAAATAAAAATCAAATGCATTGCTTCTTCAAATATGAGCAGTTTATAATTTTTTTTTAGAAACACTTACTTTGATGATTCCGGTGTCAACGGCAGGGACAGAGTTGTTGGTCTAGCTGTAAAAATGAAAACAGAAACACTCGAGTTATTGATAACCTAAAACATGTGTCATTTAGTTTTTCCTTTCTGTGTTAAATTCATTTAGGAACAGCAAAAGATGCTATAACCAATGAGATAAAAAGAAACACTGAATTCTGGGCTTTTGCAATTTAAACAAAAAATGCTAGAAATTCACAACAGCTCAATCACCATCTGGAAGAGAAAGATTAACGCTTTGATTGGGAATCTTCAATAAAAGTGAAGAAAGGCCCAACCAGCTGGTCCATCAGGGAAACCTGAGGACCTTCCTGGGCCAGACTGTCGCCATAAAAAATTTTTCCTTGCTCTAAAGGTGACAGGTTGCTGCTATTTCAGGATGATGCAGTACAAACCGATGTCAGCCCTCAGCTGGCATAGGTTCCATGGACCATCCAGCTGTGGTTCAATTGGTAGCACTCTTGCCTCTGAGTCAGATGGTTGTGGGTTCAATTCCCACTCCAGAGACTTGAGCTCAAAATCTATGCTGGCACTCCAGTGCAGTACTCAGGGAGTGCTGCACTATCAAAGGTACCATCTTTCAGAGGAGGCGTTAAACCGAGGCCCCATCTGTCATCTCAGGCAGACATAAAAGATCCTATGGCACTATTCGAAGAAAAGTAGGGGATTCCTGGCTAATATTTATCCCTCAACCAGCATCATTAAAACCGATTATCTGGTCATTATCACATTGCTGTTTGTAGGACCTTGCTGTGCATAAATTGGCTGCCACCGTTCCTACATTACAACAGTGTCTACGCTTCAAAATGACTTCATTGGCTGTAAAAGGCTTTGGAACATCCGGAGGTCGTGAAAGGCGCTATATATATATGCAAATCTTTCTTTCAAAGACCCTGAGAGCAGCAGGAATTTAAGGCAGAAGTTAAATGGGGAATACCTGGTAGAACCGGGTTCTGCCCCAAATTCCATACCCATGGAGGGTGATGCGCCCATTCTCTGCCCTCTCTGGACCCAGAAATTTCAGCCTGTAAGTCATGATTTACACAAACAAATAGGAACAAGAGTACGACTAGGGAAATCAGCGTGGAAAATTTCTTTTGTAACATTATATTATACCCCATTTTAAATTAACTGACTAATCAGTTATCATTTATGTAAATATTTGTTATACTAAAAAGAATTTGACTCAAATTGTAGATGGCAGTGAATTCACAATAAAGATAACTGTAATGAATCAAAAAGTCAGCACATTTCTTTTCATTATAATGCTAAGGTATTCATGTTGGTATAAATTAGAAAATAAATCAATTTTTTAAAAACAAAATAGCTTATGAGCTGCAGCTACTAGATTTATTTTTAATATTACAATATATAAATATTCAAGTGATATTGTGCATAAAGGATGTAAGTTGGAGTGTGGAAGTTTATGTAAAATGAGCTACCAAGTGGTGCCAATCAAGTAGCACAGCCAGTTAATTTTGCATTCATATACCGAGGATGCCAAGAGGTGTAGAGGAACTAAGGGACCTTGGAGTGCATGTCCACAGATCCCTGAAGGTAGCAGGACAGGTAGATAAGGTGGTTAAAAAGGCATATGGGATACTTTCCTTTATTAGCCGAGGCACAGAATATAAGAACAGGGAGGTTATGCTAGAACTGTATAAAACATTGGTTAGGTCATAGCTTGAGTACTGTGTACTGTTCAGGTCACCACATTATAGGAAGGATGTAATTGCACTAGAGAGGGTACAGAGGAGATTTACGAGTATGTTGCCAGGGCTGGAGAATTTTAGCTATGAAAAAAGATTGGATAGGTTGGGGTTGTTTTCTTTGGAACAAAGGAGGCTGAGGGGAGATTTAATTGAGGTATATAAAATTATGACAGGACTTGACAGAGTGGATAGGGAGGACCTATTTCCCCTAGCAGAGAGGGGTCAGTGACCAGAGGGCAACAGTACCCATTTGTGACCTGGTAATTGGTAGAAGGATTAGAGGGGAGCTGAGGAGAAATTTTTTCACCCAGAGGGTGGTGGGGGTCTGAAACTCACTGCCTGAAAGGGTGGTAGAGGCAGAAAGCCTCAACTCATTTAAAAAGTATTTGGATGAGCACTTGAAGTGCTGTAACCTACAGGGCTACGGACCAAGTGCTGGAAAGTGGGATTAAGCTGGATTGCTCTTATTCGGCCGCCACAGACACGATGGGCTGAATGGCCTCCTTCTGTGTCATAACTTTCTATGGTTCTATGTATTTGTGTGGAAGATATGAATATCCAGTCAGGTCACAAATGGGTACTGTTGTTACACTCCCATGTTACACAGTTATACAAGTAGATATAGGGGCAGTGTGAATCAATTCCCATAAAAGATATTCAGACTGACACCACTGAATCCGAGAAGGTAGCTACGGCAGGTTCGAATTTGTAACGGTGACATATCACAAGCCTGTTCTTACCTTGTAGGTTATGCGATTGTTGAGATTGCAGCTGCATCTTCCTTTTGGAGATGCTTTTGTCTCTACTACTAATTTTGTGGTCATTTATCTTGGACTGAGGAGGGTCGTCACTAGCAGTCAGATATTTGAGCAATTCTGTGCATGGGCGGCGCTGGGCCTGTGACTTCTGCTGTTGGCAAATATTCCTTGCCTTGGTACTTGAAATTGGCTCCACCTTATAAGGACATAAGGAAACAACAGCATTATTAAAACTGTGAATATGAGTTAGTCAACATACCAACTATTCCCACTTGAAAAATAAAGTTTGTGTTACTACACTACTTTCAAAATTAGGCAGTTGCTGGTATGGTTTTTGTTTTGTATATTTCATAGCATAACAAAAAGGTGCAGCTGGTAATAATTATAACAAGGCACGTGTCACATGAGATTAACCCTAGTGATTGTTGAGATCACAGAAAGACTTGAAGAAAGCAGTTTGAGGGCACTGTCTTCATGTTAAAGTGTATCGGTTTGTTTAAGGAGGGAAAAGAACCACAAGACCTATGCATCATTTTTGCCACAATAAAATCATGTGCAAGTGACATGACGGTATGCTTGGATATAATTGTGTAGTGTGTTTCTAACCAAATCAAAGAAGGTTTGCAAAACACTTTTCTGATGAAGGCAGTGGCACTTTGAGAAAATGGGTACTGCATCTTATAACATTTCATGCACAGACACTGACATTTTTCGAGCACAATGATAAGAAAGTGATGGGAGCTGAGTTTTCCAGCAGTACCTGCTACTACTGGAGTGGAAAATCTTTAAAATTCTTTTCCAGTTTCTAACAGTTTTGCAATCTGTTAAGAATGCAGCATCAATACAATTAATATTATAATATAATATTGACTTTAATCACAATACAAGTAGCTAATGTCACACTACAGTGGTATTTTACTGATAATATTATACTTGACTACGATGGTAAATAATCCATTCTGAATGTGTATGTCAAGCATGTTGAGTCCAGACTTTGCTACAAATCTATATGCTGTTGCCGATTCATTCTTTAGTATACAATTAAAATAAGTAATCTGCATGACTTTTGTTGAAACCAAAGTCAATAATCCATCAGGATTTTCAGTCATTCCAGAATACCAAGTTCATTAGTTTGTACTGCAACTACTCCCATTCTTTAAGGGATAAAATATTCCTTTCTTCCCTGCACATAAATTTCTTATTACAGCACTGAAGTGTACCTTCACAACATTAGGGCTTGGTCTAATCCTGTTATTATTGGTCACGTGTGTGTGTTTGCTGCCTCCATGGCATTCATTGTAGATAAACTGTGAATTAGCCGGAGCCAGCAAGAGCTTCTTCAACTGGAAAAATACAACCAAAGTGAGGAGAAATTTAAATGAAGCATGAAATAAACAGAATCTACTTGTAAACAACTTCTTATCAAATCATGTGTCATTCAAATTAGCCCAATTTCTAACTTCCATGGTATGTTGTTGTTTTTAATCATTTCAAATATGGTTAAAAGTAAACCGTGGTTAAGAAAAACATCCTTACACATGCTCATATTTAGAAGCTTTAATGTTATTGAACCCAGTAGAATACAATCTGTTCTTAAAATGCAGTGCATCTTTCCTTAATGTTACCATTTTTGTAGGCATTTATTACTTTCATTTTCTTGTGGCCTTAATTTAAAAATCCAAAACTTATTTTGACTACATCACACCCATGCAGAGGGTAGCCAGAGGCTCATCTAATTCTTCTTAAACAGTAGGAAGGATTCTTACTAGAGATGGCTCTTCAGCCTCTGGAGTTGGAGGAGTGCAGTCAGGCGTCAAGGGAGGGCTAGGATCATTGACATTGGTCACATTCCCATCTGTCAGTGCGTCAAATGAAGGCAGTCCATCCTCATCCACTGGGATACTGTCCAGTGTCTCCGTTAGAGCAGCCAACAAGTTAGCCTCATTTTCTTCATCCATCTTCTGCCAAAAAAGAAGGGATCCTTCAATTGTTAATCACATGATGTCCTACAGGAACATAAACTTCTAGGAAAAGTGCTTCTTGCTAAAGAAAAAAAGGCACCTCAAAAAGAACACAGTAAATGAGAGCACTACTATGCATTAAGTTGTTTCTTACTTCTTTTTGTAAGTATGCTACTGGAATTTATATTTTAAACATTAACCATTCAACTATTTTAGCAGATAAATTTTAGCTGGCCCAGCATGTTAATATATTCACACACTGCATCTCTGATTCTCCTCATTGAGAAATGCTGCACCTCCTTTAGTGCTTCCACAACAAACAAAGCTCAGATCAGAAACTAAGTAAAATGAGATTCAAACCTGGCAGGCTCACTGCTCCATGGCAATAAGTGTTAATATGCTAATCCTTAACACAAACCTTTCAATTGATAAACTATCTTTCAAAGTAACCACATATTTAGCAATTTTATCTCAATATCTTTCTCTGAGTAGGCAGTTAAAATTGACCAGGTGACTTATGCCGATGTCCTGTCTGGGTACCACCATCTTCCATTTCAACCTGCTTTTCTGAGCAGACGACAAAGACATCTGCCTGAAGCCAGCGGAGTACTTCTTTAAGTATGCAGTTCAGGGTCCGATGACATCATTGAGCCCCGACCACAATTTTAACTCTAACCTGAGCAGGAAAGCCACTGTAGCAGGGCGTGGAGGAGCAGAGTGCTCCTCCAGGCCCCACAAGGAAAGTTTAGGCCTCCTCTGCCGCAGAATTCCCCCTTTCCCTACCCTGGAACCCCGGTCCCCTGGTCTTCACACTTATCTGAGTCCTAGCTGCCAGTCTGCAGCTGCTTCCCATCCACTTCCCAACTGGAATGGGGGAAAGGTCGGCCACTGGTTAAATTTGCCGTGGCCTCATTATAGAATCATAGAAAGTTACGGCACAGAAGGAGGCCATTCGGCCCATCACGTCTGTGCCATGCCATTGTGCCATCCTGCCATGGGTGGGGAGGAATCTAATAACTGAAACCCATTGTCAGTTAAAATTCCAACCCCCCCTCACCAACCGACATTTCTAGACTCCATAGCATAGATTTTCTGATTCAGTTTGACCAATTTACAGGTGAAAATCAAATGCATCCGATAGGAAATGTGGGCAGAGATCTGTTACGTCAGATGTCTACACTCCTTGCGCATGATGAACATTTCAGGAACAGAGAAGCTTAATTTCAATTTTAAATTAGGGGCGGAGGCATCCTCGATGTGAATTACAAACAATCTGATGTGCAAGATGACCATGCTTAATTATGGCCTTGAGAATTGGGTGTCTAAGGTTGATAGGCAGTGATAAGTAAATGGAGTTTGATTTAAAGGACACAGTAATGTTAAGGTTAAATGTGTTTCAGCTATTTCTTTACTGTTTCCGTCTTTTAATTTTGCCGACACTGAGGGGAGAATTTTAACCCCGCGTGGGTCCTGAAAATCAATGATTTTTGAAGCGCGACTGCAACCCAGCTCCAATGTGCCCATTTCCGGGTTTAATCCAGACGCGTTTGGATGCGTGCGAGTAACCTACTCTCCACATTCGGGACCTTAATGATTTCAGGGGGGTGGGTATTTATATCATCAATTATCATCCTTGTGAGATGTTAAGTAGGTGTTTCTCAATTAAATGTGACTGAACTTTAAATTTAACGACTCCAGCACGGGTTTCCCGGGGCTTGTGACTCTCACCAGTGAAATGAAAGTGAGATTGAGCCGTAGTTCATGTGGGTATTTAAAATTGTGATTGCCCCATCTGAATAAAAGCTCAGTTATTACAGCTGGTGTCTCAGTTCCCACTGGCAAACGTTTAGCAGAGAGTTCTTGTGTTGAGATAACTTTTTCAAAACTTTGGAGCCTTTCAAACTGACAAGATCAGGATGGAGGGGGCGCAATGGATGTATTCGAGAGGACATCTAAAGAGGAAGAAAATAACCATCCATGGCAGCCACGCCGTGCTGTGTTGGGATCTGCAGGTGCACAAGAGAGAGGAGACAAAGTTCTGGTGAACAGCAGAGAGAAGAGCTGAGTGGAGAACAGCAGAGAGGGAAGCAACAAAGGGGGCAAGATCACAGGAGGCACTACCCACATGAGAGGGTCTACAGACAGAGGCTGAGCTTCCTTGACCTATCTGAGGAACAGTGCCTACGCAGGCTCAGATTCATCCAGCAGGTGGTCACAGGCATCTGGTGCCACTTTGAGAACAGCTGCTCCTGGCTGGATCTGATGGCCAAGGATTGCCCATCGCAGTTAAAGTCACCACTGCCCTCGATTTCTTTGCCTCTGGCTCCTTCCAGTGCACCACCACTGACATTTCCAGGGTCTCTCAGTTGTCTGCACATAAACGTATTAGGTAGGTGACGGATGGGTTGTTTGCCAGGGCGTTGACCTACATAAACATCCCCCTGCGTCGACAATAGCCAGAATGAGCAGGCAGTCTGTTTCGCCTCTCTGGCTGGCTTCCCACAGGTTCAGGGTGCAATCGACTGTGTACACATGGCAATCCGAGGACCACCACGATTCAGGAGTTTTCATCAACCGTAAGGGGTTTCACTCTATCAATGCACAGCTGATGTGTGACCACAGAAAGAGATTTATGCAAGTGTGCACCAGATTCCCAGGCAGCTGTCATAATGTCTTTATACTACGGCAATCCAACATTCCAGATCTCTTCCAAACAGGAGACAGACTTAAGGGTTGGCTCATTAGAGACAAGAGATTCCCCCTTCAAACTTCACTCATGACACCTGTGAGGAACCGAAAAATGAAGTGCAAAAGCATTACAACCAGAGCCACATGACCACCAGGTGTGTCATCGAGCAAGCCATCGGCATTGAAATACTCAGGCCAGCTCGCACCACCACCAACCCCCCCCCCCACCCCTTTGCACTACCACACATACACCCACTGCACATCCGCCCAATGGGTGCCGTCATGTGTTGACATTCATCGTGAAGCAACTGAAAGGGCGAGTTGGCACTCGGGACGTAATAATGCGCAAGATGTGGAAGTGGTGCTAATCAATAAATTTTATGTGCCAATATAAAAAAGGAAACTTCACAGCATAACATTTCTTCAAGTATCCATGTGCATACTCTAGGTGAATTACAATTGTTTGAACATATGCTTCCTACCGCTTCTATGAGGTGCATTCCTTGTGACTTCAGCAGAGGCAGGTTGCTCAGATCTCTGCCCTGCTTTTGGCTTACGATCTCTGGATTTTGGAGCCTGTGAGGGCCCCGCCAAAGACAGCTCCACGTGCACCTGTGCAGGGCCAGACTCGGCCATTGGCAGAGGAGACAACATTGAGGTTACTGATTTGGAGGGGGGGTAATGGGTGAGGTGTGGGAGCGCGTTGAGTGGAGTCTCCACTTCCATGTCCATTTCACCATCATCCCTCTCCTGGGCCAGCGCTTCACCACTCCCAGAGAGCAACTTGATGCACATCAGTGATGCGTTGTAAGGCCACGGATAAGGCATCTGTCATCCTGTTTAAGGCGGTAGACATGCTGGCTTCCAAAGTATGCATGGCCATGGTCGTGACCTGTGTAAACTCATTTTAGAGCTGTGCTTGAAGCTCCATGGAGGCAGCCGCTCTCTCCTTGACAGACATTCTCACAATTACCTGCAACATCAATCCACTCATATTGTAGTTGGGACTCCTCCATCCTCTCCGCTATTGTGGAGAGTGTGCATGGCACATTTTCCAGTGCTGCGCAAAGTTGCAGCTGTACCTCAATCATTCTCATTCGCAACAATGCCCCCCGGGGTTCAGCATCTGTGTCCAGCTGAGCAGAGCTTGGAGAGGAGTGCGCCCTCCGATGCAGACTCTCCAAAGCTGCCCCTGCCACCAGTGTCTGATCCTGCTCACTTGTGAGTTGTGAATCACCAGGTGAAAACCCAACTAACTGTGTTACAGGACCCACCGAAGTGCGAGTATCTGTGCTGGTGCATGGCTGTACGTCCTGTGATGGTGCACCCTCAGAAGGAATAAGGTCTTCTGAGGAATTGTTGTCATGGACAGGGGAATGTCAATGGATGTTATTTATATGGACTTCCAGAAGGCATTTGATAAGGTCCCACATAAGAGACTGTTAGCTAAGATAGAAGCCCATGGAATCGAGGGAAAAGTATGGACTGGTTGGGAAGTTGGCTGAGCGAAAGGCAACAGAGAGTAGGGATAATGGGTAGGTACTCACATTGGCAGGATGTGATTAGTGGAGTTCCGCAGGGATCTGTCTTGGGGCCTCAATTATTCACAATATTTATTAACGACTTAGATGAAGGCATAGAAAGTCTCATATCTAAGTTTGCCGATGACACAAAGATTGGTGGCATTGTAAGCAGTGTAGATGAAAACATAAAATTACAAAGCGATATTGATAGATTAGGTGAATGGGCAAAACTGTGGCAAATGGAATTCAATGTAGACAAATGTGAGGTCATCCACTTTGGATCAAAAAGGATAGAACAGGGTACTTTCTAAATGGTAAAAAGTTAAAAACAGTGGATGTCCAAAGGGACCTAGGGGTTCAGGTACATAGATCATTGAAGTGTCGTGAACAGGTGCAGAAAATAATCAAGACGGCTAATGGAATGCTGGCCTTTATATCTAGAGGACGGGAGTACAAGGGGGCAGAAGTTATGCTGCAGCTATACAAAACCCTGGTTAGACCGCACCTGGAGTACTGTGAGCAGTTCTGGGCACCGCACCTTCGGAAGGACATATTGGCCTTGGAGGGAGTGCAGCGTAGGTTTACTAGAATGATACCCGGACTTCAAGGGTTAAGTTACGAGGAGAGATTACACAAATTTGGGTTGTATTCTCTGGAGTTTCGAAGGTTAAGGGGTGATCTGATCGAAGTTTATAAGATATTCAGGGGAACAGATAGGGTGGATAGAGAGAAACTATTTCCGCTGGTTGGGCATTCTAGGAGTAGGGGGCACAGTCTAAAAATTAGAGCCAGACCTTTCAGGAGCGAGATTAGAAAACATTTCTACACACAAAGGGTGGTAGAAGTTTGGAACTCTCTTCCGCAAACAGCAATTGATACTAGCTCAATTGCTAAATTTAAATCTGAGATAGATAGCTTTTTGGCAACCAAAGGTATTAAGGGATATGGGCCAAAGGCAGGTATATGGAGTTAGTTCACAGATCAGCCATGATCTTATCAAATAGCGGAGCAGGCACGAGGGGCTGAATGGCCTACTCCTGTTCCTATGTTCCTATGCATCCCCACAGTTTCTTCTTGTACGCATGAAAGCCCTAGAAGACAAAAGAAAACAATATGAATTAGTCCTGGCAAAGTAACAATCTTGCCAATCAACATACTCGGTCTTCTCATAGTTCAGTCAATCATTGATGAAATAAAGTCATAATGTGTGTGAAAGGTGTTTAAATTCTGTCATCAGCAGGCATTTGTGAGTTCCCAGTCTCTCTATCTCTGATTGAGTGGAATGCACATGTGTCACTTATCTCCATGGCGGTCTCCTCTGTATCAATGACCTGCACTATTTATGGAGGGCCATCTCCAGTCCTCTCCCTCTCCCTTGCGTTTTGCACTCTCTTCTCCACAAGGGGTGAAAGAACAGAACTGTGAGTGACTGACGGTCATGTACTCACCCGATGGATGCAGTGCATTGAGTGAGCGTTACTTTCAGACAGATGCATCACATTGCATGAGGATTGAGGTGAGTGGCAGCGGTGGATGGGTAAATGGGGCGGTGAGGAAGTGCGTTAAAAAGTGAACCATGGTTGCTCTTGAAACTTAAGTGGATGTGAGGAGTGTTGTGATGGAGTATGTTTGGCAAGATAGAGTAAGAGGGGGGTATTGTACACCACAGGATGTAGTTGAATCAGCAAATGTACTCACTTTTCCTGACCTGGTTAGGTGATTAAACTGCTTCCTGCATTGCAGCCAAGACCTGGGCACAGTGTTTCTGCTGCTCACCTCTTCTGCCACCTCCAGCCACGCCTTCTTGGTGGCAGAACCAGATTTCTTCCTCCCATTGCTGGGGTAAATTATTTCCCTCCTGGTCCTCACTGCACCCAGCAGTACTTCAAGAGAAGCATCTGTGAATCTGGGTGCCCCCCTTGCTCTCTGTGAATCCATGGCTTCATTTCCTCCTTTCTCTTCCAAAATTTATTTTTGCATTGGCCGTTTAAATAGTGGACTTCAGATCACATCATGTAGGTGCACAGTACGCCCGCTGTGTAGCTTGGAGACTCGAAACCCAGAAGAAGAAATTGATTGCTTCAATTAAGTTGCAATCGCAGATTCTGACCCACTCACTTCACTTCCAGGTTTCACGTCCGAAAAACTTCCATCCCACCCCTCGGTCTCTTCCCGGTTCCATGTTAAAATCCAGGCCTTAGGTTCTCATGAGGCATTTTGCAATTTTTTTTGTCCAGCACCTTTACTGGGTTTCCCTGTGGGAATCTCCCTATTTGAGGTGGTTGGAAGAAGATGAGGATCAACAGAGTGTTTCAAGGTAGGTCAAGCTGTACAAGAGAAGTCCTGTGCCCACCTGCCTGTACTCTCACCTGCAAACAGAGATGAACATATCTTGCTTTGGTTGCTATCCCTGCCAAGATGTCACCAACCATATTTGCAGGCCCTGGCATACCTAACTGGCAATGGACATGAGGAACTGTCTTCAAAGGATCTGGGTTATCAGAGAGTGAGTTGCGGATCTGCACCATCTGTTTGAAGGATACCAGTAGCTACCATGCAGCATAGAGCTGGCACATCCAATGATAGTGACAGTCAGCCGTGGCCTGAAACTTGGCTCTACTTCCTTGTAGGCATGCTGAAATGCATGGGTTGATGTCATCAAGTGACACAAAGTGCCATCCTCCTCACAACCACTTCATGCAGCATTATTTCCAATTCATCATCCAGCAAACAGGGATCAGGTGCTGGGTTGCTCCATTACTTGTCTATGGACTCATGTATGCACCTTGGGTTTCCCTTTCATTCATTTTTGCCTGTTGCTTCTTAGTTCCCTTTACCTTCAGCCTTGGCAAAGGCTGTTAATAGGTTGAGATTAAGGGCATCATTTTAAAATTCAGGGCATAATCTTAAAATTAGAGCCAGGCTATTTAGGAGTGAAATCACAAAGCACTTTTTCACACAAAGGGTTGTGGAAATCTGGAACTCACCCTCCCCGCCACCTCCATAAGGCTGCGGATGCTGGGTCAATTGAAATTTTCAAGACTGAGATCACTCGATTTTTATTTGGTAAAGATATCAAGAGATATGGAACAAAGGTGGGTAAATGGAGTTGAGGTACAGATCAGAATGACAGAACAGGCTCGAAGGGCTGAATGGCGCACTCTTGTTCCTATCAGCTGCCTTCTGAGCCTTCCCAAAGGTATTCAGAATGTTTGCCCCATATTCTGACACTCCTCTTTAATTGACCCCATCCCTTTAAATTTCACCTTGATGCAGTTTTCTGCTCTCACCATACCACTTTGCACTCAGTCACATTTGGATCTTGAGCTATGCTAATAAACTGACCTTGGAAAAAAACTGTAAATTCTGGAAATCTGAAATAAAACAAAAATGTTGGGAAGACATCGTAGGTAACTGAGAAGTCTAGGTTCAATGATAAATGAGTCAGAAGGCTGTGGCTTCAAGCTCCACTCATGTTACTTGAGCACATATTGCAGGCTGACACTCCAGTGCAGTACTGAGGGAGTGCCATATTGTCAAGGGATGCTGTCTTTCAGATGAGATGTTAAACTGAGGGCCTGTCTGCCTTCTCAGGTGGACATAAAAGATCCCATGGTGCTATTTGAAGTATGAACTGACCAATATTTAGCCCTCAACCAAAAATCAGCTTATTTGGTCATTTATCTTTTTGCTGTTTGATTTCAATGGAATGAAAATCAGGGGGTTTCTATAACAAGTCGGCAATCTGCTCTGACAGATTACCACCTATGCTATTAAGATAAAATTATACCCCAGAGTATCTGTTGAAAGTAATTGTTTAACACATACCCCCAACAATTTAAATCTCTACAGGTGATTAGTGGGTGTTCTCTTTTTTCAAAGGGATTTCTGTTATCAAATCATCTGTCTTTCAAGTTGTCCTTGCTTGAATAAATATTGTGTGGCTTTCTAAAAAGATATTATATCTTCTATTATCTGGTACATTCATACTTTAAAATAAATTCCAATTGTTATCTAATCTTCATAGACAAATATCTGGTAGTCATCTGCACTAGAAATCGTACATGATTTTAATTTTTATCACAATGCAAACCATTCATATAGGGAGCCTAATTAAGTATTTAGGAGTATAGGAAAGTACAGGACTGGAAAAGACTACAGTCCATCTATCTAGTCCCAAAAACTAATAGTTCTCCATCGCCCACTCTTTCAAATACCCATCTAATTCTCAATTACATTTTCCCCACAGTATTTGCCTCTACTGCCTCTCTGAGCATTCACCACCCGGTCCATAAAATAATTCAATCTAAACTGACTCTTGACCTTCCCTCTTCTAAGTTCAAACCTGTGTCCCATGGTTCTAGAGTTTCTGGCAATTTCCAACATATTATTGGGTTCTATTTATCTATTCTCTTAAGAATCTTGATCACTTGAATAATATCTTCCCTCGAGTTTTCTCTTCTCCAGAGTAAACAATCCCAAGCTTTCAACCTCTCCTCAGAATTCAGATGCCTTAAGCTAAATATCAGTTTGATGTCTACAAATGAGCTCTGCTAGAAATTCACAATAAACATCTTTGAGTTGGCCTGAGAAAAGCAGTGATGGAAATTTTCTAGAATAAAGGGTTTGATACTTGATAGGTTAAAAACTGGAGTGAAAGCTGTCCCAATGATGCAAAGGTATGATAATCTCTGTCTCTGAGACATATAGATCAGGTTCAACACACAGTCAATGCTCAGTAAGCTGATTTCAGTTGGGATATTGGTAGTACTGCTACAATACGGATAAAGCTTCTCGGGTTAAGGAAGGGAAAATTGAGAAGATTTCCATTCCTGATCATTTTACAGGAAGTGGACTTGTTTGACACCAAATGAAGACAAGATTGGACTTAGGTCTGATGTCCTCCACTGTCAAATAGCCTTTTAGCACTTACTGTCAAGACTGATGTATGCATAATGGTCAGCTGGTTGAGGTATTGGAGAGTGATTAATACTGTATAACTGTTCCCAGTGAGAAATCAATGCCTTTGGCGGAGTGGAGGAGAAAATTAGAGTTTGTGTTAGTTCTTCAGTACATGATCAGACAAAAGGTTTCATTTTACTCCTAGCTGAAGTATTAGATTACTATGTGTTACACTATTTCATTCATTAAGTGAAGATGAGACCTACAGAATTTGTCATTCAGAAACAAAACTTGATTCTATGGGTTCATCAGAAACTGTTAATTTTTTTCAGAAGTCATTCTTATGAAGGGTAATTCACTCATTACAGACTTTTTAATATTGTAGCGTATGTTTAAGTATATTACACTTATATTATTTGCTGATTTTTTGCTCTTCATAAACAAATTAATTATTTAGGTTTACAAATGTTTAATTTGTGTTTAATATCTGACAATTCATAAAGTGTGCAGTAGCATAGAGTGAAACTATTTTAAATCCAGCAAGCAGATTACTGCAAGTAGGGTAAATTGCTAATCCTCGGGGTACACGTCTCTGTACCCCGAAAAGTACAATTTCTTGATCGTAGAGGACAAGGTTCATTTCTAAGTACCCCTGTTTGACCATTGATAAGAAATGGCTCTGTAAAAATCCAAAATTGTAACAATTTGTGTTGGGAATAGCTAAAATGTTTTAATCTAAAAAACATCAGGGAATATGATGGGGAATATTAATATACCATAAATGAAATCAATTATATTGAATAAATAATAAATGAATGGCAGCATTGAAGGGTTGTTGACAAAAGGCCAAATTCAGAAAATCATTCCACATATTCCTCCATTTCCTGGATATGGTGGAGCAGATGAGAAAAAAAAACATGGAGCTTCACTATCTGAGAATTTATACATTTGTTCCCATTTCCTCTCCTCTGACCTTAAAGTGATGATTTTTGCTCAGGGATGGTTCCAGAAGCACCAGGTACTCTCTGGTAACTTGCCCAAGGAACCATGTGTGAGCCCAAACAGTGAGTGTTACAAGCTAGTCAACTGTGGAAGTCATCACAGCCTGATCCTGTCCTCTCCCAATTTTCAAGATGCATGCATTTTCCGGCATGAGTCACTGGATAGCACTCAGGACAGGAGCCCTGGATGATTTTTCGCTACCTAGCCCAGGGATGCTGAAACCAATTATAGTGTCACATGTGCTGCCTAGGTTAAGGTCCTCTTACTCAGCAATAGGCCTGGATTAAGACTTAAGAATTTAGTACTACTCCAGGCACTGCATTCACCCATTAGGACATTGCGGAACCACAATTTTCACAAAGGAAAATTAAAATTCTCCCTCCTCTCCCAAAAGTTTGAATACTCAAACTCTTCCTTAAAGGCAGATAAAATCTGGATTATTTTTTCATCTTTGCCTGACTGAATCTTTCTCCTTCTCTCACACATTATAACTTTAACTGGATAAACTCTCATTAATAGCATTGCTCAGACTTGCTACTGAAGCTTATCTGCACTCTTCCCCTCCTGGTGGCCTTGGATTTGCACATTATGCTTCAGTTCAACCCCTGTTATACAGTACACAACCTGGGTGAGGTCACTGTGAGCATCAAATCTGACAGTGATTTCCCTGTGACAATCATATTTTTGGAAGTGAATGTACTGTCTGAAAATTATAAAACTAAAAGTATAATTGTATAACACTACAGGTTTGACTTCCCTCCCACCCACCATACTGACACTGGATAGCCAATATGGTAATCAACAATTTAAAATTGATGTAGAAACCCTCATTGACAGGTCCAGCTTTAAAAATATACATCACAAGCCAAGGAGGGAAAGTGAGTTTGCAAAATCTTAATAATTAAGTCTCAAAGTCGATTCATGTAGATCTGTAGTTCCCACCTCATGATAATCATGAGGATTTATCCAGATGTTTTACCATTTGATGATAAATATGAGGATTATATGAAGTAGTGTGATAAATATGTTTCACTGTACAAATTAACAATCATATATTAAGCCTATGAGTACTACAAGTTCTTTTTAATGGAAGCATAATAGATATTGATAATTATATCAATTATTTATTTCATGATTATTATGTTTAAATGGGAGCTTTTTTCATGGAAACCAAGACGTAGAGCTATAGACTATAGTGCAGGACATCACTGAGATTCCAAAGAGTGATAAAGACAAGGTAAATCAAAAAGTAACAATTTGGTGACACAAAATTGTGGGAAGAAGAATTAAGGAGTTCCACAGTTCTGAGATTCTGGGAAAGAATCAGTTGCTTGATTTCAAAACAATAGAGAAGACGACCATATAAGATGGTATATTAGCAGTTGAAAAGGAACCAGAAAGGAATGTTCAGAAGAGCACTGAGCACAGTTGTATCAATTAAAATAGAAATACACGGAAGGCAGTGATAGAAAGAAAGAAGTTTAGAGGATGGGAATAAGACAGTGGAAATAAGACTGATAAAAGTGTGCAATTGTAAATTGTTTTCTTCTTTGTGATGTTAAAACTGAATCAGATTGATTACTTTGTACCTTTCCCCTGTAAATAAAGTTGTGCAAATACAACGTACTGGCAAAATGTCATTCCTCTTCCCCAGTGACGTACGGCTATAGATCTGGCACAAACAGAGTCAAAATAGGTAGTTAATTAATCGTAGCTTTATCTATTTGACCTTTGTAATGTAAGACATGAAGCAGTGCAGAAAAATGCAAACTATGATCGGGCACATTTATTGCCTCATGCTTTGAAAGTGCCTAGTTAGGACTTCAAAGTTATATACAATTTAGAATGATAGTTAAAAAAGAGAACGTGATATTATCTCTTATTTTTAAATTATACTGCACATTATGGAAATGAGGGTGCTGTCATAGGGACTGACATAGGGACAGTAGGGGGAGTAGCTGCTCCCCAATGTTAATACTGGAGGTGCTTAGCATCCCCAACGTGAGTTGACTACCATTACATCAACTGGGGAGGGGGTTGGTCATTACCAGATCTGGGCAGCCAGCTATCACTTGTCAATGTTTGTAGCCCATAAACCACTGGATTTAAATTTTTGTCAATCCAAGGAACTGCATAACTCCATAGAGAATGGGAAATTTGAATGCGATGATTTAAAAGCAAACTAGTGAGCCGCCAGCTAGCGAGGGCTAACTAACTACAAGCCTGCCCTGCTTGACATGACACTAAGCAGCACCACAAAGCACAATGCCTCACCTAGTCTGAGTGCTGATCAACAGTTTTCCCTTCAACATGTTCCTCTGCAGTTTTGTTCCTTGTGTGAAGGGCTTCGTACTTGGCGTTGAGAGTGGGACCAGAGTTTTCATATTGGGAGATAGATGCATGGATGAGAGATCCCAATAGAGATTTCTGATCATTCAAAGATGATTTTTGTGCTAAGAAAACTTGAATAATCCAATGATTCGAATTGAACAACATAAAGAACATACCAACATGGGAATTTAGTGCTAAAAATGAATTATCGGACAATTTAAATTAAAAGACTTAGAATTAAAAGGAATAGATTGTATATTTGGGGGAGGGGAGAAGGAGTTCTTTACTCATGCAGACCCAATATTTTGAGGAAGTCAGTGCTGGTAGTTGCCACCTGTGTTTTTACTGGAGGTTGGTCTTCAGTCCCGCTTTGGTGCATCTCCAGGAGGTGATGGCAAAAGTAAATGCCTTCTGCACCACTCAGGAGACATGGGAAGAAATGATATAAAGAAAAGAAAGACTTGCATTAGATAGCGTCTTTTATGACCTCAGGATGTGCCAAAGCGCTTTACAGTCAATTAGGTACTTTTTTGAAGTGTAGTCACTGTTGTAACGTAGGAAACGCAGCAGCTAATTTGCACACAGCAAGCTCCCACAATCAGCAATGATTGAGGGACA
Source organism: Heptranchias perlo (assembly GCF_035084215.1). Taxonomy (NCBI): domain Eukaryota; kingdom Metazoa; phylum Chordata; class Chondrichthyes; order Hexanchiformes; family Hexanchidae; genus Heptranchias; species Heptranchias perlo. Next base: position 103,536,947 of record NC_090325.1, on the reverse strand, counting down.
AATATTGGCCAGAACACCGTGGAGAACTCCCCTCCTCATCTTCGAAATAGCACCATGGAATATTTTACATCCACCTGTGAGAGCAGACGGGGCCTTGGTTTAACGTCTCATCCAAAAGACAGCACCTCCGACAGTGCAGCACTCCCTTAGTACTGCACTGGAGTGTCAGCCTAGATTATGTGCTCAGATCTCTGGAGTGGGATTTGAACTCACAACCTTCTGACTCTGAGGCGAGAGTGCTACCAACTGAGCCACGGCTGACATGGCTGCAGATTCTTCAGCCTTCGGCCTTCCTGAAAATCTCTGCGCCAAAATCACCAGTGGCAAATCTTGGACATAGGATCTTGTGATATGTTTACAGACCTGAAAAAAGCTACCAAAGCACAAATAACTACGTATGGGTATGATCTTGTGGCCATTACAGAAACATGGCTGCAGGGTGACAACGACTGGGAATTTAATATGCCAGGGTATTTAACAATCAGGAAGGACAGGCAGGAAGGAAGGGATCACTGTAATACAGATAAATGATATTGGGACAAAGCATCAAGATAATGAAACAGTTTGGGTAGAGATAAGGAATAATAAGGGGAAAAAACACTAGTGGGCGTAGTATATAGGCCTCCTAATAGTTGCAACTCTGCTGGAAGAAGTATTAATAAGGGAACAGCTATAATTATGGGGGATTTTAACTATCATATTAACTGGACAAATCAAATTGGGCAGAGCAGCCTTGAGGAAGAGTTCATTGAGTGCATCAGGGATGGATTTCTTGAGCAGTATGTAACTGATCCTACAAGGGGGGAGGCAACCTTGGACCTGGTCCTGTTTAATGAGTCAGGATTAATTAATAATGTCCTAGTTAAGGATCCCCTTGGAACGAGCAACCACAACATGGTTGAATTCCATATCCAATTAGAGGGTGAGAAGGTTGATTCTCAAACAAGCGTACTGAGCTTGAATAAAGGAGACTATGATGGTATGAGAGCGGAATTGATTAAAGTGGACTGGGAAAATAGATTAAAGGGTAAGACGGTACATGAGCAGTGGTGTTCATTTAGGGAGTTATTTTATAACTTTCAAAATAAATATATTCCACTGAGGAAAAAAGGGTGTAAAAGAAATGACAGCCATCCGTGGCTAAGTAAAGAAATCAAGGATAGTATCCGACTAAAAACAAGGACATATAAGGTAGCCAAACTTAGTGGGAGGATAGAAGATTGGGAAGTCTTCAAAAGACAGCAAAAAGTAACTAAAGGATTGATTAAGAAAGGGAAGTTAGATTATGAAAAGAAATTAGCAAAAAATATAAAAACAGATAGCAAGAGTTTCTATAGTTATATAAAAAGAAAAAGGGTGGCTAAGGCAAACGTAGGTCCCTTAAAGGATGAGACCGGGAAATTAATGGTGGGAAACATGGAGATGGCAAAAATGCTGAACAAATATTTTGTTTCAGTCTTTACGGTAGAGGACACTAAGAATATCCCAACACTGGACAAACAGGGGGCTCGAGGGGGGAGGAGCTAAATACGATTAAAATCACTCAGGAGATGGTACTCAGTAAAATAATGGGACTCAAAGCGGATAAATCCCCTGGACCTGATGGCTGACATCCTAGGGTCTTGAGGGAAGTGGCAGTAGGGATTATGGATGCTTTGGTGATAGTTTTCCAAAATTCCCTGGACTCAGGAGAGGTCCCGGCAGATTGGAAAACTGCTAATGTAACACCGTTATTTAAAAAGGGTAATAGGCAGAAGGCTGGAAATTATAGGCCAGTTAGCCTAACATCTGTGGTGGGTAAAATTTTGGAGTCTATTATTAAGGAGACAGTAACGGAACATTTAGATAAGCATAATTTAATAGGACAAAGTCAGCATGGCTTTATGAAGGGGAAGTCATGTCTGACAAATTTGCTTGAGTTCTTTGAGGATATAACGTACAGGGTGGATAAAGGGGAACCAGTGGACGTAGTGTATTTAGACTTCCAGAAGGCATTCGACAAGGTGCCACATAAAAGATTATTACTTAAGATAAAAAATCACGGGATTGGGGGTAATATTCTGGCATGAGTGGAGGATTGGTTATCGAACAGGAAGCAGAGAGTTGGGATAAATGGTTCATTCTCGGACTGGCAACCAGTAACCAGTGGTGTTCCACAGGGGTCCCCAACTCTTTACAATCTATATTAACGATTTGGAGGAGGGGACCGAGTGCAACATATCAAAATTTGCAGATGATACAAAGATGGGAGGGAAAGTAGAGAGTGAGGAGGACATAAAAAACCTGCAAGGGGATATAGTCAGGCTGGGTGAGTGGGCGGAGATTTGGCAGATGCAATACAATATTGGAAAATGTGAGGTTACGCACTTTGGCAGGAAAAATCAGAGAGCAAGTTATTTTCTTAATGGTGAGAGACTGGAAAGTACTGCAGTACAAAGGGATCTGGGGGTCCTAGTGCAAGAAAATCAAAAAGTTTGTATGCAGGTGCAGCAGGTGATCAAGAAAGCCAATGGAATGTTGGCTTTTATTGCTAGGGGGATAGAATATAAAAACAGGGAGGTATTGCTGCAGTTATATAAGGTATTGGTGAGACCGCACCTGGAATACTGCATACAGTTTTGGTGTCCACACTTAAGAAAAGACATACTTTCTCTCGAGGCAGTACAAAGAAGGTTCACTCGGTTAATCCCGGGGATGAGGGGGTGGACATATGAGGAGAGGTTGAGTAGATTGGGACTCTACTCATTGGAGTTCAGAAGAATGAGAGGCGATCTTATTGAAACATATAAGATTGTGAAGGGGCTTGATCGGGTGGATGCAGGATGCAGTAAGGATGTTCCCAAAGATGGGTGAAACTAGAACTAGGGGGCATAATCTTAGAATAAGGGGCTGCTCTTTCAAAACTGAGATGAGGAGAAACTTCTTCACTCAGAGGGTAGTAGGACTGTGGAATTTGCTGCCCCAGGAAGCTGTGGAAGCTACATCATTAGATAAATTTAAAACAGAAATAGACAGTTTTCTAGAAGTAAAGGGAATTAGGGGTTATGGGGAGCGGGCAGGAAATTGGACATGAAGCTGAGTTCGGATTGGTCAATGCCCTGTGGGTTGTGGAGCGGGCCCAGGGGCTGAGTGGCCGGGTCCTGCTCCTACTTCTTGTGTTCTTTAGATTTGTGGTTGGGATCAGATCAGCCATGATCTTATTGAATGGCGAAGCAGGCTCGAGGGGCCGATTGGCCTACTCCTGCTCCTATTTCTTATGTTCTTATGTTCTTATGTTAAAGCAGAATTACCCAATATTTCTCTAGTCGGGCAAAGTATGCAAGCCACAAATTGTTTCCTCTCAACCGGATACACATTGACTGCTGCCTCACGTAGGCAACCTTATCGTTCTGTGATCATGTTACCGTACTACAGCAGTCTGAACATTGATAGAGAAAGTTCAGACCACGCTTATGGGGTCATGACGGGTGGGGGAAGATGGGGGTGTCTCCATTGAAGATGTTCCTGAAGTTGCCACATGCTCCATGGTGTACTGCAGTCCTGTTAAATTGTCCTCCAATGTCCTGCACTTCCTCCTAGTGGACTCCTCCACACTGTCTGCAGCACACTGTTCAAAACATTCCCCAGTTCCTGCTCAAATGCTTGACTCTCTGCTATTATTGTTATTTTAATTGTGGGACTGGTGGGCTGTAGATTCTTCAGTCTTCGGCCTTCCTGCAAACTTCTGCACCAAAATCCCCAGTGGCAGAGGTCCTAATCTTGAATCCTGATCCATAGACTGTTGCTATAGAAGCTTTGGGCTCCAACCTACAATTGGTTTTCTTGTCTGGCTTCAACATGCCGGCAGATTAGATAGAGAAATCCATGATGCCGGGGAGTTTTCCTGGTGTCCTGGCCATCATTTATACCTCAACCATCAACTAAAACAGATGATCTGGTAATTTATTTCATTGCTGTTTGTGGGAGCTTGCTGTTTGCAAATTGGCTGCCGTGTTTCCTATATTACTGCAGAGGCTGTAAAGGCTTTGGGACATGCTGAGGTCATGAAAAGGAAAAAATATAAGCAAGTCAGGCCACTTGGCTTTGTGCACGTGGACAAGAGAGCTTATTAAAAGTGCGACTCAGCTGTTTAGCTGAATGTCTCTTGTACATAGTGCAAAAGTTTTCTCGGCTGTACAGATGTTGCTGTAGTGGCATCCTCTTGGTCAGTGCCTGTTTCCTGCTCTGGCCTTGCTTTTAGGCTGGTCTTCTCCTCAATGATTAGGCCTCTTTTATTGCAGCATGCTGCAAATAGATTTTTGTTAGGCAAGGGTATTAAGAGTTACAGAACCAAGACGGATAGATGAAGTTAAGATACAGATCAGCCATGATCTAACTGAATGGCGGAACAGGCTCGAGGGGCTGAATGGCCTACTCCTGTTAAAATGTAAAATAAAAGCATCGTGGCAAGTGCCAGCTGATCTCCCTGGCATGCCTTCTTTCATCTCCCACCATTTCAAAACTGTGTGTGGGGCACTTTAAAACCCTATCATTAATTGAAAACTTACCTTGAATAAAAATGACAGTTTCCCTTTAAGAACTCCCTTCCTGACATGAAAGAATTCAGTGCACCTTTAATGGGTGAAATTAACGCACATTTGGACTTCCCCCTAAAATTTGTAAAATCCAGGACATCATATCAGTTCTGTCAGTTGCACGTATTAGGCATGCACAATTAAGCTGTCATACATTCTGTGGCATAACATTATACGTCAGTGGAAGGCTGTTTGGAAAACTGCAGGGTGGGCAGTTGGAGAAATTTCCCACTGATGTTTCTCAGACACAATTTTCCAGTCCCCACTCACGTCATCAATGTAGGTGGCAGTATCAAAAAATCCACTCTCTAGTGTTTTTAATGTCCTTAGTTTAAATTAGGGACTAATTATAAAACTAAAAGTATAGTTTATTAAAATAAGGATTAATACTACTTCTTTAAATTTTCTCAGGATTTCCCTAGCATACTGCAAGAAGAATATTTGGTAAAATGAGATTTTTGTTATCTGTAACTGAATAGTCCCAAAGTCTGGAGATCCAATTGCTTTTCTTTGATCATCAATCTGTTCCCATTGTATTTGATAATTCATATATTCATATACGTGGGCTTCTGAATCCGAACAGTGTTCATCTAATAGCTCTTCCTTTTGTTCTGTACTCATTAAACAGAATTGATGCTGCTTGACATCTAGCTGTCTCACCTGACTTTTCACCTAGCCACATGAAACTGTTATGCTTTTAGTTTTTACACAAGACGGTAAATTTTACTTGGTTCCCCATTACTAACATGGAGCCAGTGCGTATTAGGAAATTGTGGGCACACTGCCATTTTTTTATCCATTGAAATTTACCATCAGATATTTTTCTCAGTTACAGATTCTCAGACAACTCCTACAAGTAAATGGAAGCAAGGTCACACTGTAGGCTTAAAGTAATTCCAAGGAGGAATGGTTGAGTGAAGACTTAACCATTCCTCCTTGGATGATAGAAATATATATATATTCAGAATTAAAGGACAAGGGGTTATATTTGCAAATTAAGGCCAACAAAATAAAATAGGAAATGCAGGGGGAACTATTTTACTAAAAGGACGGTAAATATGTGGAACAGATTACTGGCATGGGTGGTGGAACCAGAAACCTTAATGGATTTCAAAAAGGAATTCAACAGGTTCTTCTCAACAAATGGGATTCAGGATTATTAGAAATGCAGCAACGGAATATTGTGGATAGGTGGGCTGGATGAACCGAAGGTTTTGTCCTTTCTGAAACTGTTATCATGTTACTATAACAAAGTCACACCCAATATAAACTGCATTGTAAACTGGACCAGTCACTAGGTCGCTGAATATGAAGCTTTACATGACGGTTTGTTACTGGCCCACCACTAGGTCTCCCTGTGATCTATCTATCTCCCTTTGATGGATTTCTAATTTGAACAAGACAAGCTGAACAAAAAATGACCAGGGCAAAGGAAACATAAATATGTGAATTTTAAACTGCAAAAGAGCTGCCAGTCAAACTTATACACAAATAAAACTCACTAGATGCTTGTACTTGAATTGAATTGCTTAGCCCTTCCGTCAGACACTTGGTCATTAGCAATATCTATATGCTGTTCATAAAAACAAGCTGAACCATAGTTCATTTATAGTTATAGTGTATAAAAACAAGCTGAACCATTTTCTGTGAATGAACCTGGATTTTAACCACATACATACCAAGACAGAAAGAAGTGAAACAACACAGTGATGCACCATAGAGAAAGCTAACTAAATTGCTGTTTTTTTGTTTAGCAACAATTTCTGTCTCATACTGAACATCAATGGTAAAAACAAACCTAATTTTTAAAGAAGTGTTTGTATTTTTCCTTTTTCTGCGTGTTGCAAGTTGGACAAATCAAATCGACCTTTTTTTTCCAAAGGAGAATCTTCACTGCCACAAAGGGGGAGAAAATGAACTGTTCTGCTTTTGTACGTTGCGGATATAACTAAACATCATTTCCATGTTAGCAGCATCATTACAATATTACACACATGCCTTCCAGTGGAAGTGATTATCTAATAGCCTTTGGTGCTGAATTTGCCCTGTTTTATACTGTGGACATGGGTGAGTACATCTAATTTTGTTAGGTGCAACATTCTGACATTTTGGAATAAAATCAATTTATTTTTAGATTTTTACACAGGTTGCTAATTTGACACATCTATCCTTGAAAAGAGCACTGCAACTTTTTCTTGTTTATGATGTCTTAACATCTGAACAATTTGCATTAATAATCCACAGTGTCAAAAATAATCCCACAGCAGCATTCCCGGAGGCTGATCACAGTAAAGGTTTTAAAAGCTACCATCCAATGAGAAATAAAAAGTAAAACAAAGGAATCAGTTTGGGGGAAGGGAGATTTTGAGGATGGGAGAAACCCAGAGACACTTATGTATTACTTAACATTAAAACAAAACTTAGCAAAATTAAATCCATGAAGGCAAGTACATTTAACATTTTTGCTGCCATTTTGCTCTCCCCCAACATAAAAACTGAAGCCACTCTTTCCTCCCATATTCCTAAAATTAGAAGAACTGATACTTCCTCCATCCTGGATCCAGAATTAGGTCGATTATTTATTTCTATAGCCTGAATCAATAGTCAGAATTTATACCTGCAGAACCAACAAATATTAAAACTTAACCTATATGCCATTCCCACATGTAAAGTCGCATGCTTCAGAAATAGAACCGTGTCTGAGGTGCTTTGCGTGTGGTATTTAATGACCTCCATTGCTGTCCCTCTTACTGGTAAAGAAGATCTGGAATTCTGATTACTGACCCTCTCAGCACTTTAACTATTGGATTTCAACATCACAAAATCACATTTTAAATTTACAAATTCATAAATAAATGGAAATTTGCAACAGGATGCCCATCTCTGTACTTTTTGATTCTATAGATTTTGTTACAACTTGCTACTTGTTCCGTACCTGTTTAGTTCTGACTTGTTTTATTTATTATCTTGTGCAAATACCAACACAAACATTGCAAGGGCCAGGAATATAAGTTGAATGCACACATGAGCTAATGTATCTTAAAGAGTAACTTCTTAAAATTTACAGTGTGTAAATCATGGGATGGCCAACTGTCCTGCACAGTGTCTATCGCCTTAAATGAAGTAATCAAAAGAGAACTGTATCCTGCACATGTACATAATAAACAGAGTTTATTTGATGGATGACCACAAAATAAGGAGAATATTCTATGGTGGTCTGACAACTTAAACCACTGGCGTCAGTGTTGTGAATGAGTTATGCTGACATCTTGGAAATTTTCATTAATGATCCAGTTCTGCTACTTAATTTTAAATACCTTTATTTTTTTTTATCACAACCTTTTCATTCTACGTTAAGTTATAATTCTGCATACTATGAAAAAGACATACTGCTATTTTTTTTAATGTAGAGATTGATTCAGGTTATGGATTCAATATCAATAATTATGGTAACTGAAACCAAAGAATCCTTGAAAATCCGCTCAATTTGTTCAGTAACAAAAGGTCACCCTGTTCAATTTACACTTGATTCCGAACACAATATTAAAAAAAACCTGAAAGTAAAATTTATCTTATCTGTCTCAGCCACTTGAGTTCTGACTGCAAAAAGCAATTTGTTGATTATCAAAGAAATAAATTACCTGTTTACCTTAAAGCTTTGTTCTGAACCAAATTTAAATTTAACTATAATGGGGAGCTGCTCTGATTCATTCTTGTGAGAAAGTGAAGACTGAAGCAAAATAGTAACTGGTTGCCTTTATTTACAGAGTTTGCACGAGAAATTGTACATTCTTAGTAACAACCAACCAATTAATCATTTGTTTAAATAGTTCTAATTTCAGAGGAGCCCCCTATTGATCCATTTTTTAACCTATTTACCTTGCAGGGCAGTATCCCACTGTAAAGTAAGCAATGTAATGCTAGTGCAGTTGGAGGCACAAAAGGTAGTTTACTCTGTGCCTCAAGTGGTAAAGTGATGTCAGCAGCATTTTGATTCTGGTCATGGGTGGACATTCCTAGCTGGTACAGACCTTTCCCCAAACATCTTGGAAGTTTCTGTTCATAACAACAATAATGAGAACTTGCATTTATATAGCGCCTTTAATGTAGAAAAACATTTCCAGGTGCTTCACAGAGTCATAATCAGACGACAATGGACATCGAGCCAAAAAAGGAGATATTAGGAGGGATGACCAAAAGCTTAATCAAAGAGATGGGTGTTAAGGAGGGTCTTAAAGGGGCTGGAAGAAGTGGAGAGGCAGAGAGGTTTAGGGAGGGAATTCCAGAGCACTGGGCCTCGACAGATGAAGGCACAACTGCCAATTGTAGGGTGAAGGGAAGGGAGGATACACAAGAGGCCAGAGTCGGAGGAATGCAAAGGTCTGGTGGGGGGAGAGGGGTTGTAGGGCTGCAGAAGGTTAGAGATAGAGAGGAGCAAGGTCATGACAGGATTTAAACACTAGGCTGAGAATTTTAAATTTGAAGCATTGGGGGACTGGAGCCAATGTAGGTCAGTGAGGACAGGGGTAATGGGTGAGCAATCAATTTGGTTCAGTAATAAAAGGTCATCCTGTTCAATGGGTGAGAAGAACTTGGTATGGGATAGGATACAGGATTTTGGATGAGCTGAAGATTGTGGAGGGTGGAGGATGAGAGGCCAGTCAGGAGAGCATTGGAATAGTTGAGTTGGGAGGTGTCAAAATCACAGATGAAGGCTTTAGCAGCAGATGGGCTGAGTTAGGGGTGGAAGCGGGTGAAGTTACGGAGGTGGAAGTAGGTGGTTCTGGTGATGGAGAGGATATGGGGTCGTAAAGTTAGCTTTGAGTCAATTAGGTTGCTACGGTTGTGAACAGTCTGCTTTAGGCTGAGACAGTGGCCATGGAGGGGGATGGAATTGGTAGAAAGGGTATAGAGTTTGTAGCAGGGGCTGAAGATGTTGGCTACAATCTTCCCAATGTTTAGTTGGAGGAAACTGCAGTCCATCCAAGACTGCATGCTACACAAGCAGTCCGGCAAGACAAAGGCAGTGGAAGGGTCAAGAGCCCAACAGTGCCTTCCAGTGCTGACACCATCAAAGTGGGAACTACCCCATTTGCTTGGGTCAGGTGGGTGCAAGCACCACTTTGGGTACCTCTCTGGTAACTGCCTGTCCAGACTTGCTGGAAACTTCAGTACCTGCCCTACCCTGAGCAAGAGGGCTGCTCTGGAGAAATGTTGTAAAGGAATAAATTTAAAGTCTTCAAGAGTCCAAGTAACTTGCCTGGCCCGGACCCTACTCACTAGGCATACCAGCCGCCACTATTATGCTGGGGCCCATTCCAGGCTCAGCAGCAGGAACTCCCACCTTAGGATGTATCCATTTTTGGCTCCACCCCTCAAGCAAAGAGGAAACTCCCAGAAACGGCGGAGACCTGACGCAGCCCGGTCTCCACTGTTTTCTTCAGGGTTCCTTTGGTCTCCTACAGGAGTTAACACAGGAGACTGGTGAAATCCTCATGCAATTTCAGTCCCACAATATTTTAGAGGGTGTAAGTAGCTGCTTACAAATAAAAGCCTTAAGGAAAGTTGCAACACGACCCTGTTTGGGAGTAGGGCCGGGTATCTGACTAGGAGTGAAGTTGTCAGCACCCCAAACACATGCCTCAATAAACCCACAAATCCTGGATCCTACCCCAAATGAACTGTGAATCCTGTCTACAAACTGGGAATGCTGCTGTGGCATTATTTTTGACACTGTGCAATAAACTCTGAAATATTAATACGAATTGTTCAGATGTTAAGACATTATAAACAAGAATAAGTTACAGTGCTTTTTTCAAGAATAGATGTATCACATTAAGGACCTGCACACAAAGGTGGGCTTAAAAAGTCTAAAAATAAAATGATTTCACTCAGAATGTTGCTCCTAACAAAATTAGATGTACTCACCCCTGCCCACAGTAAAAAACAGGGCAAATTCAGCAGCAAAGGGAACCGGCTCATATCAGATAACTGCTTCCACTGGAAGGCATGTGTATAATATTGTAATGATGCTGCTAACATGGAAATGATGTTTGGTTATATCAGCAAAATACAAAAGCAGAACAATTCATTTTTTCCCACTCTGAAGCAATGAAGATTCTCCATTGGAAAAAAAAGTCGATTTGATCTGTCCAACTTACAACATGCAGGAAAAGCAATATATCCGAACACTTCCTTAAAAATTAGGTTTGTCTTTACCATTGATGTCCAGTACGAGACAGAAATTATCCGACAGCTTAATGGCTTAGCTTATCAGTTCAGGTTAAAGGGATGCAAAACTCAAAGGCTCTTAGACTAGCTTACTCTTTGACTAAATATAGCACACGCAAAAGACTTATCTTACGTACAGCTAGCACAACATAGCACAATATAGTAGTGGATAAAATTGAACATTTTTGTAATTTAATAATTGCTCTATTTTTACAATGTAAATTTTGGTGTATTTTATCTAAGTTGTATGAACTGTGCTTATATTGTCTAAAATAGAAAGCTAGTGTGACTTGAATTCCAGCACTGTGAATTTGCAATGACTTGACTGACAGTGCCAAGGCATTTTTTAATCACTTTTTCACACTCTATAGAGACTAGGCTGGCTTGTAGCAAGACAGCTGACCTGATACCACCATGTATTTGGATTGTGACCACAGTACACTGTGTCCTCTATGACAGAACTGAAGGCCTTTTATAATTAGATCGACCATTTGTCTCCAGTTTTAGCAAGGATCAGAAATTCCTTGAGTCTCCGGGAGGATGATGACAATTGCCCTTTAGCAGATAAAAGTGCTGCCAAGATGCAGTGGATTAGGTAGCACATGCTTTGGCTAAGGTGGGCGTGAACTGAAACTTGAAACCTCAGAACTGCCAAGTGAAGTAGTAATGAATGTGGTGGAATGTTTGCGTAACAGGACTGTGACCTGTACATTTGTACTTTCCACATCATGTGCCTGGGAGTGGAAGACTGCGGCTGGGAGAGCGGTTAAACACTTAGGTTGACACAACAGCTGTTTCATCCTGATTCAAACACATAAGCAAAGGCACGGTTAAAACAGGATCTAATTGGTTCTGTGCAGAAAAGCATGGAGAATCTGAACAAAAGCAAAAACATTTTTCTAAAAAAATGGTGCTTTAAGCCAAACTCTTAATACAGCTGATTTTGATCCACTTGGTCAATAAAAAGACTAATTTGTATTTACTGCTGTGACCCAGTTGGAATAGCTTGCAATATATCTAAATAAAAGTATTTATTATGACAGTGTTGAGATGTTATTATCTAACATACTGTGCCAAGGAGTATGATTTTACCCACCTGCTCTGCAATCTCAATGTATTCACATGAAATCCTGCTCTCCTCAGTTAACCCATTTATTTGGAACAGGTTAACGTCCGTGCTAAAATAGCAGAGACTGGAGGTTCAGATGTACACTTTAAGGGGGGAAAATTCAATAAGGGCCATTTTTGGGCACGGATAGCGTAATGCGCTATTACCCCATGCCTGATGGCCCCTACGCTAGCAGCACATGAATTTCGAGCTACCTGCTATTTACGATGATATCTCCGTGCAGCCAGCGCTACTGTGCTGCTGAGAGGCTGCACAGAGAATGAGGAAGTCTGAAATGGGGCGTGCTCAGCGCATGTCATCGGCAGCCTGCACCTCTTAAAGGTGCACGTGCATATTTTAAATGGGACAGGCACAATTCATTAGGAGGAGAGAGAGATGGCCGCAAGGATGGCAGGACCGGCGCGAGAGAGGGCCCCACGCTTCTCCAATGATGCACTGGAGGCCCTGATGGAAGGGGTGGACAAAAGGAGGGCCAACATGTACCAGTAGGTGGCAGGAGACCCTCCAGACTGCAACTCTGCAGGTATCGGCAGGCTGTGGCGCAGGAAGTGAACACAAGGAGTATGGCACCACCCACGTGGGTGCAGTGCCAAAAGAAGTTCAATGATTTGACACAAGTGGTCAAGGTGAGTGAATGCAAGTGTCAATTGGCACATCCTACCGACTGCACCACTGCTCTGTGCATCACATTCCCCATCACCCACCCACCAACAAACACTGCCCATTCATACGCAATGCTGCACTTGGCATGCTGCATCTCACCCACACATAGTGCCACACTTGCAGGCCACACAACTCACAGATCACACACACTGGCAGTTATTTGACCACGACAGGCACATCACCCACACACCTTGTAGGATACTCACTGACACACTATCCTCTGTCTTGCAGGAGAAGGTGGCGCATAACAGCCAGCAGCAGAACGGATCTGAGGGTGGATGGGGACGCTAACATGTCCTCATCCCCCAAAACAGATAGTGCTTCGGATCACTGGGCAGGCCGTCACTGCAGCGATGACAATATGCCATGCTGGAGGTCCCGATGAAGGGGGTCTCTGTATATCTAATGCTCCTTCTCCTTTCCCACATCTCCTTCCTCCCATAATCTTTTCTGACTTACGTGCTGCACATGCTGTCAGCACACACCTCTTACTTGCTCTTCTCTCCACTCCACAACTCAACCTGTTTCCCTTTGTCATTGCAGATACCAAAGAACACGTGGTGGCACCGTCCGAGGAGGAGGAGGAGGAGGAGGAGGAGGGGGACACTGAAGCCACATCGTCACTCAATCTGACACTTGCATCCACCAGTTCAGAGACTGACACTGCGGGTCCTTTAGAGGTTAGGTCAGAGGAGGGATCTGCACTTGGTGAGACACTGAGCACAAGTGCGCAGGAGCCGGGGTGGGGGGAACAGATACCACAGGTGCCAGCTTGCTGGAGGGCGAGGTTGTTCACTGGTTCTGCTGCAGAGGAGTCAGATGAGGACTTTGATGGGCCAGACTACAGAAGACAGCTGATGGGCATACTCCAGCAAATGCTTGGGGCATTGGAAAGCCTGCCAGAAAGCCTGTGTACCCACTGCTGCAATGTAAGCTCAGACTGCTGCTATTGTGGCTCTGGGGACCACTGTGGAACGGAGCTTCCAGGGCGTCACAGCACTCCAGCAATCCATTCTCCAGCTGATCACCAGGATTGCTGAGACGTCGCCCTGAGAGAGTGACAGTGGCGCCATGGCAGTCGGACCTGCTGTCTTCTCTCAGGATGACAGCCTTCCTGCTCCCACCCCTGCCTCTCCGCCAGTGCCCCAGTTATTGCCTATTGGCCAACCAAGCCAGACTGCCGCAGCCCATGCTGAGATGGTGCAGTCTGAAACCGGGCCCTCCCGGCCCAGAGCTGCTCGAGGTCATCCTCAAAGGCCATCTTCACGCTCCTCTATGGAAGGCCAGCAGCCTCGCACCACCCATGCTCCAGCCACTTGGGAAGCACCTCGTAGGAGCAGTAGGAACGGTAAAGGCACACGAACAACAGGCACTAAGGGAATGCACAAGGGTGAATAGTCATAGAGTTATACAGCACGGATAGAGGCCCTTCGGCCCATCGTGTCTGCGCCGGCCATCAGCCCTGTAAATAGCTCTGTTCTGTTTCCATAATTTCATTTATTCATTCATAAATATGACTTTGAATTTGCATTTGGCGGTGGTTTTTATTTGTGTGATGAGCTGAGGGGGAAACCAATGTGCAATCAGATGGAGGGTGATTTGATTGTCTTGTGGGAGCGGAAAGGTGGGGAGTGTAGGACTGTTGGTGAGTTGGGGGATGTAGTTGACATTATTGATAGCAGGCACGGATCAGGCGAGCACGCAGAGCCCTTGCAGAGAAGGCGTGTGGTCCCTGTTGAAACTTTGTGTCTTCCTCCACTTCCTCTTCCAGCTCCTCCCCCTCCTCCTCCTCCTCAGCTTCAGGCTCAGGGTCTCCTCCGATCAATGGTGGCAAAGGCTGGTCCCTCGTGATGGTGAGGTTGTACTGCATTACTATTCCACCATTACCAACAAGCCAGGGGATCAACCCTAGTTCAAGGAGGAGTGTAGAAGAGCATGCCAGGAGCAGCACCAGGCATACCTAAAAATGAGGTGCCAACCTGTGAAGCTACAACACAGGACTACATGCATGCTGAACAGCGGAAGCAACATGCTATAGACAGAGCTAAGCGATTCCACAACCAACGGATCAGGTCAAAACTTTGCAGTCCTGCCACATCCAGTCGTAAATGGTGGTGGACAATTAAACAGCTAACGGGAGGAGGAGGCTCTGTAAACATCCCCATCCTAAATGATGGCAGAGTCCAGCACATGAGTGCAAAAGACAAGGCTAAAGCGTTTGCAACCATCTTCAGCCAGAAGTGCCGAGTAGATGATCCATCTCGGCCTCCGCCTGATATCCCCATCATCACAGAAGCCAGTCTTCAGCCAATTCAACTACTCCATGTGATATCAAGAAATGGCTGAATGCACTGGAAACAACAAAGGCTATGGGCCCCGACAACATCCCGGCTGTAGTGCTGAAGTCTTGTGCTCCAGAACTAGCTGCGCCTCGAGCCAAACTGTTCCAGTACAGCTACAACACTGGCATCTACCCGACAATGTGGAAAATTGCCCAGGTATGTCCTGACAACAAAAAGCAGGACAAATCCAATCCGGCCAATTAACGCCCCATCAGTCTACTCTCAATCATCAGCAAAGTGATGGAAGGTGTCGTCGACAGTGCTATCAAGCAGCATTTACTCACCAATAGCATGCTCACCGATGCTCAGTTTGGATTCCGCCATGACCACTCGGCTCCAAACCTCATTACAGCCTTGGTCCAAACATCGACAAAAGAGCTGAATTCCAGAGATGAGGTGAGAGTGACTGCCCTTGACATCAAGGCAGCATTTGACCGAGTGTGGCACCAAGGAGCCCTAGTAAAATTGAAGTCAATGGGAATTAGGGGGAAAACCCTCCAGTGGCTGGAGTCATACCTAGCACAAAGGAAGATGGTAGTGGTAGTTGGAGGCCAATCATCTCAGCCCCAGGACATTGCTGCAGGAGTTCCTCAGGGCAGTATCCTAGGCCCAACCATCTTCAACTGCTTCATCAATGACCTTCCCTCCATCATAAGGTCAGAAATGGGGATGTTCGCTGATGATTGCACAGTGTTCAGTTCCATTCGCAACCCCTCAGATAATGAAGCAGTCTGTGCCCACATGCAGCAAGATCTGGACAACATCCAGGCTTGTGCTCATAAGTGGCAATTAACATTCGCGCCACACAAGTGCCAGGCAATGACCATCTCCAACAAGAGAGAATCTAACCACCTCCCCTTGACATTCAACAGCATTACCATTGCCGAATCCCCCACCATCAACATCCTGGGAGTCAACATTGACCAGAAACTTATCTGGACCAGCCACATAAATACTGTGGCTACAAGAGCAGGTCAGAAGCTGGGTATTCTGCGGCGAGTGACTCACCTCCTGACTCCCCAAAGCCTTTCCACCATCTAAAAAGCACAAGTCAGGAGTGTGATGGAATACTCTCCACTTGCCTGGATGAGTGCAGCTCCAACAACACTCAAGAAGCTCGACAACATCCAGGACAAAGCAGCCAGCTTGATTGGCACCCCATCCACCACCCTAAACATTCACTCCCTCCACCACCGGCGCACTGTGGCTGCAGTGTGTACCATCCACAGGATGCACTGCAGCAACTCACCAAGGCTTCTTCGACAGCAACTCCCAAACCCACGACCTCTACCACCTAGAAGGACAAGGGCAGCAGGCACATGGGAACAACACCACCTGCACATTCCTCTCCAAGTCACACACCATCCCGACTTGGAAAAATGTATTGCCGTTCCTTCATCGTCGCTGGGTCAAAATCCTGGAACTCCCTACCTAACAGAACTGTGGGAGAACCTTCACTACACGGACTGCAGTGGTTCAAGAAGGCAGCTCACCACCACCTTCTCAAGGGCAATTAGGGATGGGCAATAAATGCTGGCCTTGCCAGCGACGTCCACATCCCATGAACATATAAAAAAAAATGCAGCATACCACCCCGAATCTGCCCACCCACTCTGGGGAGTATTGCACGGCTTCTCCAGATCGGTCCAGGCAGCAGAAGCATTGTTTGAGGAGGCCTATGGTGTGATCCATGATGTTGCGTGTGGCAGCATGGTTCTCATTAAAGGCCTGCAGTGCACATGTGCGTGGGTTCCTGACTGGAGTCATGAGCCAAGGCGTGAGGGGATAGCCGCTGTCGCCCAATAGCCAGCCTTTGACTTGCCGAGGCGGGCGAAAGACACTTGGCACGTTGGACTGCCGCATGACGAAGGCGTCGTGACTGCTTCCAGGGTAGCGAGCATTGACCTCCATGGTCGCACACCAGCTGCACGTTGAGGAAGTGGAAGCCCTTTTGGTTGACGAAGACGGCTGAGTTGATATGCGGGGCACGCAGGGCAATGTGCGTGCAGTCAATGGCACCCTGCACCATGGGGAAGTCAGCAATGCGACTGAACCCCCGTGTTCGCTCGTTCTGCTTGTCTCTGTCAAGAGGGGTGATGAACCTGTTCCTCATCTGGTACAGTGCGGCTGTGACCTCCCTTATGCAGCAGTGCACTGCATACTGCGAGATGTTGCACACATTGCCAGCAGAGGCCTGAAATGATCCTGAGTCGTAGAAATTCAGCGCCACGGTGACCTTCACAGCCACAGGCAATGCTGTCCCTGCCCTGCTCTGAGGCTGCAGATGTGGCCGCACCAGTTGAGTTGACAGATCTCAGTCACGGCTTCCTTGGTGAACCTCAAGCGTCGGATGCAATCCTCCTCGGTCATGTTGAGGTAAGAGAATTGGTTCCGGATGGCCCTCATTGGATAGGGCCTCCTGCTCAGTGCCCTGCGCCTCCTCGTCCTCCCTCTCCTCGCAGCTTGACCTAATATGCATGGCCTCTCTGCATGCTTCCAGTCGTGCTCAATGCCCAGCGGGAGTCCTAGCAGACCACCCATGGTTGCCAGGAATGTTGTTCAACCACGGATGTAACTTTCCGAACCGTAAGGCAGTACCTGCCAAAGCTCTTTCAAATGTACTCTAGGAACTCTCAGTAAAAACAGGGAGCTTCAAAAAACACTTCCTATTCCACCAGCAGCCAGAAGCAATAATCCAGCAACTAACCTGCCACACCTGCATGGTCTCTTTAAATAGCGCTGGTGGGGGGTCATCTGGGGACTCTACGACACGTCGGGGTTAAGACTGTGCGTTGAGTTGAGCGTTAAGTGCCAAAATAGTGTCTATCACTTTAAACCAGCGTTGCACACTGTATCCATTTTCTCCTTACTATACATACTTCCGGCGTTCGGTATTTGCACATCACGCTGGAAATGTGCGTGTGCAGCCAAGACGCCACCTTGGATGTTGGAGGTGCCACGTAGCGCCGCAACAACGGGCACAACACGGCCCAATTTAGCGCCCTAAGTGTCCATAGCTCGTATCAGTCACATAATTTCAGGGCCTAATTTTTCCAAAAATAATGTCGCAACAAAAGGTAAATGTCCTGAAATAGTACCGGCTTCAGGAAAAACTGTATCACTAACTTTATCTGTTTTGGGGAGAAAGAAAAGTCAGATAAATCATGAGTCATTTTCATCATTATAATGTCATGTACAGAAGACAAACTAATGCATTTCAATCAGATTGGTGTCCTCATACTGTGCATTTGAAAAAACAGAAAAAAAAGGTATGCCAAATAATTCATGTAAAGGGTGTCCTTTTGACTTCAAAAACAAACACTGGATCCTGGCCTTATGTTGGGATTTCCACAGGTTTTTTAAGGGCTGGAGCCTAGACCCACCTTTTATAAGGTCAGCGGGCGTGGACTCCCAACACTTAAGAGTTTCCACGTCCCCGACTGTCAGTGGGACTTGGCATTTCAGGGGTGGCATGCTTAGTGAGACCAGACATACCAAACCATCAAACAGCAGAAGTGGGCCCCACATTGGGGTATACCAAAGCTCTTTCTGAGGGGAACTCAGCAACCTCCACCTAAGCCGATAAGTTGCTCTGAAATTTGTGGCCAGTGGGTGAAGGCAGGCACTAGATGTGCATATAGTGGTGTCGGTGCCTACCAAAGCTTTAAAATAAAAGGAATTCCCCCTGACTCTGTGAACTTTGGCAGGGTCAGTGGCAGTTTTCCTGAGCGGACGCATCCCAGTACTTATGTCAGGATATACATCATCTCCTTTCCATGAATTTTTGGCCTCAACATCTTTTTATACCAAATTCACATGATTGTAGGGGTTCAGCACTAAGGAACTTAAGATTTGTTCTAGCTCATGCATAAACTATGGTACTTGCCACCTTACATATTACATTTCAAATATATATAAAAATATATACTATTAATACTAACATCAAATATCCTGATGCTACTGATCATCCAACATCATCTATAGTATGTGAGCCTACTGATCCATGTTTCATTGCAAAGGTCAAACCTCTGGTTACACACATGCAGTATGCTATAACTGTATAATACTTCCAAACTCTATTTTAGTGCAGGGGAAAGATTGATAAATTATGCAGGTTTGGTGCCAAAGTGCAGCAGCTATCTAGTACCAATTGTCGGTACTCCATTCCCTGAAACGTCTAACTAAAGTGACTGCTTCAGGTTCTGTTCTTATTTTTGAAGAGAGCAAATGAATATTATGAAAAAACTCTGGAACTGGAAACTAGAAAAATTGATAGAGGAACAGCTCACAGGAAACCTATTAATGCGAGTCACAAGACTAACTAAGAAAACATCAGTGGCTATTAAAATTCAGGCAAAGCCATTTTACACAAGGTCTAATAATCGATTAAAGCCATGTGCACTGAGAATGAAAAGCTTATTCTTGAAATGCACAGGAATTGACAAAATAATCTTGGAGTGTGTATGAAGCTAAGGTCAGTTATAATATCAATTTCTTATCAATACAAAGTGGTTTCAAGTATGCATCAATGCAAAACTGGCAGTATAACTTTGGAGTCAGGTTGGTGAGCACACTAAAGCCAAGAGGTGTGAGAGCATCCCTAGCAGGTAGTCTCACACTGCTTGGGCTTTGCACTGAGTATACTGCCATTCCAGTCTGGTGCACAGCCACATTTCATCCATGCCCAGGCAGCCTATTGTGGTCTGGGAGCAGCATAAACTTACTTTTGACTCTTTTTAATATGTGCATACTATCACTGTTGCCTGCACTCTCATAAAACTAAAAATTAGCCAGCTATAGAGCATAACTCTGAGCATACATCCACGCAGCTATGTGCAGTGTTCCTTTGTCATTGAACATAACTTGGATCTACTGGCTGCTTATCGTACCATACAGATACTAGTCTGAGACCGCTATCTGTAATATAATGGCAGCTTAAGTCAAATAACCTTTAGAGTAATTACAAAATAATCATTAGCCAAACATTTTAACAATCCTGTAATACTTTTTCAAAGAGTTGAAGAAGTACAACAGGAGTGTTAAAGTGTTTGTTATTCAGCAGGTAGCCACTCAGCTTTTCCTTTTAATTCTCCAATACAGAAACTGGCTGCCCCAAATATCCAGCAGAAAGATATTCTCTAAAATGTATGTTATCAATTTTAAGGAGCACTGTCTTCCTGAAAAGTGTTTGACAAAGAGTTTTTTGTTTGGGAAAGAAGAGGCTTGCATTATTTTCATTACAATGGTGTCATGCACAAGTGACATGATAATGTGTTTCGACGTGATATCCATCATTGCGTTGTGTGCTTGTAAACAAACAAAAAGGTTTGCCAAACAATTTTTCATGCAAATCTAAGAAAACAAAGAACAAGAAACTGTCTTTCAATCCATCATGGACAATTTGTATTATCATGGACGCTACTCAACCCATTTAACCACCTGAGGAAAAGTAGTATAATGTTTCTTCCTGTTAACGAAACGTAAATCAATCAAAACCTTACAACTACTAGTCCAGTTGCCTTCCTGGCCAGGATACTTCAGTGGTCCCATTAGCTTAGGAGTCATCATTTTCACATAGCATTCGATTATCTCTATCTATATTTATTTCTTCAGCCCTCAGCCTTGTTCCTAACTAGAAATTCATTCAACTATTTTTTTAAAGGTGTTAATTGGCATAACATTCGCTGTTTCACTGGGAGTTTATTCCACTCTATGAAAAAAAATCCTTCTTATCTGAAATCTTCCTAAAAGCTTGTTAATTTTATACTCACATCTTTTAGTTATGCGATTACAGTCCAATTAAATACCGTGTCTGAATCTCACATTATCAATTCCTTTCAGCATTTTTAAAACCTGGATCATGTTTCTTCCCAATTTCTTTTCTCTAATGAAAACTCTGAATCTTTCTTCATAATTTAGAGCTCCAACTCTTGGAATTATCCTAGTAGCTCTTCTCTGATCCATCTCTTTAACATTTAAACACTCCTGTTGTACTTCTTCAACCTCTTTGAAAAGTATAACAGGATTGTTAAAATGTTTGTTATACTTTTACCCCAATGTTTGGCAAATAAAATAGCATTGAAGGGAGGATGCCTAAAATTGCAAACAATATTCCAAATCTGGAGATGCATCTCAGTACATGATTAGCCTTGTTGATAGTAACCACATTTATTAGGAACTTTCAATGAATAATCACCCCCAAATCCTTTTCCTTTTCTATCTTTGCCAATGGACATTCGTTCATTGTGTGCATAGTCTCTGTTTCTCGTTCCGTTTAAATGAAAATTAACTAAACAATGGACTTACTGTTTGTTAATATTTATTGGGAAGCTAAATTCAATCCAGTTGTTTTTGAACAAGTATGGAAATGCTATTGTTGTACCACTTAAGTGCTAATCCTTCTAGAATTACTACACCCAGCAAGTATCCTGGGGCTTGCGAAAGTCAACACATTTAATAAAAGAAACACTGTTTAAATTTTGTCTACTAGCATTCAGGTTATCCACCCTGTAAGTAACCTCTAGCAAAATATTTCAGGGAACATTGTAAAAAATATATATGTGCAGGCCTGAACACAGTCAATCGACATTTCTTAGGCAAATGGAGATACACAGATTTTACGATCGTGTTTTTATGATTTTTTACTTTTCCAATAGAAAGAAAGACTTGCATTTATATAGCACCTTTCATGACCTCAGGATGTCCCAAAGCACTTTACAATCAACAAAGTACTTTTGCACACAGCAAGGTCCAACAAACAGCAACGTGATAATGACCAGATAATCTGTTTTTTTTAGTGATGTTGGCTGCATATAATGTTGTGCTCTAGTGCTCTATCATGATGGAAGATCCACATCGTTCACCTGAGGAAGGAGGTAGCCTCCAAAAGCTTGTGAATTTAAAATAAAATTGCTGGACTATAACTTGGTGTTGTAAAATTGTTTACAATGATGGAAGATGGTAGCCTAAATTTTGCAATGGGGTGTGATCCTTGCCAGAAGTTTGTTGGGATGGGAATGGCACCTGCCTGATGTCATGACTGCTGACCCCATCGTAATTTCCAGAGTCAGGCTCATTTGAATAATTACAGCAAGCTCCTGGCATTGGAATTGTCTCTGATTAGGGGCTCACCTATTGAGTGGGGGGGGGGGGCGGGGGGAGGGATTAGTGTGTTCTTGCAGGATTTAAAGCAACAGCTTAAAGTGCCAGCCATCATCAGCATTGTTTCAGCTACAAGAAATCCATTTATTACTGTCCAAATGTCAGATAGGTCTACTGCAGTGAAAAGAGCCCCCCCCCCCAATCCTTCCCCCTTGCTTAGTGGATCCAAATGTTAAAGTGCTGTTACAGAAGATTAGGCTAAAGTGGACGCCCTCTTTGGAATGGATAGATGAAGGGCCCCAAGGAATGCTGCTCACAGCCAGTAGAGGAGATGGCCAGGATAATGAGTGGCAGCACAATCACCCTATGCATAGGAACTCAGTTCTGGAAAAACCTTAATGACCTTACCAGATCAGGCAAGGTAAGAGGAGTCAGCCATATCTCCCAAGAAAGCAGTCATGCTACTTGAATGATTTTCCCCTCACACTGTGTTAAAGTGCATTAATTGCTTGCCCTTGCTGCTTATGAAGCAGCACAGTGACCTTTGCACCCCCAAACTATACCTGGAAGTGTTCCTTCATTCACATCCTTGCATGCATTCACCCCCACAAAAGTCTTGCATGGAATCTAACTGCTTGTTACAATCACCTGACATCACAATCATCAAGGGTTGCATGCTGAAACTAAGCTTTACTCCATGCAATAACAGCAATGGGTAATTTTAATTTTTTTATCTATTTTTTTAAGGAGGAGAAAAGCCATAACAGCCAGGAGAGATTTGTGACACGTAGCACCTCATGACATGGCAGGAATGCACTCAGATGATGACACTGTCTCTTGGGATATCAGCACATGTGGCTTTCTGTCAGGCCTCTCTGATATCTACACATGTGGCAAAGTGCAGACAGGGCCAGGTTGCCCTTGCAGCAGCACAAGAGGTACAGGCTGGTGATGGGTCTCTCAGTCATAAGAGCCTCACACTAACACAAACCAGTCAGCCACTTCATGCACTCCTGCCACTCAGGTCACACCTCGGAGAAGCACTAGATTAGGTTTATGAGTTTATACTTCACACACTGGCACCAAGGGGAAACACAATGGTAAGAAGTGCTAGGCATCTACACATACATTATGGATTGACAATAGAGTCTTGGTTATGCGTACACACTTTGTTTTTAGAAAGGTGTGGAATTGTTTTCCTGAGGTAGCCTTAACTGGAGCTTAGTGAGTTGTTGACTACAGAGAAGGGGCTGCAGATGATGGCATCTTTGTGGAAGGAGAAAGGAAGGAGAAAATCTCCGAAAGCTTGTGAATTTAAAATAAAATTGCTGGACTATAACTTGGTGTTGTAAAATTGTTTACAATCTTTGTGGAAGGAAGAGGAAATGTGGCAGGAATGTTAATGGAGTAGCCAGATGTGGAAATAAGAGAAGAGCTCTTGTATGAGAGTAGCATAAGCTTAGCTGGCAATGGGTTCTCCTCCACATCCTTTTCAGACTGCTGCCCTTGAATCTCTTCAACCCTCTTTATAGCAGCACAATCCTTGAGAACCTAGCTGGACAATATTGCAGACCCCTAGATAAACCCAGGCATCTGAAATGCGCCTTCAACTTGCTAGTGGTGTGCTCAGTTATTACTGGTAGATGTTTGGACCTCATTAGGGTTATGTGCTGGGATGCCACAAAGTGTCATTAGCCACAGCTGCCAAGGACAGCCTAGATCTCCCAGGTGTGACCCTGAGACTTTCCTTTCAAAGTCAAAGAGTGCTGGAACACTAAATTGCCTTAAATGGTAGCTGCCAGTGAAACAAGCATTCATTTACATAAAGTGGTGCTGATGGTCACAAATGAGCTGCATATTGAGAGAGGGAAATCCTCTCCTGTAGACAAAGGTGCTGGTATTGATCAAAGGAGCTCACGAGCAACATGATTGCAATCTGAAACTGCTAGGACATTCAGAAATCCTGTCACTGTGTAAAATTGTAGTGCCCTGTCATGTTGCTGGAAGATGTCTGTGGGGACGTAGATAAAATTGTTTGCTCCAGCCGACAATGCATTCGTGACTTGCTTAATGCATCTGTGCACAGCTAACTGGCTAATGTTAGTAATGTCCCCCGTGGCAGCTTGCAGTGATGCCATAACATAGAAATTCAGGGCAGTTGTGATCTTAAGAGCTACTGTCAGTGTGTGCATGATGTGGGAGGTGGGGTGTATGTTGGGTTGCAGCATATGTGTAACTCAGTGACAAATTCTTTTGTAAAGTAAAGCTGCTGTAAGCACTGCCCCTAGAAAACTGGAGGTATGTGCGCCACTGCCTGTATATTCTGAGGGCACTGGTAGATAGGAACCAGGCATTGCAGGTGCTGCCCGACGAGCCTGGCATCTCTCCATTGTTCCTCATCTTCTTCCAAAAAGCAAAGATACAGGGCAATTACCAATGAGAAGCTCAATGCACTCCAGTTTGAAATTGGAAGGTGACGGGTAAATAGTAGACCCACAGTAAATGCATGAAGGCAAATAGAAAAGTAGCTAACACTGTCATAAAACAAAACAAAAAAAAGTTACCAAAACCAAATCAGAAATAAGGTACGTGCTAACCCTATGAAGGTGCTGCTCCTCAACTTTTGTTTGTATTTTACACCAGCACTCTTTATCTTCAGTCACCTGTTACATGTAGGGGGGTGTGGGCGGGCGGGGGCATACTGGTGGACCTCTTGGTGGGGCTGCTCCTGTACCTGACAAAAAATGCCATCCACAGGTCCAGGACGAGTAAGATTGCTGGGTAGGGCTATTGCGTGCCCAAGTAACATTGTAATGAAATCACACGGTGTCCACTAGTTTGCTCAAAGCTTTCCACGACTGGTGGGCACCACAGGGACACAATCTGGTTCATAAACAATGAGAACAAAACTACCATTTAATTTAATAAATGCGCACAATTTTGGTTGCTGGGTCACTTGCTCAGTTTCGGTAGTGCCCTCCTTCTGAGGAGGGGGAGCAATTGTTCTTTATTCTGGTGGGTGCATGCCCAATGCAACTCTACTGAACCGGGCAATAAAGAGCCATGTGAAAGATGGCTGCTGGACTTCAAAATAATTCATTTATTGTGAAGTACTTTAGGAAGCTTCTGAGAGATGTGATATAAAATAAGATTTTCTTCCACAATCCAACTCCACTTTTTACCTTTACAAAAATCAGGGTAGGATGACAGTAATGATAGCACATTCTTGTTTTTCTAAATTAAATCCTGGAGCATTTTGTTTAAAACAGCAAAAATTGAGAAAGAAGTTTGGCACTCACAGAGTTAAAACACATTGATTTCATGTGAGTAATTAACATCACTTGCTGATGTTATACATTACAAAGTAATAATAGAGTATGGGACTAGGTGTAACAACAAGTAAAATATCAAATATGTTACAACCTGAATTATACATCCATATTTTAAAGCACTTACTGATTTGATATATTTTTTATACTTTTGAAACAAATTTGTAGCAAAATTAGTCATTCTATTTCAAGCAGAGAGCAGGCTCCTGCTATTGTGTTACTGTACCACATGAGTCATGCTGCAGTGATACTGTACCATATGATTCATACTGCAGTGATATTATGCTTTATTTCACAGCATCTAACAAAAAAATAGCACATCTTATATATGCTATAAACATAATTTTGGTCTATGTAAAAAATAATTTAATTTAAGAAGGGGAAAAAATTTAACCCTGTGGATTTATCTCAAAGTATAGAAACATTTTAAGGTTTCCATGTCATCCTGTGACCCATTTGGGGCACTAACCATGCAATTGGGATAGCCTGACTTTCCTGCTTTTGGTTACTATTTTCCATAGGGTACCCAACCCACCTGCTTTTGGCGGGAGTTTCCCGGAATTGGGGATTCCTCTCCCGGGCGCTGCCTCTAACAGCCCAGGGGATCAGCTCTTTAAATTTCCTGCCTCAGTGCAACCTCCCACCTCCCAGCTCCGTGATGTCACCGGCTGCTGATCGGAGAAGCCTCTGGCAAGGTGACGTCTCCCGACCACCACCGCATCTCCGTGGAGCGCTGTGAACTGTCAGGAGGGGGTTCGGGAATGGGGGTGGGGGACGACTAGGAAATTATCTCAACTCACCTGAGGATTTAATATCCAGCGCAATTGAGGTAACCGAAGCTCCAGAGGCAGAAGGGATTTCCATTCATCAAGTGCCTCTTCTAATTCTTATTATGGACTATTAAAAGTTTCCCATTCTTTCATATTATAGCTCAGGAGCATTTCAATTCCAATCATTATTATTTTCTACTGTATTTCTAAGGACCAGCTCAAGAGGATTTGAGGTAGGTCACCTAGAATCATAGAATCATAGAAAGTTATGGCACAGAAGGAGGCCATTCAGCCCATCATGTCCATGCCGGCCGAAAAAGAGCTATCCAGCTTAATCCCACTTTTCAGCACTTGGTCTGTAGCCTTGTAGGTTACAGCACTTCAAGTGCACATCCAAGTACTTTTTAAATGAGTTGAGGGTTTCTGCCTCTACCACCCTTTCAGGCAGTGAGTTCCAGACCACCACCACCCACTGGGTGAAAAAAATTCTCCTCAGCTCCCCTCTAATCCTTCTACCAATTACTTTAAATCTTTGACCCCTGGTCACTGACTGCTCTGCTAAGGGAAATAGGTTCTCCCTATCCACTCTATATAGTCCTGTCATAATTTTTTAGACCTCAATTAAATCTCCCCTCAGTCTCCTTTGTTCCAAAGAAAACAACCCCAGCCTATACAATCTTTTCTCATAGCTAAAATTCTCCAGCCCTGGCAACATCCTCGTAAATGTCCTCTGAACCCTCTCCAGTACAATCACATCTTTCCTGTAATGTGATGACCAGAACTGTAAGCAGTACTCAAGCTGTGGCCTAACCAATGTTTTATACAGTTCGAGCATAAGCTCCCTGCTCTTATATTCTATGCCTCAGCTAATAAAGGAAAGTATCCCCTATGCCTTTTTAACCACCTTATCTACCTGTCCTGCTACCTTCTGGGAACTATGGACATGCACTCCAAGGTCCCTCACTTCCTCTACACCTCTCAGTATCCTCCCATTTATTGTGTACTCCCTTGCCTTGTTTGCCCTCCCCAAATGCATTACCTCACACTTCTCTGGATTGAATTCTATTTGCCACTTTTCTGCCCACCTGACCAGTCCATTGATACCTTCCTGCAGTCTTCAGCTTTCCTCCTCACTATCAACCACATGGACAATTTTTGTATCATCTGCAAACTTCCTGATCAAGCCCCTCCACATTCAATTCCAAATCATTAATATATACCACAAAAAGCAAGGGACCTAGTACTGAGCCTTGTGGAACCCCATTTCAAACAGCCTGCCAGTCGCAAAAACACTCGTCAACCATCATCCTTTATTTCCTGCCAC
The DNA here is from genome assembly GCF_035084215.1 of Heptranchias perlo. Classification (NCBI taxonomy): domain Eukaryota; kingdom Metazoa; phylum Chordata; class Chondrichthyes; order Hexanchiformes; family Hexanchidae; genus Heptranchias; species Heptranchias perlo. The sequence continues at coordinate 103,509,484 of NC_090325.1, read as the reverse complement.
TGAGCCAATTTTGGATCCAACGAGCCACTTTCCCTTGGATCCCATGGGCTTTTACTTTTTTGACCAGTCTGTCATGTGGGACCTTGTCAAAAGCCTTGCTAAAATCCATGTACACGACATCAAACGCGTTATCCTCATCGATCCTCCTTGTTACCTCCTCAAAAAATTCAATCAAGGTAGTCAGGCACGACCTTCCCTTAACAAATCCATGCTAACTGTCCTTGATTAATCCGTGCCTTTCTGAATGATGATTTATGCTGTCACTCAGAATCATTTCCAATAATTTGCCCACCACCGAGGTTAGACTGACTGGCTTATAATTACTCGGTCTATCTCTTTCTCCCTTTTTAAACAACGATACAACGTAAGCAGTTCTCCAATCCTCTGGCACCTCGCCTGCAGCCAGGGAGGATCGGAAAATGATGGTCAGAGCCTCCGCTATATCCTCCCTTGCTTCTTTTAACAGCCTGGGAAACATTTCATCCGGGCCTGTCGATTTATCTACTTTCAAAGATGCTAAACCCCTTAATACTTCCTCTCTCACTATGTTTATGCCATCCAATATTTCACATTCCTCCTCTTTAACTACAATCTCTACATTATCCCCCTCTTTTGTGAAGACGGATGCAAAATATTCATTAAGAACTGTACCCACATCTTCCACCTCCACACATATGTTACCTTTTTGGTCTCTATTAGGCCCTACTCTTTCCTTAGTTATCCTCTTGCTCTTTATGTATTTATAAAACATTTTTGGTTTTTCCTTAATTTTACTTTTCAGTACGTTTTCATGCCCTCTCTTTGCTTTCCTAATTTCCTTTTTAATTTCACCCTGCACTTTCTATACTCCTCTAGGCTTTCTGCAGTATTGAGCTCTCGGTGTCTGACATAAGCTTCCCTTTTTTGCCTGCTCTTACCCTGTATGCTCCTTGTCGTCCAGGGTGCTCTAGATTTGGCAGTCCCACCCTTTTTCTTTATGGGAACAAGTTTGCTCTGAACCCCTTGAATGCCTCCCACTGCTCTGACACTGATTTATTTTCAGGTAGCTGTTTCCAGTCCACTTTTGCTAAATCACTTCTCAGCTTAGTAAAATTGGCCTTTCCCCAATTTAGAACTTTTACGTCTGTTCTATCTCTGTCCTTTTCCATAACTATGCTAAATCTAACTGAATTATGATCACTACCACCAAAATGCTCTCCTACTGATATTCCTTCCGCCTGCCCAGCTTCATTCCCTAAAACTAAATCCAGAACTACCTCCCCACCCCCGATTTTGTGGGGCTTGCTACGTACTGGCTAAAAAAGTTCTTCTGAATTAAATTTAAGAATTCTGCACCCTCTAGTTAATATTAGGGTAGTTGAAATCCCCTACTATTGCTTCTGCACTTCTCAGAAATTTGCCTATATATTTGCTCTTCTATCTCCTTCTGACTGTTTGGAGGTCTCCCAGCAGTGTGACTGCTCCTTTTTTGTTCTTTAGCTCAACCAATATGGCCTCATTTGATGATCCTTCTAACATATCATTCCTCCTCACAGCCGTAATTGTTTCTTTAACCAATATTCCTCTGCCTTTCAAACTCAATTACTAATTTTGTGCCTTTCATTTCAGGCTCTGCTTCTTTTCCTTCTGAATCTACACTCAGCTTCCCATCCCCCTGCCAAGCCTCTCCTCTCTATTGGTATGGAGATGGAGACTGGGGAATGGGGGCTCAGGGAGAGAGGGAGACTGGGGAATGGGGGCTCAGGGAGAGAGGGAGACTGGGGAAAGGGGGTTGGGGGTGAGGGAGACTGGGGAATGGGGAGAGATGGGGACACTGGGTCGGGGGATTGGGGGAGAGGGGGAATAGGGGTTCAGGGAGAGGGAGACTGGGAATGGGGGTTCGGGCAGAGTGGGAGCCTGGGGAATGGGGGCTCGGGGAGCAAGGGAGACTGGGGATGGGGGATCAGGGGACGGAAGGTTGGGGGAGAGAAGGGGAATGGTGAATGGGAGAGAGAAGGGGTGAGGGTGGGGACCAGCATTTCCTGTAGAGCCAGGAGCAGCAGCAACTACATGCTGAGTGGGAGTGGCACTGAGAGGAGCAGCCAGTAATGGGTGAGTGAAACCTGGGGACCTTACTGTGGCTAAATAGTGAAATATTGTTTCCACTGGTGGGCGAATGGGGAACTAGGGAATGGAAACCAAGGATTCTCACTGGAAGAACCAAGGGGGAAGGGAGGAGGAAGATTTTTCAACTGAGGGCTGTGAGACTGTGGGATACTTCACCACATCTGGCTATTGAGGTAAAACTTAATTTAAAAAGGATGGAGATAATTATTTGAAAAGGAGGAATATTAGAGGATCTGGAGGGAATGGGGTTACAGGAGAGAGCATCAACACCAGGGGCCGACTGGCCTCCTCCTGTGCTGTAATTTCTATAATTCTATGAAAACTTTCCTTTATTCAGACTCAGCCCAGGGAGAGGTTTAGAAATGTTGGTGCTGAGCTGAGTTCAGGACGATGTGCCCTGTGAGAAGTGCCCTAAACACTGAGCCTGCTGTCCTTTGTGCAATCTCTTGGTTTGGTTCAGGTCGGTCTGTACTGGTTGATTTTGATGTATGAAATCCAAGTATTGGTCAGCTCTGACTGAGGTTTCCAGTTCAGAGATATCACCTTCACACGGAACTGGAGTCCAAACCAGAGTCTGAGATAGGGAGAGAGATGGGGCCTATTAAAAGTGGCATTAACTGGGGACCTGACCATTCCTTGTGCAGTGCAGGGGATTTCTGGCTATGGTTTCAGGGTGAATATCAGGGGTTATAGGATTACTACTAGTTACAGGTCGGATATCGGGTCATTACACTTATTACTACCAGTTACATATGGACTATCAGTGAGTTATTGTATTAATGTTTGTTATGAAGGGAATCTGAGTGTTGCCAGTATTACTTAGTATATAACTTCATAAGGTAAAACGCATAACATTTTTGAAGTCATATGATCAGATGTCACTTGATCCGGCATCACATGATCACGCATCACATGGTTGGATGTCATGTGGTCAGAACATCACATGATCAAACCTCCAGGCATGTCTCCAAGAAGAGTTGGCAACCCTAATTTTCCACCACTTTCAGGGCCCACCATCCCACTCTGTATCCATCCAGAAAGAACTTTGTACAACTAACCTGAACTGAGTCTTCAGAATTTCCCAGCTCCCATTTGCAGGGAAGCAATCTGTTTTAGCTGAGATCAAGGATTTACCATATTTGGAAACTCGGATTCAATGCCTACCATTTCACAATGCATTATGATAACATACCAGCTCGCTGTGCCACTGTATTGTGTAGCTGAGGCCATCTTTCAGGTTATGCAGCAGAGTTGTAAAAACCTGCATTACTGAAAGTTTTTAGCCAATTTATAATCAAGTCTAACATATAAAAGTTAGTGAGCAACACAAAACTTTGCAACAACATTCTATTAATCATGTAATGTATCTTCCATTTTCCAATGTCACAAAAAGATGTAGTTTACACTCACTGGTATAACTGAGACAGCTCCAAGTTCAGTAACACACCGGAACTGAAAACCTATACAATTAATTTTATATGCATTCTTTTTAAATAGAAAGCTTGAAGGGAGTTAAAGGCGACAACATGATGTATTACTCAGGTCAGCTGTAGGAACCATTTAAGCTTTATTGTTGTAATTCATGCATCCAACTGAACCTCATACCTTTAACTGTGTTAGTGCCTTATAACTTCCTGCTACCTATCCATTAGATGTTAATTCCAGAGCATCTTTAAATAGCATATGTGTGTATCTAGAAGATGCATGCTCAGGAGCCTCGGAACACTATATTTAGCCCTCTTTCTCCTGAAGGCACTGACTCTTGCTGGGGCATGGTCCACAGGTGCTGGCCGCCTTCCAGTGCTTTGCCAAAGGGACCAGTCTGCATGTGCGAGCTTAGGCAGTGAATATCAGTAGACTACTCTAGCATGGCATGCATCATAGCCAAACCTGATCCTTTCCTAATCCGACATACACACTCGCACACACACACTTTCCGGCAGGGGTCACTGAAAACTGACCAAGAGTGGCAACTCCAGCTAATTTTTCTCTTCCCTAACCCAGGAGCACAAGGATCAATAAAAGCACCTCAACTGCTGCCACAGCTGAAATCAGCTAATTTAACACAGGACAGGAATTGAATTTAGGATTTACTGTTTAGATGGTTTATTAAATTGGGTCACACCATTACCCCTCTGATGGTTCCGGTGCTTGATGGACCTAAAACTCATATAATGGGGTTGATTTTGAAGTGACCACATCCATTGGGTGAAGTGGGATGAGTGAGCCCGCTCTCTGCTCGACGGAGGCAGTCGGAAGCCTTTGAAATGAACTTTTGAAGCAGCTTGCTAATTAGAGGGGGTGAGAAATTTGGTGGCTCCACTGCAGAACTCAGCTGGTTCAGATAGCTAAAGGTGCGGATGAATATGAGGGGGGAGGGGGGGCGAGGGGGGTCGAGCATCAAAGGGGTCAAATTTTGTAAGGTCAGGAGGAGCATTAATTCTCCACGTAACCCCACAAAATTTGTTTAAAAAGCTTTTTAAAAACTTTTTTGAGAAGCCTGCAGGGGTCCCTTTAAGGATCGCTGGTTACACTGCTCTATGCTATAGGACCCCGCTTTGCATGGGCTAATGAGGCTCCCACCTGTTTCTGGAGGCATCTGGGCCACTTATTTCAAAGCCCCCATTAAAATGGCAGGTTTCTGGACAATGGTAGGAACGGAGTACTAAATGCTGCACTGCCGTTTTCATTGTGCTACCACCCCAATCCCACCCGAAGGAGAAGTGGGGAGGTGTGTGGATGAAAATCGGCCCCCTCATCGTTACCAGGAAATATATATCTTATATATTTAATTGAGATAATGTCACAAGAGACCAGATTGAAAAGTAGCTTCAAGCAGTCATCACTCTAACCATTCCATATTCTGTATATTAATTTATTTCTGATTTAGAATCAACATTTGCAACATTCATCCATTTAATTTTGATTAGTTAATACGTTTTAAAATCAGAATAAATCAGAGTAAGTGACCATTTGAGACAATTTATGTCCCACTTGTGTCAGTGACCATATCTCACTCATCCTTCATGACTTATCAGGTCAGCTCACTCATGGGTTATAAATCTTGTTGATCTCATAATCACATATCCTCTATCCTTTTTCAAACAACCCATGCGTATTTAATAAAATTGATTGAAAATGTACCTGATTTTGGTCCGCAATATTTCTATTTCCAATAGGGAAAAAAAATCAGTTTGAAAAGTTTTTTTATTCTAAACAGCTCCTTTTGCAAGTGACTATCCCCTGAATAATGTCTTGATTAAGGAATATTATGCACTCGGCAACTTGCCAGGTTTATGGAACAAAAGTTTTGATTCTTGCTGTATTGTATTTTAGTTGCTTACCTCAAAGAGATCAGATGATTCATTGCCATACTGATTGGAAATTATTGCTGATTGGTCACTGTACCACTTGAGTCCACCCAGAAAATTTTCTGTGTCCAAGTCATTCACATCGAGCTCAGAAAGGTCAAGTTCAGGGAGATCTGAACACAGAGGCTGGTCTTCACCAACTAAAGCAGCACACTACAGAGAACAAGACAGAGCAAGATATTTGACTTTACTAGCAAATATTGCATAGTTGGTACGTTATAATAGTAACTTCACTAAAGATTTTCAGTACCTTGCCTAATGAGGATTCGGCCAATGCTGCTCAATAGATTACTGTTAACAAGGGTGCAAGAGGATGCAGCTTAACTCCCCTTTTGTCTTTCCCTGCTGCATTCTCATTTCCAACTGGCAACTTCCTTTCAAACTCTTATAACAGAGAACTGTTTCAAAATGTGGCTCTGTTTTCAAAGTTTTGCCATTTTGTTGTTTAAACTTATTGTTTTCAGTGCAGGGTAGCTTTGATAACAGGGAAGATGAAAGAGGAAACAAAAAGCCATGGCTGCTAGCAGAAGGAATGGTTGATCCCCATGTTTCTACCAGGGAGCAAAGCAGGTTTGACATCACTTGCCTGTACAGAGTTTCCCCAGTGACTATACTACGATTAGTAAAGTACTTGGAGTTAAAACAAAAGTTTGAAAAGAAAGTGTATAAAATCATTTTGGCTGCAGCAAATATCCAAAATATCTGGTGGAACTCCATACAAGTGAGCGGTGCTGAAAATGCTTCGCTACCTGTACATGGTGCAGTAGGAGCTCAATGAAGTTAGGACCCAGGTTTACATTGCCAATATTCAGAAACCCACTCCAGAGGTGAGTCTCTCAAAACTGAATGGCAAAATATCTTCAGCATGTGCTTGGTTTTGGCAGCTGAGTGAATGTCAGATTGATACTGTAAATGAGCTTTTAAAAAACTGCCTGAGATTAGGAAGTTAACATGTGGGGAAATTGTTAGGAAATCTGCAGCCTACCATCCCATGCATATCTCACTGAGCTGCTGATACTGAAACATTTTACTAAACTTCCCTTATATGGCATAATGAGCAAACTCTACTGTGCTGCTAGTAAAAAAAAATGGAATCTTTACATAAAGTTTAATTATCTATCCACACAACTTTTTAAAGTGAACTTAACTTAATCACCACATAATCCTAAATGTCATAAAAGTAGATAACCTTGTGTTTCTTAGTATCCCTTCTTAGATAACAGTCTCATAACCAAACATGTTACAAAGGCATATTCCTGTACATTTCCTGATAATGCTCAGTTCCCCATTTTATGTATTATTTTATAGCTTGAAACCACTGGATAGATGCAGCCTGAGAAAAGGCATACTTTGTGCAGAACTTCTCCTGATGTGAAATCATGTACTTCTACTCCAGTGACATCATGAATGGAGAATGCTGCCCACAATCCACTACTCTTCATTCATAAATAATGTCATTGGAACACAACTTTATGATGTCACAAGGGGGAGTTCTACAACAAAGCACTTGTTCTCAGGATACTTCTATCCAACATCAAACAGGAAAATGAAGGATAACTGAGTGACTCAGGTACACAGACATGTCCTACTATAACATTTACAATTATGGGACAATTCCATTGACTTTTACCTGATCCCTTTTTAACTCAGTCTCCAGATTGAATACAATGGGATAGATTTTATAATGTGGATCAAAGCAATAAACAATTTTTTTTGCTACATAACACTTTCACATTTGCCCTCTAATGAATTTCAGTGGGTAACAGAACAATAATTTTCCACAATAATCTTTAATGTCAGTTAATACTGTATCAATGATAAAAATCAAAAAATATACACAAAATCCACAATACTGCATTCTTGCACTGAATAGTTATTTTTCCCCATTATTTGCTGTCCCTAAAGAAACAGGGTTTTAATAGATTGCTGGTGAGATTACAAAATATGCTTCTGGTGCCTCAAACTTAATTCCTTATTGATCTCCTGGTTCACTCACAAAACTAATGCATGGCTGAAGAAAAACAAGTTTGCAAATGCTGAAACCCATTCTTTGACAAAACCACTCAGCTGCTTATAAACGAACAGAACCTCATAGGCATCAGGAGGTCAGCGGATATTCCCAGCTCCTATATAAACTGGGATGCAAGATTTATGTACTATGTGTGGTTGGTGAGCAAACTATAAAAAGCATGCAACAATACCAATGCACTTCATGCACATGCAAGAGTATAAAAGGACCTACTGCAGCATTCTGAAAAACACTGGAATACAAAAAGCAAACAAAGACACATAAATGATTACATAGCTTCTGCCGCAGGAAAGGTTATATTCTTTCTAGCAATTGTGTCTCAAGATTATCACAAGGTTAGCTGCAATCTTCTTGGCATATGAGCATTTCTGGATCTGAACATGAACACATAAAACCCCCTTATAGAGCTATAAACTTACTACAGGCATACCCCAGTGAGCAGCTGTGAACCTGCCTGATTTTTCTTCATGAATTGTTCCATGCAGGTGATACAGACTTGATATATTGGTGTCTATTTTTACATTACCAGCAGCAGCTTTTCCATACAACCATTCTGTAGCTGTTGCACTTCTACTGTGGATGGCTCAGATCTAACGCTTTTTTTAAAAAAGTTATTCAAGAGGAAAACTATTGTGCAACAAAGATTTGAGTTTGGGAGATTATCAGCATCTTATAAAACATTGAAAAGCTAAACTCAAAGCCTTGGTTCACACATTGTGCTAAGATATCTAATTTACTCTCACACTTTGACTGTTCATGGCACAGTGCCAAACAGATTACCAAATGACAGTGAGATTTTAGGTTATATCTGAACCTTATGACACAAACTGTTTCATAAGTGAGAATTACAATAAAAAAGTCAGTGTCACCTTTCACAGCATTCCAAATGAAGGAGACAGATAAAGTCCAAGATAACATTTCTGTCCTGCTTAAAATACTAGAGAGTTTGAACTACACAGAAGTTTTAATGCAAATTTTTAAGAGGTTCAGTAAAGCTAGTTTTTCTCACAGAAGATAATGAAAGCAGCATTCCACTTGCCTGTGACATTGCCTCAAACATTTACTGGTAGAACAAGTTCAAGACAGTTGAGGTTTAGGTGTGTACACTTTTAAGCAGTATTCTCTATTCAGTCCTGATGCAAAGATCACTGAATCGTGCTACAGCTCACCTCTGTTTCACTCCACTCAAAGTCTTGGTTGCACCTGTCCCACTCCATTCAGCTTGTGGCTTACAGCAAAAACCTCAATAAATCCACACTCACACACAGCAGGCACACGTGTGGGGTGCTAGCCCCTTACAGAGATTGAACTGAAGGCACCTGTCTTACTACTACACTAACGCTACTGTTCAGGGTCACATGACAAGGTTATTAAAAGTAGCCAGGGCTGTCAGTCAGAGGTACTATTCCATGATAAAACCAATGACGTATCAAGAGGGTGGAGTTACGGCTCAGTACAGTAAATCTTTAAACTACTCAACCTTTGAATCTTCAGTCCCATGCTGTGATTTAATCTTACTTTAAGAGCCACACCTTCATAAAAATACTGCCAGCTAAAGAAATGAAATCATAAAGACAATCTTTGCTTCTTTTTTATCTTGAAAGGAGTCTACCAGAACATGAGATAAACACTTTTTCTGTAGCCTTAAATTGTTTTTTATTGTCTCTGTAGAAATTAAACATCTTTATAGCATTTGCAAAGTTTGGACAACGACTCTTCAATTCTGAATCACTTTCCTGCACTACATCTTCTGAATTATAAGCCATACATGTGTTGAACTTCCCAGGAATTGCAATGCTGAAGTGCACACACTCATCAAACTGAATAAATAAAAACTGTCTTCAATTTTCTCTCTGTAGGTTGAGGAGACAAACATGGATTCTCAGAAAGGCTTTATTAATTGAAAATCACCTAAACCTGTACTTCACCAAAACGTACACACCTAGAAAGAACATAACAAAAACGCACAGTTCATCTGTGTTGATGGTCAAAACAGTAAGGTGCAGTATTACATTATGATTTCGTGAAATTGGTATGGAATTCAAACATACACAACTCTCTGATTTTAATCAATATACAAAAAGGGCATAGGTGATATTACTTGAAACATAGGAATATAGTAAGGAGGGAAGGTTAGTGCTCTGCATCACACAATGGCAGAATATGGATTCTACTCTGCAGTCTTACACTTACTGATTGGTTGATGTCAGCCAAGTTATCAAGGCGAAAACAATAAGTGGAGGCCACGTGCTTCCCAGAGGGAAAATATATTAAGGCCCAGAAATTCATTGTCGCCATGCCCGTTTTACAGGCGCCTAAGCGTCCAATATGGCGAGCAGCGTGCCAGAAGTGTGCCATCTGTCAAATTGGTAAAGTATAGGCGACGAGGGCATGCGTCTGAGTCAGGCATTAGTCCTTTTGCATATGCAAATAGGGGACCTAATGCCTGTTTCAAGATCCAAATCTATATGCAGCCTAACCAGCAGTCCTTGGAAGGACCCCTGGAGGCTGCCACCAAAAAGATAAGTTTTTTTTAAAAAATACCCCCCAGCTCCATAACAGCCCCAAAGACGGTTGCCGGACCTCACATGGTCCCCTCACGATCACCTCCCCCCTCCCGATCACCTCCTCCCCCCCCAATGATGGCCTCACTCCCTCCCGATCACCAGCCCCCTCCCGATCACCTCCCCCCACAACGATTGCCTCCCACCCCAATCACCTCCACCCTTCCGATTGCCTCCCCCTTCCGATTATCTCCCCCCCCTTCTGATCGTCTCCCTCGCCTCCATCATCTCCACCCTCCCGATCGTCTCCCCTACTCCTGATCGCCCCCCCCCCCCACTCCCAGGACCTACCTGAGGGTTGCTGTTAGTGACGCAGTGGCCCAAAACTTAAATCCGCTTTGCTGGTGAGCTGCCTGAGGACGCCTTGCTGATCTAATTTAAATGAGGCCCAAGACCCAAAATCAATTTTGCCTCAAGCCTACCCATTCCGGCACTATCCAATTTCACCCCCTAGAGGTAGTCACTAGAGTTTGTTTCAAAGTGTCATTATTTAAAGGTTCAGAGCAAGTTGCTGACCAGCCTCTCAAGTGCGAATGGAGCATATCATTGACTGTTGCATAAAGAAGAGGACATAAAAAGAACTTGCATGTATATTGCATGCTCTTCCATTGGTACTACATTTTGGTGTGCTCAATTTCTACATTTAAAATAAACAGGTTAATGCCTGCATAAAAATAGCACATAGGAATGTACTGCAAGCGCATTAAGCATTCGAACATGAGCTTCACCAATCATAAGTTCTACCCTCATATATTTATGTTTGTTATATGACTATAATATTGTATGAGTTTCTAACATTGCTGATTTTCATGCTAACTTCATCACATCATGGATCAATTGTTGAGGGAAAAAAACATGATAGGGCCGATTTTAACCCCCTGGGCCCAATGATAACAAAGCATGCGGTGGGTCAAAATGGAGGCAGCGTCCTGCCCTCCGGCTTGGCGCCGCACTCGTGCCTGCCACAATTTTTAATTCTGGGTTTTGGGAGGCCCTCACAGCAGAGCCTCAAATGCCTCGCCCTGTTGGAGATCCCCTATTTAACGTTAAACATCCCACCAACCTCCACAACAATAACTGAAAGACAATATGAAAAATGCAAAGAAAGTTTAGGATTAAAACATCTAAAACAGCTCCCCAAAGGCTCTCGAACATCAATGTCACATTTCCTACTCCAATACCTCAGCGCCAAGCCTATCATCCTTGCCCAGTGCAACACACGCCTCACCTTCTGATCTCTCAATACTCTCCAACAGCAACACTTAGGAAAAGTTACAATTTTTCACTCCTCACTAAGAAAATTATTTAACTCCAAGGTACATGTAGAAATATTGTGAGCAAAATAAATTACCCATTGACAACAACAACAATGACTTGCATGATGTGCAGGTAAATGTTTCAAAGTGCTTCACATTAAGAAGAACAGAACAGCGAATGCTGAGCTGAAAGGGAAAAGGAAAAAATGCAGAAGATTAAGGTAGTGGGCCAAAGACATAGTCAAAACAAGGAGGGTGATGGCTGGAAGGGAGGTGGCAAAGCAGAGTGAACTGTGCAGAAAATTCCAAGAGTCAGATCTGTAGTGGCTTAATGAGGGGCCACCAATGGTACAGTGGAGGGAGTGGATACAAAGAGAAGCAGAGTTGCAGTGGGTGCATGTACATAAGGCAGGTGGAGATCATTAAAAAAGGATGTGGCAAGGCAATGGAGGGATTTACATTTACAATGGAGGGATGAAAATTTTGAAGTCAACCATATGAGCACATGACAGCCAGTGGAGCTTGGAGAAGATGGGTGATGAGAGTGTGGGACTTTGTGCAGGTGAGAACAGGGCCTGCAGCATTTTGAATGAGATGGAGATTTGAGGCAGGGAGGAAGAGGTTGAGCTAGGGAGGTCAGCTAGGAAAGTGTTAGAAAAGCCAAGCCACATGTGATGATGGTACGGACAGGGATTTTGGCAGCCGAGGCAAAAACACGGGCGGATGGAAGAAAGCAGTCTTAGTAATTAAGCAGATATGGAAGAGGAAAAGGAAGTTGAGTTCAGAAGCAAGCAGTTCAGGAGTTCCAAGCTTCAGGAGTTGAAGTGTGTAATAGCCTTTGAGTCAATAAAGGAGACAGAATAGATTTGGATGTCATCATTGTTCACGTAGGAGCTGACCCCATGCTTTTGGATGAGTTTGCCAAGAGGGAGCAGATAGATGGTGAACATGGACCTCTTGGGTACAAAGGGAGGTGGCCGTGCAGGCAGAGAAGGAGAAGTTTTTGGAAACAATGTAGAGCCTGCATTGCAATAGGTCTTAGCAGAACTAGAAGAGCAGTGCCACAGAAGTGGACTGTAGAGGAGAGACATTGGAGGAGGAAGGTATAGTCAATAGCTAAGAGGGCAAGGAGGATGAGGAGGGACAGACAGCCATTGTCATTATTGCACAGGATGTCGTTTGTGACTTTGACATGTGTGATTTAATACTGTGAAGGGGGGGGCGGGGAGGGGGGAGCAGATACCATATTGAAGGATCTTGAATAAGGAGCGGTGAGAGAGTTGGAAGCTTTGTTTGGGGGCAACGGCACATCCCACGAATTTGGAAAGAAAGAGAAGTCTGCAGGCAGCTGGAGAGTTTCTCAGGGAGGGATGTGATAATGGTGGTCTTAGTGGGGGGTGGGGTGGTGAGTGGAAGCAATCTGCCTTTTTACCCTGGTTTTGCCAGGTTGAGGGTTTGCTAGCAGTTTTGGACTGGTCCTTTGAGTATTTTGGAGTTTACTTTGTGGTTCCAGGGCAAACTTCCTTTCAGGTTTGATTGATTGAACCTGATGTAATGATTATTATTCCATGATTTATTTTCATAGCCCTTTTGTGGTGCACTGTTCTCTGTACTAGTCTTATTGCTGTTAAACTGCTCTTATTCTTGTTCTGTTGTAAAAATTCCTTTCAACAAATAAAGAAGCCTACCAAATGCGAATGTGTAAAAGTACCAGAGCTTGTTACCTTTCTGCCAATTTTCAGATTGCATGATAAGGCTGTTTAACTGATTAAAACTTATACTCAGGACAAAGGTCAACATCTACAGACCAGAAAATAATGAACCTTGAAGGAATGCTAGTCAGGCAACAGTTGTTAACTCAGTCAATTATTACTAAAGATACCAAAGTGTTCAGCATTCTACGCTATAACAAATACAGGGTACCCAATTTCCACTCTATCTCATTTCTGGAAACAAATTAATATTGGATATTCCCCTCTGACAACTACATCTCACCCCATTTCCCTTTCATCCTCACGCCTTCACATGTATTTATAAAAAATGCTTCCTCTCTGGGATTATTTGCAAATTTACTCACAAGTGATTCTGTGACTATTTTGCATAGACTTGGACCTGAGTGAACAAATCAGCATAGAAAGTAGCAAGGAGGCAGTTTTATAAATTGTTCCAGGCCTGCAGCATTCTATCATGCACTACTTTCATGATCACAGTTTCAATGCTGGTAAAGCACATGTAACAAGATGGAGCCCATAGAATGTAGTACTGCCTTGAAATACACACTCGCATGCTTCTATTGATACCAAAGAATTCCAACTTTCTGGAATTGGAGGCCGGATAAACATGTCAAATCCAGTGATGGGTTGTAACAATGTGAGCTCCATACACAAAAATGCCAGTCCCATATATAAAAAAGTGAAACTGCCCCACACACAGAAAGGGGGGCCCTCTATTTTTTCCTCCTTCATCCTCTCTGTCCTTTCCTCCATTCATCCTCCTTCTTCCCCAAGGCCTGCTTCTTTTACTATCCTCTTCTCATTCTTTATGTTTCTACACCATGCTTTTCTGATCATCTCTCTCCTTAGGATGTCTCTCCCTCTCTCCTCTGTCCTCCCTTTTTCTAGTCCTCTCTCTCTTCTGTCCCCTTTTTCACTCTACTGCTGTCTCTCTTTCCCTCTCCTCTGCTGCTCTCTGTCCCCTCTTCTCAGAAATATTCAAGAATATAATCCCCACTTCAAAATAAGTTTCCTATGTGAACATAGCAACGAGAGATCTGGCTGGGGCTACTAAAGCAACGCAGGAGTGGTGGAGAATGCTTCAGCTGTTTAAAATTCCAAGACTGAAGGACTGTTGAACCTTGCTCCTTGATTGGTACACTTGGACCAAGTAAGGAGCAGTCTTTTGTAATCCTCCAGATCTGGGAACTTTAATCAGCTTGAAGATGTTGAATTGGTCTTTGTACACAAGTGCAAGGAAGAAGGGAACTGGCAGGAGCTTTGCAACCAATTAAAGAAGCATCTGGTAGGTGGGCTGTGTCTTGGACTTCACTGATCTATATACACCACAAACTCTGGTGCATATCTCAGTTTCTCCAGTAGATGGAATACTTAAAGGGGTGCAATTTTTAATAAAGAGAATTTGGCAAACCTCGCATTGTTTATTTCCAAAAAAACAATACAATGACGTAAATTGTGTTGAAATGCAATCAATTGCGCTTTATGTCATTATGATTAAACTGATACAAGGCTCTTCTCTCAATAAACAAAAAGGTTTTGTCAAATACATGCTGTAAATCAACACAGACCCTATTTAAATTCTTACTTTTCTAGGGCAATCTAAAGTGGTAATTCAAAGCGTGGCAGGTTCCCATGACTGTATGACATGACTTAAACAGTAGTAATATTATATCAGTCAGTCAGTCGTCATAACAAGGTTGACTACAGACGCCACAAGACCTCATCATTACATTCTCCCCTTTGCCAGTTCCCGCAGCTGTCTGTCCATTGTCACTCTTCCAAATATTACACCACATGACTTATCTTGCAGTGATCTAGGGCTGGATGTTCTGCTGGGACTACATTCACTGCTAAATTTGCAGTTATTTTACATGTTAGTAATAGTGTCTGTCAGATTAAAGCCTTTCCTCAATGCAACCTACATTGGTGGTTGTTTACTGTCAATTTGGATAGAACAGAGTAATTGAGGATAAGTTGGAGGTATCACTACACATACCCACAACAGTGAGAATAAAGATTAAGTTGCTTTTGTCACCAGACCACCAAGTATATTTTTGTAACATCCCTCTCCTCTGTCAGCTGGCAGAAGTTCAGTAGGGCAGACTCCTGACATGGTTTACATGGCACTATGGGTGGTGGTAGGGGAGTGGGGGGGATTGAAGGGAGAATCCAAAATATTTAGTTTTCTCTTCCACCCTGAAGTTATCATTGCCTTCCTGCTGGCACCCTCACTTTCTTTTCTAGCATCCAGATGCCAGCAGAATATTCAGGTATGTAAAACAGACTCTTGCCATCAGCAGTGGAAAATTTAATTGTTTACTATTGGCAGTAAGCCCTTGCTGCTTGACCAAAGAAGTGTCTAGATCATAAGAGTTTTATTTTACTGATGTTATAGGTTTAGGGCTTTCAGCTCCTGTTTAGTCATTTTTAATGAAAATATTCCTGCGTGTTCTTCTGAAGCTTTAAGCAGCTTCCTACGTATTTGTCATATGTACTGTCAAAAACCAAATACAACTTTGAAAAATATGAAAACATTGAAATTGTGGTGCTGTTTTGCTAAATAATACGTAAGTACTCCAAGCCAGTTTTTCTTCAGTATGAAGCTATACTGAAAACATATTAACCTTCTGGACAGTCCAAATTGGAGTGTTAAAACCAACTATAAAAAACAACTGACCTGATCGGTGCAGGAGGCTGTGGTGGGGTGGGGGGTGGGGGGTGGGGGGTGGGGAGAGTGGTGTAGTGTAACAGTGGGGGTGGCTGCGAGGTGTGGTTGTGGTGGAAGGGAAGAGAAGGGGGCTACTGTAGCAATTTCAGGTGTACTATTCAGCACAACCAGATCCAGACTACATGCACCTTTGTAACAAACTCCTAACCACCCATTAAGCTGTATCAAATAAATGGAATGTCGTTTCCATATATAAAGTCACTGCAGAAATGCAATCCCTGTTATTCTTTACTTCTTTTTCCAAAACACATCACATTCCAACAAACTGAGTTTATAGAGTACTTTATGTAAGTGAGCAAATGCTACTGTTGTTGAAGTGAATAGGTGGCTTCACAAAAACTACAGGAGTTTAAAAATTAATTTTATGCTGTTTATTTCTGCTATGGTATTCTCCAACTGAGAAATACTGCACGAAGCAATAGTGCATCCGACCATCACTTCTGAATAAAGAGGCAATGACAGACAGCCTCACTACTGCATCTTTCATGTTAAAATAAATCATCTGTTACACATACTACAAGCAAATCTCTGTGGAACTGAGTCAGCTTTATCGTAAGCCAATGGTTATGCTACAATTCATTTTTCAATGCAAATCAGAAAGGATTTTTTTTAAATCCCAAGATTGACCGTTCATAGTTTACTATTCCAGCGGAATTTAAAATAAAAGCACTTCAACTGATATTAAAAATACATTTTACATATATCAAAAAGATGCAGGTAATTAAAAGAAAATGGTTTATTGATTTTAACTGATTTAAGAAAAAATTAAAATATATTCCTCCTCAGTTTCAGTAACCCAAACATTCAGCAAATATTGTGTTTTTAGAAAAGTGATTACAGCATGATATTTTTGGCTTTCTGAATTAAAAACTGTATTCCTAATATTGCTTTTGTCCAGCCATAAAAAAATCCACATAATTAAAATTCTTATGCATCACAATTATATATATCACAACCAGATCATTCATCACAATTTAAATGCATATGCAGCATCTCTTTGATTGGCTTACATAACTTCAACTATTTCAGATTAACCATGTTGACTTGTTCAAATACCCGATTGTAACCAAACAGATAGGCTAAGTGGTGGTTAAGTGGTAACCTGATAGAGGTCGTCAAGATTGTACACGGTTATAAGGTAAATTTCTATAAACAAACATAAATTACCTCCTAAAATGCTCAAAGGTTCACAATTTATGTAGTTTCCCTATTTTTCCATTTCTTTTCTTTACAAACCAACAACAAAGAACCTACAGTTACTCTAATCACAAGTATTGTCTGCCTGTGATCAGTTCATAATAGAAAATCAGCAGTTATTAATTAATTTAAATCAACATCTGACCTGTCTGAAATAAAGCTTTGAGAATTAATCTTTAGTTTCTTTCAAAGGCTTTTGGAAAAAAGCAAAGAAAGTCCAAAATCCTCACAGAATGAGGAGGACATACCCTTCCATCCTTCTGTCATGATAATACGCAGATTGCATGCTAGAAAATTCCACAAACTGCACATATTCAGACTGCATTGGTGTGGTTGGAAGCTCTTTCCAACTGTTGTGAGGTAAACTTATAGAGCTGGATTCTCCTTTGTGATCCCACTTGAAATGGGAAGGGACAGTGGCAGAGAATGAGGCAAATTCTGACAATGAAGCCTATCGCCACATCAGTGCCCTGATCTGGATTTCACTTCCCCTGACCTCACTTGAACCACTAATGGGCACTCCTTCCATGTTCGCCACATGCAAATACCAGTGAGGTGGCAGGGCCAGGTTCCCCCACCAATTTTCCTGGTGTCCACCTATGTTACTGCCACTTCCCAGGACAGCTGTGCGAAAGGTGGCAGGAAATCCCAGGAAGAAGTGGTAATGGCTCTGAGGTCCCTCAATGGAGAGGGAGGGCCTTGTAGCGACAATGTTTGTGTTTATTTTCTGATAGTTATTGATGTTACTTCAATCTAAGTGTGTCAATTCCCTGAACATGTGATCAAAAGCAGAGGTGATACCTTCCACTGCACATAACCTCTCTTTTAACATACTCCAGAAGTAAATATTTATTGGTAGAGATGTGGTGACAAGAAGATCCTGCAACCAGGTTCAGAAGGGAGAAAACAATTTAATGTAGAAAAGGGAAGCAGCTGCTTTTAGCTCCTCAATATGACAATGAATAATACTGCATCCCATTTCTGTAAAGTGAGACTTCTGAACAAAGTGACTGGAAATTGGACTGTATTGCAGCTTATTGTATATGGTAGCTGTGATTGTACTGAGGAAGAGAGGTGAAATTGGACTTGATCACAGCTAATTATAATTGTAGAAGGGAGCAGGAGTTTCAGAATGTGCCCATAACCTACAGACCTTTGATCCTGGATCCATCCACCAGTGACCTCAAGTGTTGATCTTGTCAAAAATGGCAGGGTCAGGGGAGATCAACTAATTTAAATATTCCTGGAGGGCACCCAAACCACTAGGAGTGCATCTTAGGCACCCATCTTCCCCAGGAGTCTGCAAAATGCGGTGGGAGTACGGGGCTACTGGAATTTCCCCTGGAATTATGCTTGAAGAAAGCCCATCAACCACCTTTATAAGCGAGCTGAAAATTCTGCCTAAGGTTTTTTAATTCTTTTAGGGTCCAGGCCACGACCCAGGCCTGTACCACCATTTGGGTTTCACATCCACGTGTTCAGCGGGCTCATACTCCCGGTCTCATTTGGCCTTTCAATTCTCCGCCAGGCTGGGACCGAGGAAGCGCCTGGCCATGGATATCCTACTTCTTGGCATGTCCCCACTTATGACAGTGATCTCATTTAGGGCAGGTAGAGGCATATCTGGGTCCTGGTTTAATTCACGGCCCTTTTGTCAAAACACCTGCTGGAATAATGCGGGAGTATACCACAAAGGCCATGGATTCTGGCCCCTTAATGTTTAAGTATGTTGTTCTAACAAAAGTACAAAGAGAGATATAAACATTTATAACTTTTCAGAAGTTGCACTTGTGCTTTTTAAAACATATTAGCAAATTCCCCAGAGTGTTGTTCATGGTGATACAGAAGATTCACTGTTTTATTGCAGTAGGGGTATTTATGCCATGTAGGGAATAACATCAGTGCCACTGATTTACAGTGATTGAATACATTAAATTCCACTTTTTTAAAATTACATTTTGGGAATTTTACCAGTATTTACATATATTTCTTTACTTAGGCTTTTAATTTTATCCCATGAACTTTTTCACAGCTGAGATAGCAAGATAGTTTTCAAGATGTATTTAGTAGTACTGGGGAGGAGTGTTTAGCTGCACCTGGGAGATGGTCCTGGGCTTTGGCAGAACTGGGATGTGATACATGAGCAGTGAATGAATGGCATCAGCCGTTTGTTAGAATTGCACTTGCCCATAAACTTTCTATGAGCTTTTGTACAGCAAGTTACTGTAAATTAGAGATCCAAACAATGCGGGCCGTCTACAGGGCTTCAGGGAACTGTGAGATCAGGAGCAAGCAGCTGTGTATTTCCTTAACCAATTAGGTTGAAGCATCGTTAATAACGGTAAAGAGTCAGAACCAGGAATTGTAAGTTAGAATAGTAAATTCAATGTCAAATCAGGTACAGAAAGAGAAATAAAGAAAGGGAATGAAATTTTGGATTAAGAGACAGAGATTAAAGAGGCAGAAAGAAAAAAGTTTTTAAAAATTATGTACATTTTTTTAATGTCCAACAATAATTAAAATCTGAAGGAATGAAACTCTGAATTTGTAAAAGCTAATTTTCAGTGATAGAGAGGTTGTTTGGCAGTAATTAAGACTTACCACGGTAAAAGGATACTTAAACTGGAAATGACATGACAACTTTTTTTGGCGAGTTTAGTCCATATCAATGAGGTAAGTACAGGAACTTCACGCCGTTCAATACATTTGATCAGGGAGCCAGACAGTGAGATGCCGTTTTTGCACATCTTTTGGAGGAGCAGCACATCTCGGCCAGCAACTTCCTGATTTCCACGTTTAACTGTGCATGTGCAGTCGCCGTAAGTTACTGTCCAATTTGCACATGAATAACGGTAATCACCGTTAGCCCCATCATCATTTTTACAGCAAAATCCAGCTCGTTATGTTGTTAAGTTTCCTTTTTTCATAACGGTATATAATTTGCACCACTTTCCCGTCTTGCCCATTATTGCGTCCCGAGTTCCAACTCGTCCTTTCAGTTGCTTCACGATGAATGTCAAGACATGACGGTACCCACTGGGGGATGTGCAATGGATGTATGATTGGTTGAAGGGCTGTTTTGTGCAAAAGGTGGAGAGCGGAGGGCAGTGCAGGGATGATGGTGGGAATGGGCCGGATGATTTCATTTTTTATCACGGTGAATCACTAGCGGAACCTTCGAGTTATTAGGGCATCCCTGCCAACAATATACGCGGCTGGTATGGCGATGGATGCCCCTTCTTCAGATTGCTCATCGTCCTCCACCTCCTCTTCTCCGTTGTTCTCGTCATTAGAAGATGATAGATATGAGCGCCTTGGTCGTCCTCCAACTCTAATCCATTCTGCTGCACAATGTTGTGCAGGACACAACACACCACTTTGATTCTGGAGACCCTCGCTGGTGAGTACTGAAGGGCTCCTCCAGACTTATCCAGGCACCTGAAGCACATCTTCAACATGCCGATGGCTTGCTTTTGCTCTATGACACCCCTGGTGTTCATGTGGGTCTGGATGTAGCACTCTTGCGCCTCATTGGTGGGGTTCCTCACAGATGTCATGAGCCAAGTTTGAAGGGGGTATACCTTGCCTCCTACGAGCCAGCCCTTAAGTCTGTTTCCTTGTAGGAAGAGGTCTGGAATATTGGACTGCCGCAGTATAAAAGCATCATAACAGTTCCCAGGGAATCTGACGAACACCTGCATTGCGGATTGAAACATTGTAGATTGAAACCTCTTCTTGTGGTTGCACACCAGCTGTGCATTGGTGGAATGAAATTCCTTGCGGTTGATAAAAACTCCTGGTTCACATGGTGGTCCTCAGATTGCCACGTGTGTGCAATCGATTGCACCCTATACCTGTGGGAAGCCAGCCAGAGACACGAATCCAACTGCCCTGTTATATCGGCTACTGCCGTCGCGGGGGAAGTTCACGTAACTGGACACCCTGGCAAATAACCCATCCGTTACCTGCCTTATACATTTTTGTGCAAACGACTGAGAGACCTTGGAGATGCATCCGGTGGCGCACTGGAAGGAGCCAGAGGCAAAGAAATTGGGGGCAGTGGTGACTTTGACAGTGACGGGCAATGCGTGGCCACCAGGCCCAGCTGGGAACAGCTCTTCTTCAAGGAGGCTGCAGATGTGTGCAACCACCTGCCAACTTAATCTGAGCCTGCGGAAGCACTGCTCTTCAGATAGGTCAAGGAAGCTGAGCTGTAGAGTGTCTGTAGACTCTCTCAGGGGGATAGTGCCTCCTGCGACCTTGGCCCCTCCGTTGCTCTCCTCTCTGCTGTTTTCTCCACTCTGTTCTCCTCTCTGCTGTTCTCCAAATCTGTGTTGTGCACCTCTCTCTTGTGCACCTGCAGATCCCAACACAGCACGAAGTTGCTGCTGTGGATGGTGATTGTTTTCCTCCTCCAATGTCCTATCGAAAACATCCATTGCACCCCCCAATCCTGTTGTAGTCCGTTTGAAAGCCTCCAAACCTCTGAAACATATTTATTATCACAAGAACTCTCTGCAAAACTTTTGCCAGAGGGATCTCAGAAAACAGCTGAGCACTGAGCTATTATTCACATCGGGCAATCAGGACTTTAAATACCCCCATGAAGCGCCGCTCAATCTCGCCTCCATTTCACTGGCAAGTTTCCCGAGCCCCGAGAAACCTGTGCTAGAGGCATTAAATTTAAATCCATGTATTAATGATCGACCAGCCTCCGGCGAGCAGGTTACTCGACGCAGCCAAACACACCTCCATTAAAAATGGAAGTTGGAGGCAGGTTAGCGTCGGGTTTGAAAAAGTCACAATTTTAATCTTCCCACCGGCTCCCAACCACCCGTCCTTGGGAGTTAAAATCCCCTCCCTTGGTGTCTGTCAGCAGTGAAGGGAGGGTCAGGGCATGGGTCTGACAGCACTGGATGGGGAGGATTTCATATCTGGCAGGACCTGATTATGACTTTCTAAGGGATTCCTGTAAACATTGAATTTGGTGTTTTGTGATTGGTTCTTGGACATGTATCACTGTGACTTTCTTTCTGTGTCTTTTATCTACCTTTATGTCTCTCTCTCTCTCTCAAAGATGTAAAAAAATGTAAACATTCTAATTATTAACTATCAATAAAACACAGGATTTTGAACCAGAGACGATGAAGGAACGGCGATATATTTCCAAGTTGGGATGGTGTGTGACTTGGAGGGAAACGTGCAGGTGGTGTTGTTCCCATGTGCCTGCTGCCCTTGTCCTTCTAAGTGGTAGAGGGCACGGGTTTGGGAGGTGCTGTCGAAGAAGCCTTGGCGAGTTGCTGCAGTGCATCCTGTAGATGGTACACACTGCAGCCACGGTGCGCCGGTGCTGAAGGGAATGAATGTTTAGTGTGGTGGATGGGGTGCCAATCAAGCGGGCTGAATTGTCCTGGATGGTGTCAAGCTTCTTGAGTATTGTTGGAGCTGCACTCATCCAGGCAAGTGGAGAGTATTCCATCACACTCCTGACTTGTGCCTTGTAGATGGTGGAAAGGCTTTGGGGAGTCAGGGGGTGAGTCACTCGCCGCAGAATACCCAGCCTCTGACCTGCTCATGTAGCCACAGTATTTATGTGACTGGTCCAGTTAAGTTTCTGGTCAATGGTGACCCCCAGGATGTTGATGGTGGGGAATTTGGCGATGGTAATACCGTTGAATGTCAAGGGAAGGTGGTTAGACTCTCTCTTGTTGGAGATGGTCATTGCCTGGCACTTGTCTGGCACGAATGTTACTTGCCATTTGTCAGCCCAAGCCTGGACGTTGTCCAGGTCTTGCTGCATGCGGGCACAGACTACTTCATTATCTGAAGGGTTGTGAATGGGACTGAACACTGTGCAATCATCAGCGAACATCCCCATTTCTGGCCTTATGATGGAGGGAAGGTCATTGATGAAGCAGCTGAAGATGGTTGGACCTTGGACACTGCCCTGAGGAACTCCTGCAGCAATGTCCTGGGGCTGAGATGATTGGCCTCCAACAACCACTACCATCTTCCTTTTTGCTAGGTATGACTCCAGCCACTGGAGAGTTTTCCCCCTACTTCCCATTGACTTCAATTTTACTAGGGCTCCTTGGTGCCACACTCGGTCAAATGCTGCCTCGATGTCACCTCACCTCTGGAATTCAGCTCTTTTGCCTATGTTTGGACCAAGGCTGTAATGAGGTCTGGAGCCGAGTGGTCCTGGGATGTGATGAAACCTCCAAGAATAGATAAAACCAGAGTTGGCAATTCTAATCCCGGATACAATTTTGAAATGACACTGGTACTTGATGTAGAAAAGTCTAATCGGGGTCCTTAACGGGACCACTGCAGGCCAATCCAAAAAACTTTTTAAAAAGCTTTAAAACAATTTTTGCTCTTTCTAACCCCACAAAAATTGATTCCCCCAACACCCAATCCTCCATGGTCTTCCCCCAGGATCATCCACTGCCCCCCCACAACCTACTTGGACTGGCTGGGTGCATGAAAAGGGTTTGGCCTCTGACTGCTTCTATTGGGTGGGCTCGTTCTACCCACCTCAAGGCTGATGGAAGCAGTCACATCAAAATTGACCCCTTTGTGTGTTCCTCTCTTTCACTCTGTCTCTGTGTCTCATTATGCCTAAAGGTTATTAGTTATTTGAATGTTTACATTTCTAACTATCAACAAAACCCAGGTGCATAAGCAGTTGATAATTAGCTGCTCTAACCATCAACATAACACAGATAATCAAGGATAATTAGAGGCTGTTTGCTTCAAAATTCAACTAATTTATGTTCTTTAATTTGAAAAATGAACTCAAATTAGGATGAGAAAAGATACGATACTCAGGGAAAAATTTCCGGCGTTGCGCCCAATTTCTGGGAGCTAAATAAGTGTTCATGCCCGAACCACTTTGGAAGTGCGCCAGTTGTCAAATTGGCTCCACAGCAGTACTGCAGGATGTTAATGGCCTGGGCTCATCTACTTCCCATTTGCCTTTCCTCCCCCCACCCCAGGACCTACCTGCGGGCCAACTCGGTGTCTGAGCCAGCCGATTTTGGGAAGGCCCCAAATGCCGAGCTGCATCGGGATGCCTGATTGGCGTCCACAGCTTACTGGTTTTATGGAAATGAGAGCGAGGGCCAATGGAGTGAGCCTCGGGCCGATGTCTTCGGGAGTGCGTTCCGGCACAAAACCAATTTCTCGGCCACTTTGTGTCTCTCTCTCCCTCTCAGCTTCTGAAGTTTATAGAACACAAAACAAAAGCTACAACAGATGTGCAATCAAGAGTCTGCTTTTTCAAACACACACATTCATGCTCTCTGTTTTAAAAAACATACAGCTCTCTGTTTTTTAAAAAGCACTTGATATAAACTTTAACTGAACAAAATTTTGAAATTTGTCGTCTTAGTTTTCTTCAAATAGTTTTGAAAAACCAGAGCATAAACTGATAGAAGCTGAACAAAAAAGAATTCCATCAGTACATGTAAGTGAGTGTTACTGAGATATTCTGGGAAATTAGGTACACTGCACATGATCAGACTGAACCATTTGCATTCACCTTAGAGTTACAGCTTTGGGCAAAAACATCAAGTCTGAGTCTAAGCTTTTGGGAGACTATGACGACTTCAATAAAAACTTTAATGAAAGCATTAAAAGATACAAAAGACAATTCAATGGATACATTTAATCATGTTATTGTGATACATGTATTTTTTGAATTATTTTATTTTGTTTAAACCCTTATCTTGGACATAGAAATTTCAGTTAAATGAGAAAATATGGCACATCACAAATTCTCCGATGAAACATTTTCAGAAAGCATTCCTGGGGCAAATCTTCATAATCTCATTATTTCATTTGGAGGTGCTATTCAGCTGTGGTGGCATGAGATGTAACTTGGTAGTTACAACAGGAATGCCCAAAGTTGTTGCCGCCAAAATAAACCATCCAACTAAGCAGTTTGGATGCTCTTCTTGATATTTCTCATCAATCTTTTAGACTCAGAATTTGCAGTTGGTCATTGTGTGCGATTCAATGGTGTTCTCTGAACTGCTAGAATACTGAGCTCTAGAAAGGACATCCGTTGTCTGGCTTAACACCCCAGGAGTTTAGTACACTGCAAAAATGTTGTCCAAACATGGAATAGCTGCTCTAGCCTTTGTAGATTTGGTTATTTCAACTGCTGGAAATCAGGAGAAACTATCAACTACTACTAAAAGATAGTTGTCCTGGTAGAAAGGATCCACAAAAATGAACACTAACTCCCTTCAATGGTTAACTCTGGTTGATCTGATATGGTGAGTGGTACTGTCCTGTGTTCAACAGTTGTTGCCTGACAGCTGAGACATCTTTAATGACTATTTCTATCTTCAGGTGGAAAAAAAATCCATGGCACAATTCAAAGAAAAACAAGAGTTTTCCTCATAACCTGGCCAACATTCTTCCCTCAACCAATGCCACCACAGATTAACTCACTTACTGTTTGTGGGATCCTGCCGTGGACAAATTGGCTTCGGGTTTGCCTACACTGCACTTCAAAAATAATTTGTTGGTTATGAAATGCTTTGAAACATCCTGAGGACATGATAAGGCACCATATCAGTGCAATTTATTTATTTCTTCTTTCTTTCCCTGTGAAACACACTTTGGTTCTGAGGAAGACTGGTTTTGACTTTACCTTTATGGCTAATATAGGTGAGAGATGTTACTCATCCTTGTGGCACTGCTGGGATGACTACATGCATGCCATGTAGGATATCATCCTCAATTATAGATAGCTCATAGCTCTCAGCATTCACTGATTTGTGTGTAGATACTATATGGATGCTTGCCATGTAAGATCATTCTGTGTTGTTTGCTTAACATCAATGAGTAATTTTCTTGGGTATAGAATGTTAAGCTACAAAATTAAACCATTTCTCAATTCTCTCTGAATAATAACTTACGGCAGCAGCTGTGAGTCGTGACATGTAGTCGGCAGGATTATAAGATCCAGAGTAATAGTTAACAATTACGTCATAAGACGGGACCTTCAGCAATTAGCACTGGGCTTATATGGGGATCAAAGAATTGTGATCTATAAACACTATGGGCCAGATTTTGCAGAAAAAATAACGGCTGTGAATGACGCATGCCGTTATTAATGTCCAAAGCGGCCATCAACTTGTAGTGAGGAAGAGATAGCTCGTGAATTGTGAATGATCACAAGTTGTTGGCCGATTTATGCTACTCCACCATTATCTTCGCGAAAACGACATTCCGCGCTTAATCTCGCCATGATTTTCTTGAAGTAGCTGCATTTGCACGTTAATTGCCCACTAAACTCGCCACAGAAAGTTAAATCTAGTAACTAACAGCATAAGGACCCTTTTAACGACATGATAATTGTTAATAACTGCCAATCAACCGCTTTTGCCCAGAAAGTGAACAATTATAAACATGGAGTTGCATTCCTTCAGGTTGTGAATTGTTTAAGGAGATTTTAAAAATCTCAAATTTTAAATTAAAAAATGTCACACTTTTCCTTTGCCTCTTTTTTCTCTCTCTTAATCCAATCTTTCTTTCCCTCCCTTTATTTCTCTTTCTGTACCTGATTTGACATTGAATTCACTCACTCTAATTCACCCTCCTTCTCAGCCCTTCCTTTGTTTATTTATCAATCCCTTAAATCTCATTTGTTAAGGAAATACATTGTATGTCCCATTGTTCACCAAGGTCCCAGATGTGTCATTATCAGCTCGCACTTCCAGCAAATTTGTAAGCAAAGAATTTTTAAAACTAAACGTGCATGAACAAGTCTAATTAATGGGACGCTGCGAGATGCCCCACTCCAGCAAAATCTGGCCCATTAAACTGTCAACCCTAGATACGTAGTGGAATCATTGCACAGCTATATAACTGCCAATGCAACACATTCAATCTGGCTATAGCATTGTTCTGTGGAATTGAGTGAATGATCGGCATGGAGAATAGGTCCCATTGCACCAAAATTGATATTCGCTAATTTGTGAAGACTAGGACAAAATATTCTAGGCCTTCCTTACCAAAATCACATTTCTCACAGGTGAGTGTAAGGCCATTCTCTTGTAGCCTGTGAAAAACACTTCAAACCAGTGCTTGTTATGTATTGCTTACATTCAAGATGTCCATAATTCCTTCAATAACTTGTCAGATCAAATAGAAAGAAAGAACTTGCACTTGTATAGCAGCTTACATGTCCTCAGGATGTCCCAAAGTGCTTCACAGACAATTAATTACTTTTCAAATGTACTCCCTGTTGTTATGTAGGCAAATGCGACAGCCAATTTGTACACAGCAAAATCCCATAAACAACAAATTTGATTAATAATCAGTTAATTTGTTTTGATGATTTACAGATAAATGTTGGCCAGATATTTTACATCTAACTGGGCAGGCAGATGGGGCCTCAATATGATGATTCATCCAAAGACAGCACCTCCAACAATGCAACACTCCCTCACTCCTGCACTGGTGTCAGCCTACATTAAATGCTCAAGCCACGGGAGTAGGACTTGAACCCACAACCTTCTGACTTAGAGGCAAAAGTGTTATAACTGAGCCAAGCTGACACTTATACTAAAAGCCTTTTGTATCACTTCAGACCAAAAGGTGTTGCAAAAATTATAATACAGCAGCAATCCTCATCGAGCCCAGACTTCAGGTCTAGCTTTCAAAAAGCACCTGATCTGTTTATCTCTTCAATAATCTTATCAAAGGTTGGTGCATCATGTCATTCACACATAATTACTTTGTTTGCTGCTCACATATCATCACAAAGAAAAATGTCATTAGGATTTTTGGGTTTGGGGATAATTACTAAAGGTGAGACCTAAGATATAGGAACATCTGCATCTTCAATTATACCACTATTATCCAACTCTTTTGACTTCTCTTAATTTTCTGCCATTAAAGAAATGGTATCTTGTGATCACGCTGAGCAACAGATTTAACAGATTTGTCAATATGCAGGTTGAATTGCATGCACTTCGGGTTGCCTATGTCATGGAATATTTGAAAGAATTCACTACAGATGGCATCCTCTGGTGTTGGTATATTGATGCATACATACTACTAAAGGTAGACTAATGTATTGGAGTGCTTGTGTAGTATATAGGCTAAGCAGACAACCTTTCACAAAAAGTACATCAGTTAAGAGTGTTTGCTTGCCAGAGTTGATGGCCTAGAAATAGGATCTTGTCCAAATCGGGGCAAGATCCGGGTGCAGTGAACATTGCATGCACCTAATGAGGCTGACGGCAGGACTACGACAAATTAGTCTGCCGGCCTCATTAGGATAGTATCAGTGAGCTGCGGGCACCAGAGGCAGCTCACCGGTTGATAAGGACAGCAAGATCTTCTGGCTCAGATGCCGGCCGAGAGTCCAGGAGGGAAGGCGTTCACGAAGGGAGCCGGCGGTGGCTGGCACTCTTGCTCCTCCTGGCTCCATATAAGGGAAGTAAAAAATGCTAAACTTACCTTTTGGGTGGCAGCCTCTAGCAGTCCCTTTAAGGACCGCTGATTTGGCCACTGAGTGCCTGAAAAAGCTGACTGCAGCATACAAGGCACATGCTGCGGTCATTCGCAGACCAATTTCTCAAAGAGGCCTGAAACAGGTATTAAGCCCACGATTTGCATTTGTAATGGGCCTAACTCCAGTTTCAGGTGCACACCCTAGGCGCCTTCTGAGCAGCCCAATCCACTATGGTGCATGGTGCACTTCCCGCGCGGAATGAATGCATGCACGCCACCCACCAAATTGGACACTTAGGTGCCTGTGTTACGCCTGTAAAACGGGTGCAGCACAGTCCAATTTCTAGGCTGATATGAACAAAAAATTAACCAAGCATTGGAAGAGGTGCCTTTGTGTCAAATGGAAATAATTGGATCTTGTGTGGTGGACCTTCAGTCAAGATTCAGAACCAGCAACAACAGATTGCCACCTGGATTTGCTGATTATATTCCATGTTTAACCAGAATCAACAATGACTTGAAATGGCACCTCTGGAAAATATAATATTGTCATTGGTTCATTACTGATTACCAAATTCATAGTGTGCTGTCTTGATATGATGAATAAATATGCATCATCATCTCCAGAGCTGCATACAGTAACTTGCTGCATATTGCACTGATTTGGGACAGCATGGTGCATCAGATGTTTTTGTAGAGATCTACAGATGCATGACTGACAGCATATGAAAAGTGATTTTGTTTCCTGCATGCACAACATTTTTAACCCTTTGCTGTACAATCACCAGTATGGGGGAATTATTACCACAGTAATAACTTGGCTTGACTGGAGTTTTGCATTGGCATGATGCAGTTTTCGCTTGACATTTATCTGGTTGTTAAAGACGTGTTGTATAGTTTTGACAGCTGCTGCATGACATTCAGTTAGATCAAGTGTTCTTACCAGTTCTGAAAACTAATTTAAGGTGCTCTCTTTCTCCAGGGATTGGCAAGAGAAAATTTTATATAAATATCCTTCAATAATCTGTGTTTTCATTTCATGACCTGCATCAGTAAAATTACATTTTGCTGCTTGTCGAAGCATGTGTGTGCAATAAGCATATACAGATTCATTTTTGTGTTGCGTTGCCCATCAAAATTTAACTGACTGATATAAAAAAATCAGTTAGGGCTTTCTTAACCATCTCATAGCCTGCGTCATTTCCAGTATCGGATAGCATGTTGGACATATCCTGCAAATGTTTTCCGCCATAATGGGAAAACAAAGCTCTCTTTCAAGTAATATTGGTAATATCAAAACTCATTATGGTACAATTAAACCAATTCATCCATTTCTGCCACCCTGAAGGGACAGATGTATCATAGAATCATAGAAAGTTACGGCACAGAAGGAGGCCATTCAACCCATCATGTCCGTGCCGGCCGAAAAAGAGCAATCCAGCTTAATCCCACGTTCCAGCACTTGGTCCGTAGCCCTGTAGGTTACAGCACTTCAAGTGCCCATCCAAATACTTTTTAAATGAGTTGAGGGTTTCTGCCTCTACCACCCTTTCAGGCACGGATATTTTAACTACTTTAAATCTATACCCTCTGGTCACTGACCCCTCTGCTAAGGGAAATAGGTCCTCCCTATCCACTCTATCTAGTCCCGTCATAATTTTATATAGCTCAATTAAATCTCTCCTCAGCCTCCATTGTTCCAAAGAAAACAACCCAGCCTATCCAATCTTTTCTCATAGCTAAAATTTTCCAGCCCTGGCAACATCCTCGTAAATGTCCTCTGTACTCTTGTGCAATAACATCTTTCCTGTAATGTGGTGACCAGAACTGTACACAGCAAAACTATGGCCTAACCAATGTTTTATACAGTTCTAGCATAACCTCCCTACTCTTATATTCTATGCCTCGGCTAATAAAGGAAAGTACCCCATATGCCTTTTTAACCACCTTATCTACCTGTCCTGCTACCTTCTGGGATCTCTGGACATGCACTCCAAGGTCCCTCACTTCCTCTACACCTCTCAATATCCTCCCATTTATTGTGTACTCCCTTGCCTTGTTTGCCCTCCCCAAATGCATTACCTCACACTTCTCTGGATTGAATTCCATTTGCCACTTTTCTGCCCAGCTGATCAGTCCATTGATATCTTCCTGCAGTCTACAACTTTCCTCCTCACTATCAACCACACGGCTTATTTTTGGGTATCATCTGCAAACTTCTTCATCAAGCCCCTCACATTCAATTCCAAATCATTAATATATACCACAAAAAGCAAGGAACTGAGTACTGAGTACCCTAGTACTGAGCCTTGCGGAACCCCACTGGTAACAGTCTTCCAGTCGCAAAAACACCCGTCGACCGTTACCCTTTGCTTCCTGCCACTGAGCCAATTTTGGATCCATCAAGCCACTTTCCCTTGGATTCCATGGGCTTTTACTTTTCTGACCAATCTGCCATGTGGGACCTTGTCAAAAGCCTTGCTAAAATCCATGTACACTACATCAAATGCATTACCCTCATCGACCGCCTTGGTTACCTCCTCAAAAAATTCAATCAAGTTAGTCAGACACAACCTTCCCTTAACAAATCCATGCTGACTGTCCTTGATTAACCCGTGCCTTTCTAAATGACTATTTGAGTTGTTATTTTGGTCAAATGTAGCTGTATGAGACAATATCACTAACAAAACTATATCACTTAGAAAATATACAGATACATGGGATACACTAGATCTATGATTATTGACTCAGTCTAGACATACACAGGTAAGCAAAGCTTTGGTAAAAAAACAAGCAGAGTATGTCAGGAAGGGACAAAGAGTTTAACAAAGGTAATAGGGCATTAATGACTAAGGTCACATCAGGGAAAAATAGTAAAAAGTTAAAATTAAAGGTGCTATATCTGAATGCATGAAGCATTTGTAACAAGATAGATGAATTAATGGCAGAAATAGTGATAAATGGGTTTAATCTAGTAGCCATTACCGTGGTTGCAGGATGACCAAGGTTGGGAACTAAATATTCCAGGGTACTTGACTTTTAGAAAAGACAGGCAAAATGGAAAAGGAGGATGGGGTGGGGGTTATGAAAGGGAAATCATGTTTGACAAATCTATTAGAGTTTTTTGAGGGTGTAACTACCAGAATAGATAAGGGGGAACCAGTGGATGTAGTACATTTGGATTTTCAAAAGGCATTTGATACGGTGCCACACAAGAGGTTGTTACACAAGATTAGGGCTCATGGGATTAGGGGTAATATACTAGCATGAATTGAGGATTGGTTAACGGACAGTAAACTGAGAGTAGGATAAACGGCTCATTTTCGGG
Organism: Heptranchias perlo; assembly: GCF_035084215.1. Lineage (NCBI taxonomy): Eukaryota > Metazoa > Chordata > Chondrichthyes > Hexanchiformes > Hexanchidae > Heptranchias > Heptranchias perlo. The sequence continues at coordinate 103,477,697 of NC_090325.1, read as the reverse complement.
TTGTAACTAGTGAGGTGCCGCAAGGATCAGTGCTTGTGCCCCAGCTATTTACAATCTATATTAATGACTTAGACGAGGGGACTGAGTGTAACGTATCCAAGTTTGTTGATGATACAATATGGGTGGGAAAGTAAGCTGTGAGGAGGACACAAAGAGGCTGCAAAAGGATATGGACAGGTTAAGTGATTGGGTGGGAAGGTGGAATGTGGAGTATAATGTGAATGTGAGGTTATTCACTTTGGTAGGAAGAATAGAAAAGCAGAATACTTATTAAAAAGGTGAGAGACTAAGAAATGTTGGTAGTCAGAGGGATTTGGGTTTTCTCGTTCACGAATTACAGAAAGCTAACATGCAGGTACAGCAAGCAATTAGGAAGGCAAATGGTATGATAGCCTTTATTGTAAGGGGGTTGGAGTATAAGAGTAAGGATGTCTTGCTGCAATTAAATCGGGCTTTGGTGAGACCTCATCTGGAGTACTGTGTACAGTTTTGGTCTCCTTACCTAAGGAAGGATATACTTGCCTTAGAGGGGATGCAACGAAGGTTCACTAGATTGATTCCTGGGGTGAGAGGGTTGTCCTATGAGGAGAGATTGAGTAGAATGGGCCTATATTCTCTGGTGTTTAGAAGAATGAGAGGTGATCTCATTAAAACGTATAAAATTCTTAGAGGGCTTGACAGGGTAGATGCTGAGAGGCTGTTTCCCCTGGTTGGAGATTCCAGAACTAGGTGTCATAGTCTCAAGTAAGGGATCAGCCATTTAGGACCGAGATGAAGAAAACTTTCTTCACTCAGTGGGTTGTGAATCTTTGGAATTCTCTACCCCAGAGGGCTGTGGATGCTGAGTCGTTGAGTATATTCAAGATTGAGATCGATAGATTTTTGGATACTAAGGGAATCAGGGATATGGAGATAGGGCGGGAAAGTGGAGTTGTGGTCGAAGATCAGCCATGATCTTATTGAATGGCAGAGCAGGCTCGAAGGGCCGTACGGCCTACTCCTGCTCCTATTTCTTATGTTCTTAAAGTAAAGGGTTTAAAGACAAGAAAGAAACCTTTAATGATCTCAGAACTTCCTAAAGCTGATTAAGTAGTTTTGAGGTGTCGGCACTACTGTAGGGAAATGCAGCAGCCAACTTGGGCACAGCAAGGTTCCATAAATAGCAATGAGATAATGACCAGATAATCTGTTTTAGTAATGTTGGTTGAGGGATAAATGTTGATCAGGACCTCCCCCGCTCTTCTTCGAATAGTACCATGGGATCTTTTATGTCCACCTTAGAGAGCAGACGGGATCTCGGTTTAATGTCTCATCCAAAAGACGATACCTCCGATAGTGCAACGCTCCCTCAGTACTGCACTGAATTGTCAGCCTGGATTATGTACTCAAGTCTCTTGGGACTTGAACCCACAACATTCTGACTCTGAAGCAAGAGTGCTACCACTGAGCCAAGACTGACACCCATTACTTAGTCATATTCTCATCTCCTGAGCTCATCCTGGATTCTGCCGAGATTGAGCAGGATTACTATTGCAACAACACACCAGCAGTAGGGTAAAACTAAACTGTTTCACGGTGGTCTAAACCCAGCTCACGTTCCCTATTAGTGGGTGAACAATCCAACGCTTGGTGAATTCTGCTTTACAATGATAGGAAAAGCCGACATCGAAGGATCAAAAAATGACATCGCTATGAACGCTTGGCCGCCACAAGCCAGTTATCCCTGTGGTAACTTTTCTGACACCTCCTGTTTAAAACCCAAAAATTCAGAAGGATTGTGAGGCCCCACTTTCACGGTCTGTATTCATACTGAAAATCAAAATCAAGCTTAATATTCTTAAACCATCATGGTTGCCAAAATGATGTGATTCTCACAGTTATACATGGCCTGATGATAGCTACTCAACAACAAAATCTCTCAGCTCCCCCTCTTGGTCAGGAGTTTCTGCTTCGGTTATTTTGGCAGACAAGGAAGTACATATCAGGAAGTTCCATATCCTTAGCTTAGGATTTCTCACCATTAAAATCATAGGCTAGGGGTGCAGAATTTCCTGATATGTGCTCCTGGTGTGCTCCAGGATGACTGGAATGGAAAATCCTGGCCATTAAGTCCAGATTGGTAAACTACAGCCATTTTCTGCATCTGTTTTACCTGTGGCTCATTCCTAGCTAGGACTGCAACATCACCTAATGTGGTGCCCATACATGAATTAAACAAATGGCTGATGCATTGGTTAGCATGGACAGCACTTACATCTTCTTTTCTACTGAATAATGAGACAGATGTCCAATGTCACCACACTTGTATATTCCTAAGGTGCAGGGGATATCAGATGACTGCCATGTGCCCGACCTAAAGCCAGTCCTGGGTGTCAGCAAGTGATCAGGTTTGCTTTTCAATGCTTTGAAATATGAAGCTCATAAAAGATGTGAATGTGACAAGATTTTCAATTATAAATTGCATCTTCACTGTATACCAGGGTCAGTATGGATATGCATGGAACGTAAAATAATATTTACATTGGGACAGGAGTAGGCCATTCGGCCCCTCGAGCTTGTTCTGCCATTCAATCATATCATGGCTGATCTGTACTTAAACTCCATTTATCCACCTTTGATCCACATCCCTTGATAGTCTTACCTAACAAAAATCTATTGAAACTTTCCACTAACCCAGAATCCACAGCCTTCTGAGGGAGAGAATTCCAGGGTTCCACTACCCTTTGTGTTAAAAGCTGCTTCCTGATTTCACTCCTGAATGACCTAAGCACTCCTACCTCACAACCAATTACTGACTCATGTCACAAGGTTACCTCCAATTCCGTGCTGTCTCATTTTTGCTAATAATCTGTGGAAGTGTATCAAATGCCTTCTGGAAGTCTATATAAGTCACATCCATAGACATTCTCATATCTACCATGTTAGTGACCACCTCAAAAAAATCAACTAGATTAGTGATGACCTACCCTTCACAAATCCATGCTGACTCTTTTTGATCAGCTCATACTTGTTCAAATGCTCAGTCACTCTGTCCCTGGTGATAGTTTCCAATAACTTCCCCACAACTGACATTAAACTGACAGACCTGCAGTTTCCTGGTTTCTCCTTCCCTCCTGTCTTAAATAATGGAGTGACATGTGCAATTTTCCAATCCAGAGGCACAATTCCTGAATCTAGGGCACTTTGGAAAATTATGATTAATGTATCTGCAATTTTCCCAACTGTTTCTTTTAATAGCCTAAGATGGAAACCATTAGGTGCTGGAAATTTGTCTACCTCAAGTCCCATTATTTTCTCCATTACCATTTTAAAAACTTATATTAAATCCAATAAGTTCCTCTCTTTGACTTATTTTTAGTTTCCCATGTACCAATGGTGTTTTGTCCTCTTTCTCTATGTGAAAACATACAAAGTATTCATTTAGCAAGTCTGCCATTTCCTTCTTATCCATTATAGTATCACCTGCATCTGTCTTTAACAAGCCCATATTCCCTCTTTCTGAGAATCCCTACGTGGTCAGTTTTCGGTAAAATATTAAGATGCCTACGTGGCAAAGAAGCAGAATGCAAAATGGTTAGAAAGGGTTAATTAGTTAGTAACTGAGATTGGTACAGGTGGCCTGGCCCTCCTGCTGGGCCATATGTTTGCGTAGTCAGCAGGTTTGCATGGTCTTAGCAATGTAGAGTCTTTGATGTGATTCAAGGACTGGTCTGAATGTCTCCATGTTTATGGCAGATCAATATAGGTAACGAGCTTAGCCAAAGTTGAAAGACATTCCAGGTTGGGAGATAAGGAACAGAAGGGACAGGGAAGAACATTCCAAGTTGGAAGGTGAGGAAGTATCCCCTTTGATGTCTAACAGCAGCATGATCAGCACATGGACGATTTATGATTGGCCGGAAATAATGTAACCTTGCATGGCAACCTATGCCCGGCTTATGATTGGTGTTGACCCTCGTTAAGTATGTTCCAACCCTATTGATTTGTATAAAAACGTGTGGATTTCTGTATGTTTCTTGTTCTTGCTCTGCCAGCATAGAGGGACTCTATCAGGAGTCCAAATCAATGCTGCAGACTAAGAACCCTGCTATTAAAGTTGTGTTGAACTTTAAAATGTATTCGACTTCAGTTTTTACTGAACCAGACTGAGGGGAAAGAATCCGGATCGTCATTTCCACTCTCTTATTCTTAATATATTTATAAAAACTTTTACTGTTAGCTTTGTATTCCATTGTTGTTTTTTATAGCTCTCCCAGTGGGCTGGATTTCCACTTTTTCTTGCATTTGTATAAGATTTTTCTTTTAGCTTAATACTGTCTCTTACTTCATTTGTTGACCATGGTTGCTTAACTGCACAAATGGAGCTTTTGCCTTTTAGGATATGTACTAGTTTTGTATTGTACCAAAAACTTCCTTGAAAACTTACTACTATTTGTAGATTTACCCATTTACAATTGTAAGGGTGATAATGGGCTTGGCATAAGCAACCTGTAAATGTGGAACAGGTTGACAGGCCTATAGCATGGAATCTTGGGCCATCTACCTAGTACATGGTATTGTTGGGTAGTCTTGCTTTGGCAGATTTCTTAAAATTTGCCATCTTTTCTTGCATCTGTTCTTATGTCATCTCATGCCCTGCACAACGTTCTAGCTGCACAGCAAGTGTCTGATAATAATATTCATCATCAGCATTGCAGCATCTGGTGACTCATACTGTTCTCATGTCCTGTGGACAGTGTTAAGCCAGAATGTCACCTCCTGCCAGGCATGGTGAGCTGCTGTTCTCTGGGCAGGGTGTACATTGTCCTGTAGCAGTCCTTGCAACTTTTTTAGGTTAGCTGAAATCGGACCTAAAGAGTTGTGGTGAGAATGCGTTGGAAGGGTCAAGGATTTCTGGTCGCAATTGAAGTCGATGTAGGGAGAGAAGTCAAATAATTTGACTGTATACAGTAGCAGTACTCTAGTTCAATTAATGACTGTGAAAGCCGCAGAATTCATGAATAGTCCAAGCGTAAGTGAATTACGACGACTTTCTCACCAGTGAATGAAAGCTAGAAAAACTTCAGTAGCAGTGTAATACTCAATTAGTTAATTTATGTACTATCAGTCACTTTCAAGAAAATAAATCAAAGTTAAGATTTTGAAAAAGAATCTTAGATTTTTTTGGATGAGGAAGATGTCACCCTGCACCCTGCTAGATAAGGATTAGCACTCCCATTGGCTGTTCTTGTGATATCTTTAGCACTTGTAGCACTCTTGTCATTGCATCCAAAGGTTGTGGGTTTAAATCTCACTTCATGACTAGAGACATCAGCTAAATTGACATTTCAATGCAGTACTGAGGAAGTGCTGCATTGCCAGAGATGCTGTCCTTTTAATACAATGTTAAGCTAGTCCAGGGCTTGAATCCAGTTCCAAATTATGTGGCAGTTCTAAACAGCAAGAGTTCAAAGTGTGAATGATTGAAATATCACCAAATACAGCAAATGAAGTTCCTCTGGATTTGCCACTGGGGTGCAACTGCTTAGTTTTATGACTGATCTACACTACACATGATCTTGAAAACATCTGATCATCTGAACCCATTACACTATAGTTGGTCCTTTTCCATTGCGACCTTCTTACCAATATGTGCCATAGTGAATCTGTTATGGATTTGACTCCAGTAAAGTAAATCCTCTTCACCCCCATACCAAATAGTAAAAGGGTAGTAAAAGGAATGGTGGGACTGATTAGGGACAAAAAAGGAGATCTTCATGTGGAGGCAGAGGGCATGGCTGAGGTACTAAATGAATACTTCACATTGGTCTTCACTAGAGAAGATGATGCTGCCATTGTAGCAGTAAAGGAAGAGGTGGTAACAATGTTGGATAGGATAAAAATAGATAAAGTGTCACTTAAAAGATTAGCACTACTCAAAGTAGAAAAGTCACCTGGTCCAGATGGGCTGCATCCTAGGTTACTGAGGGAAGTATGGGTGGAAATTACAGAGGCTCTGGCCACAATCTTCCAATCCTCCTTAAATATGGGGACAGTTCCAGAGGGCTGGAGGATTGCAAATATTACACCCCTGTTCAAAAAAGGGGACAGGGATAAACCTGGTAATTACGGGCCAATCAGCCTAACATCAGTGGTGGGGAAACCTTTAGAGATAATAATCTGGGACAAAATTAATTGGCACTTGGAAAAGTATGGGCTAATAAATGAAAGTTAGTGCGGATTTGTTAAAGGAAAATCAAGTTTGACTAACTTGATTGAGTTCTTTGATGAAGTAACGGAGAGGGTTGATGAGGGAAGTGTGGTTGATGTTGTGTATATGGACTTTCAAAAGCATTTGATAATGTACCACATAATAGACTTACTGGCAAAATTGAAGCCCATGGGATTAAAGGGTCAGTGGAAGCATGGATACAAAATTGGCTAAGGGACAAAATGCAGAGAGTAGTGGTGAACGGTTGTTTTTCAGACTGGAGGAAGGATACAATGCTGTTCCACAGGGACCACTGCTTTTTTTATATATATATTACTGACCTGGACTTTGGAATAGAGGGTATAATTTCAAAGTTTGCAGATGATATGAAATGTAGTAAATGATGAGGAGGATAGTAACAGACTTCAGGAGGACATAGGCAGACTGGTGAAATGGGCAGACACATGGCAGATGAAATTTAACGCAGAGAAGTATGAAGTGATACATTTTGGTAGGAAGAATAAGGAGAGGCAATGTAAACTAAATGATACAATTTTGAAGGGTGTGCAGGAACAGAGACCTGAGGGTGTATGTAAACAAATCTTTGAAGATGGCAGAACAAGTTGAGGAGGATATTAAAAAAGCATATGGGATCCAGGGTTTTATTAAGAGGTATAAAAGTACACTGGTTAGGCTGTAGCTGGAGTATTGTGTTCAATTCTGGGCACCACACTTTAGGAAGGATGTCAAGGCCTTAGAGAAGGATCAGAAAAGATTTACTAGAATGGTACCAGGGATGAGGGACTTCAGTTATGTGGAGAGACTGGAGAAGCTGGAATTGTTCTCCTTAGAACAGAGAAGGTTAAGGGGAGATTTGATAGAGATGTTCAAAATCATAAACGGTTTTGATAAGAGTAAAAATGGAGAAACCATTTCCAGTGGCAGAAGGGTCAGTAACCAGAGGATACAGATTTAAGGTGATCGGCAAAAGAGCCAAAGGAGACATGAGGAAACATTTTTTTATGCAACGAGTTGTAATAATCTGGAATACACTGTCTGAAAGGGTGGTGGAAGCAGATTCAACAGTAACTTTCAAAAGGGAATTAGGTAAATACTTGAAGGGAAAAAATTTACAGGGCTGCGGGGAAAGAGCAGGGGAATGGGACTAATTGTATAGCTCCTCCTGTGCTGTACCTACTATGATACTTGCGCAACATAATAGTGCAAAAAATCCTTTCTAGAGGTGTGTTTTGTGCTGATATAACTATAGGACACCACAGTGTAAAGATTACCTGGGGCTGAGATACTGAAAACAGCAGACATCTTTTGTGCACATACTTTTATTATACACTTAATATCCATATCTACCCAATTAGAGAGCATTTATGCAGTAACTGTTGTTAGCCTTATTATTGGTTATTAGAAATTGAACAAGGAAAATTGAATTATCACACAAAAAAAATTTCAGGATAGGTTGCAGCAGCAATGTCATTAACAACTGGAAAATGTAATTACAATGAAAATAAAAGTGATTACAGGAGTGTTTCTGAATCTAGCCCCTGCAGTTATATCAGTATCTCTGTCTTGTATACATTTCAATCACACAACAACATAAAGGTATGAGTATATGAGTTCCTCCCCATCAGCCATTTGGTCTGGTGTGTAAATTTGGATGAATCCAATGTTTTACAAACAAAACAAACTCCAATGACGGGGAAGACAGGGGTGATGGGCAAACAGAGCTTAATGAAGGGAAGGATATGTGCGGCAGAGTTTTGGACAAGTTGGAGATTATGGAAGGTGGAAGGCTAGCAAGGAGATACTACAGTAGTTGAATCTGGAATTGACAAAAGGATGCGTATGGGATTTAGTGGTGGAAAAGCTTTTTAGAGGCAGATGTGGTATACATTGCAGAGGTGGACAGGAGTGGTCCTGGTGATGGATAGGATGTAGGGTTTAAAGTTCAGCACAGGAACCAAGATTATGAACAGTCTGGTTCAGCCTGAGACTGTAGCCAGAGATGGGAATGGAATCAGTAGAGAGGAGGACAGAATCATTAGCAAGGATGCTGGGTTCGTGGCGGGGGTCAAAGAAGATGGATTTGGTTTTCCTGATGTTGAACTAGTAGAAATTGTGACTCATTTAAATACAAACACAAAAAGCATCATGAATAATAAATCAGGTTAATAAACGAAAGCCAGCACAGATTTGTTAAAGGCAAATCGTGTTTGACTAATTAATTGAGTTCTTTGATGAAGTAATGGAGAGGGTGGATGAGAGTAGTGCGGTTGATGTTGTGCATATGGATTTTCAAAAGACGTTTGATAAAGTACCACATAATAGACTTGTTAGCAAAATTGAAGCCCATGGGATTAAAGGGACAGTGACAGCGTGGATATAAAATTGACTAAGGGACAGAAAGCAGAGAGTAGTGGTGAACGTTTTTTTTCAGACTGGAAGGAAGTATACAGTGGTGCTCCTCAGGAGTCGGTATTAGGACCACTGCTCTTTTTGATATATAATAATGAACTGGACTTGGGTATACAGGGCATAATATCAAAGTTTGCAGTGTCATAGAGACATAAAATCATAGAAAGTTACGGCACAGAAGGCGGCCATTCGGCCCATCGTGTCCGTGCCGGTCATGAAACGCGGAAATGTAGTACACGATGAGGAGGATAGTAGTAGAATTCAGGAGGACATAGACAGATTTGTGAAATGGGCAGATACGTGGCAGATGAAATTTAGTGCAGAGAAGTGTGAAGTGATACATTTTGGTAGGATGAATGAGGAGAGGCAACGTAAGCTAAATGTATAACTTTAAAGGGGGTGCAAGGAAACCTGGGGGTGTATGTTCACAAATCTTTGAAGATGGCAGGACAAGTTGAAAAGGTTGTTAAAAAAGCATATGGGATCCTTGGCTTTATAAATAGAGGCATAGAGTACAAAAGCAAGGAAGTTATGTTGAACTTTTATAAAACACTGGTTCGGCCACAGCTGGAGTATTGTGTCCAAATCTGGGTACCACACTTTAGGACGGATGTCAAGGCCTTAGAGAGGGTGCATAAGAGATTTACTAGAATGGTACCAGGGATGAGGGACTTCAGTTATGTGGAGAGACTGGAGGAGATGGGGTTGTTCTCCTTATATCAGAGAAGGTTAAGAGGAGATTTGATAGAGGTGTTCAAATTCATGAAGGGTTTATAAGGGTAAATAAGGAAAAACTGTTTCCAGTGGCAGAAGGGTCAGTAACCAGAGGACACACATATAACATAATTGGCAAAAGAACCAGAGGTGACACGAGGGATCATTTTTTTACGCAGCGAGTTGTTATGATCTGGACTGCTCCACCTGAAAGCGTAGTGGAAGCAGATTTAATAGCAACTTTCAAAAGGGAATTGAATAAATAGTTGAAGGGTAAAATTTTGCAGAGCTATGGGGAAAGAACAGGGCTGTGGGACTAATTGGATAGCTCGTCCAAAGAACCGGCACGTGCACGATGGGCCGAATGGCCTCCATCTGTGCTGTATCATTCTATGATTCTATGAATAAATTGCCAGAAAGAGTTAGACAGTTAGTAAGAATATTGATATTACTGAAATCTCAGAAACACGGCTGATAGCAAAGGCATTATTTGCCCAGGAAACGGACTTCAGAAGGTGCAGAATTTTTTTTCAAAGATATATCTATGAAAAGTGAAAGAGTTGTATTATTGTGAAGGAATGATATAGAAGCCAGAGAAAGGATGGATAAAACGCCAGATGGTGATTTGGTTGAAGCAGTATGTATAGAACTAAGAAATAACGGCATTGATTTATTTATTGGAGACTGCTAAATCCCACCAACACAAGATTAGCAGGTAGACAGGGAGCTGTTTGGATGATTTAAAGGGCTATGAAGTATTGACATGTGCTAATCTGCTGAATTTCAACATAGCAGGTTGAATGGACAGAACAGGATTAACCAGAAGGGAGAAGTGAAAATACAAAAAATTTGACTGAAGCAGTCAACGGGTGGACGATTTGCTCTGCCAGATTACCGCCCAGGCAAAGACAAAAAGCTATCCCATAGATACACTGAAGAGGGTTCTGAGAATAGTGTTCAGGATAATCCCAGGCCTTGGGAGAACAAAGAAAGAATTTGCATTTATACAGCTCCTTCCACAACCTCAAGATGTCCCAAAACATTTTACAGCCAATGAAGTACTTTTGAAGGGTAATCACTGTTGTAATGTGGGAAAATACGGTAGTTAATTTGAACACAGCAAAGTCTCACAAACACCAACGAGATAAATGGCTAGATAATCTGTTTTAGTGATGCACCCCAGTATTCCTGATCCCTATACAGTGACGCCTGCAGTAAGTACATGTGTAGATGTTGGGTGAGGACAGTTTCATGCTTGGCTATGATGCACTCGCAGTCGGATAGACTGTTAACACTCAATTTCAAGGGTCATATATGGCTACTTGAGGTACCAGAAGGTAATTGGTGCCCATGGACCTGTACCCCAACAAAGAGTCAATTCTTCAAGAGGAGGGTAGCAGATAAAAAATGGCAACAAAGGGAAAAAAGCTGTTAGCAGATATTTTGTGTAGAACTCCCCCTCGTAGGACCCCAATGGGTCCATGTTAAAGCCATTGTTGGTGAAGCACAAAGCCATACTCACCAGAAAGTCCCAGATTCCTTTCCTAGTCTGCGCTGAGTTAGCTGATCTCAGCCAGGGCAGCAGTTGGACATGTCAGCACCCCTGGGCAGGATTGCTATCCTGCAGGAAAGGGCAAGTGTGTTAATATCAGGACCAGGTGTGAGGCCCTCTACAGTTGGACAGCCTCCTGATACTCACTGTGATGAATGTACCACTTGCAGGAAGTCTTCTGGCTCCTGTACAACCTTATCACAATGAGAGTCCGCGCTTTTAAGACAGGAGAGGAGAAAATTGGAATAAACCTCCCCCTTCTGTGATATCATGAAATGCCACTCCAGTGACATCATGAATAGGGCAGTGGACAATGTACAGCACGTGATGTCACTGTGTGGGCACTTTATAATGTCAGCACAGGAGGAATGTTGCACATAAATGTCAGCATCTAGGCTAACTCCAACCAGTATTTTTAAAGCACAAAACAGGATAAGAGGTGACTTAAAGACATCAATAAGCGTAGAGGTCCATTTCTTTATAATATTCAGGATGATAGGGCAATTCAGAATACACATCTCCTTTAATTCTTCTGCTCTGAACATTATAAAATACAATCCTGCTTGTTATGTCAGATGTATTAGGTTTTTGCTGTTTGAAAGAATGACAACATTGTTTTGCAAGAGCTTTGTAGTAACCATGCAGCAATCTTTGGGTGGCATATGTCAGTAGCTCTATATACCACTCGCCGCTTTGTTCATCCACCTGTTGGTTGACTTACTGGTTTACAGTGAAACCCTGTGAAGCTTCCAGTGGGTTGTTCCACAAAGCTATGCAAAGTATGTACACTGAAAGACGTGCATTTTTAACTGATATTAGCCCTGTAGTGTTATTTCAAGAGACGTCCCTCTAATATAGACAAATACTGCCTACAACATTCTCTGAAGTTAACTTTAACCTCAATTCAAATTCCCTTAAATCTAAATAAAATCATCTCTAATATGTTTAATGTAGTCACAGATTTTATCACAAGAGGGTGTAGCCTCAAACTTAGAAGAGCGAGGGTGAAATGACTGTTTAGTTTAACTACTTTATGCAGAGGGTAACGAATGTATGGAATGAACTGCCAAGAGAGGCAGAGGGGGCTGACTCTATCAGCAAATTTAAGAGAGAGTTATATAAGTACCTGGTGGAAACTTTGATAGAGGGGCATGAGAGGCATTGTGAAATATGATATTGCCCAGATGGACTGCAATGGTCTTTTCTGGTCCTGTACATTCCTATGTTTCTATGCACATGTAATACATGTGGCATTGGTCATTCTCAATTGGCAAGTCATATTAAAATTTGACCTGTTGGATTTCAATGAAATTCAGATATTTGAGGTGTTGCTAACTATCAAACAATGGTAACTTTCATTTTTTGACAAACAAAAAATGTTAATCTAGAGCTAAACTGCATATGGCACTGAAAGTAGCTGTTATATTTCCCAAGCAAAGAATTAGAAATCATCCTTTTCCATCAGAAATCAAAGACGTGATATAGCTAATGCAAATTGTAGCTACTTAAGAAAGATATCAATGAAACCAACTTTAAGGTTAAATTTCAATGAGACTTCAAAACAATGTTCTGTATTATATCTCTAGAGACTGATTTTACAGCAGCAGAGGAGACAGGTAGTTTCTTTGCCAACTACAAAGATTAATGCCCTCTATAAAACATTAGCTAATTTTCCTCAGAAGTACTTTTCTCTAAACCCTGGAGAGAAAATTTAAGCTCTTCCCCTTTTCTAAGGACACGACTAGGGATATGATCAGCTGAGCACCCTTCAATTGTATTTTGAATTCAGTGCTATAAATAAAATCATGAAGATAGCAAAAAAAAATTCAAAACATAAAATCCAGTTAATGTTGCAGCAGCTGACCACATTTTAATATCCGCTGTGAGGCTGTAGTGCTGATCATTATTGACTTTTCATAGAATAAAGTTCCATGTCACAGAAACTTAACTCAACTAAAACCTTACACCAAGCGTGATCCAATTTAAAGTTCTTTTATTTTTTTGTTTTAGTGGGAATCAATATCAGGGAACGTGGGGTTTGAGTGTTTATGGATCTGACCTGTACACTCTTTAGCCCTGGCTTTTGGATCTGTGATTGGCAGACACCAGTGGGTGGAGGGCAAAGGTCAGCACCATCAATATACAACCCAGACAGTTCCTGATATTGATCTTTTCTGGAAAAGTTGAATATCACTGAAACTGATTGCATCTGGAATGTGATTTTTACACAAGTAGTTTCTTCAGTGAGGAACGTTGTTTTGACAAAAATAAGGCAATGAAGCTATAACAGGAATGCTTTCAGATATACATTCAGCTCACATCAGAGAAAAAGGTCACACTTCACTTACAGCTGGTACCATATAGGTAATGCATGTCTCACTCTCACATTCCATATATGAATAAACAGCAGGTAATAGTAAGACCTAGGGGTTAATTTTAACCTAACTCGCCCAGTGGGAAACTGATACGATCAAATCAACCGCCGGTTTTACATGCTATTCGATTTTACTTTCCACTGTGGAAAGTAAAATTGGGCAGTGTGCAAAACGAGCGGCGATCTGATCGGATCAGTTTCCCACTGGGCAGGTTGGTTAAAATCCCCCCCTCGACCCCCGGTATATACATATGCACACATACACACACTTTAGACTGGGTAAATTAAATAGCCACCATCGCAAAGGAGTGGATATTTGAGAGTCAGAGAGGCATTACTGGTGACAGAAGAACTACAATTCACTATAATTGATTTTTCTGCCTTCTCAAATAGGTATTGCAGCCACTTAAATGGCAACATCTCACAGGACATACGTCTTCTGTACAAATTGAATAAAGCTCCCACATGATGTATGCAATACACCTATGATACATGTGCATAGGAACATAGGAATGCACAAGATCGGAAAAAAACATTGCAGTCCATCTGGCCAGTCCCAATGTCTAGAAAATATCATACCTCACAATACCTCTCATGCCACTCTATCAACTTTTCCACCAGGTACTTATAAAACTCTCTGATAAATTTACTGGCTTTCTTGGCAGTCCATTCCAAACATTTGTCGCCCTCTGCATAAAGTAGTTAAACTAAACAGTCTTTTCACATAACAGCATAAGAAATAGGAACAGGAGTAGGCCATATGGCCCCTCGAGCCTGCTCCACCATTCAATAAGATCATGCATGACCTTCACCACAACTCCACATTCCCGCCCTATCCCCATATCCCTTGATTCCCAAAAATCTGTCAATCTCAGTCTTGAATAAACTCAACGACTGAGCATTCACAGCACTCTGGGGAGGAGAATTCCAAATATTCACGAGTGAAGAAATTCCTCCTCATCTCAGTCATTAATGTCCGACCCCTTATCCTGAGACTATGTCCACTGGTTCTAAACTCTCCAGCCAGGGGAAACATCCTCTCAGCATCTACCCTGTCAGGCCCTCTTAGAATCTTATATGTTTCAATGAGATCACCTCTCATTCTTCTAAGCTCCAGAAGGTATAGGCCCATTCTACTCAATCCCTCCTCATAGGACAACCCTCTCATCCCAGGAATCAATCTAGTGAACCTTCGTTGCACCGCCTCTAATACAAGTATATCCTTCCTTAGGTAAGGAGGCCAAAACTGTACACAGTACTCCAGGTGTGGCCTCACCAAAGACCTGTACAACTGCAGCAAGATTTCTTTACTCTTGTACTCCAACCCCCTTGCAATAAAAGCCAACATACCATTTGCCTTCCTAATTGCTTGCTGTAACTGCATGTTAACTTTCTGTGTTTCATGTACAAGGACACCCAAAATCACTCTGAACAGCAACATCTAATAGTTTCTCACCATTTAAAAAAATATTCTGTTTTCCTATTTTTTCTACCAAAGTGAATAACCTTACATTTCCCCACATTATACTCCATCTGCCACCTTCTTGCCCACTCACTTAACCTGTCTATATCCCTTTACAGACTCTTTGCTTCCTCCTCACAGCTTACCTTCCCACCTAGCTTTGTATCATCAGCAAACTTGGATTCATTACATTCAGTCCCTTCATCTAATCATTAATATAGATTGTAAAGAGCTGAGGCCCAAGCACCGATACCTGAGGCACCCCACTAGTTACAGCCTGCTAACCCGAAAATGACCCATTTATTCCTACTCTCTGTTTACTGTCGATTAACCAATCCTCAATCCATGCTAATATATTACCCCCAATCTTGTGTAACAACCTCTTGTGTGGCACCTTATCAAATGCTTTTTGAAAATCCAAATATACTACATCCACTGGTTCCTCCTATTCTTCCCTGCTAGTTACACCCTCAAAAAACTCTAATAGATTTGTCAAACATGACTTTTTGAAAAAATTATTTGTGGGATGTGGGCAGCACTGGCAAGGCCAGCATTTATTGCCCATCCTTAACTGCCCTTGAGAGGATGGTGGTGAGCCGCCTTCTTGAACCACTGCAGTCTGTGTGGTGAAGGTACTCTCTCAGTGCTGTTAGGTAGGGAGTTCCAGGATTTTGAACCAGCAACAATGAAGGAGCAGCAATATATTTCCAAGTCAAGGTGGTGTGTGACTTGGAGGGGAACGTGCAGGTGGTGGCGTTCCCATGTGCCTGCTGCTCTTGTCCTTCGAGGTGGTAGAGGTCGCGGGTTTGGGAGGTGATGTCGAAGAAGCCTTGGCGAGTTGCTGCAGTATATCTTGTAGATAGTACACACCGCAGCCACCTTGGACCAGTGGTGGAGGGAGTGAATAGGGTGGTGGATAGGGTGCCAATCAAGCAGGCTGCTTTGTCCTGGATGGTGTCAAGCTTCTTGAGTGTTGTTGGAGCTGCACTCATCCAGGCAAGTGGAGAGTATTCCATCACACTCCTGACTTGTGCTTTGTAGAAGGTGGAAAGGTTTTGGGGAGTCAGGAGGTGAGTCACTCACCGCAGAATACCCAGCCTCTGACCTGCTCTTGTAGTCACAGTATTTATGTGGCTGGTCCAGTTAAGTTTCTGGTCAATGGTGACCCCTAGGATGTTGATGGTGGGGGATTCGGCGATGGTAATGCCGTTGAATGTCAAGGGGAGGTGGTTAGGCTCTCTCTTGTTGGAGATGGTCATTGTATGGCACTTGTCTGGGGCGAATGTTACTTGCCACTTATCAGCCCAACCCTGGATGTTGTCCAGGTCTTGCTGCATGCAGGCATGGACTGTTTCATTTATCTTTCATAAAACCGTGTTGACTCTGCCTAATCATATTACGATTTTCTAAGTGCCCTGTTACTACGTCCTTATTAATAGATTCTAGCATTTTCCCTACTACTGGTGTCAGGCTAACTGGTCCATAGTTCCCTGTTTTCTTTTTCCCTCCTTTCTTCAATAGCGGGGTTACATTTGCTACTTTCCAATCCACAGGGACCGTTCTAGAATCTAGGGAATTCTGGAAAATCAAAACCAATACATTCATTATCTCTGCAGCCACCTCTTTTAAATCCCTAGGATGTAGGCCATCACGTCCAAGAGATTTGTTGGCTTTTAGTCCCATTAATTTTTCTAATACTTTTTCTTTACTAGTCTTAATCACTTTAAGTTCCTCACTCTCATTAGACCCTTGGTTCCCCACTACCACCCTCTTCACAAGATTATGTGCCCAAATTTCTAGATTGGGGCTTGAGGCCATGACCTTCTGAGTCAGAGGCAGGAGTGCTATCACTGAGCCAAGGTTGACATCCAAGCTAAAGGGATATTTATCAATTTAATACGGTTAATTATTGCATTTGTGAATTTTGAAAAAGAAAAGGCATTTCTGTAAGAATCAAAATTGAAGCAAGGATGCTGTTCAAATATTTTTGCTGACATGCTAAAATAAGTTTTTTTTAACTTCCACTATTTGTAGTAAAATTGTGGAAACCCACATTACAGATAAGCGATAGCCTTGTGAATGTTCAACTTTGAGCAGAAAAGCTGCACATTAGAAATTTTTTAAGTGTTGATTCATGTGTGCGCTTGAAAAATGAAAACTATATTAGAAATGGAAAACTTATGCGTTTGTCTACTAAATATATAATTTGTGTTCTTTTCCAGTTTTAATTTTTTTTTATTCGTTCCTGGATGTGGGCGTCGCTGGCGATGCCAGCATTTATTGCCCATCCCTAATTGCCCTTGAGAATCATGCAGATAACGTAAACATTTAAATAAACACATTTTCAGAGAATATAATCACATTTTATCTTTTCTCTGCAACACAATCCTCCTTCCTACAACCAACCACAGGGGTTTTCACAGAATTAAATGTAGTCACAAGAAGCCTTTTTTGTTGCATCACCTCAGAAACAAAATGCAGCTCCTTGGCAGTCGTTCAATCCTTGGCTCCACATGCACATGCTACTATAATTCTCATCTACAACTTTACTGCTCATCCAGTAACAACAAACAAGGTCATGACTTTCTCAGAACAACTGTTAATAATATTTAATAGTTCAAAGTCTTTGCAATTGTCCATTGTACCTAATTGGAAAATATTTATTTTCTTTAAGTACACTTTCAGATGACCTTATGTTGAAGTAAATAGAGCGAATATACACCTATATTTATCTATCTGCCCATCCATATTATTTTACAAAATTGTACACCCACCACCCCTGTTTGTATTTATGCAATCCAATTAGTCCATGTCACTTAAGACACCAAATTGCAGAAAAGCAATAAATGACCAATCAGCGGTAAACAAAGCTAATGTTAGGTGAAGCTAATATGCCCGATATAGCTGTTAAAAGTTTGAAAAGAAAAGTGTTGAATAACTGAGCTGCTTCATCAACAGTTTTAAGTGCTGGCAGTAAATAAGTTACCATTGTCCCATGCTCCTTTCAACAGCGCTGGGTTTTGAAGCATTTAGTCCCTGGTTCTAATCTTTCCCCTAAAAATTAAAAATAGTCTTAAAAAAGAGTTGGGAATCAATTGGAGTTGCAATGTGCTGAGAAAAGATAAAGTTAGACTGAGCAAAATTGCTAGTTCAGTTGAATCTCCAACTCTGTTTAACTATTTTTGAAACATTTTCAGAGTCTTTTTTTTTTGATTTTGTAGTTTTCATGGATCTCTGCCGTTCCTTGGAGTCCCAGTGTCAGTGTCAAACACAAGAGAAAAAAAGCCTTTGGAAGTTCTTCCACCAAATGTCCTTATAAGGAAACAGAGAAAAACAGTTGTTGTTATGGGGCAGGAGTGAATGAAGACTGACAGAAAGTAAGAGATCATGTTGTAAAAGGGGTAAGAGAGAGAGGAGAGATTGGGAGAGAAACTGTTGTGGGGAGGGAAAGAGAAAGGTGGGAAGATAGATAGATGAGGAGAGAAAATGTGATATTACCGTTGCAAGAAAGAAAGAAAAGAGTCTTTGTTATGGAGAGAACATGTATTTTTCCCTCAGAGCCACCATGTCTTTCAGTCAATGAAAGAAGGGCAGGACCACGGTAAATGGCTGGGTACAGGCTGGAATCAAATGTTTGAGCACCGGGGCTGGATATAGGTCTGCATGAGGATTCAGGTTGCGGTTGAGGCTCTAGATAAGTCCACTACAAAGCCCACTACTCCATAGTGTGGAGTAAAAAGCAGAAGAAGCACCTAAAGTTGCTATAGGAACTGGATGTCCAGCCTACCAGCCTTCAGTATGAACAGCAGCACCTAGCCTACATCAACATTACAATGGCAAGCTCCTCCATTCCTCTTTCTAAACTGCAATGCCCTGAGAACCTGTTTTGGTGGGAGGAAGAAACAGAGATCATATGAAGGGTAAAAAATGTTGCTGAGGGTTGACAGCAGCAGAGAGAGACCCCCATTGTGGATGAAGGGAAAAGAGAAAGAGATGATTGGGTGGATTTTCATGTTACTGCTTCCAACCGCCGACCACCTGACGGAAGCTGTTCAAGACCCGACCAATTTTCATGGTCGGACCTCATTACCATTCCATTGGTGAGCTGCTCGTACATTTGGAGGTGATTCTGAGGGAGGTGATTTGGAGGTGATTCTGAGGGAGGGAGGCAAAGGGTCGCGCATCACGGTGCACAATTTTTGTGGAGCCAGGAGGAGCATTAAAAATATTTTAATACTTATCTGTAAGGTTTCTTCAACAGGACTTTCGAGGACCATTGATTAAGCCACTCATGGCCAAGTACCAATGGGTGGAGTGTGTGCAGTGTAAAATTGAATCAAGGATCTATTGATGCATAGGATCTCGATTTGCAGGGCTACTGAGGCGCCTGCCTGTTTCCAGCGAGTGTCTGGGTTACCTGGCCCCAACCAAAATGGTGGTGACCTACACATTGGCAGGAATGGAGCAGTAAGTACTACACTATTATTTTAATCCCGCTACCACCCTGTTTCCACCTGGGGAGGATGGGAAAGAGGGGGAAAATGCTTTTAAAAATGTTTCTTCCTCTCAGACCCACCATATCTGCAGGGTCATTGAATATTTTTAAGGCTGAGTTAGACAGATTCCTGATTAACAAGGTTGACGGGAAAGTAGGGTTGAGGTCGCAATCAGATCAGCCATGATCTTATCAAATGGTAGAGCAGGCTCGAGGGGCCAAATGGCTCTTAATTTGTATGTTCGTATCTCCCATTCCCAGGCCTAAGCCCCAGCCTTCCTCCCCAACTAGGCAATGGGCTCCCACTCCCTCCTTGTGGTCTAAGCCCCCAAATATCTTCCAACCCAGAGTCCACACCCCTATTTCCCTCTCACATGCACATGTTGGAGAAGCTCCCTAACCACCTCTGCTCACCAATCCACAGTTCCAGGTCGCCCTGTCTGGGCCCAGTACCCACCTGTAAATGGTACATTTTGGTTGTTGTCTTGTTAGAGAAGATAAACTATACAAATTGAGCAATTCAATAAAGGAATACATTGGAGAGGGTGGGAGAGAAATTGAAGGAGAGACTCAGAAAAAGGGAGAAAGAAATAGAGCTGAAGGCTTTTTAAAAAAATGTTTCCATGAGCAATGCCATGGGAGATCGATTGATAATGATATATGTGCTGCGTTCTCAACATTAATGCAATCATTGACATTTTATAGGAATATTGTAATTGTATGTTACTGAAAACATAAGGGTATATGTGTGAAAAACTATAATTGAGTTACATTCACACAGCAACAGATACTCCCAGTACTGTACTGCTCTTTTATTTCCATTTCTTCTGTCATCTGGGGCCACTCAAACAAATACCTCTAGGGTAGAAGATCACAGCAATGTGCCACAACACAAAGTGCTGGCTTCTCAGCTATGCAGCATGTCATATGGCTGCTGATCGCATTCCTCTAGTTCACACCATCATAAAAGGATGCACGATCTGTTGGCATTTTTATTCTACTGATTGCAAAAGCTATTTTAATTTCAGTCTACTGCCTCATGCATTCCTATCTGTAATCTGAATAGTCTGGGGCTCTCTAGAAGAATCAACAAAACACAAAAATATTGACATGGATTTTTTTGATTATTTTCTCTAGGTTTTCCTCAGTTAACAAGTTAATTTTTAAACAGTTTGCAATCACTTGACGGTTTATAACAGTTTACAACAACTTTACTAACCTTGTCTTTCCTCTGTTTATAGCATAATCATTCTACTCTTGTTTTTCTTACAGTCTGCTTTTGACTTTTTATAGGGGTTTCATTGAACATGCTTAACACACCTCTTCATTTGGGGAGAGACAAGAGCTGTATGAACCATGGGTCGCTATCACTATAATGCTGTCATGTTACTCAAGTCAAAAGAAAAATTGAAAGGATACAGACACTCATTGCTGAATATCTGAGGAATGGGTCAGACAGGAGAATGATATCAGCACAGCGGTAGGGAGAAGGGCCATCGGAAGGGATTCTGTAGTTCCACAACACTGATAGAACCTGGCTCAATGGCATATACCGCTACAGTTCGCACAAAGCACCACAATCGATGGGGTGGGTGAATTTCCGCAGGAGATCTCCCGCTCATCCACTATAACTTCAGCGTAAGAGCCGCAGATACTCCGGAAAAACGGCGTAAAGGCCATTCCCGGGTTTCCTAGGCTCTTCCGCCAAAATTACGCTGGATGAGCGGGAGAACCCCTGTGGAAATCCACCCCCCTGCGGGAGATTCACCCTCTAACTGAGAAAACGGCACTATACTGCCTGTGAGTCACACAGTGAAAGTACTTATCTGATTCATTTTATAGGTTAAACTTTTGAGCCCATAGCCAGAGTGCAATTTCAGAAACTTCTGCAGATTGCAAAAGAACTCCACTGTGCTTTTGTATTATTTCTCATCAATATAATTTAGAATGTCTATGAGTGTCAGCTGCGGTGCAGTACTTGAGTCTATCATGTCCTAGGGGAACAGGGGGCAGGGTTCCCTTCGTATCATCTGCACGCATTACAATCTGTTGCTGTTAGGGTCCAGTACAGCTTATTTCCTAATTAATTAAAGTCTGTCATAATAGTACTCCAACTTTATATCAAGTGACAGGCATATTGCAGTAACATTTACAATTTGTCTTTTTGAAAGGTCCTTTTATATATATTTAATAAAATCAATCTAATCTAGAGAGACTGCAATATGAAAGTACAATCAGTATAATCATTTGCTCTGATAAATCTAAAACACCTTGCCAGCCACTCCCCCCTGCTTTGTCTCCAAGTGTCCATTCCTTTAATCTTCAAACTGAAGATAACTGGAAAATAAGGATCATATACATTCTTAGTTCGCAGCTAACTCTCACATCGATTAAGAAATGTGCGTTACGATTAATCATACAGTGATCTGGCATACCGTGATCTGCCATACGTAATAAGTTGCTTGTTGCTTTTAAATCCTGTTTTATGCTGTCTGGACTGGCTTGGTTAAAATATGATAAAGCACAGTATAATAGCTCACCTGAATGTCACACGGCTCTAAAGTAAAGATCTGTCCTTCAGCTGAACTTTGCCTTAGTTACTCAGGGGAGGGAGAAAACACGTGCAAAAGGCTATGGTTTTTCAGCTGTTACACTGTACAGAATGTTTGCCTCATGACAGATGCAGACTACAAGACAGAGCAGAAGATATACAACACAATCTAAGGCCTAATGGGATCCACATCTTAATGTTCCATAGTTGTAAAATGCCTCTTACAAGAGAAACTCATAGTTCAGCTGTCATCGTGTGTATGTAGTGCAGTCGTTTTGCTCTATCTCAGGAGGTGAAGTGAAAAGAATACAACTTTTTCGTCCTTGTGAACACTTGGAAAAATCCCTTTGGAATGCCAAGCCTGCAATGCTCTCTGTCACATGGTTTTTGATTCAATGTATTTCAATACGAAACTTTGCAGATACTGGATCAGGAAAGATCAGAATGCAAATACATAAACGGAAGGGATCAGGTTAATTTCCAAGTTAGAGACAATAAATTGAAAGACAAAGTCAGTAATTTTACACCATTATGTCAACCATATTGGATAAAAAATGGCATTATGAATATCAAAAGACTAGCTTGCTGACAGACTACTAATTTAAGACTTTTTATCTTGTCCAAAACAATATTTTTTTTACTGGACCCCATCCAGAGATTCACTCTTATATTAAGCTGTTTATTTTCAAGTCAATCTGATAATCTTAACATCCACACTGTAAACTGTAAATAGCAAGCTTGTTTCCCACTGGATGTCAGCTTAGTTTGTGAATGTGGGTACAAACATGACACATATCTTTTGTTGTTTCACACTTACATGTTATTCCTTACTAGAATGTCATAGGTATTGCAATCCAAAGTTGATGAGTTAAACATACATAAATGCAGTACACTGTGATGAAAACACCTTAAAAAATATATTTAATCCATAGACTGCTAACAGGTCCAGGAACAATTTCTCTCCGTGGGTGATCTGTTTGCTTGTCTTCAACTAATGCACTGTGATGCGTAAACAGTATTATGTTTATAAATCTACTCAAATTTCTTAACATGTTATTAAATTACCAAATTAATAAAAAAATAGTTTCAATGAAAATTAAATTTACCACTAATTCTATTTACCATGTTCTCCCTATTTTCCTGCCCATTCTCTTTTTTTTCACATCTCTATCTGTCCTATTTGTGTTTTTGTAACTTTAATTTTACCTTTTCCTCAACCCCCCCAAAAAAAGTTTAAAACAACTTGCATTTATGCAGCTCCTTTAACATAGAAAACATTCCAAGACATTTACAGAAGAGTGCGAGTTAGATAGGAGAGGTGACTGAAAAACTGGGTAGGTTTTTAAAGGTGGAGAGAGAAGTTGAGGAGCTCAGATTTAAACAGGGAGTTCCAGAAAGAAGGGCCAAGGCTCTGGGCTTTGTTGTTTTTCCACCAAATGGC
Source organism: Heptranchias perlo (assembly GCF_035084215.1). Lineage (NCBI taxonomy): Eukaryota > Metazoa > Chordata > Chondrichthyes > Hexanchiformes > Hexanchidae > Heptranchias > Heptranchias perlo. The sequence continues at coordinate 103,454,488 of NC_090325.1, read as the reverse complement.
AGGGCAAAGGAGGTGGAGGGGGTGGAGGAGGCAAAAAATGCCAGAATTAGAGGACAGAGAGGTGCTGGAGGAGGTCTCTGAGACCTGGCGAGCAAAATAAAGGAAAATCCTAAGATGTTTTATAAGTATATTAAGGGTAAGAGGATGACTAGGGAAAAAATAGGGCCCATTAGGGACAAAAATGGCAATCTGTGTGTGGAGCCGGCAGATGTAGGAGGGGTTCTAAATGAATTTTTTGCATCTGTTTTCACTATGGAGAAGGACGATGTAGACATAGAAATACGGCAGGGGGACTGTGATATACTCGAATATATTGACATCGAGCGGGAGGAGGTATTGGCGGTTTTAGCAGGCCTAAAAATGGATAAATCCCCAGGCCCGGACGAAATGTATCCCAGGCTACTGTGTGAGGCAAAGGAGGAGATTGCGGGGGCTCTAACACATATATTCAGAACCTCTCTGGCCACAGGGGATGTGCCAGAGGACTGGAGAACCGCTAATGTAGTGCCATTATTCAAGAAGGGGAGTAGGGAAAAACCGGGGAACTGCAGGCCAGTGAGCCTAACATCAGTGGTAGGAAAATTATTGGAAAAAATTCTGAAGGACAAAATTAGTCTCCACTTGGAGAAGCAGGGATTAATCAGGGATAGTCAACATGGCTTTGTCAAGGGATGATCATGTCTGACTAATTTGATTGAATTTTTTGAGGGGTTGACTAGGCGTGTGGATGAGGGTAACGCAGTGGATGTGGTATACATGGATTTCAGTAAGGCCTTCGATAAAGTCCCCCACAGGAGACTGGTCAAGAAGGTACGAGCCCATGGAATCCAGGGTGCCTTGGCACTTTGGATACAAAACTGGCTTAGTGGCAGAAGGCAGAGGGTGATGGTCGAAGGTTGTTTTTGTGACTGGAAGCCTGTGGCCAGTGGGGTACCACAGGGATCGGTGCTGGGTCCCTTGCTGTTTGTGGTCTACATTAATGACTTGGATATGAATGTAAAAGGTATGATCAGTAAGTTCGCTGATGATACAAAAATTGGTAGCGTGGTAAATAGCGAGGAGGATAGCCTCAGTCTGCAGGACGATATAGATGGGTTGGTCAGATGGGCGGAACAGTGGCAAATGGAATTTAACCCGGAAAAGTGCGAGGTGATGCACTTTGGAGGGACTAACAAGGCAAGGGAATACACAATGAATGGGAGGACCCTAGGCAAGACAGAGGGTCAGAGGGATCTTGGTGTGCAAGTTCACAGATCCCTGAAGGCGGCGGAACAGGTAGATAAGGTGGTAAAGAGGGCATATGGGATACTTGCCTTTATTAGCCGAGGCATAGAATATAAGAGCAAGGAGGTTATGATGGAGCTGTATAAAACACTGGTTAGGCCACAGCTGGAGTACTGTGTGCAGTTCTGGTCGCCACACTACAGGAAGGATGTGATCGCTTTGGAGAGGGTGCAGAGGAGATTCACCAGGATGTTACCAGGGCTGGAGCGCTTCAGCTATGAAGAGAGACTGGGAAGATTGGGTTTGTTTTCCTTGGAGCAGAGGAGGCTGAGGGGGGACATGATTGAGGTGTACAAAATTATGAGGGGCACAGATAGGATGGATACTAAGGAGCTTTTTCCCTTCGTTGAGGGTTCTATAACAAGGGGACATAGATTCAAGGTAAAAGGCGGGAGGTTTAGAGGGGATTTGAGAAAGAACTTTTTCACCCAGAGGGTGGTTGAAGTCTGGAACTCACTGCCTGAAAGGGTTGTGGAGGCAGGAACCCTCACAACATTCAAGAAGCATTTGGATGAGCACTTGAAATGCCATAGCATACAAGGCTACGGACGAAATGCTGGAATATGGGATTAGAGTAGACAGGGCTTGATGGCCGGCGCGGACACGATGGGCCGAAGGGCCTCTATCCGTGCTGTATAACTCTATGACTCTATGACAAGGTGGGTTGAGGCCATAGAGGGATTTGAACTGTGTACAGTTTGGGACTCCTTATCTAAGGTAGGATTGCCTTAGAGGCGGTGCAACGAAGGTTCACTAGATTGATTCCTGGGATGAGAGGGTTGTCCTATGAGGAGAGATTGAAGAGAATGGGCCTATACTCTCTGGAATTTAGAAGTATGGGAGGTGATCTCATTGAAACATACAAGATTTTGAGGGGGCTTGACAGGGTCGATGCTGAGAGGCTATTTCCCCTGGCTGGAGAGTCTTGAACTAGGGGGCATAGTCACAGGATAAGGGGTCAGCCATTTATGACTGAGATGAGGAGGAATTTCTTCACTTAGGGGGTTGTGAAACTTTGGAATTCTCTACCCCAGAGGGTTGTGGATGCTGAATCATTGAATATGTTCAAGGCTGTGATAGATAGATTTTTGGACATAAGGGAATCAAGGGATATGGGGATCGGGCGGGAAAGTGGAGTTGAGGTAGAAGATCAGGCATGACCTTATTGAATGCCGGAGCAGGTTCGAGGAGCCGTATGGCCTACTGCTGCTCCTATTTCTTATGTTCTTAAGACAAGATTACCTAATTCAATACACAGGGAGCCAATGCAGGTCAGTGAGAACAAGCTGAAGGTGCCAGCCAGACTTGGAACGAGACAGAACACAGGTGACTGAGCTTATGGATATGTTGGAATTTATGGAAAATGGGAGTGCATTCATAATGACACTGGAGAAAAATGTTTCAATGGCAGTGTGGTTGAGGTAGAAGCAGAGGCATGGGACATTGTAGGGATGGAAAGGATAAGAGGTTTGAAGCTTGGCTCTGGGTCAAACAGGATCCCAAGTTTTTGTACGGTCTACTTCAGCCTGAATGAGTGACCAAGGAGGAAGACAGAGTGTTCAGTGGCAAAGGAGTAAAGTTTGTGTTAGGGGCTGAAAACAAAAGCAAGGTCTGTTGGAGAAAATTCTGACTCATCTACAACTTGATATTGGATGGGCCATCTGACAGAGATGGTCATGGGTTGAGAGATATGGTGGAGAGGTAGTACTAGGTAACATTAGCATGCATATAGAAACTCAACCTGTGCTTGCAGATGATATCACCAAGTGGCAGCATGTAGATGAGGAAGGTGGGGGGGGGGGTGAGGCAAGAACTGATCCTTAAGGGGCTGCAGAAGTAACTCTCTGGGTGGGAACGAGGAGAAACTATTGATCGGATTGCACTGGTTACATTCAGATGGGCAGGAGTGGAACCACAAAAGGTTCCAGAGAGCTGGGCAATGGAGGAGAGGTAATGGAGGAGTATGATGCGGTTGACCATATCAAATTCTGTGGAGAAGCCAAGGAGGACTAGGAGGGATAGCACACAGCAATCACAGTCACAGAGGATATCATTGATGACTTTGGCCAACGTGGTCTCAGTGCTGTGAACAGGGCAGAAACTAGACTGAAGGGATTCAAACAGGGACTTTATGGAGGAATGGGTATGGAGCTGGGAAGCAATGACATGCTTGAGGACCTTCGAGAGAAAAAGGCAAGAAATGGGCCAGTAGTTTAAACGCTTTAAAAAGCCAATCAAAGGCCCGGACTTGGAAAATTGGTCTAGCTGGATCTATGATATAACCAGGCCAATCTTTGGCATGACTCAGAACATCAAACAAGAAAGGCAGACACCGAACTAGTATATCCGCTGGCAGCCCCTGGAGTCTGAAATCACCAGAATGAGTAAACATATCCACATTTATTGAAGGGTTAATAAACACGGTACACTTTAGATCAGGGAATCTCACGTCAGACGTCAGAATGTTTATATGATTTTTATAGTACAGTTTTCACTTTGTTTTGCCACACAAGACTCCAGATTCCTCTTTTTTTAAAAAAAACAGGAGAATGGGTATTTTATTCACCATAACTAATGACCCACTAATGCACATTTCAAAGCCATACATTCTTAAGATTTTGTTAGTGAGTTGTTAATTATGAGAAAAAGTTGGATGAATATCTTATTAAAAACAGGATTGAAGGTTCTCAGGATAAGTATAGATATTGATGACAAAGTACTTTGAAATACTGCAATTGGTGGGACTGTGGAACTACTGGGCTCGAACTCCGGTGAAGTCCATGGAGAGCATGGAAGCGTGATGGGGTGAGACTTCTCCCTGCTGCTGTGCCCTGATGTTGACCCCATCCCAAATCTCTGGGATTGGGTCATTTGAATAGTCATGGTGGTACCCATGCTTGTAGCGGCACAATAGAAGTACCTATCCTTCTGAGCAGGCAGAAGTCAAAATAGCACCCTGCCATTCGCAAAGGGGGCACCTAAGGCCCAAAATGGGCCGAAGAGGATGGGAACAAAAAAAAATTCTGAAAGTGCTCACCATTTCTTCAGGACTTATCTGGAATCTATTAACATTCTCTTCTAACCTGCTGGGACCTACCCTAGGCCCAGAACAGACTTATAGGGGGTGATTTTAAACCCCAAGAACGGGTGGGTTGGGGGCGGGTGGAAGTTGAAAATAGTTGTTTTTTGGGTCGCGACCACAACCCGGCTTTATTTCTGGGTTTAACGTGGGCGAGCAAAAGTACAGGCTTCCCACTGGGAATGCAAAGTCCGAAAATTTTGCAGTTGCAACCAAAAAAACCAACTATTTTCAACTCCCACTCGCCCCCAACTCACCCGTTCTTGGGGTTTAAAATCACCCCCATAACTGCTCTCACCAGGCGTAAGTCAGCCTGGGCCCATCAGGAATGAGCTGGGTGGAATTCCGGGGGTAACCCAGAAACATATGCCCCGAAAGTTGTCCTTGGATGTAACAGTGCTGGCCCTACACAGCACCTGGTCCCCCACCCCCTGGCAGCGTAATCTAGCGGAGAAGATGCGTGTGGCGCAAGCCGGACGGATTTACGTTCTGTGCTAAATTGCAACCCCCCCTCCCATTCACACCCATGGAAAAAAATCAATCGGGCGGGGTCTAAAACGGTCTGCCGATTCACTATTGCCCGTTTTGCGTGATCGCCACAGACCAATTTCACCCCCTTTGATTTCATGGAGGTTTTACCTTTGTTTCTCCTGGAAGATTCAATCCTATAGCAGTTTACATTTCTACAGCACTCCTCATGTACAGAGCGATGTCTCAAAGCACTTAAAATGTAACAGACTCCATGGTACTGCAAAAGGCATGTAAGGCTGTGGAAGGAATGGGCTTGATGAGCCAAGTAGCTTTTTCTTGTTCTATTCATTCTTCTGTTATATTCTCAATTTCTCATAGTAGTTCAAATAATTAGAGGGAAAAACAAGGATAATAAGTCAATCAATAACAAAAAAATACATTCTGTGCTCATTTGTGTGTAGCTTTCGCACATCTCAAGTTTATTGTGTTGGATTGCTGCAAAATGATATCTGAAGCCCTTTTCCTACCTGTAACAGAACACTTTCTCGGTAAGCTAATAGACTGATCTTCTTACTTGGTTATCCTTTGTGCTAGGTATCTTCTGAGACCATCCTGGGGAGTTTCTTTAACGAAATCTGCTTTCCTTGCGTCTTCTCTTCCCCCGTACCCGGCATTCCTTTTTTGTCTCTTATTAACTGTTCCTGGATATTGAAATAAATTTTCACCGACTTGCCTAGAATTGTAAATGGATATTTTGTGCTAATATTACACTTCATAAGCCACTGGTAACCTCGACCTTCTGCCTGATATAAATTTAATGCCGTGCTGTGAAATCAGAAGATGATAAAGTACATATATGGTTATTTCTATCACATTAATGTACAATTGACAAAACTGAGTGCCTTATGTGGAATATTTTCATATTCAATGATTCTCAGATGGACATCATATTCATATTACAGAAATCCTGCTGAACACAAACACTTTCAACTACTTTTCTGATTTTTTTTTAAAAATAAAATTTATGTTGGTTTTCAGTTACACAGAGACAGAGCAGTATACGACAATGGCAAGCAATGGGGTTAGTTGATCGCTATGATCTCCTAGTCTTGTCGTAATCAATTAATGTAATTTAATGGTTTGAGGAGGTGGAGTGTTTTCATCATTATAAAAGATATGCCAATGGGGGTGAATTTGCTCAGAGCTTCTCCCGCTCCGCCACAATAGTATCACTGGAAGTGCGGCGGAAATCCCGTTTACCAGAGTTTCTGGCGCACATCCACCAAAATTGCGGCAACGAAGCGCTGTGGAAATTCAATGATCGAATAGCTGTTGAACCATGTTCCTCCCTTACTGATCGAGGAATCACAACGTATTAATTAGTTTGGCTCACTAAATACCATTTTTTTCCATACAACCTTTTGATAAAAATAAAATATATATCTTAAATGAGTCAATATTTCAGCACTGGATTTGGGATCTTTCATTATCATTCAAATATTAGTCTAGCCATACTTAGGAACTGTAAGTCCAAGTGGAACTTAACCATCCTCCACCGTGTATACTAAATCATTCACATTCGGGACTTTCATCCGGTATCAGAGAACCACTTGTAGATAGTGTTTCCTTACATCTCCCTTACTGCTGAACTAATAACCGCAGATCTGCTTTCTTCATTTCTGCCGTTCTTTCCTGACAAAATTATTTGAAGCCTCTAGAGTCACTTTCAGTTCTTAAGTTAAGTTCTTCAAACATCTTTGATAGAACTACCTATTTTTAATACATAAAAGTCTTATGCACACCTATCACTTTCTAGATCGTCAAAAGTATTTAAAAAAAGACAATTACAAGTTAATTAGTTTTTCTGGAAGCCAGAAGCCTACAAGTACCTTGCAATCTGCAAACTTCTCTCACCCATAGGACTTAACCTGTAATTGACCCAAGGATATTTGCAGCAAGTAGACTTTGTGGCATTAAAGGGACTGGTTAGAATAAACGCAGCTCTATCTTAGCATTGTGCATTACATGGTATAATGCTCTTGTTCTTATAAAGCAGTATTTCACCCAACTTAATGTGAACAATGTCACAAGAAATTTGCTAGTAATAAGAAATTTATGCTTGATATATTCAGCCACTTCCCCAATTGTCTCTTTTAAGTTTCATGGATTTTCATTGCTACACCCATTGTAGGCATTTATATCCATTGGAAATATTATATGTGCTCTCTCTAAGCTAAGATTCTATACTGCTGAAATTAGTTTCACTGTTGAATTGTACTGAACCACCGATTAGAGTATCTCTGTTGCTGTTTCCTTCTGCCGCTGTTATTTCTTAAAGGGAGCTATTCATTTTTTTTGCTGGGTTATAATAGAAACATAAGAAACCATGGGGTAGATCTTGACTTTATGTGATAATGTAAAATGTCAATTTCCATTGACTTCAATGGAAATAAAAATAGGGAGAGGTGTAAAACAGGATGCCGACTCACTATCACCCATTTTACATTATTGCGTAAAGTCAAGATTTACCCTCATGAAACAAGGAAAAGACCATTTTCAGTCCACGAGACCTGTTCTCTCCACAGACCATGTTCAATTTACCCTACCAAAGACTCTGCCCTACCCATTTACATAGATACTTCCTGATTCCCAAGGATCATCAGGCTGAAACTCCAGAATATCCAGCCTCACATCTCCAATTTTTAGCCTGCTATTCTCTACCGACTTTCTTCGTCCACCACACCCAGCAGCATATCAGTGGGATATTTGATTTTCTCAGTCGTTTACCATCCCTATGATCTCCAGTTTCATTCATAAACATCTTGCAATGGTTTAGTGTTCCTGCAATTTCCTTGGACACAATTAGTATTTACACACAATGAAAAATGAAACATTGGGTCAGAAATTGCGCAGAGCGGCAAGGCAATGCTCACCGCAACTCCTGCGAATTAAATTAACGAAAATACTTACTGCGGGCGCTGTGGCGCAAATTGCTTGAATTTGAACTTTAAAAAACTGTGCTATCTACCCAGCCTCTGAGCAGTGTGAGTTGCCACACGGATGGAAAAGTCTGTGAGGAGAAGACACGCCCACAAAATCTGTCAAGAAGAGAAGTCACGCCCACAGATTCAGGCTGCGTTGCTCAAACAGGCAAGCAGACTTCATTCATTTAAAGTTAGCATTCTGTATGTCATTGGAAATAAAACTTTAATTTTTTTTATATAAAAAGCCAAACAAATAATTGAAGTAAATTGAAGAGACAGAAGAGAAAAGTTAATTTTTTAACTTTTAATTATTTTTTAATGGCCAAAAACTATTAAAATAAGGAGTAATATGAGACTCCACATTTTTAAAAGTTAATTTTTAGATGTTTGGCAGTCATTAATACTTACTGTTAAAACTTAGTTTAGACCTGGTATTTTTAAGAGTACCTGTTTGGTGGCATAATTAGTTACTTTCCAGCTGGGCGGATAAGCAAGTTGGCGTTTTTTCAATGATTTCTCTGATTGCAGCGTGCGATGGCCCCTTAATTCGAAGCTGTCATATCGCAGGCGAAACACTAGCAGCAAGTTCCGGATTTCTGCGTTTCACTGCGCATGTGAAAATGCGCGAACTTGCTCCTTCAATTTGCCACTAAAACAGAGAGCATTGTTGAGCTCCTCCGTTATTTAGGGAGCGATTTCTGGCCTATTAGTTTAATAAATAAGAAAAACTAAATTGTTTCTTCTACAAGCATAATCAAATAGACAAATGTAATTAATTGTCTAAAATCTGGATTGTTGTAATACACTTATAGGGACAGGCTTTATAATGCGCACATCACACCTCCCCAAAACAGGCGGGGAGGCTGCTGACATATGCAAATTGAGTCCCTACACAATTTTCAGGTAGAAGTGGGTGGAATATGCACCACGCACACTCCGCCCATTTGTACCAGGCAGTGAGCAGCCTAATCAGCGGTCCTTCAAAGGAGCTCTGCCGTCACTTCAGAAAAGACATAGAAATTATTTGGGGAGAACTTTTGTGTGGTCAGGAGAGATAGCAATGCTCCTTTTGCTCCCCTAAAAATACTCTGCCTGCTGCTGGCCACTTGGTGGGTACCTCCCTCCCCAGTTTGCCTACCCACTCCTTTTACTACTAACTTTTTTTTATTCGTTCATGGGATGTGGGCGGCGCTGGCAAGGCCAGCATTTATTGCCCATCCCTAATTGCCCTTGAGAAGGTGGTGGTGAGCCGCCTTCTTGAACCGCTGCAGTCTGTGTGGTGAAGGTTCTCCCACAGTGCTGTTAGGTAGGGAGTTCCAGGATTTTGACCCAGCGACAATGAAGGAACGGCGATATATTTCCAAGTCAGGATGGTGTGTGACTTGGAGGGCAACGTGCAGGTGGTGTTGTTCCCATGTGCCTGCTGCCCTTGCCCTTTTAGATGGTAGAGGTCATGAGTTTGGGAGGTGCTGTCGAAGAAGCCTTGGCAAGTTGCTGCAGTGCATCCTGTAGATGGTACACACTGCAGCCACGGTGCGCCGGTGCTGAAGGGAATGAATGTTTAGGGTGGTGGATGGGCTGCCAATCAAGCAAGCTGCTTTGTCCTGGATGGTGTCGAGCTTCTTGAGTGTTATTGGAGTTGCACTCATCCAGACAAGTGGAGAGTATTCCATCACACTCCTGACCTGTCCCCTGTAGATGGTGGAAAGGCTTTGGGGAGTCGGGAGGTGAGTCACTCACCGCAGAATACCCAGCCTCTGACCTGCTCTTGTAGCCACTGTATTTATGTGGCTGGTCCAGTTAAATTTCTGGTCAATGGTAACCCCCAGGATGTTGATGGTGAGGGATTCGGCGATGGTAATGCCGTTGAATGTCATGGGGAGGTGGTTAGACTCTCTAGTGTTGGAGACGGTCATTGCCTGGCACTTGTCTGGTGCGAATGTTACTGGCTACTTATCAATCCAAGCCTAGATGTTGTCCAGGTCTTGCTGCATGCGGGCACGGACTGCTTCATTATCTGAGGGGTTGCAAATGGAACTGAACACTATGCAATCACCAGCGAACATCCCCATTTCTGACCTTATGATGGAGGGAAGGTCATTGATGAAGCAGCTGAAGATAGGTGGGCCTGGGACACTGCCCTGAGGAACTCCTGCAGCAATGTCCTGGGGCTGAGATGATTGGCCTCCAACAACCACCACCGTCTTCCTTTGTGCTAGGTATAACTCCAGCCACTGGACAGTTTTCCCCCTGATTTCCATCTGGCTCGGCTCACTTGTGGAGCTGCCAGATTCCAACCCCCTCCCCGCAGTGCAGCAAGCCACCCGCTAATGCTAACCGAGTACTCGATAACTTACCCAAATTATGCTGATTAAGCCTGAAATTGAAAATGGCTTCGGGTGGGTAGCATGGCCACTTCACCAACTTCACGCCAGTTTTGGGCAGAAGTTAAAAATCCCCCGTTCCACTATTGCAATTGGAAAGAATAAGAGCAAATGTGCCCTTGACATCTCCACATGATTCGATTTTGTTTTTGAATACATTCTCAAAAAGTCATTGCTTCATCTTTAATGAAACCAAGTGTTTATAAACTATGCATGAATAAACCTAACATGATGTGACATCCAATCGACCCCAACAGAGGTAATTGTGATATATTACAGTATCTGCAGGCTGTATGAATATTTGCAAGTTATCTGTGTTGTCGCACAATTTAAGCAAGCTGTATTATAACAACTGCAGGTTAGTTATGCTGAATTACAGCGTAAATAGGCTATATAACAATAGCTGCAAATTAGCTGTGCAGCATTACAGTAGCTACAGGCTTTATTATAGATCAGTCTGTCTCAATTCTCAATGGAGACCTAGTTGTGCTGTATTACAATACGTGCAAGATGTTATTAAGAATCACACTATCTCAGTGTTACTAGAGGCTAGCTGTGCTGTAATAGCCATTGGATAGCTGTGCTGTATTACAGTATCGGCAGGTTGGTTGGACTGCATTACGGGTCGCTGAGCGTAAAACCAGTGCTGCAGGTTGGCCGCCCGGGCGGCAACTTGAAAATCTATGGAAATTGGGTGGTTTCTGTAACAGACGGCCATTCCGCAACAACAGTTTTATACCTGGGTGGCAAGTTAGAAATCTACCCCAGGATGTCTAGGACACTTGATGTTATACTTCAGACTTTCACCCAATACTTTTTTCTTGCGTTTGTTGTTTATCGGTAGTTCCTATAAGCACGAGCCTCCCATGAAATGAAACAAGTGCCTTTATTAAAGTCGTGTATGGGTTAGCATGTCCAGGTTTAATCATTTTTATCTTATTGCTGTATGTTTATCATGGGATGCCTGTGCATATTCTTCTGTCCAAAGGGCAGAAAAAAACATGCCATCAGAAAAATGCATACAGACTAAAATTATGTGGTCAGATTTATTTATAGGTCAACTAATCCACAGATGCAGAAAGACGCAGCAAGATACTGAAACAACACATACTTCAAGAAAAAGTAACAAAACTAGAATAATTCCACAAAGAGTTAATATACCCATTTTGGAAGATGTTTCTAACCGAATTTGATAAGCCCTGCCCCTTGGTAGATCTTCAAGAAGCAGTGATGTATATGGATGGCACAAATTTCATTTTTCGCATGGATTTCAAATCTTTTGTCAGAACTAAAGCTGAGTAACCAGAGCTGTGCTTTATGCCATGGGATGGCTATCATATTAAACCCATTTCCTTGTAAACAACCAGACTGAGAGTTGAACAGATCTTACATCTTGAGAAAAGAGGTACTAATGTTTGGATATTGCCACTTCCTCCTACATTTCTGTTAATAGCATTTGGCATTTAGAATTACCTATTCCTTTGTCTCTCAATCTGTATATGCTAACATCTCAAATAAGCCATTCCAGTCACCAGGCAAATTTTTGACTTAATTGATTTCTGTACAAAGGCATTGAAAACATACAAACACATGAAAAGAGTAATAAAAGTCCATTGAAGCTGCCCCATCCAGGCGTGGTGTAACCACATACATCATTGCCTTATCCCCTAACCATGAAACAACAGAGAAAACTCATTTAGAGCAGTCATCTAAATACGATGATTAGGTTTGAATCCATGCAGCCAGTGACCTGTATTTGCCACAGAATAATGGGATCTTCTCAGAGACACAGTTGGGTGAAGCCGTATGTAAATTGGATTTACCCTAGCTGACATCTAATAAAAAATGCAGAATTCTTTCTATGATAAAAACAGAAAATGCTGGAAATACTCAATTTCTGTGGAAAAAGAAATAGAATTAACGTTTAAGATCAATGACGTTTCGTCAGAACAGCAACTTCACACCATTCAATGCATTTCAATGATGAGGCAGACAATGAGATACAAAGGACACAGAAATCTTTCTATTTGTCACAGTTGAGTTCTGTTACAATGGGCAAGAATTTGTCATCAAAATAACGGTGAGGCTAATGGCGCTCGCCATTATTTATGCACAAATGCGACAGGCAAGGGCAGATGCATGGTTAAATGGGAAATCCAAAAGTTGCAGGCCGAGATGCGTCGCTCTTCCGTTAGCTTCGCAAAAATGGCATCTCACTGTCTGCCTCACCACTGAAATGCATTGAATGGCGTGAAGTTGCTGTATTAGCGTGGCAAATATGAACTAAACTCACCATAGGAAATTAAGTCTTGTCCATTTCAGTCTAAGTACCCTTTTAATGACGTGATAAGTATTAATTATTGCCAGTAAACCACTCTGGCACTGAAAATTAACTATTACAAGTGTGGAGTCTCATTCCTTCAGGTTTTAATTGTTGTTGGAGATTTTTTAAATATCACATTTTAAATAGCGGTACGCTAGCATGGTGGTTGTGTTATTGGACTAGTAATCCGGAGACGAGTTAAAATCCTGCCACGAGAATTTAAATTCAGTTATAAAATAAAAAATCTGGAATAAAAAGCTAATATCAGTAATGGTGACCATGAAACTACCAGATTATCGTAAAAACTACCGGATTGTTACTAATGTCCTTTAGGGAAGGAAACCTGCCATCCTTACCTGGTCTGGCCTATATGTGACTCCAGACCCACAGCAATGTGATTGATTCTTCACTGCCCTCTGAAATGGCCTAGCAAGCCACTCAGTTGTCAAGAAGGTGGCTCACCACTACATTATCAAGGGCAATTAGGGGTGGGCAATAAATGCTGGCCTTGTCAGCGATGCCCACATCCTATGAATGAATTAAAACAAAAATTAAATTTCTTTTTTTTAGTTTTCCTTTCTGTCTCTTTTTTTCTCCTTTTCAATACAATCTTTCTTTCCCCCTCTTTATTTCTCTTTCTGTATCTGATTTGATATTGAATTCACCCACTCTAATTTACTCTTCCTTCTCGGTCCGTGCACTGTTAATTTCACAATCCTTCAACCTGATTGGCTAAGGAGATACACAGTTGCTGGCCCTGTTCATTCAGGTCCCAGATGCCCTGTTCCACTCGCTGTGACATTATCACCTCGCACTTTCATCAGCTTGCCATGCAAAAAATTTAACAACCTAAACGTGCAAGGGCAAATCTAACTAATGGCAGACGCTGTTAGCTGCCCTGCCACAGCAAATTATGGCTCAATATATTCAGGCTGATTGAACTATATGACATTATAGGTGGGCCAGTTGGACTATATTTGGTTGGGCTACATTTCAGTAGCTGCAGGGAGATTGGACCGTATCCATGAACTGACTAGGTTATAATACAGCATCTGTAGAATGGTTGACCCACATTACAATAACTGCAGGGTGGCTGACTGTGTAACTATCTGCAGACTATCGGGACTATATTACAATATATCTAGGCTGAAAAGAGAGAACAAAGTAAGTCGGGACGTAACGGTTTGCTTTTTTTTAAAAAAAGGAAGAAGATTGCAGGAGAGATTAAAGATTGAGAGAAGTAAGGAGTTCCTCAGTTTTGAGGCATGCAAAAAATGAATGAGAGCAGAATATTGTGCAATGAGTTATGATCTCAATGCAGTAGGGATATAGGGAGGAGAAAAAAAACCCTGCAGTATTGATATTCAAAGTTTAGGTGGAACAAGAGAGGAATTAATAGAGGAGCACTGACCATAGTAGTATTGATAAAAGGTGGGAAAGGTTGCATTGGATAAAGATATTGGAGACTAATAGTGAAAGAAAGATCACCTATCAGATGACAAACCTTTTCTCGTCTCCTGTCCTGTAGTATGAGAGAGGTGATAGAAGAGCCTCCCCAGAAATGGAAGCAGTCATCAAGTCTTGCATAAACCTGTGTTCGCAGAAAGTTAACTGTTGTTTAGGGGAAAATAAGTGGTATAAAAAAGGAATCCAAGTTCCTTGGAGGCAGCTTTCGCAAAGGAGGAGATGTACAAGTTCCACTTGAGGCCAGAGGACCTAGTGGAACCAAGAGCGCCAGTAGATCAAAAAGGACTACAGGTACAGCCATAGAAGATTAGGTACAATAGCTGTTGGTTTGACTTGTGAAAGACATGAAGAAATTATGGGGCTGATAATGCCATCTCAACAATGTACCAAAATGAACTTGCACAATAATGTGTAATCTATTTAAATACTTGAATGGTATGATATGCTGTGAACTTCACAAAGGGGATGGGGGGAGCAGGGGCTAGAATGTTGGGTGCTAACAACCAGTGGAGGGCTGCTGGCTGCCTGAACATTGCCATCATTTTGTTCCATTACTGCTATTGGGATCTTAAGATTCCTGACTATTGAAGGATCAAGAAAAGTTCAAGAAAAATGAAGAGTTGCCTATTTTCGGGAGAGGGTCACTCAACAGCAAAATTCTTCCCTTTCCATGTCTCCCTGGAGCTCCTGTTCCAAACAGGCACATTGTGAGAAGGCTTCCTAATTTAAATGAATAGTAGGACCTTAATGAGCCTTGTGTACAATTTATTCATTGGCTCCAATGCAATACTTGCTGGGCAGTTGCAGCATGGGATGCAGAGCCAATTGGATACATGGCAGGCCGCAGACCTCTACATCCTCATAATAAAGGGAGCTGGTGCAGATGCACTGCAGCGCAACAGACACTGGCCATTGTATTATTGGCCCTATGTCATTGAAGAATTAAAAGAAAGAAAAATGTCATTACACCATTTCAGCGGGTGATGAGCACTGATGTTGTACACATGTGAAATGAAGAAGGTCGTTGAATATAGTGTGGAAGGGTAGCAAGATGTTTGGAGGTATTTAATATGAGTGGGACAAGGACAGAGGCCAGAGAAACCCCTGACTCAAAGAAAGAGGATTCAGAGCATGAGCCATCAACAACTACACGCAGATCAGTTGAAGAGGAAGGAAACTAAATAGTCGTGAGCACAGCTTTAGTGGGAGGCCATATAACAGTAAGTTGTTTGTAAATGCAACGTCAAGGCCTTGTCGAAGGGTATGATGATAGCCAAGGCAATGATAAATGAATCACCCAAATAATCAAGAGCAGAATTCTAGAGGTTGGATTGTCTTACAGTATATCTGGGCTAATTAGATTCTCTTAACAGTATCTACTGGCTGGTTGCACTGCAATACAGTCTTTGCATGTTAGCTGGACTGCATTACATTACCTAAAGTGTTATATCAAAAATATTTACCTATAATAGGTGGAATCTTGCCCGCCCAGAGTACACGTCAGTATTTTGGGGGTACCCCATACAAGATTTTCAGACCATTTAAAATAATGGTTGGAAAATCATGGGCAGTGTACATCCAGATTTCTAATGTATATTTTCAGTGGGTGAGCTCCCCATTGGAAATGCAAAGTAAAAAAATATTACCCTTACTGTGCATCAAACAAATTGATAGATGGTTTGTTTCTACAGTGATTACAATTGCCAGCAACATCAAAATACTGCAACTATATATAGTAAAATTAAGGTGTGTTTTGCATATTTGTAGCTTTTGACGCCATCAAGGTGAGGGATGATTGTAAAGTGGGGTTCAAATTAAAAGGAGATCCTGAATCTCAACCATTTTCACCTGTATTTTTGTGTTTTGCTGTTTATCAGAACAGACAAAGAAGAAATATTAAAATAACGGCCCTGAAATTCCTCGAGTGCCTCTCCACTATTGGAAATGCAGTGGGGCGGAATGTCCAGCTGCCAGTTTAGCCTAGCATGGACCCCAAATCCTGAGGATGCAGTCATTTACACAAAATGAGAAGGCACCCATGTCATTTACACCACTACCTGGGCATCCGGCCCAGAGGAGGCCAGGAATATTGGAACAGCATCTTACCACTCGATCATGAAGGCTAGCCATTCCAGTCAAAGAGCTACGTTTTTTTTCTAAAGAATGCCAGTAATGTCTTTGTTGTCAGTTTCCTAATGGCAGTCAATTACTTGGTGATTGGTTGCCATTAGGAAACAAACAGTAGGCCACCACATCCATTTTTGTACAAAAAGTATATTTGCATTATGCATGTATATCATCCCCTGGCTTAAGGAAACAGAATTGGCAGGATTTCTAATGGGGATCATCATCCCACCAGCCCGTCTCTTTCAATGACATCAGAACAGATGGAACAGGAGCGCTCCTGCTGACTCTACAAGGATGCCTTAGCCTCCCCTGCCCCCCCCCCCCAATCATAGACTTGCCAACACCCCTCAAAGTGTACTTGCCTTGCCAGAAACTGAAATTTCATTGGGAAAATTGCAGATTAATTTTTTGAAAAAGTATTTTGAGTGTTTTGATTGGTCCATCAAAAAAAAGTGCCATGAAAGTTGACATAGGAAAACTGAACAGGAAATATGAATTCACAATGAGGAAAGTTGACACAAAAGTGTAAAAGAACATGACAACCTAAAGTAAGGTGTGTAGAAGCAAAGTGTGTTGCGACATAAAAAATTTAATACAATATAAGTTGTATTACATTCCATTTTTATCTCACTTTTATGTACCGTCCTCTTGGTTTTTCTGGTGATTTTGGAGGTAAAAGTCAATTTCAGCCGGGGCGCAAAATGGTTGGTAGCAGATCAGCCACCCGTTATACATCCTGTCCGATTTTCCTTTCCATTGACCTCAAATTTTACCCCCTGTCTCTCTTTACTCAGTTCTCCCTTCTATCTCTCTTTCTCTGCTGCTTTTCTCCTTCTACATTCTCCCTTCTGTTTCTCTGTCTTCTATTTCTTTCTTGTGTTCCTCCCTCTCCTGTTTTTCTGTCTTTCATTTGTCTCTCTTCTGTTTCAATTTTTTTCTCTCTCTTCAGTTTCTCTTTCTGCTTTTTTTCTGTTTCTTTGTGCTTGATACAGCTTTCCTTATTTTGTGGCCATCATCATCCTCCTTTAATAAAAACTATAACAAAAGTAGCTTCTACATACTGCACAAGGTGCTAAGCAAAGACTTGGATGTTACACGGACATTTTGTTAATCAGCAGTAGCTGCTGCCATTTTGAAATTTTTTTTTAAATTGCAGTATCAGCATTTTGTATTTAAAAACCCTGAAAAAATGGCC
Source organism: Heptranchias perlo (assembly GCF_035084215.1). NCBI lineage: Eukaryota > Metazoa > Chordata > Chondrichthyes > Hexanchiformes > Hexanchidae > Heptranchias > Heptranchias perlo. The sequence goes on along the minus strand of NC_090325.1, from coordinate 103,437,174 downwards.
AACCTTGAGTTTTCATGCCTATAAATTTAGGGTGGGAATGGAACTGTTCTAAGTGGATGAAATGATTCCTGGCACAGGGAAATATAAATGCAGGCATCATCTTGATCTGAACTAAATGCCATCTGATTGTGTAACTATGATTGCACACTGGATGATCCCATTATTTATAATTCCCTGAGTCCCGGATTAGTTCAGACGATGAGCAAGATTCAATTACCGACCAGATGCATACATGTTAAATTTTATTGTAGTCAAAACAATAGCAGGAGATTTGAATTAGGTGCATATTAGCTTAATATGAATCTTCTGCTTCACAGCACAGACTGACACCACAGCTCTGTATTGCTGTAGGGATGGTGGGGGGGGGGACAGTTTTTAATCAACCACAATTGGAGTAAATAATTCTCATTAAGAACTGTTTTATAAATTAATTGCAAACATATAAGTATGAATTTTCATGTGTAGTTCCAATTATGCCACAATTAAAAGAATCGTTGCATCATCAGCCCAAGGTTGTTTCTTAACCGCAACATTACAAGAGATTCTCACCATAGTTCTGTGGTCCATTAATCTGCACTTTGGACAGTAATGCATTTATCCATGTAACGAATAAAGGCATCAGAAAGGTGGTGTTTGATCTGCATTTGAACGCAGGTCTCAAGAGGTGAAAAAGCAATTCTGTGGGGCTGATAAATGTGATGGCTGGCACCGACTGTGATGAAATGCATCAGGCATTGGATCCCTGTATTATTGAGGATGTCTGAGGACCGCTCTGTGCCCCATGTGCAAAGCACAACCTAGTGTGGCCAATCAGTGCGTAGTGTACCGAGAGCCAGCACACCACAATTGCACAAGGTTCATTAAGGTTTCAGGAATTTTGTAAACTCTCTAACGTATTATCACCGCCTGTAACTCACTGTGATGTATTATTACTACCCCTAACTACATTTGATGCGTTATCACTCCCTATAACTCACTGTGATGTATTATTACTACCCCTAACTAAATTTGATGCATTATCACTCCCTGTAACTCACTGTGATGTATTATCACTCCCTATAACTCACTGTGATGTATTATTACTACCCCTAACTAAATTTGATGCGTTATCACTCCCTGTAACTCACTGTGATGTATTATTACTCCCCTTAACTAAATTTGATGTATTATCAGTCCCTATAACTCACTGTGATGTATTATCACTCCCTTTGACTCACTGTGATGTATTATCACTCCTTTTAACTCACTGTGATGTATTATCACTCCCTTTGACTCACTGTGATGTATTATCACTCCTTTTAACTCACTGTGATGTATTATCACTCCCTTTGACTCACTGTGATGTATTATCACTCCCTTTGACTCACTGTGATGTATTATCACTCCCTTTGACTCACTGTGATGTATTATCACTCCCTTTGACTCACTGTGATGTATTATCACTCCCTTTGACTCACTGTGATGTATTATCACTCCCTTTGACTCACTGTGATGTATTATCACTCCCTTTGACTCACTGTGATGTATTATCACTCCCTTTGACTCACTGTGATGTATTATCACTCCCTTTGACTCACTGTGATGTATTATCACTCCCTTTGACTCACTGGGATGTATTATCACTCCCTTTGACTCACTGGGATGTATTATCACTCCCTTTGACTCACTGGGATGTATTATCACTCCCTTTGACTCACTGGGATGTATTATCACTCCCTTTGACTCACTGGGATGTATTATCACTCCCTTTGACTCACTGTGATGTATTATCACTCCCTTTGACTCACTGTGATGTATTATCACTCCCTTTGACTCACTGTGATGTACTATCACTCCCTTTGACTCACTGTGATGTATTATCACTCCCTTTGACTCACTGTGATGTATTATCACTCCCTTTGACTCACTGTGATGTATTATCACTCCGTGTGACTCACTGTGATGTATTATCACTCCCTTTGACTCACTGTGATGTATTATCACTCCCTTTGACTCACTGTGATGTATTATCACTCCCTTTGACTCACTGTGATGTATTATCACTCCCTTTGACTCACTGGGATGTATTATCACTCCCTTTGACTCACTGGGATGTATTATCACTCCCTTTGACTCACTGGGATGTATTATCACTCCCTTTGACTCACTGGGATGTATTATCACTCCCTTTGACTCACTGGGATGTATTATCACTCCCTTTGACTCACTGTGATGTATTATCACTCCCTTTGACTCACTGTGATGTATTATCACTCCCTTTGACTCACTGTGATGTACTATCACTCCCTTTGACTCACTGTGATGTATTATCACTCCCTTTGACTCACTGTGATGTATTATCACTCCCTTTGACTCACTGTGATGTATTATCACTCCGTGTGACTCACTGTGATGTATTATCACTCCGTGTGACTCACTGTGATGTATTATCACTCCGTGTAACTCACCGTGATGTATTATCACTCCCAAAACTTACTGTGGTGTATTATCACTCCCAAAACTCACTGTGATGTATTATCAATCCCTTTAACTCACTATCATGTATTATTACTCCCTGTAACTCACTGTGATGCACATCTGGTCCTACCAAAATATTTCTAAATAAGGCTGAGTTTTTCTTAAAATCTTCTACTTTACAAATATTATTGAATTTCTGAAGCTAAATGCAGAAGGTGTTCCCTGTTCTGTATATCAGCACTACTGCAGTATTACCTCTAAATATTTAGAGGTGTTCTGCACTGTGTTACCCTATTTTTCAGTTTTGAATTTGTATTAAATGATGAAATGCTTTTCCTAATGAAAAGTGGAAATGCCAGGGGCTTGATTTTATATCCTTTGTGCCGTGCAGTACTGGAGATGATGTATAGTTTTGTGACAGCTTTAGCTATTTTAGATAGAGATTTAGATATATATATATATATTACATAAATAATTACAGCCCCAGCACAAGGAAATTGCACTATTAAAGATGGTGAGACAATATAAATACATTCATTTGAAACTACTGTTGTGCCAAAAGCAATTCTATATATTTTTCTCTATTGTTACTTTTATTTACTAACAATTACTATCTTTCAGGTTGTGTACTTATCCTGCTATTGCACAGATATATTTCTTTATTTGAACAAGTTAGCCATTAAACTGAGAGATTCCATCCTGTAGCACTTCATTTAGTTAGCAATTTGTTCTAATATTTTTTAAATCAAGAATGGTTTTCATTTCATTCCAGCACTACAGGATAAAAAAAAGGATACACACGCTCACATTATATTTTTGCTTTCCATTCCTCATTTTTTTTTAGGTTTAGCAGATCACACATTCAAGTCCACACCAAAAGGGTAGGCAGGCTTCTTGCCAATTTAAGGCAATGGCTCTCTTGTGTTGTCTACTATCAAGTGGATGTGAGCAGTCCAGGTAATTTGCCCTTCAATCTTTTCTTTCTCCCTGTGACAACACACCAAGCCTCCAACTCATTCTTCCCTGACAGCACAGAAAAATATGGAATCACCACATGACATCATGATTTTGGACATCAACCCCATCCTAGTAATCATCCTACACACTGCACCACTGATATCTGAAGTTCATTATTCAAATGGGGCTGCACAAAATACCAATGTCAATTTATAGAAAATAACTTTTTGCAATCCAGTATGGAGAATTGCATTGGCATGGGGTGTGACCACAGGAGTGATTTTAACTGTTTTGTCTGGCTGGAAAACAGGGAGCAGCAGGTCAGCTGCCCGTTTTGCACCCCACCCGATTTTCCTTTCCACAATCAGGCGACGTATAAACAACAACAACTTGCATTTCTATTGCGCCTTTAACATAGTAAAACGTCCCAAGGCGCTTCACAGGAACGTTATCAAACAAAATATGACAGAGCCACAGAAGGAGATATTAGGGCAAGTGACCAAAAGCTTGGTCAAAGAGGTGGGTTTTAAAGTGCGTCTTAAAAGGGGAGAGGAAGAGAGGTGGAGAGGTTTAGTGAGGGAATTCCAGAGCTTATGGCCTAGGCAGCTGAAGGCACGGCCGCCAATGGTAGAGCGATTAAAATCGGGGATGAGCAAGAGGCAAGAATTGGAGGAGGGCAGAGATCTCGGAGGGTTGTATGGCTGGAGGAGGTTACAGAGAAAGGGAGGGGCGAGGCTATGGAGGGATTTGAAAACAAGGATGAGAATTTTAAAATCGGGGCATTCCCGGACCGGGAGTCAATGTAGGTCAGCGAGCACAGGGGTGATGGGTGAACGGGACTTGGTGCAAGTTAGCGTACGGGCAGCAGAGTTTTGGATGAGCTCAAGTTTATGGAGGATGGAAGATGGAAGGCCGGCCAGGTGGGCATTGCAATAGTCAAGTCGAGAGGTAATAATGGCATGGATGAAGATTTCAACAGCACATGAGCTGAGGCAGGGACAGTCGCCCGTTTCCTGAGATCAGTTAAAATCAACCCCATGGGTTTTACTGCAACTCACTGTTCAACGCCATCTAGATTATTTTGGCCTGCATGTGTGTTTGTCTTTATCTATTAATCTAGTAGGTTTCTTCGCACACAGCCTGTTATAGACTGGTTTGTGACAAAAACAACTACCATGGCAATGCATACATGAGAATGATTCAAGTTTGTTTTCTAATAACCCAACTGGTACAGAAACTAATTTTAAGTGGTTTAGGGCTGCACTGAGGTAGGTCTGAACTGGGTGAACTATGAAGCATATTTCAATTACTATGCAAACAAACAAGTTTACTGCTGATTTTTAAACCAACCTACTTATATGCATAAAACCTCATTGTGTAAATCCTCATTGCTACCTAATTACTGGCACCTGCTGCAGCATTTACTTACTTTCATAAATGGCATTCAAAGTGCAAAAACTACAGAGCATACCCTTCACTCAGTTGTGATATGCTCCATTAATCTGCACTTTGGACAAAAAGGTATTTGCAGCAATAGTTCTGCGTCTTCAAGGATGGTAAAGATTTTGCATGTTTTTTTAAAATTGTAATTAGTTGTTCTAAAACATTATTTTCAATACATATGATAAAGATGGTGTTCAAACACCACAAAGTTTTATTTTTGATACTACAGCATATGAATCTCTAAGTAAAAACTGTTAGGAACATAGTGCAGCTGTGTCATATGAACCAGATGTTAGAGCTGCAGTATATACAAATGGATGTTCTGCAGCTTCCACTGATCATGTAGTCTGCAAAAACCCACTAAAAGATTAATGCTAATGTCAACCACAGTCAAACTTCACCCAAACTTACAAGGTGCTCCAAATGCTTATTTGTTACCACCTTTAAAAGATCAGAGAACCTATTTTGAGAGGACAAACAAACAGTGGTAACCACTCACACTTACCACCAAACCAATTATCCCTGATTTTCAGTTCTATTTAATATACCATCAGTATCACCTTCCTATTATTGGAACCAGTAATAATCACAACACAAAAGCAAGGCAGATATGAGGCAATTGACCCAAAAGCATAACCAGTGGTAATACCAATGACAAAGCTGATTGAAAATTGACTAAAAAGTCCAGATTATTGAGCTGGAAATCTAGGAAACCATAACAACAAATGTCTGACAAAGGTATTAAGACATTGCTTGATGGTTCAACACAATCTCACAGAACAAAAGAGCTGACTACAAGGTGTGAAAACTTGATGACATCATAGCCCAAAACCCCCACAGACAGCTGAGCGTGAGGCCCGGGCCATTTTAACTCCCAAGGCCTCAATAGAATATCATGCATTACCTACACAATCAGGCAGCCCTCCCCACCTGCTGCACACAATTTCCATCGCAACTCCTGACTGTACTCTTAAAGCGAGATTGCATTCCCCACTTTCATCTGCCATGATGAAACTACTTTTCAGGTGCTGAAAATGATTGGAAAACAATTTCTGACAGCCAAGATGAATAGAAAGGCTGGCCCACGATTCTCTAAGGCCTCCCTGGAGGTTTTAATTGCAGATGTGAGGGGAAGAAGAAAGCAACTTTTCCCCACAAGTCGCAACGGTGTTTCCAAGGCCAAGGTGAAGCAGGTGTGGACAGAGGTGGCTGGAAGGGACAGTACCTCCAGCACCATCCCCAGGACCTGGCTTCAGGATAAGCTGAGGTATCCTGACCTCACAAGAGCGGCAAGGTCTTAATTTCTCCACCTCTCTCAACAGCATCTTACAACACTCTTTTCACCCCCTCCTTCATCATTCTTAACAATCCCCTCCCCTCAATCACAAGGGCAAACCACAAAATCTCTCTTATTAAACACACTCACCTCCTCCTTTCCTCTCCACTCCAAACACTTATACCATTCTCTTCTCACAAACTACCACTTGCACAACCCCCAACCCCTCCCACCACTCCTTCCTCACTTCACATTACACACACTTGGCTTTACATTCAGCACCTCCTCCTCCTCATTCCATCTTGCATATTCTCCACTTCTCAACACATCCACTATAAGCACAAGCTCTATGCATCTCCACTTACCTTTTCAACAACTACTTGTTAACTCTAACCCTCTCTTTCAGCAGAAGACAGCACACAATGCAAAGGAGAGAGTAAAGACCAGAGGAGTACCGAACGTCATTGTTCTCATCCAAGCAGAGCAGGATGCCCTGGACATCAGTGACCCAGGCGGAGCCAGCACCATCAGGGAAGGCTAGGCTGGCAGCATATTACTTACAACCCTTCCATCACCTCAGCAAGCTACACAACGTCAAGCTGTTTTCTCAAGACTATCACCTGCAAATGTGCAGCTTCTATCTCCCATCCTAACTTTTGTCCCATTTTTCTTTCCTCTAGGTTCTTCTCAGTAGCAAAAGCCTCCTGCACAAGAAATTTCAAAGGAGGACAATTCTCCCGAAGATGTACCATCAAGCACTCTAGCTCATCTAGGCAATGCTCCTCAGTCAGATCCAGAAAAGTCACACTGGGCTTGTACACCCTGTGTGCTGGCTATGGCCTCTTACGATCAGCCACCCTCATCTGGTGTCTTCTGAGAGGGACTGCTCCCTGAGGATCCTCAGACTCCTGAGGTTGCTGAAGGTCCTGCTCCTCTTCCTCCAGCCAGAGAAGACTGGCAATAATAGCACCCATGATGATTGGAGAAAGGTTTCTGAGGGAAAGTAAGGCAAAAAAGGATGAAAGAAGCAATCTGGAAGTTGGAAACTCATTTGGCAAGCCAGGTTCTATTGGCAGGATTCAAGCTGGGCTGGCCTCCCATATCAGCAAGTTATAATCACGTCATGCCATTGATGACTTCATTGGGCTGTGACTTTTGCATGTAAAGTAGTCCCCCACCTGCCTGGGTGGGTTTCGTTCCCCGACAAGTTTTTTCCTAAGTTAAAATGGTGTTGGGCGCGAATGTGTCAGGAAAGCGTAAATGCACAATTGCCAAGCCATGAGGACAACTGGAGGAAGAACTCTACAAGTGAAGCTGCTGTCGGCATTAAAGCCATTCAGTCTTAGAAGTCCAGGCAGTGTAGATGTGGGTGTCACTGGCAAGGCCAGCATTTATTGCCCATCCCTAATTGCCCTTGAGAAGGTGGTGGTGAGCCACTTTCTTGAACCACTGCAGTCCATGTGGTGAAGGTTCTCCCACAGTGCTGTTAGGTAGAGAGTTCCAGGATCTTGACCCCACGATGATGAAGGAACGGCGATATATTTCCAATTCGGGATGGTGTGTGACTTGGAGTGGAACGTGCAGGTGGTGTTGTTCCCATGTGCCTGCTGCCCTTGTCCTTCAAGGTGTTACAGGTCACGGGTATGGGAGGCGCTGTCGAAGAAGCCTTGGCGAGTTGCTGCAGTGCACCTTGTAGATGGTACACACTGCAGCCACAGTGCGCCAGTGGTGAAGGCAGTGAATGTATAAGGTGGTGAATGGGGTGCCAATAAAACGGGCTGCTTTGTCCTGGATGGTGTCGAGCTTCTTGAGTGTTGTTGGAGTTGCACTCATCCAGACAAGTGGAGAGTATTCCATCACACTCCTGACTTGTGCCTTGTAGATGGTGGAAAGGCTTTGGGGAGTCAGGAGGTGAGTCACTCGCTGCAGAATACCCAGCTCTGACTTGCTCTTGTAGCCACAGTATTTATGTGGCTGGTCCAGTTAAGTTTCTGGTCCAGTTAAGTTTATGGTGGTGACCCCCCCAGGATGTTGATGATGGGGGATTCGGCAATGGTAATGCTGTTGAATGTCAAGGGGAGGTGGTTAGACTCGCTCTTGTTGGAGATGGTCATTGCCTGGCACTTGTCTGGCGCGAATGTTACTTGCCACTTATCAGCCCAAGCCTGGATGTTGTCCAGGTCTTGCTGCGTGCGGGCAAGGACAGCTTCATTATCTAAGGGGTTAAGAATGGAACTGAATACTGTGCAATCATCAGTGAACATCCCCACTTCTGACCTTATGATGGAGGGAAGGTCATTGATGAAACAGCTGAAGATAGTTGGGCCTAGGACACTGCCCTGAGGAACTCCTACAGCAGTGTCCTGGGGTTGAGATGTTTGGCCTCCACCAACCACTACCATCTTGCTTTGTTCTAGGTACGACTCCAGCCACTGGAAAGTTTTCCCCCGATTCCCATTGCCTTTAATTTTACTAGGGCTCCTTGATGCCACACTCGGTCAAATACTGCCTTGATGTCAAGGGCAGTCACTCTCACCTCACCTCTGGAATTCAGCTCTTTTATCCATGTTTGGACCAAGGCTGTAATGAGTTCTGGAGCCAAGTGGTGCTCATCGAATCATAGAAAGTTCAGCCCATCGTGTCTGCCAAACAAGAGCTATCCAGCTTAATCCCACTTTCCAGCACTTGGTCCGTAGCCCTGTAGGTTACGGAACTTCAAGTGCACATTCAAGTACTTTTTAAATGAGTTGAGATTTTCTGCCTCCAGCACCCTCAGGTAGTGAATTCTAGACCCCACCACCCTCTGGGTGAAAAAATTTCTCCTCAGCTCCCGTCTAATCCTTCTACCAATTACTTTATATCTATGCCCCCTGGTCACTAACCCCTCTGCTAAGGGAAATAGGTCCTCCCTATCCACTCTATCTAGGCCCCTCATAATTTTATATACCTCAATTAAATCCTGGCGGAACCCAACCCAAGGAACATCCCTAGCTTGTCATCTCTACATTCTACAACTATGAGAAGAAATCATGATACCCATTCAAAAACAATATGCATTGAAAAGTAACATTAAAGATGAACTACAGGCAGTAACAGATGCATATGATTGGCAACCTTGGAATATGGGCAGCAATAGAAAAGAAAAATGAGCTGCTTGCACTATCTTGGCTGTGAAATCAAGTTCACGTGCACTCCATGGAACGAATATTAGCTTCTCCAATTACAAAGCTCAAGTCAGGTGTTAATAGTGTCCCACTGGTGGGAAAACTGCTGCAGACATTCTGTTACCAGTTGTACGTTGCAATATCTCATCATAAATCCTTGGAGATCAAATCTAGTTAATAAAAATACCCTACAAATATTTTTATCTTTGAGATTTAAAACAGTACTTCTATTACTTACTTCCAACAGGCATAATTAGGTATTAGACTATGCTGCTTTTGAATTTCAAACTATCACCTTATTCATTGGATTTTTTTTCTATTACTATAGTTGTTTTGAAAAGTTGAAGTCCTTCAGCCCAAATGCAGTGCTGTAAAAGAAAACCATTTAGACTATCCGTTCAGCCAATTAAAAAATATAATTTATCATATTTCCAATTTCAGACCATGTCGTCACAGGCAGCCCTTGTTGTAATATTTATTAATAGTGCTACTACTGATCTAAACTTAGCTCTCAAGGGGTCAAATTCACAGGATAGCACAGTTGCCAATTAGATTTCAGACGGGGCAACTGAATCTGTGCTATAAAAATTATAAGATAATTTGACATTCGAGCAATCGATCACACTCACGGGGCATGATTTTAGCTGGGAGCCAGGAACACAGAGCGTCTGTAGATATTCACGTGGGGAACCCAGAAGTCAAATGAGTGCGTCACAATCTGCGATCGCAGCTCAATTGAAGGTAAGCATTTGCGCTTCCAGGTTTCCCACGCACCAAGCAACCAGATTAACAGGCTGGCAGCCTGTCGGGAAGGAAAGGAGCGGTGAATCAGAGGTGAGAGTGAGATTGTGGACCCTGGAACAAATCAGAGGGGGGGAGGTGGGGGGATGTGGACAACATCAGGTGGGCCTTGAAGATTGGGGAGTGGGGGGTGTGGGGGAGGTCGGCCGATCACAGGGTCATGTCATGCCAGGTGAGCTTGTTGGGCCTGGAATAAGCATTCCTGCTCCTCCTGGCCCACAAGCAGTGCAATAAAGGCACTCACCTCATGGATCCAGCCCATCCCACCTGCTTTCACTTGATGTGAATCGGAAGCGATGGGAAACCCGAACAGGTAAGGTTAAAGTTGTTTTACTGTTGTAATACACAAAAAATTAAGTACCTCAATTATTTCTTCCTGATGTCCAAACGCATCTGGGTCAAACCCAGAAGTGGGCACGTTGGAGCCGGAATGCAGTCCCGCCCCAAAAAGCTATTATTTTAATCTCCCATCTGTCCCCAACCCACCCATTCTTGGGGGTTAAATTACCCCCCTTGCTGCTGTAACAACTCTATTGATTTGAACTCAGCAGGAGCCAATACCAAGTAAGACTTTTAAAACACAGAAGAGATCATTTTGACTTGGTGATTTCCACTTCAATGGAAATGAAAATCAGGTGAGATGTATAACGGCGGCTGAATCTATATCACCCATTTTACACCATTGCCCAAAGTCAAAATTATCCCCAGAGAGCATTGCAAAAGTGGGAGCAGTCAATCAGCAAACGGCTCTGAGAAGGATGGAAGTCCAGGGGAGTTAGGAAATTAACTTCTAGTTTAAAAAAAGATAATCCACTAAACTGGTGTAGTGTAGCATGTTCATTATTTTTATGTATTACACAAAGACAAGTTGTATTAATGAAAATAGGTGAATCCAATCATAACTGTTGTTCTATTAATTTAATAGGAAATAAAGTAGCTTAACCTTTCCTATCAAGTCTCGTCATATCAAGTGTTCACTCAGTCTGCCCTCAGAGATCAACAAAAAAACATGCAAAAGATGTGGATATCTGGTTCAGGTCAAAACATTATTACACCCCAAGTCATTCTATCGTACAAGTAGATGCAGAGCAATGTGAGTGAACTCTCATGAAGGTACAACACTTAGACCACTTACAGGGGTGACTGACGCCACTGAACCTGAGAATGTGTCTACAGCAAACTCATATTTGTAACCAGAAGCTATGATTTATATATTAATATATAATTTATTTTAAAATCTATGAAAATATTCTTTGAATAGTTATTTTAAAGATTAGCTTTAGTTAGAATTGGCACTTGAAGGCAAGGATGTTTGAAATAAAGAAGCAAAGCACTATGCTGGTATTCCGACAATATATATAGCTGAATATTTTTAGTTGACCTATAAAACACTTCACAGAGCAAGCACTAGTAATAAACAGCCCACTCCATAGAATGTTTGTTGTTATGGTCCTACTTTAATATCTGACAATTTACTTGTATAGTAATTTGGAACTCTTACCTTATAACCACCACTCTTAATTAAACTTTATTTACTGAAATTAGCAAAACTAATTGGAGAGGAGGACTTGTATATCTTGCTGTCAATATTTGCATTTGACTATTTGTTAAGAACTTCTTAACAGTAGGATAAATGAAAGTGCTAAATGTGGTTGTAATAGATAGCATACAATAAGCACTTTTGACTTGGCATAGTTTGCAATTTTACTGTTAATATGCCAAACTCACATTAAAATAGTGTGCCAGATTATTTGATCAAGCAGTTTAGAAAAGTCCATTCATATCCTGAGCTGTGAGAATTTATATAGAGCACCGGAGGCTGAAGCAAATTTAATCAAGCACATTGCAGGAGTACCCCATTTCCAGCTGAGAGGCGTTATGCTACAGAGAGAATCCCAAGGTTACAAATATAATTCATGGTCATATTGTTGGAATTCAAAGAATAACTACAGATTCTGAGCTTGGCATACAGCTAGTATAAATGAGTATCATAGGCCCAGAGAGGGGATTACTAATCATTGCAACAAACACAAATTCCAAGCCAGACAGTATCTGTAAATCATAAATTGATTTATAGCAGATTGAATTTCAAAGTCCACTTCAAAGGTTGCTTTTAGATCAACACCCTTACCCAAAAGTATTTTTGGTCATGGTCTTTTCCACATAGAAAAATCATCACTGTAAATTCACTAGAAATCAGAGTTCACAGAAACTATTCTAAAATCAGAATTTGATTTTGACATTCCTGCTCTCAGAATCTGGAAAGCCTCTCTTGCTCATCCTAGGTCGGTTGTGCAGATCAGCTTGGATTAAGAGAGCATTGTCAGTTCACAGCTTGTTTAGACAACTGCAATGAAGGAGAATTCCACTACAGTCACTTCTAATAAACAATGGCAGCAAGGTTTTTAAAAAAATTTTAAGAGCACATTTTTTTTTATTCGTTCATGGGATGTGGGCGTCGCTGGCGAGGCCGGCATTTATTGCCCATCCCTAATTGCCCTTGAGAAGGTGGTGGTGAGCCGCCTTCTTGAACCGCTGCAGTCCGTATGGTGACGGTTCTCCCACAGTGCTGTTAGGAAGGGAGTTCCAGGATTTTGACCCAGCGACGATGAAGGAACGGCAATATATTTCCAAGTCGGGATGGTGTGTGACTTGGAGGGAAACGTGCAGGTGGTGTTGTTCCCATGTGCCTGCTGCTCTTGTCCTTCTAGGTGGTAGAGGTCGCGGGTATGGGAGATGCTGTCGAAGAAGCCTTGGCGAGTTGATGCAGTGCATCCTGTGGATGGTACACACTGCAGCCACAGTGCGCCGGTGGTGAAGGGAGTGAATGTTTAGGGTGGTGGATGGGGTGCCAATCAAGCGGGCTGCTTTGTCCTGGTTGGTGTCTAGCTTCTTGAGTGTTGTTGGAGCTGCACTCATCCAAGCAAGTGGAGAGTATTCCATCACACTCCTGACTTGTGCCTTGTAGATGGTGGAAAGGCTTTGGGGAGTCAGGAGGTGACACATGACCATTAAATGTAAATTATATTTAAGGTTTATTTTTAAAAATGTGTTCTTTGTTTGAATTTGCAATTGATTTACATCGATTTGTATTTCATGCAGATACACAGAAAAATTAACTTATCTGAGTTGCATCACAATGAGCCAACTAGCCTCAGAGTTGTAACTTATTCTAGGTCTGTATAGAAATGCGCAGAGATAGATATATTTGCTGTACAACAGCACTGCCTGTTTGCACCCAGTGTCCCTTTTCAAAGGTTGTCAACAATGTGCAATTTATTTATCTGAAATACTGAAGTTGAATTATATAGAGTTATACAGTTAGAGTTATAGAGTTATACAGCACGGATAGAGGCCCTTCGGCCCATCGTGTCCGCGCCGGCCATCAAGCCCTGTCTACTGTAATCCCATATTCCAGCATTTGGTCCGTAGCCTTGTATGCTATGGCATTTCAAGTGCTCATCCAAATGCTTCTTGAATGTTGTGAGGGTTCCTGCCTCCCCAACCCTTTCAGGCAGTGAGTTCCAGACTCCAACCACCCTCTGGGTGAAAAAGTTCTTTCTCAAATCCCCTCAAAAAGCTCTCCTGGATGCACGTTAAGAATTTTGTACCCTCTAAGCCTTTTACACTCTGAGTATCCCAGTTAATATTGGGGAAGTTGAAATCCCCCACTATTATTACCCTATTATTTGCACAATTTTCTGAGATTTGCCTGCATATCTGTTCCTCTATCTCCCCCTGACTGTTTGGGGGCCTATAGTACACTCCCATCAAAGTGCTTGCCCCCTTTTTGTTTTTAAGCTCCACCCATATGGCCTCATTAGAGGAACCTGCTAATATATCATCCCCCCTTATGGCAGTAATTGATAGAAACAGGCATTAGTAACACTGTTATTAACTAGGTCCATTTTTCGGTCTTTAAGTGACACCTAAAAGACAATGTTACTGTGAACTTTGTATGATACTCATTTCATTCAATTCCACTCCATAGTTATCTAGAAGCAGTCAGACGAGGTTTAGGGAATCTCCCATATAATGAAAACTCCAACGTCATTATGGGTGCCAGCTTGGCAAAGAGTACTTTTTTCCGACTGGATATTCACCTGGGATTCAAATAAAGCTTGAGCAGATAGAAAAGTCGATCTGGTATCAGACAGGTTTAATGGGGTGATATGGGCCTTTTATCCTCCAGGAAACACCTCTGCTGTTCAGAGTGGACATTGAGGTGCACTGTTTGCAAGTAGATGCACATGACACACTGCATCCCACAGGACAGTTGGCTCAACCTGTGGACCACAGCTGCCTTGCAGAATAAAGATGATTATTCAGAGTACTGAGAATGCATTGAGTGCCAGATTGGAAGGACAGAAGCACCACTAAGACACTAGTCAGGCATCAAGCAGTCACAGTCTGAATGTGACTGCTTAAAGAAACTTATCTTTCATTGACTCTTTTTTACTCTTTTAAAGAATCTTTATTCAATCAGTAGTCATTGAAAATTCATGATGTGGAGATGCCGGTGATGGACTGGGGTTGACAATTGTAAACAATTTTACAACACCAAGTTATAGTCCAGTTATAGTCCAGCAATTTTATTTTAAATTCACAAGCTTTCGGAGGCTACCTCCTTCCTCAGGTGAACGATCGTTCACCTGAGGAAGGAGGTAGCCTCCGAAAGCTTGTGAATTTAAAATAAAATTGCTGGACTATAACTTGGTGTTGTAAAATTGTTTACAATTGAGTATGAGACAGAGCCATAACGTTGTATGAGGATTGGGTTGAGTGATTGTGGTAGGATGAGTACTAGGGAGGTGAGTAAGTGCAGGTAAGTTGAGGATAAGCTTTGAGTGGGTGTTGGCATGTACAGAATGAGGTGGGGGGTGGGGGCAGTGATGTGGAAGACGGAGTGTAGGAGAATGAGTAAGTGTACTCACTTTGGCTGACCCAGTTAGGTAATTGAAGCACTTCCTGCACTGGATCCATTTGTGGGAGACGTTGCTTCTGCTGGTGACCTCCTCTGCCACCTCGAGCCGGGCCTTCTTGGTGGCAGAGGCAGGCCACTTCCTCCCGTCCACCGGGTAGAAAATATTCCTCCTCCTCCTCACCCCATCCAGTAAGACCTGGAGTGAGGCATCAGTAAATCTGGGAGCAGCCTTTCCCCTGGGCTGCTCCATTCTATAATTTTGGTTCTTTGCTGCAGGAGCAGCATTGGAGGACTGCCGCTTTAAGTAGAGCTCCTCCAGCTGACAGCCTGTGATGCGGGTGCGCAGTCCGCCCGCTGCGCAGGTTTACCTGGAAGCCACGGTAAGTGGCTTCAATTTACGCACGATCGCATGGGGAATGGACGGATTTCACCGGGCGGGTTACCCACGCGCCCAGTCGCCCCCCCGCTGCCATCCTGCCTCCCTGGTAATATCGAGGCCTAAGTGTTTGGCTCACTTCCACTTAGAGTGGATAATCCACTAACTCACACACACGATGCCTTCAAGTCCTTAATGTCATGTCATGTAAATCCAGCGCATTTTCTTGAACATTTTCTGTAGTGAAATACAGAACTCTCTCATTTTGGACGACAGGCATTCTTCACTAGAAAAAGATTTCTTAACTAAATAGCTCACAAACACACATGCCAATCATTTTATAGATCTGATAAATGAAAAAGAACATGAAGTGTTTATATGAATCTTGCCTTTAAAACTATCATTTAAATTAATCCACATAGAAATAAAATAAATAGAGAGAGGGAATGTTCAAAGCATCTTCCACTAGGATTGTCCCCACTTTTGTTAAATAACAAGCCTTATTGGATTGCACTGAATTGGGAGTGTTAAGTAAAAATGTAATTGTAAACCAAAAAAAAATGTACAATGTGACAATGATTGTACAGCCTAATAAAATATCAGCAATGACAAAGAATGTACCAACAGCCATCTGCATTTATATAATGCCTTTAACATAGTGAAATGCCCCAATGTGCTTTGCAGTTGGGCATCAAACCAAAGGAGGGAGTTAGTAATGGTGACCAAAAGCACAGTGGAAGAGGCAGGTTTTAAAGAGGGTTTTGAAGGTGGGCAGAAATATAAAAAGGCTGAAGGGTTAGAGAGGGAGTTCCAGAATGTGGGGCTAAGATGACCAACAGTAGGGTGAAGGGAGGAGAGAACATGTAGTAAGCCAGAGCTGAAGGAGTCAGAGGGTGGAGGTGGGAACTTGGAGCTGAAGGCGGCTGAGTCTGTGAAGAGATTGGAAGACAAGCACGAGAATTTGAAAACCGATTTGCTAGGGGAAGGGAGTCAACAGAGATGGGCAAGGATCTGGGTGATAGGCGAAAGGATGTGGGCAGCCGAGCTCTGGAATAATTGGAGTTTATGTAAGATGAAGCATGGGAGGTCAGTCAGGGGCATTGAGAAAGTCAAATCTAGAGGGCTGATTTGATGAATGCGTGCTACTGGCAGTGAGCCTCACCAACGGAAGCGCATATCAGGAAATTGCAGTCGCACTCCTTTAAAGTTCCCCCACAATGGATGGAAAATTGAGGGAGTGGGCCCACAATTTCCTGCTACTAGAAGATTTCTCATGGCATTGTTTATGATGAGTTGGAGGACCCACCATTTTATAATAGTAGGGGTGTTTAAGTCATGTCAGGAACAACATCGGGACACCTGATTTACAGTGACTGAATAGGGTCGATTTTGTGTTCTCCACATTCCCTCCCCACCCCAATTCCAGACACCAGACAAGAAACAGGCACAGTTTACCTGAGGTGTGCTGTGCCTATGAAGAGCTAGAATTGCCCAAAGTTCCCAGACCTGGCCAGATTGCCCCATGGCACCTGATGTTCCCCAAGCATAGCGATGGCAAAAATTGGCCCTAATAAGTTAAGTTTCATTTTTATTTAATGGTATTCTGGGATTTTTGCTGGTGCTTTAGGGAGTGAATTCCATGACTGTTGCCCATTATTCTGTAAAAGCTGTACATTTTATAAATATTCCTGCATTCTTAATTTTTAACCCTAACCCAGTATTAAAGCTGAAAATACACAGCAAGATGGTTTGCAGGATGGTACAAGTAGTTGTTGGATATTTGAACCACAAAGTTCTAGGGTTTGGGGGGTATAACTCCAGCACAGTGGGAGTGGAGGGGCAGGAATATGGGGTGGAACTCATTTCTGCCATTTTACAGAATCATTGAGAAATTCCAATGGAGAAGGTGTGGACGCCTCTTCCACCTGTCTCCCTTGTGACAACATTTTTGGATGTGCGACTGGCAGGAGGCCAGGCTTCCCCTGAAATCCTACCAGTTTAGATTGTTATATGACCAGTGGTAAGTACACCAGTAGGGAGCAGGTGTACCTGGTGTACAAAACTGTAACTGGGCTCCACAATGCCATATCCAAGTGGCAATCGATTCAAGAGAGATTGATTGCTGTTAGCATAACGACAGCACATCAAGGGAGTAGCATTCAGTTGAAGTTGGTCCCTGTGCATAGATGGACTTTGACAGAGTGACAAGGTGCTGCTCGGGAATTCATTAATGGTGCTGGTACCCACCCCTAATATTAAAATGACCTTATCTTCATGATTTGGGACGAGGTCAAAGTGATGGTAAATGAGTGGGCGGAAGTTATGCTCCACTGCACTTCTAGCAGCAGACTGGAATTTTGAAACCCTGGTGTTTAGCAGCACTGAGTAGGGGAGAGGGTTTTAGCTGCATTGGGGATGGTCTTAGGAATGTTTTTGGGCTTTGGTAGCACTTGAAAATGGTCCCAGAACTCAGGCGAGGGTCTCGGAGTTTAGCAGCGCCACTGTGGGGCTACAGGGGTTTGGTATCATGGGAAGGGGTCCTCTGGTCTGACATCACTGTGGAGGGGGAACTTGCATTTGGCAGAACTGGGGGGTAAAATGTGAGGTGTGGTTCACTGATGTCTGCCAGTAGCATGTTTGGTTTCATTGGTCAGAACATTGAATGCAGGAGTTGGGATGTCTTGTTGAAGTTGTACAGGGCATTGGTGAGGCCACACTTGGAGTACTGTGTACAGTTCTGGTCACCCTATTATAGAAAGGATATTATTAAACTAGAAAGAGTGCAGAAAAGATTTACTAGGATGCTACCGGGACTTGATGGTTTGACTTACAGGGAGAGGTTAGACAGACTGGGACTTTTTTCCCTGGAGAGTAGGAGGTTAAGGGGTGATCTTATAGAAGTCTATAAAATAATGAGGGGCATAGATAAGGTCGATAGTCAAAATCTTTTCCCAAAGGTAGGGGAGTCTATAACGAGGGGGCATAGATTTAAGGTGAGAGGGGAGAGATACAAAAGGGTCCAGAGGGGCATTTTTTTCACTCAAAGGGTGGTGAGTGTCTGGAACGAGCTGCCAGAGGCAGTAGTAGAGGCGGGTACAATTTTGTCTTTTAAAAAGCATTTGGACAGTTACATGGGTAAGATGGGTATAGAGGGATATGGGCCAAGTGCAGGCAATTGGGACTAGCTTAGTGGTATAAACTGGGCGACATGGACATGTTGGGCCGAAGGGCCTGTTTCCATGTTGTAACTTCTATGATTCTATGATTCTATAAGGAGAGGATGTGGAGCTGACAACACTGGGTGGGGATTTCCCAGGTCTGGTAGCACTGGTTTGTAATTTTCGAAGAGATCTTTGCAAACAATACATTCGGTGTTTTGTGATTGTTTCCTGGTCCCAAAATTATTTGGTAATATACAGATCAAAAACAAAGGTAGCTCATCTGTGGAGGAGGAAATTGGATGAGCACAAAGGGAGATTATGCCATTCTTCCCATTTTCTCTCTTCCAAGTACACTAAGCAATTATGGTTCCTGGTGGGTAAAGCTCAATAAAACCTCAGTAAACAATTACTATCTGGACTCCAGCAGGCTAAAAATAAAGAAGAATTTGTAGAATATTGGAGGATAAATTGGACATTGATGCACCTGTTTTTCCAGGTGTGAAATTAGAATAACGGAAATAACCAGCTACCCTGGTTGTAGTTCCCTGATGTGATATTGGACAGCAACTAAGTAAAGCTTGCACCGCACAAACTCCAAATAGTTCCTCTGGGGCTAACCAGTAGAACTTAAAAGGGACTGCTGGAGGCCGCTGAAAAAGATCCAAAAACTTTGTAAATTTTTGTATTTTGTGGAGTCAGAAGGAGCTGGAGTACTCCTCCTGGCTCCACAAAACAACTGTAAGCCACTGCAAGCCCGGGCTCACCCCGTCAACATCACCCACCCTCTTCCGCGCAGGAACTACCTGAGGGCAGCTGCCTGCATCACAGCTGGCCCAAATTGCTGCCAGTGGATCCAATGAGCTGCTTCCGGATGCCCAATTGGCACCAGTCACTCGCCAGTTAAATGCAAATGATACCCGATGCTGATTTTGGCACGGGCCTCATGTCAGCACAAACCAGCATGTGGAGCAACCACTCCGGTGATTTGTCATTCGTTTGGGGTCTAAATTCAATCCATTATCTTAATTCTATGTCTTATTCCCCTCTTAAAACAACTTTAGCAACTACAAATGTTCTCTGGATGAATCCAGAGCTACCCATATTTAACAGTATCACAAACAAAGCAGCTCAATAAAATGTAAACAGCTTGAAAGTCAGGTACCACTCAACACCTTCTCAGGATTCCCCCAAAATTAGGTTGGAATTTGCTTCATAATGACTATTTTATTGCAGTACAATTTTGAAAGTTAAGAAGCCAATGATCTTATGTACATTGTTATCCTATCCTTTGATGATTATTTATATTATAATGCTTATTTCTCAAAGTACATTCCATGGTATTTTTTAATTTATATTTTCCAACAATATGATTAGGCAGCAGAGAAATTTGCTGTTAAATTCAAAAGATCCATTAAGCCAGTTGGATTCTTAAATCTGGAAATCTAAGCCATCCAATTAAATGCTATCTTTTCACTTGTATACTGCCAGGTTAAGTAGTTTCAAGGTTTCTGTATATTTTTATGCTACATTATTACATTCCAGTATTCACAGTTGTAATAGGATTTTCAAGTAGTGTCACTAAATCAGATTCTAACACTTACACCTAACTATATCAAAATATAATCTTAAAAAAAAAATTTAGGGTAAAAAAAAGCTTATATTTTGACTGACAAATGTTTTCCCCTTTTGTCAGCTCCCAAGGAGTTTCAGTACATACAACATTTAGACATTTTAAGGAATGGTCTGTGTTTTGTTACAATTCACAAAAGAAACATCAATCTGAAAATGGAAAGCACATTCAAAGCCTCTTTCCATCTAATGATAAAACATTGACAGTTCTTTCATGCATATAAGGCTCTTGGCCTCTAGTATATACCACTACAATGAATACTAATTAAATCTGAAATAAAGAAAGACTTGGGCCTTTCACGACCTTAGGACATCCCAAATCGCTTTACAGCCAATGAAGTACTTTTGAAGTGTAGTCACTGTTAATGTAGGAAATGTGGCAGCCAATTTGCACACAGCAAGGACCCACAAACAGCAATGTGCTAATGACCAAAAAATCTGTTTTAGTAATGTTGGTTCAGGGATAAATATTGGCCAGGTCATTCTCCTTCAAAATAGTGCCATGGGATCTTCTATGTCCATCTGAGAGGGCAGATGGGGCCTCGGTTTAACATTTAATCTGAAGGACAGCACCTGCAACAGTGCAGAACTCCCTCAGTACTGCACTGGAGCGTCAGCCTAGATTTTGTGCTCGAGTCTCTGGCGTGGAACTTGAACCCACAACCAACTGACTCAGAGGCAAGTGTGCTATCAATGAGCCACGGCTGATACCTTTAATTCTTTTGTTAAATATTCTTGTAAACACACAAAATCACTTGATTTTCTACCAAATTTGCATCAGACCAACCTCTCGTATATAACCTGTCCTCAAACTGCTCCCAATCAATCTTTATTTTTTTCAAATTGTGTATATGGAGCCTATATACATCTAGAAAGAAGTAAGCTCCTATAGGTGAAAACCCTTTCAAATTTTAAGGAACTGAAGAGTATATTTAGCTTGTTGTACTGTAGAAAATAACAAGCCCAAATCAAATGGGAAGTGCATGTGGTTTTTCTTCCAAAGTTTTGTGCAACCCAATCCACACTAGCATTAATAAAACAAAACTGGTCAATCAGAACACACCCGTATTAATGCTCCTTTCAGACTTCTCAAGAACCTAAAAATTGCCAGTTAACTGGTAGAAAATAGAGACTGTCTTGTCCATCCAGTTGTGGAATGCATAAAGCTTTGCAAAACTGGAGCAACAAAGAAATCACAAAGCTCATTTCATGGGCCAGGGCATTAAAGCCCTAGCTGACAATGTGCTTGATAAATCAATCAACCTGTACTATAATCAACTGGGCAATTTAAGGTTAACCACTGTAAGCACCAGGGAGGAAGTTTTATATTTGAAAACAACATCAAGTTAAGGTGAGAACATCACCTTGTCTTAGTATAGGTGCTGAAGTACCGGCACAGGCATGATGAACCGAATTACCTCCTTCTATGTTGTATGATTCTATACATATATGGGGATGTTTTCAACTGTGATTTTTAACAAGTATGAATGAAAGAAATAAATTGCTCAGGTAATACACAGCTCTTACAAAGTTGTAATGAATAACAAGGATAGACCATCCCGGGAGATACCTTTGACAGTGCATGAGTGGCACATAAGGCAATTCATAGGAAGGTTTGGGAAACTACGAGTCCTGAAGAGGTTAGAAGGGTGCATTGGCATGTACCATATTAATTGTATTTTGTATGATTTGCATTTCGATACAAACCGTTTGTGCATAAATGCTTCATAATGTAATGAAAGCATTGTACTGAAATGGGTAAGTGTGCTTAGGTACTAACAACATCCCATCTACTCTCTTCCCAAAGCACAGGCATTAAAGTTTGAATCTTACTAGTTGGTGGAGTAATCAACCATCACTGCTACTCATTCAATTCCCTAAGAGTAGGGCAAATGAACAAGCAGTATGTAGAAATTCACTAGTCACAGAGGGTAATTTAAAATACTGTAGAAAAACACCTTGAAAACTCATAGCACATACACTAATACAACATGCGTTCATTCACCAAATAAAATTATATCATAGAGCCTGTCATTGTTTTATTTAGAAAAGAAGGCATTTTTACAAAAGTAGACCAAATTAAACATATGGGGGGTGAAATTGGTCTTCACCAGTAGCGCGAAATGGGCTCATGGCAAGTCGGCAGCCCGTTTTACGCTGCACCCAATTTTCTTTTTCATTGCCTTCACGTTTCCTGATTCTATTTGATGTGTTTACAAAGTTATAATGGACAGCTGTAGAGCTCACTGAATGCTCCAGCCAGAGTGCCTTTTGTACCTGTCGTCCCAGCTGTAGTAGCTTGTGTGCAAATGGTGGCTCCTGTACTTCATCAAAGTCCATGCTGAGGTTTCTGTCCATGACATTATTGTGCAGCTTGTGACATACTGTTACAATTTTGCCCACTCTTGGTGAGGGAGATAATACGGTCTCCTCCCACCCTTCCCCAGCTGGTCTAGGCATCTCATTGGAGGTCTTGGTTTACACATGTGCACTGATCTATCTGATCTCTGCTGGATTAAGGGGATTGTTTACTGGTGTCACCAGCCATATTGAACTGTGTAGATCATGGGCGTCATTTTAGCACCCGCTATCGGGTGCATTCCTGGCGGGGGGGCTCCGAAAATCGGAGAATCCCGGCGCAGTACCGGAGCCCGCACCGAACCCGCGCACTTCCAGGTTCCCCGCTGACGCGCCGGCGTGCGCGCGCAGCCCCCACTGGTGGGAATCCCGCAGGCAATTAAAGCCAGCGGGGTTCCACTTGAAGGTATTTATTTAGGTATTTCAGGTCATTAACTGACCTGATCAAAGGATTATGTGGGATTTTAGAGCAAACTGGGACTGTTTCCCATACTGGGGGAAACACTCCCAGGTCAAATGGACGTGTTGCAGCTGTCAGCCTGTGGCAGCTGCAAAGGTCCATTTGACAGGTGGGGGGGGGGGGGGGGGGGGGGAGACCCTCACCCATTGCAGGAGGCCACTCTGTCACTTGGGACAAAGTTTGGCCTCCACCAACATCCTCCTGACAGTCAAAGTCACCAACCTGCACACTTACCCCGGGGTCCAGAGACATGTACCTACCTTGCGGACCCCCTCAGATGTACATCTTGCGGATGGGGGCCGCCGTAGCTGCAGTCATGACCTCCTCGGAGGGCGAACAGCATCACCAGCCTCACCATCCACGCCGTCCACTTCTGACACGTGGAGCCCCACAACACAGTGCTGTGACACATCCACCTGCACAGCAGGGGGAGGGCAACCGCAGGGAGAGATGCGTCGCAGGGGGCACTACCCTCGCCACAGGGTCCACAGACCGAGGCTCAGCCTCCTGGACCTCTCTGAGCAGCAGTGCACACGGAGGCTCAGAGTCACTCGACATGTAGTCGTGGACATCTGCAGCCTCCTTCATGCCGAGCTGCTCCCGGTGGGCCCGAGCACCATCTTCTTACCTGTCGCTGTCAAAGTCACCACTGCCCTCAACAACTTCTCTTCCGCATCCTTCCAGGGTGCAACTGGGGACATCGCCGATGTGTCTCAGTCGTCTGCGCAAAAGAGGCCTGCAAATACACCTACACCCACTCTGCAGTGACACAATGGGTGGCATCAGTTGTGGGTCCTCATAGTGATCCTCAGGAGAGGGCATTATTGCACAAACCAGACAGGATTCGCGAAGACATGGCAGTAGTGGTGCCAATATAATATGTAATGTGAGTTGGTCAGAAATTCAATATAAGTAACACCCATGACAAACCCTCAAACATCCTTGTGCATCCCCTTCATGCTCACGACACGTTTGCCTTACGCTGCCTACTGCACATATGTGATGCATGCCCTGTGGCTGCAGCACAGGTAGTGGCAGGTTGAGTGAGGCTGGCCGTGAAAGAGATGCACGAGAGGGTGAGTATGAGAGAGAGCAATGAGATTGTATGAGGATTGGGTTGAGTGGTAGTGGCGGGATGGGTACTGGCGAGGTGAGTAGGTGCAGGTAAGATGAGGATGAGGTTTGAGTGGGTATGAGGGGTGATGTGACAGAGTTGTGTTGGCAGTGCTGAAGGAGATGTGGGGTGGGGGCAGTGATGTGGCAGACGGAGCGTAGGGGAAAGACTACGTGTGCTCACTTTGGCTGACCTACTGAGGTCATTGCAGCGCCTCCTGCACTGTATGCAGATGGGCGATATGTTGGTTGCGCTGGTGACCTCCTCTGTCACCTCGAGCCAGGCCTTCCTGGTGGCAGAGGCAGGCCGCTTCCTCCTGCACGCCAGGAGGAAGATCTCTGTCCTCCCCCTCCTCCTCATCCCACGTATTGATACCTGGAGTGAGGCATCATTAAACTGGGAGCCGCCTTCCCCCTGGGCTGCTCCATGCTGTAATTTTTGCTATTTGTTGCAGCATGTGTCAGTGGAGGACTGCCCCTTTAAATAGAGCATCTCCAGCTGACAGATCTTACTGCGCATGCGCAGCCCGCCCGACGCGCAGATCAGCAGTGGGGAACCCGGAGGACCAGGTAAGTGGATCCAATTAGTGGATTGGATGCTACAATCGCGCGGGAAGCTGACTAATTTCACCGGGCGCGTCACCCACGCGCCCGATAGCCCCCCCGCCGAGAACCCGCAGCCCTGCTAACATCGGGCCCCATATCTTTGAAGAGCCAGGTCTTCAACTTTCCTTCGCTTTCAAATATCTTTCACGTTACATTGTCTCAGAAAAATTATTTACTCCGCAGGAAGAAAACATTGACGTGAAAAATGTTCTAATGGTGGTCTCATACATTTACATGTTGTTAGAATAATAACCCCTTCCTGTTTAGCTACAGGAATATTAATTGGTGCACAAATGTACACTCAATTTTGCCCTGTACTTTGGAAAAACAAGTGGAAAATCCTCAAAAATGTGCAGCCCCTCCAGGGCACTCCCCTGTAATTTTGATGGGAGTCTGCTGGATGGGTCGCAAATGAGGCTCGGAACTAGATACACCAGGTCTTGGTCTTGCACTGCAGTTTCTGGGAAGATCTGGTGGGGGCAGAGCTTCCATAGTAACAGTAGGCCGTTCAGCCCCTCGCGCCTGTTCCAACATTCAATTAGATCATGGCTGATCTGTATTTTAAATCCATCTACCCACCTTGGTTCCATAACCCTTAATAGCCTTGCCTAACAAAAATCTATCAATTTCAGTTTTGAAATTTTCAATTAACTTAGCCTCAATAGCTTTTTGGGGAATAGAGTTCTGGATTTCCACTACCCTGTGTGTGAAAAAGTGCTTTCTGACATCACCCCTGAATGGCCTAGCTCTAATTTTAAGGTTATGGCCCCTTGTCCTGGACTCTTCCACCAGAGGAATTAGTTTCTCTCTATCTACCCTATCAAATCCTTTAATCATCTTAAACATTTTAATTAGATCACCCCTTAATCTTCTATATTCAAAGGAATACAAGCCCAGTCTATGCAACCTGTCCTCATAATTTAATCCCTTTACCCCTGGCATCATTCTGGTGAATCTGCACTGCACCCCCACCAAAGCCAATATATCCTTCTTGAGATGCGGTGCCCAGAAGTGAATGCAGTATTCCAGATGGGGTCTAACCGGAGCTCTGTACAGCTGTAACATAACTTCCACCCCTTTGTATTCCAGCCCTCTTGAGATAAAGGCCAACATTCCATTAGCCTTTTTAATTAATTTTTGCACCTGTTCACAAGCTTTTAGTGATTTCTGTACTTGGACACCTAAACCTCTCTTCTCCTCCACAGTTCCTAACTTCTCGCCATTTAGAAAATACTCTGATCTATCTTAGGTCCAAAATGGATGACCTCACAGTTTCCCACATTGAACTCCATCCACCATAGTTTTGCCCACTCACTTAATCTATTAATGTCCCTTTGCAACTTTCTGCTCCCATCTACTTTATTTGCTGTGCCACCTAACTTAGTGTCATCACCAAATTTAGATATATGGCAGAACATCATGAGAGGCCCAAAGAGCAGCCTCATAAGGAGCGGTGAGTCTGAAACAGACTGGAAAAAAAAAATCAAGAAGTCAAAAAGTGACATTACAAGACAAGGAGGAGTACCAAGGGTAAGTCAGTGTAAGTATTTAGTTTGGTGGTTAGTGTCTTTGCTGGTTAGTGTCTTTGGTGGTAGCCTTAAAGCTAAGTAAACTGTTAGGCATCTATATATCTATCTATATAAAAAAATATAAGTAGACGCTAAATAGAATGATGGGACAGCTGAAACACGTTCCTTGCAATTCCTGCACCATGTGGTGTCCTGGGTGACCACGTGTGCAGGAACTGCCTCTGGTTGCTCGAGCTCAGAGTTTCTGAACTTGAGGAACAGCTAGAATCACTGCAGGGCATACAGAAAGCTGAGAATTTCCTGGATCGTATGTTCCAGGAGGTGGTCACCCCACAGCCACAGAAAGCTCAGGACAATAAGTGGGTGGCGAGCTGACAGGCTAGGAAGAGGCAGGCAGTGCAGGAATCCTCCAGGAGCGTGTCGCTCACTAACCGGTTTTCAGTATTGAATACTGGGAAGGGTGATGACACCGCAAAGGAGTGTAGTCCGGAGCATGGCACCATGTGGCAAAGGACTGCGCAGGGGGACACAGCGAAGTGTAGGAATGCAGTAGTTATACGGGATTCAATAGTCAGGAGGACAGACAGGCGTTTCTGCAACCGCCAAAGTGAGTCCCGCATGATGTGTTGCCTCCCTGGTGTCAGGGTAAAGGATATCACAGAGGGTGCAGAACATTTTTAGGGGGGGGGGGGGGGGGAGAAGGGGAACAGCCAGAAGTTGTGGTCAATGTGGGAACCAACGACATAAGAAAGAAAAGGTTTGAGGTCCAGCAGTCAGAGTTTCAGGAGTTAAGGAGGAAGATAAAAAGCAGGATCTCCAGATTATTCCCAGTGCCATGCATTAGTGAGTATAGGAATAGTAGGATAAGTCAGATTAATGCATGGCTGGAGAAATGGTGCAGGAGGGAGGGCTTCAGATTCCTGGGGCATTGGGACCAGTTCTGGGGCAGGAGGGAGCTGTTCAAGATGGACGGGGCGCATCTCAACAGAGCTGGGACCAATGTCCTCGCAGGGAGGTTAACTAGTGCTGTGGGGGAAGGTTTAAATTATTTGGCAGGGAGACGGGCACCAGAGAGGAGAAACAAGTTGCACAGAGGACTGGGAGAGACAAATAGCATTAGAGTAAAGAAATAGTTCAGAAATAGGAGGGATCAGACAGGGGGCAAATGTGAGGCAGTCTAAGATGAGTTAGGTGTACATGCGTGTAAATACACGTAGCGTGGTAAATAAAGTTGGTGAGCTGCATGCACAAGTCGCCACATGGGACTATGATATAGTGGCAATGACAGAGATCTGGCTCAAAGAAGGGCAGCATTGGGTATTTAATATTCCTGACTACAAGGTATTCAGGAAAGAAAGAGAAGGAAAGAAAGGAAATGGAGGGGTGGCAGTAATGATGAAAGTAACTATTATAGCACTGGAAAGGGATGATGTAGGGGTCAAAGACAGAATCTATTTGGTTAGAATTAAGGAACAATAGAGGAGCAATTACACTACTGGGTGTATACTGTAGGCCACCAAATAGTGGGAAGGAGATAAAGGAGCAAATTGCTGGCAGATTACAGGATGATGTAATAGAGTAGTGATAATGGAGGACTTCAATTATCCCAATATAGACTGGGATAGTAACTGTGTATAGGGCAAAGGGGGAAGGAATTCCTGAAATGTGTTCAAGAGAACTTTCTTGATCAGTGTGTTTTCAGCCCAATAAGGAAGGGACGCAGTGCTGGATCTAGTTCTGGGGAAGGAAGTGGGGCAAGTGGAGCATGTTTCAGTGGGGGAGCATATTTCAGTGGGGGAACATTTGGGCATTATTATATCATCATTATATCATTAGGTTTAGAATAGTTATGGAAAAGGACAAGGAACAATCAAGCATAAAAATACTTAACTGGAGGAGGGCCAATTTCAGTGAGTTAAAAAGGGATCTTGCCCAGGTGGATTGGAATCAAAAATTTGTAGGCAAAACAGTAAATAAACAATGGGAGGCCTTCAAGGAGGAGATGGTTCGGTTACAGAGTAGACACATTCCCACGAAGGGGAAAGGAAGGGCAGGGCATCCAAAACTAGAGCTCCCTGGATGGCTAAAGATATAGAGATTAAAATGAAACAGAAAAAGGATCGTTATGATGAATGTAAGGTTCATAATACAGTAGAGAACCAGACTGAATACAGAAAGTACAGAGGAGATCTAAAAAAGGGAATAAAAGGGACTAAGAGTATGAGACTAGATTAGTGGGTAACATAAAAGGGAACCCAAAAGTCTTTTCGAAACATATAAATAGTAAAAGGATAGTCAAAGGAAGGGTGGGCCAATTAGGGACAAAAAGGAGATCTTCTTGTGAAGGCAGAGGTGCTAAATGAATACCTCGCATCCATCTTCACTAAAGAAGAGGATGCTGCCAATGTAGCAGTAAAGCAGGAGATAGTAGCAATATTGGATAGGATAAAAATAGATAAAGAGGAAGTACTTAAAAGGTTGGCAGTACTCAAAGAAGAAAAGTCACTTGGTCCAGATGGGATGCATGGGTTACTGAGGGAAGTAAGGGTAGAAATTGCGGAGACTGGCCACAATCTTCCAATCCTCCTTAGATGTGGGAGTGGTGCCAGAGGACTGGAGGATTGCAAATGTTACACCCCTGTTCAAAAATGGAGAGATGGATAAACCCAACAATTACATCAGTGGTGGGGAAACTGTTAGAGACAATAATCTGGGACAAAATTATTTGGCACTTGGAAAGGTATGAGCTAATAAATGAAAGTCAACATGGATTTGTTAAAGGAAAATCATGTTTGACTAACTTGATCGAGTTCTTTGATGAAGTAACGGAGAAGGTTGATGAGGGTCATGCGGTTGATGTTTTGTATATGGACTTTCAAAGGCATTTGATAAAGTACCACTTAATAGACTTGTAAACAAAATTAAAGCCCATGGGATTAAAGGGACAGTGGGAGCATGATAACAAAATTGGCTAAGGGGCAGAAAGCAGAGAGTAATGGTGAACGGTTGCTTTTCAGACCGAAGGGAAAAATACAGTGGTGTTCCCCAAGCATCAATATTAGGACCACTGCTCTTCTTGATATATATTGATGACCTGAATTTGGGTATACAGGGTACAATTTCAAAGTATGCAGATGACACGAAACTTGGAAATGTGGTAAACAATGTAGAGGATAGTAACAGACTTCAGGAGGAAACAGACAGACTGGTGAAATGGGCAGACACATGGCAGATGAAATTTAACGCAGAGAAGTGCGAAGTGATACATTTTAGTAGGAAGAAGGAGGAGAGGCAATATAAACTAAAGGGTACAATTTTGAAGGGGATGCAGGAACAGAGAGACCTGTATAGAAATCTTTGAATGTAGCAGGACAAGTTGAGAGGCTGTTAAAAAAGCATATGGGATCCTGGGCTTTATTAATAGAGGCATAGAGTACAAAAGCAAGGAAGTTATTCTAAACCTTTATAAAACACTGGTTAGGCCTCAGTTGGAGCATTGTGTTCACGTCTGGGCACCACACTTTAGGAAGGATATCAAGGCCTTAGAGAGGGTCCAGAAGAGATTTACTGGAATGGTACTAGGGATGAGGGACTTCAGTTATGCAGAGAGACTGGAGAAGCTGCGTTGTTCTCCTTAGAGCAGAAAAGGTTAAGGGGTGAATTGATAAAGGTTCAAAATATGAACGGTTTTGATAGAGTAAATAAGGAGAAACTGTTTCCAGTGGCAAAAGGGTCAGTAACCAGAGGAACCAGGTTTAAGATGATTGGCAAAAGAACCAGAGACGACATGAGGAAGCATTTTTTTACGCAGCAAGTTGTAATGATCTGGAATGCACTGCCTGAAAAGGGAGGTGGAAGCAAATTCAATAATAGCTTTCAAAAAGGAATTGGATAAATACTTGAAGGGAAAAAATTTACAAGACTAAGGGGAAAGAGCAGCGACATGGGACTAATTGGATAGCTCTACCAAAGAGTCAGCACAGGCACGATGGGCCAAATGGCCTCCCTCTGTGCTATTTCATACTATGATACTATTTGAACCTGAGATGAGCTTCTGATCACATATCTGCTCCATCATCAAGACTACCTACTTCCACCTCCGTAACAACGCCTATCTCCGCAATTGCCTCAGCTCATCTGCTGCTGAAACCCTCAACCATGCCTTTAATATCTCTAGACTTGACTATTCCAATGCTCTCCTGGCCGGCCTCACGTCATCCACCCTCCATAAACTTGAGCTCATCCAAAACTCTGCTGCCCGTATCCTAACTCGCACTAGGGCCTGTTCACCCATCACCCCTGTACTCACTGACCTACATTGGCTCCTGGTCCGGGAATGCCTCGATTTTAAAATTCTCATCCTTGTTTTCAAATCTCTCCATGGTCTCACCCCTCCCTAGCTCTGTAGCCTCCTCCAGCCCTACAACCCTCCGAGATCTCTCCGCTCCTCCAATTCTTGCCTTTTGCACATCCCCGATTTTAATCGCTCCACCATTGGCGGCTGTGCCTCCAGCATTCTAGGCCCTAAGCTGTGGAATTCCCTCGCTAAACTTCCCCTTTCTCCACCTCTCTCTCCTCCTTAAAACCTACCTCTTTGACCAAGCTTTTGGTGACCTGTCCTAATATCTCATTATGTGGCTCGGTGTCAAATTTTGTTTGATAACTCTCCTGTGAAGTGCCTTGGGACATTTTACATTAAAGGCGCTATATAAATGCAAGTTGTTGTTGATATTATTCCTCCATCCAAGCCATTTATAAATATGGTGAAAAGCTGTGGCCCAGTACAGATCCCTGCGGGGCACCACTTGTCACATCCCGCCAATTTGAGAACATACCCAAAACAAGGCACTAAAGCGGGCAAAGACTCCCTCAATTGGGAATTCCACTTTCCCGGCCTTCACAAGCATCCAGTGTAGGGTTGGCTGAGATGCGCCTAGCAAGACCAGGTGCACAGACCCACCAAAAGGCCCAGCTAGGGGTCCAGGCTGAGACTATGGCCTGGAACCCTGAAGAGAAAGTACATTAGAAAAAACAATTAAAAGCAGCCCTCTTTCAAAGGAAGCACCTGAAAGATGTTTCCGGCAAGGACCAAGCACTGTCTCCCCAAACCCCAACTGCCTCAAACCACTCTTCCGCTGGAATTTCCGGCCTCTTTTGTGGACCTATATTGCTGGAGGTGCCCAACATGGCCATTTAAACAAAGGGACCTTGACCTGATCCTTTAGACTTTGGCAGGGTCAGTGACAGAGGTCCCAGGCAGACACATCTTCCCATGCATTTTTGGATCCGTAGTATAATAAAACTAACTGCTATAATGATGGTCACTGCTGAAGTGTATTAAGTGGATGCATGGCAAAACAAGGCTTCAGTTACTTCCTTAATGTAACAATAGTCCGCATGGTGATGGAATCCTATAATGTTCCCTTGTGGGTGCCTGAAAGGATCCCGTAGCTCTAAATTTGAGGGCAGTAATGACCTTCACCATCACTCCTAGTGCAGTGCAGATAGTTAACAGTCTGTGCAGGTCCCTGATCAGGCTGAGGCTCCTCACGCATTGATCTGCCATGAAGTCCAGTTAGCTGCATTTGTTGCGGTAGAGTCACTGGTTAAAGTAGTTTGTTCTGTATGCTGAGCACCTCTTACATCCTCTGCATTCCCAGACCTCCCTTTCCCCAAGTACCTGATACATTATGGAATATCTGGCAATGGCTGGTGCACCCATAGTGTGGGGATTAAAACTCTGCTGCCCTGTTTATTTCCTTGAATGATCTGTTGAAACTTTGAAACCTTGTAAAACTAACTTATAAGTATGTCTGTGAGTAGCAAAATCAATATTGTATTTATCCTACCTTGTGCAAAACTACACAAGTTTATCTTTATTGTTCTTTAACAAGGATTTAACAGCCCTTAACATGCAACTTTTTATTTGCAGACTAATTTTTGCAAACATAGTTTAGCACGGGAGCAAGATTCAGAATGGAAGAAAACTCCATTACTGCTTTCTACCACTCTTGCTTAGCTGTTTATTCACATCTACTGTTTTGTTACATTTTTTCCACAGAAAAATAGGAAGCGTGCAATTATCAATACACTAGTCAGTAAAGGACTTAATTCTAAAAGCATTTTTTCCAATTTTTCTCCTGTCCACTCTGAATCTTGGTGGGGAACAGCTCCAGAGGTACTGAAAATCAACCAGCTCCTGGTGCTCCAAAGCTTTATTCTTCACACTTCATTACAGCCAGTTATGGCCATCAGGCTTTTCAGCTATTACGGGCATAACAGCCTAACCTGATCTTGTTCTCATCCAATGTTCACAGATGCATACTTTCCAGCAGGGGTCACTGGACAGTGATCAAGAGCAGGAACCCTAAATAATTTCTTTCCCCACCCTACTGCTGAGTAAACTGAGACCAATTGCAGCACTCCCATTGTTACTCCATCTAACTTAGCACAGAATTCAGATTGAGCTGGGGGCTTACTGGGCCTAGAAATTGAATTGCGCTGCACCTGTTTTACAGGCCTAATAATGGGTGCCTAATGGTTCAATATGGCAGGTGGTTTCACAGTGGAAGTGAACTGCCCGCCATATTGATTAAGGCTCCTCCAAAGCCATTCAGGGCACACGTCTGAAATATTAGGCCCTTTGCATGTGCAAAGAGGGGGCATAACACCTATTTGAGGCCCCAATTTGCTAAATTTGATTGTACATGACCGCAGCATGCGTCGTGCATTCTGTGATCAGTTTCTTCAAGCGCTGACCAGCCAAACCAGTGGTACTTGAAGGGACCACTGGAGACTATCACCAGAAAGGTAAGATTCTACTTTTTTCTATCCTTATTGTGGAGCCAGGACAAGCGATAAATCTATAGGCCGCTGCCGGTCACCTCTCGCTCCCCCCACTCCTTCCCGGACTCACCTGAGGTCCTCAGCCGATGTTCGAGCCAGCCAAGTTTGCTCCTCCTCCACAACTGACGAGCTACCACTGGGGCCATGACTGGCACCCGCAGCTCGCCAGCCTCATTAGGCACATGCAGTGTAAGCTGAACCGGGATCGCACCGATTCAGGCGTGATACAATTTCTAGGCCCTGGACTGTATACATCAATGTCACATCAGGCATTGCATTTACCCACTAAGCCAATGGAGGATCTATAAGGACTTCATTCTATATCCTGCCTGATCTTGCAATATTATACATTAACTGACTTTGAAATGTTTTTGTGGATCTTAATGCTGGAAAACCTCGTCAAACACTAAATTATTCATAGTGTACAAGCAATGGAATTTAAATAAGAATCAAAAGCAAGACCAGCTATGCTATTATCATTTGCAAAGTAGCTGCTCCATCCAGCATAATGAGTCTGAAATCTGTTAAGCTTTTGTTTTACATTAGCCATGCTGGGCAGTGGAGGAATTATTGCCAAGAAAGTGTAGACTAATTGAAAGACAATTCATTGTATTGTCACAAGCATCCTGCTAGATTTTTTTATGTGGATATTCGGAAAGTGGAAACTTAACCCTGCTGACATCCAATGGTCATATCCACGTTCACTGCTCAGCAGGCTTTAGGAGGGTAAGTTACTGTCTGGTAAGTTACCTCCTTTGGTTTTGAAAATACATTCAGCGCATCAAATGGAGTTTTAAAATTACACTCTTCTTTAAACAAATTAATTTTCTTTTTGGAGATGAGATAGTACTGTATTAGCAAATATTCCAAGAATTCAAGAACCAATAGCTGATTTGTCTCACTCTCCCTTTCAAGATCACTATCACTGATTGCCATTAGCTGGAGGTAAGTGAATGCCATTGTATGGTCTTGTCAATAGGTTTAAAAACATACAAGACTTCAAGCTCCATTGTTATGATTTAAATGTTATCAACTTGATCCCGACTGGATGTGTGTAATGAGGAAAAGATTGCTGTCCAGCCTTAAATTGTTGATTACTGCTATCATGTGTAGATTCATTACAACTCTGTGCTTCATTATGACAGACATTTATTAAATGCCTAGAACAAGCAATCTAGTTTTGTACTCTCATTGCCCTTCCAGTGACATCATGTTGCTGTACGCAGGCAATGATGTCACTATTCCCACAAGCCTCCTTTGTAGGGGTAAAATAACGTTTACTTTCACCTTCTCATTTCATGCCTGGGTAATTAGATCCTTCACTGTCACAGTTTCCCTCGCATTTCTTTTCCCTCTGAGGCTGTAAAAAAATACTTATCCTGTCCCTGACACAAATTTAGCAGTCTATGACAGCACACTTACTGTAGTTCTTTTTCCAAGTCAGCACAATAGATTATAAATGCTGTGTCTTTATTTTAGAAATCACAGCAAATGTTTGTCAAAAATATCACAAACATACAGACTTGTCATTGTCACTTGTTTATACCAAAAGCCTTTATATCACTTAATTGCCTAAATATTTAACAAACAGATGGAAGTTTAAGCTAATATTAGAAAAGACATGTATTTAGTCAATATATAAAGACCATATTGGCATTTTTCTGTCAGTTTATACAGAAGTCCCTTAGGGGCTATCTTAGGGCAATTATTATTAGTTTTTTACATTTATAGCCTCCCTGAGGTAAGTTCCAAAGTAATTTTATATGCTGCTGATAAAACCCTAAAATACTTTTGCAAATGTGCTAAAACGATATAAATTGTGAACATGATAAAAAAAAATTGATGAAAGTCATAAATAAAAACAAATTATTTATACTTGGTTCAACACAACCTCTTGCTAAAAGCATCCACGGAGGTAATAGTCAGAAATAACATTAACCTTGACAATGTTAACTCAGAAAAATTCCGTGTATACAGTTAAACAGCATGCTGCCCTTCAAGGATCACATTAACCAAATTGATCCCTATGGTATCAGGAAAAATAACCTATTTAAAATATATATACATGTGCGCGCGCGCACACACACACACACACACACAATAGATCCTTCCTCACAGAGAAGTAAATATATGTAACATAGAATGCACATATTCTGCCCCACTTTCATAGTGCTGATGCTGTCTGAAGACACCGTCCAAATAGTCAGCTGCTGTAAAAACGTAAATTACAGCAAAGCAGAGTTAGATTAAATTGCAATCTGAGGGATCCCCTGATGGCTCAATGATTTTAATCAGTGAATAGATAATCTATGCAGACCAGGAAGGCCCAGGTTCAATCTCTTGTCTGTGCTGAGTTAACTGATTTTAGATGGGACGGCAGTAAGGAAGGCCTCGAAATGTTTGGGTTACCAAGGCAGAAACCAGCCAGGGTTTCCAGTCTTGATCGCTATCAAAGGATACCTACTGGAAATGTACATGTGCGGGCATGGATAAGGGCACAGTTGTGATGCCCCCTCGCCCACAGTGAAATAGTTTGACAACACTCAACCTCGACGTACGTTAATGAATACTGGTCACTTAGCCAAGATACCCAAGGGAAACTGGTGCTGCATGAACCATACTCCAACAAGGCATCAACCATCCTCTTGCTGCTTGCCTAACTAAAATATTTGAGTTACTGGAAACCTCATTGCCTACTACTATAATCAAGAACCAAATAACTAAACTTCCACTTGCCACAGTAAATAACATGGAGATATATTTTTCTTAAAAGATTATTTTGATAACTCCTGATAATCAAAATAGTAGCAGAGATAGTGGATGCTTTGGTTTTGATCTTCCAGAATTCCCTAGATTCTGGAATGGTCCCCGTGGATTGGAAGGTAGCAAATGTAACCCTGCTATTCAAGAAAGGAGGGAGAGAGAAAACAGGGAACTATAGGCTAGTTAGCCTGACATCAGTAGTAGGGAAATTGCTATAATCTATTATTAAGGACGTAGTAACAGGGCACTTAGAAAATTATAATATGATTAGGCAAAGTCAACGCGGTTTTATGAAAGGGAAATCATGTTTGAAAAATCTATTAGAGTTTTTTGAGGGCGTAACTAGCAGGATAGATAAGAGGGAACCAGTGGATGTAGTACATTTGGATTTTCAAAAGGCATTTGATAAGGTGCCACACACGAGGTTGTTACTCAATATTAGGGTTCATGGGGTTGGGGGTAATATATTAGCGTGGATTTAGGATTGGTTGAAAAATTGATCACTTTCGGCTTGGAGGTGAGGTGCCACAAGGATCAGTGCTTGGGCCTCAGCTGTTTAGAATCTATATCAATAACATATATGAGGGGACCGAGTATAATGTATAAAGGTTGCTGATGATACAAAGCTAGGTGGGAAGGTAAGCTGTGAGGAGGTCGCAAAGTAGCTGCAAAGGAATATGGACAGGTGAGTGGGCGAGAAGGTGGCAAATGGAGTATAATGTGGGGAAATGTGAAATTATCCACTTTGGTAGGAAGGATAGAAAAACAGAATATTTTTAGAAGGTGAGAGACTAAGAAATGTTGGCAGTCAGAGGGATTTGGGTGTCCATGTACATAAATCACAGAAAGTTAACATGCAGGTACAGCAAGCAATTAGGAAGACAAATGGTATGTTAGCCTTTATTGTAAGGGGGTTGGAGTATAAGAGTAAGGAGGTCTTGCTGCAATTATATAGGGCTCTGGTGAGACCACACCTGGAGTACTGTGTACAGTTTTGGTCCCCTGTAAGGCAAGGAAGGATACACTTACCTTAGAGGGGGTGCAAAGAAGGTTCACTAGATTGATTCATGGGATGAGAGGGTTGTTCTATGAGGAGAGATTGAGTAGAATGGGCTATATTCTCTGGAGTTTAGAAGAATGAGAGGTGATCTCATTGAAATGAATAAAATACTTAGAGGGCTTGACAGGGTAGATGCTATGAGGTTCTTTCCCCTGACCGGAGAATCTAGAACTAGAGGTCATAGTCTCAAGACTTAGGCAGAGATGAGAAAAAATTTCTTCACTCAGAAGATTGTGAATCTTTGGAATTCTGTAACCCAGAGGGCTGTGGATGCTCAGTCGTTGAGTATATTCAAGACTGAGATTGATGGATATTTGGACACTAAGGGAATTGAGGGATATGGGGATCGGGCAGGAAACTGGAGTTGAGGTGGAAGATCAGCCATGATCTTATTGAATGGCGGAGCAGGCTCGAGGGGTCGTATGGCCTACTCCTGCTCCTGTTTTTTTTATTCATTCATGGGATGTGGGCGTCGCTGGCGAGGCCAGCATTTATTGCCTATTCCTAATTGCCCTTGAGAAGGTGGTGGTGAGCCGCCTTCTTGAATCGCTGCAGTCCGTGTGGTGAAGATTCTCCCACAGTGCTGTTAGGTAGGGAGTTCCAGGATTTTGACCCAGCGACGATGAAGGAACGGCGATATATTTCCAAGTCGGGATGGTGTGTGACTTAGAGGGGAACGTGCAGGTATTTCTTATGTTCTTATGGTAACCAACAGCCATTTTTCTCCTGTCAAATTCATGAAATACTAATTTGATCATGATAGTGTTAAAAAAAAACAGCCAATCACGACTTATCTGAAATAGTCTTGTTTCATACTTCGCAAGCACCTAAATTGCCTGGTAATCAGCAAAAATCCTGAAAGTTGATCTACTTGTGCGCGTGTGAGAGAGTAAAACTCAATCATTATGGCTGGCCACCAAACTTAGTAATTCAGATTTAAGGACCAGGACATGGACATCACAGTAAATAGTTCTTTAGAATAAACTATCTTTTGGGTGCCATAGAACAGTCAACAATTATAATCGAGTTACATCAAGTCTACAGCACAGAAACAGACCATACGGCCCAACTGGTCTATGCCGGCGTTTATGCTCCACACGAGCCTCTTCCCTCCGTACTTCAGCTAACCCTATCAGCATACCCTTCTATTCATTTCTCCTTTGTGTGCTTTTTGAGCTTCCCTTTAAATGTATCTATGCTATTTGCCTCAACTACTCCTTGTGGCAGCGCGTTCCACATTCTTACTACTCTTTGGGTAAAAGGGTTCCTTCTGAATTCCCTATCGGGTTTATTAGTAACTATCTTATATTTATGGCCTCTAGTTTTGAACTCACCCCAAGTGGAAACATTTTGTCTACATCTACCCTATCAAAACCTATTATGTTAAAGACCTTTTCTAGAGAAAAGAGCCACAGCCTGTTCAACCTTTCCTGATAAGTATATCCTTTCAGTTCTGGTATCATCCTTGTGAAATTTTTTTGCACTTTCTCCAATGCTTCTCTATCCTTTTGATACAATGCAGTTACTGAGCATGGCAATATATCACAGACCCGGTGAAGTCAAGAGCACTGGTCAGGATGTGCATAAGAAGTTCAAAAGTATGAAACAGACCAAAGTAAGGCTACACTGCTACTCTTTGGTATCACCAAATAACAGATTTTGACATGACAGACATATATAGGCATGATATTGACTACTTGTTACTGGCTGTGAAAAATTACTAATTTTCAAATTGCCACAAGACCAAACATAAATATATGAGTTATATAAATGTGGAATTAAATGAATGCATTTCAAATGATTGCATAATCCCCACTAAATATAGATATATAGATATCAAGCTGTTAAATTCCCAAAAATAGATGAATTTCAAAATGCTAATTTATCCTACTTTAAGCCATACAATTGTTATTTTTACAAGCTACAGTTGGACACAATGTTCGATTAAGGATCACAACCGGTAATATAAACTACCAGGAACAATTACTAACTAGTTATGAGAGAAAATTTGTTGCAATGGTAGGGAGTCCTGTGAAGGAGTCGATGAAGAAGTTGGAGAGAAGCAGTGGTCG
This sequence comes from Heptranchias perlo, assembly GCF_035084215.1. Classification (NCBI taxonomy): domain Eukaryota; kingdom Metazoa; phylum Chordata; class Chondrichthyes; order Hexanchiformes; family Hexanchidae; genus Heptranchias; species Heptranchias perlo. The sequence continues at coordinate 103,398,179 of NC_090325.1, read as the reverse complement.
CAACATCATCCCCAGGGGGACATCATTGTATACTTCCCTCCAGTCTGAAAAATATCCGTACACCACTACCCTCTGCTTTCTGTCTCAGCCAATTTCAAATCCAGACACCTTTATTAAACACCTTTTGAAAGTCCATTTACACATCAGCCGCACTACCCTCATCAACCCTCTCTGTTACTTCATCAAAGAATTCAATCAAGTTAGTCAAACACACTTTGCCTTTAACAAATTCGTGCTGACTTTCATTTATCAACCCATACTTTTCCAAGTGCTTAATAATTTTGTCATGGATTATTGTCCCTAAAAGTTTCCCCACCACTGACGTTAGGCTGACTGGTCTGTAATTGCTGGGTTTATCCCTTGGCCCTTTTTTGAACAAGGGTGCAATATTTGCAATCCTCCAGTCCTCTGGCACCTCTCCCATATCTAAAGGAGGATTGGAAGATTTTGGCCAGAGCCTCTGCAATTTCCACCCTTACTTCCCTCAGCAATCTAGGATGCATCCCACCCAGATTGGGTGACTTTTATACTTTGAGCCCTGCCAACCTTTTAAGTACCTCCTCTTTATCTATTTTTATCCTATCAAATATCTTTACTACCTCCTCCTTTACTCTGACATTGGCAGCATCCTCTTCCTAAGTGAAAACAGATGCAAAGTACTCATTTAATACCTTAGCTATGCCCCCTGCCTCTAGAAGGAGATATCCTTTTTTGTTCCTAATCAGCCCACCTTTCCTTTGATTACCATTTATATGTTTATAAAAGACTTTTGGATTCCCTTTTATGTTAGCCGCTAATCTATTCTCATACTCTCTTTCTGTCCCTCTTATTTCCATTTTCAGTTCTCCCCTGTACTTTTTGTATTCAGCTTGGTTCTCTACTGAATTATGATTCTGACATTTAATATAAGCTTCCTTTTTCTGTTTCATTTTAATCTCTATATCTTTAGTCATCCAGGAAGCTCGAGTTTTGGATGCCCTTCCTTTCCCCCTCATGGGAATGTGTCTGGTCTGTACCCAAACTGTCTCCTCTTTGAAGGTTTCCCATTACTCATTTACTGTTTTATCAGCTAAATTTTGATTCCAATCCCTTTGGACCAGATTCCTTTTCAACTCACTGAAATTAGCCTTCCTCCAGTTGAGTATTTTCACATCTGATTTTTTCTTGTCCTTTTCCATAACTATTTTAAATCTAATGATATTGTGATCAGTGTTTCCCAAATGCTCCACCACTGAACCACGTTCCACTTGCCCCATTTCATTCCCCAGAACTAGATCAGCACTGTTTACTTCCTCGTTGGGCTGGAAACATATTGATCAAGTAGTATTCCTGTACACACTTCAGGAATTCCTCCCCTTCTTTTCCCTTTACACTGTCATTTTCCCAGTCTATATTGGGATAATTGAAGTCCCCCATTATCACTACTCTAAAGTTCTTTCATCTTTCTGTAATTTGCCTGCAAATTTTCTCCTGTATCTCCTTCCCACTCTTTGGTGGCCTATAGTATACACCCATTAGCGTAATAGCTCCTCTATTGTTCCTTAATTCTAACCAAATAGATTCTGTCTTTCAACCCTCAAGTACATCATCCCTTTCTAGTGCTGTAACAGTATCTTTGATCAATACTGTCACCCCTGCTGCTTTTTTCCTTTTCCATCTTTCCTGAATACATTATAGCCAGGAATATTAAATAACCAATCCTCCCCTTGTTCGAGCCAGGTCTCCGCTAGTGCCACTATATCATAATCCCATAGGGCTACTTGTGCCTGCAGCTCACCAACCTTATTTACCACACTCTGACCATTTATGCACATGCACTCCAAACCCATCTTAGTCTGCCTCGTATTCTCCCCCCACCCCCCGCACCCCCGGTCTGATTCCTCCTATTTCTGAACTACTCCTTATTTTGATGCTGTTTGTCTTTCCCAGTCCTCTGTGCGCCTTGTATCTCCTCTAATGCTTCTAGTGCCCCTCCCCCAGCCAAATTAGTTTAAACCCTACCCTACAGCACTGGTTAATCTCCCAGCAAGGACATTGGTCCCAGCCCTGCTGAGATGCAACCTGTCCATCTTGTACAGGTCCTTCCTGCCCCAGAACTGGTCCCAATAGGTACAGGATGATGACAACAAGCAAGGTGCAGGGTGGACGTTCAGCAGGCTGTCTGAGCCTTTTTAAATTATTGGCCCTTTACTAGCCTTAACGGAGCAGCTCTGTGCCTCTCCAACATCCACCAGCAGAATAGGATAGGCACTTCTAAAGCGCCTATACAGACAAGGACCGCCTGCCCAAATATGTTTATAACCCCATCCCTTGGTTTTGGAGGAGGTTCTGCGGCACGTTAGTTGGCCAAAAATTCAGGGCCTATGATGCTGAATACATTCTAACGAGGAGCAAGGAGGGTACATCAAATCTGGGGTTCCTAGGATAAATAGAGAGGTTAGAGCACAAAAAAAGAATATGCTAAATACTAAGCAAATAACTGAGCTTGGTAGCACTTTCATTTCTGAATCTGTACGTGCTTTCAGGACTCGAAAGCATGTGGTCTAGGCTGACACTTCAGTGCAGTACTGAAGGAGTGCTGCATTGTTGGAGTTGCCATCTTTTGGATGGCTTGTTAAACCCAGGCCTCATCTCCCTATACTTCAAAAAATATTCATCGGATGTGAAGAACTTTGGTGCTATATAAAAGGAAGTTCTTTCTTTCTTACTATCAGAAATATAAAAAGTATAGAAGGGAAGCAAAAGGAGAGATTAGGAAGGCAAGAGGGTACAAAAAAGGTTGGTGGTCAAAGCAAAAGCTTTTATAAACAAATAAGAAATAGAATAGTTAAAAAAGTAGTGGCACTACTTAGAGATGGACAGGGCCATTTTGTACTTGAGTGAAGAAAAGTAATTCACTTGAGCTTTGACAAAGGAAGGTGAAAGTGGAGCTGTAGGAATACCTGAGGAGGATGTGGAAGAACAATTATTAGAGATAAATATTTAAAAGGAAACTGTATTTAAAAAGTTAGTAGGACTAAAAATGGAAAATTATCCAGGTTCAGATTGAATGCATCCCAGAATACAGAAGGAGATTGGGGCAGAAATAATGGAGGCACCAACCATCATTTTCTAAAAATCTTTGGTAATAGAACATATACCGAAAGAACGGAGGGTGACAAATGTTATACCCTTTTCAAGAAAAGAGAAGAGATAAGGCAGGAAATTATAGGCCAAGAGGTGAAAGGGAGGGAGGAACTTAAAACATTTACAATCACTCGGGAAAGGGTTCCGAAAAAATTATTAGAACTAAAAGCTGACAAGTCCCCAGGGCCTGATGGACTTCATCCTAGGGTCTTCAAAGAAGTGGCTGCAGAGATAGTAGATGCATTGGTATTAATTTTCCAAAATTCCCTAGATTCTGGAAGGGTCCCATCAGATTGGAAAATAGCAAATATAACTTCTCTATTCAAGAAAGGAGGGAGACAGAAAGCAGAAAACTACAGGCCAGTTAGTTTAACATCGGTCATAGGGAAAATGCTAGAATCTATTATTAAGGAGGGCACTTAGAAAATCTCAGTGCAATCAGGCAAAGTTAACACGGCTTTGTGAAAGGGAAATCGTGTTTGACTAATTTATTAGAGTTCTTTGAGGAAGTAACAAGCAACGTGGATAAAGGGGATCCTGTGGATTTGGTGTACTTGGATTTCCAGAACGCTTTTGACAAGGTACCACATCAAAGGCTACTACACAAAATAAGAGCTCATGGTGCAGGGGGTAATATATTAGCATGGATAAAGGATTGGCTAACTAACAGGAAACAGAGAGTAGGCATAAATGGGTCATTTTCAGGTTGGCAAGATGTAACGAGTGGAGAGCCACAGGGATCAGTGCTTGGGCCTCAACTATTTACAATCTATATCAATGACTTGGATAAAGGGACCGAATGTATGGTTGCTAAATTTGCTGATGACACAGAGGTAGGTTGGAAAGTGAGTTGTGAAGAGGACATAAGGAGTCTGCAAAGGGATATAGAAAGGTTAAGTGAGTGGACAAAAATTTGGCTGATGGAATATACTGTGGGAAAATGTGAACTTGTCCACTTTGGCAGAGGAATAGAAAAGCAGTATATTATTTAAGTGGAGAGAGATTGCAGAACTCTGAGGTACAGAGGGATCTGGGTGTCCTAGTACTTGAATCACAAAAAGCTAGTATGCAGGTACAGCAAGTGATTAGGAAGGCAAATGGAATGTTGTCATTTATTGCAAGGGGAATGGAATATAAAAGTAGAGATGTTTTGCTACAGTTCTACAGGGCATTGGTGAGACCACATCGAGAATACTGTGTGCATTTTGGGTCTCCTTATTTAAGAAAGGACATAATTGCTTTAGAAGTGGTTCAGAGACGGTTCACGCGACTGATCCCTGGGATGAGTGGGTTATCTTATGAGAAAAGGTTGGATAAGTTGGGCTTGTATACACTGGAGTTTAGAAGAATGAGAGGTGATCTTATTGAAACATATAAGATCCTGAGGGGACTAGAAGGGGTAAATGCTGAGAGATGATTCCCCTTGTGGGAGGGACTAGAACTAGGGGACACAGTTTAAAAATAAGGCGTCTCCCATTTAAGATGGAGATGAGGAGAATTTTTTTCTCTGAGGGTCCTGAGCCTGTGGAACTCCCTTCCCCAGAGAGGGTCATTGAATATTTTTAAGGCTGATTTAGATAGATTCCCGATTAACAAAGAAGTCAAAGATTATAGTAGGTAGACTGGAAAGTAGGGTTGAGGTCACAATCAGATCAGCCATGATCTTATCAAACAGCAGAACAGGCTTGAGGGGCCGAATGGCCTATACCTGCTCTTAATTTGTATGTTTGTAGTTAGTTTTACTCAGTTGTGGGTAAACCTTGGAAGTCCATAATAAAAGGATATATATAAAAAAGGATACAGGGAAAGGGCAGGGAAATTAGATTAAAATAATTAGCTCGAGTTGAAGAATTAGTACCAACACTGCTCAATAGGCTAAATTACCCTTTTCTGTGCTGTAATTTATGAGATTCCATAATTCTTGATACAAAATGGAAAGCAGGCGATAGCCAGGCTATGAAAAAAGATATATCTTTTGATTTAGAATCAGTTAAGATAAAGCTACTATGATGGCTGGGTATCATGTCTGAAATGTTAATATATGCAGCTTTGACAGACAGATGTAGGGTCCATAATCCCAATTGGGTCTTTGAGGGAACTAGGGTGTATCGTCCCATGGGGGACTGGAAAATGGGGTGGAACATGGTATTACTATCCTTTCTTTATACCCTTTTAAATTTTTCTTTTTCAAATATTTATCCACTTCGCTTTACAAAGATATTATGGATTCTACTTCCACCGTTGTTTCTGGTAGGGCATTCCATCTCCTAAAATTCTCTGCATAAAAAAAAAATCTCCTAGTCTCTCCCTCATTCTTTTGATGATGATTTTAAACTTATGCTTACTAATTACCAACTACCTAACCAGTAGAAATAGTTTTTGCCAATTAATCTTATCAAAACCTCTCATAATTTTGAACATCTATCAGATCTCATCAATCTTTCTTTCTAATGAAATTACTTCCAGTATATGTTGCAGACTGTAATTTTTTATCATGCAGATAAAACATTAACTGTCAATGACTGAAGTAAACTAAGCATATTTAGTTCTTATCACAAACTAAGCAGGAAAAACAACCAGCAGCTTCAACATTGAAAATAGGACCAATGAAACCTAATAGTGCCTAATAGCAGATCTCACTGGGACTAGGACAAGACATGAGCCATCAGATCTTCACATGCCTCTGTTCCAAACTGCAGTGTTTGATCTGCTGTTGGTCCTTTCTATGTACCATGATTCTCCTGCTCATCATTCATATCCATCATGAGGTTTCTGCCCATGACAATATTATACAACATGCTGCATACTTCAGTCATATTGTAATGGACCCAGTGAGCAGTCCAAGCATCTGAAACTCCAAACTTCAGCACTTCAAATATTTGAGTGATGGGGGCTCTGTTCCACCCATACACATCATTGTAGCTGATCTTTACAGAGGTTGTGAAAAGGTATTATCGGCCATGATTGAACAAAACAATCTGTATCTTTGACGAACAAGTCCTCCATCCTTTATTTTCTTTCAAAGAACTGTGTTACTTTTGACTATCTCATATCCCCTATCATCACCAAGACCACTTATTTCCATTTCTGCAACAATGCCCAATTCTGCTCCCACCTCAGCCCCTCTGCCACTGAAATCCTCAATTATGCTTTTGTCACCTCTAGACTCCATTTCTCCAATGTCCCCCTTGCTGGCCTCCCATCCTCCACCCTTAATAAACTCCAACTTGTCCAAAACCCAACTGATCGAATTGTGTCACACGCATAGTCCCACTTGCCATAACCCCCTTCCTCATTGCCACCCTTTCCCCAACACATTAAATTTAAAATATTTATTGTTGTCTTTAAATCCCTCCATGGCCTTGTTTCACCTTACTTCTGCAATCTCCTCCAGATTCGCATCACCTGCATCCTTTGCTCTTCTGACTTTGGCCTTTTGTGTATCCCCTCCCTTTGCCCCACTGATAGTAGCAGAGCCTCCAGCCACCTCAATCCCACTCTCTGGAACTCCTTCTCTAAACCCTCCTTCTCTCTCCACCTTTAAAACCCTATACAAAACCCATCTTTTTCAACAAGCTTTCACTCACCTTTCTTAATCTCTCCTCCATGGCTCAGCATTCATTGCATTTATCTATTTTATTTCTCCCTTCTCTGTAAAGTATCTGGGGAAGTCTTCCATGTTAAAAGTACTATATAAATGCATGTTGATGTTAATTGTTTTAGAATGAAAACATAAAATATACTACATGAGAAGTGTGCATTACTTTCCAGCAGGAATCTAGAACCAAATGTATGTATTGAGCCCTTTGTATTGAAATAAGCTACAGCATTGTTAGCAAGTGCATGAATGGCTTCACCCATGCAGCCGTTGATATCCTGTACCTTGGGCATGTCACCAATGTTGAAAATCTTTTACTGCCTCTTGTCCTGCTCCTCCTGGTTTCTGCTAAAATCTATGTAGGCGGATGAATGATAAAACAGGGCTTCAGTTACCTGCTTAATGCAGTAGTGGACAGCATAGCAGCTGATCTCTGCAATGTCATCTTTTGTAGATGTGTGGAGAGACCGTATCACATGTATGTTGAGGACAGTGGAGACCTTCAGTGATATTTTACTGTGCTGGCTGCACACCTCAGTCTATGTGTCCTTGCACATCATGCACTGATCTTCCATCATGGCCAGTAGGGTGATTCTGGTTTGGTAGGTCGGTAAGTGATTCACTTCCTATGACCTCAGATTGCTCGGACTACTCAATCCTGAAGCTGCTGCAGAACTAGGACACATCAACAATTGCTGCTGTATCCATTCTGTAAGATTGAAAAATCCATTGCACAATTCACTTCTGGCAGTTATGCTGATACGTCTAAATCTTCCCCTCCTTTGTGTGACTAACTCGCTTTCTGAAAAAGTTTAGTATACAGTTTTTTTTAAATGCTCTCCTCCCCCCAAACAAAATTGAACACGATTCTTAGAATAGACCTTTAAGAAGGCTTTAACAGTTCTTAACGGGCCCATAATAAACTTTCCTTTTGTACTACTCTCCTTACGTTCATTTTAAGCTGTGGCAAAAATTAGATTAAATGTAAAATGGAAGGAAAGCCCATCACTGCTTTTGCTCACCAGCTTATCCACTTCTACTATTAACATCCAGACCAAGATATCCCCAACGACAATTACTAAAATCTTAGCCTTAACCTCTAAGGAAAATCTATCCTATTCCTACCCTAGCATGATTAGTTTCTGAGGCATCGGAATTGGTATTGGTTTATCTACATAATATTGTAACACTAGCCAAGTTAAAAAGAACATTTTTATGCAGATTTTTTAAAAATTGCATGCAGCAACTACTGTACACCTATGTGGTATACTCATGCAAGTACAGATTTTTACAAAAAGTTTTAAACTAATTTTTATTCACCTGGCCAGTATTAGTAAAAGTGACCATGAAGCTGTTGGATGATGTAGTAAAAACCCAACTGGTTAATTAATATCCTTCAGGGAAGGAAACCTGCCATCCTTACCCTGTCTGGTCTACATGTGACTTCAGTCCCACACCAATGTGGTTGACTCTTAACCGCCCTCAGTTGTATTAAACTACTTCAGTTCAAGAAGAAGGCCCACCACCTTCTCAGGGCAACTAGGGATGGACACTAATGCTTGCTTTGCCAGTGACGCCCACATCACAAGAATAAGTACATCTTTTTTAAATTTTGAAAGCATTAAGTTGTGGAGTACTGCACCAGTAAGTGCTCCTAAATCCATTTGAATTGAAATACTGAAGGTTTGTAGTGAACGGAAGGCAGTCAGGCTGGGGGCTGTCACTGTTTTGGCTGATGATCACTTTCACTGCTGCAGTTCATAGTGGTGGGAAAACAATCAAAAGTTGCACCTTCTACTGCTGCCCTTTTGAAATCCACCAAAACAGTGGATTTTTTTTAGTTTTTTGACCACATTAGTGACAAACATGAGCTAAATCATCCATTAACTCAACACCAAAAAAAAATTATAGGGTCAATTATCCTGGGCCCTCCATACCTAGACAATAAAAGGAGCAGAATATTGCACTGCGCCTGTCCAGACCTGGATCTCCCCTACTTCCTGATCCAAGCCATTTAAATGGGCCAGGGCCTGCTCCAGTGCAAGGGCTTGTGCCGATGGTAGGGCCTGGATTATCAGAGGCAGGTGCAAACCTGAGAGGCCTGCAGCTGCCTCTCTGGTCTGGGTGATTGGGACCTTCTGGCTGCCAGGAGGTCTCGATTGAAGTGAAAACTTTCAGGAGAGGGCAAAGAATAAAAATTGTGGCCTACATACAGATCTTTGGCCTGCCCTGAGGACTACCTAAATCAGTGGGTGTTCAGGGCATGCAACATCAACTTTATCTGGGCGCCCCTGTGTTTGGGCACCCAGCAAGTGTTCCCAACAGAAATAGAGATGGGAGGTGGGGAAAGCCCCCTCCTCCTGCCTACTCAGCATGGTTCAATCTGGCCTGTCCCTCTGGGTCTCTGACCCTTTCTCCTGGCTCTTGCGGCCACAGTTCCTGGGTGCAAGGGCCAGGAAAATTAGCCTTTATAAGTCATCCTTTAGCAGGAACCAATTGTAAATCAGCTTTAAAGCTTGACTGGAATATCCTGGATAAATATCTAATGAATAAAGCACTCATCTTCACATCACAATGGGGCAAGTTTCAGAAACGTCAAATTCAACCTGCAGTCATGTGGATCCTGAATTTCTCATCAGCTGTTTGCTCGAGATATCTGTATGTGTAAACCTATATAATAAATTACCTTTTCCAGTGCAAATGCCAAAAGGTAGATCATGCAGTAAGTTCAAACCCAGTGTTCAAAAGAAAAAAATTGTTCCTGTTCTTCCAGTCAAGGAAAAAATAAAAGAATGTAGAATTGGTGAACACCTAACAGCCATTCACCGCACCAGAGTCCTGGTCGCGTTTCAAGATCTGTTCTGACCCATATCCTTCTATTTTCTGCTAATCAAAAGGATATTATGTGTTGAAGGTAGTTCAGACACCAGCACACAAGATGACTTAGAGTTTTAAGTTATGGAAAACTGAACTTGTAAGTGTGAGAGAAAAGATGATCAAGAAGACATGTGATCCAGATTTAATAAAATGTTGAAAGAAATGGATAATGTACATTTACATCCAAACAGGTTACTCAACTTAGATTATGAATGCAAAAATAAAGGACACAAGTATAAAACAAATTTGCCTCAAGCAAGATGTAAAATCATCAAGAATTTCCTCCCATTGATTACTGCATCATGTGGAATCGACTCCCAGATTCGAAGTTAATGCTGTGTTGATTAACATCTTCAATAAAGAGTTAGATAAATATCTAATTAGGAAGGAATTGAAGGTTATAAGGCTAAGTACAGATAACAATAACTGAATGCGGTGTGAAATTTGATGATTCTTGAACTGCTGGGACTATGCAACTAACATGTTAATGAAAGATGGCGCTAAGTAATGTGGTCTGCAAGATTAGGTCGGCATTTTGGAAGTTTGCTACGATTATATTGTTGGGGGGGGGGGGAGGGGGGGGGAAGAACGGGACTTTGCAGAATCTTTCCTTGGGAGATTAAATTAATGGGTAGATGGCTTGATAGGAGAAATTATACATAGCTTGTGCGAGAAAAAGCATTTTAGCTTTCATAAATAGGGGCACAGAGTACAAAAGCAAAGAGGTAATGGTAATATTTTTTCTAAGTTTCACATTGCAGTCCTCTTTGTCTATTTGAGCTATTGTAAGGAATCCTACAACACCAGGTTATAGTCCAACAATTTTATTTTAAAATCACAAGCTTTCGGAGATTATCTCCTTCGTCAGGTGAGTAGTGAATGAGCTATTTGAGCTGTGTTACTTCCTTCTTCACCACTTGCATCATTTAAGAAGCAGAAGACCTACTCTGAATCCATGTCTTAAAAACAAAGTATACCTATCCCCAAGTATGATTCTTCTTGATAATCTACTTAATTCATGCACTGATTTAAATTTGGCTGTTAAAATCTGCTTGTTCTGCTCTCTTATGCAGCAGTTAGTATGTGGTGTATGCAAATGTAATTAAAAGGAGGCACACTGGGGAGAGTAAATATTATATTCAAGTAGTAGTGACAACTTAAAATTGAGAGGAAGCTCATTTAGATAATGACTTCATTAGCTAGTAGTGCTGTCTTTAACCAACAGCTATCACTAGGGTAATGTTACAGATTCCTGTATTAAGTTAGTGGCATCTCCTTGTAATCACAAAGTAATGCAACTGAGAAATATTTTTCCCCAGTTAGACCTCTTGGACTGTTATTCCTATCTGTAATTTAGAGATAGCACACTGAGAAAGCTTCCCTTCCATTGACCCATCACAATGACCTGTCATTGTGAAACAATGTATGAAGGACGTTAATACTCTTGTAGTTAGATCAAATAATGGGTTCTTCTGGAACCAGGCTCACCATACTGTGTGGAAAAGAATTTGCTAACGCATAAAATAACTTAGTATGTGTAAGAATTCTAGGAATTCCACCTTTTCCCTGACTATGGGAAACTTTGGCCATTGACTAAAATCCTAAGATGGAAGGATAGGTGAGAGGTCACCAGACGAATCAACAACATACACAGTGGAATATGGGAGAATTACTGCTTCAGACATGTCTCTGTTTTAATGCAAAACCTACAGCAGGTGGTCAACGATCAGAAAGGCAGTAGGCCATTGATAGAGGTAACTGCTCCAGACATGGTGGGGCCATGTCTTTGTTTTAAAGCAAAACTGATCAACACCTAGAACTTCGGATACAAAAGGAGCCCTGTGGCAAGTGCTCTACAAATCGGAATTAACAATGGCCCATCGAGAAAAGCAATTGCAACATGATGAGAGACCATCAAAAGCCATCAAAGATTCTTAAGCACTTTGTAAGAACTGTTTAAACGGACATGAAGTGCCTCATTTAAGTGACGCAGGTCATTGTAAGAGAGGGGTAAGAAACTCGAAACCCCTCTCTCTCTCGTGTTCTCTCTCTCTTGTTCTGCAGCCTTGCTTTTTGCTGTCTCTTGGTTTGAACTCTCCAGGGAGGAGAGCAGCTTCCAGCGAAACCAACGAACCCTACGTGAGAGAAGCGGTCAGCCAGACCTGCAAGTGCAAAGGATTGGTGAGCCTCGACCATGTGTGTGTGTGTGTGTGTGTGTGTGTGTGTGTGAGAGAGATAGGTGTCTCCAGGGTCCCCACCATCCTCTTAGTTTAGCGGGATAAAGTACTGTAGTGGGTGTGTGTAACTCAATGTACTGTGTAGGACAGTTTGTATCGTTATCTTCTTCGTGTTAACGGTATAATAAAACCAACATTCCAATTCAATACAAACACCGAGTTTGTGTGTTCTCTGTGCTATTCGACTATGTGATCCATCACCGGGTTCATTAGTGTAAGTCCCGTTTTCCTGAACCCCCGATCCGTGAGGTATAAGTGTTCCTTGGCTAGACCGGGGACCAGATATCTGCACCGATCGATAGGGTGAGAACAAACCCAAAACACCCTACATGTATGTAGTAAAATATGTGCATCATTGCTGAACTGCTTTGTTTCAAAAAAAGTATTGAACACTACATTGAGGGTTTGAGAGAACATGTCATATCATAAAAATTCAAGATTTTAACCCAGCCCGCGTGGCAGGAATGGCAGGGGGGGTTTGCGCCGCATTCCCACCCACCACCATTTTAACTTTCCTGAACAGGAGTGCCCCTCCTTGCCCCCAAAAAGAAATTACAACCAGTCTGTGTAAAAGCTTATCTTCCACATGAGCAGTAGTCCTAATCCCATGTGCCCACCCTGTTCCCATATCCCTTTAATCCCCTTTCTTCAACCACCTATCTAACCTATTCTTAAATGTTGACATAGGAACATATGAAATCGATGGACAGGAAAACCTGCTGGTCCATCGAGCCTGCCCCATACAATCACGATTAGGGACCCACATCCACCAGTACGCATACCCACCATTAGTCATATCATCACTTAGGAGCGGTAAAATGGTCTCTGCTTCAATCACTAACTCTGGCAGTGCATTCGGTAGCCTCACAACTCTTTTAAAAAAGAAGTTTCTCTTGCTCTCTGTCTTGAGCCTTTATTCTTATATCTATTTGAATGCATGTCTTGGATCCCAGCATTCTAACATTTGTTCCTTTTTTTCCATTGTAGGCCTGGATGAGCAACCTGCCAGCATTGTCAGTAGAACCTCACAGTACACTGCGTCCTTCTTACCAATGTTTTCAAGCACCAGCTCAGCTATATACATCGTAAAGGAACTGTTAGTGATGTGCAGTAGGTAGAACTGGCTAAGTCAAAGTGCACAGGTGGGGAGCATCAGATGCTGGTTGCAGAGGAGAAACTGGAATCTGCTGAGTTGGATGGGAACATAGCCACCATCAATGACTCTTCAGCTTTTGGAAACGCAGCAGTATGGGGAAATTGGACAATTCATGCTATGCTGCTGTTGCTATTTAGTGGAAAATGAGATGCATCAGTCACTTGTTCCATATGTTGTGCGGGCAGCAGTTGATCTCTATGCTAGCCTAGCAGCACACGGAAGCAAAAAGGTTGAGTGTATTGCTGACTGTGTGCCGTTGGGTCTGCCGTCCCTGGCTGCAGGTGTCCTTGCAGCAGGTAACATAGCTCTGCAACCGGCTCTCTATTGCCCAGAAGGGAGGTGGAGCAAGCTTCCAGTGGTCATTGCAATGTAGGTATCCCAAGGCCTGCAGCTAACGTTGGTGCGATAATGGTAGGTGAGTGCAGTGCAGTTCTACCAACTGGCACCAATAATTTCACTTTGACTTGCTGACCACCCGCAGGATTCTATAGCTTGCAGGTAAATGCTTCGTCACTGCCTAAGGTTCCATGAAAGTTCCTTTTTCACGTTCCCTCTATTTTCATCTCCTCCTGTTTTGCTGAAGTCTTGCCAGTGTTTCAATTAGTTGGATTTCCAGTGAATTAATGGACAAGATTTGATTATTTTGGGCTGAATTTAAACATCACCCACGATCATGACAAAATAAAAACTATACCTGAAAAATTGCCCAAAAAAGTAAAATAAACCTTTTCTTTTAAATTGCCAAAAAATAATGAAAACCAGTACTAAACACGGACCGTAAAACTGCACATGAAGAAAAAATGGCCGAGAACCCCTTGCGCACGGAGCTTCCCTTAGGCTTAGTCCAGATGGGCTTAGAAAGCAAACAGTGCAATCACAGTGGTAAAGCTAGGAAATTACACCTTCAGTCTATTTAAATATTTTTACATAATTCTGCCCATTGTAAGGAGGCTCTCACACGATTTGTGCGAGGGCATTCTTAGCCATAATTTTTCCCAGCTTGCATCGCATCAGTTGAGAAATGTGGCTAAAGGCTGCTTGCCTGATTTTCCAGTTTCTGATCACCCAGTCCACATTAGTGCAGCTGGTGAAGTGAGTCAGAAAACCTACCCTTATGTGCCATAGAATTCTGAGTTAAATTGAGTGGATACAAATTTAACAGGGACAGGTGTGAAAAACTCATTTAATGGTTCTGCCAATTCTTATCCTCCATAATATTTCTACCCCTTCCCCCCCACACCTCCTGCCACTGCGCCTCAATGGATCGTCTGGTCTTTAACATGCCAGCTATTATTAATGTGGCTAACACTTTTTTTTGGATCTTTCCTGCTGTTATCTACAATCTGCTCTTCTATTCCCTTATCTCTTCATTCATTTCATTTTAGTTCTGCTCCACTAACTTTTGCATGCATCCCAGTCTAATGGAGAGAAATTCAATCTCGTTTCACCCATTTTTTTGGGCACACAATGAAGAGCGGAGGCACGAATTTTGGGTCACAAACTTTTGCACCCGATCGCCCCCCGGACGTGTGCCAGCTGTCAAATTGGAAGCCAGCGACTTCCAGGTGTTTTAACCTAATCCCAGTTTTAGGACCCTGATACAAAATTGGTGAAAAATGGGCGGGGCATACAATGCCTACGCTTAGTTGTTCCAGGTCTTCAGCGGCCCAACCAATGGTCCTTAAAGGGATCGCTGGAGGCCACCCACAGCAAGGTAAGCAAACTTTTTAATAGCTTAACTTCTGTGGAGGCAGGAGGAGCAGGAGTGCTCCAGATGAATATTGCAGGCTGCCAGTTCTGGTTCACCCTCCTCACTTTGTTTCGTCTCCCCCCACCCCCTAGGCACCTACCTGCTGGCCAAAATTCCTGAGGCCCCGACCGACAAGATCCATTGGGATGGATTGGCATCTGCAGCTTGCCACTTTCGTACAGAAGTGGCCCAAGGCCCAATTTCAAATGGAACTCAGGTCAATATCTTCAGGCGCACATTCGCATCACGCCGCCCATTTCGCACCGGAAACCGGCATGAGTTGAATTTCTCGCCATTTACTTATCTTTTTCAGATGTTGATCGACACTATGAACTTTTAGTAATGTCTGTTTCAATTCAGAAAACCAGCATGTATGGTTTTTCTTTTTATCTCATCAATATATTCCTTGAGGTAGGACTGAACTTTAAAACTGCATTAATGGCCACACAACAACTCGAAGATGCATACTTTATTTTTCACTTAACATACACAGCAACAAGAGTAGAAAAATCATGGTAAAGTTTTATGACCAGGTAAATACCTGTATGAGTGCAAACCAGAGGAATATGGAGAAAGTCATTGATCTGAGTGCGATAAGACACCCCTTATTATTTATGTAATTTTAATGGGGGATAATGTGAGTGCAATAAAATGTGAAAGTTAATTCACTAATTATAACTGAATAACTTTGTGCATATCCTAGTGTGAATGTGTAATGAACCTGAGATAGTGCAAGAGCACGAGAAAAACAACAGATAAGTGTTAAACGTATGTGGGGGGAAGGGGAATCAATTCTCAGTTTAAAAATAACTGAGCAGCATTGCCACAAATTGAGAAAAGGATTAAACAGACCTGAAGGGGAAGGAAAATAATCTTCTGACTTTTTAATAAATAATTACCATATCTCCTCCTATTGTAATAGCGTAGTGCCTACCCAGTAATAGTTTTTCCACGAATGGGCACTGCCAGATTGGCCCCTTGGCTGGTCCAGAGCATCACCTCCTATTAAAATTAAACAAGGCTACTCCAGGAGATATGCAGGTACCTCTGTAGTCTACATTGCGGAAAAGTCATAGGGGCAACAGAGACCCAAAATGGCAAGTTTCCATGAGGTTAAAAATTGTAAAAGATGGAGAAAACACTCATCGCCTTTCCTTCCTCTTTAAGATAGCTTGAGAGAGTTTTTTTAAAGTGAAGGGTAGGAGTCACTGAGCAAGGCAAGGGGTGAAATAACCGAAAATGTCAAAGCTTCATAAAAACTAAATTGTTTACTCATTTGACTAAAACAAACAATTTATCTTCCAATGAGTAATCTACAAATGCAACTTCAGCTTCTGTGGCGAAAATGGCCTAACCCACGCTCTTGGTTTTCACTCTTTAAACATTGGCTAGTACATGAAATGAATTAGTTTGGGGTATTGAGAATGAGGGAGACAGGGCCTGTGGTGACTAACAATATTGTGTCTTGTTGATTTGTCTGCTGTGCCAGTTGTTCTAACTAAATCATTTGTCCAACTCCTGTTTATTCAGCCTCTACTGGGGATATGCCAAAAAGACCACACATGTTCCAAAAGCTCTGCTCATCCGATACTGTAACACATATAAAAACGATCTTTGAAACTCTTACTGAGTGAGAAAGTATTCAGTCAAAGACAGCACTGCTGCAACATATTATGGTCGTTAAGTGTTGAAGTGATCTATTTCAACTGTCTGGTTTTTACTTGCAACTTTATAAAAAAAAACCTTTTCTTTGCCTTTTTAAACTTCAGTGTTAAACATTGAGCTCATCATTAAATATAATCCATAAAGGTTGCCGCAGATGTCACACATAATCAATGTAACTCCTCGAAAGTGAATTTCAACATTTTTACTGGATACCATAATTCATATTTCTCTAATTATTCAATGATCATAGCCTTTATTTAATATTCAGCCTTCTTAATAATATTTGTGAACTATTATTTCCAGGCTGGAAACCCCAGTGGCAAGTTAATTGTCCACCTGCCCACAGCAGAATGAGACCCGGATGATTTTAAACAGCCGGGCCTCATTTAAATCTCGCTGGCTGACTTCCCACCTGGAAGCAGTGGAAAATTGAGCGGCCCCCCTACTCCTCCTAGCCCCACAAAGAAAAGAAAAACTTGTATCTTTCTCGGCCTCTTCTGGGGCTGATCCTCTTCTGTCTTGTGCTGGCCTGGTAGGAAAGCTGCACCTGCCTCCCCACTCAGACCAGGGTTAAAATTGCAGTCGGGACATGATGACATCATTGGAACCCAACAGGCATATGCAAAGAGACTGCTTTGGGCGAGTGTCCTTGCCCCCTGCTCAGGACAGCAGGTTAAAATTGCGGATGGCAGGATCTTAGTGGCTCCAGGGCGGGTAAGTAACTCAGGGCATTTTAACTACCCATCCACCCAAATTCCGCTTCTGCTTTTTGTGGGACAAAGATTTTGCTCTTAATAATGTTACAAATAGGAAAATCACTTGATATAGCCCTGTTGTGCTACTATTCAACTTTCCTTCTGGCAGTTATCAATGCTAGAAATACACTATGTATCGACAGATCAGACAAGGTGAAAGGCTAAGCCTGCTGCTTCTATCAATGGAATATTTCATGGTTCAGGAACAATAGTTTCCTCATGTTTGTTAGTCTGTGAAACCTTCATTAAGAGAGGCCTTGTCTTCGAGTTACTTTGTCCATGTTACAATAATCTAAGGATTATAGAAACGTTACAGCACAGAAGGAGGCCATTCGGCCCATTGAGTCCACGCCGGTTCTATGCAAGAGCAATCCAGTTAGTCCCACTCCCCCGCCCTATCCCCAGAATTTTTTTTCCTTTCAAGTACTTATCCAGTTCCCTTTTGAAGGCATGATTGAATCTGCCTCCACCACCCCCCAGTGCATTCCAGATCCTAACCACTCACTGTGTAAAAAAGTTTTTCCTCATGTCACCTTTGGTTCTTTTGCCAATCACCTTAAATCTATGTCCTCTGGTTCTTGACTCTTCCACCAATGGGAACAGTTTCTCTCCATCTACTCTGTCTAGATTCTACATGATTAAGAATACCTCTATCAAATCTCCTCACAACCATCTCTGTTCCAAGGAGAACAACCCCAGCTTCTCCCATCTATCCACGTAACTAAAGCCCCTCATCCCTGGAATCATTCTAGTAAATCTCTTCTGCACCGTCTCTAAGGCCTTTACATCTTTTCTAAAGTGCGGTGCCCAGAACTGGACACAATTCCCGAGTTGTGGCCGAACCAGTGTCTTATAAAGGTTCATCATGACTTCCATACTTTTGTACTCTATGCCTCTATTTATAAAACCCAGGTTCCCGTATGCTTTTTTAAACCGCTTTCTCAACCTGCTCTGCCACCTTCAACGATTTGTGTACATAGACCCCCAAATCTCTCTGTTCCTGCACCCCTTTTAGAATTGTGCCCTTTAGTTTATATTTGCTCTCCTCGTTCTTCCAACCAAAATGTGTCACTTTGCATTTTTCTCCGTTAAATTTCATCTGCCACGTGTCCGCCCATGCTACCAGCCTTTCTCTATCCTCTTAAAGTCTATCACCATCCTCCTCACTGTTTATTACCCTTCCAAGTTTTGTGTCATCTGAAAATCTTGAAATTGTGCCCTGTACACCCAAATGTTGTGTGGCACTATCACTGTGCTAAATGGGATAGATTCAGAACAGATCTGGCAGCACAAAACTGGGCATCCATGAGGCGCTGTGGGCCATCAGCAGCAGCAGAATTGTATTCCAGCACAATATGTAACCTCATGGCCCGGCATATTCCTCATTCTACCATTACCAACAAGCCAGGGGATCAACCCTGGTTCAATGAGGAGTGTAGAAGAGCATGCCAGGATCAGCATCAGGCATACCTAAAAATGAGGTGCCAACCTGGTGAAGCTACAACTCAGGATTACATGCATGCTAAACAGCGGAAGCAACATGCTATAGACAGAGCTAAGCGATTCCACAACCAACGGATCAGATCAAAGCTCTGCAGTCCTGCCACATCCAGTCGTGAATGGTGGTGGACAATTAAACAACTAACGGGAGGAGGAGGAGGCTCTGTAAACATCCCCATCCTCAATGATGGCAGAGTCCAGCACGTGAGTGCAAAAGTCAAGGCTGAAGCGTTTGCAACCATCTTCAGCCAGAAGTGCCGAGTGGATTATCCAACTCGGCCTCCTCCCAATATCCCCACCATCACAGAAGCCAGTCTTCAGTCAATTCGATTCACAACATGTGAGATCAAGAAACGGCTGAACGCACTGGATACAGCAAAGGCTACGGGCCCCGACAACATCCCGGCTGTAGTGCTGAAGACTTGTGCTCCAGAACTAGCCGCGCCTCTAGCCAAGCTGTTCCAATACAACTACAACACTGGCATCTACCCAACAATGTGGAAAATTGCCCAGGTATGTCCTGTCCACAAAAAGCAGGACAAATCCAATCCGGTCAATTACCGCCCCATCAGTCTACTCTCAATCATCAGCAAAGTGATGGAAGGTGTGGTCGACAGTGCTATTAAGCGGCACTTACTCACCAATAACCTGCTCACCGATGCTCAGTTTGGGTTCTGCCAAGACCACTCAGCTCCAGACCTCATTACAGACTTAGTCCAAACATGGACAAAAGAGCTGAATTCCAGAGGTGAGGTGAGAGTGACTGCCCTTGACATCAAGGCAGCATTTGACCGAGTGTGGCACCAAGGAGCCCTAGTAAAATTGAAGTCAATGGGAATCAGGGGGAAAACTCTCCAGTGGCTGGAGTCACACCTAGCACAAAGGAAGATGGTAGTGGTTGTTGGAGGCCAACCATCTCAGCCCCAGGACATTGCTGCAGGAGTTCCTCAGGGCAGTGTCCTAGGCCCAACCATCTTCAGCTGCTTCATCAATGACCTTCCCTCCATCATAAGGTCAGAAATGGGGATGTTCGCTGATGATTGCAGTGTTCAGTTCCATTCGCAACCCCTTAGATAATGAAGCAGTCCGTACCCGTATGCAGCAAGACCTGGACAACATCCAGGCTTGGGCTCATAAGTGGCAAGTAACATTCGCGCCAGACAAGTGCCAGGCAATGACCATCCCCAACGAGTGTCTAACCACCTCCCCTTGACATTCAATGGCATAACCATCGCCGAATCCCCCACCCATCAACAGCCTGGGGGTCACCATTGACCAGAAACTTAACTGGACCAGCCACAAATACAGTGGCTACAAGAGCAGGTCAGAGGCTGGGTATTCTGCGGCGAGTGACTAACCTCCTCACTCCCCAAAGCCTTTCCACCATCTACAAGGCACAAGTCAGGAGTGTGATGGAATACTCTCCACTTGCCTGGATGAGTGCAGCTCCAACAACACTCAAGAAGCTCGACACCATCCAGGACAAAGCAGCCCACTTGATTGGTATCCCATTCACCGCGCTAAACATTCACTCCCTTCACCACTGGCGCACTGTGGCTGCAGTGTGTACCATCCACAGGATGCACTGCAGCAACTCGCCAAGGCTTCTTCGACAGCACCTCCCAAATCCATGACCACCTAGAAGGACAAGGGCAGCAGGTACATGGGAACAACACTACCTGCACGTTCCCCTCCAAGTCACACACCATCCCGACTTGGAAATATATCGCCGTTCCTTCATCGTCGCTGGGTCAAAATCCTGGAACTCCCTTCCTAACAGCACTGTGGGAGAACCTTCACCACACGGACTGAAGCGGTTCAAGAAGGCGGCTCACCACCACCTTCTCAAGGGCAATTAGGGATGGGCAATAAATGCTGGCCTCACCAGCAACACCCACATCCCATGAACGAATAAAAAAAAAATCAGGAAAAGCAGTGGTCCCAACACCGATCCCTGGGGAACACCACTGTACACCTCCCTCCAGTCCGAAAAACACCGGTTCACCACTACTCTCTGTTTCTTGTCCCTTAGCCAATTCTGAATCCATGTTGCTACTGCCACCTTTATTCCATGGGCCGCAATTTTGATGATAAGCCTACCCTGTGGCACTTTATCAAACACCATTTGAAAGTCCATATACATCACATCAACTGCATTGCCCTCATCTACCCTCTCTGTTACCTCATCAAAAAACTCGATCAAGTTAGTTAAACACGATTTGCCTTTAACAAATCCGTGCTGGCTTTCTCTACTCAATCTACATTCGTCCAAGTGACTGTTAATTCTGTCCCTGATTATCGTTTCTAAAAGTGTCCCCACCACTGAGGTTAAACTGACTGGCCAATAGTTGCTGGGTTTATCCTTACACTCTTTTTTGAACAAGGCTTGGGAATTGGCCACTATCTGCCCCAACAGTCAGGTAATAGTGTGTGAAGCAAAAGGACTTAAAGTATTTGTTCACTTTTTAAGTATGGGGATCGGTTTTCAGGCCCAGCCTTGGCGTTGCAGAGGCAGCTCGAGCCCGAATCAAGAGGCCCGAGGATTACCAGGAATTGGTCCTCAGCTACATATTTGAGATGAGCTGCTGGCACCAGTTACGCCTCCACATGCAGCTTGTCCCACAAGAATTTTGGGGTGCCTGCCTCATCAGCAGCAGCCCTCAGGTAAGTTCCAAGCAACTGGGGTGGGGGGGGTTTGCGGGCTGCTCCTCCTGACTCCACAGAAAGGTCTTGTATTGTTTTTTTTTAAATAAAAACCTCACCTATAGCTGAAGAGTAGCCCAACACCTGTCTCGTTCGTTGGTAACAAATTTTACACAGGGTCCTTCAACAGAGGTTAGGCCCCTAATTAACATATTCAAGGGACCTGACACCTGTAAGACGGGCACATACCAATTTCTACACCGTGCTGTACTATGAACTAGTAGAAGGCAGGTTCATGCCCACAATCCAAACATACTCCTAATCTGATTTAACCAACCAAGAACTCAACCCCTTCTGTAGCAGAAGGGTCACCCTGACCTTTCTGGATCTCCTAGCGCCACTAACAATGACCTTTACACTAAGCTAGAAAACTAGCACATGCTGACTAACATGTTCAAAAATATTGACACAGGGCCAACAAAGCTGATAGCTCTGACAAGCCCTGAATATAAGCCTGGATTAACCTAATGCTGGCTCATGGTCAATCCTCCACAGGAAAACCTCCAGCAGTGCATCCATTGTACTCTGCCACTCAAACAGCTCTTGGACTCACCAATGTCTCCAAACCTGGACATTAATTCGCCTGTGCTCCAAGCTGACTCCACCCTATCAACGTGTCAACTTCGTCCAACCATGGACTTTAACTTTGGACTCTCTCTTATTGTCCCTATTCTTCATTTACATCCCAGAACATCTCTATCCTAATCTTTGCCATGCCTATGTAAACTGAATTTCCTCTGTGACCATTCACCTGCACATTTTGGCTGTCCCTCTGGACCTGAGCCTATCACATCTAGCTTCCTTTCTACCCTCCTTACCCCCCTGGGCCATTCTCTCCTCTCTCATCCCCTTCCTGTTACCCAGCCAAGCCTCCTTTCATTTCTCCCCTCTCGGGTACTTTGCCCTCCCAAATCCCTACCCCAATCCTTCCCTATTCCTACCCCAATCCTTCCCTATTCCTCTACCTCCTACTCTACAGCTTCCCTCTGTGTCTCTCTCATCATTCTCCAAAAGGCCCATCGAGGCACTCATCACTGCTTCCTTACAAGCAGCAACTTCAACTGCTCCATCTTCCTCTCTCGCCGAACTTCCCACCCAACACATACGCTGGGGGCTAATCTTGTTAACCTCCTTCTTGTCCCGCTCACCCCATGGACTCTGCCAGCAGATCAACAATCATTGTCCCTCTTTACATCTCCCGCCAGAATGTAAGAACCTTGCCATCTATGACCTTATTGTGGATAACTGCATTGACATCACGGCCTAGACCGGAACTTGGCTCACAGGTGAAACCTCCCCACCTGGCTATACTTTCCACCAACTGCCCCACACAGACCGCCACGATGGCAGTGTGGCCTTTATTATTAAATCTCACCTTCGTCTCTCCCTCGACTCCTCTGGCACCTTCTCCTCCTTTGAACACCTCAACTTGTTCCATCTCTCTCGCTTCTCCTTTAAAATCCTTGTTCTCTACCATTAACCCAAGCCCCAACCTGGTTTCCCACCAAGATATCCTCACTCCTTTCCTCTCTTGGCCACTGCATCTAGCGATTTCTCATCCTCGGTGATTTCAACCTCTATCTTAATGCATCTTGCTCCCACTCCTCTGAGTTCACTGCCCTCCTGTCCATTTTCATAGCCAATCCCTCGACCTCTCCATGTCATATGGCAATTCTATTCCCATTGTCTCAATCACAGCAAAGGCCATCTCTGATCACTTCCTTGTATCAGTCACCACTCACATCCATCTTCCAACCCCACTTCCTTCTGCGTCCACCCTGGAAAAAATCTCTCCCTCAAGTCACTTACAATGGCACTTTCAAACTCCTTACTGTCTACCCTTTGACCTTCCGTTCACCATGATACTTCTGCAACTATCGATCTGCTCCATCACATCACATCTCTGCCGTTAATGCTCATATCTCCAGTAAAACCCTTACTCTCACCCTGCTTGTTCCCCCTTGTACGGCCCGCATCTTCACTACTTTAAGTCCAAGGGGTGCAGACATGAACGTATTTGGGGCACAACTGGTTTAGCCATTCATCGCCAAATCTGGCTGACCACATCAAGTACTATTGAACTCTGCTCTCCTCTACCATAACTGCTCACTACTCCAGGATCATCACGGAATGCAAAGATAACCTCTGGCTTTTTTTACCAACCATCACCTTAAACCCCTCCCCTTCAACAAGTTCAAGGAGCTCATGCATTTCTTTAGAACTAAGATTGAGACCATCTGTTCAGATGCCTCTGCCACTTCTCTCTCTTCCCCTTGCCAACCAAGCCAAGGTTCCCCCAAAGTTCCCCTCTGTCCTAGCCTTAAACTCACATCTTTCTCTAGTTTCTCTCTTATCTCCCCTAATGCCCTCTCCAAGTTCATCTTGTCCATAAGACCTACCTCTTGCTCCCTTTACCCTATTCATACTAAGCTGCTGAGTACCTAATTTCTCTTCCTGGACCCCATTCTGGCTGTTATTGTAAACAGTTCCCTCTTCTCAGGTAATGTCCCCCTTCCTTTCAAATCAACCATCATCACTCTCTTCCTCAAAAATCCCACCCTTGATCCCTCTGTCCTGGAAAACTACCGCCCCATCTCCAACCTCCCTTTCCTGTCTAAAGTCCTTGAACGTGTTGTGCCTCCCAAATCCATGCCCATCTTTCCTGCAATTCCATCTTTGAGCCTCTCCAATCAGGTTTCCATCTCTGCCACATCACTGAAACAGCCCTTATTAAAATCACAAATGACATCCTATGTGACAGTGACCATGGTGCAATATTCTTCCTCATCCTTCTCTATCTATCTGCAGCCTTTGATATGGTTGACCACACCATCCTCCTTCAACGCCTGCCCTCCGTTGTCTGGCTTACCCTCACCCTGGTTCCTCTCTTAACTATCCAGTTGCAGCCAGAGAATCTCCAGAAATGGCTTCTTCTCCGCCCACGTAAGGTTACCTCTCGAGTACATCAAGGATCTATCCTTTGCCTCTGTTATAAACCAGATAGCCAGGTGGTGAAGAATTTTATAGAATACTAGAGACCAGTTGCTTCTAAGCTTTTATTCACATAGCTCCACATTACCCACTCCACACCCTACATAAGCTCTCATATAAATGGATACAAGAGAGTCCCCAATTGATACACATCACCGGAATACAATTAACACTAATTGGTATAAATCATATGGATACAATTAACAGCCTCCTCCTATTTCTCAACTATATGCTGCCCCTCAGCAACATCATCTGAAGGCATAAACATCAGGTTCATCATCTCTTGACCCCTCCACTACCTCTCTGTTGTCAGACTGCTTGTCCAATATCCACCCCTGGATTAGCCGCAATTTTCTACAATTAAACATTGGGAAGTCCAAAGCCATTGTCTTTGGCCCCCACCGCAAACTCTGTTCCCTCGCCACTGATCCTGTCCCCCTCCCTGGGCACTGTCACAGGTTGAACCAGACTGTTTGCAACCTCATTGTCCTATTTGACCTAGATCTGAGTTTCCAACACCACATCCTCTCCATCACAAAGACTGCATACTTCCACCTCTGTAACATCGTCCGTCTCCATCCCTCCCTCAGCATATCTGCGACTGAAACCCTCATCCATGCTTTTATTACCTCCAGACTCGATTATTCCAATGTTCCCCTGGGCAGCCTCCCATCTGCCACTCTCCATAAACTTGAACTCATTCAAAACTCTGCTGCTCGTATCTAATTCGTACCAAGTCTCATTCACCTATTACCCCTGTGCTTGCTGACTTACATTGCCACCCGGTTCACCAACATCTGGATTTAAAAATTTTCATCCTTTTGTTCACAACCCTCAGTGGCCTTGCTTCTCCCTATGTCTGTAATCTCCTCCAGCCCTACAACCCTCCAGGAACTCTGTACTCTTGTGCATCCCTGATTTCCTTCGCCCCAACATTGGGAGCCATGCCTTCGGCAACCTAGGCCTTAAGCTCTGAAATTCCCTCATTACACCTCTCCATTTCTCCACCTCTCTCTCTCCTCCATAAAACTTACCCTTTTGACCAAGCTTTTAGTCACCTATCCTAATATCTCCTTATATGGCTCAGTGTCAATTTTTGTCTGACTATGCTCCTGTGAAGCACCTTGGGACATTTTCCTATGTTAAAGGAGCTATATAAAGACAAGTTGTTGTTATGATGATATGTGAAGACAGGGAATTAGACTGAAACTGCAGTAGGCCATAGGCTTGTCATCACTTAAGCTACAGGTCTGCCCAACATTTCATCATTTTTGTGCAGGGGAAAAAGCTTAAAGTGCACAAAAGTGCAATTTGCAGAGTGGAAGTGGATTTTCAAATTACTGAATGGGTATATGAGCATAAAGGTGCAAGAATCATTTTCTAGTTTGATTTCTAACACTTTATTCTGTGTCTTTCCTGACTTTTTGGAACTTTTCAAGCCAAAAATAATTTCTCCTGGAATATTTTTAAGATAATTTAAATCTGAAAATAAATGTATTTGTAGGGACTTCAATACAACTTTACAGGGTCCAATTCCTTTCTTTGGAAATCTAATCCCAGATTAATCATGTTCATTTATCAACTGAAATTTTTGGTCACCTGCACCTACATTAATCCTAATCAGCAGTGCACTGTATACGTACCAGACACAACTGGTTCCCTAACCCATCTGTTCTTGTCCAGACCTAAAGCAGCCCAGAGGCATGCCGGAAATTACAGCATTTAGATCTGCTGATTTAAATATTTTAAATAAAGAATATCCTGCAGACAATATCTGGAGTGGGATCAGCTGTTCCCATAGAGGGGAAGGTTACCACAGCATGAAACTTTTTGCTGCCACATCCTTCCAATCCACCACAGGCTGAACTTAACAGCAGGACCTCATTAACATTTTTCATTCTGTTTCCCGCCCAGCAGCCAGCCAAATGAATAGCCTGGCCAATGGCCGGGAGGGAACGCCAACGGCAGGAGGCCACAGCTGGGGTCCTTGGGGACAGTCCCTGGGAATCGGAAGGGGGGGGGATGGAGAAAGACAGAGGCCGCGATCCGGCAGTTGGCCGGGGGGGGGGGCGAAATGGAGGCCACGACCTGGCCGTTTTGGGGGTGGGGTGGGGGGGGGGGTGGAAAGAGACCCCAATCGGGTTTCCCCAGGGGTTTACTGACCCCTGGGAAATCTGTGCAACAGCAGTCAATTTTAAATTGAGCTCCCAGTTGCACTATGGGAGCCTGATTTAAATATGTTAATTAGGCATCCCGCCTCTCCGTGGTGAGACACTCACGCGCCCCGATATCTGTTGTCATAAAAAACGTGCCCGCCGCATGTGCGGCGGGTTGGGGACATGTTCCCTGTATTTGAGTCTTTAACCCCGCCCCCAACCCTCTGCCGCCCCTCGTTGGGGGATTAATATCGAGGTCCATGTTTGGAATCACTTTTTTCCTCTGGAAAGGACTCCTCAGCTGGACAGGATGAACAGTTTCAATAGGGTGCAGAATCCCCTGAAGTGCAGGGTGTTGTAGATAGGTGGCACCCATGTAGCCATCAAGGCTCATCATATTAACTCCATGGCCTACATGAACAGAAGAGTTTGTATTCAATTACTATTAAGGCGGTATCTGGCCACAAAAACATCATGCCCATCAGAGGTTGTTATTCTGGAAGCAGCCATGATGCCTTGATTATGCAGCAGTCCACAGTATTCAATTATTTGAAGGAGAAGCAGCACTTTTTTTATTTGAGTGGATAGTTCTTAGGAGAACTAGGAGTGCTGACTCCACAGAGAAACCCCCTAACAGCAGAAGAGCACCTCAGCATCTGTTTTTTGTTCCTTGCTTGCCACCTCCACCTTCAAGAAAAATGTGCCATGCAGCTTTGGTGTAATGAAAAAGTGTGTGCAAAAGGGCAATGGTTCTGCACAATGTTTGAAATAGTACCTCCCAGAAGTGTGGGAGTTCCCAACTTAGGTTTGTGTCAAGTGTGATGGCCCCACATAAAACATGAACACAATTGAGAAATACAGTTATCTTCATCTGCCTCCTGATATCAGCAAATTTGTCACTCATATGAAGCCAGGTACAAGAGGCCTGGGTGACTAAACTGACACAGTCGGCAACCTCCCTCCAAGCAGTTTGTATCTGTTCTATTACTCAAAGGTGGGCTTCAGTCTCAAAAAGGGCCATCCGTTTTTGGTGTGCCTTTTACAACTGAACTTGCAACCTTGGAGAGGTAGCAGACCATTTGGGACTTTTGGTTGTGGCTGTAGAAAATGCTATCAATCCATCTGATTATAGAATCCCCCATATTCCCCCAAGGCACAAAATCAGGAGTGTGATGGAATACTCTCCACTTGCCTGGATGAGTGCAGCTCCAACAACACTCAAGAAGCTCAACACCATTCAGGACAAGGCAACCCGCTTGATTGGCACCCCATCCACCACCCTAAACATTCACTCCCTTCACCACTGGTGCACCACGGCTGCAGTGTGTACCATCCACAGGATGCACTGCAGCAACTCACCAAGGCTTCTTCGACAGCACCTCCCAAACCAGTGACCTCTACCACTTGGAAGGACAAGGGCAGCAGGCGCATGGGAACCACACCACCTGCATGTTCCCCTCCAAGTCACACACCATCCCGACTTGGAAATATATCGCCGTTCCTTCATCGTCGCTGGGTCAAAATCCTGGAACTCCCTACCTAACAGCACTGTGGGAGAACCTTCACCACACGGACTGCAGCGGTTCAAGAAGGCAGCTCATCATCACCTTCTTAAGTGCAATTAGGGATGGGCAAGAAATGCTGGCCTTGCCAGCGACGCCCATATCCCATGAACGAATAATAAAAAAACATCTACCACTTGTCTTTTCTTGATGTCATCACTTCTTCCCCTCTAGGTTATGATTTACTCCACAGTGCCATGGTGTTGCTCATCTTTGTCTGTATCATAGGTATCCAGCACCCTTAACAGAATTTCAGTGTCCCAGGAGTTTCTTACACTGGCTGTACCTGAATCCTCCTACCCCCACCCCCCCCCCGAGATAGTTATCCACTTCCAATCCTTTGCCTCACCATGGGGCAACCACTCCTGCAATGCCCATTCCAGCAATTTTTCCTCTTCCCATATCATGCAGTGTGTCTCCAACTGTTTGTCAGTAACTTTGAGCTGAAATGAATCCATCTGGAGACATGCACATTTGTTGTATTCCTGGCCACATAGTTTCTTGAACCTCCCACATCGTGTAAGTTCCACACAATTGGCCTCAGCTGTCCTGCCATACCATTTAGACACTAGTTAAGTAACCATTTATTTAACCTCAGTCTAATCGATCAAACAAACTCTCACTCACCACCTGACTCCCATTCATTAGCCTCTTTAAGCCAATCTAGTTTTGTTGCTTGAGTGACTCTCGCTAGTTTACTTATTTATATATGCTGCTCCATTTGTTCCTCCCTTAGTTTAGTCAGCTGAAATTATGCAATTGACAGTGAATGGCCTAGCATTCAGTACCACTCTCAACACTTGCAGGTTTAAACTAGTTGTTAGTTCCTGCTTGTCCCTTTCTGCTTCCCAATAGCTTATAAGCGTATGAGTCAAAAGTTAATCAATACATATCAGTGAATTCCCATTTGAAATCCAACTCCCTCTTTAAATCAACCTCACTCCATTGCTCTCACAGCTATATAATTGAAACAGAATCTTAGAACCAAGTTCTGATGGTCACACCATAACATTCTGTCTTTTCCTCTTTTAGATGTTGGACAACCTGCTGTGCATTGCAAAGATTTTCTGTTTGTAAAATCTTAAGATGTGAGGGCAAGAAGTTACTGTTGGTGATGATAGTGGTGAAACCCTTAAGGTGCATGCCATTCTTCTATTTGCTATTTTAAAATAAACAGGTTAACACTTCCGTTAAATTAGTGGACAGAGGAATGTTATACAAACATTAAACACTTATCCACTGTTACTGCCAGTAGTAATTTTTAGCCTATAAATTGCCTATTTTGACCCTGTCAAAAAGGTTCACTTTCTTGTGTGGGAAATAAAAATCATTACAAAAATTGAAGTGCACAAAAACATGATTTGCAGGAACTGTCAGGGGGAGCTGAATTCTGTGCTTTCAGTTTGGGGTTTGCAATCTATTACATTCTTATTCATTAGTAAGATGCTCAAATTTCCCCTTGAATGTTGATCATTCTAATATTGCTGGTACAAGCTCTCTCCCAGTTACTGCACGGTAAATACCACAAGCACGTAAGCAAATGAAGAACAACTTTCAAAGTTATAAAGTATAACTGCTCATTACCTGGACAATGCTCCACACTCTCTGTCACAGTGGGTTACTGTAGTAAAATTCTAAATATACAAAGCACAGTGTAGCTTTTTAAATTAAGTAAAATTAATCACTACTTCAACCACCACTCCTTATTTTGTTTCCAAGCACCAGTAATTCTGCAATTGCAGTGACAGAAAAGCCCAA
The DNA here is from genome assembly GCF_035084215.1 of Heptranchias perlo. Taxonomy (NCBI): domain Eukaryota; kingdom Metazoa; phylum Chordata; class Chondrichthyes; order Hexanchiformes; family Hexanchidae; genus Heptranchias; species Heptranchias perlo. The sequence continues at coordinate 103,368,345 of NC_090325.1, read as the reverse complement.
ATAAAGCCATTTAAAGCATAAACCTGGGAACCCCCTCCTTATCACTTACCACCAAAGTGGCTGCAGCTAGTCTTGAAGAAAAAAACTTCCTGAGACCACAGCTGGGCATACTCTAGAAAGTTCCTTTGAGAAAAATGAAATGGTTTTAAAAGCTGCATTTTAGCAACTTGTTCCATATAAGTTATTTTATAAAAACACTAAATAAATGCATCTGTAACCGTGACTCTCAGAAATCATCAGTTTATCTTTTAAAAATTCTGCCTCAAATTCATGTATAATAGTAGGAGAAGACAGCATTTAATTGATTGGTTCTGACAGCCTTCAGTCCCACCCTCCCACTGTGACCTCAAAATCCCAGTGAAAAAAGTTGCTTTTCCTTATGAAATGCAAACAAACTGACACATGGGTTAAAAAGCAGTCAGTATATAGGAGTGGCCTGGGAACGGGGTGTCTGTCCATTCCCTAGGTCAGGCAATGCTGTATGGCAGATAAACTAATTCAAAATTGCTATGCAAAAAATTGGGTCTCCCCAAGATGAAGTGATCCCAATTAGTGGCAGCCAGGACCCAAGCATTTCACAATCCACCTGGCTTAGCACCAAAGATCCAAGCAGCCTGGACATTTAGACAGTGAGCTTGAAGGAGTGCCTGGATTAAGCACCCATCACAGTGAGGAGAAGCAAGTACAGGTAGCAGCAAAAGAATAGGAAGCTGCCGTCCAGTGGCAAAGCGATTGGTACCCTACTTGACCAGCCTTCAGAAGGGAGATGACCGATGAGCAAAAAGATCTTCCTGGCATCTTTTAAGACTGAGCTGAACAAACTGCAAAGCTTTTCAGGGAATGTGCAACAGTGCACTTCTGACCTAACAGCAGCACTGGATGAGGGATTTACACAACTGCAACACACTGTTTGACTTCTTTGATGAATTAATGGAAAGGAATGGTGAAGGTAGTGTGATTTATGTTATGTTTTATGTGGACTTACAAAAGGCAGTAGTATTAGGACCACTGCTCTTTTTGATATACATTATTGACCTGGACTTGGGTGTAAAGGGCATGATTTCAAAGTTTGCAGATGTCACAAAGCTTAGTAATAAACAGTGAGCAGGATATTAACAGATTCAGAAGGACATATGGACAGGCATATGGCAGAGAAATGTAAAGTAATACATTTTGGAAGGAAAAATGAAGAGGCACAATATAACTAAATGACCTGGGGGTGTACGTACACGATTCTTTGGAGGCGGCAGAACAAGTTGATGAAGCTATTAAAAAAGTATAGAGGATCCTTGGCACTATCAACAGAGAGTACAAAAGCAAGGAATTTATGCTAAACCTTTATAATTCATTAGTTAGGCCCCAACTGGAATATTGTTTCCATTTCTGGGCACCACACTTTAGGAAGGAGGTCAAGATGTTAGAGAAGTTGCAGAGGAGATTTACTAGAATGGTACCAGGGATGTGGGGCTTCAGTTATGTGGTGAGACTGGAGAAGCTGTGATTGCTCTCCTTAGAGCAGAAAAGGTTAAGTGGAGATCTAATGGAGGCATACAAAATGATGAAGAGTTTTCACTGGCAGGAGAGTGGGTAACCAGAAGAGACAGATTTAAAGTAATTGACAAAAGGAAAGAGGAGATGAGGAGAATTTTTTTTTAACGCAGTGAGTTATGATCTGTAATGCATTGCCTGACAGGGTGGTAGAAGCAGATTCAATAGTAATTTTCAAAAGGGAATGGGATATATATTGAAAAGGAGACATTTTCAGTGCTATGGGGAAAGAGCAGGGGTGTTGGACTAATTGAATAGCTCTTTCAAAGTGCCATCACAGGTACGTTGGGCTGAATGTCCTCCTTCTGTGCTATATCATTCTATGAATCTACTTCAAGTGTCACCTTGTGCAAACAGTCAAGTATCTCTGATAGTCATGGTGCAAAGAGCCATCACATTCCTAATATACGTCTACTGTGAAGAATTCATTCATTATGCCTTCCCATACACTCTCTGCAGTGGGTGGAATAGTCTGATCTGTGTTCCCACTGGGGTGGGTGGGCTAGTCTGATCTGTGATCCCACTGGGGTGGGTGGGCTAGTCTGATCTGTGATCCCACTGGGGTGGGTGGGCTAGTCTGATCTGTGATCCCACTGGGGTGGGTGGGCTAGTCTGATCTGTGATCCCACTGGGGTGGGTGGGATAGTCTGATCTGTGATCCCACTGGGGTGGGTGGGATAGTCTGATCTGTGATCCCACTGGGGTGGGTGGGATAGTCTGATCTGTGATCCCACTGGGGTGGGTGGGATAGTCTGATCTGTGATCCCACTGGGGTGGGTGGGATAGTCTGATCTGTGGACAAAAGATAAGAAGGGATCAATCATGTTAACAGGTATATTCTACAGACCTCCTAATAGTGGAAGGGAAGTGGGGGAAGAAATATGTAGGCAAATCTATGAAATGAGTAAAAAATTGAATTATAATCATGGGAGATTTCAACTACCCCCAAATAAATTGGTAAGAAGCAGGGAAAGGGGAAAAGGGAATGGGGTTTTAATGTGTGTACATGACTCCTTTCTTATGCAGTATGTGAGAAGCCTAAGAGAGGAATAACTATTGGATCTAGTAATGGGAAATGAACCAGAGCAGGTAAGAGAAGTAAGTGTGGGGGAACATTTAGGCAATAGCAATCCTAACATAATAAGGTTTAAAATAATGATTGAGAAAGACATAAGTAAGACAAAGACCAAAGTAATAGATTAGAAAAAAGCTAATTTTATGGGGATGAGAATGGTAAACTAAAAAAAAATTGACAAAGCGATAGGTGCATTTATATAGTACCTTTCATGACCTCAAGACGTCCCGAAGCACTTTACAGCCAATGAACTACTTCTTGCAGTGTAGTCACTGTTGTAATGTAGGAAATGCAGCAGCCAATTTGTGCACAGCAAGCACCCACAAACAGCAATGTGATAATGACCAGATAATCTGTTTTAGTGGTGTTGGTTGAGGGATAAATGTTGGCCAGGACACCAGGGAGAATTCCCCTGCTCTTCTTTGAAATAATGCCATGGGATCTTTTACGTCCACCTCAGAGGGCAGAAGGGGCCTCGGTTTTAACGACTCATCTGAAAGATGGCACCTCCGACAGTGCAATACTGAGGGAGTGCTGCACTATCAGCCTGGATTTTGTGCTCAAGTCCCTGGAGTGGGACTTGAACCCACAACCTTCTGACTCAGAGGCAAGAGTGCTACCCACTGAGGAGAGGATGGCAAAAGGGTTAGGAAAGAAATTTTCAAAAATTAGGAAAGCAAAGAGGGATTACAAAATTAAATTATCAAGGAATATAAAAAGTAATAGTAAAGTATCCTACAGACACATAAATAAAAAACGAATAATCAGGATAGGGATAGGGCCACTAAGGGATGCACAAGATAAACTCACAGGTAAGGACAGCGAAATGACAGAAATATTGATTAGTTACTTTGCTGCAGTATTTACCAGGGAAACTAACAAGATGGGCATGACATTAGAAGAAAAGATCAAAAAAGATATAAAGACGTTTAAGATAGAAAGAGGGGAGATAAACTAATCAAACTTAGAGAGGATAAAACTCCTGGTCCAGATGGATTGCATCCACGCATACTAAAAGAAGTTAGGGAAGAGATAGCAGAGGCACTATTACATATATATAAAAATTAATTAGAAGAGGACTGGAAGACAGCTAATGTGATTCCTATATTTAAAAAGGGAAATAGAACAAGTCCAGGGAACTATAGACCAGTTAGCTTAACATCGGTGGTAGGAAAGATAATGGAATCTTTATTCAAATATGTAGTAGAAAAACATCTAGAGAAGGAAAATATAATAAAGAGCGGACAGCACGGATTTCAGAAGGGAAAGTCATGCTTGACCAACCTTATTGAATTCTTTGAAAAAGTAACAGAAAGAGTAGACAAGGGTAATGTAGTAGATGTAATATATTTGGATTTTCAAAAGGCCTTCGATAAGGCACCGTATTATAGACTCATGACTAAGGTCAAAGCATGTGGAGTCAGAGGACAGGTAGCAGAATGGATAGCAAGTTGGTTACAAAACAGAAAACAGAGAGTAGGGGTTAAGGGTAGCTACTCAGACTGGCAAAAGGTGGGAAGTGGTGTTCCACAGGGATTGGTGCTGGGACCATTATTGTTCACAATTTACATTAACGATTTTGACTCGGGAATCAGAAGCACAATTTCAAACTTTGCAGATGACACCAAATTAGGGGGTGTAGTTAATACAAAGGAAGAATATGTCAAAATGCATGAGGACATTAATAAACTTGCAGAATGGGCATGTAATTGGCAAATGAATTTCAATATAGATAAGTGTGAGGTGGTGCATTTTGGTAGGAAGAATAAGGAGGCCATATACCGCTTGGATAAGAGTCTAAAATGGGGTAGAGGAGCACAGGGACCTAGGGGTACAGATACACAAATCACTAAAAGCAGAGAAGTTATGTTAAACTTATATAGAACCTTGGTTAGACCACACTTGGAGTACTGTGTACAATTCTGGTCTCCATATTATGAAAAGGATATACATGCATTGGAGAAGGTGCAAAAAAGATTCACAAGGGCAAGACCAGAACTGAAAGGATAAATTTATCAGGAAAGGCTGAACAAGCTGGGGCTCTTTTGTCTAGGAAAGAGAAGTCTGAGGGGTGACCTGATAGAGGTCTTTAAGATAATGAAAGGGTTTGATAGGGTAGACATAGAGAAAATGTTTCCACTTGGGGAGAAGTCTGAAACTAGAGGTCATAAATATAAGATAGTTTTAATAAATCCAATAGAGAATTCAGGAGAAACTTCTTTACCCAAAGAGGGGTAAGAATGTGGAATGTGCTGCCACAAGGAGTAGTTGAGGCAAATAGCATAGATGCATCTAAGGGGAAACTAGACACCACGAGGGATAGGGTTAGATGATAAGGGGTGGGAGGAGGCTCGTGCGGAGCATAAATGCTGGCATAGACCAGTTGGGCTGAATGGCCTGTTTCTGTGCTGTTGTCTCGATGTAACACCATGAAGTGGGTGACAACTTCACTGACATCTACAGGAAAGCTGAAGAGGACAAGGGGACCAAGCCCAGATACTGTTTCTCCCACAAATGCTGTAACTGAGGCTCCATGCACTCCTATATACAGCAGTCTGGCAGATCTGGGTCTGACTGTCTAGAAGAATCGATTTAAGAGAATCAATACAACAGGCTTCTTACACCTCAGTGGTATCTGGTCTGATCACAGGCAGATCAAAGGGCCATCCTGCAAAAGTGTTCAGCAGGAAAAGGCTCAGATGAGGCATCTTCCTCTTAGGCTGACTGAATATCCGTGAACCCATCCAATCCCCTCAAAGCATTTTAAGAAATATCAATTAGCAAGCAGACTTTGCCAGCCACCGCCTTCTCAGACGTGACTAAAATTATAGCAGGGCCATGTCATGAGTCTTCACTAAGAGCTACTGTACCACTTCCATCCCTTGAGGCCAGCAATGTACACCAAAAGCCTGCCATCAAGCTTGCTCCTCTCACTGAGGAAGCACTTAAAGGTAATAGTAGATTAAACAGTAAGAGAAGCATACTATATAGGGTCAACAAGGGGAAGCACAGTGGTAGGCAATAGATGCACTTTATGTTCCATAAATATCAGCTAATAAATTTTGAGCTCTTTATTTCTCTTTAGTGCAGGCAGTTTTTGTTGGAACAGCCATATTAAAGTAATATTGATGGTAGTTAAGGTGCAAGAGATGGAAATGGTCTAAATTGCAGACTAATAAAACACCATAAAGTGTTCTCAGTGTTTCTGGGTGCACTGGTGTTTTATTAGTCTGCAGTACTTGTACAAGGGACAGATGTGAGAATTACCAGAATCAATTATCAGTGGGTGACGGCTACACCAATCTTCCTGGCTGTACCTCTACTTCATCTATTTCTTCCTCCTTTGCCAATGCTGTAACCTGGGCCTCCTCTTCATCTTTGTATTATGAAGTCATGCAGCATCCAGTAGACTGTGATTATTTTGGAAGGCTTTGCTTGTCTATAGGGGAGCACCCACCTGAGTAGTTTATGATGTGGTTTATATGACCTTCAAAGCATCCTACGCACTCTCATCCCACGTACTCCCCGCGTGGGAGACTTCTACTGCCTCCCAAAGATACACAAAGCCAACACACCCGGATGTCCTATCGTATCAGGCAACGGAACCCTGTGTGAGAACCTCTCTGGATACATCGAGGGCATCCTGAAACCCATCGTACAGGGAACCCCCAGCTTCTGTCGCGACACTACAGACTTCCTACAAAAACTCAGTACCCATGGACCAGTTGAACCAGGAACACTTCTCACCACGATGGACGTCTCGGCACTATACACCAGTATCCCACACGATGACGGCATCGCTGCGACAGCATCAATACTCAACACCAACAACAGCCAATCTCCGGACGCCATCCTACAACTCATCCACTTCATCCTGGATCACAATGTCTTCACCTTCGATAACCAATTCTTTACCCAAACACACGGAACAGCCATGGGGACCAAATTCGCACCCCAATACGCCAACATTTTCATGCACAAGTTCGAGCAGGACTTCTTCACTGCACAGGACCTCCAACCAACACTATACACCAGATACATTGACAACATTTTCTTTCTATGGACCCACGGCAAGGAATCACTAAAGAGACTACACGATAACATCAACAAGTTCCATCCCACCATCAAGCTCACCATGGACTACTCCTCAGAATCAGTTTCTTTCTTGGACACACGAATCTCCATGAAAGACGGGCACCTCAGCACCTCACTCTACCGCAAGCCCACGGACAACCTCACGATGCTCCACTTTTCTAGCTTCCACCCTAACCACGTCAAAGAGGCCATCCCCTATGGACAGGCCCTGCGAATACACAGGGTCTGCTCAGACGAGGAGGAACGCGATGGACACCTACAGACGCTGAAAGATGCCCTAGTAAGAACGGGATATGACGCTCGACTCATCGATCGACAGTTCCGACGGGCCACAGCAAAAAATCGCATAGACCTCCTCAGGAGACTAACACGGGACGCAACCAACAGAGTACCCTTTGTCGTCCAGTACTTCCCCGGAGCCGAGAAACTACGCCATGTTCTCCGCAGCCTTCAACATGTCATCAATGACGACGAACACCTCGCTATGGCCAGCCCCACACCTCCACTACTCACCTTTAAACAGCCACCCAACCTCAAACAGACCATTGTTCGCAGCAAATTACCTAGCTTTCAAGAGAACAGCGTCCACGACACCACACAACCCTGCAACGGTAACCTTTGCAAGACATGCCAGATCATCGACACAGATACCACCATCACACGAGAGGACACCACCCACCAGGTGCATGGTTCATACTCCTGTGACTCGGCCAACGTTGTCTACCTCATACATTGCAGGAAAGGATGCCCCAGAGCATGGTACATTGGCGAGACCATGCAGACGCTGCGACAACGGATGAACGGACACCGCGCAACAATCGCCAGACAGGAGGGTTCCCTCCCAGTCGGGGAACACTTCAGCAGTCAACGACATTCAGCCACCCACCTTCGGGTAAGCGTACTCCAAGGCGGCCTTCGAGACACACGACAACGCAAAATCGTCGAGCAGAAATTGATAGCCAAGTTCCGCACCCATGAGGACGGCCTCAACCGGGATCTTGGGTTCATGTCACGCTACACGTTACCCCACCAGCGAACAAATGTTATCTGTTTTTAATATAACGGGTCAGTTGCTGTCTTTTCTATGTTTCTACCTCTCTATCTCTGTTTTTTTTTTGGTGATTTGTATATTCGGAGACCTTGCAGGTAACACCTGTCTGTCTGCACACTGATTGCCTTGGCAACGGGCAGTTGAAAAAACTGTCTGTAATCACCAAGCATTGTTCTGTGATTTATAAATGCGATTTCATTTCGAGGATTTCATTTCCAACAAACGTTCACCTGAGGAAGGAGGAAGCCTCCGAAAGCTTGTGAATTTAAAATAAAATTGCTGGACTATAACTTGGTGTTGTAAAATTGTTTACAACTGAGTAGTTTAAACAGTGAATCTTTGCTGCAGCATCATAATGGTGTGGTTTGCAGTAATTCAGGTATGTGTCTCATTATATTCAGGTTCCACTGCTATTCACAGGTTCCTCCGTGCAGTCAGTAGCAATGCTGCAAAGAGTAGCCCTGGTCCCTTAGCAGCCATCTATTCAATCCATGTGAGCCATCAAATATTACAGGCATCATGGACTGTCCCATAATAAAGCTATCATAAATGCTTTCTGGATAATGGGTATTTATTCGTATTATGATGTTTCTCTGGTCAGAAACTGCTTAAACATTAATTGAATGGAAGCACTCCCTATTCATTTAAAATGTGAGGAACCATTATAATGTCTACCAGTGCCATCTCCTATGCCTGGACTCTCGGTATTCCTGCATCAATGAAAGTTCTGTACCCTCTCAAGCCGATGCCTCCTTTCCACAAGGAAAGGAATGAAGGTGTTTGCAAACATAGCATCTGTCACTTATACACTGATGGACTTTAGACTGGCTGATCTAGCAGGTGTTCCCTGTGGCGGCTTGGAAAGATCGGATAGCATAAAAGCTTAATGTTGTGGTAAACTTTACAGCTAGGAGAAAAGCTGTCCCTCTGGTAGAAGCTGCCTGCAGGTCAGCCTGGCAGAGATGGCATAGCTCAGTGACAGCCTTTCTGCAGTGAAGCAGAGATGGCGAATTTCACAGGTCTCCCTAGACATACACAGGAAAGGGTGAGAGTATCTAAGTCTGTAAATCCAGGTCCTGGAATACTAACAGGTATGGGTATACTCTTCAGTTGTCAGCAAACCTGCATTTGGTGCCCACTCATTTAAATTGTGGAGTGCTGTGGGAACTCTCAATGGAATTCCCATCCTCAGCACTTTGCTGCAACTGGAAAAGTCTTCTGAAAAATATGTTATTACACAAAATGATACTCTCCACAACAACAGAAACTAATGCAGGGAGCAAAATTAAACTAAACATCAATGTTTCTTCAAACAAATTCATTAACAACTTTTCCAATAGAAATCTTGCTTTAAGAATCCAACTCCTACAGGCCAGTAGATTAGTCATGCACCCATATTGTATGGGCAAGGCGAGTAACAGTGGCAGAGCTCATTCAAAGAATCTGAAATTTGGTGTGGGACCTGACTGTCATAATTAACATATTGCAACAAAGTTAGCACTCATCACCAGCAAGCATCCCTTTGCTTGGTATTTTTTTTGCCACAAAATGCAGTGCACTGCAAATCAGGTATGCAGGTTTTTGGAGCCTTGCAAATCAGGCTCACATGTGTTTCTGATTTTTAAATTAATTGTCTAACTTCCAAATTGGCAATTTTTAATTTTATCACATGACAGTAATATAAAGCTCTTCAAGCATGATTGAAATTTTACTACTTTCAAGATAACATGAAGCTAAATTAGTCTTGTTACATCATAACTAAGGTATAGCTCAGTGCAAAGCTCACATGATTGCAGGAACCAAATTTCTCTCTGTTATGCTTTTCAGTGTATGCATATTAGTGGCAAGTAAATAAGGATAAATTTAGGCTCTGAACCTCAGGGACAGTTTGTAATAGCTTTGGCAGGAAAAGGTAGAGGACTCAGTGCAAAGCTGAGAACGTGGTTTATACTGATATTTGGAATGGCTATGGTAGAGTCAATCCAGGCAATAATCAAGCGCCTGTAGTATTTTTATCTACAACATATGGTGTGTAGTTCACTGGTTATGTTTGCCAATTTATGTTTCCTATATTTCATGATATGCACCTGCCAAGAATGCCGTAGCCAATGACACAAATGACTATCATGTTGCAAATGTCATAACGTAAAACGCGCCTGCAATATAGCTACATCAACTAAAATGAAATGTGTACACTTCAGCTGCTGAATCTCTTAAAGGTAATGCCCTAATGGGTAGGTCCTAGCAGAACAAGCAGTAGCAGCATTCTATATCTGACAAATGGAAACTATTAAGCATGGCGATGGATTTTCGATACCTGATTGGCCCAAAAGAAAGACTTAAATTTTAAATTAAATTCTTAAATAAGTAGCATTACAGTTTTCTTGCAATTATACAGAGCTGTTTGCTAATGTTATCAAAAATGCTGATCGGGATTTTAACATAGTGGCACTCTCAAGTGTCAATTTGCATTTGCCTAGAGTACAAGAGTGACACAACAAAGTAATTCATTGTATGTAAAGCATTTTGAGATGCTGCTGAGAGAAGTGATAAAGCACTGCACATGTGTGATTCTTTTTATTCTGCTAAATTTTTTTCAGGATATGCAAGACTCAGTGAATCGTAAACCAGGAATTTACATAGGTGTCATCAACACTTAGAAGTGCTAGCAGATAAGTCAGCCATCTTTTTCAGAGTAAAAGCCCCAGCAATACATTACTGGAGTATTTAAATTCCACCAACCAAAAAAAGAACAACCACCTTTAAGCAAGGAGTGGTTTTTATTTAAGTATTTATTTGTGTAATTATTCATCTGAACTTGAAAATTTTTACAGTTTTTACTAAATAACAGCTTCAGGGGGTAGGACAGAGACTTATTTCAAAAGATAGTAAGTAAAAATAGTTCAATAAACAATAACGTAAAAACTTCAGGAAAAATATATTAGCAATGGAAGGGTTACTGCACAGCTTCACCAGAATTATACCAGGGCTTTAATTATGAGGACAGGTTGCACAAACTTGACTTGTATTTCCTTAAGTTTAGAAGGTTGAGAGGTGATCTAATCGAGGTGTTTGAAATGATAAAGGGATTCCATAACGTGGATACAAAGAAACTATTTCCTCTGGTGGGGGAATCCAGAGCAAGGGGGCATAATCTTAAAATTAAAGCTAGGCCATTTAGGAGTGAAATAAGGAAGCACTTTTTCATACAAACGGTAGTAGTAATCTAGAATTCTCTCTCCCAAAATACTGGGTCAATTGAAATTTTCAAGATTGAAATCGATAGTTTTTTTTTAGTAAGGGTATCAAGGGATATGGAGCTGAGGTACAGTTCAGCCATGATATCATAGAATGGTGGAGCAGTTTCAAGAAGCTTAATGGCCTATTCCTGTTCCTATTTAATCTTGTATTTACATCCTCTCGCTTTTGATCCCTCAACTACTGGAAAGAGTCTGTTTCTAGCTATCCTGTCTCAACCTCATACTTTTAAACACCTCTCTCAAATTACCACATAATCTCTTATGTTCAAATGAAAATAACACCAATTTTTCAAGTCTGTTTTTGTATTTCTATTTCATCATCCAGATAGCATCCCACTGAATCTATACAGTACTCCAAATGTGGTCTAAGGTTTTATATAGATTCACCTTAACTTTTATATTCTATACCTCATCCTAAAATCCAGTATTCAATTAGCTTTTTTCATGGCCTTGTCCATTTGAGGGTGCTGCTTTTAATGTCTCATGAACCTGAACATCCAAATTACTTTGCTCTTGCACAACACCCAACCTTCCCCCATTCAAAGTATAATTATTACTTTTTTTATTTTACTTTAGTACCACCTCACACATATTGACATTGAATTCCATTCCTACCCACTTCCAAATACTTCCACACACTGGCGAGGAAGACGAAAATTTACCCCCTACTCTGTTTCCTCCCTTCTAACCAGTTTTTAAATAAAATTTGCCACCTTTCCCCTAATTCCTTACACTTTAATCTTCTCAAGTAATATCCTGTGTGGTACCTTGTCAAAGATTTTCTGGAAGTCCTGTACACCACACCCATTGTATTTCCCCCTACCGCCGTGCCTGTCACCTCCTCAAAGAACTCTAGGTTTGTCGAGTACACTATGCCTTTCTGAAATCTGTGTTAGCTGCTTCTAATTCTTTTCTATTTAGGTAATTTGATCTTTAATTAAAGATTGTAAAATATTCTCTACCACAGATGTTAAACTAACTGGCCTGTAATTACCCAGGTTACCTCTGTCACCCTATTTCAAAATGAGTATTACACTGGCCACTCTCCAGTCCTCCTGGCACACATCCACTCTCAATAGAATCCTGAAATATAATTTCTAGTACCCTCATTATTTCTTCCCCAATTTCCTTCAGAATCGTTAGATATATCCCATCATGTCCCAGCACTTGACCCACCTTCAGCTTAACTAACTTGTCTAATACTTCCCTTTTATTTATTATATCTCTCATCTTGCTTTTAACCAATTCAGGATTTACCTTCTTCCCAGTGTCCTCTTTTGTAAATATGGGTGTTAAGTATTCCTGCCAGTTTACGTTTATCCTCACTAACTCACTATCATCTCCTCTCACATTTAACATTTTCATTTTACTGATGTATTTGCAGAACACTTTGCTGTTCTTTAATATTTTTGAGATTCTCTCCGCATACTACCTCTCCTTGTTTTCTTTACTCTCTCCCTGTCCTATTCAACAATTGTGTAATTTTGTCATTCCTACTCATTTCCCAATAGGTTTATTCTTCCATTTCCTTCCCACAATAAGGGGGTCTGTAGTACAAAGTAACAATCCCTTTTAAATCTTTGATCTTTAACCATATTGACTCAAGCTAAACCTCTTTTTTGTGTTCATCAGTCCTCTCTACAGCATGTATTTTTTCACCAATATTGCCACTCTCCTTTCTTATCCAATCTGTTCCCCCTAAAAATATTATAACCCAATATGTTTATTTTCTACTCCTGCCTAGTTTTCAGCCAAGTTTCTGTTTGTGTTATTAAATCTATAGCTTCCCGTGACATAGTCCATTCCAATTCCCCCAGTTTATTTCACACACTGTGAGCATTGCAATACATGCACTTTACCTTTTTTTATTCATATTTAACGCTGCTCCTTTGTCTTTGATTTTTTTTTGTCCAAGCTAACATCTTGTTCCCTTATCTCAGTCTTTCCCCTGCTTATAACTGGTGGATTGATCGTTCTCCTCTACTCCATTTAAACTTTCTGCATGCTATCTCTTTTCCTGAATTATTTTTTATTTTCTTATTAATCTTATCTATTTCTACCTTCTCTATTTGCTCTTTGATTGCTTTTATTTTTCTCTATTTATCCATTTTGCCAGTACAGTAGCTCCCTTCTTGTTCAGATGTAGCCCATCCTGTTGCAATAGCTCCCATCTTCCCAGAACTAGTACTAATTGCTCATGAAATTGAAATCCTCTTCCTCACACCACCTCTTTATCCACATGTTGAGCTCCCTAATCTTCCTATCCTTCCCTATTCTAGCATGTAGATGGGGGAATAAATCTGGAGATTACCACCCTTGAAGTCCTACTCATGAGTCTGCTTGTTAATCTCATAAATACCTCATGCAGGACTTCAGGCCTTTCCTTTGCTATATCATTGGCTCCCATGTGAACCAAGGTGACTAACTGCTCATTCCCACATCCCTTCCATAATCTTTTCCAGTCCTGCTGAAATGTCCTTTATAATAGCAAGTGAGAGGCAACAAAGCAGTTATGGGATCTACCTGCCACTGTGAGTTGTGATTATTCCCACCTGGGTCCAAGTAACCCTTCACGCCAATGCCCTGTTGAGTAAGATGGTCTAGCAGCACAAATTATATCATAGGTACCACTCTCACACCAGTACCTGTATATGCGATGAAGGGGCAATAAAGCTGAGGTGTTAATTTTGTGGCAGAAACTAAACAGAATGATATCTGTTTGCTGATAAGATCCTCCTTCCAAGTAGCTCAGTCAGGCTGAACTTGATAGTGCGCAACCTCAGTGTCCTTTCCAACCCTGACCTGACTTTCAAACCTCGCACTGTCCATCACCAAGTGTGATCACTATACATGGGGAGTTAATTCCATATTTACAGACACTTACTTCCACCTATGCAACATTGCTTACCTATTTACCAACATCTGCCTCACTACCATTCAAACCCTCAACCACACCTTTATCATTCAAACCTTGATTTCTCCAACATTATTTTTGCTGCCTCCTAAACACCACTCTGCGTAAAATCTAAACTCATTCAGAGCTCTTCTCATAGTAAGTCCAGTACAGCTATCAATACTAATCTTACCCATCTCCATAGGTTCCCAATTCTCTTGCGCACTGATTTTAAAATCTTCAGTCTCACTTTCAAATCCTCCCATTGCCTTGTTCCAATTTTCTCCAACCCTGTGCTATAACACACACCATCCATTCTTCCAGCTCTAACCTACTTTGTGCTGTTCCCTCCTCTGCTGCACCATTAGTCACAGAACTTTCAACTCAAAAAGTTGATAAGCTGTTGAATTGAAATAAAACTTAAAGTACACTGTACATTTTTTGAAATAGAATACACATTGGATATTGATGGTTTACAGAAAATAAACCATATATCACTGCCAGTATACATCACTCACATCTGCAATGCCCATACGTTACACAGACTATGCCGATCAATCGTTTATTTCCTGTAAACCACTGTCCTTTTCAATGCTCCAGCTCATAGACTTTTCAAATCTAGTTACATACTTAGGAGGTGAAAACATCATGCAGTACCAAAAATGTCACAATTTCATGACAAACTGGCAGTGGGCACTTGGCAGGATGCTAGATCGCCAACCGAGCCTGGAGGAAGGAATGGAGGTATGGTTAATTTTCCTGTCAACATCTGAAACGTTCTTCCCTGGTGACATCTTCAACTGAACATTATGGAAGCTTGTATTACAATCATGTGAATAAAGCGAATCCGTGACATGTTTGTTTATCTTTGCCGTCTTTAAATTTTAATTGCCTTGAAAATGTTTTATTTAAATACAAAGGTTTGGCTATATTTTCAATTTTGTTTTTAGTTCCCCATTTTTTAATATTTCCTTTCAATTTATTCATTTATTTACCATTTTCTTCCCAATTTTAATAATAATTATTACATGTTGGCTGTATACTCTGCCGATGCTGTATTTTTCCATTTCAGATACCTCATTAGTAGCCTGGTTCAGTGGTAGTACTCTCGTCTCCAAGTGTCGGATTTGAATGCATAATCTGGGCTGATACTTCAGAGCAGTAATGAGGGAGTTCTGCATTGTTGAAGGTACAGTCCTTCAGATGAGATATTAAACCAAGGGTTTGTCTGCACGTGCTGGTGGTTCAGGTGGAGGTTAACAATCCCATAGCACATTCAAAGAAAAGCAGGGATTTCTCCTAGTGTCCAGCCACCATTCTTCCACATGACAACAAAATAGATTAACTGATCAGTCTTCTCATTACTGTTGAGGGACCTAATTGTGTGCAAAATCATAGAATGATACAGCACAGAAGGAATAGCTGCTGTGTTTACCTACATAACTGCCCTGGACTTCATCGGCTGTGAAGCATTTTGGGATGTACTGAGGTTGTGAACGGTGCAATATAAATGCAAGTCCTTCTTTTTCTTTCTTTTTTTTAAGAAAGTAATTCATTTGTGAAGTGCTTTGAGATGTTTCTGAGAGATGTAGTAACATGCTAGATAAAGGTAAGTTCTTACTTAAGATCACAGAGTGTACCGATCTGTAGGATTTCCAAAGGACCTGCTTGCTGAGAACCCCAAAGCTGATGTTAACTGAATGACTTTCTGTCAAGCGTTAGCACCCAAAATGGTAGATTTTCATGAGCAGGGGAAAAAATGCTAAAATTGCAACAAACTCCTCATTTTTTTAAACTTTACCTAGATGGTGGAGAAGTAATTTAATGTTGAGATTACTCTCCCACACATTTTCAATATCTATTAAATTCAGCAGATTATAATTTATTTGCTTACTTAACTTTGTTTTTGTGTTTCTTTTAACATTTGTCTCTTTTGCATCGTTAATTATTTTCATTGCCAGCTCTTTTGCTTTATCATTTAATAGGAACATCTTTTTCTTTGCTTGCCTTATTAGTTCTCTATTCCTCTCACTTCTTTAACTTGTCTCCATTAATTGAGTTAATAGCTTTACTTCATTATTTTTCATTCTGTTTATTTCCATGGTTATTATGATGACAGGTTGCATAAACTTGGTGTGTATTCCCTTGAGTTTAGAAGGTTGAGGGTGATCTAATCGAGGTGTTTGAAATGATAAAGGGATTCCATAGGGTAGATACAGAGAAACAATTTCCTCTGGTGGAGGAATCCAGAACAAGGCAGCATAACCTTAAAATTAGAGCCAGGCCATTTAGGAGTGAAATCAGGAAACAAATTTTCACACAAAAAGTAAAGGGGATCTAGAACTCCCCCAAAAGGCTGTGGATGCTGGGTCAATTGAAATTTTCAACACTGAGATCGATAGATTTTTTGTTAGGAGAGGTATCAAGAGATATAGAGCAAATACAGGTAAATGGGGTTGAAGTACTGTTCAGCCATGATCTAATTGAGTGGCGGAATAGTCTTGAGGGGCTGCATGACCTACTCCTGTTCCTATCTTCCTATATTTCTATTTCTCTTGACTCCCTTCTTACTTCTACATGGCATCAACATCACAGCACACATCAATGGGCTTTTGATTATTAGCATGATAAAACATTGCTAACTCAGCACAGCTAAGGTTTAAAATTCTTTGGCATCCCCCTCCCTCACCTCTAGCAGGAGTGGTTCAAAAAGCATAAGTCTGAGCGGTGTCAGAAAAGTGAGAGGAATAGAGAACTAAAGCTTAAAGAAGTGAGAGGAATAGAGAACTAAAGCTGTAATTATATAACAGTGCTGCACCTGGCCTTCCAGCCTCGATGGCAAGCGTGCAATACAAATGACTCTAGCAGCATGGAGTACCAATGAAAGAGGCGATGTTCTCCTTACCACTGGCAATTTTAGCATTGCCAGTCCGTAAGTACCTATCCTGGTGTCTAAAGCCAGAAAATTAGTCATAAATGCAACTTTTAAACAACTTAAATTCCGACCTTGCAAGTGGTGTTCCGATATCTAACCTATAAGATACACAGGGCAGATTTCAGAGCGCCTGGAGCCCAATAAATACTATCGCTACAAGAACAGCCACATAAATACTGTGGCTACAAGAGCAGCTCAGAGGCTGGGTATTCTGCGGCGAGTGACTCACCTCCTGACTCCCCAAAGCCTTTCCATCATCTGCAAGGCACAAGTCAGGAATGTGACGGAATACTTTCCACTTGCCTGGATGAGTGCAGTTCCAATAACACTCAAGAAGCTCGACACCATCCAGGACAAAGCAGCCCGCTTGATTGGAACCCCATCCACCACCCTAAACATTCACTCCCTTCACCACTAGCACACCGTGGCTGCAGTGTGTACCATCCACAGGATGCACTGCAGCAACTCGCCAAGGCTTCTTCGACAGCACCTCCCAAACCCACGACCTCGACCACCTAGAAGGACAAGGGCAGCAGGCACATGGGAACAACACCACCTGCACGTTCCCCTCCAAGTCACACACCATCCCGACTTGGAAATATATCACCGTTCTTTCATCGTCGTTGGGTCAAAATCCTGGAACTCCCTTCCTAACAGCACTGTGGGAGAACCTTCACCACACGGACTGCGGCGGTTCAAGAAGGCAGCTCACCACCACCTTCTCGAGGGCAATTAGGAATGGGCAATAAATGCTGGCCTTGCCAGCGACGCCCACATCCCATGAACGAATAAAAAAATACATATTGCAGAACTGCTTGTACAAGAATCGGTTCTTCAACCTACACTGGTCAGAATAAAGCACAGGATACGTTTATTTAAAATTCATGAGCCTAGAAACTAGGCAAGGCACATAGGATGTTAGTTAATGTGATATTATTAGATAGTTATCAATGTGTGAGATCTGATTGACTGCTGAGCAGGCATTAATCCCTGACACTGTTCTACGTTTTGAGAACATTGCATTCTGGAGGCAGTACCATATTTGTTCTCAACATCCCTGTACAGTACTAATTCCAAACACAAATTCATACAACTCAATCTTCTTATTGGTATGCAGGTAGTTCCTATAGTGTGTGACTCAACAGGTTCTGTCCCGATTAAAGACCTGAGTAACAGAACACCCCAGCTAAACTATTCTGGTGCAGCTACAACGCTGGCATCTACCCAACAATGTGCAAAATTGCCCAGGTATGTCACATCCACAACAATGCAGAATAAATCTAACCCAACCAATTACTGTCCTGTCAACCTTCTCCCGATCATTAGTCAAATGATGGAAGGCGTCATCAATAGCATCATCAATAGTACTCACCAATAACCTGCTCGCTGAGGCTCAGTCCAGATTCCACCAGAATTGCTCAGCTCCAAGCCTCATCATAGCATTGATCCAGACACGAGCAAAAGAACTGAAAGCCAGAAGAGAGTTGAGTCGCCACCCTTGCTATCATGGCAGCATGACTGAGTTTCGCAACAAGGGGCCCAAACAAAACAGAGGTCAGTGGGGGTCAAGGGGAAAACCCTCCAGTCATTGGAGACATACCTGACAGAAAGGAAGATAGTCCTGGTTGTAGGAGGCATCACAATCTTAGGACATTCTTGCAGGAGTTTCTCAAGGCAATTTGCTTAGCCCAGCTATCTTCAGCTGCTTCATCAATGACCTTCGTTCCATCTTAAGGTGAGGAGTGGGGCTGTTTGCTGATGATTCCACAGTGTTCAGCTTTACTCACAACTCCTTCAATAATAAATCACCCTATGGCAGCTTACAGCAATACTTGGATATCATTCAGGCTTTGGCTGAAGTGGTGGGTAACATTGGTGCTGCATAAGTGCCAGGTAATGACTAGCTCCAACCAAAGGAAAGCCCAATCACATCCCTCTGACCTTCAATAGCACCACCAGCATCGAGGCCCCTACTATCAATATCTTGGAGATAAGCATTGACTAAAAGCTTAACTGGAGTAGATTGAAACAGATGGTTTCCAGTGGTTGAGGGGTCTAGTAACATAGTAACAGTTTCAGCCAGGAGGATACCTTTGGAGTGGGACCGCAGCATGGCTTCAATGCGCCCACTTCTGGGTTTAACCCAGGTAGCTTTATGTGTGTGTGGACAGCAGACACCAGGAAGTCCCACCCCCACTTATAGCCAGCGGGCCGATACTTAAAAGGGCGATGTAACTCAATGAGATACTTGAGGTACTTAATAGTTTGTGTACTGGACAATTAAAGTGAATTTAACCTTACCTGTTCGGGTTTTCCATCGCTTCCCATTCACGTCAGGTGAAAGCAGACGGGAAGGGCTGGATCTGTGAGGTGAGTGCCTTTATTGCACTGCTTGTGGGCCCGGAGGAGGAGTGCTTCATCCAGGCCCAACAAGCTCACCTGGCTGACAGGACCCCGTGATCACACACCCCCCCCCCCAACAATGGTGGATCCCCACCTACTTCCAACTCTTCACCCAACCTCCGATCTTCTTCCCGGATCCCCAATCTTCCTCCCGGTGCCCCAATCTCCTACCCCCCCCCCACCCCCCCGGATCTTCACCCCAGCCCTCATCCCGATCTTCTCCTCGGCCCTCCCCCCGATCTTCTCCCCGCCCCATGATCCATCCCTCCCTCCCTCCCTCCCTCCAATCCCAGGTTGCGGACTGCTGCAGCAGACCCTCCTGTCCGACAGCCAGCCAGTCTGTCAATCAGGCTGGCTGCTGGGCGCGAAATCTGGAGATAAAATCGATTGGCCTCATTAAGGTTGCGACCGCCCATTTACCTTCTGGGTTTCGCACCTGAAAATCTACCGCCCCTCCCCCTCCCCTTCCTGGCTGGAAGTTAAAATTTACCCTGTGAAATTAGAATTATGTGCAAGATAAACACCAACATGGACTGGTTGGGCCAAATGGCCTGTTTGTGTGTTAGAATTTCTATATAATTCTTTGGACCAGCCATATCAACACCTACAAGAGCAGGCAGAGCCTGCGTTCTCTGCAACAGGTTTCTCCAACATTTACAAGGCTCAAGTCAGGAGTGTGATGGAATACTAACCACTCACTTGGATGGCTATAACTGCAACAACATTCACGAAGCTTGACACTATCCAGGGCAAAGCAATACGTTTGATCGGCATCCCTTCTACTGGACTCAACATCCACTCCCTCTGCCACTGGCGCACTGCGGCTGCAGTACGCACAATCTACACAATGCACTGCAGCAATTCACCAAGCTTACCTCGACAACGCCTCTCAGCCCCACAGCTTCTACCATCGACAAGGATACTACCATCACCATCCTGACTTGGACATTCATCATCGTTCCTTCATCATAGCTGGGTCGAGATCATGAAATTTCCTTCCTAACACATTGTGGGAGTAACATTGCCACAAGTGCTGGCAGTATTACAAGGAGAAGGTCCACCTAGCACTTACTCAGGGAAACTGATTGTGTGCAATAAATGTTCTCGGCATCATCCACATTCTGAGAAAGAATAGAAATACTCTGAAAATTGTAGCCGAGATTTTCTAATATATGAACGGTGGCACTTGGTGTTGCTTATGACACCATCTCCAGGGGTCAGCATTGCAGCATGCGTGCAAGGAAGTTTTAGGCCATAGCTGGCTGTTACTGTCACTGGATGAGGCAGCCCTATTGCTGAACGGCAGCTGCAGGCTGCATCTGATCATTCTGGCACCTCTTCTTTCATACTGCACCACTGTGATCGGATGTTTAGGCAGAAACATCCAAGATTATGGTTCATCAAGTATTCCAGCTGCCTTTGAGAAAAGGAGCCCTGAAGGCTTGAATTGTTAGCCAAAGTGAGGTTAGGTCACCTCAGTCTGCAAATGCAGGCTGTTGTTCTTTTCATGCTTTCATGCTCTTCCCTTGGAGAATAGCGTGAAGTAGTGGAATGATTCACAGTTCTGACAAAAGGTCATCGACCTGAAACGTTAACTCTGTTTCTTTCTCCACAGATGCTGCCTGACTTGCTGAGCTTTTCCAGCATTTTCTGTTTTTTTATTTATGAATGATTCACAGGCTCATTCGCAGTCCAACAGGCTCCTTCCATGGCCATGACCATGTTGATACCAACCGATAGAGTGGTTAGTCCTATACAGTGGGAGGGTTTTACGGGATCCCACAACCCATATAATGAGGGGGAGCTGCTCACATCCACCGGATGTGTGAATTCCACTGGACATCAATTGAGAATTCAGAGCTGAGGCTCCAGCTGAAAAACTGCAGATTCAATTTACTGACTTGTATTCTTTAAATCAGCTATTGGCATGGCTCATTCACATGAGTGTACGTTGGAAACAATAGCCCAGATTTTAACCTGGGGTGAGAGGCAAGCATGTGTCAGGTGGGGCGAGCAGCGGAATCACCCCAACTCTCCAGCATGAGGCCTGGACCTTTTTAACACCCAGGTCTCATTATGATAGCCCAAGACTGACTCGCGCCCGACCCCAGTGGGAATGATGCCATGCCTGGTCAGCAGGAGTGGAAAAAGATGCAGCAGCAGACCACAGCCAGGTACCCAAGGAGCAGGTCCCTGACAAGGTAATTGACGAAGAGGGATCCCAGGTGATTGCAGTCCCGGGAAGGGGAAGGGAAGCCTGGGGCTGGTGAGGTCCAAAGAGTCCTTGTGGGCCAGGAGAATCCACAAGGAAACCTTTCAAAATTGTTAAAGAGCATTTAGCTAGGTTGGTTCCGATCCACAACAGCTTTCCCAGCCACAGTCTGCACTGTGCACAATTCACGTGGCCCAGGGTTAAAATAGCATTTGGCTTTGGTTTACGACAAACGAGACCCAGACTTTTGAGTACTTATGAGGCCCTTACCTGCCTGCGGCAAGGGCCTCACACACCTCCCAAAACAATGGGATAAAAATGACAGCAGGCGTCAGATCGGCGCAAGCACAGGGATAAGAACACAGCACCAATTTTAACCCCTCGCACACTCTGTTTTCGTCGGGCATAGGGGGTTAAAATCGGGGCTAATGTCCTGCATTCCCAAACGTTGGGAAATAGTATGCAGGGAGTCCCTGCCTCCAAATTAATACTAAAATGAAGCTCCCACCTGTTTGAGGTAGGCATTTCCAATGCAAAGAGAGAGGAGTCCAGCAAGAATGGAAGCTCTGCCCATTTTCCATTCCATACCACCCACTTTATACCAGTAGAATAGGCCTTCCGGGAGAGAAAAAATTAGTCTTCTGTCTCCTATTCCACCATAGAACCAGTTGAATCTTACATTACATCCATATCATGTTACATTAACCTTGTAGATAACTTGCATATTATCAGCATTACTACAACAACTTTGAAGAAAACACATCTTTCCAGCATGCCATACAATGAAGCATAACTAGATGCCAACCTTTATAGTGACCATAGTATGTCAGTCAAAAAAAGACACTGATATATTTCAGCTCTACAAGAACACATCTCCTTATGCTGGCTATCTGTCTAATGTGACCAGAACACTAAAATTTCAATCCTTATGCTATGTTTTGTATTCACGTTCACATTTCCAATGACCACATCCTGTCAAAGGAAATCATGGGTGCTATTTTTCTTGCTGGGCATAACCAGTACATTTATATTCCATCTAAGCAAAAAGAATTCCTTGTCTTAGCATGGTTATAACAATATTATGCAGTAAGACGGTGTTGTACTCTTCAACATATTGTAGCAGCACATGGCAAGGCATCTCTCATTATAGCCCTAGGAACACACACAGTAAACCTAATCTGATTTGAACTTATATGAGGAAACCATCTGTTTATAAAGATTACCTCAAGTCAGACCGAACGTAGGTTGTCATGTAGAGATATGCACAGCCCTGAATTTCCTCAGACTTTCTGCTGTTTTGCCACCATAACTTCATCGGAAATGGAGCAGAAAGTCCAAGGAAATTCATGGTCTTTTTTTTAAACAAGCTCCCTCTGCCTTTCAAAAAGAAAGCATTAATAAAATTATAAAGTTAGCTTGCAGCATCTTGACTCAATAGCAAATAACTTTTGATTCTTTTAAATACATTTTTTTCTTCATTTTTGTTTTTAATTTTTAGGCAATGTTAACCCATTGAGATAATTTTATGAGTTTTCGCTACTGGTGGGGTGCCTCACTCATAGAGGGCGTATATTAGAAATTCCAACACGTGGCACGCACGATTTTCCAGCCATTAGTTTAAATGGGCAATACATTGTGCAGAGCGTGCGCTGGAATTTCTGATATGCGCTCTCAGCAGGCAAGGTTCCTCAACAACAAGGCAAAGTCAAAAAATTACCCTTAATAAATAAAGTATAACAGTTTACTCCGTAAGGTTCTTTAATGGAAAAAGATTATTCAAGGCTCAAATCAGACATAGTAAAACAATCTGTAAACCTAACTATATTCAGTCATTATTTAAGATTCCTACAGTATCACCATAATCCTTACAAATCATAATTTGTCATTTTTGCTGTCTCTAATGCAGAATGCATACAACACTGTGCTATGTGATTCTTGAACATCTCTGTCAACTAGAATAGACATACTCTGTTCTACAAATTGAACCTAAGCTAAAACAAGCCTCAAATTAAATCTCTGTTTATCTTCTGTGCCAGAACTATCGTCTGAGTCAAAAAATGGATTTTGCATTAAATTTTAATATTACAAACTATGAACTATGTAAATACTGTAACAATTTGCTGGCTAAACAATTCCATATGTCACTGTGTTCTATTTCCCAACATTGTCATTGTGCTCCCGTTTAATGTTACTGACCTGCCAAACAGTGTCCTTTATTAGTCTGTTGATCCACACTTCTTCTTTCTGCTGCTTATTTCCTGTTATACATAGTACCTCCATTGCTGGATTCACAGTGCACAGTGCACCAGCTGGTCTTGTCACCGAGTGCTGATTCTTTCTGTGTGTCTTTCTTCAGCAGCAGCTCACTGACAGGTCCACCTCTTTGCAGGCATGCTGCAATGCTGACCTATAGGGATGGTGTCATGGAGTGGCACTGAGGGCCACCTTTCTTGCCAGCACCTCATGCAGCATCGCCACAACTTCAAACATGGGATCAGATGCCAGGCTTCTCTATCACTTGCTTGTAGACTCATGCCTGCACCTTGGGTTTCCTTTCCCTCTTATGACTGAAGGTTTTTTTGACACATGAATTTGTTGTTACCTTACTGGCTAAGGTTACCCACTCACTAACCAGACCAATTCATGAATGTCATCCTAGAAGTTTTCAAAATCCTACGTGCGATTGTTTCCTGTTAATGCCATGTTCCTGTTGGCATGAGAGTTTGATGCTTTCTTCATGATGGCCGTTAAAATAGCAGTCAGGACCTAATGATGTCATCAGAGCCTGATTTACATAAGTCATTGAGGACCCTACTGGGTATGGGTGGGCGGCTTAGTCGCCCGTCCAGAAGCCGGAGTCAAAATCACAGATGGCAGGAAAGTAACCCAGGGCATTTTAACTTCCCAGCCGCCTAGTTTTCACCAGGTGCATAGGGTTAAAATCATCCCATAGAGTCAGCAACGAGAGGAAAGTTGTGCTATCAATACAGAAAATTATTTCTGTTGCTTTATACAAATAAAAATTATGTGCTCATAAATCAACAATACAGAAAAATATAGAACCCTGATGACAGGTGGACAAACATCTGATCATCTTGCAGACCACTTTCCTTCGAAACCCGCTAACAGGATGCAGTGGAGGGTATATTCGGGTATACCAATAATACCCACTATTTATTTGTGGAGGAAGAGTATGCCAACATTTTGGCAGTGTGTAATCCAGGATATACTGAATATACCCACTTTCTAAACTTTTGAAGCTCCAAAAACCAAGATACTGCAAAACACACAATGGCGATATGAGCAGCCATCTTCTGATGAAGATCGTAAGGCTCTGTGGTTGTTACTGCAAGGAAGACGGGTTTTTTTTAAAACTGTACTGTTATACTCCTATCAGGGATTTGTTTTGAGAGCAAAGCCTAGAAATTACTGTTGCTCATATTAGTGGGACAACACATAGGAACGCCATATAAATGTGCTAAATCCACTATTTTAACAGAAGTGTTTACTTATTTAAATAAGTGAGTTAACATCTGTGTTAAAATAGCAGGAAGAGGGAGAGCATACAAATACAATAATCTGCCATTACCACCAACAGTAATTTCTGGGCTCAAAGAAGTATAGATATTCAGCAAAAAATTAGTACATTATTTTGTTAATAGATTACAACAATGCATATAATTCAAGACTAAAGTGGAGCACATTCTCTCATATGAAGTAAACATGTCAGAAAATATTTCAGTGCATAAAAAGTTTATTCCAAAATATTGGCAAGTGGATCAAATGAAGTGTTTTTGGGAGGTGGGAGAGCAAGCCCCCAGAACATGCTAGAAAAAGAAAATCCAATACATGATGTACAACTTCTAAAATTTCCATTTCACCACTGCCCATAAGGGTCCAGGGCCCCTATGCTCTAGCATGTATTCTTAAACAGATAAATATCTTTCAAAATATAAGCACCTGCTTTCCAAAGTGTAGGAAGGCACAGCTGGAGACAGAGTTGATGATAAGAGAGACAGAAACAAAATGAGAGAGAAAACACAAGCAAGCAGAAAAAGAGAGAAGAGGGAAAGAGTGTAGATGGCCAAAATTGGGCAAAGAGAGATAAATAATCAGATAGACAACAAAGACAGACATGACAGAGGTAACAAGCAGACAAATAGAGAAGTGAGAATTTAGGTCAAAGAAGTTAATTTATTTCCTTCCTTTTTAGGTTTTAGTCTCAGTTGTGTGCATGAGATGTCACTCTTGCCTGAGTCAGAAGGTCATGGTTCAAAGTCCCAAAAGACTTGAGCACATAATCTAGGCTCATACCTCAGTGTAGTATTGAGAGAGTGCTGCACTATTAGAGGAGCCATCTTTCAGGTGAGACATTAAACTGTGGTCGTAAAAGATCCCATGGCACTTTTCAAAGAAGACAGGGAGTTTTCCTGGTGTCCTAGCTGACATTTATCCCTCACCAACACCACCAAAGCAGATTATTTAGTCATTTATCTCATTGTTATTTGCAGGAACTAGCTGTTGCATTTCCCCACATTACAACAGTGACTACACTTTAAAGTACTTCATTAGCTGTGAAGTACTTTGGAACATCCTGAGGTTGTCAGGTTTTCATTATTTATTATTCAGTATATATGTTGATGATCCTTGCCAGTATTAATTAAATCCAGTCAACTCAGCTCTTGCAGTGACCTGATCATTGTATCAAGAAAAATGACAAAGAAAACAAAAGTGTAATGACATAACGACCTGGAAATTCCTGGGGAGCCACTCTGCCAGCATAATTGTGACAGAACAAGACTGCCAAAATCCAAGGAGGCTGACCTTGTAAGAAATTCCAGGATCAACTAATTTTAATAATGCTGGAAGGACAAAGGAAGGAGTCCCACCAGCAGGGGACCAGAGACACCATGAGAGCCCAGAAATTTTGGTAATGGGGTGGAGAAAGGGCTTGACTTCCTTATTTAAAGGGATCCATACAGTTAAAGGGGTGAGCAGGGAATTAAATGGCTGTAGCCAAAAAAGGAAAAAGGCAAGCTTTCAACTTTTCAGAAGCTGATTTGGAAGTGCTGCTGGCAGAAACTAATAAATGGAGAGATACCATTATCAGAGTACCAGGGAAGAATTCATCATATGCAGCAGCACGGGCCATGTGGAAGGTGGTGGCACTGACTGTGAGTGGAACTTCCATAACCCCAAGAGCCCTCTGGCACTGTGGGAAGAAATTTAATGACCTCATTAGTTCAACAAAGTTAAGACTGTTTTTAGATGAATAACAAGCAGATGACTGAATCACAGAGAAGCACGTGGGTATTCCCGAGAACAGTAGTGAAGCATTTCCCTTTAGGGTATCATATGGCACCATGTCTTGTGTCCCAGAAGCAAAGTCACTTGACAACACTCATGTTAAGTGTCTTACATCCTGTAAAGTATGCCAGCATACTGATGTCTCGCAACCTAGGTCATTACTCCATGACACCTACCCTTACTACCATTCTTTCCAAGAGTCCTGGCTGATTGTGACTGCAGGATCTGAAGATTACAGCAGACAATTAACACTGTGCATTCTTACTATAGGAGAAGACACAACCCAAAGCCAGGAAGTCCAGTCTACTAAAGGAGGATGTATTAACATCCAGCTTTTGACATTGCATGAAGATGAAGCTATGACCATAATCAGCCCCCACTCTGAGAATGGATATGTGGGAGTCTCTATGCCTTCAGCAGGTTTATGATAATTTATATCTTTTGTTTTTTTAATGTTTCTATATATTCGTCAATCTCTTCACCAGCTACCACTTTGCTCAAAAGATAGAATGCTGCTCAAGCACACCAAAGTTAACAGCACTGCTTTTTTTTCCTCAAGAGGCTGCAAGCCAGGAGACAGTGGAGGTGATTTCCAAAGAGCAAGACCTTGCAGTCCACTCTATCTCTGGCAACACTGGCGGCCACCCACCAACCCCATCATTTATCCTCTCCATTGCAATCAGTAGCTCATCAATACCCGCTGAAGGGGGTACAAATAGTCTGGATGAGAAATTGACATGTGGTGAGACACAGAGCACAAGGAAGCCAGAGGATGCAGATGTGGAAGGGGAGCCTGTTGTAGTTGAGCAGAGGCATAAGACATGTCAGTCCTTGGCTGCAGAGGAAAAGAATGATGATCTCAGGGGTCCTGCCAGCAGAGCTTGAGACACATTGGGATGCCCTACATGGCATCTCCCAAGATGTGTGGCAAATGGCTAGGATAGCAGTAGAGTCCACTGCCCTGCTACGTGTCAACATCCAAAGGGGTTTAAACTCGTTGCAGGGCAGCCTCGACAAAGTGGCAACTGCAGAAGTATCTGCAAACCTTCCCCCGCTTCATAAAAGATCCAGGCAAGTCAGTCAATTCAACGTGGAGGCTTTGAATGAAGGGTGCAGATCGTGGGGGACCATCTGGAGAGATAATTGTCAACTGAATTGTAAAGTAGCATCTTGGAGGGACCAAAAAATAGTCGGTTGACTGACTCAGGGATTTAAGCATCGTTCTGAATCCGTGAGGTTTGTTCTCCCATTGATTGTTGTTAACCAGAATCCTGTTCCCGATACCAGTGGAGAAGCTGGTATGCATGCCATAGTGACTGCTTTCCCTCATGGCCGCAGCACAGTGGAGCACTCCATCAGCTCCCCGCAAAAGCCATCAACTTCGAACGACCAGGCTGCCAAGGAGCCCACGAAAAAGATCAGCCTGTTCCATGTCCATCCTAAGACTTTGGGACCCTGAGATTAGGGCCACCTACATCCCATGAAGATCATAACTTTTTGCAGCTGCTGTCTACATCTCAGACCTCTGGCCTCAGGAGGCATGAAGAAATGTTAGAAAAATTTGCATAGTCACAAGGAGTTTGCATAGTGACAGACCAAATGATGTTTCTGTAAATAGTTGTAATAAATCACTGGAATATTTGATTCAAAGACTGCTTGGTGATTGGACTTCTTGTATGGCAGTAGGGAGCAGGTAAAGTGTTGATGTCACATCTCAGGATTTGAATGTGATGGCTAGCTGTGAGGAGCAAGGATTCTACTTAGACCATAGAGAGTCTATAGAGAGCAAAAGGAGGCAAATCTTTGATGGGCTGAGACTTCCAAATAATAGTGCTCTGTTCCTCAGTGAAGGTGTGTGAAATGAGACCGTTTTTTAGCTGCCTAGCAGCCATTGCCACCAGCCCTGCTTCCTGTTCCTCATAGGCCAGGTCTCCTGCATCAACAATGTCATCATCAGCTTCTCTGGCTGATCTAACGAACGTCTCCTGCAACTCTTTGGAATGAGCCTGTGACATGAGGTTGAGAGCTCTGGTAACTTTGTGTACCACAGTGAGAACTGTTTATACTGTGGACTTTGGTTGCAGATCTGCCTGCAGCAATGAACAGAGCTCCTCTAAAGCTTAATTTCTGAAGCACAGCCTCCTGATACAGAGCTCCTGGGAAAGGTCTCAGAAAGTGCACCTGGGTCTATACATCCTGTTGGATAGATATTGCTGGGATAATTTGGCTCTCCATTGATGCTGCTTGATTAATCTGGCTCCTCTTACAGCTCTCTGCTGCCCTATTCCTCCAGCATATAGATCATGTAAAGTGAGATTCTCATTGGGAAGTCCCTGTGTAGCTCTCAGATACTATTTCAGTATTTATGCTGAATTAGAATGCTTTCCAAGCATATTGCTGAATGTGGGGGAAGGCTTCCTGAGGATAAGGGTGAAAAAAAATTTGCAATACCTGCAGTGACTCCCAAGATATGGCTAAAAGTCTCTGTGAGCAGCGTCCCTTTAATTAAGTACTTCCACCTTGATGAACAGTACCCAGCAACAATGGGCCAGATTTTGCTGACAAAATAATGACGAGGCTAACAGCGCTCTCTGTTATTTATGCACAAATCGGACAGTAACTTCCGGCAAGCGGAGATGCGCAGTTAAATGCGAAAATCTGGAAGTTGCTGTCCAAGATGCACCGTTCCTCTGTAAGCTGTGCGAAAACTGCATCTCGCCAGCCGGCTCCCCATTCAAAAGTATTGAAGAGCGTGAAGTTCCTGTACTGACGTCATAGATACAGACTAAACTTGCCACTAAAAGTTAGGGCTTGTCTAATCAAGTCTAAGCACCCTTTTAACAGTGTGATAAGTCTTAATTACTGCCAAACAGCCTCTCTGGTACTGAAAATTAACTTTCACAAGTGTAGAGTCTCATTCCTTCAGCTTTTAATTGTTGTTGGAAATTTTTTTTAAATTAAATAATTGTTTTTTTACTTTTTCTTTGTCTCTTTTATCTCTCTCCCTTAATCCAATCTTTTTTTCCCTCGCTTTATTTCACTTTCTGTACCTGATTTGACATTAAATTCACTATTCTAACTTACACTTCCTGATTCAGACTCTGTGCTGCTCATCAACGATGCTTCAATCTGATTGTGAACAGGGCAAGCAACTGTGTCTCCTTAACCACAGGTCCCAGATGCCCTGTAGAGGGCGCCACGTTGTTTGGCTGTCCCACTGACAGCAATTATCTGTGCAAAACCTCATGGAAAGTCCATGGGCAAGTGCAAGTCTAACAAATGGCTGGCGCCATTCGTTCACAGCTCAAAATAAAATCTGGCCCTATGTCTTTTAAACAGTAGTGCACACTCTCCAGGATATATGGGAAGGTGAAAGCCCTGAAAATTTAGCACGGGAGGCATCATCCCATGCTAATTGCGTTATTTGCATGCAATTGCCACTGGGAGACAAGTACTTCTTCAGTGCGTCCAGGAACTGAACAGAATTTATGCCGGGGTTCTTCTCCAGCGGAACCCCACCATGAACCAGTCAAGTCAGAATTTCCTGACCCACACATGCATAAATCTCAACTTATGCTCTGCGCCAAAGCAGGAATTTCAGGCCTACCGTGTTAAACATTCTGCAATTGAATTTTCCATAACAGCTATTCTTTTTACCAAAAACAAATGCAATTGCGAATACTTTTGGGGAATGTTTTATCATAAGAACATATACTTTAAAACACAGAACTTTCCTACAAAGTTTATAAAATGTTTAGCAAAATAATAAATATAATTTATACAGATAAGCAGTTACTAGCCATGTGATTAAGTAAAATTCTCCATTTAGGCTATCCTAAGGCTCTGCAGATAAATGCATTGCATGGTATAGTACTAAACCATACAGATCAGGTAGATCCCAGGTTTGTTCTGAGTTAGCTCATCTCGCCAGAGCAGCAATGGGATGCTACATTTGACCTCCGTGCCCCTCCGCCAGGAAGGGGAAAATCAGCCAGGGTTCCTGCCCCTGATTGCTAGCCGGAGTTCACTGCTGGAAAGTGTACATGTGTGGACATCAGGTGAAGACACAATCAGGCTCAGGTACAATAATGTCCATGGTGGAATGACCTGCCGGCATTCATTATCAAGAACCTCAAATGCAGAAGGGCCACTTAGGTGAAGTGCTGGAGAGGCTGCCAGCACCTATGGAACCATAACCCACCGTGAGTTGGTACCTTCAGGAGAGGAGAAGAGAAAAGCTGAGATAAAGTGCGTTAGGGAGCGAGGAGGGAAGAACAGTTAACAAAAAGGTTCCTTCTTATAGGTAACCTAAATATTATTGAAGAATTAAAGTATTGTTTGTACTGCTACATATTTTCCCCATAATTGTGCAAATCCTTAGCAGCAAAAATAAAATTTAAAAATAAACAAATTTGTCTTGTTACTGGAGTTCCAGCAGATGTTGCTTCATCATATTTCGGATCTGGCATATGGTTTGAAGAGAGAAGTCATTAAATAACTGCAGGTATCCTGAAGATTCCAAAGAAAGATATCTAACCACTTTTCTTTTCCTGAAATAAATCACTGTGATGAAATCATAGCCTGAAGCTAGGAATATCTATTAAACAGGGAACAACATGATTTTTTTTTAAGTGGATATAATCCGAATAATTGTTGAAATCATAAATCTTTCACGTGGCCTGATTCTTTACCCTTACATTTAAACATTGCATCTCATGAATGTACTTTCTAAGTCTACAGAATTGAATGAATATATCAGAGCCATTCTGTAGATACTTAAATTACCATATTCTGTAAGTATTAAATGGCATTTATGATTGTAAACCAGGAACTAACATTACATAACAAATTAACTCAATGATAAGTGAATTAAATGGCAATTTTTATTGAATTTGCTTAAGTCAATAATTAGTGCTGTAAGTGCCAAATTATGCACGAGGAGTAATGAAAATAATAAAATAAATGGCACTATTTACCGAGTTAAATTTTATTCAATCAAAACTATTGATTACACATTAGTGATTTTTAAAATATATTTACACCATACAATGTGTAAAAACAACAGACAACTGTGGTCTATCGCGAATCTATTTTTTTCCAGCTTATCTCTGAATGCTAACTAGAATAATAAAGTCTCAGTGAGGACAACAATGCAAAGACACGGACAATCAACTAAAATAGTAAGCAATTCTAAACTCAGAACTGGAGGTCATAAAAATAAACGGGATCACATCTATTATGGTCTAAACTCATCAATTCTGAAGAAATAGGCAGCTTGCAGTTGAGTACCAAAGATGAGGCAAGAATTGCAAGAAGCAATGATGTTTGGGTTAACGGTGGCTCAGATCAAAAATGGGAAAAAAACAGCCTTGGAAAATAGAGAATGGAAGATATGCCTATCTGTGCGAGCATAAACTGCCTTCAAGTCTATTTCTTACTGCAGATCTTATTATTATCAGTCTAGTTGGGAGAATAGATAAATGCTCTACACCTAGTTCTACTACAGTGTTTTGATACCAACTAAAAAATCTTTAATTTACTTAGTCTTAGGACATATAGAAACCAACATAAAACAATGCAAATACATTTATGTATCCTGCCAACAAAGCTGATTCTTATATACCTGAAAATTTAAAGTAACAAAATTCTACAATAACGCTCCAACAGATTTCAACAAAATAATTAGTAGCTTTTCATAATAGAATGTCCTGTGCTCACAGGCACTAACTGAAGCAACCACAGCGTTAATGATTTATCAGCAATTCAATAAAAGAAAAATAATACAAGATAGTAAAATTAGCAAATCTCCCATGGCATTGCTCACAAGTTATCTCATATCTGAATCATATTTGTGATTTTCAGCTGTTAACTTGGCCTGTGTTTTTACAGCAAATGAAGATATAAGCAGCAGTCATTGGCACTATAGGATGGCATTCAAATTTGAGTAATTCATTTTAAAATTGCATGATGTTTTGGGGAAGAAGATAATACTAATAATGTTGCATTATCCTGTGAATTGTACTAAAGTTATGTCTCTGGATCAGGTTCCATTTACCTGATAATGAACAAAGTGTGGTAAGCTGAAGACACTTCAAAACTTTTAGCACAAGGTACTTGCATGTTTCACAATATGATCACATCATTCCTTTATTTTGACTGTCCTATGCCTTGATGATTACAGATGAGGAAGGCCATTTAGCCCATCTTAATCCATCCATCCAAAGAGATTATAATAGTTCCTCATTATAGCATCCAATTGTTTCTTAAATTATTCCAGGCTTTTTTGCCTCCTCTGCTCTATCTAGAAGTTTAATCCACACGTTGATCGCTCTGTGTGAAGAAACATTTCCCGATAGCAGTCCTAAAATTGAATGTGTGTCCTCTCATTTAACTCCCACACTTTAATTTAAAGTAATATTCCAGGTTAACTTTCTCTATACCCTTAACAATCTTATGTACCTCTATAAGATCACCTCTCAGATACCTCCTGTCCAAGCTGAAAAGCCCAAGTCTATCCAATCTTTCCTCATAACTCAGACCCTGGAAGCTGGGCATCAGTCTTGTGTGCTTCTCTTGACTGCCTCCAGTGCTTGAATGTTACACTTGTTTTTTGACAACCAGAACTGGATGCAGTATTCAAGATGCTGTCTGGCCAGAGCACTATACAGTTTGATCATTACCTCCTCTGACTCATATTTTATTATTTATTGTGTTTATCGTTTGCACTACCCTCCAACAA
Source organism: Heptranchias perlo (assembly GCF_035084215.1). Lineage (NCBI taxonomy): Eukaryota > Metazoa > Chordata > Chondrichthyes > Hexanchiformes > Hexanchidae > Heptranchias > Heptranchias perlo. Next base: position 103,334,827 of record NC_090325.1, on the reverse strand, counting down.
CAAAATCTGGAAATTAAAAAAAGATACTTTGATTCAGGATTACAATGTAATTTACTAATTCTTTAAAGCAATGGTTTTCAAACTTTCCTGTGTGGGGAACCCCCAGCAATTACCGAAACACTCCCATAGACCACTTATTTTAAAGATATTGAAAGATGCTGCCCAGGACTATAAGTTAGAGTGTGCTATTACCACAGAAGATGCCTTTTATTAGTATTGGCAACAAAAACATCATGTTGCAAATGCCAATCTGCCAGATTTAGAGGTGCAAGCAATTGGTTGCCACTTGAGAACCGCCCATCTTTTCCTGCTTTTGGCTCATGATAAAAAGAGCATCCCAAAGCCTGCAGGCTCCCAGAGAAGGAATAGGACAGGCTGTTCCTGGCACATAGGCAGGACCATCTGAGTCAATACCCGTACAGATAAATGGGGCTTTTGGAATTTCAAGCAGAGGACCAGTCAAGAATCCTCCATATCTACTCCTTCCAGTAATTTATAACTCAGAAGTCGTATGCAAGTACACAAGAAACAAGTGCACTAGTACACATGGTAAAAGCAAGCCTCTTTCAATGACAATATTGTGAAACAAAGTATTATTCTGCCAACTTGCTCCAGATTGTATGGTGGGTGCCACCAAGGTGGTCTAATGTATTCAAAACATTATTTTAACAAGCTTTACGTAGTCCTTTTCTTATGGACCCAGGGCTTACACAGAGGTGTCATTGGGCAAATTTTATGGGATAACCCAAGTCTCAGAGAAGCCAGCTTTGCATTTTGTCTTCCCCTTGAATAGTTGGGAACTGTCAATTTCCTCAATATGTTCTTTTGTGAGCACTTCGCAGAAAACTCATATAATATTTTTTTGCTGCTAGTCGCATACCACCTGTACGTTAAGGAAGCAGTAACCCTTTCTGTTGACAAAAGGAAAGGCACTGCCTACAAAAATGGCAACATGAGTGCAAGCAATGGCTTCTTGTACTCAGAGAATGACGCACAACTGAATAATTAGTTTGCTTCTCCATTTGGTACTGCTTGCCTGTGTTGAACTTAATGTATGCAGATACATGGCAAACAAAGGCTAATCTGACTTATTTCTACTCTTGCCTACATAGAAATTTAGTGTAGGGAATCACTTTCAATTCCATTGTTGTTAGACTGTTTCCAGGAGTTCGCACAAAGCCAAGATTATATATATCCCTATCAAGGGACAACTTCCTCACACATTGATCCTCGCTAAGGTCCAGGTAACCGGCATGTCTCGGATATTCACACTAGTATCAAGTACTGAAGGTCCTACTTCTAGGCCCTTCATCCTTTATGGTCATGATCTCTTGCTATTCCTGCTCCTCCTCTTCCAAAGTGTTTAGTGAAGAGACTGATGCTACACCCATGCTGTTATATTCACCAAAAAAACTGTTATTTGACTCATTCTGTGAGTTATATTCTGCTCTGCTCATTCTTCAGATTCTATTGGCTCCTTATGGTGCTTCAGTTGTGTGAAATTCACAGCATGTGAGAATTCTGATGTGCCCTGCTAATTGCGGCTAGGCAAACACTTAACAGAGAAAAAAAATAACACCAGCTCAGTTCAAGTCTGTTTACTCTCAATAGCAATTTGACAAGGGTGACCAAAAGCTAGTGACTCCGCTATTGATGCTAACTCACAAAAGTACTGCACCTTAAAGTAAATGATCTGGCCCTAGGAATCGGTGAAACAATATCAAAACTTGGAGATGACACAAACTGGAAGTTATGGTAAATAGTGAATACCTGCAAGACACAGATAGGCTAGCAGGATGGGCAGATAGGTGGAAGAAGCAGTTCAATATAGTAAAAGGTGAAGCAAGGCATTATGGCAGTAAGAATATGGAATAGAAATACACATTGAATGGTAAGATTTTGAATGGAATAGCAGGTCTTTGATGTAGATACACGGGCCATTAAAGGTAGCAGCACAAATAGATAATGCCGTAAAAGGAATCCTTGATTTTGTAGCTGAAGGCATAGAATTCAAAAGAAAGGAGGTAATATTGAACTCATACAAAAGCTCAGTTATACTGCAGTTGGAGTATTGTGTATAGTTTTGGGCACCCCATTATAGGAAGGATATAAAAGCAATGGAAAAGGTACAGCATTGATTCACTCGCATGTTACCAGGATGATGGGTTACAATTATGAGAAGAGACTGGTAATGTTAGGGCTTTTTTCACCTAGAGCTGAGACGGTGAAGGGGTGACCTGATTGCGGTCTTCAAGATTATGAAGGGTTCTAATAAGGTAAATATTGATAGATTGTTTTCGCTGATTGTTCGGTCAATAACAAGAGACACAATTTTAAGATAATCACAAAAAGAATTAAAGAGGAAGTTTAGAAAAATTTCTTTACATAGAATGTATTTAGAATGTGAAATTCTCTGCCACAAACTGTTGCTGAGCAGGGTCCATCAATTCTTTTAAAGATAATTAGATAGGTGTTTGAAAAAGATGACTATTTAATGCTATGGGGAGCAAGTTGGAAAGCAAGATTTGACTCGGTGGCTTGTGTGGAGGAAAACACCATTGTGGCCTGATAGGCCGAACAGCCCGTTTCTGTGCTGTAACATTCTATGATACTATCAAAAAAAATCAGTCCATGTGCTAGTTCTAAAACTCAAAAGCAAATTAACCCCTAGGGTTAGGCCTCACCTAGAATGTAGTTTTGGTCCCCTCATATGGTGGAATTTATAGATGCGCTATAAAAGGTTCATAGGAGGGCCACGAGAATGATACCTAGTTTGAAAGCCTTTAGTTATCATAATAGGCTTAGAAAGCTGGGTCTTTTACTCTAGAAAAATGTAGAATTTAGGGAGATTTGATTGAGGTCTTTAAGATAAGGAAGGAACTAAACTGTTTCCTTGTGGATAACTATTAGAATTAGATAGGTTAAGGTTAATGAGCGGACAAATAAAAGTTACATAAGCATAGAACTAGGTTAGATGTCAGGAGACTTTTCTTTTCGCAGAGGATCATTGACTTTTGCAACAAGTTACCAATTCACATAGTGAGTGTGAATTCACTGCAAGCGTTCAAAGGCCAAGTTCCCAGCTGAGGCTGGTTTCATAGCGTACAAAAGGTAGGTGGGGTATTGGGCGACATGTCTCACGGTCACCGAGAAACTCATTTTGATCGCCTTTGGAGGTCGGAGAGGAATTTTCCAGAATTCTTTTCTCCCTGAGTTACCCTATTGCATGCTGTGCTACCAAACTACATCCTCCAGTGTGTTACACGGTAATTTCAGCTGTCTTTATATAGTGTGCAAATCTTGGACTTGAAGTGCTTTAGTCATGTTGCAACAGTATGTGTCTGCACAGTGTGTAATACAGAAGAGTGGGCCAAGCTTCTGTTTCTTAGTGTAGATTCTTGTGATTGCAATAAAAACTCTAAGGAAGGTGGCAAAATCAGAGTGACCAGAAAACTATTGTTGCCTTGTAATGACTGATGAATATCAATATTATTCTTTATAAACTGCTAACACTGAGGGCTATTTAAGTAGTGTACAGAAAATAAATTCTGCAAATTGCACCTTTTTGTACTTCAACCTTTTATAAGTCAATTTTAAATATAATGAAATTGCCTGTTTCTTTAATACCTCCAAATATTTAACTGATATTTAAAATAGTCTTTACTGAATTTTTACTTTGCATGAGAGTCTGTTTGGAAAGTTATGGAGCAAAATGTTTAAACATTCAGTCATATCATATTTGCCAAAGACAGTGAAGTGATGTGGGGTAGATATTAGTCTCGGCCTGTTTTTGAAATTTTGGGCTTGTTTGTGGAAGCAGCGTGTGCCTGAAACAAGAGGCCCGGGGATAGATAGAAATTGGTCCTGGGGTCTCATCCGCTTACTTGGGACAGATTTGCCGATGCCAGCTATGCCTCCACAGAGCTCACCCCATGGGATAAGCCAATTTCGGGCCGCCTGCCTCATTGGCAGCAGCCCTCAGGTGCTTCCCAGGAGGGGAGTTGCAGTGGACTCTGGGGGTGCAGGGATCACGATCCTTGTGGAGTCAGGGGAGCACTCCTGCTCCTCCTAGCTCTGTGAAGCCTTTTTGAAAAAATTAAAACTTACCTTTGGTTGGAGGCCGCAGGGGCATCAGAAAAATCCTGAGCAGGGCAGGCCTAGCACCTGCCCCACTCATTTTTTGAAAGGGGTCCTTTAACAGGTGTTTGGCCGCTAATTGACATATTCAAGTACCTCATGCCTGTTTTGGGAATCTGCCCGGGAATTTGACAGTGGACCTAATACCTACGCAGATTGGGTACAGGCCATCCCACTACTAAATTGATATGCTTCGCACATGTTTTATGCCCGATCAATGGATGCAACAAGTGCCAATTTCTGCCCCGTGAGCTCTGAAGTTTAAGAGTAAAATGTAGAGACTCAACATTAGCCCCAAAAAACCCATCAAAATGAAACACCTATTCATAGGATTATCTTCTCCCAGGTAGACCATCCTACCCTTCTTCACACTACTCTTGGCATTTAGTGGAAAATTTCCTCTACTTGGAAAGTCTGCTCACCATTAGCTTTGGCCCAACAATGGAGATCTCTATGTATTTCATTTGAGGCACAAAGCCATATGGAGGTTTTTTAAATCTCTTTTCTGCACAAGTCTCAGACCTATACATCCAAAGCCGTGCTTTCCCTTCCCTACATCTCTCTGATATGAACACAACACCAGGATCATTATCACCATTGGCTGGAAACCTGCAGGGTAACCTGTCAGTCAGTTATGGGCTTGAAATAGCTCAGAAAAGTGATGGACTGATGTGACTTAGGAAAATGTAAAGCTGGCTTCAGCATCGCCAGAACTAAACTCTCTAGAAGTGTATAGCAGTGGATGCTGTTAAATATCTGGGAGCTTGCACATTCCGAGATTAGAGACAAAACGATGATGACCTGGGCAGCATAGGAAACGAATGGTGACGCTGCAAATTGCAATGACAGGAAACCCAGCTGATACCAGTGGCAAAAGCCTTAGGCAAAGAACTTAAACTGCTGTCAGAGTGCCTAAGACTTGTAGTCTGGTTATGCACAAAGCCAAGCAACACTATCATGGAAATGCTCGTTACAAGTAGGGAGGTGTGCGTGGGTATACACACAATAACATACTCAAATCCTCAAAGGATGTGGGACACACCCTACTATCCTTCAACTCCTGTTGATGCACAAATTGCATGCTAAGAAAATTTGCAAAGTTCACATGCTCAGAATGCAAATTGAGAAATTCTGCAAACTGCACATGCTCAGAATGCACAAATGTGATTGCAAGTTCTCTCAATGTTTGTGAGGTAAAAATGTCCAGTTGAAGGCCAGGCTTTTGAGAAAGGCTGAGGCTTTGAAGTAAAATCTTTAATGAAAGGATTAAAAATGCAAAATACATTTCAAGGGGTAAATTTAATCATGTTACTGTAAAAGATGTAATTTTTGAAATTGCTGCCAGGGTTCCTGCTGGTCTCCAACTTGAGTGCCAAGAATCAGCTGTAGTATGCTGGCTCACTGCCGTACAACCTGAGCAGCAGGGACTACAACTCCCAGCTTGCACTGCACCAATTCACCATGCAATCCTGTGAAGCAGCAGGGGCTCTGGAATTTACTGAGTAAAAACAGCAAGGTGCAGATATCCATCCAGCATTTAAGAATAGGACTGCAATTAACATTAGAGACCTCAATCCAGGCCCCTGCAATGCCTCAAAGAGATCTACTGGTTTATATTAAAGAAAAACTAATAATGTCATTACCTATAAGAGCTGAGATCTTGTGGCATTATCAACACTATTTCCATATCATGTTACTGTTTAACTGACTACATTTAATCCATCACTCAAGTGATCATTTACAATAATTTATTAATCAGTCTGCCATCTGTAAGCCAGCACGACATAGTAGAATACTATACACACATTGGATGTTTTCATTAAGCTTTCCTTTTACAGACGCCAGTTGACACTTTGATGTCAGTGTGATGCCAAGAATATTTAGCTGGGCAATTGGCACATATATATTGGCTAAAAAATGTAACCCAATTGAATTGGATTTCACTGAAAGTAATGTTAATACTTTACTGTACTAGGCTCTGAATCTTTTAACCATGAAGATATACCATTATTATGACAACTTAATTTATCTGAAGATTCAGTTAATTATTTTAGCAACTGATAGAATATTTGTTTTTTTCAAAATAATTGGTTGGTATAGCCTACAAGTCTTAATTCACTTCAAGTCTACATCTCCTTTCAATTCTGTCTCTGCAATCTTGTAAGAAATGACAGCAGATTACTGAGTGACTGCAGCATTCCATACATTCTAGTTGTTTATTTTATTTTACAGACAATGATGAACGCAGATATTACCAGCTCAGTTTAATGGTATATGAGCATTCATTAGATGTTAATCCAAAAGCTCATGTAAACTTAAAACTGTCATGTCCCGAAATGAATAAATAAATCTCGGCTTTTATACAACTCATGCTTCCAACTGTTCCATTATTATAAATAATTGAAGTTGTGGAAGATCAAGGAAGCCTGAGCCAACCTCAAGCCAGCTTTCTAGCTTCGGCCCAGCTTGAGGTAATCCAAAAAAGGACACTGTGCCAACAATGAGTTTGTTGTGCTAATTTTCTGCCATTAGTTATCGCTATTGTGTTTTGTTATATTGCATTATAATAGGGAGAATAGTAAAAAGAGAATCAGAAAAGGGTATAATTACTTGTTATCCAATTGGGATTTTGATAATGAGCATTTTTTTTTAGAAATTCACATAAGCACAAAAACAACAGTGAATTTTATTTTGTTAATGTTTAGGTGACTAGAGGTGTTGAGGATTTAAGAGACCATGCTGACCTTCACATATTCATATTTTGCCTCATGAAGCCTCACTGGTCTGGTGCAGGCGCAGCATGGCTGTTAGCTTTCTGTACTTGAATGGAACACATATCAGATTAACTTTACTCCATTTTTTTCTAACTTTCTCTCAAAATACCAACACTCAGACAGGCAACAGGCTCACGTAGATCTGATTTTTCATATCAAGGGCCTGATCTTTCTTCACTTTTAGGTATTTAAACATTAGTATAGCAATAAAAGATATTACAAAATGTAAAAAGAACCATTATGGACATCATAGTTTCCTGCAAACAATGAAAAAAATCTGAGTATTTGGTAACCCTGCATTACATTTATGTAGTTTGCCATCATCTTTGACAGTGAATGTCAAATTGTTGCAAATGTTTTGAAAACACATTCAGAAATTGTTTTTTTTGTACATTATACCCAGTTTTCATTTTGTCCCCTCTATTCCCAGACTTTACCATGAACGTTCATATTTTTTGTAAGTTCCGTGAATTTCTCTTTACTGGCACTGTTGCTATTATACATTGAACACAGAGGGCTGGATATTTAACTCCGAGGCAGGAAGAGAGCGGTGGGGGGGGGGGGGCAGGATTTGCAGACGGGAAACTGGGAAGTAAGGGTTTCCCGTAGGTCCTGCAGGTTTTGACGTTAGGACCTGTTTCAAATTTTTCAACAGGTTTCATCCCCAACAGCCAGCCATATTGATAGGCTGGCTGCCTGTCGGGCAGGAAAGCAGCCAGTGAGCGATTGGGCCCTTCAGGGCTTGGATAACGAGGGTCCAATCATAGTGGGGGGGGGTGGAGGAGGGAGGACATCGCGGGGGGAGGACGTCGCGGGGGGGAGGAGGAGGAGGAGGGAGGACGCCGCGGGGGGGAGGAGGAGGAGGAGGGAGGACGTCTTGGGGGGGTGGGGGGAGGAGGAGGGAGGACGTCGCAGGGGGAGGAGGAGGGGGGAGGACGTCGCAGGGGGAGGAGGAGGGGGGAGGACGTCGCTGGAAAATTTCTTCCCATCAAGTAGTAATCTAATTCCCTTTTGAAAATGATTATTAAATCTGCTTCCACTATCCTTTCAGGGCCGCCTCTGGTTCTTTTGCCAATCACCTTAAATCTGTGTCCTATTGTTATCGACCCTTCTGCCACTGGAAACAGTTTATCTTTATTTACTCTACCAAAACCATTCATGTTTTGAACCCGTCTATCAAATCCCCTCTTAACCTTCTCTGCTCTAAGGAAAACAACGCCAGCTTCTCCAGTCTCTCCACATCACTGAAGTCCCTCATCACTGGCACCATTCTTGTAAATCTCTTCTACACCCTAAGGCCTTGACATCCTTCCTAAAGTGTGGTGCCCCGAATTGAACACAATATTCCAGCTGATGCCTAACCAGTGTTTTATAACAGTTGAGCATAACTTCCTTGCTTTTGTATTCTATGGCCCTGATATTAGAGTGGAGGCGGGATGGCAGCAGGGGGGGGGAGGAGCTGAATGGGCGCGCGGGTAACCCGACCAATAAAAAATGTCCGTTTCCCACACAATCGCGATTCAATTGGTGCCACATAACACGGCTTCAGTGTTTGTCGTCCGAAAGCGAGTGGACTGCGGACCCGCATCACAGGCTGTCAGCTGGAGGAGCTCTATTTAAAGGGCCATTGCTCCAATGGCTTTTCCTGGAGCAAACACCCACAGACCACAATGGAGCAGCACAGGGACAAGGCTGCTCCAAGATTCAACGATGCCTCACTCCAGGTGCTACTGGATGGGGTGAGGAGGAGGAGGGATCTGTTTTACCCGGCAGACGGGAGGAAGTGGCCGGCCTCTGCCACCAAGGAGGCCTGGCTCGAGATGGCAAAGGAGGTCATGAGCAGCAGCAACATCTCCCGCACCTGAATCCAGTGCAGGAAGCGTTTCAATGACCTAACTTGGTCAGCCAAAGTGAGTACACTTATTGATTCTCCTACATTCCGTCTTCCACATTACCGCCCCCACCCCCCAACTCATTCTGCACTGTTAACACTACTCTATCACATCACTCCTCACACCCACTTAAAGCTCATCCTCAACTTACCTGCACTTCCCACTTCCCCATTAGTCACCCCACCACTACCACTAACCCAATCCACATCCAATGTCATACTTACCCTCTGATGCCTCATCCAAACCAATGCATTCATCGGTTGGCCACATCCCTATCACTCACTCACACGTCTGTTCTTTCTCCCCTTCTAGAAGAGAGTGCAAAATGCATGGGAGAGGGCAAGGACTGGAGTGGGGCAGTAACAAATAGTCGTCCTTACAGATGCGGAGCAAGAGGCGCTGGAGCTCAGCCAAACCCTCGAGTGCCTGTCTGTCGGGGATGCCAAGACTGGCAACCCACAAACGTCTGGTGACACAACTTTAACACACAATATGAATTGATGTTAACATGCCTTGCCATCTTCAGCACCTCAGTATGCTCATCGGAAAATGACACATCTGTGATGATGCTTAATAATGCCTTCTGTTCTTACAGGGTCTTCAGCGACTGCTGTGACGGCAGAGGACGATTCCTTAGGAGGACCTGTGGGCCTGTGAGGGTGCACCGTCACATCTTAGCGAGCCATCTACCAGCGCAGATGCACACACCTTGGTGGGTCCCCATCCTCAGTTAGTTGGGTTGGCACCTGGTGAGTTACCACACACGTGAGAACAAGCAGACAGTGGTGGCAGGGGCAACTGCAGAGAGTCCGCGTCGGTGAGCACTGTCCTCTCCAGGCTCTGTTCAGCTGGACCCAGATGCGGAACCCTGGGGGCCATCCTTTAAAAGGAGAATGATCGAGGGACAGCAACACATTTGTGAGGTACTGGAATAGGTGCCACACGCACTCTCCACAATAGCGCAGAGGAATATAGGAGTCCAACTCCTGCATGAGTGGAATGGTGGCACAGGTACAGGAGGGAATCTCTGAGATACTGTCACAGGGACGTGAGCAACTCTCTGAGATACTGTCACAGTTAAGTGCGGGAATGTCTGCGATGGAGAGGCGGCTAGCCTCCGTTGAACTTCAAGCACGGCTCACAAATGAGTCCATTCAGGCCGACCAACAGGCAGACAGATACACTAGCACTGGCCTTACAAGGCATCTCACATGAGCTCCAAACTGTTGTCCAGCAGAGTGGTAGGAGTGATGTGGCCCTGGACCAGGGGAGGGATGATGGCGAAAGGGGATATGGAAGTGGGGACGCCATTCATAGTGCTCCCACGTCTCACCCCTTGCCCCCCTCTCAACCAGTAACCGCAATGCTCCCTCCTCTCCAGAAGGCCGAGTCTGCCCCTGCACAGGTGCAGGTGGAGCAGTCTTTGGAGGGGCCTCCACGGGCTCCAAAACCCAGAGGGCGTAGGCCCAAAGCATCTAACCAGTCAGGGCATGAACATGAACAACCTGCCACTACATCTGTTGCAGCCACAGGGGATGCACCACGTAGAAGTAGTCAGAAGAGAAAGGCAAAGGTTTTGTGAGCATGAAGGGTATGCACAAGGGTATTTGACAGACTGTCATGTTTTTCATTTCTATTTAGTTTTTGTTCATGACATTAAATTTTATGATTGTCACCACTGCTGCCAAGTCTTGCCCATTCTTGACTGGCTTTTGTGATAGGGCCCTTTCATGAGGTTCACCTTATGGGGTCAACACTTAATGGCACTCAGGGGGTCACTTTACAGTGGGTGTATGTGTAGTTGCAGGACTGTTTTGTGCAGGGAGGTGCGGACAGCCTGGTGTGGATGCTGCTCTTTCCAGGTGGTGTCTCGACTGAACTGTTCACACTTTCTGATGTTAGGTGAACCGTTCACATATGAGTGATGCCCTGGCCTCACAAGCAGCCAGGTGAGTTGCTGCTGTACCCATGGGTTCCTCCTCCTCCACCTCCATGTGGGTGGCAGATGTGGATGGGGCCTCCTCAAGCGGTACCCCTCTCTGTTGTTGCTCTCTGTGCTCTTGTGCAGGTGCCTGTGGCGCAGCACTGTGTTGTGGAGCTCCAAGTGGCAAGGCTGGTGATGTTGCTCGTCCTCAGATGTAGTGGTAAATACAATCCCCTCCTGATGGTGTGAATTTGAGAGGGTCCGAAAAGTTGTTAAATATGTGTGAACAGAAGAATCATGAGTGGAAAGTAAGAATTTTCAGTTAAAACACAAAGACCTTGCAGCCAAATGTTTGTGTGAAAGTACCGAGTGCCCTGCAGCAAGAACGCACTTTTTATCCCCATCTGTCAAACAAGCATTTGTATGTTGAATTCTGGCTGAAACACATCTGGCAGAACATGGAGTGTTTCCCACAGCACAGGAAACACACTGGGGATGTTTCAAAATCGGACCCCTGCCTTAATGTGGACAAAATTAAGTACTTTAAGTATCTAAATAAGTGCCTTAACTATTGTCCCGCTGGCTTTAATTGCAGGTAGGACTTCCACATTCAGGAAGCGCGCACACCCAGATGCATCAACGGGGAACCTGGAAGTCGGCAGGTTGGAGTCTGGTTCCGCACCTGCTCGGGATTTCCGGAGCCCCCCGCCCCCAACGGACCCACAATTTCCCTGGAAAATTGAGCCCTATGCCTCGATTAATAAAGCCCAGATCCCATATGCTGTTTTTTTTAAATCAGCCTTCTCAACTTGTCCTGCCACCTTCAAAAATTTGTGTACATACCCTGCCAGATGTCTGTTCCTGCACCTCCTTTAAAATTGTACCATTTTGTTTATATTGCTTCTCCTCATTCTTCCTACCAAAATGTATCACTTCACACTTCTCTGCATTACATTTCATATGCCATGTGTCTGCCCATTTCACCAGTCTGTCTATGTCCTCCTGAAGTCTGTTACTGTCCTCCACATCGTTTACATTTCCGAGTTTCATGTCATCTGCTAACTTTGAAATTATACCCTCTATACCCAAGTCCAGGTCATTAATATATATAAAAAGAGCAGTGGTCCTAATACCGACCCCTGGGGAACACTATATACTTCCCTCCAGTCTGAAAAACAACCGTTCACCATTACTCTCTACTTTCTGGCCCTTAGCTAATTTTGTATCCACACAGCCACTGTCCCTTTAATCCCATGGGTTTTAATTTTGCTAACAAGTCTATTATGTGGTACTTTATCAAATGCCTTTTGGAAGTCCATATACACATCATCAACCACACTACCCTCATCAACCCTCTCCGTTACTTCATCAAAGAACTCAATCAAGTTAGTCAAACACTATTTTCCTTTAACAAATCCATGCTGACTTTCATTTATCAGTCCATACTTTTCCAAGCGGCAATTAATTTTGTCCCGGATTGTGGTCTTTAGAAGTTTCCCCACCACAGGTACATTAGGCTAACTGGCCTGTAATTGCCTCTCCCCTTTTTTGAACAGGGAACAATTTGCAATCCTCCAGTCCTCTGGCACTGCCCCCAAAGCGAAGGAGGATTAGAAGATTGTGGTCAGAGCCTCCACAATTTCTACCCTTACGTCCTTCAGTAACCTCGGATGTATCCCATCTGGACCGGGTGACTTTTCTACTTTGAGTACTGCCAACATTTTAGGTACCTCCTCTTCATCTACTTTTATCCTATGCAATATCACTACTATCTCCTCCTTTTTCCTGAATCTCATTTCCAATGAGTGGCTGTACGTGGAAATTCATTCTTTTTGGACCAATCAGAAAACCAGGATGCATCATTAAGATCATAGTGTCATAATGTCATAGTAGTTACAGCACAGGAGGAGGCCATTCGGCCCATTGTGCCTGTGCCGGCTCTTTATCAGAGCTATCCAATTAATCCTATTCCTCTGTCTTTCCCCATAGCCCTGTAATTTTTTCCCTTCAAGTATTTATCCAATTCCCTTTTAAAAGTTACTATTGAATCTGCTTCCGCCATGCTTTCAGGCAGTGTATTCCAGATCATTACAATTCCCTACATAAAAAAATGTTTCCTCATGTCGCCTCTGGCTCTTTTGCCGATACCTTAAATCTGTGTCCTCTGGTTACCGACCCTTCTGCCACTGGAAACAGTTTTTCCTTATTTACTCTGTCAAAACCGTTCATGATTTTGAACACCTATCAAATCTCCCCTTAACCTTCTCTGTTCTAAGGAGACCAGAATTGTTTTTATGTTTGAGATCAAGACTGACTATTCACAAAGCAAGCAATGATTTCCTGTTTGTAAGCCCCAGCCTACTTGTCCAAAGCTGTATTAGATGGAGGAGAAAGAAGCACTTTCAACAGAGATGCTTTTCAAGTCTAATACTTTGCAATGTGACAGTGTGGCACTTTGAGGTGTGACGGATGTGCATTAGACACAAGACGTTTTTTTTAATATGTAGATGTACAACTTGTTTTGCCATTTAAATGCTAAAATGTAAATCAAACGTCCTTACTTGCTGTGAGCATCTGGAATTGGTAAGAGTTACAGTGACATTCTATGACAGCAATGATAATGTGTGATCAGCCTGTATGATGTAAGTAACACTTGACAGGAAAATACATTTTTTAAAGCTAAAGCACTTGGTCAGGATTATAACAGCCTACTGTAACCTAACAGAGACTTTACTCAGAAATAATAGTTTTAAAAATACTGTAAATAATTACTGCATGAATTATACAAATATCAAATACACCATATCAATATTAATGAATATTCTACTTGTACAGTTAATCCATTCAGTCAAGCAGGCAAAAAGGAAAAAAAATGTGAATGCTGTAAATCTGCAATAAATACTGAAAATACTCAGTAGATCTGCCTGTATCTAAAGAGAGAAAAGACAGGTTATTGTTTTGGGTTTTGATGAAGAATCACCACCCAAAAAGTTCATCTGCCTTTTCAGATGTTGACGAGCTTGCTGTGCCTTGCCAGCATTTTTACTTTTTATTTCAGTGAAGTAGTCTCTTGAGCCATTATTTTGTGATGTCAGCAAAATCAGGCCTTGGCCACTCGAGGTTTAGATTAGCCTGTGCCAAATTTAGTGAGGCCAGCCCCCTTTACATTCATTCCCGGTTGGGTGGGGGGGGTAGTTTGGCGCTCATTTCAACCCCTGCCCACCTGATTCCCATTCCGAGTTAAAATCGGGGCTTGAGCCTTAACTTCCCCCTCCCTTCCACACGTAATCACAACTATTTTTCACACTGCGAGTACTGTGCCAGTTGCAGAAAGTTGACTGACAAGGATCTTAATACTTGTTAACAATGGTGCGACACAACTTTCACCAGTCAACAGTATTTTCACAGTCGGCTATACTCTTCAATTGCTCCTTGGTATCTTGCCAAAGGAAACTAATTCTAACAGGGGTTATGTTAATTTATTTTACTCTAATTAGTCTGAACTTTTATGCTTATGGAATAATCTATTCAATTTAACCAAACTGCCAACATACAGTCACCTTGCTTTTGTTGAATGCTACAGTATACACAGCAAACAATATTTTTTAGAAAAAAAACTACAGTTTATCTCAATCTCTTGTCCTTTTTGATTTATATATCTTGTTGAGGTATCTCGGGCCTGCTCACTTACTGCAGGAGCTGCTGCTTTGTCATAGTGAACACGCGATTATAGACTAAGTTAAGTGGTGTTTTTTACTGCCTTAAACTGCATGTGACTACAAAGGAAACAGATGTTTTCTTTCTCTTCCCAATACACAGAAGTATCATTGTTATATTACAAACAGTTATAATTCATGATTCCAGCAATCTGAAAAAAATAGCCCAGAAGCTGATTTATTACATTAAAACCTTCCTACCAGCTGCATTCCCTGCATCTTCCATACATTGATTACAACCTTCGGGCAACAAGGTTGCATTTTCAGCACAGGGAAATGCCAAGCTAGGTAAAATGAATTCCCCAGCTATCTGAAAGCAATTTTGTGTTTCAAAGATTTTTTTATTAATTCTTTTACACTGAAGACATATATTGTGATTGATCAATAACAGGCTATATTTGTATGTAAGATGCATTATTTGTCACTCTGTACCAAGTACACAGCAGCAATGTTTGGAACCTTATATTCAAGTCAGCAAGATTTGTAAAACCTCATTATTGTGTTGCTAAATTTACCATGTGCATGTGACTAGATGAAGGTGAAATAATAGGCACATTGCTTGAATATCTAGACTGAAGGTAGCTAAAAATTTTAAATGACTGAAAAATAGGCAGCACTATAACAAGACATGTTGGTAACACCAAATGGTAGGACATGAGTTACATAGAATGTACAGCACAGAAACAGGCCATTTGGCCCAACTGGTCCATGTTTATTATGCTCCACACAAGCCTCCTCCCACCCTCTTCATCTAACCCTATCAGCACAACCTTCTATTTATTTTTCTTTCATGTGTTTATCTAGCATACGCTTAAATGCATCTATGCTAGTTGCCTCAACTACTCCTTGCAGTAGTGAGTTCCACACTTTAATTACTCTCTGGGTAAAAAAGTTTCTCCTGAATTCCCTATTGGATTCATTAGTGATTATCTTATATTTATGGCCCCTAGTTTGTGCCCATGATCCCCCACACAATGAGTTTCTGATCCAAGCCATGTCAAAGGAAGGCACTTCCCAATGGGGAAAGGAGGAGGGAGGAAGGGTTAAAAATCAAGAGGCAACCCAATTTCTGGCCACATCTGCACTCCTCGAAGTTGGTTACAGAAGTGTTGCCTCTCCACACACCCAGCCAAGCTACTGGAGAGTTAGAAAATTGAAGTCATTTTATGAAAAATTACAAAGTGCTAACGGAAAAAAAATTAGACACTGACAAATGTTAAAGGAGAATTTATAATTCAGCACAAAGCAGTTCTTCAACCTTATCCCAGTTCATTGTTCCCATGTAATGGGAAAAAAAGAATGTATTTCCAGTGAGCTGTTTCACAAACTAAACAAAGGGTTGAAGTTGTGCAGAACGTTATTTTTAATGCACTGGGTAACATTCTTGTATAAAATTCCTATTTTAATAGTTGTTAACCCATTTAATGATTTTGTTAAAATAGTGTAGACAAGAATTTTACATATCTTTCAAATTAAATGTTAAACTGAAGCTCTGTCTACCCTCTCAGGTAGATGTAAATTTCTATTGTACTATTCAAAAGAAGAGCAAGGAGTTCTCCTGGTATCCTGGCCAATATTTATCCTCCAACCAACATCACTAAAACAGATTGTCTGGTCATTAATCTCATTACTATTTGTAAGACTTATTGTGTGCAAATTGGCTGCTGTGCTTCTCTACATTACAACAGTGACTACACTTCAAAAACTACTTCATTGGCTATAAAGCACTTGAATGAAAGAAAGAGCTTGCATTTATATAGCACCATTCAATTCAGGTATTGAATGGTGCTATATAAATGCAAGCTCTTTCTTTCATTCAAGTGCTTTACCTAGTTGGAAAATTTAACATTCAGCAGAATTTCAGCCCACAAATGTTTGCCTTTAAAATGGTAAAGTCAAACTGTGAGTGTTAATACTGTTCAAGCAAATAATTACAAACAGCTTTTACCATTTCCTGACAAAGCTCGGAAACAACCATTTCTCCAGTGCACCTCTGTTGTTGAGGTGCAACGGAATTGGTATTTGAAAATGACATTATTATAGATGAGAAGCTATAATGTGCCATTCATTTAAGCAGTCAAGTGCTAAAACTAAGCAGAAAGTGCCAAAATACATAAGATTATTCAGTTCTTGTTTGCTAGTGGATGTCAAACTATGTTAATGTACTGAATGATTTATAAATCAAACATGCTAAAGCAGCAATTCAGCTTTTAATTATAACTGATGATAAAGTGAAACTATTATAATTATTTTTTGTTTTGTTTGAACAAATCTGCTGATGTCAGAAACTGCAGAGTATTTCACCAGGGTCTTAGATATGTAACACACTATCTTATAAAACAAATGACTGACATTCTTAAATAAAACAACAATATTGGTCCTGTAAATCAGAGGAAGTATAACATAAATTTTGCTATTGCCATGGTCTGTAGTGGCAAATTGGATTAAATAATTTTGGGGCCTGAAAAATGGTTGGAGATTGCTTTTGTTGGATCTGTGACCACCATATGCCACATATGCTTTCAGCTGGCCTAATGCACCCTCACACAGAACGAGCAAAAGCTTCATTTTAATAAGTTAATGAATGATAATGAAATGGAAATGAGTGTAGGCATGATTTCTCCAATTTTTTCGCTAGGAGTGCACTGTACGCTTAGTTCATCCATAGAAAATGGGCAATAAGGTCAGGCGCATTATGGCTCACATGAAGTCATTGTATGAAGAGGACCAGCTGTATTTTTATTTGGAACCCATAAGAAAGTGGATTTTAATTTTGGCTGGTGAAAGTTAAATTTTTCAGTGTTTTTTTTTGGCAGTTTTTTTTCTAAAGTAGTTAGTCCCAAATTTTCACCAGCAGGATTTCTCATTGCTACAATTAAAAACCTGGATGTGGAAATTTCATTGGTTATTCTTGTCTTTTTGTGTTATTTGGAGAAGGAACAAGGGGATGTGAGGCAGGTTCACTTGCATCAGACGCCCCTTACCCAAGCAGCCATATCTACAGTCCCAGCACACCTTGGAATATAAGAACATAAGAAATAGGAGCAGAGAAATAGGAAATATGCAGCCCCTCGAGCCTGCTCCACCATTCAAAAAGATCATGACTGATCTTTTACTTCAACTCCACTTTCCCACCCTATCCCCATATCCCTTGATTCCCTTAGTGTAAAAAAGACTATCGATCCCAATCTTGAATGTACTCAACAACTGAGCATCCACAGCCCTCTGGAGGAGAGAATTCCAAAGATTCACAACTCTGAGTGAAGAAATTTTTCCTCATCTCGGTCCTAAACGGACGACCTCTTATCTTTAGACTATGACCCCTAGTTCTAGACTCTCCAGCGAGGGGAAACAGCCTCTCAGCATCTACCCTGCCAAGCCCTCTAAGAATTTTATACAATTCAATGAGATCATCTCTCATTCTTCTAAACTCCAGAGAATATAGGTCCATTCTACTCAATCTCTCCTCATAGGATAACTCTCATATCCCAGGAATAAATCTAGTGAACCTTCGCTGCACCCCTTCTAGGGCAAGTACATTCTTGTTTAGGTAAGGAGACCAAAACTGTACACAGTACTCCAGGTGTGGTCTCACCGGAGCTCTATATAAGTGCAGCAAGACCTCCTTACTCTTGTACTCCAACCCCCTTGCAATAAAGGCTAACATACCATTTGCCTCCCTAATTGCTTGATGTACCTTCATGTTAACAAGGAAATGTCTCCACTTCACAAGGGAGGCAGTGACAGAATTGCACCATTTTCTTGAATCTGTCCTACAGACAATCTCACCATAGAGATGACATGGCCAATGGCAGTCAAAGTCACCTTTGTGCCTCAGGCCCATTGCAAGTTACCACAGAACATCAGCAACACCAGTCAATCCATAGTGCACAGATGCACTAAAGTTGTCCAACATGCAGCGGACTACAATAAGCATCAAGACTCTGGCAGGGCTGTATTGTAAGATGTCCCTTGATCTGTCTGGACAGCTGAAGTATTGATTCAAGATGCTTATAGTTGGTGATTGCATGGGCTCTGTTGTATCTTTGCTCAGTTGCTGTCTCAAAAGGTATTATAATCAAAGGCAAACAACTAATCATTTTCTTCTTGGAAACCCAGGAATTCACTGCAGGAATGATATGCTCACAACTCTCCAGTATTTCAGTTTCATTTCCAGGACAGGAAAATTTACCTTTACGTCTCTTACCAATAATCATCATTCTTCAAAACAGTGGCTTCGCTGCACACAACTCCTTCTGGTAATCGTTTTTTTTCTTGCTTACAATTGAGTTGGGGGACATGTAATGATGAAACATGATACAATTGTTCCACTGGTGTCAGATTCCTTCTCCTTGCACTTTAGGAGATATTTGAAGTCGATTAACTTCTAAGCAGATTTCTTCTTTTGAGCAAGTAGGAGACACAGAGGGCAAATAGTGCACTGGATGAAAGGTATAGAGGAAAATCGGGCAGGGAGGATTGCATGCCAGTAACAGAGTTTGCCTGATTTTCCATCCATTAATTTAAAATCATTTACTCCTTTTTGCAACACTTCTTCATTCAACAGAAGCTGCATGGCACATCTGAAGTGCAGACAATAATAGCATGAACAAAGCACCTCACAGGTCACCAGCAAAAGAATATCAGAAAAAAACCATACAAATTAATATGAGAAAGACTGGAACAAGGTGGGAGATAATCAGAACATAGAGGTTTTGTTTTGGACACACAGGCACTTCTTAACATCTTTATTACTGTGGCCTGATTACAGGCCAAGGCTGCTCAGAACCATTGAGAGCAAACCAGGAC
Source organism: Heptranchias perlo (assembly GCF_035084215.1). NCBI lineage: Eukaryota > Metazoa > Chordata > Chondrichthyes > Hexanchiformes > Hexanchidae > Heptranchias > Heptranchias perlo. Next base: position 103,315,575 of record NC_090325.1, on the reverse strand, counting down.
CACAATGGGAAAACTATGCTGAATGATTTCTCAACATTTCAGAAGATTGCCCTCACCCAATTTGGAGAGGGCAAGTGGAAAGACACTGTGCTGCCACCAGCAAGAATTCTGCATTTGCTCTGATGCCTCATACACGGTGTTTAAATCTTCACTTTTGCTAAGTAACTGTTTGATGCATTAAAAACTCTGTCTTTCTAGCTATTGTACATCTTATTCCTTTTCCTAAGATGAGGAGGCTGGAGGAATTAGCAGCACTTCACAGCATGTTGCATCAAACATTCCACCTTCCCCAAGCACCAGCCCAGATATTAGCATCCCGCAGAATACAGTTATTGCGTTTGAAGAGGAACAAATGAATGTGGCAGGAGAAGATGAAAATACATCTGACCAGGCTGCAAGCCCACACTGTTTGCCATTTGCATGCTTAAAGTATTAACATCATATTGGCTCTGCCTTCAGATAGCACTTCATACAAGAACCAAAGGCATTATCCACATCTTTGACGCCACCATCAGCAGCCTACAGCAGTCAAAGAATGCATAATAGTGCATCTCACTGCATTCCTGCAGGAGGGATTTACTCATAGGTAGAATGCATTTAAGCAAGTGATAACTTCATGGCCATCTACAGGAGAGTCCCAAAGCAGGAGGATACAAGCACACAACATAGTTCTCTCAAAAACGCTGTTGACTGGAGCAATTAAGAACTTGGGCACCAGGACTCTATCACTGCCAGATTTAATAGACTGGGATATAATTTGGAAAGAAAAGTGAGAGTGACTTTACCCACATCAGAAACACTCTGTGGACTGCTCCTGCACAGACTGTGGTGCAGTCACCAAGGATTTGTTAAGGGAAGGTCATGTCTGACTAACTTGATTGATTTTTTTGAGCGGGTGACAAGGAGGGTCAATGAGGGTAATGCGTTTGATGTAGTCTATATGGATTTTAGCAAGGCTTTTAACAAGGTCCCACATGGCAGACTGGTCAAAAAAGTAAAAGCCCATGGGATTCAAGGGAAAGTGGCTAGTTGGATCCAAAATTGGGTCAGTGGCAGGAACCAAAGGGAATGGCTGATGGGCATTTTTGCGACTGGAAGGCTATTTCCAGTGGGGTTCTGCAAGGCTCAGTACTGGGTCCCTTGCTTTTTGTAGTATTTATTAATGATTTGGACTTGAATGTGGGGGGCTTGATCAAGAAGTTTGCAGATGATTCAAAAATTGGCCGTGTGGTTGATAGTGAGGAGGAAAGCTGTAGTCTGCAAGAAGATATCAATGGACTGGTCAGGTGGGAGAAAAGTGGCAAATGGAATTCAATCCGGAGAAGTGTGAGGTAATGCATTTAGAGAGGGCAAACAAGGCAAGGAAGTACATAATGAATGGGAAGATACTGAGAGGTGTGGAGAAAAAGAGAGACCTTGGAGTGCATGTTCTCAGATCCCTGAAGGTAGCAGGACAGGTAGATAAGGTGGTTAAAAAGGCATATGGGAAACTTTCCTATATTAGCCAAGGCATAGATTATAAGAGCAGGGCGGTTATGCTAGAACTGTATAAAACATTTTTTAAGTCACAGCTTGAGTACTGAGTACAGTTCTGGTCAACACATTACAGGAAAGATGTGATTGCACTAGAGAGGGTACAGAGGAGATTTACAAGGATGTTGCCTGGGCTGGAGAATTTTAGCTATGAGAAAAGATTGGATAGGCTGGGATTGGTTTCTTTGGAACAAAGGAAGCTGAGGGGAGATTTAATTGACGTATATAAAATTATGACAGGACTAGATAGAGTGGATAGGGAGGACCTATTTCCCTTAGCAGAGGGGTCAGTGACCAGGGGGCATAGATTTAAAGTAATTGATAGAAGGATAGAAGGAGCTGAGGAGAACTTTTTTCACCCAGAGGGTGGTGGGGTCTGGAACTCACTCCCTGAAAGGGTGGTAGAGGAAGAAACTCTCAACTCATTTAAAAAGTACTTGGATATGCACTTGAAGTGCCATAACCTACAGGGCTATGGACCAAATGCTGGAAAGTGGGATTAAACTGGATAGCTCTTTTTCAGCCGCCACGGACACAATGGGCCGAATGGCCTCCTTCTGTGCCGTAACTTTCTATGATTCTAGCACTATGAGCGTGGCAGGAAAACTTTCTGATGAGGCAGCATTCTCTCAAGATGGCCTAACATCCTACCACTGTAACCAAGCCGATATGTATACACAATGTCCATGCCAACATGTGGCATGCTTGCACATGCAGTTGTTTAGAATTTTTTGCCAGCTATTTTCCTCGAGTTTATTTGATACATTCTATATCAGCAAGTTTATGTAAAATTGACACAATAGTATGGGAGGGTAATGGTGAAGCAAAAGGCCAGGCAGGTTGGCTATAGCTGTGTTTTTTTTTAAACTGTGCTCCATTTACAGAAGTAACAAAATGAGGTTTGGAATAATGGGGTTTTAAAAAGTCAGCTTGTGCACAATTGCACCTTTATTGTGGCAAATGAAAGCCGAATGGTGCATTCATTCTGCTCCCATTTGCTGTTATGAATAGGACGTTAGAAGTAAATCTGAGAGGTGCATTTCACTAGGCCATTAATCACATTTTTCCCACAGTCCACAGTTCCACAACTCTGCAGTAATAGTAAGAGCCAATTATTTAACATTTTACATTAAAAAAAACAAATTCAGAAAAATAACACATTTGGTACAAATTATGCATTTGTGTAAATTTAACACAAATTATATAACTAGTAAATGTTGAAGTCAAAGATTGTAATTGTACCTGGGGGGTTTTATTAACTTTCATAATGTACTCAACAGTCAGCAAATTTCATAATAACCCACTACACTCTCGTTACTCTATTTCAATTGGAAGCCCACTTGGCTACTTGGCTACGCTGATAAGGTCTACTCCGAACTGTGGTTCAGAAATTATTTATCAAGCGGCTCTGGCAAGAACAATTTTTGTGGGCTGCCAAATCTGATGTATTAATAGCGCAACTGACTAATGACAAAATAAATTCATGTTGGTACTCTGCTATTCAGGCTTTGCTCCATAGTTTATGTCATTAGAACCCTCAACTAAATGCAACTTTATAATTCCATCCCAAACCCCTATAACTTTATATACTGCATTGTACATGCTTAGACACTTCCATTAGCTTCAGGGTAGTAATTTACCAGCATTGTCCTCAAATGCGTTCAACATTTGTACAATAAAATGATTACATTCAATCATTTTTTTTTCTATTATTAATGTGCATTTCAATTTCCTTCCAATAATTTTATAAGCTTGCCAACTAGAAGCCCTGTGGACAAAATAAGTGGTTTATCTTTCGCATTAATCATCAACTGTGACATCATTCATAAACTTCTGTTCAGTCCTTTGATCATTGCAGTTGAACTTCTGGAATCAAATACAAATAGATTCTTCTTAAAAAAAAAATCTTATTTCAGGAAAATTTTAGATTAAAATCTATACATTTGGTTCTGTGATTTTCCCTAATTATGAAATAAAATATTTTATTTTTGTTAAAAGAAATTTTAGAAACTCAGTTAGTCAACAGTAAACACTGATATGCAAATTAGTTCATTCTCCAACAGCACAAACTCCATCACTACTGTAGCAGAGATATTATGAAGAATGTAGACCTTGATATATATGTATAATCGAAACAAACTGTATTTTCTTGTACAGTAATTGAAACAGAAAATATATTTGAAAGAATATTTGTGTCACAACAATTTTATAGGTAAAATTCAAAATTTCAAAATGTGTTCTTGATTCTCATATTGTTCAAATTGAGTTATACTACAAAATTTTTTGTTAGGCAAATAAAAGATGACATTTTTCAGAATATTTGTTAGGTATATTCTAGTTTGATCAATGAAATGCAGGAAAGGAGGATTCTAGGGCATTGGGCATTGCAGTTACTTAATATTGCCAATTACAAAATTAAATTCTAAAACGCCGATTTTAAGTCGGGTGGAAGTCTTGTGGGCGGGGCCCAAGGCTGATAGCATTCAATCCAGAGCTTGGCAGCATGAAGCCTGGGAAATTTTAACTCCCCGTCAGTCTCCCGCTCAAACCTGGTGGAGAGCGGCAGCTGGCCGACGGGTGGGAGCGGAATGTTGGGCGGCAGGAGGCTAACACCAGGGACCCGAAGGAATCATCCCCGGTACTCGGGTAAGCGGTTAGGAGGGAGTTTGAGGTGGGGGGCTCACGGGATGGACAAGAGGAGAAGAAGCACAAGGCAGGGGAGGCCTAAACTTTCCTTGATGCACTCTGAGAAGCACTCCTGCTCCTCTTGACCCCACAAGTAAAAAAACAATTACATTTTTGGGCCTCTTCTGGCCCCGGCGCCCCTTCCCACAGGCCTAACCTGGCAGGGAAACTTGTAGAACTCCGGTTAATATTGTAGTCTGGCCCCAGTTACGTCATCGGAGCCCGATCTTCATATTTAAGGAAGGACCCTGCGACTTACGGCGGGCGTCCCTCTCGCCTACTCAGAAGAGCAGGTTAAGATAGGAACCTGCAGGATTGGTGCGGGTAAGTCCCACGGGCCATTTAACTGCCGGCCAGCCCAGTTTCCGCAGAGTAGGCATGGTTAAAATCAGCCCTTAAGATTCATTCTGATCATGTATAGAACAATACCTTAGAGTGCTGCAAAATTCTTGTTATTTTAGCTGCAGTCAACATTTTCAAGACAAGGACAATTGCTTGAAGGCAAGTTGAAGCACAGGGAACGGGTTTGCTAGTCCATTAGTTGGAATGCAAAGGCTAGACAAAATTAATCTTTACTTTCCCTTCAGGAGATTTTTTTTGGTCTAAGCATTATTGAGGAAGAATACCAACATTAAGCAGCTTTATGAAATGTGATGAGAAGCATAATATTACACTTGTCTGGTTGCCACTGTACATTTTTAGTATCACAATAAGTCACCGCTGTTCATAAAATATAGGCTTGTGTTTGTTTCAATAAAATTACATCCCATCTTAAATTAATGTTTGCATAGAAATTCAAATGTCAGCAGTGCTTTGAATTGCATTTGGCAAGTTACTAGGTTATATCCAAATACTGACAAAGCAATGTAGTGTATTAAGGTGCCACGTCAGGGCTAATTCTGTATGGCAGTTCCAAAGAACACCATCTGCTTTGCTAGTAATTGCTAATAAAGTCTTAATTATTTTCTTGTAACCAGTTTACTTAGACATCATTTGTAGATTAATCAATCACCTGTAACTAGTCACAATGAAGTTGTTCAAAGAATGCTATAATATCCCAAACAGGTATTGCTTTAATTAAACTAAATCTTTATTATTGAGTACAGGGTAGTTAATTATAATAGGCTCTCCGGCATAAATATCTGAAACAAAATGTAACTCTTTTTGAAAAAAATCAGAAAATGCAGCACCATGTTTATAACAACTGTTTCCATATGAATAAATCTGTCTTAGATAATACCTATCTAGAAAAGTATAACAAAAGATTGGAGCAGGAAAAGCAAATGGATTGTTAATTTGTTTTTTAAAAATCAAAGAAATGAGAAAAGCACAATATGATTAAAAGAGAAAAACTCAAATGAAAAAGATTACCTTTATCACTGTGGTTCAAGAAGACGGCTCACCACCACCTTCTCAAGGGCAATTAGGGATGGGCAATAAATGCTGGCCTTGCCAGCGACACCCACATCCCATGAACGAATAAAAAAAAATTATGCCTCGCTCTTACCAATCATAATGTTGCCAGTGGCATAAAAGTACTGGCCCTTCCCAGGACTGCCATAGGGAAGGATTTGGTTGGTCTTAGGAAATGGCAGTAACTGCCCTGAAATGCTCCCATGGAGGTAGTAGCCTCCTCTCTCTCTTTTCAATCTGTGGAGCGCTTCTGCCCCTTTAAAAGGTATCTCGCTGGATCTTCCAGTACTGCAGCAACATCGAGTTTCCTCCTTTGTATTGGCAGGCTCCTGCCTGATGTTAGAAATCCCTCCAGGAGTCCATCATGCATGCTTAATGAGGCCCAACCCAGAAAAATGGACATCTTGCCAAGGAGGGGTATTCCATCCTCAATGTGTAAGTACATTCTCATAATGTTTGAGACGTCACCTCATCAAAAAAGTTGAGGAGGATCTTCCACTTCTCAAGAACCATGACGGCTGTTGTTAGCTTGGTTATTACTTTACAAATGATTCTTGAGTGTATTCCTGATGGTCGATCCTATTATTTTACCCAGCATTGATGCAAGACTAATTGCCTGGGTCTATTTTTCTTAAAAATGAGTACCACATTAGCTTATTTCCAATCTGGTGAGAATTCCTCAGGATACATCATGATATCTGTCAACACCTCACAGATCAGTATGCTAGGATAAACACCTTGCATCGATAGGGATTTCTTTGTTTTCAGCTCTTTTAGCCTGTCCATAACCTGCATTTCATTGATATTGAAGTCATTAATGACTTAGATTATCATTAATCTTACTTAAAGGGCATGTTGCTGCTGCCTTGACCAGTGAATAATTGAAAGAAGTAATTGTTGAGCATACCTTATGCTCCTCTATTTTTGCCCTGTTAGCATTCTTTTGGAAAGCAGAGAAGTTGCTCTTTATTAGTGTCTACCCCATTCCTTGTACCTCTGCTCCCACCCCCTCTTTCTTCTTTCACAACATTGACAGGGTCCCCTTTGTCCTCACCTTACATCAGTCTAGCTTTCATATTTGCCAGATGATTTTTCACCATTTCCAACAGCTACTGCACGATCCCACCAGCAATCACATCTTCCCTGCCTTCCCCAAAGAACTATTCATTCATGTATTACCCCAACTTCTGGATGCCCTTCTTCTGGCACTTTCCCATGCAACATCTGTTTATTCATCTCTTCCCACAACAATGTCCAGGACCCCAAAGATTACTTCTGTTTGAGCCAACGGTTTACATGTATTTCCTCCCATCTAGTAAACTGCATTCATAGGAGCATAAGAACAGGAGTAGGCCATTCAGCCCCTTGAGCCTGTTCTGCCATTCAAGAGATCATGGCTGATTTGTATCCTAACTCCATTTACTTGTCTTGGCTCCATATCCCTTAATACCCTTGGCTAGCAAAAATCTATCGATCTCAGATTTAAAATTAATAATTGAGCTAGCACCTACTGCTTTTTGTTGGAGAGAGTTCCACATTTCTATCACGCTTTGCGTGAAGGTGTGTTTCCTAACTTCTCTCCTGAATAGCTCTGATGTTAAGGTTATGTCCCCTTGTCCGAGACTCCCCCACCAGCGGAAACGTTTCTCTATCTATCTATCAATTCCTTTCAAAATCCTAAAAATCTCAACCAAATCCCCTCTTAACCTTCAGGGAATACAAGCCTAGTTTATGTAATCTCTCCTCATAATCTAATCCTTGGAGCCCTGGTAACATTCTGGTGAATCTGCGCTGCACTCATTCCAAGGCCAGTATATCCTTTCTAAAGTACAGTGCCCAGATCTGTACACAATACTCCAGATATGGTCTAACCAGAGCTTTGTATAGCTGTAGCAAAACTTCCTCCCCTATATATTCTAGCCCTCTAGATATAAAGGCTAACATTCCATTAGCCTTTTTTTATTATATTTTGCACCTGAGCACTACATTTTAGTGCTCTGTTTACATGGACCCCTAAATCTCTTTGGACCTCCACTGTTCCTAGCTTTTCACCATTTAAAAAACTCAGATCTATCCATTTTTTGGTCCAAAATGGATGACCTCACACTTACCTGGGTTCAAATCCATCTGCCACAGTTTTGCCCACTCACTTAATCTATCAATGTCTCTTTGTAATTTTATGCTCCCATCTACACTACTTACTATGCCACCAATCTCAGTGTCATCGGCAAACTTGGATATATGGCTCTCTATATTTATTAATGACTTAGATAACACAATAGTGAATAGTTGAGGCCCCAACACAGATCCTTGTGGGACACCACTAGTCACTTCCTTCCAATTCGAGTGCATACTCATGATCCCTACATATCCACTAATGTAGTTAATGTATAAACTACATTAGAACCACCTTCCTCTGAGTCACTTTCCACCTTACACTTGTCCAAAACTCTGCATCCATTGGACAGTTCCAGTAACTATAGGGTTCCTTGCACGTGAGCCCTGTCTCCTCCTTCTACCCCTGCGGATAGTCACCCACTTCTCTCTTTCCACATTATCCCCGTGTCCTGAACAGTCTCTTGGGTAACAACATTCTGCAGAGTACGATCCTGATTTTGCTCATCCCCTCTAGTGCCGCATAGTGTGGTCAATTGCAGCTCAAGCACAGAGATCCTATTTCAGAAGTAATGCCTTTGAAATATAGTCAGAAACATTTTTCTGAAACAGGAAACTATCACATTACTGTGTCAAAGGAGAGGAACTATGGGGAAATATTTTTTTAAACGAAGTCCCTGCTAATGGGATGGGTGGATAGTTGACCACAAGTATTTTCAGAACACCTCAGAATTATATGGAACTGTATTCATTGAAAAATTTAAACCTAAAGACTATAATCTGTAGCATCCATTTTTGTTGTCTTTTCTGTTTACGATCAGTTATGCAGTGCATGTGACAAAGTATAGATTACACTCTGATGTAGCACAAGAAATCCATGCAGAGGTCAATTAGGTAACAAAGCCATTTTGAAATTTATCATTTATACATTCATTAAATATAGAACCAGTGATATTACTGTCAGATAAAGCTATATACTAAGCGCTGTTATGATAAGATACATGTAAAGGTAAAAGGACAGAATCAATCCCCTTCAGGTTTTCAGTTTTAATCAGTCATTAATTTTTTTAAAAGTAAACTGGAAAATGCTTCTAACATTTTATCAAAGACGTCTAGTTGTATTTTGAGCAACTCCATAGCCTTTTCAAGAGCCATACTATCCAAAAGATTGTTAAGCCATATATAGAGAATTTATTTTCTCAACAAGCTCAAAATAACAGATTTTTGGGCCTATTTAGATTAGAAAGTTGGCAAGTCTTATCTGGAAACAAAAGATAAATCATCACAATGAAGATCCAAGATTCAAATGCGAGGAGCAGGAATATTGGCCTTTACATGTAGTTCAAACTGAGTTAGATGACAATTCACTCACATCTGGTATTGTACAGCTCACATGAAAAGCTGAATTCCAAAGGCTAGGTGACAGTGATTGCCTTTGACATCAAAGCACCAGTGTGGCAGCGAGAAGCCCTAGTAAAATTGAAGTCAATGGGGATTAGGGGTAAAACTCTCCAGGGACTGGAGTCATACCTAGCACAATGGAAGATGGTAGTAGTTGATGGAGGCCAATCATCTCAGCCCCAGGATATTGCAGCAGGAGTTCCTCAGGACAGCATCCTAGGCCCAATTACTTCAGCTGCTTCATCAATGACCTGCCGTCCATCATAGAGGAGGAGATGTTTGCTGATGATTGTACAGTGTTCAGCTCCATTCGCAAATCCTCAGATAACGAAGCATGCCCACATGCAGCAAGACTTGGACAGCATCCACACTTGGGCTGATAAGTACAAAGTAATATTCGTGCCACATAAATGCCAGGCAATGACCATATCAAACAAGAGAGAGAGCCCAACCAACTCCCCGTGACATTCAATGGCATTACCATCACCATCAACATCCTGGGAGTCAACACTGACCAGACCTCAACTGAACCAGCCATATAATACCTTGGCTACAAGAGCAGGTTAGAGGCTGGATATTCTGCGGTGAGTGGCTCACCTCCTGACTCACCAAAGCCTCTCCATCACCTACAAGGCACAAGTCAGGAGTGTGGTAGAATACTCTCCACTTGCCTGGATTGGTGCAGCTGCACAACATATAAGATGATCTACATCATCCAGGACAGAGCAATCTGCTTTATCAGCATCTCATCCACTAGTCTAAACATCCACCCTCTCCACCATCGGTGTACCGTGATGGTATCCATGACCTCCACCACCTAGAAGGACAAGGGCAGCAGGTGCATAGGAATGCCATCACCTCCATGTAGCCTGCCAAATCACACACCATCCTGACTTGGACGTATATCACCGTTCCTTCATCGTCGCTGAGTCAAAATCCTAGAACTCCCTATCTAACGGCATTGTGGGAGCACCTTCACTACACAGACTGCAGGGATTCTCAGGGTAACTAGGGGTGGGCAATAAATGCTGTCCTTGCCAGTGATGCCCACATCCCAGGAATGAATATTAAAAAAAACTGAGCAAGCTGCCAAAACAATTGAATAATTTATATCCTAGGCTATATTTTCTGCTGACGAGATTTAGGATTTTAATGGTACATTTGCATATGTGGGCTTTCTAAATTGCACCACTTACGTCAACTTTGATCACTGTTTATGCTTAATCTGATCACGGGGAACAACCAGCTGCATTCTGAACATCTCTGACAGCCCAGCTAATACTGAAAATTCTCCCCATGGGTATTCCCAGGCACGATTCCCTACCTTAATACTGCATTCAGTGGAGTGAACCAGAAGGCTGCCATTGCAAAAGATAATTAAGTTATCATGGAAAAATAAAGTTGGCTAAGCGGCACCATTTTGTTCCCAGACTCCCAGCATTAGTCTAGCTTAGCAGAAAGTCAAGTTGATAGTATTACTGGAAGTATAACCCAACAGTTTTGGCAGTTTAAATTATTTGCATTAATACATCCTGTGATTTCATAAGATACAACATGTTGAGACATTTTGCAGCGTGCTGTATGGCTTTCTTATCAGCCACAATTGGTAGATCCTCAATTGAATGGATAGCAGTATGATTATTCCATCATTCTTAAGCTACTCTGAAGTGTTGGACTGAAAAGAGGGAACCTAGGAAAAGTCCAGTTTAATTGGATGGAAAAGTTGACTTTTAAAAGCAGGCTACCAGTGAGAAATACTTAAGTACAAGATGGGTAGGATATGGATGAAAAATGTTCTGACCAGGGCTAAAGGAGTTGTGGCAAAGGTTATTGTTCCATGGATGAATAAAGAGATTAGAACAAAAATAAATTCTAAGAAGGAGGCTGATAATAATGAAGTCAGCAGAAATACCAAAAGCAAAGGACAGAAGCAAAATAGAAGATTTGATGAGTTAAGAGAAACTATAAAGACAGGCTGGCAATCAACATGAAGAATAATAGAAAATGGTTTTCACAATCAAAAGTCAAAGAAGCAATGGGACTACTAAGGGACAATAAATGAGGCAATCTTACTGTAGAGAGCAAAAGAATGGCAGAGATACTTAACAAATATTTTGCCTTGAGAAAGGTGAAGGAAGTGCTGAAGGAGTATCAGTGGAAGATGTGAAGGATATAAATATTAAAAAGGAAACTGTATTAAAAGGATTGATAGGATTTAAACGTGTTAAGTCACCAGACCCATACTGTCTATCCTCCAGAATACTGAGTGTTGAAGTAACAGAAGTATTAACCATAATTTTCCAAAATTTGTTGGAAACGGGTATTGTACCAAAGGACTGCAAGTGCTACAACCCTGCTCAAAAAGAGGAAAGGGATAAGTCAAGCAATTATAGAGCAGTTAGCCTCACATCAGTAATAGAAAAACTGTGATGACCAGAAAATAATGAACTAATCAGTGACTGTCAACACCCTCCCATCTTTTGGTACAATTCCTGTAACCAAGAAACTAAAACTTAAAAAGGAGACATATGACAAAACTAGGTCTAACAATACAAAGGAAAATCATGAGGGATACAGATTTGTAAATGGGAGGTCATAGTTGACTAATTTAATCAATTTTTTTGAGAAAAATAACCGAGGGTATAGATGAAAAGAATTTAATAGATGTAGTATATTTGGACTCTCAAAAAGAATGTTATTAATTGCCACATAAAAGATTTGTTGCAAATATTAAGGCCCATGGTAATAAAGGTAGAATGTGAGAATGTTCTAGGTGGTTGCAATAAAACAGAATCCATATGGATAAAGTTAAGGAAAAAGAGAAATAGTGCAATTTTTGGTGAGCAATACAGGCCACCAAACTAGCTGTTGAAGGATGTTAGACAGGAGATAGCAGAGACTCTGACCACAAATTTTCAGTCCTCGATAAATATACTAATGTATCAGGAGACCGGAGGGTAGCCAATGTAACACCTGTGTTCAAGAATAGACAGAACTATAGACTCAGCAACTGTAGGCAAGTTGGTCTAATGTCAGTTGTGAGCAAATTTTTTCAGGGCCTGAAATTTTGGGACTCCTGACTCCATCTTGGTGCCTTAGTAAAGCCTTGAACTGAACTCCCACCAGCTCTCAGCTGGAAAGAGCTCTGTTGTGCCTTAGAGGATAATGGGCAGAATTCCTGGGGTAATCTGGAAACTCCCTCAGATATTTTCCCATGATGTAGGGGGCTGGGCAGAAGACACACCTGGTTCTCTCCCCAACTAGGATTTACAGTGCCAGTTATACAGATCGGAATCCCAGCAGATGGTGTGCTTGCTCTCCACCATTTCTGGCCCCCCAGAATTTGGGATCCTTAGAATCCATAATTTGATATCAAATTAATGAGTATTTAGAAATTCATGGGAGAATCAAGCATCTGTTAAACATTTGTCATGTTTGACAAATGTAATAATTTTTTTTGAAGAAGTGGCTCATTGTATAGATAAAAGAAATGCAGTAGATTTAGCGTATATGAATTTTCAGATGATGTTCGATAAAGTGTCTCACAGGAGGTTTGTTACAAAAATTTGGACGTATGGCAGCAGTATTGGTGAATATAGGTCTTTAAAATTATGAAGGGTTTGATAAAGGTAAATGTAGAGAAGATGTTTCTACTTGTGGGGGAGACCAAAAACTTGGGGCCATAAATATAAGATAGTCACCAATAAATCCAGTAGGGAATTCAGGAGAAACTTCTTTGCCCAAAGTGTGGTAAGAATGTGGAACTCGCTACCACAAAAGAGTAGTTGAGATGAATAGCATAGATGCACATACGGGGAAGCTAGATAAGCACATGACGGGGAAAGGAATAGAAGGATATGCCGTTAAGGTTAGCTGGATGGGAGGTGGCTCATGTGGAGCATAAAAGCCGGCATAGACCAGTTGGGACGAATGGCCTGTTTCTGTGCTGTACATTCTATTTAATTTTATGTAAACTTCTATGGTTATATAGTTCTATAGAGATGGCTGAAAGATGGAGAGCAGAGATTAGGAATAAATAGACCTTTCTCAGACTGGCAAGACATTATCTAGTGGCATACCCCAGGGATCTCTATTTGTGTGTCTGTCTGACTCTCTCGCTCTCTGCATATATATTATGAACATAAGACTAGTGGGACTAATAGAAAGAAAGAACTTGCATTTATATAATGCCTTACCACATCAAGGTTCACTGCCAAAGAATTGCTTTTGAAATTCAGTCATTGTTGCAATGTAGGTAAACACAGCAGCCAATTTGTTCACAGCAAAGTCCCACAAACAGCAAATAAGATGAATGATGAGTTAATCTGATTTCTGGCATTAGTTCAAGGAGAAATGTTGGCCAGGATACCAGGAGAACTCTTCAAATAGTATCACATCCATCCAAAATCAAAATTTACTGACAACACCAAATCAGAGAGCATGACAAACTATGAGGAAGAATGTTAAAGATTGCAGAAAGACATAAGCAGGCGAGGTGATTGGGCAGAATTGTGGCAAATGCAGTTTAGATAGATAAATGCAAAGTGATCTTTTTTGGGAAAGAGAATCTTAAATTCCCAGTGGTATGCAAGAAGAGAGAGATAAATGTGCAAATACACAGATTTTTAAAACCAAGACTACAGGTGGAAAAAGCCTGGAAAAGGAAAATGGGACTCTGAGGCCACCAGAAATAAAAGCTAGACTTAATGTCACTGGGTGGCAACTGGTAAATAGGCATGGTTTCACTTTTATCAAAATTTTGCAATCACAGGTGCACCCAATTTCATCACTCACTCACTGCCGGTTTAGTCGGCTAAGCAATGGCTTGAATCACGCTAATGACATTTTGATTTACATTTTTTTTTGCTCAGGACTGCCTATATTTACTCTATGTATAATGGGATTGCCATGAAATGCCATAGCTAAACAATCTATCATCAATGCAAAATACAAAGTGAATGGGAGAACCTTCTGCCTAGTAACATGAAAATACTGAGGAGTTAGTTTCATTAGTTTGGACCATTGCATGAGAGAACAAATTCTTCTGTGCACTCAAAAACCATTGCTGTATTTATTTTTAGCATCAGAGGTCAAGTGGCGAGATCATGTTTCAGTAACTGCTTCTTGCAAACATTTTCACAATCTATCACTGCAATCAAATAGGAGATGAAATTCCTCCTGTTGATAATTTCAGTGAAAAAGTCACTCCTGCTTTATATTCCCACTCAGTAAAATTAACAGGAGAATTTCATCCCAAAGATAGGATAGTTTAGTCAGAGTATCTGTTTTCTATAAAATAAAGGATACTTACTGCTATTTGTGCCTCACAGAAAATACCAGGTGTACAAGGTGAAAAATTCTCATTGAAAAAAAGCAAAATAAAAACTAGTTAGCATTATTACAATTGTTTTTATAATATATAGAGCTCAAAACAGCTATTGATACTATATATAATGAGATGACTGGCTGGAATTTCATCTGTTTGCAGCCCAAAATCGGCAGGATACCAACAGAGAAGGAGGCAAAATCGGGCAGTGAGGCCTATCACCACATCCCAGCCCAGACTATGATTTCCCTCCACCCTGAACCTGCCAGAATGGCTGTTGGCTGCTCCTTTCAAGCCCACATGTAAATTGCAATGTGGCTGAGGGGCCAGGGTTCCTGGCTGATTTCCCTACTTACCACTGCTATCTCCACCAAATCCAGGGATGACCAGGATCAAGGTGGCAGAAGGCCCTGGGTCAATGGAGAGAGAGGGCCTAGTATGACCTCCTCTCCCTTCGTAACGGCTCTCAGTACCAACCTATTGAAGCATCCCTCGCCTCCACCCTTCCCTCGCCTTTACATGGTCCATCTCTGACTCTTCCCTTCCTCGACTTCTCTATCTCCATTTCTGGGGATAGGCTGTCAACCAATATCTATTATAAGCCCACCGACTCCCACAGCTACCTTGATTACACTTCCTCCCACCCCCCTTCCTGTAAGGACTCTATTCCCTTCTCCCAGTTTCTCAGTGTCCGTTGCATCTGTTCAGACGATGCCACCTTCCACACCAGTGCTTCTGATATGTCTTCCTTTTTCCTCAACCAAGGATTCCCCTCCACTATAGTTGACAGGGCCCTCAACCATATCCGTCCTATATCCCGCACTTCTACCCTCACCCCTTCCCCACCCTCCCAGAACCATGATAGGGTCCCCCTTGTCCTCACCTTCCATCCCACCAGCCTCCACATTCAACGTATCATCCTCTGCCATCTCCAGCGCAATCCCACCACCAAACACATCTTTCCCTCCCCTTTCAGTATTCTGAGGGGATCGTTCCCTCTTCGACACCCTGGTCCACTCTTCCATCACCCCCAACACCCAGTCTCCTCCCCACAGCACCTGCCCTTTCACCTCCTCCCTTCCCACTGTCCAGGGCCCCCAACACTCCGTCCAAGTGAAACTGCGATTTATTTGTACTTCTTTCAATTTAGTATACTGTAGCCGCTGCTCACAAAGCGGTCTCCTCTACATTGCAGAGATCAAACGCAGATTGGGTGATCACTTTGCTGAACACCTCCATTCAGTCCGCAAGCGTGACCCTGACCTTCCGGTCGCTTGCCATTTTAATTCCCCGTCCCACTCCCACTCTGACCTCTCTGTCCTCGGCCTCTTACACTGTTCCAATGAAGCTCAATGGAAACTCAAGGAACAGCACCTCATCTTCTGTTTAGGCACTTTACAACCTTCCGAATTCAACATTGATTTCAATAACTTCAGATCATAACCACTGCTCCCACTTTTTTTCATTGGGCTGCAGCTGCTGCTAATGATTCTGATGTTGCCATTTACAGCTCCTCCAGTCCCTTCTTTTGTTTCTTTACCTGGCCCATGACCACCCTCCTTGCCTTGCACCATCATCCCTTTTGTCATTTAATCACTTTTGCCCTCTACCCTATCACAGACCTTCCCTTTTGTTCTTTCCTCCCCTCCCCCACCGCCGTTCCCTGGCTCTGTACTTGCTTAAAAACTATTAACTCTTTAGCATCTTCCAGTTCTGATGAAAGGTCTTTGACCTGAAACGTTAACTCTTTCTTTCTCCACAGATGCTGCCTGACTCGCTGAGCTTTTCTGCATTTTCTGTCTTTATGATTGAAACCTCAGACTCAGCCAAGACCTGCTACAGCACCAGCACAGTTTCTTTCTTCTGCAGCAACGTGCTCTCTCTTGGTGGCAGGATCCCTCCTGATATCTGCACCGAATGCCAAATGACACCCAGCCCAAAAAAGTGATCGGGGGTACGGAGGGATCACAGCGGTGGGCAGAGGTGTCACTCCACTGCTGAGAAGAGGAAAATCCAACCCAACCTATTCAGAATTACTTTTCAGTGAGCCATTGGCAGCTTAAAAATAAACAACTGGTTACAGTCACACTCAGCCAGGCACCGTTATAGGTATGGCAACTCACTTGCCATGCCTATGGCCCTAAGCCTGCTCCTAAGCATTGCAGGGGAGTTACAGTACAAAAAAAAACTCAGCGTGCTACATAGCTGACCCACCAAAGAATTTATATAACCCATAACAAAGCTATACAAGCACAATCTCAATAAAATATAACTAAACAAATCTCTCCAATTAATAACCAATGCACATGATCATGCTTACGCACATGGACACACCTTCATTCCATTCTCTTTAACAACCAAATGCCAATTGATGGCATCACAAGCACCATGTAATTAAATCGAAACATTTTGCAGTCTTACTACACACTACTCTGCACCATGCAACGATAACCAAAGTCAAACATGACAATCGCCCATAACTCCAGTCATAATGTGAGCTGCTTTTTTTTCCCCATTTTATACGACATCAGATAAAAGTCATACATATAAGTTCAATAAATAGAATGGTTTGTATGCAGCGATGAAATACTATGGGCTAGAAATCCGATCGTGGCCAGAATCGGACGGGCAGGGGGCGGGGCGCACACTGCACGCGCCTGTTAACGTGGACTTACACAGCACGCAATATTCCTGCTCCTATTTCTTATATTCTTATTCATGCTGCCTGCTGATTATAATGGCGAAGGCGTGCAGCCAGCGCTACTTGCTCTACTCATTGGCTGCACGCCATCGGAGTGAGGACATTTAGCATCTATGACGCCACTTAAAGGCAGCCAGCACCTCTTAAAGGGGAAGTGCATACTGGCTGTATACGCCAAGGAAGGACTTCTGTTGAATTAACGGCTGAAGGAGGTAGTGAGAGGGCACTAATGTTCTTCAGTGCTGCCTTGGAGGCCCTGTTGCAGACACTGGAGAGGAGGAGGGACATCCTCTTGACTCAGGGAGCAGGAAGCCCTCTAAGCATTTACTTCACCGACAGTGGGAAGAAATTGCCAAGCGTATCAATGCCATGAGCACTGCACACAGGACATGGCTGCAACGCCACAAGACATTTAATGATCTAATTAGAGTTGTTAAGGTAAGACGGCTGCTCACAGCTGCACCACTCACCGCCTCATTACTTACAACAATGACAGCTCTCAAGACTCCCCTCCCCACTTGCCTTCACCCTCCTACAATCACTGCACCACACTTCACTACACCTCCTTCTCCTCATGCTCACACACTCACCATTATTACAACCCTCAATTAAGCACAACTCACATGATACATACACAGACTATCAGCAATTCCACCATTACATCCACATTCTCCAAACACCTCACTAAACAAACACACTCCCTTCTTTCTTGTAGGAGAAGGTTGCACATAACTCAAGGCAGCAGCCTGGCACTGGAGGAGTAAGAGCCCATCTGCACAACCTTTCCCCCCTCGAAGAAAGCATGCTGGCCATCATGGGAAGGGGCAGAGTCGAGGCCATGGTGACTGGCAGCCCTGGAGGAGAAGTCAAGCATACTTAATTCTCAAACACACAAAACAGGCACTAAGTGCTTGCACAAGGGCGATTCATGATTTTTGTTTATCAATGCTGTGAGAATTTGTTTGATAAATTTGCTTTTTGTTCTGGATTTGGTGTTGATCTTTGTAGTAAACTAAGGGCAAGACCAATACATCCAGACTGAAGGAAGCCAATTAGATGGTGGATGTAAGGAGAGTGGTAAGGATTGTGCCACTGTTGGTGAATGGGAGGGCTGATATAGGTGAAGTGTTCCTTGATGAGCTCGTCTCAGAGCTCTGGCAGGTAGGGGCACTGGTAGTCGCTGCCTCTCTTCCTCCTCCCCCATCCTCCTGCACCTGCATTTGTTGCTGCCCAGACGCTGGTAAAGGCTCATTCTGCACGATGTACAGCATGCAACAGATGACAACAAATCTAAATACCCACTCGGGTGTACTGCAAAGTACTTCCAGAATGGTCCAGGCAATGGAAACGTTGCTTGAGCACATCGATTGTTTGCCCGATGATATTTCTTGTGGCAACATGGCTCTCGTTGTAGGCCTGCTCTGCAGCTCTGTGCGCGTTCCTGACATGAGCCACATCACCCAAATTTCCAGCCTGTAGCTTGGCGATTTGGTTGGAATAAAGACAGCACAGAAGACTGGTGCAGGAGGAAAGAGTCATTACTGTTGCCAGGATAGTGGACACATACCTGCATGATGCACTGCCTGCAGTTACAAACCAGCTGTGTGTAGAAGGAGTGGAATACCTTTCATTTAATAAAGATGCCAGGCTGGTGGTAGGGTGCACGCAAGGCAATGTGTGTGCAGTCTATGGCAGCTTTCACCCTGGGGAAGCCTGCCATGTGGGCAAAACCTAATGCTCTCTCATCCTGCTTCGCTCTGCCCATAGTCAAGATGTAAATATTCCTCCTGGCGTAAAGTGTCTTGGTGACCTCCCCGATACATCTGTGTACTGTGGCTGATGTCACCTATTGTAGCCTAAAAGGAAACCATGGCATAAAAGTTGAGAGCCACTATGACTTTGACAGCTACAGGCAGTTCTGTCCATGCCCTGGTGCGAGGCTCCAGTTGTGGCTGCAGCAGGTGATATATCTCTGACAGATTCCTTGGTGAAGTGAAGGCACCTAAGATATTGGGGTAAATTTTTAACAGCGAGCCAGGAAGAGAGCGGGGGAGGGATTTCCCAACGGGAAACCCGGAAGTATGGGTTTCCACGATTCTGACATATGTACGTCTTTCAATATTTTCCAGTAGTTTTCCTACCCGACAGCCAGCCAGATTTATAGGCTGACTGTCAGTTGGACGGGAAAGCAGCCAGAGAGCGGATGCCAGCATATCTGAGGTGGGGGGGGGGGGGGGGGGGGGAGAAAAAAAAGAGTAGGAGGTCGTGGGGTTGGGGGGGGTGGTCGCAGGTCGTGGGGTGGTTGGGGGGGGGGGAAATCGTCGATCATGGAGGGATGGGAAAAAGAGAATCAGGAATGGGTGGAAGGGGGTTGGGTCGGGGGGGGGGGGGGTGTTCGGCCAACCATGTGTATGGGATCGTGGCAAGTAAGCTTGTTGGGCCTGGAGGAAATACTCGTGCTCCTCCTAGCCCACAAGCAATGCAATGAAGGCACTTACCTGTTGATCCGGGCCTTCTCCCCTCCTCTCGTGGCGAGAATCAGAAGGCCCGGGAATCCCGGCCCCCAGGAGTTAAAAATAAAAAACCTATTAAAATGGAGGCCCGCAGCCTCCTTAAAAGATTTCACTAACAGACCCGTCTCCTGAGAGCGGGTTGGTCGCCCGCCCCTCAACACGCCTCCGTTAAAACTGGAAATGGGCGGGTTTTACTTTTTTAAAAAAAATAATTTTTACCTTCCCACCCGCCCCCATCCCACTCGCTCATGGGGTTAAAGTTTACCCCATTGTTCCTGAGTAAAATGAATGTAGGAGAAGTGCTCCCTGAATAACCTCTTTGGATATGGCCTCCTGTGCAGTGCCCTCCTCCTCCTCCTCCTCCCTCTTCTGGCATCTGCTCCTGCTTTGTGGTGTTTTCTTTGATGCTCCCCCTTGTCCTCAAAGACCACCCATGTCTGCAGCCAAACTATTCCTGAGGCAAACAACAGTGTACATAAGAAATAGGAGCAGGAGTAGGCCAATCGGCCCCTCGAGCCTGCTCCGCCATTTAATAAGATCATGGCTGATCTGATCCTAACCTCAAATCTAAATTCATGTCCAATTTCCTGCCCGTTCCCCGTAACCCCTAATTCCCTTTACTTCTAGGAAACTGTCTATTTCTGTTTTAAATTTATTTAATGATGTAGCTTCCACAGCTTCCTGGGGCAGCAAATTCCACAGACCTACCACCCTCTGAGTGAAGAAGTTTCTCCTCATCTCAGTCTTGAAAGAGCAGCCCCTTATTCTAAGATTATGCCCCCTAGTTCTAGTTTCACCCATCTTTGGGAACATCCTCACCGCATCCACCCGATCAAGCCCCTTCACAATCTTATATGTTTCAATAAGATCGCCTCTCATTCTTCTGAACTCCAATGAGTAGAGTCCCAATCTACTCAACCTCTCCTCATATGTCCGCCCCCTCATCCCCGGGATTAACCGAGTGAACCTTCTTTGTACTGCCTCGAGAGCAAGTATGTCTTTTCTTAAGTATGGACACCAAAACTGTATGCAGTATTCCAGGTGCGGTCTCACCAATACCTTATATAACTGCAGCAATACCTCCCTGTTTTTATATTCTATCCCCCTAGCAATAAAAGCCAACATTCCGTTGGCCTTCTTGATCACCTGCTGCACCTGCATACTAACTTTTTGATTTTCTTGCACTAGGACCCCCAGATCCCTTTGTACTGCAGTACTTTCCAGTCTCTTGCCATCAAGATAATAACTTGCTCTCTGATTTTTCCTGCCAAAGTGCATAACCTCACATTTTCCAATATTGTATTGCATCTGCCAAATCTCCGCCCACTCACCCGCTTGTCTATATCCCCTTGTAGGTTTTTTATGTCCTCCTCACTCTCTACTTTCCCTCCCATCTTTGTATCATCTGCAAACTTCGATATGTTACACTCGGTCCCCTCCTCCAAATCGTTAATATAGATTGTAAAGAGTTGGGGACCCAGCACCGACCCCTGCGGAACACCACTGTAAGATCAGCAAAATCTGTCTCTGTTTCGACAAAGTGAAATTTCCAGAGCGATAAAGCTCACCAATAAACAGCCAGCAGCCCAAAATGAGAAACCAGCAATTAACCTGTAAGTACGGCATGATCCCTTTAAATAGACCTGGTGAGGGGGCATTCTGCCTATTAGCGCCACATTGTGCTGTGCAAGTTCAGCACGTGACGAGCGAGGAACTGGAGCATTCGAAAATCGAGACTGAGTCCTGCAAGACGTGCAGGATCCTAATTTGAATAAATTATACTGGGCTTTAAATGCTACCGATGGGCATTCCTGCTGCCAGTGCATCCACCATTACCAATATGTCGGGTGATGCACTTCCAGTGCGCATGCGCTGCCGGCCTGCTATATTGGGAGTTTAGTAAGCTGGTTAGTGCCCAAAGTGTTTATTCATAGGAAACCTGTATAACTTACTCATAACTTCATTAATTGTGAGTTATGCAGCCTCATTCACTCACAGAATAAACAATAGTATTCAACAACTTCATACCAAGTATCCTCTAATTGTACGGGAGCGAGGAGCATCAATTCATCTATGGTATCATAGTACGTAAAATGAACAAGGTCAGAACAAATCCAAATTCTTTGAAGGTACATGGTATTACATATTTGTTTAGTACAACATTACCTCTCCATTTACACAAGTATTACTCTTGTTCACTCACACAATCTAAGGAAGAAGTTGATCATTAACATATCATAGGACCAGTATTCATTTGGAATGATATGAGTTTACAGATATTAATAAATGTGGTAAGGTATTGAACATTTTAATTGTGAAATATGACTCTCTTTATGTACTCAGGCTTAGAGACCTAGACAGGAAATAAAAATTTATAACCTTTTTTATTTTTCTCATTAAAAATTATGAAAAATTATTACAGAGCATATTGTGAGGAACTGAGCAATTTATATTCCACAGTGAGGACCCTATCTGGTGTGGGGAATGCGGAAGTACAAAATACTGCTCTAGGGCTAACATAAAGCATCTTACCACGTCTCAGAAATGTTCCAAAGCACTTCATATACAATAAATTACTTTGAAGAGCTTTGACTGTTTTCGGTGCTTCAATTTAATGTCTCATCTAATATATAGCATTTCCCACAATGCAGCACTCCCTCAGTATTACACTGCAGTGTCAGTCTAGATTATGAGCTCAAGTCCTGGACTGAGACTTCAACCCACAACCTTCTCAGAGCCAAGAGTGTGTACAATCCCATAGGTTTGTACTTGTCAAATGTTGTTTTATTTTTCCTAAAGCAAATAGATATAAGCAAATATAAACATTTGCTATGGATATAGTACAAAAGGGATTACAGCAGGTTGGGACATACACCAGGTGCATCAAGTTTCACCCGGGTGTTTTTTTTAAGAAACCGATGTTAAAGTGCTAAACACTGGTTTAGTGGAGGAATAAAGAAAATCTGTGGATAACGGAAATTTGAAATAAATACAAAACAGAAAATGTTGGAAACGTATCAATCAGCATCTGAAAGAGAAAGAAGGGTTAGTATTTCAGATGCCACAGAAGTGTTAGCATATCTTTGACTTTCAGCTGCTGACTGCCTGGTTGTTCATTTCCAATCATTTCTGTTTTTATTTACATTGGTTTGGTAACCTGGGACTGGGATCCCCGATCATAAGCAGCTAACAGGTTGTGAATGCTCCCTGCTGGCTGGCAATAGATCTGCATCATTTGGATACTGTTGACCAGATTGCTGTATACTGGTGATTTGTAAGTAGAAGAGAATATCTGAAGTGCATTTGAGAAACAGATCTTCAAATCTGAAGATGAAAATACTGAAAACTTTTGTGCTGGATTAAGTAAAAATGTCAAATTTTAAAATATGATTAGAATAAAGTAGTTAGAATGTAATTTATTGCTCCAACAGTCGGAATCACTAGATTAATGCCAATATGTGAAAAGTGGAGCTTGGCTCCAAAATAAAGCATTTAAGAAGGTTGTACATCAGTCTTAGACATTCCATGAAATGCCTTCAGGGACGTTCATTGGCATTTAAAAAATAATTTAGATTCAATTTTACTCATTATAATAATTGTAACCATAAATTTAATGTAGTTGCTGTATTTCCTTGAACAAGTGCCCAAGTGCTGTGTTAAATGCTGGAATTATTTCTTTGCACAGCTTAATTTATTGTTCCTAACCATGTCCTGGAGAACATAGCAGGACAGACTGTATAGTGTAAATAAGAAGGAAGTGGCTATTTTACCTTTCATTTATCAGCACTGGGAATCAGTGCCACATTATTCATAATTAGCTGTGCAGTTACAGATGGATCTCAAAGGAAAGGATTTATACATTATACAAACCAATCAAGAAATTAAAAATGATTAAAAGAAAATCATCGCAATACACTTTATATGAATTTGATATAATAAAATCACATTCAATCAACAATAACTTTGTTCATTCCTTCTTCAAAAAATGTTCAGCTTACTCTTTTATGTCTTTATGCAAGTACATAGAGTGCATCTACATATATCAATGGGGGCTAAGTAATTGATCCTTCCTCGTTGATTTTAAAAGTCAAGATCCTAAGGATTAATTATTATATATTTTTTAATAAGTGCATGATAAAATATGGCTTTCATATTTTTTATATAGGAATGGAAGTTCTTCACATGTTCCTTTTACTGGACTTTTCTGGGTTCTTGCAATATCTGATAGCTTAATACAAAGTACTGTACTACAATATGTAGCACTGTGACCTTGTACCTATGAATTCTATATTTTGAATTAACTTATCAGCTGAATTGTGTCTTTGATTTTCCAGGTCAAAACCTCAAATTGCCTCATGCTTCCTGATATACGGTTACAGAGTGAGTACTGGGCATGATTCCAGAATTTTTTTTTTTAAGAACACATCTCAGTCATTGTACTGAGGGCAGAAAATGTCAATAACTGCATCATGTTTTAATGTGAAATAGCCGATAGCATTTGGTGGTACTGGAGGGCTCCTCATGGCCACTTATAGAATGCAAAGTACTCAATGAGCAGTTCTTTCCCCATTTGGAAATCAGTTGGTAAAATATGAATGGAAGTGATCACATGGTATTTTCTCCAAGGTCACTGACATCACTGCACAAAGCACAAAAATAAACCAAGGCTGGGACTTATTTTAGACCAGTTCAAGATATTTATAAGCATGATGTTTGCATGTGACTAAAAGTCTTACTCTGATCTGCCACCAGGACTGAAAATTCGAGGACGCTTTGAAATTTGATATTCAATCGGCAAGACAGTGAGTTCATTTGCAACCGAATCAGCATGTTTAGACCTTCCTGTTTATTGCCTAGACAACCTAGAACTACACATATTAGTATGTCATTACAAGCAATCTAGCCAAATTTTTCCTTTAAATGAACATATATAGTCAAGTTGTTTTAACCCCTACATAGTACTTGTGAATAATTAAAATATAAATTTATAAACCAAAAAAACTAATGTAACTGAAAACAATTGACTCTTAACATTTAAATAAAACAGGAATTCTGTAATTTAGTACAATTTATTAGTATGCATAAACTCTAAGTTTCTAATAACTGCAATATGATACTTCACCTTCAAAAGGCAGCTGTGGATTGCCTTCTGTCCATTTATGGTGAAGACTCATTTTTTGATTGACCTTTATTTCCAAGTCCATGATATCGTGCTCAGTACTACATGCTGTAATTGCAGTGAAATGCAGCTACCATAATATAATAAACTCCCCTACTGCAATCATGATCCTGTACATCACATCCTCGGGAATTGCTCATAAATCAGTTTTACTGAGATACCTATTTTAGTCCAATAGCTATTCAAAAATTATAGCAATAACGCAAAATTCTAAAACTACTAAAGAAAAACAGAAAGAAAGCTCACATCTATTTGCTAAAATCTGAACTGATCATTTTCAAATATATTTTAGAAAAAAAAGATAGTTTGCAATTCCAGAAGTAAATTTTTTAAGCTTTAAGTCGGCTGTATAAAATTAGCTTTTTCCACAAGCCATTGATGGAAACAGAGTGAATATTTGAATACAAGTATCAAAGCTTCATTGTAAATGTTACTTATGAGTATTGTCTTAATTTTAATCTCCACATGCAAATAAATAGTTCCTCATGCAAACAAAAAAAATCAGGTCACCTTTAAAAGTTTACAGCTTGGTAGTAGTCATGAGATGCATCTGATTCCTCTTCTCCACCACCACCCCCCCCCACCCCACCCTACCCAGCTTGTGCTATTCTGGAATTGTGCCTCAGTCATTTTGGAGGAGAGGGCAGCAAAGGGGATGACTTCATACAAGACGACAAATAAATACACAAAAATGATAAAGTCCAAGCACTCCAGATCAGAGAGAAAAACTGAGAATTCAAGGATGGAACCTATACATACGGGCTGAACTACATTTAGAGATTGAGAAAGACCATACCAAATGTATGTAATCCAGCATTTTCCAAATTTATTTCAATCTCCACGTACAAATAAATTACTCCATGGTACTACCAAAAATAGAGATCGGCCAGCTTGGAGCTCATAAGTGGCGACGTGCTTTTGTCTTGTTCTGTCGGACCAAGCCAACAATACTTCATAACGACCTTGACATTATTCCATTTAGCTGCATTGAAGCCAGAGTTGTAAACAACTTTGGCCTATTGGACCAAGCAATGGCCATAGAACAATTAGAAGAAACCCTTGCCTTTCCTAGAGGTTCACAACTATCTTAAAAACCGTTTAGCCATTTGTGGCTTAATAGTGGGTTTGAATAAAGTTTTGTTACCAAACAAAAGAATTGCCCAGATTGGTGGATATCCGTGGATCTATTTACATAGAAAGCCAAGATTTTAAACATCAGTTCCAAAAATAGCTGTGTAGTAATTGGTACTGCAATTCCTGAGACAATGAAACTCAGAACCAAATCTTAGGAAAAATATCAGGGGCAGTTCTGGATTTAGTTTTAGGGAATGAAGCTGGCCAGATGGTAGTGATAATAATTCAGCTAGATTTAGCATATGGAAGAGGATAAAGATAGAACAGGAGTAAAAGTTCTAAATTGGGGAAAGGCCTATTTTGCTAAATCACTTCTCAGCTTAGTAAAAGTGGACTGGAAACAGTTACTTGAAGGTAAATCAGTATCAGGAAGGCATTCAAGGGGGAGATTCAAGGGGTTCAGAGTAAACATGTTCCCACAAAAAAAAGGGTGGGACTGCCAAATCTAGAGCGCCCTGGATGACAAGGAGCATACAGGGTAAGATAAGGCAAAAAATTAAAGCTCAATACTACAGAAAGCCTAAAGGAGTATAGAAATTGCAGGGGTGAAATTAAAAAGGAAATTAGAAAAGCAAAGAAAGTACATGAAAAAATATTGGCAAGTAAAATTAAGGAAAACCCAAAAATGTTTTATAAATACAGAAAGAGTAAGAGGATAACTAAGGAAAGATTAGGGCCTATTAGAGACCAAAAAGGTGTGGAGGCGGAAAATGTTGTGGTTCTTGATGAATACTTTGCATCCTTCTTCACAAAAGAGGCGGACAATGCAGCGATTGCAGTTAAGGAGGAGGAATGTGAATGATAAACAGTGAGAGGAAGTATTAAGGGGTTTAGCATCTTTGAAAGTAGATAAATCATCAGGCCCGGATGAAATGTATCCCAGGCTGTTAAAAGAAGCAAGGGAGGAAATAGCGGAGGCTCTGACCATTATTTTCCAATCCTCCCTGGCTACAGGCATGGTGCAGATAGATTGGAGGACTGCTAATATCGCACCGTTGTTTAAAAAGGGAGAAATATATAGACCGAGTAATTATAGGCCAGTCAGTCTAACCTCGGTGGTGGGCAAATCATTGGAATCAATTCTGAGGGACAGCATAAATTGTCATGTAGAAAGGCATGGGTCAATCAGGGACAGTCAATTTTGTTAAGGGAAGGTCATGTCTGACGAACTTGATTGAATTTTTTTGAAGAGGTAACAAGGAGGGTCGATGAGGGTACAGCATTTGATGTAGTGTACATGGATTTTAGCAAGGCTTTTGACAAGGTCCCACATGGCAGACTGGTCAAAAAAGTAAAAGCCCATGGGATCCAAGGGAAAGTGGCTAGTTGGATCTAAAATTGGCTCAGTGGCTGGAAGCAAAGGGTAATGGTTGACGGGTGTTTTTGCGACTGGAAGGCTGTTTCCAGTGGGGTTCCGCAAGGCTCAGTACTAGGTCCATTGCTTTTTGTGGTGCATATTAATGATTTGGACTTGAATGCGGGGGGCTTGATCAAGAAGTTTGCGGATGATACAAAAACTGGCTGTATGGTTGATAGTGAGGAGGAAAGCTGTAGACTGCAGGAAGATATCAATGGACTGGTCAGGTGGACAGAAAAGTGGCAAATGGAATTCAATCCGGAGAAGTGTGAGGTAATACATTTGGGGAGGGCAAACAAGGCAAGGGTGTACACAATAAATGGAAGGATACTGAAAGGTGTAGAGGAACAAAGGGACCTTGGAGTGCATGTCCACAGATCCATAGATAAGGTGGTTAAAAAGGCATACGGGATACTTTCCTTTATTAGCCGAGGCATAGAATATAAGAGCAGGGAGGTTATGCTCGGACTGTATAAATCATTGGTTAGGCCACAGCTTGAGTACTGCGTACAGTTCTGGTCAACACATTACAGGAGAGATGTGATTGCACTAGAGAGGGTTCAGAGGAGATTTACAAGGATGTTGCCAGGGCTGGAGATTTTTAGCTATGAGAAAAGATTGTATAGGCTGGGGTTGTTCTCTTTGGAACAAAGGAGGCTAAGGGGAGATTTAATTGAGGAATATAAAATTATGACGGGACTAGATAGAGTGGATAGGGAGGACCTATTTTCCTTAGCAGAGGGTTCAGTGACCAGGGGGCATAGATTTAAAGTAATTGGTAGTGGGATTAGAGGGGAGCTGAGGAGAAATTTTTTCACCAACAGGGTGGTGGGGGTCTGGAACTCACTGCCTGAAAGGGTGGTAGAGGCAGAAACCCTCAACTCATTTAAAAAAGTACTTGGATGAGCACTTGAAGTGCCGTAACCTACAGGGCTACGGACCAAGTGCTGGAAAGTGGAATAAAGCTGGATATCTCTTTTTCGGCTGGCACGGACATGATGGGCCGAATGGCCTCCTTCTGTGCCGTAACTTTCTATGATTCTAAGTAGTCCAAGAACTAACATATCTGAGTAGATCAACCATTACAACATGAAGCTAAAACGGTCCACGGGGGTATATAAGAGAAAGAGGTGTAATTGTCAAAGTAATGTACTTCAAATTCAGATCACACAAAATCATGGGTTCTAATGGGTCAGACATGAGTTAATGAAGAACAAGGTTGAGATCCCTGGTAAATGTGAACCAACAAAAGCTGTAAGATTCCAGTCACTTAAATTGTAGTGGTTGTTCTCCAATTAAATTTCCCATCCAGACTGGGCAAAATCCCAATCTTTCCTTCTGTGAGAATTATGCCTATTGTACATATAGATTGTCTTTCCAGTAGTACTCATTGCAAAAATATGTACGATTTTATAGCAAATATCAATTTCAACAACCCATAGTTTGTAACTGACCTATGTTTCGCCGCCAGATTCTGAACTCTCCTGAAGGTAGTAATCAATGGGCAAACACCGAGGGCATGACTTTATCAAGGGGGCGGGGGTGGAATTCCTGACGGGAGACCCGATTTTGACATAAGGACGTTTTTTGTTTTTGTACGTTTCCCGCCTGACAGCACGGCCTGATTGACAGGCTGGGTCTCAGTCGAACGGGAAAGCAGCCAGCGAGAGGACGTGACAAGGTAAGTGTTAGAGGGGGGTGGGGGAAGGGGGGTTGGGGAATAGTCTTCAGAATGTCTGTGCCTCCATAGGGGGTGGAATCAATCGTGGGGAGTGGTGGGGGTCATTCATTGGGGGTACTCAGTCATCGGGGGGGTCAGGGGTCGGACGTAGACGGCGGGGGGGGGGGGGTTTGGACTTCGTCGGGAAGGGGTAGGGGCAGACGTCGTCCGGGGGGAGGGGGTCGGAGATCGTGGCGGAGAGGGTTGGTCGGAGATCGTGGGGATGGTTGCTGCAGGTAGGCTTGTTGGGCCTGGGGGAAGCACTCCTGCTCCTCTGGGCCCACAAACAGTGCTATAAAAGGCACTTACCTACAGTTTCAGGCCTTGAGAGCGGGTTAGTTTCCCACCCCTCATCCCGCCTCCGTTACAACCGGAGGGTGGGCGGGTTGGAGGCGGGTTTTAGATTTTAAACATGTTTACTGCACCCCCCCATTTTTCCTAATTAAAATCATGCCCCAAGTCACCAATTGCTGAAATTGACCTCCTACACAAAATGTTCTATATCTCCTTAAGAAGTATGGGAGAGAAAATAATTAACAGGTAACCTTCTTAATTTCCTACTTAAATAGCAAGGACAATACCTTGTGGTCCCTGTATTAATTTTCCAAAAATACAGAACAGACTTTTATTTTGCTAAAAATATTGTTTTAATATCAATGCAATTTTAGGTCAGAACTACATTTAGTATTAACATCTTATTGTTTAAATAAAAGCTTGGAAAATATAACTGTTCCTGGTCATGTCTTAATTTCCCATTGCTCATCAGCTTGTTTTTCGTCCTGCATTATATTCCTTTAACCTAGCAAACGTTTATAATACCAAGAATGCTTGGTGATCACCTGCATTCCTTCCAGCTACCTAATCGCATTCCTGTTTAATTGATGCTGGATTTTTTGTGGGGATTCTCATTTTGTATTTCATAAGGTGAGGGAAGGCAACGGTGACAAATTAAACATTTCCCCAAGAGAACCCAATATCAGGATCAAGAGAGGGTGTGGTGAAATTGGTCTGCAGCAAAAGTGCGAAATGGGCAATAGCAAATCGGTAGCCCAATTTACACCATGTTCAATTTTCTTTTCCATTGACTAATAAAAAAGAAAATCGGGTGTGGTGTAAAACAGACTGCTGATACACTTTTGGTCATTTTATGCTTTCGCCGAAGACCAATTTCACCCCCAAGTACTTTCAAGACAAGTACAACAACTGATTAGATTCCTGTTAAGGCACCCTCTGCAATGTTCTAACTATGTGCTTTATCCCTAATTTCAGATGAGCATCCCCATTGAACAAAGGTGATTTTTTATTTCTCACATCAGCCATCAACATGATCTTTCCAAGTAATACTGTGTCAATTAGTGTTGAATTATGAACAAATTTGTACTGTGGGCTCACGCCATTAGATATTTGGTTGAAATTCCCAAAACTGATTTCATGCAGGACTTTTACAGCTAGCAAAGAGATAAAATCCCTTTAGTCTGGGCTAGATATGAACCCAGATCCAAAGTGTGAGGACAATGCATTAACCCACCCAATCTCCTAACAGATAATTCTTTCACTCCTGTATAAAAGTGAAATATACATATCATTTTAAATAGTCAATATTTTATAGTTAAATATATATCCTGTGCACTTCAATTCTCATTCTTCCACTTGTGCTGTATTTTGAAAATGTTTACTGGAGGGAATAATTCTGAGTTGATATAGCTTTAATAAGCATCATAGCATAATCGAAGGTTTAGCATGAAGAATTATACCTTAATATGTCACACTCTTTAACATTACTTTCATACCGAGTGCTGATAGTTAATTTATTTGCTGCCTACTGCCAAAGTAAAATATACAAACCATTAAAAAGCATAGTCATATTGACAACAATAAAGTTCTTATGATAACTTCATTTTCTTACATTGCTGTTTGCACTCATTGCTATGAATGAGAACAGAAACATTCCCACATAATATAAGAATTTACATTTTATATTCAACGTCAGTAACAAGCAGGAAAAGAACATTTGGGGCATATCGCAGTGGCACCCTACTTTGTGTAGCAATCCACACCTCTGAAATGGATATAGTGCAATATGTTATCACATGCATCAAGTATAATAGCTTTGTCTCCATCTTTGTGACATGCTATCATCCACAGGCACAGTAGGTAATTTCACTTATTCTGTAACTTGAATTTAACAAAAAAATCGAAGACAATATGCGTTATTTAACATAAACATGCAATGTATATCCAGAGTCAGAGTCTGACTGACTCCAAATCAAAGCAGAGCGAGACTTTCTGGAGCCAGTAATCTCACACTGCTTTGGTTTGTGTATAAATCCTGGTTTACAAAGTACTCGGTGGATTCATTGGATCTCCTGGGCACTTTTTAAAACCACCTGACCTCAATTTAAATGGCTAGTGTGTAGGGATTTTCCCGTCCCATTGTCTAAACGTTTAAATTACCAACTCTTGAGAGTGAACGCTACATGTGCACATATCCAGTCAAGCAGAGAGCTCTCTCTTTGCTAAGCAGGACAGTCAACAATCCAAATCAGGTAGAAGCCAAGCATTGTAAATTGAGTTCTGCTTGGCTGGAACCTGAATTACAGCTACCAATGTAAATACACCCAAGAGTTCCATTTTGGAGGTGGGGAGGGGGCAAAAAGAGGGGAATAAACTGGCACAAGAATGAAGTGAAAAGACACCTAGGAGTCTGAAGACTCAATGCTCAACATGTCCATCAATGTGGAGCAGCTGTCAACAAAGCCAATAGAATGTTGTATTCAATTGTCTTGGCTGTAGTTCAAATCAGAAGAAGTCATGATCAAACTTGTGCCCCGGTCGAACCACACTTTGTGTACTGCATCCAGTTCTGATTGTGGAGGCACAAGCACTGGGGGCAGTATAGAGAAGGTCCAAGGCTATCAGGGGTCTACGTTATAAAGAAAGACAAGAGAGGCTCAAACATTTCATCTAGTTAAGAGTATGGAACATGTAAATCCAGAATATTACTTTAAATTAAATTGTAGGAGTAGGACAAGGAGACACAGGTTCAAACTACTAAAATAAATGAATTTATATAACTCTTTTTATGACATTAGGACATCCCAAAATGCTTCACAGCCAATGCAGTACTTTTGAAGTGTAGTTACTGTTGTAATGTAGAGAAACGCGACAGCCAAATTGTGCACAGCAAGATCCCACAAATAGCAATGAAATAAATGACACAATCATCTGTTTTAAATGTTGGTTGAGGGATAATTGTTGGCCAGGATACCAGTAGAACTCTCTTGCTCTTCTTTGAATACTGCCATGGGATCTTTTATGTCCACCCGAGAGGGCAGACAGGGCAGACTTTGTTTAATGTGTCATCCAAAAGATTTCACATCTGACAGTGCAGCGCTCCCTCAGTGCAATTAGATGCTGCAATGAGAAACTGTAGGGTGCTTCTGGATGGATGAACAAATATGGGCCGAATGGTCTTCCTCATGCATAATTATCTGGTGATCTTGAACCAGTTTCACGCTGCAGAAGAGCAATGGCTGGTGAGGTGGAACGGATTTGCTATCAGCTGTAAAGACCAACTGCTTCCCCATCACAGTTGAATGAGGATGTGTGGCAGGCAAGGGAATCGAGGGGGTGGGGGAGGGAGGATCAGGAGGGAGAGGTCCAATACAATAAAATGCAGGGAGGAGAGAATATAAATGAAATAGAAAACTCAGTGAAATAGTTCCGCAATAATTATACACCACATTCAAAAAAACATGTTTTTACATCATATATCTTCCTCTTATGACATCTTCAGTCTAAGTGTAAGAGTGATCATGTGCTGTAAAGCACATAGATAAATATCCCAGAAGCAATTTAGTAACTTCACCAGTTTATGTACAAGTTTAGCATAATGCAATCAACTGACACAAATGTTTTAAATTTTTCCAGCAACTGCTACCCATTTTTCCCATATCCAAGAAATGAATAACTACATATTCTACTTTCAGAACAAAAATTCCTAAACTCTATTATTTTTGAAACTTTTGCACACAGGAAATAAAATGGCTCACTTCTCTTTTCCGCTGGATGGGTTCATGGGAAATTATTCCGTTATTTCTGGATAAACCTGATGCACCTTCACTATTTCAGAGTTATCACATCTGACGTGGCTTAATGGCCACTTAACAATTAAAGATAGAAACATAGAAAATAGGAGCAGGAGTAGGCCATTCGGCCCTTCGAGCCTGCTCCGCCATTCAATATGATCATGGTTGATCCTCTATCTCAATACCATATTCCTGCTCTCTCCCAAACCCCTTGATACCTTTTGAGTCTAGAAATCTATCTAGCTCCTTCTTAAATATATTCAGTGACTTGGCCCTAGATAATGCTAGCAGAAACAGGATTTCCTGTACACAGGATCAATAAGCACATTCATTGTTTGCAGAACCAAATTACTACTTTCTCATAGAAATATCACAATGAGTGGTCTCCTTAATGAAACTATGTTCTAAAATATGGGATGAATGACACATTTGCAGACCAAGTAAATGCTGCCACCTATTACCCAATCATAGTTCTGTAGCAGAAATCCCGGCACAGCAAGCATCGTCTCATCAGTAATCTTCTATGTAGGCTAATATGTATTACAATTCACAAGGCATGAGTATTCCTGGAGGTGGACCTTTCCAATAGAAGACTGCTTCTGCTGAAGACAGCCTACTCGAATGATAGAATCCCATATTAGTGTGACATTACAGAAATGTAACCATGGCATACAGATCACAAAATAGGTTGGGATGAGAAATAGTCTTTTCCCCATTTCAGTGTTGGGCTTTCAAAATAGCAACCCCACCGTCTCTCCATTACAGCATCTACTTGCTTCTTAAATGAGTTCAGGCTTCAACCACCCTTCCTGGCAACAGTTTCCAGCTGTTGATCACCCTCTGTATAAAGAAATATTCCCTGGCATTGGTCCTAAACTTGGTCTTCATAATCTTGAACCTGCACCCTCTTATCCTGCTACCATGAACTATCTAAAAATACTGTTCCAAGTTTACCTCCTCCACCCTATTAAGTATCTTATGTATCTCCACAAGGTTTGTTATGAGATATATCTCTTTGATGCTGAAGAGCTCTGCAAGCTCATCCTTCTAACTTCTCTTAATCATAGCATCCCATCTGGTTTCTCCACAATTGAAGAGGAGGCAAGCATAAGCTAATTGGCCATATGGGTACCCAACCAAATCCTCCAGATCGCCCAACATAAGCACGATGAAGCCCTGGACAAGTGACAGTACATAGGGTCTCAGAAAGTGTAAAACTTAATGTGGCAGTATCTTAGGAGACCCCTGATGCTAATACTTATGTGGAGCACAATTCAGCAGGTGAAGGGTCTAGTGCTGCTGGGGAAGAGAAACAATAGTAGGGGCTTTTTAGACCAAGCAGGTCCTGGACTCAGTACCAACCTGTATGCAACATTTTCTCTATTGTCTAGGGATACATACCTCAGTGAGAGTGCTGTCAAAAATGCTATACAGCAAAATATGAATGGTGCTGATGCTTCACTCGGAGCCACACAATGGCCTTTGAAGGTCAGTCTGGATGATTTGATTTATACCATCATGTACAACCTGGGTACTGTAATGGAGCACAGGTTGTCTTGACCACAGACTTAAACAGAACAAGAGCACTGGCTGTGGCAGCTGGAGCTTTAACTTTGACCATGCAAACTATTAGCACAATCAGAGCAGCTCCCATGATTGCTCAGACTGGTTCTATGGAAAAAAGGGGAAGAGACTCCAAAATAGACCAAAACCAGATTCAACTCTCTTAAGAAAAGCTAACAGACAACTGTTGTGCAGTGGGCTCTGTTTTCACAAATCACTGAACAATGTGAGAACATGCGAAAATGTGCTGGTTGGCATTCATGTGGATATCACTTCTGAGGCGCAATAAATACCTCCACAAACAGCAGCACAACAGGTTTCAGCAGACATAGAGCTTGGTGCAGCTGCACGCAGGCGATGCCTGATACAGATCCATCAGGGTACGTCACTGATAGATGCAACCCTTCTGCGCCCCCTGCCACTACTGAGGGCTTTTTGTGCCCCTTTCATTTCCCTTCATCTAGGACAGCACATCAAGATAGGATAATATAGAGAGGAGTCAGAGTGTACAATTCAAAGTGACACAGCAAGGAATTGTGCCAGAAGATTGGAGGACTGCTAACGTTGTACCATTGTTTAAAAAGGGAGCGAGGGATAGACCGAGTAATTACAGGCCAGTCAGTCTAACCTCGGTGGTGCACAAATTATTGGAATCAATTCTGAGGGACAGGATACACCGTCACTTAGAAAGGTACAGAGTAATCAAGGACAGTCAGCATGGATTTGTTAAAGGAAGGTCATGTCTGATTAACTTGATTGAATTTTTTTGAGGAAGTAACAAGGAGGGTTGATGAGGGTAGTGAATTGATGTAGTGTACATGGATTTTAGCAAGGCTTTTGACAAGGTCCCACATGGCAGACAGGTCAAAAAAGTACAAGCCCTTGGGATCCAAAGGAGAGTGGCAAGTTGGATCCAAAATTGGCTCAGTGGCAGGAAGCCAAGAGTAATGGTCGACAGGTGTTTTTGTGACTGGAAGGCTGTTTCCAGTGGAGTTCCGAAGGGCTCAGTGTTAGGTCCCTTGCTTTTTGTGATATATATTAATGATTTGGACTTAAATGTAGGGGGCATGATTAAGAAGTTTGCAGATGATACAAAAATTGGCCGTGTGGTTGATAGTGAGGAGGAGAGCTGTAGACTGCAGGGAGATATTAATGGACTGGTCAAGTTGGCAGAAAAGTGGCAAATGGAATTCAATCCGGAGAAGCGTGAGGTAATGCATTTAGGGAGGGCAAACAAGGCAATGGAATACATAATAAATGGGAGGATACTGAGAGGTGTAAAGGAAGTGAGGGACTTGGAGTGCATGTCCACAGATCCCTGAAGGAATCAGGACAGGTAGTTAAGGTGGTTAAGAAGGCATATGGAATACTTTCCTTCATTAGCCAAGGCATAGAATATAAGAGCAGGGAAGTTATATTGGAACTGTATAAAACATTGGTTAGGCCACAGCTTGAGTACTGCGCACAGTTCTGGTCACCACATTACAGGAAGGATGTAATTGCACTAGAGAGGGTACAGAGGAGATTTGCCAGGATGTTGCCAGGACTGGAGAATTTTAGCCATGAGGAAAGATTGGATAGGTTGGAGTTGTTGTCTTTGCAACAGAGGAGGCTAAGAGGTGATTTAATTGAGGTGTACAAAATTATGAGGGGCCTAGGTAGAGTGGATAGGAAGGATCTGATTTGCTATGAATCAGTAAAAATAGTGCAATTTTTTGATTCACACACTGGTTCAATCAGTGGTACTTCGACATTTCTCAGGATCCCTAAAAATGATGGCACCCAAACAATTGACACATGGGTTACCAGAGCACATTTATCATTATAGGCATATAACCAGACAATGACTGAGGTACTCTTATGAATTCAGGAACAGTTATGAAGCCAGACATTGTTATGGACAGAGCAGTGTAGTGATTTGGGTAAAGATAAGCAGAGTGTGGCCGGAAGGGACAGAGTGTTTACCAATAATGGAGCATCAACGAGTAAGGTCAAAGCAGGAAAAAATGGTAAAAAGTCAAAATTAAAGAGTCTTTATCTGAATGCACAGGGTATTCGTAACAAGATAAGTGAATTAGTAACACAAATAGAGATAACTGGGTTTGATAATAGCCATTACAGACTCATGGTTGCAAGTGACCAAGATTGGGAACTAAATATTCCAGGGTACATATCGTTTAGAAAAGACAGGCAGAATGGAAAAGGGGAGATTGTAGCCCTAATAATAAAGGATGACAAAAGGACAGTGGTGAGAAAGGATCTTGGCTCGGAAGATCAGGAAGTAGAATCAGTATAGGTGGAGATAAGAAATAACAAGGAGCAGAAAACACTGGTGGGAGTAATTCATAGGCCCCCGAATAGTAGCTATATCGTTGGACAGAGTATTAATCATGAAATAATAGGAGCTTGTAACAAAGCTAATGCGGTCATCATGGGAGACTTTAATCTTCATATAGACTGGGCAAATCAAATTGATAAAGATAGTTTGGAGGACGAGTTCATGGAATGCATTTGAGACAGTTTCCTACAGCAATACGTCATGGAACCAACCAGGGAACAGGCTATTTTAGATCTTGTTTTGTGTAATGAGTCAGGGTTAATTAGAAATCTCACAATAAAGGATCCTCTGGGGAAGAGCGATCATAATATGATAGAATTTCACATTGCGTTTCAGTGACGTACTTAAGTCCGAAACTAGAGTCTTAAACTTAAATAAAGCCAATTACATAGGTATGAGGGGCGAGTTGACCAAGATAGATTGGGAAATTAAATTAAAGTTTGAAAAGCAATGGCAAACATTTAAAGAAATATTTCAATATTCTCAACAAATATATATTCCATTGAGAAATAAAAACTCCATGGGGAAAGTGATAAACCCTTGGCTAACTAAAGAAGTTAAGGATAGTATTAGGTTAAAAGAAGAGGCCTATAATGTTGCCAAGAAAAGAAGCAAGCCCGAGGATTGGGAGAGTTTTAGAAACCAACAAAGGATGACCAAAAAAAATTGATAAAAAGGGAGAAAATAGAATATGAAAATAAACTAGCAAGAAACATAAAAACAGATTGTAAGAGCTTCTACAAGTATGTAAAAAAGAAGAGAGTAGCAAAAGTAAATGTTGGTCCCACAGAGGCTGAGACAGGAGAAATGATAATGGGGAATCAGGAAATAGCAGATGCGTTAAACAAATATTTTGTATCTGTCTTCACAGTAGAAGATACAAATAGCATACCAGAAATAGTACTTGAGAAAGTAATGGGACTAAAAGCCAACAAATTCCCTGGACCTGATGGCCTACATCCAAGGGCTCTAAAAGAGGTGGCTGCAGAAATAGTGGCTGCATTGATTATGATCTTCCAAAATTCCCTAGATTCTAGAATGGTCCCAGCGGATTGGAAGGTTACAAATGTAACCCCGCTATTCAAGAAAGGAGGGAGAGAGAAAACATGGAAATACGGGCCAGTTAGCGTGATATCAGTAGTCGGGAAAATGCTGCAATCCATGATTGAGGAAGTGGTAACAGGGCAGTTAGAACATCATAATATGATTAGGCAGAGTCAACGCGGTTTTATGAAAGGGAAATAGTGTTTGACAAATTTATTAGATTTTGAGAACGTAACTAGCAGGGTAGATAAAGGAGAACCAGTAGATGTAGTATATTTTGATTTTCAAAAGGCATTCGATAAGGTGCCACATAAAAGGTTGCTACGCAAGATAAGGGCTCAAGGGGTTGGGGGTAACATATTAGCATGGGATAGAGGATTGTTTAACGGACAGAAAACAGAAAGTAGGAATAAACGGGTCATTTTCAAGTTGTCAGGCTGTAACTAGTGGGGTACCGCAAGGATCAATGCTTGGGCCTCAGCTATTTACGATCTATATTAATGATGTGAATGAAGGAACCGAGTGTAGTTTATTCAAGTTTGCTGATGATACAAAGATAGGTGGAAAGTAAGCTGTGAAGAGGATATAAAGAGTCTGCAAAGGGATATAGACAGGTTAAGTGAGTGGGCAAGAAGGTGGCAGATGGAGTATAATATGGGGAAATGTGAGGTTATTCACTTTGGTAGGAAGAATAGAAAAACAGATTTTTTTTTAAAAAAATGGTAGGAAACTATTAAATGTTGGTGTCCAGAGAGACTTGGGTGTCCTGGTACAAGAAACACAAAAAGTTAGCATGCAGTTACAGCAGGCAATTAGGAAGGCAAATGGCATGTTGGCCTTTATTGCAAGGGGGTTGGAGTACAAGAGTAAGGAAGTCTTACTACAATTGAACAGGGCTTTGGCGAGACCTCACCTGGAATACTGCGTACAGTTTTGGTCTCCTTATCTAAGGAAGGATATACTTGCCTTAGAAGCGGTGCTACGAAGGTTCACTAGAATAATTCCTGGGATGAGAGGATTGTCCTATGAGGAGAGGTTGAGTAGAATGGGCCTCTACTGTATGGAATTTAGAAGAATGAGAGGTGATCTCATTGAAACATATAAGATTCTGAGGGGGCTTGACAGGGTAGAGGCTGAGAGGTTGTTTCCCCTAGCTGGAAAGTCTAGAACTAGAGGGCATAGTCACAGGATAAGGGGTCAGCCATTTAAGACTAAGGTGAAGAGAAATTTCTTCACTCAGAGGGTTGTGAATCTTTGGTATTCTCCACCCCAGAGGGCTGTAGGTGCTGAGTCATTGAGTATATTCAAAGCTGAGGTAGGTAAATTTTTGGACTCTAGGGGAATCAAGGGATATGGGGATCGGGCAGGAAAGTTGAGTTGAGATTGAAGATCAGCAATGATCTGATTGAATGGCGGAGCAGGCTCAAGGGGCCGTACGGCCTACTCCTGCTCCTTTTTCTTATGTTATTACATTTAGAGATACAATGAAAGTGATTGGCTCAGAAAAGGCTATGTAATACTGTTGTAAAAGCAACACTTTTTCAATTAAGCACAGAAAACAGCACCAGTTAGAAACAATGGCACTTGTGTAATTCACAATCTGATCTTTCTGTGCAAACCTAAAGGTAAGACAAAAGGCACTGCAGTCACTGTGCAAGTGTCCAATGCTAAGCTATTATTCCCAAAAGCAAAGTCCACTGGATGACTGTCAATCACCACTGATACATCTTTTTCTCTGACTGTACCAGCTGCTCCTCTGTTCCTGGTTGTTCTTCAACTTTGTCTTCTTGCTCTTCCATGGCTCACTGCTGTTTCTTATTCAAGTCCATACCAATGCCTTTGTCCATGGTATTATTTTGCAGCATACATCATTTTCCCCACCTTCTCAATGGGAAGAAAAATCGGGCGGGTTGTATGACAGGTGGACGATCTGCTACCACCCGTTTTGTGCCCCTCCAAAATTGAATTTCACCCCTAACTTTCAAGTCTGATACCTGAAAAGTGTGCATTGATATTAATGATTTTCTTGCTGCTGGTCACATGTCATTTGCACTTTGATGAAATAGTAGCTCTTCCAATTTCAATACATCACGATATTGTGGGTAGGCACATAAATGGGTGCAATCAATAATGCTCCACACCCTGGCAAAATCAGAAATTTAAAAACTAATGCTGTCTTTCCACCTGATAGTACTGGGCTTTGTTGAATTTTGTTTCTTTTTGTGCATAGCAATACAATTCATCAGAGTGTTTCTTAAAGCAGCTTAGTGACTGACTCATATGATCTCTCCTTTGGGTGCCTGGAAACGTGCTTTGGCACAGACGTTGAGAGCAGTGGTGACCTTTAATGCCAGAGAAAGTGCTATGCAAACAGTTGATTATCCCTGCAGGTCTTTGTGCACCAGATCAGGGGTGTGTAACCTTTTGCAGCAGTGGGCCAGATCTGTGTGTTACAGCTTGTCAGTGTGCCAAGACTGATTAAATTACTTCTGAGTCATGCAGAATCATGATTTAAATGCCATGTTCAATTCCCAATCTATTTTGTGTTGTTAGGAGTGCTTGGACCATACTTTTCCTCCACCTTTACTTTGATCTCTCCCCATCTCCTCCTTTACTTTTCTCTCCTGCTCCTTCATGAGATTCATACAATCTACATCACATAAGGCAATCATTCAACCCATCGTGTCTGTGCCAATATTCTAGCTATGGAGCTATCAACTCTAATCCCATTTCCTGTATCCTATATTTTTTCTTTCAAATACTAACCCAATTTTTTTTTAAATTGTGTTGTAGTCTCTGCCTCAATAGTCAGAGGTATTGTGGTAAAGCATCCCATCTTCTGTGTGAAATAATTCTGACTTTCTCCTCCATTCTTCTACCGATAAATCTAAATGTGATGCCTCTTGGTACCATTTGACCAACCAGTGGAAACAATCATTCACTATTTTTCTCTCAAAATCTTTCATCAGTTTGAAAACCTCTTTTAGATTTCCTTAACTTTCTTCATTTCAGTACAAAAAGTCCCAATTTTTCTAGTCTCTCTTTTTTAATTTGTTCGTGGGATGTGGACATTGCTGGCAAGGCCAGCATTTATTGCCCATCCCTAATTGCCTTAAGGTCGTGATGAGCCACCTTCTTGAACTGCTGCAGTCCGTGTGATGAAGGATTTTGGACGTTAAAGGAACGGCGATATACCTCCAAGTCAGGATGGTGTATGACTTGGAGGGGAACGTGCGGGTGGTGTTGTTCCCATGTGCCTGCTGCCCTTGTCCTTCTAGGTGGTAGAGGTCGCGGGTATGGGAGGTGCTGTCGAAGAAGCCTTCGTGAGTTGCTGCAGTGCATCCTGTCGATGGTACCCACTGCAGCCACTGTGCGCCGGCGGTGAAAGGAGTGAATGTTTAGGGTGGTGGATGGGGTGCCAATCTAGCGGGCTGCTTTGTCCTGGATGGTGTCGAACTTCTTGAGTGTTGTTGGAGCTGTACTCATCCAGACAAGTGGAGAGTATTCAATCACACTCCTGACTTGTGCATTGTAGAAGGTGGAAAGGCTTTGGGGAGTCAAGAGGTGAGTCACTTGCCGCAGAATACCCAGCCTCTGACTTGCTCTTGTAGCCACAGTATTTATGTGGCTGGTCCAGTTAAGTTTCTGGTCAATGGTGACCCCCAGGATGTTGATGGTGGGGGATTCGGCGATGGTAATGCCATTGAATGTCAAGGGGAGGTGGTTAGACTCTCTCTTGTTGGAGATAGTCATTGTCTGGCACTTGTCTGGTGCAAATGTTACTTGCCACTTATCAGCCCAAGCCTGGATGTTGTCCAGGTCTTGCTGCGTGCGGGCACAGAGTGCTTCATTATCTGAGGGGTTAAGAATGGAACTGAACACTGTGCAATCAGCAGCGAGCATCCCCGGTTCTGACCTTATGATGGAGGGAAGGTCATTGATGAAGCAGCTGGAGATGGTTGGGCCTAGAACACTGCCATGAGGATCTCCTGCAGCAATGTCCTGGGGTTGAGATGATTGGCTGCCAACAACCACTACCATTTTCCTTTGTACTAGGTATGACTCCAGCCACTGGAGAGTTTTCCCCCCGATTCCCACTGACTTCAATTTTACTAGGGCTCCTTGGTGCCACACTCGGTCAAATGTTGCCTTGATGTCAAGGGCAGTCACTCTCATCTCACCTCTAGAATTCAGCTCTTTTGTCCATGTTTGGACCAAGGCTGTAATGAGGTCTGGAGCAGAGTGGTCCTGGCGGAACCCAAACCGAGCATCGGTGAGCAGGTTATTGGAGAGTAAGTGCCACTTGATAGCACTGTCGACGACACCTTCCATCACTTTGGTGATGATTGAAAGTAGACTGATGGGGCGGTAATTGGCTTGATTGGATTTGTCCTGCTTTTTGTGGACAGAACATACCTGGGTAATTTTCCACATTGTTGGGTAGATGCCAGTGTTGTAGCTGTACTGGAACAGTACTGCACTGAAGTGTTAGCCTAGGCTAGAGACGTGGCTAGTTCTGGAACCCAAGTCTTCAGCACTACAGCCAGGATGTTGTCGGGGCCCGTAGCCTTTGCTGTATCATTAATCTCTAATTCCTGGTGTTATTCTAGTGAATCACTGCTGTACACTTTTCGCTACTCTACTATCTGTAACCAAATGCCCAGAACTGAATGCAGCACCCCAACTGTGGCCTAACAAATTCAACATCACTTCCTTTTGCTTTTATATTCAATACCCCCATATATAAAGAATTCCAGCATGCCCACCTTTCAAGATCTATGTAACTGCACCTCTAGATCTCCCTGTTCCTTCACTCTTAAGAGTTTTACCATTTGGAATGTACTTTATTTCACTGTTCTTTTTCCCAACACTTCGCATTTCTGTGCTATACATTGATACATTTCACATTCTGTCTCCCTTCTCTCCTCCTCGCCTTCATTGCTGTCTCTCTCGCACCCACCCCCCGCCCACCTTTGCCTCTGCTTCATTTCTAACTGTTTCCTTCCCTCTTTGACGTTTGTCTCTCTCTCTCCCCTCCTCTACTTTTGTTCCCTTATCATCAGCTTGGCTCAGTTGATAGCACTCTCGTCTATAATGGGCCATAACCTTCTGCTATGGGTTCAAGCCCCATTATAGACAAGTATGTAATCTAGGCTAACACTTCAGTGCAGTACTGTTGCATTGTCAGAGGTGGTGTCTTTCAGATGAGATATTGGGGTAAATTTTTGCTTTCATCATATAGGTGGTAATCTGCAGAGTGGATCATAGAATCATAGAATGATACAGCACAGAAGGAGGCCATTAGGCCCATCGGCCTGTTATAGAACTCACCTGATTTTTGGTCCATTGATTTCAAATGGAATGAAAATCGGGCAGGTTCTATAATGGGTGGCTGATGTGATTTGCCAGATTACCACCCAGGCAGTGAAGACAAAAATTTACCCCACTAAATCTGATGCCGCATCTGTCTTTTAGGTGGACATAAAAGATACAATGACACTATTTGAAGAGCAGGGAGTTCTTCCAGTGTCCAGGCTATTCTTCCCCCAACCTTCGGATGTAGTGAAGAGACCATACATAAAGGCAAGTTTTTCTGTCTCTCTCCTAGAAACAGCTGATCCAACAGTAAAGTTTTCAGAATAAAACAATCAGATAGCACTGTCAGCTGTTTCAGTGCAAACACAGGAGGACATCCACCTTCCCTTCACAGTTGCATTGCTTCCCTCCTCCAGTCAGCACCAGAATCAAGAGTGCAAAATATTGAAGCTTGTATACAAACCTGATCTGTTTTCCTATCATGCCACATCCCAATGTTCCTCTTTACGGATATTATGCCTAGAACCAGGATGTACGCAGTGGTTGATCTTTCCTTCTGGTTAATCCCTTTTGATAATCACTTTCCCTCTCTCTGTGGTTAATCCCTTTTGTTAATCTCTCTGTTTGGTTAATCTCTTTTGTTAATCTCTCTCTTCCTTTCTCTGCTTCACTTTGATATCATTTGTCCCTGGTGATCTCTGTCTCAGTCTGATATCTCTCTGATCTCCCAATCACTGATCCTCTCCCTGCTTCCTTCTAATCTTTGATAGATTCTTCTCTGTTTTGGGTGTATGCCAGCAGCTAACTTTTGTCCAAGAAACAATGTTCACATCGCTCAGCGGCACAAATGAACCAAGACCCACTCCCGGATGTTTAGTGTATTGTGTTCTTGCTGCATTGTGTATATGTTTACGTGCAGGATTGCACCCAATCAGTCTGGCTATTCAGATATACACATGATGAAATTCTGAGACAAGTAACTTGGTTACCATGCTAAGTGTATTCAGTAACTGAAAAGCAAGCACGCGTAGCTTCACACGGACGCAATATATCAAAACAGACCGCCTGCCAGTGTCCTACAGAAAGTCCCACCTCCAACCTCCCCAGTACTCTGTCACCATTGAACAATTTTCAAACATGGCCCTGCACATGTTGCATTTATTACCTTCAGAGCCAAATCAAATTACATCACTTCAAACACTTAAAGCAAACTCAATTATGTCACCTGTAGCCCTAAGTGGTATATGGCCACTTATTCCAATGAAGTGGAGCAATATTTTTTCAGTGAAACGCTGTTCCACAGGCCAGATGAAATTAGGAAGGAGAGAAAATTTGGTCCAGAGTCTGCAGATTGGATATCCCTGCATTATGTAACACAGCTCGGACACAGCCGCCCCTGTGAATTTGAACCTCATCAGACACTGCTGCTCCATAAGGTCAAGGTAGCTGCATCTTTCCCATAGGCTTGCTCACTGAATTTGTGTTGTGTGTGATTATTCTTTGATGAAGTCTACCCTGCTGGGATGTT
This sequence comes from Heptranchias perlo, assembly GCF_035084215.1. NCBI lineage: Eukaryota > Metazoa > Chordata > Chondrichthyes > Hexanchiformes > Hexanchidae > Heptranchias > Heptranchias perlo. Next base: position 103,270,621 of record NC_090325.1, on the reverse strand, counting down.
GTCCGCTTACATCTGTCATGCACTGTCAAGCAGCTTAAAACAGGCACTTGATCCATTTTCCAAAAGTCCATAGATCGCTCTCAGTTAATACTTCTTATTGTTGCTGTCCTGTCATTAAATTAATTCCAGATCAGCATATGTACTAATTCCTAGCCAATTATCAATCAAGGTGAAAAAGTGCATAATTTTTTCATCACATGATTAACAAGGCCTTAATGAGTGAACATTTCTTTTCCAATTTTTCATTAGTTTGAACTCAGTATTTAAAAAGGTTGGAAAATACTAAATAGCATTAATACCACCAGCAGTTATCATTGCTACAAAATACCCAGTTTTCTTCCACTTAAAACATTAATCTGTGGTGTTTAACATTAAACACCCAATAAAAAAAGACAAAAAAGTTAGATGCAAACATTTCTTCTCTTCTCAAGCTCTGCAAACTTATCTTAGAACCGTTAAGCAAATTTTCCATTCATCTCTTGTTACTAATAAAATTATCTTCTGTATGGTCCAGTAATTTGATTCCAGGCATGAAACTCTTGAGATTTAAAAGGAATTAACATTCACTATTTGTAGCAAGTGCAGTACAGAAATAAACATTATGCCAAATATGTACTGAAATGTTTGCAAAAAAAAAGAATAGGATTAATTTGTTAATTGAAACATCCAGCTAGGTAACACTGAAATATTAATTAGGAGCATGAAAAGGAAATTGCTGACAGATCCAATTTTATTTTGTTTCAAAATATTTGTGGTGGAGCCATGAACCTTGTCACAAGTCTGGTGTTCTGTAGAAAAGACTTTACATGCACTGGAAGTGAGCAGGAATCGGTGTCAAGTGTTATACACTTTAATGCTGGATATTTAGAACAGATAGTATGCATTGACATTTTCATTGTCAGAATACATACTGCAACATTAATGATGTATGCCAACAAACCTCAATTATAATTTGAGCATAATGGGTGAGAGGGTAAGAATTTCTCTGGTCACTATGTGTAGTGACAACATAAATACATCAGGATTTCCTTTGTTAATTATTTCTAGCAAAATCATGAACACTTTCTACGATGTCACTACACATAGTATCTCAATGTCACTTAAAGGATAACGATGAGCCATACGACCTAACCAGCATCAATTTATTTATTTCAAAAAGGGGAAAGGATATCTGGGAGGGGGCATTGGTGGCATGAAGACCTCCAAGTAAGCTGATATGAAGTCCAACTTTTGTTCGTCATGGGCCTGCTCTGAGACGAATAGTGACAGCTGGTATTGTGACCAGAGTAGTATAACCATGAGTGAGAATTATCTCAACCATCTCCATGCTAGCAAGAAAATTTAAATTTTTACTAAAATATTCTGTTATGTAAGTATAATATTTTCTTCTATAAAAAGAAGTACTTTGAACAAATAGTGCACCCTGAAAAAAAAAATTCTCCTTTAATCTTTGTACCGAGGTTTGTTCATATAAGTCACAATAAAAAGAAAAATTTAAATGGATGATGAAAATTGAAGTATAAATTTATGGTAGTGTTACTCAATCGTCAAAGTTCCAGCAATCACATAAATAGTAGCCTACTATAAGAATGGACAGGTCAAGGAAGATTCGAGCAAGAGCCCATGACGATATGGAAAGCAGTTGGTTTAGTGGGACAGGCTTGTAAAGCTGTTATGAACCAAATAAAATAATGGATAACTGTATCCTTGGTTGGAACTGGGGAAAAGAGAAAACACACACCAAGATCCTTAGGAAAATTCCAAAAAACAATAACCTCAACAAACTGTATATCATGGCCAAAAATCTGCAACCTTTCTGGTACACTCCAGCAATAACTCTGGCGTGAATCCATCAGAAGGACTACAAGTTAGATTGGGATCCAGATATGTCGTGTCCCAACTTGACCCAGGTCAGTTTTGCCAGTGCAGCTGAACCCCACTCCCCGTAATGTTAATGTTGGCTGGAGTGGCCAAACAGTGCAGAAATTCCTTCTTTGGCTCCCCCCAGATGGCAGCCAGGCATCAAAGTTTCTAGAAACATGGGGCCGGCCGGCAGGTGCCTAAGAACCACCTGTCATGGCACGAGAACCCACCGGCCACATGCAAATGAGATTCCCTCACACTGACCCCGTATACACTGGCATGGTCAATGCTAGAGGGCATTAGTGGGTACAATCCTGGCATCTTGTACAGTGTGGTGAGTAATGTGTGTGACTGGAGAACCAATCTGCTCTCATTGCATAATATGCAATATAACCATATTAGTGTGCATCTGAATCTCACCACACTGTATTTGGCAATCTGGCATGGACATTGTTAATGCCTTCATTAAGCAAGTCATTCCTCCAACAGGTTCTGGGATGGTAGATAGGGTTGTCAAAATACTAGTATCTGTTTCATGTGACTGATATGTTGTTACAGCCCCTCTGGCTCATATGCTATACCCCAGAGAAGATCTAGGAGGAACCAGGTGAAGGTTCCTCCTGCCAATTGGCAGCAGTGTGGATTCTGTTCACTGGCTAGCATGTCTTAGCCAGTTGGTTTGCTCTCATACCATTTCACTGTCCTCCTCTGAGATCGTTATAACCTCAGGGCTGGATCTAAGAGTTAGATGAAGATGATTCAAAAATATGGAAGACATTGTTCCAATCAATCATTTTTTAGTGCATATGGAATGATTATGTCGATGAACTGCCACAAATACTAAAAAGGCATAGAATAAGTTATGTAGTTCAAGTTCAGCTCAGGAATATGGTCACAGGATTTCCTTTATGTCATGACGAGCTCATATTAGAAAGTTGATTAAGATAGATATTATGAATGATACTTCCATACTATTTGTATTTTATAGACAAATTGATTAAAAAGATACTTTCGCACTTACCAGACTGTTAAGATGCTGGGGACATAATTTCTCCCTCTTGGGATAGATGGAACTGCTTGGCAATCATGCGCTTAAGCCAAGTAAGTGTTTTTTTCAGCACCTCAGGGCTTCTTTGATGGGCTTTGAACTTCTCTTCATTGTATTCCTCATTCTTTTACCACCCAATTGAGGTTGGTAATCCATTTCTGACAATCCTGTGGCATTTGTGGAATTTTAAAAATTATGATCACTTTATGAGATGTCATGGTCCATGCATGTGTTTGCCCTTCAGTGACTGGTAACATTGATTTGAAACCAAAAAAAAAATTTTTGAAGTTAATGAATTTGTTTACCAAAATGAACAGCTCTGCTTCAGTAAAATGTGGTTGCCTTTCAAATTAGTATTTATTTTGCATCCTTTACAACCATCAACATACATTATCATAGGTCATGTGACACAATCTTGCTTGTTGGGTGTTAGATTTAAATCATTCTAATTTAGTTCTAATCGGGTGTCATAAGTTACGTAGTACGTTAAGATGCTGAGTACTAGAATTTGCCTTGATGGTACGTGAATAAGCAATTATACGATGGTTAAGTGCAAAGTATCTTAACACCGACAAATTGAGATGTCATCCTATAGTTACCTCAATACAGTGGTGATACTATGAGTATGGTGTCTAGAATATTTTTAAATGCTTTTGCCATCACAGTGGCATAATTATTACATATTTTGTTTGTGGTTGATGCTACTAATGTAGAATAATAAAATTCAATGACTCAGAGTTCTGAGGAAATGTTCTGGGGATTTTAATTCCCTCCACTTGGCAAAATTGTGGCAATAGCAGAGTTAAAATTGAGGTGATTGACTTACCACCCTGTTCGCCGCCATATTTTCCAGGGGCCTTCTGCTGGGCAGCTCTAGTGCCCACATGAATTAAACAGGAGCATCATGAATCCATGCAAATTGGAGTCCTATGATGCCGATGCAGTTTTAATGGCCTACCAGGTGGAGCCTATGTAGTGGACGCTCCACTCAGTGAAAACTGGTGGACAAGAGGGAGAGGCCCAAAAGGTAAGTGTTAAAATTATTTTTTGGGGTCAGGAGGAGCAGGAACGCTCCTACAGGCTCCACAAGAATCATGTGGGCTGCTGCCGACCCGTGCACTTCCCCTCTACAACTCCCCCGATCTAGTTTTCTGCTGGCATGAAAAAGGGAACAACAGTCACGATGAAGAGAATTGTGAAAGAAATAGGAGGAAAGCTAAAAAATAATACATTTATAAGCATTTGGGAAGTTTCAGAGAGTGTGGATTTTTTTTTTAAAAAACAGAAAACCAGGACCACAACTAAAAGTAAGAGTAGTAATTAATAAAGTAGCACCGGTAGTTCGACAGAAAAAGATCAACACAAGCGTCAAGTTACATAAAGTCTACAGCACAGAATCAGGCCATTCAACCCAACTGGTCTATGCTGGCGTTTATGCTCCACACGAGCCTCCTCCCTCCCCTCCTTCATCTAACCCTACTGGCATACCCTTCTATTCCCTTCGCTCTCGGGTGATGATCTAGATTAAATGTGTCTATACTATTTGCCTCAACTACTCCTTGTGGTAGCGCATTCCACATTCTTACCATTCTTTGGGTAAAGAAGTTTCTCCTGAATTCCCTATTGGATTTATGAGTGACTATCTTATATTGATGACCTCTAGTTTTGGACTCCCTCACAAGTGGAAACATCTTCTCTACGTCTACTCTATCAAACCCTTTCATAATCTTAAAAGACCTCTATCAGGTCACCCCTCAGCTTTTTCTTTTCTAGAGAAAAGAGCCCCAGCCTGTTGAGCCTTTCCTGATAAGTATACCCTCTCAGTTCTGATATCATCCTTGTGAACCTTTTTTGCAGCTTCTCCAATGCCTCTATATTCTTTTTATAATACGGAGACCAGAAATGTTCACAGTACTCAAAGTGTGGTCTAACCAACATACTATATAAGTTTAACATAACATCTCTGCTTTTCAATTCTATCCCTTTAGAAATGAACCCCAGTGCTTGGTTTATCTTTTTTATGGCCTCATTAAACAGCGTCACTACTTTTAGTAATTTGTGTATCTGTACCCCCAGATCCCTTTGCTCATCTACCCCATTATTATCCAAGCAGTCTATGGCCTCCTTATTCTTCCTACCAAAATGCACCACCTCACACTTATCTATATTGAAATTCATTTGCCAATTACACTACCATTTTGCAAGATTATTAACGTCCTCTTGCATTTTGACACCTTCTTCCTTTGTATTAACTATACCCCACAATGTGGGGTCGTCTGCAAATTTTGAAATTGCACTTCATAGTCCCGAGGCCAAATCGTTAATGTAAATTGTGAACAGTGGTCCTAGGGTCCCAGCACTAACCTCAGTGGAACACCACTTCCCACCTTTTGTCAATCTGAGTAGCTACCGTTAACCCCTACTCTGTTTTCTGTTTTGTAGCCAGCTTGCTATCCATTCTGCTACCTGTTCCCTGACTCCACATGTTCTGACCTTAGTCATGAGTCTACTACCTTATTGAAGGCCTTTTCAAAATCCAAATATATTACATCTACTACATCACCCTTTATCTACTCCTTCTGTTGCTTCTTCAAAGAATTCAATAAGGTTGGTCAAACATGACTTTACCTCCTGAAATCCATGTTGATTATTCTTTACTATATTTTTGTTCTCTAGCTAACTTCCTATTACATCTTTAAGTAAAGATTCCATTATCTTTCCTACCACCGATGTTAAGCTAACTCATCTATAGTTCCCTGGACATGTTCTATCTCCCTTTTTAAATATAGGAATAATATTAGCTGTCTGCCAGTCCTCTGGCACTATTCCAATATATTCATTGGAATAGTGCCAGAGGACTGCTATCTCTTCCCCAACTTCTTTTAGCATGTGCAGATGCAATCCATCCAGACCAGGGGTTTTATCCTCTCTAAGTTTGATTAGTTTATCAATTATCTCCCCCTTCTCTATCTTAAAGGTCTTTATACCTTTTTTGATCTCCGCTTCTAATGCCATACCCACCTTGTTAGTCTCCATGGTAAATACTGAGGCAAAGTAACTATCCAATATTTCTGCCATTTTGCTGTCATTATCTGTGAGTTTATCTTGTGCATCCCTTAGTGGCCCTATCCCGATCCTGATTTTTTTTTCGTTATTTATGTGTCTGTAGAATACTTTACTATTTCTTTTTCTATTCCTTGATAATTGTTTTTTGACTATGTACTTAGAGTATGCCTTTTTCTTTAGTTTCAATTTTTCCCTTATCGCTTTATTCATCCATGTTGTTTCATTATTGGCTAGTTTGTTCTTTTTGTTAAAATAGAGGAATATATTTCTCCTGAACTCTATTAATCACCATTTTAAATATTTCCTACTGCTGTTCCATCTCTTTGTCTGTCAACACATTTTTCCAGTTTACCTTCCCTAGTTCCATTCTCATCCCCTCAAAATTAGCTTTTTTCCAATCTATTAATTTGGTCTTACTTATGTCTTTCTCAATCATTATTTTAAATCTTATGTTATGATCACTATTGCCTAAACGTCCCCCTATGCTTACTTTTCTTATCTGCTCTGGTTCATTTCTCATTGCTAAATCCTGCAGTGATTCCTCTTTTGTTGGGCTTTTCATATACTGGGTAAGAAAGGAGTCCTGTACACACTGTAAAAAAACTCCATTTGCCTTTCCCCTTGCCCTACCTCCTCTTGCCAGTTTATTTAGGGGTAGTTGAAATCTCCCATGATTATTATTCAATGTCTTTTACTTATTTCATAGATTTGCCTATATATTTCTTCCTCCACTCCTTTTTCACTATTAGGTGGTCTGTATAATATACCTAATAACATGAAAGATCCCTTCTCATCCTTTGTCACAATCTGTATGGATTCTGTTTCTATCACTTATGTCCCTTATTTCTATCGCCATTATGTTGTCTCTAATTAATTGAAAAAACTCCTGACTAGGGGCAAGGCCAAAAGAAAGAGAAACATTGGGATTGGTACTTAAAAAGAGTAGAGCTACAGTTAAAAATACAAACACTGTTAATTGGAAATAAAAAGAGTTGATGCAGAAGTTAAAACAAAACATCAGAACTACATTTAGAAACTGTGGGCATATATTAAAAAAGTACATAAGTTCCAGGTGTAGGACTAAAAGAAAAGAAAGATCAGGAGCAGGACTTTAAAAAACACAAACACCAGGCATAAGACTGAAAAAACACGATTGGGAAGAGCTGCACTAAAAAGCACAGTATCACCAGCAGTAGGATTTTAAAAAAAGAGAAATACCAGGAGCAACAGTAGAGAAAAAAATTAGTAGGAGTAGGATTCTGAAAAATATACAAAGTGAAATAAGAAAAACACATTAAGAATAGAACTAAAAAACAAAGTAGGAAGTCTACAAAAGGGGCATTAAATAGACATCAAAAGTAGGATTTATAGAAAATACAAACATCAAGAGAAAGACTATAGGAAAAAAAAGTCGGAGTGGGGCTCAGAAAAATACAAATGTCAGGAGCAAAAAAATGCAGCATGACATGGTGTGGGGCAGCAGATTCAGGCAGGACCATAGGGTGAATTTTGCTTGTGAGTAGCAAGAGGGAGAGGTTTGAGGAACATTTCAGGTAATGGCACAGAGAACGTGGTCAGATTGCAGGCGTTGTCTTCACTGCCTGTTTTGAACTATACCATCACACAGTGGATCCTAACTTGCCTCTTGTAGCTATGTTTCAAATCCCCCCCCAACCCCCGGTTCATGATTCCTGTGTTGCATTCCTTCCCCTGCACCCCTCTCTTTCTACTACTGCTCTGCTTTTACCTCACTCTCTACCTCTTATGGGGGTTGTCACCAATCCCTCTTCCCAGCACAGCATCAGTCCCAATCGTGTCCCCTTTTGTAGTACTCTGTCAGCCCTATATCCTGCACCTACACCTCATCCCCCTGTCCCTCATCCTTATCTTCCGAGTGCTGAGGTTTAAAGACTTTTACTCCCCGACTTTTACACAGGAACAGTTGCTGGTCCTGAATTATTATTTTTTTTTAAAATACACATTCTGGTCTAATTTTTACAAGCATTCACCGAGTACTGCTTCTCATCTTATCCAAAAGCTGCTGCTCTCAATTTTATTTTGACCTCATACTGCTCAAACATATCAGTAGATTAATTTACACACAATGTTAGCTCAAATGCAGAGCACAACCAGAACACTAAATTACGCTACAAATCCCTATCACACTGTCACCTACAGATGTAACTATCATTGCACTTAAATGTTGACACTTTTACAATGTGGTTTCCCATCAAGACAAGATGACACAGGACTTTTTGATGCCTTTTGAAATAGAATGTTGCCTCCCACTCAGCTATTTCAATATTCAGTAGATATGGGTGTTTGAAAGGCAGCTTGTAGCTTGTATCCAGACTAGCAGTTTAGTTTTTACAAACTGCAAATCCATTTCTGGGCCCAACTCTCTGCTCTTGCCTTGAGGTTTTCATCCTCCCATTCTCATGGCTTCAAATTAGCTTTTTCTCTTACCCATCAGTCATGTTGCTTCTCTCAGGTGGAATAGTGCACCATGCAAACAATGGGAAGCAGGGCACTATCCAGACTCCTTTGTGTTACAGAAAGTGCTGTATATCAACTATAACATCATATGTGAATGGGTCAAATGTCTTCAAATATATTTCTTGTACGGGAGAAGATAACAAGAATAGCTGCTTTTAACCACAGTGAAAATTCTGATTTTACTTTTTGCTTTCCTGAACATAGTTTGGAATGTCTGAACTAGAATCTACAGCCCAAATCTGACCATAAGGATTCATGATCTGTAAAATGGAAATGCTTCATTCATATAATAGACAGTTACAATCAGGAAAGCTCATCTGAGGTCAAGGCGCAGAATGGTATGCGGGACATAAAGAGAAGAGAAAGGCCCTGAATTTCCAGGGAAAGGGAGTTGTCCCAATCCCCTGCCATAACTTTAGTGGGAGATTACAGCAACATCCAGAGAAACAGCATAAACAGCTGAAAATGGCCTTTCACATTATTTCCGCCAGAGGTCCCACTGATCTCTTGGCTGATGTTATGGTGGGAGATCGGGAGAACCTCTGCAGAAATTCAGAGCCAAAAGTGTTTAATCCAGTCATCCCTTACCTTGGCACATTTTTCCCAATTGCGCCCCTAGCGGAAACTCTAGGCCAATGTTCTCCACCCACATTCCCATCCTACGCCCAAGTGCATAAATAAAAGCCTATTCTTTTCAAACTTATTGAAAATCTCACTTTTGAGGTGTGGCAGTTTCTATTCAATCATTAGTTAGGCTTTGCATAAGTGGAGTTAACTTTTCTAATGTAATTCAGATAGATTTGTTAAATTGTAGACTAAAGATAAAAACAAATACTGATTGTCAGATTTGTACATATGATTTTTAATGTACACTTACAAACCATGCTGGTGCTGCATCTTTTTCTCAGCCACATTCACATTTCCAAGAATTTGGAATAGTAGAATTTCAACATGATTTTGGTTAGCCGTTATTTTATGTATAACCGATAATTATGATTCTCAACAACAAATTGAATTTATATAGCACTTTTAACATAGGTATTTTCCAAATGGAAATGGACAGGGAAACGGAACCTCGAGCCATGAAGGGAGAGACTAGGAAGTGTGATCAAAAGCTTGATCGAAAAGCCAGGTTTTCAGGTTTTTTTTAAAAAAAGGTGGAGTAAGAAGTGGAGAAATTTAGGAAGGAAGTTTGTGAGAACGGTCTGATGCCAATGGTGGGGCAAAAGGAGAGGAGCACAAAGGGCCAGAGTCAGAGTACTAAAGGGTGCGGTGGGGAATGGAAGGTTTGAGGAGCTTGCAGAGATATGGTGAGGTGAGACTATGAAAGGATTTGAAGAGCACAATAGGGATTTTAAATTTAACGCGTTGGGGGACATCAAGTCAGGTCAGCAATGGGGGTGATGGGTGGGTTGAACTTAGTGTGGGACAGGATATGAGCAGCTGAGTTTTGGATAAGTTGGAATTTATGAGAAGGTGGGGGATGGGAGGCCAACAAGGACACTGTCAGAATAGTCAAGACTGGAAGTAACATGGGGATGGATAAAGGATTCAGCAGCAGGGACGGTCAGGCAGCGGCAGAAGTAAGCAATGTTGCAGAGGTGGAAATAAGCAGTCTTCGGGATAGTTAGGATGTGGGGTTTAAAGTTCACCTCTGGGTCAAATAGGATGCCAAGGTTTTGCACAGTCTAGTTCAGTGCAAACATGTGGCCAGGGAGGGGATAGAATCAATGCCAAGAGAGTGGAGTTTAATAAATTTGATTTAATGGAAGCTTGACAACATTACGCCCACAGATGTTTACATAGATTCAGCAATTTTCCTTAATTCTGTTTGGGATTGATTTTTCTTTTAAACTCCTCTGATTTAGTCAATATAAAATACTGAAGTGAAGATGGATTTTAGTTCTTATTATTCTATAGTCATAGTTCAATTAAAAACCAAGGGATTTGAATAATGAATAGTTCTATTTGAAATGATGATTATGAGTTAATTATAACCATAAGGAATGTTATAAATCAGACAATGGAAGATTATTCCAATTACATCTGAAAGTAAGATATCCTTTGGGACTATCTTGAATATGTTATTGTTGGAAGACTGTAAAATATTGCACCAACACCAAAAATAATTGAGCTGAATGGACTTAAATCATTGAATCAAAAGTTACTGATTTGAAAAGGTTTTTGGGAAAGCGAAAAAGAACGTCCATAGAAAAGGCAAATATATTAGAAGATAAAAGGGCCAATTTGAACTCCCTCTGCCTGGCATAAATGGGGTGGTACCAGCCCGAATATGTCATCAGGTCACTTACCGTCCCATTTACACCAGCACTCTGTCAACTGCCATCTTGGGTAGGGTCAGAGTGCCCGCCTGTTTCAGGCAGGAGGCCACTTGTAATATGGAAGTTGAGGTCCTATGAAGTACAAAGGATCCCGATTACAATTTCAAGGTGCAAAGAGAGTTTTGGCAGTTTGAGAGACTTTTAGACAATGTAAGGTAAGATTCATTGATTACCATGGAAGACTGAATTAGTCTGATAAGAAATAACAAATTATGCCTCTGATGGATCAGCAATGAGTTGCTGAGCCATTAGGTCAAGGAAGATTAAATGACGACCCAAGCTGAGTTAGCTGATCTCAGCTGGGACAATAGTCGGAGCATCACAAATTGGTCAGACTTGTTGCTGTTGATCGCTATCTAATGACTCCTTTAGGTGGGCTCTTATGTGGATGTCAGGTGAGAACAGGATCTGGCCCAACTGTGGTGCCACCCACAGTTGACAAGCCTGCCAACACTCACTGCCAGCATTCAAATATGAATAACAGCAAGGTAAAAGGAGGGTGACTAGTGTACATGAAATTACCTCGACAAGGAGTCACCCCCTCAGAAGTGAAAATTATCAGGCCAAATAAAACATAAATCTTAACAACCACCACCCACCCCCATAAAACAAAAATCATTGTTTCTGGTTACAGAACATTTTCTAAAATGAAATAGTGGACTATCTGTGAATATTCTCACAGAGCCCTTTAACAAAATTGAAGATAATATTTTGAAGATGACAACATCCCTATAAATACTTTTGAAATTAATGGGCTGGGTTTTACTATAAAAATAACGGTGAGGCTAACAGCCCTCAATGTTATTCATGTGCAAATGGAACAGTAACTTCCAGTGAGCGCACATGCACAGTTAAACGCGGAAATCTGGAAGTTGCTGTCCGAGATACCCTGCTGCTCCAAAAGCTGCGCGAAAATGGCGTCTCGCCGTCTGATTCATCATTCAAATGTATTGAATGGCGTGAAATTCCTGTACTTACCTCATCAAAAAAAGTTAGGGTTTGTCCATCCCACTGTAAGTATCCTTTTAACGGTGTGGTAAGTCTTAATTACTGCCAAGCAACCTCTCTGGCACTGGAAATTAACTTTATTAACTGTGGAGTGTCATTCTTTCAGATTTTAATTATTGTTAGACATTTTAAAAAATTATTTTTTAAAATTTTTCTTTGTCTCTTTAATCTCTGTCTCTTCCTTTATTTCACTTTCTGTACCTGATTTGACATTGAATTTACTATTCTAACTCACAATTCCTGGTTCTAACTCTGCACTGTTATTAACGATGCTTCAATCTGATTAAGGAGACACAGTTGCTTGCCCTGTTCACACAGGTCCCAGATGCCCTGTAGAGGGCGCTGCACTGTTTGGCTGTCACATTGACAGTAACTTGCCGTGCAAAAGCTTACAGAAGGCTTTGGGCAAGTACAAGTCTAATGAAGGGCGAGCATGGTTCGTTCGCCGCTCACAGCAAAATCTGGTCCATTATAATCAAAATATATTTGAAGTAATTTTTGTTTCAATTCAAATAAATGCAACAATAGGAAGATTGGGGCTGTGCAACTGTAATATCAAGAGTTTGCACTGACAAATTAATTTTAAGGAATGTTGGAACACAGAAAAAACGTAATCATATTTGTAAAATTAATTTGTTAAAAATCACCATTAAGATTTCTTAGGGTATTCATTGAACATCACGTCCAGATGGACCAAATCTGCAATCCAACAATCCCAGAAGAAAGGAGATGCCTGGTGAGTTTGTAAGGAAAAACTCACTCCAATGGAAATCTGTAAAAGTTGCTATTTACAATAGGTTAATTTCCACTCAATAGATGCAAAACATTTGATATGACCCAATGATAGATACTGTATAAGGTGCTGTGAAATTTTGACCATGGCATTAATTCTAAAGAAGGATTTACAACATAACTGATAGATTGTCAACTGTATTTCAATAATAATCATTCTTAATGTAGTTGGGGACATTTGTAAATACTATAACCAGCACTGACCTCTTTCACCTATTTCTGTCATTTGAATTATTAGTTGTATTATTTTACACTCTGTTAATGTTATAGAGTTTGAATTATCGGGTTAGCAAGTCAAGTCTAATTGTAAATGACATGGTACAGTAATTTCTCTAATGCAGTGTACAGTGTTATTTTCAACAGCGCATCTGTTCACATACTCTGGCACAGAGTAATAGAATACCAGTTTATGGCTATAATTCTCTACATGGTGAATTTCTAATCTTAGGCAGGTTCTTGAGGGAGACACTGAGCAGAAACTTGGTGCATTAGAGAAATGAGATTTTTAAAAAAGGCAAGTCTCCATGGGTTGCACCAGTGCACATAGTAGCCCCCCCGCTCCCCATGCACTCCCCGCCCCTCATTCCCCCTGCCCCATTGTTTAATGGCATTAATAGGAGTCAAGAGCTGGTTTACCTAAATCCTCAACCACAGAAGACATATGGGGGGAAAATTCGTTAAGGGTTGTTTTCGGGCGGGGTAGCGTGATACACTAGTACCCCGCACACGATGGCCCCTACGCAGGCAACACGTGAACTTCATGCTGCCTGCTAATTATCATGATATCTCCATGCAGCCAGCACTACCTGCGCTGCTGAGAGGCTGCACAGAGAATGAGGAAGTTGGAAATGGGGCTTGCGCAGCGCACGTCATCAGCAGCCTGCACCTCTTAAAGGTGCAGGTGCACATTTCAAATGGCAGGTACACAGCTTACTTGCAGGAGGGAAAGATGGCCGCAAGAATAGTAGGACCAGCACGAGAGAGGGCTCCATGCTTCTCCGATGATGCTCCGGAGGCCCTGGTGGAAAGCGTGGAGGAAAGGAGGGCCAACATGTACCCCCCAGGGTGGTCGGAGGCCCTCCAGACTGCAGCTCCACAGGCATTGGCAGGCTGTGGCGTAGGAAGTAAATGCCAAGAGCATTGCACCACCAAAAGAAGTTCAATGATTTGACATGAGTGGTCAAGGTGAGTGAATGTAAGTGTCAAATCCTACCAACTGCACCACTGCTCCATGCATCACATTCCCCGTCCACCCACCAACAAACACTGCCTATCCATACGCAATGCTGCACTTGGCATGCTGCACCTCACCTGCACATTGTACCACACTTGCAGGCCACACAACCATCACTCAAGTCACACAAACCGGCAGCTATTCGACCACAATAAGCACATCACCCACACACCTTGCAGGATACTCACTGACGCACTGTCCTCTATCTTGCAGGAGAAGGTGGCGCATAACAGCCGGCAGCAGGAGACCTGAGGGTGGATGGGCACGTTTACACATCCTCACCCCCCGAGAGGAGACAGTGCTTAGGATCATTGGGCGGGCCGTCGCTGCAGCCGTCACAACATGCCACGGTGGAGATTATGTTTGCATAATCCCGATGAAGGGGGTCTCTGCATTTCTAATACTCCTTCTCCTTTTCCACATCTCCCTGCTCTTTTCTGACTCACGTGCTGCAGATGCTGTCGGCCTGCATGTCTTACTTGCTCCTCTCCCCACTCCACAACTCAACCTGTTTCCCTTTGTCATTGCAGATACCCAAGAACACGTGGCGGCACCGTCCCAGGAGGAGGGGAAAGAGGACACTGAAGCCACACCGTCACTTGATCTGACACTTGCTGCCACCAGCTTAGAGACTGTAACTGGACGTCCTCTGGAGGTTAGGTTAGAGGAGAGATCGGCACACGGTGAGACACCAAGCACAAGTGCGCAGAAGCTGGGGTGGGGGGGGGGGGAAACAGATACCACAGATGCCAGCTCGCCGGAGGGTGAGGTCGCTCACTAGTTCTGCTGCAGAGGAGTCAGATGAGGACTTCAATGGGCCAGGCTACAGAAGACGGCTGATGGGCGTACACCAACAAATGCTTGGGGCACTGGAAAACCTGCCAGAAAGCCTGTGCACAATGAGAAGGGGCATGGAGGAGTCCAGCTCCAACTTGGGACAGGGCTTTGCACAGACCTTGGAGCCCATTCTTTCCAACCTGGAACGGTGGTCACCTCCATCAGCGCACCTGTGGAACCCACCATGATGCAGAGTCGGATGACTGATGTCACAGCTTCCATTACAGCACAAACATCTGCCATCCAAGGTCCGACCGCTGCATTTGGAGCTCAGACGGCTGCCTTGGAAGCTCAGACTGCTGCTATCGTGTGTCTGGGGACCACTATGGAACGGGGCTTCCAGGGCGTCACAGCACTCCAGCAATCCGTTCTCCAGCTGATCACCAGGTTTGCTGAGGCACTGCCCCGGGAGAGTGGCAGTTGGGCCATGGCAGTCGGACCTGCTGTCCTCTCTCAGGACGACAGCCTTCCTGCTCCCACTCCTGCCACTCTGCCAGTGCCCCTTCTGTTGCCTATCGGCCAGCCAGGCCAAACTGCTGCAACCTATGCTGAGACGGCCCAGAGCTGCTCAAGGTCACCCTCCAAGGCCATCTGCACACTCCTCCATTGAAGGCCAGCAGCCTCCCACCACGCAGGCTCCAGCCTCTGGGGAAGCACCTCATAGGAGCGCTAGGATAGGTAAAGGCACACGAACAAAAGGCACTAATGGAATGCACAAGGGTGAATAGTTCTGTTATGTTTGCATAATTTCATTTATTCATTGATAAATGAGTCTTTGATTTAGCATTTGGTAGTGGTTTTTATTTATGCAATGAGCTGAGAGGGATACCAATGTGTAATCAGATGGAGGTGATTTGATTGTCTTGTGGGCGTAGAAAGGTGGGGAGTGTAGGACCGTTGGTGAGTTTGGGGATGTAGTTCAAATTATTGATAGCCGGCACAGATCAGGCAAGCACGCAGAGCCCTTGCAGACAAGGCGTGTTCCTCCTCCTCCTCCTCCTCCTCCTCCTCCTCCATCATTGGTGGCAAAGGCTGGTCCCTCATGATGGCGAGGTTGTGCAGCATGCAGCATACCACCACGATTCTGTCCACCCGCTCAGAGGAGTACTGCAGGGCTCCTCCAGACTGGTCCATGCAGTGGAAGCATTGTGTGAAGAAGCCTCTGGTGTGCTCCGTGATATTGCGTGTGGCAGCATGCGTCTCATTATGGGCCTGCTGTGCACGTGTGCATGGGTTCCTGACCGGTGTCATGAGCCATGGCGTGAGGGGATAGCCCTTGTCGCCCAGTAGCCAGCCTTTGACTTGCTGAGGCGGGTGAAAGATAGCGGGCACATTGGACTGCCGCATGACAAAGGCATCGTGACTGCTCCCGGGACCTCCATCATTCGACGCGTGTGGTCGCACACCAGCTGCGTGTTGAGGGAGTGGAAGCCCTTTCGGTTGACGAAGACAGCTGAGTTGATATGCAGGGTACACAGGATAATATGCGTGCAGTCAATGGCACCCTGCACCATGGGGAACAGAGTAATGCGAGCGGACCCCCGTGCTCACTCGTTCTGCTAGTCTCTGTGGAGAGGGAGGGTGATGAATCTGTTCCTCATCTAGTACTCTGCATCTGTGACCTGCCTTATACTGCGAGATGTTGCACATGTTACCAGCAGAGGCCTGAAATGCTCCTGAGCCGTAGAAATTCAGCACCACGGTGACTTGCACAGCCACAGGCAATGCTGTCCTTGCCCTGCTGTGAGGCTGCAGTTGTGGCCGCACCAGTTGACAGATCTCGGTCACGGCTTCCTTGGTGAACCTCAGGCATTGGATGCAATCCTCCTCAGTCATGTTGAGGTAAGAGAATTGGTCCCGGAAGTCCCTCATTGGGTAGGGCCTCCTGCTCAGTGCCTTGTGCCTCCTCGACCTCCATCTCCTCGCAGCTTGACCTACTATGCATGGCCCCTCTGCATGCTCCCAGTCATGCTCAATGCCCAGCGGGAGCCCTAGCAGAATGCCCATGGTTGGCAGGAATGTTCAACCACGGTTGTAACTTTCCAACCCGTAAGGCAGTACCTGCCAAAGCTCTCTCAAATGTAGTCTAGGAACTCTCAGTAAGAATAGGGAGCTTCAAAAAAACCACTTCCTATTCCACCAGCAGCCAGAAGCAATAATCCAGCAACTAACCTGCAACACCTGCATGACCCCTTTAAATAGCTCTGGTGGTGGGGGGGGGTCCTTCAGGTACTGTAAGATATAGTCAGATGGTCAGGGTTAAGACTGTACATTGAGTTGAGCGTTAAGGTCAAAAATGGTGTCTACCACTTTAAATCAGCGCTGCACACTGATTGCACACATTTTCTCCCTACTTTACATGCTTCCAGCATTTGGTATTTGCACATGTGCTAACTCCTATGCCAAGATGGCGTCCGATGCACGTCACGCTAGAAATGTGCGTGCGCATCCAAGACGTCATCTTGGATTTAGCACCCATAGTGTGGGGAGAGCCCTAAACTCCCCACTCCAATGGAAATCTGTAAAAGTTGCTATTTACAATAGGTTAATTTCCACTCAATGGATGCAAAACATTTGCTATGACCCAATGATAAATACTATATAAGGTACTGTGAAATTTTGACCATGGCATTAATTCGAAAGATGGATTTACAACGTAACTGATTGATTATTATTGAAATCTATCATTCTTAATGTATCTTTTTCAAATGTGCTTTTTTTTTAAAAAAAGTTGCTTTTGTGGTCTGGGGATTAATTAGTACAACTTATTTGGTTACTGCGTCTTCTGGAAATGTGAATTGCTTGATCACCAAAGGTCATGTGTTTAGAGATGTATACTTTTTGCTTATTACATATAGCTTTATTTAAAAGAAGACTTAAATGAATTGTTTAATTATACATATCTCCTATTTGGCTGTACACCATACTATTTGGAATATCTTTAGGAATGTTACCTTTCTTGAAAATTGTGCGTCTTTAGGGCATTGCTATTGTCTTTCTGATATGTGCAGTACTAGTTAGGCTACAGAAAGAATGTACTGGTTCTCACTGCTCCTTAATAAGATGAATCTAGTTTTGAACTTCAGACACTAATAGACCTACAGCAGTTCCATGGTGCCTGGCCCTTTTAAGAGTGTGAGCAATAACACTAACATTGAAAGTAGAGAAAACCTTGTCTATAGATGTATCTTTTGAACCCTCATAAAAAGCATGATATAGCGGAGGGGCATCATTGACAGGAGACTAAAACTGGGTAAAACTGTAATACAAAGTACATAATACTTCTGCTTTACAGAATATATGGTATTTTCCACTTGGATTCTGTGTAAATTGCTCCAATGCAGTGTAGTAGTGACTAAAAGCAATTAACAAAATGCATGATATTGATGTGCAGGCTCATTTAAATGGGTCACATGCAAATTGCTTCCCTGCTGTAAAGGGAAAATGGTGCAAAGTGTCAGGTGAATCTGGTCAACCTGAGCAATTTGATTGGTCATGGAACCTTATTTGCGACAGACAGAACTGAACCTCCTCGAGGAAGGAGGTCGTGAAAAACAAAGTCAAGCTGTTTTGCATGACATAAAGAGCCTACATTTCCCCTATGTAGAAAACCTTGGATTAAATTATGGCAAAGTTAATACTAAATCCACGGAAACAAGGACTGGAAATGAATGCAGTGTTTTAGCAACATGCACAGCAGTGCTGAAAAAAGTTATTCATAGCTTAGTAAGGAGGATTTTTTTGAACATACAAATATTGACTTGCAAAAGGAAACTATTACTTGAAATGAATCTTAAACAGAAACAAAATATCCCTTTAACAGCTCAGGAAAGTTGTGCGTAAATTTTGAGCAATTTTCTTTGAAAAATCTGAAGTTACTGTCAACTGAATTGTTTTTTTTTCATATATGAAAAATACACATCAGCAAGACTGACAAATATATCATGGCTACAGTGCAGATCAGGCATTGCAGATTTGGCTAATTCAATATGAAGGCTGATGAAGAATGAAGACATTACAATGGCATACATGATTGCAGTACAGAATGTAGCAGAGTACTCTGAAACATCAGTAGGTGATTATCAAACATGTAGACCTGAATGCTTAATTAGGAACATTAGAAAAGCAATGAAGGAAAAATAAAATTATTTCAAATGATTCAGATAAACTGTGAAGGGTGAAGATTGGAAATTCTAATGGGAGAAACAACATTAGAAATTAAATGAGAGGGAAAATAAAACAAAGAAAAGTTAAGTTGCCCTAATATTTGGGAATGTAAGGGATTTTTTTTGGATATGTTCAAATAAGGTAAAATAATAAAAACAATATTTGAGACAAGGTAATAGGACTGCCTACCCACAGAGATGAAGCTACATATTTCTATCAGTATTTCATATAGAAAATGTGAGAACTGGTACATCCTGATTCAAAAGGTAGGGGACTAGATGGTGTAGTGGGTTTAAGCACCATATTTTTACTTCTGGGACCTGGGTTTTAACCTGGGCTTATACTGATGAGAAGCAAATCCCCTCTCAATGTGCGTAACAATCGTAAATGAATTCAATTTAAGCAGTTCCTAGTGGGAATCAGCTCATAACATAAACCTCCCTATAATTCTGCATTTAACAACAAGTGCTTTGAAAAAGGCCACAGAGATGCCTGTTCTGGAACAATGTTGTGCTCGTGCAATTGGTGTGGCTAAAGGCTTTGTTAAAGTCAGGGGTTAAGTGACATTAGAGGAAGATTCCCTCTGGTTGTTATTTCCAGCAAAATCATATTCTTAGAATGCTTTCACATTCTTGCTAGAAATCTTCCTGCTATGGTTATAATGTTCCAACACAGTGACCAGAGGAGATTTTCATGCAATTTTGGTTGAAAAGTAGGCTGAACTTCATTCTGTATTTAACCTTGCTAATTGAGAATTGATTTCTCGAATGCTATCTTTGCCAGCCTTCTTCCTCCCCCTTTCAAAAACTCCAGGTAATCCATAACCCCCTAGTTCAAACAGTTACTTGCATGAGGTCCCACACTCCCCCAGCCTTACCATGTTTCACTGACTCCCTGTTTCCCCTCCCCCCACCCCACCAATTACATTGACTTAAAGTCCTTAGCCTAATTTTTAAATCCCAGCACTGTCTTGCTACACAATACCTGAACCATCATCTTCAGCTGTACGTCCCAAGCTGTATTCTCCGCTGCTCCAACTGTGGATTGCCACTCATTCTCCGCTCCCTCCACTCACTTTTTGGAACTCTCACTGAAGCGCTTCACCTTACTACTCCACTCCATCAGAATGCTGTTAAAATTCTACCTCTTCCACCAAGTGTTTAATTCTCTCCTCCCATTAATCTTTTCCAACTTTTGCTCAAAGTCCCCTTCCTCTCCTTTTAAACTTCTACATTAAAGGTCACAGTTATTGTTTTGCTGTTACTGCTATACCTAAGTAGCGAGTACCTAATGCGGATACAGATCCAAAATTATTTCTTTCTCCAGCACAAAAATACCTCACCTTTAATCATGACAAGCTTCATTAAAATTAGACAATCTCCTGTGATGTTGCACATACTTCGTAAGGTTATGGTAGCTAAGTGGTTAACTGGACCAGCAACCCAGAGATCATGGGCATAATTTTAGTTGGGAGCCAGGAACCCAGCGCGTCGGTAGATATTCGCGTGGGGAACCCGGAAGCCAAACGAGTGCGTCGCGATCTGCGATCGCAATTCAATTGAAGGTAAGTATTTGTGCTTCCGGGTTTCCTATGTGCCAGGCAGCTAGATTGACAGGCTGGATGCCTGTCAGAAGGGAAAGGAGCCACGCATCAGAGAGGGGGGGCTGGAGGGAGATCGTGGGCCGTGGAACAAATCGAGTGCGGGGGAGGGAGGGGGGAGGAAAATGTGAACGACATCAGGTGGGCCTTGAAGATCAGGGGGTCCAACAGCGGGCGGGTCGGCCGATTGCGGGGTCCTGTCGTGCCAGGTGAACTCATTCGGCCTGGAAGAAGCACTCCTACTCCTCTGGGCCCACAACCAGTGCAATAAAGGCACTCACCTCTTGGATCCGGCCCTTCCCACCTGCTTTCACCTGACATGAATCAAAAGTGATGGGAAACCCAAACGAGTACAGTTAAATCCATTTTACTTTTGTAGTACTCAAAAAATTAAGTACCTCAACTATTTCAATGAGGTACATTGCCCCTTTAAGTATCGGCCCGCTGGCTTTAAATTGGGGCGGGACCTCCGGGTGTCTGCTGTGCACGTTCATCCAAACGCACCTGGGTCAAACCCAGAAGTGGGCGCATTGGAGCCGGGATGCGGTCCTCCTCCAAATAGCTATTATTTTAACCTCCCACCTGCCCGAAACCACCCGTTCTTGGGGGTTAAAATGACCCCACGAGTTTAAATCCCACTATAGCAAATTTCAAAATTGAATTCAATAAATTTGGTAATTTGCGGGCTAGCACCAGAAAAAATAACCATGAAAGCTGCTGGATAGTGGTTAAAAAAAAAACTGATGCGCCAATGACCTTCAAGGAACATGACTCCAGTTCCATTCTATGGGGTTGACTCTTAGCGCCCTCAGAGCATTAGAGCTGTGCAATAAATGCAATTTTTTTTAAAAAAAGGTAATGGTAGAAGTTTGCGGGAGATATAAATGAGAGGTAGTGAAGTAAGCGGATAGTGATGATGTGCTTTTTGATTAGTTCCTTGAAAATTTGAACCAGTCAGAAAAGCTTAATTTTTTTCTGTGTTATAGATGCATTTAACCTTAATATGCGTTATATGCAAGACTTTGAATATATTAGTGGACCTCCCTTGGAATTGCTCATGAAAAATATTCTCTTTTATAAAGACAGGAGTATTATACCACATAATGCATTATATATTATTCTGCTGGTAAGGTGCATGTGTGTCCCTTTTAAAGTCACAAAGTCAAATTATTAAGCAGACAGGGCCTTATGTCATTCAGAGTTTAGTTGTTTGGTCAGGGAGCTTTGTAAATTGGAATTTGCTCATCAGTTTCAGGCTCCAGCTTAGAAGCACATGGCATTTTAATTTGTTTCACATCTGGAACAAATTGTGACGTGTGCAGTGTGATAACTGCCCATGCAGACATAACAAGGTAGATTTTTGTCTTCACCATCTGGGTGCTAATCTGCCAGAGTGGTTTGCCCATCTTTTATAGAATCCACCCAATTTTCATTTGATTATGGAATGAAAATCAGATAGGTTCTATAAAAGGCAGGCAATGCGCTCCAGCAGATTACTGCTTAAATGGTGAAGGCAAAAATCTACCCACCATTTTTAATATACTGGTCTTCCATGCCATTCCACAAAATAAGTCAGAGAATATGATCACTCTCTTACCTGTCTCTGATGTCTTTGTGTTGCTCTTTCCCTCTGTTTCTCCTCTTCTGCCTCTTTCTTTCTACTTCCTTTTCCATTAACACTTTTTTTTTGCTTCTCTCACACCATCCTCTTCTGCTTCTCTAATCTGCCTTTTTCTGCTTTTCTTTCAGGTGGGAGGTAGTCAGTGGTATGGCAGGGAAAGGAGCCACCTACAACTACAGGCTGCATTTGGATGGAGTTGCAGCTCAATCTCCAAGCTGCAGCTCACAATCCTGGCCTTTCATGCTCTTTTTTTTGAAGTGTGTTTGATAAGATTGTTCAGGTGTTACAGAAATTCTGACTACTGTGGCAAATGATATCTTTGTTTCTTTATGCTTTTTTGGAGCATGACAAGAAAATTTGAGTATAATACTTGATGTGTGATGGACAGAAAATACCTGGTAGATGTACCGGTTTGATAATATCCCTAGTCGACCTCCTGTGATATTGCACATTGGGGGAGGGTGAAATTGGTCTTGGAGGTATCGGGCGAGTGAATCCACAGCCCGTTTTACATCACGCCGGATTTTCTTTTCCGTTAAAGTCAAAATCAAGTGTAGTCTTCAGTTGAATCAGGGTTAGAGGACAGGGGATAACTGGAGCAGGGCGGACAAAGATAATTCAGTCCCTCTTTTAAAGTCATATTTTTCCTTATTTTTATATAGGACTTCGATTTTATATTATTGGTTAAATAGCAAAACATGTAGCAATTTGCAAAGCAAAGTAATAGAGCTGATTGAAGCACATGAGTTTCTCTGTGGTTATGCTAAGGAGCTGAGAGATGCAAAACAGAGGAACTACAGAGGCAGAAGAGTAATTATCAGCGTAATAGGTTTACATAGCAAGGTCCACTATAGAATCATGGAATGGGCCGAATGGCCTCCTTCTGTGCTGTAACCTGTGCCTGCACTCTGCAAGAGCAATCCAGCTAGTCCCACTCCCCCACTCTTTCCACATAGCCCTACAATTTTTTTCCCTTCAAATACTTATCCAATTCCCTTTTGAAAGCCACGATTGAATTTTCCTCCACCATCCCCTCAGGCAGTGCATTCCAGATCATAACCACTCACTGTGTAAAAAAGTTTTTTCCTCATGTCGCCTTTGGTTCTTTTGCCAATCACCTTAAATCTGTGTCCTCTGGCTCTTGACCCTTCTGCCAATGGGAACAGTTTCTCTCTATCTACTCTATCTAAACCCCTCATGATTTTGAATACTTCTATCAAATCTCCTCTCAACCTTGTCTGCTCTAAGGAGAACAACCCCAGCTTTTCCAGTCCAACCATGTAACTGAAGTCCCTCATCCCTGGAACCATTCTAGTAAATATTTGCTGCACCCTCTCTAAGGCCTTCACATCCTTCCTAAAGTGCGGAACCCAGAATTGAGCTCAATACTCCAGTTGTGGCCGAACCAGTGTTTTATAAAGGTTCATCATGACTTCCTCGCTTTTGTACTCTATGCCTCTATTACTAAGCCCAGGATCCCGTATACTTTCTTAATGGCTTTCTCAACCTGCCCTGCCAGCTTCAACGATTTGTGCATACACCCCCAGGTCTCTCTGTTCATGCAACCCCTTTAGAATTGTACCCTTTAGTTTATATTGCCCCTCCTCATTCTTCCTACCAAAATGCATCACTTCACACTTCTCTGCGTTAAATTTCATCTGCTAATTTTGAAATTGTGCCCTGCACACCCAAGTCCAAGTCATTAACGTATATCAAGAAAAGCAGCGGTCCTAATACCGACCCCTGGAGAACACCACTGTATACCTTCCTCCAGTCCGAAAAACAATCCGTCATTACTACTGTTTCCTGTCACTTAGCCAATTTCATATCCATGTTGCCACTGCCCCTTTTATTCCATGGGCTTCAACTTTGCTGACAAGTGCCTATTATGTGGCACTTTATCAAACGCCTTTTGGAAGTCCATATACACCACATCGCCTTCATCAACCCTCTCTGTTACTTCATCAAAAACCCTCTCTTACCTCATTATAAATGTAGACATAGGAATTTATAATGGAAAAGATTGACACAAAAATGTTACAAAAACATAACAATAGGAAGTAAGATTTTGTGGACAGAAATTGCATGCAGATGTAAGATTTTTGATACATGATAGATAAATAGATAATCATAAGACAATTTCAGTAATATTCCAAACCCTAGGATAATTTTACAAAGGAGGTAACTGAGGTCATGACAAATACAGTAAAAGAATTTATTGAAGAACTGGAGAACCTGAAGATTTGCAAGATATTGGGTAGAATGGATTCAGAAATACTAAAAGAAATGAGAACAGAAGTGAAGGTAAAAGAAATTTGAAAAGTTCTATGTACACAAGGATGACATCAGTCTTTGAAAAAAGATCAGAGAAATGATCTTGGCAATTATAGGTGAGTTCCTCTCCTCTGTAGCAGAAAATATTACTAGAATCTATAATAACAGTTGTAATTGAGTTTACAGTGAAAATGGAGACAAGTCATTTTTTTTAGCCTCATCAAGCAGATGCTTTTATATCCAGTTTGTAACAATCTGATTCAGCAACTGTAGTTTAGCAAACTGACTTCTCACCAAAATCCACATAAATGGTCCACATGAGATTCTATCATGATCACGTGGGAGGAATCTAAGTTGCATTAAACATAAAAATACTCTAAACAATAGATAGGCTTTTACAGGACTGTACTGCAACACAAAACTAGAACTATCCTAAAATGCAAATATATTACAACAACCTTGGGGCATATAATGCCAATTCATTTTACCTAACTTTAGTAGGCATCTGTTTATTGAGAATAAGTTGCCAATGGCATTTTGTTTCAGCAGGGCCAGGAATCATCTTCTGATTTAGCCCCAAAATTCCTCAGGATCATGCCCAATGGTGTCCTCTAGTGATGACCTCGGCAGGATAGTCAGCAGGAGCACACCTCACTTGCACTGGTCAGGCAGGTGCAAGCACAACTCTGGGCATCTCTTCAGTGCCAGCCTGCCTGTGCTTGCCGGAAACTCCAATGCCTGTCTGTGGGAGAAAGGGTTGTCGAGCCCCCCACGCGACCATCCCCCAACCCCTCCTCGACCCTGGCCATTATGTCTTCAGCCTCCTGAGCAAGGGAGCCAATTCCCAGAAATTTTCAAAAAGAAAACAAAGAATTGAGTGATCTCCAAAGGTTCAGCCCGCTTTCCTTGCCTGTACCCCACCACTAGAGCCCAAATGCGCCTTTATGGAGGCCAGTATACCTCCACTCATTCAGTGTACCAGCCGCCACTACAACGCCTGGTCTCAATTGAAGAACAGCAACAGGATCCCAGCTTAGGGAGTCCCCACCTATGGCCCCACACCCTGCCCATCATTTACCCTGTTCTGCCCTTTACAAGCCATTAAGGAATCGCTTGGAAATTGCAGTGCCCAGTCTCCGCCATTTCCCTGGGGGTTCCACCAGTCTACCGCTGGAATTGTGGTGTGGCAGCGGGGGAACCCCGCAGAATTTCAGGGCCTCTCTCTGTAAGTAAGTCCTCTGTTACTTTTATTGCCTTCCTCAATCTATCCACAACAGAACTGCATATCCGAGGCTGCTGTGATCCGTTTGTGCTCACTTCAAATTACTCATCACCTTTTGTGTAGTTTGTTCTGCATTAATGCTAACCTCCAACTAGGCAAAATTAGAGAAAATAGATGTGGAGCGCATTTTGCTTCGAAGAGTTGCATTCAAAGGTGAAAACTGCAAGCAGAGCAAAGGCATACTAGCTAATCAAAATATAGGATGAAAATACCGCACAGTGCAAAAATATTTTTAACCATGAACTACGTGAAAATAGTCTAGGTTCCCACAGGTACAAGTTGCACCTGTGTTTTTGTTTCATGGTGAACCTTCCATTTAATGGAATACATTTTCTGATCAGGCGACCAACTGGGGCATTTTTGGGCCATGCATGATTAAGCTCCCCCCCAATTATTAGTGCACTAACCCTGCCTAATTTTGCAGGGTCAGCTTTGTTTACATCGTGTAGTTGAGCTTCCAGTTCATATTAGGAACACCTCACTTGCATTGGTCAGGAAAGGGGAAAGGAGGTGGAAAATTGCATTTAAAGTCTGTATACAGGGATGATGGGTAAATTAGAGGGATGTGGTCACTTAAAAGGTAAGTGGCTATATGCAGGGATAAAAGTCTTTACAAAGACTGTTAATATTTTTGCACCTATTTCAGCATTTGTAAAGGGTACCAAAAATGCCCAGCAAAACCCAGTGGTTGGCAAAATAAAATTGGAGGCACGAAACCGAGTCAGTGGCGAAGTGATGGAGCAGTGCAACACACCGATCCCCTGTATGAAGGCTAATGAAGTGGAGGTGGTGCAAAATGAGATGGCAGTGAGGAGGATGGCACTCTACAAAACCCAGCTGTAGGATAGAATTGCAACATGCCTTGATGGAGGTAAAGGACGAGGACTTGAGGGTGCAGCTGACCGTTACTGCCATTGGTTATGCCAGCTCTATAATGCATGAGAGCTGCAGTGTCCTTGAAGCAGGTGGTTTTCTGCTGACCCAGAGCCTCTAACCAGTTCCACATGCCATTACCAAGTAGTTGCAAGAGTCAAGGCTGAAGAGTTTTCAAGTGTCTTCAGCAAAAAGTGTTGAGTGGAAGATCTTATTCAGCCGAGATGCCCATCATCACAGATGTCAATCTCCAGCCAATTCGATTCACTCCACATGACGTTAAGAAGCAGCTGAATGCACTTGACATAGAGAAGGCTATGCACTCTGGCAACATTCCAGCTATAGTGCTGAAGACCCGTAGGTTGCAGCCAGCAATTCCAGTGCAGCTATGACTCTAGTATTTATTTGACTGTGGAAAATTGCTCGGAATATGCACAAAACACAGGACAAATCTAACCCGGCCAATTGCCTCTCTATTAGCCTCCTCCCAATCATCAAAGTGATGAAAGGAGTCATCAATAGTGCAATCCACACTGTTGCAAGTTATGGGTCATGCTTTAGATATTCTCTCAGATAGTGCTGGTCACTCCCAAAAGTGGTCGGAGCATCTTGTATTTAGGGTGCATCTGTATTACCCAATATCTATCTATACAACAGCACAACCCAAGAGTGTAACAACAGTACATCCCCTGTGATCTGAACAGGATATTCATGTCTTTCATACACGCCCCCACATTCGCCTCTGCAATTTTTCTGAAGGGAGACTGAGGAAACATATGGTGGGCCACAGCCATATATGAATTATTAAACTGCTTTGTTCCACAGCAAGTGAACATAAAGAACAACAGTTATGATTGTACTCACTTAGTTCAACTTGTCTATGCATAATAATACACAATAATGAACATTCTACATTTCGCCACACTAGTGGGTCACCTGGCTTGATTTCAACAAAATAACTTCTACCTGCATTCTAAATTCTTCTTCTGAGCCTGGCAAAAGCTTCTGTTTAAAAACCAGACTACTGCCAGTTTTTCTCTTTTTTTCATTCCATGTGTTCACACCCTGAGATGGTGGCTTCCCCCAAACAACTCCTGTCAAGTGCTCAGGACAAAGGACCTCCCAACACAATAGATCATTTAGACAGGGTAACAAATTGCTTATTGTTTACAGTCTTTGTGGAAATAATTTCAAAGCCTAGCTCATTAGCATTTTAATCATCTCATGTCTCAATGCCTTTTTTTTTAAATGTGTGAATACACTTTGCTGTAAAACACAAGCTCAAATATAAATACTTTGTGGGGAAATGGTTGGATACCTCAGAGATGTGTCAGACGGTTAGTTAAAGACCTCCATTCTGATCACAAAATTGAACTTTACAATAGTAAACATTTGCTCTTTGTTTTGTATTTTTCTACTGATTTCTTTCTTCCCCTTTTAGGTTCACCCAATGATTATCCGCCTACCATGCCCTATTCCCTTCTCTGGGATGGTGCAATAATCTGGGCAGCCATCAATGGGATTCTGATTCTGAAGAAAAGGACCATATTATGCTTGCGATTTAGTTCCAATCTGGTGTAATACTGCCTTTATGAAAGAATTTTCCTATTAAACGAGATAAAGCAATGTCTCAGGAAGCAAAACAGTCAAGAACCACAAATCACTTTACATTGTTTGCATAGGATGTCACCATGAAATAATTATGTTTTCACAACACAGGCTGTCTAATATGAATTGTGATGTGGAGATGCCGGTGATGGACTGGGGTTGACAATTGCAAACAATTTTGCAACACCAAGTTATAGTCCAGCAATTTTATTTTAAATTCACAAGCTTTCGGAGGCTACCTCCTTCCTCAGGTGAAGGATGCCCCAGAGCATGGTACATTGGCGAGACCATGCAGACGCTGCGACAACGGATGAACGGACACCGCGCAACAATCGCCAAACAGGAGGGTTCCCTCCCAGTCGGGGAACACTTCAGCAGTCAAGGACATTCAGCCACCGACCTTCGGGTAAGCGTACTCCAAGGCGGCCTTCGAGACACACGACAACGCAAAATCGTCGAGCAGAAATTGATAGCCAAGTTCCGCACACCCATGAGGACGGCCTCAACCGGGACCTTGGGTTCATGTCACGCTACACGTTACCCCACCAGCGAACAAATGTTATCTGTTTTTAATATAACGGGTCAGTTGCTGTCTTTTCTATGTTTCTACCTCTCTATCTCTTTTTTTTTTTGTTTGTTGTTTTTTTTTTGGTGATTTGTATATTCTGAGACCTGGCAGGTAACACCTGTCTGTCTGCACACTGATTGCCTTGGGAACGGGCAGTTGAAAAAACTGTCTGTAATCACCAAGCATTGTTCTGTGAATTATAAATGCGATTTCATTTCGAGGATTTCATTTCCACATCGTTCACCTGAGGAAGGAGGTAGCCTCCGAAAGCTTGTGAATTTAAAATAAAATTGCTGGACTATAACTTGGTGTTGCAAAATTGTTTATAATATGAATTGTGTCATTAAGCCAAGAGGATTGTCTTCCGCCCCCCCCCCCCCCACCCCAGTAATGATGCATCGTTAAGAGTAGGTATGGCATATGACATAAAACATGGGGAAGTGATATCCGTCTTTAGACATAAAACAGTTTTATATTATTCGCAAGAGCGGGCATCGCAAAGAGAGTAGATTATGAACCGAGTGGGAACTTGAGAGTTTGGCGAGAGTGGGGCTCTGATAAAGTAGTGGGTGAATCAAAATTAAAATTTAGTTTAAAATTTTAACTTAGAACTTTAAAAGAAACTGCAGGTTAGTTAACGGTTAACAGAAACTGCAAGTCAGTGGCAGTTAACAATCAATCAGCTGTAAGTGACTGCCTGAATAGAGGGTAATTACTGTGAGCTGGAAGCTGATTAAACAGTTGTAACTGCTGTTCTCAAAAGGTGCATAAAGTAGAAGGTTATCTGCTGAAGCACAGAGTGGGCATTATAAAGAAACTGGATCGTGAACCAAGTGGGAACTTGAGAATTTGGTGCTAAATTATTTTTTAAAGTGAGAGAAACAAAACAGACTAAAAAGAAATTATCTATCTATATATAAATAAATAAATAAATAAAATATTTTAGTCGCAAGCAGTGGTGCTGAGCACCAGGGGAGGAGCACCAGCTATCAGTACAAAAGCGGGAGGAGAGGAGTGGAGTCGAGAGAAGCGGTGTGTAGCACCAAGCGAGGAGCCCTGGGGAACAGTGCGGGAGCGGGAGCGGGAGCGGGAGCGGGAGCGGGAGCGGGAGCGGAGAGGAGCACCGAGGAGGAGCCCTTTCCCATTCACTAAGAACAAAGAGAGTGACATCACAGTGACACCACAGTGAACAAAGAGGGAGAGTTCTGAGAGAGCCGGAGTAAAAGGGTAGGTTAATCGGGTTAAGTAAACAGTAAGTAAATTAATATTAATCAAGACTCTAAGGGGAGTTTAGAAAAAAAACATTTCTAAATATAATGGACCGGCAGCTGAGACCTATTGCCTGCAATTCCTGCACCATGTGGGAACCTCAGGACACTGCATGTGTCCCGGAGGGCCACATGTACAGGAAATGCCTCCAGTTGTTCGAGCTCAAGCTGAGGGTTTCTGAGCTGAGGGGTGGCCAAGCATAAGGGAGGCTAAAGGTTTCCTGGATTGTACGTTCCAGGAGGTGGTCACCCCATAGCCATAGAGAGTTCAGGATAGCAAGTGGGTGGTCATCCGAAAAGGTAGGAGAAGGCAGGCAGCTCAAGAATCTACCAGGTGTGTATCACTCTCAAACTGGTGAGGGTGAGGACACCTTGAAGGAGTGCAGTCCTGAGCATGGCACCATGGGGCAAAGGACTGCACAGGAGGGCACAGTGAAGTGTAGAAGTGCAGTAGTCATAGGGGATTCGATAGTCAGGGGGACAGACAGGCGTTTCTGTGACCGCTGACGTGAGTCCTGCCTGGTGTGTTGCCTCCCTGATGCCAGGGTATAGGACATCATGGAGAAAGCACAGAATATTCTGCGGGGGGTAGGGGAACAGCCAGGAGCCGTGGTCTATGTGGGTACCAACGACATAGGAAAGAAATGGAATGAGATCCTGCGGTCAGAGTTTCAGGAGCTAGGGAGGAAGGTAAAAACCAGGACCTTCAAAAGGCCAGTGCCAAGAACTAGTGTGCATAGAAATAGGAAGATAAGGCAGGTTAATGCTTGGCTAGAGACATGGTGCAAGAGGGAGGGCTTCAGATTCTTGGAGCATTGGGACCAGTTCTGGGGCAGAAGGGACGGGTTGCACCTCAACAGAGCTGGGACCGATGTCCTCGCGGGGAGGTTCATTAGTGCTATGGGGGAGGGTTTAAACTAATTTGGAAGTGGGGTGGGCACCAGGATGTAGCATCAGAAAGGAGAAACAAGGTGCACTAAGGATTGGGAGAGACAGATAGAACTAGAGTAAGAAATAGTACTGTATTAGGTGGGATCATACCAAGAGAAAGAATACAAGCAGGTCTAAGATAGGTTTAGAGTGCATATGGCTGGAGTCATACCTAGCACAAAGGAAAATGGTAGTGGTTGTTGGAGGCCAATCATCTCAGCCCCAGGACATTGCTGCAGGAGTTCCTCAGGGCAGCGTCCTAGGCCCAACCATCTTCAGCTGCTTCATCAATGACCTTCCCTTCATCATAAAATCAGAAATGGGATGTTCGCTGATGATTGTAGTTCGCAACCCCTCAAATAATGAAGCAGTCCGTGCCCGCATGCAGCAAGACCTGGACAACATCCAGGCTTCGGCTCATAAGTGGCAAGTAACATTCGCGCCAGGCAATGACCGTCTCCAACAAGAGAAAGTGTAACCACCTCCCCTCGACATTCAATGGCATTACCATCGCCGAATCCCCCACCATCAACATCCTGGGGGTCACCATTGACCAGAAACTTAACTGGACTAGCCATATAAATACTGAGGCTACAAGAGCAGGTCAGAGGCTGGGTATTCTGCGGCGAGTGACTCACCTCCTGACTCCCCAAAGCCTTTCCACCATCTACAAGGCACAAGTCAGGAGTGTGATGGAATACTCTCCACTTGCCTGGATGAATGCAGCTCCAACAACACTCAAGAAGCGCGCCACCATCCAGGGCAAAGCAGCCCGCTTGATTGGCACCCCATCCAGCACCCTAAACATTCACACCCTTCACCACCAGCGCACTGTGGTTGCAGTGTGTTCGATCCACAGGATGCACTGCAGCAACTCGCCAAGGCTTCTTCGACAGCACCTCCCAAACCCACGACCTCTACCACCTAGAAGGACAAGGGCAGCAGGCACATGGGAACAACACCACCTGCACGTTCCCTTCCAAGTCACACACCATCCCGACTTGCAAATATATCGCCGTTCCTTCATCGTCGCTGGGTCAAAATCCTGGAACTCCCTTCCTAACAGCACTGTGGGAGAACCTTCACCACACAGACTGCAGCGGTTCAAGAAGGCAGCTCACCACCACCTTCTCGAGGGCAATTAGGGATGGGCAATAAATGCTGGCCTCGCCAGCGACACCCACATCCCATGAACAAATAAAAAAAGTGTAAACACACGAAGCGTGGTAAATTAGGTTGGTGAGCTGCAGGTGCAAATAGCCACGTGGGAAAATAATGTAGTGGCGATAACGGAGATCTGGCTCAAAAAAGGGCAGGATTGGGTACTAAATATTCCTGGATACAAGGTGTTCAGGGAAGATAGGGAAGGGAAAAAAAGAGCGGGGGGGCTGGCAGTATTGATTAAGGAGAATATTGTAGAGCTGGAGAGAGAGGATGTCCTTGAGAGGTCAAGGACAGAATCTATTTAGTTAAAGTTAAGGAACAATGTAGGCGTGATTCCACTACTGGGTGTATTCTATAGGCCACCAACTAGTGGGAAGGATATAGAGGAGCAAATTTGCAAGGAAATTACAGAGAGGTGCAAGGTCTATAAACTAGTGATAATGGGGGACTTCAACTATCCTAATATAGACTGGGATAGGAATAACGTAAAGGGCAAAGAGAGGGAGGAATTTCTGAAGTGTGTGTTCAGGAGAACTTTCTTGATCGGTATGTTTCCGGCCCAACGAGAAAGGAGGCATTGCTGGATCTAGTTCTGGGAATGAAGTGGGTCAAATGGAGCAAGTGTCAGTGGGGGAACATTTAGGAAACAGTGATCATAGTATCATAAGATTTAGATTAGTTATGGACAAGGAGCAATCTAGAGTAAAAATACTTAATTGGAGGAGGGCCAATTTCAGTGGGTTGAGAACAGATCTGACCCGGGTAAATTGGAATCAAATATTGGCAGGCAAAACTATAATTGAACAATGGGCGGCCTTTTAAGAGGAGATGGTTCGGGTACAGTCCAGGTACATTCCCATGAGGGGGAAAGGTAGGGCAACCAAAGCCAGAGCTCCCTGGATGACGAAAGAAATAGAGAATAAGATGAAGGAGAGAAAGGGGGCACATGACAGATGTCAGGTTGATATTACAAGTGAGGACCAGGCTGAATATAAAAAGTACAGAGGAGAAGTGAAAAAAGGAAATAAGAGGGGCAAAGACAGAGTATGAGAATAGACTGGTGGCGAACATAAAAGGGAATCCAAAAGTCCTCTATAAGCATATAAATAGTAAACTGGTAGCAAGAAGAGGGGTGGGGTCGATTAAGGACCAAAAAGGAGATCTATGCATGGAGGCAGGCGGCATGGTTGAGGTACTAATTGAATACTTTGCATCTGTCATTAGCAAGGAAGAAGATGTTGCCAAAGTCACAGTAAAAGAGGAGGTAGTTGAAATATTAGATGGGCCTAAAAATTGATAGAGGTACTAGAAAGGCTGGCTGTACTTAAAGTAGATAAGCCACCTGGTCCGGATAGGATGCATCCTAGGTTGCTGAGGGAAGTAAGGGTGGAAATTGCAGAGGTGCTGGCCATAATCTTCCAATCCTCCTTAGATTGGGGGATGGTGCAAGAGGACAGAGTGCCAGATTACAGGAAAGATGTGATTGCACCAGAGAGGGTACAAAGCAGATTTACAAGGATGTTGCCAGGACTGGAGAACTTTAGCTATGAGGAAAGATTGGATAGGCTGGGGTTGTTTTCTTTGGAACAGAGGAGGCTGAGGGGAGATTTAATTGAGGCATATAAAATTATGAGGGACCTAGATAGAGTGGATAGGAAGGACCTATTTCCCTTAGCAGAGGTCAGTAACCAGATTTAAAGTAATTGGCAGAAAGATTAGAGGAGAGTTGAGGAGAAATTTTTTCACCCAGAGGGTGGCAAAATTGGTTAAGTGACAAGAATCAGAGTAGTGGTGAACGGTTGTTTTTCAGACTGGAGACAGGTATACCCGTGGTGTTCCCCAGGGGTCGGTACGAGGGCCACCTTTTTTTGATATATGTTAATGACTTGGATGTACACAGCACAATTTCAAAATTTACAGATGACACAAAACTTAGAAGTGTAACAAACAGCGAGGAGGACAGTAATAGACTTCAAGAGGACATAGACAGGCTGGTGCAATGGCAGATGAAATTTAATGCAGAGAAG
Source organism: Heptranchias perlo (assembly GCF_035084215.1). Classification (NCBI taxonomy): domain Eukaryota; kingdom Metazoa; phylum Chordata; class Chondrichthyes; order Hexanchiformes; family Hexanchidae; genus Heptranchias; species Heptranchias perlo. The sequence continues at coordinate 103,236,553 of NC_090325.1, read as the reverse complement.
TGTGAAGTGATACATTTTGGCAGGAAGAATGAGGCGAGGCAATATAAACTAAATGGTACAATTCTAAAGGAGGTGCAGGAACAGAGAGACCTGGGGTATATGTGCACAAATCTTTGAAGGTGGCAGGACAATTTGAGAAAGTGGTTAAAAAAGCATACAGGATCCTGGGTTTTATAAATATAGGCATAGAGTACAAAAGCAAGGAAGTTATGTTGAACCTTTATAAAACACTGGTTCAGCCACAACTGGAGTACTGTGTCCAATTCTGGGCACTGCACTTTAGGAAGGATGTGAAGGCCTTAGAGAGGGTGCAGAAAAGATTTACAAGAATGATTCCAGGGATGAGGAACTTCAGTTATGTGGATAGATTTGAGAAAATGAGGTTGTTCCCCTTCGAGCAGAGAAGGTTACGAGGAGATTTGATAGGAGTGTTCAAAATCATGAAGGGTTTAGATAAAGTAAATAAAGAGAATCTGTTCCCATTGGCGGAAGGATCGAGAACCAGAGGACACAGATTTAAGGTGATTGGCAAATAACCAAAGGCAGCATGAGGAAAAACTTTTTTTTAAAAAACGCAGCGAGTGGTTATGATCTGAATGTGCTGCCTAAAAGGCTGGTGGGAGTAGATTCAATCGTGGCTTTCAAAAAGGCATTGGATAAATACTTGAAGGGAAAAAATTTGCAGGGCTACAGAGAAAGGGTGGGGGAATGGGACTAACTGGATTGGTCTTAAAGAGCCGGCACAGGTCTCCTTCTGTGCTGTGTCCATTCTATGATTCTAAGACTTGCCAGACTCCCAACTACTACTAATATTCAATTTTCATGGTCAAACCTTTCTTGCAAAATGATTCACAATTCCAGGTACAAACTCCATTAGTTCTACACTGGTAGGAGATGAAAATTGCGTGTAAGTCAAATTTAAAGGAATGGGGTCAATTAAAGGGCAGTATCACAAGTTGGGGGGGGTGGGGGTACAAAAACTTAGACAGTTTCTGGACAGCATTACAAAGGCATCTCAACCCATCTTTGCCAAGGCTGAAGGAGCATGGCATTAAGAAGTGGTGGACCAGGATGAAGGGAAAGGGACGTGTAGGTGCAGCCATGTGTCTGCGGACAAATGACAGTACAGACCAGCACCTAGCCTCCTCTTTGATTGCTGCTGGTCGAGTTGGTGCTGCATCAGATGATTGCGGGATGGTTTTCCTCTGCGTCACTCCACAGCACCATCCCATACTGCAAGGTGCAGATAACTTTCAGGCCATTACTGTCCGTGCACATGTGCAAACTCTATGCTGCATGGTAGCCACTGGTATTCGTTCCCCCTCTCCAGCCACTAACTCCAGATCAACCAGAGCATTCACAACCTTGACATCCTGTTTAACCCTGAGCTTAATTTCAGACCTCTTATCTTCTCCATCACAAAAACCCTTTACTCCAAAACATTATTCACTTCTGCCCCTTCACTACTGATACCTTTATCCATGCCTTTGCCAGACTTAATTCCCCCCATGCTCTCCTTGATGGCCTCCCATTCTTCATCCTACATAAACTTCAACTCGTGTAAAACTCTGCTGCATTCATCCCGTCTTGCATTAAGTCCCGGTTACCCATCCCCTCAGTCCTCGCTAACCTGCATTAATTCTCTGTCCGCAACACCTTAAATGTAAAATCTTCATCCTCAACTTTAAATCCCTCCATGGTCTCACCGTACCCTATCAATGTAATCTCCTCCAGTCCTATATCCCCCCTCCCCTATCCCTGATTACTCTGGCCTCTTATACATCCCTCCTCCCTCCCCTCAATCCCGCCATTGATGGCAGAACCTTCAGCCAACTGGGTCATGCTCCCTGGAATTCCCTCCCTAAACCTCTGCACCTTTCCACCTCTATTAAAAATATTCTCAAAGCCAACTTATTTGACCTAACCTTCCCTTCCTGTCACAGAGTTTTCCGTATACAGTGAAGAATCTTGGGATATTCTTTACATTAAAAGGTGCTATATATATCCAAGGTTTTGTTTTACTAGCAAATGAAGTATAAGCAGAGATTGTACAATGTCATTCAAATAGATTTAAAATCTTCATCACTAGGTATGATTTACAAAAAATGTCAACCTCATCAACAAGGAAAAATTTGTTACAACAATATGAAAGTAACATTTTCTGACTTTAATTTCCACTGGGGAACTCCATTTTAATCAAAAGTTTGTGACCTTTTCTATATGTATGTTTCCTGTTAATCATCCTCAATTATTACACACAATACTATTGGAAGCAATCCTGCTTTTTGCATGCTATTGATGTAGTTTGAACTGGGGCTTTGGATATTCTACTGTATGTTTATTTTACTAATTTGCAAATGATTTTGTGTTCCCCCCTTGAGTATTTGAGAAGTATACAATGAATGTCAGGCTACTTGAAATCCTAACTACAAGGAGGCATATTTGTAAGTTTTTTTTTACTAGTACTAACTTGTCCCTAAGCTTCTTCAGAGGATTGACAAAGAAAAGATAGTTTATACCCTCTTTAGTTGCCTAAACCATAATGCGCATGTGTAGAGACAATTAGTACCATATCTGAATCAAAATTTATGTAATTAATGCCAGAATGACAATAAAAGTATTTAGATACAAATTTGTCACAGAGAAGACAAGTCATTGCAAGCATGCCTTAGTGACTATTCATTTGACTTACTAAGCAAAGAAACCGTAGACACAAAGGCTGGGATGCACCTCCACGTTTCTGCCAAAAAAAAATCGGATGAACGAGGTGATGAATGAAGGAAAATGTGAGCAATGAGGCCTACCGCTACTTCACCACCTAACCTGTATTTTCCTCCCACCTCCTCCAGGACCGCCAATGGCCTCTCCTTCCCCACCCACCAGATGCAAATGGTGGCAAAGTAGCAGTGCCAGGGTCCCAATAAGATTTCCCTCCCATTTGTCCACAAGGAAGGTGGTGGTAGGCCTCGAGAAGCAGCAATAATGGCCCTGAGGTCTCCTTGTAGGGGAGAAAAGAGGATCATATGGTGGCCTCTTCTCCCTCTAGGCTGCCCCCGAACACGTACCTATTGAAGACCCTTGTTTTGGTAAATGCCTTCAGTGGGACAGCTGGTCCAATTTTCAGGATGATTCTGTCCCTTTAAGGTCCCACGCCAGCACTTCAGATGCTGTAGCAGCATTCTCCTCTGCAGCATCATCAAGATTCTCCTCTACACATGAGCAGCAGGAATACCGCCAAGAGTTCACTATGCATTTCTGATGACCCCCAACTCGGACGAATGGAACTCTGTCCCGAAGGAGAATCCCAGCCAAAAAAGTAGTAAACCATTCTATCCGGAATGTTTAAACGTTAGCAGGGTAGAAATTCATCGGCACCTGATTTCGGGCGCGATGCTGCCACAACCGTGAGGCCCGAAATTGGGCTTCGGGCATTATTATTAATTGGGCGATCTGCTAGCACCTGTCGCACCTCCACAAGCAGCTCATCCGTTTGAACAAAATGAACATTGGCTCAGTTGCATCACTGGTAGCAGCCCAAAGATAAATTCAGAGGAGGGTGGCTAAGCAAACGTTAAGCACAATGCCAACACAAGATACCTACATGCTACATGTTCAGGGACTCACACAAGGATGCTGATGGCCCAGGCACATGGGTGACAACTATCTCTCTTAAGCCTTGTTGCAATATAGAAATATAGGAACAGGAGTAGGCCATTCAGCCCCTCGAGCCTGTTCTACCATTAAAGTAGTCATGATGTGGAGATGCCGGTGATGGACTGGGGTTGACAATTGTAAACAATTTTACAACACCAAGTTATAGTCCAGCAATTTTATTTTAAATTCACAAGCTTTCGGAGATTTTCTCCTTCCTCAGGCAAATGTTTCAAGATCTCCTTGAAGCCTACGCATTGCCTGAGGAAGGAGAAAATCTCCGAAAGCTTGTGAATTTAAAATAAAATTGCTGGACTATAACTTGGTGTTGTAAAATTGTTTACAATTACCATTAAAGTAGATCATGGCTGAACTGAATCTTAACTCCATTTACCCACTTTGGTTCTGTAACCCTTAATACCCTTGCTTAACAAAAATCTATCAGTCTCAGTTTTTAAATTTTCAATAGACTGAGCCTCAGCAGCTTTTTTTTTGGGGGGGGGGGGCGTGGGGGTAGAAGAAAGAGTTTTCCAGATTTCCACTACCCTTTGTGTGAAGAAGTGCTTTCTGACATCACCCCTGAATGGCCTAGCTCTAATTTTAAGGTTGTGCCCCATTGTTCTGGACTCTTCCACCAGAGGAAAATTTCTCTCTATCTACCCTATCAAATCCTTTAATCAGTTTAAACACCTCAATTAGATCACCCTTTAATCTTCTTTACTCAAGGGAATACAAACCTAGCTATGCAACCTGGCTTCATAATTTAACCCTTTTAACCCCGGTATCATTCTTGTGAATCTGAGCTGCACCCCCTCCAAGGCCAATATATCCTTTCCGAGGTGTGGTGCCCAGAACTGAATGCGGTACACCGGATGGGTCAATCTAGAGCTCTGTACAGCTGTAACATAACTTCCACCCCTTTGTATTCCAGCCCTCTTGAGATAAAGGCCAACATTCCATTAAACTTGTTAATTTTTTTTTGTACCTGTCCACTAGCTTTTAGTGATTTCTGTACTTGGACCCCCAAATCTCTCTGCTTATCCACAATTCCAGCATCTCTCCATTTGGAAAATACTCTGATTTATCTTTCTTGGGTCCAAAGTGGATGATCTCACGCTTCCCCACATTAAATTCCATCTACCACAGTTTTGCACACTCACCTAAACTATCAATGACCCTTTGTTACATTCTGCTCCCATCTACAATATTTACTGTGCCACCTAACTTAGTGTCATCAGCAACTTAGATATACAGCTCTCTATTCCTTCATCCAAGCCATTTATAAATACAGTAAAAAGCTGAGGCCCCAGTAGAGATCCTTGGGGGACGCCATTAGTCACATCCTGCCAATTTAAGTACATACCCATTATCCCTATTCTCTGTCTCCTATCTCCGAACCAATTCCCTGTCCAAGCCAATAGGTTGCCTCCAGTTCCATGCGTTCTCATAGACACTTCCTCATCTACCATGTTAGTTACCTCCTCAAAAAAATTAACTACATTCATTAGACATGACTTACCCTTTACAAATCCATGCCGGCTCTTTCTGGTCAGCTCATATTTGTCCAAATGCTCAATCGCTCTGTCCCTAATAACAGATTCTAGTGACCTCACCACAACTGACATTAGACTAATAGACCTATAATTTGCTAGTTTATCTCTCTTCTCAAATAATGGAATGACATTGGCAGTTTTCCAATCCAAGGGGACAATTCCTGAATAGAAAGAGTTTTAGAAGATCATGACTGACGCAACAACAATTTCCTCACCTACTTCTTTTAATAGCCTGGGATGGAAACCATCGGGTCCTGGAGATAAGAACATAAGAACATGAGATCTTTCTATCTTTAATCTCATTAGTTTCTCCATCACCATTTTTTAAAAAAAAACTTATATTGAATCTAGTTAGTTCCTCCCCTTGATTTAGTTTAAGTTTTCCTTTTAATCGCTGATACTTTATCCACATCCTCTACTGTGAAGACAAGGATATTTTGTAAGTCTGCCATTTCCTGATTTCTAATTACAATGTCACCTGCGTCTGTCATTAAGGGGTCCACATTATTCTTAGCTAGCCTCTTTCTTGTAATATATTTGTAATAATATGTCCCTTTTCTAGCTGCATGCATATGGTCATACATAACAAGTCCTAGTGCATGCAGATCAAATGCAGGTGGGAAGATCACCTATGATGCTTGATTCCTCATAAGGACAAGATTCTGGAGATTCCTGTCCTGGAATCAATAGATTGATAGGAGGCTTCCACCAAGCTTATGTCCAGTATCATCCTTTGTTTTAAATCATTATTTCTATCCTTACTAACTAATTGATTCACATTCTCACACGCAGGTATGCAGTGCAGAACTGTCTTCAGCCAAAAGTGCTGAGTGGATGATACCATTCGGCTTCCTCCTGACATTCCCACCATTATCAATGCCAGTGTCAACCACATGCAGCTGCCTAAAACAAGTGTTAGGTCCCTTACATATGGAAACAATGGGCCAAACATCTGGTTTAGGTCCCCTCACAGAAATTGGGTTGTGATGTGTGAGACAGGTGCCCGACCTACCCCACTCAGGATTCTTCACAGCCGCCAACTAAAAGTAATTTTTAAAAAACCTTTCCTGTGAAGTCAGAAGGGGCGGGAGTGCTCCTCCTGGTTCCTCAATACTCCTGACAGTCTCTGCTTGCCACAATCACCCCCACCTCTCCTGCACGCCCCCCCCCCCCCCCTCCACCGACCCCAGCACTTAGCTGACAGTGCTGCCAGCAAGGCCTCAAATTAGTTGCTGTAAAAGATCAAGCTGCCTGCGGAGGCACATGAAGCACTGGCAGCTCGCCCGCATTATTTACAGGAGGCCCGTGGCTCAATTTCAGGCCGGCCTCAGGCCTCCTGGTTTGGGCTGCACAGACCCAATATAGACCCAGATAAATTTCTACCCCACCATAAGCTACACAGAATAGAAGATCCCAGGCTCAATCCCTGATATGGCATAAGTTCAAACAACACAAAAGGACGTTTCAATTTGATCAACTTATCATTTTCCCACCAGTCTTTATATTCACCTCTCAAAACCCAATACATCTGATATAAATAAATGCACAATGCAGCACCATGTTTCTCCATTTGGCATTCTTAAATCAGAAATGGACCTGGAACATTTCACACAAATTAATTTCACTTCATGGCTGTTACCGATCATAGACATCAACAATAACCATTGGCCTAACTGCTAAATACACAAAAATAAATTATACAATACATCAAGGTAACAACTGCAATAAAACCTTTAACACTGCTGATTTAACCTGATCTGACATTCCACACACATGAAAATTCCCACATAGTAAATGGGGATGTCTGCTATAAGTGGTGCAATCTACTGAGAATACACTCAGGCTATGTAATCTAAAATGTTATACAATACACACTTTCATCTTTTTCTCATAAAAAAAGTTATTTTAAGTCACAATTATGAAGAATTACTCATTAAAATAAAGATCTATTTGGATAAAAATGGAAAGAGTTTATCTGCCCTACACTCTGGAGCAGTAAATTGGAGCTACTCTATTTCTGTTCTTGCCATCGCTTTCAATTACACAACATTTCCATTTGAGAAATGCAATTTTATGACTATAAAAAGACCAACTCTCCTTTAAAATTGTGATTTGCATATGCAGTGTCAATGAATACAAAACATACTTCTTTAGGCATTAACACCAGCAACCTTTAATATTCTGTAAAAGAAACAGAAAATATTTTAAGTCAGAGCAAAACAACCATGTGATAGTCTCCAGAGACCATATAAGATGAATGCGAGTGCTGAACGTGAGTGCAAGTTTACATTCTCCTGGGATGTGCTTCCATCCACATTATTTCTTTACACTAGTTTTTTTTTGCTGTGCTGCATACTGACTTCCGCTCAACTGGACACGCTCAGGTCTGCATAAGGCTTAATACTGAAAGGCAGCATTTTATTCATTCTCTACTATGTTGGATTACTATTATGTTTGGTCAATGATTTTTTTTCCCCTTCTGGGCTTAAGAATGGAGCAGGCAGTCAATCACGAAACAGGGAAAGCTGTACACCCCCTGGATTAATACATCATCAATAAAAAAAATGCTTCTGTCCTAACCTCTCCTTCACACCAGCCTAAGGTTAGCTTCCACATGAGTGACTACAGTGGATGATAGGATTCTGTAATCTCTCCTTCTAAAATGATTATGCTGACAAATATTTAGCCCTTGAAAGCTGCTGCTAGTGCTGCTGTGAGAATTTAAACTGCACAAAATCTGAATTACAGTAATATTTATATTCACATTTGCTTAGAAAGAGAAAGCAGCATATATTATGAAACTTTGATTGACACAAAGATTAAATGTTCTTTTGCAAATTTGATTTCCTAATAATAATATGATGTTATTCTGCTAGAATGAATTATCTCTGCAGGCTGGCAGCTGCAGTAGTCAATGAATTAAAAATGGCCCTATATAAGGCAAAACTGTTTTATAATCAGGGCTATTCTTAGAAAGAACATCAATCTATCTTAGCTCCCACAATGCTTTGATCATATGAATGACATCCATGAATGAGGTAGAAACTCCCATTACATCATTAGGGGTTGATCATCTGCAGTACAAGAGGAACACGTTGCTCACATAAGTGCTGCAGGAATGAGTCACTATTTTTACACTAAGCGCTTTGCAGAAAAAATTCTAAGTGTCTATAAGTAAAGTTTTCAAATATTAACATAGCCAAAGAGACTAATATGAATTATGAGCTTAGACTATTTTTTTTAAAATTGTTTTTGCTTCTTCTCATGCACTTGGCACCATTCCTAGGTCATAAGACATTGGTGTAGAAACATTACACCAGATTTCTTTGTACAGTCATGTCCCACATGTAAGTGGCACGTGTCTAAGAGATATTTTTGGACTGTAAGTAGCAACTACCATCCTTATAGAGTCTCAGTATGAAATGCTAGCAAAGTTTGCAAGCATTCAAGCATCAGTTATGATTCATAAGCATTTCTAATAAATTTTATTAAAAACAAATTAGTGTATTTGTATACAACCCTTTCAAATTAGAGAACAGCATTCATGATTAGTTATATATGAAAAATCCACTTATGAAGTCTAAGTAGATTTATAGGAATTTGTACAATATAGTTAGTAAAATGCTTTCAGCAAATAATGCCTATCACAATTGTTGCATTACTTTTCAAAACAAAATCCAAATTTTTCTGCTGAAAATTCTTAACTGCGAAGTAGTAACAGTACAATTACTTAAAGTATAATAAATGCACGGTTCCATATGACAATATCCACTTTTATGAAACTACCCTACACGCCCCTTTCCACTATCAAGCAGGCAATATGGTTAGCAGGTCAGATTAGAGATTCCATCCATCTAGCTTCAAATAGAAAAAAACACTAATACACTGAGAGAAGCTTGTAAGGTCTATGCACAGGAGATTAAAAAAAGCATTTTATGTATCGGAACCAGTCAAATTAAACCGACTGAGCACATTGCAAGAAAAGTATTATTCACAATTTAGAAATGCAGGTTATAGAACACAACATTAAAACATTTTTTTAATAAAATTCTACATTAGTTTAAAACAGAAAATGTTTCAAATGCACAGATCACTCAACATCTGACAGACAAAAATATGACATTTCATCCAAATATGATTGTATCTTTCTTGTTCAGATACTGACCAACCTATTCTGCATTTTTGGGACTTTCGTTTTTATTTCAGATTTCCAGCATTTGGAAATAAAATCAAAAAATACTTACATGTTACGATTATTTCCTACACACTAAATATTGTTAAATTTAATTCAGCAAGGAACATGAGCCTCTTTGTTCCAAAGAATTCAATGCTGCTGATTTTCAAAAGTAGAACATAAAGGAACCATAGTTTACTAATTTAAAGGATCATTTGTTCTCATTTTTAAAAGCGCAGTGTTTTACAAATTAACTGAATAGCAATCAAATATTTCAGGTTGTGGTATAATGAATCAGTAATCATCTGCTGATCAAGTGGACACTACACTGAATCTGACAAGTTTACAATTAATTACATTGTGAGGTGAGTTAGTGAAATAAGTTGAGATTTTCAGATCAATGGTCCAATAGCCTTACTCTGGATCTACATCTGAAATCATTGGAGTGCGCATGGTGAGGCCAGAGGTGCGCCAGATATTACACCTCAGGCCTCTTCATCGTCGTGCTACAAGCTGCTGACACTAACAGGCAGCTCACCGGTGAAACAGAATGGAAGATCAGGCTGCTGCGACCCCAGCAATGTCCTTCAGGTAAGTGGTTAAAGGGGACTAGGAAGGGGGTGCGATCGGGTCGGGAAGGATGTAGTGCCAGCCAAAGGGGCATGTCATTGCAGCTGGGTTCGGTGGGGGGGGGGGGGGGGGGGGGGGGGGGGAGGGCGGTGAGGAAGGAGCAATGGGTTCCACATTCAGGTAAGTACATTTTTAAACCTTATCCTGTTGGTTGCGGCCAAACAAGAAGTCCCTTTAAGGATCACCTGTAAACCTAGTTTTCCCGAGTACAGCCACGCTTGCAGTGGGGGCCTCAAACAAGCGGTATGCAAATAAGGGCCTAACAGCTATTTCAGGTGTGGGCACTGCATGCTGATTTTATAGCCTTTACCAATATGGCAGGCAGTGCACTTTTGGCTCACAACGAGCACGCGCTTCCTGCGCACCATATTAGGAGCTTAGGAGACTGTGCGGCCAAATTTCTAGGCCATTATGTCATTAGTATATTTTCAGCACAAGTACTGACAATAGCTATACTTTGGGGAGGGTGCAGCAGCAGGTCCTTAGTTTGTGGTGACAAGTTCTCTGATGCATTCTCAGGTCAGCGTGCATATACACAGACACCGCCCCCAACCCCTCGTCATGTCGTATTTCTTATGGTAAATCAGAGGCCATACCGGTTTATAATGACAGGAATATTATACTAAGCAGACAAGCTCATGTCAAAGGTAACGAATTTCTTGAGTGCGTTCAGGACAGCTTTCTGCAACAATGTGTCCTAGAACCAACATGGGGGCAGGCCATACTAGATTTAATAATGAGTTATGAGACAGATTTAGTTAACAGCCCAACGATGCATGAACATTTATCTAATAGCGATCATGATATGATCGAGTTCAATGTTGTGTTTGAAAGGGAGAAACCTGTAACAGCTACTAAGATTTGAAATTTAGGTAAGGCTGACTTCAACAGGATGAGACAAAGACTGTCCACAGTAAACTGGGCAAATCTGTTAATGGGTAAAACGACAGGTCAGTGGAGGTGTTCAAAAAAGAATGTAACGTGATATAGAACCATTTTATACTCCTAAGGGGCAAGACCTCTACTTGCCAAAAAAAGGCATGGGCAACAAGAGGTAAGGGATAACATAAAACTAAAAGAAAAAGCGTACAAAAATGCAAAAAAGTAGCACAGATCCTGGCAACTGGGAGAGATACAAAGAACAACAAAGGGAGTCAAAACAGATAGGAAGAGCTACAAAAAGGGAGTATGACCAGAAATGTGCAAGAGATATCAAAATCAACAAAAAAAATTCACAATTATATTAGGAAAAAGAGGGTGGTCAAGAGCAATGTGGGCCCCTTAAAAAACTGATAATGGTGATATTGTAAATGAAAATAAGGAAATGGCGGACATGTTAAATAATTACATTACGTCAGTATTTATAGCAGAGGAAGAGGATAGCATGCCAGATACCCCAAGGAAACTAATTTTGAATCAGAGCCGGGGACTCACCATAATTACCATAAGCAAATTAACAGTAATGAAGAAAATAATGGCAAATAGTGACAAATCCCCAGGACCAGATGGTTTCCAACCGAGGGTTTTAAAGGAAGTAGGTAAGAACATTGCGAATGCCCCTAACTACAATCTTCCAAAGTTCTCTCGATTCAGGAATCGTTCCTTTAGATTGGAAAATTGCACATGGTCACTCAGCTATTTAACAAATGTGAGAGAGAGAGAGAAACTAAAGAATTTATAGACCAGTTAGCCTAACATCTGTTGTGGGGAAATTACTACCGTCTATAATTAAGGATAGAGTGACTGAACACCTTGAAAATTTTTAGCTGATCAGAGAGAGCCAGCCTGGATTGGGAAAGGGTAGGTCATGCCTCACGAGCCTGATTACATTTTTTTTGAAAAGGTGACTAAAGTAGTGGACAGGGGAATGTCTATGGATGTTGTTTATATGGACTTCCAGAAGGCATTCAATAAAGTCCCACACATGAGGCTGTTAGGTAAGGTGAAGTTCATGGAATTGAGGGCAAGTTAGGAAATTGGCTGAGCGGCAAGAAACGGTAGAGATAATGGGCAAGTACTCAAATTGGCAGGATGTAACTAGTGGTGTCCCACAGGGATCTGCGTTGGGGCCTCAACTATTCACTGTACTTATTAATCGACTTGGATGACAGAATAGAGAGCTACATATCTAAGTTTGCTGATGACACGAAGATAGGCAGCATTATAAGCAGTGTAGATGGAAGCATAAAATTACACAGGGATATTAATAGATTAAGTGAATGGGCAAAACTCTGGCAAATTGGCAGTTTATGTCCTTGAGGACTCGGCCAACTCGGTCAGTAGTAGTGCTATCGAGCCACTCTTGATGATGGACATTGAAGTCCCCCACCCAGAGTACATTCTGAGCCCTTGCTCCCTCAGTGCTTCCTCCAAGGTGGTGCTCAACATGGAGGAGGACTGATTCATCAGCTGAGATAGGGCAGTAGGTGATAATCAGCCAGAGGTTTCCTTACCCATGTTTCACCTGATGCTATGAGATTTCATGGGGTCCGGAGTCAATGTTGAAGTCTCCCAGGACCACTCACTCCTGACTGTATACCACTATGCTGCCACCTCTGGTGAGTCTGTCCTGCCAGTGGGACAGGACATACCCAGGAATGGTGATGGAGGAGTCTGGGACTTTGGCTGAAAGGTATAATTCTGTGAGTATGGCTACATCAGGCTGTTGCTTGCCTAGTCTGTTGGACAACTCTCCCTATTTCAGCGCAAGTCTCCAGGTGTTAGTGAGGAAGACTTTGCAGGGTTGACTGGGTTTGGTTTGACTTTGTCGTGTCTGGTGCCTAGTGGTCCGATGTCAGGGGGTACCTCTGGTTTTATTCTTACGTCTTTTTGTAGCGGGATTGTACAACTGAATGACTTGCTAGGCCAATTCAGAGGGCAGTTAAGAATCAACCACATTGCTGTGGGTCTGGAGTCACATATCAGCCAGACCGGGTAAGATTGGCAGGTTTCCTTCCCTAAAGGACATTAGTGAACCAGATGGGTTTTTACAACAATCTGGCAGTTTCATGGTCACCATTACTAATACTAGCTTTTTATTCCAGATTTTATTTAATTAACTGAATTTAAATTCCCCAGCTGCCATGGTGGGATTTGAACTCATATCTCCGGATTATTAGTCCAGGCTTCTGGACTACGAGTCCAGTAACACAACCATTATTCTAGCGTACTCTCATCCTCACCAATCTACTTGTCACAGATGCATTTGTCCATGACAGTATTGGTAGGAGTGACCAACGCACAGTCTTTGTGGAGACGAAGTCCCATCTTCACACTGAGGACACCATCCATCGTGTTGTGTAGACTACCACCATGCTAAATGGGATAGATTCAGAACAGATCTAGCAGCTCAAAACTGGGCATCCATGAGGTGCTGTGGGCCATCTGCAGCAGCACAATTGTATTCCAGCACAATCTGTAACCTCATGGCCCAGCATATCCCTCACTCTACCATTATCAACAAGCCAGGGGATCAACCCTGGTTCAATGAGGAGTGCAGAAGAGCATGCCAGGAGAAGCACCAGGTGTACTTAAAAATGAGGTGCCAACCTAGTGAAACTACAACACAGGACTTCATGCATGCTAAACAACAGAAGCAACATGCTATAAATAAAGCTAAGCGATTCCACAACCATCGGATCAGATCAAAGCTCTGCAGTCCTGCCACATCCAGTCATGAATGGTGGTGGACAATTAAACAACTAACAGGAGGAGGAGGTTCCATGAATATCCCCATCCTCAATGATGGCAGAGCCCAACACGCGAGTGCAAAAGACAAGGCTGAAGCGTTTGCAACCATCTTCAGCCGGGTGGATGATCCATCTCAGCCTCCTCCCGAGATCCCCACCATCACAGAAGCCAGTCTCCAGCCAATTCAATTCACTCCATGTGATATCATGAAACGGCTGAGTGCACTGGATACAGCAAAGGCTATGGGCCCCGACAACATCCTGGTTGTAGTGCTGAAGACTTGTGTTCCAGAACTAGCCATGCCTTCAGCCAAGCTGTTCCAGTACAGCTACAACACTGGCAACTACCCGACAAAGTGGAAAATTGCCCAGGTATGTCCTGTCCACAAAAAGCAGGACAAATCCAATCCGGCCACTTACCACCTCATCAGTCTACTCTCAATCACCAGCAAAGCGATGGAAGGAGTCGTCGACAGTGTTATCAAGCGGCACTTACTCACCAATAACCTCCTCGCCGATGCTGAGTTTGGGTTCTGCCAGGACCACCCGGCTCCAGGCCGCATTACAGCACTGGTTCAAATATGGACAAAAGAGCTCATTTCCAGAGGTGAGGTGAGAGTGACTGCCATTGACATCAAGGTAGCTTTTGACAGAGTGTGGCATTAAGGTGCCCTAGTAAAATTGAAGTCAATGGGAATCAGGGGGAAAACTTTCCATTGGCAGGAGTCATACCTAGCACAAAGGAAGATGGTAGTGGTTCTTGGAGGCCAATCATCTCAGCCCCAGGACATCGCTGCAGGAGTTCCTCAGGTCAGTCTCCTAGGCCCAACCATCTTCAGCTGCTTCATCAATGACATTCCCTCCATCATAAGGTCAGAAGTGGGGCTGTTCGCCGATGATTGCACAGTGTTCAGTTCCATTCACAACCCCTCAGATAATGAAGCTGTCCGTACCTGCTTGCAGCAAGACCTGGACAACATTCAGGCTTGGGCTGATAAGTGGCAAGTAACATTCACGCCACTTAACTGGAAACTTAACTGGACCAGCCATATAAATACTGTGGCTATAACAGCAGGTCAGAGGCAGATATTCTGCAGCAAGTGACTCACCACCTGACTCCCCAAAGCCTTTCCACCATCTACAAGGCACAAGTCAGGAGTTTGATGGAATACTCTCCACTTGCCTGGATGAGTGCAGCTCCAACACTCAAGAAGCTTGACACCATCCAGGACAACGCAGCCCGCTTGATTGGCACCCCATCCGCCACCCTAAACATTCACTCCCTTCACCACCGGCGCACAGTGGCTGCAGTGTGTACCATCCACAGGATGCACTGCAGCAACTTGCCAAGGCTTCTTCGACAGCACCTACCAAACCCACGACCTCTACCACCTAGAAGGACAAGGGCAGCAGGCACATGGGAACACCACCACCTGCATGTTACCGTCCAAGTCACACATCCCGACTTGGAAATATATTGCCGTTCCTTCATCATCGCTGGGTCAAAATCCTGGAACTCCCTACCAAACAACACTGTGGGAGCACCTTCACCACACGGATTGCAGCGGTTCAAGGCGGCGGTTTCTCAAGGGCAATTAGGGATGGGCAATAATTCCTGGCCTTGACAGCAACACCCCCATCCCATGAACGAATTTTAAAAAAGGGGCTAAGGCAGGTATATAGAGTTAGGTCACAGATCAGCCATGATCTTATTGAATTCCAGAACAGGCTCAAGGGGCCAAATGGCTGACTCCTGTTCCTATACCAAGTAATGTAAGTAGTCTCATTTTGCTAGTTACAGTTATAATGGCGATGTTATGTCATGTTACACACAGTGTACTATCAGAGATCTGATTTATCGTGGCTGAATAAGTCAAATTCCATCATTATATTCTTGCATGAACACAATAAAATGAGTGGTGCTGATTATATGATCCTTTAGCTATGTATTTATTTTTTTTCTCTTACCTTTTCCAATACATAGATACATGGGAAGATGGTGGATAACATACAGGAGAGTGGAGGTAGGTATATGAGGCTCATCAGTAGCAGAGAGAGTGTTGTGAGGATTTGGAGCAACCAAATGATCAAATGGTCAGTTTGGCTTAGTTCTCTACTCTGAGTCCGAAGGTCATGAGTTCAAGCTCCACAATGGATATGAGTACATAATCTAGGCTGACACTTTTGTGCAATATTATTAGAGGTGTTATCTTTTGGATGAGATATGAAACTGAAGCCCTGTCTTCCTGCTGCATTGGACGTAAAACATAAATATCACTCTCCCGTGCAGGTCTGCGACACTTTTATCCAGAGCTCCTTTGAATCCATTGAAAGACAGATTTGAAGGAGAAGAGGTGAGTCTGACATCCTGCCCTTCTGTTGTTGATATGCAACCTAATCCAGATTGCCACCTATCAAATAATGAATCAGTTGGAAGCAAAAGATCCGTTAACACAATTTGAAGAGCAGGGAGTCCTTGCAGTGTCCTGGCCAGTATGCCTCCCTCAACCAACACCACCAAAATAGATTATCAGGTCATTAATTTGCTGTTTGTGGGACCTTATTGTGTGCAAAATTGGCTGTCTACATAATGACAGCAACTGCACTTCAAAAGTAATCCATTGATATAACCACTTTCAGACTTCCTGAGGACGAGGTTCTTTCCTTCCCTTCCTTCTTATGTGGGTGTTGGCCTTTAGTAGTATTGGAGATGTTTCTGAGAAAAGGCAGTACTGTGAATGGGGAACCTGTAGTTTGGTAGCACTAAAGGAGCAGGAGAGGGGGAGGCGGTGAATACAAGTTTGATTTATTCAGAGATTCTTGGTGTGAGGCAGTAGAGAATTACAGGGTTTGGCAGTGGTGGGGAAGTTCCAGAGTTGGGGTGCATTGGGGGAAAGTAATGGGTCGGTCAGCACTGGTGGTGATGGTAAGGTGGGAGGTTTTCAGGAAGCGGTTGCACTGAGGATAGTGCCCGTGTGTAGAACACTGATTGGGGGTCCTGGAGGAGGGGGCTGCACTGGGGAAGGTCTCCAGATCTGGCTGCTCTAAGGGAGGTGTCATACAGCAACCAACTGAGAGGGAGGAGTTCCCTGGGTCGGAGAGCTTGGAAGTTCCAGCAGCTACAGAGCAGTCACGAGGTGTAGCAGAACCAAGGGGGGGCAGGTCCCAGGTTCTTGAAGGATGTAGGGGGAAGTACCTAGGTCTGTTGGAACTGGGGGCAAAGTGTCCCAAGTTTTGGTAGCACTAGACAGATCATGGGTTTATCTGGATTGGAGGAAGAAGTTCCTGGAATGTGTATGTCATAGCATAGACAAGGCTTTAGGATCTCACAGCGTTGCGGAGGGTTCTGTTCATACCAGGATAGGCCTGGGTCTGGGAGCAATTAGCAAGGTACTTGGTCTAGGAGAGGTACTTTAGTGTTCAGGAGCATGGGTAGAAGTTCCCAGTGTCTGGGACAAGCCATCTGGAGTATGGGAGAACTGGGAGAGGACTGGGATACCAGAGTGTAGGAGCACAGGGCATGGTATCTCAGGATAAAGCAGCTTTTATGGAGAACCGGAATCTGGAAACATTAAACCCTGGGGTGCGGGGATCCTGGGATCAGTGTATAGGGGGCTGTAATCTAGCACCATGGGGGGGCAGAGGACCTAGTAGAATCTGGATCTCTTCGTACCCAATCCTTTTTGAGCAATTAGCACCCTTGGACAGCATTCTACCACTATTAGCCCAATTCCCAGTCTGAAGCCAATGTTAACCAAGAAATGCCCTTTAATACTTAGTTACTGATTCTATAATTATTCTATAACTAATGCAACGATCATTAATTGGGATGGTTACAACCAGATAAAATAGGTGATGCAATTAGCTTCTCAAAGACAAAGACAAAATAGAAAGGAACACAGGTGATCTAATTAACCTGCTCTGTTTTTTTTTAAACTCAGATATGAGGGGTTTTGATAAAATAGATAGGGATAAACTGTTCCACTGGCAGGAGGGTCAGTAACCAGAGGATAAGATAATTGGTAAAAAAGGGGGTGGGAAAGATGAGAATTTTTTTTTAAAAACGCAGCGAGTTATGATGATCTGGAATGCACTGCCTGAAAAGGCAGTGGAAACAGATTCAATAATAACTTTCAAAAGTGAATTGAATATTTTAAAACGGAAAAAATTGCAGGGCTATGGGGAAAGAGCAGGGGAATGGGACTAATTGGATAGCTCTTTTAAAGAGGCAACACCAGCACGATGGGCCGAATGGCCTCCTTCTGTGCTCTATCATTCTATGATTCTATGAAACATTTTTTCTACAAATAGAAAAAAATACTTCTTTCTTTATATAAGTCTTTAATGTTTCTCACTGGTATTTTTCTAGGTGCTTTCCTCACTTTACATTCATATGTTGCCTTCAGTTTTGATTTGCTGCTGTTTTACTTTGAGCCAATCAACAAAGCAAGACAGAAAAGGTGTGACAGAAAGTAAGTATCACATTTACTGGAAATGCACCATCCATCTCTGACCTGCAGCTTTAAAAATCTTCCCTACTATCATTGTCTGTACCTAGGACTTTTAAATAAAGACAAAAGGTAATCAAGGCCACTGATTTATAATTTCCATGAAAACATAGACATAATCACATAATTTGAACCCAAATATATTACTAATACTCCCATAATATACTCTGTAATTAAAAAAAATTGTAGTTTCACAAACAGCAATGGGATAAGGGACTAGGTAATCTGTTTGTGGTGATGTTGATTGAGGGATGAATATTGGCCAGGACACCAGAAGAATTCCCCAGCTTTTCTTCAAAATAGTGCCATGGGTTCTTTTACGTCCAACTGAGGGGGCAGATGAGGTTTAGGTTTAACCTCTCATCTGAAAGTTGTCACCGCCAACCGTACAGTGTGCCCTCATTACTGCACTGGAGTGTCAGCCTAGATTTTGTGCTCAAGTCTTTGGCGTGGGGCTTGAACCCACAACCTTCTGACTCAGAGGCAAGAGTGTTACCACTGAGCCAAGGTTGACAAATTGATGCCTAGGAATGAACCATGTAGCACGATTCTCCCAGATACCTGCTGATATGTATATTGCACTCCCAATCTTGAGATGATAGCTATAGACCATGCAAGATTAATGCCTGCACACACAGGTGTTCTGAATACATTGGGTGACAGAGCGCAAGAAGCTGCCAAGGCCGGCTTTGTCTTTTTGGGGAAAAGAGTGGAGAGCCTCAGGGAAAAGATCCAGGAGCTCATATATCCACTGGCATAGGTACTGGCTGAGCCCCTGCCCTCCGGTATGCAGAGCAGTGGCCATGCACAGAATGTCACCACTGGCATACCTACAGGAACATTGGGTGACAGCTCCAAATCCTTGAAAGGAGGCACCAACATCCTCAGCTAGTCCTGGGGCTGGTACATGGACTTCTCGGTTGGTTGTGCGGTTAAGCAGCAGGCCTTCTTCATCAGTCAGCCCTCGTGCTGTGGCGAATATGGAAGTGTCTGTAGTACTCCCCTCGGGCCAAGAAATAATTAGAAGCAGCAATAGCGATGGAATAACATCCATAAGGAGCACACACCCTAAAAGGTGAACGCAAGGTAATCTTTCACATTAAAAGCATTGTACCTTAAGCTCTACCCTTAACATTCACAAGCACTGGAATTTCCTCTCTAATCACCACGTACATACTGCATAATGGCTTCATGGGAAAAATAGACAGGTTTGGGTAGATGCTCAGACAGCA
Organism: Heptranchias perlo; assembly: GCF_035084215.1. Lineage (NCBI taxonomy): Eukaryota > Metazoa > Chordata > Chondrichthyes > Hexanchiformes > Hexanchidae > Heptranchias > Heptranchias perlo. Next base: position 103,217,116 of record NC_090325.1, on the reverse strand, counting down.
AGGTGGCTAGCCTCTTTCAAACAACCAGGAGACAAGATGAATGGTATCCCAAAGTTGACTTCAATTGTTGGGGAACACCTGGCAATCAACTTCACTGTGGGGTTGTACATTTACAGTAAGCTGTGGGGCAACATCAGCAGTGCAAAGGACAAACAGAAGAGACAGTCATCATTGCCTCCATGGCAAGTCAACAGTCCCAGTGTTCGAGCTCAGCTGAAGAATGTGGCTGATACTGCTGGCTGCCTGGCAGTAGCATCTAGCCACAGCAGCCATGTCCCCAGATCCCTCTTCTACCTGCTGATTCCATGAAGGCTGCTACTTATTGGTGTTGTGCATGCAGATGCCTCACTCAATTGCAATGTTGTAGAGTATAGAGCACACAATCACTATCATGGAAATCTTCCTGTGGGCTAACTGTAAGGTGTCCCCTGATTGCAAGCAATCTAGAACAGTGCTCAATGAGCAGTATGGCTTTAGCATGGACCTCACTATAAAATTTCTCAGCCTTATTGCTTATAATAGTGCCTGGTTTCATCAGCCAGATGTCGAAGATGATAGCTGGAATCCCCATTAACCTGTCTCCTTTGTGGAATAGATAGTGAATGTTGGATGGTCACAGTATGCAAGAGTCATGACACTTCCCAGGATACCTGGCAATAACATGGAAAATGCTTAGATTGATATCACGTGCTATCTTCACATTTATTGAGTAATATCCTTTTTTATTTGGTATGGCACAGCTTGGCCTCATGGAGCTCAATGGGAATGTACGTGCAATTGATGCACAGCTCATGTTGTTGAAGTGCACGTGACCTTAGCAGAACCGCAAACATTTTTTATGCCTTGAGCACTGAGGAATGGCTCACTCTTCTGAAATTCCCTGCAGAAGCTTGGAAGGACCCTGAAGCATAAACACGCAGGGCTGCAGTCACTTTAATAGCTATAGGCAGAGCTGTGCTTGTGGTGGATTGCCCTCCCACCCCAGTTGGGATACCACAAGATTGCATAACTCCGTAATCATCTCAGTAGTTAACCACTGCATACACTGCCCTGCAGTCATCCCACATAGTTGGTCATGAGGCAGTAGGCGCATTCCCATGAGGCTATGAAGTTTTTAATGCAGTCTGACTCCCGTTCAGTCCTCTACTTTCTGCTCCTATGAACTATGCTGCTTACCGTGTAAGCTGTCGTATTTGCTGCACTCCTGTTATTTTACCTTCAATTCCAAATAGGGCCAATCAACGACTGGAGTATTTAAGTAGAAATCAGTGCCGATGGAAACAGTATTGCTACAATCAGACCCAATTTGGCCTTAACAAGCTTGATATCATCAATAAAGTCACTAAAGATTTTAGGTCTAGTCTGAAATTGACAAAGAAATTCAATTTACATCTGTAGCAGAAATTCTTGGTATTCATTATCGAGCATTACAAAGAAATTAGCAACTGATCTAAGGCTGTGCATGTGTCTCAGACTTGGCCGGCACTGTATTCTATTATCTGAAATTATGATGATGTGGAGATGCCGGTGATGGACTGGGGTGGACAAATGTAAGGAATCTTACAACACCAGGTTATAGTCCAACAATTTTATTTTAAAATCACAAGCTTTCGGAGATTATCTCCTTCGTCAGGTGAGTGAGTGAGTGAGTGAAAGGTTCTCAAATCGCATATCTTATATTAGGTTGGGAAACGCTCACACCAATCAAAGGTGCCATTGGTGTTCAGACAGGTTAGCCATGGAAAACAGTTCTGAATACACAATGGGTCAGATTACACAGCCAGAGAGAGAAAGAGACCCGAAAGGCAGAAGGAGAGAGTTGTATTAAAAAGATAACTTTTTTTTTCCCTGCTGGTGGGGTTACGTGTAGCGTGACACGAACCCAAGATCCCGGTTGAGGCCGTCCTCATGGGTGCGGAACTTGGCTATCAATTTCTGCTCGACGATTTTGCGTTGTCGTGTGTCTCGAAGGCCGCCTTGGAGAATGCTTACCCGAGGGTAATCCTAAAATAATGGACTGATTTCGCAGCAGAGAGCCAGGCTCAGTGGAGTTAGATGTTTGAAAAACCAGGGGAACATGATAATAAGCTAAAGAATCTAAGAGTTAAATATAACAAGGAGTAACTTCTTAGTTATTGACTTAGGATATAGAACTACTGCAGTGAATATATTGACTTTGGTGAGTCTTTAAAGGGGAACTGAACTGATTAAGACAACAACAAAAAATACATATTTTGTGCTCATTAAAGTGAAGGATATCAGCAAAGGGCATTGGAATACTTTTCCGCTTTTGGCAATCAGTATTAGTATCAGGTACTCCCAGGTCAGGCATAGAATACAGGAAAATACAGGTCCAGCAAAGACTCTCTCCAGTCCATCTGGCTAGTTCCAAAAACGTTTTGTTTTTAAACGCAGCAAGTTGTTATGATCTGGAATGCACTACCTGAAAGGGTGGTGGAAGCAGATTCAATAGTATCTTTCAAAAGGGAATTGGATATATACTTAAAAAGGAAAAAAGTGCAGGGCCATGGAGAAAGAGTAAGAGAGTGGGACTAATTGGGATAGCTCTTTCAAAGAGCTGGCACAGGCACGATGGGCCAAATGGCCGCCTTCTGTGCTGTATGATTCTATGATTAACAAAGTGAAAGGGAAATGGACTCCAAACAGGGTTTAAGGGAAGGGTTAGGTTCTGTAATGACTTTTATAGGTGGCGCAGGAGTTTGGAAAGAGAATTTCAGAGTGCATGACTATGATAGCTGATGGCTGCCACTGATGGTGGAGTGGAGGGAGGGGAGCATGGATGGTAGCCACAAGTCTGAAAACCAGAGCGTGTGTGCTGAGGAAGGTTGTAGACGCAGGGTGGACGAAGCCATGGAGGGATTTGTAAAGGAAGACAAACATGTTTAAAATTAATATACTGGGGACAAGGACCATTGAAGGTCAGCGAGGAAAGGGGTTATAGGTGAATGGGACTTGGTAACAGAGTTTTGGATGAGTTGAAGTTTGAGTACGGTGAAATTCAGGAGGTTAGCAAAGAAAACATCGGAGAAATTAAGCCTGAAGATGAGTTTCAGCACTGGGGGAAATGAGATTTTGACTGAAGTAGGCAAATTGCAGAAGTGGGACCAGGCATTTTGTATGATGGATAGGATATAAGATTTGAAACTCAGCTCTGGGTCCAGCAAAACACTGAAGCTGCACATGTCGGTCTTCTGTCTAAACAAGCAGCCAGAGAGGGAATTAAATTGGAAGCTAGAGTGGGAAGTTTCTGACAGGAAATGGATAGTTTACGTCTCACCAGCGTTAAGCTAGAAAAAGATCAGAGTCAAATCAAATGTGGAATGAATTTCCAGATAGAGTAACGGAGGCAAAAAACCCTGAAATCATTTAAGAGGCAATTAGATGCTACAAGGGGAGGACTTTAGGATCTCTCGGATGGATGAATTAAGATGAGCCGAATATTACTGCTGCTCTATAATTACCTTGTGATCTATTGATCCGGGGCTTGATGTTGAGCAAACAATCATGGAGTCAAGGGTGGATATCGAGAAGTACTGTTACGTGTCATAAGCATACATATGTAAAATGACCCTATGCCCACAGATAATGGTCCCAAATTACCTCTTCTGTTGTGGCATGGAAATGCTGTAATCTGGGCTGTTAGGGATGAAATTAGGGATGGGAACCAGTTGTGCCAGGTTCCTGCCACATTTTTCGACCCATCAAATTACTGCTGGATTTGAGGCTGGTGCATAATACACCTGCCTACATATGGGCAGGTATTTTACAACATCATGCAAATGAGGGAAATACATCCTAAGATGTCACCCTCGCAACACTGGGAATGAAGGATGTCTGTGCATCCCAGACATCCAGTGTTGCTAAAGGCCTCGGAGGATGGATTTAAACTTAAAAGGCCAGTTTGGGAAATGTCATCAATTAGTGCCAGGATTTAGGCATTTAATTTTTTTGTTTAAAACAACCCCGCCGGCCCACTTACACTGCAGCAAGGCAGTGATTTCCCTTCCCCACTGCCCCCTCCCACCTCCTCACCTGATGGGAGTGCCCCATTGGTGCTGGCACCCACTCGGTATATTTAAATGCCCAACCCAGGAAGTGGGCTGGGGTCAAGGATTCAAACAATGAGTAGCTGTAAGTCCTGTTGGCAATGCAGGACCACAGGAAATCTGACTTAATGCCACCAAGGAGTAGCATGTCAATGAGGAACAGGAGGGAGCCAAGGATGGAATATTTTGAGACACCAAAAGGTGTTACTGCCAGTATGGAAGAAGAAACAATTGAAGGAGATTTGTTGGTTATATGGGGACAAGTAGGAGCGGAACTATGGGAAGGCAGTAGCAGAAAGGTGGACCAAGGAGGAGATGCAGTAGAGATGGTTGGAGTGGTCAATCACATCAAGAACCATTGAGAAGTCAAAGAGGGATAATGTGCTATGTTTCAATCAAAAGAACATCATTTCTGACTTTGGCCAGCGTCATCTTGATACTAAGTGGCCAACAAATGATGGTACAACACAACCTGACACGTTTGGTCCTCATCTATCAGTACCCCGGGATCCACATTTATAGACCCCTCCACACCTAGAATCATAGAATCTTACAGCACAGAAGGAGGCCATTCGGCCAGTCATGCCTGTGCCGGCTTTTTGAAAGAGCTATCCAACTTAGTCCCACATTCCAACTTTTTCCCCCATAACCCTGCAAATTAGTCCTCTTCAAGTACATGTCCAATTGCCTTTTGAAAGTTCCTATGGAATCTGATTCCATCACCCATTCAGGTAGTGCATTACAGAACCCTCTGTGAAAAAAATTCTCCTTTCCCCACTAGTTGTTTTGCCAATTATTTTAAATCTATGACCTTTGGTTACTGACCCACTTGACACAGGCAAAAGTTTCTCCCTACTTGCTCTATCAAAACCCCTCATAAATTTTGAATACCTCTATTAGGTCTCCCCTTAACCTTCTTTGCTGTAAGGAGAACAATCCAAGCTTCTCCAATATCTCCACATAACTGAAGTCCCTCATCCCTGGGATCATCCTGGTAAACCTCCTCTGTACCCTCTCCAAGGCCTTGACATGTTAAACCTATCTTTGTTCCCTCCACTTGTGAGGAGATAGGAGAGAAGCTATAGATTGTTACAGGGTCAGAGAGTCAAAGATGGGGGGAGACAATGGGGTAAGAATAGACAGCTGGGCTGATAGAATTCTTAGTCCTCAAAATTGAGTATATGAGCTCCTTGCAGGAGGAAAAAGCCATTGTCCTTCTAAATGTTTGGTGTCAGATGAGACTATTGAATCATAGTCCTTCCAAACCCTGTTTATATAGGGCATTGATCTGGAAACATATGAATTAAGAGCAGTAGTAGACCAATTGGCCCCTCAAGCCTGCTCTGCCATTTGATAAGATCAACGCTGATCTGATTGTGACCTCAACCCTACTTTCCCGCCAACCTACTATAACCTTTGATTTCTTTGTTAATCAGGAATCTATCTAACTCAGCCTTAAAAATATCCAATCACCCTGCCTCCACCGCTCTCTAGGGAAGGGAGTTCCACAGACTCACGACCCTCAGAGAAAAAATTTCTCTTCATCTCAGTCTTAAATGGGAGACCCTTTTTTAAAAAAAACTGTAGCCCCTAGTTCTAGTCTCTCCCACAAGGGGAAACATCCTCTCAGCATCTACCCCTTCTAGTGCCCTCAGGATCTTAGATGTTTCCTTAAAATCACCTCTCATTCTTCTAAACTCCAATGTATACAGGCACAACTTGTCCAACCTTTCCTCACAAGATAACCCCCTCATCCCAGGAATCAGTCAAGTGAACCTTCTCTGAACCGCCTCCGAAAGCAATTATGTCCTTTCTTAAGTAAGGAGACCAAAACTGCACACAGTATTCTAGATGTGGTCTCACCAATGCCCTGTACAACTGCAGCATAAGATCTCTACTTTTAAATTCCAATCCCCTTGCAATAAATGACAACATTCCATTTGCCTTCCTAATCAATCACTTGCTGTACCTGCATACTAACTTTTTGTGATTCATGTACTAGGACACCCAGATCCCTCTGTACCTCAGAATTCTGCAATCTCTCTCCATTTAAATAATATACTGCTTTTCTATTCCTCCTGCCAAAGTGAACAAGTTCACATTTTCCCACATTATTCTCCATCAGCCAAATTTTTGCCCACTCACTTAACCTATCTATATCCCTTTGCAGACTCCTTATGTCCTCTTCACAGCTTAGATTCCTACCTACTTATGTGTCATCAGCAAATTTAGCAACCATACATTCGGTCCCTTCATCCAAATCATTGATATAGATTGTAAATAGTTGAGGCCCTAGCACTGATCCCTGTGGCACTCCCCTCGTTACATCTTGCCAACCTGAAAATGACTCATTTATACCTACTCTCTGTTTCCTGTTAGCATGGATAAAGTATTGGTTAGCTAATATGTTACCCCCTACACAGTGAGCTCTTAATTTATGCAGTAGCCTCTGATGTGATACCTTGTTAAATGCCTTCTGGAAATCCAAGTACACCACATCCACAGGATCCCCTTTATCCACGTTGCTTGTTACTTCCTCAAAGAACTAATAAATTAGTCAAACACGATTTCCCTTTCACAAAGCCGTGTTGACTCCGCCTGATTGCATTGAACATAGGAACAGGAGTAAGCCATTCAGCCCCTCGTGCCTGCTCCGCCATTTGATAAGATCATGGCTGATCTGTGATCTAACTCCATATACCTGCCTTTGGCCCATATCCCTTAATACCTTTGGTTGCCAAAAAGCTATCTATCTCAGATTTAAATTTAGCAATTGAGCTAGTATCAATTGCCGTTTGCGGAAGAGAGTTCCAAACTTCTACCGCCCTTTGTGTAGAAATGTTTTCTAATCTCGCTCCTGAAAGGTCTGGCTCTAATTTTTAGACTGTGCCCCCTACTCCTAAAATCCCAAACCAGCGGAAATAGTTTCTCTCTATCCACCCTATCCGTTCCCCTTAATATCTTATAAACTTCGATCAGATCACCCCTTAACCTTCGAAACTCTAGAGAATACAACCCCAATTTGTGTAATCTCTCCTCGTAACTTAACCCTTGAAGTCCGGGTATCATTCTAGTAAACCTTCGCTGCACTCCCTCCAAGGCCAATATGTCCTTCCGAAGGTGAGGTGCCCAGAACTGCTCACATTACTCCAGGTGTGGTCTAACCAGGGTTTTGTATAGCTGCAGCATAACTTCTGCCCCCTTGCACTCTCGTCCTCTAGATATAAAGGCCAGCATTCCATTAGCCTTATTGATTATTTTCTGCACCTGTTCATGACACTTCAATGATCTATGTACTTGTACCCCTAAGTCCCTTTGGGAATCCACTGTTTTTAACTTTTTACCATTTAGAAAATACCCTGTTCTATCCTTTTTTGATCCAAAGTGGATGACCTCACATTTGTCTACATTGAATTCCATTTGCCACAGTTTTGCCCATTCACCTAATCTATCAATATCGCTTTGTAATTTTATGTTTTCATCTACGCTGCTTACAATGCCACCAATCTTTGTGTCATCGGCAAACTTAGATATGAGACTTTCTATGCCTTCATCCAAGTCGTTAATAAATAGTGTGAATAATTGAGGCCCCAAGACAGATTCCTGCGGGACTCCCCTAGTCACATCCTGCCAACGTGAGTACCTATCCATTATCCCTACTCTCTGTCGCCTTTCTCTCATCCAATTTCCTAACCAAGTCCATACTTTTCCCTCGATTCCATGGGCTTCTAGCTTAGCCAATGGTCTCTTATGTGGGACCTTATCAAATGCCTTCTGGAAGTCCACATAAATAACATCCATTGACAGTCCCCTGACCACTACTTTAGTCACCTCTTCAAAACATTCAATCATGTTTATCAGGCACGACCTACCTTTCACAAATCCATGCTGGCTCTCTCTGATTAACTGAAAATTCTCGAGGTGTTCAGTCACCCTATCCTTAATTGAGATTTTCTAAGTGCCCTGCTATAACCTCCTTAATAATAGATTCTAGCATTTTCCCTATGACAGATGATAAGCTAACTGGCCTTAGTTTCCTGCTTTCTGTCTCCCTCCTTTCTTGAATAGAGGAGTAACATTCACTATTTTCCAATCTGATGGGACCCTTCCAGAATCTAAGAAATTTTGGAAAATTAATACCAATGCATCTATTATCTCTGCAGCCACTTCTTTTAAGACCCGAGGATGAAGTCCATCAGGACCTGGGGACTTGTCAGCTTTTAGTTCTAATATTTGTTTCAGAACCCTTTCCCTGGTGATTGTAAATGTTTTATGTTCCTCCCTCCCTTTCAGCTCTTCATTCACAATTATTTCTGGCGTGTTATTTGTATCCTCTACATTGAAGACAGACGCAAAATATCCATTCAATTCATCCATCATTTCCTTATTCTCCATTATTAATTCCCCAGACTCTCTCTCTAGAGGACCAATGCTCACTTTACTCTTCCTTTTTACATACCTGTAGAAACTCTTCTAGCTAGCTTTCTCTCGTACTCTAATTTCTCCCTCCTTATTATTCTTAGTCATTCGTTGCTGTTTTTTATATTCTGACCAATCTTCTGACCTGCCATTAATCTTCGCAGAATTGTATACTTTTTCTTTCAATTTGATACTATCTTTAACTTCCTTAGTTAGCCACGGATGATAAGAAATAGGAGCAGGAGTAGGCCATATGGCCCCTCGAGCCTGTTCTGCCATTCAATAAGATCATGGCTGATCTTCGACCTCAACTCCACTTTCCTGCTGATTCCCCATATCCCTTTATTCCTCGAGAGGTCATAAATCTATCGATCTCATCCTTGAATATACATCCTTCCCCTAGAGTCTTTCTTTCTCGCTGGAATGTATCTTTGCTGAGTATTATGAACTATCTCATTAAATGTCTGCCACTGCATCGCTACTGACCTATCCCTTAACCTAAGTTCCCAGTTCGCTTTAGCCAGCTCTATCTTCATGCCCTCATAATTACCCTTATTTAAGTTTAAAACACTAGGCTTCGACTTACTCTTGTCTCCCTCAAAATGAATGCGAAATTCAATCATATTGTGATCACTGCTACCTAGAGGCTGCTTTACAATGAGGTCATTAATTAATCCTGTCTCATTACATAATACCAGATCTAGAATAGCCTGCTCTCTGGTTGGCTCTAGAATGTGCTGCTCCAAGAAACTGTCCTGAAAGCACTCTATGAACTCATCTTCCAGGCTACCTTTGCCAATCAGATTCTTCCAATCTATATGTAGATTAAAATCATCCATGACTGTTGCTGTTCCTTTCTGTTCACAAGCCCCCATTATTTCTTTCTGTATACCCTGTCCTACAGTGTGGTTACTGTTAGGGGGCCTATAAACTACTCCCACAAGTGTCTTCTTGCCTTTACTATTTCTTATCGCTACCCAAACTGATTCTACATCTTTGTTTTAGAACCAAGGTCATTTCTCTCTATTATACTCATGTCATCCTTAATTAACAGAGCTACCACTCCACCTTTTCCTAGCTTCCTGACTGTACCTCAACTGTTTTAAAGAAGCAGATGACAGCAAAGAGTACACAGTAGAGTACATTTTCCAGACCTGGAATTGAAGCAGCAGTACTGGACCACAAAATGCTTCATGCCTGCCGAAATCGCATACAGCCGACCTTGCGTGATTTCCCAAGGTCAGCCTAATTAGATATTCGTAATGAGCTCTCTATACAGATTGGGTCTACCAGTGACAGCTCGATGTCAGCAGGAGTCAGGAATTATGTGCAGCTGGGCTGCAGCTGCTATTTAAAGTTCTATTTGCTGCTGGCCAGTGAAGAAATGGCTGGCCAGAAAGTTTTGCTGGAGAATGTCACAGAATACCTCCCTTTCCAGATGCTGCATTGGAGGTGCTTTTGAAGGATGTGCATAGAAGTAAAGCTGTCCACCTTGGGTTTCCAGGTCACATTCCCCACAGAAAAAGTGTGCACAGGAAGGAAATGGTCCAATGAGTTAATGCTGCATCCAACACCCAAAAAGGACAAGGAACCAAATGAGGAAAACATTTCATAGCCTCAGGAAATCCATCAAGCCAAGTCTAGCCAGTCTTTCCCTATACCACATTGATGGGTAAAACACGCATGCCACAAAGAACTTGCTCTGAACCGGTTATACTGTGACTTAGGTGCATGCTAAGCCCTCAGGACACATAACACAGTCAATTTAACAAATGTGCATTCCCAGCGGGGAGTCTCGCCTCCTGGGAGCACATACTAACAAACGGCAGGCATGCCCCCAAGATTTTCTGTCCATTATGGATAGAAGATGGTATAGAACACGTTCATAATTTAGCCATACATGCTCCTGAAGTGTGAAATTCTAAAATCAGCACTTAAAAGTTCTTTCAAAGCATCACATGCATGTAAGAATGAAAGAAGAAGAAAGACTTGCATTTATATAGCGACTTTCATGACCTCGGGACATCCCAAAGTGCTTTACAGCTGACAAAGTACTTTTGAAGTGTAGTCATTTTGTTCCGTAGGAAACGCAGCAACCAATTTGCACACAGCAAAATCCCACAAACAGCAATGAGATCATAGAAAATAGGAGCAGGAGGATACCATTCGGCCTTTCGAGCCTGCTCCACCATTCAGTATGATCATGGCTGACCCTCTATCTCAATACCATATTCCCGCTCTCTCCCCATACCCCTTGATGCCTTCTGTGTCTAGAAATCTATCTCCTTCTTAAATATATTCAATGACTTGGCCTCCACATCCTTCTGTGGTAGAGAATTCCACAGATTCACCACCCTCTGAAGAAATTTATCTTTATCTCAGTCCTAAATGTCATACCCCATATCTTGACCCCTTGTTCTGGATCTCCCCAGCCAGGGGGAAACATCCTCCCTGCATCCAGTCTGTCGTCAGAATTTTATATGTTTCAATGAGATCCCCTCTCATTCTTCTAAACTCGAGTGAATACAGGTCGAGTCGACCCAATCTCTCCTCATATGACAGTCCTGCCATCCCAGGAATCAGTCTGGTGAACCTTCACTGCACTCCCTCTATGGCAAGTATATCCTTTCTTAGGTAACCATGACCAGGGAATCTATTTTTTAAAGTTATGTTGGTTGAGAGATAAATATTTGCCAGGACACGGGGGGAGAACTCCCCAGCTCCTCTTCGAAATAGTGCCATGGGATCTTTTCCGCCCACCTGAGGAGGCAATCGGGGCCTCGGTTTAACATCTCATCCAAAAGGCGGCACCTCCGACAGTGCAACACTCCCTCAGTACTGCATTAGCCTAGATTATATGCTCAAGTCTCTGGAGTGGGACTTGAACCCATGCCCATACTGCAGCATGGCACATTTTATTAATGCCACAGTAAACTGGAAGCATTGTCACATTTGCACGTGGAAAGGTGAGCCCACAAAGCAACCTTACAACAAAACTTAGTTGTATGCCGCACATTCATTTACCCACAGAAAACCTGAGATACAGGTGTTTCACAGTATGCTCTTCAACATCTCCAACATCTCAACGCTTCTCTGTTATCAGGACAAGGTGGTGTATAGCAGACAGAAACAAACTCAAACAAGAGGTTGGCCCTGTAATCTCAAAGACCCAAATTCTTTCAAACTACCTGAGATCAGAAAACATTGAAGGACTGGGCCAGGGTAAAGCTGTGGTGTTCGTACCATCTTTTTCCTGTTATACTGACTACCGTTAATCACACGCTCTGCAGCATGACATACACACAAGCTGTTTGAAGGAGTATATTGCAGCCATCATTCTAATGTATTTTCCTCTTCTGTTTCTATGGACAACCCCGAATAACCGACCTGACTTTCTCCAGATGGCCAGCACCCTGAATCAAGCACCAGTACAGGTACATTAATTCGCGCGGTTTTAGAGTCAGTTTGAGGACGGTGCACTGGGTGAATCACAAAGCACAAGTTTACGCTAGTGGCAACGGAGGAGTAGGGACCTGCTGGAGAGCGAGCTCGATCACATTCTTCCTCAGCTGCAGACCCTGGGATTCAGAACTCATGGTGCCTGCTTATGAAGCATGCATGCTATCTAAGCAACTTCTTTTGCTGCAATTAGAGACTGTGGTGGCAGCTGTAAAGGAATCTACTGGTGCATCTGTGGGGTCATTCATGACTGCTTATCTGAAATTGAGTCTACCGTGGACCAAGTTGCAACTTCAGGGGCCTCTGCAACAGAAGTCCTTTGCACAGTAGGAGAATCTCTTGTGAATGCTCACACTGCTACTGTGGAGGCCTTGGACTCCAATCTCCAACAGACTGCCCTGTTCAGCTTCGACATGTTGGGGGAGGTGACAATCAGATGGAGAAATTCTCATCTCCACTATAAGGATAACCTCCATTGTGTAGTCTGGCGCTACCACTATACTAAGTGGGACAGACTAAGGAAGAATTAGCAGCCCAAAACTGGGCATCCACGATGCTGTGGGTCATCAGCAGAAACAGCAGAATTGTATACCACCAAAATATATGAACTCATGGACCAGCACATCTCTCATTCCTCGATCATCATCAAGACAGGAGACAAACCTTGATTCAATGTGAAATGTAGAAGAGCTTGCGAACCAATACGTCCAACATCAGTATCACAACCCCAGAAAGAATTGATAAGTGGTCGAAAGAACTGCCACTCCCCAAGGGGGGATGAAGACATGGGAACAGCTGGAACGTCTAAAAGGCATTGTGGAAAATTGCCCAGGTATGTCCTGTCCACAAAAAGCAGGACAAATCCAATCCGGCCAATTACCGCCCCATCAGTCTACTCTCAATCATCAGCAAAGTGATGGAAGGTGTTGTCGACAGTGCTATCAAGCGGCACTTACTCACTAATAACCTGCTCACCAATGCTCAGTTTGGGTTCCACCAGGACCACTCTGCTCCAGACCTCATTACGGCCTTGGTCCAAACATGGACAAAAGAGCTGAATTCCAGAGGTGACGTGAGAGTGACTGCCCTTGACATCAAGGCAGCATTTGACCGAGTGTGGCACCAAGGAGCCCTAGTAAAATTGAAGTCAATGGGAATCAGGGGGAAAACTCTCCAGTGGCTGGAGTCATACCTAGCACAAAGGAAGATGGTAGTGGTTGTTGGAGGCCAATCATCTCAGCCCCAGGACACTGCTGCAGGAGTTCCTCAGGGCAGTGTCCTAGGCCCAACCATCTTCAGCTGCTTCATCAATGACCTTCCCTCCATCATAAGGTCAGAAATGGGGATGTTCGCTGATGACTGCAGTGTTCAGTTCCATTCGCAACCCCTCAAATAATGAAGCAGTCCGAGCCCGCATGCAGCAAGACCTGGACAACATCCAGGCTTGGGCTCATAAGTGGCAAGTAACATTCGCGCCAGGTAAGTGCCAGGCAATGACCATCTCCAACAAGAGAGAGTCTAACCACCTTCCCTTGACATTCAACGGCATTACCATCGCCGAATCCCCCACCATCAACAGCCTGGGGGTCACCATTGACCAGAAAACTTAACTGGACCAGCCATATAAATACTGTGGCTACGAGAGCAGGTCAGAGGCTGGGGTATTCTACGGCGAGTGACTCACTTCCTGACTCCACAAAGCCTTTCCACCATCTACAAGGCACAAGTCAGGAGTGTGATGGAATATTCTCCACTTGCTTGATTGGCACCCCATCCACCACCCTAAACAATCACTCCCTTCACCACCGGCGCACTGTGGCTGCAGTGTGTACCATCCACAGGATGCACTGCAGCAACTCGCCAAGGCTTCTTCGACAGCACCTCCCAAACCAGCGACCTCTACCACCTAGAAGGACAAGAGCAGCAGGCACATGGGAACAACACCACCTGCACGTTCCCCTCCAAGTCACACACCATCCCGACTTGGAAATATATCGCCGTTCCTTCATTGTCGCTGGGTCAAAATCCTGGAACTCCCTTCCTAACAGCACTGTGGGAGAACAGTCACCACACGGACTGCAGCGGTTCAAGAAGGCGGCTCACCACCACCTTCTCAAGGGCAATTAGGGATGGGCAATAAATGCTGGCCTCGCCAGCGATGCCCACATCCCGTGAACGAATAAAAAAAAAACCATCTCTACCCATTGGATGGGTCCAAATTCTGACCGTGATGGTACCCAGACCCGAGGGAAAGAAACTGGATAAGAAGGTGGGAGATGCCCTTGGCGACAACGAACAAAACTTGACCGCCGGATGGGACGCAATCAAACATTGGTTACAGGTATTCAGCCCTGCAAAAACGGACTGGGGAAAGATTACAGCCTGTCAGCAAAAAGGGACGGAAGAAGTGCTAGAGTACGACGAACGATTTAAAACTTTCTGGTTGGAATACTCGGGAATGAACACAGAGGGTGGACATGAGGGAAAAGGTGATAGAAACCTTGCACCCTTGAAGGCTGCCTTTGTCGCCGGTCTAAAACTGGAATTGTCAAAGATGCTGAAAATGACTCTACCGGAGTGGGAGGGCCCAGGAACAAAGTACGCAGTGATAGTAGATAAGTGCAACCAACTAGACAGGGACACAGGAGCTAAAGTCCGAACCCTGCAGGCGAAGGATCGAAGACCCAAGGATCTACTGGGGTTGGGAAGGAAACCTGGAAAGTGCCACTACTGTAGAAAGGAAGGTCACTGGGCCAAAACATGAAGGGCAAGGGAAAGGACGGGGGGGATACCATCCAAATTGGAAGCCCGGCCCATCATCAGATGGTGACAACCTCTTGCAGAGATTTAAGCAGCTCACACACGAGCAACAGGAGGAGTTACTCAAAGTACCTGTGGTAAAAAACTAGAAGAGCCCACCCTCGCCCTCTCAGCACCCCTCCTGGCATTGATACAACAGAGGAGATGGGATATATATAACCATGAGGGTGGGCGATCAGGATATAGACTGTCTCCTGGAGACGAGAGCAGAATTAACATGTTTACCTCTATGTTACGGAAAATCTTTATCCCTGGATGGAAGGACACGAACAGCCCGTGGGGCTGGGGGTCACGGTTTGGTAATCAGAAGAACTCGACCTATGCTCATTGGACTTGGCCAACACGAATTAACTACATCGGTCTGGATAGGTCCGGTGGACCAAGCCCTTTTGGGAATGGATGTTCTGACTCAACTGGATTCCTCGTTGCATTTTAAGGATGGTCGGGTGACATGGTCTATTAGACTTTTGAAGAAAGAGGAATGGAAAAAACACCCAATATGGGCCAAAGATAAGAACGATTGTGGCCTACTCCAGATGGAACCCGCCTCATTTACCGGGATCACCCCCCCCCCGGTGCACTAAACAATACCCCATTAATCCCACCTCCATTGCAGGAATCTTACTGGTCATCCAAAAACTGGAAGAGCGAGGGGTGCTGGTCAAAACCCATAGTTCGTCCAATAGCCCGGTATGGCCAGTACAGAAACCCAATGGCACATGGCGCCTAACTGTTGATTATAGAAAAGCCAACCAGTGTATTGATCAGAAGGCCCCATTGGTCACGGATCCCTCCACCATTTTTAATGCCTTCACGCCAGAACATAAATGCTTCTCGGTTATAGATATGGCCAACGGATTTTGGTCGGTGCCATTGGCACCTGAGGTCTGACTGTAGTTTGCCTTTACCGTCCAACAGCAACAGTATACCTGGACCCGGCTACCACAGGGTTTTCACAACAGCCCTACGGTATTTCACATGGCCTTACAAAGCCATTTGCGAGAATTACCTACCATGCCTTCCACGGTTATCCAGTACGTGGATGATATTCTGTTAGCCTCCAACACGGAAGAACAACACGAACAGGACCTACGTACCATGCTGGACCACCTTCACCTGACAGGACATAAGGCCAGCATCGACAAAGCACAAATAGCCCAAGAAGAGGTTGTGTACCTGGGGCAAAAGATTTCGAAAGGAAAGAGAGAACTTACCCAGGACAGGACCACAGCCATTCGGGCTGCCAAACAGCCCACTATTATCCAAGAACTCAGGTCCTTTTTGAGTTTGTGCAACTTTAACAGAAATTGGATCGACTCCTACACACAGCTTGCTCAGCCATTGAATGACCTCTTAAAGGGGAAGCGGACATCAAAGGAAGCCATCGCCCTCACGGAAGAACAGCAAGAGGCCTGCGCGAATCTGAAAAAGGCCTTGTGTTCGGCACCGGATCTGGGGATCCCCGACAGTGGTAAGACATTTACCCTGTTTGTCCATGAGAAAGAAGGATACATGACAGCTATACTGACGCAAGAACATGGGGATCGGCAAAGGCCTATTGGCTATTATTCGGCAAAACTGGATGCAGTAGTCCTCGGATGGGGAAGTTGCCTAAGGGCTACGGAAGCTACATGTCGAGCGGTAATGACCACTGCAGGTCTAGTCCTCGCCCAAAAGCTGATTGTCAAGTGTCCCCACACCGTGCACGCCTTGCTGTCTATGAATAGAGTGTCTCAGGTGACAGCAGCTAGATGGACCCGATGGACAGCAGTCTTGGAAGCTCCTAACCTCCATATCGTCCGGGCCAGCCTGGTTAATCTCGTAACTATGCTCCCGCTGTCCGAGGAGCAAAAGCGGGGAGGAGAATATGGAGAAGAGCATTACTGTATGGAGATTTTAAAAGAAACAGAAGAAGCAGCATTAGCAGCAGAACAACCTTTGCACAATCCAGACCTCATCCTTTTTACAGATGGTTCCTCCTTTGTTGACAATGGCACCAGAAAAGCAGGATGGGCCGTTATAACCTTACATGAGGTCGTGACAAAAGGCTGCCTACCCTCAGGAACGTCAGCCCAACAGGCCGAGTTGCGAGCCCCATCGGAAGCATGTCGGGCAGCGGAAGGACAAACAGCTAATATTCACACGGACTCACGCTACGCTTTCGGAGTCGCTCACGACTTTGGTCAATTATGGCGGAAAAGAGGATTTCTCACGGCAGCAGGAACACCTATTCGAAATGGAAAAGAAGTCCGAGATTTACTAGAAGCCATACAGTTACCCCAGGAAGTATCTATCTTGAAATGTAAAGCCCATACAAAAGAAGATACCACAGAAGCACAAGGAAACGCCTTAGCTGATCAGGCAGCCAAAGAAGCGGCTTTACAATCCCCAGAAGAACCACCACAGATGTGCAGACTAGCAGCACTCAGTCTGACACAGGACCTACGGACAATGCAAGGCGATGGCTCTAAAGAGGAAAAATGGACATGGATGGAGGCAGGAATTAAGCTATGTGAAGACAGCGTCTGGAGACAAAGAGATACCGACAAGCCAGTCGCGCCACAGGCACTGATGCCCTTTTTAGCCCAACAGATCCACTCATGGTGACACCTGGCCCCACAACAGATGACAGCCAGGTTTCAGAAAAGTTGGTGGGGTCAGGCATTCAAAAAACACGCCCAGCTGGTAGCAGACCGTTGTGTGGTCTGTCAGAAAAATAATCCCGCACCCATCACAATAATGCCCCAACTGAAGCCCCCTGTCCCTGCCAGACTATTCCAGCATTTGCAGGTGGACTATATATCTCTCCCTCCATGTCAAGGATACACCGACGTTTTAGTCATTGTCGACAGATTCTCCAGATGGGTAGAAGCTGTCCCAACCAGAAAAGCCACGGCCAATCATACTGCTAAGGTCTTGTGCAAAGATTATATTCCCTGATGGGGAGTCCCGACCAGCATTGACTCTGATCCACTTCACAGGTGCGGTCAGTAGGTTACTTGGCAGTACTTGGGATTTACACTGTCCTTATCACCCACAATCATCAGGACAAGTGGAGCGAATGAATCGAACTCTGAAACAACGACTTGCCAAATATCACCAGGAAGGAGCACCATGGCCCCAGGCACTACCAATAGTCCTGTGCAGTATTAGGGCAACTCCAAATAGGACCACGGGTCTGAGTCCGTTCAAAATCATAACAGGGAGACCCATGTCGCTGCCAGGAACCATTGATTTGCGAAAAGCTGATTGTCACTTAATGAGTCACACTTTATCAGAATACTGTCGGAACCTAACAAATGCTATTAGTTCTGCTTCCCGACAGGTATCGGCAGCTTGGGGAGATCCACCAGAAGGAGGACACGACATTATCCCAGGAGTTTGGGTTAACGTGAAGAAGATACATAAAGAACCTTTGGGCGCTGAGTGGGAAGGACCTTACCAAGTGTTGCTAACCACTCAAGCAGCTGTTAAAGTCCAAGGGAAGAAAGCTTGGATCCACGCATCTCACGTTAAGTGAGCCTCCAGTGATTAAGTTTGTTTAAAGGCGGGGTGCCTAATTATTTTGCAATTGTGTTTGAAACTGGCTGGTTGCCACAATGATTAAGTATATTGTGTTCTTGTCTGCATGTATTCTAGGCATCTGCCTACTTTTAACCAGTCAACCCTCCACGCTTCAGGAGAATAATCAAATACCTAGGGAATTACATGTAAATACCTTTTTGTATATGTTACACACTTATGCCAAGGGGAGTGATGTTTCTGGTTGTTGGGTATGTGCTCACATACCCATACATTCTAGAGGAGGCATACCCTTGAGGCCCATCCCATTTATGGGACCGCAAAGCTGGCAAGGGAGTCCATTAACGTGGCCTCAATCCTAGAAAAGGTGGCCAATGATACCTCTGAAGCACTGGGTAAGGTTAGTGCGGAAATGGTACCAATCCGCACGGTAGCCCTACAGAACTGAATGGCCCTTGACTACCTTCTGGCTGAACAGGGAGGCACTTGTGCCCTAATAGGAGCCGAATGTTGTACCTACATCCCAGATAGCTCCGAAGAGATCACTAATCTGGCAGAGCATATCCGAAAGGAGGTAGAAAAGCTTAAACAGCCTCCACCTTGTGGGGTTGGGCGGGACGGGATGGCTAGGCTCACTAGGAACCTCATTGGTGCAAGGTCTAATTTTATTCATTGTATATGTTGATTAAATGCTGTTGCAACCAGGCAGCTGTAGCCGCTGCCCCGCAGGTGAGACGCTTTGCAGGTTCCCGCAAACCATTTCTACATCGCACAGGGGCATGTTACAACTCAGATCACCTGATGTCGGTAAGCCAATGGTATGTGTACTGTATAGAGAACACTAAGAAAAAAAATGAACTTTTGTTAGTTCGTTGATGATTGCCATCATGACTGAAGTACTGTAATAAAGTTCACCTGAAGTTACCACTGGACTCAGAACCTTTTTTTTTAAATGAGGTCTTACACCCTGGTGGGGTTGTACTGCAAGATGCCCCCTCATGTGTAAATGCATCTGAAGTGCTGCTTCAAGATGCCTATAAGTGTGTTTGATAATGATCTTGGTGGCTGCATGGGCCTCTTTTTGAATCTTTGCTCAGCTGCTATTCATGGCTGTCTCAAGGTATCATGAGTGTGGAATGAAGAGAATAGCCTTGGAGCCATCCTTACAGTATGCTTTCTCCTTAAAATAGTCTAGGACTGTCTTAAAATGAAGGCACATTGCTGCAGCCTGGGAAGCAGACATTTACCTGCATGATCATGAATTGTAATCCACACGTTTTGATTCCCAGAGTCAGAAGGTTGTGGGTTCAAACCACATCCCAGGACTTGAGCACACAATCTAGGCTGATACTTCAGTACAGCACTGAGACAGTGCTGTAATCTTTGAGGTGGAGTCTTCCATACAAGACATTAATGCGAGGCTCCTCTGCCTATTCTGGTGGATTGAAAAGATCCCACAGCAGTGTTCAAAGAAGAGCACCAAGTTCCCTTACTGTCCTGCCTGACATCCACCCTTCAGCTATCGCCAACAAAAACAGATTAACTGGTCATTCATATCATTTGCTATTTCTCTGATCTTGTGCATAAATTGACATGCATTTGCCTATATAACAACAACGGTGACTGCATTTCAAAAGTAATTCATTGGTGTGTAGCCTTTGGGACATCCCGAGGATGTGAAAGGCACTATAAAACTGCAGGTTCTTCCTTTTTATTTTCTAGGGGCCCAGATGGCCATATGCTTGCCATCAATAACATCCTAGAGCCCAGGAAAATCTGCAAATGTGGAAAAATTACAGGGTACTCCCATTCTACTAGTTTTCCATGGGGAAGATTATGAAGGTGCTTATAGAAAAAAAAACTGCAAACAGTGGAAATCTGAAACAAAAACATAAAATTTGACAAATACTTAGTAGGTCAGTCAGAATGTGCAGAGTGACAAGACAGGTTAATGTTTCATGCACAATGTTCTGAAGAAAGGTTCTGCCTAGAATGTTAAGCTGTCTTTTTTCCATACAGATGCTGACTAAACTGCTGTGCATTTCCAGCGGTTTCCATTTTTGATGAAGGTGATTGCCCTGGTGAACAATGTGCATCATTGACTTGTTTGATGCATTTGTATGCTGTGAATTGATTGATGTTGTCCATGTCTCCTGTTAGCTTGGAATGAACCGGAGGTATAAAAGTTCAGGCAGTAGTGACTTTGACTATCATTGGCAGTACTGCCCGGCAGTGAAGGTTGCCTGCATGTCATATTTCAGCAGACAGCACAACTCCATCATGGCTCCCTGGTGAAGACAGGTTTCCTTGGACATTCCAATCTAGGTATGCCTGGGTAAGAACGGATATAGGCAGCCCATTCTGGAGCAAGAAAATTTGCTGTCCTATCATATTCTTCCTCCTCCAAATAATTAAATAAATTGAAGACCCATATTCTGATTTTTAATTGGATCAAAAACATTTGCACCAAAACTGTAAAAGGAACGTCAAAGAAATACTTAGAAATCTAGCTCTCAAAGTCCATTTTCCAAAAAAGAAAATTATTTTTAAAATTTCCAGCTTCTTACCCTTTGGGCAGTTACTTGCTATCAGTCCGAAGCCAGCGCAACCTCATTACCCATTTCACCAGCGAGAAAATCTGAGATTTGTGTTTGTGCTTATTATACTGCTATTGAGTTCAATATTTAAATGAGGCTCTCAAGTTTTGTACAAGAGTATAGTTAGAAGATTGTGTGCTCCACAAAACTGGTAGGGATCTGGTGATTTAGATCTTCATCCAATTTCTCGGTACCTGTTCAGTGTTGGTGCCATAGACCATGGGAAACAGAAAATATACCCAGAACACATTGTGAAACAAAGCACACAAAATAAGAAGCTCCAACTGCTCCAGGTCATGGAGAAACTTAGAAAACTCCTTCTTTGCCTAATCCTAAATCCATGTTCAACTATATTCTGTGAATAAAGAAAACCATACCTACAATATGTAATCTACATTATTGCTTATTTATTGCAACTTATAAATAATTGCTGGCTTGAGGTGTCAAATCAAGAGCCAATCTATCAAATGGAGGTTCTGAGGTACAATGTGCCATGTAGGCCCTCAATATGCTTCACAGAAATATGTAAATAGCTCCATGTAGCCATCTTGCAGATAACATCTGGAAAAATCCTTTGCACAGTGTACCATGAAACATGAAAATAAGACCGTTCTTGCTGGGTCATGAACAGTCACATAACAAAATAAGACACTTTCCTCTACTAAGTTACTAAATGCTCTTTGGTGGTGGGTTTCATTTGATTATAAAAGAAGTCCTGCATAGATTGGTAAATACAGCATCTTTGCTCTTATTTATATAGAATAACAAGGCATCAAAAAAAGTACTTTTTTTCTGACGAAGCATGCTGTGCTAATCAAGATCTCAGTGCCAATGATTTCTTGAGGCAAGTAAAAATTCAGATACAATTTTGACAAACTTCAGATGTAATCTAAAGATGCAAACTCCAAGCAATACAAATTAGATCTACCACTAAGGCATAAAGCTCACTAACCCTTCAATCCAAAAATAAGAACAAGCAGTGCAACAGGCTTAAAAATCAAAGTTAACATGACAAGAAACCACAAGTTAAAGTTAATGTGAAGGTCCCACAGTTAAAGGCAGGTTGACACTGTGCACAAGCAGCTTCTAGTTTTTCCAGGCATCAGGCCAAATGAGAGAACTTTGGCCTGTTAGTTTAGTTTCTCTATATTGGCACTTCTGTGCAATTCTTGTATTCCAATCTGAAAGTACATTTCCTTGAGGCCTATGGCGACCAAAGGGTCTCGTATACATACCATTTTATTAAGTACTAGTTGATCTTCCATGCCATTGCTCACAGTAAGTCTCTAACCTGTCTTGTTACGTTTGAATTGTTTATCTCAGTCTTGCTCTTCTTTTGCATCAATCTCCTTTGCCTTTAACTTTTTTCTCGGTTTCTCTTCTTTTCAGTTTGTCTCTCGGTCCCCTTCCATTTTTCTTTTTTTAAACTTTCAAGTGGGAAGTGATAGGTGGCAGTGTGTGGTGGTATATGACATGGCAAGGACCATAGACTATATTTTTTGGTCATAGATGCAGTGTCAGTGGAGGAGGGAGGAAAAGTCATTCCATCATCTCCTCTCCCTGATCCCCTTCCACTCCATATCTCCTTATGGCCCCTTTAATCCATTACCAGACTGACCCAAAAGCTGATTTCTTTGCAGTATTTTTTTTTTAAAAGCACTTTGTGTACTATAAACCTCCTTAGCCTCTGTATCTTGCACTGCAGCTCACTCCTTGGTTGCCTTCTCTCCCCTACATCCCTATATGACAGGTCATTTACACACAACCCCTGGACACTCAAACTTTCTATCCCCTCCCCTTCCGCAGCCCTATCTGCACTACTGTGTTCGCTAACCACCACCACCCCAAAACCATCTCCTCCCATCATTCACCCCACTATGCCCACATTACCATCCTGATTATAACACAATAAGTGTTTTAAATAAGAAATAACATCATAGCAGACCAGGAAGAAGGCTTGAAGGTGCAAGAAAAAACTTAGATGATGGTCGATACAATTGAAGAAAGAATAATGCATGGGCACAGAGTCAAGAGTGGGCGGCACAAAAGGCAATGGCAAAAAAGGTTGGGAGTGGCTACAAAGACCAGAAGGCACAGGATGCAACACCATCAGGGGAGAAAAGCATCAACAGCAGGGCAAAGCCAGGAGAGGCAGGGAGCCAGGGCGGTGGCTTAGCAGAGATGGGCAAGCCATTGGGGAAAGGCTTGGGGTGGCAGAAGAGGATTAAATAAATTTTTTAAAATAAGCAAAAGTAAAAATAAATTGAATAAAATAACATTGAATTAAAATGTAATTTGTCTGAAAAACAAAATGGGAGGCAGACCTGGACAAATTGCATGGCTGCACCACCTAATGCTGCAAGGACTGAACGATAATATGTTGACAATATTAGCAAGATTACAGTATTACCCATTAAATGTAATAGAAACAGGCATTACTTTAGGCAATATCAAATGACACACAGCGTGACAATCATGACAACAGGAAGTGCACACAGTCCTAAAAACTGTAATACATTATTACATTTCCCATGAAATTTCAACGGCTGGAACTCATTTAAATGCAGCCAGTAGGCTGCCCACCTGAAATGGGCATCTAGAGACAGCTCACTGGGTTCTGGCCAGGAAATATCGGGCAGCTCAGAGGGCATTCAGGTAAGTCATCGCGGAGGGATAATGGGAGAGTTTCATGAACGTGGAAGTGGGGAAGCCCAGGCATCAGTAGGCTCAAACTTTCTTTGTAGGACCTGGAGGAGCACTTCACAGTGCACACTCTGCTCACTAAGCTGTTAAATTGCCTTTGGAGTCCTATGTAGCTGTTAGGAACATGATTTGCATATGTTTATGAGGTGAGCGCCTGAGTCAGGCGGGCGCCTCAACCGTCCAGGAAATCAGCATCATAAAAGAAAGCCGTGGGGCGGAAACAGAAGTCAGTGTACCACTTTAATTTTAACTCCCGTTATGTCCAGTTTCCACCGGGCAGAGACAGTTAAAATGTGCCAAGCAGGTCAAATGATACTCTTTTATTGGGTAGTTATAAAACATAGGAAATAAGATTAAGGTGATTGACTGAATAAGTCAGTCAATGTGAATCAAATTCCAATTTTATTAAATTGTTTTCTGGTATTTTTACTGGTGCTTGGGGAATTGAATTCCACAATTCTATCTGTTATGAAACCTGTAAGAGGTATATACACACACACCTCTTATTTACAAGTTTCATAACAGACATGTACACACATGCACATTTTTATTATTTTTATCTCTTACCATATTTAAAGCTTGAATACCCAGCAAGACATACCAGAAGAGGTTAGATATCTGTGGGTAGAAATTCCAGTGTTGTTTTTGTAGGCAAATGTGGCAATTTGCACACTGCATGGTCCACAAACAGCCAAGAGATAAATGACCAATTAATCTATTTTGGTGGCGTTGCTTGAGGGATGAATGTTGGCCAGTACACCTCCATGGTGTTCTTTGAAAAAAGGCCACGATATCTGTACGTTCATCAGAGCATGCAGATGGCACCATGGTTTAACATCTCATCAAAATGTCAGCACCATCACTTCTTTAGTACCATAATAAAGCATCAGTCTAAATTATATCCTCAAATCCTGGTCTTAAACCCTCGAGCTTCTGAATCAGAACTATCACTAAGCCAAGCTGACAGTGATAACTATTAATCTGCTTTCAAAATTCAACTCATTTATTTTTTATTTATTTGAAAAAGGTTCAAAAGTAAGACAAATAAAGACTTTCTATCTCTCTCTCACACCCGGTGACAACTGTTAGTTATAAGTATGTTTATAATTTCTAACCCATCGACAAAACACAGGTGATAATCAAGTGATAGAGACTTTGTCACTTCAAAATTTAACTTTTTCTTATTAGAAAGATGAACTCAAATTAAGATGAGGGAAGACACTATCATTCAGCTTGATAATTTTATGAAGTTTCGAGAACACAAAGCAGAAACTACAATACGCGACATGCTATTCTTCACAAACAGCTCCATTTTAAAAAATATATAAATTTTAACTGAGTTAAGCTTTTGAAATTTGCCCTCTAGATTTTTTTTCAAATAATTGTGAAAAACTACTGAGCAGAATCTGCTAGAAGCCAAAGAAAAATATTCCATCAGCTGAGCTGACTAAATGCTACCGATACATCCTGGGAAATTGCGTACAGACTGAACAAACTGCTTTCAGCTGACAAAGTCCCAGCTCTCGGCAAAGCTATCAGAGAGGCCAAGACCTTCAAGAAAAAACTTTACAAAGCCATTGAAAGACACAAATGGCAAATTCAATTGTTATATTTTATTATGTTATTGTAAAATATGTAATTATTTAGTTTAGAATTGAATACTTTTTACATTAGAAATTTCAATTACTGAGAAAAATAGCAATAAAATGTTTTCAGAAAGCATTTTGAATTATTTGTGGAGAAAATATAATACGGTGTCACCTAGTGGTGTGATGGGGAGTGGTTACATCAGTGTTGTCAGTTAACATTGGAATATCCATTTGATCTCTGCCTAGTAGTACTACTACAGGTAAGTGCCACAGATAAGTGTTGACATTTTAACATTTAAAGGGTTTATGTAGCATCTTACAATGTAAAACTGTGACACAGGAAGTGTGCATCATGCACAAGGTTTTTAATATACTAGTTAATCTCCTACGGCATTGTATATGGGGAGTTAGGACCAAGCGTAATCTTCAAGTGAAGCAGGATTAGAAGGCAGGTTATAATTGGACCAGGGCACCGAGACATAATTCGGTCCCCAATTTAAAGGCTATTTTTATATAATCTATTTTATATTATTATTGATAGTTAAATAGTAGAATGTGCAACAGAGAAATGATTGGAGCGCAGAAAGTTTCTCTGCAGAACAGAAATGTGGGTGTAAGATTTTTAAAATATATTATGTAGATGTATTATAACATTGTCAAATTGAATGTCTTCTGCAGAATGAAGATATTCAAGGCCCTTAGGCCTGAATGGGCTGAAGGCTTCCTGCCCTACTTTGAATAAAGACAGAAGTATAGTCCTGAGTACTCTTGAGTAAGGGAAATGGCTTGAGGAAGCAGATGTTTCTCTATTCATGGAGACAAAAGTCCCCTGGTGAGAACACTGCTCCAAGAAAGTCACTCCCCTGACCCACAGGGTAAGATATAGGGAGTAACCTTCTCAGGCAGTCTCATTCACTAACCATCCAATTCGACCAGGTCCAAATAGTTCATCGTTGGAAAATGAGACACTTTAGAAGCCTACCTGGAGATTGCTTGGAGACTGATAATAGTTAATGAAACACTGCATCACTGCCTCCACTGATTCCCAGAGAGACATTTCCCCGAAAAGGGATTCTTTAATAGCTGTGCCTGCTGTCCACAGGGAAATACGAAATTTTGAGGTAAGTGTGCCTCCAGAGCATCATGTCCAACATAGGACGCATCAACAATAAATTGTCATAAACATTCTAAGATCTGTATAATGCTGTTAAGTTTGTCATGGACCCTAAAACACCACAAATAACAGGCACCACTTATTACTGAATGGTCTCGGTACTAACAGGAGTATGCACTGGAGACAGATCCTCTTCTCCAATATATCCAAATTCTTGACGTTCATCCTTTCCCCTACAATTAATAGACTTTTGAAATTCTAGGCTTGGTGTCGCTTAATCACTACTACTTTGTTTATCTTGTCTTCCAGTGGTGTCCTGCACTACCTACCATGCTCTTTTACCCAGTTAAGTTATTCTCCAACACTGAAGCTGTTGATTTTCACAAAGGCAAGCCTGTACCCTTTCATTAATCTTTCAAAGAAAACTCTATATTTTCCCCAAATGAACATATTTCCAGCATTGCCTTCTGCACTTCAATTCAGGTAATATTGTTTTTAATAAGTCTCTGGTCAGTAACTCTTTCAATTTTCTTAATTACCTTACTCCATTTTTTTTGGTATGCTCAACAGTACTCTTGTCCACTTGGGGAATTCAACTGCCTTTGCCCCTATAAGCATCCATTAATAGAATGCTTATATTCTATCCCAATGCCAATGTAATGCATTTGTTCTTCAGGCTATTTGATACAATCTTCAATTTCTACTTCATAATGTTGTAAATCTAAATTACTATGGCTATTTCTTTCACAATTCCTTAATTTTCTGCTAAATGCTAAATTGAATATTGGTTTATGTCACTAATTGTGGACGTTGCTGCAGTTAAAAAAAATTTCCAATACTGTTTTCTTGTGTATTTGGCCTGATAGTGCCTGTAATTGGACTGCTTCCCTTATGATCTTAAACCTGCATCTTTCGTGCTCTGTCATATTGAGTTAGTGCAGTCCGGGTGGTACAATTAACCCTAATCACTGTAACTTGCTCAAGGGAATTTACGCAGGATTCCCACTAAGTCTTCAGTCAGTCCAAAAGGTGAAAATATCAAAGTCTAGACGCACTTTGTACAGGTTGAAACTGCTGACAATTAGATGATTTACACAAGAAAAGATTTAAAGATAGTCTAAGTAGCAATTTACTATATATACAACCAAAATATCTGTTTAAGGGTGCATTCTTCTCCCAGCTCTTTCAGACAAACTCTTAAAATGACAGTATTTGTTGTAATACATAGAGTAACCAGCTTATGGTGTTCAATGCACCTGAAGGTATATCAGCACTGTAACTGAACTGCTGGCACTGAAAGATTCTTGTGTTTTATATCTTTCATTTCTTTGATGTAGCAGCAATTTTTTTTTAAAGATAGTCTCGAGCAGGCAACTTCGGCAAGCTAACAGAACATCCAAAATTGACTGGTAGCTAGTCAACTGTTTAACATGTGTTTAACATTTGTTGTGTGCCCGCAACAAATTCAGGAATTAATAAAATGGGCTGCTTTGGGCATCCAGACACTGACAAGTCACAGCAGTTGCAAACCACCTGACACCAAACCATTAACAAACTTCCTATGACCAAAACACACGATGCACAAAACTGTTAGCTGTGACAAAATATAAAATGTCACACCACTTTGTACAATTTATCATCTTTCAAAGAGAGTTAACTAATAATTCTAATCCAGGAGTGTTTGGCCCCTTTGAAGTATGAACAGCAAGTCTGTTGAATGCTGTTACTAGTTCTCCTTTCCATATATTAAAATAACCCAACACAAATTTCCCAATCTGTGTCAGGCAACGCTATAGAAGTTTAGTTGTCCTCTAACATGACAATTTTTAGAAGTAGGAAAAGACCAGGGCCCATCCTTTTTTCACTGTATCCATTTATCCCATCTGTCTCCAGAAATGCATCCAATTGTCTCAAACGTATTTATACTCCCTGCTTCAGTGGTCGCCCCCGATAGCTTATTCAATTAACAACAATTTGCATTTATATAGCACCTTTAACATAGAAAAACATTCCAAGGCACTTCACAGAAGCATAAATCAGACAAAAATGAAAACAGTACCGAAGGGGTCATATTAGGAAGGGTGACCAAAAGCTTGATGAAAGAGGTGGGTTTTAAGTAAAGTCTTAAGGGAAAAGTGGAAGGAACTTTGGAACAGGAGTAGGCCATTCAGCCCCTCGAGCCTGCTCTGTCATTCAATTACATCACGGCTGATCTGTACCTCAACTCCATTTACCCACCTTAGGTAACAGTATCAAGGGATATGGACCTAACAAAAATCTATCGATTTCAGACTTGAAAAGGTGGAGAGCCAGAGAGGACGAGGCTGGGAATTCCAAAAAGTCTAGGAAGCTGACGGCAAGCTGCCAATGGTGGGGTGAAGGGAAGGGGAATGCACAAAAGTCCAGAGTCAGAGGAAATAAGAGTGCTGGGTGTTGTAGGATTGGAGGAGGTTACAGAGATAAAGAGGGGTGAGGCTGTGAAGGGATTAAAAATGAGGATGAGAATTTTAAATTGGAGGCATTGGGGGACCAGGAGCCAATATAGGTCAGCAAGGACAGGATTATATTCTACAATCCTTTAGGTGAAAAATCCTTTAGGTGACTCCACGCCAGACCTGCTGTTAGCCGGAGTGAGGAACAGGATGGAAATTTTGTACTCGGCAGACAGGAGGAAGCGCCCTGCCTCTGTCACCAAGCGGCTTGGCTCAAGGTGGCAGAGGAGGTGACCAACAGGGCCACCGTCGCCCGGACGTGGATGCAGTGCAGGAAGCGCTTCAATGACCTAACCAGGTCAGGAAAAGTGAGAACAGTTACTGATTCACCTGCATTCTGTGGTGGACATTACGCAACTCTGCCCTGCGAAGCCTACTCCATCACATCACTCCTCAGATCAATCCAGGCACCTGAAGCGCAGCTTCAGCATTCCAATGGCTTGTTCAATGACAGACCTGGTGGTCATGTGACTGTCGTTGTACCACTGCTGTGCCTCGCTGGTGGGGTTTCTCACAGGTGTCATGAGCAATGTCTGTAGGAGGTATTCCTGGTCTCCAAGGAGCCAGCCCTAGAGTCTGTCTTGTGCATGGAAAAGGGCTGGGATGTTGGATTTGCGTAAAATGAAGGAATCATGGCAGCTGCCAGGGAATTTGGCACACACCTGCAGAAACCTCTTCTGATGGTCGCAAATCAGCTGCGCATTGATGGAGTGATATCCTTTTCAGTTGATGAACAGTCCTGGCTCATGTGTAGGTCCTCAGATTGCTACCTCAGATCAATTGCGCCCTGTACCTGTGGGAAGTCAGCCAGAGAGTGGAAACCCACTGCCCTCTCAGCCTGGCTGATGTCGTCGATGAGGAAGTTGACATAGTGGAATGCCCTGCAAAGAAGCCATTCATGACCTGTCGTATACACTCGTGCAGACAACTGAGATCCTGGTGATGTCACCGGTGGCACCCTGGAAGGATCCGGAGGCAAAGAAATTGAGGGCAGTGGTGACTTTGTCTGGCACAGACAATGCGTGCCCAGCTGGGTGCAGCTCTGCATGAAGCAGCCTGCAGATGTCTGCGACCACCTGGTGACTCAATCTGAACCTTCCTAGGCACTGCTCCTCAGAGAGGTCCAGGAAGTTTGGCTTCTGCCTGTAGGCCCTCTCGCATGGGTAGTGCCTCCTGCGACCTCAGCCCCTCCGTTGGTCCCTTCTCTGCTCTTCTTGTGGCGCACCTCTGTCTTGTGGAACTGCACGCCGTGCCTGCCATGGATGGTGATGTGCCTCGTCCTCAGATGTACTGCTGAATTAATCCATTGCGCCACCCACCCCCCCCCCCCCCCCCCCCCCAATCCTGATGGTGTCAGTTTGAGGGGGTCCAAAATGTAGGTAAACATGTGTGAACACAAGAATTCCAAGTGTGAACAAAGAAATCTCAGTCCAAATGCAAAGAACTCCCAGTCAAAGGTTTGTCTGACAGAACTGATTGCCATGTTGCGAAAACTCACCTTTTTCAGGTCTTTCAGAGACCACATGAGACATTTTCAGGTAGAGTTAAAATTGTTTGCCTGCCTCAATACACTAAAATTAAATGCCTTTAACTACTTAAACTATCTTAATTGCACCTTTAAATGTCATACTTCCAGGTTCCAGAAGCGCACACGCACTCAGATGCGTCTGGGTCAAATGTGGAAGTTGGTGGGTTGGAGCCAGGATTCATTGCCACTCCCAAATTCTAAAATTTTCACTGCCCATCATCCCCCTGTCCCCAACCCACCCGTTGTTTGGGGTTAAAACTTACCTCCTAGATTTACATAAATAAGGCTGGCATTCATGCCATTTTGGCACTCCCTGGGCAGCTGCCCATTTCAGCTAAGAGTTAATTTTTTTTTTAAATGGCAGCAATTTCTTTGTACTAGCTTTCCCAACAGCAATCAGTCACCCTGGCATCATGCAGGCATATATTACTTCGCCCACAAGAAAGGCAGAACTAGCAGGACTCCTGGCAAGGAGTGTTAACCTGTCTCTTGCAATGGTGTCAGCATGGAAGGAAGAATAGCCTCAAGAAGCACTCACCTGTCTTTCCACCAGAATTTTTCAGTGTGAAGAGAAAGGAGTGGATACAGCAGAACCAGGTCCTGCCACTAATTCTGCCCCCTTTTCCCCTCGTCCCTAATGTACACCCCCTGACCATATTTCCAGGCCAAGGAATTTTGAAGCCAAGGAATTTAAAAGAACAACTCATGTCAGAATT
This sequence comes from Heptranchias perlo, assembly GCF_035084215.1. Classification (NCBI taxonomy): domain Eukaryota; kingdom Metazoa; phylum Chordata; class Chondrichthyes; order Hexanchiformes; family Hexanchidae; genus Heptranchias; species Heptranchias perlo. The sequence continues at coordinate 103,186,090 of NC_090325.1, read as the reverse complement.
ATGTCTACAGCCTAACTTGATACAAACATTGTGAAAATTTGTCGATTATCTCCAAGGTTTGAGGGAGGAAACAAGCCGCATTCAAACGAACACATGCTGTATGATTTGCTCAGTTATGCATATAAATGACAGTTGCTTTCGTACGTGGCTGACAGTTACTCAAATGCGGTTTGAGGTATTTGATGAACTGAAGCTATTGAACAAGCCCAGCTAAAACTTTCTGAAAAAAATAGGTTAGCTCAGTTTCCCATAATTGTAAAGGCTTCAGGAAAGAAAAAATACTTCATATACAAAGATTAACTATAAAACAGCTTAGCATATAAAACTTGACCATTGATTTGTTTCAGGAACTGGTTAATATATCTACTATATGGTACAGATGTATTATGTTACTGTTATGTAGTTACTTTTTCATCTCCTGTTTAACAAGTACATTTTTTAAAGTCTGAAATGAGAGTGGATGTTTTGATGCTCTTCCATTTTTCAAAGACAATGGAGATAAAGGATAAATTCAGTACATAAAGCAATTCACAGAAAACTTTTCTGTTTGTTATCCTGGGTTTGCTATCCACCTGGAGATCAAGAAGGTGAAAATAGCTTTGAGACTGTAAGGAGTCAAGACTCATTTATAAAAATGATCTAAATTACAAAAGCCCAAATATCAAGAGTAAGAAGAGCAAAAGAAAAACATAAATGTAACACATATTTGATCCCTTCACCATTATAAATAATTTGCTTGCTTCCATTTTTTTTCCAATTTCCTTTTCAATTTTGAAAATTTCAGTAAGTCTTTTTTCCAAAGAAAACAAGCCCAACCTCCTTCATCTCTCCTCATAATTTGAAGTCCACATACCCAGGATCATCTTTAGTGCTCATCTCTGTACTCTGTCAAAAGCTGTAACATCTTTCCTACTATTAAGTGACCAGCACTTCAAATGGTATTCCATTTAACATATACTCCTGTTTTTGGTTCCTTACTCCCACATTGAATTACAACTGCCACCTACTGGCCCAGTCATCTAAAAGATCAAAATCTTTTAAGAATCCAGTTGCATTATTTAGCCTGCTTACTACTTTGGTATCATTTGTAATCCTGTACATTTTGCTTATGATATCCTGGTCAATGTAATTATATATTAAATATATCAGTCTGAAGACTGATCCTTAGATATCCTGTTCACAACCTCTTTTCAATCTGAAAAGTTCCCATCAATGGTCATCTTCTGCTTCTTGTTTTTAAAAGCCAATTTTCGATCCAGCAACATAATTTCCATCCAATTTCATGACCTACCAATGCAGAAACGTGTAAGCGCTCTGAAAAATCCAACTATGTATCAACTGCATTTCTCCTGTCCACCATGTCAGTAATGTATTTGAAAAATTCCACAGGTCAATCAAACACACTCTCCTTTTCCCAAATCTATGCTGGCTGTCTTTTAACAAGTTATGCTTTTATAAGTAGCCATCAGATCTCTCAAAATCATTTTTAAAATATTTTCCCAACAACAGATGTTACCGGTCCATGTAATGAAATCTCGGTTATCTGGTATAATGGACGAGAACCACCGGTAGCTATTGGAAATTGGCAGATAGTCAAGGTTACATAGGAAGGAGAGTATTGCTCCGGTGTTGGAGGCAGCAAGAGAGAAACACATACCAATCAGCTGTTGATCAGGAGCAGCTTCTATATGGCTCCTCCTTTATTCTGTTTCTTTTCAAATCTTTTGTCATCTTGAGAATAACTCAATAAAAGATTTTAAATGAAACAGGGGCCTCGATATTAACCTCCAATGACTGGAGGGAGGGGGTTAAAAAGTGAAATGCACACAACTCAATCCCAACCAGCTATCCACTCGCCTGCCGATTGCCGGGGACTGTCCCCAAGGGTCCCCGGCTACGGCCTCCTACCCACCGTGGTTCCCTCCCAACCGCCAGCCAGTCTGTCCATTTGGCCAGCTGCAGGGTGGGAGAAGGACTTCCAAAATGTTAATGAGGTCCTGCCGATCAGCGTCCCCTTGTCGGATTCTGCGGTCGTTTTTGGCCTCACCCGCACCCTCCCCACAAATATCGGGACCAGAATGTAAGGAGAGCAAGATACACATGATTCGTATGGTCCTCCTGAACAGCTGAATACTACAGTCTTCTCTCTTCCAACAGTGCAGTCCACTGGTCACCCAACTCGTGTAAAAATTCTCGCGGATAAGCGACAACATGAAGAATGAAAGCAGATAATCAGGATTGTACTATAGTTCATGTCATAACAGTGTCGTCGTCACAGTAAAAACATTTATCCCTCTGCCATGGCTTTCTGACGATATTCACGGTATCATGAGTGTAGTGGGAACACCCCCCTTAGTACAAGAGCAGCATCATCTTATGACTTATAGCACTTGTCTCCGATTAATAAAGAATTGGTAACTTGCCATCTATTCTGGGTACCTGCAGGATTAGGTTCTGAGATCAGAAGTCAGCAATAGTGTAAACATTGCAGATCTCAGATCAGCACCTGAAGTGAGACCACTAGAATCACTCTGGATGCAAGTGTAAACATAGTATGAGATATTAGTTTGTCTCAGCTGGCAGCAGTATCAGTTGCTGTTGCACCTGCCGAAGTAGCTGCAGCACAGCAGAAAAGTCTCATTTGTTTGCTTGACAACTAAGTGCATCTGCTGTTGGGGCCAATATATGTGACTAGGCTCCCTTCAGCCAAATCAATTGGTCAAATGACTTCTGGATGGGATACAGGTAACTTCTAACTGTCTTGAGAAACAGTGAAATGCTTAGATTTTAAATCTCATCCTCAAATGGTTCTACAGTACAGAACCTTGCAATTTGGGAGGAGAGCACAAATTGAAGAGTGACCAATAGAGTTCAGGAGAAATATATTCCTCTAAAAAAACAAGAACAAACTAGCCAATAATGAAACACAATGGATGAATAGAGAGATAGGGGTAAAATTGAAACTAAAGAAAAAGGCAGACACTAAGTATATTAAGGAGAGGATGACAAAAGGGAATACGAAGAGGTTAGGAAAGAAGTCAAAAAAACAATTATGAAAGCAAAGAGGAACTACAAGATTAAATTATCAAGGAATATAAAAAGAAACAGTAAAGTATTCTACAGACACAAATAACAAAAGAAAAATCAGGATAGGAATAGGACCAGTAAGGGATACACAAGATAAATTCTCAGGAAATGACAGCAAAATGGCCGAAATATTGATTAATTACTTTGCTTCAGTATTTACCAGGGAGACTAATATGGTGGGCATGACATTCGAAGAAGAGATCAAAAAATATATAAAGACATTTAAGATAGATAAAACCCCTGATTTGGATGGATTGCATCCACACATATTTAAAGAAATTAAAAGAGAGCAGAGGAGATATTATTTTTATATATATACACATACATACATCTATACATACACATACACAAACAAAAATGTACTGTGAACAGTTCTGATCCCCATATTATAAAAAGGATATAGAGGCATTGGAGAAAGTGCAAAAAAGATTCACAAGGATGATACCAGAACTGAGAGGATATATTTATTAGGAAAGGCTCAACAGGCTGGGGCTCTTTTCTCTAGAAAAAAGACTGAGGGGTGACCTGATGGAGGTCTTTAAAATAATGAAAGGGTTTGATAGGGTAGATGTAGAGAAAATGTTTCCACTTGTAAGGGAGTCCAAAATTAGAGGTCATTAATGTAAGATAGTCACTAATAAATCCAATAGGGAATTCAGAAACTTCTTCACCCAAAGAGTGGTAAGAATGTGGAATGCGCTACCATAAGTAGTTGTTGAGGCAAATAGCATAGATACATTTAAAAGGAAGCTAGATAAGCACAAGGGAGAAAGAAATAGAAGGGTATGCTGATAGGGTTAGATGAAGTAGGGAGGGAGGAAGCTCGTGTGCAGCATAAACAGCAACATAGACCAGTTGGGCCGAATGTCCTGTTTCTGTGCTGTAGGTCCGATATATATATCCCCCTCCCATTTTATTATTCCTTTCTTTAGATCATCTCTCCATGCATTATTCTCAGTGGATATAATGGGTGACCTGCTTCCAGGCGTCTGACAAAGTACTCAGTAAATCACCTATCTTTACGCACCTTCCAATTTTCCCTTCCTGGGAGGAAGCACCAGTTCTCCAGGTTACCTCCTCTGGCAAAGGTCAGCGAAGATCACAGATTCACTGTGTAGATACAGTGATCTATTGCACTCTGTCAAGTCACCTATATTCTCCCTCATTTTTCATAACTTCAAAACTTAAAAGTCCTTTGTTATTTAATACAACATTGCTATTAAAAACATAAATAGGAGCAGCAGGCGGCCATCCGGCCCCTCGAGCCTGCTCCCCCATTCAACAAGATCATGGCTGATCTTCTGCCTAAATGTCATTTTCCTGCACTATCCCCATTACCCTTAATGCTTTCAATATCTAGTAATCTATCGATCTCTATTTTGAATGTACTCAATGACTGAGCCTCCACAGCCCACTGGGGTAGAGAATTCCAAAGATGCACCACCCTCTAAGTGAAGAAATTTCTCCTCATCTCAGTCGTAAATGGCCTACCCTTTATTCTGAGACTGTGACCCCTGGTTCTAGACTCCCCAGCCTGAGGAAACATCCTCCCTGCATCTACCCTATCGAGCCCTGTAAGAATTTTGTATGTTTCAATGAGATCACCTCTCATTCTTCTAAACTCTAGAGAATACAGGCCTAGTCTACTCAATCTCTCTTCATATGACAATCCCACCATCCCAGGAATCAGTCTGGTGAACCTTCATTGCACACTCCCTCTATGGCAAGTATATCCTTTCTTAGATAAGGAGACCAAAATTGTACACAATACTCCAGGTGCGGTCTCACCAAGGACCTATATATTTGCCATGATGTGGAGATGCCAGTGATGGACTGGGGTGTACAAATGTAAGGAATCTTACAACACCAGGTTATAGTCCAACAGTTTTATTTAAAAATCACAAGCTTTCGGAGGCTTTCTCCTTCGTCAGGTGAGTCCTGACGAAGGAGAAAGCCTCTGAAAGCTTGTGATTTTCAAATAAAACTGTTGGACTATAACCTGGTGTTGTAAGATTCCTTACATCTATATATTTGCAGTAAGACATCTTTACTCCTGTACTCAAATCCTCTTGTAATAAAGGCCATTTGCCTTCCTAATTGCTTGCTGCAGGGATGGGCAATAAATGCTGGCCTCGCCAGTGATGCCCACATCCCATAAACGAATAATAAAAAAAGTTAGCTTTCAGTGACTCATGTATAAGGACACCCAGGTCCCTTTGAACATCAACATTTCCCAATCTTTCACCATTTAAAAAATACTCTGCATTTCTGTTTTTCCTACCAAAGTGGATAACTTCACATTTTTCCACGTTATATTCCATCTATCATGTTCTTGTCCACTCACTTAGCCTGTCTATATCCCCTTGAAGCCTCTTTGCATCCTCCTCACAACTCACATTCCCACCTAGTTTTGTGGCATCAGAAAACTTGGAAATATTACATTTGGTCCCCTCATCCAAATCATTGATATAGATTGTGAATAGCTGGGGCCCAAGCATCGATCCCTGCAGTACCCCACTAGTCACAGTCTGCCAACCTGAAAAAGAGCTGTTTATTCCTACTCTTTGTTAACCAATTCTCAATCCATGCCAGTATATTAACCCCAATTCCATGTGCTCACCAACCTCATGTGTGGGACCTTATGGAAAGCCTTCTGAAAATCCAAATACACCACATCCACTGGTTCCCCCTTATCTATTCTACTAGTTACATCCTCAAAGAACTCCAATAGGTTTGGCAAACATGATTTCCCTTTCATAAATCCATGTTGACTCTGCCAACTCCTGTTATTATTTTCTAAGTGTCCTGTTATCACATCCTTTATAATAGATTCTAGCATTTTCCCTACTACTGATGTCAGGTTAACAGGTCTGTTAAATTTACGATTTATAGGTTACATCACAAATATTTCACACCAACATGAATTAAACTGCATTATCTATAACATGGCCTATAACAAAACATACAGGTAAAACGTTTTGTTGTGAAAGTACTGTTATGGTATCCCACAATTTTGCTTTTTACTTAAATGTTTGCATGCAATAAAACTGAATAGAACTTACTGTTTAATATTCTCACACATGAGATTTAAATTGGATTTGTAACTAGTAGAACATTTACAAACAAATGCCAGTCATGTATGATAACTTTTAATTATCCTTGATTACTGTTGCAAGTTTCAAAATACACACTAGCCGTCTGATATAATGTGTAGAAACTATTCTATTATTTTACAACAGTAAACATAAAACAGTTTCTTAATTTATAAGTTTCTTTTAAACAAACTGCAAAACTAATTTGTAAAAGTGTTGAAATCTTCTTTCAGTATTCTAAAAGGGTCAAACTACAATTAATTCAGCAAGAAACACACAGTTTAGTCAAGTGGTATTACAAACTTACCATTCTATCACTTGCGGTAACATTTTTTTTAGAAATGAATCTTGTGTAAGAACAGCTTCTATCATCCTCTTCAAAGTGTCAAAAAAATCCATAATAGCACAGATTGATGGACTGACTGGTTATTAATTCAAATCCTGTCATGGATGTGAACTTTTGGCATTTTATGGCTACAACTCTTTTTATCTCATCAACCATACAACTAACTACATGTATGTATATTTTTCTGGTCAAATTGGTCAGGTCATAATTCAGCTTTTTTTTTTGAACGAAGTGGCAGTTAAAACACTAATTTTGTTATTTTAAATTGGAGGGTCAATTGATCTTCACAGCCTCCGTGAAGTTGTTCCTATGGCTGATTATTTTCCAGGACCAATGCAACTTAAGTTTGAAAATAGGCTTTTCTTTTTCTACATAGGTAGGTTGTTACGGTTTCTTAATAGTATTTTGATTTTCAAAGTGTTCTACTATTTATAAGGAGATAGAGGAACAAATTGCAGAAAGATGCAAGAACTTTAGAGTAGTGGTAATGGGGGACTTCAATTATCCTAAGATAGACTGGAAAAATAACAGTGTAAAAGGGCAAAGAGGGGGAGGAATTCCTGAAATTTGTACAAGAGAACTTTCTTGATCAATATGTTTCCAGCCCAACGAGGAAAGAAACAGTGCTGGATCTAGTTCTGGAAAATAAAGTGAGGGAAGTGAAACATGTCTCAGTGGGAGAGCATTTGGGAAACAATGATCACAATTTCATTTGGTTTAGAGTAGCAATGGAAAAGGACAAGAAACAATCAAAGGTGAAAATACTTAACTGGAGGAGGACTAATTTCAGTGAATTGAAAAGGGATCTGGCCCCGGTGGATTGGAATCAAAGACTGGCAGGTAAAACAGTAAATAAGCAATAGGAGGCTTTCAAAGAGGAGATAGTTTGGGTCCAGATTCCAACAAGGGGGAAAGGAAGGGCATCAAAAACTAGAGCTCCCTGGATGACTAAAGATATAGAGATAAAATGAAACATAAAAAAGGAGGCTTATGACAAATGTCGGGTTAATAATTCAGTAGAGAATCAAGCAGAATATAAAAAGTACAGGGGAGAACTGAAAAAGGAAATAAGAGGGGCAGAGAAAGTATATGAAAATAGATTAGCAGGTAACTTAAAAGGGAACCTAAAAGTCTTTTATAAACATATAAATAGTAAAAGGGTAGTCAAAGGAAGGGTGGGGCCAATTAGGGAGCAAAAAAGAAATCATCTTGGAGGCTGAGGTACTAAATGAGTACTTTGCATCTGTCTTCACTAAAGAAGGAGGATGTTGCCATTGTCACAGTAAAGAAGGCGGTAGTAAAGAAACTGGATAGGATAAAAATAGATAAAGAGGAGGTACTTAAGGTTGGCAGCGCTCAAAGTAGAAAAGTCTGGATGGGATGCATCCTAGTTTGCTGAGGGAAGCAAAGGTGGAAATTGCAGAGGCTCTGGCCAAAATCTTCCAATCCTCCTTAGATATGGGAGTGGTGCCAGAGGACTGGAGGATTGCAAATGTTACACCCTGTTCAAAAAAGGGGAGAGGGATAACCCCGGCAACTACAGACCATTTAGAGTAATCCGGGACAAAATTAATTGGCACTTGGAAAAGTATCGGTTAATAAATGAAAGCACGGATGTTAAAAGCAAATCGTGTTTGACTAACTTGATTGAGTACTTTGATGAAGTAACGGGGCGCATTGATTAGGGTAGTGCAGTTGATGTGTATATGGACTTTCAAAAGGCATTTGATAAAGTACGACATAATAGACTTGTTAGCAAAATTGAAGCCCATGGGATTAAATGGCCAACGGCTGCGTGGATACAAAATTGGCTAAGGGACAGAAAACAAACAGTTGTTTTTCAGACTGGAGAGAAGTATACAATGGTGTTCCACATGGGTCAGTATTAGGACCACTGCTCTTTTTGATATATATTAATGACCTGGACTTGGGTATGCAGGGCATAATTTCAAATTTTGCAGATGACACGAAACTAGGAAATGTAGTAAACAGTGAGGAGGATAGTAACAGACTTCAGGAGGACATAGACGGACTGGTGAAATGGGCAAACACGTGGCAGATGAAATTTAACACAGAAGTGTGAAGTGATTCATTTTGGTAGGAAGAATGAAGAGGCAACATACTTTAAATAGTACAATTTTAAAGGGGGTACAAGAACACAGACACCTGGGGGTGTACGTACACAAGTCTTCGAAAGTGGCAGGACAAGTTGAGAAGGCTGTTAAAAAGACATACGGGATCCTTTGCTTTATAAATAGAGGCATAGAGTACAAAAGCAAGGAAGTTATGCTAAACCTTTGTAAAATACTGGTTAGAACCCAGCTGGAGTATTGTGTTCAATTCTGGGCACCACACTTTAGGAAAGATGTCAAGGCCTTAGAGAGGGTGCAGAGGAGATTTACTAGAATGGTACAAGGGATGAAAGACTTCAGTTATGTGGAGAGACTGGAGAAGCTGGGGCTGTTCTCCTTAGAGCAGAGAAGGTTAGGAGGAAATTAGATAGAGGTGTTCAAAATCATGAACAGTTTTGATGGAGTAAAAATAAGGAGAAACTGTTTCCAGTGGCAGAAGGGTCGGTAACCAGAGGACACAGGCTTAAGGTAGTTGACAAAAGAACCAGGGGGTAACATTAGGGAAAAAAAAATTATGCAGCGAGATATGATCGGAAATGCCTAAAAGAGTGGTGGAAGCAGATTCAGGAATAACTTTCAAAAAGGAATTGGATAACTACTTGAAGGGGAAAAATTTGCAGGGCTAGGGGAAAGAGCAGGGGAGTGGGACTAATTGGATAGCTCTTTCAAAGAGCTGGCACAGGCATGATGGGTTGAATGGCCTCCTTCTGTGCTATATGATTCTATGATTTTCTTATGAATGTTCAAATAACTATTATGTCATTTTACATATTGTGAATTCAGTGTCTGTCTCTATTCTATAGGGTTAAATTCCTGAAACTTTTAGACAAAACTATTGAACAATTTAAAGTTTGCATTCACAATTACTTTAACTAATTCTTTAAGTTTAGTTCCTAAATTACTGGTGACAGAATTTATCACTGATACGCTAGCCTATTTTTAAATGATACATCACCAGAACTTAATTATAAAAATCAAATGGGAGATATTACACAGATTAGGTGGTGTTTATCTCAGTTAATTCTTAACTAGATTCCATCTGGCATATCATATGGATAGATCATTAGGATTTTTAAAATACTCTAGTTAAAAGTAGAGCATTTCTATAGATAACATACTCCCTCAAAGGATTTTATTGTAACATATTCCAACTACTTTATCGCCATAAGGAAACACAAACAGATGTTTCCATGTTTTCTGCTTGCACATCTCAGAAAAAATGCTTACTGACAATATCTTTCAAAGAGACTCAGAAATGCAAATCAGAAGTTTAAAAAAGATTATGGTGTAAGAAGACGCAAACCTTGTCAGCGCCTTACCTGGTCTTGTGGTATGGGGCCAGTCTGTTCAGCAAGAACTTACATATTCAGCACATAACCATGAAGAATGAGGTCACATTGATTCTCATGGTATTAGTCTTTCAATGTTTCATCTGGCACTTAATCACTCTCCTCTGCAGTTAACTTATTTTCCCTTTCCAAATCAGTTCATTTTCAGGGCAAAAACTCAACTGATGGATTCACAACTTCCTGTTCGGAAGGGAAACAAAGCCTCAGTGCTTGCCTCCTGAATATGACGAGAAAAATAACTATAAAATCTTCTTGGAATTTCGTTAGAACCCAAATGATATTCTTTGGTAAACCTGCCACTCTTATCTGATCTGTCTACACATGACACTAGTCCACACTATACGGTTGACTCTTTATGCCGCTGAAGTGGCCTAACAAGCCATTCAGTTGTAAAAACAATTATTCGAGAAGGCAGCCTCCCCCAATCATCTCAGATCAACTAGGAGAATGCAATAAATGTGGCCTTGCCATTCCCAGGAACAAATTTTAAAAATACTTTTCTCAGTAAGGTAAAGTTAATCATTTTTGCATAATAGCTAATGTTCCATATTGGAGAACGAAGAAAAACTGCCACTGCCTAGTTTACTCTGCTAAACTTTCATACCTCCTGCCATTGGAACAGCAATGGTGCCAGCTGTGAAGTCTACAGCAAAGCCTGCCTTGCTCCCGTGACTAGATGAGTATGTTTGACGATGCAGGTTCACAAAAGGAAAAAAGAAAAAAAAATACCATTATTTGGTAACTATGGTATTAGAAATAGAAGTCAATGATGAATAGATTAAGTGTTAAGATGCTTTGGTTGTCATTGGTCCACTGATTTGTGAACTGTTTTCAACTCCTACTGTATGACAAGCATTATTTTAACAGAAAACTACCTGTAGTGTAATAAGTTTTAGGAAATGATTAGTAAAAATTTAATGTAAATAACAGTTGATTTCTATTAAGCATGCTGGCATTTAATACAGATACATTAACTGTCACTTTATGTTAGGAAGGTTAGTATTTCATAATAAACTACGCTTCTGAAAAAACTGACCTTAAAGAATAATTTCTGTGATAAGAGCATACTTATAGCAGACAGCAACGCATAGTGCAGATTTTTAGAGCACCGATGAAATAGTTCAAATTGGCCTAGAACTTGTGATTTCCCTCACAATGAGTTTCCAGTCTCAGCTGTGCTGTTGAGGCAAAGCATAAACTGAGTCCAAGCCTTTCTCCATTGAGAGAGGAAGGGGGGAAAAGTGGAGAACAAAGCAATCTAGACTGCTCTTCCACAGTTCTTAGGGCTAGTTACACAACAGCACTGGGAGACACATGAGAACATGTCACCCATCCACTCAATTGGTCAGAGTATGTGGCTTGGGGAAACAGGAGAAAAGGAAAGGAGAAAAATAAAACTTTTTTTTAAAATGTGGTGACAACAGCATGTAAAAGCACTATCTTGCAGCAGCACAGTCCATCAGGTCACATGCTTCATTTCCCACTCTATCAACTATATCACCATAGAGAGGTACCATGAAAACCCAAATGCTTCTTAACATAGAGGAAATCAGATAGAGTCATTCCAAGCCACTCATGTGTGACAGTCAGTTCAAAGTGGCATTGAAAACAGGTGACATCAGAAAAAAAACCACACAATTACAGGATAATACCCTTTTTTTGTTGTTAAATCCACCCAGAATTTCAAAGTTCAATTGGGACCAGAGATGCATTTTCCTGCCCCTTCTGCTGATGCTGGGTCAATGCCAGCAGGCATGTCTGCACCAGAGGTGCTCTTTGGGCCTCGTAAATGGCGAGAAAGCAATATTGGTGATCCTAGGCTGTAAAAGAGTAGCGCACTTCAGGTGTGCTGCTCCTGTCTAGCATCAGTGCAGGGCAGGCTGGGGCAGGAAATCTACCCTGATATGTTTATAATAATAAATGCACAAATACATACAACACAAATCAAAATAAAAATGAGTTAGTGATAAGCCTGCACAGTTAACATCACCACATATCAATGATATACAGCAGCTGGTTGCTGTCTGCAGTAACACCCACTGCCACAACAAGTAGTCTCAAACCTCATCAAGATAAGGGAGACTTTTTTTTCCCCCACTCGCCATCACCAACAAGCACTCTCACATCAGGTACACAGACTATGCTTTTGTTATTGAAACAATGCTGGCATGAATAAGACACATTAAACGTCAACTCTCTTTTGCTGGCAGAGTCATACTGTCTGTATATACAAGGCCTAATATTGCATGCTTATGCCTGCACATGATTTTTAAAGGAAACCAGAGTGTTCAATTTGTGTGACCCATTTCACACAGACAGAGATATTGTATTTTACTATAAATACACTAGCCTAATGGAAATCAAACTTACTTCACTAAATTAATAGGGCAGTTCAACACATGCCATGACATTAATTTTGGGAGCATTCAACTATTACACAAGGAAGATAAATTTTTTTTAATGCAGCGAATTGTTATGGTCTGGAATGCTCTGGTGGAAGCGGATTCGATAATAACTTTCAAAAGGGAATTGGATAAATAGTTGAAGGGGAAAATTTTGTAGGGCTATGGGGAAAGGGCAGGGGTGTGGGACTAATTGGATAGCTCTTTCAAAGAGCTGGCACAGGTATGATGGGCCAAATGGCCTCCTTCGATGCTGTATTATTCTATGATTCTAACTGACATAGCACTACTCCAACATCAAATTACACTACTTAGTTGGTCTTACTGGAGGCAGAGCAGCCAAATTGCGTTGTGATTCAGAGTTTTCTACTGGTACTTCTGCTCCAAACTTACATCACTACTAGCCTGAATTCAGCTTAGCAGTCCTAGTAATAACAAGTACATTGAATGCAATGTATGGTCAGTTATCTCCAGATTCTTCCAACAATGTACCCAGCCTCATCAGAGCATCCCCTACCATATTACTGTAATCTATTTCCAAAACTGAATAAAATGAAAGGTAAACAGCATTCAAAAGGTATAGATCCATCAGACAGTTCTGATGAAGGGTCTACACCTGAAATGAAAACTCGCCTGTTCACTTCACAGATGCTGACTGATCAGCTGTGTTTCTCCAGCATTTTTTGCTTTTTGTTTTTGTCTTCCAGCAACTGTGTTATTTTGTTTTTTTCACTGGTTTCCAGAATTTGGTGTCCTTGCATCCTCTCCTAGTGAGACTGTCAAGTTAGTTCCATATTATGAGCAGATTTTTGGCTTGCCTCCATTGGGAACTGGATTGCAAGTGCCCAAACTTATTTCATCTGGGGGTTTTCATCCCAAGTCTGCCACTAAATTCAAGCTCATATTGTGGAGATGGAACTACATAAAGCTAAATTTAGCAAAAGTGGACTGGAAACAGTTACTTGAAGGTAAATTAGTGTCAGAGCAGTGGGAGGCAGTCAAGGGAGAGATAGTGAGGGCTCAGAACAAACATGTTCTCACAAAGAAAAAGGGTGGGACTGCCAAATCAGGAGCCCCCTGGATGACAAGGAGCATACAGGGTAAGGTACGACAAAAAAGGGAAGCTTATGTCAGATACGAGAGTTCAATGCTGCAGAAAGCCTAGAGGAGTATAGAAAGTGCAGGGGTGAAATTAAAAAGGAAATTAGGAAAGCAAAGAACGGGCATGAAAAAATACTGGCAAGTAAAATCAAGGAAAACCCAAAGATGTTTTATAAATACATAAAGAGCAAGAGGATACCTAAGGAAAGAGTAGGGCCTATTAGAGACCAAAAAGGTAACGTTTGTGTGGAGGCAGAAGAGGTGGGTACGGTTCTTAATGAATACTTTGCGTCTGTCTTCACAAAAGAGTTTTCTTGGATTTCTTGACATTCACCTGAGGAAGGAGGAAGCCTCCGAAAGCTTGTGATTTTCAAATAAAATTGTTGGACTATAACTTGATGTTGTAAAATTGTTTACAATTGTCAACTCCAGTCCATCACCAGCATCTCCACATCTTCACAAAAGAGGGGGACGATGCAGAGATTATCGTTAAGGAGGAGGAATGTGAAATATTGGATGAGATAAACTGAGTGAGAGATGAAGTATTAAAGGGTCTAGCATCTTTGAAAGTAGATAAATCGCCAGGCTGTTAAAAGAAGCAAGGGAGGCTCTGACCATTCTCCGATCCTCCCTAGCTACAGGCGTGGTGCCGAAGGATTGGAGGACTACTAATGTTGTACCATTGTTTAAAAAGGCAGAAAAGAATAGACCAAGCAATTATAGGCCAGTCAGTCTAACCTCGGTGGTGGGCAAATTATTGGAATCAATTCTGAGAGGCAATATAAATAGTCATTTAGAAAGGCATGGGTTAATCAAGGACAGTCAGCATGGACGGTCGTGTCTGACTAACTTGATTGAATTTTTTAAGCAGGTAACAAGGAGGGTCGATTAGGGTATCATGTTTGATGTAGTGTATATGGATTTTAGCAAGGCTTTTGACAAGGTCCCTCATGGCAGACTGGTCAAAAAAGTAAACGCCTGTGGGGTCCAAGTGAAAGTGGCTAGTTGGATCCAAAATTGGCTCAGTGGCAAAAAGCAAAGGGTAATGGTCAACAGGTGTTTTTATAACTGGAAGGGTGTTTCCAGTTGGGTTCAGCAGGGCTCAGTACTAGGTCCCTTGCTTTTTGTGGTATATATTAATGATTTGGACTTGAATGTAGGGGGCATGATTAAGAAGTTTGCAGATGATTCAACCACATGGCCAATTTTTGTTAGTGAGGAGGAAAGCTGTCGACTATAGGAAGATATCAATGCACTGGTCAGGTGAGCAGAAAAGTGGCAAATGAAATTCAATCCGGAGAAGTGTGAGGTAATGCATTTGGCGAGGGCAAACAAGGCATGGGAATGCACAATAAATGGGAGGATACTGAGACGTGTAGAGGAAGAGAGGGACCTTGGAGTACATGTCCACAGATCCCTGAAGGTAGCGGGACAGGTAGATAAGGTGGTTAAGAAGGCATACGGGATATTTTCCTTTATTAGCCGAGGCATAGACTATAAGAGCAGGGAGGTTATATTAGAACTGTATAAAACTCTAGTTAGGCCACAGCTTGAGTACCGAGTATAATTCTGGTCACCGCATTACAGGAAAGATGTGATTGCACTAGAGAGGGTACAAAGGAAATTTATGAGGATGTTGCCAGGGCTGGAGAATTTTAGCTTTTTTTTTTATTCGTTCACAGGATGTGGGCGTCGCTGGCAAGGCCAGCATTTATTGCCCATCCCTAATTGCCCTCGAGAAGGTGGTGGTGAGCCGCCTTCTTGAACCGCTGCAGTCCGTGTGGTGACGGTTCTCCCACAGTGCTGTTAGGAAGGGAGTTCCAGGATTTTGACCCAGCGACAATGAAGGAACGGTGATATATTTCCAAGTCGGGATGGTGTGTGACTTGGAGGGGAACGTGCAGGTGGTGTTGTTCCCATGCGCCTGCTGCTCTTGTCCTTCTAGGTGGTAGAGGTCGCGGGTTTGGGAGGTGCTGTCGAAGAAGCCTTGGCGAGTTGCTGCAGTGCATCCTGTGGATGGTGCACACTGCAGCTATGAGAAAAGAATGGATAGGCTGGGGTTGTTTTCATTGGAACCGAGGAGGCTGAGGGGAGATTTAATTGAGGTGTATAAAATTATGTCGGGACTAGATATCGTGGATAGGGAGGACTTTTTTCCCTTAGCAGAGGGGTCAGTGACCAGGGGACATAGATTTAAGGTAATTGGTAGAAGGATTAGAGAGGGGGCTGAGGAGAAATATTTTCACCCAGAGGGTGGTGGGGGGTCTGGAACTCAATGTCTGAAAGGGTGGTAGAGACAGAAACCCTCAACTCATTTAAAAAGTATTTGGATGTGCTTTTGAAGTGCCATAACCTACAGAGCTACGGACCAAGTGCTGGAAAGTGGGATTAAGTTGGATAGCTCTTTGTCGGCTCACACGGACATGAAGGGCCGAATGGCCTCCTTCTGTGCCATAATTTTCTATGATTCTATGACTAACAGTTAGTATGCTTAGGCTACTGAATTCCATTCTTTATCCGTGTACTTGTCAATTGCAGAACCTAAAATTAAAGACTAAGGGCAGAAGTCGCCAGTCTGTGTGCACTTCAGCCCATTAGAGTCAGTATCAAAGGAATGGAGCCGAGAATATATATTTAACTGGTAATCTCTCACTGCTAAACGTAGATGACAAGTAATGTTACAACTGTTCGGTACTACAGCTTTCATTTTGAATTGGCATGTTAAGTTTGTTGTACGTTGACTCCTTCCCCCACCTTGTTCATCAGACTAACCTGCTGTTTGGAACAATAAAAGGGACAGACAATCAGGTTAGAATCATAGAATCGTTACAGCACAGGAGGCCGTCATTTGGTTCATCGAGACCGCGCCGGCTCTTTCTAATAGCAATCCAGTTAGTCCCATTCTCCCGCAGCCCTGCAAATTTTTCCCCATCAAATATTTATCCACTTCCTTTTTGAAAGCCAAGATTGAATCTGCATCCACCACCCTTTCAGGTAGTGCATTGCAGATCACAGATACTCGCTGAATAAAGAAGTTTTTCCTCACGTTGCCTTTAGTTCTTTTGCCAATCACCTTATATCTGTGCCCGTTGGTTCTTGACCCTTCCGCCAATGGGAACAGTTTTTCTTTATTTACTTTATCTAAACCCTTCATGATTTTGAACACTATCAAATCGCCTCCTAACCTTCTCTGCTCTAAGCAGAACAACCCCAGCTTCTCCAGTCTATCCACATAACTGAAGTCCCTCATCCCTGGAATTTAGTCTTTTCTGCACCCTCTATAAGGCCTTCACATCCTTCCTAAAGTGCGGTGCCCAGAATTGGACACAATATTCAAGTTGTGGCCTAACCAGTGTTTTATAAAGATTCAACATAAGAACAAAAGAAATAGGAGCAGGAGTTGGCCATCCGGCCCCTCAATCCTGCTCCGCCATTCAACAAGATCATGGCTGATCTTCTACCTCAACGCCATTTTCCTGCACCATCCCCATATCCCTTGATGCCTTTAATATCTAGAAATCTATCAATCTCTGTTTTGAATGTACTCAATGAGCGAGCCTCCACAGCCCACTGGGGTAAAGAATTCCAAAGACTTACCACCCTCTGAGTGAAAAGATTTCTCCTCATCTCGGTCCTAAATGGCCTACCCTTTATTCTGAAACTGTGACACCTGGTTCTAGATTCCCCAGCTAAGGGAAACATCCTCCCTGCATCTACCCTGTTGAGACCTGTAACAATTTATGATGTTTCAATGAGATCACCTCTCATTCTTCTAAACTCTAGAGAATACAGGCCTAGTCTACTTAATCTCTGCTCATACAACAATCCCGCCATCCCAGGAATCAGTCTGGTGAACCTTCGTTGCACTCCCTCTATGGCAAGTATATCTTCTCTTAGATAAGGAAACCAAAACTGTACACAATACTCCAGGTGTGGTCTCACCAAGGTCCTATATAATTGCAGTAAGACATCTTTATTCTTGTACTCAAATCCCCTTGTAATAAAGGCCAACATACCATTTGCCTTCCTAATTGCTTGCTGCACCTTCAGTGACTCATGTACAAGGACCCCCAGGTCCCTTTGAACATCAACATTTCCCAATCTCTCACCATTTAAAAAATACTCTGCATTTCTGTTTTTCCTACCAAAGTGGATAACTTCACATTTTTCCACATTATATTCCATCTGCCATGTTCTTGCCCACTCACTTAGCCTGTCTATATCCCCTTGAAGCTTCTTTGCATCCTCCTCACAGCTCACATTCCCACCTAGTTTTGTGGCATCGGCAAACTTGGAAATATTACATTTGGTCCCCTCATCCAAATCATTGATATAGATTGTGAATATCTGGGGCCCAAGCACCGATCCCTGCGGTACCCCACTAGTCACAGTCTGCCAACCTGAAAAAGACCCATTTATTTCTACTCTTTGTTTTGTCTGTTAAACAATTCTCAATCCATGCCAGTATATTAACCCCAATTCCATGTGCTCCAACTTTGTTCACCAACCTCATGTGTGGGACCTTATGGAAAGCCTTCTGAAAATCCAAATACATCACATCTACTGGTTCCCCCTTATCTATTCTACTAGTTACATCCTCAAAGAACTCCAATAGGTTTGGCAAACATGATTTCCCTTTCATAAATCTATGTTGACTTTGCCAAATCCTATTATTATTTTCTAAGTGTGTTGTTATCATATCCTTTATAATAGATTCTAGCATTTTCCCTACTACTGATGTCAGGCTAACAGGTCTGTAGTTCCCTGTTTTCTCTCTCCCTCTTTTCTTAAATAGTTGGGTTATATTTGCTACCTTCCAACCTGCAGGAACCTTTCCAGGATCTATAGAATTCCTTGCTTTTGTACTCCATGTCTCTATTTATAAAGCCCAGGATCCCATATGCTTTATCTGCTTTCTCAACCTGTCCTGCCACCTTCAATGATTTGTGCACATATCCCCCAAGGTCTCTCTGTTCCTGCACCCCCTTTAGAATTGTACCATTTAGTTTATATTGCCTCTCCTCGTTCTTCCTGTCAAAAGGTATCACTGCGCACTTCTTTTTTTAAAGTATTCATTCGTTGGATGTGGGGCATCGCTGGCAAGGCCAGCATGTATTGCCCATCCCTAATTGTCCTCGAGAAGGTGGTGGTGAGCCGCCATCTAGCGGGTTTGTACAACTGAGTGGCTTGCTAGTCTATTTCAGAGGGCAATTAAAAATCAACCACATTGATGTGGGTCTGGGTCACATATAGGCCAAATCAGGTAGGGATAGCAGGTTTCCTTCCCTAAAAGGACATTAGTGAACCAGAGAGTTTTTACGACAATCTGGTAATTTCATGGTCACTATCATTGATACTAGCTTTTTATTCCAGGTTTTTATTTAAATTAACTGAATTTAAATTCCCCAGCTGCCGTAGCAGGATTTGAACTCATGTCTCCAGATTATTAGTCCATGCCTCTGGATTAGTCCAGTAACATAACCACTATGCAACCATACCCTCTGCATTAAATTTCATCTGCCATGTGTCCACCCATTCCACCAGCCTGTCTATGTCCTCTTGAAGTCTATTACTATCCTCCTCACTGTTTACTACACCCCCAAGTTTGGGTCATCTGCAATTTTGAAATTC
The DNA here is from genome assembly GCF_035084215.1 of Heptranchias perlo. Taxonomy (NCBI): domain Eukaryota; kingdom Metazoa; phylum Chordata; class Chondrichthyes; order Hexanchiformes; family Hexanchidae; genus Heptranchias; species Heptranchias perlo. Next base: position 103,166,950 of record NC_090325.1, on the reverse strand, counting down.
TGCCCTATACACCAAATCCAAGTCATTAATATAGATCAAAAAAAGTAGTGGTCCTAGTACTGACCCCTGGGGAACACTGCAGTATACCTTCCTCCAGTCCGACAAACAACCATTCACCACGACTTGAATCCTGTCTTAGCCAATTTTGTATCCATTCTGCCACTGCCCCTTTTATTCCATAGGCTTAAATTTTGCTGACAAGCCTATTATGTGCCACTTTATCAAATGCCTTTTTAAAGTCCACATACACAACATCAACTGCATTGCCCTCATCAAAAAACTCTATCAAGTTAGTTATCCAGCTGTCGTCTCAATTTGGGAGGGAATCTGATGGGAAAGTTCATCCTCTCCATTATGAAAGGAAACAATTGTAACCAAGTAGCAAAAAATGAAGCAAACTTTATTTAGGGTGAAAAACAGCAGCTAAACAGTTTTTGATTTTATTTTTGTTTTTAAGAAAAGAAACAAGAATCTAAAAAAAAAAACAGGTCAGCAAAAGTAATAAACTGAAAATGTTGGGTCAGAAGTGTCCCAACCTGAGTAGTGGCTGAGTCAGTGCACCAGCAGCAAATAATATTCAAAAAGCAATACCACAGGATTGTTTAATACAATAATCTAATCTTGGAGTCCAAATGAAATTTATAAACCACCCAAGCTTCATTCTCACAATTCATGACTCCATCCAAACCTTCAAATTACAATGCTGCTTTAAGATCCATGTACAGGGTCCATTACATAATATTACTGTGTATGCTTGTAAATCCAGGATGCAAAGAATCAAGAATGATATAAGAAGATTTGGTCAACAGATAGGGACGGGAGGATATGACTGCGAGTCAGGCAGGTATGGGAACCCAGGATGCAGTGATGGAGGAGCCTCAGTCTTTGGTCTTGTCCAACAGGTACGAGGTACTTGCTACCTGTGTGGATGAGAACAAAGACTGCAGGGAGGATGGGCAATATGACCACGGCACTGTGGTACAGGAGGCCATTCAAGTGGGGGGAGTAAAAATGAATGCGGTAGTGGTAGAGGATAGTATAGTCAGGGGGATAGATACTGTTCTATGCAGCCACGACTTGGAGTCCCGAAGGCTGTGTGCCTGCCCCGAGCCAGGGTTAAGGATATTCTCCTCGCGGCTGGAGAAGAACTTGGAGCATGAGGGGGAGGATCCAGTTGTCGCAGTCTACGTAGGAACCAATGACATAAGTAGAACCAGGAATGAGGTTCTGCTGAGGGAGTTTGAGGAGCTGGGGTCCAAATTAAAAAGCAGAACCTCAAAACATAACCATCTCTGGATAACTACCTGAGCCACATGCATACTGGCATAGGGTCAAACAGATCAGAGAGTTAAATGCATGGCTCAAAGAGTGGCATGGAAGACAGGGGTTTCAATTCTTGGGGCACTGGCATCAGTACCGCTATTCAAGAAAAGTGGGAGAAAAACAGGGGATGACAAGCCACTTAGCCTGACATCAGTCGTCGGGAAAATGCTGGAATCCATTATTAAGGAAGTGGTAACAGGGCACTTAGATCATCATAATATGATTAGGCAGAGTCAACACCGTTTTATGAAAGGGAAATCGTGTTTGACCAATTTATTAGAGGTTATTGAGGATATAACTGGCAGGGTAGATAAAGGGGAACCAGTGGATGTCATATATTTGGATTTTCAAAAGGCATTCAATAAGGTGCCACCACAAAAGGTTGTTATGCGAGATAAGGGCTCATGGGGTTGGGGGTAACATATTAGGATAGATAGAGGATTGGTTAACGGACAGAAAACGGAGAGTAGGGATAAACGGGTCATTTTCACGTTGGCAGGCTATAACTAGTGGGGTACTGCAAGGATCAGTGCTTAGGCCTCAGCTATTTACAATCTATATTATGACTTGGATGAAGGGACCAAGTTTAATGTATCCAAGTTTGCTGATGATGCAAAGGTAGGTGGGAAAGTAAGCAGTGAGGAGGACACAAAGTCTGCAAAAGGATATAGACGGGTTAGGTGAGTGGGCAAGGCAGCAGCAGATGGAGTATAATGTGGGGAAATGTGAGGTTATTCACTTTGGTAGGGAAAATAGAAAAACAGAATTTTTTTAAATGGTGAGAAACTATTAAAATGTTGGTGTCCAGAGAGACTTGGCTGATCTGGTACAAGAAACACAAAAAGTTAGCATGCAAGTACAGCAAGCAATTAGGAAAGCTAATGGCATGTTGGCCTTTATTGCAAAGGGGGTTGGAGTACAAAAGTAAGGAAGTCTTACTACAATTGTACGGCGTTTAGTTGAGACCTCACCTGGAGCACCGCATAGTTTTGGTCTCCTTACCTAAGGAATGATATACTCGCCTTGGAGGCGGTGCTACGAAGGTTCACTAGATTAATTCCAGGGATGAGAGGGTTGCCCTATGAGGAGAGGTTGAGTAGAATGGGCCTATACTCTCTGAAGTTTAGAAGAATGAGAGGTGATCTCATTGAAACATAAAAGATTCTGAGGGGGCTTGACGGAGTAGATGCTGAGAGGTTGTTTCCCCTGGGTGGAGAGTCTAGAACAAGAGGGCATAGTCGCAGGATAAGGGGCTCGGCCATTTAAGACTGAGATGAGGAGAAATTTCTTCACTCAGAGGTTTGTGAATCTTTGGAATTCTCTACACCAGAGGGCTGTAGATGCTGAGTCATTGAGTATATTCAAGGATGAGATAGATAGATTTTTGGAATCAAGGGATCAGTCAGGAAAGTGGAGTTGAAGTTGAAGATCAGCCACGATCTGATTGAATGGCAGAGCAGGCTCGAGGGGCTGAACGGCCTACTCCTGCTCCTATTTCTTATGTTCTTATGTTCTGGGAAAAGAGGGAATTGTTCCATTGAGACAGGCTCCACTTAAACCAGGCCGTGACCAGTGTCCTGACAAATCGAATAACTAGGACAGTGGATAGGGCTTTAAACTAAAAAGGGGAGGGGGGGGTCAAGGTAAGGGTAAATTTATAAATCTAAAGAGAAAAGTCAAGAACATGGAGCAGTGTAGCGATTTGGGTAAAGATAAACAGAGTGCGTCAGGAAGGGACAGAGTGTTCAACGGTAATAGTCCATCAGTGAACAAGGTCAAATCAGGGGGAAAAAAGTTAAAATTAAAGATGCTTTATCTGAATGCACAAAGCATTTGTATCAAGAGAGACGAATTAATGGCACAAATATAGATAAATGGGTTTGATCTAGTAGCCAGTACTGAGAAATGGTTGCAAGGTGACCAAGGTTGGGAACTAAATATTCCAAGGTATTTAACTTTTTGAAAATTCAGACAAAATGGAAGAGAGGTGGGGGGGGGGGGGGGTGGGCGGGGGGAGGGGTAAGCCCTGATAATAAAGGATGGCATATTCAGTAATGAGAAAGGATCTTGGCTCGGAAGATCAGGAAGTAGAACCAGTATGAGTGGAGATACGAAATAACACGGGGCAGAAAACATTCGTGAGAGTAGTTTATAGGCCCCCTAACAGTAGTTATACTGTTGGACAGCGTATTAATCATGAAATAATAGGAGCTTGTAACAAAGGTAATGCAATAATTGTGTGGGACTTTAATCTTTATGTAGACTGGGCAAATCAAATTGGCAAAAGTAGATTGGGGGACGAGTTCATAGAATGCATTTGAGCCAATTTCCTAGAACAATACGTCATGGAACCAACCAGGGAACAGGCTATTTTAGATCTTGTATTATGTAATGAGACAGGGGTCATTATTTTTCGAAGTAAGGGATACTCTGGGCAGAGTGATCATAATATGATGAATTTCACATTGAGTTCGAGAGTGACGTACTTAAGTCCAAAACTAGAGTCTTAAACTTAAATAAAGCCAATTACATAGGTATGAGGGGTGAGTTGGCTAAGGTTGATTGGGAAATTAGATTAAAAGATATATGACGGTAGATAAGCAATGGCTAACATTTAAAGAAATATTTCATAATTCTCAACGAATATACATATCATCGAGGAGTAAAAACTCCATGGGAAAAGTGATCCATCCGTGGTTAACTAAAGAAGTTAAGAATAGTATTAGATTATAAGAAGAGGCTTGTAATGTTGCCAAGAAGAATAGCAAGCCTGAAGATTGGGAGAGTTTTAGAAACCAGCAAAGAATGACCAAAAAATTGATAAGGGAGAAAGTAGAATGAGAGTAAACTAGCAAGAAACATAAAAACAGATTGTAAGAGCTTCTACAAGTGTATAAAAAGGAAGAGAGTAACAAAAGTAAACACAAATCCCTTAGAGTCTGAGACAGGAGAAATTATAATGGAGTGTAAGGAAATGGCAGAGATGTTAAACAAATATTTTGTATCTGTCTTCACAGTAGAGCACACAAAAAAAATACCCAAAATGGTGGGGAACCAAGGGTGAGGAGCTTAAAGTAATTATTAGTAAAGAAAAGTACTGGAGAAATTAATGGGACTAAAAGCCGACACTCCCCTGGACCTGATGACCTACATCCTAGGGTTCTAGAAGAGGTGGCTGCTGAAATAGCGGATGCAATAGTGGTAATCTTCCAAAATTCCAGAACGGTCCCAGTGGATTGGAAGGTAGCAAATCTAACACCACTAGTCAAGAAAGGAGGGAGAGAGAAAACAGGGAACTAGAAGCCAGTTAGCCTGACATCAGTAGTCGGAAAAATGCAGGAATCCATTATTGAAGACGTAGTAACGGGGCACTTAGAAAATCATAATGCGATTAGGCAGAGTCAACATGGTTTTATGAAAGGGAAATCTCATTTGACAAATCTATTTGAGTTTTTTGAGGATGTAACTAGCAGGGTAGATAAAGGGGAACCAGTGGATGTCGTATATTTGGATTTTCAAAAGGCATTCAATAAGATGCCACACAAAATGTTGTTACACAATATAAGGGCTCATGAAGTTGGGGGTAACATATTAGCATGGATACAATATTGGTTTTTGAATCTTTGGAATTCTCTGCCCAGTCCTTCAGTACATTCAAGACTGAGATTGATAGATTTTTGGACACAAAGGGAATCAAGGGATATGGGGATAGGGCAGGAAAGTGGAGTTGAGGTCGAATATCAGCCATGATCTTAATAAATGGCAGAGCAGGCTCGAGGGGCCGTATGGCCTACTCATACGCTTATATAAGAACATGGCTTGGACAAGAAACAACGCTTATACAGAAGATCCAAGAAAGATGACTGTGATGGTTTGGGCATGTTTCAAGAATTGAAACAGCTAGAATACCTTTCATGGCCCTGCTTATAGAGGTACACAGAACAAGAAGTCAAGGAAGACTAAGGAAGTGCTGGATATAGACAACGTCAAAAGCGACTCGTCACAGAAAAGGATGCAAATGACTGAAGCGGCTAGGCTAATTCAGAACAGACAACAATGGAGTGAATTCATTTGGCCCCATCGTCGCTGCAGAGCTGATGGATGGGAATTTATTAGTAGCAGAATGCTTGTAAATGCTTTGACCCCTAACTTTTCTGAAAATTATATTTCTGTTAACTGCACTTTACGTCAGAACATGAAGGTTTCACATACCAATTGTTCTTTGTTATCCACTGGCCCAACAGCTATGCAGTCAACTCACCCCAATACAAAAGTGAATGAATTGCTCCAATGTTGTACCCAGATTCAAAATGGGCCTGAAAGATATCACATCATGTAAATCTGAGTTACCATGAATTTTGTAGCAAACTTGTGTGATCCTCTATTTAGATGCATTATCATACAATTATTCTATTCTAATAATTAATATGCTTAAATATTTTCATGTTTAAAATTCTACGATTAGAAAGCATCCACCATTCCTTTCCAAAGTCAGGTCATATTACAGTAATAAAATATATTTCACATTCAGATGAAATAAAGACTGTGTAGCCTACCTTTAAATGTGCAATCATCAATTTTGTCCAGAAGTTTCCTGCCAGTCAATGCTATATATCAGGGCCAATGCACCTACATTTCTTTTATTCAGCAGCACTAGCCAACCAACAATGTAAAAATATGGGAGTAATTAATTGCTACCATTCACATCAGATAGAAAACACACACCATTACTTTAAATATGGTGCCTTTTTAGAATCAAGATAATTTCAGAAAGGATTTGATTACAACAAAAAGGCAGCATTAGTTTCAAAATACCTGAGGAAAAACTATTAACATATGTTTACATCGTTCACTGGACACATAAGGGCAGCTTCTACGCTTGTGCACTCACAGGTTACGCATTACAGGAAATTGCGAGCGCACTGACAGCGATTTTCTATCCACTTTTTAAAAATGGGCAGAAAATCATAGACTGTTCACTTATGATCAAAAAAGTTGGGATTGTTCTCCTTAGAATATAGGTTAAAGGGAGATTTAATAGGAGGTGTTCAAAATTCTGAGGGGTTTTAATAGAGTAGATAGGGAGAAACGGTTTTCACTGGCAGGAGGGTCAGTAACCAGAGGACACAGATTTAAGATAATTAGCAAAAGAACCAGGGGGGAGATGAGGAGAATATTTTTTTTAAAAACACAGCCAGTTGTTATGATCTGGAATGCACTGCCTGAAAGGGTGGTGGAAGCAGATTCAATAGTAACTTTCAAAAGGGATTTGGATAAATACTTGAAAAGGAAAAATTTGCAGGGCTATGGGGAAAGATCAGGTGAGTGGGACTAATTGGATAGCACTGATGTCCAAATACAATTCTCAACCCTTGCCATTCCACTGGATTGGTAAAAAGTCTGGTCATGGGAACAGTCTGATCTATTAACATAATGATTGGAGTAGATGTAGGAAAATGAAAATGAAAGCAAAAATGCATGTGAATAAACTTTACAAGAATTATCTTTGTGGAAAATTTTAAATAATAAACTTCTAATACAAAGCAATGGTAAAATTATGTACATGTCACAATAGTATAAAAAGTTTGTTCCAGTACAAATACACTTTGACCTTTGGTGCAAATGGAAGGTTTGCACCACAACTGAAGTATTTTTGTTCCCTTGCCTACCCAATACAACAAAGTGTGAGGTCATTCATTTTAGTAGGAGAAATAAGGAGACCACTTATTCCTTGGAAGGTGAGGTAGAGGAGCAAAGCGATCTGGGGATACAAATACATAAATCATTAAAAGTAGCAACATAAGTTGATAAAGCCACAAAGAATGCAATCAAAGTACTGGGGATCAATTTTAGAGGACTAAAATACAAAAGCAGGGAAGTAATGTTAAATTTATATAGAACCTTGGTTAGACCACACTTCAAGTACTGTATGCATTTCTGGTCTCCATACTATAAAAGGATATATTGAAGCACTGGAGAAAATATAGAAAAGATTTTCAATTGGCTCTAAAATATTCTATCTCCAAGCAGTAATATTCCTTCCTTATCTACATGAGTTAGCATCTTTAGGAAAGGGGTGCAGAAAACTGGAAGGAAAAATTGCTAACTAGCAAAATTGACAGGATTTTCCAGCCTCTATGGTCAAGATATGACATCCTAGTAGCTCCAAGCATTACATTTTTTTGATATCACAACATCTGCAGGCAGAAAATTGGCATATCTGACCTTAACACCACATTGCAAAGTATAAATTCTAATTGGTGGTAATATTTTTTTTTACAAACAAGCATTCTGCTAAAACATCTGCTTCAATCAAAGATACAATTCCTTATGTGATCTCATACAGATGTATCCTGATGCGATTTTGTACCCCCACCAATCATTTTCTTATTCTACTTATTTCCACTTTCACTTGGGTCTCTCTAGCTGCCCATCATCTCCAACTGTGAAAATGGGCTAGCAACCAGCAGTAAGCCTGTGCCAATGCTGATTTGTAACCAGACATTAGGAGATGCACACAAAGACTTGAATTATCTCTCATTCCATCTTTATGAAGGATTAGGGACCTGCATTCAATACCTTCTCAGGGAATCATGGTCATGTATTACTGTCCTACAACTCTGTGGCACAATATTGCACCATTGTGCCACCTGCCTCGAAGTATTTTACTGGTTTGAAAAGTTAACAGTATAAACTGGCAACCACAATTTGTGGACAATAAGAAACCTCTCTTTAATAACTATGGCACATGAGGTTACACAAATGCTGAGATTTTCTATATAATCTGAACATGGTTTGGATGGCATGAGTTAACCTTAAAAACCGTAAAGGTTGCAGAATGCAAGGGCTCATATAGAAAAAGTCCCCTTTAAAGTAATTTTATAACACTATAAAAATACCACGGTCTTCCCTTAAAATAACCAAGTGTCACATGGAATTTAAATGTAAATACCCCCTTATTCAATCTGGTCTAAGTGAAATGTTACAGCTCGAGCATTCATTGGTATAAATAGAAAGAAAAAGAATTTTCATTTATATTGTACCTTTCAGAATGTCATGATGTCCCAAAGTGCTTCACAGCAAATGAATTACTTCTGAAGTTTAGTCACTGATGTAACATAGAAACATGGTAAGATAGAAACAGGAGTAGGCCTGTAAGGCAACACAGTAGCCAATCTAGGTCCCACAAATAGCAATGAGATCAATGATCTACTAAACTGTTTTGATAGTGTTGGTTGAGGGATAATTATTGGCCAGGACAATCAGGAGAACTCCCCTGCTCCTCTTCAAATAGTGCCCTGGGATCTTTTATATCTACTTGAGAGCACAAATCGGACCTTATTTTTACATATCATCCAAAAGACTTCACCTCCAACAATGCAGTACTCCCTCAGTACTGGACACTGGAGTGTCAGCCAAGATTTTGTGCTCAAGTCCTGGAGTTGAGCTTGAACTCAAACTTTCTGACTCAGAAAGCAAAAAAGTTACCATTGAGCCAAGGCTAACACCTAATGAATGAAGAATGTATGCAAAACACATTTGTCCAATCATTTAACAGATCTTTGTAAGCACAGAAAAAGAATCTTAAATGGACAAAGAAGTCAAAGGTAAACTGACATATGTCCAACGATTGCCCTTACAGTTGCTTATGAAACAATCCAGGAAATAACTGAACTCTGCTACAGCCTTGCAAAGAATATGTCAATAAGCTTGCTTGGAGACACCAGTTCTTGCACATGTGGGACATCTGCCTGTCAGAGTAAGTAATGTACAAGCTACACAGTCATTTTGGAAAACACCAGGAACACATGGGGCCCTTCCTGCGAGCCAGACTCAAGCACACCCCAAGCACCTACAACGAGGCCAACTGTAAGGGTGACTGCTTAAAGAGACAGGCCTCAGAATCATAGCATACACTGTGTATCAAACTATGTCCTGAGAAAGTCTGTAAACTTCTAATAAAAAAATATTTTTTCGAAAAATATTGAATTATAATTGAAGTTATCCATTATAGGGAGGGCCGACAAATTGTTTGATTGGTACGATGTCAAGGTAGCCCTAGTCTATATGTATCCTTTAAATGTTTTATTTTCTGGATATTAGTTTTCGGTTAAAAATTATTGAATCATCTTACCTGGCACAGCAATACAACCTTAAGCAGACAATACTAATTGTGCAACAACCCTCAGTTCTACATTACAAGGTTAAGTCAATCCACAATTTTTTTAAAAACTGAATGTTGCTCTTTACTACTAATTAAGAATCAGCCTTTTAATCAGTATCTGTCTTTCCCCACTGTTGTCGCTAACGTCAGTCCCCCTCTCTGCTGTTTAACAATTCGAAAAAAAGGTAAAAAAAAAGGTCCTTCCTCAAAGTCTTGGATCATTGACGCGCTTGGAGCTGGTGACCCTCATCCTAACCGTATACCCGCCATCTCCTGTGAATCACAAAAAGTGTTTTTTTTAATCTTCGTTCTTTTCCGCAACAAAGTCCTTTCAATTACACTTGACATTTCACGCTCTACGCGTCGTGTTTTCTCTCCCTCAAATACTGCGGACGCCAATCAAATATTTAAACAATTTCAATTCAACTCGACCTAAACAACGTTTGATCGTGATCAAGAAACGTGAAAATGATTAGATGACTAAGCCCTTCAGGCTAAAAAGTGTTAACCTTGGTTGCTGAGTTTATCAAAGTTATCGCTCGACTGACAGTGTGTGAGAGAAGTCAATCTCTTAATTACAGCGACTATCCGCTGCCGAGGAAATCCAGAATTAATGACTGGGTTTCAGATAAACTGGTGTGCACAAAATATTTCTGTACTTCCGAAAATATAAAATTGTTTGGGTAAAAATTGTGTTTTTTTTAATTCGACTGCCGACATTATTGAAAGACAGCGATGCCCTGAATTTTAACCCTTAATCACACTTTCAATTTCCCTCCCCCACCTTTGTGTGTCAAAGCGCTGATCCTAGATGGGAAAATCCCCAGGTTTATCCGTACATTAGATCCCTGGCGGCATGTCATTAGGATGAAAACCGTCCACAGGGACACAACTTCCTGGTTACACGAGCCAGTGGTTTGAGAAGTGTGAAATAATCCGATGTTTAAAAGCCCAGCTCCCCTCCCGAGAGCACCACACCAAGTAACGTGCCTGGATGGAAACTTTACAATATATTTTTATAAAGCTTAAGATAATGAATATTTACTCTGGTCGCGATAATTTATTGCACAGTAAGACAGACCAAATACAGTAATTTGATTTAATAGCACTGCTGGTTGTAATTTCTTGGTCACGTTGCTAAGATATTTGCTGCTTCGAATACACAGTAAATTTGACACGGAGCCAAGTACTTGTCTGAGTCAAAACGGCATTTTGCCCCACAGATCCGAAGCTCCTGGCGCCTCTGCCCCTCATGTTTACTGTATTAATGTATTATTAACTCGCGTTGTTTCTCGATCGGCCGCTAATCAGTAACATTACACTGGCAACGCGAAGTTTGGTCTCTAGTCTCCTGGAGACGGTGACTCTCGGCTGCCTCTCCTTTTCCATTAGATCAGCAGCACTTTTACCACACGGGAAGTCTGCTCCGATCCCCTCTAAGCTACAAATCCAACCACTTCTAGAAAAGCACATTAACATTTCTAGATTTTTGAAAATGAAATTACTCCAAATGGAAGCTGGCCGATTTATCACAAAATAGAATTGTCACTTGCCAACCTCCGCGGTGCACTTTCCACAGTTCTCGGTTACATAGCTACAGTATCACACATTGCCCATGTATTATTTACATAAATAACATTCTGCTTCTGACACGTTTTCAGTATTGTTTGTGGAAATATGTGTTGCTGATTTATTGCACACATAATTGAACGTTTGCATTGACAAGTTCATTTTCCTCACAGATGCCGGCGAACTCGGCTTGCACTCACCCCTTTAGCAATGTTGTAATTCTCTTCTTTTTCGGTCCCTACCAGAAAGAATTAACCCAACAGGCAGCGGCGCGTTGAGAGGGGGGGGGGGGTGGAAAGCACTCCCGGACCGCCCCCTGCCGCTTTAGCTTGCCTTACCTGCTGAGTGAACGGGTTCTCCTTGATGTAGCTGAAGACAAACGAGGAGAAGAGGAGGTCTTCGTTTAGTCCACAGCCCGCCATCATCAGTAGGAGCTGGAGATGGATGGGAGGGAAGGAAGGATGGATGGAGGGAGGGAGGGATGACTGGAGGGAGGGTTGGAGGAGGAGGAGGAGGAGGGAGCGAGGACGAGCGCCGACAGTCCCTGTCCGAGCCGCAGTCACGTGAGCGAGCGCCTCCTCCCGGCTCCCGGGTCCAGATTCACAGCCCGCGCTCCGACACCCACAGGCAGCAGCCTCAAAACCACCTGTTACAACCCCCCCTCCTCCTCCTCCTCCGAGAAGAGGCGCCCCGGCTATTATCGCAAACCTCAAGCTATGCTGGTTGATTTGCAAATCTTTTCTTTTTTTAAAAAAAAAGAAATATGAACCCTCCTTTTATCGTGGTATCCTGCAGTCACGTGCGCGCACGCCTCCTTTCTACAGCTGGCGTTGACAAGTCCAGAGCTAGGCAGGGAAGGAAAGAGAACCAGGGCTTCCTTGTGAAAATCAAATGTAGTCGGCAGGCTCAGGGTAAGTGATAAGAGGTTTCAAATCGTGCTCGGTAACACCACAGAGTTAATGCCGATAAATTGCAATACAGTCACCAGAGACTTTTTTTTCACTCCCTCCCCCCCCCCCCCTTGTAATTTCTCCTCCTAGGAAATAAGGAAAAAGTGTCACGTGCGCGGTCCCAGCTTCCTGGCAAGTCCAGCAGAGGGGGCTGGGAATTACAGGTAGACCGTGGTACAATTAGTCACCTATTCTTGTCACAAATAGCGTAGATCCCAGATGAAAATAGGTGGGGGCGAAGAGATAAAAACGGTTCCGATTTATGTTTCTTGACAGAATTACCAATGCGTCGCCTTCACGTTGGTCACCAATCCAAACGATGCAATATCAATTGAACGTCTGATGGGGTTAAATCATCTGCTTAGTAGTCAGCACCTGAGATTCCTGTTGTCCTTTTAACTTTCACTTTTCGTCCCAGGAGAACGTATCCACCAATCACACTTTCGGAGCTATAACAGGACCAGATTCTACAAGGGGAATGTAATATGATTAAATGAATCAATTCCCGCCAGGGGCCATGTTTATACAGTGTTTCAAAGATGATCACTTATTCTCTGCGGAACTGTTTTCACAGTCTTCGCACGAGTCCAGAGACACTCCGTAGTAGATACTAAAACGGTTATTAAAACGCGCAGAACTCACGCTAAAATCGGTGATTTGACACTGGTTAGTTACTGTAACGTTTGCTATTGGAGAATATCAGTTCCTTTAGCCGGAGTCTAAATTTCCACCAGCAGCAGAATGCTATATTATGAATTCGCACTAAACTTCAGATATGCAGGCAACACACTTTTAACCACAGTCACTAGCTTTTCCTTTGTGTAGAATATCGTTCTCTTCCACTGGTTAGTCACTCTCACCTGCGATCCTGGGCTAGATCATTCCCTAATTATTTCAGAGCTAGTTAGGTAATAGCACGGGATCTTCCATTCAGTTATAGTCCAAGGAATATCACGATCCCACTTCGCTCACCCAATTCGCAGGAAAGATAATTGATCCGACAACACTTTTCCTCAGATCAGAAACCTCACACCCCTTTCCTCAGCCGACAACCTTATTTTCGAGTTAGGAAATCAGATCGGCAGATAGCCTGAACCGGTTTTATTGGCAAGATTTTTTTTAAAATGTTTTTACGTCTAGCTCTAATTTAACACCCTCCAAGATATTTCCTCCTGACTGCACAGGTTGATATAAAAAGCGTGTTTCCAGGTCATGTGAGGATGATGAGCTGGGTGTCTATGCAGGTACTGAATACGTAATGGAAAACGTTTGAAACCTTGGAGAGTTCCGTTGCTATCGACCTATACTCCACAACACTATAGTACAGCCTACTACTGCACGCAAATATTCAGCCGACGAACGCACTCAAAAGATTTTCAATTACAGCAGAAAAGGCTTCGGAGGATCCCGAAAAACCAATACAATTTCTCTTAAACCAGAGCACTTCAGGCGGCGTAAACCCACTTTGGAGAATCCAGCAAAATCAGCAGTGTAAACTAGACGAACTCGCGTGTTTAACGGGCAGCAAAGTTTAAGATTCGCGATCACAAACTCGGGCAATGAATAAACACGCCGTATACAGAATTCTGTGGGATGGCCTCTTCCAAATATAACAGCGTATCGTGGGAAAAGACAGTATTGCTATTACTGGTTTGTGGAGTTAGCTGCAGACAGTACTGCTTTCCTACCACCCTGAAAAGCAAAGTGTCATAGCAGCGGTATAAACCCGCGCACCAATTTAGCAACACTTGCATAACCATTATGTTACGTACACGCTCAAAGGGACGGAAATAATATGTTGGTAAAACTATATTTAAAACAAAGTTTACTTCATAACCATTTCAACTGTGCTTAGATTTTATACCAATGCCTTTTGCACTTAGTTTATTTTTGGCTTCTGTTCAATATATGGGCTTCGAAAGGCTTTTGGCCTCTTTTGGAAGCCAGGCATGTGACTGGAAAATCGCATCTCACATCGCATAATGGAATATTCAAATATTCTGATCACATGAAAACTAGTCCAGAAATCACCTGTGCTTTAAAGTGTTTTGTGCATATGTAAGTCTGCAGGTTGCGTCCAGAGCTGTGCTACATGTCTACTTGGCATTTTCTTTTGATATTAATTAGATACGCTGTAGGGACTCGTTGCCATGTGACTGATACTGCTTTCCCCTCGTCGTTGTGCATCGGTGATACACTATGCAAGTTAGAACTAGTAGAGGCTGCACTGTGCCGGATTCAAAGTGTAATCCGGACCTCGGACATTCACCAATCTATGATTCGGCTTTGGATAGGTGCGAACTGAGAGTTAAAAGAGAAGCAGACTTACTCCGTTCTAAATACAGACTTTTCTTAATTTCGCAAAGTAGAAAACCATCAAATGAACGATGCTCTTGGGAGGCAGCTACAAATCGGCTCGATTTGAGAGATTTCATCTGTGGTTGCGGTAGTACTTTCCAAATTGCTAGGATAATAAGTATTGAAATGAATAGTGCAGTTATGTGATTTTCAAATGAGGGGTAGGTACAACAGATGCAGTCATGTCACACATTATACAAACACTCCTACTTATAAGGATGATGTATTTAGTAAGAGATCGATTAGTCTTGTTTCCGAGCCTCCCTTGGTGTTAGACCCTATAGCACTGTTATGCCAACTTGGTTTCAGCGTCTCGAAAATTACGCGCATAGCGGTTGCCAAGACTCATTTGAATTCCTTATCAGCAGTGCATGGGAGTTTCTGAATTAGTCGAACTAATTCTCGACAGCGCACGTTGATATGCACGGGTGGGGGTGGATAACACATACCTCGCCCAAACAGTTCAGACAGCCTGGTTATGCAACCTCTTTCCAAAAAAAAATAAAATGGCAGATGCCTATTCAAACTTACAAGGAGATGCAGGAGTTCTATGCTTTTATTTAAAGCAGAAAACTGGGCCGTATACGGTGCCGTTGGGAGTATAGCTGAAGTAAACCTAATATAGAGCAAGTGAGATTTCAGATTCTTTACTTTTAAAATTTAAAGCTGTAGAATTCTTAGGTTCGCCTAAAGTAGAACACATTTTTAAAACAAATACAACTTATTTTTAAATTTTTGGTGATTTCCAGAACATTTTCAACATGAATGTAAATCTGAATGACATTCAAGTAATTTGTTCACAGTAAAGTATGGGTGTGTCTGGATACCCACTTGGAATTGTTGGAGGTGGTGCTGGTTATTGAAGCACCGGAGGAAGACAGCTCAGTGTTGTCTTCGCAGGCCGACATACTGAGGATCAGCATGTCCTTTTATACCAGGCTGTATGACGCGAAGCCCACAGACAGCACGGCCTCCCAGTCTTTCCTGTCCTCTATCACGGAGGTCTTAGAGAACAGTGAGCGGGAGAGCATGGATCGGCCGCTGACTTTGGATGAGCTGACAAAGGGCTGTCCGCTCCTTCGAGAAGAGTAATACTCCCGGAAGCGATGGCTTAGCAGTTGAGTTGTACTCGGCTCTGTGGGACTAGATAGGCCCAGGCCTGCTGGAAGTGTACGGAGGTATGCTTCTGGCATGCAGCATGTCAGAGTCCATGAGGAAAGGCATCTTCTACAAGCAGAAGGGGGAGAGGGAAGAAATCAGAAATTGGCAACCCATTTCCTTGATACATATCAACTACAAGATTCTGTCTAAAGTCACTGCCAACAGGCTCAAGTCTGCTCTGAAGCGGGTGATCCACCCTGCTCAGACCTGTGCTGTACCCGGCAGGAAGATCTCTGATAGGCAATCATATCCCTGAGTAGCGTAAGGCTAAGTGCAGGACAGAGGGGTGAACACCTGCCTCATCAGCTTGGACCAGAGGGCTTTCGACAGAATATCCCACACGTACATGATGGACGTGCTCTCCAAAATGGGGTTTGGGGAGGGAATCTGTGATTGGATCCGACTGCTGTACGTGGACATCCATAGCACAGTCCTAATCAACGGGTGGGAGTTGAAAAGCTTTCCAATCAGATCTGGAGTCAGGCAGGGCTGTCCTCTCTCTGTGGTCTTGTTCATGCGTTGCATCGGGCCGTTTGGCACGTCCATCGGGAAGGACGCAGGTATCGGGGGTGATGATCCCAGGTAATGAAGGCTCTCATGTTAAGGCCTACCTGTACTTAAGATCATGTCACCATCTTTTGCTCCGATCACTGGTCAGTCCACAGACCGATGGGCATTATGACCAGTTCGAGCTGGATTCGGGGACCAGAGTGAACTGCAGTAAGAGCGAGGCCATGTTCTTTGGCAGGTGGGAGACCCGATCCTTTGTCCCCTTCATAGTCAGGTCTGACTATCTGAAGGTGCTGGAGATCTGATTCAGGTGCTCGCAGGCCTTCACCAAGAACTGGACGAAGCAGGTTGCCAAGGCTAAACAGAAGCTTGTTACATGGTGGGCAGGAATCTGGTGACAAGGTATGAGGTGCTCGTAGTGTTGCTCCACGTGGCCCAGGTCTGGCCCATTCCCCACCGCCACAATCACCCGAGCCATCTTCCACTTTGGAGGTCCAACATGGACCGTATCGGCGGGGATATCATGTACAAGCCCCCAAAGTGGGGGAAGGGCGTCCCCAATGCCACCCACCTACGTGTGTGGCTGCCTCAGAATGTGTGTAGAGCCCCGGTACGCAAACACCAAGTGTCACTACGTGCTGAGTTTCTACCTATCTATCACACTGAGAATGTTGGACCTGGCGACGCTGGCCGAGCAGACGCAGGACATCTGGACCGGACCGCACCACTTGTCCCAGATGGAGAAGTACCTGAAGAGGAGCGCTTTCAATCACAAGGCTGCCAGACAGTGGTCGGCACAGAACATTCTGGGAGCGCTGCAGGGAAAGGAGAGGGTGGATCCGATTGGGCAGTTCCCCGATCAGACAGCCAAAACCATTTAGCAGAACGTCTCGTCACCGGAACTAACCAACAGGCACCAGGACGTAGCTTGGATGGTGGTGAGAAGGGCCCGGTCAGTGTGGTCTTTCCTACACGCACGGCATCTCAGCGCCACCGCAAGCTGCCCCCGAGGCTGCAGCGGGGACGAGCCCGTCATCCACCCCCTGGTAGACTGCCCCTTCGCGCAGAAGTTGTGGAGAGGGATGCATTGGTATCTGTACCAGTTCATCCCCAACAACTCAGTGACACAGGAACGTGCTCGACAGGCTGTTCCCCAGGACAAACACCGAGACAGATATCAACTCAGTGAAGGAGGCCCTTTGGTCCGCCCACAACCTGCAGGTCTTCCAGCTGAAGGAGCTGTCCACAACCGGGTGTTGCCAACTGGCACACTCCAAGGTCCAGGAGTGCGTGCTGCAGGACGCACTGAAGCAAGGTGCGGCCTACGCAAAGGCTCTATGGGAAAAGGCCACCACGTAAGGCCATCCCAACCTTGTATTGTACACAATGTATAACAATATTGTGTATTTCTTACAAGTAAATTTCTTGAGTGTGTCCAGGATAGTTTTCTATAGCAGTATTGTCCTAGAGGCAACAAGGGGGCAAGCCATACTAGATTTAGTAATGAGTAATGAACCAGATTTAGTTAACAGCTTAACTGTGCGTGAACATCTATCCAATAGCGATCATAACATGATTGAGTTCAAGGTAGTGTTTGAAAGGGAAAAAAGTGAATCAGCTGCTAAGATTCTAGACTTGGAAAAGGCCGACTTCAATGGGATGCGACAGAGACTGTCCACAGTAAACTGGGCAAATCTGTTAATGGGTAAAACAATTGATGATCAGTGGGAAACATTTAACGTGATACAGAACCAGTTTATACCCCAGAGGGGCTAGAACTCTACTTGCCAAAAAAAACAGCCATGGACAACTAAAGAGGTAAGGGACAGTATAAGACATAAGGAAAGGGCATACAAAAAGGCAAAATATGGCACAGATCCTGGTGAATGGGAAAGATACAAAGATCAACAAAGGGTCACAAAACAGATAGTAAGAGCTACAAAAAGAGAGTATGAAAAGAAACTTGCAAGGGATATCAAAACCAATACAAAGAACTTTTATAATGAGGAAACACTGACACTTAAGAAAGATGGAAAAAGAGGGTGGTCAGGAGCAGTGTTGGCCCCTTAAAAACTGAAAGTGGTGATATTGTCATTGACAATGGGGAAATGGCGAACATGTTGAATAATTACTTTGCGTCACTATTTACAGTAGAAAAAGAGGATAGCATGTCGGAAATCTCAAGAAAACTAATATTGAATCGGAGACAGGGACTCAATAAAATTAACATAAGTAAAGCAACAGTAATGAAGAAAATAATAGCACTAAAGAGTTACAAATCCCCAGGACCAGATGGTTTCCATCCCAGGGTTTTAAAGAAAGTAGGTGAGCACATTGCAGATGCCCGAACTATAATCTTTCAAAGTTCTCTAGATTCAGGAACCATCTCTCTAGATTGGAAAATTGCATAGAAAGTTTCATATCTAAGTTTGCTGATGACACAAAGATTGGTGGCATTGTAAGCAGTGTGGATGAAAACATAAAATTACAAAGCGATATTGATAGATTAGGTGAATGGGCAAAACTGTGGCAAATGTGAGGTCATCCACTTTGGACCAAAAAAGGATAGAACAGGGTACTTTCTAAATGGTAAAAAGTTAAAAACAGTGGATGTCCAAAGGGACCTAGGGGTTCAGGTACATAGATCATTGAAGTGTCATGAACAGGTGCAGAAAATAATCAGTAAGGCTAATGGAATGCTGGCCTTTATATCTAGAGGACAAGGGGGCAGAAGTTATGCTGCAGCTATACAAAACTATGGTTAGACCGCACCTGGAGTACTGAGAACAGTTCTGGGCACCGCACCTTCGGAAGGACATATTGGCCTTGGAGGGAGTGCAGCGTAGGTTTACTAGAATGATACCCGGATTTCAAGGGTTAAGTTACAAGGAGAGATTACACAAATTGGGGTTGTATTCTCTGGAGTTTCGAAGGTTAAGGGGTGATCTGATCAAAGTTTATAAGATATTGAGGGGAACAGATAGGGTGGACAGAGAGAAACTATTTCTGCTAGTTCGGGATTCTAGGAGTAGGGGGCACAGTCTAAAAATTAGAGACAGACCTTTCAGGAGTGAGATTAGAAAACACATCTACACACAAAGGGTGGTAGAAGTTTGGAACTCTCGTCCGCAAATGGCAATTGATGCTAGCTCAATTGCTAATTTTAAATCTGAGATAGATAGCTTTTTGCCAACAAAGTATTAAGGGATATGGGCCAAAGGCAGCTATATGGAGCTAGATCACAGATCAGCCATGATCTTATCAAATGGCCCAGTGGGCTCGAGGGGCTGAATGGCCTACTCCTTTTCCTATGTTCCTAATATGTACTGTGTTTTGAATTGTAATAATGAAATCGTATTGTGTATGATCTGTATTGTATTGAACTTTATTGCTTGGAATTGTGATTATTACATTGTATCTTCAAATTCTATGAAATAAAGTACATTTTGAAATTTTTTAAAAGTGCCAATTTTAGAATTACTATCATAAGACATTTATTGTCCAAGGAATACGATAGTGTAGTGGTTATGGTACGAAACTAGCAAGCCAGAGGTCACAAGTTCAAAAGTTGTAAACTTGAATTCATTAAATCCAACACCAGCAAAAATGGCCATATAAGATGTTGGATTGTTGTGAAAACCTGCTCACAGGCAGTAAATAGTGACGCAAAGTAATTATTCAACGTGTCCGCCATTTCCCCATTGTCAATGACAATATCACCACTTTCAGTTTTTAAGGGGCCAACACTGCTCCTGACCACCCTCTTTTTCCATCTTTAAGTGTCAGTGTTTCCTCATTATAGTGCTGTGTCGCAATCTCACCCCTGATAAAGAAAAAAGACTTGCATTAATATAACGCCTTTCATGACCTCAGGAGGTCCCAAAGTGCTTTATAACCAATGAAGTACTTTTTGAAATGTAGTCACTGTTGTAATGTAGGAAACAAGGCAGCCAATTTGCACAGCAAGGTCCCACAAACAGCAATGAGGTAATGACCAGATCATTTTTTAAAAAAATGTTGTTGTTTGAGAGATAAATATTGTCCAGAACACCAGGGAGAACTCCCAAGTCAGAAGGTTGTGAATTTGTGTCATACTGCAGGACTTTAGCAAATAATTTAGGCCGACTCTTCAGTGGAGTAGTGAGGGAGTACTACATTGTCGGAAATGCAGTCTTTCAGATGAGACATTAAACCAAATGTGAATCGAAAAGACCCCACAACATTATTCTAAGAGCAGGGGAGTTCTCCCAGTATCCTGGCCAATATTTATCCCTCAACCACCAAAAACAGATTTACCAATGATTCTTCTGATTGCTGTTTGTGGAGCCTTGCTTTGTGCAAATTGACTGCCACATTTGCTTACAAAACAACAATGCAGCGACCAACGCTGTAAAGTACTTAGAGACATCCTAAGGATGTGAAAGGCACAAGGTAAATGTACGTTCATTCGTTGTTTCTTTCCACGGGGGTCTAAGACATGCCTTTTCTCTGCTCCTTCCCCCCCCCCCAGCAAGAAAACATGGATTTTTGACTGTATGTGGTGGGTTTAGCAGAATTTGGAGGTGATTTATCTATACATTATTAAAAAGTGTATGACACACACTTCCTATACACATTCTTTACTTACTGTATCATGTTTTTATAATAGAATACTCATCTTCACTATCTTGATACTCCCGAGTGAAAGCCTCTGAGCTGGTCATTGGAAAGGGAGACAAGTAACACAGGGAGTGAAATTAATGAGCCATGGTCACTTAGAAGGATCAGGCTCTTTGTCGTCATCACCTTCATCCAAATCAAAACCCTCCAGCTCCCTTGGCTTTCCCCTTTGGTTGTGAATGATCTGCAGAAGAAATGAGCTGATAATTCAGCTCCCAGAGATTGATGAGATAGGAACAGCTGTCGACATATTTTGGCAGCTGGTTTCTTTAAAGTCCTTTAGGTGCATGCATTGCTTTTTCACCTACTCACCTGCACCCGACACTAGATCACCAACGCAAATAGTGCCTCCCTAGGAGCTCCAATGCCTGCTTCTTGTATGGAGTTAGCTTACAATTATCCAGGATGCCACCTTTAGTCACATGCCTCACCTGGGCATTATGAACCAGTTTTTCCTGGAACAAATCCAGGAAAAGGCAAGCATCTGAAGGATATCCCCCCAGGTGGCAGGAGACAGGTGATATAACACGGAGGACAGGATCCAGAAGGACCTTGTAACATGAGAGGTCGGAGTTGCAAGAGATTTTTTTGCAAGTATGGTTTGTGAGGGGAGTTCCAAACATAGGTTGCAGGTGAAAGAGTTAGAGAGCCATTGAACCAGGGTGCACTGTGCATGATAAATTGTCATTCCATTTAAGAAGTGAGGATAATCACTGGAGGAGAATCCAAAGTGAAAAGGGGAAGTGACAGTTGTCTTACCTTGCCTGCCATCATCAGGTCATTCAATTTCTTTCCGGCACTGGTCTGCCATCCTCAGAGCCACTGCCACCTTCCTCCACATGGCTCTGGCTACTCCCTTGAGTTGTTTTCTCCTATGCAACCCCAGTAATTTTTCATTTGATATCCTCATAGGTTCCATAAGCTCCACGAGTTCTGGATTTGAAATTTTTTTCCCTCTGTGTTTAGGCCTTCTTAATCCTAAGAGGAAGCCATGAAGTGTTTCAGCTCCTGAAAACTCTCCTACCTGATCTGAAAAGAGTCTTAAATGCACACAGAAATAGAAGTAATTGTCATTCAATACGCTGACAAAAGCTGGAGGAGAAAACACTTACCTGTTGGTCCTCCAGGAAGCAGCAGCATAATTTGCTGCAGGCTTTTAAATCCTGCAGTAACAAGTTTCCTGCGCCCCCCCCCCCACCCCAAATCCAGTATATTAGGAGTTGCGCTTCTAACCCACCAACCATTATACAAATAAGCTGACTCTCCTGAATTTCTGTCACCTAACCAGTGGCCGGAAGTCCTGCCCTGTTGGCATTTATAACTCCCAAACGTTTCTTAGGAAACTTGGGGCCCATATAGGCACAAGTCTTTAAATCCGTATTTCTCCCTTCCGCTACCTCTGGCATGCTCCATGGCTTTCTGCCCAGCATTTAAAGGGCTTCTTATATAGGATAGGTGCTTTAAAGTTTGAGGGTCCACTTCCTGCAGGTGGTCTCTTGTGGTTTTTATGGACTGTCTTCTTCTGCAAGCAGAATAAAAGAAATGAGAAATTCCAATTGTCACAATGACATATATAAAAAAACTAGCATCAGTAATGGTGGCCATGAAACTATCGGATTGTTGCAAAAACCCATCTGGTTCACTAATCTAATTTAGGGAAGGAAACCTGACGTCCTTACCTGGTCTGGCCTATATGTGACTCCAGACCCACAGCAATGTGGTTTACTCTTAATTGCCCTCTGAAATGGCCCAGCAAGCCACTCAGTTGTACTATCTCGCAACAAAAAGTCATAAGAATAAAACCGAACGAACCACCCGGCATCGGACACGACAAAGGCAAACCAAGCCCAGTCAACCCTGCAAGGTCCTCCTCACTAACATCTGGGGACTTGTGCCAAAATTGGGAGAGCTGTGCTATAGGCTAGTCAAGCAACAGTCCGACATAGCCATTCTCTCAGAATCATACCTTTCAGCCAACGTCCCAGACTCTTCCATCACCATCCCTGGGTATGTCCTGTCCCACTGGCAGGACAGACCAACCAGAGGTAGTGGTACAGTGATATACAGTCAGGAGGGAGTGGCCCTGGGAGTCCTCAACATTGACTCCAGACCCCATGAAATCTCATGGCATCAGGTCAAACATGGGCAAGGAAACCACCTGCTGATTAGCTAAGGGAGGGCGGTAGGTGGTAATGAATCAGTCCTCCTCCATGTTGAGCACCACTTGGAGGAAGCACCGAGGGAAGCAAGAGCACAGAATGTACTCTGGGTGGGGGACTTTAATGTCCATCACCAAGAGTGGCTCGGTATCACCACTACTGACCGAGCTGAGTCCTGAAGGACATAGCTGCCAGGTTGGGCCTGTGGCAGGTGGTGAGTGAACCAACGCAAGGAACCAATCTACCTGTCGCAAATGCATTGGTCCATGACAATATTGGTAGGAGTGACCGCCGCACAGTCCTTGTGGAGACAAAGTCCCATCCTCACACTGAGGACACCATCCAACGTGTTGTGTGGCACTAACACTGTGCTAAATGGGATAGATTCAGAACAGATCTAGCAGCTCAAAACTGGGCATCCATGAGGCGCTGTGGGCCAGCAGCAGCAGCAGAACTGTATTCCAGCACAATCTGTAATCTCACGGCCTGGCATATTCCTCACTCTACCATTACCAACAAGCCAGGGGATCAACCCTGGTTCAATGAGGAGTGTAGAAGAGCATGCCAGGAGCAGCACCAGGCGTACGTAAAAATGAGGTGCCAACCTGGTGAAGTTACAGCACAGGACCACATGCAGGCTAATTAGTGCAAGCAACATGCTATAGACAGAGCTAAGCGATTCCACAACCAACGGATCAGATCAAAGCTCTGCAGTCCTGCCATATCCAGTCGTGAATGGTGGAGGACAATTAAACAACTAACGGGAGGAGGCTCTGTGGAACATCCCCATCCTTAATGATGGCGGAGTCCAGCACGTTAGTGCAAAAGACAAGGCAGAAGAATTTGCAATCACCTTCTGCTAAAGTGCCGAGTGGATGATCCATCTCAGCCTCCTCCTGATGTCCCCACCATCACAGAAGCCAGTCTTCAGCCAATTCGATTCACTCCATCAAGAAACGGCTGAGTGCACTGGATACAACAAAGGCTATGGGGCCCGACAACATCCCAGCTGTAGTGCCGAAGACTTGTGCTCCAGAACTAGCCGTACCTCTAGCCAAACTGTTCCAGTACAGCTACAACACTGGCATCTACCCGACAATGTGGAAAATTGCCCAGGCTTGTCCGGTCGACAAAAAGCAGAACAAATCCAATCCGGCCAATTACCGCCTCATCAATCTACTCTCAATCATCAGCAAAGTGATAGAAGGTGTCATCGACAGTGCTATCAAGCGGCACTTACTCACCAATAACCTGCTCCCCGATGTTCAATTTGGGTTCCGCCAGGACCACTTGGCTCAAGACCTCATTACATTGTCCAAACATGGACAAAAGAGCTGTACTCCAGAGGTGAGGCGAGAGTGACTGCCCTTGACATCAAGGCAGCATTTGACCAAGTGTGGCACCAAGGAGCCCTAGTAAAATTGAAGTCAATGGGAATCAGGGGGAAAACTCTCTAGTGGCTGGAGTCATACATAGCACAAAGGAAGATGGTAGAGGTTGTTGGAGGCCAATCATCTCAGCCCCAGGATATTGCTGCAGGAGTTCCTCGAGGCAGTGTCCAGGGCCCAACCATCTTCAGCTGCTCCATCAATGACTGTCCTTCCATCATAAGGTCAGAAGTGGGGATGCTCGCCGATGACTGCACAGTGTTCAGTTCCATTCACAACCCCTCAGATAATGAAGCAGTCAGTGCCCGCATGCAGCAAGACCTGGACAACATTCAGGCTTGGGCTGATAAATGGCAAGTAACATTCACGCCAGACAATGACTATTTCCAACAAGAGAGAGTCTAACCACCTCCCCATGACATTCAACGGCATTACCATCGCCGAATCCCCCACCACCAACATCTTCGAGGTCACCATTGACCAGAAACTTAACTGGACCAGCCACATAAATACTGTGGCTACAAGAGCAGCTCAGAGGCTAGGTATTCTGCGGCGAGTGACTCACCTCCAGACTCCCCAAAGCCTTCCCACCATCTACAAGGCACAAGTCAGGAGTGTGATGGAATATTCTCCACTTGCCTGGATGAGTGCAGCTCCAACAACACTCAAGAAGCTTGACACCATCCAGGACAAAGCAGCCCGCTTGATTGGCACCCCATCCACCACCCTAAATATTCACTCCCTTCACCACCGGCGCACCATGGCTGCAGTGTGTACCATCTACAGGATGCACTGCAGCAAGTCACCAAGGCTTCTTCGACAACACCTCCTAAACCCGCGACCTCTACCACCTGGAAGGACAAGAGCAGCAGGCACATGGGAACAACACCACCTGCACGTTTCCCTCCAAATCACTCACCATCCCGACTTGGAAATATATCGCTGTTCCTTCATCGTCGCTGGGTCAAAATCCTGGAACTCCCTACAGCACTGTGGGAGAACCTTCACCACACGGACTGCAGTGGTTCAAGGCGGCGGCTCACCAACACCTTCTCAAGGGCAACTAGGGATGGGCAATAAATGCTGGCCTTGCCAGCGGCGCCCACATCCCATTTACGAATAATAAAAAAAAATGCAGTAATATTCAAGTATTAGCATGAAGCCCATATTGGGTGTGATGACATTTGTAACACTCAGCCATATTAGGTGGGAGGATTCCTTTCGGCTGAATGCTTGTAAGGTTGTGAGTGAAGGAACACTTTCAGGTGTATGATGTAAAAATGGCCTCCTTCTGTGCTGTAAATTTCTATGGTCCTCCCATTGCCCCTGGACTAATCATCTTGAATGCCTGCAGCAATCAGTGGAAAAAAAAGGGACCCCATAATCTGCAACTTTTCCTCCAGATAAATTCCTATTGCCCCACTGAAGAAGTGAGCCACTTTGTGGTTGATTCCATTACTTGCAAACTTCCTTTTTCTGCAGATGATTTTCCAGTCTCCTAAAAATATAGGCCCGTCCCTTTAAGCTGCTGCTACACATTAAATCCTGCAGCAGCACACAAACTCTTGGTAGCCAATGGGTAAGCTCCCTACTTGGAGCTTGCCAACTTAGTTTTCAGGGGTCAGCCTAATTAAAATAAACTGGGGCTAGCACAGTACAAGTAGCATAGCATTGGCACAATTACAATCTGCCCACTTTCTCAGGCTTATGTATGATCAGAAAAACTTGACTAATATGTTTGAAATACTCTCCTGTGGAGCACAGCTAAAGTATAATTATACAGCAACTTTATAATTTCTCACCATTACAATAATGGCAGCAAAATATTGCCTTATCACAAGTTCTTCATGTCACAGGCCATGATACGGTTGAGGAAATGAGCATTTACTTTAGAATTATTGTACCGTTTTGCATTTGTCTCATGACTTTAAAACTGCTTTGCGTTAAGAACATCCTGACAGGCATTAATGAACAATGGTGGGCTTCACAGGTATGGCAAACTTTGTAGAATCCTAACCGCTGGACAACACAAGGGGATCTCATGGGGTGCATGAGGTTTTTTTCTGCATTTGTTAGTGGCACCCTATTTCTGTTGTGTCAATTTGTATAAAAGTCTTGCGTTTAATGTGCACTTATGTCCATCATACCTCAGGAGTCACAATTCATATGCAAAGAGTGCATCATATTAGCATCTGATTAACTCAAATGTCATGTTCATGAAAAAACAGCAAATCACAACTAAATAGCTATGGAACATACCAATGAGCAAGTCTGAAGTGGGAACAAAACCAACAATCACAATTTGAAGAACTTTCAAAAATGTACAGCCAACAAACAGTTACCAAAAGCAGGAAGTAAAAATAGCTGCAAATTCTTTTTGAAAATTCTTTGGATCACCAAGTAAGAACCTTAATACTGGAAATAACATTTGTAACATCATAAAAACATTTAAAAGATTACAAAATTTACTATACCTAGAAAAAGCATTATTTGTATTTAAAATGCCTCTACAATATTTTTCCATTGGATGTCCGTGCTTCTGAGAAGCTTAGGGCTTGAGTTCATGGCTTGTCAGAGCCATCATAATCAACTACATGAACAGGCTGAACAACTTGGCAGACTACAACTCATCTACATGCCTATAACACTCAATTTTACGATTGACAATAAGGACGAACCACCACAATGTGTGCCAGGACTTGCTGTTTGGAAGCCAAATCCTTTCTCTTCCCTTGTCCATGAATGGAAAATACCTATGGATCAACACCCCAACCCCCTAACTACCCCACCCCCCCCCCCCCACCACCATTTTTAGAAGCTGTGGAAGTAATCAGAATTCAATTTTTTGTGTTACTTGTCAAAACAAAAAGTGTGAACTTTTAAACTTTTTCTGAGGTAACTTTGCTTAAAAAAGCAATGCAAGTTACTATGTTCAAGGGTTGTTTATTTAGCACAAACATACCAGGCAATGACCATCTCGAGGAAGAGAAAGTCTAGTCATCTCCCTTCACCTGCACCATTATGGCCGATGGCAATCCTCAACATCTAGAGGATTGCCATCGACCAGAAGCTGAACTGGACCAGCCATAACACTGTGGCTACAAAAGCAGGGCTGGGTGAACTGTGACAAGTAGTAAGTTATAGTCCAACGATTTTTATTTGAAATCTACAAGCTTTCGGAGGCTTCCTCCTTCCTCAGGTAATTCCTCAGGAAGGAGGAAGCCTCCGAAAGCTTGTAGATTTCAAATAGAAATCGTTGGACTATAACTTGGCGTTGTAAAATTGTTTACAATTGTCAACCCCAGTCCATCACCGGCATCTCCACATTGTGACAAGTAGCTCACTTCCTAACCCCTCAAAAGCTCTCCCACCATCTACAAGGCTCAAGTCAGGAGTGTGAAAGAATACTGACCACTCACCAGATGAGTCTAGCCACAACACCACTCAAAAAGCTTGACACCAAACAGAACAGAGCAGTTCATTTGATTGGTGTTCCTACCATTGGACTCAAAAAATCATCCATTCTGCAGTGCATACAATCTACAGGATGTACTGCTGCAACTCACTGAGGTTATTTCAACAGCACCTCCCTCCCCCGCAACCTCTATCACCAAGGAGGACAAAATCAGTAATGTTATGGGAACACCTTCAAGTCACAAATCATCCTGACTTGAACCTATATCGCAGTTCCTTCATGCTCACGGAATCAAAATCCTGGAATTCTCTCTCTAACACCGTGGGAGCACCAGCACCACAAAGACTGCAGCAGATCAAAGAGAACCTTCTCAGGGCAATTAGGGATGGGCAATAAATGCAGCCTTGCCAGAGTTGCCCCATCCCCAGAACAAATTTTTTAAAAATGTCACGAGATAAATGAAGCTTTGAAATTTTGCCATTTAATTTTATATTTTGTAATTTATTTTAAATGGTTAGAGAAACTGCATTACTTTTACATACAATTGAGAGAACTCAAAGCAATCAGCTAAAATGGATTAAAATAAGTGTGGCAAATTCTGGAAAGATTATACCATTCTTCAAATTTAGCAGAGATTCTAAATAAAAATCCTAAATTCAAATTTGTTTTCTTTAAAAACAGAAACTTTTAGGAATACTATGCAGAGATATTTGATAGAAATTTAATATTTTATTCAATTTTATATTAATTGATCCTGAATATAAAAACCTGCACCCCAAGCAGATGGGACAAGTATACTTTTGATATGCCAGATGAAGAGCTGTTTTCCCCCACGCCTTGGAGACATGCACATATTTATTTATTTAGCTGTGGTATGTGAGGAGAATAATTTTATTTATTTATCTACCTGCAGTAGGTAAGGAAACACTATTTATTTTCCATGACCCAACCAAAAGCACTTACTTCAGCATCTCTGAGCAGATCTCTTAGAAACTTCTTTCCAAACTGGAGCTGCACATTGCTCCCCCACTCCTACATGCCAGCACCCCACCTTGCAACAGCTGACCTCTAATTCATTGTGAACAACATCATAGGAGATCCGCTAGTATATTAAAAACACATACCGTAAGGATAGCAATGATACCTTTAAAACTGCAGCCTGCATCTATATAGCACCTTTAATTTAGATAAACGCCCTAAGGGGCTTTAGATGAGCAACACTGTCTTTTTTGTTTAAGAAGTTAGGGATCCACAGGGTGTCTCACACAAACATTTTAAAACCACTACCTTGCCTAACAACACTTCTCAGCCATTAATTCAGAAAAGCATCATCTGCTGCATTGGTGTGATTTTCTTTTCATCTTCCACAGCAATCATCCTGTGAAATCTTTGAGCAAGTTTGCCAATCTAGCAGCAATTAATGCTGTGTTGCGGACTCTTAAGCACTAGGAACTGCTCCAACTCATTTCACTTGGGACTCTACAGCCTATATAAAATGGAGACTTTAATTCTATCAGTTTTGAGTTTGATTTGATCTCGGCATTTAAGGGTGAAATAATAATTTTATTGTCCCACTCAGTCCCGATCACAGCTACACTATTAATATATTGGTGATTATTACTGACCATGTATACAATGATCATTCATGTTTATATTTACATAATAAACTAATTACTCCCAGTATGTCTTCCACAATGGTAGGTTTTGAAGTCAAATCGACCATTTTGTAACTTTCCTCTGCAGAATGACTTATCCACAGATCTGAGGAATTTAAAAAAAATCTTAACCCACCATTCTCAATGCCCAAACAACAGGGTATTCACAAGTCAGCCTACAGTTTTGTAATGTTCAACTGTGCAACAGCTGACCAAGATTATGATGTTATTTTTGAACCTGTTCAATAGAGTTTTACTCTGAAACAGCCATTTGTCTTAAAAAAGGCTGTCACATCTTAATTTTGTTGGAGTTATTTGTCTCTTCACACAATAGTGGAGTATATTTAAATTTCAGTTCTTGTCATGAGTGGCTTAAACACCTTAACACTAAGGGTGGATTTTCACCCTGAGCAGGATGATCATGGTTGGGCCAAAATGGTCTTCAATTGGTCCACGTTCTTATATTTTGTTATAGTTGTCAGCATGGTTTTCCTAATTCCAAGTTACAGTTAGACATAAGTGCATTAATTTTGGTAACCTGTGGCTATACATAAATATATTGACTTCCTCCACATTACCTCAACAATGTGCTTTAAATTCAATCTCAGAATAACGACTTCTATTGCATCAGTGGGACCTTACCATTTCCTATACCTGCAATGCTTTCAGCCTATCTGAGTGCAACTGCTGATTCAGTGTCTGCATTAGTGCTGAATTGTGTGTCCACTAGGGATTGGGTTGAGAATGCTGAAACTCATTTCAGCTGGAACTCGTACAACTATCAGAGTGAGACCATCATCCCATCAGTCAAGGGTGGTTTCAAACTCAGCTTGAAGAGACCATGTCCAAAGCCACTGCATTTTCCAGTATAAGGCTGTGGCTACCATTTTAAGGTTGCAAAAAAATGAAGTGATGGGTCCCCAACTTCACTTCACATTTAAAACAAAAGCATTTTAAAACATAAAGAAAGAACTTGCCTTTATATAGCGCCTTTCACAACCTCAGGACATTCCAAAGTGTTGTACAGCCAATGAAGTACTTTTGAAATGCAGTCGATGTTATAAGGTAGGGAAACACAGCAGCCATTTTTCACATAGCAAGGTCCCACAAAAAGCAGTGAAATAAATGACTACATTATCTGTTTTAGTGATGTTGGTTGATGGATAACTGGTGACCTGGATACTGGGAGAACTCCCCTGCTCCCCTTTGAAATAGTGCCATGGGATTTTTTACATGAAACTGAGGGGGCATCCCTAACTTCTAAAACAAAAAAAATGGACAGATGGGCCTTGGTTTAATGTCTCATCTGAAAGACAGCACCTCTGGCAGTGCAGCACTCCCTCAGTACAGTCCCCAACACGTATAGTGGGCAAGTTCGTGCAAACGTGATTTGCCTGCTGTATGCGATGGCCGGTATAATGTATAAACTTGCTTCTGTTCACATGATCAATTCTTAAAAATAAAAAAAATTCATGCTTCACCTTCAACAAGCACAGACCCACAGAGACTGTCTGATATCGAACCACTACCAGAACAGCAGCAACTGTGAAGAAACTTGGCATCAGCTGTTATAACTCCTCCCAGGATATTACCACCAAAGGCTCTCAGAACTTATAAGCTCAGCGACTGTCCATCCTTCACAGCATGGCATACCCAGTCATACAGTATCTAGACACAGTACCATTCCTTTAATTTGCTGTATGTAGTGCAAGGTTCTTGGACTTGACACCAATTTGGTTGCAAATAATCTTTATTGAGTTCGACCGAGTCTTGACATACCAAATGTCTTAAGCAAGTCATACAGAGAAATAAACGATATTACCCACTTTCGCTCTGGATAGAGAATGTAATCTTCGTTGATTCTTTCATTCTTGTCTCTCTCTACAAATTGTGATGGAAAACTTAAAATCTTTATAGGGCTCTAGTCACTCGCAGCCATCCCTTAAAAGGAGTTGTTTTTCAGTTTCCTAACTGATCTGTTGATCGTTGTCTTGTTATATAGGCTACCCTGTTATCTGGGAGACCACTGACCCCTTATTCAGCATTCCTTGCTAACAAAAGAGCTCTCCTTGCTGACAAAGCTTTATCTTGCTAAATGGCATCTGTACCCTGAAGAATTCTGGGATGAGCAACTTGACCATTTTATTATTTCCAGCTACAGTACAAGTTTACAAGCTTGAGCTATAAGTGAAAAGAAAGCAAAAACCTTAATCATATGAGATTAAAGCAAATCCTAATCTCATGTATATGTATATGTGAGAATAAGGTATCTTACAGTAGTTTCAACTGTTCCTAGATTTCCTCATTATCTGTTCCTCAGCTATGTTGTGATGGCCATAAGTGTGCATGATTATTCAGACAGCCTTGTTGCACGACTTTACTGGATGCACTGCTCAAAAATAGTAACGCTGAAGGCTCCCCCAGGTACAGTGTAATGAGTAATTGTTAGGCTCCAGAATTTGAAACAGCGCATGGAACGATAAGTCAGCTATATCTCAATTAAAACAACAGATTAAAGACTGAATTCATTCAAGAGGTGGTCAGACTGTCATGTTCATTTTAAACTGAACCGTAAGGCGTCCCTCTCTGCAAGCCAGCAAGAAGGGCTCGCAGCAGTGGCAGGAGTTCTAGAGGCCACAGAGGGTTAGGACTTAATGACAGATAATCACACTTTAACAAGTTGTGTACAGCTGCTTGAACTGCTCGAAATAGCCAGCCAGCTTAATACGGTTTAAGCGGCACCGTTATAATTGACGCTTATGGTAAAGGAAAATAGTTAGCACCATTTGCCCGATATAAGTGGCTGTCCGGGATAAATGGGTACGGTGTAAGTGGTGGGTACTGTACTGTACTGAGGTGTCAGCCTAGATTATGTGCTCAAGTCTCTGGAGTGGGGTTGAACCCATGAACTAACTCCAAGACAAGAGTGCTGCCATTGAGCCAATATAGTGGAAAGATCCATATTGTGCAAGCCAAACAATCTGTTATTGTAAAATACATTAAGCCGTAATTTGCTGATGCAGGGCATCTATGGTGATCCCGGTTTATTAGACTTTTTCCTGCACCCTTCAGCTCAAAAAATTTTTGCCCCGCAAGTTAGTGGAAGTGCAAGCTGATAATGGTGCAGTGAGGGCAACAGGGCATCTGGGACCTTGGTGAACAAAGGGACCAACAGTCTATCTCCTTAACCAATGAGATTGAAGGATTCAGAAATAAACAGAGGAAGGACCGAGAAGGGGGTGAGTTCAATGTCAAAGAGAAATAAAGAGAGGGAAAGAAAGATTGTATTGAGAGAGAGTAAAAAAGAGTCAAAGGAAACGTAAGAATAAAAATTTAAAATTACATTTTTTTTTAACTCTCCAAGAACAATTCACTACCTGAATGAATGAGACTTCACACTTTTAAATGTTCACTTTCCGGGCCAGAGAGATTGACTGGCAGTCATTAACAATTATCCCGTCGCTAAAAGGGTATTTACGCTATTAATTACTAGACTTATTTTTTTGTGGCGAGATTACTGGACAATTAATGTGCAAATGCAGCAACTTCATGAAATTCACAGGGAGATTAAGGGCGAGATGCCTTTTTCATGAAGCTAACGGTGGAACTGCGCAAATTGTCCATTGACTTGTGGCGATTCACAATTCACGGGGATCTCTTCCTTGCCACAAGTTGTTGGCTGATTTGCACATTAATAACGGCCTGCGTCGTTCACACGTCGTTATTTTTTCAGCAAATTCCGGCCCATTGTAAATGCACAAAACATTCTTAAACATCAAGTTTTATTTGCTCTACATATTCTTTACACTAAATTTTTATTAACTTCCAAACATAGATACTTTTTATTGTATAAATATTGATAGTGTAAATTAACAACTTTCAAATACATGCAAATGTATCATTTGATGCAGAGACAGTTTAGGAAAGGATTTAAGAATGTATTATTTTCACTTCCATATTTCAAATGTCAGAAATTAATACAGGTTCAAGACTGCAAATTTATCAATTACTCCTGAAAAATCACCCATGTAATAGTGTCCTTACAATTGAGATACAGAGGAAACCTTTATCCGATCAGTCTGGAATAAATTCAATGCAGGCCCCCGAGGGAAAGGACCATGTACTAACAACCATTGCACCACCCAGTGTAAATAATGGACCATCTATCAGCTGCTGAGAGTCCTGCTTTCCCTTATTTAAAACGCAATCATTCGCACTTAAACACATGAGCCATCACCAAGGTGGAGATTTCCTCTATTTTGTTTTCTGTATAAAATGGTGGAAGAGCAGCTCCCATGAAGGCTTCTTAGCTCAAGCAGCACCTGTTGTAGCACTAAGCCACACAGACCAACTACAATTAGCCTCTTCATAATTATACACAGAAACTTTCATTCAGTTCAAGCCTGTTTTTTTTCCCCACCAAAGAAATGTTCATTAGAACTACCGTGTAAAATATTAACATATTAAAATATTACTCAAAGAACCCAATAGAGGGTGGCCCTGACATGTACATCTCCTGCAGGCTTCTTAGTCACAGGTCTGACTTAGTCAGGGGGATACACATAACATCTAATTTCCACACATGTGGCAAATTAAATACTCTCAGACTTCACAAAGGCAGAAAACTATCAATAATAAACCAAATGTTAGCATGGCCACTGAAGAAAAAGGATTCCATTCTTTACCACATTGGAGTGTGCACTGATAATTATCTTTCAAAACCTAATCATTCACATCTTAAAATGTATTTCTTAAAAATCAACTCTAATTGACAATAAAAGATGAATTTGCAGCAGGCCCCTTTATCAGACTCACTAATATACTATGATTTCATCAGTGGAGAATCAATTTAAAATTATTGTGCCTCCCAACATTTTAACCTGTATAGCTCCCAAAAATAACCTTGTACATATACATCATAGATTTAACACTTTTGGGAGTATGAATATTTCCCTCCAATATAAGCTATGTCAAAAGAGGTCTGTAATAATATGGTTTTTACTTCCAGGTATGAAATAACTGTACAACTCATTAATGAAAAATACTATACAGTGAGCTGCAAAATAAAATTATAACTCAAGCCTCAGTGAAGTATTTTATTATTCTTTAATGTGCATGGTACTGGACTAGCCAATCCAGAGGTTGGGAATTCAAATCCCACCCTGGCAGTTCGGAAATTGAATTCAATAAATCTGGTGATTTGTGGGCTGGCACCAGATAAAATAACCATCAAAGCTGCTGGATTGTCATAAAAATCCAAATGGCTCGCTAATGTCCTTCAGGGAAGGAACCTGCCCCCCACCCCCCCAATCAAGTCTGGCCCATATGTGACTCCAGTCCCACACTACACAGTTGACCTTTAATGTCCTCAGAACTAGGGGTAAGCAATAAATGTGGCCTTGCCAACGTTGCCCACGCCCAAAAAACAGATTTTCTTCTAAAAAATGATATATGGTCACTGGCTTTTCCGAGGCTGGGAAATGGTTTGTAGAACATATGGTGATGTTACAGCGCCGCTTTGACTTTATAAATGAGGAAAGTTAGGTTACTTATTATAGACGTCATTATTACTTTAAATAAAGCAGTTCTTATATAACTTTTAACAAGTATTGACTAAAGCAAAAAGAGCTGGTTCTCAAACACACAAGCCTTCAAAATGAAGTGTTTCATTCCATCATGATTCTTCACATTGATGCTTTCCCTTGCTGTCTATTCCTTAGTTCTTTTCAAATGGATGCTAAACAAGGACATGTGCCAAATATAGGTAATAAGGAGAGATAAATCTCTCATACACTTGTTCTCTTTTGGCAGTACTGAACAATACAAGTGAGATGCAAAAAAAAATCTGAAAGTCTCCTAATGTACCGTGCATGCCAAGACATGTAGTACTATTTGTTAACAACTTGCATTTATATAGTGCCTTTAATGTAGGAAAACATCCCAAGGCGCTTCACAGGAGCGTTATCAAACAAAATTTCACACTGAGCCACATAAGGAGGTATTAGCAGCTTGGTCAAAGAGAGGTTTTAAGGAGCATCTTAAAAGGAGAGAGAGGTGGAGAGGTTTCGGGAGGGAATTCCAAAGCTTAGGGCCTAGGCAGCTGAAGGCACAGCGGCCAATGGTGGAGCGATTAAAAGCGGAGATGTGCAAGAGGCAAGAATTGGAGGAGTGCAGAGATCTCGGAGGGTTGTTGGGCTGGAGGAGGTTACAGAGATAGGGAAGGGCGAGGCCATGGAGGGATTTGAAAACAAGGATGAGAATTTTAAAATCGAGGCATTCCCAGACTGGGAGCAAATATAGGTCAGCAAGCACAGGGGTGATGGGAGAATGGGACTTGGTGCCAGTTAGAATACAGGCAGCAGAGTTTTGGATCAGCTCAAGTTTATGGAGGGTAGAAGATGGGAGGCCAGCCAGGAGGTCACTGAAATAATCCAGTTTGGAGGTAACAAAGGCATGGTTGACAGTTTCAGCAGCAGATGAGCTGAGGCAAGGACGGAGACAGGTGATCTTATGGAGGTGGAAGTAGGTGGTCTTAGTGATGGATCGGATGTGGTCGGATGCTCATCTCGTGGTCGGAAGCTCATCTCATGGTCAAATAGGACACCAAGGTTGCGAACGGTCTGGTTCAACCTCAGACAGTGGCCAGAGAGAGGAATGGACAGAGAACAGAGGTGGCCAGGGAACAGAGTTTGCAGCGGGGACCAAAGACAATGGCTTCAGTCTTCCAAGCATTTAGTTGGAGGAAATTGTTGCTCATCGAGTACTGGATGTTGGACAAGCAACGTGACAAATGAGAGACAGTGGACGGGTCGAGGGAGGTGGTGGTGAGGTAGAGATGGGTGTCGTCAGTGTACATGTGGAATCTGATGTGTTTTTGGATGATGTTGCCGAGGGGCAACATGTAGATGTGAAATAGGAGGGGGCCTAGGATAGATCCTTGGGGGACTCCAGAGGTAACGGTGCGGGAGCGGGAAGAGAAGCCATTGCAGGTGATTCGCTGGCTACGACTGGATAGATAAGAATGGAACCAGGCGAGCGCCGTCCCACCCAGCTGGACGACGGAGGAGAGGTGTTGGAGGAGGATGGTGTGGTCAACCGTGTCAAAGGCTGCAGACAGGTCGAGAAGGATGAAGAGGGATAGTTTACCATTGTCACAGTCACATAGGTTGTCATTTGGTCATTTGTGACTTTGATAAGGGCCGTTTCAGTACTGTGGCAGGAGCGGAAACCTGATTTGAGGGATTCAAACATGGACATGCGGGAAAGATGGGCATGGATTTGGGAAGCAACAACACGTTCAAGGACTTTGAGAGGAAAGGGAGGTTGGAGATGAGGTGGTAGTTTGCAAGGGCTTTGTTGGGGGGGGAGGGGGGGGGGAGGGGAGGGGGTGGAAACAGTACCTGAGGAGAGCGAACCGTTAACAATATCAATTGTTAAGATCCTAAGACATTTTAGGAGCAAGAAATGGCCATTATACCCAACAAACGCAATCCCACTTTTCACCATATCCCTCGATCCATTCTTTCTACAGAAACATATCTAAGGATTAACTTTAATGGATGGAAAATTGCAGGGCTAGGTATGCACAATTTTGCAATATATGGTCCCAGCACATGCCAAGGACCAGTATAGCCAAATTTTTGCCCCCTAGCTGTTTGTCAAACCCATTTATACTGTCCATTGAAATGGTCTTCCCTGGTAACTTATTCCACAGCTCTATTATCCCTTGGATAAAAATGTTTGGCCTGATTTCCCTATTAATTTCCAAGCTCTTTAACAACAACAATGTGCACATCTCTAGCACTTCTCACACAATACATCCCAAGGCATTTCACAGGAAGGTCGGGGGATCTGAAAAGAGAGGGGTTAAGGGAGGTAGCCAAAAGAATGGTAGATTTTGAGGAGGATTTTGAAGGTGGGAATAGGGGTTCAGATAGAGTGTTCCAGGGGGTAATTTTCAATTTACAGCCACAGCATAAAACCGGCAATAGGGGTCAGCTGCCCGTTATAGAAACCGCCCGATTTTCATTTCAATTGAATAGATTTCAATGGAAAGGAAAATCGGGTGGTTTCTATAATGGGCACTTGACCCACAACATTAGTTTTACGCTCCAATGGCAAGTTGAAAATTATCCCCCCCACCCCGAGTGTAGGGACATGATAGCTGAAGCCACTAACACTGCTGAGGAAGAGATAGACACACGAGTGTGCGTGGTGGGACGTAGATTTGGAGAAGATTGCATAGGTAGGGAGGAATGAGGCCACGGAGGAGTTTGAAGACAAAGATAAGGATTTTAAAGTCAATGTGATGGGAGATAAGCAGGCAGTGGAGGTCAGCAAGAATGGAGGGGGGCAGAGGGAGGATTACAGGACAAAACGTGGGATAAGATATGGGTGGCAATGTTCTGAACAAGGTGTAATTTATGTGGAGGTGGAAGAAGAAGGGCAGGTTAGAGTTGGGGAATTGGTGGAGAGGATTGAAAGGTTGACATATGGTTTTTAACGAGTAGCTCCAGAACAGAGCATCAACCACTGCTGCACTGGACCCGACAAGTATAACAGAGTCATATAAATAATACTGAGTGTCATCCTGCCCTTTCCTGGGAGCAGAAAGCAAATATTTTATATTTGTTCTTATGAACAGATCATGTATATTGTTTCCTGATGCAATAATGGCAAGGCAGGCCTTGGATGTTTGGTCACTATCACTGAATAGCCAGACCAAATTGGCTGTTGTGTGATGTAATAAGTTATCTTCTATCTGAAACTATATCTGGAAGAACTAAGAGCATCATAAAATGACCAGCCTGAGAACCACAGTTTGCATTGTCACCAAGTGATGAGTTTGTCCCCATTTTTCCTGTTCTTCCAGCATACCAAGCAGAAAAAGGGATACTGTAGTTTACCTCTTCAAGGAACTGAAAATCTATCAAGGACTAGGCCATTGCTGTATCAATGTCTAGAGCAAAAGTTCCCTGCCTTTGTCCTTTTATTCTCTGCCATGGCAAACAGAACTATCCTTGGAGCCCCAGCTCCTAAATATCAGTCCTACATCTATCTGGTGGTGGGGGCCATTTTGGCTCCTGCTCAAGAATCCATGATGATATTCCTGTTTCCAGCTAGATGTTGAACCAATATGGAATTTCTCTAAAGCCTAAACCAAATTTCCAGGATAGAGGATTTTATTTCTTTCCTCAACCTGTTAAATATTACTTGTGTTGATGGCTGCCCAGAATACCAATTACAATCTACTGTTAATTTGAAGCTGTTTTTTGAGCTATTGAATAATCCAATAATTTAAACATAAATAACAAAGTTGGAAGTTAGTGCAAAAAAAAATGAATAAGTTGAATTAACTGACTGAGTTAAGAGAAGTAGACTGTATTGTTCATATATTTGGGCCTATGACTAATATAAAACCAGTGAAACTACTCAGAGCTCTATATGCTGATGTGTTACTGTTTAGATCACAAGCTTTCACTCACCTGACGAAGGAGGAAAGCTCCGAAAGCTTGTGATTTAAAATAAAACTGTTGGGACGATAACCTGGTGTTGTGCAAGTCCTTACTTTTTAGAGTAAGCAAAATTCCCTTGGTCAATCTATCTCCAAAGTATCAAGAAAAGATAGTGATAGTGAAGACATTGGTTGGTCACTCGTGTTATTTATCCTGTCATAATGTACTTTACAGAGTAGATCTAAAATTCCAGCATTTTTGAACCAAACTGTAATTGATACTATGGGGGAAAAATAGAAATTTCTGGTCCTATGACAATTAATAAAATATTCATCTACAGGCAATTATATAAAATACTGGAATCTTAATTTCATTCTGGTTTAAGATGCAAGTTTCTCTTCTCTTAATAGCAGGGTGAAACATTATCCTGAAAGTTTCCCTGATATTTTGATAGGAGTTTGTAACAGCAAAGCTGTGCTCCATGGTTATGTTATTTACCATGTCTCAAATCGTATCAGAGATACTCAAAAAAATCAATCTCTCTAAAGAAACACTGAGCAGTTGAAGCAAAATCATAAAATCCACAGATCCCAAATGATTTATATTGAATTGGCCAATTCTAAAATTAAATTAAGCACCCTAATTTTTGAGAAAGCAGAGCTTTACCTCTCTCTCACAGGTTAGGCAGTGACATTTCAGCACAGAAATAAGGCTGGATACTTATTCCTCATGTTAGAGAGGTAGAAGTCACTTTTATGACCTTGCCTGTTGAATTAGCTACCCGACCAATTTCATCAGATCTGAAGGAAATCAATGGTGAGGGTTTTTAAAAATCTTTGACAGACTTCATAAATCTAAATGTCCTACTTTGTGGGGAAAATTTGACTGCTTCTTTGAATAAGTCAAATCTTTGCTTTGTATGGTAGTCAGTGAAAAACTATAGATGCTGATCTCATGATATTATAAAAGCAGAGTAAAAGAAATGACCACTAAAAAAGGTGCTTGATTTGGTCAGCTTTACAGTTCTCATGCAGATTCTATTGGAGCCTTCAATATGTGGTTAATGGGAGCCATCCAGAGACAATAGGTATATTTTCCAATTTGATTCGCCGGATGAACAGGCATAAAAGAGAAAACTGTCCCAACCATGGTCAGATAGGCTGAGTAGAGCCAATGGCCAAGTCTGCTGAAGGATTGTGTTTCTCCTCACCATCAACTGCCTGTTCATCAAGTTGGTCGAATGTTTGCCTGCTGCTGGAGGGATACTGCAGAGTTCACTGCCATCTTGCTGATAAATCATGTAACAAGTAGATGGAGATTGAGTGAGGATAGAATCTGATAGAGGCACCCAGTTTATGGCAGAATTGATGCAGAAAATTTGGCATACCCTGGGAGTAAAAAGAAACTCCATGCAGCTTAACATCCCCAAACTTGAGGGCAAGTAATGTGCACCAGACGCATGGTGGTAGACATGCTAAAGAAAACATACCTTCTTATGGAAAGGATTGGGATGGCAAATTAACCCTTGTACTCATGGTTACAAAGTCTATTTCTTATAAATCTACTGGAGTGACCCCATTTCAGATAATGACATATAGATAAAACTCTGGTACAATACAGTAGAAATCTGATAAAGGGCCAGATATCTCCTTGCAATTACATCCGAAATGGAGCTTCCAGTAGTAGTTAGCCCAATACAAAGCTGTGTGGCTTACAGTTTAGGAAGAGCTATTTCAATTTACATAAAGAGTAAAAAGAAATGGAGGTGGCATTCTTAAGTTTACCTTACATTGAGCCAATGTGTACCAGGTCAAGACATTTCTAAAGGTAGGCATGTGGTATGATGACACTTGAAGCCCTCCAATTGTCACCTAACATGACCAACACCCAGGACAGTATTTATTTTCAAATTTAGACTTGAGACAGCTAAAGATATACACAGCTTCCATCAAGGAAAGCCATTTTTTAAAAATGTAAACAATTTTACAACACCAAGTCCAGCAATTTTATTTTAAATTCACAAGCTTTCGGAGGCTTCCTCCTTCCTCAGGTAAATGTTCAGGAGCTCCTCGAAGCCTACGCATTTATACATATAGAACGTGGCCAAGTCATTGTATGGTTTTACCATGGGCTTGGTTGTTGAAAAATGCAAAGTTAGGTTTCCCAAGTTCTAAGGATATAGTGAAGACAAGGGTAGCCGTCGCTAATGTATAGTGATTAGACAGTACTCCGTTAGAAAAAGCTATCAAAAATATAACACTGTCGTTGGTTTACTTTGCCTGGTAATGTCCCCTTCATCAGATTACCTCTCAATTCAATGCAACAATACATCCAGGAGGCGTAGTCTTGTACTATCTCAACCCAGATTTTCTTAAAGGGGTTGAAATTGTGGATGGTTATAAAAGTCAGGAATTTCTCCTGAATAATGATCTTGACCATTTCCTCAATGTCAAAGAATTTCATACAATGGGATTGATCATAAGCAATCACAATCTAGAGGTTACCAATTTCAACTTTGGGGCTACTAAGACTAAAATGTTTTGTTGTGATCACAGTCTATCCACCCTTATGGGACTGATTGTCTGTTGCATTCATAAGACCATACCAAAATGTATGAAAAAATTATGTACATTGAGAAGAGATCATTAGGTCTAATGGGATAGATATTAGACTTGATTCTTCCAGAAGGGTGAAATTAGTTAGCAAAATGGCCCTCCAGAAGGAGAAGGGGTTTCTATTTCATTGTTTGCTTTTATTATTTAAATGTTTTAAAATATTATTGGTAATTAGAGATGGTTGGTATCAATCCATACATACTAATCAATTGATTTGCTATGTAACTACTAAATGGGTACTACAGCTTGAAATGTGATTCAATAATTTACTCTATATATAAAAGTAGTTTCCTTTTGATTGTATGCATTGTAAATTCATTTTTACATGTACTTTTGTTATGACTTTGCTGCATTCAAGCATTTTACCATTGTTCAATATATATTATTGAAACTGTGCTGATGGTTTATTCCGATCACTGATGGTAATCTGACCAATCTGATTCAATCGCCAGAAGTGGATATTATCTGTTTGTATTCTGAAGTAAAACAACATATTTGGGGCAATTTTAAGAGTCTGCGCTGCCAGCTGGAAGTCTTGCATACTGACAGTGCATATTGGAAGTTTGAGTGCGCACTGAGCACGATTTTCCAACATTATTACTTTCAAAATGTCTGGTGTATTTTGATGGTGCTGTTATCTGGAGTCAAGTCCTTGAAGCATCATGTACAGAAAATGAGTCAGTTAGGCAACCAAAAATGTTTATCACTACTTCAGAACCGGAAAATTTTGTAAATGGGATGACAAATCTAGATCAAGAGCTGCCAGAGCTATTAGGGCATCAGGTACAATGATTTACCCTCCTGATCCTAGATGGAGAATGTCTGCCTATTGGGGTGAGAGTAGAAAAAGTGACGTGATAGGGTTTAGAATCAATCCCAATTTTCCAAAAATGGCAAAAGTGGGGTTCAGCTGGCCCACACCCATGCTCGCATTCACCAGCAGCTTGGAGAGCAGGCAGGCCGTACCAAATTTTCCACCGAGAATCCCTCTCCATAATTTCAATCAGCCAATGCCGCAGGATAACCATGCCCAGAGCACACTTGGCTGGGGAGCGTAAAATCCAGTAAGGCATGAGCTCTTAAAGGCCTGCACCTTACCATTGAAGAGGAAATTGTGTTGTTGACAAAAAAGTCGACTGAATGTTCACGATGGTGCAACAGACATGTGGGCAGCACTTGCATTTGATGCTGAAGAGTTGGAGATCCTCCTGTACCAAAGGAGGGCGGCCCTTGGGGCTGAGGACCATCTTCCAGTGACAACAAATGTGCGAGCCGTATGGGGGAAGGTCAGTGACTCATAACAATAGGAGTAGGCCATTCAGCCCCTGGAGCCTGTTTCACCATTCAATCAGATCATGGCTGATCCGTACCTGAACGCCATTTACCCACCGTTGCTCCATATCCCTTGAAACCCTTACCTAATAAAAATCTATCAACCTTAATCTTGAAAATTTCAATTGACCCACGATCCACAACCTTTTGGAGGGGGCAGGGAAGAGTTCCACCACTGTGTGTGTTAAAAAAAAGTGCTTCCTGATTTTACTCTTCAATGGCTTAGGTCTAATTTTAAGATTGTGCTGGATTCCCCCACCAAAGGAAAAGTTTCTCTGCATCGACCCTATCAAATTTCTATCATTTTAAAGACTACGATTAAATCACCCTTCAATCTTCCAAACTCAAGGATTTTTAACCAAGTTTATCCAACCTGTCCTCATTATTTAACCTTAAGGCTTGGTATTTTTCTGGTGAATCTGAACTGTACACCCCTCTTATATCTTATCTGGAATTCTGTCAATACTGTCACCCAGGTCCCTTGTGCCTGACTCCAAAAGAGGAAGAAGTGTATTGGTATCAGGAAGAAGGTGAAAACATCTGTACTCCTTAATTGTGTGCACATCTTTTATGGAGCCCATTAACCATGGCACAAACCTAAGCTGGAGACTCCCACCTCTCTGGGAGGTACCATTTGAAGCATTGTACACAATCATTCCCGTTTGCACACTTTCATTGTATCAACAATACACTCCACACTTTTATTGAAGGTGGAGATGGCAGCCGAGGAACAGCAAACAGATGCTGAAGCATTTAGCCTGAGGTGCTGTTTTGCTGTTAGGAGGTTTCTCAGTGGAATCAGCAGCCATGGATGCAGAGAATAGCTGTGTTCTCCTAAGAGACGTCCACCCAGTGTTTCCTCTCCTTCAAATAATGTGCAATGCTGCAGAATGAAGACATCGTATTGTTTGAGGCAGAAACTACATCAACATTCAAGATTAGATTGGATAGGCGGATGAAGGAAAAGGGGTTGAAGGGATATGGGAACAGGGTTGGTATATATGATTAGGACTATTTGCTCTCATGGAGGGTAAATGCCGACAAGGACTGGTTGTTGTAACTTCAATATATTCTTATGTATTAAGGTTGCTTCTTGGATAATTGCTACTGATGTGCATAATGATGAGGTCAGATACCACATGAAC
Organism: Heptranchias perlo; assembly: GCF_035084215.1. Taxonomy (NCBI): domain Eukaryota; kingdom Metazoa; phylum Chordata; class Chondrichthyes; order Hexanchiformes; family Hexanchidae; genus Heptranchias; species Heptranchias perlo. Next base: position 103,123,092 of record NC_090325.1, on the reverse strand, counting down.
AATTAGAGTACAAACCCCTTCAGAGTTCTTAAAGGCTATGGGACCTCCTGTCTGTATGGGTGCCACTCAACAACCTGAACTCAAAAGAACTCTGCCACCAAGTGAAAACTGTGCATCTTGTGCTGCTGATGCCTTCTTTCCACAAAAAAGTGATATGTGCTGCCACTTGCAAACAAAGCATTTGTCACCGGTGTCTGAGATTACAGACACCCCCTGCAGTGGATTGGAAAGATGTGTTGGCATGATAGTTTCATTCTGTGATAACCTTTCCCTCTCCAGGAAGAGACATCCCTGTTACAGCTGCTGTCTGCAGATATCCTCCAGCAGATGGTGCAGTTCCAGGGCAGCCACTCTTGTGAAGCAGAGGCAGTGAAGATAGATCTTCTGATTTGTCAAGGTAGGTTTAGCAGGATCTAGAACACACATCCAAGGCTAGTGACCAGTGTGGACCAAATGCTTCATTTGTCATTGCATGAGTTTTTGTTGGCCCCTCATGAACTCCCTATCATCTAAGTCATACAGAGTGTTTGTTCAATCTGACTTAAATGCCAGCAACAACCACAAAACGAAAGAAACCATTGGCAGACAAAAATGGCAGACTAGTCAGCAAAACCAACTACTGCATGAAACAAACTGCAGCAAAATATAACTAATGCAAAAAAAAAAACTTATTACCAAGAATTAAAACGGACATCTCTCTTTAAGAAGCCTCCTCGAGCAGTCTCAGTATTCTTAGTTGCCTTAGTTTATATGTACGAAGTACATGCTGTAAGTGAAGCCTCTCCCCAGGTTGCAAGATTCATTGTGGCAACTGTTTTTAAATAATCAAAATATTTAAATGAGGCCCTTGCAGGTCAGTAGTGCAGCCTCATTTTTCTGGCCCTAAATTACCCCTCCGAAAACCAGGTGCATCTTACTTTCTAATCCATGCATGCCTTCAGCGAGGCTCTGCAATACTGACAAAATCTCAGAAAATGTAGCTCTTACCCATGGAATGTGCAGTTTTTAATTGTTTTGGGGTAAGAAGTATAAAAGAAATCAGGAAGACTAGTAAGCCCCGATTTTTAGAGCAAATTTGGGGCTGTGCCTCACCATAGTGTGGTGCGCCTATGCTGGCAGTGGGAACGAAAGACCTTGCTGAATTTTGTGAGGAAAGCCTCAGCAGTTCATTTGAATAGGCTCCACAAGCTGAATGACCAAGTCACAAATTTGGGAAAGCCAGTAGCTTTTGAAGGGTTGCCTCTCCAGTTAAAGGGCAATTGCTGTAATTGTTTTGCTTACAGTTGAAGGGGGCAACAAAGTTGGCAATATCATGTTTGCAATGAGAATGGCACCAAAAGTTAAAGTCGACCCCAAATTCATTTCTCAGCTTTGGGTGGTCCCAAGGAAAATTATCCTCTCCCCTCCTAAACTAGTTTTGTGATATTCCAAATTCTGATCCCAGAAGAACATAGGGATGTCCACCAGGTTCATTGGCTTCCAGCAGCACTTGCAGGAAGGCCCCAAATGTTAAGTCTTTATAGCATAATTATTCAAGGAAATGTGCTTATTGTCAGAGAACACAAAACAAATCACATAACTTGCTTTCTGCTCAGAGTTGGCAGGTTTGCACTTTAAGCTTTCAAAAGTGAGTCCTGGAACAGTGCATGTACTGCTGAAAGTTAAGCAATACATACTGATCACAGGATCAGTTGTTGGAAAGGATCTACCATAGGACATACAAATCTTGAATCTATCTATTGACCAATGTTGACAGGGGCAGAGAAGGGGTAGTTTTGGCTGAAGTATCTACAGTAGCTAAGACAGGTCTTTATCAAGAAAATTAATGCTCCTTGCTACTTCTTTAAAAGCCTTCTCAAAACCTTTTCAACCAGACTTTTGGTCATCTCTCCTAATTCTTCTGTTAATCAATTTTTCCTCTCTGAAGCACCTCAGGGCACTTTCTTCACTCAAGGCATCACATAAACATAAGTTGCTGTTATTGAATGTGCTCATGGTAAAAATACATATGCTCACATGGATACATGGATAAGGACTTATGCGACTGGAAAAAATCATCTCTGTTCATCTGGCTGGTCCCAGAATTAAAAAAACAGAACACACAGTTCACCACCTATAAACCCTTCAATTATTTTCTCAAAAAATAACTGCCTAACTACCTGTTAAAATTATCAGCCTCAATAGTCTCCCTGGGCGGCCCATTCCAAACAATTTCTACCCTCTGCATCAAGTAGTTACATCTGATCTATCCCAAAATTCATCCACTTTTGATTCCTCCTATGAAAGACACGTCCCATGGTTTTCTCCATTTAAATGATGATCTATTTATTTGTATGTCGATATCTTTATGGTATTAAAAAGTACGCAAAAAATGAATCAATATTTTATAATATATTCTGAACACTCAATACGAAAAGCTTACCTTTTGTTGAGTTTCCAAGGAATTTTAAAGGTCACCTTACCAGTCATTACACAAATCACTTTCAATTTAGTCAACTTTATTTTTGCCATTTAGTTTCAAACACTCTAACTTACCCCACGGCTTCAAACTGCTTTGCTGCGTGATGCTTATAGAAATTAGTTTGTGCCACCTTCTTGGGTTCAGTCACAATTTCGTCAAAGGCAACACCTGTTGTAAGACAGGGTAAAAGCTCAGACAATCAAAACTGCAAATGTTCATCAATCAGGAAGTCAAGATTTAGTCAGACTAGGTTTCAGTTTGCACAAATTCCTTCTTCATCTTCAAAGTAAAAAATTACCTTTAAGCCAGGATTAGAATATATAGTAGCAATTATTTTTCAGACTAGGTATATCTATTTGGTATTACTGAATCAATAGATTAAGTACTCTACAGTTTAAACTAGTTGAATACACACAATAGAAATTTACGGCACTTATTTAGTTAACACAGGTTCCCTGCTTCCCAGCACTTTCTTTCCAGTCAGGAAAGAGGTTGAAATCACCAAGAATGAGGAACCAACTTGGTGCAGGGGCTAAGGGAGAAGATCTCAATTTATGGAATTGGTGTAGGCCTTGGGAGGGTGGTACAGAAAGAACATTTTAAGTGAGGGTAAGGAGGGATCGAAGAGAATGAGGTTCTCCAAGGAGATGGAGTAGGGGAGAGGCCAAGGTGGAACTTGGTGATAAGAACTACGCTGTCATCATGGTGGTTTGGATGGGGCAAGTAATAGAGTATGTAGCCAAGTGGGAAGATTTTGGTTGGGGGTGGGGTGGGGGGGCAAGAGTCACCACCCATGAAACAGGCTTCTGTCAGCACCGGGATGTCAATAGATTCATCCACAATGAGGTCTTGGATGGCGGTGCAGTGAATATTCTGGATGGTAATACAGAGGGTGATTAATGATCCATTGGTGAGGTCGGGGGGGGGGGGGGGGGGGGGGGAGAAAGAGAGCGGGGGCACTGAATGAGCTAAGAGTTAGAGAGGTTAGCCCCCAGGGAGTGAGCTGGGCAAGATGGTCACTGGGAATGAAGGGTGGAGCAGTTGGGATTGCTGCACTGCACTGTGATAAGTGTGGCAAAGAATGGCATGGCACGCCCAGAAGGTGGCCTTGGGCTCATTTGAGAAGGAACTAAGTCTTGGCCAGCAGGAGAGAAGATGGGCTGAGGAGTAAGCGTCAGGTACAGGGAGGGATCAAGGGAGTCACAAGGCTATTATAAGCTAAGGATTGGAAGAATTAGGGCTAAAAATAGAAATTTCAAGTGTGACAGAAAAGCATTGCAGGCAGTTGGGTCAGAAACAGAGTGAACATTCAGGTAATGGTCCATGGTATCAAAACCTTAGAGCTGAATTCCAGAGGTGAGGTGAGAGTGACTGCCCTTGACATCAAGGCAACATTTGACCGAGTGTGGCACCAAGGAGCCCTAGTAAAATTGAAGTCAATGGGAATTAGGGGGAAAACACTCCAGTGGCTGGAGTCATACCTAGCACAAAGGAAGATGGTAGTGGTTGTTGGAGACCAATCATCTCGGCCCCAGGACATTGCTGCAGGCGTTCCTCAGGGCAGTGTCCTAGGCCCAACCATCTTCAGCTGCTTCATCAATGACCTTCCCTCCATAAGGTCAGAAATGGGGATGTTCGCTGATGATTGCACAGTGTTCAGTTCCATTTGCAACCCCTCAGATAATGAAGCAGTCCGTGCCCACATGCAGCAAGACCTGGACAACATCCAGGCTTGGGCTCATAAGTGGCAAGTAACATTCGCACCAGACAAGTGCCAGGCAATGTCCATCTCCAACAAGAGAGAGTCTAACCACCTCACCTTGACATTCAACAGCATTACCATCGCCGAATCCCCCACCATCAACATCCTGGGGGTCACCGTTGACCAGAAACTTAACTGGACCAGCCATATAAATACTGTGGCTACAAGAGCAGGTCAGAGGCTGGATATTCTGCGGCGAGTGACTCACCACCTGACTCCCCAAAGCCTTTCCACCATCTACAAGGCACAAGTCAGGAGTGTGATGGAATACTCTCCACTTGCCTGGATGACTGCAGCTCCAACAACACTCAAGAAGATCGACACCATCCAGGACAAAGCAGCCCGCTTGATTGGTACCCCATCCACCACCCTAAACATACACTCCCTTCACCACCGGTGCACCATGGTTGCAGTGTGTACCATCCACAGGATGCACTGCAACCTCCCGACAGCACCTCCCAAATCCGCGACCTCTACCACCTCGAAGGACAAGGGCAGCAGGCACATGGGAACACCACCACCTGCATGTTCCCCTCCAAGTCACACACCATCCCAACTTGGAAATATATCGCTGTTCCTTCATCATCGCTGGGTCAAAATCCTGGAACTCCCTACCTAACAGCACTGTGGGAGAACTTTCACCACACGGACTGCAGCGGTTCAAGAAGGCGGCTCACCACCACTTTCTCAAGGGCAATCAGGAATGGGCGATAAATGCTGGCCTTGCCAGCGACGCCCACATCCCATGAACGAATAAAAAAAACCTCAGCAAGAGTCAGTGCCTTCAGGTTGGGGAGAGGCAGAAATTAGCCGTGAAGTGTGCGCACGTTAGGGAGCCAGGAGAAGAGAGCGATTATTCAACAATACTTGAGAGTATGGTCACTGTAAAGTGTTATCCTGCAATTAAGCTCCTAATATGTTGTAGCCATAATCATAACTAAACATGGGGGGGGGAATTCCAAAAACATTTTTCAAGCATAAATTCATTTTTTTTCCCAAAATGAGAAGCTCTTCAATTAGCTATTTCATCCCAGACATTAACAAAAGATGCAGGACATAAATTGTATTATGTAATATATGTGATTTTCTGTTCCCTTGATGTTTAATAGAAAGACATCATGATGATTGAGATGTTGGTATGCTAACAGTAGAAAAACAAAGTGATTGCATTTAATTCAGCAAACCTTGCATCTTATTGTTTCCAAAATGAAATGAATTACATTGTAATTTTATTATTAAACCATTGATTTAAATGGATATAATTGAACCATTGATTTAATTGGAGAATTTTGCCATTTTAAATTTAAAGCAAAGTAGTAACTTTCATTAGGTAAGAGATCCGGCTCTACAAAAGATTTAATCAAGTGAAGTTCAGTGAAGTGCAAGATCACTTCTTTCCACCAATCAGGAAATCGTCATCCACAAACATTCTATTTCCTTCACAGTAACTAGTTAGCTCATTATCACATTTACCCTGTAAGTGGTCGGTGACCTGCTCAAGATTTATTTTGCTGAATTTGAATTTGGCTGTTCCACCAGGTTGTTTCATGACAAATGTTAGGACAGCATCTCCTCCCTAACAAAAATAAGATTTATTTCTGTTCTTGGATAACACTAGCTTTAAAATGTAGCATAGTTATTCACAATTCAATCTAAATGAAAAGTTACAATTATAATATATCTAATATAGCATAATAAAGTCTAAAGTGTGGGCAGAGTTGGCAAGTGTGTACTTGCTGATGAACAGTGTCACTGAAAATAAATGTTTTCTTGTATAGTAACTGAGGGTTTTTTTTTGGAAAAGTAGGTTCGGAAGAAATTCAGTTCAAGGTTTTTCACTACTCTCGGTGCATTTTGCATTTATATTTTAAATAATGGGAAAGGGCAAAGAAGAGATTCTAAAAAGTACAAAAGATGAAATTACAGATTGTAATGTTATAGTTTCTACTGCTTTGACTGACTAGTTACACTGTATTAATGGATACTCAAATCAAAACAAACAGAAATTATACCAGGGAACTGGTGCAAAGCAGTAACACAAAGGAATTCTGGAATGACAAGAAGACAGGACTGAAACACCAGTGCTTTATCGATGTAACCGGAACACCACGGTGAGTTAAAGGAATACAAGAAAACAGACTTATAAAGAACATAAGAAATAGAAGCAAGAGTTACCATAGGGCCCCTCGAGCCTGCTCTGCCATTCAATAAGATCATGGCTAATCTTCCAGCTCAACTCCACTTTCCTGCCCGATCCCCATATCCTTTGATTCCCCTAGAGTCCAAAAATCTATCTCAGTCTTGAACATATTCAATAATTGAGCATCCACAGTCCTCTGGGGTACAGAATTCCGAAGATTCACAACACTCAGTGAAGAAACTCCTCATCTCAGTCTTAAATGACCAACCCCTTATCTTGAGACTATGACCCCTAGTTCTAGACTCTCCAGCCAGGGTAAACAGCCTCACTGCATCTACCCTGTCAAGCCATCTAAGAATTTTATACATTTCAATGAGATCACCTCTCATTCTTCTAAACTCGAGAGTATAGGCCCATTCTACTCAATCTCTCCTCATAGGACAACCCTCTCATCCCAGGAATTAATCCAGTGAACCTTTGTTACACCACCTCTATGGCAAGTATATCCTTCCTTAGATAAGGAGACCAAAACTGTACACAGTACTCAAGGTGAAGTCTCACCAAAGTCCTGTATAATTGTAGTAAGATTTCCTTACTCTTGTACTCCAACCCCCTTGCAATAAAGGCCAACATGCCATTTGCATTCCTAATTGCTTGCTTTACCTGCATGCTAACTTCTTGTGTTTCTTGAACGAGGACACCCATGTCTTTCTGAACACCAACATTTAATAGTCTCTCACCATTTAAAAAATATTCTGTTTTTCTATTCTTCCTACCTCACATTTCCCCACATTGTACTCCATCTACCACCTTCTCGCCCACTCACCTAATCTGTCTATATCCCTTTGCAGACCCTTTGTGTCTTCCTCACAGCTTATTTTCCCACCTAGCTTTGTATTGTTAGCAAACTTGGATACATTATACTTTGTCCCTTCATCCAAGTCATTAACATAGATTGTAAATAGCTGAGGCCCAAGCACTGATCCTTGCTGCACTCCTCTAGTTACAGCCTGCCAACCTGAAAATGACCCATTTATCCCTAATCTCGGTTTTCTGTCTGTTAACCAATCCTCTATCCATGTTAATATATACCCCCAACCCCATGAGCCCTTATCTTGCGTAACAACCTTTTATGTGGCACCTTATCGAATGCCTTTTGAAAATCCAAATATATTACATCCACTGGTTCTCCTTTATCTACCTTACTAGTTACATCCTCAAAAAACTCTAGTAAATTTCCCTTTCGTAGAACAGTGTTGACTCTGCCTAATCATGTGATTTTCTTAGAGCCCTGTTACCACTTCCTTAATAATGGATTCCAGCATTATCCTCAAGTATCATTCCTAAACACAGCACAACGTACCCAATGGCCTGGTTGACACAGTGGATAAGAATACTGTCATTTGATCTTTGCGAGCAAGATTCATAACCAGCCCAAATTGACATGAAGAAATTCTCTTCTTGCTGGTGGCTGCAAGGAATGAATTGGAGTCTAAACCTAGTTCCTCGTGGATGTGGGCCTACAGCACAAAACTGCTCATTACTGAAAAAAATTGACAATCTTCGTCTTTCAAACAGCTGATACTGGAGAAGAAGAAAAAAAATCACACTGGTGCAGGATAGAGAGTTCTTAAGGTTGCCGACAAGGCACATAATCAGTAGAGCAGAGGGAGCTTTATACTTCATCTGGCTGTGCTTTATCTGACATGAGAACTCCATTCTCCAACACTGAAATGCTTCACCTTAAACACACGTATACAAGTTACTTCCTCCTGCCCAACTTTGTCTGAAGGTGCTGGAAGATTAATATAGTTTCCCCCCCACCCTACATCAAGACCAACCATTGTACCTTTACACTCCAAAAGCTGCTTCAATGGAAATGATTACATTCAACAGTACTCAGCTAATACTGAAGTTTTCCATGCTCAAATACTTTGATCGTGATCCAGGAAGGAAATGATGCCAATCTGCCCTTGTAAAATATTCCTTGATCTTACCTGCAGGATGATTCCTGCCAGTTGGTAAAAATATATAAATCATTCCTCTGACTAATGAGCCATATTTTGGTGCCAAGTTTATCTTCTATAGAAAATGGCAGAATGGATTTTCTGACACTTTTATTCTGTCTACCTGCTCCTCTCAGCACCGCTCAGTTTCATACAACATTAACATTCAGTTTCATTGTTCTTGTGGAACATATGTACCATTCCGAGCCAGATGGAATTGAGATACTACATAGAGCAAGATGTGAACTAATTACCAATCTGGCTTTGTGCCGATTGAATCATAGAAATATGCTTTCAGGAGGCCTTTCTCGGGAGCCGAGCCGAGCGGAGGGAGCGTCCGATAAAAGGCGGGATTTCAGAGCGCTGAGAACAGCTGAGAGGAGCCGAGCCGAGCGGAGGGAGCGTCCGATAAAAGGCGGGATTTCAGAGCGCTGAGAGGAGCCGAGCCGAGCAGAGGGAGCGTCCGATAAAAGGCGGGATTTCAGAGCGCTGAGAACAGCTGAGAGGAGCCGAGCCGAGCGGAGGGAGCGTCCGATAAAAGGCGGGATTTCAGAGCGCTGAGAACAGCTGAGAGGAGCCGAGCCGAGCGGAGCTGCGACCGAGTTCGAAGTGACGTCAGGAATCAGATCGGGACGCGACACAGGGGAGGCACCTGATTGGTGAGTAGGTTCAGGTGAGTATTTCTCCTTACCTACAGTAACTGAAGTAAAAGGAAAGGGAAGGTCTGCAGGTCTTATAGGAAGTAGCGTTTATTTTTTAGTGAATCAAGGTCCCTAGTGTAGTTAACATTCTCTAAATTGAGAACAATTTAAAGGAGTAAACTCCTTAAAGGGAGTGGTAAGTAGTTTTTCTTTCCTTTTTTTTTCTCTTGACATTGTAGTTGTTCTTAAGCTAATTTAAGGGTTAAGTCATGGCAGGAGATCCCAGCGCCGTGTCATGTTCCTCTTGTGGGATGTGGGAATTCAGGGCTCCTTCCTGTATCCCTGATTCCTTCACCTGCGGGAAGTGTGTCCAGCTGCAGCTATTGTTTGACCGCTTGACGGCTCTGGAGCTGCGGATGGACTCACTTTGGAGCATCCGCGATGCTGAGAAAGTCGTGGATAGCACGTTCAGTGAGTTGGTCACACCGCAGATAAAAATTACTGAGGGAGATAGTGAATGGGTGACCAACAGACAGAGGAAGAGTAGGAAGGCAGTGCAGGGGTCCCCTGCGGTCATCTCCCTCCAAAACAGGTATACCGTTTTGGATACTGTTGGCGGAGATGGCTCACCAGGGGAAGGTGGCAGTGGCCAGGTTCATGGCACCGTGGCTGGCTCTGCTGCACAGGAGGGCAGGAAAAAGAGTGGCAGAGCTATAGTGATAGGGGACTCGATTGTAAGGGGAATAGACAGGCGTTTCTGCGGACGCAACCGAGACTCCAGGATAGTATGTTGCCTCCCTGGTGCAAGGGTCAAGGATGTCTCGGAGCGGCTGCAGGACATTCTGGAGGGGGAGGGTGAACAGCCAGTTGTCGTGGTGCATATAGGCACCAACGATATAGGTAAAAAACGGGATGAGGTCCTACAAGCTGAATTTAGGGAGTTAGGAGTTAAACTAAAGAGTAGGACCTCAAAGGTAGTAATCTCAGGATTGCTACCAGTGCCACGGGTTAGTCAGAGTAGGAATGACAGGATAGCTAAGATGAATACGTGGCTTGAGAGATGGTGCAAGCTGGAGGGATTCAAATTCCTGGGCCATTGGAACCGGTTCTGGGGGAGGTGGGACCAGTACAAATTGGACGGTCTGCATCTGGGCAGGACTGGAACCAATGTCCTAGGGGGAGTGTTTGCCAGTGCTGTTGGGGAGGGTTTAAACTAATGTGGCAGGGGGATGGGAACCGATGCAGGAAGTCAGTGGGAAATAAAGTGGTGACAGAAACAAAAGGCAGTAAGGGAGAGTGTACAGAACATGACCGGACAGATGGTCTGAGAAAGCAGGGCAAAGACCAAGGGAAGTCTAGATTAAACTGCATTTATTTCAATGCAAGAAGTCTGATGGGCAAGGCAGATGAACTCAGGGCATGGATGGGTACATGGGACTGGGATGTTATAGCTATTACTGAAACATGGCTAAGGGAGGGGCAGGACTGGCAGCTCAATGTTCCAGGGTACAGATGCTATAGGAAAGATAGAGCAGGAGGTAAGAGAGGAGGGGGAGTTGCGTTCTTGATTAGGGAGAACATCACGGCAGTAGTGAGAGGGGATATATCCGAGGGTTCGCCCACTGAGTCCATATGGGTAGAACTGAAAAATAAGAAGGGAGAGATCACTGATAGGATTGTACTACAGACCCCCAAATAGTCAACGGGAAATTGAGGAGCAAATATGTAAGGAGATTACAGACAGCTGCAAGAAAAATAGGGTGGTAATAGTAGGGGACTTTAACTTTCCCAACATTGACTGGGACAGCCATAGCATTAGGGGCTTGGATGGAGAGAAATTTGTTGAGTGTATTCAGGAGGAATTTCTCATTCAGTATGTGGATGGCCCGACTAGAGAGGGGGCAAAACTTGACCTCCTCTTGGGAAATAAGGAAGGGCAGGTGACAGAAGTGTTAGTGAGGGATCACTTTGGGACCAGTGATCATAATTCCATTAGTTTTAAGATAGCTATGGAGAAGGATAGGTCTGGCCCAAAAGTTAAAATTCTAAATTGGGGAAAGGCCAATTTTGATGGTATTAGACAGGAACTTTCAGAAGTTGATTGGGAGAGTCTGTTGGCAGGCAAAGGGACGTCTGGTAAGTGGGAGGCTTTCAAAAGTGTGTTAACCAGGGTTCAGGGTAAGCACATTCCTTATAAAGTGAAGGGCAAGGCTGGTAGAAGTAGGGAACCTTGGATGACTCGGGAGATTGAGGCACTAGTCAAAAATAAGAAGGAGGCATATGACATGCATAGGCAGCTGGGATCAAGTGGATCCCTTGAAGAGTATAGAGATTGCCGGAGTAGAGTTAAGAGAGAAATCAGGAGGGCAAAAAGGGGATATGAGATTGCTTTGGCAGATCAGGCAAAGGTGAATCCAAAGAGCTTCTACAAATACATAAAGGGCAAAAGGGTAACTAGGGAGAGAGTAGGGCCTCTTAAGGATCAACAAGGTCATCTATGTGCGGAACCACAAGAGATGGGTGAGATCCTGAATGAATATTTCGCATCGGTATTTACGGTTGAGAAAGGCATGGATGTTAGGGAACTTGGGGAAATAAATAGTGATGTCTTGAGGAGTGTACATATTACAGAGAGGGAGGTGCTGGAAGTCTTAACGCGCATCAAGGTAGATAAATCTCCGGGACCTGATGAAATGTATCCCAGGACGTTATGGGAGGTTAGGGAGGAAATTGCGGGTCCCCTAGCAGAGATATTTGAATCATCCACCGCTACAGGTGAGGTGCCTGAAGATTGGAGGGTAGCAAATGTTGTGCCTTTGTTTAAGAAGGGCGGCAGGGAAAAGCCTGGGAACTACAGACCAGTGAGCCTGACATCTGTAGTGGGTAAGTTGTTAGAGGGTATTCTGAGGGACAGAATCTACAGGCATTTGGAGAGGCAGGGACTAATTAGGAACAGTCAGCATGGTTTTGTGAGAGGAAAATCATGTCTCACGAATTTGATTGAGTTTTTTGAAGGGGTAACCAAGAAGATAGATGAGGGCTGTGCAGTAGACGTGGTCTACATGGACTTCAGCAAAGCATTTGACAAGGTACCGCATGGTAGGTTGTTACATAAGGTTAAATCTCATGGGATCCAAGGTGAGGTAGCCAATTGGATACAAAATTGGCTTGACGACAGAAGACAGAGGGTGGTTGTCGAGGGTTGTTTTTCAAACTGGATGCCTGTGTCCAGCGGTGTGCCTCAGGGATCGGTGCTGGGTCCGCTGTTATTTGTTATTTATATTAATGATTTGGATGAGAATTTAGGAGGCATGGTTAGTAAGTTTGCAGATGACACCAAGATTGGTGGCATTGTGGACAGTGAAGAAGGTTATCTAGGATTGCAACGGGATCTTGATAAATTGGGCCAGTGGGCCGATGAATGGCAGATGGAGTTTAATTTAGATAAATGTGAGGTGATGCATTTTGGTAGATCGAATCGGGCCAGGACCTACTCCGTTAATGGTAGGGCGTTGGGGAGAGTTATAGAACAAAGAGATCTGGGAGTACAGATTCATAGCTCCTTGAAAGTGGAGTCACAGGTGGATAGGGTGGTGAAGAAGGCATTCAGCATGCTTGGTTTCATTGGTCAGAACATTGAATGCAGGAGTTGGGATGTCTTGTTGAAGTTGTACAGGGCATTGGTGAGGCCACACTTGGAGTACTGTGTACAGTTCTGGTCACCCTATTATAGAAAGGATATTATTAAACTAGAAAGAGTGCAGAAAAGATTTACTAGGATGCTACCGGGACTTGATGGTTTGACTTACAGGGAGAGGTTAGACAGACTGGGACTTTATTCCCTGGAGAGTAGGAGGTTAAGGGGTGATCTTATAGAAGTCTATAAAATAATGAGGGGCATAGATAAGGTCGATAGTCAAAATCTTTTCCCAAAGGTAGGGGAGTCTATAACGAGGGGGCACAGATTTAAGGTGAGAGGGGAGAGATACAAAAGGATCCAGAGGGGCAATTTTTTCACTCAAAGGGTGGTGAGTGTCTGGAACGAGCTGCCAGAGGCAGTAGTAGAGGCGGGTACAATTTTGTCTTTTAAAAAGCATTTGGACAGTTACATGGGGAAGATGGGTATCGAGGGATATGGGCCAAGTGCAGGCAATTGGGACTAGCTTAGTGGTATAAACTGGGCGACATGGACATGTTGGGCCGAAGGGCCTGTTTCCATGTTGTAACTTCTATGATTCTATGATTCTATGATTCTTTCAGCCCATTTTGCCGGTGCTAGCTTGCCCACTGGAGCTATCGACTCCAATCCCATTTCCCTACTCCTTCCCCATACCTTCAATATTTTACTTCAAATATTTATCTAATTCCATCTTAAATGTCATGATTGACTGCTTTAATAGCCACCTGTGATAATGCATTCCATATCGTTTTAAGCCTGAAGTATGATGAAGGCAGTTTGCTCACCCTCTTGAGAAATGCAATTGTTCATTTTTAAGTGCAGTCATCATAATTCCTCAAATGAAAGGATAGGTCCCACGGCATATGTAAGGCAAGTCATGCAAGTGGGAAGCACTTCTGTCCGTTTTGCACTTTTCACAAAGAACAAACGTTCGCTCAAGCAGCATCTTCAGTTCTTTCCTCCAAAGGACAAATCTCGGGGCCTGCAACAAAATTACAATCTCTTTCCTCTTGTAATTTAAATAGAAGGGATTGAAAACATAATGTTTGCAAAGTAATCTATTTCAGATTACTACGGTATTTTGCTTTGTCCTAATAAAAGTACTAGTATCACAAATAAACTAACAAGTTATTAAATAGTTAAGACATTTATTGTACTCTGCAAAGTCTCCCACAGAGGAGCTCACTGAAAAGGTGAAAGTCATCTGCACAAACTGGAAAATAACAGACCTCACTCAATGCATGGTAAAGATGTGTAGATTACTCCAAGTAGTTACCTTGTAACGTGAGTCGCCCAAAACTGGCTAGACTGCAGCTACTGCTTATGCAGATGGTTCTTTGGTACCATTAGAGGATTCTTGCCCTGGTCGCAAGTTAATGGTCAAAGTACCCAAAGTTTTTCTCCTGTAGCAGAGTTCGTCTGACTTGCTGAACATTCTAATTCTATTACTGTATTCCTTTTAATGCCACTAACAGACTGCACTTTTAAGTATGCATCCAGTTCTGGTCGCCAAGACACAAGAGAGATGTTTAAGTGCTGGAGGCAGTGCGGAGAAGAGCCACAAGACTGATCCCCTGTGTCAAAGGTCTGGGTAATGAGGACTGTAAACTTGGGCTTTGCCGCCGAGAAAAGAGGCAGAGGTTATCTTATAAGAGTTAAACAAGATCGGAAATGGTATGGAAAAGGTAAATCCAAATATTACTTCAAATTAAATTGAGAGTAGGACAAGGGGACACAGGTGCAAATTAGTAAATGGCAATTTTAGCATTTCCAGAGTAGCAGTGAAAGTGAAAATTCTCAAAGCACGAAAGATGAGATGCTCAAGATCTTCCTGGATGAATTAATATGGGTCAATGGCCTTCCTCATCCACAACTACTTTGTGAGTTTTCAAACCAGATTTAATTTTGTTATCGCATAGGTAAGAATCTTGGATGTGGAGAAGAAAACCTTTAGGCTAATCTATGTAGGATGGGTCAACCACTAAGGCATACAGATAATTAGGAATGACTGTAATACAGTAGTTGGATATCGCTTGAATTATAGGTTCAGACAGGGGTAACAGAAGTTTGTGCAAACGTGCTTTATTCAATCCAGTGAAGGGGTTAAGCACAAATGAACAAATAACTTTTATAGACTACCTTCATAAATCAAACACCTTAAACGCAGCCTAGCGAAAAATGCAGCTAGCAACACACATATGGAAAGGTGCTTAAGTTTCACTATCAAACAGGCCCTGCAAGTAGCTTAATCCAGGTCACAAAGGGTTTGTGTGTTAATCTTGCCATCGGTGTTTTCTCCATAGGTGTTAAATTTTTGAATGCAAAGTTTGAGATTAGCAAAGTGCTAATAACCGATGGGCTAACTCCTGAAAGGTCAAGGAGCTCTTCCAAATAACTTGGTACCAGAACTATCTTTGCTTCTAGAAGTAATCAAAAGAGGGGGACCGAGGAATAAAAGTTCAATATTCAGGATATTCTTACCCAAGGTGGATCTGAATACTCCAGTCATTCAAAGCAAGGGATCTTAAACAAGTCTCCTGATGACTGTGGTCATCCTGTGCTGTGATAGGAACACTGGCAGGGGGATGAGCTGGATTGCAAAGGATGAATTATTCTTTTAAGTGTTTTAACTTTCTTTTTTGTGCCGCTATCTGGTGCATTAAGTTATATCCTAACAGGATTTATCTTCGTGATTTTTTTTCAACTTCTCTGCATGTATAGGAAGAGGAAAACGGGGTTTCTTTAATTTAGAAACACCACTATTGGCCATCCTGAGTCAGACATTTGAATTAATGCATCTTCTTGACAGTCTGTACCCGTGCTGGTAGATTTAGTGCACGACAGTAGAGGTAGTGTCTTCTCGCAGTTTTAAAGCAACATAAAACACAAAAACTGTATTACAATCATTACAACTTGAAGGAAAACTAATTAGAATCATAGAATGGTTACAGCACAGGAGGCCATTCGACCCATCGAGCCCGTGCTGGCTCTTATGAACATACGAATTAAGAGCAGGAGTAGGCCATTCAGCCCCTCGAGCCCGCTCTGCCATTTGATGAGTTCATGGCTGATCTGATTGCCACCTCAACCTTATTTTCCTGTTTACCTACTATAACCTTTGACTCCCTTGTTAATCAGGAATCTATCTAACTCAGTCTTAAAAATATTCAATGACCCTGCCTCCACCGCTCTCTGGGGAAGGAAGTTCCACAGACTCACAACCCTCAGAAAAAATTTCTCCTAATCTCTGTCTTAAATGGGAGACCCCTCATTTTTAAACTGTGACCCCCCTAGTTCTAGTCTCTCCCACAAGGGGAAACATCCTCTCAGCATCTACCCCTTCTAGTCTGTTTCAATAAGATCACCTCTCATTCTTCTAAACTCCGGTGTATACAGGCCCAACTTGTCCAACCTTTCCTCATAAAATAACCCCCTCATCCCAGAAATCAGTCGAGTGAACCTTCTCTGAACAGCCTACAAAGCAATTATATTTCTTAAATAAGACCACCAAAACTGCACACAGTATTCTCGATGTGGTCTCATGAATGTCCTGCACAACTGTAGCAAAACATCTCTACTTTTATGTTCCATTCCCCTTGCAATAAATTACATCATCTCATTTGCCTTCCTAATCACTTGCTGCACCTGCATACTAACTTTTTGTGATTCATGTACTAGGATACCCAGATCCCTCTGTACCTCAGAATTCTGCAATCTCTCTCCACTTAAATAATATACTGCTTTTCTATTCCTCCTGCCAAAGTGGACAAGTTCACATTTTCCCACATTATTCTCCATCAGCCAAATGTTTGCCCACTCACTTAACCTATCTATATCCCTTTGCAGACTCCTCATGTCCTCTTCACAACTTACTTTCCGACATACCTTTGTGTCATCAGCAAATTTAGTAACCATACATTCGGTCCCTTCATCCAAGTCATTGATATAGATTGCAAATAGTTGAAACATAGAAAATAGGAGGAGGATTAGGCCATTCGGCCTTTCGAGCCTGTTCCACCATTCAATATGATCATGGCTGATCCTCTATCTCAATACCATATTCCCACTCTCTCCCCATCCCCCTTGATGCCTTTTGTGTCTAGAAATCTATCTAGCTCCTTCTTAAATATATTCAGTGATTTGGCCTCCACAGCCTACTGCGGTAGAGAATTCCACACGTTCACCACCCTCTGAGTGAAGAAATTTCTCATCTCAGTCCTAAATGTCCTACCCCGTATCCTGAGACTGTGATCCATTGTTCTGGACCCCCCCAGCCAGGGGAAACATCCTCCCTGCATCCAGTCTGTCTAGCCCTGTCAGAATTTTATATGTTTCAATGAGATCCCCTCTTATTCTTCTAAACTCGAGTGAATACAGGCCGAGTCGACCCAATCTCTCCTCATACGATAGTCCTGCCATCCCAGGGATCAGTCTGGTGAGCCTTCGCTGCACTCCCTCTATGGCAAGTATATCCTTGGGTAAGGAGACCAAAATTGCACACAATACTCCAGGTGTGGTCTCACCAAGGCCCTGTACAACTGCAGTAAGACATCCTTGCTCCTGTACTCAAATCCTCTTGCAATGAAGGCCAACATACCATTTGCCATCCTAACTGCTTGCTGCACCTGCATTTTTGCTTTCAGTGACTGGTGTACAAGGACACCCAGGTCCCTTTGTACATCAACATTTCCCAATCGATCACCATTTGATTTCCCTTTCATAAATCCATGTTCACTTTGTCTAATCCCATTGATATTTTCTAAGTGTCCTGTTATCATATCCTTTATAATACTCTAGCATTTTCCCTACTACTGATGTTAGGCTAATCCGTCTGTAGTTCCGTTTTCTCACTCCCTCCCTTTTTAAATAGTGGGGTTACATTTGCCACACTCCAATCTGCAGGATCTGTTCCATAATCTATAGAATTTTGGAAAATGACAACTAATGCATCCACTATTTTCATGGCTACCTCTTTTAGTACTCTGGGATGCAGATTATCAGGCCCTGAGAACCTTTCAGTCCCATTAATTTCTCCAGCATTATTTTTTTTTACTAATACTAATTTCCTTTAATTCCTCCTTCTCACTAGTCCCTTGGTTCCCTAGCATTTCTGGGAAGTTATTTGTGTCCTCTTCTGTGAAGGCAGAAACAAAGTATTTGTTTAATTGCTCTGCCATTTCCTTGTTCCCCATTATAAATACTCCCGTTTCTGACTGTAAGGGACCTACATTTGTCTTCACTGATCTTTTTCATTTTACATACTTGTAGAAGCTTTTACAGTCCGCTTTTATGTTCCTTGAAAGTTTACTCTCATACTCTATTTTTCCCCTCTTAATCAATCTCTTGGTCCTTTTTTGCTGAACTGCTCCCAATCCTCAGGCTTGCTACTTTTTATATGACTCCTCTCTGGATCGAATACTATCCTTAATTTACTTTGTTAGCCATGGTTGGGCCGCTTTTCCTTTTGTGTTTTTGCGCCAGTAAGGAATGTATAATTGTTGCAATTCATGCATTTGTTCCTTAAATGTTAGCCATTGCCTATCCATCATCATGCCTTTTAATGAAGCTTCACAATCTATCAAAGCCAACTCACTCCTCATACCTTCGTAGTTTCCTTCGTTTAGATTTAGGACCCTAGTTTCGGATTGGACTACTTCACTTTCCATCCTAATGAAGAATTCTATCATGTTATGTTATGGTCACACTTCCCTAAAGGACCTGGCACATCTTTGTAAGAGCAATCCATTTAGTCCCATTCCCAAGCTCTTTCCCCGTAGCCATGCAAATCTTTTCCCTTCAAGTATTTATCCAAATCCTTTTTGAAAGCAACGATTGAATCTGCTTCCACCACTCTTTCAGGCAGCACATTCCAGATCATAACCACTCACTTCGTAAAATAGTTTTTCCTCATGTCACCTTTGGTTCTTTTGCCAATCACCTTAAATCTGTGTACTCTGGTTCTCAACCCTTCCACCAATGGGAACAGTTATTCTTTACTTAACTAAACCCTTCACGATTTTGAACATTTTAACAAATCTCCTCTTAACCTTCTCTGCTCTAAGGAGAACAACCCCAGCTTCTCCAGTCTATCCACGTAACTGAAGTCCCTCATCCCTGGAACCATTCTAGTAAATCTTTTCTGCACCCTCTCTAAGGCCTTCACATCCTTCCCAAAGTGCAGTGCCCAGAATTGGACACAATACTCCAGTTGTGGCTGAACCAGCATTTTATAAAGGTTCAACATGACTTCCTTGTTTTTGTACTCTTTGCCTCTATTTATAAAGCCCAAGATCCCGTATGCTTTTTTAACCGCTTTCTCAACCCGTCAATTTGGCCCATACTAAAAAAAAGGCTAGGGAAAAATATTTTCTGATGTTGGTAGAAAATTAAGTGGAATAGGCTCCCCCAAAAAAGTGTTTAATCTACATTGATTTTTTTTTAAAAGCTGGATGAATAGAGTGATTGGAGCTTTTAAGCAAATGAGCAAATACTCTACGGAACACCAAAGCTCTTAAGGTGAAATGTAACTGGTTGTATAATCTGAATACTTGGTTTTCATTTTTTTTTAAATTCCCAATTTTTTTTAAATAAAAATTAAAACCGGCTGAAAATCCGGGGGGTGGGGAGGTAAATATTTAGTAAGTGAAAATAAAAATGTGCCAACAAAACTTCAGCATAACCTTTTACACACACTTTCACTTGATTATAGTTCACATTTTATATATAAAAAAAAAATCACATTAAAAAACTCATTTAAGTGATAGAGATACAAACCCAGGCACGTTCAGCACCAGCTGTCTGTTATGGCCTACTTTGTATTGCAGAACCACTGAAAGAAGCAGTTCTGCAGTAATGCCTCAGGGTCCCAAGTGCTGTGGACCCTGGCCCATTTATACTGCAGTAGATTGGAACAGAACTGCATAGAAAGAGGGATACAATGGAAAAACAAGAGTGTTTGGGAAGTACTGCAAAGACCAGAAAAAATTAAGGATAGGGAGACAAATATTGCCTAGAAATTGGAGCTGTAGTGAAAGGTGAGGAAAAGCATCGATGTAAATAAAAATATAATTAAGTCACAAGTTATAATTATCTTTTGATTGTGTACTGAAGTTGAAAGTGCTACAGACCATTTAGATTCTATCACCATGTGCAGTTGAAAGTGCTGCATAAAATCAATTCTCAAGTTAAAAATCAACAGTTTCCAACAACCACAAAATTTTTTGTTAAGATAAAATTAAAATCTGACTTTTAAAAACTGAATTATCAGGGAATGTTATCAGGAATATTGTAATATTTGATATTGTGCCGTTTTCTTAATTTTTTTTTAGTGAGTCACATTTCAGAGCTTTACATATCGTCACTTGTCCCAGACATTTAAAGAAGTTGGTTGAAGTAAACAATAATGTACATCAAGCATGGACTGCTGGAAGGAGCTATCTCCCTGGTCCAAATGTTTCACCTCATGGTCATTTTTTTTTCCTCAGAGGGGTGGTGTGGCAATTAAGGCCATAAGAGGGGCAACTTCTTATGGGTGCAGAACAAAATGTAATCAGTTTCTACAGTTGGGCAGCATACTTAATTAATCAGTGAAAGAGAACAAATAAACAGCAATTCTGTTGTCATAATATGGATGACAGCCACCATTCTTGATTTTTAGCCAGGCACATCTCAAAAAGCAAGGCTTATATTCCTTACAAGCTGTTGCAATTATTGTAGCTCTTCTATTACAGGCAAAACTCTGCTTTGTGATCACTCTCCAATGTTCTTAACTGACCTCTCTGGTGGTGCACAAGGTTTGTTCAGAAAACAATGCAGCCTTGCATCTCATTTCCCTCGCAGGTGAGTTGGATTTCAAAATTTCTGCTGAGGAATTCAATTTAGCAAGAGATCGTAACATTTACAGTTGGAATGATTCACCAGATTGAAACATTTCCTTCAGCACACATCTGTCCATTCCGAGTGACTGACATTCCCTCGTATTATACTAACCTTGCCCCCAAAAGGACTGCGACAGAGAAATACATTTGGTGACATTTGCAGGATGCGAGGATGAATATGGCCAAGAAGCATAACCATTACCCTATAACTATCACCATTTAGAAAACTTACTGGAGACATTTAAATACCAGTAACACCAGTGCAGCTCATGTGTTTTTAAAAACAGGAACGGAGAGCAAGCCAGCTACAAAGCAGAAAGAGTTAAGGGTAGCTACTCAAGACTGGCAAAAGGGTTAAGGGTAGCTACTCAAAATTGGCAAAAGGTCGGAAGTGATGTTCCACAAGTATCGGTGCTGAGACTACTACTGTTCACAATTTACATCAACGATTTGGACGAGGGAATCGAAAGTATAATTTCAAAATTTGCAGATGACACCAAATTAGGTGTAGTTAATACAGAGGAAGAATGCGTTAAAATGCAAGAGGACATTAATAAACTTGCAGAATGGGCAAATTGGCAAATGAATTTCAATATAGATAAGTGTGAGGTGGTGCATTTTGGTAGGAAGAATAAGGAAGCCACATACTGCTTGAATAGTAAATCTAAATGGGATAGAGGAGCAAAGAGATCTCAGATACAAAAATCACAAAGTATCAATGCAAGTTATAAGGCCATAAAAAGACGAACCATGCACTGGGGTACATTTCTAGAGGGATAGAATTGAAAAGCAGAGAAGTTATGTTAAATTTGTACACAACCTTGGTTATACCACACTTGGAGTACTGTGCACAATTCTGGTCTCCATATTATAAAAAGGATATCGAGGCATTGGAGAAGGTGCAAAAAAGATTCACAAGGATGGTAACAGAACTGAGGGGATATCATTACCAGGAAAGACTAAACAGGCAGGTGCCCTTTTCTCTAGAAAAGAAAGGCTGAGGGGTGACCTGATAGAGGTCTTTAAGGTAATGGAAGGGTTTGATAGAGTAGACGTGAAAATGTTTCCACTTGTGGGGGAGTCCAAAACTATAGATCATCAATCTAAGATAGTCACTAATAAGTCCAATAGGGAATTCAGGAGAAACATCTTTACCAAAAGAGTGGTAAGAATGTGAAATGTGCTACCACAAGGAGTAGTTGAGGCAAATAGCATAGATGCTATTTAAGGGGAAGCTAGATAAGCACACGAAAGAGAAAGGAATAGGAGGGTATCCCGATAAGGTTAGATGAAGTAGGGAGGGAGGAGGGTTGTGTGAAGCATAAACACCAGCATGGACCAGTTGAGCCGAATGGCCTGTTTCTGTGCAGTAGGTTCGCTGTAACTCAATGAAATCTAATGGGCTTCATCTACTGAAGAATATAAAATCAGAATTTTTCATACGATTTTGGCTGATGAATAAAATCAGAATCTTGTCCTTCATATTCTCCTGCATGTTTCTTGGGTAGCACTATAAAAGGAATTGTTGTTGCAATCATTCTGGATTCGAAAAGCTCTTCAAGCCCTTGGCTGCCCCACCCAAAGGTCTTCTCTTTTTGGCCTCTCCTCAAAGTGTTTTAACTTTCATAATAAAGTATCTCCAAGAAGATATCTGAAACACCAGCTAGGACAACTGGCTGCACTTGCTGTAGGTGGCAAAGACCTTAAGAACATAAGAAACAGGAGGGAGTAGGATATCTTAAAAGCCCAAATTTGGCAAATAATAAAGTTATCAAAATATATGAGAAGTTGAGAAAATCAGCACACTGGCCACAAAATAAACAGCGCTATCTCAGAAATAAAGCCACTACTTATGGGTAGCAGTGCAAATAGGCTGGATGCCAATGGAAAGATGGCCACACAAGGGTGCTGTAACAGAGGGCAGGGAACAGAAGTCACATGCACAGTGCAAGAATGAATCACTTAAGGGTAAGTGTCATGTGTTCCCTTCCAACAGTAGTTCTACTTACCTGAAGAATGTAGAGAACCAAGGAAGAAAATTTACTTCAAACGACCTCTCTCAATAAGACACTGTGTACACAAAACTTAACTTGTCACTATACCTTTATTTAAGTCAAAAAATTGGTGTTGGGAAAATTCAGAGGTGCCTACATATGTAAGTTTTCCAAGTTCTTTGAATCTCTACAACTTTCTAGTAAGAATGTCAACATGGGCAGGATCATGCAGTATGTGGTTGAGAAATACATACTTTAATTGCCAACTCTGAATCACTATGAGAAATTCAGACAGGATTGTAATAATGATGAAACTCTTTAAAAATTAACAGTTACAGCATTATTCTGAAACCTTTGCCCACCCCAACCCCTCAAAACCCAACAGGGTTTGTGACAAAAGTCAACATAACAATAAAAAAAGCCACATAACACCAGCAACATACTATGTTGCTCAACACAGTGTTACACAACCTGTCATAAACAAGGTTTTTTAAAAAATAAAGTGAGGAATTGTCCAGCCATTTGAAAGAAAACATCCATAGGTTTTCCTTAATAGACAAATTAAATTTGTTATGTCAGGCAGAATCTGAAGTCCATATTTCTTCAATATGAAATCTGCATTTGTCTGGCCTCCTACTTCAGAATTACTTCAGTATTGAGAATATTCCTTTGACTGAAGTTTGCCAACAATGCGTTCCAGTTGTCTTTTGGCCTCGCACTGGGGAAAGTTGCTCATTTCATAGTATTGAGGAGCTATCTTCACTAACCTATTAAGAAAAACAGAAAATACATTTTACTATTCCTGAAAATTTACACACCAGAATAGTTACAAGCATCAAGTAGAACTGGAACTTAGTTTTCTAAAAATGTCATAGAATCATAGAATGGGTTACAGTACAGAAGGCGGCCATTCGGCCCATCAAGCCCGCGTCGGCTTTGTAAAAACAATCCAGTTAGTCCTATTTCCCCACTCTTTCCCCATAGCCTTCCAAATTTTTTCCCTTCAAATGTTTATCCAGTTCCTTTTTGAAGGCCATAACTGAATCTGCTTCCACTACCCTTTCAGGCAGCACATTCCAGATCATAACCACTCGCTGCATTAAAAAGTATATCCGCATGTCACCTTTGCTTCTTTTGCCAATCACCTTAAATCTGTGTCCTCTGGTTCTCAACCCTTCTGCCAATTTGTTTACTTTATCTAAACCGGTCATGATTTTGAACACTTCTATCAAATCTCCTCTCAACCTTCTCTGCTCTGAGAACAACCCCAGCTTCCCCAGTCTATCCATGTAACTCAACTTCCTCATCCCTGGCATCATTTGATAGAACTATGTGAAGACACTTTCAAACCATGCACTCTACAGTTCTATTATATATTCTACAAATGATATAAGTACCAAAATATTTCCCATGGAGAGCATCAGCCACTTTTTAAAAAAAAACTGAAGAGTTGGTACCTGCATCTGCCTAGATATTTCCAGTACAAAGTTTATTAGAAAACTGATCAATGATTAGATTAATATACTGTGAAAATCAACGGTAGTCAAAATTTAAACATAATGTAATTGCTGTTGTAAAATACTAGAGGAAAACAGCTTGTGCAAATTTTGCTGATGTTGGCTTTAAAAAATTGAACGTAGACTACCATAGAATTGTACAGGTTCACAGCCATAATTCTTCACAAAAGGAGAACCACAACCTCTGCTGCACTGTCTTGAGGGTGAGCAGGCAAAGTAGGATCTCAATACTTCCCTACAGGGAGGAAGAATCATCAAGTCATCCGTAATCAGCTAGTAACAGTTGGTTACAAAGCAGCCCTGGGAGAATGCCTGGAGCCAAGCACAACCTGGCAGACTGCAATTCACCAGCTCTGTGCCCTCCATCCATGAAGCTTGAACCTGGGCTTTGGCAGTTTGCAAACAAGGCCACCCTCCTTTGATCCACATCAACACCTCCAAAGAACACCTCCTGATGGCCAGAGGTTGATACCATCCTCACTGCACACATATCACTGTTGTTCACTTGCAACAGAACAATTCCAGCCAACGCCCCTTAGAGGACTTGCAGCCAACCAGATTGTAAGTGTGACACCCTGCATATGCTTTCTACTAACAAAAAGCCCATTCAAATGAGGTAGAAGTCTAAAAATCAGCCTAAGCTAGCTTCCCACGCTTGATGGGGGCGCTCACAGCCCAATTTTCCTAGACTCTAAAATCGAAGCTTGCACACCAAAAGCTTTCACTCAACCCTTTAATCGCACTTCAACATGGAAGCAGGAGTCTGGATTTTCCTATTAAATGCAAAGTTGATCAGAAGCAAGGCAGGGGAGGTGGACTCTCTTCGGCACAAAGTGCTGCAGGACCACAAGGGACAACGGAAGGAGGTGGCCAGGGATTACAGAATGTTTAATGATCTTATCAGGTCAGACAAGGTAAAAACAGCCTGCTTCACCCTACTAAAAATGTACATTACTAAGCATGTCTGCAACTTAATGACCTTTCCTTCATACTGCATTAATGTACTTCAATGGTTTGTCAGTACAGTCCTCTCAGTGGGGGGACTGGTGTATTGCTGGGTTGGGAGGGTGGAGAAAAAAAAAGGTGGGTGAAGAGAGTCTTAAATACAGAATAAAAACAGAAAATGCTGGAAATACTCAGCCAGTCAGGCACCACGTGTGGAGAAAGAAACAGAGTTAATGGGCTCGATATTGCCAGGGCTGCGGGTTCGCGGCGGGGGTGGTGGGGGCGCTATTGGGCGCGTGGGTAATGCACCCGGCGAAATCAGTCTGCCCCGCGCGCGATCGCGGCCTAATTGGATCCACTTACCTGGTCTTCCGGGTTCCCCACTGCTGAGCTGCGCGTCGGGCTGACTGCGCATGCGCAGTAAGGTCTGTCAGCTGGAGGAGCTCTATTTAAAGGGGCAGTCCTCCACTGACAGATGCTGCAACAAATCGGAAAAAACAGCATGGAGCAGCCCAGGGGGAAGGCTGCTCCCAGTTTAATGATGCCTTACTCCAGGTATCATTAGATGGGGTGAGGAGGAGGGGGAGGACAGAGATCTTACCGCCGGTGGGCGGGAGGAAGCGGCCTGCCTCTGCCACCAGGAAGGCCTGGCTCGAGGTGGCAGAGGAGGTCACCTGCACCACCAACATATCGCCCACCTGCATACAGTGCAGGAGGCGCTGCAATGACCTAAGTAGGTCAGCCAAAGTGAGTACACTTACTTATTCCCCTACACTCCACCTGCCACATCACCGCCCCCACCCCACATCTCCTTCTGCACTGCCAACACTACTCTGTCACATCACCCCTCACACCCACTCAAACCTCATCCTCATCTTACCTGCACTTACTCACCTCGCCAGTACTCATCCTGCCACTACCACTCAACCCAATCCTCATACAATTTCATGGATCTATCTCATACTCACCCTCTCATGCATCTCTTTCACGGTCAGCCTCACTCAACCTGCCACTACCTGTGCTGCAGCCACAGGGCATGCATCACATATGTGCAGCAGGAAGCGTATGGCAAACGTGTTGTGAGCATGAAGGGGATGCACAAGGGTGTTTGAGGGTTTGTCATGGTTTTTACTTATATTGATTTCTGACCAACTCACATCACATATTATATTGGCACTACTACAGCCACGTCTTTGCGAATCTTGTCTGGTTTATGCAATAATGCCCTTTCCTGAGGATCACAATGAAGACCCACACCTGATGCCACCCATTGTGTCACTGCAAAGTGGGTGTAGGTGTATTTGCAGGGCTCTTTTGTGCAGATGACAGAGACATCAGCGATGTCCCCGGTGGCACCCTGGAAGGATGCGGAGAAGTTGTTGAGGGCAGTGGTGACTTTGACAGCGACAGTTAAGAAGATGGTGCTCGGGCCAGTCGGGAGCAGCTCGGCATGAAGGAGGCTGCAGATGTCCACGACTACATGTCGAGTGACTCTGAGCCTCCGTGTGCACTGCTGCTCAGAGAGGTCCAGGAAGCTGAGCCTCGGTCTGTGGACCCTGCGGCGAGGGTAGTGCCCCCTGCGACGCATCTCTCTCTGCGGTTGCCCTCCCTCCTGCTGTGCAGGTGGATGTATCACAGCACTGTGTTGTGGAGCTCCACGTGTCAGAGGTGGACAGCTTGGCCGGCGAGGCTGGTGATGCTGTTCTCCCTCCGAGGTCATGACGGCAGCCCCCATCCGGAAGATGTACATCTGAGAGGGTCCGCAAGGTAGGTACATGTCTCTGGACCCCGGGGTAAGTGTGCAAGTTGGTGAATTTGATTGTCAGGAGGAAGGTGGCGGAGGCCAAACTTTGTCCCAAGTGAGAGTGGCCTCCTGCAATGAGTGAGGGTCTCCCCCCTCCAACTGCCAAATGGACCTTTGCAGCTGCCACAGGCTGATAGCAGCAACACGTCCATTTCAACTGGGACTGTTTCCCCAGTATGGGAAACAGTCCCAGTTGTTTCTAAAATCCCACCCCTCCTGACATATTCCCTTAATCAGGTCTGTTAATGACCTGAAATAGTTAGATAAATATTGTTAAGTGGCACCCCGCCGGCTTTAGTTGCCTGCGGGAGTCCCACATGCGGGGGCTGCGCGCGCACGTCGGCGCGTCTGTGGGGAACCCGGAAGTGGGAAGGTTGGAGCCGGGCTTCCGGCCCGCTCCGGGATTCCCCGATTTTCGGAGCTCCCTCGCCAGGAAAGCACCCGATAGCGGGTGCTAAAATGGAGCCCAATGTTTCAGGTCAATGACCTTTTTTCCAAGAACAGCCCGTTTTCAAGACCATGGATGTGTGTTTTTCCACAGAAAAAAGAACTGAATGACAAAATGCAATTTCTAAAATACTGGTTTAAAAATCCCAAAATCCCATTAGTTTGGCATATTCAAATGCTGTAAACAAGCAGCTCTGCCTTTATCTATTAGGTGCACAGGCAAAATAAATTGAAGGACTAACCAAATCAATCAATAAATCTTGTGTTGCCTCTTTACTTCTCCCACCCAAAAGAAAAACACTGCTAAAATGGTTCCATAGAACATTTTGTGATGCAATTACACACTTTAATTTCTTAACTTTGACCATAAAGATACCTATTACCTTGTAAGTTCTCATCATGGGGATGATATGGATGCATTGGTCTATGAGCATTAACTGTGATCAGGAAGTTGACAAAACTTTTGCCCAAAGTCCTTGTCAGATTTGGTGAAGTTAGTTACTTCTGAAATCCCCAAATTTGTACAGAATCTGGTATCTGATTATCTTTCGATTTTTAACTAGAGTTCATGTTAAGCTTAGGATTTATGGTCACAACACACCCAAGCAAACATTTGCAGAAGGAAGTCAAATGTTTGGACATTAAGTTACTGAGGTAGATGTGTCAGCATTCATAAATATGCACAAACATGGCTCTCCAATCATTTATTCATTTTCAAAAAAGAGATCCAGTATCCAAAGAGGATCGCTTTCAACAAAACTAGAAGGCAAGTTGTCAGTCTCCTCTCCACTTCATCCCAAAAATGAAGTCAGAGAATCGAGTGTGCTTTTAATTCAGATTTGTAAAGTTATAGAACAAACAGCCGAACGATGTAACTTCCTTCATTTGAGAGAAATCCAGATGCAACTCCCATCAAAAAAAGAACACCACACTAAATTATCTATTATCTTCTATGAAGACAGCTCAGTAAAAATTGTGAATTTAGAAGTTTTTTAACACTGCACTGTTGCATTTATTATGCTTCACACATTCCTATTTAATAAAAATAGAAACTAAAACCTCATTACACCCAAGAGAAACACACAAGCTGGGAACATAGGAATAGGCCTAGCAAATATTCAGCCCCTCGAGCCTGTTCCGCCATTCAATCAGATCATGGTTGATCTGTATCTCAAATCCATTTACCCGCCTTTGATCCAAAACCCTTGATATTCTTATGTAACACAAATAGATCGATCTCAGTCTTGAAAATTTCAAGTGATTCAAAATCCACAGCCTTTTGTGGGGGTGGGGTTCCAGATTTTCACTACCCTTTCTGTGAAAAAAGTAGTTCCTCATTTCATTCTTAAATGGCTTAGCTCTAATTTCAAGTTGGTGCCTCTTTGTTCTGGATTCTCCCACCTGAAGAAATAGTTTTTGTATCCACCCTATCGAATCCCATTATTGTAAACACCTAAATTAGTTCACTCCAACACTTCAACCTCAAGCGAATATAGGACAAGTTTATGCAACCTGTTCCCTAATTTAACCTTTTAAGCCCTCGTATCATTCAAGTGAACCTGCACTGCACCTCCTCCAAGCCAATATATCTTCCGAGGTGCAGTGCCCAAAACTGAACACAGTACTCCAGATGGGATTTGACCACGGCTCTGTACAACTGAAGAATAACTTCCTCCCCCCTGTATTCCAACTCTCGAGATAAAGATCAACATTCCATTAGCCTTTTTGATTACTTTTTGTACCTGTGCATTAGCTTTGTGATTTGTGGACATGGACACCCAAATCTCTTTACTCTTCCAGTGCTTAATCTCTCGCCATTAAGAAAATAGTCTGATGTGTCTTTCTTGGATCCAAAGTGGATGACCTCACACTTCCCCACATTGAACTCCACCTGCCAGTTTTGTTCACTTAGTCTATGTCCTTCTGCAACTTCCTGCTCCTTCTACACAACTGTGTCTCCTAACAGTGTCATCTACAAACTTGGTTATACAACTGTCTATCCTTCATCCAAGTCATTGATATATCTAATGAAAAGCTGAGCCTCAGTTCAGAATCTTGGGGAACAACACTTGTCTAAATGCTCAGTCACTCTGTTTATGATGATAGATTCCAGTAACTTCCCCACAGCTGAAACTAACATGTCTGTAATTTCCTGGCATCTTCCCTCCCCCGCCATCCTTCTTAAATAATGGAGTGACGTTTGCAATTTTCCAATCCAAAACGTAAAATTCCAGAATCTAGAGAGCTTTGTAAAATTATGACTAACGCATCTGCAATTTCCTCACTTGTTTAATACCCTGGGGTGGAAACCATCAGCCCTGGAAACGTGTCTATCTTAAGTCCCATTATTTTCTCCATTATCAGTGTTTTAACTTAATATAAATCCACCAAATTCCTCCCCTTGACTTATTTTTTGTACCTCATTAATTTCTTTGTATCCCATTGTTGCTTTTTGTAGCTCACCCAGTCTGCCAAATTTCCACTTTTTCTTGCATTTGTGTAAGCCTTTTCTTTTAGCTTGATGCTGTCTCTTACCTTATTTGTTGACTATGATTGCTTAACTAGGTGTCCTAGGCCCAATCATCATCAGCTGCTTCAACAATGACCTTCATAAGGTCAGAAATGGGGATGTTCGCTGACGATTGCACAGTGTTCAGTTCCATTCGAAACCCCTCAGATAATGAAGCAGTCCGTGCCTGCATGCAGCAAGACCTGGACAACATCTAGGCTTGGGCTCATACGAGGCAAGTAACATTCGCACCAGACAGGTGCCAGGCAATGACCATCTCCAACAAGAGTTTAACCACCTCCCCATGACATTCAAGGCATTACCATCGCTCAATCCCCCACCATCAACATCTTCGAGGTCACCATTGACCAGAAACTTAACCGGACATAAATACCGTGGCTACAAGAGCAGGTCAGAGGCTGGGTATTCTGCAGCGAGTAACTCACCTTCTGACTCCCCAAAGCCTTCCCACATCTACAAGGCACAAGTCAGGAGTATGATGGAATACTCTCCACTTGCCTGGATGAGTGTATGTCCAACAACACTCAAGAAGCTCGACACCATCCAGGACAAAGCAGCCCGCTTGATTGACACCCCATCCATTACCCTAAAATTCAGTCCCTTCACCACCGACGCACCCTGTGACTGCAGTGTGTACCATCTACAGGATGCACTGCAGCAATTCGTCAAGGCTTCTTCAACAGCACCTCCCAAACCCGCGACCTCTACCACCTAGGAGGAGGGCAGCAGGCACATGGAAACACCACCACCTGCAAGTTCCCCTCCAAGTCACACACCATCCCAACTTGGAAACATATCGCCGTTCCTTCATCGTCGCTGGGTCAAAAATCCTAGAACTCCCTACCTAACAGCATTGTGGGAGAACCTTCACCACACGGACTGCAGCGGTTCAAGAAGGCGGCTCACCACCACCTTCTCAAGGGCAATTAGGAATGGGCAATAAATGCTGGCCTTGCCAGTGACGTCCACATCCCATGAACGAATAAAAAAAACTACACAAATTGAGCTTTTGCCTATTATCAGGGATATGTACTAGTTTTGCATCGTACCAAATACTTCTTTGAATACCTTCCACTGTTTGTAGGTTTACCCAGTAACAATTTAGCAGAGTTTACTGTGGTCAATTTGTTTCTCATCGCTTCGAAGTTTGCCTAACTTAAAATTTAAAATCTTGGTTTGTGACTCACTCTTCTCCCTCGCAAACCTGATATCAAATTCAATTATATTATGGTCACTATTCACAAGATTCTGTTAACTAATTCTGGTTTGTTACTCATCACTAAATCTTGCATGGTCTGTTCCCATGTCAGTTCTAAAACATATTGTTCCAGAAAACTGTCCTGAATGCATTCTAGACATTTGTCATCTTCACTACTTGAGCTATTTTGCTTCTCCCAGTCTATGTGAAAATTTAAATCTCCCATTATAACTACATTGTTTCTGTTACATGCTTTCCCGATCTCTGCATTTATGCACCCCCACCCCCTCCAACTACGTCACTATTGTCAGGTCTGTAGATAATTCGCGCCAGAGTCTTGCATCCTTCACTGTTACTTAGTTCTACCTATAGTGTTGCCACTGCCTGATCATCCTTACTGAAATCCTTTCTTTCCATTGCTGCAATTGTGTCTTTTATCAATACTGCAACTCCTCCTTTCCCAATTTCCCTGTCCTTTCAAAAGATCCAAGAGCCTGAAATATTTAGCTCCCAGTCATGCCCAGCTTAAGCTAAATTTGTGCTTCTAACTCATTTGTTTTATTTCTTGTGCTACGTGCATTCTTGTACAGAACTCTTATTTGTGTAATTGTCTCCACCCTGACCATATGCCTGGATAGTGTTTTTCTCTCACTTTTTGTTGCTAACACTGTGTACATTGCTATTCAGGCCAGTTAATAAGTTCTTACCTTTCATCACTCCTGCTTTATTATTACTTTCTATAACCTTTTCTGTTCAGAGTATTTATGTTATCTTTATCACTTTTTTTTTTACTCTGACCATTGCTCTTATCCCTTCTTTTTCTTATCTTTAGGTTACCATCATATCCACCTGCACCCCCCCCGGCCCCCACCTTACTGCTTTGAAGTCATTTCTACCCGAGTGATTTCTACCTCAAGTACAATAAGTCCATGGTAATTAACTCTCAGCACATTCAGGGCTCAGGATGATGGTTTCTGTGCTCATGAAACAGGAGTCTGGATATTACTGCTGACTAAACAGTATTCGCTACATAAAACTTGTCTTGGGGAATTATATTAGGTTCACATAGCAATGCATTCATAAAAAGTCCAAAGTTGGGCTTTTACCAATGCATTTTCAAACAGATTGATGATACGGATTTTATTTATAAATGCCTGGTTTTCTCAACCAAGAAAGGCTGTAGAACAGTCTATGCATGCAGAAAAAACTAGACCACCATATACAACTTACATTTTCTGATCCCCGCAATCTCATTTAAGTTGAGCAGAAACATCAAAGTCAATACTCAGTCACCACTACAGTTCCACGTAAATTGAACATACAAATGCTATTACACATTCTAAATCATTTAAATGTGATTTATCACGATGCCTACAGCCTGCTTATAGGTATTTGGTAGTGACTAAGTATCACAAATAGATAGTTTTAATGACCATTATAAGAATGCTTCAGGAACAATAATCAATGCTCTCTGAGCATTATATAACACATGAACTATGCTTCAGCTGTATGATTTTAGCCACCAAGCAGCTATTCTATTTTCCCATCGACTCAACGTTTTGGCAAATGTAAGGATTTTGCAGGAAACGTGCAGCAACACGACCAAATCAACGAGTCTTGAATAATGATCATTTAAACCTTAGTTTTTGCCACAGTAAAAGCCTGCTGCAGATTTTTTTTTATATATAAGTTTAGGAGAAACTACAGAATTAAAGGTGGGGGTCAACAATTATTAAATAATTATGTTCAAATCTGGTTTGAACTATTTTAATTGATTCTGCGAGTTCAATTTCACGATTCAAGACTGGATCCTCAAAATTAAGATTTAACTAATGAGGCTATATGCAACTTGTGGCAAATACAGAAAAATACAACAAAATCTGTCTCAGCACATTACCATTCAGGCTTGATGTCTGTACAGGTGCGGATGTAGTTTTTAGTGGTAAGTACAAATTCATTGTAGAGCACCCACTCAGGTTTGTGGTCCAGGACAGTAGAAGGATGCAGCTGCACAACCTGGTTATCTTTCACCGTCAAATAGTGGCCTGTGCGTTCCAAATGAGCCACCTAAAAAGAAAAGATAGACAAAAAGTACCCATTAGTTATCACACAACACATTCTGGTAGAAGTATGGGGAGAGTGCAGGCAGGGGTTGAAAGAGATGGGGAAAAGGAACAAAAAAATCTACTATTGCTTTGAGTGTTATCTTATTTCAGGGCGTTGAGAATCTTGTAAATTTCAAGATATCAATTAAACCTGCAGTCAAAAAGGGAAAAGTCTACTATTCACGTTGTTTTCTTGGTATTCAGTCACATAGATTTATCTAATTTTCCTTCAGGTTTACCAGGAAAAGAACATCTCCTTCAGAACATTCATGGTTCAAACATGTACCAATATCCTTTCAAAAATAGAATCATAGAAAGGTTACAGCACAGAAGGAGGCCATTCGGCCCATCGAGTCCTTGCTGGCTCCACTCCCCTGCCCTATCCCCGCAGCCCTGCAAAATATTTCCCTTCAAGTACTTATCCAGTTCCCTTTTGACAAAGGCCATGATTGAATCAGTCTCCTCCACCCCCTCGGGCAGTGCATTCCAGATTCTAACCACTTGCTATATAAAAAAGTTTTTCCTCATGTCACCTTTGGTTCTTTTACCAATCACCGTAAATCTATGTCCTCTGGTTCTTGACCCTTCCATCAATGGGAACAGTTTCTCTCTATCTCCTCCGTCTAGACCCTTCATGATTTTGAATACCTCCAGCAAATCTCCTCTCAACTGTGTCTGTTCCAAGGAGATCAACCCCAGCTTCTCCAGTCTATCCACGTAGCTAAAGTCCTTCATCCCTGGAATCATTCTCTTCTGCACCCTCTGTAAGGCCTTCACATCTTTCCTGAAGTGCGATGCCCAGAACTGGACACAATACTCCAGTGTTTT
Organism: Heptranchias perlo; assembly: GCF_035084215.1. Taxonomy (NCBI): domain Eukaryota; kingdom Metazoa; phylum Chordata; class Chondrichthyes; order Hexanchiformes; family Hexanchidae; genus Heptranchias; species Heptranchias perlo. Next base: position 103,089,158 of record NC_090325.1, on the reverse strand, counting down.
ATAAAGGTTCATGACTTCCATACTTTTGTACTCTATGCCTCCATTTATAAAGCCCAGGATCCCGTATGCTTTTTTAACCGCTTTCTCAACCTGCCCTGCCACCTTCACCGATTTGTGCACATATACCCCCAGTTCTCTCTGTTCCTGTACCCCTTTTAGAGTTGTGCCCTCTAGTTTATATTGCCATATAGGTAGTACCATACAGGTAGTTTAAAATACCATGGCAATGTTCTCTGGGATAAGTACTAATGCTTCCAAAGTAGAGAATGAATGTAAATATGACAATGTCAAAAAGCAAATTTGTTTAGTGCTTGAAATAAAAGCAACTTGCAGGAGAATTGTAATCGCATTTGTGGCACTGCATATGTCACTACACGTCGCTAATGGTATAAACAAGGGAACTGTCTTAGACATTCAAAGAAAAAGTACTTATAGCAAATAAACACCACTAAGTCTTGCTTTTTATTTTTTTGAAGCACTGAAGTGTGGTGTGAAGACCATCTATTGTTTTACTATATTATGGAAATCTTTACTATTGCCGTTACCTGTGTCATGTTTAAATTGACGACAGTTAAATCTCACCAAGTCATATAAACAACTACAGACATTTCAGAAAATCTTATGACCTCATACAAGACCAGAAATATTTTATAATTTACTGAAGAGTGAAGTACGCACTTCTTGTTGCACTAATTCAATAATTTCACAAAAACTGTTTTCTACTTATCTGCCAAGATTTCCACATACTATTCATTGCATTTCTGGCGCTGCCATTAACTCATTAGTTCATTGCAAAGCCCCAGCGTCCCATTAAAATATCAATATCTACCTTTCCTCTGAAGAGCAAGAGCAATACCATTGTATAATAGCCTACATCTATTTCCAGGCATTTTGATTCTGATAGCAGATTTTTAAATTTGATGCCATCCACTACTCAATTTGTTTCCATCACTCATTCTACCATAGGCCTTTCATATGTATTTCAGCACACCTAGAACACACTGAGATATGTACTTAGAATGACTGATGTACAAACGGCATCTTTAACAATACAATCATCCTGTTCAAGGTAGACAGTTTCCATTTATGTTGAAGGTCAAATAACTTCTTTTTTTGATTATATTTGAGGTGAAGCAAATTTTATCTTCAGATACAGTAACTACCTGTCTGATTATATCAGTCCTCTTTTAATCTGCTCAAATCACTCAACAAGTTCTTAGATACTATACAGAGAACCACAGTACTGTTACACACAAACTTCTGATCAGTTAACTGATAACTCTTTCACCTCCCACTGTAGGTTTCAAACCAATTGCTTTTAATGCCATTCTGAAAAAAGTGTTGAAACCTACAGTACACAGAAGCGATTAGAATCGCTGTGGTTATGGTTTTGATAAGCAGGACCATTACCATTTACAACTGTCCACAATCCATTCCTGCCAGCATCAAGGATGATTTTGTTTATTTTCAAGTCACAATTAAAGTCCCAACGAGGAAAAGAAAAACTACAACTGTTGCTAAAAGCAGTAATTCTTCTTAGATGTGAAAACCAAGGAAGAGACAAACTCCAATGTTGCTACATGTAATAATTTTTTTTTTAAAGTTGCTATTAGCACCGATACCCAATAGGAAGGATTACATTTATGCCAATGGGTGCTGACATTGGACAGAATTCTTAACTCATCACCACCACATCATGGTGCAACATATACCCAAAATGTTTCCTAGGCACAATCCAACTTGAGAAATATCTATATTATATATTAAATTTGGTACATGGGACTCATGTACCTACAGTGCCTGTTACCCCTGTAGATGGCACTGTTAAAGGATCACTCACACTAGTGAGACAGAAATTCTAATTTCCAACACGCATGCAAGACAGAAAGAAGATAAAATCATTCTAATTTTTTTTTTTAGAAATCAAGTTGAATTTTGAAAATAAACAAAGCCTCACAGGGAAACATATAGGAAGGGAGGGCACTCAACCTTTGCGGGGAGGGGGGGGGGGGGGGGGGGGGGAAGAGACGAGTAGGAGTGGGGGAATGAGTAGGAGTGGGGGAAAGTGAATGGAAGGTTAAGGACAAGGTGAGTCACAGTGAAGTGAGGGAGGGGTGGATGCAGGGGTTGATTGGGTCATTCAAGAGGTAGGGGTAGGGGATGCAATTAGATCAAATCTGAATGATTTGGTGGTGGTGGGGGGTGGAGCTGCTGAGGGCCACATTTTCACTGAAACCCCCACTCTAAATTCTGCATGCAGCATTTGATAGCTCCTTTCCTTTTGGGTGGGAGGTGATGGATGGTGTGGTGGGGAAAGGGGAAAAACAGAACCAGAGATGAGAAAGAAAGACAGAAGCAGAACAGGAGAAACAGATGAACAGCAACAAACAGAATGACAGGTAAGAGACCATATTCTCTGACTTACTGTGTGCAATGCCACAGGAGATAGAATAGTCTATAATTATACTACAAGACCGTTTTCACAGTGCAACTAAAAAAATATACACAACCACCTTGACAGCAATACATAATTTAGATATTTTTACTATATTTCCTTGAAACAATTACAAAAAACAGTAGCTAGAAAGCAGTGTTAAAAATCACCTATCTTAAAAGGACTGTTAAGCCTTCAATCTGATAAAAAGGTCAATAGCAACAATAAGCAAAATGAGAATTTTAAATACAAGGGTTAAGTAGCCTGTGGCTTTTCTCAGATTTGAGTAGGAAACTAGCCGCAATGTTTTATGCAATGATCAGCATATTTGAAATTAGTACTGTACAGTAATAAATACCCCTTGTGAAAATAGAACACATTATTTTTCAGTAATGCAAAAAGCCCGTATTGTTTTGTTAGGAAATCTCTCCTATCGCTATTACATGATATAAAGATCAATTACAAAACTCAATACCAGAAAGACAAGTTTCAAATAAACCTGTAATGAGGAAAAAGGGAAGAAAAACCTACAAAAAAGATTGGAAGCACATTTCAGACTGCAGACCAATCTTATGGATTCTCATAGCTACATGAACAGCGTAAGCTTCACTCTCAGTTCAGATTATTAAAACCCATAATCGGTTTTCTGTTTGTGAAATACAAGCCCGTTCACATTTTCAATTTCACCATTTAAATCACTCAGCTGCTAGACAAATTTAAAATTTAGAAATAACAGGGAATGTTGTACAAATCGTTACAATTGTAGGTCTGATTTGTAAAAGTATAAACATACCCATCCAATGGAATTGCAAGTATAGATCAGCCATGATCTAGCCAAATGGCGGAACAGACTTGTGGGGCTGAATAGCCTACTCCTGTTTCTATGTTCCTATCCAATATCTAACGAAGGACTTAAGTTGGCTACAAAAATGTATTTTATTTTGCTGATTTCGCCCCCCAGTTTTCTTGGTTTCTGCATGTTCATCCTCATCTGTTTTCTGAAGGTAACAACTCCTGCTAATAAAAGGCTCCAAAGGAGACTGTCGCCCTCCAGTATGATGGGCACAGGCAGGCTGTTGCAGTTGATGCTGAACTTTTCACCCAGCAACGAAACAAGCACGCTCCAACAGGCAATTGTCACATTACATTTTGAACTCCCTAGTCTGACTATTCAATAGAGTCTGAGGCTCCCCACTCTGATCACTTTTTATTCAACTTCTACAATTTTTTTTTCCTTGATCTAAATTTCATTCCATTATGAGCTCATTTTGTTTCTGCTTCATCTTTGAATCCCACTTCACTTCCAGCCACTTTGCCAATCGTTCTCATTCTCTTATTTCAGTCTTCCTGCTTTTTCTCTTTTCGTCGCAATCTCCTTTTGAAGTGCTTTCTTTCACTTTTTTGTTTATAAAAAAAAACTTTTCCTGTTAAGTTTGTTTCCACCACACTGTGCAAACACATACGCAATTGGCAGATGTAGCACACTGCTTTACTTTACAGCCAGCAGAAATGTAAAGCTTGAAATGAATGAGAATCCAAATGTTGAATTGTTGTACATTTCATGATCATGAACAGCAAGAATTTTCATCATACCTGCATAAAGTAGCCAGAAACCAGTGCCTTTCTAATGTTTATGTAATAGTCTCGACTTGTGAATTCTGTACTCCTCCGAGGCAGGTTGAATCTGTCCATGATTCGTGACAGCTGTTGACGTACATTGTCAGCAGACATCAAGGATCTGTAGTTAATAAAGTTGTCATAGCACCACTGAACCGACTCATGATCTAAAAATAAAAATAGTGCATCATAATTAATTTAAAAAATTGCAATTAAATTCTAGCTTTATAAAGTAATTAAAAAGCTATTGCAGCATAAAACAACCCTTTTTATGAGATGTCCCCATCAAGGTCATGAATTTGGAAGAACCCTACTGAAATCAGAGGCCTAAAGACAATTCATTTTGTTGTGAGAAAGTGCCAAATGGAAGCCAAGTGCTTTGCCATAGGCACAGGGGAGAATCATAGGAACTCAGTCTAATTGTCTTCAAGCTCTTTTTAATGTCAGCTTTCACAAAGGTATAATTACCAAAGGCAGATCACCCATCCACTCAGTCAGAATGATGCATGATCTAATGATCAAACCATGACATTAAATTGTAAAACTACACATACACACATCTGACAGTTTATAAGAAAAATGCAATTAAAAATTAGGTCGTCTAACTACAATTAGCCACAACAACCACCCAGCAATTGTCAAATTTAACATTTTGCACTAGTCCCAGGTCTTTGAAAATGTAGTGAGTCGGAAAGCGGGGGGGGGGGGGGGGGGGGGGAAGAAACAATCTGACTGCCACATTTAATTTGACAAGATAGATCACACTTCCTCCAGCAGCCCAAATTGTTGTAAAAAAAGTGAGTTAAGGTGGGCAGTTTCTAATGAAAAAAAGCTGCAGAAAAAGCAGGTAGTGTGCTGTGAAGTTCACAAATCAAAACAGTCTACTAGGGTGTGCCATTGATTCAAGATTCTAAAATTAGGAGTCCGTTCTGACTTAAATCCATTTTAAAATAGTCCCATATTAGATTCAGAATCAAAACTGGAGAAAAATTTGATATTGACATTCTACCTTTTAGCAAACTTTAGTAAATTCAATGAAGGGATGTAATAGAGCTCTGAATTCCAAGTCACTTAATCCTAATTATTTGATAATTTAATTTTTTTTGCACATAATTCCCATTTTGCTGGGTTATTTATTTTGTTTAATTTGAATTATTGGATAATTCAACTTTTTAGTAGAACAAATGACAATTATTAGTAGACTATCTTCACTAAAATGTTCCAGTGATAAATCAGCAGTAATGTACCAATCTATCATTCTGATCATGATAGACTTCCCAATTTGGACTTGGGTCTTTTCGACACTGTTCAATTAGAAAAAACCCACCGATGTCCAAATTAGCAATAGCACGAGTAGATTAAATGGCTGGACTGGCTCACAAATTAATGATTACACTCATTTCTCTACAACAACACTAGGGGGGATTGTAATGAATGCTAAAATCACAAATTGTTGGAACTAATCACTTTAAGGGGAAAGGTCACAAGCACAAAAGCAGTCATTTATCTGGGAATCAACTGAAGATCCCAAAAACATGGAGGCTGCAGGAAAATTGTTAAAAGGAAACTCCGGCTGCAAGGAAGGCAAGACAACAAAGAATCTGAATTTTCTGTCTATGAAACAAAACATTCTGATAATTCCCCCAACCCCAGCCACTCCGCCTTCTCTGGACAATGCCGATTTATGCTGACATACTGTTCTACATGTGCTGGCATCAGCCATTCTTCATGTGTAAGCCTAGAAAGGCTATGTGCCAAGCCAATCTTGTCCTTGCCCAATGTCCCGTTCCACTCACACACTCCCAACATACAATCCAGCAGGAGTCAGTGAACAGAAGCTGGAACCCTGGCGTAGCTAGTAGACAGTTTGATTGTAGGGATCCACGTCACCCCAATTGAGGTCAACTAACTCAGCACAGAACCCCCTGATTGAGATACTCAGCTGTACCATAGAGCAGCACGTTTATCTGCTAAGCCATCAGGGGAGCTAAAAGGCCCCAATAAATTCTCCCCCCCAACCTTTTTAAAATTTATTCTCAGGATGTGGGCGTCACTGGCAAGGCTGTGTTTATTGCCCATCCCTAGTTGGCCGAGAAGATAGTCATGGGTTGAATATAGTGAGTATTACGCCTAATAAGATTCCTAGATCTGTCTCAGTTTCATCCTTGACTATTTCAACACCACTCATGGAGTATGTGTTGCTTGTTTTTTTTCTTCCCATGTGCATATTTTACACTTGTCTGCAACATAAACTTGAGAGAAATTAAATGTCTCAATGAGGAACCCATAAAGGCCTGACAGTACAATTTCCAAATACTTTGCGTTAAGCAGAACAGATGATCCCTGAACAATTCAAACTCTAATGTGCCATGAAATGCAAGCAAACGCTGCACACAATGTCAGACTGGGGTCTAAACTAATATCGATCGCATGTTGAATAGCCCAGAATGTGTAGGAAGTCATGAGACAGAAATAATCAACTTGATAAAGCACCATTGTACAACATATTTCCATTTTGTGTTATAAGCTCCATTCATGGGTGTTTAGGTTATATGGTATCAACAAGCAACCCGTTGCTTCCCAAGAGATCGTTTTTGCTTAATTTGCATTACTTATAATCAATATATCTACCATTGATCTAATAACATTCTTTGAAAAACAAAATGCCTCCAAGGTTCCAATGAAATAACCAACTCCCCAGCTGTGAAATGGTACCAATGTATATTCTTCATACATTGCACACCCAACAGACTGGCGTTGTTGGATTCTTAGGCTTACTAAGCTCATCTATTTTGTTCTGAACATTGCAGGAATTGCGGTGCAGCACTTTCTTACAGCATGTGAAAAGTTGGCAGTAACTTGATTAAATGATAAGCAATGTATGTGACAATTGTCTGCAACGAGTGTGAATTTTTCCATAGTATTTAAAAGCTTTGGTGATAGCAATTCCCTGGCTGCACTGCTAGGTTTGTTTTTGATGCAGGTTGTGTAATGCCAGGGACAGTGCTAAAGGGTATACCGTATGATCAAGGCCCAGGGTAGACAGACACGTGTGCACGGGCACCGCTGAGTATAACATTTCAATTTGTACTGTACTCCCTTTTATATTAATGCTCCCGTTTGTTTTATCTGCCTTATTTTCTCCCTATAATCACCCCTTAGGAAGCAAAGGATTGGATGCTGAGATTACCACAAGACCTAAAGAGCTTAGCTTTTTTTTCTTTTGTACATTTTTCCTGAAAATTACCCACTGTAAGCTCCTGGAAAAGCTGAAAGAAGCACAAAAATCCTAGATGGACTGGAAAAATCAAATGCTCAACATTCTGTAGAAACTGAAGAATTGGCCCCAAACTTTTGGCGAGGTAAAGGTCTAAGCAAGCATTAAACCCGGGAGAAACAAACTGGCAGGTCCTGGGTCTCAGGGGTAGGAGAACACGAGCAGCACCATCTATCTACAACATCAGAATACTTTTCAGCTGCTTGCTCAGCAGCTGGTTTCCTCAGAGCCTATTGATCCAGGCTAGACTCTTGTTTTTCATGTTACGTTGTCCACACAGCACAAGTTCAAAAGGAGTTTTGAGAGCTTTGAGTAAAACAATTTATGTACTGCACCATCAATGGTGCAATTTACTCGAGTTTGCTTTTCAACAAATGTAAGGAATCTTACAACACCAGGTTATAGTCCAACAGTTTTATTTGAAAATCACAAGCTTTCGGAGGCTTTCTCCTTCGACAAAGGAGAAAGCCTCCGAAAGCTTGTGATTTTCAAATAAAACTGTTGGACTATAACCTGGTGTTGTAAGATTCCTTACATTTGTCCACCCCAGTCCATCACCGGCATCTCCACATCATGGCTTTTCAACATGGTCTGGAATGTATCCCATGCTGATCATTTAGTGATGACTAACTGCAGCTTATATCTTTTTATCCTAACAACGGTTAATCACTTTCTTGATTTAAAATGTTCAGAAGCTGACTCACAAAAGAGGTTTTTTAATGTATAGTATAAAAATTTAAGTTATTGAATGTGTTAAAGTATTGCAAATTGAAGCATTTCATCGAGGGAGCTTGATGAGTGATAATACAATTTTACTGATAAAAATTTCAGAAATCACCATGACATATATCAAATATGTGGGTCAAATAAACAGAGAACCTAAATGTATTGGCGATTGTTTTAAAAAAAAGTTATGACCATGGCCATAGACCAATTCGAACATTTCTTTGAAGCAAAACGTTTTTTTAAAAAATTCTTTGTACTTAAGTTACATGGAGCTTATGCTTAAAAAATGAAGTGATGGACAACAAATTAAGAGTTACGTCAAATCAAAATTTCAGTTGCAATACTATTTATGAAATAGGACCAAGAGTACATACTGGATTTTGTTGAAACAGAAAATATAGGATTACTTTTCTAAAGAATGAACATAGTGTTCACGTTCTCAGGACATCCCAAAATACTTCACAGCCAACTAATTTACTGTTATTCTGTAAGCAAACATGGTAGCCAATCTGTGCATGGCAAGGTCCCACAAACAGCAATGAGATAAGTGACCAGGTAATCTGTTTTTGGTGGTGTTGGTTGAGGGATGAATATTGGCCAGGGCACCAGAACTCCCCAGCTCTTAAATTGATTAGTGATATGGGATCTTTTCCGTCCACTTGAGGGCAGATGGGACTTCGGTTTGACATTTCATCTGAGAGACAGCACCTCCAACATGCAGCGCACCCTCTGTAATGTACTGAAACATCAGCCTAGATTATGTGCACGTCTCCAGAGTGAGGCTTGATCCCACGACCGTCTAACTCAGGTGAGAGCGCTGCCATTGGGCCAAGTTGGTACCCAAATGTTTTGTTTGCAAAAAGGAAATTTGCTTCTCCATTTAGTTATTTGTAATGTTTCACAATGCGACATTAGTGTTTATATAAGTAAACCAACTAGTCACTCAAACAACTATAAATGAATACAGCAGTCAATTTAAAATTCTTGACAGCAATCTGGCCCCAAAGGAAATTAACAAAATGATATGCCTACACAATAAAAATAAAAATACTGGAAATACACAGCAGGTAGACTGACATCTAAAAGGGGAAAGATTTGCTAATATTTCGGGTGTAATCTACCTGGTAGGGTAAAACGTTAACCCATCTTTCTCTTTCAGATGCTGACCGATCCAATGCATATTAATCATTTTTATTTCAAGTTGCAGAGTTCAGTTTTCTGAAGCCACTGAGAGGACTTCAAAAAACAATATGCCCTGTAATCCTTTTGAAATTTTTATCAAAAGTATGTGACAATCTGGACAATGAGAATTGTATATTGTGAATCTGATCCAAAGCAAGTGGGTGATTTCTCCAGTTACTGTGCTAAATCAAAATTAGAAGCAACATTTGGGAATTTCATTGGGGAAATAGGCTTCCATGCAATGAGATATACTTTCTAACTGATCATTTGGGATTCTAAAGTTTGGCAAGAAATAGCAAGAGGAGGAGTAGCTACCTCTTTAAAATAGTCTACTGTTAATTCAAAGAAAAAAATTCAGATGATCCAGAATTCAAATTAAGCAATTTAAATAAAACAGGTTTTTGCACAATTTCAATTTGAATACCCTTGCTTTGTTCCAGTTTTATCTATCCAGTCATAGCCACAGCATCTCCAGCAATGCATTCTGTTCCCACCCCAGTACCTCTGGAGTCTCCAAAGAATTGATCCTTGGCTCCCTCCTCTTCCTCATCTACATGCCGCTCCTTGGCTACATCATCCGAAGACATGGGTTTAGCTTCTACTTGTATGCTGATGCCACCCAGCTCTATATATCCACCACTTCTTTTGGCCCCTATGCTGCTTCTGTGCTGTAGGACCACTTGTCCAACATTACACGCTCTGGAATTCCCTCCCTAAACCCCTCCACATCTCTCCCCTTGTTTAAAACCCACCTCTTTAACCACCCCTCCTAATGTCTCCTTCTTTGGCTTGGTGTCCAATTCTGTCTGATTTGCGTCTCTGTGAAGCATCTTGGGTGATGTCCTACGTTAAAGGTGCTACATAAGTGCATGTTGTTGTTGAGTTAACAGGCAATTTGAATTGAGCCTCTTAATTAAAAAGGTGATTCCACAGTTGGGCATTCCCACACGGAATAGCGGTCACAGAGAACTTTGCCTGGGGAAAATCACAAGACGCAACACCCAATTTTCCATCCATTTAAATTAATGCACCGAAAATTGGGTACTATGGGTCCATGATTTTCTAGCTATGGCGCCCCGCAAATGCTGCTCCATGAAGGAGTGCCCAACCGTGGAATTACCCCTGAAGAGTTGACTGTTGTGGCAGGTATGAAATATGGTTTACAAAAAAAAGTTTTCAGTGTGCCTGTTGAATTTCCTGCGCAATTATTAAGTTTATCGTATCTCAGTTTAAATGGTTAGAGAACATGAATTCTCCCCTCCTGCTCTCTAAACACTTATGTTTCTTATTGTTGGAAGAAGAGCTTCGTGAGTAAATGTATCCAGGCGTATGCACCTATATAGGACAGTTAAAGTTCCAAGCAGGAAAGAGCCAAACGGTGCAAATGGAGTTCTGTCCAGCTGGAGCCTGAACTTCAACTATTGGTTTCAAACCAGTAGCTGCAGTGCAAACACAGCTTAGACTATCCTTGCACAGAACACAAGCTTAAAAAAAAACCCTCTTTCACCCCATTATGAATGCCCTAGTTATAGCTTCAGGCGCTATTCCCGTTACTATTAGAATGCAGGAAGTACAGCTATTCAGCTACTTCTTCCTTTCTGGCTCTTTAATGAGAATTCTAAGGTTATGTACAGAAAGAAAACTGATAACATATATCTGAAATAAGAGTATAATTGCAATTGGGAAATAGAGACTCATCTGGCAATGCTCTAGAGTTACTCTCCTCTCCTCTCAGAGTTTAAAGGTGAAACAGATATAAATTATGAGAATTTATTGATTTTGGAATTTATACTAAATTGTATACAAGTGGATCTCTCCCCTGCGTGAAATTCCTCCATGCAGATAATGAAAACAAATGTTGGCATTCGGTGCACACGTTTAGATGTTTTGCTACTAAAATTGTTGTGAATTCTTAAACGGTGGCACCACTGCATTATTGTGTTTCGGGCAAATCAACCACCATTACCTCAAAATTTGTTAGCTAGATACACAAAATGTATTGCTCCTAAGTCCACTGCAAATGTCCTTCAACAGCATAAAATGCATCAAGAGGAAGTCACAAAAGATGTTTACAAGCAAATCTTAAGAGGGTACAGTCTATTAAGTTGATAGGTAAATACTGTATTGACAGTAGCAGTTCTGTAAGATAAGCAATTTTAAACAAAAAACTCAACATAAATTTGGTCCAGCATTCAGTTTTATGAATGTAAACAGTGATCTTCACATGAAGTCCTCTTTAAATAATAACAAAATGTACACAGAAGGCAGCTGCACAGTAATTCCTTGGTGAACAATTCACAGATGTGTATGCTGAAGCTCAATATTCAGCAGCTTGCTGTACAAAGTTTTGTGAATTAACAAAATGAAGATCTTCTACTTGGTAAATACTTAGTATTTCTGGGAGTGAAAATAAATGTGACAATTTACTTACTCTGCTTGAATGCATGGTAAACGTTGAGCAGGGTCAGGTGATCTCCATCTATATGTGCGAACCGCATCTTGGCTTCGTCAGCTGCTTTCTTAGCTTCCGTTGGGCGAACAAAACACTGTGGGACTAAACAATGTTGGTATGGGCCCAACACAGACGCCCATATGGATGAGTCACTCATTCACAGACACAGGAACAAGGCCTAGCTAGGTCAGTTCAGAGAGCATTGGGCAGGGCATGATGGGACATGGTCACCAACTGCATCTTGGACTGTCTACTACCTTGGCTTGGTACCAAACATCAACACCTACTCACATCTGCAAGACAAGAGTGTTTCAGAAGCTACACAATTACCAAATTTTAGTGAAAAAGGCGGTGCATAGGGCAATACAGAACTATTATAAAGTATTAACTGAATGCCTTCTGCAAGCATTTTCCTAACCTACTGAAAATGTGATATGTAACTGCAAAACATTTAGTATTTGAAGTGCATGATGCTGTCAACAGATGACTTGAATCTCACCCTTGCATATAGGTTAAAAACCCAGGAAGAACAAAAGGAAGCAAGGGTGAAATTCTGCCCTGCCCAGCTGCTCTGAATCTGATTTAATCTATAGCACTGTACTGACACAGAGTTCAAGTCTGCTGTCTTGCTAAACATTACTTACAAAAACTTAAATCAGCCCATTAATGGTTTTGTATAAGCATTATACAGGAATCAGTATTATTAACGTAATACAAAACCACAAGTTACCTAAATAAACAAGTGACCAATGTTCAAGTCATAATGAACATGGAAGTAGTGTTGTCCATCTCCACCAAAGAGATACCCCAAAATAACCACAAATTACCAAACCATATTACTTTTTGTAGCTCAATTACACAAATACGTTAATCTCAAGATTTAAAATAAGCCTTCATTATCTCTTAGCCAATTATGAATTTCAAAATATTTTCTCTATCTGGATCCTTGGGGAATATGATTGTAAAATTGCTTCTCTACTATTGAAATTCGAAGACTTGGAAGAAAATTACTTTTTTGTGCACAGAATATTAAACCTAACTATGCTGAGCAATCTCAATATTCATCAACACCTTTCCTTCATTAAGCTTCCTCCCCTCCCCTGCTAGACATCTGCTTGAACAAAAGTGATTTATGGCCAGAATAAAATGTTAAAAATGGTTCAAAAAAAACCATGAAATTAAGCATCAAACCTGGAAAATTGTAATCAGAATTAATTGCTTGTGCTTGTATATTCTTCAGTTCAATAAAAAACATTTCAAAACTTCATCAGTACTTAGCATAGACCATTCAAATACAAAATTATTGTACTGGTTTTAATGGGCATCCAAAGTATATTCTTGGAATAGACAACTCTACAACGTATCCTCTTTAATAATCTGCTTTGTCTAACTGCAAGTCATGTTTTGACAATTTCATCCCTGCTATTACCTGACAACATTGCAGTGATGGAGAGAATCTCATTTGAACAGTTGTGTTCACAGCTGGCAATAACCATCTTGGCCAACTGTGGATCTAATGGGAATTCTGCCATCATGGACCCAAGTTCCGTTAGATCTCCATCATCATTCAGTGCAGCCAGATAATTCAAAAGCTCCAAGGCCCTCATCAGTGTCTCGGGAGCTGGAAAGTAATACATACAATTATTAAAAGGTAAAACAGTTGATGAAATAAAACAACTAAACAGATGTACTATTTAGTTTCCTTTGTTTATGTAAATATTTCCACAAGCACCTCTTAACGTAGTCTCATCTCTCTCCTAAATTCAATTGGGCAACTTGACACCATAAATTACACCATATGGTTTGTGTCAATCTGAACCTAAAACTATTCATGCTGACACAAGCCTTGCAGTATAACTGACCTGAAGTAAATAATATCCGTGCAGCAATTGGTTGCTGTGGCTTGACATTTTTTTTTTATTTTCAAAACCTTAAGAGCAAATAAACACATCAAGGATTAAATGGCACTGCAAAGAAAAAAAAAATGAAACATGTAAAAAACGATTAGGGAGCTGATACTTCACCACGAATACTCTCTGCCAGCAGGTAAAAGTGCAATATACACCATCAATCATTGCAGTTTTCTTGGCTAGGCAGCAGGTTCAATTTCATAAGAACATAAGAAATAGGAGCAGGAGTAGGCCACATGGCCCCTCAAGCCAGCTCTGCCATTCAATCAGATCATGGCTGAACGTCGACCTCAACTCCACTTTCCTGCCTGATACCCATATCCCTTGATTCCCCTAGAGTCCAAAAATCTATCGATCTCAGTCTTGAATATATTCAATGACCCAGCATCTAGAGTCCTCCGGGGTACAGAATTCCAAAGATTCACAACCCTCTACGTGAAGAAATGCCTCCTCATCTCAGTCTTAAATGGCCGACCCCATATCCTGTGACAATGCCCCCAGCCATGGGAAACAACTTCTAAGCATCTACCCTGTTAAGCCCCCTCATAATCTTATATGTTTCAATTAGATCACCTCTCATTCTTCTAAACTCAAGAGTAGAGGCCCATTCTACTCAACCTCGCCTCACAGGACAACCCTCTCATCCTAGGAATTAATCTAGTGAACCTTCGCTGCACCGCCTCTAAGACAAGTATATCCTTCCTTAGATAAGGAGACCAAAACTATACACAGTACTCCAGGGTGAGGTCTCACCAAAGCCCTGTACAATAGTAAGACTTCCTTACTCTTGTACTTCAATCCCCTTGCAATAAAGGCCAACATTTAATTTGCTTTCCTAATTGCTTGCTGTGCCTGCATGCTAACTTTTTGTGTTTCTTGTACAAGGACACACAAGTCTCTCTCAACACCAACATTTAATAGTTTCTCACCATTTAAAAAATATTCTCACCATTTAAAAAAGTGAATAACCTCACACTTCCCCGCATTATACTCCATCTGCCACCTTCTTGCTCACTCACGAAATCTGTCTACATCCCTTTGCAGACCCTTTGTGTCCTCCTCACAGCTTACTTTCCTACCTAGCTTTGTATTGTCAGCAAACTTGGATACATTACACTTGGTCCCTTTATCTAAGTCATTGATATAGATTCTAAATAGCTGAGGCCCAAGCACTGATCCTTGCGGCACCCCACTAGTTACAGCCTGCCAACCTGAAAATGACCCGTTTATCCCTACTCTCTGTTTTCTGTCTGTTAACCAATTCTCTATCCATGCCCCATGAGCTCTTATCTTGTGTAACAACCTTTTATGTGGCACCTTATCGAATACCTTTTGAAAATCCAAATATATTACATCCACTGGTTCCCCTTTATCTACCCTGCTAGTTACATCCTCAAAAAACTCTAACAGGTTTGTCAAAAACCATTTCCCTTTCATAAAACCGTGTTGACTCAGAAAATCACAATATGATTAGGCAAAGTACCCTGTTACCACTTCCTTAATAATGGATTCCAGCATTTTCCCGATGACTGACGTCAGGCTAAATAGCCTATAGTTCTGTTTTCTCCCTCCCTCCCTTCTTGAATAGCAGGGTCACATTTGCTACCTTCCAATTTGCTGGGACTGTTCTAGAATCTAGGGAATTTTGGACGATCAAAGCCAATGCATCCACTATCTCCGCAGCCACCTCTTTTAGAACCCTCGGATGTAGGCCATCAGGTCCTGGGGATTTATCAGCTTTTGGTCCCATTAGTTTCTCAAGTACTTTTTCTCTACTGATATTAATTACTTTAAGTTCCTCACTCTCATTAGACCCTTGGTTCCCCACTATTTCTGGTATGCTTTTTGTGTCTTCTGCTGTGAAGACAAATACCAAATATTTGTTTAACGCATCTGCCATTTCCTGATTTCCCATTATAATTTCTCCTGTCTCAGCCTCTAAGGGATCAACATTAATTTTTGCTACTCTCTTCCTTTTTACATACTTGTAGAAGCTCTTACAATCCATTTTTATATTTCTTGCCAGTTTACTTTCATATTCTACTTTCTCTCTTTATATCAATTTTTTGGTCGTCCTTTGCTGGTTTCTACAACTCTCCCAATCCTCAAGCTTACTACTCTTTTTGGCAACATTATAGGCCTCTTCTTTTAATTTAATACTATCCTTAACTTCCTTATTTAGCCACGGGTGGATCACTTTTCCCGTGGAGTTTTTATTTCTCAATGGAATGTATATTTGTTGAGAGTATTGAAATATTTCTTTAAATGTTTGCCATTGCTTTTCAACCGTCATACCCTTTAATTTGGTTTTCCAATCTACCTTAGCCAACTCGCCCCTCATACCTATGTAATCGGCTTTAAGTTTAAGACTCTAGTTTCTGACATTTCAGGTTAACAGTGGCAGGAATACTTAGAAAGGAGTCAGTCTCAAACTCAATATGACATTCTATCATATTATGATCACTCTTCCCCAGAGGATCTTTTACTGAGAGATTACTAATTAACCTTGTCGCATTACATAATACAAGATCTAAAATATCCAGTTGCCTGGTTGGTTCCATGATGTATTGCTCTAGGAGAACCAAAGGTGACATGAGGAAAAACAGAGTGGTTAGAATCTGGAATGCACTGCCCGAGGGGGTGGTAGAGGCAGATTCAATCATGGCCTTGAAAAGGGAACTGGATAAGTACTTGAAAGGGAAAAAATCTGCAGGGTTATGGGGAAAGGGCAGGGGAGTGGGACTAGCTGGATTGCTCTTGCATTGAGCCGGCGCAGACTCAATGGGCCGAACGGCCTCTTTCCGTGCTGTAACCTATGATTGTATGAAACCGTCTCAAATACATTCCATGAACTCGTCCTCCAAACTACCTTTACCAATTTGATTTGCCCAGTCTATATGAAGATTAAAGTTCCCCACGATTATTGCATTACCTTTGTTACAAGCTCCTATTATTTCATGACTACTACTCTGTCCAACAGTATAGCTACTATTAGGAGGCCTGTAAACTACTCCCATCAGTGTTTTCTGCCCCTTGTTATTTCTTATTTCCACCCATGCTGATTCTACTTCCTGATCTTCCGAGCCAAGATCCTTTCTCACCACTGTCCTTATGTCATCCTTAATTATTTGGGCGACAACCCCTCCCTTTCCATTCTGCCTGCCTTTTCTAAATGTCATGTACTCTGGAATATTTAGTTCCCAACCTTGGTCACTTTGCAACCATATCTCTGTAATGGCTATTAGATCAAACCCATGTATCTCTACTTATGCAACTAATTCATCTATCCTGTTACGAATGCTCCATGCATTCAGATAAAGAGCCTTTAATTTTGACTTTTCACCATTTTTTCCTGCTTTGACATTATTTGCTGATGCACTATTATTGGTAAACTCTCAGTCCCTTCCTGCCACACTCTGCTCATCTTTATCCAAATCATTACACTGCTCTGTTGCCTTGACTTTCCTCAGTAGATTTCTAAATTTCCCCTCACCTGACCCCTTCCCCCTACCCCCCTTTTTAGTTTTCAGAGGACACACACATTTTTGGAAACATTTTGCTCTGCACATAAAATATGCTATTATTACATCAGGGTTGGAAAATTTCACTGGCCAAGGATGTTACATTGAAGTTTTGTCAAACTGAAAAATAAACCAAACTGCCAGTTTCCAAATGAACACCACTGTTTCTCCATCAATCTTCAATTCTCCTTTCTAAGTATTCCTGCCACTGTTAACCTGAAATGTCAGCTTGGCTCAATGCTGGTACTCTCGCTTTGAGTTAAAAGGATGTGGGCTCATGCCCCACTCCAAGACTTCAGCACATTAACTAGGCTGTTACTTCAGTACAGCACTAAGTGAATCTTGCACGGTCTTTCAGATGAGACGTTAAATCAAAGCCCCAAATCCCTGCTCAGGTAGAAGTAAGTGATTCCATGGCACTATTGAAGAGGAATCTGTCTGCTGCTGGATGCCAGATCCAAAACTGGAGATCCTTCCTTATGAGGGGAATTTCATGGCCTCCAAGAGCTTTTCTCAGTCAACAGAGAATGACCAGAAATAGTCAATGTAACCTTTTCACAATATCTACAGTGGTTGCTTAGAGCAGACTAACTGACAGAAAGTAAAGCATACAAGCCCTATCCCTGGAACAAACCTGAGATAACCTTGTTTCTGCAAAGAGCTCCAATGACATGTTATATAGATATAATAGTGATCTTACAGCTAAAACAAGACGAATACAACTAGTTAATTCCAAAATTTGTAAAATGAATCTAAACTTAATGATTAGATAGATGGAGGATAATACTGTTTTAAATATATCTGAAAAATAAGAGTAGAGTAGGGGATACTTGAAAAGTTTGGCCAACTCCTCACCTGGTGGATCCATAAAGTCAAAATGTACCAAGTCATCAATGCCAAGTTTCTTCAGCTGAAGAACTACAGAACCCAGATTCGACCTCAAAATTTCAGGATACGTATTGTCCTGTTAATTTTAAAAAAGCACACAACTAAAAAAAATGCCAACAGAACAGAAGCCAGAAAATGGCTAATAATCTACATAGTCAATCTGAGAACAGAACAAACATTCGTTTTTCACATTTCTTACTTCCTCCTCAATTTAGGAGAGCATACAAGAGAACTACTAAACTATATTATGCAGACCAACTAACTAAAAACTTTGGCATTGCAAATGCATTGAATGTCAGCATCTGGCGTAGAAAATAACAGCCATTACCGGCTCAGGATATTATTAATATAGATTACCTGAGAGGGCTGCCTTCACAAGAGTATAACAGGGTTGTCATAGGAACACCACGAAGGACAATGTCCCTCAACAATGACATCATGGTGTCATAACCCTGCCCGATTTTTCCTTTGCCGACATTATATAAAAGCACCACCAACCCCGAACACAACCAACAGCAAATCTTTCCCCACATGGAAGCAATCAAGCATGAAAAGGGAAATGAAAGGGACTCAGGAGATGGACACATCAATTCAAAGAATAATGATGATGAATCCACAGACATCATCTGCTTTTTGGAACCTCAACCAGTTGGTAAACAATAAATACTCAGGTCATTCAACCTAGAATAGAAGTGGGAAAGCACAAATCACAGCTCAACTTTATCCTGTCCTTACCCAGCATCTGTACATATACACTTTCCAGCATAGCGTAATGTAAAATAATCAGAAGTGGGAATCGATAAAGCTGACTACTCTATACGGAAGTTACGCTCTGGGGATTGTCAGCTGGTGCTGTCTCAGGTGTAGCTATAAGGTGGCAGGATAATCCATTTCTAGGTCAAAGAGTTAAGAGTTTGAATATCCCTTCAGATGGAGAAACAAATCTGGTCCAACGATCTACCAGTAAAACTACTGGGCAGCCCCAGGCAAATACCTTTAGAATTCTCTAAATCTATACGCTGTCACAAGGAGGTAATGATTGTAAAAGGATATTAAACTTACCTGCATTTCAGTTTTGTAGGCCTTTTCAGTGTAAAGTCTAAAGCACTTTCCTGGTCTAGTACGACCAGCACGACCTGCTCTTTGCTGTGCAGATGCCTTACTGATAGCAGTCACCAACAACGATTCAACTCTGATACGTGGGTTATATACCTGTTAATCATAAAATGGTAGTTAACACAAGCTGCATTGTTGAACAATAAAACTCACTTCTTACTAGGCCGATCAGTTCAATGGACAATCTAATATTTTCATCTTTCATGGAGTCACAAGTGAGGCAAAACCACTATTTGGAATGGGGGGGGGGGGGGTAGGTTAATGCCGCTTGCTAGTGTTGCTCTGTAATACAAGGGTCAACTCAGCTCCTATTCAAGTATAAAATCTATATTCAAATTGTATCCGTTCTTTAACATGCAACATAAACAGAATACATGACAACAGGGTGAGGAAGATCATTCAGTACAACAGTGAAATAGACGTGCATTGGCAAATAACTCTGTAGCTGTCCTCATTTTCAGATAGTGTTGACTTGTTTATTCTGTTCTCAGACTGAGTATCTCCAATACTCCCCCCAACCCACTTATCTTATGTTCTAGTAAAAGCTCTGGAGGACAAAAATTTAAAAAGGAACCGGACACGCACAACAAATTTTAGCTTTAAGTGGCTTTTGGCTCAAATGATTGAGATAGATTCATTAAATGGTACAAGTACTGATGCAAACTGCTGGAACTCAGTGTGCCTGCCACATGAGTTTCAAAAAGGAAGATGACCATATAGTCAGCTTTAGGACATTAATTTGACTTTTATTTCAAGCTATAAGCTCTCTATAGTTCAAGTGGGTTAAATTGTCACTTGCTGACTGAGTATTTCCTTTTAGTGATGGGTATGCAGCTTGGGAGGGGGGGTGGTGGTGGTGGTGGATAGGACATCATATCACTTTTGTTTTAAATAACAAGGTCCAAAGCGGGTAAGATCCTGTGATAATAGCAAGAGCAAAGTCCAAAAAGTAAAACCATAATAGTCTATTGCTAAAAGGATGGGGTAACCCTGACCTGCCCTTTGGAGGAGGGTGGGGTGGGGGGGGGGGGTGGGGGGAGAAAGAGAGTGAACATAGAAACAATACTGCAAATCCCAACCACCTCATAACCAGGTTGTGATTTTCTTGGGGTCAGCGTAACATCTAGCTCTGGTTTGCTTTACACCTGGATCTGTTGCTCATTATTTGTAATACTCTAGGGAGTCTAGGCACTGGGGACCTTAACTGGCTGGGCATTTTTTTTTACAATAAATCTGGGTCCTGGTGATGTAAGTTAGTATTATGGCTAACTGTAGTTCTGTAAAAATACACTATTCAGTGACCCTTAATAGAAATGCTCAGGTGAAGACAGGTTCATTATTGGTAGTGATAGCATCTCTGGTCAAGTCACCCAACACTGTTTTTGACTGAAACGTAATGGCTCTTATAGCTTTACGTGGGATGGAGGATTGCCAACATCAATAGAGCCCTCACCCTAAGCCCGAGTAGTCTGCCTCCTTCAGCAGAAAGGAAAGGGTAGAGAAGAAAATTTAGCTCCATGGAACAGCCATCATTTAAAAATCTGGTGTTAAGACAAATGCAGGAGCTTCAATGGCAGGAATACCATGGAAACTTTGCCAAAATTCCAGAACAGCAGTAGATAAGGGCTGGCAAACATTTGCTAAAATGTGGAATTCTCTAGATTTGAATACTTGCCTTCTGTTTAGCAAAGCCAGGATCAATCACAAACACAACACCATCAATGGTAAGTGAAGTTTCAGCAATATTCGTAGACACGACAACCTAAACGTAGAAAAATAAAGAAATGTAGTGAAGAATTATAGCAATTTTTGAACGACAAGCCGCATTTAACAAAACTGCTAGCATCAGAATTGCAACAGAAAGCCCATCCTGCAGACTTTACATCTAAACCCTTTACTGTAATGTATTGAAAATGAAATGTAAACAGATCAAAACCCACCCAAAATGAAAATGCTCTACACTAGACATTTTCATTCATTTGACATTTTCATTATTTTATTTGCAACAATAAGCACATGGGATCATATTTACATATTAAGGACAACAAAAGCAAGTAAGAAATGCAAGAGGATTTTTTTTAATAAACGGCCAGTAAGTACGTGGAACAGATTATCTGGGTGGTAGAACAATGGGTTTCAAGAATGAAGTAGATAGTTTCTGGTCAACAAAATGAGATTCAGGATTATTAGAAATGCTCCATGGGAATACTATGGATAGGTGGACTAAATGGACCAAAGGTCTTCGCCTGGCTGAAACTGTTACTCTGGTCATTAAAGATCAAATTCTATATCTAGTATTTTCCATAGCCCAGGAACTTATTTGCTAACCTACTGCAACTATAGGACTGCAAATCAAATGGTTATTAAAAAATGGTTTTAATTGCTTCACTTGAGGTGTTCCTAATTTCAAACCACTATTCAGGGTGATTTAAAAAAAGTTGATATAGTTTCCTTTCATATTTCAATGCTTTTTTTTTTAAAGCTACACTTGTTGCCTTGCTTAGTACAAAATCAAGGGCAGCTATTTTCATTTTGAGCTTACATCGGATGGGCAGTAGGTGGAGTGATCACACCGCCTGCCTGATGTCACCGGTGGAAGGCCTGTGACTGGGCCTCATTTAAATAAAAATCAATGCACGGACAGGCATCTCTCTGGTTGGCAGGAGAACGTGGGAATGCGCAGAGTGTCTGGCACTGGGGCAGGACGATTTTTGTGGAGCCTAGAGAAGCATTCATGCTCCTCCTGGCCCACCAAAAATTGGTACTAAAGACCTTATTGTCATCCCACTGGACGAGGCATGTGCAGCGCAGTGGAAGCCCAAAATTGCATCAGAGTCCTAAATGCATCGCCGGATCCTAATTTAAATTTTTGCACGAGGCTTCTGCTTGATTCCAGCAGGAGCACTGGCGAAACCCACTCGAAAATCACAACAGGTGGGACTCGGACGGAATCTCAGCGTTGTTACATCCCTCCCTACATCTCCCCCCCCCCCCCCCCCCCCCCCATTTATGTCTCGCTACCACTCTGTTCACACTAATCAAACTGGGAAGTGGTGAGATGAAAATCGCCCTCAAGATTTTGAGACGAATCAGATCACTGTTTCAGACAGCTTGTTAAACACCCTTGTTTATATTAAATGGAAGTTTCCTGAGCTGGCATATGTTTAAAAAAGATGCTCCCACCTCATTGCCTGATTGCATTACCCTCCCCTAGATCACCCCCACCCACCCCGGCAATCATCAACCTTGGGCAACAAAGATTAAGCAATGGTTGAAGAAATATAAAGTCAAATTTAAAGGGTAAATTAAAGTAGAAGTTTGCTACCCATGCACAGTAGCTTTTGTTAGTTCTTCATTTTAAACTGCTGCAGCAAATATGCAGTCATATTGTCCTAAAAATTGGCATCATAGTGATCTTCCACAGCATCAAACCATGTTGCCGCAAAGGTCATTGCCCCAAATAAAAATATACTTACACAAGGTGCAGGACTATATCTTAACTGATGTCAGACTAAAAATGTTTTTATCTTTCAAGTGACAAAGAAAGTTACAGACCCAAGTTGAGGTTTGCAGAAGCAACCAGAACACGGCATTTTTACAAGCTATACATACCCTATGGCACCGGTTCTCTCAAACACAAAAGGTAGAACATACCACAATCATACATATCAATGCAAATTACAAATCCTACAGGTATTAAAAGGTTACAGCACCAGATATTACAATCTCTCAGCCCTAAAAAGATGGACATGTTGGGCCGAAGGGCCTGTTTCCATGTTGTAACTTCTATGATTCTATGATAATTTTGTGGTTCCACTACAAGCTAAAAGTCTGTGGAAAGCATGCCAACGCGTCTCAAACTCAGCATCTAAGTGTGCACAGCTGAATTCCAGAGGTGAGATTAGAGTGACTGTCCTTGACATCAAGGCAGCATTGGACAGAGTCTGGTGCCAAGGATCAGAGGAAAAACTCTCCAGTGGTGGGAGTCATACCTAACACAAAGGAAGATGGTAGTGATTGCTAGAGGCCAATCATCTCAGCCCCAGGACATCGCTTCAGGAGTTCCTCAGGGCAGCATCCTAGGCGCGACCATCTTCAGCTGCTTCATCAGTGACTTGCCTTCCATCATAAGGCCAGAAATGGGGCTGTTCGCTGATGATTACACAGTGTTCAGTTCCATTCGCAACCCCTCAGATAATGAAGCAGTCTGTGCCTGCATGCAGCAAGACCTGGACAACATCCAGGCTTGGGCTGATATAAGGCGCAAATGTTATTTGCCACCTAAGTGTCAGGCAATGATCATCTCCAACAAGAGAGAATCTAACCACCTCCCCATGACATTACCATTGCCAAATTGCCCACCAGCAACATCCTTGGGGGTCACCATCGACTAGATACTCAACTAGACCAGCCACATAAATACTGTGGCTACTAGAGCAGGTCAGAAGCTGGGTATTTTGCAGCAAATGACTCAACTCCTGACTCCCCAAAGTCTTGCCACCACCTACAAGGCACAAGTCAGGGGTGTGATGGAATACTCTCCACTTGCCTGGATGAGTGCAGCTGCAACAACTCAAGAAGCTCGACATCATTCAGGACAAAGCAGTCCACTTGATCGGCAGCCCACCGACCATCTTAAACATCCACTCCCTCCACCACCGGCACACCACAGCTGCAGTGTACACTATTCTACAGGATGCACTGCAGCAACTCTGAGGCTTCTTTGACAGCATTTCCCAAACCCACAACTTCTACCACCTAGAAGGACAAGGGCAGCATGTACTTGGGACCACCATCACCTCCAAGTCACACATCAACCCGACTTGGAAATATATCAATGTTACTTCACCGTTGCAGAGTCAAAATCCTGGAACTCCCTATCTAATAGCACTATGGGAGGACCTTCACCACACAGACTGGAGCAGTTCAAGGTGGTGGCTCACTACCACCTTCTCAAGGGCAACTAGGGATGGGCAACAATTGCTGGCCTTGCTAGTGATGCCCATATCCCGAGAATGAATTTAAAAAAAATTCCACTAACATTTGGTGACTGCCACACTTTCAAGCACTTGCATATATAGTCAACTTAGAATCCGTACCCCTCTTTAATCTATGAAAAGATAGTTGAAACTTAATATTAAACCATCCTTCCTTTTTAGCTTGCTGCAATTTTACCTGAATCATCGGCTCATCACTAGTGGACCCTCATTAGAATGGGGCATTCTGTGACGTTCTCAAGTACATTGGATATCTTTCTATGATTCACAGGCATGTCTGAATCAACATAGAAGCTGAAACACAACAGTACAGACATTTACAGTATATCTCCCTAATAAGCATTCAACAGGTTGTGACTATCCACCCACAGTTTTGCCACTGGTTATCATAACAAACCAGTTCTGATAAAGGGTCACACCCTAAACATTAACCTATATTTCTATTTCAGATATGGATCGCCCTGCTGTGCATTTTCAGAATTTTAGGATTTTCTTAACTTCAAGGTGGCAAACAAAACGCAGATATCAGTGTGTGTTAACTGCCAGTCAGGGAAAAGTGTTACATTGAAAAATGTAATTCACGGGAGCAAGTTTATTTTACTCGACAACCCTGGGCCCTGCTGTGTATTTAACCAGAAATCGGTACTATTTGTAACTCTAATTTATTCAAATATTCAGTCACCAAATAATCGGTTGACATGGTGGTATGATTGGTGTTAAGCAGTTAAACAGTTGAAATGAAAACTCATTCACTGATCAAACTGAACATGAAAGGTCAACATCAGGTTAAAAACAACCATTTGTTTAATTTCATTACTGTAATTGTCAGTGGTTGGTATTCTTAGTCTGTAAGGTGACAACTTAACATAGACAGCCCTTTCTCCTGGACCTGCTGGTAGTTCAAGTGTAAATAAGGAACAATTTGGATAAAGCCTCATGAAAACTATCAGTACAATTCACAAATTCAATATAAGTCTCCCCCCTCATTGTGTGGTACAATGGACGTATCTGGATATAGATTTAAAGAACTGTAACCTCCCAAAATATTTGCAACAAGTTTTTGGGGCAAATTTTGCAACAGAAACACAATCGACCATGAAAATCTATTTTGGGCAATAAGGTGCTTGGAAATGGTACCCGTGGCACCCCAGGTGCACCTTCCAGGTTCACATTACACAGCAGATAGCCTGATATCATGCAATTGTCCACTGTCATTTGATCAGTGACTCATGTGAATATTTACACCGAAAGCAGTGAAACGGCAATGCACATTGGGAGAACACCAATGTGTTGGCATCAGGGGGTGGTGGGACATTGATTCCTGCCTCCAATTCCCCAAAATACCAAGTTCCCAGTCTGTCACATCAGTGTGGACAGGCCAGGCGCTCTCATCATAGTAGAGGATGGGGGAAAAAAATAAATCGGAGAGAGAGTCTTGATGGAAGGCCAAGCAGGTCACCTCCTTACCTATCCTTTTCATCCTTGTATACTCCAGGGCAAAACAACAGGAGTTATCTCGCCTACTCTAGTTTAGGTTAGCAATTCTTAACATAAAGGCAAACTTCCACAGTTCTATACAAGAGGCTGGTCGAAAAAATGGAATTTTGATCCAGATGGCATGCTTCCCTTCACACACCCCCACTTCCCCCCATCCAAGACTACAGGACATCAGCTCGGATCTGCTTTCCCACTCGAATCAGCTGGATGTCCCCTGTCAGCTACTCAGACAAGTGCCCTGGCTTTCGAGGAAAAGTACAAAACCAGAAACCTTGATTTAAAAATCGACCTCCCATGAAAATAAGTCAAACTACTTTTTTTTTTGCGGGGGGGGGGGGGGGGGGGGTGGGGGGTTGCGGCAGGAGCAGATAAATACATTTTTCTCTCTCAAATTTAGACATTGTTTAACAAAACAAAGAGTAAAGAAGGGAGAGTCAATCTACACAACTAGTACACACGCATTTGGAACAGATTGCAGTGACTTCAACAGATGGCTGGCTGCCCTGTTGTACAATAGCATGCAGCACTGTAGGGGAATTGAAAAGCTATGTATTCCAAGTGCTCTTAGAAAAATAATTTTTCCTTAATTTATTCTGCTTCTTAACCCTTCAACTTGCATTTTCCCTTGAAAAGAACAAGTGTTTGAAAAGAAATTTCCCTTGAAATTTTCTAGGGATTTCTTAAGTAAATAAAACATATATTGAGCAAGTGCATTAACCTGAAGATATGAGTCATAAAGAATTAGTCCTAATTAAAAACCCTCAATGTGATTTAAGCATAGACTTTCAGATCTTCTGTGGCGCTGCTCAAAGGCCACCAATATATTCTCAGATTTTCTGGGTTGATGGATTAGTCAGAAAACGATTTCTGCCCAATTCTGACCTGCTCTTAGTACACGCATCGTGCACTACATCACTAGTGCACCCTGGGATCCAGAAATTCTCAATGGATAGGAACATTGAACTAAGTTCTCTTGGTCACTAACACCAAGAATCTCAGGAAATAAGCACAAAACCTTAGTTCCTAACCTAACGATTGAGTCACATTGAGCCAATTCAGCTTTAATTTTCAGCACACACAATTTTGCCCAACGGGTGAATATGCATTGACTTATACCATCACTGTGGGTGGAATACCATTGTACTACTTGTATCATCAGTGACTGGGTTCACAACAATGATATTTATTGAAAATTAATGTTTTGCATCTGATAGATTAATAGAAATGGAGCACCATTCATGGAAATTCAATAGTATGTGCTCAAATTTCCCTATCAACTTTCTGGGAAGTCTACAGCAGGGAAAGGTTGTTGCCTGTCTATTCTCTGTTGGATATGAATCAACATGCATTAAACTTTCCTTAATGGTATAGTGATGATTTATCAGCGTTCCATGGCAATCTAGGGAGTCTCACAGGATGGCAGCATTGGAACTGGATCAGTGGCTTTATCATGCTTCAGGATTTGAGATTTTTTTTTCTTCATAGAAAAGGATTTGGGAATGAGTCATGTTTAAGTGCTTGTCTAAACCACTAGGGAATTTGCACAGGTTTTAAAAAGTTGTGTTCTAAAGCTCTTGTGGCAGCTCACCGTTTACTTCAAACTGATACAATGACGGTCAATTGTCTCACCTCAGGAAAATCAAGGTAGGGAGGCTCTATTCATTTTGAGAAGTTGTTTTAAAGACATTTTATTTAAACCTTCACCCAAGGGGGAGGGGGGGGCGGGGGAGGAAAAGAGAAAAAGAGAGAGAGAGAGAGAGAGAGAGAGAGAGAGAAGGGAGAGAGAGAGAGAGAGAGAGAGAGAGAAGGGAGAGAGAGAGAGAGAGAGAAGGTAGCTGGTTTTATTGATAGGCCTACTAGCAAATCACTGAACAGGGAAGAAATTAGAGGGAGGGCCCTCCCAATTTCTGGGAGCAGAGAGATTGGGGAAGTCCACGAGCCAGTTAGGTCTAGAGGGGACGCCTGGCCCAGCAATGGGAAACTCGTTCAGTCAAGATGAGAACACTGACCAG
Organism: Heptranchias perlo; assembly: GCF_035084215.1. Lineage (NCBI taxonomy): Eukaryota > Metazoa > Chordata > Chondrichthyes > Hexanchiformes > Hexanchidae > Heptranchias > Heptranchias perlo. Next base: position 103,061,529 of record NC_090325.1, on the reverse strand, counting down.
GAAAAGTTAAGCGATCCCTCTAATATTGAACAACGTGGTTCTTTTTTAAAAATTGTTTTCGTTCTCAACACAACTCTGCGAGCACATGCATGCCAGAATTTTTGGAACCGCCGTTGATGCCGATGGAAGGGGTGTCTGTGAACTATAAATAATTGTGGGGGTAATCATTAAGCTTAACTGTGCCTTGTTAGTCTCTTGCTTGTTTTAAGGTTTCGTGGTGTTCAAAATTAAAACTGATTTTTTAAAAAAACTGAGTTTGCACTGGTTTTTCTCTGAATTGACCCTTTTTTTTTGGGGGGTGGGGGGGTGGAAAATCAGGCTGCGGCGAATGGATGGGCGTTTGAGCCAGCGTGGAGGGTGGGCTCGGTCTGAGTGGGAGTTTGGGTTACTTATCGGCTAAGAAGAGTTTGATTTTATTTTCCAGTTAATTTTGCAGATTAATCCACTCAGATGCTTCCTATTTCTTATGAGATGCTTGATATTTGTTGCCTACTTGGACCCACTTTCCTCTGACCGGGGTGTGGGTGTGGGGGTGGGGGAAGAATCATGATATATGCTCGATTTGTCCTAGGAATGCTATCTGGCCCATTAGTTAGTACTAATTACTTATCCTTTACGAAGATGGCTCCCACACTCCAGTAAATACGTTAGTGCAGCACCACCCGGTGGTAAATGCAAAGTACTGCATCAAGACGGCAGATAAACCGCTTAACATCAGTTGATTGACGGTCATGCAACATTAGGTATTGCTCCAATATACTCAATGTGTCACAAAATGTTGCCTACAGGACCGGTATCTTTGGAATCTGGAGATCGTCCGCCACTGTTAATATACCACAGATTTTGATTTTATATTAAATAGCAAACTTTGCACAGTTTGGGAAGCAGAGTTGTTGGAGCACAGATGTTTCTCTGGAGTGAAGAGTGGGAGACACAAAACTGAAGTGTTACAGCACCACCCCTGGAAGGACGGCATAATGACATTGTGACAAGTTTAAACATGGAAAAGTTGGCACTAAAGTGTGACAAAAACATAAGAGGAGATAAGGTTTTGTAGACAGCAAGTAAACACGTATGCAAAATTTTTGATATCAAAAATGTTGCATCTGCACGCACTTCCTGTCTGCATAACTTGATTTCCTGTTAGCACGAGTCAACTTTTCCTCATTATAAATTCCTATGCCCACATTTAGAGAGTTTTGCTTACGTAAACTAATCAGAGATTGTGCATCCCGGCCGCAGAGTCTTCATAAATCGTTCAAAATGATTTCTATACATTTTCATCTGCTATTTCTTTCCACAGCAACTGAAAATTTCTAATGTCCAAAAAAGGATCCAAACAATAAATTTCAAAAACTTGCATATTTAACAGTAACATTATTAAATGTATCCAATGAACTGTCTCGTGTCTTTTAATGCCTACATTCAAGGTTTTACTTGAAGGCCTCAACCTCTCCCAGAAACATGGGCTTGAATGTGATATTTTTGTCCAGAGCAGTGCCACCACTGGCAGGGGGAGGTGTACTTACAGCATGACAAATTTCCATTATACATGTGGACAAAGGAATTTATAATGGAAATATAAAAATAAGGACAGAATTATGACTTTAAAATGGGGACTGAATTTTTTTTTTTAAATTCGTTCGTGGGATGTGGGCTTCGCTGGCAAGGCCAGCATTTATTGCCCGGCCCGAACTGCCCTTGAGAAGACGGCGGTAAGCCACCTTCTTGAACCACTGCAGTCCGTGTGGTGAAGGTTCTCCCACAGTGCTGTTAGGTAGGGAGGTCCAGAATTTTGACCCAGCGATGAAGGAACAGCGATATATTTCCAAGTTGGGATGGTGTGTGACTTGGAGGGGAACGCGCAGGTGGTGGTGTTCCCATGTGCCTACTGCCCTTCTAGGCGGTAGAGGTCGCGGGTTTGGAAGGTGCTGTCGAAGAAGCCTTGGCGAGTTGCTGCAGTACATCCTGTGGATGGTACACATTGCAGCCACAGTGCGCCGGTGGTGGATGGGGTGCCAATCAAGCAGGCTGCTTTGTCCTGGATGGTGTCGAGCTTCTTGAGTGTTGTTAGAGCTGCACTCATCCAGGCAAGTGGTGAGTATTGCATCACACTCCTGACTTGTGCCTTGTAGATGGTGGAAAGGCTTTGGGGAAGTCAGGAGGTGAGTCACTCGCCGTAGAATACCCAGCCTCTGACCTGCTCTTGTAGCCATGGTACTTATGTGGCTGGTCCAGTTAGGTTTCTGGTCAATGGTGACCCCCAGGATGTTGATGGTGGGGGATTCAGCGATGGTAATGCCACTGAATGTCAATTACAATTGCATGCCCTGGTATTATTATTCCCCACTCTCTAACTCTGCTTCACTTGAACACGACACTGCGGCTCGCCTCCCCATAAATTACGTCATGGGAGATCTTCTGGCATATATAAAAATATAGCACCTAACCATCTTCTGGAGGAAGCAAATCTGCCCTAATGGCTTCTGTCAGCAATACATACACAGGCACATAAAGCAAAAGCCAGGCTGTACAATGCCGACTGTGTTGATAGAGGCACAATTTTCTGGTTTGACTCATCGTAGAGAGAAGGTAAAAACTAAAAATTAGCTCCAAGAAGTATTGACCACAGTTTAAAAAAAGCTGGTGATGTTTCAAGAGATATCCTGAAGAGAGAGACATGGCTCTTGATGTTTTCATCAACTTTGCATTCTTGGCAGCTTGCTAACTATCAGTAATTACTGTGCAGTAGGTTCATCCCAAAGCACACACATTGATTCAGTAAGTTATGACCTTCAAAAGAAAATCTTTTTTGCATCATAAGATAACCATTGTAAGTAGTGTTATATCAGCATCTAAGGCTGCAATATCCAAGTGGCCTCATCAATTAATCAACTTGAATAAAACACCTAGTCACTTAGCCAAAATAAGGTCTCAAATGAACGATATAGTCCATAAACATAGCTGGTGTCCTTTAGCATGCAATGAATACATAATTTTCAATGTTTTATAAACTACAAAAGATTATTTTAGCAACTCATTTGCCTTATATACTACACGTTTGTCAGCAAAGTGGCAAGAGAACATGGGTGGGGGGGGGGGGGGGGAGGGGAAACAAGAACCTATACAATTTACAGGGCTGTGGAGAAAGAGCAGGGGCGTGGGACTAATTGGATAGCTCTTTCCAAGAGTCGGCACAGGGACGATGGGCCAAATGGCCACCTTCTGTGCTTCTGATTCTATAGCCTTTGCCTGCCTAATGTCCCTCGCTTTCACTTCCCACACACACTAAGCGTAAGGGATAATTTTCCAAGTACGTGCTGGTGTCAGGGAACCCTGCCTGCCACCGGCGCTGATTGGAAAATCGCAGCCACACTGCCAAGTTTACATCTGCAAATGGACAACTGCTGGTGGCGGGCACGATTACTTGTCATCACTCATACACAGGAAGAGAACCCTAAGTATTTTCCCTGAAACAAACATCCAAGTAGTACTTACCTGCAAATCAGAACTTAAAAATATTTCCTTGAAGCATTCTTATTTCTTAAATTACAATTCCGCAGCATTTAATGGAAGACTTTCAACTGAACAGAAGAGCATTTTCCCACTTTGTTCGGGGTCAACTGTTTCTACAACTATGAACATACATAAAATAGTGCAAATTACTGCAATTAGCGTGTCTGATTGTCAAAAGTAAAACAAATTCAAATCATGCTAAAAGTTCTCAGGTTTTCAAAATAGGTTAAACAATCCTACCAAAATAAACCTTTGACTTGGTGAACCTCAGTGCCACTGCTAATCCTGTTCCAAAAATTCCAAGAAGAGAAATTTACCAAATTATAGACAGTGTGGGACAAAAATTCAGTAGATGTAATATATTTGGATTTTCAAAAGGCATTCGATAAGATAGTGCATAGAAGACCCATGACTAAGGTCCAACTAATGTGTACATAAGAACATAAGAAATAGGAGCAGGAGTAGGCCAATCGGCCCCTCGAGCCTGCTCCGCCATTCAATAAGATCATGGCTGATCTGATCCTAACCTCAAATCTAAAGAACACAAGTAGTAGGAGCAGGACCCGGCCACTCAGCCCCTGGGCCCGCTCCACCACCCACAGGGCCTTGACCGATCCGAACTCAGCTTCATGTCCAATTTCCTGCCCGCTCCCATTAACCCCAATTCCCTTTACTTCTAGGAAACTGTCTATTTCTGTTTTAAATTTATTTAATGATGTAGCTTCCACAGCTTCCTGGGGCAGTAAATTCCACAGACCTACCACTCTCTGAGTGAAGAAGTTTCTCCTCATCTCAGTTTTGAAAGAGCAGCCCCTTATTCTAAGATTATGCCCCCTAGTTCTAGCTTCACTCATCCTTGGGAACATCCTTACCGCATCCACCCGATCAAGCCCCTTCACAGTCTTATATGTTTCAATAAGATCGCCTCTCATTCTTCTGAACTCCAATGAGTAGAGTCCCAATCTACTCAACCTCTCCTCATACGTCCACCCCCTCATCCCCGGGATTAGCCAAGTGAACCTTCTTTGTACTGCCGAGAGCAAGTATGTCTTTTCTTTTCTTTTTTTTTATTCGTTCACGGGATGTGGGCGTCGCTGGCGAGGCCAGCATTTATTGCCCATCCCTAATTGCCCTCGAGAAGGTGGTGGTGAGCCGCCTTCTTGAACCGCTGCAGTCCGTGTGGTGACGGTTGTAGCAAGATTTTACAACTGAGTGGCTTGCTAGGCCATTTCAGAGGGCAATTAAGAATCAACCACATTGCTGTGGGTCTGGAGTCACATATAGGCCAGACCGGGTAAGGATAGCAGGTTTCCTTCCCTAAAGGACATTAGTGAACCAGATGGGTTTTTACGACAATCCGGTAGTTTCATGGCCATCATTACTGATACTAGTATTTTAATTCCAGATTTTATTTAATTAATTGAATTTAATTAATTAATTGAATTTAAATTCGCCAGCTGCCGTGGCGGGATTTGAACTCATGACTCTGGATTTTAGTCCAGGCCTCTGGATTACCAGCCCAGTAACATAACCACTATGCTACCATACCCTCTTAAGTATGGACACCAAAACTGTATGCAGTATTCCAGGTGCGGTCTCACCAATACCTTATATAACTGCAGCAATACCTCCCTGTTTTTATATTCTATCCCCCTAGCAATAAAAGCCAACATTCCGTTGGCCTTCTTGATCCCCTGCTGCACCTGCATACTAACTTTTTGATTTTCTTGCACTAGGACCCCCAGATCCCTTTGTACTGCAGTACTTTCCAGTTTCTCGCCATTAAGATAATAACTTGCTCTCTGATTTTTCCTGCCAAAGTGCATAACCTCACATTTTCCAATATTGTATTGCATCTGCTAAATCTCCGCCCACTCACCCGCCTGTCTATATCCCCTTGTCGGTTTTTTATGTCCTCCTCACTCTCTACTTTCCCTCCCACCTTTGTATCATCTGCAAACTTTGATATGCTACACTACCCGGTCCCCTCCTCCAAATCGTTAATATAGATTGTAAAGAGTTGGGGACCCAGCACCGACCCCTGCGGAACACCACTGGCTACTGGTTGCCAGTCCGAGAATGAACCATTTATCCCAACTCTGTTTCCTGTTAGATAACCAATCCTCCACCCATGCCAGAATATTACCCCCAATCCAGTGATTCTTTATCTTGAGCAATAATCTTTTATGTGGCACCTTCTCAAATGCCTTCTGGAAGTCTAAATACACTACGTCCACTGGTTCCCCTTTATCCACCCTGTACGTTATGTCCTCAAAGAACTCAAGCAAATTTGTCAGACATGACTTCCCCTTCATAAAGCCATGCTGACTTTGTCCTATTAAATTATGCTACTGTCTCCTTAATAATAGACTCCAAAATTTTACCCACCACAGATGTTAGGCTAACTGGTCTATAATTTCCAGCCTTCTGCCTACTACCCTTTTTAAATAAGGGTGTTACATTAGCAGTTTTCCAATCTGCCGGGACCTTTGCTGAGTCCAGAGAATTTTGGAAAATTATTACCAAAGCATCAGGGGAAAGTAGCAGAATAGATAGCAAACTAGCTACAAAACTAAAAACAGAGCAGGAGTTAAAGGTAGTTACTCAGACTGGCAAAAAGTGGTAACTGGTGTTCCACAACGATCAGTGCTGGGATCACTGTTGTTCACTATTTACATAAACGATTTGGACTCTGGAATCAGAAGAACAATTTCAAAATTTGCAGACAATACCAAATTGGGGGGTACAGTTAATACTGAGGAAGACTGTGACAAAATACAGGAAGACATTAATAAACTTGCAGAATGGGTGTGTAATTGGCAAATTAATTTCAATATAGGTAAGTGTGAGGTGGTACATTTGGTAGGAATAATAAGGAGATCACATACTCCTTGGAAAATAAGAGTCTAAACGGGGTACAGGAGCAGAGGGATTTAGGGGTACTGATACACAAATCATAAAGTAGCAACGCAGGTTATTAAGACCACAAAAAAAAAGCACTGGGGTTCATTTCTAGAGCGATAGAATTGAAAAGCAGAGAAGTTAGGTTAAACTTGTACAGAACCTAGGTTGGACCACACTTCACATTCGCAACCCCTAAGATAATGAAGCAGTCTGTGCCCACATGATACAAGACCTGGACAACATCCAGGCTTGGGCTCATAAGTGGCAAGTAATATTTGCGTCAGACAAGTGCCAGGCAATGACCATCTCCAATGAGAGAGAGTCTAACCACCTCCCCTTGACAATCAACAGCATTACTATTGCTGAATCCGCCACTATCAACATCCTGGGGATCACCACTGACCAGAAACTTAACTGGACCAGCCACATAACTACTGTGGTTACAAGAGCAGGTCAGAGGCTGGGTATTCTGCGGTGAGTAACTCACCTCCTGTCTCCCCAAAGCCTTTCCACCATCTACAAGGCACAAGTCAGGAGTGTGATGGAATACTCACCACTTGCCTGGATGAGTGCAGCTTCAACAACACTCAAGAAGCTCGACACCATCCAGGACAAAGCAGCCTGCTTGATTGGCACTCCATCCACCACCCTAAACATTCACTCCCTTCACCACCGGCACACTGTGGCTGCAGGGTGTACCATCTACAGGATGCACTGCAGCAACTCACCAAGGCTTCTTCGACAGCACCTCCCAAACCCACGACCTCTACCACCTCGAAGGACAAGGGCAGCAGGAACATGGGAACAACAACACCTGCACGTTCCCCTCCAAGTCACACGCCATCCCTTCATCGTCGCTGGGTCAAAATCCTGGACCTCCCTATCTAACAGCATTGTGGAAGAACTTTCACCACACGGACTGCAGCGGTTCAAGGCGGCGGCTCACCACCACCTTCTCAAGGGCAATAAATACTAGCCTTGCCAGCGACACCTATATCCCATGAACGAATAAAAAAATACTTGGAATACTGCAAACAGTTATGGTCTCCTTATTATTAAAAGGATATAAAGGCACTGGAGAAGATGCAAAAAAGATCTATTAGGATGATACCAGAACTGAAACTTGTACCGATCAGGAAAGATTGTATAGGCTGGGGCTCATTTCTTTAGAAAAGACAAGACTGAGGGGTGATCTGATAGAGGTCTTTAAGATTACGAAAGGGTTTGATAGGGTAGACGTAGAGAAGATGTTTCCACTTGCGGGGAGACCAGGGGCAATAAATATAAGATAGTCACTAATAAATCCAATAGCGAATTCAGGAGAAACTTCTTTACCCAGAGAGTGGTTAGAATGTGGAACTCACTACAAGGAGTAGTTGAGGCAACAGCAGAGAAGCATTTAAGAGGAAGCTAGCAATGAGGGAGAAGGGAATAGAAGAATATGCTGATAGCATTAGATGAAGGGTTGGAGGAGGCTTATGTGGAGCATAAACACTGGCAAAGACCTGTTGGGCCATGGCCTGTTTCTGTACTGTACAGTCTTTTTAATTCTTTGTAAAAATAGGATGAAACACACGGAATTAAATCCAATACAGAAATCTGCAGCTTCCCAACAGCCCAGCTAGTTTCTCCAATCAATAGTTGGGCCTTGCAGGTTAAGAAACTCCTAGGTGCCATCGCTGCTAAATGCATCTGAGCAAGTAGGATGGTATGAGGGCTAAAGTTGGCCTCGGTGCCCCTTGATTAGGGAGAGGAACGTGAGTCGGGGTCCTTGCTCTTGGTCACATTTGAGCAACTTCTGCTGAAGTGTGTGAAGATGTTGGTGAGAACAGGATCCAAGTGGATTGTAACACCCCCATAGTTAAATAACCTACTGGCCTATCAATACTCAATAATGCCTAATCAAAAGTGAAATACTGCATTTGGTCTCCCCAATGTAGAGGGGACCACATTGTGAGCAGCAAATACAGTATACTAAATTGAAAGACGTACTACTAAATCGCTGTTTCACCTGGAAGGAGGGAAGGTAGGAGCTGAAAATGGCAGGTATAGCATCTCCTGCGTTTGCATGGGAAGGTGCCACAGGAAGGGGAGCGGGTGTTGGAGGAGTGGATTAGGGTGTCACGGAGGGAATGGTCCCCGTGGAATTCTGTAAGGGGAGAAGATGTGTTTGATAGGGGGATCACGCTGGAGGTGGCAGAAGATGATCTGTTTAACCTGGAGGCTGGTGGGTGGAAGGTCAGGACAAGGGGGACCCTATCATGGTTCTGGGAAAGAGAAGGAGTGAGGGTAGAACTGCAGGAAATGGGACAGACATGGCCGAGGGCCCTGTCAACCACAGTGGAGGGGAATCCTTGGTTGAGGAAAAAGGAAGATATAGACAGGCTGGTGGAATGGGGCAGACATGTGGCAGATGAAATTTAACGCAGAAAATTGCAAAGATATATATTTTGGAAGAACAAAGATAGGCAATATAAACTAAAGGGTACAATTCTAAAAAGGGGTGCAGGAACAAAGTTCTGGGGGTATTTATGCACAAATCATTGAAGGTGGCAGGACAGGTTGAGAAAGCGGTTAAAAAAGCATACGGGATCCTGGGCTTTATAAATAGAGGCATAGAGGCATAAATAGAAGCACGGAGGTTATGATGAACATTTATAAAACACTGGTTCGGCCACAACTGGAGTAATGTGTCCAGTTCTGGGCAGCGCATTTTAGGAAAGATGTGAAGGCCTTAGAGAGGGTGCAGAAGAGGTTTACTAGAATGATTCCAGGGATGAAGGACTTCAGTTATGCGGATAGACTGGAGAAGCTGGGGTTGTTCCCCTTAGAGCAGAGAAGTTTGAGAGGAGATTTGATAGAGGTATTCAAAATCATGAAGGGTCTCGACAGAGTGGATAGATAAAAACTGTTCTCATTGGCAGAAGGGTCAAGAACCAGAGGACATAGATTTACGGTGATTGGCAAAAGAACCAAAGGCGATATGAGGGAAAAATGATTTTTTTTTTTACACACAGCAAATGGTTATGATCTGGAATGCACTGCCTGAGGGGGTGGTGGAAGCAGATTCAATCATGGTTTTCAAAAGGGAATTGGATAAGTATTTAAAGGGAAAAAAATTTGCAGGGCTATGGGGAAAAGGCAGAGGAGTGGGACTAGCTGGATTGCTCTTGCAAAGAGCCGGCATGGACTCGACGGGCCGAATGGCCTCCTTCCATGCTGAACCATTCTACGATTTTATGATAACAGAAGCGGTCGTGTGGGAGGTGGCATCGTTGGAACAGATGCAACTGAGATGGAGAAACTGGGAGAGTGGAATCGACTCTTTACAGGAAGCGGGGTGGGAGGAAGTGCAATCAAGGTAGCTGTGGGAGTTGGTGGGCTTATAGTAGATATTGGTTGACAGCATATCCCCAGAAATGGAGATAGAGAAGTTGGGGAAGAAAAGGGAAGAGTTGGAGATGGACCTTGTGATGGCAAAGGAGGGGTAGTGAATTGGAAGCGTAGTTGCTGAAATTTTTCAGTTCGGGGGCAAGAGCAGGAAACGGCACCGATACAGATATCAATGTACCGGAAAAAAGGGTGAAGGAGGGGACCTGAGTAGGGCTGGGACAATGAATGTTCCAAGTATCCCACGAAAAGGCAGGCATAACTAGGGCCCAAAGGAGAAGTTGTTCAATGCAAGAACAAGTTCAGCCAGGCAAAGGAGGGTAGTGGTGGATGGGAACTGGTTGGGCCTCCATTCCAGGAAGAAGCGGAGGGCCCACAGGCCGTCCTGATGGGGAATGGAGGTATAGAGGGACTGGACGTCCATGGTGAAAAGGAGACGGTTAGGGTCGGGAAACTGGAAACTGTTAAAGTGGCGGAGGGCATCGGAAGAGTCGCAGATGTATGTCGGAAGAGACTGGGCAAGGGGAGAAAAAACAGGCTGAAACGCTGGGTCTATCAGGGCAGTCCTGTTTGTGGATCTTGGGAAGAAGGTAGAAGCAGGCAGTGAGGGGTTGGGAGACTATGAGGTTGGAGGACATGGGGGGCGGTGGGGATGGGGGTGGAGAGATCTCCAGAGGAGATGTGGCCAAAGAAGTGGGCGCGGAAGCGAAGGCGACGAAAAGCCCAGCTTCACGTCGAACTCGAAATTCATTGAGGTGGGGGCGTAAGGGGATGAAGCTGAGGCCTTTGCTGTGGACTGATCGTTCGGGGCCAGAGAGAATAGTGAAAAGTAGACAACGGGTGAGACTGGAGGGGGGGGTGGGGTTAGAGGAAAGTGAAGGAGAAGAAGGATCGGGGGGGGGGGTGTTGGTATCTAGGGGGTGTTGGTATCTAAGAGTTGTTGAAGCTTGAGGTCCTTGACACTTGAAAAGAAGAAAACAACTTTTTTGTTAAGGCACCGGACAAAATGGAACCAAGGACAACTCTGAAATAGTGAGTTGGTGCTGCTGGAGAAAGAGGTCGAGAGTGGCATGTGGAGGGATCCAGGTGGAACGAGAATACGAGAATTCCGAAGATGGGGGTGGGGGGGGTGGAGAGAGAGAAAGACTCCTGGCCAAAGAAGTGGGCGCGGAGGCGAAGGCGATGAAGAGCGCAGCATCACATCAAACTCGAAATTCATTGAGAGCCAGGAGTCTTTCTCTCCCATCAACCGCACAGCGGACCCTTTCTCCCATCTTCAGAATTCTCGTTCCACCTGGACCCCTCCGCATGCTGATCCCGACCTCTTTCTTCAGCAGCACCGACTCACTATTTCAGATTTGCCCTCAGTTCCACTTCATCCTTCGCCTCATCCGGCACCTTAACAAAGAAGTTGTTTTCTTCTTTTCAGGTGTCAAGGACCACAAGCTTGGCATTAAGCATGGCTCTCAGGAAACAATGAGAGCCGTGATTCGAGGAACGCTGAATGTAATGGAGATATCTGTAATCACGGGTGGATCTGAAACAGGAAGGGTGGAATTTAAGTTGGAATACACGTGGGATAAGACAGAGCCAGAGACAGTTGCTGAGGAAAGATATGGCTGTGAAAGCGAGTTTTACTGGATACCTGATCAAACACGAGAAGGGAATCAGAAAGTAATGAGGGTGAACAAGGTAAAAGAGACAAACGGAAATCCCAGAAAAGAGCAGAACTTCAAGGTGGACATTCCTGGAAGAGAAGTGCCAAGAATTAAACACTGAACCAAAAGCAAAATACTGCAGATGCTGGAAATCGGAAATAAAAACAGAAAATGCTGGAAATACTCAGCAGGTCGGGCATTTGCAAAGCAAGAAACAGAGTTAATGTTTCAGGTCGATGACCTTTCATCAGAACTGGAAGTAGTAAAGATTTAACAGCTTTTAAGCAAGTACAGAGCCAGGGGAAGTGGGAGGGGAGGAAAGAATAAATTGGAAGGAAATAGAAAAAACAATGGGAAGGTCTGTGTTAGGGTGGAGGGCAGGAGGAATTAAATGACAAAAGGGATGATGGTGCAAAGCAAACGGGATGGTAATGGGACAAGTAAAAGATGGGTTCAGAGAAGCTGTAAATGGCAACAGAACTATTACCATAGAATCAGAATGATTACTGCACAGAAGGAGGACATTTGGCCCGTCGAGCCAGTGCCGGCTCTCTGCAAGAGCAATCCAGTTAGTCCCATTCACCCGCCCTTTCCCTGTAGCCCAACAAATTTTTCTCCTTCAAGTACTTATCCAATTCCCTTTTGAAAGCCACCACCACCCTTTCAGGCAGTGCATTCCAGATCATAACCACTCGCTGCATAAAAAAGTTTATCCTCATGTCACCTTTGATTCTTTTGTCAATCACCTTAAATCTGTGTCCTCTGATTCTCGACCCATCTGCCAATGGGAAGAGTTTCTCTCTATCTTGACCTATGATTTGTACACCTCTATCAAATCTCCTCTCAATCTTCTCTGCTTTAAAGGAGAACAACCCCAACTTCTCCAGCCTATCCACGTAACTGAAGTCCCTCATCCCTAGAATCATTCTAGTAAATCTTTTCCGCACCCCCTCTAAGGCCTTCACATCCTTCCTAAAAGATGCAGTGCCCAGAATTGGACACAATACTCCAGTTGTGGCCGAACCAGTGTTTTATAAAGGTTCATCATAACCTCCTTGCTTTTGTACTCCATGCCTCTATTTATAAAGCCTAGGATCCCATGCTTTTTAAACCGCTTTTTCAACCCGCCCTGACACCTTCGATGACCTGTGCACATATACCCCAGGTGTCTCTATTCCTGCACCCCCTTTGGAATTGTATCCTTTAGTTTATATTGTCTCTCCTCATTCTTCCTACCAAAATGTATCACTTTGCACTTTTCTGCTTTAAATTTCATCTGCCACATGTCAGTCTATTCCACCAGCCATGGGGTCTATGTCCTCTTGAAGTCTATCACTATCCTCCTCACTGTTCACTACACTTCCAAGTTTTGTCATTTGCACCTGCTGTCTGAAAAGGTGGGAGTAGTGGTTATGATCTGAAGTTATCGAATTCAATGTTGAGTCCGGAATGTTAAAAAGTTCCTAATCAAAAGATAAGGTGCTGTTCCTCGAGCGTCCGTTGAGCTTCATTGGAACAGTGTAGGAGGCAGAGGATAGAGAGGTCAGAGTGGGATTAGGGCAGAGAATTAAAATGGCAAGCAACCGGAAGCTCAGGGTCACACTTACAGACTGAGCAGAGGTGTTCAGCAAAGTGATCACCCAATCTGCGTTTGGTCTCCCCAATGTAGAAGAGACTGCATTGTGAGCAGCGAATACAGGATGCTGAATTGCTGTTTCACCTGGAAGGAATGTTTGGGGCATGGACGGTGGGAAGGGAGGAGGTGAAAGGGCAGGTGTAGCATCTCGCATTTGCACCGGAGGGTGCCGCGGGAAGGGGAGCGGGTGCTGGGGGTGATGGAAGAGTGGACCAGGGTGTCGCGAAGGGTGCGGCCCCTTCAGAATTCTGAAAGGGGAGGGGAAGATGTGTTTGATGGTGACATCGCGTTGGAGGTGGCAGAGGATGATCCGTTGAATGTGGAGGCTGGTGGGGTGGAAGGTGAGGACAAGGGGGATCCTATCGTGGTTCTGGGAGGAAGGGGAAGGTGTGAGGGCACTCTCTCTTTTCCCTGGCTCTGTACTTGCTTAAATGCTGTTAAATCTTTACTTCTTTCAGTTCTAATGAAAGGTCATCGGCCAGAAACATCAATTCTCAATAATGCCCATTTTGGCAAAGTGCCAGAGGGCAATGAGTGCCTGTGGAACCCAACCCAAGTCAACACCCGCAAGAGCAAAATGGCCAGAAAAACACACATTCGGAAATCAAAAAATCATTTAATCAGCATTCCCATTAATGCTCTCACTGCTTTTTTCCCCCAAATACTCCAAGCATATGGTTTAATTATAATCAGTATTTTTGCTAATACTGCATTTTCAACTTTAAAAAAAATGATGGAAGTAAAAATTTGCTCAAAGTCCTAGTCCACTTTGAATATTTCATCAATAGCTCTAATCCAGCCTTTCAATTGATTTTTCATTCTTTCAGTCCTTTTCTAAATCAAAATTGTACTTAAATTACATGTTCTTACTTCCTCTCTATTGCCCTAGTTATTCTTGAACACTCATTTAAAATGGCTTAGACAAGTAGAAAGCACAAATGGAAACAGTATTTACCTCAATGCAAACAAATATTTTCAGAAATCAATTGATACAAATATTGCATGTTGCTGGGCGGGTTATATAAATCTACCTAGATTAATAGTTTATAATAAAACTTAAAATAGTCAGCTTAAATTCTTGCTGAAAATATTTATATACATGTTACACATACACACCCACAACACAGTTTTAAACAAAAATATCTCATTTGCATTACAAAGTGCCGATAAATGTGGTAGTGTCAGACTCAAATGAGCAGATACACAAAATATGGAAGGAGATTAAACCAACGTGTCCCTGCGCCAGTTATCACGTGAATTTTCCATAAACATAATTTTACTCCCTAAAGTGAAAGAGCCGAGAGATTTAGATATATGGCTCAGCTGCTCTCTGATTAAACGTTAAAATATTCAGTTGTGTGTCTTTCTCACACGGGACTAATCTCTGGACCCCCACTATCAACAATGCAACCAGATATTTTGTATTCACTCCCCACCTTTCCCTCCCCAAGGTAGGGAGTGAATATCCATTTGATAAAGTTCTAACATTTACTTCAAAATTGATGAGAAACCTCAGACAGAAAAGAGAATGCTTATTATGCAATGAAGCATAAATCTTTGTATGAAATTGACAGCTATCTGCACTAAGGATTTAACCTGCTGGGATTCTGCAAGCTTAAACGATCCACTTTTTTGATTTAAAACAAAAAATACTTATGTTTTACTGCAGTCTAAGCAAGGAGAGGCCACTGCTTAATGTTTCATGTTTCAGAGTTCTACAAGATTGCCGATAAGTAATCAGGGACCACCACTAGTAGGCTTTTAATTCCTTGGAAAACATGCAAGTCTATAATAGTGTTCACTTTTATTCAAGAACCAGAGACTTACTGCTGCCTTCACAAAAATATATCCCAATATTTAAGCCAGACTATATTTTCTAAATCCACATTATCTATTTAGTAGAATGTAGCACTTAAAAGGCAACCTGCAGTGAAATCTTCAATCTTTCTGACAGATGACAGAATACCCATTTCTTCTTTTCCACTCATTACTAATATCCTTCAAGTAAGGGAACCTGCCATCTCTACCCAGTCTGGCTTACAAATGACTCCAGTCCCACATTAGGGGTTGACTCTTAATGCCCCTTGGAAGTGGGCCCAGCAAGCAGATCCTCAACAACAACTTGCATTTATATAGCGCCTTTAATGTAGTAAAACGTCCCAAGGCGCTTCACAGGAGCGATTATCAAACAAAATATGACACCGAGCCACATAAAAAGATATCAGGACAGCTGACAGAGGTGCGTTTTAAGGAGCATCTTAAAAAGGAGGAAAGAAGAGTTTAGGGAGGAAATTCCACAGCTTAGGGCCTAGGCAGCTGAAGGCACAGCTGCCTCAGTTATAAAATCACAGCTACAAAACAGAAGCAAAATATCACATAGACCTATCGACAACAACTCAAACAATTCCAGCTCAGTCAATGTGTCAAAGTCCCCCTCACCAACATCTGGGAACTGGTGCTGAAGTTGGTAGAGCTGTCCCATAGACTAGTCAAGCAGCAGCTTGATATGGTCATACTCACAGAATTACACCAGTCAGCCAAATTTTGACATCTCCATTACGCCCTGTCCCCACCAGTTTTTTTTTTGGGGGGGGGGGGGGGGGGAGAAAGAGAGGGAAAAAGAGGACAAAGAGGAAATGGGTATACAGTCTTACAGTCTGGTGGACGTGTCCTCAACATTGTCTCTGAACCCCACAAAGTCTCATGGCTGCAGGTCAAAAAACACCAATGAAGTCCGTTGCTAACCACCCCCGAACTGACAAATCAATACCCCTTCATGTTGATTAAATCGGAGAAATGGCACAGAATGTGCTCTGGGTGGGGGACTTCAATGTTCATCACCAAGAATACTCAGTAGTACTAACACTGACCAAGCTGTTGAGTCCTTTAGGACAAAATGTGTCAGACTAGACCTGCATCACGTGGCAAGGGAACCAAGATGAAGGGAATAATCTACTTGTCCTCACCATACTTTTCTGTTGTAGACATGTCAGTTCATGATAACACTGGTTGGAGTGACCACTGCAGTCTTTGTGAAGACCGCGACTCTTCGCCACTGTGAGGACATCCTCCATCGGGTAGTGTGGCACTACTGCCATGTTAAGTGGGACAACAACAACTTGCATTTATACATCTCCTTTAATGTAGTAAAACGGCCCAAGGACAGACTAACTAGACATCCATGAGGCAGCGTGAGCCATCTTAATCTGTAATTCATGGTCTGGCACAACCGCTCCATTATGAAGCCAAGAGATCAACCCTGCATCAAATGGGCAATGTAAACAGGCATGCCAGGAGCAGCCACACTTTAGACTGAGGAACTGACCTAGGTGAGGATATAACACAGGGCTACCTGCACGCTAAAAACATCAAAAGCAGCAAGCTATAGACAGAGTTAAGCAGTCCCACAGCCAAAAGGTCAGTCAGGAATGGTGGTGGTCAACTAGCACGAGGAACAGGCTCCACGAACAGCCCCATCCTCAACAATGCTCAGCATGTGAGTTCAAGAGACAAAATTGAAGAGTTTGCAAGCATCTTCAGTCAAAAGTGCGAAGTGGACAATCCTATTCAGCTCCTCCAAAGGTCTCCACTGTCAGAGATGCCAGTGTTCAAGTTGATTTGGTTTATTCCATGTGAGTTTAAGAGGCGGCTGGGTACAGAGGAAACAACAAAGGTTATGGGCTCTGATAACATCCCGGTTGTAGTGTTGAAGACCTGCACATCGGAACTAATTGAGCAGGCTATTCTAGTGCAGCTACGACACTGGCATCTACCTGACAATGTGGAAAATTGCCATGGTATGCCCCATCCACAAAAAGCAGGATAAATCTAACCTGGCCAATTGCCACTCTATCTGCATTCTCCCAATCAGCAAAGTGTTGGAAGAAGTCAGCATTAGTGCCATTAAATTACACCTACTCACTAACTTGCTGGTGCTCAGTTCCGACCACTCAGCTCCAGACTTCATTGTAACCTTGATCCAGACATAGACACAAGAGCTAAATACAAGAGAAGAAGCGAGAGTAATTTCCCTCTACTTCAAAGTAGTATTCAACCAACTAAGGCACCAAGAAGCCCTAGCAAAACTGAGGTCAATGGGAGTCATTCTGAAAACACTCCTGTGGGTCGAGTAATAAGGCACACAGGAAGATGGTTGAGATTGTTAGCGGTCAGTCATCACAGCCCATGACGTCACTGCAGCAGTTCCCCAGAAAGCGCCTTCGGCCCAACTATCTTCAGCTGTTTCATCTTTGACCTTCCCTCTGTCATAAGGTCAGGAGTGGAGATGTTCGCTGACAATTGTAGTGTTCAGCTCCATTTATCACTCTCTGATAATGAAACAGGTCACGTCAGCCCACAGCAGGATGTGGACAACATCCAGGCTAACAAATGACGGGTGACATTCGCACCACCCAGGTGCTGGGCAATGAATATCTTTAAGGCCCAACTATCTCCCCCAACCTTCAACAGCAACACCTTGGCAGATTCCCTTATCATCTTGGGGGTTACCAATGATCAGAAGCTTAACTGGACCAGCCACATCAACACAGTGGCTACAACATCAGGCAACAAGAGGCTCACTGCATGGCACTGGAAAGCATCTGCACCGTCTACAAGGCTCAAGCCAGGTGTACAGCTGCAATACTCAAAAAGCTCAACATTAATCGGGTTAAAACAGTCCATTTGATCAGTGGTCCTGCTACGGATTTCAATATGCAGCCCCTCCAACACCAGCACACTGTGGCTGCATTATGTACAATCTACGGAATGCACTGCAACAAATCACCAAGCTTACTTCCAACAGCATCTTCCAGTCCTGCAACCTCTGCCAAGAAAGACAAGAGAAGCAACATCATGGAATCATCATAACCTCCAATGCCCCAACATGCTGACTTTCACATATATCACCATTCCTTCAATGCTGCTGAGTCAATATCCTGGAATTCCCTATCTAACATCATCATGGGAGCACCATCAGCACAAGGACTGCAGTGGTTCAAGGAGTAGATCAATCACCACCTTCTCAGGGCAACTGGGCAATAAATCCAGCTTTGCCAGCACCCCGCACATCCAGAGAATAAATCTTAAAGACCGATCCAACTCATACAGCAAACTAACGTGGAGATTCATGGGCCACCACAAGCTTTAAACTAGTTTTATGGAGCTTGTAGCATTTGCACTGCACTTAACAGTATTCTTCTTTCAGGCCTACCTGTTACACACACCCCCCCCCCACCACCACCACCCTCCTCCACATACCGACTCAAATCCTTCACCTCCACTCCTTCCTTCCCTCAAGTCTGCCAAAATGCTCAAGCAAGGCTCTGCCCCTCCCTTCCCCTCCTAGGTCATGCTCTTATGCCAGATGACACAGCAGGCTTTAAAATAAAGCCTGACAGACAGTAAAAGCTCCTCTTCAGCCTATGAGCAACACTGCAGAAGATATCCATTCCATTTCCAATTAAACATTTAGTCATTGGCCAGAGTAAAAAGTTAGCTTTTTTGTACACTAAAAATGTACAGATCTCCAACAGGATGAAAAGCAGGCATAATGTGTGCAGGAAAAATAAAATCTAGAAAACTCAAATCATCCTTCAGTCAACATCTATAGGGAAGAAAGATACAAGAAATACTACATTTATAAAAAGGAGATTTTCATTTTTCATGGTTGGCTGTCCCAACACAGCATTTCTAAGGACTGGACAAATAGTCACCAAATGAAATTGAATCTGGAGAAACGTGAGGTAGTATATTTTGTGAGGATGAATAAGCAGAGGAAGTATACACTAAATGGTAACTTTTTTTTTAGAAAGGAGTAGAGGCACTTTGGAGCTCAGATACACAAATCTGAAAGACAAGTTGATAAAGCTGTTTAAAAAAAGCATACATGGAATCCAAGGTTTTATAAATAGAGGCATTGAGTACAAAAGCAAGGAGGTAATGAGTAGGCCAAAGTTAGAATGTGTGTTAAGTTTTGGCGCCTTACTTTAGGAAGGATGTCAAAGCTATTGAGGACAGACAAGAGAAATTGGGTCTCCACAAGAAGAGAGTCAAGAGGTATTCAAAACAGTGACAAGTTTTGATAGGTAAACCAAGAAAAACTATTTCTACTAGTTAGTGAGTCAGTAACCAGCGAAAATAAAAGGAACAAATGGAATGATTAGGAGAATTGTTTTTAAATCAAGAGGGCTTTTAGGACACAGATGGGGGCAGAATCCGTAATAACTTTTGAAAGGAATGCGGATAAATACTTGAAAAAGAAAAATTTAACAGAGCACTGAGAAAGGGCAGGGGAATGAGACTACGTGGTTAGTTCTTTCAAAACCTCGCACAGGTAGTGAACTAAATGGCCTCTTTCTGTACTGAGAAGTTCTGTGATTTAAATCAATCCTATGCATAATCTAATGAAACCCAATCCAGTATAAAATCCAAAAAGGGTTTATGCCCACTGACATATGGAATTCAACAGTTAGCAGATGAAAAAAGTCATCCCAACAATCTAGGTTGGAACAAACGTAGTTCACAAAGATGAAAGGAGAGCAAGCTAACCCACTGCACCACGGCAAGTGCTCTATTTTCATGCCAGACTAGCCAAGGGCCAAACAGCTCCTTTCCTCCTCCCCAAATAGGCACTGAGGATCAGTTTCTCAACTAGAATTTTAACTCAACTGCACCACAGACGGAGAAGATGCAGCAGCTGTCTCCAATTCCAAAAGCAGGAAAAAGAATAGAAGTGGAGCAATTGATGATGGTGAACATTAAAGCCAAGAGCAACAGCAATTTCAGAATAACTGTAGATTCAAAAAAAGTTGAAAAATTCTAGGTCACGGAGGTCAACAGGTGAATTAAGAGGAGACAGGGAAATGTTTAACCTTTGAGGATCAACATCAAGCAATTCAAAAGAGCTAATATGAATAAACAGGGGTGTCAGAGCTAACTGGCTGTGCACATTCTTTGAGTCAAAAGCTGACATAGAAGGTACACAAGGGAAAGTGGAAAAGGGAGAGTTAGAATAAAGTGAAACCTGGGTTTCAGTAGAAACAAAAAAGGTGAGAGTTAGATGATTGCAGATGGACAGAGTCAAGATTCAAGGACATTACACAAATATTGCAGATTTCCACGTTAAAGCAAGAGGAAGCAATAGATGCAGGGAGTATGATTGTGTGTGCCAGAGGCCATGGTAAATTGTGAATCTTTAAGCTTGTTCTTGCTGATATTCAATGTTGATATGGAGAAGAACAAGCATAACAGGCAGTCACTGCTATGACATTAGTGGGCTGGCAGCTCAATGTACCATGCAGGTGATTGGTGGTGCAACCCTTCTCAAACTCTGTGCTAAAAGACACCTATCCTGTTGAAAACTAGCAGGGCAACTATGCAGTGATTTTCCACTTGACGATGGGGTCAGCTTCCCAAAATGCCAATGAGTTCAGGCATCGAATGATCCGGGGTCTGGGACACAGAGCCGCATCTCCCAAAGATGCCACTTTCATGAACAGAGTGGGTACGTAAGAAGAGAACAGTGAAGAAATATAAAGAGCAAGAGAAGGGGGAGATGAAGGGGAAGAGAAAAATACATTCTCGAATGTGTTTAGAAGAGTGAGATGAAAGTGGACACAGGAAGAAGCGAGAGATAGTTAGTAAGAGTTAGTCTGGTAACCACAGAATCATAAAGGTTCAGCATGGAAGGAGGCCATTCGGCCCATCGAGTCCGTGCCGGCTCTCTGCAAGAGCAATCCAGCTAGCCCCACTCCCCCGCCCTTTCCCCGTAGCCCTGCAATTTTTTTCCTTTCAATTACTTATCCAATTCCCTTTTGAAGGCCATGATTGAATCTACCTCCACCACCCCCTCAGGCAGTGCATTCCAGAACCTTATCACTTGCTGTGCAAAAACGTTTTGCCTCATGTCACCTTTGGCAAAAGAACCAATCATCTTAAACCTATGTCCTCTGGTTCTTGACCCCTCTGCCAATGGGAACAGTTTCTATCCACTCTGTCTAGAACCTTCATGATTTTGAATACCTCTATCAAATCTCCTCCCAACCTTCTCTGTTCCAAGGAGAACAACCCCAGCTTCTTCAATCTATCCACGTAACTAAAGTCCCTCATCACTGGAATCATTCTCGTAAATCTCTCCTGCACCCTCTCTATGCCCTTCATATCTTTCCTACAGTGCGGTGCCAAGAACTGGACACAATACTCCAGCCGTGGCTGAAAGAGTGCTTTATAAAGGTTCATCATGACTTCCTTGCTTTTGTACTCTATGCCTCTATTTAAAGCTCAGGATCCCGTATGCTTTTTCAACCTGCCCTGCCAACTTCAACGATTTGTGTACGTATACCCAAAGATCTCTGTTCCTGTACCCCTTTTAGAATTGTGCCCTTTAGTTTATATTGCCTCTCTTCATTCTTCCAACTGAAATGTATCATCTCACATTTTTCTGCATTAAATTTCATCTGCCACGTGTCCGCCCATGCCACCAGCCTGTCTATATCCTCTTCAAGTCTATCACTATCCTCCTCACTATTCACTACGCTTCCAAGCTTTGTGTCATCTGCAAATTTGAAAATCGTATCCTGTACAGCAAAGTCCAAGTCATTAATATATGTGGTCCTAGTAACGACCCCTGTGGAACACCACTCCCTCCAGTCCGAAAAACAACCGTTCATCACTACTTGCTGTTTCCTGTTACTTAGCCAATTCTATATCCATTGCTGCTACTGCCCTTTTTATTCCATGGGCTTCAATCTTGATGTCAAGCCTATTATGTGGCACTTTATCAAACGCCTTTTGAAAGTCCATACATAGCACATCAACTGCATTGCCTCATCTATCCTCTCTGTTACCTCATCAAAAAATCTAGCAAGTTAGTTAAATACAATTTGCCTTTAACAAATCCGTGCTGGCTTTCCCTAATCAATCCACACTTGTCCAAGTGGCTGCTAATTCTGTCTCAGAATTCTTCATTTCTGTCAAATGACTGCTAATTCAGTCACAAGGGTGTAATGTTTGCAATTCTCCACTCCTCTGTCACCACCCCCGAATCTAAGGATGTTTGGAAGATTATGGCCAGTAGCTCCGCAATTTCCACCCATACTTTCCTCAGCAACCTAAGGTGCACCCCATCTGGACCAGGTGACTTTTCTACTTTAAGTACAGCTAGCCTTTCAAGCACCTCCTCTATCAATTTCTAGCCCATCCAGTATCTCAATTACATCTTCCTTTACAGAGACTCTGGCAGCATCTTCTTCCTTGGTAAAGACAGATGCAAAGTACTCATTTAATACCTCGGCCATGCCCTCTGCCTCCATGAATAGATCTCCTTTTTGGTCCCCAATTGGCCCCACTCCCCCTCTTACTATGTTTACTGTTTTCATGTTTATAGAAAACTTTTGGATTCCTTTTTATATTGGCTGCCAGTCTATTCTCATAATCTTTCTTCACCCCTCTTATTTCCTTTTTCACTTCCCCTCTGAACTTTCTATATTCAGCCTGGTTCTCACTTGTGTTATTAACCTGACATCTGTCATATGCCCCTTTTTTCTGCTTCATCTTATGCATTCTCTTTTGTCATCCAGGGAGCTCTGGCTTTAGTTGCCCTACCTTTCTCCCTTGTGGGAATGTACCTAGCCTGTATCCGAATCATCTCCCCTTTAAAGGCCGCCCATTGTTCAATTACAGTTTTGCCTGCCAATCTTTAATTCCAATTTACCCAGGCCAGATCTGTTCTCATCCCACAGAAATTGGCCCTCCTCCAATTGAATATTTTTACTTTAGAGTGGTCCTTATCGTTTTCCATAGCTATTCGAAACCTTATGATACAATGACCGCTGTTCTCTAAATGTTCCCCCACTGACATTTGTTCCACTTGGCCCGTCTCATTCCCCAGAATCAAATCCAGCAATGCCTCCTTCCTCGTTGGGGTGGAAACGTGATCAAGAAAGTTCTCAACACACTTCATAAATTCCTCCCCCTCTTTGTCCCTTATATCATTTCTATTCCAGTCTATGTTAGGATAGTTGAAGTCCCTCGTTATCACTGCTTTATGGCTTTTGCACCTCTGCAAATTTGCTCCTCTATATCCTTCCCACTAGTTGGTGGCCTATTGAATGCACCTAGTGTAATGGCACCTTTATTGTTTCTCAACTCCAACCAAATAGATTCTGTCCTTGACCCCTCCAGGACATCCACCCTCTCCAACACTGCAATATTCTTAGTCAAAACTGCCATTCCTCCTCCTTTCTATCCTTCCCTATCTTTCCTGAACACCTTTTATCCAGGAATATTTAGTACCCAATCCTGCCCTTTTTTGAGCCAGGTCTCTTATTGCCACGACATCGTATTCCCATGTGACTATTTCCGCATGCAGCTCACCAACCTTGTTTACCGCGTTTACACACATGCACTGTAAACCAATCTCAGACTTTCTTGTATTCTCTCTCTTAGTCTGAGCCCATCAAATACCGTACTATTTCTTATTCTAGTGCTATCTTTCTCTCCCAATCCTTTGTGCATCTTTTTCTCCTTGCCAATGCTACATCCTGGTGCCCATTCTCCTGTCAAATTAGTTTAAACCCTCCCCCACACCACGAGCAAACCTCCCCGCGAGGACATTAGTCCCAGCTCCGTTGAGGTGCAACTCATCTGGCCTGTTCAGGTCCCACCTCCCCCAGAACTGGTCCCAATGCCCCAGGAATCTGAAGCACTCTTTCCTGCACCATCTCTCCAGCCACGCATTCATCTGCTTTATCCGATTTCTATACTCGCTAGCGCATGGCACCAGGAGATGACTAAATTTAAGGTCCTGCTTTTTAGTCTCTTTCCTAACTCCCTAAAATCTGCCTGCAGGGCTTCATCCCTCTTTCTACCTATGTCGTTGGTACAGATGTGGATCACGACCTCTGGCTGTTCACCCTACCCCTCCAGATTGTTCTTCAGCTGGTCAGTGACATCCTTGACTCCAGCACCAGGGAGGCAACATACCATCCTGGAATCTCGTCTGTGTCCGCAGAAATGCCGTTCTGCTCCCCTAACTAAAGAATCCCCTATCGCTATTGCTCTCCTGACCTTTCTCCTCTTCCCCACCCCCGGACACTTGAGCCACCCATGGTGCGGTGGACTTGGCTCTGGCTGCACTCCCCAGAGGAACCCTCTCCCTCACTAGTATTTAAAACTGAATACTGATTAGAGAGCGAGATGCCCCAAGGGGAAACCTGCACTACCTGCCTGGTCCTCGATGTCGTGGTCACCCAGTCCCCCTCTGCCTGCACTTTCTTAAGCTGTGGGGTGACCACCTCCTGAAACCAACCCACAACAATGGAATGCGTGTAACTTAACAGTGCCCGAGTGCTGGCAGTAATACTACCACAAGGAGTCCAAGAGGATATGTTACTCTAGTTGGATGCCACCAATGTCCTCTACTCTACTGAATGACCAGTCTCAAGCTTGGCGATGTTTTTTTCTCTCTTCAAAGTTGGGAGAAGTCAAACAACCTCTGCTCTCATGCACAGGTTATGTGTAGTGCATGGAGATGGGAGGGGAGGAAACAGGTTGTTTTCTAGTGACCATTAGAGAGAGAAGGAAGAAAGAATAGAAATTAGATCCTAAATCTATGTAGAGAAACAAAGAACGCACTCAATGGCTGAAATATGAAGTCTCAGTTGTTGAGCCAGAGTAGTACGGTCCCAGGTTAGATTTATGGTCTGTGCTAAGTTAGCTGATACCAAAGGAGCAGCAGTAGGGGTGTGACAATTGGCTACAACATCCAAGTTAAGGAGGAAGAAAAAAATTTCACCAGCCAGGATATCCAGTCATCATTATCCAGGTGCAAGTGTACACATGTAGAAGTCAGGTGTGGACATAATTGGGCTCAGTTGTGATATTCGCCAGAGTCAACCAGCCTATCGACACTCACCAAGGTTCACACATGAAGAGTGGCCGCTTGG
The DNA here is from genome assembly GCF_035084215.1 of Heptranchias perlo. Lineage (NCBI taxonomy): Eukaryota > Metazoa > Chordata > Chondrichthyes > Hexanchiformes > Hexanchidae > Heptranchias > Heptranchias perlo. Next base: position 103,036,480 of record NC_090325.1, on the reverse strand, counting down.
GCAGAGTACCTGAGGGCGACCACATGTGGAACCATACCACAATAAGGAAATCAAATTTCTTTAAAAGACAGAGAATTGCAGAAAAATAAAATCTAGAAAGAACAAAATTAACTGTTACCCATCGGAAATGAAACTCTGAAAATGAGATGGAAGAAATGCTCAAGTGGTTTTTAAATTTAAAGAACTGCTATAATTAAGTATTGCACAATGTTCAGTACTAAATAATGCATCCCAGTGCTTTTAGGTCAGTCATAGTGTCCAGACACAATGCACCAGAATCACAAGTCCACCATCTTTTGCAATATATAGTCATAGTGTTCATGCGCTACACCCAATACTAGTACAAGAGGAAAAGTATTGCTCAAAGCCCCAAACATTACTGTACCTTTCTTCCTATGGCTCCACTTGGTTTTTTTGGAGGTGGAGGCTCAAATATCCTCTGCTGCTGTTGGGGTGGCAGTGTGGAATAAAGTGGAATGATCTTGATGTCGCCAACTTCAGGTCCTAGGTCATCAATTTCACGTTTTATCCTCTTACAAGCTTCATCAATTTCCTGTCAGGACGACACAGAGTCAAACATCATTATATGCTGAGTAACAATTAACCCTGGCAGAACCTTTATTTTAAAAAAAAACAAATAATTCCGCTTTAAGGGAGTATAAATAAATGGGAAAATACTGAAAGGTGTAGAGGAACAAAGGGACCCTGGAGTGTATGTCCACAGATCCTGAAGGTAGCAGGACAGGTAGATAAAGGTGTTTAAAAGGGCATATGGGATACTTTCCTTTATTAGTCGAGGCATAGAATATAACAGCAGGGAAGTTATGCTAGAACTGTATAAAACATTGGTTAGGCCATAGTTTGAGTACTGCATACTGTTCTGGTCACGACATTACAGGAAAGATGGGATTGCACTAGAGAGGGTACAGAGGAGATTTACAAGGATGTTGCCAGGGCTGGAGAATTTTAGCTATGTAGAAAAGATTAGATAGGCTGGGGTTGTTCTCTTTGGAACAAAAGAGGCTGAGGGGAGATTTAATTGAGGTCTATAAAATTATGACGGGACTAGATAGAGTGGATAGGGAGGACCTATTTCCCTTAGTAGAGGCGTCAGTGACCGGGGGCATGGATTTAAAGTAATTGGTAGAAGGATTAGGGGGGAGCTGAGGAGAAATTTTTTCACCCAGAGGGTGGCGGGGGTCTGGAACTCACTGCCTGAAAAGGGTGGTTGAGGCAGAAACCCTCAACTCATTTAAAAAGTACTTGGACGAGCACTTGAAGTGCCATGACCTACAGGGCTACGGACCAAGTGCTGGAAAGTGGGATTAAGCTGGATAGCTCTTTTTCGGCCGGCATGGACATGGGCCGAATGGCCTGCTTCTGTGCCGTAACTTTCTATGATTCTATAACAAGCTCGAGGATAAAACATCTGCAACACATTCAACAAATAGGCCTATATTAATCTTTAATCTGTTGAAAAAGAACTGGATGCACTTTACAAATTTATGTTCACCCAGTATGGAATAAAACTTGTCCATCATGAACAGTGCTTGCAACTTTCTAAAGGTAGTCAAAAGGTCACAAGCAAATAGCATCCAGGTCTCACTTACAGGATTCTATAAAACAAAAATTTGCATTTATATCGCACCTTTCATTTCCTCAGGACAGCCCAAAGCACTTCATAGCCAATTAAATACTTCTGAAGTGTAGTCACTGCTCCGTAGGCAATTTGACTTCAAATCTGTACACAGAAAGGTCCCATAAAACAGCACTGAGAAGAATGACCAGCGTTTTTGGTCTTGACTGAGGGTTAAATGTTGGCCAGGACACCGGGAGAACTCCCCAGCTCTTCTTTGAATAGTGCCATGGGATCTTCTACATCCAACTGAACAGGTAGACGAGGCATCAGTTTAACATCTCATCCAAAAGATGGCAGCGCAATAATGCAGTATTCCCTCAGCCTAGATTGAGTGAGGCTTGAATCCAAAATTTTACTCAAGAGACGAGAGTGCTACAATCGAGCCAAGATGGCATTCACAACAAAGATTCTGAAACTTATAGGGGAGGGAAGTCGATGAAGGACTACTTTTTGCACAAATAACTCCTGCTAATGTCCACATAAACAAAACATAAAAATGCAGCATACTTTCCACTAGCGTGTACTCCCAGCGTTGGGTCATTCCATATCGGCATCCTGGCTAGGCAGGAATTGCAGTCCCTATCAAACTGAAAAGCTGCTGCAGGAATTGAGTACAGTAATGTAGTAGCTAAATTACTGGACAAATAATCCAGATAGTACTACTGAATTCCTGTCTGTCTGTCAGCACAGCAGAGACGATAGTACCAAATGAATTCACTCCATTGTTGTCGGTTCTGAACTAGTTTGGCCACTTCAGTCATATGTATCGCTTTCTGTGTCAAGACACTCTTGACATTATCAGTAGGAATTCAAATTCCACCACGACAGCTTGAGAATTTGAATGCAGTTTTAAAAATTAGCAAATAAAAAACTGGTATCAATAAAAGTGACCAAGGAGCTGTCGGACTATCGTAAATCATAGAATGATACAGCATAGGAGGCTATTTGGCCCATCGTGCCTGTGCCAGCTCTTTGAAAAAGCTATTCAATTAGTTCCACTCGCCTCCCCTTTCCCCATAGCCCTGCAAATTTTACCCTTCAACTATATATCCAATTCCCTTTTGAAAGGGATTATTGAAACTGCTTCCACCATCCTTTCAGGCAGTGCATTCCAGATAAAATCAAAGGTTACAGCATGGAAGGAGGCCATTCAGCCCATCGAGTCCATAGTGGCTCTATGCAAGAGCAATCCAGCGAGTCCTACTCCCCTGTCCTTTCCCCGTAGCCCTGCAAATTTTTTTCCTTTCAAGTACTTATCCAGTTCCCTTTTGAAGGCCATGATTGAATCTGCCTCCACAAGCCCCTCGGGCAGTGCATTCCAGATCCTAACCACTTGCTGTGTAAAAAGGTTTTTTCTCATGTCACCTTTGGTTCTTTTGCTAATCACCTTTAATCTATGTCGCCTGGTTCTTAACCCTTCTGCAAGCGGGAACAGTTTCTCTCTTTCTACTCTGTCTAGGCCCTTCATGACTTGGAATACCTCTATCAAATCTCCTCTCAACCTTCTCTGTTCCATGGAGAATAACGCCAGTTTCTCCAGTCTATCCATGTAACTAAAGTCCCTCATCCCTGGAATTATTCTAGTAAATCTCTTCTGCACCTTCTCTAAGGCCTTGACATCTTTCCCAAAGTGCGGTGCCCAGCACTGGACACAATACTCCAGCTGTGGCTGAACCAGTGTTTTATATAGGTTCATCATGACTTCCTTGGTTTTGCACTCTATGCCTCTATTTATAAAGCCCAGGATTCCGTATGCTTTTTTAAAATCACTTTCTTAACCTGCCCTTCAACAATTTATGCACATATACCCCCAGATCTCTCTGTTCCAGTACCACTTTTAGAATTGTGCCCTTTAGTTTAAGTTGCCTCTCCTCTTTCTTCCTACCGAAATGTATCACTTCGCATTAAATTTCATCTGCCTCTTGTCCATCCATGCCATCAGCCAATCTATATCCACTTCAAGTCTATCACTATCCTCCTCACCGTTCACTACACTTCCAAGTTTTGTCATCTGCAAATTTGGAAATTGTGCCCTGTACGTCCAAGTCATTAATACATATCAAGAGCAGCAGGGGTCCAAGTATTGACCCTCGGGGAAAACCACTATACACCTCCCTTCAGTCCGGAAAACAACCGTTCGCCACTACTCTCTGATTCCTGTTACTTAGCCAATTCAGTATCCATGCTGCTACTGCCCCTTTTATTCCATGGGCTTCAATCTGAACGACAAGCCTATTATGCGGCATTTTATCAAACGCCTTTTGAAAGTCCATATACACCACATCAACCGCATTGCCCTCATCAACCCTCTGTTACCTCATCAAAAAACTCTAGCAAGTTAGTTAAACACTATTTGCCTTTAACAAATCTGTGCTGGCTTTCCCTAATCAATCCAGACTTCTCCAAGTGATGCTGATTCTCTTTTGTTTCTGTTTCTAAAAGTTTCCCCACCACCGAGATTAAACTGACTGGTCTATAATTGCAGGGTTTATCCTTACACTCTTTGAACAAGGATTTAATTTTTGCAATTCTTCACTCCTCTGGCACCACCCCACACCTAAGGATGATTGGAAGATTATGGCCAGTACCTCTGCAATTTCCACCCGTACTTCCCTCAGCAGCCTAAGGTGCATCCCATCTGGACCAGGTGACTTATCTACTTTAAGTACAGTTAGCCTTTCTAGTACCTCCTCTATCAATTTTTAGCCCATCCAGTATCTCAACTACATCTTCCTTTACAGAGCATCTTCTTCCATGGCAAAAACGATGCAAAGTACTCATTTAGTACTTCAGCCTGCCCTCTGCCTTCATGGATAGACCTCTTTTTGGTGCCTAATCGGCCCCACCCCTCCTCTTACTACTCGTTCACATGTCCAGAGAAGACTTTTGGATTCCATTTCATGTTGGCTGCTAGTCTATTCTAATACTCTTTCTTTGCCCCTCTTATTTCCTTTTTCACTTCCCCTCTGAACTTTATATATTCAGCCTGGTTCTCACTTGTATTATCAACCTGAATCTGTCATATGCCCCTTTTTTCTGCTTCATCTTTTGTCATCCAGGGAGCTCTGGCTTTAGTTGCCCTACCTTTCTCCCTTGTGGGAATGTACCTATACTGTACCCGAACCATCTCCTCTTTAAAGACCGCTCATTGTTCAATTACAGTTTTGCCTGCCAATCTTTAATTCCAATTTACCCGGGCCAGATCTGTTCTCATCCCACTGAAATTGGCCCTCCTCCAATTGAATATTTTTACTTTATAGAGTGGTCCTTGTCCTTTTCCATAGCTATTTGAAACCTTATGATACTATGGTCACTGTTCCCTAAATGTTCCCCCACTGACACTTGTTCCACCTTGCCCGTCTCATTCCCCAGAACCAAATCCAGCAATGCCTCCTTCCTTGTTGGGGTGGAAACGTGTTGGTCAAGAAAGTTCTCCTCAACACACTTCATAAATTCCTCCCCCTCTTTGCCCCTTATATTATTACTATCCCGGTCTATGTTAGGATAGTTGAAGTCCCCTGTTATCACTACTTTATGGCTTTTGCACCTCTGAAATTTCCCTGCAAATTTGCTCCTCTATATCCTTCCCACTAGTTGGTGGCCTATAGAATACACCCAGTTGTTTCTCAACTCTCGCCAAATAGATTCTGTCCTTGATTCCTCCAGGACATCCTCTCTCCCCAGCACTGCAATATTCTCCTAATCAATTTTCCACCCCCCCCCACCTTTCTTTCCTTTCCTGAACATCTTGTATCCAAGAATATTTAGTACCCAAGCCTGCCCTTTTTTGAGCCAGGTCTCTGTTATTGCCATGACATCATATTCCCATGCAGCCCATCAAACTTGTTTACCATGCTTCATGCGTTTACAAACATGCACTGTCAACCAATCTTAGTAATTCTTGTATTCTCTCTTAGTACGGTATTAGTTAGGATCAGACTATTTCTTATTCTAGCACTATCTTTTTCTCCCAATACTTTGTGCACCTTGTTTCTCCTTTCCAATGCTACATCCTGGTGCCCATCCCCCTGCCAAATTAGTTTAAACCCTCCCCCACAGCACTAGCAAACCTCCCCCCAAGGACATCGATCCCAGCTCCGTAGAGGTGGAAACCGATTATAACAACTCACCGCGTTACAAAAATTCTCATGTCGCCTCTCGTTCTTTTGCCAATTACCGTAAATCTGTGTCCTCTGGTTACTGACCCTTCTGCGACCGGAAACAGTTTCTCTTTATTTACTCTATCAAAACCCTTCATGATTTTGAACACTTCTATTAAATATCCCCTTAACCTTCTTTGCTCCAAGGAGAACCACCCCAGTTTTTCTAGTCTCCCCATGTAACTAAAGTCCCGCTTCCTTGGTACCATTCTAATAAATCTCCACTGCACCTTCTCTAAGGCGTTGACATCCTTCCTATAGTGTGATGCCCAGAATTGGACAATAGTCTCCAGCTGGGGTTTAACCTGTGTTTTATAAAGGTTTAGCATAACTTCCTTTATTTTGTACTCTATGCTTATATTTATAAAGCCAAGGGTCCCTTAAGCTTTTTTTTTGAAAAGGTCTTCTCAACTTGTCCTGCCGCCTTCAAAAATTTGTGTAAATACATCCCCAGGTGACACTGTTCATGCACTCCCTTTAAAGTTGTAAAAACCCAAATGGTTCATTAATATCCTTTTAGGGAAGGAAACCTGCCATTTTCAACAAATTCAACAAGGGACAACCGGACATTTACAAGATTCTGGCAAGACGAGTGCTTTTCAGTAGCAAGAAACTGTTTCACAAACAAAAGCTGTGCAGTATATGCAAGAATACTTCATGGCGTAAGTTAACAAGATATAGCAGGGTTCCAAATGTCATGGCATACAAAAAAGCACTTAAGGGAGACTTAGCACAATGTCCTTCCAGTTCTGCGTTAAATTCCAGCCCAGACTGAGGTATAAGGGCACTTCTTTCTTTTGACTGGAAGGGTCCAACAGGTTGTCTGGTCTCAACCTGGTTGTGTGCACAAAAGCCATGTGAAATGCGCCGCATAAATTCAAATTCTTTTCGAAAAACTAGTCAAATCAGTAATTAACTTGCTTATTTGTGAAAGCCTTAAAAAAAAGTCACTCTTGAAACTTGAAAATCTACTTAAGCACTATGAATTTAGAGATGTCATGTCAGAGATGGTGAATGCACAACTTGCACACAAATGATCTACCAGCTCCTTCGACAGCTCAGAGAATAAAGGGTAAAACTGAACCGCTGGTCTGGAATTTGACGCAAACTGGAAGGACATTGTTTTTTTACATCCAAATTCCATGATGTTTAGAACCCTGCTGTATCTTGTTAACTTAAGACAAAAATTATTGCATGTACTGCACAGCTTTTGTGTGTGAAACAGTATCTTGCGACTGAAAGGTACTAATTTTGCTTCCTAGTCTGTGCCAAGTTAGCTGACTTCAGCTGGAATAGTTATGAGGGCATTTCAATTGGCCTTAATGCTCCCAGGCAATGAAGGAGAAAATAAGCAGGGTTTCCACAACGGGTCGCTACACAGCAACACCTGCTGGAAAATGCAAGCATGTGGATGTTGGGCAAGGACACGTTCAGGCTCAGCTGTGAACAATCTGCCAACATTACCCATCCAGGCTCACGGACAAAGAATGCTCATTCAGGTGAGGAACAAGAGGACTAACTGTGCCCGTGGAACTGTATGCCAGCATGAGTCACTGTGCTTGGCAAGAAAGAGAGAGAAAAAGAAAATGGGCAGAGGAAGAAATTCCTGTCAATCATCAATTCAAATTTGAAGACTTATTCCAGAATATTGAAAGTGTAATAAGGGACAAACATATGAAGATTGTTACAGGAACTGAATGAATCTTTTAAGCTAATTTCAGATGAAACAAAAGAAAAGCAACATTTTCAAAGACCACAACATTTTTGTTCTTTGTTCCTCCCCCTCAATTTGATTCAAGGAAGATTAATTTAGAATTGTATGCATTTATACGGCATCTTATTAGGTCAAAATGTCTCAAAACACCTGAACCAATTAACCACTTTGAAGTGGAGTGACATATAGATGCATAAATAGCACAGCTACAAATTATTTATCACAAAAGAAGTATGCTTTATCATCAAATGCACTACAGCAACTCGCCAAAACTTCTTGGACAGCACCTCCCAAACCAACGACCTCTACCACCGAGAAGAACATGGGCAGCAGGCACATGGGAACATCATGACCTGCACGTTCCCCTCCAAGTCACACACCATCCCGACTTGGAAATATATCACCGTTCCTTCATCGTCGCTGGGTCAAAATCCTGGAACTCCCTACCTAACAGCAGTGTACCTTCACCACACGGACTGCAGCGGTTCAAGGCGGCGGCTCACCACCACCACGCCACGAGCAATTAGGAATGGGCAATAAATGATTTACGGACAACCTGCATTTGATTCTGAGGCACAAAGCAAGAATTTCAAACTTCTAGTTAAACATTTCTCTTGAGGCTGCCTGATGTATTCTGGACATAATGAAAAAAATCTTAAGAGCTCCTGCTCCCAAAAGGTGCCCAGTACCTCTTATTGAAAGGGCACTAACATGGGCACTGGGCAAAGACAGGCAACATCTGCCTCTCTTTCCAGACTTTCACAAACAGTGGTCACTTCGCTAAGATACAGGAGGGCCACCATGTTACATATAATAATCACCCTATTCAGGAACTGGAAAGAAAACAAAACAATCTACCCTTTTGTGATCTCCCATGCAAATTCAGGTGAGTGTCAGTTTATTTTGTAAGCAATTCTCCTTGTTGAAATAAACTGTGCTTCGCCTTCTTAGAATTTGGATTCATTCATCTCTGACTTTACAAAGAAGGGCAGTTCTAAAAAAAAATCAGTTACGTTCACTGTGGGAAGGCTTCTAAACATCCCAGTGATGTTGCAACATCTTCAGCAACGAACACAGTCCAAGTGTTAAATGAAGATTTTTTTTCCCCGTTAAGGCACTTGCTAGAATACAGTTTCACAGGTGCCATCACGTATCTGGTACCCTGAACACATGGCCATTGTTTCATGTGTAAATCTGGACAGCAGGTGTCAGCAAACTATTTAGAAGTGGAAAGCATCATAGCAGAGCATGATCCTGTCCTCAGCTGTCCTCCACGTGCAGCAGGATCACTGGATAAGTCAATAAATGGGAAACAGCAGCTGTTTCACCCTTGCTTAGGAAAAGGGCACACAGGTTTGCAGTACCCCAACTGCTGCCCTGACCAAGATCAGCCAATACCACAACAGACCAGGAATCAACAACTTACATTTATTTAACGCCTGCAAAACAGAAAAAAAATCCCAGGGTGCTTCAGCGAAGTGTAATCAGACAAAATGGATGTCAAGCCAAAGAAGCAGATATTAGGAGGAGGAGGAGAGAGGTGGGCATTTAGAGGGCCTTAAAGGAGGACAGGGAGACGGAGTGGTTATGGGGGGAGTGAATTCCAGAGCATGGGACCTAGGTAGTTGAAGGCAAGGCACAACCGCCACGGTACGGCGAAGGGCTACGGAGGTGGGGTGGTGGAAAGATGCAGGAGAGGCTAGAGTCAGAGGAACAAAGAATTTGGTTTTGGCAGGGGGGGGGGGGGGGGGGGTTGCTGAGGGAGGTTACAGAGATATGGAGCGGGCAAGGCAATAAAAGGATTTAAGCACAAGGATGAGAATTTTAAATTTGAGGTGTTGGGGGACCAGAAGCCAATGATGACAGGTGTCATAGGTGAGTGGGACTTGTGTAGATGGGATATGGGAAGAGTTTTGGATGAGCCGGAGTTTATGGACAGTGGAGAATGGGAGCCGGCCTGGAGAGCACTGAACACTAACAGAGAGGAGGACAGGTGCGCGCTATAATGGCTAGGCATTGAAGTCAACCTACCAGCTTACCTGAGGCAGCATAACTATTAATGGTCACTTCCCTGAATGTGTCATTTCTTTTTTTAAAAAATCAACAAATGAAAAACCTCATCAGCAATCTGCTACTATTATTAGCATACCCAAAAGATAACATACTAATACATGTCCTCAACTTGTGGAAACAATCACTTGAATACAACTGTTTGAAAAGAAAGACTTGTATTTATATAGTGCTTTTCACCTCGGTGTCCCAAAGCACTTTACAGCTAGGAAGTACTTTTGAAGTGTAGATGCTGTTGCAATAAGAACCGCAGCAGCCAACTGGTGCACAGCAAGGTCCCACATGCAGCAATGTAATAATGACCAGATAATCTGCTTTAGTGATGTTGGTTGAGGGATAAATATTGACCAGGAAGCCAGGGAGAACTCTTCTTCGAAATAGTGCCAGGGAATCTTTTACGTCCACCTGAGAGGGACGACGGTGGGGGGGTGGGCTCGGTTTAACGTCTCATTCAAACGACGGCACCTCCATCAGTGCAGCGCTCCCTTAGTACTGCACTGGAGTGTCAGCCTAGATTTTGTGCTCAAGTCTCGAGCGGGACTTGAATCCACGACCTTCTGGCTCAGACAAGAGCGCTACCACTAAGCCACGGTTGACACCAGAACTGGAATAATATCCAGTCTCCACTTTATATTAAATCTTCCTTAACCACCTAACCATTAATGCTATTTTCTCCCTGGCCTTTACGGACATGGAAAAAAGGCCAGGGGCTCAAGGCAATTTCAAAGTAGGAGTAAGGGAATGGTACAGGGTACCTTGTTTGGATGAAGCCCACTATTAACACAAGAAGAAGCAATGGTAGGGAGTGGAAAGCAGAGACCAGAGACAATTACCTTCCTTGATCGGGTGCATATCAAATTTCAACATTAAGTTAGTCCCACAAACATCTGGGGCAAATGTGCAATTACCAGGTACTCGGGAGGGTATCAGGAAGCAAGAATTCATGAAGAAAGATGAAGTCACTTTGAATTTATCCAGCTGTGCTTAATAAAATCCAGAATTGGCAATCAAGAAGTACTTGGCTCAATGGTGGTTAAAAATACATTTAACAGCAATTCACCCAGAACATCAGGCTTTTCCTATGACCTGAAGACTTAGTTATTTCAAATCCCAAAATAGTTTTATAAAAGACAGTTCTTTAACACTGCAATAACCAAAAAGATACAGGAGAATATAAAACTGATTTTCTTAAGAAATTCTTCTCCCTTGAGAGAAGGTCTTTCCTGAAAATGATTAATATTTGAAGGTTAATTAGGACAGAATGACAATCACAGCTGCAGTGATGCTCTAGATGAAGGTTATCTTCGTTCTGACAAGCTACAATTAATACGAGTCAGCTCACACCATACCTTCATGTCATCGGTTTCAAAAATAGGAAATCTACTTTCCTACAGTTGGATCTTGCAGTAGTATATTAAAGTTAGCCTTAGGGAATTAATATTTGGGCTAAATGAACCAATAATTTTTGTTAATAGAATACTGATTATTGAAATTAAATATAAAATATAAATCCTGATACAGTACATTAAAACAAAAACCTCAGTACAATAGCTTGATGAAACATGCACCTAGTTAGCAACGTGCTGACTTGAAAACAACCCAACAAGCATAGGCTTGTTCATGTGATATATTTCAGTAATAAAACACTAGAATTCCAGCTTATAAATTAAGGATCAAAGAGTGATCATTTTGTTATTGAACCAGGTGACACTGACCTATTACCATACAAGATTTGAAAGAAAGGACCAAATGCACTTAATATACAATAATCTCAGCAGCTAAGTGGACAAGGTAGTCACTAATTTATTTCATGAATTATATTGTGGTTTTAAATGCTACTAGTTTTATTAACATGGAGGACTATAAAAAAGTCAGCTACCGTCTTCCTTGGTACTATGTAGGTCATCTCCTCATAATTTGGTATTGTTTTGGACGTGCTGTTCATGAAGTGACAAGATGCAGTTTTACCAAATTTCCCCATACAAGTTCCTCATCTGGACAGTGCCACAGAGCTTGCTTTCACACACCACCTTCTGGCCAGGTCAATACAATCATTGCAAAAGCCTAAAAGATGTTACCAGCTGCCTACCTGACCAAGGAACTTCATAAGAAAAGAAAAATTTTGGAGACTTATGAGGTCTAAAGATATGTAAGTTTGCCATCTTTTCAGTTATATAAAGCTCCTAGTTGTTTCTGTGGGAAAACAGTTCAAGGGTATTAATTTGAACCATTTCCGTTTTTAAATGAAGTGTGCAAATTCCTTAAAGCATTTCAAATACGGGTTAATCTGCAGTCTCTGAAATTCACTTGGATGTCTACTGCAACCAACAACGAGCTTTTGTTTAAATACAACGAATAATCTCCCAAAAAGAAAAACCTATTCCACTGAGCATTCTGGTGGTCTCAAAAGGATAACCAACCATACAGCATCCTCTTCACAGAACGTTCCTTGGCACTAGATTTTAGAACTGATTGTTCCATTCTTGGTGAACACAAGGTACAAAGTGTGACTGTAACATCTATCTTGTGTTATTTGCCACCTCCCAAGGAAATGGCTAATCTGTTTCACTCCAGTGAAATTCCCATAGCAGTAACGCTGTATAAAATGTATGAGGTATTTGAACTGCGTCCACAACGCTTTGAGTCACAGAATAAAACAAAATGTTCGATAAGCAAGGAGGCCATTCCCATTTGGACCTCAATGTCTAAAATAGGAAATTACATGGTAAACAAATATATTACAAAACTATTCCCATTACATGAAGCGTATGAAAGAATCTTTTTATACCAGAATTCACGAGAATATTGTGTTCATTCCAATACTGAGAATCTGAAAACGCTCTTTGGTTTCTGCAGCTTTCTGATATTCTATTTTCTAATCAACATTAGAATGAAACAGTGAAACTGGCATTTGCAAATGCATTTCTACTGAAGGCATCTTAAGTAGTAATGTTTCATAAACTTTACTGACAAGTCACTGTACTCTTTAAAGTTCAGTGCTAAATATGTTGCAATTTAAATTCTCTGCTTTTGAAGAGTAATATATTTATGGAACATGCTAACATTACAGTAGACTATCTCTGAAAACTCCCAACAGCACCTCTAATACACAAATAGCCCTCCCTGTTGACCCCAAAGCATCCCCATTACTCTGATGGCTGCTGACGCAGCACATGCATCACTACATTATCCTACTAACACTAGTGTCTCAGGCAATGCTACTGGTAGATGGAGGCATCAACGTACCCAGCTATGCAAAAATTGGTCTATTGCCTATCGTGACAGATGAAGAGGGGGAAAATGAGAAGCGAGTGAGGGAAAGTAAGGATCAACCGACATCATAAACAGATCTCATCATTATCACATTGCTGTTTGTGAGACCTCACTGTGCACAAATTGGCTGCCGCATTTCCTACATTACAACAGTGCCGACAATTCAAAAGTACTTCATTGGCTACAAATTGTTTTGGGACAACCTGAAGTTGCGAAAGATGCTAGATAAATGCAAGTTTTTCTTTATTTTTCTTCATCAGAGGTGGTCTTATATTTCCAGTGAATAAAACTGCAAAGTTCAAATGTTGCCTCCTAGTACTCCAGAGCCCCAGTAGAAAGATTAAAATCAGGCTTTAATTTAAAATAAGCTTCAAAGCGTAGACAATAGTGTCCGCTCTTATTGGTGGGTGTCTCCTATTAAGATGAAGAATATAATTACTGGGAAATGGAACAGTTAAGAGTGTGCACTGCTGACTTCTCAGCTTTATTCTAACGCATTGGATCCTGGACAGAAATCAAACTTCTCCTGAGCCAAAGTCCATTTCTTCACTGGCTTTACTGTGATCTCCACCTTGGCCACCACTTTCTACGGAGACTATTCGCTGTTGGGCTGCCTCTATTCGAGTCCTAATCTGCTTCGGCAGTCCGTTTTCTGCTCCTCCGGTGGGAATTTTTCACTCTACAGTGAGTTTCATCCGTTCCAGCTGGTTCCCATCTACATCTGGATTCTCTGCTCCCTTGCTGCTGAATGACCTCTACTTTGCGGCTTTCCGCTTGCTTCCCGCGGCCTTTGACTCCATTCATCCCTCAGGACTCCTCCGCCACCCTTCCCTGGACTGGCTGCTCAAGTTATTACTGCTACTCCTCCCGATCTTAGAATCATAGAAAATTTACGGCACAGGAGGCCGCCATTCGGCCCATCGTGTCCGCACCAGCCGAAAATGAACCACCCAGACTAATGCCACTTTCCAGCACTTGGTCCGTAGCTTTGTAGGTCACAGCACTTCAGATACACATCCAAGTTCTTTTTTAATTGAGTTGAGGGTTTCTGCCTCTACCACCCTTTCAGGCAGTGAGTTCCAGACCCCCCACCACCCTCGGTGAAAAAAATTTTCCTCAACTCCCCTCTAATCCTTCTACCAATCACATTAAATCTATGCCCCCTAGTTATTGATCTCTCTGCTAAGCGAAATAGGTCCTTCCTATCCACTATATCTAGGCCCCTCATAATTTTGTACACCTCAATTAAATCACCCCTCAGCCTCCTCTGATCTAAAGAGAACAACCCTAGCCTATCCAATCTTTCCTCACAGCTAAAATTCTCCAGTCTCGGCAACATCCTGACAAATCTCCTCTGTACCATCTCTAGTGCAATTACATCCTTCCTGGAATGTGGTGACCAGAACTGTACGCAGTACTCAAGCTGTGGCCTAACTAGTGTTTTATACAGTTCCAGCACAACCTCCTTGCTCTTATATTCTATGCCACAGCTAATAAAGGAAAGTATTCCAAATGCCTTCTTTCAGGGATCTGTGGTCATACACTCCAAGGTCCCTCACTTCCTCCCATTTATTGTGTATTCCCTTGCCTTGTTTGCCCTCCCCAAATGCATTACCTCACGCTTCTCCGGATTGAATTCCATTTGCCAATTTTCTGCCCCCCTGACCAGTCCATTAATATCTTCCTGCAGTCTACAGCTGTCCTCCTCACTATCAACCACACGGTTAATTTTTGTATCATTTGCAAACTTCTTAATCATGCCCCCTACATTTAAGTCCAAATCATTAATATGTATCACAAAAACCAAGGGACCAAGTACTGAGCCCTGTGGAACTCCAATGAAAACAGTCTTCCTGTCACAATAACACCTGTCAAGCATTACCCTTTACTTCCTGGCACTGAGCTAATTTTGGATTCAACTTGCCACTCTCCCTTGGATCCCACGGGCTTGTACTTTTTTGACCAATCTGCCACGAGGGACCTTGTCAAAAGCCTTGCTAAAATCCGTGTACACTACATCAAATGCTCTACCCTCCTTATTACCTCCTCAAAAAATTCAATCAAGTTAGTCAGACACAACCTTCCCTTAACAAATCCATGCTGACTGTCCTTGATTACTCCATGCCTTTCTAAGTGACCGTTTATCCTGTCCCTCAGATATGATTCCAATAACTTGCCCACCACTGATGTTAGATTGAACTTGCCTGTAATTACTCGGCCTATCCCTCACTCCCTTTTGAAACAATGGTACAATGTTAGCAGTCCTCCAATCCTCCGGCACCACACCTGTATCCAGGGAGGATTGGAAAATGATGGTCAGAGCCTCCACTATTTCCTCCCTTGCTTCTTTTAACAGCCTGCGATACATTTCATCCGGCCCTGGTGATTTATCTACTTTCAAAGATGCTAATCCCCTTAATACTTCCTCTCTCACTATGTTCCTTCCATTCAATATTTCACACTCCTCTTCCTTAACCACAATCTCTGCATTGTCCCTCTCTTTTGTGAAGACAGACTCAAAGTATTAACATAAGAACACAAGAAATAGGAGCAGGAGTAGGCCAATCGGCCCCTCGAGCCTGCTCCGCCATTCAATAAGATCATGACTGATCTGATCCTAACCTCAAATCTAAATTCATGTCCAATTTCCTGCCCACTCCCAGTAACCCCTAATTCCCTTTACTTCTAGAAAACTGTCTATTTCTGTTTTAAATTTATTTAATGATGCAGCTTCCACAGCTTCCTGGGGCAGCAAATTCCACAGACCTGCTACCCTCTGAGTGAAGAAGTTTCTCCTCATCTCAGTTTTGAAAGAGCAGCCCCTTATTCTAAGATTATGCCCCCTAGTTCGAGTTTCACCCATCCTTGGGAACATCCTTACCGCATCCCCTTCACAATCTTATGTTTCAATAAGATCGCCTCTCATTAAGAACCATACTAACATCTTCCGCCTCCACACATAGGTTACCTTTTTTTGGTCTCGAAAAGGCCCTACTCTTTCTTCAGTTATCCTCTTGCTCTTATTATATTTATAAAACATCTATGGGTTTTCCTTGATTTTACTTGCCAATATTTTTTCATGCCCTTTCATTGCTTTCCTAATTTCCTTTTTAATTTCACCCCTGCACTTTCTATATTCTTATAGGCTTTCTGCCGTATTCAGTTCTTGGTATCTGACATAAGCTTTCCTTTCCTGCCTTATCTTACCCTGTATGCTCCTTGACATCCAGGTGGCTCTAGATTTGGCAGTCCCACCCTTTTTCTTTGTGGGAACATGTTTACACTGCACCCCTTGAATGCCTCCCACTGCTCTTGCATTGATTTACCTTTAAGTAGCTGTATCCAGTCCACTTTTGCTAAATCACTTCTTAGCTTAGTACAATTGGCCTTGCCCCAGTTGGGAATTTTTACTCCTGCTGATCTTTGTCCTTTTCCATAACTATGCTAAAACTAACTGAATTATGATCTCTACCACCAAAATGCAAGGAACTGCTCTATGCTCCTCACCTCGAAAGAGCTGTTCCTTGAACCAGCTCTCTAATTTGAACTATCCTCTAGCTCCCTTGACGTCACTGTTCTCGGTCCTTCTGTTTCACACCCACTGTTCTGCACTCCTCTGCTGGTATACCAAATCCCAGATATTCTGCCCCTCCAACTACTCCTGGATTCACTTGCTCTCCAAAACGGTCTCCAAACCTGGATATTGGTTCATCAATCCTCCCAAGCTGACCACCCTGTCTACAAGTCAACTTCATCCCAGCACTGAACCTCAGGCTTCAACTTTGGACTCAGATTGTCTCTTCTCAATTTATAACCAGGTCGTGGCTCCGTAATCTCTGTCATGCCTATGTAATCTGAATTCCCTGTGTCCAGTCATACGTGCATTTTGACTGCCACTCCAGTCCCCAAGTCCATTGCTTCCATCTCCCCTTTCGGGCCCCACACCCCACTCTCCCTCTCTTCCGGTCAGCTAGTCATGTCACCTTTCATTTCTCATGTACACTGCACCCACCCCCCACCCCCAATCCCATCATCCCTATCACAACCCATCACTACTCCTTTACTTTCCTACTCTCCTGTCACCGTCCCAAGTTTTGAATCCTCTTTAGATACGCCCACAACGTGCTCGCTGTACATCTCAGCATTCTCCTATAAGCCCATCGAGGCCCCCTTTTGAGGAGCAACCCCAATTGTCCCATCCTCCCCTCTCGCTGACATTCCCAACCAGCATGCCTGCTGGGGGCTAAATTCACCAGCCTCCTTCCTTCCCTCCCACTAACCCCACCCACCATTGCCTCCTCTGACTTTGCCAGCAGATCAACAATCACTTCCCCCTCCACATTTTGTTCCAGAATGTCTGTTCACTTGCAAATGAGGCCCTTGTATCCACGACCTTATTGTGGCTTTGAATGAAACTTGGCTTGTGGGTGGAGGCACCTTGCCCTTACTGAAGCCTTCGTGCCTGCCCCGCCCAAACTGCTGTGGTCGTAGCATGGCCCTAGTCATCGAATCACAGCTTGGCCTCTTCTCCTTCCAGCACATCACCTTGTTCCACACTTCCTGCATCTTCTTTAAAACCCAATGCAAAAGCCCTTGCCTGATTCCACTCTTGGATATCCAATCACAACCGGAGCATCTCCAGCAATGGCTTCTCTTCCCACACCTCTGGAGTTCCTCAAAGCCCCCCTTCTCCTCTTCATCTATATGCTGCCCTTTGTCTAAATCATTCAAAGACATTGGGTCAGCTTCCACACGTATGCTGACGACAGACAACTCTAACTCTCCACCACCTCGCCTGACCCCCTCCACTGCCTGTGTTGTCAGACGTTCAGTCTTGGGTTTTCTCCAATTAAACATTGGGAAGACCGAAGCAATCGCCTTCAGTCTCCACCACAAACTCTGTACCCTTATCACCGATTCCATCACCTTCCTGGTCACCATCTAAGGTCAAATCAAACTGTTCACTATCTCGCATTCCTATTCAACCCCAAGCAGAGGTTCCAACCCCATACCATCTCTATCACAAAGATCACTTCCACCTCCGTAACATTGTCTGTCTCTGCAACTCTCACCTGTGCCTTTACCTCCAAACACTACTATTCCAACACTCGCCTATCCGTCCTCACATTTTCCACGCTCCATAAATTTCAATTCATCCAAAACACTGCTGCCCGCATCATATCACCCACAAGTACCACTCATCACTTCTGTCCTTGCTAACCTACATTGGCTCCCTATCCCTCCAATGCCTCAAATTTAAAATTCTCATCTTTGTGTTTAATGTCATTCACCGCTCCTTATCTCTAACCTCCTCCAGACCTACAACACCTCGCCCCAGAACTCTCCATTCTTCTAACTCTAGCTTCTTGTACATCCTCCACCCTGCAATGCCTTGATCCACATTAGTATCACAGTATGGTACAGCACAGAAGGCAGCCCATCGTGCCTGTGCCGGCTCTTTGAAAGAGATATCTTCCCCCATAGCACTGTAAATTTTTTCCCTTCAAGTATTTATCCAATTCCCTTTTGAAAGTTACTACTGAATCTGCTACCACCAGCCTTTCATGCAGTGCATTCCAGATCATTACAACTCACTGCCTAAAAAAAATGTTTCCTCATCCTCTTTTGCCAATCACCTTAAATCTGTGTCCTGTGGTTACCAACCCTTCTGCCACTGGAAAGTTTCTCCTTATTTACTCTACCAAAACCCTTCATGATTTTGAACGCCTCTATCAAACCTCCTCTTAACCTTCTCTGCTCTGAGAATTGCTGATCATATATTGCCCTCCCTCAGCTGATGAATCAGTCCCCCTCCATGTTGAGCACCACTTGGAGGAAGCATTGAGGGTAGCAAGGGCACAGAAAGTACTCTGGGTGGGGGACTACAATATCGGTAGCACCGCTACTGACCGAGCTGGCCGAGTCCTGAAGGACATCACTGAGACTGGGCTTGCAACAAGTGCGTGAACCAACACGAGGGAAAAACCTACTTGACCTCATCCTCACCAATCTACCTGTCGCAGATGCATCTGTCCATGGCAATATTGGTAGGAGTGACCACCACACAATCCTTGTGGAGACCAAGTCCCGTCTTCACACTAAGGACACCAACCAATGTGTTGTGTTCCACTGTGCTAAATGGGATAGATTCAGAACAGATCCAGCAGTTCAAAAAGCTGGGCATCCATAAGGCACTGTGGGCGATCAGCAGCAGCAGAATTGTACTCCAGCACAATCTGTAACCTCACGGCCCAGCATATTCCTCACTCTACCATTACCAATAAGCCTGGGGATCAACCCTGGTTCAATGAGGAATGTAGAAGGGCATGCCAGGAGCAGCGCCAGGCATATCTAAAAATGAGGTGCCAACCTGGTGAAGCTACAATACAGGACTACATGCATGCTAAACAGCAGGAGCAACATGCTACAGACACAGCTAAGTGATTCCACAACCAACGGATCAGATCAATGCTCTGCAGTCCTGCCACATCCAGTCATGAATGGTGGTGGACAGTTAAACAACTAATGGGAGGAGGAGGCTCTGTAAACATCCCCACCCTCAAGGATGGCAGAGTCCAGCATGTGAGTGCAAAAGACAAAGCTGGAGCGTTTGCAACCATCTTCAGCCAGAAGTGCCGAGTGGATGATCCATCTCGGCCTCCTCCCGATATCCCCACCGTCACTGAAGCCAGTCTTCACCCAGTTCCATTCACGCCACGTGATATCAAGAAACGGCTGAGTGCACTGGATACAGCAAAGGCTATGGGCCCCGACAACATCCCGGCTGTAGTGCTGAAGTCTTGTGCTCCAGAACTAGTCGCGCCTCTAGCCAAGCTGTTCCAATTCAACTACAACATTGGCATCTACCAGGCAATGTGGAAAATTGCCCAACTATTTCCTGTCCACAAAAAGCAGGACAAATCCAATCCGGCCAATTACCGCCCCATCAGTCTACTCTCAATCATCAGCAAAGTGATGGAAGGTGTCGTCGACAGTGCTATCAAGCGGCACTTACTCACCAATAACCTGCTCACCGATACTCAGTTTGGGTTCCGCCAGGACTACTCAGCTCCAGACCTCATTACAGTCCTGGTCCAATCATGGACAAAAGAGCTGAATTCCAGAGGTGAGGTGAGAGTGACGGCCCTTGAAATGAAGGCAGTATTTGACCGAGTGTGGCACCAAGGAGCCCTACTAAAACTGAAGTCAATGGGAATCAGGGGGAAAACTCTAGTGGCTGGAGTCATACCTAGCACAAAGGAAGATGGCAGTGGTTGTTAGAGGCCAATCATCTCAGCCCCAGGACATTGCTGCAGGAGTTCCTCAGGGCAGTGTCCTCGGCCCAACCATATTCAGTTGCTTCATCAATGACCTTCCCTCCATCATAAGGTCAGAAATGGGGATATTCGCTGATGATTCCACAGTGTTCAGTTCCATTCGCAACCCCTCAGATAATGAAGCAGTCCCTGCCCGTATGCAGCAAGACCTGGACAACATCCAGGCTTGGGCTGATTAGTGGCAAGTAACATTCCTGCCAGACAAGTGCCAGGCAATGACTATCTCCAACAAGAGAGAGTCTAACCACCTCCCCTTGACATTCAACAGCATTACCATCGCCAAATCCACCACCATCAACATCAGCCAGAAAATTAACTGGACCAGCCACAAAAATACATTGGCTACAAGAGCAGGTCAGAGGCTGGGTATTCTGCAGTGAGTGACTCACTTCCTGACTCCCCAAAGCCTTTCCACCATCTACAAGGCACAAGTCAGGAGTGTGATGGAATACTCTCCACTTGCCTGGATGAGTGCAGCTCCAACAGCACTCAAGAAGCTCGACACCATCCAAGATAAAGCAGCCCGCTTGATTGGCACCCCATCCACCACCCTAAACATTCACTCCCTTCACCACTGGCGCACAGTGGCTGCAGTGTATGCCATCTACAGGATGCACTGCAGCAACTTGAAAAGGCTTCTTCGACAGCATCTCCCAAACCCGCGACCTCTACCACCTAGAAGGATAAGAGCAGCAGGCACTTGGGAACAACACCACCTGCATGTTCCCCTCCAAGTCACATACCATCCCGACTTGGAAAAATATTGCTGTTCCTTCATAGTCGCTGGGTCAAAATCCTGGAACTCCCTACCTAACAGCGCTGTGGGAGAACCTTCACCACTCGGACTGCAGCGGCTCATCACCACCTTCTCAAGGGCAATTAGGGATGGGCAATAAATGCTGGCCCACACCCCATGAACAAAAAAAAACACAACCCTAGCTTCTCCACATAACTGAGTACCATTCTAGTTAATCTCTTCTGGACCCTCTCTAGGGCCTTGGCATCGTTCCTAAAGTGTGATGCCCAGATTTTAACACAATACACCAGGGTGAGGCCTAACTAGTGTTTTATAAAAGGTTCAGCATAACTTCCTTGCTTTTGTACTTTATGCCTCTATTAATGAAGCCCAGGATCCCATACGCTTTTTTCAACAGCCTTCTCAACTTGTCCTGCCACCTTCAAAGATCTGTGCACGTACACCCCCACGGCTCTCTGTTCCTGCCCTCCCTTTAAAATTGTACCATTTAGTTTATGTTGTCTCTTCTTATTCCTCCTACGAAAATGTATCATTTTACACTTCTCTGCATTAAATTTCATCTGCCATGTGTCTGCCCATTTCACCAGTCTGTCTACGTCTTCCTGAAGTCTGTTGCTTCCTCCACATTATTTACTACATTTCCGAGTTTCGTGTCATCTGCAAACTTTGAAATTAAGCCCTCTATACCCAAATCCAGGTCATTAATATGTATCAAAAAGAGCACTGGTCCGAATACTGACCTCTTGGTGAACACCACTGCATACTTCCCTCCAGTCTGCAAAACAACTGTTCACCTCTACTCTCTGCTTTCTGTCCCTTGGCTAAATAGCTGCCACGGTCCCTTTAATCCCATGGGCTTGCATTTTGCTAACAAGTCTATTATGTGGTACTTCATCAAATGCCTTTTGAAAGTCCATCAACCACACTACCATCAAGAACCCTCTCTGTTACTTCATCAAAGAACTCAATCAAGTTAGTTAAACACGATTTTTCTTTAACAAATCCGTGCTGACTTTCATTTATTAGCCCATACTTTTCCAAGTGCCAATTAATTTTGTTCTGGATCATTGTCTCAAGTTTCCCTACCACCGACGTTCGGTTGACTGGCCTGTAATTGCCGGGTTTATCCCTCACCCCTTTTTTGAACAGGGGTATAACATTGGCAATCCTCCAGTCCTCTGGCACCACCCCCATTTCTAAAGGAGGATTATGGCCAGAGCAGTCACAATTTCCACCCTTACTTCCCTCAGTAACCAAGGATGAATCCCATCTGGACCAGGTGACTTTTCTACTTTGAATACCACGAACCTTTGAAGTACCTCCTCTATCTATTTTTATCCTATTCAATATCACTACTACCTCCTCCTTTACTGCTACATTGTTACAGGCTACAGGCCCCAGGTTCTGGAATTTCTTCCCAACCTCCACTTCCCTCTCCCCCTTAAAACCCACCTCTTTGACCAAGCTTTTGGTCACCCCTCCAAATATCTCCTCCTCATTTGTGTTCGATTACCCCTCTGTAAAGCATCTTGAAACATTTTTAAATGTTAATAGTGCTATATAAATATAAATTGTTGTTTTGACCACTGCCAATATCAACATCAAGCACTACTCAGGTATGGTACAGAATATGTTGGATGCAGATTAAAGCTCCCTCTACTTTGCCTCTGTGTAATGCCAACCTCCCGAGCATCCTTTCCCCACTGCATCAGTGTAAAATTTTCATGGCTTCACATTAATCTGTAGGCACAGGCCCATAAAGAGCTAGCATGAAATATGCCCCTAAATAATTTTAACCTGGGAAACGTGCAGCATAAGACTAAAGGTTTTCATCAAATCATTGAGGGTGAATTTGAAAGCAGGACTCAAAAGGTGAAAGAGCATTGTGCAACGTCCATCCAGTTCCCTTCGCAGATCAGAATTCAATGGATAAGGCACATTTTACATGTTTTAATTTGTTGCTGGGATAGGAGAGGGGGTTTTGGGAAACTGGTGACCATAGCAAGAGAAAAGATTCACCACAGTATCTATGAATTCAATCCTCATATTAAAGTTACCATATTAATAGTGGTTTAATACAATCAATTTAATCTGTACTTAGCATTAACATTTTATACTCAAAGTCTTCCCAAAATGATTTTACAAAAACTATAGCCTCTACCTTTCTTTGGAACAAAGGAAGTTGAGGGGAGATTTAATTGAAGTGTATAAAATTATGAGGGGCCTAGATAGAGGGGCATAGATTTAAAGTGATTGTTAGAAGGATTAGAAAGGAGCTGAGGAGAAATTTTTTCACCCAGAGGGTGGTGGGGATCTGGAACTCACTGCCTGAAAGGGTGGTAGAGGCAGAAATCCTCGACTCATTTAAAAAGTACTTGGACCTGCACTTGAAGTGCCGTAACCTACAGGGCTACAGACCAAATGCTGGAAAGTGGGATTAAGCTGGATAGCTCTTTTTCGGCCGTCATGGACATGACGGGCCGAATGGCTTCCTTCTGTGCCATAACTTTGTATGATTCTATACTTAGACCATGGATATCAAAATACCATTCTGTCTCGCTTATTACTTGCATGTCAATTTTTAAGTTTCTTGATTGAATGCCGCAAAGACCTCTTGGCCCATGGAAGATTCGGAAAGCTGCAAGTATCTGCTTCATTAGAGCCCTTGCTAATATAAATACAAAAGCACACAGCTACATTTAAGGAAAGTATAATTCAATTTTGAGCTGCAAAGAAATCTTGATTCTTACCTCTTGACCAGTAAGGAAAAGGAGAACATCTCCCTCCTCTTCTTCACACATATGGATCTGAATAACTGTTCGAATCGCTGACTCCAGATAATCCCTCTCAGGTTCTGGGGTATAGAATATTTCTACAGGATGTGTACGGCCAGGAATGGTAAGCAGTGGGCAACTGTCAAAGTAGACCTGAAACTTGCCTGCATCAAGTGTGGCACTCATGATGATAATCTGAAAGAGACAGCGTGCACTTTAGTCTCAATTCACATAAGACGACACAACCATTAAACTTCCAAAATATAAAACTGCCTCCTGGGAGAAAAATAGAACAGAAGAACCACAATGCTCTAAAAAGAAACATTACTGCTGGACGTAAAAGTAAATTGTCACATTTCTCAGCTTCTACTGCCTGTAAAGCAGAACAACCTTTAACCACACAGCAGGAAGCATGACAATGCATCTAGTGTGCAATCCTATTTACCAAATAGCAAAAGGTAGCAATTGACTACTTCTGTTAAATCATAAGAGCTTCCAAACAGTAATTTTTCAGGAACCCAAGAGATTGTAATTAAACAGATTGAAGCTATAACCCTGCAAAGCAAAACTTATTTAAATGATGTCCTTTTTCTCACACAAGTGTCATTTATAACTTGTTGATCAAGCAGGTTACAGTACGGCTGTCTGCACGTAGACATGTAAATTGGTCAGACTGGGTTGTAATATTTTTGAGGGGATATAAAAACAGCTCTTTGATCAATCGTATTTACAGGTCATTAGGACTTTGATTCCACATTTCTTGTGAATTGGCATTTTTTTTTAAATTCCCCCTTGCCTATTTGTTCCCTTAAAAGCAATGACTCCATCTTTGGGTAGTAGCTCAGGCATCTTAGCCAAATAACCACTGTTTAGGTGTGACCCCAGACAGTGAATCTTGGCAAGATATTTGACCTAAAGGAACATCATAGCCAAGCACCATCCCATCCTTACCTAATGTCCACATATAGACATACCTAAAAGAGATCATAAAACTCCAGCAGTAGAAACCTTGGGTTATTTCTCCCTCCCTAATCCAAAGCAGAGGCCAACTACAGTACCATTACTGCTACTCTGACTGAGATCAGCCACTTCAGCAGAGACTAGGGAACTGAACTTGGATACCATCCTAGTCTGTAAGGCTCAGCTGCTCACTTCTTTAATGAACTGAACCATTGGAGGAAGCCCAATACATGGGCTTTTTATCCTCAAGAAAGTGAGGCACAGGAGGAAAGGGACTTGCATCTTGAAAGAACAGTGTTCATCTCAATTATTGCAAGTTCATAGCAAAAGCTTGGGCTGGTCATATCACATGCAGCAATTTGTAGATCACAAATAATCTGGTGTCTAGTACTGGGAGCCTACAAGGCCTTTTGACGCAAAAGGAGAACACTCAGTGCCATACTTTCACATTTCCAACAACTGAGGGAAGCAGACACTGTAAAATTTGTCTGACACTGGTCCAGCTGCTCTAACCAGAGCCTCTGTTGATCCTTGGGTAAACCCATCAATTTGACTCATTGTCACTTTGACCTTTCTACCTAAAAGGAACAGCCCGTAAGGATCATTTCCAAGCAGTACTAGTGGTAATCTGGGAGAATTTACATACATGTGCAGAGAAGTTTAAACTGCTCGTTGTAATTTACACAAAATATCATGGGTATGGGAGAATAGTGGTCATGTATTGTATTGTATCTGCATGCTAATATCAGAGTGTTTGCTAATGTACCACATTTAATTCAATGAGCAAAATATTGCAAGTGGGCAATTCATAGCCAGTCAGCTACATGGTTGTGTGAAAACATAATATGGAGTGTACAGCTTCCAGGTCATTTGGGAAATCACCCATTTATTGGAACAGAGAAAGAAAACAGTAAGATAAAAAGTGTGTCATCCAATTCTGATAAACAGAGAACAAATGGCCAAGACCGAAAATATTCACTGATATTTCCAACAGTATTTAAATTAAGACAGATATTCACAGACCACTACTTTTTCCGAAACTTTCGGGTGAATTCTTGACTATAACACGAGAGCTAGAGAGAAACATCTTAACCAGGCCTTGGGGAAAAGGAATGGAAAACACATCCTAGGAGAAGTGCCTTTTCTGCATTTGCTTGGCGTGGGGGTGGGGGGGGGGTTGGTGGTGAAGAGAGGAAGGGAGATCATGTAGAACACAGTGACACAAGTGGATAACCAGATGGCATGCCAACTACATCAAAAAACATTGTTGCAAATACTAGTCTCCCCATTCAAGACTCAAGTCTTGGATCCTAATGGTAAGTGGAGGACATAAATCAAACTTGAAATTTTGGCAAATTTGTAACTTTTTAGGGCCTTTTCCAGATATAGCTTCGTTTTCTTCTTCATACTGATATATTCAAAGGCCCAAGTTAAACAATGGATGTCTATTCATATAAGGCATCAGCCTTGGCTCAGTGGTAGCACTCTCACCTCCAAATCAGAAGGCTGTAAGTTCAAGTCCCACTCCAGGGACTTGAGCTCGTAATCCAAGCTGACACTGCAGTGCAGTACTGAGGGAGCGCAGCCCTGTCGGAGGTTTACATAAAAGATCCCACAGCATTATTCAAATAAAAGCAGGGGAGTTGTCCCGGTGGCCTGACCAATATTTATCCCTCAACCAACATCACTAAAAAAGACAGATTATCTGGTAATGTATCTCATTGCTGTTTGTGGAGCCTTGCTGTGTGCAAAATGTAGTTGTCGCATTTCCATACATTACAACAGTGATTACCGTTCAAACATACTTTGTCTATAAAGCACTCTGGGATGTCCTGAGGTCGTGAAAGAAGCTATATAAAAGTAAGTTTGCAATGTGCAGAACCCGCATTTTCTTTTTCCAAATCTTACCTTCAAATCTGATCTTTGCTTCACAACTTCTTTTAATACACCCATAAGTATATCTGTTGCTAGCGTACGTTCGTGGGCCTCATCAAGGATAATTACACCATATCGCTCTAGTAGAGGGTCATTCATAGCTTCTCGAAGCAACATACCATCAGTCATATACCTAGAATCAAAGCGTGCAACATCAGATTACTGCTCTGTATTCAAATACAGCTGCACAAAGGAATTTTCTATTGAACAATCCAATGGAGGCATCACCAAGAGAGACAAATTGTTCAAAGCTGCAATAAACACAAGCCAAAAAACTTTGAAGAATATCTCAAACAAAATAGCCTCGATGTGCCACAGGTTTGCTTTCAACATCTTGAAAATCAACTGTTTTGCTGAACTGTTTGAGGTATAATTTAAAAGTCACACTGTGCGATATCCCAATGACCAAAACTTACACTCAACCTCTGCCACAAATCATCCTCACTCATACAATAATCGCAATATTGCTATAATTAAGATATGAAATTGAAGTAAAGTTTTCTCTATGTACAGCAGCAAAATTTGGCTGCGCACACTAATTCGATCTAAGCCCAAAAATGCAGATCTAAACTTTGTTAAACTTGCTCTTAGAATTACTATGAACCTAAAATAGCCTTAGTACAAGTTTTTCTTTAAATCTCTACATCTGAAAAGGCTGCTCAAGCAACATAATGGTAGTGAGCTAAGTTCCATGATTTCCATTAAACTATTTTTTTAAATTACACATTTAAACAAAATATAGGACTACATTTTACAAGTCCGCACTCTTGGCAAACAGCTTTACTCACCAGCAGGGCAAATTCATCAGGTTACCCCTTATATGCTCACATCTATAAACACACAATATTTACTTTCACAATAGCAACCTTTACAACTAAGCTTTCTTACACCTGGAAGGGAACTAAGTTTCACAATTCCAGCCATGTAACATTTATCAAAATTTATAGCACAAACATAGTTGTATTGTGAGTTAAAGCACTACTAGCAATGTACTCGGAGTTGAACTATTTCTCCTCTCCATGGTACATACATCTTAGAAAAGAACATTGACAATATTTCTATTTTTACATTTTACTGTTCATGGCATGTATAAAACAGATTACCAGCTGTGTTCTCCACAGAACAAACTGATTAGCATAAGTGGTATCAACATTAGTCTCAGAATTCATAACAGCTTACTTCAATGCAGGTTAACCTTGACTTTTAAAAGATCTCCTGTCAATTTCAAGATATACATTTTAAATGCATACACTAAATTTTACCAACAGTGCAATCACTTCCTTCCCCCTCGCCCTAAAGGAAAAGTACCAGTGCCTAGACAAGATTCTAGGACTTAATCATAATTATCTGTGGCACTTCCATAAAATGTTGAAGTTGAACACCACCCTTTCAACTTATTTATCTACCTCTCTTCAATTGTGTAATTAGTCAATAGCTTACCGCAATTTTGGAAAGTTTCAAAACTCCCTTGTGCATTTTTTGCATGACCACATACACAAATTATAAATAGAGAGTTTTCCCTTAAGCAAATCACACCTGATGGTTCTGCAGCCTTCCAAGTTAAAACTACAAAGTCACAAAGACAATTCATTTAATAACCATTGGGCTCTCTATTCACTGTAGAAGACACATGAATATAGCATTAAGACAAGTAGGAGTGGGTATGGATGCAAGAATGATGAAGAATGGCTGTCAAATCTACCCTAGGTTCTTTGTAATTAAAAGGGGGAAAAAAATCATAATTAACATCACTAAAGTCATTTCTATGCAAATATATTGTGTATTGGAAATTTCAATAAATGAACATGGTTAACAGAAAAACTAAAATTCACTTACTTCAGACATGTTTTTGCACTGCTGCAATCTTCGAACCTAATGGAGTAGCCAACTTCTTGGCCTAGCATCACATCCATTTCATCAGCTACTCGTTGAGCCACACTCATGGCAGCCACCCTCCTGGGTTGGGTACAGGCCACACCACGTTTGGGTCCTACCACTGCCCGCACATAATCAACACACCACTGAGGAATCTGTAAACCCATTCAATCACAAATCAACTGTTGGAATCTTCAACACCAGCTACAGAGCAAGCATTACACATATCAGTATTGTGTCCAGTTCTAGGCACCGCACTTTAGGAAGGATGTGAAGGCCTCAGAGAGGGTGCAGAGAAGATTTATTAGAATGATTCCAGGGATGAGGGTCTTAAATTACCTGGAGGCTGGGATGGTTCTCTTTGGAACAGAGAAGGTTGAGAGGAGATTTGATAGAGGTGTTCAAAATCATGAAGGGTCTAGATAGAGTAGATAGAGAAAAACTGTTCCCATTGGCAGAGGCATCAAGAACCAGAGGGCATAGATTTAAGGTGATTGGCAAAAGAACCAAAGGTGATACGAGGAAAAACTTTTTTTTTTACACACAGTGAGTGGTTGGGATCTGGAATGCATCGCCCGGGGGAATGGTGGAGGCAGATTCAATCATGGCCTTCAAAAGGGAACTGGATAAGTACTTGAAAGGAAAAAATGCACAGGACTACGGGGATAGGGAGCGACAGTGGGACTAGCCGAGTTGCTCATGCATAGAGCCGGCGCAAACTCGATGGGCCGAATGGCCTCCTTCCGTGATTCTATGATCAAACCTTCACAAGTCCATTATTCTTTGAAGTATTGTATGATTCCACATAGAAAGGCAGCAGAGACCAGCAACTCAATGGAGTCTGCAGGGGATTAAATCCATGCCTCAACCCCATGCACAGTAGTCGCAAAATTTTATTATGTCTCCACTGTGCCGCCAAGTTTTTTTTTCTAAAAACAGCACACCCCCACTGCCAACAAATTTGAAATTTAACATGTTTGTTGTATGATAAATTAAATACTTAAAACCCTGACTGTATACAAGTAACACACGCTTCGAGGTACAGAATTTAAAATCAGGAAATCACAGGTTAGTTTATTGTACATTCAAATATATGGGGGAAAAACACAAGAATAGTTTAATTACTGGAGTTGCTCAATTCTGGTTCACTCTCATTGCTAACTCAGTTCTTTTTATGACCCAATTGTTATACAAGTTTTCAGACAAAAGTTACTGTGTCCTTAATGGGTAGTTTCACTAAGCAAAAATAGGAAGCCAGTTAAAAAAGGTATTCAGTATTCTGCATCTAACAGCAGATAAATAATTGTCCTGGGGACAAGAGAAACAAAGGTTCACTTGATCATTGGCCAGGCCATTGTTTAAACAACACTGGCTGTATCAATATGGAACCTTTACAGTAACTTCACATATTGGCAAAGAAAGCTATTTGTCATTGCCACATTCACTCTGGAGGACAATCTTTAGTAGATTCAGTCCTGCATCAGCAAAGCAGCGTAAACAGGGAATGAGATCAAACAGTGCAGTTGGCTTTTTAGTTTTTCCTTTCCTTCTTTAACAGATGTCTTTCAAGGAACAGGTGGTAGTAAAGTTTTAAGTTAAAATTGTAGCAAATTATGATATTTTGAAATGCAGGTGGCATTTTTTTTAAAAAAACACCAATACAATATGCAGCAGTTTTCAATCAGGGCAAAAATATTCACCACAAGATTGAACAACAGCTGCTGCTAAGCTATACTACTTCAAGGTATGAAACAGTTTGTGGCCCTACTGGTACTCCAAAAGGTGCCACAGGCACATCAGTATCAGGACAGTCAACTATTAACTGTAATTATTCTCCTTAGGGCACCTTCTTAATTTCAAGAAAGTGGAACTTGTTAGAGGAGGAAAAGTAAGAAAGAGAGCAAGAGAACAAGTGAAAAAGAGAAGAGAAAGAAGAGAAAAGTTTAATGTTAACTTGGAGCACCTGCCAGAATTTTTTTTACTTCAATCAATCAATTAAATAATTGGACACTAATTTGGGGGGTGGTGGGGGGAGAAACTGTAGGGCACCTCTGGATGGATGAATTAACATGGACCAAATGCCTTCCTTATTCTTAATTATCGAGTCCATCTTTATTGCTGTTTCATAAACTGATGCGCTACTGGAACAGTACATAATGTTCACTTATAACTGGCATTATAATCTTGACCAGCTGCCAGGATGAGTTGCCAAGTGCAGAGGGAATAGGGAAAGAGATAAATGGAAGGAGACACACTTTTCAGAGATGAAGTAGATTAAATTCAATGTCTATGCAACTTGAATGCTGATGTACTCCAAGAAACTACAATGTGGTCCATGGTTCAGTGGACTTGTTGAATAAAAGGCCATCACAAAGCACTCGAATAATACATTACACCCAAACCATGCTAATGTATAGAACACAATTTATTTCCTCCTCCCACGTTCTCAATTACCTCCCGTTGTCTAATTGGTGTCACTGGCAAGTCAGTTAAATATAATTTACTCTTAAATCAAAGTCAGTTAATTCACATCACTGGATAATTCGAATTTCTTTTGTGCAAAAAAAAAGCTTTAAATTACCAGGCGTAGCCCCTACATTTACATAACCAATTTCACATCAATTAAAAATTACAAACCTGTGTTGTCTTTCCAGAGCCAGTCTCACCAACTAGTACAAAGGACTGGTGTTTGGTCAGGATTTCAGTGAACCTTTCCTTGTAATCCCACACGGGCAACTGAAGTCTTTTCTTCAGGATCTCATAATAGCGCGGGGTGTGCGGCAAGTTGGTAAATGGATTGATAGCCTGTTGGTGAAGTGCCGGAGTTGTAATGAGAGGCATACCGCCTCCTGCGGTCAAAGCCGGATTGGATAAGTTCCTTGAATCTTTCTCTCGATCCCGATCCCGGTCCCGATCCCGGTCCTTTGAACGATCATAATCTTTGTCACGGTCTCTGTCTCTGTCTCTATCTTTCCTGCTGATGGAACAAAAGTTTTACATTTTACTTCTAGTTACCTTAATATAGGTTTACCAAGCTATTGAAGTTCTTCAAATCTGCTCCTTCAGTCATATTGGTGATAAGAC
Organism: Heptranchias perlo; assembly: GCF_035084215.1. NCBI lineage: Eukaryota > Metazoa > Chordata > Chondrichthyes > Hexanchiformes > Hexanchidae > Heptranchias > Heptranchias perlo. The sequence continues at coordinate 103,004,902 of NC_090325.1, read as the reverse complement.
AAATAATGGGTATAATATTTCAACAGATTTTCAGTTTATTAGCAAGTTATTACTTGACATCATAACTTTGTAAAATGCTGTATGGATTTTCCATCAAAAATGAGACCATTTAAGTCACTCTTTAATCTAACGGGCAAAAACAAACTGGCTTGCTCATGCTGTTTGCAACCTTGGCGTCCTATTTGACCCGGAGATGAGCTTCCGACCACATATCCGCTCCATCACCAAGACCACCTACTTCCACCTCCATCTCCGCCCCTGCCTCAGCTCATCTTGCTGAAACCCTCATCCATGCCTTTGTTACCTCTAGACTTGACCATTCCAATGCTCTCCTGGCTGGCCTCCCATCGTCCACCCTTTATAAACTTGAGTTCAACCAAAACTCTTCTGCCCAGACCCTAACTCGCACCAAGTCCCGTTCATCCATCACCCTTGTGCTCGCTGACCTACATTGGTTCCCAGTCCAGGAGCATCTCGATTTTAAAACAATCATCCTTGTTTTCAAATCCCTCCATGGCCTCGCCCCGCATATCTCTGCAACCTCCTCCAGTCCTATAACCCTCCGAGATCTCTGTGCTCCTCCAATTCTTGCCTCTTGCACATCGGCGATTTTAATCGATCCATCATTGGCGGCCATACCTTCAGCTACCAAGGCCCTACCTAAACCTCTCTAATTCTCTCCTCCTTTAAGATGCTCCTTAAACCTACCTCTTTGACCAAGCTTTTGGTCTCCTGTCCCAATATCTCCTTGAGGGGCTCAGTGTCAAATTTTGTTTAATAATGCTCCTGAGAAGCGTCTTAGAATGTTTTACTATGTCAAAGGCGCTATATAAATGCAAGCTGTTGTAGTCTTAAGTCCCATTCTTAATTGGACTTCAGACTTCAAAGCAACAAATTTAATTCCCAACCTTTGTATGGTTGAAATAACCAAGTCGAGAGGTCAAAGGGAGTCAATATGTCCAATCACCGTACAGCAACAAAGAAGTCGGAACTACATTAGCCTAATCAGTAGAGCACGCATCAAAGGAAGGCATGCTAAAATGGTAAAGCAGTCTGGTCAGACTGCAGCTCAAATACTGTACAGTTTTGATTAACACACAAGCGAGACATTCAAACCTTGGAAGCAGCCATGAAAATACCACAAATATGATTCTTAGCAAGAGTCATTAGGAATCAAGGAAATCACTGGAAAAACCTGGGTTCTTCAGCCTCAAAAGGAGGTGACTAAGAAGGGACGTCAAAGGTATAAGACGGTAAGTGGTGCTGAAACAGTGAATCCAGAACACTATTTCAAGTTAAACCATGACATTAGGACAAAGGTGTATAAGTTCAAACTAAAACAGTAAATTGATTGATGTCAGGAAGTTCTTTACAGTGTTTAATACATGGAATGGACTTTGGGAGAGGGTAGCACTGGTAAAGCCCTGGAATCAATCAATAAACAGTTTAATACTGTGATGGGGGAGGAGCTGCAAGGTTTGTCCTGGATGGGCATGGGAGAATGGGCTAAAAAGGCATTTCTCTTCCATAACTTGTCATGTCAAAAGGATTTATTTTTCAGGTAAATATTTGGGCACCTCATGAATCCTGCAATACTTTAAGATATAATTCAAATCCCATCATGTTGAATGCCTCAAAGTAGACAAACAGTAGGATAACAGTAGTTAACAGTAACTCAATTACTGCTAGCCTTGGAGCACTGGTACTATAGCCTCTCAGTCCGAAGGTTGTGGATTCAAGCCCTACTGCAGATCACATAATCTAGGCTGACATTTGCAGTAAAAGTGTGCTAAAAATGCCGAGGTGTCCTAAAAATGGCATTTGCAACAATCCTGCTGAACTCTGGGAAAACAAGAGTTAATGCCAAGAGCTATGGGTAACCAAGGAGGATAAATGATCTTTTGCAGCTAGCACCCAATTCCCAGTGGCCAGAACTGTCTACACCAAGACTTTTCTATTGTAAACAATTTTACAACACCAAGTTATAGTCCAGCAATTTTATTTTAAATTCACAAGCTTTCGGAGACTTCCTCCTTCCTCAGGTAAACATTTACCTGAGGAAGGAGGAAGTCTCCGAAAGCTTGTGAATTTAAAATAAAATTGCTGGACTATAACTTGGTGTTGTAAAATTGTTTACAATTGTCAACCCCAGTCCATCACCGGCATCTCCACATCAAGACTTTTCTAGGCTGAATAGAGGGTTATGTTGTCTGTGTAAGATAACCTAAAGGACAGCCGTCCTTATCTTGCTCCATTATTTTAGGCTACACAAAGTAAAAAGTTTTCACACCTAAACCAGAGAATGATCAAATCCTTATTTGGATTGTCTTACCACTATTATTTAAAGTGAAAAAAAATATTTTTTTTTTGCAACTAATGGGCAGATCTGGCTTTTCTCAAGTACATATCACTAAAGATATCGCTAAATAATGGAACCCGCACAACAAAGTGCATCAAAGCAGAGTTTGGTTTGAAAAGTATCAAAGGAATTTATTTTGGGAATTAAAATGTATAAAAAGAGGGGGAGAGGGAGAGTTAGATGGATAGAAACCTTTTGACAGAGGGAGGTTACAAGAGTTCAGAAAGACTTTAAATTTAAGAACTCTACTAGCCAGAGATAGATAAATAATTTGGTGTAGACTGGTAAAGAGTTAAGTTCCTGAAAACAAAAGCAAGGTTAGTTCTACAAAGGGAGAGCAGTCATCAGAACAAGGAAGAACCACTCTGCGGACAGATGGAGATTCATCGCGTCTAAGTCCCTGAGATGGGCACAATCATCCCAGAGGAACACGAGAGAATCAATGCTGCTATGTTGACTCAGGAGAAGAAGGTTTTATAACCTTCTGGAATCTTTGCTAAAGCTGCAAGCTCATCAGCAATAAGCTGGCCTAACTAGGCTTTTACTATATCCAACAGACTGGCTATTTAGAGCTGTTGACTTGTTAGCTATACATGGAGCCTAATCTAAACTATCCTTTCTGACTGTCAATCTTGGACGTTGAGCACACTATGAACTTGTAATAAGTAGGGCTAAACTGATGCTGCGTTGCAGTGAAACACTTAAACTGCCTTTGTAACGTTAAATTTATTAATTCCATCAGTTAATTACATACTGTGCGTAGATTTACTGTTTGATTTTTAAATTCAAAGTGTCAATAAAAAAATTAGTTAAATATTTCATGGCCTGGCTGCCTCTGATGACTTTGGCAAGAAGAGGCTAACTCAGTCAGTAACTTACATATATCCTAATGGGGAGCAGTACTGTAAATATTGATATAACTTGGAGCAGTTGATACAAAATAGATAGTGGGCCAAATTTAGGACATCTAGTACTTGCCTCAACATGAACTGATAACACCCAGATGTTTCTTTGATAAGAATTTGAAATGAAGAGGTTACAGATTTGTTCCTTATAACGTTTATGGGTTTGCTGCTCCCAGTTTTCATACACACTTCAGTGCAGTTCTGTTGGAGGTGCTGTATTTCAGATAAGATGTTAAAATGAGGCCCTATGTGGCCTTGCAGGTGGATGTACAAGATTCCACAGCAATATTCAAAGAGGAGTATGGGAATTCTCAGTGTCCTGACCAACATTTATTTCTCAACCAACAGCACAAACAGATTATCTGGTCATCTGTATCACTGTCATTTATGGGACCTGGCTGTGCGCAAACTAGCTGACAAGTGTATCTGTATTGCATTGTGGCTACACTTCAAAAAGTAATTCAGTGACAATAAGGCACTTTGGGATGCCCAGAAGGCGTGAATGGTGCTATATAAATTCAAATTTATCCTTTCTTTAAATAATCTCCATATAATACTGATTCCCCCTTGGGAATGTTTCAGGAAATTAAAACACTGTGTATTCCTATTCTAGCTGGATTGATGTATCAAGAACTTTTATGACGTTATTACAAAAAATGGTTACTGGCTAGTAGAGTCTTCACCACTGGCTCAAAATATATAAGGCCAGATTTTGCTCTAAAAATAACAGCGGGCCTAACAGGGCTCATCGCTTTTTCAGTGCAAATGGTAGAGGAACTTCCGGCGACAGCACATGCGCAGTTAAACACAGAAATCCGGAAGTTCCACTACCAGATGCCCCTGCTCCTTCAGAAGCTTTGTGAGAAGGAGGTCTTGCTGGCTGACAACATTGAAATGACTGCAATGGCGTGAAGTTCCTCTTCAGTCCTGATGGAAACGAAGTAATCTCATCAGAAAAAGATACACCAAGTTTTTTATTAAAAAGTGTAACCAAAATTTTAGCAGCATATGTCTTAATTACTGCCAAACGATCTCTCCGGCACTGAAAATGTACTTTTACAAGTGTGGAGTCTCATTCCTTTACATTTGCACATTTAAAAAGAATTAACATTTTTATTTTTTACTTTTTCTTTGTCTCTTATCTGTCTTTTAATTCAATATTTCCTACCCTCTCTTTATTTCACTTTCTATAACTGATTTTACATTGAATTTACTATTCTAACTTACACTTCCTGGTTCTGTGCCTGCTCTGCTTATTAACAATGCTATTTGATTGGTTATGGGGATACACAGCAGCTTGCCCTGTTCACACAGGTCCCAGATGCCCTATAGAGAGCGCCGCACTGGACTGAGGACCCGTTAAGATGAACCTGCAGTCCAAAAGCCCATGAAATGTCTATCGGAATATCCAAGTCTAATGAGCGGCAGGCGCCGTTTGTTCGCTTGCCGCTTAGAGCAAAATCCGGCCCGTTAAGTCATAGAAATCTTCCAAGTGTACTCATTATTGTAGGACTTTCCAAATCCAAACATTGGACTGCTGCACAATTATGAAATGTTATTTATACAAAAAACACACATTAATGCCACCCAAATTTAACTAGCTCATGTAATTCCTATCTTCAAAAATGGGGACAAATCAGAGCTGGGGAACTACAAGCCCATCAGCCTGACATTAATTATTGGGAAGATGCTGGAAGGGATTTTAAGAGACGCCCTTTATGATCACTGGGACAGGGAAGCGGCCATTAGAAATACACACCACGGCTTCCAAAAAAATAGGTGGTGCCTAACAAATTTGATAGAGTTTTTTGAGGAAGTTACTAGGGCAGTGGATGAGGGTAATCCAGTAGACATTGCCTACCTGGACTTTCAGAAATCCTTTGAAAGATACCTCAGAAGATAGAATCTTGCTGTATCAGCAGAAACCTGACAAGCTGGATTAGGAATTGGCTCCAATCCCACAACCAAAAAGTTGTAGTTAACAGATGCTGTTCAGCTTGGAGACATGTTACCAGTGGTGTCCCCCAGGGATCGGGTCTAGGCCCGCTACTCTTGACTGTCGTTATTAATGACCTGGACAGTGGTGTTAGGTGTATGGTAAGTAAGTTTGCAGATGACACCAAAATCTGTGCAAGGGTTAAGATGGTGGAGGAGTACAATCGAAGCCAAAAAAATTTAGATGTGCTAGGAGAGTGGGCCGCTCATTGGCAAATGGAGTTTAATTTAGATAAATGTAGTATCATGCACATTGGTAGGGCCAACACAGAATACATGTATCATTTGCAGGGAACAATACTGAAAGAGGTTGAGAGAGAAAAAGATCTTGGTGTTATTGTGCACAGATCATAAAAGGTTCATGGCCAATGTAGAGACACTGTAACTAAAGCTAACAAGGTATTGGGTTATATTAATAGAACCACTCAGTATAAATCAAAGGACACATTTTGACACTATACAACAGGTCGCTGGTCAGACCGCATCTGGAGTACTGTGCCCAAGTTTTGGACCCCCCCCCCACACGGTGGGTGATATAACGGCCTTGGAAAAGGTCCAGAGGAGAGCTACAAGAATGATTCCTAGCTTCAAGAACCTCAGCTACTCAGATAGGCTCAGGAACCTTGGTCCAAAGGGATCTGGGGGTCCTAGTGCAAGAAAATCAAAAAGTTAGTATGCAGGTGCAGCAGGTGATCAAGAAGGCCAACGGAATGTTGGCTTTTATTGCTAGGGGGATAGAATATAAAAACAGGGAGGTATTGCTGCAGTTATATAAGGTATTGGTGAGACCGCACCTGGAATACTGCATACAGTTTTGGTGTCCATACTTAAGAAAAGACATACTTGCTCTCGAGGCAGTACAAAGAAGGTTCATTCGGTTAATCCCGGGGATGAGGGGGCGGACATATGAGGAGAGGTTGAGTAGATTGGGACTCCACTCATTGGGGTTCAGAAGAATGAGAGGCGATCTTATTGAAACATATAAGATTGTGAAGGGGATTGATCGGGTGGATGCGGTAAGGATGTTCCCAAGGATGGGTGAAACTAGAACTAGGGGACATAATCTTAGAATAAGGGGCTGCTCTTTCAAAACTGAGATGAGGAGAAACTTCTTCACTCAGAGGGTAGCAGGTCTGTGGAATTTGCTGCCCCAGGAAGCTGTGGAAGCTACATCATTAAATAAATTTAAAACAGAAATAGACAGTTTCCTAGAAGTAAAAGGAATTAGGGGTTACGGGGAGCGGACAGGAAATTGGACATAATTTAGATTTGAGGTTAGGATCAGATCAGCCATGATCTTATTGAATGGCGGAGCAGGCTCGAGGGGCCGATTGGCCTACTCCTGCTCCTATTTCTTATGTTCTTATTTACCTTAGTGCAGCGTAAACTTAAAGGTAACCTGATAGGTCTATAAAATAATTAAAGGGCTGGATAGCATCCCTATTGATAGATTATTCCAGTTTAACAGGTTGGGGAGAACCAGGGGACACAAGTTTAAACTATGGAAGAGTAGGAATAAATTGGATATTATGTAGTTCTTCTTTTCCCAGAGAATTGTGAGCCTCTGGAATACATTGCCGGCTGGTGTGGTAGGTGCTGACTCTCTGCCTTCAAGAGGTTCCTGACTGGGGCAGAAATCGCATCATGTAGAAGGGAAGTGTCTTTATAGATAATACTTGGTCCATGTTATCTCCTGGACGGTTTCGATCGCCAGAGGGGGTCGGAAAGGAGTTTTACAGTATTTTTTTCCCTCATTGGCCCTGGTTTTTTTCTGATTTTTGCCTCTCCCAGGGGATTACATGGCTGTGGGGGTGTGTGTGAAGAGGGGGGCGGGAGGTGTGTTGGTCAGGGGAGGGAAGAAGTGTTTAACCATGATGGTCAGGCCATCATGGTGTGGGGCAGGCTTGATGGAGCAGCTGGTCTTTTCCTGCCCATCAATTTGATATCTTCATATGAATGTTCTTTTATAGTAGCAGTGAAAGTAATTAAAATGCTATTACGTGCAAGGATTGCAAGCAGCATATTCACTATTAATATGCAAGTGAAACACTCTTTCATCCACCAAATGAACTCAATCAAATGAACAGCGCTACGTGTTCACTAAAAATGCATTAGACAAGAGTTGCAGCTGGGTGTTTACATGCGGCTTTTCTGTTAATGTACAGGAACAGATGTAACATGATTCACTACATCATTCCCTATACCAGTCCAAGTACTTTCAGTACCCTTGTCAGTCACTTATTAAGAAACTTCATCTATAGGTACTGGACACAGAAGTTAGATGTTAGCTTAAACAATTAAATGATTTATTTGGCTACAAGTTATACCACATCTTATCATACATGGCAAGTTTGAAGAGGTAGATTACCAATGCAGCATAATAAGCTTAGTCAATCGGTGACTCCATTGAACTTCTATGGTACAGAAGGACTTCAACATATCACAATGGCCAAATCATAAGACTGCACTATATAAACATAAATAGCATCAATTTTAAATTCAAAGAATGTCATGAGATTTTCCGGGATTCAATTTTCAGTTTTATTCCCCCCAGAAAATCTCATTGTATCAAATTTGTATCAAACATTTCTGACCCCAGCAATGAAATGCAAATTCAGAATATTTAACACTTTGGGAATAAATTCTGCTACTTATGTGGATCTGGCTCCTTCAGCTCCTTATTAAAAGTACACCTTTGTAAGTGTCATTAGATACCCTAAATGGCCAGCATTATATCCCAGTGCACAGCCACAGTCATTAACAGCACAAATTCAAGATCAGTTTAGATAGAAAAGTGAATTTCCTGTGCCCGATCTTTTTTCTTCCATCTGATTATATGGTCAGATTATATGGTTGCACAAATTTACATAGAATGTACAGCACAGAAACAGGCCATTCGGCCCAACTGGTCCATAATTCACATGAGCCTTCTCCCACCAGTTGCAGTGGTCCAGGTGGTATTAACATGGGAGGGTAAAGGGAGTCTGTTAGGGACTTGTATCAGGAACAGAAAACAGGACTGAATGTGATGATAAATGGGGGTAGCTATGACCTGATCAGCTGTTGGTGTTCAGACTAAAAGTTCTGCACTCTCCCCTCAGTTTTTCACAATTGGTCCGAAAGCAGTCAGAACACAAATCGCAATAGTGAGAAGCACCAGAGGCATTGCCTCAAATCACAACAGCACCAAAGCACGTCATCTGCACTGTTTTACTGGGGGAAAAGATATATGGGTGCCTGTACTCATGGAGAGCCTGGAATACGTTTGATTCTTTATATTTTAATATATGAAAACATCCAAGCTGGGACAGTGGTAGGGGCACCACAATTGTCTTCTGCTCCAAGCAAGTAGCAGGGAAAGGGAGGGGGTGGGAATCAATTTAGCCAGGGTTTCAACGCTGCTGTCCAGTGACTCCTCCTAGAAAGTGCATGCATATGGATGTCAGCTGAATACATGATTTAGTTTGGCTCTGATACCACCAAAACCAAATAGTTTGCCAATACTCACTTGTTACCACTGTCAGACTATCCACAAAGGAATAAAAATTGACTGGAGAGTTGACAAGCAGATAGCCTTAATTTTGGAAACTTTGAAGTCCATGAGCTCTGAGGCAAGGATGGAGGGCACAGACAAGGTAGGTCAAGAGACAGTGTGTGGCAAAGTGAAGCTTGGGATTGCCCTTGACCTCTGATGATTCTGGATTGGGTGGTGGTTTTGGTCAGAGAGGGACAGACAAAACTACTGAAGATCATCAAGCTGGTTAGATAAACATACTGGGATAGAGATTACATTAAGGAATTAAAAAGTGGTTTGGGGCGTAGTCTTCTATGTGAAAGTTATGAGAGAGACCCCCATCTAGTCTGGGTGCAGATATAACTATAAATAGGGATAAGACACAAAATGAAGGAAACTAACTTTGGGTGTCTGCACTAGGGTCAGGAGGACGGATTAGATTAAGAATTTTGTAGTCAAAGGGGAGTGTTTACAGATGAAGTTGTTATAGGTAACTGGGATATATTTGGAAATCCATAAAAGAATGCAACAGGAGTGAAATGTGATCCTGGACTCAATCCTGGATTCTTACATAAAACAACTGGTCAAGGAACATACAAGCAAGGGTGCTTTTAGACCTGATATTCTGTCATTCTGGTTGATATTAAATATGTCACAGACACCTTGGCAACACTGACTGCAATATGCCATGGAGTTTGAGGTGAGGCTTACAGTGGAAAAAAAAGTACAATTCCAATTGACATCACGGTCAGAGGGGATGAGCAGAGAAAAAAACTGGACTGTGATTAGAAGTATTATACACTAAGTACAGGACAAATACATACCACTAGGAGAGGACAGACAACAGTGGGAAAATCCTTGTCAGCAACAATGGAAGTGATGTGGGGAATAAAGGCAAAATAAAATTGTTCACAAAGTACACGGCTGTGAGTATATAAGAATAGAGAATAGGCAGCCAACATAAAAGGGAATCCAAAAGTCTTCTACAGGTATGTAACAGTAAGCAGGTTGTAAGAGGAGGGGTGGGGCCGATTATGGACCAAAAAGGAAATCTATTTATGGAGGCTGAGGGCATGGCCAAGGCTCTAAATGAGTACTTTGCATTCATCTTTACCATGGAAGAAGGTGCTGCCAGAGTCTCAGTAAAAGGAAGATGTAGTTGAGATGCGGGATGAGCGAAAAATTGATAAAGGAGGTACTAGTAAGGCTGGCTGTACTTAAAATAGATAAGTCACCCGGTCTGGATAGGATGCATCCTAGGTTGCCGAGGGAAGTAAGGGTGGAAATTGCAGAGGTTTTGACCATAATCTTCCAAACGGAGTGGCACCAGAGGACTGGAGAATTGCAAATGTTATACCCTTGTTCAAAAAAGGGTGCAAGGATAAACCCAGCAAGTACAGGCTAGTCAGTTTAACCTCAGGTGGTGGGGAAACTTTTAAAAATGATCATCCAGAACAGAATCAGCAGTCACTTGAACAAGTGTGGATTGATTAGGGAAAGCCCGCACGAATTTGTTAAAGGCAAATCGTGTTTAACTAACTTGATAGAGTTTTTTGATGAGGTAACAGAGAGGGTAGATGAGGCAATTCAGTTGATGTGGTATATATGAACTTTCAAAAGGCGTCTGATAAAGTGCCACATGGTAGGCTTGTCATCAAGATTGAAGCCCATGGAATAAAAGGGGAAGTAGCAGCATGGATACAGAATTGGCTAAGTAATGGGAAACAGAAAGTAGTGGTGAGCAGTTGTTTTTCAGACTGGAGGGAGATGTACAGTGGTGTTCCTCAGGGGTCGGTACTAGGACCATTGCTTTTTTTGATATATATTAATGACTTGGACTTGGGTGTGCAGGGCACAATTTCAAAATTTGCAGATGACAAAACTTGGAAGCGTAGTGAACAGTGAGGAGGATAGTGATAGACTTCAAGAGGATCTAGACAGGCTGGTGACATGGGCGGACACGTGGCAGATGGAAATTTTAACAGAGAAAAATGCAAAGTGATACATTTCGATAAGGAGAATGAAGAGAGGCAATATAAACTAAAGGGCACAATTCTAAAAGGGGTACAGGAACAGAGAGATCTGGGAGTATAAGTAGACAAATCGTTGATGATGGTTAAGGCAGGTTGAGAAAGCGGTTAAAAAAAGCATACGGGATCTTGGGCTTTATAAATAGAGGCAGAGTACAAAGGCAAGGAAGTCATGATGAACCTTTATAAAACACTGGTTCGGCCACAACTGGAGTATTGTGTCCAGTTCTGGGCACCGCACTTCAGGAAAGTTGTGATGGCCTTAAAGAGGGTGCAGAAGAGATTTACTACAATGATTCCAAGTATGAGGGACTTCAGTTGCACAGATAGAATGGAGAAGCTGTGGTTGTTCTCCTTGGAACAGAGAAAGTTGAGAGATTTGCTAGAGGTATTCAAAATCATGAAGGGTCGAGACAGAGTAGATAGAGAGAAACTGTTCCCATTGGCAGAAGGGTCAAGAACCAGAGGGCATAGATTTAAGCTGATTGGCGAAAGAACCAAAGATGACATGAGGAAAAACTTTTTCACACAGCGAGTGGTTATGATCTAGAATGTATTGCCCGAGGTGGGTGGTGGAGGCAGATTCAATGATGGCTTTCAAAAGGGAACTGGATAAGGACTTGAAAGGAAAAAATCTGCAGAGCTACGGGGATAGGGCAGGGGAGTGGGACTAGCTGGATTGCTTGTGCATAGAGCCGGCACGGACTCGATGGGCCGAACAGCCTCCTTCCGTGCTGTAGCCTATAATTCTATGACAAATTTTAATTTTACATTCATCTCTAAGAAATTGGTCAGGAGAGCAAAAATAGAAAGTGAGGTCATTAAAGGTAATGTTAAGTATTTCCAAAAATATATTTGCAGCACACCGATGAAAAAGTAAGTAGTAGAGCCATTGAAAGATCTTAAAGGTGGCAAGATATCAATTGGCAAGGGATAGCAAATATACTGAACAATTTCTTCTGCATTAAAGGAGGAGACAAAGGGCAGCCTCCCCAGCATAGAAATTGGATTTCTAGAAGCGGGGGGCGGTGCGGGAAAGGAGGCAGAGGAAGTACTAAATGAAAAGAAGTTCCAGATACTGATCAGCCACATATAGGTTGAGAAGTGAAAAGAAAACAAGGCACCAAGCCCAGATGGACTCCAAAAAAAGGCCTAAATATTCAAGTCCTTGCCACTATTTTTAGGGAATATTAGAAATGGAAGCAGTGCCCAAGAATTGGAAAGTAGATAACAAGACATCAAGCTTTAAAAAAGCAGCACAGGGATAATCCAGAAAACTACATAGAAGTGAGCTTAATATCTGTGGTAAGTAATGCATAAGAATGCACACTGAAAGAAGGGATAATGAAGCACTTGGAAAGGTAACAGGGAATCAGCATGGATTTTTGGGAAGCAGGTCTTGCCTCACAAATGTACTGGAGTTCTTTAAGGAAACGATGGATCTTGCTGACAATGGAATGCCTGTATATATTGTATGTTAGAGACTTCAGCAAGGCTTTTGATATTGTGCCATAGAAGTGATTAGTCTACAAGGCAGGATGGCATGGAATTGGAGGCATGGATTAAAAATTGGTTAAAGGAGAGGAAGAAAGTGGAACTGCGTCAACATGGCCACATGCCACAAGGATCAGTGCAGAAGCCGGTGCTGTTTATAGTCTATATAAATGATTTGGAGCTGAGAATAGAAACAAACCTATGTCAGGAGGCAACACCTTTTTTTTGGTGGGGGTTCAAAACAGTAGGGAAAAAATCAAATCAAAAATGGCATTTAAATGTGGAAATATGCAGGGTAAATTAAACTGGGAAGGGAAATAGTAGGAATACAAATTAAACAGCTCCAGACTATAGGATATACAGGAGAGGGTCCAGGGGATATTGAGGCATAGCCCACTGAAACCAACAGCGCAGTGTGGGACAGTGGTAAGGAAAGCTGACTAGATATTCGGATGTGTAGCTAGAAGGGTAAAGCATATATCCCAGTAGATGATAATGAATCTGTACATGACACTGGTATGGCCACACTTGAGAGAACAGTGTGCAGTCCTGATGTCCACACTACAGCAAGGATATCCGGGCATTATACGTTGTGCAGAAAAAGGGAACCAAACTAATACTCAGCTTAAAACCTGAACTGTGAGGAGAGGTTGAAGATTCTTTACTCAGAGAAGGTTGAGTGGAGATACTATTCAAGCCTCTTGAGGGAATAGACAAATTGAACCCCAATGTGTTTTGAGATTGCCACAAACTCTAGAGCCATGGGCACAAGCTTAGAAGAGAGAATGTGCAGACAGTTTAGATTTATCTACTTTACACATGTGGATTGGGCTTCCAGGAAGGCAGATATTTAAGGGAGAATTGGATAGATATTTGATGGGAAGGGAACGGACTGGTATTAGTTTTCAAAACTGGCTGTATGGACTGCAGAGTCCTTTCAAATGTGCAAAAGTAGCATTTGCATTAGTTATGCAAGTGGACAAATAAATAGCAATGTATTAGATACAGTCTACTTTTCATTCAATGTTGCTTAATTTGAATTGTACTTTTTTTAAGCACTAAATTCCCACTTTGCTGTGTTATTTAAGTTCCTTAATTTGAATTATTGGACATTTAAAAAATTTGAGTTCAAAAACTACTTCGAATTATCAGTAGACTGTAGTGGGTAAAAAATGTGCAGCAAAAGTACATAATGAATAGAATTCAATTAGCACAGCAAGTCTCAAAAGGATCTGGGAGTTATAAATTCATCAATTTCAATGTCCAGAGAACATGGTAAAGGAAGTAAAAAGCTAATAGAATATTAGGAAATATAGCCAGATCAATAAAGTCAACAAGGTTACCACATATTGGTTTGGCTACACTCGCCATACCGTGTTCACTTCAAGTCATCATGCCATGAAACGGATGTATATGCACTGACAAGTATGCATAATGCAAAAAGGATGATCCAAGGATGAAGCCATGAGCAAAGATGAGAGAAGTTTAAGTTCAACAGTGTTAATAAATATTTTTCTTTTTTTTAAATTCGTTCATGGGATGAGCGCATCACTGGCAAGGCCAGCATTTACTGCCCATCCCTAATTGCCCTTGAGAAGGTCGTGGTGAGCCGCCTTCTTGAACCGCTGACAAGTGAGTGGTTTGCTAGGCCATTTCAGAGGGCGATTAAGAATCAACCACATTGCTATGGGTCTGGAGTCACATATAGGCCAGACCGGGTAAGGATGGTAGGTTTCCTTCCCTAAAGGACATTAGTGAACCAGATGGGTTTTTACAACAATCCGGTAGTTTCATTGCTAGTTTTTTTTATTCCAGATTTTATTTAATTAATTGAATTTAAATTCCCTTACTGTCATGATGGGATTTGAACTCATGACTCCAGATTATTAGTCCAGTATCATAACCACTATGCTACCGTACCCTATTACTATTCATTCCCAGGCTAAGGGTGTCAATGGCAAGGCCAGCATTTATTGCCCATCCCTAGTTGCCATGAGGTGGTGGTGGTGGGCTTTACTGAACCGCTGCAAAGAGTGTAGTTAAAGATGCACCCACAATACTTTAGGTAGGGAATAGCAGTTTGATACAACTGAATGGCTTGCTTGGCCACTTCAGAGGGGAGTTAGGAGTCAACCTAGTTGGTATCACATATAAGCCAGACCAGCAGGTTTCTTTCCCTAAAAGGACATGTGAACCAGTTGGCTTTTTACGACAATCTGAGCTTCATGGTCAGTTTAATATTTCCAGATTTTTTTTTTCCAACTGAATTCAAATAGTCAAGGGTGGGATTTAAACTCATGTTCTCTGGATTATTGGTCCAGGCCTCTGAACTACCGGTAAATAGTGAAGTCAAATAAACTAAGATAGCAGGAACAGAGAACAACTTTAAATTCAATGAACAGCAAATTTAAAACAAATATTAAGAACTTATTTACTCAAAAGGGTGACAAATGTTTAGAATAATCTGCCAAACAAAAACAGTGGGGATTAAAATGCAGTTGGAGGATAGGCTGGGAGAAATTAGCATACTAGAAGGGCAAGCTTTGATGGACAAAATGGCCTTTTATCGTCCTCGACTATTCTGTTATCTACTCCCATACTTGAAGAATGGCCACTTGGGTCACTTAGGGCGTCAAAGCTCGAGTCAGCCCAACGGGTTATATAAGTACCTCCATTAACAGTATTTGCCCCTGTTCTGAAGGCTGCTTTGTCTCCCAGGGACGGGGACAATCATCACTGGGCATCTATGACAGCCTGCCATACACATGCCCTCTCTGCTGCAAATGTGTCTGACAAGGCATATAAAGAAAAGTAAATATACCCAAATCTTTCTTTTTCTGGGAAAACGTTAATAGCCATACCGTGTCGGGGGGGGGGGCCACAGTCAGTCTACTTCAGTTATCTTCAAGATAAATTTTTCTTGCTTGAAGTAAACCTACTGAAACACTACCTGATTTGCCCTCAGATATGGTGGTCAGGTGAACATTTTGAAAAGCCAGATCTTAAACCTGTGTGGTGCAGGGAAGAGGAGAAGAAAAAGGTTTGATCTTGCAGCTGTGGAGAGCAGAGTTGTCAGTGATGGAATACTCTCCACTTGCCTGCTTGGGTGCAGCTGCAACACTCAAGCGCAACACCATCCAGGACAAAACAGTCTGCTTGATTCGCACCCCGTCCACAAGCTTAAATATCCACTCCCTCCACCACCAGCGGAAAGCGGTTGCAGCATGTACTATCTACAGGATGCACTGCGGCAAATCGCCACAGCTTCTGTGGCAGCACCTCCCAAGCCCATAATGTCCACCACCTAGGACAATGGCACCAGGTGCATGGGAACACCATCACCTCCAAATCACACACCATCCTGACTGGGGACATATATCACCATTCCTTCATTGTCACTGGGTTAAAATGCTGAACTCCTTACTCAACAACATTGCAGAAGCACCTTCACTACATGGACTGCAGAGGTTCCAGAATGCCCACCACCTTCTCAAGGGCAACTAGGAATGGGCAATAAATGCCAGCCTTGCCCAAATCCCCAATGATAAAGACATACCTGCCTCAACATTTAACTTACAAAGCTAACCATACATGATTTACAAATGATTACTCACAAGAGTACTAAATACTGCTATTGCACATCTACAGTTTATGATAGTAAAGAAAATTGTAATCTCTGTGAACACCTTTAGCTCCCAACTGTACTCTCAGTCACAACGTTCTATGCCTGTTTCCATTTACATGTCACTAGATCTTCAATAATGCATGACGGCAAAACAATATCTGCATACTACATCCATTTGAACTGTGAAAACTACTTCGCTGCATAAATGTAGATTTGATCTTCAATCACACTACATCTGGGTTTATTTTTTAATTTATGCCCCAGGCGAAATATTGTCAGTAGCGATGGGAACAATTTAAGATGACCAAGCAGAATATTCGCGTAACATTAAAGCATTGTGATTTTCCTATAGCATATTGATACCAATACAGTAAATACACCCAGTTTGACACTACACTGCTTCTCTGAATTTTTCTTTTGTTCCTGCTTGGCTCCAAATATGACACCCTACGCACTCCTCCCTGCATCCACGTTGTGTTAAAAATCAAGATTTACGGCACTGTAATCCTCCTAACTCTTTTCAAGACTTCAAAACTGTGGCACTTGCCCCGTCTTCCTTTTCCACTATCTATAGGCTTTTATAAGTCGAATCTGGTACCATCCAATCTCTACGTTGATTTATCCTGTGTCCTCTCCTGGTGCTGTCTTGCACTAGGGCTTCCACAACAGCTCTACTCAATTTTGTCAGAAGAAATAAGCTCATGCAGCAACTTGCTCAAGGGGACTCTCAAGCCCACATGCTTATTTCACAGATTCATAGCTCCTTGAAAGTGGAGTCACAGGTGGATAGGGTGGTGAAGAAGGCATTCAGCATGCTTGGTTTCATTGGTCAGAACATTGAATGCAGGAGTTGGGATGTCTTGTTGAAGTTGTACAGGGCATTGGTGAGGCCACACTTGGAGTACTGTGTACAGTTCTGGTCACCCTATTATAGAAAGGATATTATTAAACTAGAAAGAGTGCAGAAAAGATTTACGAGGATGCTACCGGGACTTGATGGTTTGACTTACAGGGAGAGGTTAGACAGACTGGGACTTTTTTCCCTGGAGAGTAGGAGGTTAAGGGGAGATCTTATAGAAGTCTATAAAATAATGAGGGGCATAGATAAGGTCGATAGTCAAAATCTTTTCCCAAAGGTAGGGGAGTCTATAACGAGGGGGCACAGATTTAAGGTGAGAGGGGAGAGATACAAAAGGGTCCAGAGG
The DNA here is from genome assembly GCF_035084215.1 of Heptranchias perlo. Taxonomy (NCBI): domain Eukaryota; kingdom Metazoa; phylum Chordata; class Chondrichthyes; order Hexanchiformes; family Hexanchidae; genus Heptranchias; species Heptranchias perlo. The sequence goes on along the minus strand of NC_090325.1, from coordinate 102,987,775 downwards.
GGCAATTTTTTCACTCAAAGGGTGGTGAGTGTCTGGAACGAGCTGCCAGAGGCAGTAGTAGAGGCGGGTACAATTTTGTCTTTTAAAAAGCATTTGGACAGTTACATGGGTAAGATGGGTATCGAGGGATATGGGCCAAGTGCAGGCAATTGGGACTAGCTTAGTGGTATAAACTGGGCGACATGGACATGTTGGGCCGAAGGGCCTGTTTCCATGTTGTAACTTCTATGATTCTATTCTATTCACTATGTTATACATAGCCCACAATGCACAACCATTAGTTGGTTCTGGTTTTTCTTCAAACCACAAATACATTGTGGAAAATTAACTATGACACAGAACAAGAAGACCTGAACGTATAAATGATCCTGCCGACAACTTTCGTTTAAACTACAGAACTTTAAAATTATATAAATCACTAGCAAAAAAAAATTTTGGGCAGAACAAACTCAACCAAGCAAAGGGATCCAAACATACGAAGGATCTTTGTCAATTCTAAGAGCTATAAATTGCTCTGGCACAACTTCCCATATTCCATTGATTATTTCCTCAGAAACACAGCTTCAAATGAAAAGATGTAATGACGGTCAAACAATTCCGTCTGTGTCTAACCCAATGTAAATTTATCAATCCATGAATCTTCACAAGATCTCTAAATTGATTAAATCATTTTCAATGCAATGTATTTAAGATATTCACTGATACCAGCACTATTGATGTGTTCTTTCAAGTTTACATTCACAGTGACAATACAGCGCTTATCAAGAGTTTTCAAGTATGAAGAACAGAAACTAAATTCCAGTAGACTCAAATTAACTTAGATCATCAAAACCAGCCACTGGGTTACTTCCTTGTGACAACAAAAAGAGGAACATAGAAATAGCAATAGGTCATTTGCCCCTCAAGCTTGCTCCATTTGTACAACAGAAATATCACAAAGGAAATTAAGCCTCAACTACAAATTCTCATTTTAGACATCTACCAGAAGACAAAAAGCTTTCGTTTCCAGCACTAATGCAACAAACCGCTGAAGCACGATGCCTCTGGTGAGCCATTTGGCTACATTACGAAGACTTTTTCTCACATATGGAGCTTCTTGCAATACAATACAATATTGGAAAATGTGAGGTTATGCACTTTGGCAGGAAAAATCAGAGAGCAAGTTACTATCTTAATGGTGAGAAACTGGAAAGTACTGCAGTACAAAGGGATCTGGGGGTCCTAGTGCAAGAAAATCAAAAAGTTAGTTTGCAGGTGCAGCAGGTGATCAAGAAGGCCAACGGAATGTTGGCTTTTATTGCTAGGGGGATAGAATATAAAAACAGGGAGGTATTGCTGCAGTTATATAAGGTATTGGTGAGGCCGCACCTGGAATACTGCATACAGTTATGGTGTCCATACTTCAGAAAAGACATACTTGCTCTCGAGGCAGTACAAAGAAGGTTCACTCGGTTAATCCCGGGGATGAGGGGGCGGACATATGAGGAGAGGTTGAGTAGATTGGGACTCCACTCATTGGGGTTCAGAAGAATGAGAGGCGATCTTATTGAAACATATAAGATTGTGAAGGGGATGATCGGGTGGATGCGGTAAGGATGTTCCCAAGGATGGGTGAAACTAGAATTAGGGGGCATAATCTTAGAATAAGGGGCTGCTCTTTCAAAACTGAGATGAGGAGAAACTTCTTCACTCAGAGGGTAGTAGGTCTGTGGAATTTGCTGCCCCAGGAAGCTGTATCATTAAATAAATTTAAAACAGAAATCGACAGTTTCCTAGAAGTAAAGGGAATTAGGGGTTACGGGGAGCAGGCAGGAAATTGGACATGAATTTAGATTGGAGGTTAGGATCAGATCAGCCATGATCTTATTGAATGGCAGAGCAGGCTCGAGGGGCCGATTGGCCTACTCCTGCTCCTATTTCTTATGTTCTTACGTTTATGTTCTTCAAGACCTGACATTTCTGGTTGCAGACAAATGTGCCGGGGGGGGGGGGGGGGGGGGGGAAGGAAATCAAAATCACACATGTCAATAAAATGTTAATGTTGTACAAACAGACACCTTGAGTGATACTCTTAAATTCATCGTCTAAAATTGATCACACTAGTATGATCTTTGATGGACCTATAACCACTAGTACTGAACCCCAAAGCTATGCAGCTCAAAATGCTCTCTACATTTTGGAAAAAAAATCTTTTTTTTTAAAAACAGAATTACCAAATGTTTTCAGCTAAAGAGGGCAGATATGAAAATTTCTCATACCACCATCCCCCTTTTATGAATTTCTAATGACAATGCTGGCATAAATCATTTCTACGAGTACAATTTGAGAAGGGAGAAATATCAGCCTCCTGGTGAAATTAATCTAAGCTAGGGGAAAGGAGCAAAAGAGGCCATTCTAGTACCTTTCTTCCATTCCTCATTAGGATACAGGGGAAACTTATCTTTTAATAGGCAATCCATCTCAAATAGGCTGCAGCTTCTCTTACCTCAACACAACCTTTGTAGTTTTTATTTTATCATTTCTATTATGGTCATGGCTTCTCAAGTTCTCTCTTATTCCTTCTTAACTCCAAATGCATGCCCTAAAATTCATGCATTCTCATGAAATGGAGGCATTTAATTGCTGCCTGTTCCAATTTATTTTCTTCCCCAGACATGAAATATAGCTCCCTCTATGTCTTCCATTCCTCCTGCAATCTTTTAAAACTCAACTTTGACAGTATCTCATACAATGGGCCTGAGTATTTCATCCAGGTTTCTCAATATAAGAAAAAAAAATTAAAAGTGAGGAAGCCTTTCTTGAAGCACAAGAAAGGAAGACTGACACTTTGCAAATAATTTGCAATTACATTAGTATCCCCTCTACTCTACCGTACCTAATTTGTCCACTGAGGTTTCAGAGCCTTTTTTTTTAAAAAAGTTTGGGAGGAAAGAAAAGAAACAAGCAATGACCACAGTAGCAGCAATAAAATAGAGACAAGAAAGGTTGTAATGGAGCACGAGCTTGAAGGTTACAGATGAGAAGGATCATCTATCAAAAGACTGATTTTAAATTTAACTTGCTTCTGGATATGGTTGCTCCATAAGCTAATACTTGGACTGCAAGTTGAACATGCTATATTTGTGCCGTAGGAGTTGCTAGTAAACACCCTACCAAACTCGAAGGATTCATGAGGGCAAATTCACATGACCATTTAAAAGATCCCGAGAAATAATATAACCCTGGACAAGACTGCCCTTTCCATTGACTCTGACAATTGTGCTAACAAAATAGCCCCCTTTCAAATACCAACCAAAATCTTTATCTCCCACTGTACATCTACAACAGCAAATAATGTTCAGTAAAAACATTACCAACATTAATTCATACTCAGCATCCTTGGTGGCAACATCATCCTCCTGGATCAGTCTTGATGCCACTGAAAATCAAGATTACTTCCATTAACAGTTCGGTGAAGTATTTTTCCATTAAAAAGCCAGATCTTGTACCAAGGAAGAAGCCAGATCCTTCAACCGTTAGGAACTGGAAACCTGCCTGCCCCTAAGCAATTTTAATTTTTGAAGCATAACCATAAATGACTTACAAATAACAATGCATTAGATTAGTGAATATGTTATGTCTACTCTTTTGCAATGTTAAACATTCTTGACCCATCTCCTCTGATGTGAATGGAATTCCCACATCTCCTCAATTACTAAAGCTGCCTCCAAGAAACTTGGTCCACTTTTATACCATACACTTCTAGTGCACAACTCTCCATGAAGCCCAATCCATCCAAAACCTAAATATAACTCCCATAAATGGTAAAGATCTTTCACATACATCTGGACAGCATACAGAAAACCTAATCTGCTTCTCTCACTTCTAGCCCCCAACTGCTCTCTCCATCACAACCTATCCTATAACTTTTTTTGTTATAGAGTCACTACGAATACTGCACAATGATGTTCATGTGAAATTTTTGTACTACGTTCTCTTGAATTGTGAAAGCCACCCAGCAGTATAACTATAGACTGCCCTTCCAAATATGATTTATGTTAAGAGACTAAATTATCCAACACCAGCAGGTTGGGATCCTCTGTGTTATTTATAATGCATTAGTTAACATGTGCACATCAAATTCTTGCAGACACCATTTGAAGAGTTATTAGCCGCAAGATAAACATTAAAATAGCACAAACAGGATATTGACACAGGAATGTTAGCAGTGCAATAAAAATAGTGCACAAAGAAATTTCAACCCCCAGATGAAATAACAGCAGTTACAAGTCTGTCACCAGCTGCACTTATATGGGATTAACTATCATTGTGATTGGTGTGGTGTGGGTAGTTGTGTGCCCCAGGGATCTGTGGTGGGACTAGTTCCTGTTTTCCATTTATATAAATGATTTGGACACAAGCACAAAAGCGATGAAACCAAACTCGGGGGCATGGCAAATTGTAAAGGAGAATGTTAGAGACTGCTGGAGGACATACAGGTCAGTAGAGTGGACAGAAACATGGCAGATGCAGTTTAATGCAGAGAAATGTAATGTTGAGCATTTGGGGGAAAAGAACAATGAAAGGAAGTATACCCTCCACATGCAAGATTCTTAATTAAATGCAGAAACAGAAAGATCTAAGGATGTAGATACCTGGATCTTTAAAAGTGGGAGTGAAGGTAGAAAAGACCATAAAAACACAAATGGGACTCTGGATTTTATACACAAGGAATCACAATATAAAAAGCAAAGGAATGATGTTGAATGTGTACAAGACATTGTTTAGGCCACAGCTGTACAGCCTGCAGTTTTGGGCACCCCATCATAGAAAGGATATTAGAATCATGGAAAGGATATGTCGAAGATTAACTAAAATATCAGGAGTGGGATGTAGTTATGAAGAAAGCAGGTTTTTCCTCCCAGTGAAACAAAAGTTAAAGAGGGATCTAATAGGGGTTCTCAAAATTATGAAACATTCTGCGAGGGTAAATAATGAAAGATTGTTTCCACTGATTGGCGAATCTGTAACAAGAGGCAAACTCAGGAACATCACTAGAAGAACGAAGAGGGAAGTCAGAAGAACTTTTTTCGCAAATCGTTATTACAATATAGTACGTTTCACCACAAGTGGCTATTGAGGTGCAGGCTATATCATTTAAGGTATTTGAAGATTAAAACAGCAGAGTAGAGAGAAAGGGCAGAGGAATAGGGTTGGTGTGTAGACGCAGCTGACGGCCTAACACTTGCACAGGCACGATAGGTCAAACGACCTCCTTGCATCACAATTATAAAAAGTAAATTGCTTTTTCCGGCAATATACAGTAAATACACCCAGTGTGAATGGTTACAGCTTCTCTGATCTTTCCTCTTACCTTTGCTCAGATTCAAATTTGCCACCCAAAACACTGCTTCCTGCATCTTCTCTGTGTTGAAATTAATTCTCATAAGCATCACATGTTACTCATTTTCTTTCAGGACCTCAAAACTGTGGAACTCTCCCTTTCTCAATTTCCCCTTCCTCCTATAACCTGTAGGATTTTAAAACCCAAACTTTGCATTGTCCAACCACAGCATCCACTTTTCCTACTATTTTCAACCTGACAGTGTTTTATACCAAGGCTTTTACTGCAGCTGTACTCAACTTTGTGGAGTCACAATCCCATCCAATAATTTGCGTAAGGAGATCTGCAAACTAACATGCTCATTTAGAAACAGCATTTCAGCTAGGTTATACAGTCTACAATACATGCCCATTAGTGTGTCTCAGTGTCAGTTCTTCAAAATACATTCACTGTGGAAAATAGCCAACACAAAAAGAACCCATACATACAAGTGGTATCTTCTGTACTTTAACAAAAGTTAAGAACCAAAGATGGCTCTGGCACAACAATTCCAGAATTCTACCAGTTATTTCCAAAGAAATGCAACTTTAAATGAACAAAAATGTTTTTATGGTCAAGCTATTCCATCTCAATCTAACCAAACGACTTCAACTACTTTGGGCCTAAAAAGAATAGATCAGAGCACCTTCTAAATGGTGAAAAGCTCAAAACAGCAGAGGTCCAAAGAGACTTAAGGGTCCATGTACATAGATCAATAAAATGTCATGGACAAGTACAGAAAATGATTAAAAAGACTAATGGAATGCTGGCCTTAATATCTAGAGGATTAGAATACAAGGGGGTAGATGTTATGCTACAGCTATACAAAGCCCTGGTTAGACCACACCTGGAGTACTGTGTTCAGTTCTGGGTACCGCACCTTAGGGATATATTGGCCTTGGATGGAGGCCAGCATGGATTTACTGGAATGATACCTGGACTCCAAGGGTTAAATTACAAGGAGAGATTACACAAACTAGGGTAGTATTCCTTGGAATTTATAAGATTATGGTGTAATTTGATCAAAGTTTTCATGCTATTAAGGGGGACTGATAGGGTAGATAGAGAGAAAATCTTTCCACTGGTTAGGGAGTCTAGGACTAGGGGGACATCGCCTAAAAATTAGAGCCAGGACTTTCAGGAGTGAAGTTAGGAAACACTTCTACACGCAAAGGGTGGTAAAAGCTTGGAACTCTCTTCTGCAAACGGCAGTTGATGCAAACTCAACTGTTAATTTTAAATCTGAGATTGATAAGATTTTTGTATTAAGGGATATGGTGGGTACATGGAGATAGGACACAGATCAGCCACGATCTCACTGAATGGCGGAACAGGCTCGAGGTGCTAAATGGCCTACTCCCATTCCTCGGCAGATCTCTTGATTTAGGAATTCTCCACAACTTGCATTAAGTAATCTTGATTTTTGAACTGTTTAAACCAACTTCAACTGAATGCAAATAAGGTACACACTGATGTTATCTTAATGATCTATTCTTTTTAGTCCATTTAAAAGCTTTCCACTGAAACCAAGTTCCCACACTCTGGCTTTGAAAGGGGCAGGCTTAGATTCAAATTAACAAATGTAGCTCATCAGCGAAAGGAGCAACAACTGGTTTCTTCTTTGTAGCTATAGATAATTTGTACAAATGAGTTACAGGGCTCAAAAAAAGTATCAATAACCAATTCTCACATTTAACGGATGCTGGAAATCTGAAATAAAAACAGAAAATTGATTAAGAGGGGAAAAATAGAGTATGAGAGTAAACCTGTAAGGAATATAAAAGATGACTGTAAAAGCTTCTACCAGTATGTAAAAAGGAAAAGATTAGTGAAGACAAATGTAGGTCCCTTACGGTCAGAAACAGGAGAATTTATAATAGGGAACAAGGAAATGGCAGAGCAATTAAACAAATACTTTGTTTCTTTCTTCACAGAAGAGGACACAAATAACTTCCCAGAAATGCTAGGGAACCAAGGGACAAGTAAGAAGGAGGAATTAAAGGAAGTTAGTATTAGTAAAAAAAAAGTGCTGGAGAAATTAATGGAACTGAAAGCCGATAAATCCCCCAGGCCTGATGATCTGCATCCCAGAGTACTAAAAGAGGGAGATATGGAAATAGTGGATGCATTCGTTGTCATCTTCCAAAATTCCAAAATCCTGCCCTCCACCTTATAAGAGACCTTCCCTTTTGTTCTTTCTTCCTACCCCTTTCCCTGGCTCTGTACTTGCTTAAAAAATTTAACTCTAACATCTTGCAGTTCTGACGAAAGGACTTTGGCCTGAAATGTTAACTCTTTCTCCACAGATACTGCCTGACTTGCTGAGCATCTCCAGCATTTTCTGTTTTTAATCTCACATTTAACCAGTTGTTGCTCCTCTCGCTGATGAGCTGCATTCATTAATTTGAATCTAAGCCTGCCCCTTTCAAAGCCAGAGTATGGGAACTTGGTTTCTGTGGAAAGCTTTTAAATGGACTTCAAAGAATGGATCATTAAGATAACATCAGTGTATACCTTATTTGCATTCAGTTGAAGTTGGTTTAAACAGTTTAAAAATCAAGATTACTTAATGCAAGTTATGGAGAATTCATAAATCAAGAAATCTGTCTAGGAGCATAGGAACAGGAGCAGGCCATTTAGCCCCTTGAGCCAGTTCCGCCATTCAGTAAGATCATGGCTGATCTGTGACCTAACTCCATATACCTGCCTTAGCCCCATATCCCTTAATACCTTTGGTTAACAAAAGTCTATCAATCTCAGGTTTAAAATTAACAATTGAGCTAGCATCAGCTGCCGTTTGCAAGAGAGATCCAAACTTCTACCACCCTTTGCATGTAGAAGTGTTTCCTAACTTCACTCCTGAAAGTCCTGGCTCTAATTTTTAGGTGATGTCCCCTAGTTTGTAACAAAGGCACCATGTGAAATTTTAAAACTTTCCTTCCCAGCAATGGTCAACAAACCACTGAAGCACACTGCTCCTGCTGAGCCATCCACCTGCACGATGGAGACCTTCACGGCATGCTGTGCTTCAAAAGAAACATGAAAACCTGTAACTGAAAGTTTCAGCACATATGAAGTGAAACTTCAACATCTGCAAGACTGCAGTTAGATCTTTAGATCTGGCTCCTTTTGTATATTGGTAACAAACATTGTAGCCTTCGCTCAGTGACATGACCCTCATCTGAGCCGGGTCATGTCCTCAATCCCGTCAGGTACTTGAACACATAATCTAGGCTGACTCCACTGCAGTACTGAGGAAGTGTTTCAATGTTAGGGGTGTTGTCTTTCAGATAAGACAGCAACTTGCATTTATATAGTGCCCTAAAACGTCCCAAGGTGCTTCACAGGAGCGTTATCAGACAAAATTTGATAGGCAAGGGCAAGGCCATGGAGGAATTTGAACACAAGGATGAGAACTTTAAATCTGAGGCATTGCTGGACCAGGAACCAATGTAGGTCAGCAAGCACAGGGGTGATGGGTGAACAGGACTATGTGCGTCAGGATATGGGCAGCAGAGTTTTGGATGAGCTGAAGTTTACTGAGGGTGGAAGATGGGAAACCGGCGAGGAGAGCATTGGAAGAGTCAAGTCCGGAGGTAACAAAAGCATGGATGAGGGTTTCAGCAGCAGATGGGCTGAGGCGGGGCGGAGACGGGCGATGGTACATTAAACCAAGTCAGCACATCTCTCTCAGGTGGACATAAAAGATCCTACGGCACTCTTCAAAGAAAATCAGAGGTCTTCTCCATGTGTCCTGGCCAATATTTATCCCTTAAACAATATCACTAACAGATTATCTGGTCATTATCTCATCGCTGTTTGAGATACTGCTATGCATTAACTGCCGCATTTCCCTACATTGCGACAGTAATTACACTCAAAGTGCTTCAGTGGCTGCAAACTGCTTTGGGATATCCTGAAGTTGTGAAAGGTTCCATATGAATGCAAGTTCTTTCTTTACATCAAAGAAGCCAATTTGTTTTAATGTTGTACAATATGTTTCTTTAACTATGCTCTTAGCTGATTAACTCAAATTGTAACCAAATTGTATTCACCTGTGTTATTCAGCTCACAATCCTCTGCAGATAAATAATTAGAAAGGGCAAAATCTGTAATTGTATTCGAACACAGGAACAGGAGTAAGCCATTCAGCCCCTCAAGCCTGTTCTGCCATTCAGTTAGATCATGGCTGATCTGTATCTAACCTTCATTTACTTGTCTTAGTTCCATATCCCCTAATATCCTTGCCTAACAAAAATCTAACAATCTCAGTTTTGAAATTTTCAATTGACCTAACCTCAACAGCTTTTTGGGGAACAGTGTTCCAGGTTTCCACTACCCTTTGTGTGAAATGCTTGATGACATCACCCCTGAATGGCCTAGATCTAATTTTAAAGTTATCCCTTGTTCTGGACTCCCCCACCAGAGGAAAGTTTCTCTCTCATCTACCCTTTCAAATCCTTTAATCATCTTAAACACCTCAATTAGATTACCCCTTAATCTTCTAAACTTGAGAGAATACAAACCTGCTCTATGCAACTTTTCCTCATATTTTAACACTTTTAGCCTCGGTATCATTCTAGTGAATCTCCGCTGCACACCCTCCATGGCCAATATATCCTTCCTGAGATGCGGTGCCCAGAACTGAACGCAGTACTCCAGATGCAGTCTAAACAGTTTTATACAACTGTAGCATACTGCTGGGTGTTTTCATTTAAAATGGACATGTTACACAAATTTCACACACCCACTGTTGCCCTTTATAAAAATCCTAATAATAGTTTTGTCTTTAAATCTTGAGTTCTATCACCTGGAAATGTTTTGCAAGAACCAAGTTTCATAAACTTTCTGCATAAGTCTGAAGAATGGTGTGGCGGGGCAGGGGGCATGGAGCTCTTTTAGCATCTTTATCCTGGTCAGAATACAAGAGAAAGCTTCTTCTTTCGTTCATTAAAAGGTGATGCAGAGGTGGGACCGATATTTCCATGGGAAGGCTAACTAGAGCTGTGAGTGATGACAAACTAATATGGCAAGGGAGAGGAAAATGAGAGGAGAGTAAACAGTCTGGAACGGAAAGCAGGCTTTAAGTGCCTGCGGAATAAGGAAGTAGAATGGCTGAAAGAGGATGAGGACAAGATAGTTAAAAGGAAATTAGGATACCAAGAGGAAGCGTGGAAGGCAAAAAAAGGGAGAAACTATTAAAAGGAGATCCAAACTAAAATACCTATTAATACAGAGTATAAGAAATAAAATTGGAGAACAAGGGTCACTGGCCAGAATGAAGAATCATAATACAATGTTTAACAGTTAAATGAATAATGCTTTTGTCAAGTAATTTTATTCACTTAACCATTCTATTCCTTTATCAGTTTTAACTGTTGTATCAAGTTTTCCAACAATGGAATGCAATTGCAGTACTGTAAAATGGTCACAGTTGTTATGGATAACTCAGTGCATTTATGTCAAAACATGACTACGTTTTAAGCATCACAAAGCTCGAGCATTAGTGCACGAGCGGTTTTCACAACTAAACAAAGCGCTCGTCACATTGATTGCCAAAAGTGCTTGAGCCCTACCACCCGATGAAGTGAAGTCGACTCAGAAAAACATCACCGAATTGATTACTAGCCGATTTTCACACCTAGACCAATACTCCTGTTTAAAAAAAACTCAACACATGGCTGATCTGTATCTAACCTTCATTTACTTGCCTTAGTTCCATATCCCCTAATATCCTTGCCTAACAAAAATCTAACAATCTCAGTTTTGAAATTTTCAATTGACCTAACCGCAACAGCTTTTTGGGGAACAGTGCTCGAGCTTTGTGATGCTTAAAACGTAGTCATGTTTTGACATAAATGCACTGAGTTATCCATAACAACTGTGACCATTTTACAGTACTGCAATTGCATTCCATTGTTGGAAAACTTGATACAACAGTTAAAACTGATAAAGGAATAGAATGGTTAAGTGAATAAAATTACTTGACAAAAGCATTATTCATTTAACTGTTAAACATTGTATTATGATTCTTCATTCTGGCCAGTGACTCTTGTTCTCCAATTTTATTTCTTATGACAAAAGGGCTCAAAACATCGGCTTTAGCGAGGCAGTGCAGCACTTAAATGAATAAATGCAGACTTCTGCAATTCATTTAATCATTTCATTTAAAAAGGGACAGCTATCAGTGGAAAAGATAGAAAAAGGATTTGTGCATGGAGATTTAATTCTCTTCAATGTTTTATTCTTTTATCAGTTATTCATTTAAGTGGGCTGGACTGTTATAAAAGTAACTAAAACTTGGTTATAGTTAGGTCATGATTGGGAGTTAAATATTCTAGTGAATAAAACTTTCAGGAGGGAGAAAGAAGAAAGGGAGAAATGGTAGCAATAATAATTAGAAAATGTCATAGCACTAGAGTGTAAGGATTTAAACAGAATCCCTTTGGATTGAGGTGAAGAAAAGCACACGATCAATCATCTTATTAGGAGCATATTATAGACTAAAAAGGGGAGGTATTTTTGCAATATGTTCAGGACCGTTCTCAGTTAATATGTTGCTCTTCCAACAGGGAAGAAAGCATTACTTCACCTGGCTCTGCATTATGTGCAGCAAATAGGCAGCCCAAAACATGAAACCAGTGACCGAAATATGATTAGGTTCAATAGAATAGAAGAGAAGAAAAGGTAAAAAAATGTCAAGGGCAGGGGTACTTTGATTGGGGGGGGGGGGGGATGAAAGAGGGGGGAGAAAGAGAAACAAATTATGGATAACGGCCACCATACCCAGATTGAATAGCAAATAGAACTATAGATCAGTAATGGGAAATATTTAAAACAGGAGATTAAAAGGGTATAAATCAAGTACATTCCACTAAGGAAAAAATTAGCAAAAAGATTGGGGTTCCATATAAGAGTAGGGAGACATAATTAGCTTTTTTTTTAAAGTGCAAGGAAAATAATAAAAATGTAAACCAGGACAAGTATTAATATAGGAAAACTACAAAAATTGAGATTAGGGAACATGGGGTGAAACTATTCTAAGGGAAGCTAGGGAAGAAATAGCAGAGACTCAACTCTAATTTGGCAAGATTCTTTGGAAAGGTAAATTGTGCCAGGACTCGGGGGTAATAAATCTTAACGCTCCTCTTCAAAGAAGGTCATGGGGTTAACCAGGAAATGACAGGACAGTTGGTCTTACTTCAGCATAGCTGTATGCTACAAAGCAGTGAAATTGGTTTTCAACAGTTGCACAAAACACTGACTTCAGTGGAAATGAAAATCAGGCGGTACGTAAAGCAGGCTGCTGATTTACTATCACCCATTTTGCGCTACCGCCGAAGTCCAATTTCACCCCCTAGAATCTTCAATATGGGATGAAATTACGAATTTAAGAAGCATGAGTTAATCAGTGCCAGCTAACAGAGATTTCTAAAAGGCAGGTCATGCTTAAACAACCACACAGAATTTTTGAAGAAACAGGATAAAGGAAATGCAGCAGATATGGTTTATAAGTATTTTCAAAAAGCATTTAATAAGGTACACTACCACATAAGAGACTTATGGCAAAGATAATGCCACGTGGACTTATGGGGTATGCGGCTACATGGACATAGATGGTTGGAAGGCCGAAAGCAAAGGTAGGGGCAAAGGAAAGATTCTTAGACTAGAGAACTGCAGTGAGTGGTATTCCACAGGACAATAACTGCTGCAACAGTGAACCAGGAAATCAGATGCTTTGCAGACTATTCTCAAATTACATCACTCCATGTAGCCATGTATTTCCCCACTAAGCCAACAGAGCTCTTGTGCGATTCAAAAGCAAAATACTGCGGATGCTGGAAATCTGAAATAAACACAGAAATGCTGGAAATACTCAGCACGTCAGGCAGTATCTGCAAAGAGAAACAGAGTTAACGTTTCAGGTTGATGCCAGTGTGCATTTTCAACTAGTTGAGAACTTGCTTCCAGGTGTTATATCTCAGGAGCACAATTCTTTGACTACAAGTTGAAATTGCCAGCTGCAGTACCCAGTGGCTCTTCACTGTGTAGTGCTTAATGCTGAATACAACCACCAAATAATAAATCATTGGTTGCAAGAAAAATGCCATACCACATCAACGTCTTATGGTCACTAAAAATTCTGCTGGAAGCCTTTTCGACCCTTTGAGGTGCTTAAAGACTTGCTGCTGTACCTGAAGTGATTTGAGGAATGCTAATTCTTAGAACAGCACACTGAATTTAATAGGCACCACATGTCAAAAGTAGAATGGTTTCTTCTAATGCCACGTAAGGTACTTTTTTTGGGTGCTAACTTAATTTCTCCTAAAGCAAACTATACCTTTCAAGATGGTCAACTCCAATTTGATTGTTGCATGAACCAGAAAAATTATGTTGATCACTGGGTCAGAGAGACTCCATCCCAAAAGAAACAGGGGTTTATGGCCTCAATTCTACAGAAGGGTTTCCTTTCTTTTATGTACCCTGATGAATCCTTGTTTAAAGGTACAACAACAACTTGCATTTATATAGCACCTTTAACGTAGTAGTCCCAAGGCACTTCACAGGGGTGTTATCAAACAAAATACGACACTGAGCTACATAAGGAGATATTTGGACAGATGACCAAAAGCTTGGTCAGAGAGATAGGATTAAAGGAGCGTTTTAAAAGGAGGAGAGAGAAGCAGAGAGGTTTAGGGTGGGAAATCCAGAGCTTAGGGGCTAGGCAGCTGAAGGCACAGCTGCCAATGATGGAGTGATTAAAATCGGGGATGCGCAAGAGGCAAGAATTGGAGGAGTGCAGACATCTCAAAGGGTTGTAGGGCTGGAGGAGGTTACAGAGATAGAGAGGGGCGAGGCCATGGTGGGATTTGAAAACAAGGATGAAAATTTTAAAATCGAGACGTTCCTGGAATGGGAGCCAATGTATACCAGCGAGCACAGGACTTGGTGCAAGTTAGGATATGAGCAGCAGAGTTTTGGATGAGCTCAAGTCTATGGAGGGTGGAAGATGGGCGGCTAGGAGAGCATTGGAATAGTCAAGTCTATAGGTAACAACGGCATGGAAGAGGGTTCCAGCAGCAGATGAGCTGAGGCGGGGCAGAGACAGGCAATATTATGGAGATGAAAGTAGGCGGTCTTGGTGATGGAGTAGATATGTGGTCAGAAGCTCATCTCAGGGTCAAATAGGGTGCCAAGGATGCAAACAGTCTGGTTCAGCCTCAGACAGTGGGCAGAGAGAGGGATGGAGTCGGTGGCTAAGGAACGGAGTTTGTGGTGGGGAACGAAGACAATGGCTTCCGTATGGAAATTTTTTTTTGATGTTGTCCTTTAATCACCGAATGAATCCCAACAGGTCTTCAGATAATCCACTATCTGGACCTGCAAACAGGGCAGATCTATTCACACCAGGAGCTCACCTCTAGGTAACATTTTTGGGGTATCCTTAGCTCTGCTGATGTGTTTTTTTAAAAACCCTGAATGAAAACTTCACTTGCTCATCAAATAGGCTGTTGCCATTTTGAGCAGCTTGGTTGGCAACTAAGCCAAAACCCAGAGATTCTTAGCTAATTCTAATGGCATACATAAAAGACCCAGAAGCAAAAGCATCCAAGTCAACAGCACCAAACTCAGTTGGGTGTTACAGTGCAAAGTTTTCAATCAGTGAAGTAGCCATTTTACAGCTGTTGCCTCTCCATCCTAACCAAACAATCTGGGGCCTACACATTCGTATTCTCTCCCGATGAATGTGACACTATGCTATCTTAAACTAAAGAGCTTTGCTTTAAACAAGCATACAAACCAAGAGGCAAATTGGTGAATTAAGTTGTATACAAAAATTAGACAGGATACAGTCAGTCAGATAAGGAAAGTCCATGTTACCTGTGCAACACTGGGGCTGTTAATTTATGAAAGAGGATGGCTGGGCAAATTGACCAGCTCACCCTCTTCTCCTCCAATTTACAACAGCCTCATTTAGAATGAAGTATTCTTCACACTCTTTCCTGCTTACAGTAACTGAAGTACAAATCATGTTACTGAGAAACATCAAGCTTTGTTGTGACAGTTAAGTTTACAGATATTTTAAGTCCTCTAATGGGTAATGGTTTAGGTTTTAAAGTGCACCTCCTGGTGTGAAATGAAACCATACAGACCAAAAACATCTTGGGTTCATAGGTTCGACACTCTGCTTAGACCACACACAAAAAAAACGTACAGAGGAATCGCATTCTACTGATCAACATTCGTAATAGTGGGTGGCTATCAAAAACTGTTTTGGAAAACTATACCTGATTTGTTATGATGTTACTGTAATCATTATAATGATCAATGTAGTTCAAGTTTGCACTCTAATGATACTTCTCCGCTGTTGAGGCAATTAATCAACATGCTGTAGCATATGAAGGGTATATTAATATAACAGCAATATTAATTTCTAATTGTCTTTAACTGTCCCTAATTAGTTAACTGTGAATGATCTAGAGGTTAGCTGACTGTACTGGTCAGCAGCATAGCTCAGCAGTCACCAGCACTTTTGAACAGCTGAGCAGTGCTCTGCCAGTTTTGGGTTGAGAGCAAATGAAAGATAAAAACACTACGGGGTTCATTTTAACCTAACTTGCCGGGTGGGAAAACCACAGGGTCGGGTGGAACGCTGGTTTTACACCCCGCCCAATATTACTCTACATTGACATCAACAGAGTGTAAAATCAGGTGTGGTGTAAAACCAGCCGACGGGCGGGTTAGGTCAAAATTGACCCCTAAAATTCTGGGGAAGAAGTGCCACGTAGTGCAGTACAAATCAGGGATTGCTATCTTCCAATATACTGACCAAACTTAACAACAACTTTCCACTGGACAAATGAGAGGGGCCATTCAGCTGATGTAGATTATCTTTCCACAGGAAGATATGATTACCAACCTCCCCACACCACCATCATCCCATTAGAACATGCAACTGCCTCTTGAATACTTTGAGTTTTTGCTTCCACTACCTTAGGTAGACTATTCCAGATGTTAAATCGCTCTTTGCATGAATAATATTGACTCCAGTCTTCAAATTGCATTTTACCAGTTTGCACCTACGTACCCTTGTCCTGAGGTCATTTGGATTAAATTTTTCAATTCCACTTGCCATCCCGTATAACTGTATAAAGTCCCTTCTCATTCACCTGCAATTAAGGTTTAAGGGTCCAGGTTTTTCTAACCTTTCCTGATAACTCAGTCAACTGACACTAGAGATCAGACCTTCCCTGCACTACTTTGAAGGTTTCGATGTTTCCCTTGCATCTTAATGATGAAAACTGAACACAGCACTTTAAAGTTGGCCTGGCTGAGCATTATGAATTTTCAGCATGACAGCCTCAAGATTTATATTCTATTCATTTAGCAATATAGCTCAACATTCTATTTACTTTGTTGATTGCTACTCTGCAACGAGTGGCATTTGTTTCAAGTGCTGCATCCAAACGAGTTTCAGCCTCTCCCCTAGCTAGTCCAACACCATTTATTAAGTGCGTCCCCCATTTTTTTCTTCCAATGTGCAACACCTTGTACTCATCCGTATTGAATTTTATCTGCTATAGTCCTGCCCACTTGCAAACTGTGCTTAAGTCTTTCTGTAGTTCCTTAGCTGCTTCTGCAAATCACACTTTCTTCACACCACTGCCCCTGCCGCCGCCCCCCCCCTTTATTATGACATGCGAATTTGACCAACATGCAAGTTAAGTGATCTCAGTTGCAAGAACGGTAAGAGTACTGTATTACAATTAGTTGCAGGCTCAGCTGTGATAGTCTCAAACAGCCAGCAGATACAAGTCACTGCTATAAATGAATAGCACTTGGGCGAGATACCAGGAAGACTTTGCACCCTTGGAAGTGTACTTCAGGGAGAGTCAATGTCTTCAGAAAAGGAGGGGAGAAAACTGGAACAATGATATATTCCTAAAAATACTTTCGTTCCAACACGTTAACAACAGGCACTGATGGGCAACATTTTAGTTGAGATTGATTACCAAGAATGGCCTAACCAGCAGTCTTAGTGGGGGTTTTTTTGGGGGGGGGAGGGGAGCATCTTTTCACAAACGAAATAAACCTAAAAATACCAGTAACTGAACACATCTCGCGTCCTCTTATCTCCCCACTGTCCCCAGACGCTGAAAAGCGAAGAGGATTGACAGCCATTCTGCGCCTCTTCTGTGGACACTCAGGGCGCACCTACACGGGAAAAATAAAACTTCGAAAAGAAACAGTTAAAAATGTGTAGAAAGCTTACTCTCGCCGCGATGTCGGGGGCGAGAAAAGGACTGAAAAAAACTTTTAACACAGCGTTTCTTCCCCACCATCCCCGGTTTCTTCTGCAGAAACCCATAAAACACTGGTGTGGCCTTGGAAACGTGGCCCGGCCATGTGCATAAACAAGCGCGGGGCATCGCGAAGGACTTGGCGAGGCGCCTTCCACGACCCAACACCGAGCAAAAAAAAAGCGCTGTCCCCGTCAAGGGACGAGAGCAGCTGGACACCCTGCAGGCGGCTAAAAGTTACCTGAGACGGGACATTAGCAGGAAATCCGCAGGCCGACGGCACCAGGTCGCACCGCACTCGAGACTCCGCAGGCCTCGGCCTCAGCCTCAGCCTCAGCCACACGCCGCCACTCCTGGTAACTAGCGAGCAACTGTCCGCAAGAGGCAAAACGGAACCGCCGCAAGCCGCAGCCGCCCCTTCCGCTCCGCTCCGCTCCGTTCCCTCAGCCCGCGCGCCCACACTCAAGATTGCCGCTCTTCACCGCCTTCAGCGAACAAGGCCGCTGCTCGGGCATGACCCCAGGCCGAGCGCGCAGACCGACCGACCTCCCTCCCTCCCCCCGCCGCCACCACCACCACCAGCACCAACCCTGCTCGGATACAGCCCTCCGCCAGCGCCGTACGCTGCGGATTAACCTACCCGTCCGAGGTGACGCGCTTCTTACTGGACGAGTAATCGTCCCCCAGGTCCACGCGGTGCCGCTTCGACATGTTTCACCGTTTCTAGAAGGGTCCGGGCGGGCGGGCGGGCGGGCTCCGTCTTCTGATTCCGTCTCTCCGTCTCTATCCTCTCTGTTCCGGGTTCCGTTCCCCGATTGTCTGAGAAGCTCGTGCCCCGGCAGCGCCTGCTTTGATTAACTTGCTCCTATCTGTTTCGCTCTCTCTATATATATATATATATATTATATATTTTTTTTTTCAATGTGTGTTTTGTGCTTTAAAAAAAACCATCCCCCCCCTCTCCACCTCCCACCAACCACCACCTCCTCAGCAACAGGCCCAACGCACGGCCGGCTTTCCAGCGGTTCCACAAGATGGCGGGTCGCAGACCAAGACGTACCTCGTTCTCGTACGGCCGCGCCGCGCCGCGGGACCACAGCCTGGGAGGGAGATGTGGGTGTTTTTTTTAATGTTATTATATTGAAGGACACTTGTAATTTGAGTTTCGTTCCTTTTATTACATAATATAAACTGTCGTGAATCGTGTAAAGTCGGGGAAATAATTATTTTGTTTACAGCTTCTGGGAGTAGGACTTTTTTTTAAAAAAAACCTCGTTCCCCGCCCCAAACACAAACACAGAGAGAGAGAGAGAGAGAGTTATTTTCCGGTTCTTTCAATAATTACTGGACCTGCCTTAGAACGAGTTACATAATGAGCAATACCAGGCTAACATTTAAACTTCACATCGATACAGATACTGTAATACAAAGGTGACAATCACAATCTTAAGACGAAATATGCGTAGTCTTTATTCGATATTTGTACGTAATTATTTTTAAAAGTTCGATAGCTTTTTTTGTTTATGAAAAGTTTTTTACATTCGTTTTCAAATTTCACCGACTAGACACCTACAGGAATAGGAATAATATCAATTTACCGACGTCAAAGTTCAATCCATAGGAAAGATAATATACGTTTAGATGTTCCCGTTTTGGTGAGCAAATAAAATAGCTGTTCGATTTTTTAAAAAAATCTACATTCATAAATACAGTCTTAGATGTGATTACAAGCATGTTTAAAACACATGGTGTCATAATTAGTTTATAGACTATCGCACTGGACGATTCACTCATGAGATACGTGAATCTTTTCTCCATGCGTTCATACAAGGTATCATCTTTTTAGCAATAGTGTATACTGTGCTGTTATTTAGCACTTGTAAGGAATCTTACAAGACCAGGTTATAGTCCAACTGTTTTATTTGAAAATCACAAGCTTTCGGAGGCTTTCTCCTTCGTCAGGTGAGTGTGGGATTCCATGGAAGGTTACCGCATTTATAGTCCGAGAACAATACCTGGTGATTACAGATAATCTTTCCAACTGCCCGTTGTCAAGGCAATCAAAGTGTTCAGACAGAGAGATGTTACCTACAGGACCACTGAATATACAAACGGCCAGAACAAAAGACAGACAGAGAGAAAAATCCGAAAGGAAGAGAAAGACAGAGAATGACCCGTTGTATTAAAAACAGATAACTTGTTTTCGCAGGTGGGGTTATGTGTAGCGTGACATGAACCCAAGATCCCGGTTGAGGCCGTCCTCATGGGTGCGGAACTTGGCTATCAATTTCTGCTCGCCGATTTTGCGTTGTCGTGTGTCTCGAAGGCCGCCTTGGAGAACGCTTACCCGAAGATCGGTGGCTGAATGTCCTTGACTGCTGAAGTGTTCCCCGACTGGGAGGGAACCCTCCTGTCTGGCGATTGTTGCGCGGTGTCCGTTCATCTGTTGTCGCAGTGTCTGCATGGTCTCGCCAATGTACCATGCTCCGGGGCATCCTTTCCTGCAACGTATGAGGTAGACAACGTTGGCCGAGTCCACAGGAGTATGAACCATGTACCTGGTGGGTGGTGTCCTCTCGTGTGATGGTGGTATCTGTGTCGATGATCTGGCATGTCTTGCAGAGGTTGCCGTGGCAGGGTTGTGTGGTGTCGTGGACGCTGTTCTCCTGAAAGCTGGGTAATTTGCTGCGATCGATGGTCTGTTTGAGGTTGGTGGCTGTTTGAAGGCGAGTAGTGGAAGCGTGGGGATGGCCTTAGCGAGGTGTTCGTCGTCATCGATGACATGTTGAAGGCTGCGGAGAACATGGCGTAGTTTCTCCGCTCCGGGGAAGTACTGGACGACGAAGGGTACTCTGTTGGTTGCGTCCCGTGTTAGTCTTCTGAGGAGGTCTATGCGATTTTTCGCTGTGGCTCGTCGGAACTGTCGATCGACGAGTCGAGCGTCATATCCCGTTCTTACGAGGGCGTCTTTCAGCGTCTGTAGGTGTCCATCGCGTTCCTCCTCGTCTGAGCAGATCCTGTGTATTCGCAGGGCCTGTCCATAGGGGATGGCCTCTTTGACGTGGTTAGGGTGGGAGCTGGAAAAGTGGAGCAGCGTGAGGTTGTCCGTGGGCTTGCGGTAGAGTGAGGTACTGAGCTGCCCGTCTTTGATGGAGATTCGTGTGTCCAAGAAAGAAACCGATTCTGAGGAGTAGTCCATGGTGAGCTTGATGGTGGGATGGAACTTGTTGATGTTATCGTGTAGTCTCTTTAGTGATCCTTCGCCATGGGTCCATAGGAAGAAAATGTCGTCGATGTTTCTGGTGTATAGCGTTGGTTGGAGGTCCTGTGCAGTGAAGAAGTCGTGCTCGAACTTGTGCATGAAAATGTTGGCGTATTGGGGTGCGAATTTGGTCCCCATGGCTGTTCCGTGTGTTTGGGTAAAGAACTGGTTGTCGAAGGTGAAGACATTGTGATCCAGGATGAAGCGGATGAGTTGTAGGATGGCGTCTGGGGATTGGCTGTTGTTGGTGTTGAGTACTGATGCTGTTGCAGCGATGCCGTCATCGTGGGGGATACTGGTGTAGAGTGCCGAGACGTCCATCGTGGTGAGAAGTGTTCCTGGTTCAACTGGTCCGTGGGTGCTGAGTTTAACGGACCAGTTGAACCAGGAACACTTCTCACCACGATGGACGTCTCGGCACTCTACACCAGTATCCCCCACGATGACGGCATCGCTGCAACAGCATCAGTACTCAACACCAACAACAGCCAATCCCCAGACGCCATCCTACAACTCATCCGCTTCATCCTGGATCACAATGTCTTCACCTTCGATAACCAGTTCTTTACCCAAACACACGGAACAGCCATGGGGACCAAATTCGCACCCCAATACGCCAACATTTTCATGCACAAGTTCGAGCAGGACTTCTTCACTGCACAGGACCTCCAACCAACGCTATACACCAGAAACATCGACGACATTTTCTTCCTATGGACCCATGGCGAAGGATCACTGAAGAGACTACACGATAACATCAACAAGTTCCATCCCACCATCAAGCTCACCATGGACTACTCCTCAGAATCGGTTTCTTTCTTGGACACACGAATCTCCATCAAAGACTGGCAGCTCAGTACCTCACTCTACCGCAAGCCCACGGACAACCTCACGCTGCTCCACTTTTCCAGCTCCCACCCTAACCACGTCAAAGAGGCCATCCCCTATGGACAGGCCCTGCGAATACACAGGATCTGCTCAGACGAGGAGGAACGCGATGGACACCTACAGACGCTGAAAGACGCCCTCGTAAGAACGGGATATGACGCTCGACTCGTCGATCGACAGTTCCGACGGGCCACAGCGAAAAATCGCATAGACCTCCTCAGAAGACTAACACGGGACGCAACCAACAGAGTACCCTTCGTCGTCCAGTACTTCCCCGGAGCGGAGAAACTACGCCATGTTCTCCGCAGCCTTCAACATGTCATCGAAGACGACGAACACCTCGCTAAGGCCATCCCCACGCTTCCACTACTCGCCTTCAAACAGCCACCCAACCTCAAACAGACCATCGTTCGCAGCAAATTACCCAGCTTTCAGGAGAACAGCGTCCACGACACCACACAACCCTGCCACGGCAACCTCTGCAAGACATGCCAGATCATCGACACAGATACCACCATCACACGAGAGGACACCACCCACCAGGTACATGGTTCATACTCCTGTGGACTCGGCCAACGTTGTCTACCTCATACGTTGCAGGAAAGGATGCCCCGGAGCATGGTACATTGGCGAGACCATGCAGACACTGCGACAACAGATGAACGGACACCGCGCAACA
This sequence comes from Heptranchias perlo, assembly GCF_035084215.1. Taxonomy (NCBI): domain Eukaryota; kingdom Metazoa; phylum Chordata; class Chondrichthyes; order Hexanchiformes; family Hexanchidae; genus Heptranchias; species Heptranchias perlo. The sequence continues at coordinate 102,965,282 of NC_090325.1, read as the reverse complement.
ATCGCCAGACAGGAGGGTTCCCTCCCAGTCGGGGAACACTTCAGCAGTCAAGGACATTCAGCCACCGATCTTCGGGTAAGCGTTCTCCAAGGCGGCCTTCGAGACACACGACAACGCAAAATCGGCGAGCAGAAATTGATAGCCAAGTTCCGCACCCATGAGGACGGCCTCAACAGGGATCTTGGGTTCATGTCTCGCTACACATAACCCCACCTGCGAAAACAAGTTATCTGTTTTTAATACAACGGGTCATTCTCTGTCTTTCTCTTCCTTTTGGATTTTTCTCTCTCTCTCTCTGTCTGTCTTTTGTTCTGGCCGTTTGTATATTCAGTGGTCCTGTAGGTAACATCTCTCTGTCTGAACACTTTGATTGCCTTGACAACGGGCAGTTGGAAAGATTATCTGTAATCACCAGGTATTGTTCTCGGACTATAAATGCGGTAACCTTCCATGGAATCCCACACTCACCTGACGAAGGAGAAAGCCTCCGAAAGCTTGTGATTTTCAAATAAAACAGTTGGACTATAACCTGGTCTTGTAAGATTCCTTACATTTGTCAACCCCAGTCCATCACCGGCATCTCCACATCATGGTTATTTAGCACGCCATCAACGAAGGGGTAAAATTACGTGAAAATTACGAAATCAAGTCTTATAACCTCTGCCATTATTACTACAAGGAATTATTTTTCAGGTACAGCTAGCTTACGGCCTTTTTTTAAATCACATTTATACTGTCTATTTAAGATCTATACAACAACTTGCATTTATATAGCTCCTTTTAATGTAGTAAAATGTCCCAAGGCATTATAACAAATATTTTTTTCATTCTTTGACACAGATTGAAAACCCTGCTTTGGTCACGGTGTACCCTGGGATAAATACCATCCAATCTGGCATTCATTCGTTTTGAGTGCTTTTAATGTGCCAAAGGACATGCACTCAGTGTTAGTATTGGAGTCGAGGGTGCGAGGTAGAGCTGGGTGTTGGCAGCATACATATGGAAGCTGACTCCAATGCCCCAGTTTTCTGAGTCCAGGCTCACCTGCACCTACAGCGCAGGGGCTGGCCTGGCCCAATTGCTGATTAGAGCCCCTCTAGCTTGCTTGAATAGGCCATTATAGGCACACAAAAATTTTGCCCCGAGAGTTGGTCCTGTAGAAAATTTGGCCAAGAAGCAGTTCTTAAAGGGTTCCAACTAGCTATTAAAAGTTGTGGTAGAGACAGAAGACTGTGGCACAGTGGAGACACATTGTTAACAATGCTCCCTTTCCATCTAAAGAGTTGGTGGTCCTGCTGTACCAAAGAAGGGTGGCTTGATTGGGCTGAAACCACCTGTCAGTAAAAGTACAGGTGCCACAACCATTGTCCTTTTGCACACAATCTTTTTCATTGTGCCAAAGCTTCACAGTACACTTCTCTTGCAAGTGGTAGTGACGAGTGTAGAGACCAAAGAAATGCTTAGACATCCAGCAGAACACCTTTGTCTCGATGCCAACATCATCCAATAGAAATCCCATCATTTCTGCTAGTACTGCACCTGGCTTGACTCATCGAGGACACTTAAACCATGACCCTAAACTATGAAACTATGCTTACCACAGGCTTATGAATCACAATTTATTTTAATGAGGTAAGCGTGACTGCCCTTGACATCAAGGCAGCATTTGACCGAGTGTGGCACCAAGGTGCCCTGGTAAAATTGAAGTCAATGGGAATTAGCGTGAAAACTCTCCAGTGGCTGGAGTCATACCTGGCACAAAGGAAGATGGTGGTGGTTGTTGGAGGCCAATCATCTCAGCCCCAGGACATTACTGCAGGAGTTCCTCAGGGCAGTGTCCTAGGCCCAACCATCTTCAGCTGCTTCATCAATGACCTTCCCTCCATCATAAGGTCAGAAATGGGGATGCTCGCTGATGATTGCACAGTGTTCAGTTCCATTCGCAACCCCTCAGATAATGCAGCAAAACCTGGACAATGTCCAGGCTTGGGCTGATAAGTGGCAAGTAACATTCGCGCCAGACAAGTGCCAGGCAATGACCATCTCCAACAAAAGAGAGTCTAACCACCTCCCCTTGACATTCAATGGCATTACCATCGCTGAATCCCCCACCATCAACATCCTGGAGGGCACAATTGACCAGAAACTTAACTGGACCAGCCATATAAATACTGTGGCTACAAGAGCAGGTCAGAGGCTGGGTATTGTGCAGCGAGTGACTCACCTCCTGACTCCTCAAAGCCTTTTCACCATCTACAAGGCACAAGTCAGGAGTTTAATGGAATACTCTCCACTTGCCTGGATGAGTACAGCGCCAACAATATTCAAGAAGCTGGACACCATCCAGGACAAAGCAGCCCACTTGATTGGCACCCCATCCACCACCCTAAACATTCACTCCCTTCACCACTGGCGCACAGTGGCTGCAGTGTGCACCATCCACAGGATGCACTGCAGCAACTCGTGAAGGCTTCTTCGACAGCACCTCCCAAACCCGTGACCTCTACCACCTAGAAGGACAAGAGCAGCTGGCACGTGGGAACACCACCACCTGTACGTTCCCCTCCAAGTCACACACCATCCCGACTTGGAAATATATCGTCGCTGGGTCAAAATCCTGGAACTCCCTTCCCAACAGCACTGTGGGAGAACCTTCACCACACAGACTGCAGCGGTTCGAGAAGGCGGCTCACCACCACTTTCTCGAGGGCAATTAGGAATGGGCAATAAATGCTGGCCTCGCCAGCGACGCCCATATCCCATGAACGAATTTTTAAAAAAACAATTTATTCTTTAATCTGCATCTATCATTTTACATTGTGTGTTTTTTCCTCTCACCATGCTTCCTTTTGCTGCCTCTCTGTGATTCTTATTCTGGTGCTCCATCTAGGTGTAACATGAGGGCCAAGAATGCCAGAGCTGCTTGGCTGCACAGTGGGATCATCAACCTCTTGGGACCGAGGAAGCCCTGGTTTCATTCCAGGCGGACCCTGCTACATGCTACATCACCACTGTGGGTATATGCAACGTGGTCTTGTCTCTTTCCAGCTACATGAGCAGGCCTCTGAGGGGGCTCACTGGAAAGGTTACTTGCTGTCCTTAGGAGTGAGGGCAGCATCGTGAGGACAGACTCCTGTCATGTCTATTGTGCCAGATTCTGGATCTGACTGCCCACAGATCAACAGGTGGCAGTTACATTCTGGAGACCATATGAAAGTGTGCTACGATGGACTTAGAAGCCACTCTCCATACATACCACCAAGGCCTGAAGACCAGTGCCTGGTCAAGGGCCTTCTCTAGTGGGGGGACACATTCCTGGTAGTGACACTCACGTCAGGTCGTGCTACATTATTTTAAAATCTTCTCAGATGTTGTCAAGGATGGCACTGAACCCATGCCATCTGCCTCAAGTCTTCCAAGATGGTCCTTAGTGCCTCCACATAACCGTGATGCTCATCCAGCATCCTTTTTTCAGCAGGACTTGAAATCTGAGTCAACAGTCTATAGAGCCAAGAGCTGACATCTGCACAGCCTCTGCTTCCCAATGACAGACTCCTCTTTCATTCTTGGCTCCTCTGGCACCCTCCTTCTCTGTGTATCATCCAGTGACAAACCTTCACTGGAACTATACCCCTGGATGTCCGTGGGCTGGTGAATGACAGAGAAAGAGTGAATGATGCCATCATTAAAGTTGGGTGATTAACACAGAGGTAGAATCCTCGGTGCATCTTGTGTTCCATCTAAATGGAAATAAAATGAGTGGTGTTAGAATACAAGGCAGATCATTGGTCTTCTTCAAACCCCAGTAAGGAAAGATCCAATCAGTTTTCTTGCAAGTGGAAAGTGTTTTCAAACCATGCGTTAGGCAATGTGCTGATGGTCCTAACATACCTGCAGCTACGACTGGCTCTCCAATTTCTCCATCTCCAACATTCTCAGCTGTCTGAAAACTTCTTTAGTTTGATATCTGATAGATTTTCCACCACCCACGATTTACTGATATGTACTGGCAGTGGGCAAGGATTCAGAAAATTTACCCTCCAGAATTGTCTCTTCTCTTTGCTAAATACTGCATTTCTTCAAGACTCCATATTTCTTTCAGTTGATTTGTTGATTCATTACATTTACATATATCAATGTCAGTTCTTTTTCTATATCGAGTCTCTTTTTAGTAACATTGCACTGTACGCCAATAGCTATACTCTCTGTGATTAGGCTTTCTTCCAGAATTCCGTAATTGCTTCTTGTGCCTAAGGCATAGAGGATTGCTATTTACCACTTCATTGTTTCATCAAAGCCTTAATGCAAATTGTTGAAATTAAAGCATACATAAGTTTTATTGGTTTTTCCAACACAGAATTATTCCATCGTGGTAAGAACAACACTAGGTCAGTTTTGTCTTCCTGTCACGAACTAGATACCATTAAGAATTTTCAGGGCCTCTGCCAATATTAGTAACCAGTGTAACAGTTCCAACATCACTAGGCTGCTTAATGAAACGTGAAACAATCTCATAGTTGCCCTATCATTTTCCACAATGCTTCCAATTGCTTTCTCAATTACCTACCATTTCTAGATTTGCTAGGAAGGAGCACAGTTTGAAGGGTAGACTCAGGGACCTGTGAAATAGCTGCACTCCCTTATCTAACTTTTATTTTTTAGAAAGCAATTTACAGATCACACATAACTGTATTTTGTGATGTTTTTCTACGTTAAAGACACTATATAAATGCAAGTTGTTGCAGTTGTTATATTTTTGCTTTTTATCTCTAGATATTTTCCTTTGGTTCATCATATCAGACCGTGCCTTACCATGACCTGGAGTGTGCTTTATTCATTCACCTAACTTGCTCAGGGTCTTGCACTCCTGCTCAAGCAGCCATATCCTGAAATCATCTAGAACCACTTCAAGAATTCAAACTTTTAATATCAATTGACACAGACCCTTAGAATCTGTTACATTCTCCCCATCTATCCACAATTTTCAAATATCTAGCTCTATGATTAATTCTCTTAAATCTTTGCCTGTATTCTTCTGGTATTAAATCAAAAGCAGTGAGAATAAAATGTTTTACAATTCCATAGCCCACACTTTATTTGATCCATGTGAGAGAATTTAGTAAGCACTTTACCACTAAGTGATGGTTCAAGTTTCTCAGCACAGACATTGGTTTGTTAATAATTCAAAAGCCATCATGAAATGTCATTCCCTTCTATAAAATTTAGTAACCCATTGGATGTAGTGAAATTATTTTGTACAGAGTTATGAGCTAGATTAACTGTACTCCTACTCACCAGACTTGCTGTCAATATGCCTTTCTCTTCCATTTCAAGATCACTTTGGTGCTGTCTCCTTTTCTTCTGCCTCGTGTTTGTATCGATTAAATATTCACTCCCTTCACCACCGGCGCACAGTGGCTGCAGTGTGTACCATCCACAGGATGCACTGCAGCAACTCGCCAAGGCTTCTTCAACAGCACCTCCCAAACCCGCAACCTCTACCACTTAGAAGGACAAGAGCAGCAGGTACATGGGAACAACACCACCTGCCCGTTCCCTTCCAAGTCACACACCATCCCGACTTGGAAATATATCGCCGTTCCTTCATCGTCGCTGGGTCAAAATCCTGTAACTCCCTTCCTAACAGCGCTGTGGGAGAACCTTCACCACACCACCACCACCTTCTCAAGGGCAATTAGGGATAGGCAATAAATGCTGGCCTTGCCAGCAATGCCCACATCCCATGAACAAATAAAAAAAAAATCCTCTACATGTTGTTATTGTTTCTCACTTCATTTCAAATCTGTAGTTTTCTTTTCCTTGCATTGTTCTATCATTGGCTTCTTTCAGCACTTCCAAGCTAAGGTTTAAACAGGGCCTTAAAGGAGGTGGAGATACGGAGGGCTTTAGGGAGAGATTTCAGAGCATGGGGCCTGGACTGTAGAGGCATAGCAGCCAATGGTGAAGGGAGGAGGATGCACAAGAGGTCAGTCAGAGATACTGAATAGTCGGGGGTGGGGGGGCGGCTGTAATAGAGCTAGGTACACTGGCGGAGATAAGATGCGGTGAGGCCAATAAGTGATGTAAACATGAGGATGAGTGTTTTAAATTTGAGGCATTGATGGACCGAGAGCCAATGTAGGTCAGCTAGCACGGGGTGATGGATGAGCAGGACTTGGTGTGGATTAGGATACAAGTAGCAAGTTCATCAAGATTAGAGGATGGGAGGCCGGCTAGAAGAGCACTGGAGTAGTCTGAAGGTAACAAAGGCATGGATAAGGGATCTGCAGCAGGTGGGCTGAGTAGGGGTGGAGGTGGGTGATGTTACAGAGGTAGAACTAGGCAGCCTTTGTGATGGACAGTCTTTGTTATTGAGTCAGAAGCTCAGCTCAAGTTTGAATAGGATGCCAAGGTTATCTGGTTCCGCCTGAGACAGTGGCCGGGGAGCAGGATGGAATTGGTGGCGAGGGTACAGAGTTCGTGGCTGGGCTTTGAAGACAATGGCTTCGATCTTCCCAATGTTTAGCTGGAGGAAATTGCAGCTAATCCAAAATTGGATGTCAGACAAGTAATCTGACAACGCAGGCAGTGGAGGGGTCAAGAGAAGTGGTGCAGAGGTGGAGCTGGGTGTCATCAGTATACAGTGGAAGCTGACCCCATGTCTGCAGATGATGTCACCAAGGGTACCAGGTGGATGAGGAAGACGATGGGGCCAAGGATAAATCCTTGGGAAACTCTGGAGATAAGAGTGTGGGTGTGGGAAGAAAAGCCATTGCAGGAGATGCTCCGGCTATAATTGGATATTTAAGAGTGGAACCACGTGAGGGCAGCTGGACAACGGAGGAGAGGCTTTGGAGAAGTTGGTGTGATCCACTGTCAAAGGCTGCAGAGAGATTGAGGAGCGCGAAGAGGGATAATGCACAATGATCACAGTCAGAGAATGTCATTTGCAACTTTGATTAGTGGCGTGGCAGGGTAAATACCTGATTGGAAAAGTTCAAATGGAGTTGCAAGAGAGACGGGCATGGATTTGGGAGGTGACAACACCTTCAAAGATATTGGAGAGGAAAGGAATGTTGGAGATGAGGCAGTAATTTGCAAGGGTTGAGGGCAGGTTTTTTGAAGTTATGGTGAGAAAATGGCAGTTTTGAAAAGGAGGCAGGTGGTACCTGAGGAGAGGAAACTGTTTACAATGCCAGCTAACATGTGGGGCCAGGAAGGGAAGTTGGGTGGCCAGCAGTTTTGTGCGAATGGAGTCAAGGGAGCAGGAGGTAGATCTCATGAACAAAATGAGTTCAGAGAGGGCCTGGGAGGAGATGGAAGAGAAGCTAGAGAGAGATAAGGGTTCAGGGCTAGGGCAGGGGGTAGCTTGGGAGGAGGGTTAGGGTTAGCAGCAGAGACAACTAATAGATGGTCTCAATCTTGGTGGCGAAGAATCCATAAGACCATTGTTGGAGCTGAGTGTGGAGGGGAAAGGGAAGATTTTTTTTTATTTGTTCATGGGATGTGGGCGTCGCTGGTGAGGCCAGCATTTATTGCCCATCGCTAATTGCCCTTGAGAAGGTGGTGATGAGCCACCTTCTTGAACCGCTGCAGTCCGTCTGGTGAAGGTTCTCCCACAGTGCTATTAGGAAGGGAGTTCCAGGATTTTGACCCAGCGACGATGAAGGAACGACGATGTATTTCCAAGTCGGGATGGTGTGTGACTTGGAGGGAAACATGCAGGTGGTGGTGTTCCCATGTTCCTGCTGCCCTTGTCCTTCTAGGTGGTAGAGGTCACGGGTTTGGGAGGTGCTGTCGAAGAAGCCTTGGCGAGTTGCTGCAGTGCATCCTGTGGATGGTACAGCCACTGTGCACCGGTGGTGAAGGGAGTGAATGTTTAGGGTGGTGGATGGGGTGCCAATCAAGCAGGCTGCTTTGTCCTGGATGGTGTCAAGCTTCTTGAGTGTAATTGGAGCTGCACTCAGGCAAGTGGAGAGTATTCCATCACACTCCTGACTTGTGCCTTGTCGATGGTGGAAAGGCTTTGGGGAGTCAGGAGGTGAGTCACTCACCGCAGAATACCCAGCCTCTGACCTGCTCTTGTAGCCACAGGAGTTTGAGGAGAGAGTTGATAATGGAGAAAAGAAGCTGAAGTTATCTTTGCTCTCCAGAATGATCCTAGAGTAGTGGGTGGTTTTGGCAGAGGAGAGTGAGGTCCGATTTCGCTTGATGTGATCCAACCAGATCTAGGCAGGATGGCTAAGCCAGTTGTGCCATATACGCCCACATCTGCACCCCATGGACTTGATAGAGCGAAGAATGAGTGGGATGGGAGACAGCAAAATTTGGACAAGGATTTCAAAGATGGAGATGAGGGAGTGGTTGAGCAAATTGAGAGCTGCAGAAGTACCATGGTGACCACAGGCTAGGCACTTGGGAGTTCAAAAGTACATTTGTAAGGGACGGGGGAGAGTTTTTCTCAGGGGTGGACACAGAAGGAAGTGGAATTGGGGAATGACTGGAGAAAGTGGGTGGTGAGGGATACAAGGAAGTAGTTGTAGATGGCCATTTTATTATTAATAAACCTGATGTAGTTTATATCCCGAGGCACATGGACTGATAGCTTGATTATTTTTCCACTATCCAAAGTACCACAGGAGGATAATGGTAGGAGGTCGAAGATGAGACCAGGGATAGCTGGGTAGATTAGACTGGAGGGAAATCAAGGGTCTAGCAGCAGTGGAAACATTGTGAGGGCGGCGGCGGGGGCGGTGGGGGAGGCGGTTGTGGATACATGAGATGGAGGGAGGCAGCGATTCTTTACCTAGCTCCCCCATGCAGTCAAGCACAGGAACCACTCCCCGCCCCCATGTTGCCAGATTTCAGGGCCTCATTCTAGTGATGGCAAACCCTATGATCTTTGACTGTTGGGTTTGGTTCAATGGGGAAGTTCCTGGGATGTGGCAGCATGTGGGGAACAAGTCAGTCCTGGGGGTCTGGCAGCACTGAGGAGCCACACTCTCACCTCTACCCCCGAACACAACCAATTCTTTGTATCCCTCACAAACGGCTGCTGCCAAACCATAGATTTTCCCCATGGGTTTCATGGACCCCACAACTCTTCCCCAACGCTAAACTCTGAGCCCATTACCTGTGCTATAAAAACTCAGCATCTCTACATAATCCTATCAATCCCAGCACTCCCAAGCCCTGGGATCACACACTCATTGCCAGGAAACTCCAGGCCCTCCCAAGTGCTGCTGAACCCTAACCACGCCCCCTTTCTCTGTAGTCCAAATTGCTAGGTACCTACTACCAACCTAACATATCTTGCCCATCATCTTACTGTGGATCCTGCACTTTAAAAAAGATGAGATAATAATTGTGTACAAAGGTAAAGGATTTGCACCTCAACCCATCAATTTCCTTCACGCCCACCACCAAACTCTATGAACCCCACCTTCCTCCCCGAATTTTTCACCGGTGCCCGCATTCAACTCAAACTCCTACTTTACCACCCATTCACCACTACCTATCTCTTTCACACTCACCACGACCATAGAATCATAGAATGGTTACAGCACGGAAGGAAGCCATTTGGCCTGTCAAGTCCATGCCAGCTCTCTGCAAGAGCAATCCACCTAGTCCCACTCTCGCGCCCTATCCCCGTAGCCCTGAAAATGTTTTCCCTTCAAGTACTTATCCAATTCCCTTTTGAAAGCCACAATTGAATCTGCCTCCACCACCCCCTCAGGCAGTCCACTCGCTGTGTAAAAAAGTTTTTTCTCATGTCGCCTTTGGTTCTTTTGCCAATCACCTTAAATCTATGTCCTCTGGTTCTTGACCCTTCTGCCAATGGGAACAGTTTCTCTCTATCTACTCTGTCTAGACCCTTCATGATTTTGAATACCTCTATCAAATCTCCTCTCAACCTTCTCTGCTCTAAGGAGAACAACCCCAGTTTCTCCAGTCTATCCATGTAACTGAAGTCCCTCATCCCTGGAATCATTTTAGTACATCTCTTCTGCACCCTCTCTAAGCCCTTCACATCTTTCCTGAAGTGCGCTGCCCAGAACTGGACACAGTACTTCAGTTGCGGCCGAACCAGTGATTTATAAAGGTTCATCATAACCTCCTTGCTTTTGTACTCTATGCCTCCATTTATAAAGCCCAAGTTCCCGTATGGTTTCTTAAACGCTTTCTCAACCTGCCTTGCCACCTTCAATGATTTGTGCACATATACCCCCAGATCTCTCTGTTCCTGCATCCCCTTTAGAATTGTACCCTTTAGTTTATATTGCCTCTCTTCGATCTTCCTACCGAAATGTATCACTTCACATTTTTCTGCGTTAAATTTCATCTGCCGCGTGTCCGCCCATTCCACCAGCCCGTCTGTCTCATTTGAAACCATTTACTATCCTCCTCACTGTTCACTACACTTCCAAGTTTTGTGTCATCTGCAAATTTTGAAATTGTGCCCCTGTACACCCAAGTCCAAGTCATCAATAAACATCAAAAATAGCAATGGTCCGAGCACCGACCCCTGGGGAACACCACTGTATACCCCCCTCCAGTCCGAAAAACAGTCGTTCACCACTACTCTCTATTTCCTATTACTTAGCCAATTTCCTATCTATGCTGCCACTGCCCCGTTTATTCCACGGGCTTCAACTTTGAGGACAAGCCTATTATGCGGCACTTTATCAAACGACATTTGGAAGTCCATATACACTTCATCGACCCACAATGTTACCTCATCAAAAAACTCAATCAAGTTGGTGAAACATGATTTACCTTTAACAAATCCATGCTGGCTTTCTTTAATTAATCCAAGTGACTGTTAATCTTGCCTGGATTATCATTTCTAAAAGTCTCCCCACTACCGAGGTTAAACTGACTGGCCTGTAGTTGCTGGGTTTATCCTTACACCCTTTTTTGAACAAGGGTGTAACGTTTGCAATTCTCCAGTCCTCCGGCACCATCCCTGTATCTAAGGATGATTGGAAGATTATGGCCAGTACCTCCGCAATTTCCACCTTACTTCCCTCAGCAACATAGGATGCATCCCATCCGGACCGGGTGACTTATCTACCTTAAGTATAGCTAGCCTTTCTAGTACCTCCTCTTTATCAATTTTTAGCCCATCCAGTATCTCAACTACCCCTTCACTTACTGTGACATTGGCAGCATCTTCTTCCTTGGTAAGAAGATGCTGCCAATGTCACTGTACTCATTTAGTACCTCAGCCATGCCCATTGCCTCCATGCGTGGATCTCCTTTTTGGTCCCTAATCAGTCCCACCCCTCTTCTTACTACGCGTTTACTGTTTACATGCCTACAGAAGACTTTTGGATTCCCTTTTATGTTAGCCATCAGTCTATTCTCATTCTCTCTCTTTGCCCCTCCTTATTTCTTTTTTCACCTCCCCTCTGAATTTTCTATATTCAGCCTGGTTCTCACTTGCATTATCAACCTGACATCTGTCATACACCCCTTTTTCCTGCTTCATCTTACTCTCTATCTCTTTTGTCATCCAGGGAACTCTGGTTTTAGTTGCCCTACCTTTCCCGCTGATGGGAATGTATCTAGACTGTACCTGAACAATCTCCTCTTCAAAGGCTGCCCATTGTTCAATCACAGTTTTGCCTGCCAATCATTGATTCCAATTTACCCAGGCCAGATCTGTTCTCATCCCATTGAAATTGGCCCTCCTCCAAATGAGTATTTTTCTTTAGAGTGGTCCTTGTCCTTTTCCATAGCTAATCTAAACTTTATGATACTATGATCGCTGTTTCCTAAATGTCCCCCCGCTGACACTTGCTCCACTTGGCCCACTGCATTTCCCAGAACCAGATCCAGCAATGCCTCCTTCCTCGTTGGGCCGGAAACGTACTGGTCAAGAAAGTTCTCCTGAACACACTTCAAAAATTCCTCCCCCTCTTTCCCCCTTACACTATTACTATCCCAGTCTATATTAGGATTGTTGAAGTCCCCCATTATCATTATTCTATGGTTCTTGCACATCTAAGTAATTTTCATGCAAATTTGCTCCTCTATATCCTTCCCACTATTTGGTGGCCTATAGAATACACCTAGTAGTGTAATGGCACATCTATTGTTTCTTAACTCTAACCAAACAGATTCTGTTCTTGACTTCTCCAGGACATCCTCTCTTTCCTGCACTGCAATATTTTCCTTAACACTGCCACCTTCCCCCCCGCCTTTCCTTCGTATCTTTCCTGAACACCATGTGTCCAGGAATATTTAGAACCCAATCCTGCCCTTTTTTGGCCAGTGTGATCGCCACAACATCATATTCCCATGTGGCTAATTGCGCCTGCAGCTCAACAACCTTGTTTGCTATGCAACGCAAACCTTTTAGACCTTCTTTTATTCTCTCTTAGTCTGATCCTATCTAATACCGTACTATTTCTTACTCTAGTGCTATCTGTCTCTCCCAATCCTTTATGCACCTTGTTTCTCCTTTCCAATGCTACATCCTCATTATAGCCCCATTCTTTCTTCCTCCACCCATCAAAGTTTGTACTTCCCCAACACTCAACACAAATTCCCCACGATTCTCCCTCCCTTCACAATCACATACCACACTCCAATATAACCCCATTCTCTTCTTTAAAAAAAACAAATCTTTCACTTGAACATAATTCCCCAATTTTCTGCCTCATGACACACCCACTGTTAGACAGTAACCAATATAAATATAACCTTCCACATCATAAAAACTGATACTCAGATGAATAATAATATTCTATAAATAGTTTTATCATATCTAGGAAATCATATCAAATATACATCTATAATGTATTAAAATTCTTGCATCTGTATGTACATCCTATTTGTAACACTTACTTCCTACAATGTCGGACTTTGGCCATCACACTGATTTGCTGATTGGCTCAAAGTAAAACAGCAGGAAATCAGAACTGAAGAGGTAGGGAGTGTGCAAACCAAAAGTGAGAAAAGTGGCTATAAAACTATTAATCAGATACTAAATGCTCATGAAAACAATCAATCCTGAATCTACCAATAAAACAAAGTGAGCCCATCAAATCACTCAAAATATTTCTCTGCATTTTTCCCTCAGTAACTGAAATTCCTAATATCCAAAATAAGGTTTGTATTAGAAAATATTAAAAACTACAGGCGTGATTCTCAACAGGGGTTCTCCACTCATTTGCCATAACTAGGATGGAAGAGCCATGGGGGGTAATTTTAACCCCTAAGAACGGGTGGGCAGTGAAAACTGTGGATATTTGGAGCAGGACCGCATCCCGGCTCCAACGCAACCACTTCTGCGTTTGACCCAGGCGCGTTAGGATGCGAGTGCACAACAGACACACGGAAGTCCTGCCCTCACTTAAAGTCGGAAGGCGACACTTAAAGGGGTAATGTACCTCATTGAAATAGTTGAGGCACTTAATTTATTGTGTATTATAAATGTAAAACAACTTAACCATACCTGTTCAGGTGTCCTATCGCTTCTGATTCATGCCAGGTGAAAGCAGGCAGGATGGGCTGGATCTATGAGGTGAGTGACTTTATCGCACTGCTTCTGGGCCAGGAGAAGCAGGAGTGCTTCATCCAGGCCCAACAAGCTCACCTGCCGCAACATGACCCAACGATCGGCCACCCCCCCCCCCCCCCCCCCCCCCAATACTGGGTTCCCCAATCTTGTGATGCTGGACCTCCCCAAACTTGTGATGCTCACCCCCTCCCCGGGTCTTCCGATGCTGGACCCACCTCATGTCATCCACATCCCCCGACCTCTTTATCCCCCCTCCCCACACCGATTTCTTCCAGGCCCCACGATCTCTCTCTCACTCACGCCCCCCTCTCTCTGATTCGTGGCTCCTTTCCCTTCCAACTGGCAGCCAGAACTGGCAGCCAACCTGTCAATCTGGCTGCCTGCGGCATAGGAAACCCAGAAGCACAAATATTACCTTCAATTGAGTTGCGATCGCAGGTTGCGACGCACTCATTTGGCTTTCGGATTGCTCAAGCGAATATCTAGACGGGCTGGGTTCCTGGCTCCCAGCTAAAATCATGCCCGTTTTCTGCTGTTCTTCCACCAAAGTTACAGCGGACAAGCAGGAAAACACCTGTAGAAATTCACCCCCTAATTATTTCACAATAGCATGACTATCCTTAACTATACAGTTGATGTTACTTCTTTGACTACCTTCATTAAAGTTTTTACCTGAAATCCTCAGCCTCTCTCAAAACCCTGTGCCTGAATGTGTTACATTTGCCCAAAACTGTGACTCTGTCAGCTGAAGACAGACCTTGCAGTCTGAGCATATGCAGTGTGCACAATTCCCAGACAATTAACAGAGATATGGTCTGTGAGAGGGAGAAAGAACGACAGAAACAAACAGACTTCAAATATGACAGAACAGCACTGACCACACACCTGTGGCAGCTTTTGTTTATGTTCAAATATTATTATTTATTTTTCAGTGGCGGAGATAAATTGTGCCTCGGTTTATAACAGTATTTCAGCTTGTGTGTTTTGAACATTACTTAAATACAAAGTGGGTTGTAAATTTGGGGAGGTTTTGACTAAACTTTTAAATAAAGTTATTAAGTTCATTTCGTTTTACTTCAGAAAGCATGTCAAGCTGGAAGTCCAACTGAAGAGGAGCCCAAAGGCCAGTTATACTATATGTTTGTGGGGCCGGGAGAAGCCCCTTCGGATACCACAAAATCACCTGTAGCCACTGCCGCTCCGGGATTTAACATTCAACGGCATTACCATCACCGAATCCCCCAGCATCAACATCCTGGGGGTCACCATTGACCAGAAACGTAACTGGACCAGCCATATAAATACTGTGGCTACAAGAGCAGGTCAGAGGCTGCGTATTCTGCAGCGAGTGACTCACCTCCTGACTCCCCAAAGACTTTCCACCATCTACAAGGCACAAGTCAGGAGTGTGATGGAATACTCTCCACTTGCCTGGATGAGTGCAGCTCCAACAACACTCAAGAAGCTCGACACCATCCAGGACAAAGCAGCCCGCTTGATTGGCACCCCATCCACCACCCTAAACATTCACTCCCTTCACCACCGGCACACAGTGGCTGCAATGTGTACCATCCACAGGATGCACTGCAGCAACTCGCCAAGGCTTCTTCGACAGCACCTCCCAAACCCGCAAACTCTACCACCTAGAAGGATAAGAGCAGCAGGTACATGGGAACAACACCACCTGCACGTTCCCCTCCAAGTCACACACCATCCCGACTTGGAAATATATCGCCGTTCCTTCATCATCGCTGGGTAAAAATCCTGGAACTCCCTTCCTAACAGCACTGTGGGAGAACCTTCAGCACAACGACTGCAGCGGTTCAAGAAGGCGGCTCACCACCACCTTCGCAAGGGCAATTAGGGATGGGCAATAAATGCCGGCCTCGCCAGCGACGCCCACATCCCATGAACGAATAAAAAGAAATACATAGATGAAGGAATATCTATTAAACATTAAAATTCATATGTGGGTAACTGCATTCTATTCCAAAATGCACTGAAAACGCCTAAGTCATCTGAACTCATGGTGAATTGGAGGATATGCTGTTTTATAATCATAGGGGTATTACTCCACGTATACTCGTTGTGTCAGCTGTCCGTCAAAAACACCGAACAAGGGAGGGGGAGGCACAATGAGAAAATCCATGATCAAAGTGTCCACATTTACTTGCAGTGCCTGTTATGCCTGTAGGTGACGCTGTGATAAGAGTTTCCTATGTTAATGTTCTCTTTTAGATCTAACGTTATGGCGCTCCTCGGTGTAGATCTAATCAAGTGTTATCTTTGAGTGGAACAGGTCTAGTAAGCCCAAAAGAGTCAGGAACAGCAAAATCTATTTCAAGTATTAATTTTTTAAGCTCGGGGGATTTATTCAAAAAACTTTATTGTTTTTAAACTAAAAATTTTAACCAACTCACTACGACTCTTAGCGCCCCTTGCTGACGCAATCACAGAGCTCCTGCTGAGAATCACCCTCAATAATTCCCTCCTGCAAGCCCAAAACATTTCATTCATTGATTCCCTTGCTGCCCTCCATTATTTTGCCCATCCACTGTGCTTGATTTCATTAGTCTGTACAAGAATCACCTGCCCCACTCAGCTTCCCAGCGCCCCTCAATGATCATTGCAACAGCAGTATATTCTCAGGCACCATTAAATCAGCTTCCCACCTTCTGATGGCTTGTAATCAGGGCCCTCTTCCCCCACTCAATGATTTGAACTAACCACACAGAGAATCTTGAGTCACCGCCATGTGCCTCCCCCTCCCCTGTTCAGTGTTTTTGACGGACAGCTGACACAATGTGCGATATGTGGAGTAATAACCCTATGATTATAAAACAGCATATTCTCCAATTCACCATGAGCAACTGCAGGGGAGTCCTATTATGTATAAATTTATATATTTTTCGAGATTAATAATTGTATAATAAATATATAAAATGGTTTTTAAAATATTATTTCTTATATACTTTACACATATTGAGTATGCCTGTCCTGTTGCGACAATTGAAGAAGATGTTTGTGTGTTGGAAGCCGCCATTTGTCACTTTTGTGATGCTGCAATCGGCGGCAAACTGGCTATTCCCAGAAGGAGCCAGAAGCATAAAAGTGTCAATAAACAATTGATGAGCACAGATTGCGCCTTTATTGGGTTGACAACAGGGACCAGGAGTTTCTCACAACTAACATGATTAACAGAACGACTCAATATAAAAGGAATACCATAATCCTCCGAACCACAGCATAGTGTCACACCATACCCCACTAAAGAGTGGTTCTACCAGTTGCTGACACAAGCTTCACAGCAACTGCTCGATTCTCTGCACCTCAATCACAGTAAACATCCAACCCTGGATATATTAGCGATGGTTCTAACATACATCCTGCAGGTTCAGCCTTCCAGCAGCTGTCGTTTCAAGTCTCAGGGATTGATTTTAACTTTTAGGCAACCAACCAGCGGCTGGTTGGCCGGTCACCCGTAACCACATCAAAAATGCGGCCACAATTTTGGGGCACCACCTTCGTTAACATCGGGCCGGCGAACTGCGGGGTGACAAACGGGCATGAAGCTGCCGAATTGATGGCTCCCAATATCGGGCCGCCAGCAAGGTAAGTGCAGGGGAGTGGGTGATTTCCAAAATCGTGCGGGTTCTACAAAAGGCAGGCCTCACTTGGCCGTTCACCTCCTCCCTTCCCACCATCCAGGGCCCCGAACACTCCGACTTGGTGAAACAGCGATTTACTTGGGCCCCTTAAAAATTGATAACGGTGATATTGTAAATGAAAATACGGAAATTGTGGATATGTTAAATAATAACTTTTGTCAGTATTTACAATGGAAGAAGAGCATAGCATAACAGATACCCCAAGGAAACTAAATTTGAATCAGGGACGGGGACTCACCATAATTAACATAAGCAAATTAACAGTCATGACGAAAATAATGGCGCTAAAGAATGACAATTTCCCAGGACCAGATGGTTTCCATCCCATTGTTTTAAAGGAAGTAGAGGAGAACATTGCAGATACCCTAACTATAATCTTCCAAAGTTCTCTCGATTCAGGAACCATTCCTTTAGGTTGGAAAATTGAACATGTCACTCCACTATTTAAGAAAGATGAGAGAGGGAAACCAGAGAATTGCAGCCCAGTTAGCCTAACATCTGTTGTCAGGAAATTACAACAGTCTATAATTAAGGATAGAGTCACTGAACACCTTGCAAATTTTCAGCTAATCAGAGAGACCCAGCCTGGATTGATAAAGGGTAGGTCATGCCTCACAAACCTGATTGAAATTTTGAAGAGGTGACTAAAGTAGTGGGCAGGAGAATGTCTATGCATGTTGTTTGTATGGACTTCCAGAAGGCATGCGATAAAGTCTGTCCTAACACACTGTTGCTAAAATTGATGCTCATGGAATTGAGGGCAAATTATCGACCTGTTTAGGAAATTGGCAGAGCAGCAGGAGACAGAGAATAGGGATTGTGGTAAAATACGCAAATTGGCAGGATGTGACTAGCGGTGTCCCACAGGGATCTGTATTGGGGCCTCAACTATTCACTGTATTTATTAACGACTTAGATGACGGGATAGAGAACCACATATCCAAGTTTGCCGATGACACAAAGGTGGGCAGCATTGTAAGTAGTATAGATGGAGGCATAAAATTAGAGATACTAATAGATTAAGTGAATGCGCAAAACTGTGGCAAATGGATTTCAATCTAGGCAAGTGAGAGGTCTTCCATTTTGGACCTAAAAAGGATAGATCAGAGTACTTTCTAAATGGTGAAAAGCTTGAAACAGTGGAGGTCCAAAGAGACTTGGGGTCCATGTACCTAGATGTACCTGGTCCATCTACCATGATTAATAAATCATGGACTGGTACAGAAAACAATCAAAAGGCTAATGGAATGCTGGCCTTTATATCAAGAGGACTAGAATACAATGGGGTAGAAGTTATGCCACAGCTATACAAAGTCCTGCTTAGACCACACCTGGAGTACAGTTCTGGGCACCACACCTGAGGAAGGATATATTGGCCTTGGGGGGAGTGCAGTGTTGATTTACTGGAATGAAACCTGGACTCCAAGGGTTAAATTACAAGGAGAGATTATACAAACTAGGGTTGTATTCCCTAGAATTTAGAAGATTAAGAGGTGATTTGGTGGAAGTTTTCAAGATATTAAGGGGAACTGATAGAGTAGATGGGGAGAAACTATTTCCGCTGGTTGGGGAGTCTAAGACTAGGGGGCATAGCCTAAAACTTAGAACTTTCAGCCGTGAAGTTAGGAAATGCTTCTACCCACAAAGGGTGATAGAAGTTTGAAACTCTCTTTCACAAACAGCAGTTGATGCAACCTCAACTGTTAATTTTAAATTTGAGATTGATAGATTTTTGTTAACCAAAGGTATTAAGGGATATGGCGCTAAGGTGGGTATATGGAGTTAAGTCACAGATCAGCCATGATCTCATTGAATGGCGGAACAGGCTTGAGGGGCTAAATGTTGTACTCCTGTTCTTATGTTCCTACTTGTACTTCTTTCAATTTAGTACACTGTACTCGCTGGTCACGATGCAGTTTGCTCTACATTTAGGAGTCCCTGACATTCTGGTCCCTTGCCATTTTAATTTTCCGTCTCATTCCACTTTGACCTCTCTGTCCTCTGTTCCAAAGAAGCTCAACAGAAGCCCAAGGAACAACAACTCATCTTTCGATGAGGAACTTTACAACCTTCTAAACTCAACGTTGATTTCAATAACTTCAGATCATAACCATTTCTTTGGACAGCAGGTGCTGGTAATGGTTCTGCTGTTGCCATTGACAGCTCCTCGAGACCCATCTTTTAGTTTCTTTACTTGTTCCATTCCCTTGCCTTGCACCATCATTCCTTTAGTCATTCAATCACTTCTGCCCTCCACCCTATCACACAACGTTAACATTGTTTCTTTCCCCACAGATGCTGCCTAACTTGCTAAGTAGTTCCAGCATTTTCTGTTTTTATTTTGTATTATACAGGCGATCCGCTCCGCCAGTTTACCGTCCAAGCACAGAAGATGAAAACGACCCCAATATTATTTTTGTTTATAAACCGTCTTTATATAACGTATATAACGTCTTTCATGCGAACACATATTTCTATACAATAGTCCTTTTTTTACCTGCAGTTTACCTTTTGGCTCTTTTTTACTATTTTACGTTTAATTCTCTTGTTCTTTAATAGCGAATAACAGGGATACCCAATTCTGCACCCGCTACCTTGTTCATTGCTCCCCGCCGGGAGACCTCCTTCACCCTTTGGCTAACTGGTGCCAGTGGACGCGAGTATTTATGTATATATAAATATTTATAAAAAGAGGGCGTTCGCCAATACACACTGACATGTGATTTTGGCGGAACGTGGACTTCATGGGTCGTCTTGGACTCTGCCCCCACCACAGCTCCAAACTGTGCAAGGACTCGCACCCTGGGACATGTGCACGGGGGACGGGCGACTCTCGGTGAGGAGGTGACGTGTCTGAAGTTCCCATCCTCCCGGGTGTACAACTTCTGAACTTAGTTTCGTGCATTCCGCTGGGTGCGAACAGTGCGGTGCAACCTCTTAACGTTATATATTTAACTGGGCTCCGGCATTTCTCCCGCGCCAGTTACAAGGAGACGGGTCGTTTGCAGAGTCTCACTGAGCAATGGGGATGCAACGTTCAGCGCTGAATTTGTTGCTCTTGGTTGGGGCGGTTGTGCTGAAGCTGCCCGGGGTCGGAGGGAATTTGGACGAAGAGGCAAAGCAGATGAAGGAGCTGAACCCGCCGATCGAGCAGAGCGCCGAGGTGTTCGCCGTGTGTCAGCTGGTGCCGAGCTCGGACCTCGCCGCTGACCTGCCCGCTATAAGCGGCTACGTCCTCTTCAAGCAAACGTACCCCTTGGGCAAACTTGAGGCGTTTTTCTACCTGGTCGGGTTCCCGCTCGACTTCAATCAGCCCTCCCGCGCTATCCACGTCCACCGGTTCGGAGACCTAAGCGGCGGCTGCCTCTCGACCGGACCGCACTTCAACCCCCTGAACGTGAACCACCCTCAGCACCCCGGGGACTTCAACAATTTCCAGGTCAACAGCGGGAGGATTGTTCAGTATGTGCGGGACCTGAAGGCCACTCTGTACGGAACGCACTCGATCCTCGGCCGCGGGGTGGTCGTACACGAGAAGGAGGATGACCTGGGACTCGGCGGGAACGAGGGAAGTATCCTGAGTGGAAATGCTGGGAGAAGGCTGGCGTGCTGCACGATTGCAATTAGCAATGGCAATCTTTGGAAGAAAATGGTACACGATATGTGAAGATCTGCATGACCGTGCCACCGGATTGCCAATTCGTCTTGTTCTGTTGAATTACGTTGCTTTTGATCTGATTAACTAATCTCACAAACTGACCTATAGTTTTTGTTGTTATGAACTGACAAGTGCATCTGTTTTCTTTCTGGGTTTTATGATTCTCGCCTTGTAACCTGAAATGCATGATTGTCAAAATTAATAAAGTTTCTTAAAATTGTTTCCATGTCTTAATATCTGTGGATAACACCTCAACAACTGTTTTTCATTTAAATTCTAAATATAATTACAATATTGCATTACAACTGTACTGTATAAAGTACATCAACATGCTCAAGAATAAGTTACCTGTAAGGGTAAGTATTACCTCTTAGAGCCCACAACCTTATTAGGTGCAATTTTTTTTTTAAATGCTTTAATTACTCAATAATCGTCATTCCAGAAGATTCTTTGGTGTTACTGAACCGGATGTGCTCCACTGAATTTGAACAAGAAGTTCTTTGGACAGTAGCCCAGTCAATACCATGGAGTGCTACTTACTTTTATTGTTCATGGTCCCCATGATAGCTCATATTGTAAATTGATCCCTCTCCCCTGGTACTGTTCCTCTCCCTTTCAAATCTGCTGTCATCACCCCCCTCATAAAACCCCTTTACCTCTCTGTCCATGCAAACTACCGCCCCATCACCAACCTCCCTTTCCTCTCCAAAGTCCTTGAATGTGTTGTTGACTTCCAAATCCGTGTACATCTTTCCTGCAACTCCATGTTTGAAACTCTCCGATCAGTTTTCCGCCCCTGCCCCAGCACTGAAACGGTCCTCATCAAAGTCAAAAATTTCCTCTGTGACTGGTGCACTATCCCGCATCGTTCTCAACCTGTCTGCAGCCTTTGACACTGTCGACCATACCATCCTCCTCCAACACCTCTCCTCCATTGTCCAGCTGAGTAGGACTGCCCTCGCCTGGTTCCATTCTTGTCTATCCAGTCGTAGCCAGAGAATCTCCTGAAATGGCTTCTCTTCCCACTCCCGCACCATTACCACTGGAGTCCCCCATGGATCTGTCCATGGCCCCCTCCTATTACTCATCTACATGCTGCCCATCGGCAACATCTGAAAACACAATGTCAGGTTCCACATGTGACTACACCCAGCTCTACCTCACCACCACCTGTCTCGGCTCCTGCACTCCCTATGATATGACACGCAGCTTGTCCAATTGGATGAGCAGAAATTTCCTCCAATTAAATATTGGGAAGACCGAAGCCATTGTCTTTCGTCCTTGCCACAAACTCCGTTCCCGAGCCAGCAACTCCATCCCTGTCCCTGGCCACTGTCTGAAGCTGAACCATACTGTTCCCCCACCTCTGCGTCCTATTTGACCCTGAGCTGAGTTTCCAACCCCCTCATCAAGACCACCTACATCCACCCCAGTAACATCGCCCATCACTGCTTCTGCCTCAGCCCATCTGCTGCTGAAACCCTAATCCATGCTTTTGCTACCTCCAAACTTGACTATTCCAATGTTCTCCTGTCCTGCCTCCCATCTTCCACCTTCCATAAACTTGAGCTCATCCAAAACTCTGCTGCCCATATCCTAGTTCACACAAAGGGCATGATTTTAACCACGAAAAATGTGTGGGTTGTGTAGTAAAAATTTTAAAAATCTAAAACCCGCCCCAAGCCCGCCCATTCCCAGTTTGAACGGAGGCTCTCAGTAGGTGGGTCAGTCAATGAAAGCTTTCAAGAAGGCTGTAGGCCTCCATTTTAACAGATTTTTTGTTTTTAAACCCTGGGGGCAGGGATTCCCGGGCCTTCTTCACACCATGTGAGAGTAGGCGAGAAGGCCTGAAACAACAGGTAAGTGCCTTTATAACACAGCCTCTGGGCTTGAGTGCTTCCCCAGGCCCAACAAACTTGCTTGCAGTGACTCCCTCATGACATGTAACCCGCCCCTCACGATCTACAACCACTCCCCAACAATCTATGACCCCACCAATCTCCGACATCGCCCCCCCCACCCGTGGTCTACAACCCCCTCACAATATCTAGCCCCCCACGATCCCGACCCCCCCTGATGACTGAGCCCTCCCGTTGACCAAACTCCTGATGACTGAGCCCTCGATGACGGAGCCCCCCAGATGACCCGTGACCCCCCCCCCCCCCGTTCGCCCCCAACCCAACCCCCCCCAATCTAAGGATTACCTGCTCGCATCCTCTTCCTCTTCTCCCGTCCGACTGAGGCCAGCCTGTCAAAATCATAACGACGTCCAGGAAACCCATACTTTCCGGTTTCCTGTCAGGAATTCCACCCCATCCGCTTCCCGGCTCCCTGATAAAATCTCTGCTGCCCATATCCTAACTAGCACCAAGTCTTGTTCACCCATCACCCCTGTACTTGCTGACCTACATTGGCACCTGGTCCAACAACACCTCGAATTTAAAATTCTCATCTTTGTGTTCAAATGCCTCCATGGTCTCGCCCCTCTCTATCTCTGTACCTCCTCCAGCTCAAAAACCTTCCGCGAACTCTGCGATCCTCCAATCTGGCCATTGTGCACTCCAATTTCCATCACCCCACCATTGGTGCCTTTAGCTGTCTAGGCCCTAAGCTCTGGAATTGTTTCCCTCTCCGCCTCTTTACCTCTCTCTCCTCCTTTAAGATGGTAGTCATGATGTGGAGATGCCGGTGATGGACTGGGGTTGACAATTGTAAACAATTTTACAACACCAAGTTATAGTCCAGCAATTTTATTTTAAATTCACAAGCTTTCGGAGGCTACCTCCTTCCTCAGGTGAACGATGCGGAAATGAAGTCCTCGAAATGAAGTCGCATTTATAATTCACAGAACAATGCTGGTGATAACAGACAGTTTTTTCAACTGCCCGTTGCCAAGGCAATCAGTGTGCAGACAGACAGGTGTTACCTGCCAGGTCTCAGAATATACAAATCACCAAAAAAAACAACAAACAAAAAAAAAAACAGAGATAGAGAGGTAGAAACATAGAAAAGACAGCAACTGACCCGTTATATTAAAAACAGATAACATTTGTTCGCTGGTGGGGTAACGTGTAGCGTGACATGAACCCAAGATCCCGGTTGAGGCCGTCCTCATGGGTGCGGAACTTGGCTATCAATTTCTGCTCGACGATTTTGCGTTGTCGTGTGTCTCGAAGGCCGCCTTGGAGTACGCTTACCCGAAGGTCGGTGGCTGAATGTCCTTGACTGCTGAAGTGTTCCCCGACTGGGAGGGAACCCTCCTGTTTGGCGATTGTTGCGCGGTGTCCGTTCATCCGTTGTCGCAGTGTCTGCATGGTCTCGCCAATGTACCATGCTCCGGGGCATCCTTTCCTGCAACGTATGAGGTAGACAACGTTGGCCGAGTCACAGGAGTATGAACCATGCACCTGGTGGGTGGTGTCCTCTCGTGTGATGGTGGTATCTGTGTCGATGATCTGGCATGTCTTGCAGAGGTTACCGCGGCAGGGTTGTGTGGTGTCGTGTACGCTGTTCTCTTGAAAGCTGGGTAATTTGCTGCGAACGATGGTCTGTTTGAGGTTGGGTGGCTGTTTAAAGGCGAGTAGTGGAGGTGTGGGGATGGCCATAGCGAGGTGTTCGTCGTCATTGATGACATGTTGAAGGCTGCGGAGAACATGGCGTAGTTTCTCCGCTCCGGGGAAGTACTGGACGACAAAGGGTACTCTGTTGGTTGCGTCCCGTGTTAGTCTCCTGAGGAGGTCTATGCGATTTTTTGCTGTGGCCCGTCGGAACTGTCGATCGATGAGTCGAGCGTCATATCCCGTTCTTACTAGGGCGTCTTTCAGCGTCTGTAGGTGTCCATCGCGTTCCTCCTCATCTGAGCAGACCCTGTGTATTCGCAGGGCCTGTCCATAGGGGATGGCCTCTTTGACGTGGTTAGGGTGGAAGCTGGAAAAGTGGAGCATCGTGAGGTTGTCCGTGGGCTTGCGGTAGAGTGAGGTGCTGAGGTGCCCGTCTTTGATGGAGATTCGTGTGTCCAAGAAAGAAACTGATTCTGAGGAGTAGTCCATGGTGAGCTTGATGGTGGGATGGAACTTGTTGATGTTATCGTGTAGTCTCTTCAGTGATTCCTCGCCGTGGGTCCATAGAAAGAAAATGTCGTCGATGTATCTGGTGTATAGTGTTGGTTGGAGGTCTTGTGCAGTGAAGAAGTCCTGCTCGAACTTGTGCATGAAAATGTTGGCGTATTGGGGTGCGAATTTGGTCCCCATGGCTGTTCCGTGTGTTTGGGTAAAGAACTGGTTATCGAAGGTGAAGACATTGTGATCCAGGATGAAGCGGATGAGTTGTAGGATGGCGTCCGGAGATTGGCTGTTGTTGGTGTTGAGTATTGATGCTGTCGCAGCGATGCCGTCATCGTGGGGGATACTGGTGTAGAGTGCCGAGACGTCCATCGTGGTGAGAAGTGTTCCTGGTTCAACTGGTCCGTGGGTACTGAGTTTTTGTAGGAAGTCTGTAGTGTCGCGACAGAAGCTGGGGGTTCCCTGTACGATGGGTTTCAGGATGCCCTCGATGTATCCAGAGAGGTTCTCACACAGTTGACGATCCGGAACAGCAGACAGAGGGATCCGCGGTACAGCAACCGAAGAGGAAAGAGTCAAACTGGACTCCTCCAGAGGGTCACTGCCCTCAGCTGGACATGTATGCTCAAGCTGTCAGGAAATGCGTCAATGCCAGATTCATCAGCCGCACTCAGAAGACAGTCCAGAATGTCACCCGAGCACAACGCAACGCCATCAACGCTCTCAAGAACAACCGCAACATCGTCATCAAACCAGCGGACAAAGGAGGAGCCATAGTCATACAGAACAGAACGGACTATTGCAAAGAAGCATACCGACAACTGGACAACCAGGAACACTACAGACGGTTACCCGCAGACCCGACCAAAGAACACACCCACCAGCTCAACAAACTGATCAAGACCTTCGATCCAGACCTTCAAAGCATCCTACGCACTCTCATCCCACGTAATCCCCGCGTGGGAGACTTCTACTGCCTCCCAAAGATACACAAAGCCAACACACCCGGACGTCCTATCGTATCAGGCAACGGAACCCTGTGTGAGAACCTCTCTGGATACATCGAGGGCATCCTGAAACCCATCGTACAGGGAACCCCCAGCTTCTGTCGCGACACTACAGACTTCCTACAAAAACTCAGTACCCACGGACCAGTTGAACCAGGAACACTTCTCACCACGATGGACGTCTCGGCACTCTACACCAGTATCCCCCACGATGACGGCATCGCTGCGACAGCATCAATACTCAACACCAACAACAGCCAATCTCCGGACGCCATCCTACAACTCATCCGCTTCATCCTGGATCACAATGTCTTCACCTTCGATAACCAGTTCTTTACCCAAACACACGGAACAGCCATGGGGACCAAATTCGCACCCCAATACGCCAACATTTTCATGCACAAGTTCGAGCAGGACTTCTTCACTGCACAAGACCTCCAACCAACACTATACACCAGATACATCGACGACATTTTCTTTCTATGGACCCACGGCGAGGAATCACTGAAGAGACTACACGATAACATCAACAAGTTCCATCCCACCATCAAGCTCACCATGGACTACTCCTCAGAATCAGTTTCTTTCTTGGACACACGAATCTCCATCAAAGACGGGCACCTCAGCACCTCACTCTACCGCAAGCCCACGGACAACCTCACGATGCTCCACTTTTCCAGCTTCCACCCTAACCACGTCAAAGAGGCCATCCCCTATGGACAGGCCCTGCGAATACACAGGGTCTGCTCAGATGAGGAGGAACGCGATGGACACCTACAGACGCTGAAAGACGCCCTAGTAAGAACGGGATATGACGCTCGACTCATCGATCGACAGTTCCGACGGGCCACAGCAAAAAATCGCATAGACCTCCTCAGGAGACTAACACGGGACGCAACCAACAGAGTACCCTTTGTCGTCCAGTACTTCCCCGGAGCGGAGAAACTACGCCATGTTCTCCGCAGCCTTCAACATGTCATCAATGACGACGAACACCTCGCTATGGCCATCCCCACACCTCCACTACTCGCCTTTAAACAGCCACCCAACCTCAAACAGACCATCGTTCGCAGCAAATTACCCAGCTTTCAAGAGAACAGCGTACACGACACCACACAACCCTGCCGCGGTAACCTCTGCAAGACATGCCAGATCATCGACACAGATACCACCATCACACGAGAGGACACCACCCACCAGGTGCATGGTTCATACTCCTGTGACTCGGCCAACGTTGTCTACCTCATACGTTGCAGGAAAGGATGCCCCGGAGCATGGTACATTGGCGAGACCATGCAGACACTGCGACAACGGATGAACGGACACCGCGCAACAATCGCCAAACAGGAGGGTTCCCTCCCAGTCGGGGAACACTTCAGCAGTCAAGGACATTCAGCCACCGACCTTCGGGTAAGCGTACTCCAAGGCGGCCTTCGAGACACACGACAACGCAAAATCGTCGAGCAGAAATTGATAGCCAAGTTCCGCACCCATGAGGACGGCCTCAACCGGGATCTTGGGTTCATGTCACGCTACACGTTACCCCACCAGCGAACAAATGTTATCTGTTTTTAATATAACGGGTCAGTTGCTGTCTTTTCTATGTTTCTACCTCTCTATCTCTGTTTTTTTTTTGTTTGTTGTTTTTTTTGGTGATTTGTATATTCTGAGACCTGGCAGGTAACACCTGTCTGTCTGCACACTGATTGCCTTGGCAACGGGCAGTTGAAAAAACTGTCTGTTATCACCAGCATTGTTCTGTGAATTATAAATGCGACTTCATTTCGAGGACTTCATTTCCGCATCGTTCACCTGAGGAAGGAGGTAGCCTCCGAAAGCTTGTGAATTTAAAATAAAATTGCTGGACTATAACTTGGTGTTGTAAAATTGTTTACAATCCTTTAAGATGCTCCTTAATATCTACCTCTTTGATAAAGTGTCAATTTTTGTCGGGTAACACTCCTGCGAAGCGCCTTGGAACGTTTTACTATGTTAAAGCTACTATATAAATGCAAGCTGTTGTTATTCTTGAGGTATGGTTCCACAGGCATTGCATCCTCAGGTATCTTGTTTAGGTGGCCATTCTGAATATCTAGATGTAAACATTCAGTTGGCAGACTATTTGACTATGGAGGTTTCAGAGCTGCCCCATCTCACATTCACACACATGCAAATCAAAACTGAAGAAGTAGGGAGTGTGCAGGAGGAAAGTGTACAGGCAGGAAGTAATTGGGTGACCACCAGGCAGAGTAAGAAGAGCAGGCAGGCAGTGCAGGGGTCCCCTGTGGCCGTCCCCCTCTCAAACAAATATACCGCTTTGGATATTGTTGAGGGGGATGACTTATCAGGGGAAGGCAGCAGCAGCCAACTTCCTGGCACCAGGGGTAGCTCTGCTGCACAGGCTGGGAGGAAAAAGAGTGGAAGAGCTATAGTGGTAGGGGATTCTATCGTAAGGGGAACAGACAGGCGTTTCTGTGGCCGTAAACGTGACTCCAGGATGGTTTGTTGCCTCCCTGGTGCCAGGGTCATGGATGTCACTGAGCGGCTACAGGGCATTCTCAAGGGGGAGGGTGAGCAGGCAGAGGTCGTGGTCCACATTGGGACCAACGACATAGGTAGGAAGGGAGATGAGGTCCTGCATCAAGAATTTAGGGAGCGAGGCAGCAGATTAAAGAGCAGGACCTCAAAGGTTGTAATCTCTGGATTACTCCCAGTGCCACGGGCTAGTGAGTATAGAAATAGGAGGATAGAACAGATGAATGCGTGGCTAAAGAGTTGGTGCAGGAGGGAGGGTTTCAGTTTCCTGGATCACTGGGCCTGCTTTTGGGGAAGGTGGGACTTGTACAAGTCGGACGGGTTGCACCTGAACCAGAGCGGGACAAATATCCTTGCGGGGAGGTTTGCTAGCACTGTTGGGGGGGGTTTAAACTAACTTGGCAGGGGGATGGGATACAGAGTGGAGCTACAATAGGGGGTGATATAGAGAAAAAAACAAGTCAGCTTGGAAGACAGGGCAAATATGTGAGGGCAAGGCTGGATGGCATCTATTTTAATGCAAGGAGTCTTGCGAATAAGGTGGATGAACTGAAGGTGTTGATAAACACATGGGAGTATGATATTGTTGCTGTCACAGAGACATGGTTGAGGGAGGGGCAAGACTGGCAGCTCAATATTCCGGGGTACAGAATCTTCAGGCGAGACAGAGGGGGAGGTATAAGAGGAGGGGGGGTCGCAATATTAATTAAAGAATCAATTACTGCCATAAGGAGGGATGATATATTAGCAGGTTCCTCTAATGAGGCCATATGGGTGGAGCTTGAAAACAAAAAGGGGGCAAGCACTTTGATGGGAGTGTACTATAGGCCTCCAAACAGTCAGGGGGAGATAGAGGAACAGATATGTAGGCAAATCTCAGAAAATTGTGCAAATAATAGGGTAATAATAGTGGGGGATTTCAACTTCCCCAATATTAACTGGGATACTCAGAGTGTAAAAGGCTTAGAGGGTACAAAATTCTTAACGTGCATCCAGGAGAGCTTTTTGAGCCAGCATGTAGAAAGTCCGACAAGAGAGGGGGCAGTACTGGACCTAATTCTAGGGAATGTGGCCGGCCAAGTGGAAGAAGTGCTAGTAGGTGAGCACTTTGGTGACAGTGACCATAATTCGGTGAGATTTAAGGTGGTCATGGAAAAGGACAGGGAGGGGCCAGAAATAAAGGTTCTAAATTGGGGGAAGGCAGATTTTAATAGGATCTGGCCAAAATGGACTGGGATCAGCTGCTTGTAGGAAAATCCACATCGGAGCAATGGGAGTCTTTCAGAAGGGAGATTGAGACCATACAATGGCAACATGTTCCCGTAAAGGTCAAGGGTGGTTCCAAGAACTCCAGGGAACCTTGGATGTCAGGGGATATACGAGAATGGATTAGGAAAAAAAGGAGGGCTTTTGGCAGATACAAAAGGCTAAAGACGGAGGAAGCCCTAGAGGAGTACAAAAAGTGCAGGGGGATACTTAAAAAAGAAATTAGGAGATCAAGGAGGGGCCATGAAATAACACTGGCGAGCAAAATAAAGGAAAATCCTAAGATGTTTTATAAGTATATTAAGGGTAAGAGGATGACTAGGGAAAAAATAGGGCCCATTAGGGACAAAAATGGCAATCTGTGTGTGGAGCCGGCAGATGTAGGAGGGGTTCTAAATGAATTTTTTGCATCTGTTTTCACTATGGAGAAGGACGATGTAGACATAGAAATACGGCAGGAGGACTGTGATATACTCGAACATATTAACATCGAGCGGGAGGAGGTATTGGCGGTTTTAGCAGGCCTAAAAATGGATAAATCCCCAGGCCCGGACGAAATGTATCCCAGGCTACTGTGTGAGGCAAAGGAGGAGATTGCGGGGGCTCTGACACATATATTCAGAACCTCTCTGGCCACAGGGGATGTGCCAGAGGACTGGAGAACCACTAATGTAGTACCATTATTCAAGAAGGGGAGTAGGGAAAAAACGGGGAACTACAGGCCAGTGAGCCTAACATCAGTGGTAGGAAAATTATTGGAAAAAATTCTGAAGGACAAAATTAGTCTCCACTTGGAGAAGCAAGGATTAATCAGGGATAGTCAACATGGCTTTGTCAAGGGAAGATCATGTCTGACTAATTTGATTGAATTTTTTGAGGGGGTGACTAGGCGTGTGGATGAGGGTAACGCAGTGGATGTGGTATACATGGATTTCAGTAAGGCCTTCGATAAAGTCCCCCACAGGAGACTGGTCAAGAAGGTACGAGCCCATGGAATCCAGGGTGCCTTGGCACTTTGGATACAAAACTGGCTTAGTGGCAGAAGGCAGAGGGTGATGGTCGAAGGTTGTTTTTGTGACTGGAAGCCTGTGGCCAGTGGGGTACCACAGGGATCGGTGCTGGGTCCCTTGCTGTTTGTGGTCTACATTAATGACTTGGATATGAATGTAAAAGGTATGATCAGTAAGTTCGCTGATGATACAAAGATTGGTAGGGTGGTAAATAGCGAGGAGGATAGCCTCAGTCTGCAGGACGATATAGATGGGTTGGTCAGATGGGCGGAACAGTGGCAAATGGAATTTAACCCGGAAAAGTGCGAGGTGATGCACTTTGGAGGGACTAACAAGGCAAGGGAATACACAATGAATGGGAGGACCCTAGGCAAGACAGAGGGTCAGAGGGATCTTGGTGTGCAAGTTCACAGATCCCTGAAGGCGGCGGAACAGGTAGATAAGGTGGTAAAGAAGGCATATGGGATACTTGCCTTTATTAGCCGAGGCATAGAATATAAGAGCAAGGAAGTTATGATGGAGCTGTATAAAACACTGGTTAGGCCACAGCTGGAGTACTGTGTGCAGTTCTGGTCGCCACACTACAGGAAGGATGTGATCGCTTTGGAGAGGGTGCAGAGGAGATTCACCAGGATGTTACCAGGGCTGGAGCGCTTCAGCTATGAAGAGAGACTGGGAAGATTGGGTTTGTTTTCCTTGGAGCAGAGGAGGCTGAGGGGGGACATGATTGAGGTGTACAAAATTATGAGGGGCACAGATAGGATGGATACTAAGGAGCTTTTTCCCTTCGTTGAGGGTTCTATAACAAGGGGACATAGATTCAAGGTAAAAGGCGGGAGGTTTAGAGGGGATTTGAGAAAGAACTTTTTCACCCAGAGGGTGGTTGGAGTCTGGAACTCACTGCCTGAAAGGGTTGTGGAGGCAGGAACCCTCACAACATTCAAGAAGCATTTGGATGAGCACTTGAAATGCCATAGCATACAAGGCTACGGACCAAATGCTGGAATATGGGATTAGAGTAGACAGGGCTGATGGCCGGCGCGGACACGATGGGCCGAAGGGCCTCTATCCATGCTGTATAACTCTATGACTCTATGACTAAAACTATGAATCAGATATTAAATGCTCATGAAAACAATCAATCCTGAATCTACCAATAAAACAAAGTGAGCCCATCAAATCACTCAAAATATTTCTCTGCATTTTTCCCTCAGTAACTGAAATTTTTAATGTCCAAAATTAGGTTTGCATTATAAAATATTAAAAACTACGGGCATGATTCTCCGCAGGGGTGCTGCGCTCATTTTAACGTAACTAGGATTGACCAGCCATGGGGGCGGGGGGTAATTTTAACACCTAAGAACGGGTGGGCAGTGAAAATAGTGGCTATTTGGAGCGGGACCGCATCCCGGCTCCAGCGCACCCACTTCTGGGTTTGACCCAGGCGCGTTAGGATGCGAGTGCACAACAGACACCCGGAAGTCCTCCCCTCACTTAAAGCCGGAAGGCCGACACGTAAAGGGGTAATGGACCTCATTGAAATAGTTGAGGCACTTAATTTATTGTGTATTACAAATGTAAAACAACTTAACCATACCTGTTCAGGTGTCCTATCGCTTCTGATTCATGCCAGGTGAAAGCAGGCAGGATGGGCTGGATCTATGAGGTGAGTGACTTTATCGCACTGCTTCTGGGCCAGGAGAAGCAGGAGTGCTTCATCCAGGCCCAACAAGCTCACCTGCCGCAACATGACCCAACGATCGGCCACCCCCCCCCCAATACTGGGTTCCCCAATCTTGTGATGCTGGACCTCCCCAAACTTGTGATGCTCACCCCCTCCCCGGGTCTTCCGATGCTGGACCCACCTCATGTCATCCACATCCCCCGACCTCTTTATCCCCCCTCCCCACTCCGATTTCTTCCAGGCCCCACGATCTCTCTCTCACTCACGCCCCCCTCTCTCTGATTCGTGGCTCCTTTCCCTTCCAACTGGCAGCCAGAACTGGCAGCCAACCTGTCAATCTGGCTGCCTGCGGCATAGGAAAAGCACAAATATTACCTTCAATTTGCAATCGCAAGTTGCGACGCACTCATTTGGCTTTCGGATTGCTCAAGCGAATATCTAGACGGGCTGGGTTCCCGGCTCCCAGCTAAAATCATGCCCGTTTTCTGCTGTTCTTCCACCGAAGTTACGGCGGACAAGCAGGAAAACACCTGTAGAAATTCACCCCCTAAATATTTCACAATAGCATGACTAACCTTAACTATAAAGTTGATGTTACTTCTTTGACTACCTTCATTAAAGTTTTTACCTGAAATCCTCAGCCTCTCTCAACACCCTGTGCTTGAACTCGATACTTTTGCCCAGAACTGTGACTCTGTCAGCTGAAGTCAGACCTTGCAGTCTGAGCATATGCAGTGTACACAATTCCCAGGATGTATGAGTAGCATTTTGTCAGCACAACTGAAAAAATGTTTGTCTTCGGTTTATAATAGTGTCATCTTGGTTGTTTTTTAGAATGATTTGAAGAAAAGCTAGAGGGCAAGTTTCAAAAGCTTTATTCGGGTAAAATTTATGTTGAGTGTTTTTTTTAACATAGATACTGTCTGTGAGAGGGAGAAAGAAGGACAGAAACAAACAGACTTCAAATATGACAGAACAGCACTGACCGTACACCTGTGGCAGATTTCGTTTATGTTCAAATACTATTATTTCCTTTTTAGTGGCGGAGATAAATTGTGCCTCGGTTTATAACAGTATTTCAGCTTGTGTGTTTTGAAAATTATTTAAATACAAAGTGGGTTGTAAATTTGGGGAGGTTTTGACTAAACTTTTCAATAATGTTATTAAGTTCATTTAGTTTTACTTCAGAAAGCATGTCAAACTGGGAGTCCAACTGAAGAGGAGCCCAATGGTCAGTTATACTATATGTTTGTGGGGCCGGGAGAAGCCCCTTCGGATTCCACAAAACCACCTGCGGCCACTGCCGCTTCGGGATTTAATCTTCCAAGATGTGACTCCCCCCCCCCCCCCCCAGGAATCTACCTTCTTCTGGTCCGGAGACCGGCTGGATTGGCCTATCCTGCGGTGGTCCAGAGCAGACGGTCTGCCCTGGGGGCTTCTTTTCTGCCCGAAACCTGCCAGCTCAATACTAATGAATCCCAACCCTCAAAATGGACCCGGGCTCAAACAGGTCCATCGGGGTGGCCGCTCGCAGTCTGCACCGTGGGAAAATCTACCCCAGAGAGTGGAATCTCTATATTTATTTTTTTACCTAAGAAAAGCAATATTCTTCCAGGCACGAATCAAAACCAATTAATACAATGTTTACAGAGATCTATAAAAACTTATCAATCTACCAGAATCGCGCCCCGCCACACCCCGCCGTCAGGACGAATGCCCTTCCTCTCTCTCGCTGATCATTAACCTCAGGAATCTACCAGTGAGCCAAATCCCACATGCCTCTCCACAGAGCTGCTCAAACACACTCCTCCACCACAGCTGCCAAACTTCAGGTCCCCACCACAGTACTAACAAATCCCAGGGCCTCTCCTGATTGCTGCTAAATCCCAAACACCTAACAATAAATTGCATATCAGTTTGCTGTGTATACTCAGCTTTAAAAAGGTGAGGCATAAAAATGAAATACATAGAGAAAGGAATATCTATTAAACACTAAAATTCATATGTGGGTAATTACATTCTATTCCAAAATGCACTGAAAACGCCTACCTCATCTGAACTCATGGTGAATTGGAGGATATGCTGTTTTATAATCATAGGGGTATTACTCCACGTATACTCGTTGTGTCAGCTGTCCGTCAAAAACACCGAACAAGGGAGGGGGAGGCACAATGAGAAAATCCATGATCAAAGTGTCCACATTTACTTGCAGTGCCTGTTATGCCTGTAGGTGACGCTGTGATAAGAGTTTCCTATGTTAATGTTCTCTTTTAGATCTAACGTTATGGCGCTCCTCGGTGCAGATCTAATCAAGTGTTATCTTTGAGTGGAACAGGTCTAGTAAGCCCAAAAGAGTCAGGAACAGCAAAATCTATTTCAAGTATTTTTTTTTAAGCTCCGAGGATTTATTAAAAAAACTTTATTGTTTTTAAACCAAAAATTTTGGCCAACTCACTACGACTCTTAGCGCCCCTTGCTGACGCAATCACAGAGCTCCTGCTGAGAATCACCATCAATAATTCCCTCCTGCAAGCCCAAAACATTTCATTCATTGATTCCCTTGCTACCCTCCATTATTTTGCCCATCCACTGTACTTGATTTCATTAGTCTGTACAAGAATCACCTGCCCCACTCAGCTCCCAGCGCCCCTCAATGATCATTGCAACAGCAGTATATTCTCAGGCACCATTAAATCAGCTTCCCACCTTCTGATGGCTTGTAATCAGGGCCCTCTTCCCCCACTCAATGATTTGAACTAACCACACAGAGAATCTTGAGTCACCGCCATGTGCCTCCCCCTCCCCTGTTCAGTGTTTTTGACGGACAGCTGACACAATGTGCGATATGTGGAGTAATAACCCTATGATTATAAAATAGCATATCCTCCAATTCACCATGAGCAACTGCAGGGGAGTCCTATTATATATAAATTTATATATTTTTCTAGATTAATAATTCTACAATAAATATATAAACGTAAAAGGAATAACATAATCCTCCGAACCACAGCATAGTGTCACACCATACCCCACTAAAGAGTGGTTCTACCAGTTGCAGACACAAGCTTCACAGCAACTGCTCGATTTTCTGCACCTCAATCACAGTAAACATCCAACCCTGGATATATTAGCGATGGTTCTAACATACATCCTGCAGGTTCAGCCTTCCAGCAGCTATCGTTTCAAGTCTAAGGGGTTGATTGTAACTTTTAGGCAACCAACCAGCGGCTGGTTGGCCGGTCACCCGTAACCGCATCAAAAATGTGGCCACAATTTTGGGGCACCACCTTCGTTAACATCGGGCCGGCGAACTGCGGGGTGACAAAGGGGCATGAAGCTGCCGAATTGATGGCTCCCAATATCGGGCCGCCAGCAAGGTAAGTGCAGGGGAGTGGGTGATTTCCAAAATCGTGCGGGTTCTACAACAGGCAGGCCTCACTTGGCCGTTCACCTCCTCCCTTCCCACCATCCAGGGCCCCAAACACTCCTACTTGGTGAAACAGCGATTTACTTGGGCCCCCTCTAAAATTGATAACGGTGATATTGTAAATGAAAATACGGAAATTGCGGATATGTTAAACAATTACTTTGCGTCAGTATTTACAATAGAAGAAGAGCATAGCATGACGGATACCCAAAGGAAACTAAATTTGAATCAGTGACGGGGACTCACCATAATTAACATAAGCAAATTTACAGTCATGACGAAAATAATGGCACTAAAGAGTGACAAATTCCCAGGACCAGATGGTTCCATCCCACTGTTTTAAAGGAAGTGGAGGAGAACATTGCAGATACCCTAACTATAATCTTCCAAAGTTCTCTCGATTCAGGAACCATTCCTTTAGGTTGGAAAATTGAACATGTCACTCCACTATTTAAGAAAGATGAGAGGGAAACCTGAGAAATACAGCCCAGTTAGCCTAACATCTGTTGTCAGGAAATTACAACAGTCTATAATTAAGGATAGAGTCACTGAACACCTTGAAAATTTTCAGTTGATCAGAGAGAGCCAACCCGGATTGATAAAGGGTAGGTCATGCCTCACAAACCTGATTGAAATTTTGAAGAGGTGACTAAAGTAGTGGGCAGGAGAATGTCTATGCATGTTGTTTGTATGGACTTCCAGAAGGCATGTGATAAAGTCTGTCCGAACACACTGTTGCTAAACTTGAAGCTCATGGAATTGAGGGCAAATTATTGACCTGTTTAGGAAATTGGCAGAGCAGCAGGAGACAGAGAATAGGGTTAGTGGTAAAATACGCAGATTGGCAGGATGTGACTAGTGGTGTCCCACAGGGATCTGTATTGGGGCCTCAACTATTCACTGTATTTATTAATAACTTAGATGACGGGATAGAGAACCACATATCCAAGTTTGCCGAAGATACAAAGATGGGCAGCATTGTAAGTAGTATAGATGAAGGCATAACATTACAGAGATATTAATAGATGAAGTTAATGCGCAAAACTGTGGCAAATGGATTTCAATCCAGGCAAGTGAGAGGTCTTCCATTTTGGACCTAAAAAGGATAGATCAGAGTACTTTCTAAATGGTGAAAAGCTCGAAACAGTGGAAGTCCAAAGAGACTTGGGGTCCATGTACCTGGATCATTGATATATCATGGACTGGTACAGAAAATAATCAAAAAGGCTAATGGAATGCTGGCCTTTATATCAAGAGGACTAGAATACAATGGGGTAGAAGTTATGCCACAGCTATACAAAGTCCTGCTTAGACCACACCTGGAATACTGTGTTCAGTTCTGGGCACCACACCTGAGGAAGGATATATTGGCCTTGGGGGGAGTGCAGTGTTGATTTACTGGAATGATACCTGGACTCCAAGGAGAGATTATACAAACTAGGATTGTATTCCCTAGCATTTAGAAGATTAAGGGGTGATTTGATGGAAGTTTTCAAGGTATTAAGGGGAACTGGTAGGGTAGATGGGGAGAAACTATTTCCGTTGGTTGGGGAGTCTAAGACTAGGGGGCATAGCCTAAAAATTAGAACTTTCAATCGTGAAGTTAGGAAATACTTCTACCCGCAAAGGGTGATAGAAGTTTGGAACTCTCTTCTGCAAACAGCAGTTGATGCAACCTGACATGTTAATTTTAAATTTGAGATTGATAGATTTTTGTTAACCAAAGGTATTAAGGGATATGGCGCTAAGGTGGGTATATGGAGTTAAGTCACAGATCAGCCATGATCTCATTGAATGGCGGAACAGGCTCGAGGGGCGAAATGGTCTACTCCTGTTCCTATGTTCCTACTTGTACTTCTTTCAATTTAGTACACTGTACTTGCTTGTACGATGCAGTTTGCTCTACATTTAGGAGTCCCTGTCATTCCGGTCCCTTGCCATTTTAATTTCCCGTCTCACTCCACTCTGACCTCTCTGTCCTCGGCCTCCGACACTGTTCCAAAGAAGCTCAACAGAAGCCCAAGGAACAACAACTCATCTTTCGATGAGGAACTTTACAACCTTCTAAACTCAACATTGATTTCAATAACTTCAGATCATAACCATTTCTTTGGACAGCAGGTGCTGGTAATGGTTCTGCTGTTGCCATTGACAGCTCCTCGAGACCCATCTTTTGTTTCTTTACTTGTCCCATTCCCTTGCCTTGCACCATCATTCCTTTAGTCATTCAATCACTTCTGCCCTCCACCCTATCACACAACGTTAACTTTGTTTCTTTCCCCACAGATGCTGCCTAACTTGCTAAGTAGTTCCAGCATTTTCTGTTTTTATTTTGTATTATACAGGCGATCCGATCCGCCAGTTTACCGTCCAAGCACAGAAAATGAAAACGACCCCAATATTATTTTTGTTTATAAACCGTCTTTATATAACGTCTTTCATGCGAACAAATATTTCTATAAAATCGTCCTTTTTTTACCTGCAGTTTACCTTTTGGCTCTTTTTTTCTATTTTTCGTTTAATTCTCTTGTTCTTTAATAGCGAATAACAGGGATGCCCATTTCTGCACCCGCTACCTTGTTCATTTCTCCCCGCCGGGAGACCTCCTTCACCCTTTGGCTAACTGGTGCCAGTGGACGCGAGTATTTATGTATATATAAATATTTATAAAAAGAGGGCGTTCGCCAATACACACTGACATGTGATTTTGGCGGAACGTGGACTTCATGGGTCGTCTTGGACTCTGCCCCCACCACAGCTCCAAACTGTGCAAGGACTCGCACCCTGGGACATGTGCACGGGGGACGGGCGACTCTCGGTGAGGAGGTGACGTGTCTGAAGTTCCCATCCTCCCGGGTGTACAACTTCTGAACTTAGTTTCGTGCATTCCGCTGGGTGCGAACAGTGCGGTGCAACCTCTTAACGTTATATATTTAACTGGGCTCCGGCATTTCTCCCGCGCCAGTTACAAGGAGACGGGTCGTTTGCAGAGTCTCACTGAGCAATGGGGATGCAACGTTCAGCGCTGAATTTGTTGCTCTTGGTTGGGGCGGTTGTGCTGAAGCTGCCCGGGGTCGGAGGGAATTTGGACGAAGAGGCAAAGCAGATGAAGGAGCTGAACCCGCCGATCGAGCAGAGCGCCGAGGTGTTCGCCGTGTGTCAGCTGGTGCCGAGCTCGGACCTCGCCGCTGACCTGCCCGCTATAAGCGGCTACGTCCTCTTCAAGGAAACGTGCCCCATAAGCAAACTCGAGGCGTTTTTCTACCTGGTCGGGTTCCCGCTCGACTTCAATCAGTTCTCCCGCGCTATCCACGTCCACCGGTTCGGAGACCTAAGCGGCGGCTGCCTCTCGACCGGACCGCACTTCAACCCCCTGAACGTGAACCACCCTCAGCACCCCGGGGACTTCAACAATTTCCAGGTCAAGAGCGGGAGGATTGTTCAGTATGTGCGGGACCTGAAGGCCACTCTGTACGGAACGCACTCGATCCTCGGCCGCGGGGTGGTCGTACACGAGAAGGAGGATGACCTGGGACTCGGCGGGAACGAGGGAAGTATCCTGCATGGAAATGCTGGGAGAAGGCTGGCGTGCTGCACGATTGCAATTAGCAATGGCAATCTTTGGAAGAAAATGGTACACGATATGTGAAGATCTGCATGACCGTGCCACCGGATTGCCAATTTGTCTTGTTCTGTTCCCCCCCCCCCGCATTGAATTAGATTGTCTTTTGATCTGATTAACTAATCTCACAAACTGACCTATAGATTTTGGTGTTATGAACTGACAACTGCATTTATAGCCAGTTGAATGCAATAATTTATTCTGGCAAAACCAAAATATTTTTCCTGTTTGTGCAGCACAAAAATGCATTAATAGTTCCAATGTGCGTTTACCAATTTATACAACACATTCCCCTGCATTTCTTTAAAGCAGCAACTACTTTAATG
The DNA here is from genome assembly GCF_035084215.1 of Heptranchias perlo. NCBI lineage: Eukaryota > Metazoa > Chordata > Chondrichthyes > Hexanchiformes > Hexanchidae > Heptranchias > Heptranchias perlo. The sequence goes on along the minus strand of NC_090325.1, from coordinate 102,925,490 downwards.
ATAAGGGATAGTTTTGCAAATGTACACTTTCAGCGTGGAGCCTTTTCTGGCAAGAGTGCATATCAAAATTCGGGCATAATTTTCCATCTATGAATGCACCTAAATTTATGATCTATACTCTGTGTGTGAAGCACTGCAGCAGGAGTGAACATTTTTTAAATGACCAGAGATATTGGCTGTATAGTTCTATTTTAAAGCTGTCGTATTCCATTCGGTGCCTTATTTAAAACCAAATTACATTCAGAATCAAATGCCTTTTGATGGCATGATTATGCACCATGCCAGAGGTGGTGAGATACAGGTCTGAGTTTGGCCATATCTTGCAATGTGGCACAGATTGAATGGTAGTCACTTGCCACAGGAAGGGAGGGGAAAATCAAAGGTCAATCAGCTCAAGATTAGCTTTGGGAAAGGGCGAGGAACAAATCATCTGCCTGACCTCTGAGCAATGGGAACGAAGTGGGGGACGAAAAAGGAGGAAAAATTTAAATTAAGAAATATGTAAGTTTACCTACTAAAAATTATGTTGATTACATAATCAATATGGCAGACTTTGGACATTTTGTGCCCTGAACTATATCTTTAATGTGCATCTTATTTTTAAAAACTAACTGCTGACAATCATTCTGTGTCACTACTTTGTGGCTATTTTGCATTGGGAATTTTATCAGAGATAACGGTATAATTCTAAACTTTTAATGTAAACAAATGACTCTGCACCTTAAAAGCCACTGTCAGTAAAAATACGCTCTTGTTGTTGCTGCAAATGGTTACATATTTCTAATAGTCAAAATACTTTTCTATTTCAAGAATATCTGTTACAATGTTGGTGTTTCTGTTAAATGTTGCAATTGCAGAGCTTTGTGCAGTACTTCTTTAAAGTTTAGGGAACATCCAACACTGCTGTAGGAAATACAATCGTGATTAAAATTAAGAGTAAAAATCTGTTTTCTTTCTGGGTTTTATGATTCTCACCTTGTAACCTGAAATGCATGATTGCCAAAATTAATAAAGTTTCTTAAAATTGTTTCCATGTCTTAATATCTGTGGATAACATCTCAACAACTGTTTTTCATTTAAATGCTAAATATAATTACAATATTGCATTACAACTGTACTGTATAAAGTACATCAACATGCTCAAGAATAAGTTATGTGTAAGGGTAAGTATTACCTCTTAGAGCCCACAACCTTCATATTATTTGCAATTTTTTTTTAAAAATGCTTTAATTACTCAATAATCGTCATTCCAGAAGATTCTTTGGTGTTACTGAACCGGATGTGTTCCACTGAATTTGAACAAGATGTTCTTTGGACAGTTGCCCAGTCAGTACCATGGAGTGCTACTTGCTTTTGTTGTTCATGGTCCCCATGATAGCTCATATTGTAAATTGATCCCTCTCCCCTGGTACTGTTCCTCTCCCTTTCAAATCTGCTGTCATCACCCCCCTCATAAAACCCCTTTACCTCTCTGTCCATGCAAACTACCGCCCCATCACCAACCTCCCTTTCCTCTCCAAAGTCCTTGAATGTGTTGTTGACTTCCAAATCCGTGTACATCTTTCCTGCAACTCCATGTTTGAAACTCTCCGATCAGTTTTCCGCCCCTGCCCCAGCACTGAAACGGTCCTCATCAAAGTCAAAAATTTCCTCTGTGACTGGTGCACTATCCCGCATCGTTCTCAACCTGTCTGCAGCCTTTGACACTGTCGACCATACCATCCTCCTCCAACACCTCTCCTCCATTGTCCAGCTGAGTAGGACTGCCCTCGCCTGGTTCCATTCTTGTCTATCCAGTCGTAGCCAGAGAATCTCCTGAAATGGCTTCTCTTCCCACTCCCGCACCATTACCACTGGAGTCCCCCATGGATCTGTCCATGGCCCCCTCCTATTACTCATCTACATGCTGCCCATCGGCAACATCTAAAAACACAATGTCAGGTTCCACATGTGACTACACCCAGCTCTACCTCACCACCACCTGTCTCGGCTCCTGCACTCCCTATGATATGACACGCAGCTTGTCCAATTGGATGAGCAGAAATTTCCTCCAATTAAATATTGGGAAGACCGAAGCCATTGTCTTTCGTCCTTGCCACAAACTCCGTTCCCGAGCCAGCAACTCCATCCCTGTCCCTGGCCACTGTCTGAAGCTGAACCATACTGTTCCCCCACCTCTGCGTCCTATTTGACCCTGAGCTGAGTTTCCGACCCCCTCATCAAGACCACCTACATCCACCCCAGTAACATCGCCCATCACTGCCCCTACCTCAGCCCATCTGCTGCTGAAACCCTAATCCATGCTTTTGCTCCCTCCAAACTTGACTATTCCAAACTTCTCCTGGCCTGCCTCCCATCTTCCACCTTCCATAAACTTGAGCTCATCCAAAACTCTGCTGCCCATATCCTAGTTCACACAAATGGCATGATTTTAACCACGAAAAATGTGTGGGTTGTGTAATAAAAATTTTTAAAATCTAAAACCCGCCCCAAGCCCGCCCATTCCCAGTTTGAACGGAGGCTCTCAGTAGGTGGGTCAGTCAGTGAAAGCTTTCAAGAAGGCTGTGGGCCTCCATTTTAACAGATTTTTTGTTTTTAACCCCTGGGGGCAGGGATTCCCGGGCCTTCTTCACACCATGTGAGAGGAGGCGAGAAGGCCTGAAACAACAGGTAAGTGCCTTTATAACACAGCCTCTGGGCCCAGATGAGCTTGAGTGCTTCCCCAGGCCCAACAAACGTGCTTGCAGTGACTCCCCCATGATATCTGACCCGCCCCTCACGATCTACAACCACTCCCCAACAATCTATGACCCCACCAATCTCTGACACAGCCCCCCCCCCCCCCCACGACCTACAACCCCCTCACAATAACTGACCCTGCACGATCTCCAACGCCCGCGATGACCGCCGATCCCGACCCCCCAGATGACGGAGCCCCCCAGATGACCCGTGAACCCCCCGTTCGCTCCCAACCCCGCCCCCCCCCAATCTAAGGATTACCTGCTCGCATCCTCTTCCTCTTCTCCCGTCCGACTGAGGCCAGCCTGTCAAAATCATAACGACGTCCAGGAAACCCATACTTTCCGGTTTCCTGTCAGGAATTCCACCCCACCCCATCCCCTTCCTGGCTCCCTGATAAAATCTCTGCTGCCCATATGCTAACTAGCACCAAGTCTTGTTCACCCATCACCCCTGTACTTGCTGACCTACATTGGCACCTGGTCCAACAACACCTCGAATTTAAAATTCTCATCTTTGTGTTCAAATGCCTCCATGGCCTCGCCCCTCTCTATCTCTGTACCTCCACCAGCTCTATAACCCTCCGAGAACTCTGCGTTCCTCCAATCTGGCCATTGTGCACTCCAATTTCCTTCACCCCACCATTGGTGCCTTTAGCTGTCTAGGCCCTAAGCTCTGTAATTGTTTCCCTCTCCGCCTCTTTACCTCTCTCTCCTCCTTTAAGATGCTCCTTAATATCTACCTCTTTGACAAAGTGTCAATTTTTGTCAGGTAACACTCCTGTGAAGCGCCTTGGAACGTTTTACTATGTTAAAGCTACTATATAAATGCAAGCTGTTGTTATTCTTGAGGTATGGTTCCACAGGCATTGCATCCTCAGGTATCTTGTTTAGGTGGCCATTCTGAATATCTAGATGTAAACATTCAGTTCGCAGACTATTTGACTATGGAGGTTTCAGAGCTGCCCCATCTCACATTCACACACATGCAAATCAAAACTGAAGAAGTAGGGAGTGTGCAGACCAGAAATGGGGAAAGTGGCTAGAAAACTATGAATCAGATATTAAATGCTCATGAAAACAATCAATCCTGAATCTACCAATAAAACAAAGTGAGCCCATCAAATCACTCAAAATATTTCTCTGCATTTTTTCCTCAGTAACTGAAATTTTTAATGTCCAAAATTAGGTTTGCATTATAAAATATTAAAAACTATGGGCATGATTCTCCGCAGGGGTGCTGCGCTCATTTTAACGTAACTAGGATTGAAGAGCCATGGGGGGCGCGGGGGTAATTTTTCCCTGAAGAACAGGTGGGCAGTGAAAATTGTGGATATTTGGAGCGGGACCGCATCCCGGCTCCAACGCACCCACTTCTGGGTTTGACCCAGGCGCGTTAGGATGCAAGTGCACAACAGACACCCGGAAGTCCTGCCCTCACTTAAAGCCGGAAAGCAGACACTTAAAGGGGTAATGTACCTCATTGAAATAGTTGAGGCACTTAATTTATCATGTATTACAAATGTAAAACAAATTAACCATACCTGTTCAGGTGTCCTATCGCTTCTGATTCATGCCAGGTGAAAGCAGGCAGGATGGGCTGGATCTATGAGGTGAGTGACTTTATCGCACTGCTTCTGGGCCAGGAGAAGCAGGAGTGCTTCATCCAGGCCCAACAAGCTCACCTGCCGCAACATGACCCAACGATCGGCCACCAGCCCCCCCAATACTGGGTTCCCCAATCTTGTGATGCTGGACCCCCCAAACTTGTGATGCTCACCCCCTCCCCGGGTCTTCCGATGCTGGACCCACCTCATGTCATCCACATCCCCCGACCTCTTTATCCCCCCTCCCCACTCCGATTTCTTCCAGGCCCAACGATCTTTCTCTCACTCACGCCCCCCTCTCTCTGATTCGTGGCTCCTTTCCCTTCCAACTGGCAGCCAGAACTGGCAGCCAACCTGTCAATCTGGCTGCCTGCGACATAGGAAACCCAGAAGCACAAATATTACCTTCAATTGAGTTGCGATCGCAAGTTGCGACGCACTCATTTGGCTTTCGGATTGCTCAAGCGAATATCTAGACGGGCTGGGTTCCCGGCTCCCAGCTAAAATCATGCCCGTTTTCTGCTGTTCTTCCACCAAAGTTATGGCGGACAAGCAGGAAAACACCTGTAGAAATTCACCCCCTAAATATTTCACAATAGCATGACTAACCTTAACTATACAGTTGATGTTACTTCTTTGACTACCTTCATTAAAGTTTTTACCTGAAATCCTCAGCCTCTCTCAACACCCTGTGCTTGAACTCGATACTTTTGCCCAGAACTGTGACTCTGTCAGCTGAAGTCAGACCTTGCAATCTGAGCATATGTAGTGTACACAATTCCCAGGATGTATGAGTAGCATTTTGTCAGCACAACTGAAAAAATGTTTGTCTTCGGTTTATAATAGTGTCATCTTGGTTGATTTTTAGAATGATTTGAAGAAAAGCTAGAGGGCAAGTTTCAAAAGCTTTATTCGGGTAAAATTTATGTTGAGTGCTTTTTTTTTTAACAGAGATACTGTCTGTGAGGGGGAGAAAGAAGGACAGAAACAAACAGACTTCAAATATGACAGAACAGCACTGACCACACACCTGTGGCAGATTTTGTTAATGTTCAAATGCCATTATTTATTTTTCAGTGGCGGAGATAAATTGTGCCTCGGTTTATAACAGTATTTCAGCTTGTGTGTTTTGAAAATTATTTAAATACAAAGTGGGTTGTAAATTTGGGGAGGTTTTGACTAAACTTTTAAATAAAATTATTAAGTTCATTTAGTTTTACTTCAGAAAGCATGTCAAACTGGGAGTCCAACTGAAGAGGAGCCCAAAGGTCAGTTATACTATATGTTTGTGGGGCCGGGAGAAGCCCCTTCGGATTCCACAAAATCACCTGCGGCCACTGCCGCTTCGGGATTTAACCTTCCAAGATGTGACTCCCCCCCCCCCCACGAATCTACCTTCTTCTGGTCCGGAGACCGGCTGAATTGGCCTGTCCTGCGGTGGTCCAGAGCAGACGGTCTGCCCTGGGGGCTTCTTTTCTGCCCGAAACCTGCCAGCTCAATACTAATGAATCCCAACCCTCAAAATGGACCCGGGCTCAAACAGGTCCATCGGGGTGGCCGCTCGCAGTCTGCACCGTGGGAAAATCTACCCCAGAGAGTGGAATCTCTATATTTATTTTTTTTACCTAAGAAAAGCAATATTCTTCCAGGCACGAATTAAAACCAATTAATACAATGTTTACAGAGATCTATAAAAACTTATCAATCTACCAGAATCGCGCCCCGTCACACCCCGCCGTCAGGACGAATGCCCTTCCTCTCTCTCGCTGATCATTAACCTCAGGAATCTACCAGTGAGCCAAATCCCACATGCCTCTCCACAGAGCTGCTCAAACACACTCCTCCACCATAGCTGCCAAACTCCAGGTCCCCACCACAGTACTAACAAATCCCAGGGCCTCTCCTGATTGCTGCTAAATCCCAAACACCTAACAATAAATTGCATATCAGTTTGCTGTGTATACTCAGCTTTAAAAAGGTGAGGCATAAAAACGAAATACATAGAGAAAGGAATATCTATTAAACACTAAAATTCATATGTGGGTAACTACATTCTATTCCAAAATGCACTGAAAACGCCTACCTCATCTGAACTCATGGTGAATTGGAGGATATGCTGTTTTATAATCATAGGGGTATTACTCCACGTATACTCGTTGTGTCAGCTGTCCGTCAAAAACACCGAACAGGGGAGGGGGAGGCACAATGAGAAAATCCATGATCAAAGTGTCCACATTTACTTGCAGTGCCTGTTATGCCTGTAGGTGACGCTGTGATAAGAGTTTCCTATGTTAATGTTCTCTTTTAGATCTAACGTTATGGCGCTCCTCGGTGTAGATCTAATCAAGTGTTATCTTTGAGTGGAACAGGTCTAGTAAGCCCAAAGGAGTCAGGAACAGCAAAATCTATTTCAAGTATTAATTTTTTAAGCTCGGGGGATTTATTAAAAAAACGTTATTGTTTTTAAACTAAAAATTTTAACCAACTCACTACGACTCTTAGCGCCCCTTGCTGACGCAATCATTGAGCTCCTGCTGAGAATCACCCTCAATAATTCCCCCCTGCAAGCCCAAAACATTTCATTCATTGATTCCCTTGCTGCCCTCCATTATTTTGCCCATCCACTGTGCTTGATTTCATTAGTCTGTACAAGAATCACCTGCCCCACTCAGCTTCCCAGCGCCCCTCAATGATCATTGCAACAGCAGTATATTCTCAGGCACCATTAAATCAGCTTCCCACCTTCTGGTGGCTTGTAATCAGGGCCCTCTTCCCCCACTCAATGATTTGAACTAACCACACAGAGAATCTTGAGTCACCGCCATGTGCCTCCCCCTCCCCTGTTCGGTGTTTTTGACGGACAGCTGACACAATGTGCGATATGTGGAGTAATAACCCTATGATTATAAAACAGCATATTCTCCAATTCACCATGAGCAACTGCAGGGGAGTCCTATTATGTATAAATTTATATCTTTTTCTAGATTAATAATTCTACAATAAATATATAAAAATATATATAAACATAAAAGGAATAACATAATCCTCCGAACCACAGCATAGTGTCACACCATACCCCACTAAAGAGTGGTTCTACCAGTTGCTGACACAAGCTTCACAGCAACTGCTCGATTCTCTGCACCTCAATCACAGTAAACATCCAACCCTGGATATATTAGCGATGGTTCTAACATACATCCTGCAGGTTCAGCCTTCCAGCAGCTATCGTTTCAAGTCTCAGGGGTTGATTTTAACTTTTAGGCAGCCAACCAGCGGCTGGCTGGCCGGTCACCCGTAACCGCATCAAAAATGTGGCCACAATTTTGGGGCACCACCTTCGGTAACATCGGGCCGGCGAACTGCGGGGTGACAAAGGGGCATGAACCTGCCGAATTGATGGCTCCCAATATCGGGCCGCCAGCAAGGTAAGTGCAGGGGAGTGGGTGATTTCCAAAATCGTGCGGGTACTACAAGAGGCAGGCCTCACTTGGTCTTTCACCTCTTCCCTTCCCACCATCCATGGCCCCAAACACACCTACTTGGTGAAACAGCGATTTACTTGGGCCCCTTAAAAATTGATAACGGTGATATTGTAAATGAAAATACGGAAATTGCGGATAAGTTAAACAATTACTTTGCGTCAGTATTTACAATAGAAGAAGAGCATTGCATGATGGATACCCCAAGGAAACTAAATTTGCATCAGGGACGGGGACTCACCATAATTAACATAAGCAAATTTACAGTCATGACGAAAATAATGGCACTAAAGAGTGACAAATTCCCAGGACCAGATGGTTTCCATCCCACTGTTTTAAAGGAAGTAGAGGAGAACATTGCAGATACCCTAACTATAATCTTCCAAAGTTCTCTCGATTCAGGAACCATTCCTTTAGGTTGGAAAATTGAACATGTCACTCCACTATTTAAGAAAGATGAGAGGGAAACCTGAGAAATACAGCCCAGTTAGCCTAACATCTGTTGTCAGGAAATTACAACAGTCTATAATTAAGGATAGAGTGACTGAACACCTTGAAAATGTTCAGCTGATCAGAGAGAGCCAACCTGGATTGATAAAGGGTAGGTCATGCCTCACAAACCTGATTGAAATTTTGAAGAGGTGACTAAAGTAGTGGACAGGAGAATGTCTATGCATGTTGTTTATATGGACTTCGAGAAGGCATGTGATAAAGTCTGTCCGAACACACTGTTGATAAACTTGAAGCTCATGGAATTGAGGGCAAATTATTGACCTGTTTAGGAAATTGGCAGAGCAGCAGAAGACAGAGAATAGGGATTGTGGTAAAATACGCAAATTGGCAGGATGTGACTAGTGGTGTCCCACAGGGATCTGTATTGGGGCCTCAACTATTCACTGTATTTATTAATAACTTAGATGACGGGATAGAGAACCACATATCCAAGTTTACCGATAACACAAAGATCGGCTGCATTGTAAGTAGTATGGATGGAGGCATAAAATTACAGAGATATTAATAGATTAAGTTAATGCGCAAAACTGTGGCAAATGGATTTCAATCCAGGCAAGTGAGAGGTCATCCATTTTGGACCCAAAAAAGGATAGATCAGACTACTTTCTAAATGGTGAAAAGCTCGATACAGTGGAAGTCCAAAGAGACTTGGGGTCCATGTACCTGGATCATTGATATATCATGGACTGGTACAGAAAATAATCAAAAAGGCTAATGGAATGCTGGCCTTTATATCAAGAGGACTAGAATACAATGGGGTAGAAGTTATGCCACAGCTATACAAAGTCCTGCTTAGACCACACCTGGAATACTGTATTCAGTTCTGGGCACCACACCTGAGGAAGGATATATTGGCCTTGGGGGGAGTGCAGTGTTGATTTACTGGAATGATACCTGGACTCCAAGGAGAGATTATACAAACTAGGATTGTATTCCCTAGCATTTAGAAGATTAAGGGGTGATTTGATGGAAGTTTTCAAGGTATTAAGGGGAACTGGTAGGGTAGATGGGGAGAAACTATTTCCGTTGGTTGGGGAGTCTAAGACTAGGGGGCATAGCCTAAAAATTAGAACTTTCAGTCGTGAAGTTAGAAAATACTTCTACCCACAAAGGGTGATAGAAGTTTGGAACTCTCTTCTGCAAACAGCAGTTGATGCAACCTGAAATGTTAATTTTAAATTTGAGATTGATAGATTTTTGTTAACCAAAGGTATTAAGGGATATGGCGCTAAGGTGGGTATATGGAGTTAAGTCACAGATTAGCCATGATCTCATTGAATGGCGGAACAGGCTCGAGGGGCTAAATGGTCTACTCCTGTTCCTATGTTCCTACTTGTACTTCTTTCAATTTAGTGCACTGTACTTGCTTGTACGATGCAGTTTGCTCTACATTTAGGAGTCCCTGACATTCCGGTCCCTTGCCATTTTAATTTCCTGTCTCACTCCACTATGACCTCTCTGTCCTCGGCCTCCTACACTGTTCCAAAGAAGCTCAACAGAAGCTCAAGGAACAACAACTCATCTTTCGATGAGGAACTTTACAACCTTCTAAACTCAACATTGATTTCAATAACTTCAGATCATAACCATTTCTTTGGACAGCAGGTGCTGGTAATGGTTCTGCTGTTGCCATTGACAGCTCCTCGAGACCCATCTTTTGGTTTCTTTACTTGTTCCATTCCCTTGCCTTGCACCATCATTCCTTTAGTCATTCAATCACTTCTGCCCTCCACCCTATCACACAACGTTAACTTTGTTTCTTTCCCCACAGATGCTGCCTAATTTGCTAAGTAGTTCCAGCGTTTTCTGTTTTCATTTTGTATTATACAGGCGATCCGATCCGCCAGTTTACCGTCCAAGCACAGAAGATGAAAACGACCCCAATATTATTTTTGTTTATAAACCGTCTTTATATAAGGTATATAACTTCTTTCATAAGAACAAATATTTCTATAAAATCGTCCTTTTTTTACCTGCAGTTTACCTTTTGGTTCTTTTTTTCTATTTTACGTTTAATTCTCTTGTTCTTTAATAGCGAATAACAGGGATACCCAATTCTGCACCCGCTACCTTGTTCATTGCTCCCCGCCGGGAGACCTCCTTCACCCTTTGGCTAACTGGTGCCAGTGGACGCGAGTATTTATGTATATATAAATATTTATAAAAAGAGGGCGTTCGCCAATACACACTGACATGTGATTTTGGCGGAACGTGGACTTCATGGGTCGTCTTGGACTCTGCCCCCACCACAGCTCCAAACTGTGCAAGGACTCGCACCCTGGGACATGTGCACGGGGGACGGGCGACTCTCGGTGAGGAGGTGACGTGTCTGAAGTTCCCATCCTCCCGGGTGTACAACTTCTGAACTTAGTTTCGTGCATTCCGCTGGGTGCGAACAGTGCGGTGCAACCTCTTAACGTTATATATTTAACTGGGCTCCGGCATTTCTCCCGCGCCAGTTACAAGGAGACGGGTCGTTTGCAGAGTCTCACTGAGCAATGGGGATGCAACGTTCAGCGCTGAATTTGTTGCTCTTGGTTGGGGCGGTTGTGCTGAAGCTGCCCGGGGTCGGAGGGAATTTGGACGAAGAGGCAAAGCAGATGAAGGAGCTGAACCCGCCGATCGAGCAGAGCGCCGAGGTGTTCGCCGTGTGTCAGCTGGTGCCGAGCTCGGACCTCGCCGCTGACCTGCCCGCTATAAGCGGCTACGTCCTCTTCAAGGAAACGTGCCCCATAAGCAAACTCGAGGCGTTTTTCTACCTGGTCGGGTTCCCGCTCGACTTCAATCAGCCCTCCCGCGCTATCCACGTCCACCGGTTCGGAGACCTAAGCGGCGGCTGCCTCTCGACCGGACCGCACTTCAACCCCCTGAACGTGAACCACCCTCAGCACCCCGGGGACTTCAACAATTTCCAGGTCAAGAGCGGGAGGATTGTTCAGTATGTGCGGGACCTGAAGGCCACTCTGTACGGAACGCACTCGATCCTCGGCCGCGGGGTGGTCGTACACGAGAAGGAGGATGACCTGGGACTCGGCGGGAACGAGGGAAGTATCCTGCATGGAAATGCTGGGAGAAGGCTGGCGTGCTGCACGATTGCAATTAGCAATGGCAATCTTTGGAAGAAAATGGTACACGATATGTGAAGATCTGCATGACCGTGCCACCGGATTGCCAATTTGTCTTGTTCTGTTCCCCCCCCCCCCCCGCATTGAATTAGATTGTCTTTTGATCTGATTAACTAATCTCACAAACTGACCTATAGATTTTGGTGTTATGAACTGACAACTGCATTTATAGCCAGTTGAATGCAATAATTTATTCTGGCAAAACCAAAATATTTTTCCTGTTTGTGCAGCACAAAAATGCATTAATAGTTCCAATGTGCGTTTACCAATTTATACAACACATTCCCCTGCATTTCTTTAAAGCAGCAACTACTTTAATGATAAGGGATAGTTTTGCAAATGTACACTTTCAGCGTGGAGCCTTTTCTGGCAAGAGTGCATATCAAAATTCGGGCATAATTTTCCATCTATGAATGCACCTAAATTTATGATCTATACTCTGTGTGTGAAGCACTGCAGCAGGAGTGAACATTTTTTAAATGACCAGAGATATTGGCTGTATAGTTCTATTTTAAAGCTGTCGTATTCCATTCGGTGCCTTATTTAAAACCAAATTACATTCAGAATCAAATGCCTTTTGATGGCATGATTATGCACCATGCCAGAGGTGGTGAGATACAGGTCTGAGTTTGGCCATATCTTGCAATGTGGCACAGATTGAATGGTAGTCACTTGCCACAGGAAGGGAGGGGAAAATCAAAGGTCAATCAGCTCAAGATTAGCTTTGGGAAAGGGCGAGGAACAAATCATCTGCCTGACCTCTGAGCAATGGGAACGAAGTGGGGGACGAAAAAGGAGGAAAAATTTAAATTAAGAAATATGTAAGTTTACCTACTAAAAATTATGTTGATTACATAATCAATATGGCAGACTTCGGACATTTTGTGCCCTGAACTATATCTTTAATGTGCATCTTATTTTTAAAAACTAACTGCTGACAATCATTCTGTGTCACTACTTTGTGGCTATTTTGCATTGGGAATTTTATCAGAGATAACGGTATAATTCTAAACTTTTAATGTAAACAAATGACTCTGCACCTTAAAAGCCACTGTCAGTAAAAATACGCTCTTGTTGTTGCTGCAAATGGTTACATATTTCTAATAGTCAAAATACTTTTCTATTTCAAGAATATCTGTTACAATGTTGGTGTTTCTGTTAAATGTTGCAATTGCAGAGCTTTGTGCAGTACTTCTTTAAAGTTTAGGGAACATCCAACACTGCTGTAGGAAATACAATCGTGATTAAAATTAAGAGTAAAAATCTGTTTTCTTTCTGGGTTTTATGATTCTCACCTTGTAACCTGAAATGCATGATTGCCAAAATTAATAAAGTTTCTTAAAATTGTTTCCATGTCTTAATATCTGTGGATAACATCTCAACAACTGTTTTTCATTTAAATGCTAAATATAATTACAATATTGCATTACAACTGTACTGTATAAAGTACATCAACATGCTCAAGAATAAGTTATGTGTAAGGGTAAGTATTACCTCTTAGAGCCCACAACCTTCATATTATTTGCAATTTTAAAAAAAAAATGCTTTAATTGCTCAATAATCGTCATTCCAGAAGATTCTTTGGTGTTACTGAACCGGATGTGTTCCACTGAATTTGAACAAGATGTTCTTTGGACAGTTGCCCAGTCAGTACCATGGAGTGCTACTTGCTTTTGTTGTTCATGGTCCCCATGATAGCTCATATTGTAAATTGATCCCTCTCCCCTGGTACTGTTCCTCTCCCTTTCAAATCTGCTGTCATCACCCCCCTCATAAAACCCCTTTACCTCTCTGTCCATGCAAACTACCGCCCCATCACCAACCTCCCTTTCCTCTCCAAAGTCCTTGAATGTGTTGTTGACTTCCAAATCCGTGTACATCTTTCCTGCAACTCCATGTTTGAAACTCTCCGATCAGTTTTCCGCCCCTGCCCCAGCACTGAAACGGTCCTCATCAAAGTCAAAAATTTCCTCTGTGACTGGTGCACTATCCCGCATCGTTCTCAACCTGTCTGCAGCCTTTGACACTGTCGACCATACCATCCTCCTCCAACACCTCTCCTCCATTGTCCAGCTGAGTAGGACTGCCCTCGCCTGGTTCCATTCTTGTCTATCCAGTCGTAGCCAGAGAATCTCCTGAAATGGCTTCTCTTCCCACTCCCGCACCATTACCACTGGAGTCCCCCATGGATCTGTCCATGGCCCCCTCCTATTACTCATCTACATGCTGCCCATCGGCAACATCTAAAAACACAATGTCAGGTTCCACATGTGACTACACCCAGCTCTACCTCACCACCACCTGTCTCGGCTCCTGCACTCCCTATGATATGACACGCAGCTTGTCCAATTGGATGAGCAGAAATTTCCTCCAATTAAATATTGGGAAGACCGAAGCCATTGTCTTTCGTCCTTGCCACAAACTCCGTTCCCGAGCCAGCAACTCCATCCCTGTCCCTGGCCACTGTCTGAAGCTGAACCATACTGTTCCCCCACCTCTGCGTCCTATTTGACCCTGAGCTGAGTTTCCGACCCCCTCATCAAGACCACCTACATCCACCCCAGTAACATCGCCCATCTCTGCCCCTACCTCAGCCCATCTGCTGCTGAAACCCTAATCCATGCTTTTGCTACCTCCAAACTTGACTATTCCAAACTTCTCCTGGCCTGCCTCCCATCTTCCACCTTCCATAAACTTGAGCTCATCCAAAACTCTGCTGCCCATATCCTAGTTCACACAAAGGGCATGATTTTAACCACGAAAAATGTGTGGGTTGTGTAATAAAAATTTTAAAAATCTAAAACCCGCCCCAAGCCCGCCCATTCCCAGTTTGAACGGAGGCTCTCAGTAGGTGGGTCAGTCAGTGAAAGCTTTCAAGAAGGCTGTGGGCCTCCATTTTAACAGATTTTTTGTTTTTAACCCCTGGGGGCAGGGATTCCCGGGCCTTCTTCACACCATGTGAGAGGAGGCGAGAAGGCCTGAAACAACAGGTAAGTGCCTTTATAACACAGCCTCTGGGCCCAGATGAGCTTGAGTGCTTCCCCAGGCCCAACAAACGTGCTTGCAGTGACTCCCCCATGATATCTGACCCGCCCCTCACGATCTACAACCACTCCCCAACAATCTATGACCCCACCAATCTCTGACACAGCCCCCCCCCCCCCCCCCCACGACCTACAACCCCCTCACAATAACTGACCCTGCACGATCTCCAACGCCCGCGATGACCGCCGATCCCGACCCCCCAGATGACGGAGCCCCCCAGATGACCCGTGAACCCCCCGTTCGCTCCCAACCCCGCCCCCCCCCCAATCTAAGGATTACCTGCTCGCATCCTCTTCCTCTTCTCCCGTCCGACTGAGGCCAGCCTGTCAAAATCATAACGACGTCCAGGAAACCCATACTTTCCGGTTTCCTGTCAGGAATTCCACCCCACCCCATCCCCTTCCTGGCTCCCTGATAAAATCTCTGCTGCCCATATGCTAACTAGCACCAAGTCTTGTTCACCCATCACCCCTGTACTTGCTGACCTACATTGGCACCTGGTCCAACAACACCTCGAATTTAAAATTCTCATCTTTGTGTTCAAATGCCTCCATGGCCTCGCCCCTCTCTATCTCTGTACCTCCACCAGCTCTATAACCCTCCGAGAACTCTGCGTTCCTCCAATCTGGCCATTGTGCACTCCAATTTCCTTCACCCCACCATTGGTGCCTTTAGCTGTCTAGGCCCTAAGCTCTGTAATTGTTTCCCTCTCCGCCTCTTTACCTCTCTCTCCTCCTTTAAGATGCTCCTTAATATCTACCTCTTTGACAAAGTGTCAATTTTTGTCAGGTAACACTCCTGTGAAGCGCCTTGGAACGTTTTACTATGTTAAAGCTACTATATAAATGCAAGCTGTTGTTATTCTTGAGGTATGGTTCCACAGGCATTGCATCCTCAGGTATCTTGTTTAGGTGGCCATTCTGAATATCTAGATGTAAACATTCAGTTCGCAGACTATTTGACTATGGAGGTTTCAGAGCTGCCCCATCTCACATTCACACACATGCAAATCAAAACTGAAGAAGTAGGGAGTGTGCAGACCAGAAATGGGGAAAGTGGCTAGAAAACTATGAATCAGATATTAAATGCTCATGAAAACAATCAATCCTGAATCTACCAATAAAACAAAGTGAGCCCATCAAATCACTCAAAATATTTCTCTGCATTTTTTCCTCAGTAACTGAAATTTTTAATGTCCAAAATTAGGTTTGCATTATAAAATATTAAAAACTATGGGCATGATTCTCCGCAGGGGTGCTGCGCTCATTTTAACGTAACTAGGATTGAAGAGCCATGGGGGGCGCGGGGGTAATTTTTCCCTGAAGAACAGGTGGGCAGTGAAAATTGTGGATATTTGGAGCGGGACCGCATCCCGGCTCCAACGCACCCACTTCTGGGTTTGACCCAGGCGCGTTAGGATGCAAGTGCACAACAGACACCCGGAAGTCCTGCCCTCACTTAAAGCCGGAAAGCAGACACTTAAAGGGGTAATGTACCTCATTGAAATAGTTGAGGCACTTAATTTATCATGTATTACAAATGTAAAACAAATTAACCATACCTGTTCAGGTGTCCTATCGCTTCTGATTCATGCCAGGTGAAAGCAGGCAGGATGGGCTGGATCTATGAGGTGAGTGACTTTATCGCACTGCTTCTGGGCCAGGAGAAGCAGGAGTGCTTCATCCAGGCCCAACAAGCTCACCTGCCGCAACATGACCCAACGATCGGCCACCCGCCCCCCCAATACTGGGTTCCCCAATCTTGTGATGCTGGACCCCCCAAACTTGTGATGCTCACCCCCTCCCCGGGTCTTCCGATGCTGGACCCACCTCATGTCATCCACATCCCCCGACCTCTTTATCCCCCCTCCCCACTCCGATTTCTTCCAGGCCCAACGATCTTTCTCTCACTCACGCCCCCCTCTCTCTGATTCGTGGCTCCTTTCCCTTCCAACTGGCAGCCAGAACTGGCAGCCAACCTGTCAATCTGGCTGCCTGCGACATAGGAAACCCAGAAGCACAAATATTACCTTCAATTGAGTTGCGATGGCAATCTTTGGAAGAAAATGGTACACGATATGTGAAGATCTGCATGACCGTGCCACCGGATTGCCAATTTGTCTTGTTCTGTTCCCCCCCCCCCCCCCGCATTGAATTAGATTGTCTTTTGATCTGATTAACTAATCTCACAAACTGACCTATAGATTTTGGTGTTATGAACTGACAACTGCATTTATAGCCAGTTGAATGCAATAATTTATTCTGGCAAAACCAAAATATTTTTCCTGTTTGTGCAGCACAAAAATGCATTAATAGTTCCAATGTGCGTTTACCAATTTATACAACACATTCCCCTGCATTTCTTTAAAGCAGCAACTACTTTAATGATAAGGGATAGTTTTGCAAATGTGCACTTTCAGCGTGGAGCCTTTTCTGGCAAGAGTGCATATCAAAATTCCGGCATAATTTTCCATCCATGAATGCACCTAAATTTATGATCTATACTCTGTGTGTGAAGCACTGCAGCAGGAGTGAACATTTTTTAAATGACCAGAGATATTGGCTGTATAGTTCTGTTTTAAAGCTGTCGTATTCCATTCGGTGCCTTATTTAAAACCAAATTACATTCAGAATCAAATGCCTTTTGATGGCATGATTATGCACCATGCCAGAGGTGGTGAGATACAGGTCTGAGTTTGGCCATATCTTGCAATGTGGCACAGATTGAATGGTAGTCACTTGCCACAGGAAGGGAGGGGAAAATCAAAGGTCAATCAGCTCAAGATTAGCTTTGGGAAAGGGCGAGGAACAAATCATCTGCCTGACCTCTGAGCAATGGGAACGAAGTGGGGGACGAAAAAGGAGGAAAAATTTAAATTAAGAAATATGTAAGTTTACCTACTAAAAATTATGTTGATTACATAATCAATATGGCAGACTTTAGACTTTTTTTGCCCTGAACTATATCTTTAATCAGCATCTTATTTTTAAAAACTAACTCTGCTGACAATCATTCTGTGTCACTACTTTGTGGCTATTTTGCATTGGGAATTTTATCAGAGATAACGGTATAATTCTAAACTTTTAATGTAAACAAATGACTCTGCACCTTAAAAGCCACTGTTAGTAAAAATACGCTCTTGTTGTTGCTGCAAATGGTTATATATTTCTAATAGTCAAAATACTTTTCTATTTCAAGAATATCTGTTACAATGTTGGTGTTTCTGTTAAATGTTGCAATTGCAGAGCTTTGTGCAGTACTTCTTTAAAGTTTAGGGAACATCCAACACTGCTGTAGGAAATACAATCGTGATTAAAATTAAGAGTAAAAATCTGTTTTCTTTCTGGGTTTTATGATTCTCACCTTGTAACCTGAAATGCATCATTGTCAAAATTAATAAAGTTTCTTAAAATTGTTTCCATGTCTTAATATCTGTGGATAAAACATCTCAACAACTGTTTTTCATTTAAATTCTAAATATAATTACAATATTGCATTACAACTGTACTGTATAAAGTACATCAACATGCTCAAGAATAAGTTACCTGTAAGGGTAAGTATTATCTCTTAGAGCCCACAACCTTCATATTATTTGCAATTTTAAAAAAAAATGCTTTAATTACTCAATAATCGTCATTCCAGAAGATTCTTTGGTGTTACTGAACCGGATGTGCTCTACTGAATTTGAACAAGAAGTTCTTTGGACAGTAGCCCAGTCAATACCATGGAGTGCTACTTACTTTTATTGTTCATGGTCCCCATGATAGCTCATATTGTAAATTGATCCCTCTCCCCTGGTACTGTTCCTCTCCCTTTCAAATCTGCTGTCATCACCCCCCTCATAAAACCCCTTTACCTCTCTGTCCATGCAAACTACCGCCCCATCACCAACCTCCCTTTCCTCTCCAAAGTCCTTGAATGTGTTGTTGACTTCCAAATCCGTGGACATCTTTCCTGCAACTCCATGTTTGAAACTCTCTGATCAGTTTTCCGCCCCTGCCCCAGCACTGAAACGGTCCTCATCAAAGTCAAAAATTTCCTCTGTGACTGGTGCACTATCCCTCATCGTTCTCAACCTGTCTGCAGCCTTTGACACTGTCGACCATACCATCCTCCTCAAACACCTCTCCTCCATTGTCCAGCTGAGGAGGACTGCCCTCGCCTGGTTCCATTCTTGTCTATCCAGTCATAGCCAGAGAATCTCCTGAAATGGCTTCTCTTCCCACTCCCGCACCATTACCACTGGAGTCCCCCATGGATCTGTCCATGGCCCCCTCCTATTACTCATCTACATGCTGCCCACCGGCAACATCTAAAAACACAATGTCAGGTTCCACATGTGACTACACCCAGCTCTACCTCACCACCACCTGTCTCGGCTCCTGCACTCCCTATGATATGACACGCAGCTTGTCCAATTGGATGAGCAGAAATTTCCTCCAATTAAATATTGGGAAGACCGAAGCCATTGTCTTTCGTCCTTGCCACAAACTCCGTTCCCGAGCCAGCAACTCCATCCCTGTCCCTGGCCACTGTCTGAAGCTGAACCATACTGTTCCCCCATCTCTGTGTCCTATTTGACCCTGAGCTGAGTTTCCGACCCCATCATCAAGACCACCTACATCCACCCCAGTAACATCGCCCATCACTGCCCCTGCCTCAGCCCATCTGCTGCTGAAACCCTAATCCATGCTTTTGCTCCCTCCAAACTTGACTATTCCAAACTTCTCCTGGCCTGCCTCCCATCTTCCACCTTCCATAAACTTGAGCTCATCCAAAACTCTGCTGCCCATATCCTAGTTCACACAAAGGGCATGATTTTATCTCCGAACAATGTGTGGGTTGTGTAGTAGAAATTTTAAAATCTAAAACCCGCCCCAAGCCCGCCCATTCCCAGTTTGAACGGAGGCTCTCAGTAGGTGGGTCAGTCAGTGAAAGCTTTCAAGAAGGCTGTGGGCCTCCTTTTTAACAAATTTTTTTGTTTTTAACCCCTGGGGGCAGGGATTCCCGGGCCTTCTTCACACCATGTGAGGGTAGGCGAGAAGGCCTGAAACAACAGGTAAGTGCATTTATAACACAGCCTCTGGTCCCAGATGAGCTTGAGTGCTTCCCCAGGCCCAACAAACTTGCTTGCAGTGACTCCCCCATGATATCTGACCCGCCCCTCACGATCTACAACCACTCCCCAACAATCTATGACCCCACCAATCTCTGACACCACCCCCCCCCCACGATCTACAACCCCCTCACAATATCTGACCCCGCACGATCTCCAACGCCCACGATGACCGCCGATCCCGACCCCCCTGATGACTGAGCCCTCCCGATGACCGAACCCCCGATGACTGAGCCCTCGATGATGGAGCCCCCCAGATGACCCGTGACCCCCCCTAAGGATTACCTGCTCGCATCCTCTTCCTCTTCTCCCGTCCGACTGAGGCCAGCCTGTCAAAATCATAACGACGTCCAGAAAACCCATACTTTCCGGTTTACTGTCAGGAATTCCACCCCACCCCATCCCCTTCCCGGCTCCCTGATAAAATCTCTGCTGCCCATATGCTAACTAGCACCAAGTCTTGTTCACCCATCACCCATGTACTTGCTGACCTACATTGGCACCTGGTCCAACAACACCTCGAATTTAAAATTCTCATCTTTGTGGTAAAATGCCTCCATGGCCTCGCCCCTCTCTATCTCTGTACCTCCTCCAGCTCTATAACCCTCCGAGAACTCTGCATTCCTCCAGTCTGGCCATTGTGCACTCCAATTTCCTTCACCCCACTATTGGTGCCTTTAGCTGTCTAGGCCCTAAGCTCTGTAATTGTTTCCCTCTCCGCCTCTTTACCTCTCTCTCCTCCTTTAAGATGCTCCTTAATATCTACCTCTTTGACAAAGTGTCAATTTTTGTCAGGCAACACTCCTGTGAAGCGCCTTGGAACGTTTTACTATGTTAAAGCTACCATATAAATGCAAGCTGTTGTTATTCTTGAGGTACGGTTCCACAGGCATTGCATCCTCGGGTATCTTGTTTAGGTGGCCATTCTGAATATCTAGATGTAAACATTCAGTTGGCAGACTATTTGAGTATGGAGGTTTCAGAGCTGCCCCATCTCACATTCACACACATGCAAATCAAAACTGAAGAAGTAGGGAGTGTGCAGACCAGAAATGGGGAAAGTGGCTAGAAAACTATGAATCAGATATGCTCATGAAAACAATCAATCCTGAATCTACCAATAAAACAAAGTGAGCCCATCAAATCACTCAAAATATTTCTCTGCATTTTTTCCTCAGTAACTGAAATTTTTAATGTCCAAAATTAGGTTTGCATTATAAAATATTAAAAACTATGGGCATGATTCTCCGCAGGGGTGCTGCGCTCATTTTAACATAACTAGGATTGACCAGCCATGGGGGCGGGGGTAATTTTAACCCCTAAGAACAGGTGGGCAGTGAAAATAGTGGCTCTTTGGAGTGGGACCGCATCCCGGCTCCAACGCACCCACTTCTGGGTTTGACCCATGTGCGTTAGGATGTGAGTGCACAACAGACACCCGGAAGTCCTGCCCTCACTTAAAGCCGGAAAGCAGACACTTAAAGGGGTAATGTACCTCATTGAAAAAGTTGAGGCACTTAATTTATCATGTATTACAAATGTAAAACAACTTAACCATACCTGTTCAGGTGTCCTATCGCTTCTGATTCATGCCAGGTGAAAGCAGGCGGGATGGGCTGGATCCATGAGGTGAGTGACTTTATCGCACTGCTTCTGGGCCAGGAGAAGCAGGAGTGCTTCATCCAGGCCCAACAAGCTCACCTGCCGCAACATGACCCAACGATCGGCCACCCCGCCCCAAATACTGGGTTCCCCAATCTTGTGATGCTGACCCCCCAAACTTGTGATGCTCACCCCCTCCCCCACCACCGGTCTTCCGATGCTGGACCCACCTCATGTCATCCACATCCCCCGACCTCTTTATCCCCCCTCCCCACACCGATTTCTTCCAGGCCCCACGATCTCTCTCTCACTCACGCCCCTCTGATTCGTGGCTCCTTTCCCTTCCAGCCTGTCAATCTGGCTGCCTGGCGCATTGGAAACCCGGAAACACAAATATTACCTTCAATTGAGTTGCGATCGCAGGTTGCGACGCACTCATTTGGCTTTCGGATTGCTCAAGCGAATATCTAGACGGGCTGGGTTCCCGGCTCCCAGCTAAAATCATGCCCGTTTTCTGCTGTTCTTCCACCAAAGTTACGGCGGACAAGCAGGAAAACACCTGTAGAAATTCACCCCCTAAATATTTCACAATAGCATGACTAACCTTAACTATAAAGTTGATGTTACTTCTTTGACTACCTTCATTAAAGTTTTTACCTGAAATCCTCAGCCTCTCTCAACACCCTGTGCTTGAACTCGATACTTTTGCCCAGAACTGTGACTCTGTCAGCTGAAGTCAGACCTTGCAGTCTGAGCATATGCAGTGTACACAATTCCCAGGATGTATGAGTAGCATTTTGTCAGCACAACTGAAAAAATGTTTGTCTTCGGTTTATAATAGTGTCATCTTGGTTGTTTTTTGGAATGATTTAAAGAAAAGCTAGAGGGCAAGTTTCAAAAGCTTTATTCGGGTAAAATTTATGTTGAGTGTTTTTTTTTAACAGAGATACTGTCTGTGAGAGGGAGAAAGAAGGACAGAAACAAACAGACTTCAAATATGACAGAACAGCACTGACCGTACACCTGTGGCAGATTTCGTTTATGTTCAAATACTATTATTTCCTTTTTAGTGGCGGAGATAAATTGTGCCTCGGTTTATAACAGTATTTCAGCTTGTGTGTTTTGAAAATTATTTAAATACAAAGTGGGTTGTAAATTTGGGGAGGTTTTGACTAAACTTTTAAATCAAGTTATTAAGTTCATTTAGTTTTACTTCAGAAAGCATGTCAAACTGGGAGTCCAACTGAAGAGGAGCCCAATGGTCAGTTATACTATATGTTTGTGGGGCCGGGAGAAGCCCCTTCGGATTCCACAAAACCACCTGCGGCCACTGCCGCTTCGGGATTTAACCTTCCAAGATGTGACTCCCCCCCCCCCCCCACGAATCTACCTTCTTCTGGTCCGGAGACCGGCTGGATTGGCCTGTCCTGCGGTGGTCCAGAGCAGACGGTCTGCCCTGGGGGCTTCTTTTCTGCCCGAAACCTGCCAGCTCAATACTAATGAATCCCAACCCTCAAAATGGACCCGGGCTCAAACAGGTCCATCGGGGTGGCCGCTCGCAGTCTGCACCGTGGGAAAATCTACCCCAGAGAGTGGAATCTCTATATTTATTTTTTTTACCTAAGAAAAGCAATATTCTTCCAGGCACGAATTAAAACCAATTAATACAATGTTTACAGAGATCTATAAAAACTTATAAATCTACCAGAATCGCGCCCCGCCACACCCCGCCGTCAGGACGAATGCCCTTCCTCTCTCTCGCTGATCATTAACCTCAGGAATCTACCAGTGAGCCAAATCCCACATGCCTCTCCACAGAGCTGCTAAAACACACTCCTCCACCACAGCTGCCAAACTTCAGGTCCCCACCACAGTACTAACAAATCCCAGGGCCTCTTCTGATTGCTGCTAAATCCCAAACACCTAACAATAAATTGCATATCAGTTTGCTGTGTATACTCAGCTTTAAAAAGGTGAGGCATAAAAATGAAATACATAGAGAAAGGAATATCTATTAAACACTAAAATTCATATGTGGGTAACTACATTCTATTCCAAAATGCACTGAAAACGCCTACCTCACCTGAACTCATGGTGAATTGGAGGATATGCTGTTTTATAATCATAGGGGTATTACTCCACGTATACTCGTTGTGTCAGCTGTCCGTCAAAAACACCGAACAAGGGAGGGGGAGGCACAATGAGAAAATCCATGATCAAAGTGTCCACATTTACTTGCAGTGCCTGTTATGCCTGTAGGTGACGCTGTGATAAGAGTTTCCTATGTTAATGTTCTCTTTTAGATCTAACGTTATGGCGCTCCTCGGTGTAGATCTAATCAAGTGTTATCTTTGAGTGGAACAGGTCTAGTAAGCCCAAAAGAGTCAGGAACAGCAAAATCTATTTCAAGTATTAATTTTTGAAGCTCGGGGGATTTATTAAAAAAACTTTATTGTTTTTAAACTAAAAATTTTGGCCAACTCACTACGACTCTTAGCGCCCCTTGCTGACGCAATCACAGAGCTCCTGCTGAGAATCACCCTCAATAATTCCCCCCTGCAAGCCCAAAACATTTCATTCATTGATTCCCTTGCTGCCCTCCATTATTTTGCCCATCCACTGTACTTGATTTCAATAGTCTGTACAAGAATCACCTGCCCCACTCAGCTTCCCAGCGCCCCTCAATGATCATTGCAACAGCAGTATATTCTCAGGCACCATTAAATCAGCTTCCCACCTTCTGATGGCTTGTAGTCAGGGCCCTCTTCCCCCACTCAATGATTTGAACTAACCACACAGAGAATCTTGAGTCACCGCCATGTGCCTCCCCCTCCCCTGTTCAGTGTTTTTGACCGACAGCTGACACAATGTGCGATATGTGGAGTAATAACCCTATGATTATAAAATAGCACATTCTCCAATTCACCATGAGCAACTGCAGGGAGTCCTATTATATATAAATTATATATTTTTCTAGATTAATAATTCTACACTAAATATATAAAAATATATATAAATATAAAAGGAATAACATAATCCTCCGAACCACAGCATAGTGTCACACCATACCCCACTAAAGAGTGGTTCTACCAGTTGCTGACACAAGCTTCACAGCAACTGCTCGATTCTCTGCACCTCAATCACAGTAAACATCCAACCCTGGATATATTAGCGATGGTTCTAACATACATCCTGCAGGTTCAGCCTTCCAGCAGCTATCGTTTCAAGTCTAAGGGGTTGATTTTAACTTTTAGGCAGCCAACCAGCGGCTGGTTGGCCGGTCACCCGTAACCACATCAAAAATGTGGCCACAATTTTGGGGCACCACCTTCGTTAACATCGGGCCGGCGAACTGCGGGGTGACAAACGGGCATGAAGCTGCCGAATTGATGGCTCCCAATATCGGGCCGCCAGCAAGGTAAGTGCAGGGGAGTGGGTGATTTCCAAAATCGTGCGGGTACTACAAGAGGCAGGCCTCACTTGGCCGTTCACCTCCTCCCTTCCCACCATCCAGGGCCCCAAACACTCCGACTTGGTGAAACAGCGATTTACTTGGGCCCCTTAAAAATTGATAACGGTGATATTGTAAATGAAAATACGGAAATTGCGGATAAGTTAAACAATTACTTTGCGTCAGTATTTACAATAGAAGAAGAGCATAGCATGACGGATACCCCAAGGAAACTAAATTTGCATCAGGGACGGGGACTCACCATAATTAACATAAGCAAATTTACAGTCATGACGAAAATAATGGCGCTAAAGAATGACAATTTCCCAGGACCAGATGGTTTCCATCCCACTGTTTTAAAGGAAGTAGAGGAGAACATTGCAGATACCCTAACTATAATCTTCCAAAGTTCTCTCGATTCAGGAACCATTCCTTTAGGTTGGAAAATTGAACATGTCACTTCACTATTAAAGAAAGATGAGAGGGAAACCAGAGAAATGCAGCCCAGTTAGCCTAACATTTGATGTCAGGAAATTACAACAGTCTATAATTAAGGATAGAGTGACTGAACACCTTGAAAATTTTCAGCTGATCAGAGAGAGCCAACCTGGATTGATAAAGGGTAGGTCATGCCTCACAAACCTGATTGAAATTTTGAAGAGGTGACTAAAGTAGTGGACAGGAGAATGTCTATGCATGTTGTTTATATGGACTTCGAGAAGGCATGTGATAAAGTCTGTCCTAACACACTGGGCTCGATTTTACCAGCGGGTTCCGGGTGCGTTCCCGGCGGGGGGGGCGTCGAAAATCGCGATATCCAGGCGCGTCACCGGATCGCGCCTTGATCCCGCCCACTTCCGGGTCCCGCGCCGATGTGCGGGGTTGCGTGCGCAGCCCCCGCTGGTGGGAATCCCGCAGGCAATTAAAGCCAGCGGGATGCCAATTGAGTGTATTTACCTTGCTTGTTGAGGTCATTAAATGACCTGATTCAGCTGTCATAACAGGAAGTGTGGGATTTTACCTTCAACTCAGACTGTTTCACACACTGGGGGAAACAGTCTCACTCCAACCGGATGTGTTGCAGCCAGCAGCCTGTGGCAGCTGCCAAGGTGCACTCCACAGGGGGGGGGGGAGCCCTCACCCACGCAGGAGGCCACCGCGTCA
This sequence comes from Heptranchias perlo, assembly GCF_035084215.1. Lineage (NCBI taxonomy): Eukaryota > Metazoa > Chordata > Chondrichthyes > Hexanchiformes > Hexanchidae > Heptranchias > Heptranchias perlo. The sequence continues at coordinate 102,899,650 of NC_090325.1, read as the reverse complement.
CATAGGACAACCCCTGCCCTCCACCACCCCCCGCCAAGCCAGAGGACAGCCCGACGTGAAACTGCAGCCCCAGTGCGAGGAACCACCTTCCTACCCTGCACAACCCCTCAGACCAACACCTGCCAGATGGGTGGTGTGTTGACATCCTCGGAGGACGAACAGCATGACCAGCCCCAGCAGCCTCGCAGTCCACGCCGCCCGCCCCAGCGATGTGGAGCCCCCCAACACGGTGCTATGGCACACCCACCTGCACAGCAGGAGGGAGGGCAACCGCAGAGAGAGATGCATCGCAGGAGGCACTACCCTCCGCACAGGGTCTACAGACAGAGGCTCAGCTTCATGGACCTCTCCGAGGAGCAGTGCATACGGCGGCTCAGAGTCAATCGCCAGGTAGTCGCCGACATCTGCAGCCTCCTTAATGACGAGCTGCTCCACGGATGGACCAAGCAGCATCTTCTTACCTGTCGCCGTCAAAGTCACCACTGCCCTCAACTTCTTCGCATCCGGATCCTTCCAGGGTGCCACCGGGGACATCACCGGGGTCTGTCAGTCGTCTGCACACAAGTGCATAAGACAGGTCACTGATGGGTTGTTCCGCAGGGCCTCGCACTACATCAACTTCGCCATGGACGAGCGCAGCCAGATGGAGAGGGCGGTTGAATTCCATGCCATGGCTGGCTTCCCACGGGTACAGGGTGTAATCGACTGCACCCACATCGCAATACGGGCACCTCCGCATGAGCCAGGGCTGTTCATCAACAGGAAGGGGTATCACTCCATGAACGCGCAGCTCATCTGTGACCACCACCAGAGATTCCTACACGTGTGCGCCAGATACCCCGGCAGCTGCCACGATGCCTTCGTCCTCAGGGAGTCCACCGTCCCGCCCATCTTCCACGCACCCAACGCCGGCAACGGCTGGCGCATCGACGACAAGGGGTATCCCCTACACACGTGGCTCATGACGCCTCTGAGGAACCCCATCACCGAGCTGGAGCGTCGGTACAATGACAGCCACACTGCTACCACGTCTACAATTGAGCAGACCATAGGGCTGCTCAAGATGCGCTTCAGGTGCCTTGATCGTTCTGGGGGAGCGCTCCAATACACACCATTCAGAGTGGGACGAATCATAGTTGTCTACTGTGCCCTGCACAACATGGCCCAACAGAGAGGGGTGCCGCTGGAGGAGGCCCCATCCACACCCGCCACCCACATTGAGGACGGCGATGAGGACGAGGAGGTGGAGGTGGAGGAGGAGGTGGAGGAGGAGGAGGAGGAGGGGGAGGAGGGGGACGCGCCAGAGGATGATGTACGACCCATGCGCCGAACACCGGCTCACCGGGATGCTCGCCGGGCCAGGGAGGCACTCATATGTCAACGGTTCTCCTAGAGTCAGACAGTGCGAGGCGTTCGCATCTCCTCACCTGCACATGCGAGGGGCCATACCAGCCCCCTCCACTGAAGAGTGTTGCCAGTACTCCTGCAGCCACAGCAGTGTGCCCAATGGGCGGCAGCAGGTGTCCGCCGTCATGATGGGCTGCACGGAACGCACCTATTGCACAGGCCGCAGAAGAATGGACGAGAGGTGGCAGGAGTGGTGAGAACGACAGTGTTTAATATGTACATGGTGCAATACTATAAACAAAAAGTGTACAAATTAACAGACACCCTGGTGCATTCCCTTTGTGCTTATAACGCCTTTGGATTTCTTTTCCGGGTACCCCTACGTGGTGCTACCCCTGTGGCTCCAGCAGAGGTAGTGGCAGGTTGCTCCTGTTCTTGCCCTGACCGGGTAGATGCTTTTGGCGGACGGCCCCTGGGTTTCGGTGCCCGTGAGGGCACCTCCACAGACTGCTCCTCCTGCACCTGTGCAGGGGCAGACTCGGCCACCTGGAGAGGAGGCACCATTGCGGGTACTGGTTGAGAGGGGGGCAACGGGTGGGACGTGGGGGCACCTTGAGAAGCGTCCCCGCTTCCATGTCCCCGGTCACCATCATCCCTCTCGTGGCCTTGGCCCACATCACCCCTTCCACCCTGGTGGACGACAGTTTGGATTGCATGTGTGAGGCCTTGCAATGCCACCCCTAGTGTATCCGTCAGCCTGTTTATGGCGGCGGAATGTTGCTCACCCTGAATCCGTACAGCCGTTGTCAGGGCCTGCACGGACTCGATGTGGAGCTGTGCGTGACGCTCGAGGGAGGCCAGCCTGTCCTCCACCGCAGACGCTCCCACACCTACCCGCGACACTGTGTCGCCGGTACCCTCCTGTACCTGCGCCACCAATGCCCGCATGCAGGAGTTGGACTCCTCCATCACCTGCGCAATTGTGGACAATGCGCGCGGCACCTCTCCCAGTACCTTGGCAATTAGCTGGTGCCCCTCGACGACTCTCCTTTTGACTGGTGGCCCCCTGGGTTCAGCATCTGGGTCTGGCTGAGCAGAGCCTGGAGATGAGTGCTCCCACCGACGCGGACCCTCCGCGCCTGCCCCTGCCACCAGGGTCTGCTCATGCTCACACGTGCGTGGTGAATCACCAAGTGCTACCCCAACTAGTTGGCGAGGGGGACCCACCGAGGTGCGTGTCTCTGCGCTGGTGGATGGTTGGCTCATATGTGACGATGCACCCTCAGAGACCGCCATGTCCTCTGAGGAATCGCCCTCATCAACCACAGCGCTCGCAGATGGCCCTGCAAGAGAATAGGGGGCACTATGAGGCATGTGCACAAACGTTACGGTACGCCTGATGCCAGGTGATGATACGGTCACTCGCGATCATGAGTGTTGAGTGTCAGCTTTCCCTTACCGGCCGTTTCCGCAGCGACAGACTCGCCATCCGCAACAGAGAGGCAATGTGGCGTGCCGGCGTGGTCGAGCGCCTCCACCTCTGCATCGGTCAGATCGACCACGTGCGGCGGGCCCCCTCTGGTGCGGGCCCTTTCTCTGTTGTTCTTGCATCTCTTCTCCTGTCAAGGCAAAACACAGATGCGTGAGTGAGTGCATATTGCATAGTGAGACGCATCGAGCATCGGTGTGGGTGGGTTGAGCGTGGGGCAGATGGATGGGAGGATGCGTGTGCCACATGCCCATCCCATTGCATGGTGATTGGGGTGTGTGGTAGTGTTCGGGTGGGGACAGGGACGGTGGGTACTTGCGGGCACGGCGAGGATGGTGAGTGAGTGGCTGTGAGGATTGCTGCGGGAGCGCTGTGGTGGCTCTGCAGGAGGGGTTGTGATCTGTTTGGCGTGATGGTGGGGACGGGTTGTGGGAGGGTGCGTTGGTGTACTCACCTTGCCGGACCTAGTGAGGTCATTGAACCGCTTGCGGCACTGCTCCCATGTCCTGGGGGTGTTGGCCCTGCTGCTGACCTCCGCCGCCACCTCTGCCCATGCCTTCCTGGTGGCGGAGCCAGGGCACTTGCGTCCGTCCGCAGGGAACAGCGTGTCCCTCCTCCTCCTCACACCCTCCAGCATCAGCTGCAGCGCGAGGTCGGAGAAGCGTGGCGCAGCCTTGCCCCTGGGTTGCGCCATCCTGTTTTGCCTCTTGATTGCAGCAGGAGGGGCTTTGGGGTCTGCCCCTTTAAGTGGAGCTCCTCCATCACGTAAACGGTAGTGCGCATGCGCAGCACGCCGGCACGCAGCTGGGGAGCGGAGAACCCGGAAGCAGGGCTTAATGTGATCAATTATCCCGCGATCGCGCAGGGGGCGCACTCAATTAGCCGTCCGCGTTTTCCACGCTCCCGGAGGACCACCCGCTGGGAACCCGCAGGCCTGCTAAAATCGAGTCCACTGTTGCTAAACTTGAAGCTCATGGAATTGAGGGCAAATTATTGACCTGTTTAGGAAATTGGCAGAGCAGCAGGAGACAGAGAATAGGGTTAGTGGTTAAATACGCAAATTGGCAGGATGTGACTAGTGGTGTCCCACAGGGATCTGTATTGGGGCCTCAACTATTCACTGTATTTATTAACGATTTAGATGACGGGATAGGGAGCCACATATCCAAGTTTGCCGATGACACAAAGATGGGCAGCATTGTAAGTAGTATAGATGGAGGCATAAAATTACAGAGATATTAATAGATTAAGTTAATGCGCAAAACCTGGCAAATGGATTTCAATCTAGGCAAGTGAGAGGTCATCCATTTTGGACCTAAAAAGGATAGATCAGAGTACTTTCTAAATGGTGAAAAGCTCGATACAGTGGAAATCCAAAGAGACTTGGGGTCCTTGTACCTAGATCATTGATATATCATGGACTGGTACAGAAAATAATCAAAAAGGCTAATGGAATGCTGGCCTTTATATCAAGAGGACTAGAATACAATGGGGTAGAAGTTATGCCACAGCTATACAAAGTCCTACTTTGACCACAGCTGGAGTACAGTTCTGGGCACCACACCTGAGGAAGGATATATTGGCCTTGGGGGGAGTGTAGTGTTGATTTACTGGAATGATACCTGGACTCCAAGGAGAGATTATACAAACTAGGATTGTATTCCCTAGCATTTAGAAGATTAAGGGGTGATTTGATGGAAGTTTTCAAGATATTAAGGGGAACTGATAGGGTAGATGGGGAGAAACTATTTCCGTTGGTTGGGGAGTCTAAGACTAGGGGGCATAGCCTAAAAATTAGAACTTTCAGTCGTGAAGTTAGGAAATACTTCTACCCACAAAGGGTGATAGAAGTTTGGAACTCTCTTCTGCAAACAGCAGTTGATGCAACCTGAAATGTTAATTTTAAATTTGAGATTGATAGATTTTTGTTAACCAAAGGTATTAAGGGATATGGCGCTAAGGTGGGTATATGGAGTTAAGTCACAGATCAGCCATGATCTCATTGAATGGCGGAACAAGCTCGAGGGGCTAAATGGTCTACTCCTGTTCCTATGTTCCTACTTGTACTACTTTCAATTTAGTGCACTGTACTTGCTTGTCACGATGCAGTTTGCTCTACATTTAGGAGTCCCTGACATTTTAATTTCCCGTCTCACTCCACTCTGACCTCTCTGTCGTCGGCCTCCTACACTGTTCCAAAGAAGCTCAAGGGAAGCTCAAGGAACAACAACTCATCTTTCGATGAGGAACTTTACAACCTTCTAAACTCAACATTGATTTCAATAACTTCAGATCATAACCATTTCTTTGGACAGCAGGTGCTGGTAATGGTTCTGCTGTTGCCATTGACAGCTCCTCGAGACCCATCTTTTGTTTCTTTACTTGTTCCATTCCCTTGCCTTGCACCATCATTCCTTTAGTCATTCAATCACTTCTGCCCTCCACCCTATCACACAACGTTAACTTTGTTTCTTTCCCCACAGATGCTGCCTAATTTGCTAAGTAGTTCCAGCGTTTTCTGTTTTCATTTTGTATTATACAGGCGATCCGCTCCGCCAGTTTACCGTCCAAGCACAGAAGATGAAAACGACCCCAATATTATTTTTGTTTATAAACCGTCTTTATATAAGGTATATAACTTCTTTCATACGAACAAATATTTCTATAAAATCGTCCTTTTTTTACCTGCAGTTTACCTTTTGGCTCTTTTTTTCTATTTTCTCTTGTTCTTTAATAGCGAATAACAGGGATACCCAATTCTGCACCCGCTACCTTGTTCATTGCTCCCCGCCGGGAGACCTCCTTCACCCTTTGGCTAACTGGTGCCAGTGGACGCGAGTATTTATGTATATATAAATATTTATAAAAAGAGGGCGTTCGCCAATACACACTGACATGTGATTTTGGCGGAACGTGGACTTCATGGGTCGTCTTGGACTCTGCCCCCACCACAGCTCCAAACTGTGCAAGGACTCGCACCCTGGGACATGTGCACGGGGGACGGGCGACTCTCGGTGAGGAGGTGACGTGTCTGAAGTTCCCATCCTCCCGGGTGTACAACTTCTGAACTTAGTTTCGTGCATTCCGCTGGGTGCGAACAGTGCGGTGCAACCTCTTAACGTTATATATTTAACTGGGCTCCGGCATTTCTCCCGCGCCAGTTACAAGGAGACGGGTCGTTTGCAGAGTCTCACTGAGCAATGGGGATGCAACGTTCAGCGCTGAATTTGTTGCTCTTGGTTGGGGCGGTTGTGCTGAAGCTGCCCGGGGTCGGAGGGAATTTGGACGAAGAGGCAAAGCAGATGAAGGAGCTGAACCCGCCGATCGAGCAGAGCGCCGAGGTGTTCGCCGTGTGTCAGCTGGTGCCGAGCTCGGACCTCGCCGCTGACCTGCCCGCTATAAGCGGCTACGTCCTCTTCAAGCAAACGTACCCCTTGGGCAAACTCGAGGCGTTTTTCTACCTGGTCGGGTTCCCGCTCGACTTCAATCAGTTCTCCCGCGCTATCCACGTCCACCGGTTCGGAGACCTAAGCGGCGGCTGCCTCTCGACCGGACCGCACTTCAACCCCCTGAACGTGAACCACCCTCAGCACCCCGGGGACTTCAACAATTTCCAGGTCAACAGCGGGAGGATTGTTCAGTATGTGCGGGACCTGAAGGCCACTCTGTACGGAGCGCACTCGATCCTCGGCCGCGGGGTGGTCGTACACGAGAAGGAGGATGACCTGGGACTCGGCGGGAACGAGGGAAGTATCCTGAGTGGAAATGCTGGGAGAAGGCTGGCGTGCTGCACGATTGCAATTAGCAATGGCAATCTTTGGAAGAAAATGGTACACGATATGTGAAGATCTGCATGACCGTGCCACCGGATTGCCAATTTGTCTTGTTCTGTTCCCACCTCCCGCTTAAAGATAACGTGAATGCGGGCGGGCCATTTACATTACATCTATATTACTCATTTATCTCATTGTCGTCTGTGGGACCTTACTGTGTGTAAATTGATTGCATGTTTGCCTACAAAAAAAGTGACTACACTCCAAAAGCAATTAATTGGCTGTAAAGTACTTTGGGGAATCCTTCAAGGATCCTACATTAAAAACAAGCTCTTTCTTTCTAAAGAAAATTTAGCTTGTAGCTGTCATCTTTTGGATTTTATATACTTTCAAATAAATAAAGGACATTATAATTTAGCACGCTGAATTAGTAACTTAGCAAATAATATAGGAATAACCATCTACAGTACCATCAAAATCGTAGAATTTTAAAAACTTTTACATTAATTTGCAATGTTAATGAGGATTACGTCTCAGTACAGCCTATTCATGATAATATCTGCTGAGTTATCTGATCTCACGCTGGGCATCAGCAGGGGCAGTGCATTTGGCCACAGTGCCCCTGGGTTAGGGAGCGAGGAAATGATCAATTCCTGATCATATATGTTGACGTTTTTCGAAAGTATGTAGATGAAGACAGATGAAGACAGAAACAGGATCACCCGAGATGTCCACCACTCCCTGTCAAGTTTTGTACATTTAGCCATTTGGATGGGGTATAAATGGGCCACTGCAATCTGGAACCGTATCCCATTATGGGACTCGGTACTTACAAGAGAGTGGAGGAGAGAAAATTAGACGGGGCAAAAGTGCATTCCTTAAAATTTTAACCATTCCAGGTGAAACCTCTAATGAGTCTTGACGCCAACAATTTAGATATGAAGTATGCATTCCATCAAGTCTCATGCATCTATCACTTCTACTTGAAAACATGAAATGCTGAAATTGCAAATTACAGCCAGTTATGATGTGTTTTAGCAACCACAAATCTGGTTACTCAGTGTCCACAAGAGTTCAGACTTCTAATCCAAGGGTAGTGCCACGGGTACAAAGTGTTCTGCCCACTTTATTACACACTTACTTTGCTTATTTGTATTCGAGCAATGTACTACAAACTGTTCTAACACTGGATCAGCAGGCACTTGGGTTTACTCTACTTTCTGACACTTTGTACTGTATTTCCCAATTTGTACATGACTGTACACATTGGGAATGTTTAGCAATGGGTAAAAATGGCTTTGGATGTCTACATTCAAAGTTGGTATAATCAAGAATTTTAACTAAAGACATCAGTAGAAGTGTATGCAAAGTTAATATACTATGCATTTGTAGTGATTCTTTACTGTGGTATTGAATTAGGTTGTCTTTTGATCTGATTAACTAATCTCACAAACTGACCTACAGATTTTGGTGTTATGAACTGGCAACTGGATTTATAGCCTGTAGAATGCAATAATTTATTAAAGAGGCCTAATTAGATGACTATCTCAATAGAGTTCATGTGTGATATTTGTTTGGAAATTATATTCTGGCAAGACCAAAATATTTTTCCTGTTTGTGCAGCGCAAAAATGCGTTAGTAGTTCCAATGTGCGTTTACCAATTTATACAACACATTCCCCTGCTTTTCTTTAAAGCAGCAACTACTTTAATGATAAGGCATAATTTTACAAATGTGTGCTTTCAGCATGGAGCCTTGTCTAGCAAGAGTGCATATCAAAATTCGGGCATAATTTTCCATCCATTAATGCACCTGAATTTCTGATCTCTCCTCTGTGTGTGAAGCTCTGCACCAGGAGTGAAAATTTATAAAATGACCAGAGATATTGGCTGTATAGTTCTATTTTAAAGCTGTCGTATTCCATTCGGTGCCTTTTTAAAAACCAAATTACATTCAGAATCAAATGTCTTTTGATGGCATGATTATGCACCATGCCAGAGATGGTGAGAGACAGGTCTGAATTTGGCCATGTCTTGCAAAGTGGCACTGATTGGATGGTTGTCACTTGCCACAGGAAGGGAGGGGAAAATCAAAGGTTAATCAGCTCAAGATTAGCTTTGGGAAAGGGCGAGGAACAAATCATCTGCCTGACCTCTGAGCAATGGGAATGAAGTGGGGGACCAAAATTGAGGGATAAAATTTAAATTAAGAAATATGTAAGTTTACCTACTAAAAATTATGTTGATTACATAATCAATATGGCAGACTTTCGATTTTTCTGTGCCCTGAACCATATCTTTAATCTGGATTTTATTTTTAAAAGCTAACGCTGCCGTCAATCATTCCATGTCATTACTTTGTGGCTACTTAGCATTGGGAATTTTATCAGATAACTGTATAATTCTAAACTTTTAACGTAACAATTAAAAACCATTGTTAGTAAAAATGGGCTCTTTTTGTTGCCTCAAATTATTAAATATTTCTAATAGTCCAGATACTTTTCTATTTGAAGAATATCTGTTACAATGTTGGTGTTTTTGTTAAATGTTGCAATTGCAGAGCTTTGAGTAGTGCTCCTTTAGAGTTTAGGGAACATCCAACACTGCTGTAGGAAATCTAATGGTGATTCAAATTAACAGTAAAAAATCTATTTTCTTTCTGGATTTTATGATTCTCACCTTGTAACCTGAATTGCATGATTCTCAAAAATAATAAAGGTGCTTAAAATTGTTTCCATGTCTTAATATCTGTGAATAGCATCTCAACAACTGTTTTTCATTTAAATGCTAAATATAATTACAATATTGCATTCCAACTGTACTGTATAAAGTACATAACTTGCTCAAGAATAAGTTACCTGTAAGGGTAAGTATTACCTCTTAGAGCCCACAACCTTCATATTATTTGTAATTTTTTTTAAAAAAAAACTTTAATGACACAATAATCGTCATTCCAGAAGATTCTTTGGTGTCACTGAACCCAATGTGCTCTACTGAATTTGAACACGGAGATCTTTGGACAGTAGCCCAGTCAGTACCATGGAGTGCTACTTGCTTTTGTTGTGAATGGTCCCATGATAGCTCATATTGTAAATTGTTCCCTCTCCCCTGGTACTGTTCCTTTCCCTTTCAAATCTGCCGTCATCACCCCACTCAAAAAACCTACCCTTGACCCCTCAGTCCTTGCAAGCTACCACCCCATCACCAACCTCCCTTTCCTCTCCAAAGTCGTTGAACATGTTGTTGACTTCCAAATCCATGCCCATCTTTCCTGGACCTCCATGTTTGAAACTCTCCAATCAGTTTTCCACCCCTGCCCCAGCACTGAAACGGCCCTTATCAAAGTCAAAAATATCCTCTGTGACTGGTGCCCTGTCCCTCCTCATCCTTCTCGACCTGTCTGCAGCATTTGACACTGTTGACCATAACATCCTCCTCCATGCCTCTCCTCCGTTGTCCAGCTGAGTAGGACTGCCCTCGCCTGGTTCTATTCTTATCTATCCAGTCGTAGCCAGAGAATCTCCTGCAATGGCTTCTCCCCATTCACACATCGTTACCTTTGGAGTCCCCCATGGATCTATCCATGGCCCCCTCCTATTTCCTACATGTTGCCCCTGGGCAAATTCTGAAAACACAATGTCAGATTCCACATGTGCACTGACTACACCCAGCTCTACCTCACCACCACCTGTCTCAACCTCTCCACTGCCTATGATTTGTCATGATGCTTGTCCATCATCCATTGGATGAGCAGAAATGTTCTAAAATTAAATATTGGGAAGACCGAAGCCATTGTCTTGGGCCCTTGCCACAAACTCTGCTCTTTAGCCATTCCATTCCCCTCCCTGTCTACTGTCTGAGGTTGAACCAGACTGTTTTCCCACCTCTGTGTCTTATTTGACCCTGAGCTGAGCTTCTGACCCCATATCCTCTCCATCACCAAGACCTCCTACTTCCACCCCTGTTATATCGCCCATTGCTGCCTCTGCTTCAGCCCATCAGCTGCTTAAATCCTCGTCCACACTTTTGTTACCTCCAGACTTGACTATTCCAATGCTATCCTGGCCAGCCTCCTGCCTTCCACCCTCCATAAACTTGAGCTCATCTAAATCTCTGCAGCCCATATCGTAACTAGCACCAAGTCTCATTCACCCATCACCCCTGCACTTGCTGACCTACATTGGCGCCTCATTCTCGAACTCTCAACTTCTGGTTCTATCTACCCTGTCCCATCTTTTCCTAATTTTAAACACTTCTATCACATCTCCCATAATATCCGTTGTTCTAATGCAAAAAGGACTAAATTTTTAAGTCTTCGTATTTAAGTTTCTTCGTACCAGGCAGCATCCTAGTGAATCAGTGCTGTAACTTCTCCAACGCCTCAATATCCTTCACAATGCCAATACTGCACACAGTACTTATAAACTCATCATTACCTCTTGGCTTTTATGTTATACACCTCAAAATAGACGTCCAGCACGCTTGCCGAGTAGTGGAGGAGCCTCATATCAATTGAGCGCTAATTGAAGGGACCCTCGTCTGATGTAAGGGAAATCATTGCAAAGTATTTTGCTTGCTGTTTACTCACTAAAAAGTATTTTTTTGGGATTTCTACATGGTGCTATTGCTGGGACTGCCTCTACACTCTAGTACATTGAGAAGGGGCTTCTGCCAGCATTCGGGTGACATCACAGGAGTAGTGGTTGAGTTACCGTTGTGTCTGGATGAGGAGGAGGAGGTACAGCAGCAGGAAGGGTCTCAAGGCAGATGGAGGGGAGGTAGAAGAACACCAGAGTCTTCAGTTTCCGAACGCCATACCTGCAGCTTTTGGAGGAGCAATGCGTAAGGAGGGTTACTCTTCTCTGGAGAGGCAGTCTCAGAAATGAGTCAACTCCTGCATTGCCTCAGCTGCACAGCCTTGCCTCTGGCAATAAAACCGACAACTGTCCTCAACATCTACAGGTTGGTTCCAGGCTGCAGCAGGTGACATTGTGAACATCAGCCGATCTGCAGTCCATGTCTGCAGCACTCAGGTAATGGATGCACTGTTTGCCAGAGATAACAATTACAAGTTCCCCATGGATATCAGCAAGATAGGGGTCTGGGATTTGCCGAGATAGCAGCCTTCCCCTCGGATGCAAGGCATGGCCAACGGCACCCATGGAATACCCTAGCGTTTATGTTAACCACAAGGGCCAGAGGTAAAGCGAAGAAGTTTTAGTAACAGTGCAGGTGTGAGGACGGCAGTAATACAAGGCTCTGTACCAAGATTGTATCCGGGGAGGGTGAATGAGTTGAGGACAGAGGCGAGCATTATTCTCCCGATTTATCTTGTTTCTGATGAATATAATTTTATCTTTTAGCCTGAAATCTATGGTTTGTTAGTGTAGAGTTTTACACCTGTATGAGATCAGGACTGTACGGTGCCCATTCCCTACTATTTCCAATGTAAGCCATAGATTATTAACCCTGAGGCATACTAATCTCGGTCACCTTACACATTAGATTAAGTTTCTGTGCGTAGAAGATGTGGGCCTGCTTATGGAAGCTGCCTTTTGTGGTGAATGTGAATGAAAAGTGTTTGGGGCGGGTGGGACCCAAATCCTAAAGCTCTGTAATCAATAATATATTAGTCTACTATCGACATCAGTCTTCTGACAGAGGCAACATAGTGAGAGCTACCAGCACTTAAGCCTGATCTTCATGTCTATGTCAGAAACACAAGAGTTTGTGTGACTACATTTCAAAATTCTCTTATCAATCCAAAAACTCCCCACTGAATACCAGCAGTTTCATGCGTCACTTCACCTGCCTATAAAATTCTTCTGACATAGTGATGTGTCCAAATAACTCTGTTCCTTGACTGCAGAAACTCAGATGCACAGCAAGCCATCATTGCTGAACGTGGAATGTGTATTAGGATAGGGGAAATTTGTGACTTTTACATTTATATCCCACAAGAATTACTCCCAAGTATTTCTACATCTGCCAGAATCAACTGCTCCTAACAAATTGCTTTTGCAGCAGCAGAATCACTTTACAAGAGTAGTGACTTCCACCATTGATCCCTTTTTTGAAGCAATTGTAGCATAACCATTCACCTAATTAATTACTTAAACCAGTTTAAAATTTTAAGAAAACTTTATGATCTGGTGAAATATTTTATCCTAAAACATTCTGAGGCCTACTTATTGCTGAATGGGCATAAAGCCTTACTGGCAGGAGACGTTTATCTGTCTACCCAAGCTATTTCTTGCTGAATGGCATGGCCCATTTATTTAAAACCAGTGCCTGTGGGAGCAGGTATTTTACAGCTGAAATCTTGGTTGACACAACTGGTGAAGGAGGAGGGGGGCGCGGGGGTCACACATCCAGAGTGCAAGACAGCAAGTATGGAACAAATAAATCTTGTTCCTAATAAATGAACATCTGTAGCCCTGTCCCACAGCTTTAAAGTATTCCGAGTGATGTTGAAACCCACTATGAATTAATCTTGATAGCAATCCATGTCTGTATCCCATTTATACTTCAGAACTGCTTCCAGTAAAAGTAATTCTATAATATGATCAGATTCCCTGTCTTTCAAATTTGCCTTATTTTTACTGCGGAGTGGAATGAGTAATCAGTGCTAACACTGGCCACGTTATGGTTTGTACATGCGCAACTTTTTTCTCTCCAGAAGCCTCCAAAATTGCCTTCCTGGGTCAAAAAGTTCTGGCACATTGGACTGCCTTAAAATACGGGTATGGTAGCATAGTGGTTAAGTTACTGGACTTATAGTCTGGAGTCATGAGTTCAAATCCGGGCACGGCAACTGGGGAATTTAAACTCAATTAATTAATTAAATAAAATCTGGAATAAAAAAAACTAGTACCAGTAATGGTGGTCATAAAACTACTAGATTGTTGCAAAAACCCATCTGGTTCACGAATCTAATTTAGGGAAGGAAACTTGCCATCCTTACCCAGTCTGGCCTATATGTGACTCCAGACCCACAGCAATGTGGTTGATTCTTAATTGCCCCCTTAAATAGCCTAGCAAGCCACTCAGTTGTACAATCTTGCTACAAAAAGTCATAATAAGAATAAAAGCGAAAGGACCACAAGGCACCGGACACATCAAAGGCAAATCAAGCCTCCTCACTAACATCTGGGGACTTGTGGCAAAATTGGGAGAGCTGTCCCACAGACGAGTCAAGCAACAGCCTGACATAGCCATACTCACAGAATCATACCTTTCAGCCAACGTCCCAGACTCTTCCATTGCTATCCCTGGGTATGTCCTGTCCCACCGGCAGGACAGACCCACCAGAGGTGGTGGTACAGTGGTATACAGTCAGGAGGGAGTGGCCCTGAGAGTCCTCAACATTGACTCCGGGCCCCATGAAATCTCATGGCATCAGGTCAAACATGGGCAAGGAAACCTCCTGCTGATTACCACCTACTGCCCTCCCTCAGCGAATGAATCAGTCCTCCTCCATGTTGAGCACCACTTGGAGGTAGCACTGAGGGTAGCAAGGGCACAGAATGTACTCTGGGTGAGGGACTTCAATGTCCATCACCAAGAGTGGCTTGGTAGCACCACTACAGACCGAGCTGGCCGAGTCCTGAAAGACATTGCTGCCAGACTGGGCCTGCAGCAGATGGTGAGTGAACCAACACAAGGGAAAAACCTACTTGACCTCGTCATCACCAATCTACTCGTCGCAGATGCATCTGTCCATGACAGTATTGGTAGGAGTGACCACCGCACAGTCCTTGTGGATATGAAGTCCAGCCTTCACACTGAGGACACCATCCAACGTGTTGTGTGGCACTACCACCGTGCTAAATGGGATAGATTCAGAACAGATCTAGCAGCTCAAAACTGGGCATCCGTGAGGCACTGTGGGCCATCAGCAGCAGCAGAATTGTATTCCAGCACAATCTATAACCTCATGGCCCAGCATATTCCTCACTCTACCATTACCAACAAGCCAGGGAATCAACCCTGGTTCAATGAGGAGTGTAGAAGAGCATGCCAGGAGCAGCACCAGGCATACCTAAAAATGAGGTGCCAACTTGGTGAAGCTACAACACAGGACTACATGCATGCTAAACAGTGGAAGCAACATGCTATAGACAGAGCTAAGCGATTCCACAACCAACGGATCAGATCAAAGCTCTGCAATCCTATCACATCCAGTCGTGAATGGTGGTGGACAATTGAACCACAAATGGGAAGAGGAGGCTCTGTAAACATTCCCATCCTCAATGAGGCAGAGTGCAGCATGGGAGCGCAAAAGACAAGGCTGAAGCGTTTGCAACCATCTTCAGCCAGAAGTGCCGAGTGGATGATCCATCTCGGCCTCCTCCCAATATCCCCACCATCACAGAAGCCAGTCTTCAGCCAATTCGATTCACTCCATGTGTTATCAATAAATGGCTGAGTGCACTGGATACAACAAAGGCTATGGGCCCCGACAACATCCCGGCTGTAGTGCTGAAGACTTGAGCTCCAGAGCTAATCACGCCTCAAGCCAAACTTCCAGTACAGCCACAACATTGGCATCTACCCGACAATGTGGAAAATTTGCCCAGGTATGTCCTGACCACAAAAAGCAGGACAAATCCAATCCAGCCAATTACCGCCCCATCAGTCTACTCTCAATCATCAGCAAAGTGATGGAAGGTGTCGTCGACAGTGCTATCAAGCAGCACTTACTCACCAATAACCTGCTCACTGATGCTCAGTTTGGCTTCCGCCAGGACCACTCCTCTCCAGACCTCATTACAGCCTTGGTCCAAACATGGACAAAAGAGCTGAATTCCAGAAGTGAGGTGAGAGTGACTACCCTTGACATCAAGGCAACATTTGACCGAGTGTGGCACCAAGGTGCCCTAGAAAAATTGAAGTCAATGGGAATCAGGGGAAAACTCTCCAGTGGCTGGAGTCATACCTAGCACAAAGGAAGATGGTAGTGGTTGTTGGAGGCCAGTCATCTCAGCCCCAGGACATTGCTGCAGGAGTTCCTCAGGGCAGTGTCCTAGGCCCAACCATCTTCAGCTGCTTCATCAATGACCTTCCCTCCATCATAAGGTCAGAAATGGGGATGTTCGCTGATGATTGCACAGTGTTCAGTTCCATTCGCAACCCCTCAGATAATGAAGCAGTCCGTGCCTGAATACAACAAGACCTGGACAACATCCAGGCTTGGGCTGAGAAGTGGCACGTAACATTTGCGCCAGACAAGTGCCAGGCAATAACCATCTCCAACAAGAGAGAGTGTAGCCACCTCCCCTTGACATTCAACGGCATAACCATCGCCGAATCCACCACCATCAACATCCTGGGGATCCCCATTGACCAGAAACTTAACTGGACCAGCCACATAAATACTATGGCTACAAAAGCAGGTCAGAGACTGGGTATTCTGTGGCGAGTGACTCACCTCCTGACTCCCCAAAGCCTTTCCACCATCTACAAGACACAAGTCAGGAGTGTGATGGAATACTCTCCACTTGCCTGGATGAGCATAGCTCCAACAACACTCAAGGTGCTCGACACCATCTAGGACAAAGCAGCCTGTTTGATTGGCAACCCATCCACCACCCTAAACATTCACTCCCTTCACCACCGGCGCACCGTGGCTGCAGTGTGTACCATCTACAGGATGCACTGCAGCAACTCTCCAAGGCTTCTTCAATAGCACCTCCCAATCCCGCGACCTCCACCACCTAGAAGGTCAAGGGCAGCAGGCACATGGGAACAACACCACCTGCACATTCCCCTCTATCGCTGTTCCTTAATCATCACTGGGTCAAAATCCTGGAACTCCCTACCTAACAGCACTGTGGGAGAACCTTCACCACACGACTGCAGCGGTTCAAGAAGGCGGCTCACCACCAACTTCTCAAGGGCAATTCAGGATGGGCAATAAATGCTGGCCTTGCCAGCGATGCCCACATCCCATGAACGAATAAATAAAAAAGCAGGTACATAGTGGTGTAATCTAGGACCTTCGAGAATTGTATCAAACTGTAAAACTGCAATGCCCTGTCCACAGGGAAGGTGATGAAGCAGCCCTGAATTGATCCTGTGGCATTGAAGTGGAAGGAATGTATAGGTAATAAAGCACAAAACTTAACCCAACTGCCACAATTGGCGGGGGGGGGGGGGGGGGGGGAGGGGGAGGGAAGGTGATTAGAGAACAGCTAATTATGCTTTTGTAATCAATTAATTGCCTATTACCAACTCAAACTGTCTCAGTTAAGATGCCAAGTAAACAACTTTAAACAGCTCTTGTTATTGAATAACTAAAATAAAGTAAGTTAAAGTAATGACATACAACAGAAAAATTATCACTGAGAGTGAGGAGAGAGATTAGGAGAAATTTCTTTACGCAGCAGGTTATTGGAGCATGGAATGTTTTGCCACAGGGAGTGATTGAGGCAGAGACTATTACATTGTTTAAGGGAAAATTAGATAAAAATTTGAAGCAGAGAAAGATACAGGGCTCTTGGGAGAGATCAAGACAATGTAATGAATTTTGGATTGCACTAGCGAAGAGCCAGCAGAAACACGATGGACCAAATGGCCTCTTTCTGCACTGTAAACTTCTATAGTTCTGATGTTACTAACTTTTGCAGACTTAAAGGGCCCGATTTTACCAGGCCTGCGGGTTTCCGGCGGGTTGGGTTTCGGGAGCGTGGTCAACACGCTCGGTGAAATTAGTGGGTTGCCCGCGCGATCGTAGCAGGCAACACACTAATGGGATCCAATTACCTGCTCCTCCGGGCTCCGCGCTGCTGGTCTGCACGTCGGGCGGGCTGCGCATGCGCAGTACGATCTGTCAGCTGGAGGCTCTCTAGTTAAAGGGGCAGTCCTCCACTGACAGATGCTGCAACCAATAGAACACATTACAGCATGGAGCAGCCCAGGGGGAAGGCTGCTCCCAGTTTAATGATGCCTCACCCCAGGTATCATCAGATGGGGTGAGGAGGAGGGGGAGGACAGAGATCTTCCTCCCGGCGGGCGGGAGAAAGCGGCCTGCCTCTGCCACCTAGAAGGCCTGGCTCCAGGTGGCAGAGGAGGTCACCTGCACCACCAACATATCGCCCACCTGCATACAGTGCAGGAGGCGCTCCAATGACCGCAGTAGGTCAGCCACAGTGAGAACACGTAGTCTTTCCCCTACACTCCGTCTGCCACAACACTGCCCCCACCCCACATCTCCTTTGGCACCGCCAACACCACTCTGTCACATCACCCCTCATACCCACTCAAACCCCATCCTCATCTTACCTGCACCTACTCACCTCGCGAGTACTCACCCCGCCACTAACACGCAACCCAATCCTTATATAATCTCATGGCTCTATCCCATACGCACCCTCTCGTGCATCTCCCTCACGGCTAGCCTCACTCAACCTGCCACCACCTGTGCTGCAGCCACAGGGCATGCATCACATATGTGCAGTAGGCAGCGTAAGGCAAACGTGTTGTGAGCATGAAGGGGATGCACAAGGGTGTTTGAGGGTTTGTCATGGGTGTTACCTATATTGAATTTCAGGACAACTCACATCACACATTATATTGGCACCACCACTGCCATGTCTCTGCAAATCCTGTCTGTTTTGTGCAATAATGCCCGCTCCTGGGTATCACTATGAGGACCCACCACTGATGCCACCCATTGTGTCACTGCAGAGTAGGTGCAGGTGTATTTGCAGGGCTCTTCCGCGCAGACGACTGAGAGACATCGGCGGTGTACCCGGCTGCACCCTGGAAGGATGTGGAGGAGAAGTTCTGGAGGGCAGTGGTGACTTTGGCAGCGACAGGTAAGCAGATGGTGCTGGGGCCAGCCAGGAGCAGCTCGGCATGAAAGAGGCTGCAGATGCCCACGACTACATGTCGAGTGAATCTGCGCCTCCGTGTGCACTGCTGCTCGGAGAGGTCCGGGGAGCTGCGTCTCGGTCTGTGGACCCTGTGGCGAGGGTAGTGCCCTCTGCGACGCGCCTCTCTCTGCGGTAGCCCTCCCTCCTGCTGTACAGGTGGATGTGTCACAGCACTCTGTGTGGAGCTCCACGTGTCAGAGGTGGACGGCGTGGATGGCGAGGCTGGTGATGCTGTTCGCCCTCCGAGGGGGTCATGACTGCAGCTACGGTGGCCCCCATCCGCAATATGTACATCGGAGGGGGTCCGCAAGGTAGGCACATGTCTCCGGACCCCGGGGTGAGTGTGCAGGTTGGTGACTTTGACCGTCAGGAGGGGGGTGGTGGAGGCCACACTTTGTCCCAAGTGACAGAGCGGCCTCCTGCAATGGCTGAGGCTCTCCCCCCGCCCCCACCTGTCAAATGGACCTTTGCAGCTGCCACAGGCTGACGGCTGCAACACGTCCAGTTCAACTAGGACTGTTTCCCCCAGTGTGTGAAACAGTCCCATGTTTCTCCAAAATCACACACAATCCCTTAATCAGGTCAGTTAATGACCTGAACAAGCAAAATAAATACACTCAAGTGGCATCCCGCTGGCTTTAATTGCCTGCGGGATTCCCACCAGTGGGGGCTGCGCTCGCACCCCCGCACGTCATCGGGGAACCCGGAAGTGGGCGGGATTGTGGCGCGATCCGGTCACATGCCTGGATATCGGGATTTTCGGGGCCCCCCCGCTGGAAACGCACAGGAAACCCGCCGGTAAAATCGAGCCCAAAATTTCAAATCACAATGAACAGTGGTTATGCATAGAGAGACCTACACATGCAGGCCCTGAAATTCTGCAGTGTTCTCTGTGCAGTCTCTCATTGTAACTTCCATGGGAGACTGGCAGAACCCCTCCAGAATTTCAGGACCACAGTACTTTTATAATTTCACTGCTTTTTCCAATTGTATGCAATTTCTATATCATAGTCCCAATTTTCCAAGGCACTGCTGGCCTCATGCAGCCTTGCTGGCAGCGGGTGTGGATCAGAAAATTGGGCATCCAAAGTTGCACGTCTGAATCACGTTGTGTAGAATTTTCCAAGGTGCAATTTGTGGCACCATTTTTGGTGTCGGAAGGAAGCTACACTTAAGGCAGGTCCTCATTTAAATAATTATGGAAACCGTATCCCATGTTGAATTTCCTGAATTCAGGCAAGGACTTGCTCACAGTACTCAACTCATCCACATAAATGGGCCGTCGGGAGTCCTGGGGTCAGGCCACTCAAGCGAGCTTCTTAAAAGTTTGCATTTTGCTCTATGCATGTTTTTGCTGGTAGTCTGCCACTTTTGCGCCAATTCCACCCAGAACCAAAATTCTACCCTCTAACATTCCCCCCAATCACAGAGAAGGAATTGGGCCCTGACCCAATGCAGCTCCAAAGCCCCTCCACACCAACCCCCTCGCCGAGAGGAAAATTATACCTGTCCTAATTTCACCCATTCACTGTTGCCACCCCCTACCTTCTACCCCCTCTTCTTTCTTCCTCTCTACATCAACTTCAGCACTCCCCTCCTCTACTTTACCCTGTCCCCATCTCCCACTTCCCCACAGTGTAAAGAAATGGGTCCTGGCCCAGTGCCACGGACCCCTTCAGTGCCCTCTATTGCATCCTCTCCTCTAACCCCTCCTTCTGTCCTGTCTCACTCTTCCCCCTCCACTCTCTCCATCTCCCTCCCCCGATTTCCATGGGTTCAGCTAACTCTCCGCCTTCTAACCCGCTTGACTTGAATGCTGAAGTTGGTCTTGACTCCTTGTGTGCACTGCTACAAGAGATTGACTAGTAGTTTAATAAATATATGCAGCCCAATTATTACATGCCGTGGATTGGAGTAGCAGGCCTTCTGTTACTTGAACTCGGATCAGATGTTAAAACTTTCAATTCAGTCTTGAAGGGAGTCACTTTGCTCTGCAGTAAACACAACTGTGTAGAGCAAAACAGACAGCAATTCTAGACTATCCCACAACCCAAACCATTCTACTTATCATGCTCATGGAGTCTGTCCACTGGAGGAAGGCTTATGTTTAGAAATAAGGGAATGGAAGTTATAAGAGAAAAAATTAAACAAAATAAATAGAATTTTAAAACTTTTCGATTAATGAAATGTGAAACTAGTTTATTAGTTATCAATTATGTATACCAGTGTGCAATGTGATTTTGCTCATTGTCCTTGATAATAATTGTCTTTAATGCCTAATGGTATTGCATGGCATTATAAACATGCTTAAAAGCTGAGTTGATGAAAAAATTAATGCAACATATGAAACTGACACATTTATCAATGCTGTAATGACCTACATTACAACTCACTGAAGATAAATAATGCATTTACCATCAAATGTGATTAACTGATGTACTTCACAGAGTGACTTTTTTTTTAAAGGATTTACATTGATAGCAATCAGTTACTCCCTGAAAGGTGGTCTTGATGGGCACATGCGTTGACGGTGTTGACAAAATTAGCTAATCCAATTTTGTTACAGATTATTTGGAATTAAAAGTTAATTATTGGTATTATTTTCATTTAAATTTCAGTAATTTATTTATTGAGTCTTTTAAAAGTTACATATCATTTGCCTTCCCTTCATTTTTTTTTGCTTCACAGTCAAAATGGACAATGTAGTCACAGAAGTTGAGTGTGACTGGGTTTACGGATCCAATCTGTATCTGCTCAGAGCCCACATGAACAGGTGGAGTGTATTCAGCAGTGTTGCCAGGCAATTTTTAAAATTGTTTTTCCTGTGTGTATATCAGAGTTTGTCAGGCATTACTTGATCAAAGTAATAGTTCAAACCAATTTGCAGTGCTTGTAAGCAAGTTTTTTTCCTTACTGTTTTCTGACACACTTATTAGTTTGAAATTACTGTTACACGAGTCTATCACCGCTGTAAGTAATCTAGCAGGAAATAAAGCACACAAAACTAAAAAGCAAAATTTAATAAAAATATTCCTGGTAGTTAGTCATCTTCAGGAATCAAAGCAGAGATAATATTGGGGATGAAATTGGTCTTCGCTAATACTGCAAAATGGGCTCATAGCGAATCAGCAGCCTGTTTTACACCACACCCAATTTTCTTCATCATTTAAGTCCAATGTCACCCCAATTGACTTTTTAGTTCTATGAAATTTCCCATTTAATGCTACCTCTTCAAAATTATGCCAAAGTGACTTGCCTTACTTTCTTTCAATTGGATTCGCAAGCCAGTATTTGAAGATTGCCATCTATTAACAGTCCTTAATGTAACAAGATTGGATGGTATGTACAAGAATGGCTCCTATTATTGTTGTCTCAGTAACATTCCCTTTTTATGAATTCTTTTGAAACTAGTTTATAGTACTCCATGAATACTCAAGCACACAGAAGTTACACATTCTTGTAGAGATAAAATTGCTTTTTAAAATAGGAATTTTTGCTCAAAGTGAAAGAGATCTGTACTGGGAAACAACATTATTCAAACATTTGTACTTGTTAGCAGTACCAACCACTCCAAGACCACTCTTAGCACAGATTAGTTGTAAAGCTCACTCTACATTGCCACAAAAATGTACCTTAAATCTAACATTAGAGAAACATGCTGTACTCATTCAGTATAACAATTCCATTTCCCACACCAGCCATCCTACGGTCTCTTTAGTGTTAGGCAGATAAGTGCTGTGAACACATGTCAATTAAGAACTGGGTTGGGACTAGCCAACCAGGCCTTGCAGGCAACAAAATGATTAAACTTTCATCCCATCAATCTGGGCTGGATTTGAATCACAAAGCCAGAAAGCAAAAAGCCAATATTTCCAACATCTGCATCATTTAGTTTGTGAATGAAAGCTTATTGATTGATTAAAATGTGAAGCTCAGAATCAATTATATATTATGTCTAAGTGCAAAATATGTTTCCTCAGTCTAATTATCTGTTGTATTTTGAATCCCGGAGCAACATATAGAAAATACGCTAGAAGTTACATTATCTAATTTGAGACTGCTAACAGTCTCTCGAAAAAACAACTGTCTGCATATTTCATTTAGGATTCATTTGAAGCTGCAAACCATCAGTGTAATTGTTCGGGGGTGAAATCCGTCTTGGGCAGTGACGCAGAACGGGTGATAGTGAATCGGCCGCCCGTTTTATATTCCACCCGATTTTCTTTTCCATTGACTTTTTCACTGCTGCCCAAAATAATTTCACCCCTGGTTGTGTTAGAAAGCAGCATTACTCAAGGAATCATCCTTTATTAGATACTGCATTAGCTGTATGTTATTTTACAGAAATTCCACCTCAAAGGTTAGATTTTGAACTTGGTCAATAAGAAAAACTGGTGAAATATAAATTGTTGTGTTCAAGATTCTCCAGGCATAACAGAAACCATTGTGGGGCAATGGATTACAGGACGGTAATCCAATCAAGGAGCCAAATGACATCCAACTGTATTTTGAATGTTCTTAATGTTTTTGCCTTTACTACCCTATCGGGCAAGTTATTCAAAACGTTTGTAGATGATGAATTACAAAGGAATTCAACACCCTACATAATACAATTAGGTATCCATAACTGGATACTAGCAGTTACCTGTTAAGAGATGTTAACATTACTCACAGGATTTTCACTGTAACATTATTACATAAGAAGCCCTAATGTACAAAAAAGCCCTTATGACATTACATTAAATGCTGATAAATTGGGTTGCACAGTTTACTACCACATAATCTCTTGCTTTGAGTCAGGTGTTGGACTCTAAGGGAATCAAGGGATATGGGGATTGGGCAGAAAGTGGAGATGAGGTTGAAGATCAGCCATGATCTTATTGAATGGCAGAGCAGGCTCCAGGGGCCATATGGCCTACTCCTGCTTCTATTTCTTATGTTTATATTTTTCTTAATAAAAACTCTTGCATGAATGCAACTTTTCAAAAAGAAACAGTCTAGCTATATTTTTCTGTAATTTTCATGTCATGCAGATTTCTTTCCTCAAGAGTTTTTGCTCTCTTAACAATGATGGAGAAAGACCCTTTAATAAACAGGTCATGTCTGCTGTGTGCACCTATTAATCTTTGGCTGCTGTAATGATAAAACAACAGGGACTGAGACTCCCCCTCACCTGTACCTGCAAAGTAAAAGGATGCATGGTTGTGAATATTCATAGATGGATTGAGTTTATTGACAGTTCATGAGACAGAAGTTGACCAAAAACATTTCAACTTTGACACAATTACTTCTTGGTTTACAGCTTTTTTTTGGTCTTATTTGGCTTTTTGTAGCCTTTTATCTGTATTTACCTTAAAGTACCTGAAAAAACTTAAAATAGTATAGTAACTAAAAGCTGCAGTATTTGTTTGAATAGGTTTCATTTTAACAAGTAAACTTTTGATTTCTTGGATGAAAAATCCCTTAATGTTACTGTTGGTTTAGAGAATTCTTTTGTAATGGAAATTATATTTGTGCATACAGTATTTGCCACAAGAGTGGATTACACTGATATGCAGGAAGGATACATTACAATCAATGGGACATGGGAAATATTACACTAGTTATCTGAACTTATTACCCAGGAGCAACTAAGTGCCATGGGATGTGGCCAGACATACACTGTTACTATGACGTATCACTGACCTCCAATTAGGTGTAGATTAGACAGACATCATTGTCACAGTGTTTTGGAAGCAGCCATCTGTGACATCATATTCAAGGTTCACAGTGCTACTTTAAATGGCATAAATCTAAATTATTTTTATGCAATATAGATTACTCCCCCAATGGCTCAGTGCCTTTATTCTATATGGCTAAACAGGAAGGTCTCATATTCAATCCAATCTGCGCTGAGTTTGTTGATCTCAGCTGGACCTGTGATAGGAATCCTAGAATTGCCCTCAGCACTCCTGGGTTAGGGAGGGGGAAACTGGCTACGTCAACTGCTCTCGTAATCTAGGTTGACACTCCCAGTGCAGTACTGAGGGAGCACTGCACTAATGGAGGTGCCATCTGTTGGATGAGACATTAAAAGGACCCATCTGCCTTCTGAGGTGGATGTAGAAGATCCCACAACCACTGTTTTGAAGAGCAGGGTAGTTCTCCCCGGTGTCCTGGCCAACATTTATCCCTCAACCAACATCACTATAACAGATTATCTGGTCATTATCTCATTGCTCTTTGTGGGACCATGCTGTGCGTAAATTGGCTGTCACTTTTCCTACATTACAACAGTGACGACACTTCAAAAGTACTTCATTGGCTGTAAAGCGCTTTAGGACGTGCTGAGGTTGTGAAAGGCGCTATAGAAATGCAAGTTCTTTCTTTCTTTTTATATTCTTCAAATCCTGTTGTAAAAATGCCCGTGTGGACATTGGATGATGACAGGATCAATCTTGGGTGTGATGTCCTCTATTGTTGAGTAGCCCACTGATATTCAGTGTCCATCATAAATTAATAATGGCCATTTTGCTGAAATACCAGAGGACAATCATACTAATGGAACTGTATCCCAGCAGAGGCAATGGGCTCGATTTTAACTCGGAGTACAATCGGTGTGTGGGGCACCCGAATCAGGTGGCGCAGTTGGGAAGGAAATGAGGCAAGGCCGATTTTAACGGCTGGGCCTAATTTAAATTTTTCACTCTATCTCCTGCCGAAGCAGGTAGGAATTATGTCAAGGTCGACAGTGTGGGAGCGGGAATTGGGATAGGAGCCAGATGCCTCCAAGGACCCAAGGGAACAGTCTTTGGCATAAGGTAAATGCTGGGGGAAGGGGTTCCCAGACAAATGCTGGGGGAAGGGGTTCCCAGACAAATGCCAGCGAGGGGAGGGAAGAGGGAAGGACCCTGGCACTCAAGGAATCCTCCCTGAGTAAATACTAAAACTTTACCTTGGTATCTTCTGGTCACCCTGCTGCCTCCCACCAGATTTCCCTGGCGGCTTTGGCACCAGGTAGGCACCCCCCCCCCCACCCCGAGATCAACAGAAAAAGTGTTGAAGCACTGATGACATCATTGGGCCTTGACTTTTGCAATTCAATTAAGCCCCCACCTGCCTGCAACTTGCAAGTCGGTGAAGAGAAATGGCACCGAGCGGGAACAGAGCAACCTCAGCTGGTGATTCGACTCACTTGATTTTATCCCCTCCCAGGCACCGTTCCCGCCCAATGGGAGGGGGTTAAAGTCAACCCCAATATTTTTAGGAGCGAAACGGAGATAATTGGTGAGAAAAAAAAATTGCTGGGGTCTTCCACCAAACCGCCTTATTTTACATTAAATATTCTACTAGGGGTTGTCTGGAGACAATGCTGGCCACAACATCTACTATTTAAAGAAATTCTGACAAACGTGACCTAAAATCTGAAAGCAGCAGCACTTTGTTGCAGCTGGATATCAAATTGACCACAACCATTTCAACAGTAAGCAAAAAAAGAAACTGAATAGAACTAATTAATCATTACCTAAAATTTCAGTACAAAGCAAATTTAACTGTTCCTACAGGCAGTACCACCGTAATGTTCCATTTTGGTTTCATAACTGTTGCGGATAAGCTCAGAAAACCAGCTGTATAAAGCTGAAAGGGGAGTTTTTTCTGGGTCTGCATCCAGGTGTGCAGGATGGCCTGGGCATAGCGAATATTGGGAAGCTGGGAGGATCGGAGTGTACGTCTGTGAAGGTACCTGCCTAATTTTCCTTCTGCTCCAATTCCTTCCAGTGAATATGGGCAAAGACCCAGGAAAATTTCTCCAAGAGTGCTCTAATAGAATGGTAAAGGTGACTGCAAACATCAGAGAAGGTGAGGGAAACAGTGTCAAACTTACCCAGAGGGGCTGATCTGAAAGCATAATGAATGTCACATGGATTACAACGTCAACGCTATATTCTAAAGAGTGAGGAAATTGAATCCCAAATGATTGACTGATAACCTCACTGCAGCTTAATGAATTTTAATGAATTACAGAAATTGTCAGGGTATTGCTGCACTAGTGATTGTGACCAGGATTAGATAACAATAGTAACAGTTTCAGGTGAGAGAAGACCTTTGGTCCATCTGGCCCACCTACCCACAGCATTCCCTTGGTGCATTTCTTGTATGGGAAATAGGTAGGGAGGTTAGTCATTTTACATTACATCATTTTCAAAAATCAAGTCTTAGTCAGCCCATGAAAAGAAATACTGCAGCTTTAAACAAAACAAAATTCCATTAAGAAAAACTCAAAGCCATTTGTCAACCTGTCTCAAATGAAACCCAGTACAATTTGCAACGGGAATTTGGTAATTTCAAACACACACAGAAATTCATCTACATATAAACAGACCACGTGTAGTGCAACATTTTGGTATGTCTCCCATGTAATTCAATTCAACCTAAAATAAATACACAGATTATTGGTTCTTAAGAGATGGAAGCCACTAAGAAAAATAAAGCTTTCTGCACAAGCTCATCATAGCTGAAAGACAATTAACATATTCTCTACAGTAGTGGCAACAGTTTTGGAAATGATCATGTCACTGATCCAGTTTCCTGAATAAAAGAAAATTATAGACTTAATATTAATAGACAAATCACAGCAAATACATTCAAAGCAAACATACATTAGGGAAAACCAGATTTTACACCTTATTTGTTGTAAATTTTTCTACTTAAAATAGATGCAAGTGGAACTAGAAATAACTATTCCTGAGATTGGAGTCCACAAAGTTCCTAGTACACTATTTACATTCAAGAGTTTGAACTCTTCCATATATGTACATGAGGATACATGGTTAATAATGGTTTACAGAAAATATGTTATTCTTGGCATGGCATGACATAATGGTTTATTTTCTTACATTACTACTATTCAATGTGCATACTGCTCATACCACACATCCAGTTGTATGTTTTCAACATATTGTTTCTTTTTTGTTACTTTAAAGATTTTCATGATGTCCTACATTGTGCGGAAATGCAGGTCTTGCTGTTAACACAAATACTACATTCCGCCTGATCTTAGTGGAGTTCAGTCCAACATCATATGCAACATTGTTCTCATTGGGGAATTGTGAAACCAGGTTGGGCAGGAAGAACAAAGGAAAAAAGACATAGACAAGAGAATTTGCATTTATACAGCACCTTTCACAACTTCAGCAAGTCCCAAAGTGCTTCACAGCTAATTAAATATTCTTTAAAAAAAATAGTAGTCACTGTTGTAATGTAGGCAAATTTCCACACATGGTCCCACAAATGGCAATGAGATAAATGACCAGGTTATCTGTTTTTTTTAGTGATACTGGTTGAGTGATAAATGTTGGCCAGTGGTGAAAATGAAAGGAACAGACTGGAAGACACACAAATGTGGCTCCCCTGATAGTTCAATATGTAAATGCACCATGTGGTGTAGGGCTGAACTATATAGACTAGGAAAGTCAAATGGGTTAACAGCTGATTTATGCTGACTTAGCTGATCTCAGTAAGGATACTACTATTATTCTTAGCTTCTCTGGGCTGGGAGGGGAAAAAGTCAGCATGGGTTCCACCTGACTGCCATCAAGTGACACCTCCTGGAAAGTATACTTAAGTGGACATCCACTGAGGAAATAGTTGGGTTCATGATGTGGTGCATTCTATGCTGGAATAGTCCAGGCACTCAAGCCTAGTTCTTTCAATGGGCATTATCTAACATTGGCTTAAACCCATTTAAAATGAATGTGTTAATGCCGGTTGGGATAACTAGGCATAAGAACATGAGAAATAGGAGCAGGAGTAGGCCAATCGACCCCTCGAGCCTGCTCCGCCATTCAATAAGATCATGGCTGATCTGATCCTAACCTCAAATCTAAATTCATGTCCAATTTCCTGCCCGCTCCCCGTAACCCCTAATTCCCTTTACTTCTAGGAAACTGTCGATTTCTGTTTTAAATTTATTCAATGATGTAGCTTCCACAGCTTCCTGGGGCAGCAAATTCCACAGACCTACTACCCTCTGAGTGAAGAAGTTTCTCCTCATCTCAGTTTTGAAAGAGCAGCCCCTTATTCTAAGATTATGCTCCCTAGTTCTAGTTTCACCCATCCTTGGGAACATCCTTACCGCATCCACCCGATCAAGCCCCTTCACAATCATAGAATCATAGAAGTTTACAACATGGAAACAGGCCCTTCGGCCCAACATGTCCATGTCGCCCAGTTTATACCACTAAGCTAGTCCCAATTGCCTGCACTTGGCCCATATCCCTCTATACCCATCTTACCCATGTAACTGTCCAAATGCTTTTTAAAAGACAAAATTGTACGTTTATATGTTTCAATAAGATCACCTCTCATTCTTCTGAACTCCAATGAATAGAGTCCCAATCTACTCAACTTCTCCTCATATGTCCGCCCCCTCATCCCAGGGATTAACCGAGTGAACCTTCTTTGTTCTGCCTCGAGAGCAAGTATGTCTTTTCTTAAGTATGGACACCAAAACTGTATGCAGTATTCCAGGTGCGGTCTCACCAATACATGAAGAATGGGCACTTAGCAAGGTATTAGAGGGCTGCCAGTGGCCTTAGAATCACACTTCATAATAAATCACTGCCTTGAGGAGAAAAGAAAATTGTGAATGGGGACCAAGCTGGGGAAAGAAAAGGAGATTAGCAGGAAGAATCAGTAATGATTCAGCAGTAGGGTGATTGGACACCCTAGGACACTAGGAGATAGTGGCAGCAATGGCACAGAAAATTAATGTAATCATTGCTCTAAATCCTTGTGCATGTGGTATAAACCTGCAGATCAAACAAGTTGCAAATATTTATTCAAGGCTTCTACAAAGCATGTCCTCCTCTGAAACAAGTGGTGCATTTCCACAAATTTCATCAACGGTGATAGCATCAACGTGGTTTAAAATGCATTTTTCTCATCTGAAACAGTTCTGGATGGTCAAAAAAACATGTTTGGAATAGTGCAATCCTTTACAGTCTTTCAATTTGAAGAAAAATAATTAATGCAGTACAAAGTAATGACTCAACTCTATCCAGGCACCACTGTAATTACCAGCATCCACCAACTTCCAGCCAGATGATAATTCTGGGAAAGCAATCAAAACACAACTCAAACAAAATAAATTAAGGAGAAATGAAACACAAAAAAGTTTTAGGCTTTGGGCCTAAAAATTCTTCATTTCTAATCTGGCTCCTGCATAGTGTGAATATATTTGACTTGCTAAGTCCTAAAAGAATAAAATAAAATGTATATAAGCCACATAGGAACAACTAAACATAAAACTAATAAACGTAACAGAAAAGACAATAGCATTGCAAATGCCTGTAAATAAGCTCTTAAGTGGTCCAGTACATTTATTGATAAAGATGAAGATACAAGTGACAACAGAATGAACAATTCCCATCATCAAAAGAGCCTGCTTGTTCTAATTTATTAATTTTAATAAAAAGAATGAATTTTTAAAAGTTCCACTACAATAGCGAGATCTTGAGGCCGCTGCCAATATGTGGCAGGCTCTTCTGGGTAGTTTAAAAAACTAAACCTACTCAAGAACACCAAGGTGACAATAATGACTCTTAAAAATTGATTTTTCTCCATGAAGATGAGCCTTATTTTGAGATGGGCATATTTAGAAGAAAAACCAGCTCGATTCCTTGTGAGATCACTTAAAAAAATCCTTTTTGACATGGATCTGATGATGGCATGTAGCCTACAATAAAACTTCAATCAATCAAGTGCCAAAGTAAAATAATAGCACAGTGTTTTCTCTGTGTGAAGGCCATCGATAACACAGCAAATAGAAGAAAACATTAAATATTGTGACCAACCTAATTTCCATCACCAATAAAGTTATAAATAACACATGAACTAATACGAGGGTTTGCTCATTTACGTAGACAATTTTTTCCCCTCCGATTTAATCAAAAGGTACTGTTATGTTCCTCCATTCCATGATCTCCCCAGGTGACCGATTCCTGGGCCTTGTATAGAGTTGGTCTTGATTTAACTATAAGGTGTGAAATGGAACTGTTTGTAGCCAAAATAAAAGATAAACACCTGTGATTTTAGAGCTCCCTCACATAGAAAATAATCTTTGGAATACTAATGCTATGCCTCTACCTAATTATAGTTGTCCTTAACATAGTGCAAAGCCATGACAATTCTATCCAGATACCCCTGTAATTATTACTAATATAGCATTCACAAATTTTGAACCTGTATGATAATTCTCAGAAAGCCATTAGAACAGATCTCCACATAAAATAAACTAAGGAGAAGTGTAATGCAAAAAAGCGATAGTCTCGCTGGTGGAGTCTCTGTACTGAATCAATAGGGAAAGTACTACTACCTCCCACTCCCCTCCACCCCTCCCCACCCCACAATAATAACGGGCCAAGCCCTGTCAATTAGATATGTGCCAAATTTCAGAACTTATGATTTTTGGTTTCTACTGAAATAATTTTGTAAGTAACCCAATTTAAATTCATTTAATTAGTACATTTCATTAATATATTCTCGCTTCTAGCAAGAAGCACGCAGCCTGTAAAATTCAGCACATAGCATCTATGGTTCTTGTCACTGGCAAAAAAATCTATACTAATTACTAAAAATAATTACTAAAACAAATACATTATTCATATTAACACAATGAACTTACCCTCCAGATGTAATAAGTCTGGAGTTATTAATGAAATATGGAAAATCTACAATGTTGACAATGTAATTTCCTCTTCCTACTTCTCTACTTTTTCAAATTAGAAAATCAAAGTAGTGTATAAATCTCATGTTTTCAACTCATGAATATTACAATTTTATGTTTGCTTTGGGATTTGGGGGCTGTTGCATGTCAAAATGCAATAATAATGATGACACATCACTGTTGGTAAATAGAAAACTTTTTAGAAACAGTTTTCTTGCTTTATTCCAAGAACAACTCTATCCTATTTAATGAAGTCACCACGTCAATCCTGTGTCTTGCTCCTTTGGCACATTTTACTTTGATGTCAAGGAGTTCCACTTGCAAGACAGCATTTTATAATAAGGAAGTTACAATTTCTAAAAAGAAGACAAGACCGCAAATTGCTGGAAATCTGAATCAAGAACAGAAAATGTTGGAAATACACAACAGGTCAGTCAAAATCTGTAAAGAGGAAAAAAAGGTTAATGTTTTGTGTGTTTATGGTTCTGAGGAAGGGTACACCCCCAAACCATTAACCTGTCTTTTCAAATTACAGTTCCCCCTACTCCCTGCAATTGTTGTGACTCAATAGCACTCAGGTTTCCTAGTGGGACATGTTTCCCAGATTAAAGCACTTGTTTGTTGGAAAAATGTTGTGAAACCCAGTAGTATGGATATCATATTCCACTTAAGACTTTTTCGATTGGTTCCTCTTGAATCATGCAATTTAGAATGAGGAAAATATATCTCCACTACTATGGTGAAAAAAGTGTTCTAAATTGAAATTCTTTAGTATTGTGCACTGAGGAAAAAGACAGAAAATGGCTTTGGTGAATAACCTATTCCTATTTCATTTTTCGATGGGTAATAATTAATGTAATTATTTATTCTACTCTATTCTTACAGATTTGGGAATAGTCTGTCTTTAATAGAATTCACTTCACAATATAAGATGCAGAAACATCCATGTCACATCTGACAGATAAAATGCTGATGTACTGTTTTCAATAGAATTACATTTTCTCCTTGATCTCAAATTAAGTTTAAGAGCTTTATCATAATTTTAAATTAAGGCCAATAATCCTTAAACTATAGAAATAAACTAAAATATGAAGTTAGAAAGCAAATTATGCTATATTTTCTCCATGATTTTCATCAGTACTTTCTGTAGAACCCTCAAATGTTGACAGATTAGCGGTCAACAGGTTGTGCAATTGAGAATCTGAATTTCCTTTGGAAGTCGTGTTTGATGACACACAACTTATGTTATTTTCCAGAGTATCAGATGATTCATTAAGTGCATTATTTCGAATCCACTGGTCACTCTCAGAATCAGATTGGCTGGCTGCCTCTGGACTGGCTAATGGGGATTCATATACAGATGAAATAGGATCATGACTCTGAGATGTTACTACGCACTGCCCTTCAGAAACACTTGTTTTGTTACAGCCATTGCTTAACTCAGCAGTAATTAACTTCTCAGTCATTTTTGCTATTTCATTCCCCGAGTCGGGTTGGAACATTGATGGATAAATATCCATTGACTGGGAGTTCGTTTCCAAAGGCAAAAATACTGGACTTCCACAAACATCCTTTTGTTCCACTTGCATTTTTTCAGATCCTGTGCATTTTTTTTCTTTACCAGCCAACTCTGGTGCTGCTGGTTGAGGTGGAGTTTCTTGATCTTTTAATTGATCTGAGGATTATCCAAATATTTAAAAAATCAATATAATGATGCGTTATATTAAATGTTGGATCTACGCATACAGTGGAAAGAAGGATTAGGTCAGCATTCTGTCATTGAAGTTAAAATGCCATTGTATTCACTTTATAATATATAAAAACTATTGACAAATAGGATAGTGACAGTTATTATGACAGTTACATTATTGTTTCTGGATCAGCTATATAACATCTGTTGCATAAAAATAGAGCTGAAAAAAATTAAAATGAAGGACATTCTCCATTTTCAGAGCATAACAGACACTCACAGTAATAACTCAAAACAATTAATGAGAACAAATGCTTTGTGTTGCACTCAACACTATGTATCAAAACTATCCACTTTTTTTAAGCCCTACCTCATCGCATAATACTGTTTCTAAACTTTCTGATAAAAAATTGAAAGACCACTAAATTGATGAAGAATAAGGGCAATATATTTTGTGAGCAGCACCATATAAATGCAGATCTTCTGTGGCACTGCTCACAAACTCCAACTTATCTAAAACTTTGCAACCCATATTCTATCCCACATACTCATTATACCTATCCTTGATGACCTCAAGTACCTCTCTATTCCCCAACCCATCAATATCACAATCCTCACTTCAATTGCCTCCATCATCCCACTCTACACTATAGGTGTGTATTCTGTGCACAGTAGTTCATCCACCCTTATTTACATGCTGTATTTCAAGGTCACTATGCATATATACAAGATTTAAGTTAACCTAATATTTTCAAGTGTAGATGTTGTGTATTGAAAGATTATCCTTTTGATTGGAAAATCTTATGGAATCAAAATTAAGTCAGCTTATTAAATTGTAGGGAGATGTGGACCATTACACCAAGTTAAAGGCAGTCATCAGGGAAACGTGCAGTTTGCATACACAATGTTTAAAAAAAATTAAACATTTTTAAACTGCTTTTAGCTAGTTTTTTTCTAAGTTTCTGTCCCATTCAGCAGCTCATTTTTTGTCACTTCTACCACCCCACCCCCCCAATTCAACAATATGCAGCTTGCCAACCAATAAAATTCATCTTTCTAAAAAAAACTCTCAGAATTGAACTGGTTTTCAATGGAGGAAATAAGAGTTTGACAGTGGAGCTGGTACAGCTCTTTAAAATGCTGATTGGCACAAATAATGCAGATATAAGCAGATTTCTTAACTTACAACAGTAATCAGAAACTGGAGAAGCACAAAATTAACCAGCCTCAAGCAAAACGAGATATTAGAGGATTTTTTCTCATAAAAAATAGACTTACAGCAAAAATTGTTAACGTTCTGTCAATTAGCTTTTTTTTAAACAAAGTTGCTGGAATGTAAATTACAAGATTAAGACAGACATCTAGATATCACCTGTCAACATTCCTTATGGAGATTTTCATGTTAATTTGTATCCACTCCTGTCATATGTGGTGACACCTGATTTCCCCATTAAAGTGGCAGCCTGTAACACTGCACTGGCCACCAGCTGACGCTGTGGAGCAAAGACCTGAAATTCTATCACAGTTCCAATGCAATATTGTTTTTCTGGAACTGATTTTTTTTCCCTTTGAAGCAAATTTATTTCCAGCTATTTAATGAGTGTTTTCTGCTTTTTATTGTACATATTTTCCTATCCTTTGGTTTTTACAGAACTCTTCTATGGCTGGGAAGCCCAACTTGCTCTGCATTCTGCCCTGCTGTTGGAACTTGCCATGCCTCTCCCATGACCTTCCCTCTTTTAACCAAGTAGTAAGGCTCCCGTTCAAGGCCCAGCTCTGCTCCCCCCACACCCCAGTCACTTTCAGGTTTGCCATGGCTCCCACTTGTGACTCCGGTGTGCCTCTCATCACCCCATCTCCAAATTATATTCTCCCCCCACCTCCCTGCCCCATTCACGACTGCTGACCTGTTCTTCTCCCTGTTGTGTCTCTGCGATCCTCTGTTCCTGATTTTTGGATCTTCACCATGGGGAGCTACCAAATTGGCCTGGTCTCACTGCCCTCTGCGTTTCAAGCTTATTCCCTGTTCCCTTTCATCTTCCATAGCCTGACTCTCTACCCGAATGTGCCGCCAGTGTCTTCTGATTCTAATTTTTGATCTTCGCCACAGGGCTGCCACCAATTGGCTCAATCTCACAGTGGCACACACTCCCTTCTCCCACGTTTTTGTACTCCCTCTCATCTTCAGATCCACAATTTTTAAATGTCCTCATGTGCAGAGTTAGCTTCAAGCATTAAAAATTCCTCATAGGTTGGAAAAGGGATTGTTTCAGATCACTAGGTCATTGGGGTTAATAATCCGTTGCTGGAATATACAAGGGAAATAGCATGTGTTGCCCACTGTACACTCCTGATTTCTCTAATAAGCAGATGGACCATTTAGTCCTGACTAAATGTAATAATTGATTTTATTATGAAATAGGAATATACACAAAAATATGTTGAATAACTGATAAAATAGCAATGCAGTATTTAAATTTCTCGAATAATATAATTGATTTTCTGAAACCAAAATGACAAAGCACTTCAAATTCCAAGTCCTTTTTCAGAATCCTTAAAACTGAGTTTTTTTGATGAGTTTTTTGTATATGTGCAGACAGAAACAGCAGGATCATTGGTTTTAATAATTGGCTGGAAGCACTGAGTACAAAGGAAAAACTGGTCTTCATGGAAAACGAGAAGCCATTTGCTGGAGAAGTGTGTTGTTCCAGGAGGGATGTGTTCATCTACACCAGTTGGGGACTGAATTTGGAAACAGCAATTAGGAGGTATTTGAGCTAATTGGGATTAGGGTGCAAAAAGCTAATTCTGTATGCAGTTCCTATTGGACTGGAAACCAAAGTGCTACGGATGGCACTATTAAAAACTTATTTAGTTCTAATTACAAGGAATACGGCAATTTAATTAGACAAAACCACGAGTCATCCAAGGAATTCCTTAAAATGGTTCTATGTAAATGCTAGAATTATGGCATTTGCAGCTATGGGTAATAATGTATCTTAAAAACAATGGTGGGATCTAAAAGATCGTCCTAAAGTTCAGTTCAAAGGGTATAGGGGATTCTGAATGGATAGGACAATTCAAAAAGTCATAAAAAAAGCTTTATTTATAAAAGAGGATATAGTTGCGATAGAGGGAGGATATTAGTTAACAAGGAGCTGAAATATTTTGGATCAGAGAGTTGATTTAAAGTTGGCACCTGTTGCAGACCTCCAGGACAAAGATGTTCAGAAAGATGGGGAATTTGTTTAGCAAATTATAAAGGCAGTAAAAAAATGAAGTGCTGTTGTCACGGGAGATCTCAATTATCCATCCATTAAGTGGATGATAGGGAGCAGCCAAGTATAGAGGAGGTGAGACAGAAATATTTGTTGATATTGTCAAGAATTGCTTCCCAACTCAACATGTTGGGAGAATGCTATGGAAAATAATCTGTTGGATTTAGTTCTTAGCAATGACTCTGGGGTGATATCTGTGGGGGGGAGGGGGAGGGGGAGGGGGAGGGGGGCATTCAGGCAATAGTTATCATTGTACCATCTGATTTTCAAGATTTGGGGAAGGTAGAAATTACTATGATACAGAAGAAAAGTAGAGTTTATTTAAATTTAAACTTACGGAAAGGGAAACCTTATCTACTCCTTGGATAAAAGGGTGAATAGAGTAAATTGAAGTCTAAATGGCTAAATGGGAAGGTTTGTATTTTTTAAATTCATTCACGGGATGTGGGCATCGCTGGCAAGGCCAGCATTTATTGCCCATCCCTAATTGCCCTTGAGAAGGTAGTGGTGAAGCCTTCTTGAACCGCTGCAGTCCGTGTGGTGAAGGTTCTCCCACAGTGCTGTTAGGAAGGGAGTTCCAGGATTTCGACCCAGCGACAATGAAGGAACGGCGATATATTTCCAAGTTGGGATGGTGTATGGAGCTCAACCTAAAAAAATTCATTTGGCATGAAGTGAATAATTGTCATGGGCATAGGGACAGAAGAGGATAACTAAAGCCACTATTAGAGATGCTAAAAAGATATTAGAAAAAAGAAGGATTGTGGGCAGTCCACAGGATGGTAGCAACAATAAAAAATTTTCAGTTATGTCAGAAGCCAGAAATGATTAAAGACCACACTGGTCCTTTGAGAGATTTTGCAAGGTAGGTTAAGTAAGAGGATCAGGATATGGCTGATGTGCTGAATGGATCATTTGCAAAAAAATAATTTAGAAAGTTTTACATTATGGTGCAGGACAGATGATTCATCTGTTTATACCAACAATTTGGAAAATAATGAAGTTCTCATTCCTCAAAATAATAACATGTTGCAATTTTTAAAATTTGTTTGTGGGATATGGGCAATGCTGGCAAAATTTCATTTATTGTCCATTCCTAGTTGCCCTAAGATGACGGTGGACTAAGGTGACACTGTAGTTCTTGTGGTTACGATGCTCCATGTTGGTCATGACAGATGTCAAGCCATGGCACAATGGTAGCACTCTCGCCAGAGTCAGAAAGTTGTGGGTTCAAGTCCCACTCCAGACACTTGAGCACATAATAGAGCAAATACAGGCTGACATTTCACTACAGTACTGAGGGAGTGCTGCACTGTGGAGGTGCTGTTTCTCAGATGAGACGCTAAACCGAGGCCCCACCTGCCCTCTCAGGTGGACGTAAAAGATTCAATGGCACTATTCAAAGAAGAGCAGGGGGATTCTCCTGGTGTTCTGGCCAATATTTATCCCTCAAGCAACATCATTAAAAACAGATTAGCTGGTCATTTCTCATTGCTGTTTGTGGGACCTTGCTGTGCACAAATTGACTGCTACGTTTCCTCACATTACAACAGTGGCTACACTTCAAAGTACTTAATTGACTGTAAAACGCTTTGGGACATCCTGAGGCCGTGAAAGGCCCTATATAAATGCAAGTCTTTCTTTCTTTTGTTGTAATCAAATACAGACAGAGGTGGACAATAGTGGGCTATGCACTATGAAGGACACATGAATTGTGATGTTGCTAATCCACCTCTATTCTGTTCAGTTACAAACATTCAGCTTCTTGACTTGGTATGTACAATTTCAAAATTTGCAGATGACACCAAATTGGGGGGTGTAGTTAATACAAAGGAAGAATGCATCAAAGTGCAAGAGGACATTAATAAACTTGCAGAATGGGCATGTAATTGGCAAATGAATTTCAATATAGATATGTGTGAGGTGGGGGTGCATTTTGGTAGGAAGAATAAGGAGGCCACATACCGCTTGGACAATAAGAGTCTAAATGGGATAGAGGAGCAAAGGGATCTAGGGGTACAGATACACAAATCACTAAAAGTGGCGACGCAGGTTAATAAGGTAATAAAAAAGGCAAATCATGCACTAGGGTTAATTTCTGGAGGGATAGAATTGAAGAGCAAAGAAGTTATGTTAAAATTGTTTAGAACCTTGGTTAGACCATACTATTACATTATAGAACAACAGAGAAACCAAGAGTGTTCTGTTTTTTCCACAAGGGTGTCCACAGGCATGACTATACCATTAGTCTTAATCTGTGAAATATTACATCAACCATTGCATTTTTTCAACCTAATGTCCCTTTTGAATTAAACTTAATTAAAAAAAAATTACAAGTCATCATATTCTAGGATCACTGTCCATTTTTAAAATTTTTTAAAAATGAGCAAGATCTTATTTTTGTGAAAAGGGTTTGGCCTTAGCACAGGTGGCAATATCATGTTTCAGCACAATAACCAAAAAGGAATATTTTCTTCCAAAGGGTTAGGTTATAGTCCAACAGCTTTATTTGAAATCACAAGCTTTCGGAGGCTTCCTCCTTCGTCAGGTGAGGAGGAAGCCTCCGAAAGCTTGTGATTTCAAATAAAGCTGTTGGACTATAACCCGGTGTTGTAAGAGTCCTTACATTTGTCCACCCCAGTCCATCACCGGCATCTCCACATCATTCCAAAAGGTTATCACAGTGGCATAGCTGTATATATTATACATATTTCTAAATTGAGCATTTTTATATTGCTGCAATATGTTTGAATAGTCTCAGCTTCAGTAGTTTGGGCGGTCAACTTTTTTTTTCCTTCCCTCCCAGAAGATGAAAAGACCAAAAAGGCTGTTTTGAACGCCTGTCCATACAGGGAGTATATTACTGAGCTGAGGCCAATGTATCAAAACACCAATGACAGAGATGCTGTAGTGGGATGCAGGATGTGCCCTTGATTCTCTGTGCACTGACTACACTTTAAAAGTGTTCACTGGTTGTAAAGCGCTTTGGGAAGACCTGAGGTCATGAAAGGCGCTATATAAATGCAGGTCTTTCTTCTTTTTTCTAGTTCTCTCAGGCATGTTACAGCAA
Organism: Heptranchias perlo; assembly: GCF_035084215.1. Classification (NCBI taxonomy): domain Eukaryota; kingdom Metazoa; phylum Chordata; class Chondrichthyes; order Hexanchiformes; family Hexanchidae; genus Heptranchias; species Heptranchias perlo. The sequence continues at coordinate 102,860,422 of NC_090325.1, read as the reverse complement.
GGAAGAATCAAGTGGAGAGAATGAGTTCATCCACAAGAAGAGCAATTGTTCAGAGGGTCACCCAGGGATGCTCTTACACATCTCCTGCTGGCAGTTCAAGAGTAGCATTGTTGTAGGCGTTGTCTGCCTCCCCTAGTAGCTGGCAATGGTGTTTAGTGTGGAAAGAGAGAAATATTATATTTTTAAAAAGGATTTTTACCCTTTTCACAACCAAACCAAAACAAAGCGCATTTGATGACACTTCCACAAACTGATGCTAGTTACGTATCTCTGCCATATATCTTTAAGTACTGATTTTTTGGGGGTTGGGGGAGAAGAGATTTACACAGTTCTTTGTTTTCATTCCCTAGTAATATTAGTGTCATGTCAATGCTATGAGAGAATAAAATCTTGCCTGTTGTGTCACCACTGAATGGTCTGACCTGTTGAGGACCAGTCCAGTGACTTTACCCTAGAAATTATTGTTGGCAATGTTAGCAGATGAATTACATAGAATCTATAGCACAGAACCAGGCCATTCGGCTCAACTGGTCTGTGCCAGCTTTTATACTCCACACGAGCCTCTTCCCACTCTAATAACCTCTTCAACCCTTGCCCTGTATTCCTCTATTCCCTTCTCCCTCATGTATGCATCAAGCCTCCCCTTAAATGCATAAATGCTATTTGCTTCAACCACCTCACGAGCAGCGGGTTCCACATTCTCACTATTCTCTGTGTAAAGATAGAAATGAATGATTAATGTGTTCGTGTGACACTCCCTGCTGTACTATTTTACTCAAGACAATAATCCATTTTAATAAATGGGCTAATGACTGTATGAAAAAACACAAAGGGATGCCATGCAAAAGCGTTAAGCATTCGTCCGATAATATCATGAAGTAACTTCGAAGCTTTTAAAACATCAATTTTATAATCTCACCTTTTTGCTGCACCTGTTGCTCAATACCCACAATCATAGGAGACTTCGGTCTTAGATCCACAGGCATGGCAGTATCAGTTAAAGTTATAGTCTCCTTTCCTCCTGTTGTCGCAAAAGGATGCGAGAAGAGAAAAAAAATAGTTGCAATACAATTGCTCATAATGTAAGTGTTACAAATTATCATTTAAAACTATTTTTATATTTTTCAATCTGAAAGTGATAAAAATCATGTATCCATTATAGCACAAATAAAAATAGGGATTTAAATCAAATGATGCACATTAACACAAATCAAATAAGTTGCTCTAATAAAGTCTACCCAAAGATATGTCAGAACATATTTTATTCCACATTTATTCAAATCAATTTACAAACTGTACTCTAAGGCACTGATTATTATTTCACTGGCTAGACAAAGGAACAACAAACCCACATTTAATATTCAAGTGAACTTTTATTTAACAGCGCCCAGAATGTATCTGAACATGCTCATATTCTACTGTTTTTCAGGTCTGGATACTTAGAGTAACCTCAGATCCTAGGCGCTCTTCATTAGCACCTAGTGGATCCTAGGTGATAGCCCAACAGTTCATAGTACTACCTGAAAAGTGCTCAAATATTAATATAAGCACTCTAAAATGTGTTCTAATACTGTAACAGTTCAGTTAGTTGAGATAAATAATATTAACTATTATAGACATAGAGGTAATTTTACAAGTGTGTGATCTAAGCACCGAGCTTTGTCCACCAGGATTGCATATTAGGAATTCGGTTGTGTGCCTCTACAATTTTCCAATCAATAAAATTAACAGATGGAAAATCATGGAGGGGGGAGGCGGTGCACTCCCAAATTCCAATATACACTTTCAGGGTGTAATGCTCTACACCAGGAGCAAAAATCTGTAAAATGATCCTTTATGTCTGCTTTATTTCGGCTTTTCACTATTTATTTCTCCTTCTTCCCACCCTGCTTTGACAGTCGTGCGCTGGCCAGCTGGGAGGACAGTCAGGCACAAGAGTAGTTGGAGGGTGACCTCAGGCTTTTCCTTTCATGAGGAAGCTCTGGGCTGTCCTGGTCATCTTCTTTATACGACTGAGGTCAGGAACTCGAGTATGGAGAATTTATGGTTTTAGCATTCAATACTTCATTTATTCATAACACGCAAGTCTGGAGGTTATAATCTGGATTTATTCATACAGTTCAATTGTTAATCGTTAAATGTACATCTTTAAATTCATTACTGTGATTATATAATGCCACTGACCATCTGGCAGATTAATTTTAATTGAATCCATTTTGCAGGTGTTGCTTTTATATCAGAGCTGCTGAAAATATGTTACCCAGTGTCAGGTTAAGTTTGGCCGGTTACATTTTGTATGTCAATAGCAGCATTATATAATTAAGGTTTATGCATGCCATGTCTCAATCAGTATAGTACAAGCAAAACCTACTCCCTAATCCCACTGAGATATTGTAGCTCAGACCTGTGGGTAGTAAGGAAAGAGAAGAAATGGCCGTTACTGTGAGAACATCAGGAAAGAGAAAGAAACTGATTGTTAATGAAAATCACCTAATACGTTTGATAATCTGTTTAACATGTTTGTTTCACAAAATTTTCACTAATGCTCAATTGACTACACTAGCAATACAATAAAAGTTTATTCACAGTGCAATAACAGCACAGATTGACTAGTATACAAATGACAAATTCAAGTACTCAACAAGTGCACTGTACACAGTGTGCAATGCTAATGATGCAAGATTTACAATTAACACAATGTTTTTGAATGCTCCAATCTTACTGTTTGTAAGATACATCATTGTATAGGGAGGTTGGGTGGGTTGTCATGGTAAATAAAGACTATTCACCTATAGATTAGATTCTTTTGCAAGAGTTTGCAGCATTCGTAAATATGGAAAAGTGCAATGATACCTCTGTTTTGTCAATTAATTTACACTGAGTCTACAGCACAGAAACAGACCATTTGGCCCAACTGGTCCATGTCGGCGTTTATGCTCCACATGAGCCTTCTCCCTCCCTATTTCATCTACCCCTATCAGCATACCCTTCGATTCCTTTCTCCTTCGTGTGCTTACCTAGCTCCCCTTAAATGCATCTATGCTGTTTGCCTCAACTACTCCTAGTGGTAGCGAGTTCTACATTCTACCACTCTTTGGGTAAAGAAGTTTCTCCTGGATTCCCAATTGGATTTATTAGCGACTATCTTATATTGATGACTTCTGGTTTTGAGTTGAGTTCTACAAATTTATTATCTGTTCACTTTTTAACCAGATTAAGAAAATATATAAACTGAGTTATAAAATGTTTATTTTGCAGCTCATTCAGCATCTGCTGGGGCATATTTTGTCCACTGTGGGCAAGATGATGGTGCTGCAGTGGAGTTTTCAGTGAAGACTGTTACAGCAACTGAGCTAATCAGAGGGCATTTTCATGTTACTGAATTGCTTCCAATGATAAATAGTTACATCAATTCCCTTGCTGCTCAATCTGCTGCAGGTGCATTCAGCAACAATGGATGAACTGTGCACATGCAGGTCTGGTCAGAGCCTTCTCAGATTTCAAAGGAAAGATGCAACAGTCCAACACTCATGAAAGCATATTGCTGGCCTACAATAGTGTGCTAAGAGGTCATCCTACCCAAAGCCAGAACCAAGATGGCAGACCTAGTAAATGCCACCAGCAAGACATGTTTAGCTTTACCACTGGAATGACTTTTACTTAGAGGCACCAACCAAAGCCGCTGCTGCAGGAAGGTTTTGATGCCTGGGATGGCAAGTGCTGGATTACTTACACTGCATGCTTGTTTCCAACAGCATATTTGGCATCACAAGCGGCCCTTCAGTATAAAAGGGAGTAAAATAACTCCTCAAATATGCAATAATACACCTTAAGAATAGATTTTACTGTTGGTATTCAGCTCATTAAAATGACATTGTTCATACCATAAAAAAATAAACATAACGGAACAAAAGTGTTACAGTGAATTGTTTGAAAGTGAATATTTGACTGGTAAGAATAACTGGATAGATGGAATAGTCTCCCAGTCGTTTGATGATCAATTTAAATCTGATTTAGTATTATTGTCATGACATCACCACAGTGCTGATAACTCACACAAGTGTGCTGTGGGTGAGAACTGCTGCAATTTTCCAAATGTGTAATTGATTAATGCAAACTGCTTCAAGCTGATTCAGGACACATTGGAGTGATTCTGCATAACATACAAATGGGCCATAAAAGACTACAGAAAAATGTTCTCTATCAACATTAAAGTTGTCCCCATAGGCAATTTATCTGGATGAAATCAGAAAACAAAGAGCAGAAACGGGAAGAGTCATCCACAGTAGCACCAGCATTAAATGGCCCAATGGCGATGACTTGAAAGATTGCCTAAAAAGTTATCCTTAAATGACCAGGAATGTAAATAACTCAGCTTACAATCGTTGCTTCTAAAAGGAAATCCTGACTGTCAGCATTGGCTCCGAATCGCAAGCACCTCAGAGTGTCAGCAGTAACAGCAGTCAAAACTCCCGGCAACTATCAACGGGGGAAGGAGAAAAATTCAGAAAAACCCTTTGATCACTGACAGAAGCACGCAGGAATAGCTGCAGACTGGCAATCTCTCAGCAAAGCAGTAGGCTCCATGCAGAAGAACATAGGGCCACAGCCTAAACAGTCCCCCTCCCACCCACCCTGACAGTGTGTAAAAACCTTGCCCCCCTCCCCTCCAACAAACTGAGCAAAAGATTAAGCTTGAATGAATCTTTTCCCCTCCACTGAGGAGCTTCTAGCTTCCCAATTCCCGGTTGGAAGCAAGTTGTCTCAACCCCCACCGGCACTGAGAAGCATTCAGGCCTTGGACCCCCTCCCCTCTGCAACAATCTCGGACCTTCACCGCTACCCACCACTCCCCCCTCCACCCTCACCCCACTGACCAGCAGTTTGAATATAGGCACTTTCCTTTTCATCACAGAGCATTCTGACTTTGACAGTCCCCCTCCACCGAACAGCACATTGACCTTAGACAACCCATGAAGAGGGGCCAAAAGCAAAATACTGCGGATGTTGGAAATCTGAATTAAAAACAGAAAATGCTGGAAAAGCTCAGCAAGTGAGGCTCAGGAAGTAACTCAGCAAGTTAATGTTTCAGGTCGAAGACCTTTCGTCAGAACTGGCAGTTCTGACAAAGGGTCATCGACCTGAAATGTTAACTCTGTTTCTTTCTCCACAGATGCTGCCTCACTTGCTGAGCCTTTCCAGCATTTTCTGTTTTTATTCTATAAAGAGGAGCATTCTTACCATGATTTCCCCCCCACCCAAATCTCCTTCTTCCCATTCCTTCTCCATCTTCCTTCTTCTCCATTTCCCCTTCTCTCTGCCTTCATGCTCTTCCTTTCCCCCTCCCATTCCCATTTGCCTCTTCCCCACACTCCCATTCCTTGCCTTGGTACAACTTGTGGATAGAGCAGATCTCTATCCCAATCCCCCTCCCCAAATAAGCAAACAAATGCCCCTCCTATGCAGAGATGGTACTCTGCCTCCCCTCTGCAGAGAAACGATCCGTTCCCCCCTGCCCCAGCTTCGCAGAATGACTTCAGCATCATCCTCTTCCCCCTCTCCAACGAGGAAATCAGACAACAGACCGCTTCAACCCCCCCTCCCCCTGCCTCGGCATGGAAAGCCAGCCCATACCCCTCCCCCATCAGAAAGCAACCTATGCCTGTTCTCTCTCTGTCCCCTTCCCACCCTACCACTGGGAGTAAAAACTTCCCTGGGCCACTGCCCCCCCTCACCTGCAAAAGGAAAATGGCACCTTTAACCCCCTCCCCCTCCAACTCCTCCACACCTAGCTTTAACCCTCTCCTCTGCAATCTCCTCTCCCACAGAAGAAAATCGCTATGCACGAACCCCACGATGATGGAAGTGGACTCTGAACCAGTATAACCCCCCCCAGCACTGTGAAGAAAATGGACCCTGGCTCATTGCAACCCCTTCTGACTGCAACTCCTAGTTATTACAATAAGATCAGTTAAAAAATCTTAAACCTTTTAAAAGTGGAGTGGAGGAGATGCTAAGTGAGTTTAAGACCCAGGGCACTTCCCAGGAGAAGAGTGGGGCAAGCCAAGCCTCGGTACTCTTGTGTATGACCCAATAATGAATTATAGCAATACTGGAAGAGACCAGGGCTTGCTCACTCTGCTCACAAAAAAGCAGAAAAAAATAGTATCTTTCTCAGGATGGTGACACCAGATTGTAGAGTTTTTTGTGCATGTTCAATTCCTTGAACAACCAGCAACAGGATATTCCAGAGCAGCTCCGAGGACAGTTCATACTGCAGCTAACACTAGGACCCCGAAATTACAGCGTGGGATACTAGTATGCGAGCACTTAGCTCATTCATTTGAAGTTCCTCGCTCTTTTATTTTAGCAAAGGTGTTGATGCATTGAAAATAAATGGGTTAATAGCTCCACTAAAACAACAGAGAGCAGAATTTCAGACGAATGTGTTAAGTATTCATATGTGCATATTCCATGGTATAATTTCAGGGTCTAGATCTGCTGCAGCCAAACTTCAAATATGTACTCAGCTGTGGTATGCGACAAAGTACAGGACACCTTACAAAACAATGCATTAGTGTGTAATATGTTGCATCATTAACCTTACCAAACTGTTTTGCATACCCGGTCTTGAAGTGAATGCTGGTGGATGACAGTGTGGAACCATGCATGTCAAATACAGGCACAAAACACCTCCAAAAGCACAAACACAACAAAGGATTGCCAAAAAGTCCAGAAATGCTGTTAACAGTCATGAACAGCTTTAAACACAGACACAACAGCATTTTTCCAATGTCAATTGCAATAACATAATAAAGTGTATTGAGAAAAGTTAGACTATTTAGTGATTTCTGACTCAGATGTCAGATTCGCTTGCACATTTGACCAGAATCTATTGTAATTTTAGTGGATCCTAGCGTTGTAAATAATTCACATTCTGGACTGTTTGGAGACTTAACAAGAAACATTAAGAAAATGGAAAAGACTACAACAAAATGAATATTAAAGAAATGAAAATATGATTCCACAGGACTGAACACACCTGGAAGACTCCACAAACCAGAAACTTCCAAAGTTCTCAGTTTTTTTTCCAATTCAGCCACACGATTGCCCAGAATTCTGCAGAGGTGAGAGTAATTTCAAGGAGAGACTGTTGAACAATGCTGCCTTCAATATATTAATGAAGAGATTTATACATTAATTTTGCCACAACAAAGAAAATAAAAACATAATATAAACACACTACTATCATCATTTTATGTGTTGATCAAAGAATATTCGGCCGTCGCGTCATGTGTCGAGATAGAGCTGAGAGCTTTTGTTGTAAACTCTCTTACAACCAGTCATCCTGATATGTGCCGTAAAAACTAACCTCAAAAGACTATCATGGCAGACTCCATAATTTAGATGGGTAATGGTTGACAACGGTGACAATCATCTATAATACATTTTAAATTATATGCCTACGTGAACTTCCCTTCAACTTTTTCCATTGTGAATTCCTATGTTCACCTTCACAATAGAAACTGCCGAAATAAACTTGTCACACTGTAATTAAACCCTCCCTCCACGCCCCAGTCAAATGTCTGTTCACTTGTGAACAAGGCCCTTGCCATCCATGAGATTATTGAGGATGATTGCATCAACATCACGGCCTTGATGGAAACCTGGCTGACTGGTGATGACACTTGCCCCTTAATAAAGCCACCCTGCCTGACTATACCTTCCACCACTTGCCCCTTCTGACCGCCATGGCGGTGGTGTGGCCCTTATCACCAAATCACACCTTGGTCTGTCCCCCTTCTCCTCTGACACCTTTTCCTCTTTTGAACATCTCAACTTGTTCCACCCCTCTCACCTCTCCTTTAAAATCCTCTTTCTCTACCACCCACCCAAGTACCACGCCAAGTTTCTCACTGAGATATCTTCACTGCTTTCCTCCCTCAGCCTCTGCACCAAGCAACTTCTCATCCTCAGTGATTTCAACCTCCATCTCAACTCTTCATGCCCTCTCTCCTCTGAGTTCATAGACCTCCTTTCCTCCCTTAATCTCTCCCTCCATATAAACTTCCCCACCATATTCACAACCCTACCTCAACCATGCCATCTCACACGGCCTCTCTACATCCATCGTGTCAATCACAGATAAGGCCATCTCTGATCACTTCCTTGTATCCCTCTCCACCCACATCCCCCTTCCGTCTTTCCCCCTCCCAACCCTACTTCCTTCAGTGTCCGCCCCTGGAGAAAACTCTCCCCCAGGTCACTTACAAAGGCACTTTCAAATTCCCAACGGTCCAGCTTTGGCCCTCCATTCACCATGACATTTCTGCAGCTACCAATCTGCTCAATTACACCATGGCCTCCACCTTTGATGTCCTTGTCCCCATTAAGACCATTACTCTCTCACCCTGGTCATTCCCCCAGGTGCTGCCCTCATCTCCGCTCCCTTAAATCCAAGGGATGCAGATGTGAACGTTTATGGTGGACAACTGGTTTAGCCATTCATCGCCAGATCTTGTTATATCTCAATGACATGGACTTGGGTATAGAGAGTACAATTTCGAAGTTTGCAGATGATACAAAACTTAGTAACGTAGTAAATAGTGAGGAGGATAGTAGCAGACTTCAGGAGGACTTAGATAGGTTGGTGAAACGGGCAGACACATGGCAGATGCAATTTAATGCGGATAAGTGTGAAGTGATGCACTCTGGGAGGAACAACATGGTGAGGCAGTATAATCTAATTGGTACTATTTTGAGGGGGGTGCAAGAGCAGAGGGACCTGGGGGTACATATTCACAAATCTTCGAAGGTGGCAGGGCAAGTTGATAAGGCGGTTAAGAAAAAGTATGGAATACTTGGCTTTGTAAATAGGAGCATTGAATACAAAAACAAGGAAGTTATGCTAAAACTTTACAAATCACTGGTTAGACCTCAACTGGAGTAGTGTGTACAATTCTGGGCACCACACTTTAAGAAGGATGTTAAGGCCTTGGAGAAAGTACAGAGGAGGTTTACCAGGATGATACCAGGGATGAGGGACTTCAGTTATGTGGAGAGATTGGAGAAGTTGTAATTGTTCTCCTCAGAGCAGAGAAGGTAAGGGGAGACCTAATAGAGGTATTCAAAAATATGAGTGGTTTTGATTGAGCAAGACGGGACAAATTGTTTCCTCTGGCAAGTGGGTTGGTAACCAAAGGTCACAGATTTAAAATAATTGGCAAAAGAGCTAGAGGGGAAATGAGCAGAAATTTGAGGAGATCTGGAACACACAGCCTGAAACGGTGATGGAAGCAGATTTCATACGAACTTTCGAAAGGCAATTGGACACGTACTTGAAGAGAACTGATTTGCAGGGTTATGGGGAAAAAGCTGGGATGTGGGACTAAAGTGAACAACTCTTTCAAAGAACCGGCACAGGCAGCATATAGGTTATGTTACTGGACATAGAGGCCTGGACTAATAATCCAGAGTCATGAGTTCAAATCCAGCGATGGCAGCTGGGGAATTTAAATTTAATTAAATAAAATCTGGAATAAAAAAAAGTATCAGTAATAGTGGCCATGAAACTACAAGATTGTCGTAAAAACACATCTGGTTCACTAATGTCCTTCAGGGAAGCAAACCTACCGTCCTTATCCGGTCTGGCCTATATGTGACTCCAGACCCACAGCAATGTGGTTGACTCTGAATCACCCTCTGAAATGGCCCAGCAAGCCACTCAGTTGTACAATCTTGATACAAAAAGTCATAGTAAGAATAAAACCGGATGGACCAATAGGCACCGGACACGACAAAGGCAAACCAAGCCCAGTCAACCCTGCAAAGTCTTCCTCACTAACATCTGGGGACTTGTGCCAAAATTGTGCCAAAAAGAGCTGTCCTACAGACTAGTCAAGCAACAGCCTCACATAGCCATATTCACATAGTCATACCTATCAGCCAACGTCCCAGACTCTTCCATCACCATCCCTGGGTATGTCCTGTCCCACCGGCAGGACAGACCGACCAGAGGTGGCGGTACAGTGATATACAGTCAGGAGGGAGTGGCCCTGGGAGTCCTCAACATTGACTCCGGGCCCCATGAAATCTCATGGCGTCAGGTCAAACATGGGCAAGGAAACTTCCTGCTGATGAATCAGTCCTCCTCCATGTTGAGCCAACACACCCGGTCGTCCTATCGTATCAGGCAACGGAACCCTGTGTGAGAACCTCTCTGGATACGTCGAGGGCATCCTGAAACCCATCGTACAGGGAACCCCCAGCTTCTGTCGCGACACTACAGACTTCCTACAAAAACTCAGTACCCACGGACCAGTTGAACCAGGAACACTTCTCACCACGATGGACATCTCGGCACTCTACACCAGTATCCCCCTCGATGACGGCATCGCTGCAACAGCCTCAGTACTCAACACCAACAACAGCCAATCTCCAGACGCCATCCTACAACTCATCCGCTTCATCCTGGATCACAATGTCTTCACCTTCGACAACCAGTTCTTTACCCAAACACACGGAACAGCCATGGGGACCAAATTCGCACTCCAATACGCCAACATTTTCATGCACAAGTTCGAGCACGACTTCTTCACTGCACAGGACCTCCAACCAACGCTATACACCAGATACATCGACAACATTTTCTTCCTATGGACCCACGGCGAAGAATCACTGAAGAGACTACACGATAACATCAACAAGTTCCATCCCACCATCAAACTCACCATGGACTATTCCTCAGAATCGGTTTCTTTCTTGGACACACAAGTCTCCATCAAAGACGGGCACCTCAGCACCTCACTCTACCGCAAGCCCACGGACAACCTCACGATGCTCCACTTTTCCAGCTTCCACCCTAACCACGTCAGAGGCCATCCCCTATGGACAGGCCCTGCGAATATACACAGGATCTGCTCAGACGAGGAGGAATGCGATGGACACCTACAGACGCTGAAAGACGCCCTCGTAAGAACGGGATATGACGCTCGACTTGTCGATCGACAGTTCCGACGGGCCACAGCGAAGAATCGCATAGACCTCCTCAGAAGACAAACACGGGACGCAACCAACAGAGTACCCTTCGTCGTCCAGTACTTCCCCGGAGCGGAGAAACTATGCCACGTTCTCCGCAGCCTTCAACATGTCATCGATGACGATGAACACCTCGCTAAGGCCATCCCCACGCCTCCACTACTCGCCTTCAAACAGCCACCAACCTCAAACAGACCATCGTTCGCAGCAAATTACCCAGCTTTCAGGAGAACAGCGTCCACGACACAACACAACCCTGCCACGGTAACCTCTGCAAGACATGCCAGATCATCGACACAGATACCACCATCACACGAGAGGACACCACCCACCAGGTGCATGGTTCATACTCCTGTGACTCGGCCAACGTTGTTTACCTCATACGTTGCAGGAAAGGATGCCCCGGAGCATGGTACATTGGCGAGACCATGCAGACACTGCGCAACAATCGCCAGACAGGAGGGTTCCCTCCCAGTCGGGGAACACTTTAGCAGTCAAGGACATTCAGCCACCGATCTTCGGGTAAGCGTTCTCCAAGGCGGCCTTCGAGACACACGACAACGCAAAATCGTCCAGCAGAAATTGATAGCCAAGTTCCGCACCCATGAGGACGGCCTCAACCGGGATCTTGGGTTCATGTCACGCTACACGTAACCCCACCAGCAGGGGAAAAAAAAGTTAGCTGTTTTTAATACAACTGGACATTCTCTCTCTCTCTCTCTGCCTTTCGTGTCTCTTTCTCTCTCTCTGGCTTTGTAATCTGACCCATTGTGTATTCAGTACTGTTTTCCGTGGCTAACCTGTCTGAACACCAACGACACCTTTGATTGGTGTGATCGTGTCCCAGCCTAATATAAGATATGCGATTTGAGAAAATTTCACTCACTCACCTGACGAAGGAGATAATCTCCGAAAGCTTGTGATTTTCAAATAAAACTGTTGGACTATAACCTGGTGTTGTAAGATTCCTTACATTTGTCCACCCCAGTCCATCACTGGCATCTCCACATCATGACGACTTGGAGGAAGCACTGAGGGTAGCAAGGGCACAGAATGTACTTCAGTGGGGGACTTCAGTGTCCATCACCAAGAGTGGCTCGGTAGCACCACTACTGACCGAACTGGCCGAGTCCTGAAGGTGGTGAGTGAACCAACACGACGGAAAAACCTACGTGACCTCATCCTCACGAATCTACCCATCGCAGATGCATCTGTCCATGACAGTATTGGCAGGAGTGACCACTGCACAGTCCTTGTGGAGACGAAGTCCTGTCTTCGCACTGAGGACACCATCCAACGTGTTGTGTGGCACTACCACCGTGCTAAATGGGATAGATTCAGAACAGATCTAGCAGCTCAAAACTGGGCATCCATGAGGCGCTGTGGGCCATCAGCAGCAGCAGAATTGTATTCCAGCACAATCTGTAACCTCATGGCCCGGCATATTCCTCACTCTACCATTACCAACAAGCTAGGGGATCAATGAGGAGTGTAGAAGAGCATGCCAGGAGCAGCACCAGGCGTACCTAAAAATAAGGTGCCAACCTGGTGAAGCTACAACTCAGGACTACATGCATACTAAACAGCGGAAGCAACATGCTATAGACAGAGCTAAGCGATTCCACAACCAAAGGATCAGATCAAAACTCTGCAGTCCTGCCACATCCAGTCGTGAATGGTGGTGGACAATTAAATAACTAACGGGAGGAGGAGGCTCTGTAAACATCCCCATCCTCAATGATGGCAGAGTCCAGCACGTGAGTGCAAAAGACAAGGCTGAAGTGTTTGCAACCATCTTCAGCCAGAAGTGCCGAGTGGATGATCCATCTCGGCCTCCACCCGATATCCCCACCATCACAGAAGCCAGTCTTCAGCCAATTCCATTCACTCCACGTGATATCAAGAAACGACTGAGTGCACTGGATACAACAAAGGCTATGGGCCCCAACAACATCACAGCTGTAGTGCTGAAGACTTGTGCTCCAGAACTAGTCGCGCCTCTAGCCAAACTGTTCCAGTACAGCTACAACACTGGCATCTACCTGACAATGTGGAAAATTGCACAGGTATGTCCTGTCCACAAATAGCAGGACAAATCCAATCCGGCCAATTAACACCTCATCAGCCTACTCTCTATCATCAGCAAAGTGATGGAAGGTGTCATCGACAGTGCTATCAAGCGGCACTTACTCACCAATAACCTGCTCACTGATGCTCAGTTTGGCTTCCGCCAGGACCACTCGGCTCCAGACCTCATTGCAGCCTTGGTCCAAACATGGACAAAAGAGCTGAATTCCAGAGGTGAGGTGAGAGTGACTGCCCTTGACATCAAGGCAGCATTTGACCGAGTGTGGCACCAAGGAACCTGAGTAAAATTGAAGTCAAAGGGAATCAGGGGGAAAACTCTCCAGTGGCTAGCACAAAGGAAGATGGTAGTGGTTGTTGGAGGCCAGTCATCTCAGCCCCAGGACATTGCTGCAGGAGTTCCTCAGGTTATGTCCTTGGCCCAACCATCTCCAGCTGCTTCATCAATGACCTTGCCTCCATCATAAGGTCAGAAATGGAGATGTTTGCTGATGATTGCACAGTGTTCAGTTCCATTCGCAACCCCTCAGATAATGAAGCAGTTTGTACCCGCATGCAGCAAGACCTGGACAACATCCAGGCTTGGGCTCATAAGAGGCAAGTAACATTTGTGCCAAACAAGTGCCAGGCAATGACCATCTCCAACAAGAGAGAGTCTAACCACTTCCCCATGACATTCAACGGCATTACCATCGACGAATCCCCCACCATCAACATCCTGGGGGTCGCCATTGACCAGAAATTTAACTGGACCAGCCATATAAATACTGTGGCTACAAGAGCAGGTCAGAGGCTGGATATTGTGCAGCGAGTGACTCACCTCCTGACTCCCCAAAGCCTTTCCACCATCTACAAGGCATAAGTCAGGAGCGTGATGGAATACTCTCCACTTGCCTGGATGAGTGCAGCTCCAACAACACTCAAGAAACTCGACACCATCCAGGACAAAGCTGCCTGCTTGATTGGGACCCCATCAACTACCCTAAACATTTACTCCCTTCACCACCGGCACCCCGTGGCTGCAGTGTGTACCATCCACAGGATGCACTGCAGCAACTCCCCAAGGCTTCTTCAACAGCTCCTCCCAAACCCGCGACCTCTACCACCTAAAAGGTCAAGGGCAGCAGACACATGGGAACAACACCACCTGCACATTTCCCTCCAAGTCACACACCATTCCGACTTGGAAATATATCGCCGTTCCTTCATTGTCACGGGGTCAAAATCCTGGAACTCCCTAACTGTGGGAGAACCTTCACCAAACGGACTGCAGCGGTTCAAGAAGGCGGCTCACCACCACCTTCTCAAGGGCAATTAGGGATGGGCAATAAATGCTGGCCTTGTCAGCGACGCCCACATCCCATGAGCGAATAAAAAAAAACAATGGGCCGAATGGCCTCCTGTGTTGTAAAATTCAATGATTCTGTCTGGCTGGACTGCATAAAGCACTATCAGGTCCTGCTCTTCTCTGCCAAAACTGCTCACTATTCCAGGATCATCGTGAAATGTAAAGATAACACCGGTTTGTCTTCTCCATTACAAATCGTCTTCTTAAACCCCTCTTCGCAGCCTCCTCCACCCTCACCTCGAACAACAAGTGTGAGAAGCTCATGGACTACTTCATCACCAAGACTGAGACCATTCTTTAAGCTGTCTCTGCCACTTCCCTCTCTTCCCCAGCGCATCAAGTCAAACTTCCCCTAAGGTTCCTTCCTGCCCTAGCCCTGAACCCGCATCCATATCTAATTTCTCACCTATCTCCCCACATGCCCTCTCCAAGCTCATCTTGTCCATGAGACCCACCCTCGACCCTATTCCCACCGTACCGCTGACCATCCAACTTCCCTTCCTGGCCCTCATGTCAGCTGATATTGCTAACGGTTGCCTCTCCTCAGGTATGTCCCCAGTGCCTTCAAATCTTCCGTCATCATGCCCTCCTCAAAAAACCTACCCTTGAACCCTCTGTCCTTGCAAATTACAACCCTATCTCCAACCTTCCTTTCCTCTTTAAAGTCCTGGAACGTGTTGTCGCCTCCCAAATCCGTGCCCATCTTTCCCGCAGCTCCATGTTTGAATCCCTCCAATCAGGTTTCCATCTCTGCCACAGTACTGAAACAGACCTTATTAAAGTCACAAATGACATCCTATGTGACTGTGGCAAACTATCCCTCCTTATCCTTCTTGACCTGTCTGCAGCCTTTGACATGGTTGACCACACCATCCTCCTTCAATGCCTCCCCTCCGCCGTCCTGCTGGGTGGGACTGCCCTCGGCTGGTTCCATTCTTATCTATCCAGTCGTAGCCAGAGAATCACCTGCAATGGCTTCTCCTCCCGCTCCCGCACCATTATCTCTGGAGTCCCCCAAGGATCTATCCTTGGCCCCCTCCTATTTCTCATCTACACGCTGCCACTTGGCGACATCATCCGAAAACACGTCAGATTCCACATGTATGCTGACGACACCCAGTTCTACCTCACCACTACCTCTCTCGACCCATCCAGTGTCTCTAATTTGTCATGTTGCTTGTCCGACAACCAGTACTGGATGAGCAGAAATGTCCTCCAACTTAATATTGGGAAGACCAAAGCCATTGTCTTTGGTCCCCGCCATAAACTCCGTTCCCTAGCCACCGACTCCATCCCTCTCCCTGGCCACTTTCTGAGGCTGAACCAGATTGTTCGCAACCTTAGTGTCTTATTTGACCCTGAGATGAGCTTCCGACCACATATCCGCTCCATCACCAAGACCACTTACTTCCATCTCAGTAACATCACCCATCTCCGCTTCTGCCTCAGCTTATCTGCTGCTGAAACCCTCATCCATGCCTTTGTTACCTCTAGACTTGACTATTCCAATGCTCTCCTGGCCAGCCTCCCATCTTGGTATTGGTGAGACCGCACCTGGAATACTGCATACAGTTTTGGTGTCCATACTTAAGAAAAGACATACTTGCTCTCGAGGCAGTACAAAGGAGGTTCACTCGGCTAATCCCGGGGATGAGGGGGTGGACATATGAGGAGAGGTTGAGTAGATTGGGACTCTACTCATTGGAGTTCAGAAGAATGAGAGGCAATCTTATTGAAACATATAAGATTGTGAAGGGGCTTGATCGGGTGGATGCGGTAAGGATGTTCCCAAGGATGGGTGAAACTAGAACTAGGGGGCATAATCTTAGAATAAAGGGCTGCTCTTTCAAAACTGAGATGAGGAGAAACTTTTTCACTCAGAGGGTAGTAGGTCTGTGGAATTTGCTGCCCCAGGAAGCTGTGGAAGCTACATCATTGAATAAATTTAAAACAGAAATAGACAGTTTCCTAGAAGTATAGGGAATTAGGGGTTACGGGGAGCGGGCAGGAAATTGGACATGAATTTAGATTTGAGGTTAGGATCAGATCAGCCATGATCTTATTGAATGGCGGAGCAGGCTCGAGGGGCCGATTGGCCTACTCCTGCTCCTATTTCTTATGTTCTTATGTTCCGCCCTCCATAAACTTGAGCTCATCCAAAACTCTGCTGCCTGTCTCTTAACTCGCACCAAGTCTCGTTCATCCATCGCCCCTGTGCTCGCTGACTTATTGGCTCCTGGTCTGGCAATGCCTCGATTTTAAAATTCTCATCCTTGTTTTCAAATCCCTCCATGGCGTTGCCCCTCCCTATCTCTGTAACCTCCTCTAGCCCTACAACCCTCCGAAATCTCTGCACTCATCCAATTCTGGCTTCTTGCGCATCCCCGATTTTAATCGCTCCACTTTTGGCGGCCGTGCCTTCAGCTGCCTCGGCTCTAAGCTCTGGAATTCCCTCCCTAAACCGCTCCTCCTCTCTCGCCTCCTTTAAGATGTTCCTTAAAACTTACCTCTTTGACCAAGCTTTTGGTCGCCTGTCCTAAAATCTCTTTATGTGACTCGGAGTCAAATTTTGTTTGATAATCGCTCCTGTGAAGTGCCTTGGGACATTTTACTACGTTAAAGGCACTGTATAAATGTAAGATGTTGTTGTTTTTGTTGCGCTGCAGTGAAAATACTGGCAGGAGGGCAAAATTATAGCATTGTAAGTTTACGTAGGCAGCTTCCATTATAAGTGCGAAGATAAGAATTAAGAATGCCTGACTTTCAAAGTGAGACTGAATTACATGTGCAATTCCATGGGAGATCGACTATTACATAGAAATTACCACACAGAAACAAACCATCAGCCCAACCAGTCCCTGTTGGTATTTATTGTCCACATGAACTGGACTCCTAATTCCTATACCTCCTATTTTAGTATCGTCTGCAAATTTGGACACCACTCCCCATAGCCCTATATCACTGAATTATTTATACTGAGCACAGTGCGCTGTCCTAGAGTGAGTTACAGCCTGCATCCCAATCTCAGAGTTTCAATAAATATACAAGAACTTCAAATATACTCATTCTATTTTTAAAAACAACCTCATCAGAATCCCATGACAGAATCCCAGCCTTGTAATACACTTCATGCCAACTGATTCTACCTGTAATTAGTATTTAAAAAAATTGTAATAGTTTCGTTATCATAGAATCATAGAATGATACAGCACAGGAGGCCATTCAGCCCATCATGCCTATGCCAGCTCTTTGAAAGAGCTATCCAATTAGTCCCATTCCTCTGCCCTTTCCCCATAGCCCGACAAATTGTTCCCCTTCAAGTATTTATCCAATTCCCTTTTGAAGTTATTATTGAATCTGCTTCCCCAATTCTTTCCGGTGGTGCATTCCAGATCATTACAACTTGCTGCGTAAAAAAAAATTGCTCCTCATCTACGTCCTCTGGTTACCGACCCTTCTGCCAGTGGAAACAGTTTCTCCTTATTTACTCTATCAAAGCTCTTCATGATTTTGAACACCTCTATTAAATCTCCCCTTAACCTTCTCTGCTCTCAGGAGAACATCCCCAGCTTTTCTAGTATCTCCACATACCTGAAGTTCCGCATCCCTGGTACCATTCTAGTAAATCTCCTCCACACCCAGAATTGGACACAATACTCCAGCTGGGGCCTAACTAGTGATTTATAAATGTTTAACATAACTTCCTTGCTTTTGAACTCTGTGCCTCTGTTTATAAAGCCAAAGATCCCATATGCTTTTTTTTAACAGCCTTCTCAACTTGTCCTGCCACCATCAAAGATTTGTGTGCATACACCCTCATGCCTCTCTGTTCCTGCAACCCCTTTAAAATTGTACCATTTACATAAGAACATAAGAAATTGGAGCAGGAGTAGGCCAATCGGCCCCTCGAGCCTGCTCCGCCATTCAATAAGATCATGGCTGATCTGATCCCAACCACAAATCTAAAGAACACAAGAAGTCGGAGCAGGACCCGGCCACATAGCCCCTGGGCCCTCTCCGCCACCCACAGGGCATTGACCGATCCGAACTCAGCTTCATGTCCAATTTCCTGCCCGCTCCCCATAACCCCTAATTCCCTTTACTTCTAGGAAACTGTCTATTTCTGTTTTAAATTTATCTAATGATGTAGCTTCCACAGCTTCCTGGGGCAGCAAATTCCACAGACCTACCACCCTCTGAGTGAAGAAGTTTCTCCTCATCTCAGTTTTGAAAGAGCAGCCCCTTATTCTAAGATTATGCCCCCTAGTTCTAGTTTCACCCATCTTTGGGAACATCCTTACTGCATCCACCCGATCAAGACCCTTCACAATCTTATATGTTTCAATAAGATCGCCTCTCATTCTTCTGAACTCCAATGAGTAGAGTCCCAATCTACTCAACCTCTCCTCATATGTCCGCCCCCTCATCCCCGGGATTAACCGAGTGAACCTTCTTTGTACTGCCTCGAGAGCAAGTATGTCTTTTCTTAAGTATGGAGACCAAAACTGTATGCAGTATTCCAGGTGCGGTCTCACCAATACCTTATATAACTGCAGCAATACCTCCTTGTTTTTATATTCTATCCCCCTAGCAATAAAAGCCAACATTCCGTTGGCTTTCTTGATCACCTGCTGCACCTGCATACCAACTTTTTGATTTTCTTGCACTAGGACCCCCAGATCCCTTTGTACTGCAGTACTTTCCAGTCTCTCGCCATTAAGAAAATAACTTGCTCTCTGATTTTTCCTGCCAAAGTGCATAACCTCACATTTTCCAATATTATATTGCATCTGCCAAATCTCCGCCCACTCACCCAGCCTGTCTATATCCCCTTGCAGGTTTTTTATGTCCTCCTCACTCTCTACTTTCCCTCCCATCTTTGTATCATCTGCAAATTTTGATATGTTGCACTCGGTCCCCTCCTCCAAATCGTTAATATAGATTGTAAAGAGTTGGGGACCCAGCACCGACCCCTGTGGAACACCACTGGTTACTGGTTGCCAGTCCGAAAATGAACCATTTATCCCAACTCTCTGCTTCCTGTTCGATAACCAATCCTCCACCCATGCCAGAATATTACCCCCAATCCTGTGATTTTTTATCTTAAGTAATAATCTTTTATGTGGCACCTTGTCGAATGCCTTCTGGAAGTCTAAATACACTATGTCCACTGGTTCCCCTTTATCCACCCTATACGTTATATCCTCGAAGAACTCAAGCAAATTTGTCAGACATGACTTCCCCTTCATAAAGCCATGCTGACTTTGTCCTATTAAATTATGCTTATCTAAATGTTCCGTTACTGTCTCCTTAATAATAGACTCCAAAATTTTACCCACCACAGATGTTAAGCTAACTGGCCTATAATTTCCAGCCTTCTGCCTACTACCCTTTTTAAATAACGGTGTTACATTAGCAGTTTTCCAATCTGCCGGGACCTCTCCTGAGTCCAGGGAATTTTGGAAAACTATCACCAAAGCATCCACAATCCCTACTGCCACTTCCCTCAAGACCCTAGGATGGAAGCCATCAGGTCCAGGGGATTTATCCGCCTTGAGTCCCATTATTTTACTGAGTACCATCTCCTGAGTGATTTTAATCGTATTTAGCTCCTCCCCCCCGAGAGTCCCCTGTTTGTCCAGTGTTGGGATATTCTTAGTGTCCTCTACTGTAAAGACTGAAACAAAATATTTGTTCAGCATTTTTGCCATCTCCATGTTTCCCACCATTAATTTCCCGGTCTCATCCTCTAAGGGACCTATGTTTGCCTTAGCCACCCTTTTTCTTTTTATATAACTATAGAAACTCTTGCTATCTGTTTTTATATTTTTTGCTAATTTCTTTTCATAATCTAACTTCCCTTTCTTAATCAATCCTTTAGTTACTTTTTGCTGTCTTTTGAAGAATTCCCAATCTTCTATCCTCCCACTAAGTTTGGCTACCTTATATGTCCTTGTTTTTAGTCGGATACTATCCTTGATTTCTTTACTTAGCCACGGATGGCTGTCATTTCTTTTACACCCTTTTTTCCTCAGTGGAATATATTTATTTTGAAAGTTGTAAAATAATTCCCTAAATGAACACCACTGCTCATGTACCGTCTTACCCTTTAATCTATTTTCCCAGTCCACTTTAATCAATTCCGCTCTCATACCATCATAGTCTCCTTTATTCAAGCTCAGTACGCTTGTTTGAGAATCAACCTTCTCACCCTCTAATTGGATATGGAATTCAACCATGTTGTGGTCGCTCGTTCCAAGGGGATCCTTAACTAGGACATTATTAATTAATCCTGACTCATTACACAGGACCAGGTCCAAGGTTGCCTGCCCCCTTGTAGGATCAGTTACATACTGCTCAAGAAATCCATCCCTAATGCACTCAATGAACTCGTCCTCAAGGCTGCTCTGCCCAATTTGATTTGTCCAGTTAATATGATAATTAAAATCCCCCATAATTATGGCTGTTCCCTTATTACATGCCCCGACTATCTCCTGATTAATACTTCTTCCAGCAGAGTTGCAACTATTAGGAGGCCTATATACTACGCCCACTAATGTTTTTTTTCCCTTATTATTCCTTATCTCCACCCAAACTGTTTCATTATCTTGATGCTTTGTCCCAATATCATTTCTCTGTATTACAGTGATTCCTTCCTTTATTAACATAGCCACCCCACCTCCCCTTCCTTCCTGCCTGTCCTTCCTGATTGTTAAATACCCTGGCATATTTAATTCCCAGTCGTTGTCACCCTGCAGCCATGTTTCTGTAATGGCCACAAGATCATACCCATACGTAGTTATTTGTGCCGTTAACTCGTCCATTTTATTACGAATGCTACGTGCATTCAGATAAAGAACTTTCAAATCTGTTTTGTGACGCTTAGTTCCTGCTTTTTCCTTTTTTAACACTTTACCTATTACTCCATACCTTCTGTCCCTTCCTGTTACGCTTTCCTCTCTCTCCCTGCTCAGGTTCCCAACCCCCTGCCACTTTAGTTTAAACCCTCCCCAACAGCACTAGCAAACACTCCTCCTAGGACAGCGGTCCCGGCCCTGCCCAGGTGCAGACCATCCGGTTTGTACTGGTCCCACCTCCCCCAGAACCGTTTCCAGTGTCCCAGGAATTTGAATCCCTCCCCCTTGCACCATTCCTCTAGCCACGTATTCATTTGAAATATCCTCCTATTTCTACTCTGACTAGCACGTGGCACTGGCAGCAATCCTGAGATTACTACCTTTGAGGTCCTATTTTTTAATTTACCTCCTAACTCCCTATATTCTGCTTTTAGGACCTCATCCCCTTTTTTACCTATATCGTTGGTGCCTATGTGCACCACGACAGCTGGCTGTTCGCCCTCCCCCTCCAAAATGTTCTGTAGCCGCTCCGAGACATCCTTGATCCTTGCACCAGGGAGGCAACACACCATCCTGGAGTCTCGGTTGCGGCCGCAGAAACGCCTGTCTATTCCCCTTACAATTGAGTCCCCTATCACTATAGCTCTGCCACTCTTTTTCCTCCCAGCCTGTGCAGCAGAGCTACCCGTGGTGCCAGGAAGTTGGCTGCTGCTGCCTTCCCCTGATAAGTCATCCCCCCCAACAGCATCCAAAGTGGCATATCTGTTTGAGAGGGGGATGGCCACAGGGGACCCCTGCACTACCTGCCTGCATCTCTTACTCTTCCTGGTGGTCACCCATTCACTTCCTGCCTGTATACCCTTTACCTGCGGTGTGACCAACTCGCTAAACGTGCTATCCACGAGTTTCTCTGCATCGCGAATGCTCCACAGTGAGTCCACCCGCAGCTCCAGCTCCGAGATACGATCGGTCAGTAGTTTATATTGCCTCTCCTCATTCTTCCTACCAAAGTGCATCACGTCACACTTTTCTGCATTAAATTTCATCTGCCATGTGTCTGCCCATTTCACCAGTCTATCAATGTCCTCCTGAAGTCTATTACTATCCTCCTCAGTACTACATATCCGAGTTTCGTGTCATCTGCAAACTTAGAAATTATGCCCTCTATACCTAAGTCCAGGTCATTAATATATATGAAGAAGAGCAGTGGCCTTAATACAGATTCCTGGGGGACACCACTGCATACTTCCCTCCAGTCTGAAGAACAACCATTCATCACTACTCTCTGTTTACTGTCCCTTAGCCAATTTTAGCAGTTCACTCCCTCTGTGCTTCAAGCCTCCTCGGTCACATAATAATCCAAATTTTTTTTTAAGAGCAGAAGCATAGTGTTCATCAATAATACAATTTTATTAGAAAAACATGAATTTTGCAAAATGAACTTAGTGATTTTCTTTCTGGAACACATGCTATATGTTTTGCAGAAGGTCTATGACCTTGAGATGGGGATAGGGCGCATAAGTGGAGTTAAGGTAGAAGATCAGCCATGATCTTATTGAATGGCGGGCAGGCTCGAGGGGCCGATTGGCCTACTCCTGCTCCTATTTCTTATGTTCTTATATTGAGGTTGTGTTTTTATTAATACTGTTTAACACGATAAATGGGCCTCGTTACTGTAACTTTTAAATTTGGTATTTTCTACAGTTTCCACAAAGATAACAAGTGGTACACAAAGAAAAAGTAACACAGGTATTAGAGCATCTGGGCACATTATAAGTAAAGCACCTCTCTCCAATTATTAGTTGCAGCAATCATTGCACATGAGCCTGTTTGTGACTACATGGATACAGCTTACCTTCTGTCGCAAATACAGGAATTTTGCCTTGTTATGCTTGTATATAGGCTTAAAAATGTTGTGGTTCCCTGAATCAATGATGGATTCCATTCACTTAATTCAATCTAAATGATTGTTCAAAGACATTTTGTCTGCCTTACAGCCATTCAACCTTTTGATTTAGGTGTAAATAGATTCTACTTTTTTGTGCTGGATAGATGATATGTCAATAAGTGTAGCAATTTATTGGTTATGGACATTGAAGTGTTACACCAGCAGAGATTCCAAACAAGGTGCACTTACCTATTATTATCATTTCTTAGTGGGGGAGGGTCGTCTTCATGATAGCGCAGTTTAATTTTAAAGAAATGTCACGATAATCGGCACTGCTGACATGTGCAACAATAGTACTGTTCTTTTAGTCTTCAAAGAAATTAGGGGTGTAAAAGAAGTGGATCTCTCTGTGTTCTTTAGATCATACTAGACTTCTGAAAAATGTTCAGACGAAAGAGCTCCTTGAATGTTCAACTTATACTTTGAGGTGTCATTCTTTACCTCAGCAGTACATCAAGAGATTTTTTAATTTCAAGAGACAGAGTCCAACTCGCTCTTTCAGTGAACATTCCAGGTGTACATATTTCAAAAGATGCTGTCTTATACTGTATCATATGCCTAGTATTTTTGCAGCTATATGTTTTTTTAAACTGCAAATAAATTTTATTCTTTATTTTAGCCTGTAGAGTTCTGGTTCAGTGTACAATATCTTCCACCATCCAAAAGCTGGATGATATAGTGGGAACCATACATAAATTTCAGTAGGCAATTTTCCACAATCCAAGTTAGCTGTTAGGTGTGGGCTATATTATTTCTGAAAGTGTAGAAAGCAAAACATGCAGATTTCAGATTGTAAGGAAGATGGTTTACTTATGTAAATTGTCATTAGTCCATTTTTATGTGAAAATACTGTTTCAAAAGCTTGGATTGAATATGTCTCAAGGGTTATTAAAAAACGCCGATGGCAGGTATTACAGAAAAGTCCAAGTGGGACAGGGCTCCTGGTTTCTATTTTTAGGTGATTTGTTCAGTTGGGAGATCAAGGCAAGGCTACTTTCCTTAATGAAGAGCCTTTGTTCAGTTAAAAAACTGCTTTGCAACTCAGTAATCAGTTCAGTGGTGACAAAGCAATAAATCGTCTATCAAAACAAAAATACAATAATTCAATCTACTTGTTTCCAGGAACAATATAACAACCATAATAATTTACTTATCTGTACCAACAGGAAATCAACAGATTTAAAACCATAGCATGAGGGGCTCTTGATTATATGGCAGAAGTAATACGTGCCTGTTAGTCTGTCGTTGATGCTGAAGGACCATGTTCTTGTCATGAATTGTCTCAAGTAAAGCAGTCGCCAATGATTTCAGATCTGAAATGGACTGTGGAGTAGCTGGCAGACTACAACCATGATCTTCTGACAATAGCTCCTGGACTGCAGCCAAGATGCATAAAATAACATCAATTACATTAATAGCATATGCAAGAAAAAGCAGACACTTTGGGAGGGAAATTCCTCTACCAATTTTAGTTTAAAAAAAGTCAGTAAGTACAAAATGGAATTCCCTGTCTTTTACTCATAATAACATTTTTGCTGAAATTATTGGCAGGAGTTTCACCCCCTTTGTGACCAATGAATACAGACACATTATAGAGTAAATTTACTGATCCTGTGTTCCCAGTAGGGAGCTGTGCTCAAAAGGAGCATGGGTTGGAGGTAGGGCTACAAAAATCATTAATTTTCCGACCCACACTCTCTTTGAGTGCAGCTCTCCATTAGAAGATCAATGAAATTACCTTTATAACTTCACTGCATCACATTTATTATGCATTTCATTAATGCTGCTGCACTACAGACTTAATCAAGGATAACCATCCTACAACACTTCAACATCGAACATCACAAGTAGCTTTTAGTAACTGGGACAAATTCCCCTTAGTATTAGTTATCATCAGACCAGTTCTAGCTCGTCAAAATGTTCCGTTAGTCAGTCACACAGTTAGAATCTTTTTTAAACTAATTTCCCAAAACTGCCTTTAACAACCTGCATGCTACGTCAACTTTAATTTCCAGCAATCAGCTTGTATTTTTAACGTAGCTTTGCCAGCCAGGGTTGACCGAAATAAAATACACATCTTTAATAATTGGACTAGGCTCTGACTGTTCCCAAGTTATGCTGAGGTTTTCTTGGAGGAGGGGTTGGTTGCCTTTCAGCCATTTTCAAGTCTTTTGAACTGCATGAGTTTGACTTTTTCCCTCTTCCCCTGAAGGTAGTGACTCTTGTTGGGGTATGATTCCACTATGCCAGCAGATGTCTGGTACCCCGTACAAGTGGTTCTCATTGGTAAACTTGAATAGCAAGCATCAGCAGACAACATAGGAGGGGATTTACAGCTGAGTCCAATTCTTACTTCACCAAATATCTATACATATATGCTTTCCAGCAGAGGTTATCAGATAGAAATGAGAATCAAAAACACTAACTTTATCCCTAAATCTGGAGAGGTTGGGGCAATTGTATGGTCCTCATTGGTGTCGAGTAAAGAAACAATTGGCCAACCCAGCACAGATCAAGGATCGAACCTGTGACCTTCCTGGTATGTATGGCTCCATACCACATCCTACAGTGCAATTATCCACCAAGATAGTTTATTGGTGGACCGTCATCCAATTATATCAGTGACTAAGAAAATCATCTAATAGAATGTACAAAATAAGAAAAAGAACATTCCAAATGTAAACAGTTTAACAGGGAACAATAAAATGATGTCAAAACTGTGCCCTTTCACTGAAGTTTGAGTCTCAAAAAATAAAAATTGATTTTCACATTTTAAATGGATCTGTGTAGACCAATCCTTTTCACTGACTGCAGGTCCTACTAGTATCATACATTATGAATTGGTATACCTAACAATTTTCTTACTTTTGCATACGAGGTTACTACACGGTCCTTAATGGAGTACGTAGATCAGGTAATAACAAAATCCTTTCTAGACTCTGAACTAGTTGCAGACTTCGATATCACAAAGTCTGTTGCTGCTGCCTATTTGTCTTAGACACAGGGCTTTCCTGACGGTCTCTCCAGTACTAGAACAAAACTACAGTTTTACTATAGAAGAAACCAATTTATTTTTTGGTAAAGAGTGCTGCCCTGTATAATACATTATTATTTGGCAGTTGGTTGGACCCGACCCATGGGGTATTTCCCATTTTCTGTACAAGATGTCTCATTGGGTTCTTGTGTAACAGGGGAAGAAGGAACCAAAAAATAGCCAACTATTACAAAGACATTACAGTTCCATTACTGGGGCTGAAATCTGTGAAATGCACGGATTTTTTCCCTCCTAAAATTTTCTCCAATTATCCCTCCTCTCCTGGAGATGGCGACTCATGCTAAGGTGCAGTTACACAGATGCCAATGAAACCTCCATACCTTGCCTAAATGGTCATTCTTTACAATTGTTCCTACACACCAAGCGTTGGGAGGATATTCAACTGGATGGGGCGCAATAGCCAAGGCTGATCTATTCCTCAACTGATGTCTCACATAAAGTCTACCCCTGTTAATTCAACGTCATCATATGCTCAAAAAAATTCAATTATCCAGTAATTTGAATTAAGCAACATAAATAAAACAACACAGTAGGCATTTTATGAATGAAAAAAACTGAATTAACAGACAATTCAAATTAAATAATATTAAATTAAGAGGCAGACTGTATACACTTAAAGCAGGGGTCACTGGATAGCGATCAGGACAAACTCTCATGTTTCAATGCTTAGCCCTAAGAGTTCAGAGGAGAATTGGGCCTGATTTAGAGGGCAGTGATCTCGCTGAGTTTAAAAAAATCACTTTTAAATATTAATTTAATAACATTAATTATAGGCAGGGGCATTTTTTTTTAAAGAGAAGTAGTGAATGATCATTCCATTGTAAGGCCTTATCCTGGAATATTCTTTTAAGTCCAATCTTATTTCAGTTCTCTATTCACACTAAGCACTGCCCACAAACCAACTAATACAATTTTAACCTCATCTGGATTCCTGCTTCTATCACTATCCTGTGACCCATTCTAGAACTGCACTAGGTGAACCTTTGGCTGTGGACAGGATCAGGTTTGGCTGTGTTATTACCCTTAGTAGAATAACCAACATTCACTGCTATTCATGTGATGCTTGACAGTCACTTCAGTGAGATATCCAATGGCAATTGGTACCAGTGGAATAATACCCCACAAAGATTCAATACATTACAAGAGAAGAGAATAGAAAATTGGCATTAAAAACAAAATTGAGCTTTGTTTACTTTAGTAGTAACAGTCATCAAATAGGTCACATTTTTAAACATGAATAATTGTTACTCCCAATTAGCAATACTTGGTTAGTCTCAGTCAAGGCTGAGCCTCCTATGTCAGAGTTCCACTAATTTATTCTTGTGGGGAAGTTAGTATGACTTCCTGGTGCTGATTCATTCAGTTTAGCTCTCATAATCTTACAGAAAAGACGTACAAAATCTTGTGGTGGGGATCTGTCCGTGTAATCCCTATCCAATTTCTTTAATTTTGGTGAAATTGTATGCAAGAGTAATTTTGCCTATGCTAAGGAGTATGGGTTAGAACTAGCAGCATTTGGAGAGTTCTGTGATGTGCTGGGTAGAGGGCCTCCCTGTTCATCATCGTAAATCTTCTGATTCAGCTTAGAAGTTTAAATTAATGCATCATTCCTAACCTGCAATCCTATGTATGAAACAGTGGTTTGACAGAGTTGCTGGAGAATAGTTCAGATTCATGCTAATAGTGAACTACATTATCTGACAGGAAGATGAAAAATGTTTTCTCTATCAAACCTCACTGCAGTGGGCACAGCTCACCTTGTTTAGCAGAAAGAACTCCCGTCAGTGCGCTGCTGCTGCTTCTTCCGCTTGACTTTGGATTCTTTTTACGTTCAAGAGCATTCTATGGGAAACAGAAATTATGAAATGCTGTGAAGTCATTTTTTTAAATTAAAGAAAGTCAGTCTCATCCAATTACAACACACAGAACATATCACTTGACTCATTAACTGATTAATAAAGGTCAGGCTGAGAAATTAACCAATCAACAGTTCATTCTAATTGTTAGTCTTAATCAGCACAGTAAACCCCAAATACACTCAGCTCATTAGAGTTACAAATACATAGGCAGTCAGCAAAAGATATTTGAAAATAGATAAATAAAAATAAAATATTCAATGAGGCATACTGGCAGAAAAATAACCCAATTTTTTATTTTAAGTCCAATAAAGAACAGTCTGGCTGCTGGTTAACCCTGCGATTCCCCACATGGCAAGTTTAAATTCTTGGGTAGCCAGGAAAGGAGGTGGCCAAACACAAATCAATTTCTTCCTCACAAAGAGAGAAAGAAAATTGGGCAGAAAATATATAATTCTTCAAAAGTGCAAGTGCAGGTAGATAAAGCCATAAAAAAAAATGGCAACAGCATTTTGGATTTTATAAACAGGAGCACAAAGTACAAGAGTAAAGAAGTAATGCTGAATTTATAGAAAACATTGGTTAGGCCACAGGAGTTCAAATACATAATTCCGTGAAAGTGCAAGTGCAGGTCACATAAAAGCCATAAAAAAACCAGAATTTTTAGTTTTATAAATGGGGCATAAATACTAGAGCAAAGAAGTAATAATAAATTTATACAAAACATTGGTTAGACCACAGTTAGAATAATATTGGGCACCCCATTATTGAAAGGACTTGAAAGCCATAGTGTTCAGCACAGATTCACTGGGATGATACCAGGGATGAGAAACTATAGTTATGAGGAGAGACTGGAGATACTGGGATTATTTCCACTGTTGCAGAGAAGGCCAAGAGAAGATTTAATAGAGATTTTTAAAATTACAATGGGTTTCATAGAGCGAATAAGGAAAGACTATTTCCTTTAGTTGGGGAGTCAGTACGAACATATGACCAGGAAAAGACCATCTGGTCCATCTAGCTTGTAAATTTTAACGGAGAGCCAGGAAGGGAGCGGGGGAAGATTTCTGGGTGCGGACCCCGGAAGGTAAGTGGGTGGGTCGCAATCTGTGACCGCGACCTTAGTGAAGCCAATCAATGGCACTTCCGGGTTTTGCGCATGGCAGACAGCCTGATTGACAGGCTGGCTGGCTGTCAGCAGTGAAAGGAGCTTTATATCAGAGTGGGGGGCGGGAGAGAGGGAGAGATCATCGGGATTTGAAAAAATCGGATGGGGGGGGAGGGGGAGGTGGGGGGATGTGGACGACTTACAGAGGAGGGGGTTCAGCAAGGATCGGGGGCAGGGGGTCTGCAAGGATCGGGGATCAGGGGCAGGGGGTCAGCAAGGATCGGGGATTGGGGGAGGGGGGGTCAGCAAGTATCGTGGCAGAGGGAGGGGGAGTCCAGCCAGTAACGCAGATCGATGGGCGGGGTCCAGCATCGGAGGCGTCGGCTGTTGGCTAGATGAGCTTGTTGGGCCTGGATGAAGCACTCCTCCTCTGGGCCCACAAGCAGTGTAATAAAAGCACTCACCTCATGGATCCGGCCCTTCCCGCCTGCTTTCACCTGACGTGAATGGGAAGCGATGGGAAAGCCGAACAGGTACGGTTAAATTCGTTTTAATTGTACAATACACAAAATATTAAGTACCTCAAGTATCTCAATGAGGTACATTGCCCTTTTAAGTATCGCACACCAGCTTTAAGTGGGCTCAATTTTAAAATGGTGGCAGGATGGCAGCGGGGTTGGGGGGGGGGCGGTGAAGGTGTGGGTGGCAAATCTGCCTGGGTTAAACCCAGAAGTGGGTGAGTTGGAGCCGGGATCTGTTCCCGCTCCAAAAAGCTGTTATTTTAACCTCCCAGTCGGCCCCAATCTACTCGTTCTTGGGGGTTAAAATTTACCCCTTTGTGTACCACAACGTATACACTCCCCATCACAGTCATCAATTTTTAATTGTCACTAAGAGAATGAGGAGATAAGGAGTTTTTAAAAACATTTTTTTTTAAAAGAGAGTTGTTTGAGCATGAAATGCATTGCAGCAGGAAGTAGTCGTGGCAGAGACCAATATGTCTTCTAAAAGAAAATTGCTTAAATGCTTTTAGCAGAAGGCGATACTGGGATATAGGGCGAGAGTGTAGCAGTGGAGTTAGCAAAATGCCGACACTGACACGATGGGCCGAATGACCTTCTTCTGTGCTGTAACTTCTATGGTTCTATGGAAGTCACCATAGGTTGCACTTGCACACCTCCTAATGACCAAGTAGAGTCATTGCCTGTCAAAGAAACACTGCAGAAAGCATTTAGGGATTCGCGATAAGAAAAATTAAGGGAGGACTTAAAGGGAGGAAGAAAATTAAATAACCCCATTTTACACCGTTTTTTTCTAATTTAAGTACCGTAAACATTCCGGAATAGTGCAATATGTTTCTTTCAAAGTTAAAATATTTCAGTTTCACCTTACAAACCAAACGTTTCCGTATAATAGGCGTATACTTATTATAAAACAGTTCCTGCTGAATAAAAGCCAAACCCGCAAATTAATTGTAACTTAGTGCCAGGTATTTATT
This sequence comes from Heptranchias perlo, assembly GCF_035084215.1. Taxonomy (NCBI): domain Eukaryota; kingdom Metazoa; phylum Chordata; class Chondrichthyes; order Hexanchiformes; family Hexanchidae; genus Heptranchias; species Heptranchias perlo. Next base: position 102,829,630 of record NC_090325.1, on the reverse strand, counting down.
ACCCTACATTTTGTTATGGTATCGTTCTATGCTTTTTCATGTTGCATATGCAAAAAGATTAAGAAAACATATTCAAAAGTTCCACCATGAAATGAGAGAAGAAAAAAATTATTAAACCAGAAAATCCTTTTTTTGTTTTTGCAGTATGAACAAGATACCACTAGGTTGAAATCTATCTTGGGGCAGTGTGTTAAATGGGAGTTAAACCTTTTCAGCTCTTTTTCTGTGAATTTTCGAACAACTCAAATGCATTAGGGTGCACTAAAACGAACACACAACTGAGAGGACAATCTAAAAGTACCACTGCTCATACTGCTCAACTAACTAAACAGCCACTTAATCAGTATAAAATGCACACCCTGGGACAAACCAACTGTTGACATTGCAATTTCTGGGCCAAATGCACATGGCTCAAACTTAACCTGAAAAATAGTTTTAAAAAATTTGTCCTCTAGCTTTTCCCCAACTGAAATCTGAAGAGAAACTGCGCAGTAGCTGAGCTGACTAAAGGCTACTGATGCATTCTGGGAAATCGTGCCCTCTGAATATGCCAAGACTGTAGGATCTGGCTTTATCCAACAGAATCACAACTCTGGGCCAAAATACTCAGTCCAAGCCCAGGCTTTTGCGAGAGATTGAAACCTTGTAAAAACTTTAATTAAGTTATTAAAAGACAATTCTATTGGTAAATTCAATCATGTTATTTTGAAATATGTATAGTTGATGTTTTTATTTTGGTTAATAACTTATTTTGGATAATAGACACAAAATTTAAAAAATATAATACCAAAGAGCACAACAGTTTTTTTCTAATAGTTGGCAGGCATCATAGTGGACATTCAATGCCATGAACCTTAGTACATAGGCACAAAATTAAATCCACACTGAAGGACCGACAACGCTGATGCACAGTTTAAAATTTGAGTTGATTACAATATGTATTAATTATTACTTTCTGGTAATGAAAGAATGTGAGACTTAACTCGGGCACATTAATATGTAACAGTCAACAATACCTTATATTTAGAAATGTTATTTTTAAGGATGTTGACTTCTTCCTGGATCTGCTTCAAATGTTCATGCAAATACCTGGAAAACAGAAAAAGAAGGGGAAGAGATTGCATGCACCTTTGCTCCTGCTCCATTACGTCAAAGCAGACTGGCTAATTTTTAAAACTGGACTGAGGATATTATAAGGCTGATTTTCTGAGTTTGCACTGCCAGCAGGGAGCCTTGTACTTGAGCAAGTAGTTCGAGTGCCTGATTCACGAGGCATAAAATTCACTGAGAGAAATTTTTTCAAACTTTTGGAGGCCTTACACAGAGCACTTGTGAGCCTCACCAATCATATGTAAACTCGTCGCTCACCAAAATCAGTGATCTTATTCATTTGTTCATTCTTTTAGTACTACTAGGATCACCTACTCTTGACCTTACCCTCGAAGTTTGATTTTTAATGGCATAAACAACTATTTTTTTTTTATTTTCACTTTGCTATTATTTGCTGCTGGTGTCTGAGCCCAACCTGCAGACAAGATCCATCACAGGGTCAGCCCTGCAGACAAGATCCATCACAGGGTCAGCCCTGCAGACAAGATCCATCACAGGGTCAGCCCTGCAGACAAGATCCATCACAGGGTCAGCCCTGCAGACAAGATCCATCACAGGGTCAGCCCTGCAGACAAGATCCATCACAGGGTCAGCCCTGCAGACAAGATCCATCACAGGGTCAGCGCTGCAGACAAGATCCATCACAGGGACAGAGCTGCAGACAAGATCCATCACAGGGTCAGCCCTGCAGACAAGATCCATCACAGGGACAGAGCTGCAGACAAGATCCATCACAGGGTCAGAGCTGCAGACAAGATCCATCACAGGGTCAGCCCTGCAGACAAGATCCATCACAGGGACAGAGCTGCAGACAAGATCCATCACAGGGACAGAGCTGCAGACAAGATCCATCACAGGGTCAGCCCTGCAGACAAGATCCATCACAGGGTCAGCCCTGCAGACAAGATCCATCACAGGGACAGAGCTGCAGACAAGATCCATCACAGGGACAGAGCTGCAGACAAGATCTATCACAGGGTCAGCCCAGCCTGTAATGGAGAAGTTTACCTCAGCATTAAGTTTCATGAAACCTGATCCTTCCAGGGGTCTGTGTGGAGGCTGTTCTTCTCTGCTAAATACATTAATGATCTGAACTTAGGAACTGAGAGAACAATAAAGAAATTTGCTGATGACACCAAATTCTGAGGTGGTGGTGGGGGTGGGGGGGAATGGAAAATTGTGAAAGACTTCAAGAGGACAAAGATAGGCTAGCAGGATGGGAAAATTGGTTGCACCTCAACAGAGCTGGGACTAATGTCCTTGCAGGGAGGTTTACTAGTTCTGTGGGGGAGGGTTTAAACTAATTTTGTTGGGGGTTGGGCACCAGGATGTAGCATTGGAAAGGAGAAACAAGGCGCACAAAGGATTCGGAGAAACAGATAGCACTAGAGTAAGAAACGGTACGTTATTTACAGTGCATGTGTGTAAATACACGAAGCATAGCATACAAGGTTGGTGAGCTGCGGGCGCAATCAGCCACATGGGAATATGATGTTGTGGCGATAATGGAGACCTGGCTCAAAAAAGGGCAGGATTGGGTACTAAATATTCCTGGATACAAGGTATTCAGGAAAGATAGGGGAGGAAAGAAAGGTGGGGGGGGGGTGGCAGTATTGATTAAGGAGAATATTGCAGTGCTGGAGAGAGAGGATGTCCTGGAGGTGTCAAGGACAGAATCTATTTGGTTAGAGTTAAAAAATAATACAGGTGCCTTTACACTACTGGGTATATTCTATAGGCTACCAGCTAGTGGGAAGGATTTGGAGGAGCAAATTTGCAGGGAAATTATAGAGCAGTGCAAAAGCCATAGAGTAGTGATAACGGGGGACTTCAACTATCTTAATATAGGCTGGGATGGTAATAGTGTAAGGGGCAAAGAGGGGAGGAATTTTTGAAGTGTGTTCAGGAGAACTTTCTTGACCAGTACGTTTCCTGCCCAACGAGGAAGGAGGCATTGCTGGATTTGGTTTTGGGGAATGAGACAGGCAAAGTGGAGCAAGTGTCAGTGGGGGAACATTTAGGGAACAACGATCATAGTATCATAAAGTTTAGATTTGCTATGGAAAAGGACAAGGACCACTCTAAAGAAAAATACTCAATTGGAGGAGGGCCAATTTCAATGGGATGAGAATAGATCTGGCCCAGGTAAATTGGAATCAATGATTGGCAGGCAAAACTGTAATTGAACAATGGGTGGCCTTAAAAGAGGAGATGGTTCAGGTACAGTCTAGATACATTCCCTTGAGGGAGAAAGGCAGGGCAACTAAAACCAGAGCTCCCTGGATGACAAAAGATAGAGAGAGTAAGATGAAGCAGAAAAAAGGGGCATATGACAGATGTCAGGTTGATAATGCAAGTGAGAACCAGGCTGAATTTAGAAAGTGCAGAGGGGAAGCGAAAAAGGAAATAAGAGGGGCAAAGAGAGAGTATGAGAATAGACTGGTGGCCAACATAAAAGGGAATCCAAAAGTCTTCTGTAGGCATGTAAACAGTAAACGGGTAGTAAGAGGAGGGGTGGGACTGATTAGGGACCAAAAAGGAGATCTATGCATGGAGGCAGAGGGCATGGCTGAGGTACTAAATGAATACTTTGCATCTGTCTTTACCAAGGAAGAAGATGCTGCCCAAGTCACAGTAAGTGAAGAGGTAGTTGAGATACTGGATGGGCTAAGAATTGATAAAGAGGAGGTACTACAGAGGCTAGCTGTACTTAAAATAGATAAGTCACCTGGTCCAGATGGGATGCATCCGAGGTTACTGAGGGAAGTAAGGATGGAAATTGCGGAGGTACTGGCCAAAATCTTCCAATCATCCTTAGATATGGGGGTGGTGCCAAAGGACTGGAGAATTGCAGCCTATAGAATATACCCAGTAGTGTTCAAAAAAAGTGTAAGGATAAACCCAGCAACTACAGTCAGTTTAACCTCGGTAGTGGGGAAACTCTTAGAAACGATAATTCGGGACAAAATTAACAGTCACTTGGACAAGCGTGGATTAATTAAGGAAAGCCAGCACGGATTTGTTAAAGGCAAACTGTGTTTAACCAACTTGATTAAGTTTTCTGATGAGGTAACAGAGGGGGTCCATGAGGGCAATGTGGTTGATGTGGTGTATATGGATATCCAAAAGGCGTTTGATAAAGTGCCGCATAATAGGCTTGTCATCAAAGTTGAAGCCCCTAGAGTAAAGAGGGCAACGGCAGAATGGTTACAAAATTGACTAAGTTATAGGAAACAGGGAGTAATGGTGAATGATTGTTTTTCGGTCTGGAGGAAGGTATACAGTGGTGTTCCTCAGGGGTCGGTGCTAGCACCATTGCTTTTTCTGATATATATTAATGACTTGGACTTGGGTATAAAGGGCACAATTTCAAAATTTGCAGATGACACAAAACTTGGAAGTGTAGTGAACAGTGAGGAGGATAGTGATAGACTTCAAGAGGATATAGACAGGCTGGTGGAATGGGCGGACACGCGGCAGATGAAATTTAACGCAGAAAAGTGTGAATTGATACATTTCGGTAGGAAGAACGAGGAGAGGCAATATAAACTGAAGGGTACAATTCTAAAAGGGGTGCAGGAACAGAGAGATCCTCATGTCACCTCTGGCTCTTTTGCCTATTATCTTAAATCTGTGTCCTCTGGTTACTGACCCTTCTGTCACTTGAAACAGTTTCTCCCTATTTACTCTGTCAAAACTGTTCATGATTTTGAAGATCTCTATCAAATCTCCCCTTAACCTTTTTTGTTGTAAGGAGAACAATCCCAGCTTCTCCAGTCTCTCCACATAACTGAAGGCCCTCAACCCTGGCACCATTCTAGTAAATCTCTTCTGCACCATCTCTAAGGCCTTGACATCCTTCCTAAAGTGTGGTGCCCAGAATTGAACACAATACTCCAGCTGAGGCCTAACCAGTGTTTTATAAAGGTTTAGCATAACTTCCTTGCTTTTGTACTCTATGCTTCTATTAATAAAGCTCAGGATCCCAGATGCTTTTTTAACAACCTTCTCAACTTGACCTGCCACCTTCAAAGATTTGTATACATACACCCCCAGGTCTTTCTGTTCCTGCACCCCTTTTAAAATGGTACCATTTAGTTTATTTTGGTTCTCCTTATTCTTCCTACCAAATTGTATCATTTCACACTTCAATGCATTAAATTTCATCTGCCATGTGTCAGCCCACTTCACCAGTCTGTCTATGTCCCCCTGAAGTCTGTTACTATCCTCCACATTTTTAACCACCTTTCTGAGTTTCGTTTCATCTGCAAACGTTGAAATTGTACTCTGTATACCCAAGTCCAGGTCATTAATATATATAAAAAAAAGCAGTGGTCCTAATATTGACCTCCAGTCTGAAAAACAACCGTTCACCACTACTGTCTGCTTTCTGTCTCTTAGCCAATTTTGTATCCATGCTCCCACTGTCCCTTTAATCACATGGGCTTTAATTTTGCTAACAAATCTATTATGTGGGACTTTATCAAATGCCTTTGGAAAGTCCGTATACGCAACATCAAAAGCACTACCCTCATCAACCTTCTCCGTTACGTTATCAATCCTCTGGTAATCTCATGAGCATTTGCGCCAATTCTTTTGGGCCTCAGCACCATTACCCCTATCTATGGGTTTTCCCTATCTGAGGTGTTTGGAAGAAGAGGAGAACAAACAGAGGGAAACCAACCAGGTCAGACTACATGAAAGATGCTCCATGCCATCTACTGGTATCCATACACCTACAGAGGTTAACATACTTCACTTTCCCAAAGGAAGGTGGGACAGCAAACCCAATGGCATCACTAAGATATTGGAATGCCTGACTAACTGTAATGTTCCTCGAATGCCCGCCATTCTCAGCATGTCATGTTTTTAGTGACACTACATGAAAGAAGGCTTGCAAGGGTAATCAACAGCCAGTGCGTCCAGATTGACCACACCCACTAAAATGCCACCAATCATACAAGCTTAGTTACATCTACATGGCAATACAGAACTTTTGTCACAAGATCAGGGTCAGAAAGCCAGGTGCAGAGTTGTGCCCTCTGCTGCAAGGACACCTGCAGTTACCATACAGCATAAGGCTGGCGCATCCAGCGACAATAACAGTCAGCCATGCCTGAAACTTGACTCACAACACTTTGCAGGCATGATGACCTATGGGCATGATGCTGTGAAATGGCACAGAGGACGATATTCCTCACAGGCACCTCAGCAGCACCACCTCCACTTCGTCACCTTCAAACAAGGAGTAGATCTCTAGTCTGCTCCATCACTTGCCTGCACCTTAGGATCCCTCTTCCTTTTTGTGTCCCCCTCCTCTTTCAGCTTTGGCAAAGGCTAGTAATGGGTTGAGATGTCTTCTGAACTTTCCCAAAGGGTTTTTAGAATTTTTGTTCCCAACTCCCGTTGAAATTTCACTTCCAAGTTATTTGCTACTCACACTACTGATATGCTCCCTGAAGCCAAACATAATTACGACAATAAGCTGATCTCAGAATACTGAGTGAAAATATCACTGTTCCATTCATACCAATTCAAAACTGTTTTTAACCATTTGGGTGTAAACTGGACTCACATCAGAAAATCTACGCTTCAGTGTCAATGGCTTCTGTTATTTAAGTATGACATTTATGTTCTTAGAAAACATCACTCACTGGCTGAGATATTCAAATGGAAATGAGACTGTCAAAACAAAGTCAAAAGAAAAATGAGTTTTATTGTGAGATGTGACCTTTTAAACAGAAAGAAAGAAAGAAACGGCAGGATTTGAAAATGAAGTTTAAAAATAGTACACTAGCCATTATTTTTCTGAGCAAATGCAAAGCCCTACATTAAATAGGAGAATGTTTGGGGCAGGAGAGAAGGCTTTTCTAACAAATGGTTATTATCACCTTCTTTCTGCCATTGGTACTAAGAGGTTCTTGAGAAAGTCTCAAATATATACACAAAATCTATACGAGCTTGTGCTGAAATAATCTACAAACACTGGTTAAAACTGTATATGCAACAAAATATTGATAAAGTGTATGGTATCCGACCAGACACTGTGGGTTTCTTGTGCAATATCATAAAAATAATTCCATTACAAAAGAAAACTTCCCTTGGTAATTCCAATTTGATTGTGGGTGGAGTTCAGCAAGGATTTATCCTCAACCATATTTGGTAATTCTTCAAAATTTAGCCTATGAGTACATTTAGATTTGTAAAGCTTTGTTCAATGCTGTCCAAACTTAAATTTACAACTTTAACTGTTTCTGACAGAGTACATCAGGGGTATCTAATTTATAGCCTGTGGTCTCTGACCCTTTGGAACCTGTCCCATGAAACCCAGGCAACTTAGTCCCGCTTGCACTTATATTTCTTACTCATTGGTTTGTCCTGTTTGAATTTCATGGGCCGCAATCAGAACACCAAGGGATATATGCAAATTAATGGGGACTTGGACTTAAATTTCAGATGTTTCACTGTATGCACCCAAGCAGCCCATGAAGACAAAAGGCTTGGGTGTTTCTGCAGTATATCAAAAAGAATCCTCAATGAGGAAATGTGGACTACAGAATATACTCCATGAGTGAGGAAGTACTAATAATGCATGACTCAACATCTTCCCCATGAATGAATCAATTCTATTTACCAGTTCCCCACTGAATATTCAATTTACACAATGCATGTTTATTTTTAGTTCTTTTTTAGAATAGGAACTATTACAGCACAGAACATGCTCTGATAGGTTTCAATAGATCAGGCGGCCTGACTCTCACCACCTTCCTTGAGCAGCTGCCAATTGAAAATCGCCCTAAATGGAGCTGTCTTGACTGAGGTGCTAGGATCAATCTATGGTCTGTGTTAGTCAGATAATTTCTCAGCAAAGCTAGTTTTAGGGACCTGAATACCCTGAATTAGAAAAAGAAAACAGCCATCTTCACAGTGCTCATCAATATCCAGTGACCTCCACTGGAAAATGTGCATATGTGGATGCTCGATGAGGACAGGATTAGACTTGCCTGTGATAACTTCTAGAGTCAAGTATCGTACCAACCCTCAGTGTCCAATCTCGCATGTGAAAAATGGTCACTGGGGAAGTACTGGAGTGGCTGGCTCTTGTGGAACTATATGCTAACAACAGTCAGCACCTTCAGGAGACGAGGAAAGGATAAAAATAAGAACATTGGGGGAAAATATTCCCGTTTATCTCATGCATTTAGAATAAATTACATATTTTATACTTTATGATAATGACCACACATGTGGCATAAAGAATTAGCCATTTGTTATCTACCAAAAGAAAAGAAACTTAAGAGAAGGACTCGGTCACCTGTTCTCCATGCACAGTGCATCCACATCAATTATACGGTTTTCATGTCCTCCAAGGATATGGTTGATCTCTTGATTTAGACGGTCAGACTTCTCCTGGTAGAAAGAGCGTTCGACCTTGACATCCTGAAGCTCATCCACCGCTGCTTGATAATCATGGTCCAAGTGTTCAATCTGCAACAAAACAAAAATACTGAATTGAGTCACTGGACAGTTGAAGACATATTTAAACCCAAAATGTTATAAAAAGGACTGTGAATTAAAATTTAAAGCAGGAGAAGCATGTCTATAAAAACGTTCAATTTTAAAACTGAACTTAATTGTTTCTTACAAGCATCAACACTGTGATTTCTTCTTGTAAACAGGAATAAGCCTCAGCATAATTCCTCCCCTGTGGGTATAGTTTTTAAAAAAAATTAAATTGTCATTTGCATGCCAAAGGTCGTGCAGTCTGTGCAACTAGGAAAATGAAGTTACAGGGATACCTGTCCTTTTATGAGACATTTTATCTGCAGTCCATGTAATTTCTCAATCACATACCCCAAAAAAGTGCTTAGATGATTTGGCCTACATACTCCTCTTCTCCCCACTCCCACCGCGCCCCCCCCCGACCCCATCCCGCCCAGTTCAGCAGCAGGAAAGGATAGCCTGCATGAAATGATCTTTAAGCTTACAACACCATCACCACCTTGCACTTCTATAGCACTCTTAATGGACAGGAAGACATTTAAAACTGCTTTACATTGAGAAGGAAAATCTGTGGGTACCAAGCAGCAGGTAAAACAAAGAAGGTAACTAGGTTGAGGGACTGAATGCATGGTTGAAGAAGAGTTTTGAGGAGGTAACCGAAAGCAAGTTGGAGGGGGCAAGGCAGAGAGGTCTAGGAAGAGAGTTCCAGAAGGAATGGCCACCAATAGTAGATTGAAAGGAGCAGGGAACAAGGGAAAGAGGATGCAGTGATGCATGACCAAAGGAAATTACTAAGATAAGGTGGGGTGAGGCAATGGAAGGATTTGAAGACAAAGGTGACAGCTTTGAATTCAACACACGAGAAGGTAGAAAGAATAGAGTGATGGTAGTGTGGGATTTTGTATGCGTGAAGTTAGAGGTTGTGCCATCCTGAATAAGTAGTAATTTATGGAAGGGGGAGGTCAGCTAGGAGAGCATTAGAGAAGTCAAGCCTTGAGGTGATAAAGGTATGGACTAGGTCTCAGTGTGGTGGGGGGAAGAAGTAATGGTGGAGGCAGGCAAGGTTGTGGAGGTGGAAGCAAGAGGTCTTGCTAATTGGATGAATATGGGGTAAGGTGCTCACCTCAGTCAAGCATTACACTAAAGTTCCACCCATTATGACTCGGGCTGAGGTTGCAGCTGGGGAGGTTGATGGAGTCAAGACCAGAGAGGAACGTGCAGGTGGTGTTGTTCCCATGTGCCTGCTGCCCTTGTCCTTCTAGGTGGGTAGAGATCGTGGGTTTGGGAGGTGCTGTCGAAGAAGCCTTGGCGAGTTGCTGCAGTGCATCCTGTGGATGGTACACACTGCAACCACAGTGCACCAGTGGTTAAGGGAGTGAACGTTTAGGGTGGTGGATGGGGTGCCAATCAAGCGGGCTGCTTTGTCCTGAGTGTTGTTGGAGCTGCACTCATCCAGGCAAGTGGAGAATATTCCATCGCACTCCTGACTTGTGCCTTGTAGATGGTGGAAAGGCTTTGGGGAGTCAGGAGGTGAGTCACCCGCTGCAGAATACCCAGCCTGTGACCTGCTTTTGTAGCCACAATATTTATATGGCTGGTCCAGTTAAGTTTCTGGTCAGTGGTGACCCCCAGGATGTTGATTGTGGGGGATTCGGCGATGGTAATGCCTTGGAATGTCAAGGGGAGGTGGTTAAACTCTCTTGTTGGAGATGGTTATTGCCTGGCACTTGTCTGGCATGAATGTTACTTGCCACTTATCAGCCCAAGCCTGGATGTTGTCCAGGTCTTGCTGCATGCGGGCACGGACTGCTTCATTACTTGAGGGGTTGTGAATGGAACTGAACATTGTGCAATCATCAGCGAACATCCCCATTTCTGACCTTATGATGGAGGGAAGGTCATTGATGAAGCAGCTGAAGATGGTTGGGCCTAGGACACTGCCCTGAGAAACTCCTGCAGCAATGTCCTGGGGCTGAGATGATTGGCCTCCAACAACCACTACCATCTTCCTTTGTGCTAGGTATGACTCCAGCCACTAGAGAGTTTTCCCCCTGATTCCCATTGACTTCAATTTTACTAGGGCTCCTTGGTGCCACACTTGGTCAAATGCTGCCTTGATGTCAAGGGCAGTCACTCTCACCTCACCTCTGGAATTCAGCTCTTTTGTCCATGTTTGGACCAAGGCTGTAATGAGGTCTGGAGCTGAGTGGTCATGGCGGAACCCAAACTGAGCATCGGTGAGCAGGTTATTGGTGAGTAAGTGCCGCTTGATAGCACTGTCGACGACACCTTCCATCACTTTGCTGATGATTGAGAGTAGACTGATGGGGCGGTAATTGGCCGGATTGGATTTTCCTGCTTTTTGTGGACAGGACATACCTGGGCAATTTTCCACATTGTCGGGTAGATGCCAGTGTTGTAGCTGTACTGGAACAGCTTGGCTAGAGGCGCAGCTAGTTCTGGAGCACAAGACTTCAGCACTACAGCCGGGATGTTGTCGGGGCCCATAGCCTTTGCTGTATCCAGTGCACTCAGCCGTTTCTTGATAACACATGGAGTGAATCGAATTGGCTGAAGACTGGCTTCTGTGATGGTGGGGATATCAGGAGGAGGCCGAGATGGATCATCCACTCGGCACTTCTGGCTGAAGATGGTTGCAAACGCTTCAGCCTTGTCTTTTGCACTCATGTGCTGGACTCCGCTAGTGGGAGGACAATTTTGGTTTTGCCTATATTGAGCTGCAGGGAATTTTGATTGATCCAAGTCTTAATGCTGGAGATCTAATTGGAGAGTATACCAACAACCTTTGGTAAATAGAGGAGACAGAGCTGAGCATCATCAGCATTAACATGGAAGCCAACACCTTGGGTCTGGATGATGCCACCAAGGGGGCCATAAGTGATGAAGAGGAAGGGACTAAAGATGCAGTGCAGAGAGTACCACACTCAAGACAGGAAGAGAAACTAATGGAGGCGATGTAGCGCCTTTGTTTCAAGAGGCATCAGTAGATCCTGGAAACAGCAGTGCCAGAGGAGCACGTCAGAGGAGATATATTGGAGAAGATGGAATGGTTGACAATGTCATTGCCGAAAGGTGGCAGAGAAATTGAGAAAGATGAGGAGAAACAGTGAGCAAAGGCCACAGGATGTTATGGTGTGACTTTGATAGGTGCAGTCTAGATGCTGTGTGTGGGTGAGAGCTGAATTGCTGGGGAGGGGGTTCAAACAGGGAGTACTAGGAGAGATAGGAGTGCAGTTGATTATATGATTAAATAATAACTTTAAAAAAAATTAAAGTGCAAATAGAATAGTGTGTACCTGTTCCCGTGTTTTTTCCAACTGCTGAACAAGATCCTCACGTTCGTGTGCAGGAAAATGACGAGCCCCAACTTCTTCATCACCTAAACGCTGTTTTGCAATAGTCATTCTTAAGAGCTGAAGGAGAATGAGAATAGATAATCATCATCACAGCCACTGGTTTATGGTGATTAAATAAGTCAAATTCCATTTTTAATCCATGGGATTCTTACTAGTGTTTTGGGGATTTTGAACTAGTGGCTTTGATCATCATACAAAGTGTTTGTCAGTCTGAACAACTCTTTGATTTTCAGGATGATTTTTAATAGTCTTTTTATGATGTGTCATTGATATCAATTGGTTGTAAAGATCAATGGCCCTTTCATAGCACTTCAATTTAAGAGACCTCACAAGAAGTTCATTGATTTAGCTGCACAAGCAGTCTCAAAAAGCTGATTTTGTAATTTAGCACTTTCTCAATACATTCTAAGTATATTATAATGGTGCTATAGAAACTAGTTCTACTTTTCTTTTGTTCCACAAACGAGAAAATTTGGATTATAACATTATAGCCTAACTGAAAGATACTTTCTGTCACAGATTTTAGTGCACCCAGGTCCGTGTCTCCCATGCTACTCAGACTGGCAAAAGGTGGGAAATGGTGTTTCACGGGGATTGGTGCTGGGAGCACCAATGTTCACAATTTACATTAACGATTAGGATTTGGGAATCGGAAGTACAATTTCAAAATTTGCAGATGACACCAAATTGGGGGTGTAACTAATACAAAGGAAGAATGCGTCAAAATGCAAGAGGACGTCAATAAGCTTGCAGAATGGGTGTGTAATTGGCAAATGAATTTCCATATAGACAAGTGTGAGGTGGTGCATTTTGGTCGGAAGAATTAGGAGGCCACATACTGCTTTAATAAGAGTCTGAATGGGATGGAAGAGCAAAGGGATCTCGTGGTACAGATACACAAATCACTAACAGTAGTGACGCAGGTTAATAAGGCCACAAAAAGGGCAAATCAAGCACTGGGGTTCATTTCTAAAGGGAAAGAATTGAAAAGCAGAGAAGTTATGTTAAACTTGTGTAGGACCTTGGTTAGACCACACTTGGAGTACTGTGCACCGTTCTGGTCTCCATACTATAGGAAGGATAGAGAGGCATTGGAGAGGGTCCAAAAAAAATTCACAAGGATGTTACCAGAACTGAGGGGATATACTTATCAGGAAAGGCTGAACAGGCTAGGGCTCTTTTTAGAAAAGAGAAGGCTGAGGAGTGACCTGATAGAGGTCTTCAAGATAATGAAAGGGTTTGATAGGGTAGACGTAGAGAAAATGTTTCCACTTGTGGGGGAGTCCAAAACTAGAGGTCATAAATATAAAATAGTCACTCATAAATCCAACAGGGAATTCAGGAGAAACCTTTTGATCCAAAGGCAGGTAAGAATCATAAAATCATAGAAATTTACGGCACAGATGGAACATAGGAACAGGAGTAGGCCATTCAGCCCCTCGAGCCTGCTCAGCCATTTGATAAGATCATGGCTGATCTGTGATCTAACTCCATATACCTGCCTTTGGCCCATATCCCTTAATACCTTTGTTTGCCAAAAAGCTATCTATCTCAGATTTAAATTTAGCAATTGAGCTAGTATGAATTGCCGTTTGCGGAAGAGAGTTCCAAACTTTTATCCTTTGTGTGTAGAAATGTTTTCTAATCTCACTCCTGAAAGGTCTGGACCTAATTTTTTAGACTGATCCCCCTACTCCGAGAATCCCCAACCAGCGGAAATAATTTCTCTCTATCCACCCTATCTGTCCCCCTTAATATCTTATAAACTTCAATCAGATCACCCCTTAACCTTCTAAACTCGAGAGTATACATCCCCAATTTGTGTAATCTCTCCTCGTAACTTAATCCTTGAAAAGTCCAGATATCATTCTAGTAAACCTACGCTGCACTCCCTCCAAGGCCAATGTGTCCTTCCGAAGGTGCGGTGCCCAGAACTGCTCACAGTACTCCAGGTGCGGTCTAACCAGGGTTTTTATAGCTGCAGCATAATTTCTGCCCTCTTGTACTCCAGTCCTCTAGGTATAAAGGCCAGCATTCCATTAGCCTTATTGATTATTTTCTGCACCTGTTCATGACACTTCAATGATCTATGTACCTGAACCCCTAAGTCCCTTTAGACATCCACTGTTTTTAACTTTTTACCATTTAGAAAGTACCCTGTTCCATCCTTTTTTGATCCAAAGTGGATGACCTCACATTTGCCTACATTGAATTCCATTTGCCACAGTTTTGCCCATTCATCTAATCTATCAATATCGCTTTGTAATTTTATGTTTTCATCTACACTGCTTACAATGCCACCAATCTTTGTGTCATCGGCAAACTTAGATATGAGACTTTCTACGCCTTCATCTAAGTCATTAATAAATATTGTGAATAATTGAGGCCCCGAGACAGATCCCTGCGGGACTCCACTAGTTGATCCTGACAATGTGAGTACCTACCCATTATCCTACTCTCTGTCGCCTTTCGCTCAGCCAACTTCCTAACCAAGTCCGTACTTTTCCTACGATTCCATGGGCTTCTATCTTAGCTAACAGTCTCTTATGTGGGACCTTATCAAATGCCTTCTGGAAGTCCATATAAATAACATCCATTGATATTCCCCTGTCTACTACTTTAGCTACTTTAGGCCATTTGGCCCATCGTGTCTGTGCCAGCCGAAAAAGAGCCATCCAGCCAAACCCCACCTTCCAGCTCTTGGTCTGTAGTCTTGTAGGTTGCGGCATTTCAGGTGCACATCCAAGTACTTTTTAAATGTGATGAGAGTTTCTGTCTCTCCCACCCTTTCAGGCAGTGCATTCCAGACCCCCACCAACATCTGGGTGAAAAGAATTCTCAAATCCCCTCTAATCCTTCTACCAATTACTTTAAATCTATGTCCCCCCTCCCCCCACCAACCTCCGGTTTTTGACCCCGCTGCTAAGGGAAATAGGTCCTTCCTGTCCACTCTATCTAGGCTCCTCATAATTTTATACACCTCAATTAAATCTCCCCTCATCCTCCTCTGTTCCAAAGGAAACAACTTGGAAAACAACAATGTGGAACACGCTACTACAAGGAGTAGTTGAGGCAAATAGCATAGATGCATTTAAGGGGAAGCTAGATAAGCACATGAGGGAGAAAGGAATCAGAGGGTATGCTGACAGGGTTAGATGAAGTAGGGAGGGAGGAGGCTCGTGTGGAGCATAAACGCCGACATAACCAGTTGGGCCGAATGGCCTGTTCCTGTACTGTAGTTTTGATGTAACTCGATGTAAATGACACTTAGAATTAAATGATTTTCTCCCCCTGGTACAAGTGCAGGAAATCAAAGACTTTCAGGTCTTTGCTTACACTGCCATAACAATGGCATCATACTTATTTTATACCATAGTTACAGGGGCCATTTTTCATCGAGGGATAGAGAAAAAGGAGCTTACACTGACATGTTCACTCGGCACTGCAGTCCACAATTCAACCATGCTACTGCAAGCTGATATTAATTAACTTTTTTTAATAATAGCAATTGTCTTTCACTGAAATCCCATATTTAAATTGTTGGATAAAAAAACTGCATTTGTCTATATCCTGTGTACTTATGAAGCATTATCAGGATGCCGCAGCATTTTGCAGCTGAACACTACAAAGTATTACGCACTTAAATGGAAATGTCGCAGATCAGAAATAGGAATTGTGGTACAAGATTGCTTTTTGCCCCAAAAGGTCAGAAGTGTGATGGTCCTTGTACCTAGGATTCATTGTAATAAGTGATCAGGACAGCATTCATAATAAAGAAACAGCAGAACCTCTCAGGACCACTGCCACAACATGATTTAATTAATTATTTGGCAATCAACACTAATAAGGACGAGGATATATAAAGCTCTGGTCAGACCCCAATTAGGGCACTGAGTTCAGTTCTGGGCACTACACCTCAGGAAGCATATATTGGCCTTGGAGGGGGTGCAGCGCAGATTCAACAGAATGATACCGGGGTGAAAACGGTTAAATTATGAGGACATGTTGCATAGACTAGGCTTGTATTCCCTTGAGTATAGAAGATTAAGGGGTGATCCAATTGAGACGTTTAAGATGATTAAAGGAGTTGACAGGGTAGATAGAGAGAAACTATTTCCTCTTGTGGGGGAGTCCAGTACAAGGGGCATAACCTTAAAATTAGAGGTAGGCCATTCAGGGGTGATGTCAGGAAGCACTCCTTCACAAAAAGGGTACTGGAAATCTGGAACTCTCTCCCCAAAAAGCTGTTGAGGCTAGGTCTATTGAAAATTTCAAAACTGACATTGATAGATTTTTGTTTGGCAAGGGTATTAAGAGATACAGAACTAAGGCGGGTAGATGGAGTTAAGATACAGATCAGCCATGATCTAATTGAAAGGCCTACTCCTGTTCCTATATTCCAGTACAAAAATGCATAATTTAAAAAAGGCAAATTTCAAAGGAGTGTGGGAAGAGCTAAAAATAAATTAATTGGAGAATGTTACTGAAAGATGTCTTTGTGAAAGAAAAATGAAAGACTTTTAGAACAATAATAGTGAGTTTGCAAAATATATGTGTATCCAAGGAAAATATGTATAAGCTAAGCAAGCATTCTCTGGAATAGTTGAATAAATCTATTTAAAAGAGAATGTTTAAAAAAACTACACAAAAACTACAGGGAAAAAGAGCGCACTCCGGAGGAGGAAAATAATTTACTAAAGCAAGTTAAAAGCGATATTAGAATATCAAAGAGTACATTGAAGATGAATATAGCTAAAGATGCTAAGTATGATACTAAAAAGTTCATTCAGCAACATAGCACTACAAGAGCGCTTGAAGGATAATTGTGACAGAGAGGTTACAGAAGATAAATTAGTTGAATTATTTAATAATATCTTGACTTTAGTATATCCAGTATCTTAAAAGATTTTGAAGTCAAAGTGGCAAGGATACTTGGTAAGTTAGGGGAATTACAACCAACAAATCCCGAGGGCAACCACATCTGCAGTAAATGCCTGCAACTCGAAGAGCTTCAGCTCAGATTTGTTGAGCTGGAGTCCGAGCTGCAGATATGGCGATGCATCAGGGAGGGGGCGAGTTATCTGGACACTTTGATCCAGGAGGCAGTCACACCCCTTAGATTAGGTAGTGGTTTAGATTCATTCAGTGATCAGGGACAGGAAGATGTGACTGCGAGTCAGGCAGGTATGGGGACCCAGGATGTAGTGATGGAGGAGCCTCAGCCTTTGACCTTGTCCAACAGGTACGAAGTACTTGCTACCTGTATGAATGAGAACAAGGACTGCAGGGAGGAAGGGCAAACTAAACATGGCACCATGGTACAGGAGGCCATTCAAGTTGGGGGAGTAAAAAGGAATGTGGTAGTGGTAGGGGATAGTATAGTCACGGGGACAGACACTGTTCTCTGCAGCTGCGACCAAAAGTCCCGAAGGTTGTGTTGCCCTCCCGGTACCAGGGTTAAGGACATCTCCTCGTGGCTGGAAAAGAACTTAGAACATGAGGGGGAGGATCCAGTTGTCGTGGTCCACATAGGAACCAATGACATAGGTAGAACTAAGAATGGGGTTCTGCTGCAATTTGACAAGCTAGGGTCTAAATTAATAAGCAGAACCTCAAAGGTAATAATCTCTGAATTACTACCTAAGCCACGTGCAAATTGGCATTGGGACAAACAGATCAGAGCGTTAAATGCGTGGCTCAAAGAGTGGTGTGGGAGACAAGGGTTTCAATTCATGGGGTACTGGCACCACTACTGGGGAAAGAGGGAGCTGTTCCGTTGGGACGGGCTCCACTTAAACCGGGCTGGGACCAACGTCCTGGTGAATTGAATAACTAGGGCTGTAGATAGGGCTTTAAACTCATAAGGTGGAGGGGGGAAGGGGTCAGGTGAGGAGAAATTTAGAAATCTAATGTGGAAAGTCAAGACAACCGAGTAGTGTAGTGATTTGGGTAAAGATAAGCCGAGTGTGGCAGGAAGGGATTGAGAGTTTACCAAAAATATTGCATCAACAAATAATGTCAAAGTAGGAAAAAAGTGGCAAAAAGTCAAAATTAAAGGCTCCTTATCTGAATGCATGGAGCATTCGTAACAAGATAGGTGAATTAGTTGCACAAAAGAGATAAATGGGTTTGATCTAATACCCATTACAGAGACATGGTTGCAAAGTGACCAAGGCTGGGAACTAAATATTCCAGGGTACATGACGTTTAGAAAAGACAGGCAGAATGGAAAAGGAGGGGGTGTCATAAGGACAGTGGTGAGAAAGGATCTTTGCTCGGAAGATCAGGAAGTAGAATCAGTATGGGTGGAGATAAGAAATAACGAGGAGCAGAAAACACTGGTGGGAGTAGTTTATAGGCCCCCTAATAGTAGCAATACTGTTGGACAGAGTATTAATCATGAAACAACAGGAGCTTGTAACAAAGGTATGCAGTAATCATGGGGGACTTTAATCTTCATATAGACTAGGCAAATCAAACTGGAAAAGGTAGCTTGGAGGACGAGTTCATGGATTGCATTCGAGACGGTTTCCTAGAGCAATACGTTATGGAACCAACCAGTGAACAGGCTATTTTAGATCTTGTATTATGTAATGAGACAAGGTTAATTAATAATCTCACAGTAAGGGATCCTCTGGGGAAGAGTGATCATAATATGATAGTATTTCACATTGAGTTTGAGAGTGACATACTTAAGACAGAAACTACAGTCTTAAATTTAAATAAAGCCAATTACATAGGAATGAGAGGTGAGTTGGTTAAGGTAGATTGGGAAATCAAATTAAAAGGTATGACAGTTGAAAAGCAATGGCAAACATTTAAAGAAATAATTTAATATTCTCAACAAATATACATTCCATTGAGAAATAAAAACTCCACGGGAGAAGTGATCCATCCGTGGCTAACTAAAGAAGTTAAGGATGGTATTAGATTAAAAGAAGAGGCCTATAATGTTGCCAAGAAGAGTAGTAAGCCTGAGGATTGGGAAAGTTTTCGAAATGAGCAAAGGGTGATCAAAAAATTGATTAAAAAAGAGAAAATAGAATATGAAAGTAAACTAGCAAGAAATATAAAAACGGATTGTAAGAGCTTCTACAAGTAAGTAAAAAGGAAGAGAGTAGCAAAAGTAAACATTGGCCTGTTAGCCTAACATCAATCGTCGGGAAAATGCTGGAATCCATTATTAAGGAAGTGGTAACAGGGCACTTAGAAAATCATAATGTGGTTAGGCAGAGTCAACATGGTTTTATGAAAGGGAAATCATGTTTGACAAATTTATTAGAGTTTTTTGAGGATGTAACTAGCAGAGTAGATAAAGTGGAACCAGTGGATGTCGTATACTTGGATTTTCAAAAGGTATTTGATAAGATGCCACATAAAAGGTTGTTACACAAGATAGAAGCTCATGGGGTTGGGGGTAACATATTATCATGGAGAGACGATTGGTTAACAGACAGAAAACAGAGAGTAGGGATAAACGGGTCATTTTCAGGTTGGCAGGCTGTAACTAGTAGGGTGCCTCAAGGATTGGTGCTTGGGCCTCAGCTATTTACAATCTATATTAATGACTTAGATGAAGGGACTGAGTATAATGTATCCAAAGTTTGCTGACAATACAAAGTTAGGTGGGAAAGTAAGCTGTGAGGAGGACATGAAGAGTCTGCAAAGGCCTTGCCAACCCACATCCTATGAATGAATAAAAAAAATACAGACAGATTAACTGAGTGGGCAAGAAGGTGGCAGATGGAGTATAATGTGGGGAAATGTGAGGTTGTTCATTTTGGTAGGAAGAATAGAAAAACAGAATATTATTTAAATGGTGAGATACTATTAAATGTTGGTGTTCAGAGAGATTTGGGTGTCCTCGTACAAGAAACACAAAAAATTAGCATGCAGGTACAGCAAGCAATTAGGAAAGCAAATGGCGTGTTGGCCCTTATTGCAAGGGGATTGGAGTACAAAAGTAAGGAAGTCTTACCTCAATTGTACAGGGCTTTGGCGAAACCTCACCTGGAGTACTGTGTACAGTTTTAGCCTCCTTATCTAAGGAAGGATATACTTGCCTTAGAGGGGATGCAACAAAGGTTCACTAGATTAATTCCTAGGATGAGAGGATTGTCCTATGAGGAGAGGTTGAGTAGAATGGGCCCATACTCTTTGGAGTTTAGAAGAATGAGAGGTGATCTCATTGAAACATATAAGATTATGAGGGGGCTTAACAGGGTAGAGGCTGAGAGGATATTTCCCCTGGCTGGAGAGTCTAGAACTAGGGGGCATAGTCACAGGATAAGGGGTCAGCCATTTAAGACTGAGATGAAGAGGAATTTCTTCACTCAGAGGGTTGTGAGTATTTGGAATTCTCTACCCCAGAGGGCTATGGATGCTGAGTCATTGAATATATTCAAGGCTGAGATAGATAGATTTTTGGACTCTAGGAGAATCAAGGGATATGGGGATCGGGCAGGAAAGTGGAGTTGAGGTCGAAGATCAGCTATGATCTGATTGAATGGCGGAGCAGGCGTGAGGGGCCGTGTGGCCTACTCCTGCTCCTTTTTCTTATGTTCTTATATTCATGTTCCAGGGCTATACGTCCTAGGGTACTGAAGGAAGCCAGGGAAGAAATTTGTGGGGGCTGACTATTGCTATGGAAGAATTGCTAAACACTAGTGGGGTTCCACTGGGCTGCAAATAAATGTAGTACCTATAATTAAAAAGGGCAACAAGTTGGACCCAGGCAATTATAGGCCTATTAACCCAACATCAATAATAAACAAAATAATGGATTTATTGTAAGAGGCAAGCTGGAGGACTGCATGTATAGCAATAAACAGCCTGCATTGATTTAGAAGGAAAATTCTCTGCCTGTCAAACCTCCTTGACCTCCTCGACGATTTCACAGATAAAGTAAATAGTGGCATTCCCCATGTTATAGTTTATTTAGATTTGCAGAAAGATCTTGACAAAGTACCACATGAAAAATTAAACCGAAAGCTGCAAGAATCTAGAACAGAAGAAGAAACTGGATAAGGAACTAATTTTAAAAAACAGGGAACAGACTCACAAAAGTATAATGTCACACGGGTGGGGATGATCGAGTGGAGTAGACTCCCATAGGATCAGTGTATGGACACTTATTCCTTTTAATCTGTGCAAATAACTTCAATACCAAAACACAACTATATACTGGTCAAATCTGCTGACAAGGAGAGCAGTAGAGACAGAAGATGCAGCAAAAGATTTACAAAAAGATCAAATCCACCCAGACATGGGAAGAACGTTTCCTCTATCTGTTAGCTGTAAGGGTCCTATGGGGAATGAGGTTGGAGTATTCTACCAAACAAGCAATGGGCGAAAAATATTGGGTTTATTCTAAATACAATTAGATTACATGATGGGGGAGTTAATTTGCTAGAGTGATGTGTTTCCATGGATTGAACGGCCTGTCCTTATCTTAAGCAATACCAGGTTTGGGAAGTTTACACTTATAGCGTAATTTTCCAAGTTTGTGCCCCCGATGAAGATCCCGACCCACTGGTAGCGCACATCGGAAATGCGGGCCTGTGCTGGCTACAATTTTCTGGTAATGGATATGCAATGCATACTCAAATTTCTGATATCTGCTGCCAGAGAGGGAAGCTACCTACCCGTGGCACAAACTCAGGAAATGGTCCCATAAACGTTACTGTCTTTTGAAAATGACTAGTTTATGCTGGTTATCCCAGTTAGAAAGGGTGGTATTTTTTGCCATTTCCACTTCAATGATGGAATACTTGTGGGTTTCGTCATGTGGTCATCAGCAGACTAGTTTCAACAAAACTGTTAGCAGCTATCAGTTACATCGAGTTACATCGAAATTACAGCACAGAAACAGGTCGTTCGGCCCAACTGGTCTATGCCAGTGTTTATGCTCTACACGAGCCTCCTACCTCCTTTTTTCATCTAACCGTATCAGGATACTCTTCTATTCCTTTCTCCATCATGTGCTAATCCAGCTTCCCCTTAAATGCATCTATGTTATTTGCCTCAACTACTCCTTGTGGTAGTACATTCCACATTCTTACCACTCTTTGGGTAAAGAAGTTTCTCCTGAATCCCCTATTTGATTTATTTGCGATTATTTTATATTTATGACCTCTAGTTTTGGACTCCCCCGCAAGTGGAAACATTTTCTCTATGACAACCCTATGAAATCCTTTCATTATCTTAAACACCTCTATCAGGTCACCTCTCAGCCTTCTCTTTTCTAGAGATAAGAGCCCCAGTCTGTTTAGCCTTTCCCGATAAGTATATCCTGTCAGTTTGGTATCATCCTTGTGAATCTTTTTTGCATCCTCTCCAATCCCTCTATATCTTCTCTATAATATGGAGACCAGCACTATGCATGATACTCCAAGTGTGGTCTAACCAAGGTTTTATACAAGTTTAACATAACTTCTTTGCTTTTCAATTCTATCCCTCTAGAAATCAACCCTAGTGTTTGATTTGTCTTTTTATGGCCTTATTAACCTGTGTTGCTATTTTTAGTGATTTGTGTATCTGTACCACTATTCCTTTGCTCCTTTATCCCATTTAGACTTATTATCCGTATGTGGCCTCCTCATTCTTCCTACCAAAATGCACCACCTCACACTTATCTATATTAAAATTCATTTGCCATTACACGCCCATTCTGCAAGTTTATTAATGTCCTCTTGCACTTTGATGCATTTTTTCGATGTATTAACTACACCCCTCAATTTGGTGTCGTCTGCAAATTTTGATATCGTACTTTCAATTCCCAAATCCAAATCGTTAATATAAATTGTGAACAACAGTGGTCCTAGCACTGATCCCTGTGGAACACCACTTCCCACCTTTTGCCAGTCTGAGCAGCTACCCTTAACCCCTACTCTCTGTTTTCTGTTTTGAAGCCAGCTTGCTATCCATTTTACTACATGTCCATTGACTCCACATGCTCTGATCTTAGCCATGAGTCTACAACGCGGTACCTTATCGAAGGCCTTTTGAAAATCCAAATATATTACATCTACTACATTACCCTTGTCTACTCTTTCTGTTATTTCTTCATAGAATTCAATAAGGTTGGTCAAGCATGACTTCCTCTTCTGAAATCTGTGCTGTCTACTCTATTATATTTTCCTTTGCTAGATGTTTTTCTATTACATATTTGAGTAAAGATTCCATTATCTTTCCTACCACCATGCTAATTGGTCTATATTTCCCTGGACTTGTTCTAACTCCCTTTTTAAATATAGGAATCACATTAGCTGTCCACCAGTCCTCTGGCTCTATTCCCTTTTCTGGTGAATTTTTATATATATGTAATAGTGCCTCCACTATCTCCTCCCTAACTTCTTTTAATACTTCTGGTATCCATGGTACCTCTAAAACAACCCATAATTCAACAATTTTATCTCTTTAATGAAGTGAACCACATAAAGTTTTAGGTGGAAGCAAATTTACGACCAGCAAGATTAAGCTAATGACTAATGCTCATCCAACAGAAAAGTATACCCATGCATACTTAAAAAATATTACAGGTGAGACCAGCACTCTACTGAATATTTAATTCCCTTCCCATACCTCCACTATCTCCTCCCTAACTTCTTTTAATACTCGTGGATGCAACCCATCCGGACCAGGGATCTTATTCTCCCCAAGTTTGATTAGTCTATCAATTATCTCCCCCCTTTCTGTCTTAAATGTTTTAATATCTTTTTCGATCTCCTCTTCCAATGTCATAGCCACCTTGTTGGCCCCCCTGGTGAATACAGAGGCAAAGTAACTATTCAATATTTCTGCCATTTCACTGTTGTTACCTGTGAGTTTATCTTGTGCATCCTTTAGTGGCCCTATCTGATTTTTCTTTTGTTATTTATGTGTCTGTAGAATACTTTACTTTTTCTTTTGCCAGTATCTGAGCCCAGTTGGACAGTTTAAGACCATTAAGTCATCATCAGGTATCCTTAATCAAACTCAACTGGTTAATTGGAACTGAAAGACAGAGAATAGCCACTTCTGGTATCCATGGTACCTCTAAAACAACCCATAATTCAACAATAATAGATAGGATGACAAAAGGGAATACGAAGAGGTTAGGAAAGAAGTCGAAAAAACAATTAGGAAAGCAAAGAGGAACTACGAGATTAAATTATAAAGGAATATAAAAAGAAAAAGCAAAGTATTCCACAGACACATATATAACAAACGAAAAATGCATAAGATAAACTCACAGGTAACGACAGTGAAATGGCAGAAATATTGAACAGTTACTTTGCCTCTGTATTCACCAGGGGGGCCAACAAGGTGGGTATGACATTAGAAGAGAGCTCCAAACTTCTATCACCCTTTGCGTGTACAAGTTTTTTCCAAACTTCACTCCTGGAAGTCCTGGTTCTAATTTTTAGTCTATGTCCCCAAGTCCTAGTCTCCCCAACCGGAGGAAATAGTTTCATAGAATCATAGAATCATAGAAGTTTACAACATGGAAACAGGCCCTTCGGCCCAACATGTCCATGTCGCCCAGTTTATACCACTAAGCTAGTCCCAGTTGCCTGCACTTGGCCCATATCCCTCTATACCCATCTTACCCATGTACCTGTCCAAATGCTTTTTAAAAGACAAAATTGTACCCGCCTCTACTACTGCCTCTGGCAGCTCGTTCCAGACACTCACCACCCTTTGAGTGAAAAAATTGCCCCTCTGGACCCTTTTGTATCTCTCCCCTCTCACCTTAAATCTATGCCCCCTCGTTATAGACTCCCCGACCTTTGGGAAAAGATTTTGACTATCTACCTTATCTATGCCCCTCATTATTTTATAGACTTCTATAAGATCACCCCTAAACCTCCTACTCTCCAGGGAAAAAAAGTCTCAGTCTATCCAACCTCTCCCTATAAGTCAAACCATCAAGTCCCGGTAGCATCCTAGTAAATCTTTTCTGCACTCTTTCTAGTTTAATAATACCCTTTCTATAATAGGGTTTTTTTTAATTCGTTCATGGGATGTGGGCGTCGCTGGCAAGGCCAGCATTTATTGCCCATCCCTAATTGCCCTCGAGAAGGTGGTGGTGAGCCGCCTTCTTGAACCGCTGCAGTTCGTGTGGTGACGGTTCTCCCACAGTGCTGTTAGGAAGGGAGTTCCAGGATTTTGACCCAGCGACAATGAACTGTACACAATATTCCAAGTGTGGCCTTACTAATGTCTTGTACAACTTCAACAAGACATCCCAACTCCTGCATTCAATGTTCTGACCAATGAAACCAAGCATGCTGAATGCCTTCTTCACCACCCTATCCACCTGTGACTCCACTTTCAAGGAGCTATGAACCTGTACTCCTAGATCTCTTTGTTCTATAACTCTCCCCAACGCCCTACCATTAACGGAGTAGGTCCTGGCCCGATTCGATCTACCAAAATGCATCACCTCACATTTATCTAAATTAAACTCCATCTGCCATTCATCGGCCCACTGGCCCAATTTATCAAGATCCTGTTGCAATCCTAGATAACCTTCTTCACTGTCCACAATGCCACCAATCTTGGTGTCATCTGCAAACTTACTAACCATGCCTCCTAAATTCTCATCCAAATCATTAATATAAATAACAAATAATAGCGGACCCAGCACCGATCCCTGAGGCACACCGCTGGTCACAGGCCTCCAGTTTGAAACACAACCCTCCACAACCACCCTCTGTCTTCTGTCGTCAATCCAATTTTGTATCCAATTGGCTACGTCACCTTGGATCCCGTGAGATCTAACCTTATGTAACAACCTACCATGCGGTACCTTGTCAAAGGCTTTGCTAAAGTCCATGTAGACCACGTCTACTGCACTGCCCTCATCTATCTTCTTGGTTACCCCTTCAAAAAACTCAATCAAATTTGTGAGACATGTTTTTCCTCTCACAAAACCGTGCTGACTGTTCCTAATCAGTCCCTGCCTCTCCAAATGCCCGTAGATCCTGTCTCTCAGAATACCCTCTAACAACTTACCCACTACAGATATCAGGCTCACTGGTCTGTAGTTCCCAGGCTTTTCCCTGCCTCCCTTCTTAAACAAAGGCACAACATTTGCTACCCTCCAATCTTCAGGCACCTCACCTGTAGCTGTCGATGATTCAAATATCTCTGCTAGGGGACCCGCAATTTCCTCCCTAACCTCCCATAACGTCCTGGGATACATTTCATCAGGTCCCGGAGATTTATCTACCTTGATGCGCGTTAAGACTTCCAGCACCTCCCTCTCTGTAATATGTACACTCCTCAAGACATCACTATTTATTTCCCCAAGTTCCCTAACATCCATGCCTTTCTCAACCGTAAATACCGATGCGAAATATTCATTTAGGATCTCACCCATCTCTTGTGGTTCCGCACATAGATGACCTTGTTGATCCTTAAGAGGCCCTACTCTCTCCCTAGTTACTCTTTTGCCCTTTATGTATTTGTAGAAGCTTTTTGGATTCACCTTTGCCTTATCTGCCAAAGCAATCTCATGTCCCCTTTTTGCCCTCCTGATTTCTCTCTTAACTCTACTCCGGCAATCTCTATACTCTTCAAGGGATCCACTTGATCCCAGCTGCCTATGCATGTCATATGCCTCCTTCTTCTTTCTGACTAGAGCCTCAATCTCCCGAGTCATCCAAGGTTCCCTACTTCTACCAGCCTTGCCCTTCACTTTATAAGGAATGTGCTTACCCTGAACCCTGGTTAACACACTTTTGAAAGCCTCCCACTTACCAGACGTCCCTTTGCCTGCCAACAGACTCTCCCAATCAACTTCTGAAAGTTCCTGTCTAATACCATCAAAATTGGCCTTTCCCCAATTTAGAATTTTAACTTTTGGGCCAGACCTATCCTTCTCCAGAGCTATCTTAAAACTAATGGAATTATGATCACTGGTCCCAAAGTGATCCCTCACTAACACTTCTGTCACCTGCCCTTCCTTATTTCCCAAGAGGAGGTCAAGTTTTGCCCCCTCTCTAGTCGGGCCATCCACATACTGAATGAGAAATTCCTCCTGAATACACTCAACAAATTTCTCTCCATCCAAGCCCCTAATGCTATGGCTGTCCCAGTCAATGTTGGGAAAGTTAAAGTCCCCTACTATTACCACCCTATTTTTCTTGCAGCTGTCTGTAATCTCCTTACATATTTGCTCCTCAATTTCCCATTGACTATTTGGGGGTCTGTAGTACAATCCTGTCAAAGTGATCTCTCCCTTCTTATTTTTCAGTTCTACCCATATAGACTCAGTGGGCGAACCCTCGGATATATCCTCTCTCACTACTGCCGTGATGTTCTCCCT
This sequence comes from Heptranchias perlo, assembly GCF_035084215.1. Lineage (NCBI taxonomy): Eukaryota > Metazoa > Chordata > Chondrichthyes > Hexanchiformes > Hexanchidae > Heptranchias > Heptranchias perlo. The sequence continues at coordinate 102,802,327 of NC_090325.1, read as the reverse complement.
AATCAAGAACGCAACTCCCCCTCCCCTCTTACCTCCTGCTCTATCTTTCCTATAGCATCTGTACCCTGGAACATTGAGCTGCCAGTCCTGCCCCTCCCTTAGCCATGTTTCAGTAATAGCTATAACATCCCAGTCCCATGTACCCGTCCATGCCCTGAGTTCATCTACCTTCCCCATCAGACTTCTTGCATTGAAATAAATGCAGTTTAATCTAGACTTCCCTTGGTCTTTGCCCTGCTTTCTCAGACCATCTGTCCAGTCATGTTTTGTACACTCTCCCTTACTGCCTTTTGTTTCTGTCACCACTTTACTTCCCACTGACTTCCTGCATCGGTTCCCATCCCCCTGCCACTTTAGTTTAAACCCTCCCCAACAGCACTAGCAAAAACTCCCCTTAGGACATTGGTTCCAGTCCTGCCCAGATGCAGACCGTCCAATTTGTACTGGTTCCACCTCCCCCAGAACCGGTTCCAATGTCCCAGGAATTTGAATCCCTCCCTCTGGCACCATCTCTCAAGCCACGTATTCATCCTAGCTATCCTGTCATTCCTACTCTGACTAGCCCGTGGCACTGGTAGCAATCCTGAGATTACTACCTTTGAGGTCCTACTTTTTAGTTTAACTCCTAACTCCCTAAATTCAGCTTGTAGGACCTCATCCCGTTTTTTACCTATATCGTTGGTACCTATATGCACCACGAGAACTGGCTGTTCACCCTCTCCCTCCAGAATGCCCTGCAGCCGCTCCGAGACATCCCTGACCCTTGCACCAGGGAGGCAACATACCATCCTGGAGTCTCGGTTGCGTCCGCAGAAACGCCTGTCTATTCCCCTTACAATCGAATCCCCTATCACTATAGCTCTGCCACTCTTTTTCCTGCCCTCCTGTGCAGCAGAGCCAGCCACGGTGCCATGAACCTGGCCGCTGCCACCTTCCCCTGGTGAGCCATCTCCCCCAACAGCATCCAAAACGGTATACCTGTTTGAGAGGGGGATGGCCACAGGGGATCCCTGCACTACCTGCCTGCACCTCTTACTCTGCCTGGTGGTCACCCATTCACTTCCTGTCTGTACACCCTTTACCTGCGGTGTGACCAACTCGCTAAACGTGCTATCCACGAGTTTCTCTGCATCGCGGATGCTCCACAGTGAGTCCACCCGCAGCTCCAGCTCCGAGATACGATCGGTCAGTAGCTGCAGGTGGACACACTTCCTGCACACATGGTCGGCAGGGACACTGGTAGTGTCCATGACTTCCCACATCTTGCAGGAGGGGCATAGAGTTTCTCTCTATCTACCCTATCAGTTCTCCTTAATATCTTGAAAATCTTCTAAATTCCAGGGAATATAACCCTAGTTTGTTTAATCTCTCCTCTTAATTTAACCCTTGTAATCCAGGTATCATTCTAGTAAATCTACGCTGCACTAGAATCATAGAAAGGTTGCAGCACGGAAGGAGGTCATTTGGCCCATCGAGTCTGCGCTGACTCTATGCAAGAGCAATTCAGCTAGTCCCACTCTCCCGCCCTTTCCCCAAAGCCCTGCAAATTTTTTCCTTTCAAGTCCTTATCCAGTTCCCTTTCCAAGGCCATGACTGAATCTGCCTCCACCACCCCCTCAGGCAGTGCATTCCAGATCCTAACCACTCACAGTGTAAAAAAGCTTTTCCTCATGTCACCTTTGGTTCTTTTGCCAATCACCTTAAATCTATGTCCTCTGGTTCTTGACCCCTCCATCAATGGCAACAGTTTCTCTCTATCTACTCTGTCTAGACCCTTCATGATTTTGAATATTTCTATCAAATCTCTGTTCCAAGAAGAACGACCCCAGCTTCTCCAGTCTATCCACATAACTGAAAACCCTCATCCCTGGAATCCTTCTATTAAATCTCTTCTGCACCCTTTCTAAGGACTTCACATCTTTCCTAAAGTGTGGTGCACAGAACTGGACACAATACTCCAGTTGTGGCCGAACCAGTGTTTTATAAAGGTTCATCATGACTTCCATATTTTTGTACTCTATGCCTCTATTTATAAAGCCCAGGATCCCGTATGCTTTTTTAACCACTTTCTCAACTTGTCCTGCCACTTTCAATGATTTGTGCATTTAGAGATCTCTTTGTTCCTGCACCCCTTTTAGAGTTGTGCCCTCTATTTATACTGCCTCTCCTCGTTCTTCCTACCAAAATGTATCACTTCACATTTTTCTGTGTTAAATTTCATCTGCCACTTGTCCACTCATGCCACCAGTCTGTCTATATCCTCTTGAAGTCTATCACTATCCTCCTCACTGTTTACTACCCTTCCATGTTTTGTGTCATCTGGAAATTTGGAAATTGTGCCCTGTACGCCCAAGTCCAAGTCATTAATATAGATCAAGAAAAGCAGTGGTCCCAGCACCGACCCCTAGGGAACACCAGTGTACACTTACCTCCAGTCCGAAAAACAACCGTTCACCACTACTCTCTGTTTCCTGTCACTTAGCCAATTCTGTATCCATGTTGCTACTGCCCCCTTTATTCCATAGGCCACAATCGTAATGATAAGCCTATCGTGTGGCACTTTATCAAATGCCTTTTGAAAGTCTATATACGCCACATTAACTATGTTGCCCTCATCTACCCTCTCTGTTACCTCATCAAAAAGCTCGATCAGGTTAGTTAAACATGATTTGCCTTTAACAAATCCATGCTGGCTTTCCCTAATCAATCCACACTCGTCCAAGTGACTGTTAATTCTGTCCCAGATTATCATTTCTGAAAGTTTCCACACCACTGAGCTGAAACTGACTGGCCTGTAGTTGCTCGGTTTATCCTTGCACCCTTTTTGAACAAGGGTGCAACATTTGCAATTCTCCAGTGCTCTAGCACCACTTCCGTATCTATGGATGTTTGAAAGATTACAGCCAGTACCTCCGCAATTTCTACACTTACTTCCCTCAGCAACCGAGGATGCATCCCACCTGGACCGGGTGACTTACCTACTTTAAGTACAGCCAGCCTTTCAAGTACCTCTTCTTCATCAAATTTTAGCCCATCCAGTATCTCAACGATATCTCAACTATCAATCTCTCCGAGGCCAATATATCCTTCCTAAGGTGCAGTGCCCACAACTGAACATAGTACTCCAGGTGTGGTCTAACCAGGGCTTTGTATAGCTGTAGCATAACTTCTACCCCCTTGTAATCTAGTCCTTTAGGTATAAAGAACAGTATTCCATTAGCCTTTTTGATTATTTTATCGACCTGTCCATGACATTTTTAAGTCTCTTTGGACCACCACTGCTTCAAGCTTTTCTCCATTTAGAAAGTACATCCCTTCCTTTGTCTCAATCCGTATGGATTATGCTTCCATCTTAATTATACTTATGTCCCTTTTTTTGATTGCCATTATGTTGTTTATTATTAATATAGCTATCCCACACCCCACCTTTAACCTTCCCTAGCCGTTCTAAATATACTATATCCTGCAATATTTAACTGCCAGTCGTGTCCCTTTTTTTATTGGTTCATGGGATGTGGCATCGCTGGCAAGGCCAGCATTTATTGCCCATCGTTAATTGCCCTTGAGAAGGTGGTGGAGAGCCGCCTTCTTGAACCACTGCTGTCCGTGTGGTGAAGGTTCTCCCACAGTGCTGTTAGGAAGGGAGTTCCAGGATGTTGACCCAGCGACGATGAAGGAACAGCGATATATTTCCAAGTCGGGATGGTGTGTGACTTGGAGGGGAACGTGCAGGTGGTGTTGTTCCCTTGTCCTTCTAGGTGATAGAGGTCGTGGGTTTGGGAGGTGCTGTTGAAGAAGCCTTGGCGAGTTGCTACAGTGCATCCTGTGGATGGTACACACTGCAGCCACGGTGCGCTGGTGGTGAAGGAAGTGAATGTTTAGGGTGTGGATGGGGTACCAATTAAGCAGGCTGCCTTGTCCTGGATGGTGTCAAGCTTCTTGAGTGTTGTTGGAACTGCACTCATCCAGGCAAGTGTGGAGTATTCCATCACACTCCTGACTTGTGCCTTGAAGATGATGGAAAGGCTTTGGGGAGTCAGGAGATGAGTCATTTGCCGCAGAATACCTGCCTCTGACCTGCTCTTGTAGCCACAGTATTTATGTGGCTGGTCCAGTTAAGTTTCTGGTCAATGGTGACCCCCAGGATGTTGATGGTGGGGAATTCGGCGATGGTAATGCCGTTGAATGTCAAGGGGAGGTGGTTAGAAACTCTCTTGTTGGAGATGGTCATTGCCTGGCGCTTGTCTGGAGCGAATGGTACTTGCCACTTATCAGCCTAAGCCTGGATGTTGTCCAGGCCTTACTGCATGCAGGCACAGACTGCTTCATTATCTGAGGGGTTGCAAATGGAACTGAACACTGTGCAATCATCAACAAACATCCCCACTTCTGACCTTATGATGGAGCGAACGTCATTGATGAAGCAGCTGAAGATGGTTGGGCCTAGGACACTGCCCTGAGGAACTCCTGCAGCAATGTCCTGGGACTGAGATGATTGGCCTCCAACAACCACTACCATCTTCCTTTGTGCTAGGTATGACTCCAGACACTGGAGAGTTTTCCCCGATTCCCACTGACTTCAATTTTACTAGGGCACCTTGGTGCCACACTCGGTCAAATGCTGCCTTGATCTCAAGGGCAGTCACTCTCACCTCACCTCTGGAATTCAGCTCTTTTGTCCATGTTTGGACCAAGGCTGTAATGAGGTCTGGAGCCGAGTGGTCCTGGCGGAACCCAAACTGAGCATCAGTGAGCAGGTGAACTAGATAGATTTCTAGGCACGAAAGGCATCAAGGGGTATGGGGAGAGAGCTGGAATATGTTATTGAGATAGAGGATCAGCCATGATCATAATGAATGGCGGAGCAGGCTCGAAGGGCTGAATGGCCTACTCTTGCTCCTATTTTCTATGTTTCTATGTTTATTGGTGAGTAAGTGCCGCTTGAAAGCACTGTCGTGACACCTTCCATCACTTTGCTGATTGTTGAGAGTAGACTGATGGGGCGGTAATTGGCCGGATTGGATTTGTCCTGCTTTTTGTAGACAGGGCATATCTGGGCAATTTTCCACATTGTCGAGTAGATGCCAGTGTTGTAGCTGTACTGGAAAAGTTTGGCTAGAGGCGCGGCTAGTTCTGGAGCACAAGTCTTCAGCACTACAGCCGGCGTGTTGTCGGAGCCCACAGCCTTTGCTGTATCCAGTGCACTCAGCTGTTTCTTGATATCACGTGGAGTGAATCGAATTGGCTGAAGACTGGCTTCTGTGATGGTGGGGATATCGGGAGGAGGCCAAGATGGATCATCCACTTGGCCCTGCTGGTTGAAAATGGTTGCAAACGCTTCAGCCTTGTCTTTTGCACTCACATGCTGGACTCAGCCGTCATTGAGGATGGGGATGTTCACAGAGCCTCCTCCTCCCGTTAGTTGTTTAATTGTCCACCACCGTTCACAACTGGATGTAGCAGGACTGCAGAGCTTTGATCTGATCTGTTGGTTGTGGAATCGCTTAGCTCTGTCGATAGCTTGTTGCTTCTGCTGTTTAGCATGCATGTAGTCCTGTGTTGTAGCATTCTCCAGGTTGGCACCTCATTTTTAGGTACGCCTGGTGCTGCTCCTGGCATGCTCTTCTACATTCCTCATTGAACCAGGGTTGATCCCCTGGCTTGTTGGTAATGGTAGAGTGAGGAATATGCCGGGCCATGAGGTTACAGATTGTGCTCGAATACAATTCTGCTGCTGCTAATGGCCCAGATGCCTGGTTTTGAGCTGCTAGATCTGTTCTGAATCTATCCCATTTAGCACTGTGGTAGTGCCGCACAACACGTTGGATGGTGTCCTCAGTGTGAAGACGGGACTTCGTCTCTACAAGGACTGTGCGGTGGTCACTGCTACCAATATTGTCATGGACAGATGCATTTGCGACAGGTAGATTAGTGGGGACGAGGTCAAGTAGGTTTTGCCCTTGTGTTGGTTCGCTCACCATCTGCCGCAGGCCCAGTCTCGCAGTTATTTCCTTCAGGACTCGGCCTGCTCGGTTCATAGTGGTGCTATCGAGCCACTCTTGGTGATGGACATTGAAGTCCCTCACCCAGAGTACATTCTGTGCCCTTGCTACCCTCAGTGCTTCCTCCAAGTAGTGCTCAACATGGAGGTGGACTGAGGCATCAGCTGAGGGAGGGCGATATGTGGTAATCAGCAGGAGGTTTCCTTGCCCACGTTTGACCTGATGCCATGAGATTTCATGGGGTTCGGAGGCAATGTTGAGGACTCCCAGGGCTACTTCGTCTTGACTGTATACCACTGTACCACCACCTCTGGTGGGTCTGTCCTGCCGGTGGGACAGGACATACCCAGGGATAGCAATGGAAGAGTCTGGGACGTTGGCTGAAAGGTATGATTCTGTGAGTATGGCTATGTCAGGCTGTTGCTTGACTCGTCTGTGGGACAGCTCTCCCAATTTTGCCACAAGACCAGAGATGTTAGTGAGGAGGACTTTGCAGGATCGACTGGGCTTGGTTTGCCTTTGTCGTGTCTCCGGTGCCTAGCATTCTGATGTTGGCTGATCCGTCTGGTTTTATTCTTATTATGACTTTTTGTAGCGAGATTGTACAACTGAGTGGCTTGCTAGGCGATTAAGAATCAACCACATCGCTGTGGGTCACATATAGGCCAGACCGGGTAAGGACGGCAGGTTTCCTTTCCTAAAGGGCATCGGTGAACCAGATGGGTTTTTACGACAATCCAGTAGTTTCATGGCCACCATTTTTTTAAAAATTCGTTCACGGGATGTGGGCTTCGCTGGCGAGGCCAGCATTTATTGCCCATCCCTAATTGCCCTCGAGAAGGTGGTGGTGAGCCGCCTTCTTAAACCGCTGCAGTCCGTGTGGTGACGGTTCTCCCACAGTGCTGTTAGGAAGGGAGTTCCAGGATTTTGACCCAGCGACAATGAAGGAACGGCGATATATTTCCAAGTCGGGATGGTGTGTGACTTGGAGGGGAACGTGCAGGTGGTGTTGTTCCCATGTGCCTGCTGCTCTTGTCCTTCTAGGTGGTAGAGGTCGCGGGTTTGGGAGGTGCTGTCGAAGAAGCCTTGGCAAGTTGCTGCAGTGCATCCTGTGGATGGTACACACTGCAGCCAGTGCGCCGGTGGTGAAGGGAGTGAATGTTTAGTGTGGTGGATGGGGTGCCAATCAAGTGGGCTGCTTTATCTTGGATGGTGTCGAGCTTCTTGAGTGTTGTTGGAGCTGCACTCATCCAGGCAAGTGGAGAGTATTCCATCACACTCCTGACTTGTGCCTTGTAGATGGTGGAAAGGCTTTGGGGAGTCAGGAGGTGAGTCCCTCGCCGCAGAATACCTAGCCTCTGACCTGCTCTCGTAGCCACAGTATTTATATGGCTGGTCCAGTTAAGTTTCTGGTCAATGGTGACCCCCAGGATGTTGATGGTAGGGGATTCGGTGATGGTAATGCCGTTGAATGTCAGGGGGAGGTGGTTAGACTGTCTCTTGTTGGAGATGGTCATTGCCTGGCACTTATCTGGCGCGAATGTTACTTGCCACTTATGAGCCGAAGCCTGGATGTTGTCCAGGTCTTGCTGCATGCGGGCTCGGACTGCTTCATTATTTGAGGGGTTGCGAATGGAACTGAACACTGTGCAGTCATCAGCGAACATCCCCATTTCTGACCTTATGATGGAGGGAAGGTCATTGATGAAGCAGCTGAAGATGGTTGGGCCTCGAACACTACCCTGAGGAACTCCTGCAACAATGCCCTGGGGCTGAGACGATTGGCCTCCAACAACCACTACCATCTTCCTTTGTGCTAGGTATGACTCCAGCCACTGGAGAGTTTTCCCCCTGATTCCCATTGACTTCAATTTTACGAGGGCTCCTTGGTGCCACACTCGGTCAAATGCTGCCTTGATGTCAAGGGCAGTCACTCTCACCTCACCTCTGGAATTCAGCTCTTTTGTCCATGTTTGGACCAACGCTGTAATGAGGTCTGGAGCCGAGTGGTCCTGGCGGAACCCAAACTGAGCATCGGTGAGCAGGTTATTGGTGAGTAAGTGCCGCTTGATATGATTCTGTGAGTATGGCTATGTCAGGCTGTTGCTTGACTAGTCTGTGGGACAGCTCTCCCAATTTTGGCACAAGTCCCCAGATGTTAGTAAGGAGGACCTTGCAGGGTCGACTGGGCTTGGTGTTTTGCCGTTGTCGTGTCCGGTGCCTAGTGGTCCGATGCCAGGTGGTCCGTCCGGTTTTATTTTTATTATGACTTTTCGTAGCGAGATTTTACAACTGAGTGGCTTGCTAGGCCATTTCAGAGGGCAATTAAGAATCAACCACATTGCTGTGGGTCTGGAGTCACATATAGGCCAGACCGGGTAAGGATGGCAGGTTTCCTTCCCTAAAGGACATTAGTGAACCAGATGGGTTTTTACGACAATCCGGTAGTTTCATGGCCATCATTACTGATACTAGTATTTTAATTCCAGATTTTATTTAATTAATTGAATTTAATTAATTAATTGAATTTAAATTCGCCAGCTGCCGTGGCGGGATTTGAACTCATGACTCTGGATTTTAGTCCAGGCCTCTGGATTACTAGTCCAGTAACATAACCACTATGCTACCGTACCCTGATACCAGTTTTTTTATTCCAGATTTTATTTAATTAATTGAATTTAAATTCCCCAGCTGCCGTGGCGGGATTTGAACTCATTACTCCGGATTATTCATCCAGGCCTCTGGATTGCTAGTGCAGTAACATAACCACTATGCTACTGTACCCTATTGTACGTAACCATATGTAACCACGTTTCAATTATCTGTACCACATCTGGCTCCTCGCTATGAATTATTTGCTCCAGTTCCCTCGTTTTGTTTCGGATGCTGTGCACATTGCTGTGCAAGCAATTTAATTTGTTTTTAGTAATTGTTGCCCTCCCTTTGTTTTTAACAGTCATTTTGCACATATGATCTATAACTATATTTGTTCCCTGACCGTTTATGTTACCCATTATTTCTTACGTTGGTCTGACCTTTACCCTCTTTTCCTATTTCTTTTTCCTTCAGACTTATGTTCTCTTCCCCAGATCCCTCCCCCAGACTTACTAGTTTAAAGTCCTATTGACAGCTCTATTTATTCTTTCCACTCAGACACTGGTCCCATTCTGGTTCAGGTGGAGCCCTTCCCAACAGTACAGCTCCTTCCTGTCCCAGTATTGGTGCCAGTGTCGCATGAAATGGAATCCATTCTTCTCACACCAGTCTTTCAGCCACGCGTTCACCTTTGTGATCTGTTTATCCCTATGTTAGCTAAATTAAACAAATGGACTGCCTAGGATTTGTGAGGTTAGGCAGACCTGAAGGAAGATACTGACAACACTGCAGCATAAACATTCGAACACTAGGCAATGGACAGTGAATTTCTGACAGTTCCGAACAAGTAAATGAACATTTTGATTGGACTGAGATGCATACTGCTTCTAATGACAAAAACTCATCAAGCAGAACATTTTAAACACTTGCAGAACGGCAGTTATTTATTTCTCATCTTTTGGTTCACCACATGAACCATTGTATTATCCCTCCTGCAACTTCCTTGTCATTTTAGTTCCAATTTTCACAATTGATATGATGCTTTGAAGGTTTTCTTCCCCCCTCCCCTGATTTATCTCAAGCAGACAAGACTGATGATTTCCTTCTTCTCTCCACCACCACCCCCCCTCCCCAACCTATCCCTGTAAATTATACCTTGTTATCACCCTGTGCCTCAGCCAGTCTCTGCTGGAGTTCTTTGATTTCCTCTGTCAGCTGTTTATTCCGCTCTCGAGAACTGCTCAATAGTTGTGCAAGGTTTGCCTGGATGAAGAAATGCAGTTTCAGTTTATTTACTTCTAAAGTATAAATGCTCACTTGTGACATTATCTTGTTCTGTTACAAGTGTTTAACTTCTAAGTTGAACTCTCAGCCAACACAGACAAAAATCAATGGCAATATGATTTATTTAATTCAAGATCCACAGGGAAAAACTGTTACAGGGAGAAAAACACTTTGGGCCAGATTTTGCTGTGAGCGGTGAACGAATGGCACGAGCCGTTTGTTAGACTTGCACTTGCCCATAGACTTTCCATGGGGTTTTGCACAGCAAGTTACTGTAAGTTAGAGATCCTAACAGTGTGGCACCCTCTTCAGGGCACCTGGGACCTGTGTGAACAGGGCAAGTAGCTATGTATCCCCTTAAACAATCAGATTGAAGAATTGTTAATGAGCAATGCAGAAAGTGTATGTTAGATTAGTGAATTCAATGTCAAATCAAGTACAGAAAGCAAAATAAAGAAAGGGAAAGAAAAATTAGATTAAGAGAGAGATAAAAGGGACAAAGAAAAAGTTCCAAAAAAAATGTTATTTCACGTGTTTAAAAAAATCTCCAACAATAATTCAAAGCTGAAGGAATGAGACTCCACACTTGTAAAAGTTAATTTTCAGTGCCAGAAAGGTTGTTTGGCAATAATTAAGACTTACCACGTCATTAAAAGGGTACTTAGACTGGAATGGACAAGCCCTAACTTTTTGTGGCGGGTTTAGTCTGTATCTACAACTTCAGTACAGGAACTTCACGCCGTTTAATACATTTCAATGGGGAACCAGACAGCGAGATACCACTTTTGCGCAGCTTACGGAGGGGCAGCGCATCTCGGACAGGAACTTGTGCATTTTTCGCGTTTAACTGCGTATCTCTGCTCGCCAGAAGTTGCTGTCCGATTTGCGCGTAACAGTGAACGCTGTTAGCCTCACCATTATCTTCACAGAAAAATCCAGCCCATTGTGAAGTAACTATTACTGTAAATTCACTATTAAGAATGTGTTAAGCCTACTTCATTTTATCTCTTTGTAAAACCTTAACCCCAACATTGATACCTTCCAACGTAGACAGATACGCACGCGCCCACTGATAGTAGGCTCATGTTCATTTGCATCGAGTGACCCGTGCTAAACAGGATTTTATAAAGGTAATGGAGTGTATGTTGCGTACAAAGAGTATGTTATTTTTGACAAACCGGGACATCAGATTTACAGAACAATAGCTAAATATATACAAAACACCAACCAGGCTCCTTGACTTTGTTTTATTCTGGTTACAATCCTCATCTAGAACGTAGGGTTCAAAATTTACTGTTTAGGAACAAAGGGGGAAAAATTGGATAAGGGTCTGTTTCGGGCAGGGACGCTAGCACCTCGTGCCCGATGGATCCTATGCAGGCAGCACGTGAACCTCGTGCTGCCTGCTACTTACCATAATATCTCCGTGCAGCCAGCGCAAGCCGCGCTACTGAGAGGCTGCACGGAGAATGAGGAAGTTGGAAATGGGGCGTGCACAGCGCATGTTATCAGCAGCCTGCACCTCTTAAAGGTGCAGGTGCACATTTCAAATGGCAGATACACAGCTTACTTGCAGGAGAGAAAGATAGTCACGAAAATAGCTGGACCGGCACGAGAGAGGGCTCCACGCTTCTCTGATGATGCTCTGGAGGCCCTGGTGGAAGGCGTGGATGAAAGGAGGGCCTGCGGAGCTGCAGTCTGGAGGGTCTCTGGCCAGAGACCCTCCAGACTGCAGCTCCGCAGGCACTGGCAGGCTGTGGCACAGGAAGTAAACGCCAAGAGCATTGCACCACGCATGTGGTTGCAGTGCCAAAAGAAGTTCAATGATTTGACACGAGTGGTCAAGGTGAGTGAATGCAAGTGTCAATTGGCACATCCTACCAACTGCACCACTGTTCCACACATCACACTCCCCGTCACCCACCCACCAACAAACACTGCCCATCCATACTCAATGCTGCACTCGGCATGCTGCATCTCACCCACACATAGTACCACACTTGCAGGCCACACAACCACCACTCACAAGTCACACAAACTGTCAGGACATGCACATCACCCATACATCTTGCAGGATACTCAGTGACACACTTTCTCTGTCTTGCAGGAGAAGGTGGCGCATAACAGCCGGCAGCAGGAGAGACCTGAGGGTGGAAGGGCACATTTACACATCCTCACCCCCCCTAACGGAGACAGTGCTTAGGATCATTGGGTGGGCCATCGCTGCAGCTGTCACAACATACCATGCTGGAGGTCCCGGTGAATGGGGTCTCTGCATTTCTAATGCTCCTTCTCCTTTTCCACATCTCCCTCCTCCCATAATCTTTTCTGACTCACGTGCTGCACATGCTGTCAGCACACACGTCTTACTTGCTCCTCTCCCCATTCCACAACTCAACCTGTTTCCCTTTGTCATTGCAGATACCCAAGAACATTTGGCGGCGGGAGGAGGAGGACACTGAAGCCACATTGTCACTCGATCTGACACTTGTTCCACCAGCTCAGAGACTGACACTGCACGTCCATTAGAGGTTAGGTTAGAGGAGGGATCTGCACGTGTTGAGACACCGAGCACAAGTGCGCAGGAGCTGGGGTGGGGGGAATAGATACCACAGGTGCCAGCTCGCCGGAGGGCGAGGTCGCTCACTAGTTCTGCTGCAGAGGAGTCAGATGAGGACTTCGATGGGCTAAGCTGCAGAAGACGGCTGATAGGCGTACACCATCAAATGCCTTGGGGCACTGGAAAACCTGCCAGAAAGCCTGCGCACAGTGAAAAGGGGCATGGAGGAGTCCAGCTCCAACTTGGAACAGGGCTTTGCATAGAGGTTGGAGCCCATCCTTTCCAACATGGAATGGGTGGTTACCTTCATCAGCGCTCCTGTGAAACCCAACCATGATGCAGCATCTGATGACTGATGTCACAGCATCCATTACAGCACAAACATCTGCCATCCAAGACCATAAGAGATAGGAGCAGGAGTAGGCCATTCGGCCCCTCGAGCCTGCTCCGCCATTTAATGAGATCATGGTTGATCTGATTTTTACCTCAACTCCACTTTCCCGCCTTTTCCCCATATCCTATGACTCCCTTGCTGATCAAAAATTTGTCTAACTCAGCCTTGAATGTATTCAATGACTCAGCCTCCACAGCTTTTTGGGGTAAAGAATTCCAAAGATTCACGACCCTCTGGGAGAAGAAATTCCTCCTCATTTCTGTCTTAAACGGACAACCCCTTATTCTGAGACTATGCCCCCGAGTTTTAGATTCCCCCATGAGGGGTAACGTCCTCTCAGCATCTACCCTATCGAGTCCCCTCAGAATCTTGTATGTTTCAAAAAGATCTCCTCTCATTCTTCTAAACTCCAATGAGTATAGACCTAACCTGTTCAATCTTTCCTCATAAGACAACCCTTCCATGCCCGGAATCAACCTAGTGAACCTTCTCTGAACTGCCTCCAATGCTAATATGTCCTTCCTTAAATAAGGGCACCAGAACTATACGCAGTACTCCAGGTGTGGTCTCACCAGCACCCTGTACAGTTGTAGCATGACTTCCCTGCTTTTATACTCCATACCCCGAGAAATAAAGGCCAATATTCCGTTTGCCTTCCGGATTACCTGCTGCAACTGTATGTTGACTTTTTGTGTTTCATGTACGAGGACACCCAGATCTCTCTGTACCGCAGCATTTTGTAGTATTTCTCCATTCAAATAATATTTTGCTTTTTTATTTTTCCTCCCAAAGTGGATGATTTCACATTTTCCCACATTATATTCCATCTGCCAAATTTTTGCCCATTCGCTTAACCTGTCAATATCCCTTTGCAGACACTTTGTGTCCTCATCACAACTTGCTTTTCCACCTATCTGTGTATCAACAGCAAATTTGGCCACAAGATATTCAGATCCTTCATCCAAGTCATTGATATATATTGTAAATAGTTGAGGCCCCAGCACCAATCCCTGCGGCATCCCACTAGTTACAGATTGCCATTTTGAAAATGACCCTTTTATCCCGACTCTTTGTTTTCTGTTAGTTAGCCAATCCTCCATCCATGCCAGTATATTACCCCCAACACCATGAGCTCTTATCTTGTGCAGTATTCTTTTATGTGGCACCTTTTCGAATACCTTTTGGAAATCCAAATATACTGCATCCATTGGTTCCCCTTTTTTCACCCTCCCCGTTACTTCCTCAAAGAACTCTAATAAATTTGTCAGACATGATTTCTCCTTCATAAAACCATGTTGACTCTCCTTGGTTGTATTATGAGTCTCCAAATGTCCTGCTACTACTTCCTTAATAATGGATTCTAGCATTTTCCCAATGACAGATGTTAGGCTAACTGGTCTATAGTTACCTGCTTTCTGTCTCACTCCCTTCTTGAATAGGGGTGTTATGTTTGCGGTTTTCCAATCCACTGGGACCTTTCCAGAATCTAGTGAATTCTAGAAGATTACAACCAATGCATCCACTATCTCTGTAGCCACATCCTTTAACACCCTCGGATGCAAGCCATCAGGTCCAGGGGACTTGTCAGCTTTTAGACCCATTAGTTTACCTAGTACTTTTCCTCCAGTGATAGTGATTGTTTTTAGTTCTCCCTCCCCTTAGCCCCTTGATTTTCTACTATTATTGGTTTGTTATTAGTGTCTTCTACTGTGAAGACAGATACAAAATATCTGTTCAATTCCTTTGCCATTTCCTTGTTTTCCATTATTATTTCCCCAGTCTCATCCTCTAAGGGACCAATGTTTACTTTAGCTACCCACTTCCTTTTTATATACTTGTAGAAGCTTTTACTGTCAGTTTTCATATTTCTTGCTAGTTTACTCTCATAATTTATTTTCTCCCTCTTTATTATTCTTTTAGTCATCCTTTGCTGGTTTTTAAAGTTTTCTCAATCTTCGGGCTTACCAGTAATCTTTGCCAAGTTGTATGCTTTTTCTTTTAACCTGATACCATCCTTGACTTCCTTAGTTAGCCATGGTTGGTTCATCCTTTTTGTGGAGTCTTTCCTCCTCACAGGGATATATTTTTGTTGCGAGACATAAAATATCTTTTTAAATGTTTGCCGCTGTTTATCCACCATCATACCATCTAATCTGTTTACCCACCCCCCCCCACCCCAGTCCACTTTAGCCAATTCTACCCTCATTCCTTTATAATTGCCCTTATTTAAGTTTAATACACTAGTTTCAGACCCAAGATCCTCGCTCTCAAACTGGATGTGAAATTCAATCATGTCATGATCACTGCTTCCCAAGGGATCCTTTACTTTGAGATCATTAATTAATCTTGTTTCGTTACCCATTACCAGATCAAAAAAGGCCTGTTCCCTGGTTGGTTCCCCGACGTATTGGTCTAAGAAACAGTCCCTAATACACTCTATGAACTCCTCCTCAGGGCTATTTTTGCCAACTTGATTTGTCCAATCGATATGAAAGTTAAAATCGTCCATGGTTATTGCATTACTTTTTTTACAAGCCCCCCTTATTTCTTGATTTATATTTTGCCCTACAGTGTAGCTACTGCTCGGGGGCCTAGATAATGCTCCCACCAGTGATTTCTTTCCTATGCTATTTCTTACCTCCACCCAAATTGATTCGACATCTTGATCTTCTGAGCCAAGATCATTTCTCACTATTATACCCATAATATATATATTATGGGGTAGCTCTATTAACAGAGCTACCCCACCACCTTTACCTTTTTTCCTATCCTTCTGAAATGTTAAATAATCGTTAATATTTAGCTCCCAACCTTGGTCACCTTGCAACCACGTCTCTGTAATGGCCACGAGATCATACCCATTTGTTTCTATTTGTGCCGTCAATTCATCTATCTTATTACGAATGCTGCGCACATTCAGATAAAGAACCTTTAATTTTGTCTTTTTGCCATTCTTCCCTACCCCGGCCCCATTTGCTAGTGCACTCTTATGTTTGTACACACTGTCCCTTCCTGACACACTCTGTTTATCATTACCCCCATCACTTTCCTGTACTAGTCTTTTCTCTTTATCAATCTAAACTTCACCCCACCTGAGCCCTCCCCCCCTCTCTTTAGTTTAAAGCCTTCTCTACCGCCCTAGTTATTCGGTTTGCCAGAACACTGGTCCCAGCATGGTTCAGGTGAAGCCCGTCCCAACGGAACAGCTCCCTCTCTCCCCAGTACTGGTGCCAGTGCCCCATGAATTGAAACCCACTTCTCCCACACCAATCTTTGAGCCATGTATTCATCTCTGATCTGATTTACCCTGTGCCAATTTGCTCGTGGCTCAGGTAATAATCCAGAGATTATCACCTTTGTGGTTCTGCTTTTTAATTTAGTCCCTAGCTGCTCAAACTCCCTCAGCAGAACCTCTTTCTTAGTCCTACCTATGTCATTGGACCACGACAACTGGATCCGCCCCCTCCCACTCCAAGTTTCTCTCCAGGCCTGAGGAGATGTCCTTAACCCTGGCACCGGGTAGGCAACACAGCCTTCGGGACTCTCGCTCTTGGCTGCAGAGAACAGAGTCTATCCCTCTAACTATACTGTCGCCTACTACAACCACATTCCTTTTTACTCCCCCACTTGAATGGCCCCCTAAACCACGGTGCCGTGGCCAATTTGCTCATCCTCCCTGCAGACCCTGCACTCGTCCACAAGGGCTGCAAGAACCTCATATTTATTGGACAAGTGCAGAGGCTGAGGCTCCTGCAATGCTACCTCCTGGATCCCCGTACCTGCCTCACTCACAGTCACACCCTCCTGTCTCTGACCACGTGCCAATTCTACAGTATTTAGTCTAAGGTGCGTGACTGCCTCCTGGATCAAAGTGTCCAGGTAACTTTCTCCCTCCCTGATGCATCGCAATATCTGCAGCTCGGACTCCAGCTCCTCAACTCGAAGTTCCTTGAGCTGCAGACACTTACCGCAGATGTAGTCGCCCTGGACAAACTGTCCAGTTGCCCCCACATATTGCAGCTGGGTCTGAATGCTGCACTTGCAGCTCAGGCTGCTGCCTTGGAAGCTCAAACTGCTGCTATCATGGGACTGGGGACCACTGTGTAACGCAGCTTCCAGAGCATCACAGCATTCCAGCAATCCATTCTCCAGCTGATCACCAGGATTGCTGAGGTGCTGCCCCGGGAGAGTGGCAGTGGCACCATGACAGTCGGACCTGCTGTCCGCTCTCAGGACGACAGCCTTCCTGCTCCCACCCCTACAACTCCGCCAGTGCCCCTGTTGTTGCCTATCGGCCAGCCAGGCCAGACTGTTGCAGCCCATGCTGCGATGGTGCAGTCTGAAGCCGGGCCTTCCCGGCCCAGAGCTGCTCGAAGTCGTTCTCCAAGGCCATCTTCACACTCCTCCACTGAAGGCCAGGAGCCTCCCACCACCCATGCTCCAGCCACTGGGGAAGCATCTCGTCGGAGCACTGGGATAGGTAACGACACATGGACAAAAGGCACTAAGGGAATGCGCAAGGGTGAATGGTTCTGTTATGTTTGCATAATTTCATTTATTCTTTGATAAATGACACTTTGATTTTGCATTTGGTGGTGGTTTTTATTTAGGCAATGAACTGAGAGGGACACCAATGTGTAATCAGATGGGGGGCGAATGGATTGTCTTGTGGGAGGGGAAAGGTGGGGAGTGTAGGACTGTTAGTGAGTTAGGGGATGTAGTTCAAATTATTGATAGCGGGCACGTATCAGGCGAGCATGCAGAGCCCTTGCAGACAAGGCATGTGGTTCCTGTTGTACCCTTGCGTCTTCCTCCACTTTCTCTTCAGGCTCCATCCCCTCCTCCTCCTCAGCCTCTTCCTCCTCCTGCTCCTCCGCCTCTTCCTCCTCAGCCTCCTCCTCCTCAGCCTCCTCCTCCTCAGCCTCCTCCTCCTCAGCCTCCTCCTCCTCAGCCTCCTCCTCCTCAGCCTCCTCCTCCTCAGCCTCCTCCTCCTCAGCCTCTGGCTCATGGTCTTCTGCAATCATTGGTGGCAAAGGCTAGTCCCTCATGATGGCGAGATTGTGTAGCATGCAGCATACCACCACGAATCTTCCCACCCGCTAAGGGGAGTACTGCAGAGCTCCTCCAGACTGGTCCATGCAGCATAAGTGTTGCTTGAGCAGGCCTATGGTGTGCTCCATGATGTTGCGTGTGGCAGCATGCGTCAATTTATGGGCCTGCAGTGCACATGTGTGTGGGTTCCTGACCGGTGTCATGAGCCACGGTGCGAGGGGATAGCCCTTGTCGCCCAGTCGCCAGCCTTTGACTTGCCGAGTCGGGTGAAAGATAGCGGGCACGTTGGACTGCCACATGACGAAGGCATCATGATTGCTCCCAGGGTAGCGGGCATCGACCTCCGTGATTCGAAGCGTGTGGTCGCTCACCAGCTGCACGTTGAGGGAGTGGAAGCCATTTCGGTTGACGAAGACGGCTGAGTTGATGCGTGGGGCACGCAGGGCAATATACGTGCAGTCAATGGCACTCTGCACCATGGGGAAGCCAGCAATGCGAGCGCACCCCCGTGCTCACTCGTTCTGCTTGTCTCTGTGGAGAGGGAAGGTGATGAACCTATTCCTCATCTGGTACAGTGTGTCTGTGACTTCCCTTATACAGCAGTGCACTGCATACTGCGAGATGTTGCACATGTCACCAGCAGAGGCCTGAAATGCTCCTGAGCCGTAGAAATTTAGCGCCACGGTGACCTTCACAGCCACAGGCAATGCTGTCCTCGCTCTGCTCTGAGGCTGCAGTTGTGGCCGCACCAGTTGACAGATCTTGGTCACTGCTTCCTTGGTGAACATCAGGCGTCGGATGCAATCCTCCTCGGTCATGTTGAGGTAAGAGAATTTGTCCCGGAAGGCCCTCATTGGGTAGGGCCTCCCGCTCAGTGCCATGCGCCTCCTCATCCTCCGTCTCCTCGCAGCTTGACCTACTATGCATGGCCTCTCTGCATGCTCCCAGTCGTGCTCAATGCCCATAGTTGGCAGGAATGCTGTTCAATCACGGTTGTAATTTTCCGAACCATAAGGCAGTACCTGCCAAAGCACTTTCAAATGTAGTCTAGAAACTCTCAGTAAGTATAGGGAGCTTCAAAAAATACTTCCTACTCCACCAGCAGCCAGAAGCAATAATCCAGCAACTAACCTACAACCTGCATGGTCCCTTTAAATAGTGCTGGTGGGGCGTCCTTCAGGTACTGTAAGACACGTTCAGATGGTCGGGGTTAAGACTGTGCGTTGAGTTGAGCGTTAAGTGCCAAAATAGTGTCTATCACTTTAAATCAGCGTTGCACACTGATTGCACGCATTTTCTCCCTACTTTACATGCTTCCAGCGTTCGGTATTTGTGCATGCGCTAACTCCTATACCAAGATGGCGTCTGGCGCAAGTCATGCTGGAAACGTGTGTGTGCATCCAAGACGCCATCTTGGACGTCAGAGAGGCCATTTAGCGCTGAAACAGTGGGCACTACATGGCTCAATTTAGCGTCCATAGAGTTCTTCAGCATTTCAAAACGTCCTCTAAATTTTATTTTTAAATTGAAAGTATATTCTTGGATAAATGTTGGAATGTTTCTTGAAACTAATTTTTTCTCATTTAAATTCAGTTGCTCAACTATTTTGTTTTGCAATTTTTCCATCTAAACTTACTTTTGGCATTTAATGACAGACACATGTTTAAATTGCACATGTTTTATCCTCGGAAATCAATTGGTAGCAAATTTGATCACAGCTAGCCTTCATTTCAAATACTGGATAAGGCTTATTTCCATTTGATGCATGCTGCGTCTAGTTCACTTTTGTAGAATTGGTGCTGCCTTTAATTATGAAACTTAATTGCTACCAAAATAAACATGATTTTGTCAAAAGAGTTCTGTTAGCTTACATCTTACCTGATTCCGTTTTTCTGGAGGGAGAGTAGGATCACCATCCTATGGAGTTTAAAAAATGAAACAATTATTTTCTCAACCCACTGCTATAAATGCGACATTAACAAATACCTTTACTACAATTTTCAAATGCTAATGATCAATCCTTCATTTGTGCTTTTCTATCTTCTTTGCAGCATGGACTCTTTCCATCTGAGATAATAAACAAAACAGAGAGGATAGTGAATGGCTGTCAATAAATTCCAAGTAACCCAATTGAGGGGTTCTAATGGTATATTAAATGCTGTGCCACAGTGTAAGAAGAAAGAACAAACTTGCATTTATATAGTGCCTTTCACAACCTCAGGACACTCTAAAGCACTTTACAGCCAATGAAGTACTTTTGAAGTGTAGACACTGTTGTGATGTAGGAAACACGGCAGCCAATTTGCGCACAGCAAGGTTCCACAAACAGCAATGGTAATCTATTCTTTTTAGTAATGTTGGTTGAGGGATAAATATTGGCCATGACACAGGGGAGAACTCCCCTCCTCTTCAAATAGAGGCACAGAATCTTTTACGTCCACCTGAGATGGGGCCTCAGTTTAACGTCTCATCTGAAAATCGGCACCTGACACTACAGCACCCTCTCAGTATTCAACTGGAGTTACATCCTAGATGTTGTGCTCAAGTCTCTAGAGTGGGACTTGAACCCACAATCTTCTGACTCAGAGGCAAGAGTGTTACCAACTGAGCCACAGCTGATACAGGGTACAGAACTTCCAATCATAGTTTACCACAATATGAAGACACAGGGTCAGGCACTTCTCCACAAGAAGAGAAAAACCAAAACAAGGAGTCAGCCCTACTTAGGTCATTCCTATGTACCTTCCAGCAGACATTTTCAGCGTGGCATTTCAGAATGGAAGTCAGGGAACAAGCATTACAGCCCTTCCTCTAGGTTACAAAATGTATGCTATGAGAGAACAGGGCAAAGAGAGAAAATTCCATAAAAATTAAGCACTGGGCTAAACAAGTATTTTAAACTGTGGCGAAGAACTGGTCAAGTCATAAACATGTTCTTTTTGAATACACGAACAATGCTGGTACAGAATGACCACAGCAATTTTTGGTTGGAGTGTAAGAGTATAAGAGTAAGAAAGTCTTGCTGCAATTGTAGAGGGCTTTGGTGAGACCACACCTGGAGTACTGAATACAGTTTTAGTCTCCTTACCTAAGGAAGGAAATACTTATCTGAGGCGGTGCAATAAAGATTCACTAGATTGATTCCTGGGATGAGAGGGTTGTCGTATGGGGAGAGATTGAGTAGAATGGGTCTATACTCTCTGGAGTTTAGAAGAATGAGAGTTGATCTTTTTGAAACATATAAGATTCTGAGGGGGCTTGACAGGGTAGATGCTGATAGGTTGTTTCTCCTGGCTAGAGTGTCTAGAACTAGGGGGCATAGTCTCAGGATAAGGGGTGGACAATTTAGGACTGAAATGAGGAGGAATTTCTTCACTCAGAGGGTTGTGAATCTTTAGAATTCTCTACTCCAGAGGGCTGTGGATGCTCAGTCATTGAGTATATTCAAGGCTGAGATTGATAGATTTTTGTTCTCTAAGGGAATCAAGGGATATGGGGATCAGGCAGGAAAGTGGAGTTAAGGTCGAAGATCAGCCATGATCTGATTGAATGGCGGAGCAGGCTTGAGGGGCCATATGGCCTAAACCTGCTCCTATTTCTTATGTTCTTATGTTTTTTCCCAATGCCTACGTGTGAGCTGAATGTTTCTTTGTATTTGCTGTTTCCTTCACCTGCACAACCCTTCATTATTGACCATAATTTATCATTCTTTCCATCTTACCTTTTGTTCCATCTCAGCACCTATTTTACAGATTCTTTTCAGTTAAGCTCCTTCATCTTGCTTCCTTGTTAACTTTTATTAATTGTTTTCTTTTTACCTTTTGTTCTCTTTTCTCTCCATTGTTTCTTCTGGTTTCAACTTTTTCACTTTGTTTTTTTTATTCTTTCTGTCACATTATATTTTTTATTCAAAATTTCTTCCCTCCTTTCCTAAAATTGGTGACATGACAGCTCCATAAGCATTGGCAGCTCTCAGATAGCTCATTCAAAATGCCATTCTTCACTTGAGTATAAGCAGGCTATTTAACCTTGAAGAGGTGGTAATCACAGTTGAGCCCAAGCTGTTCCTCACCCAACAACCAGTCAAGGTCTCTTTTACCTTGTTCACCTTTATTGCTTTCTGTTTCCCTTCTCGTGTTTTATCAGGTACCTAGTAAAACTTGTTTTCACAGCCACATCTCTTTCTTCAGCAACTGTGACCGGCTCCGACTTATTCCATGTGGATTCCAACTTAAGTTCCACCCTTAATGTTTTGGATCCACCCATGATTACAGATATCTCCATGACATTCAGCGTTCCTCGAATCACGGCTCTCGCCACTTCCTGAGAGCCACGCTTGACGCCATGCGCCGCCACATGCCGCTCTCGACCATTCTCTTCAGCAGCACCAACTCACTATTTCAGATTTGTCCTCAGTTCCATTTCATCCTTCGCCCCATCCAGCGTCTCAACAAAAAAGTTGTTTTCTTCCTTTCAGGTGTCAAGGACCGCAAGCTTCAACAACTCTTAGATACCAACACTCCTCCTGATCCTTCTTCTCCTTCACTTTCCTCTAACCCCATCTCTCCCACCAATCTCACCTTTTGTCATGTTTTCACTATCCCTTCTGACCTTCCCCTCTCTGACCCCAAATGTTCAGCCCTCAGCAAAGGCCTTCGCTTCATCCCCTTTTGTCCCCGCCTCAATGAATTTCAAGTTCAATATGTTGCTGAGCTCTTCTTCCGTTGCGTTCACCTCCACGCCCACTTCTTTTTCCAGGAGTCTTCCCCCAGCACAGCAGACGCTTTCTCTCATCTTCAGAATTCTCATTCCACCTGGACCCCTCCCTCTGGCCTCTTACCCTCTCTTGATCTTTTCATTGGGAGCTGCCGGTGTGACATTGGCCGTCTCAATTTCTCTACTCCCCTCCCTCACTCATTCTAACCTACCTCCCTCTGAACTTGCAGCACTCCGTTCTCTCAGGTCCAACCCTGATATTGTCATTAAACCTACTGACAAGGGCAGAGCTGTTGTTGTTTGGCAAACAGACCTCTGCCTTGCGGAGGCTGAACGCCAGTTCTCTGACACCTTCTCCTACCTTTCCCTGGACCATGACCCCATCGCCTAGCATCAAGCCATTGTTTCCCAGACTGTCACTGACCTCATCTCCTCTGGAGATCCTCCCCCCATGGCCTCCAACCTCATAGTCCACACACAGCCTGCTTCGACCTCCTTCTTAAGATCCACAAACAGGACTGCCCCAGTAGACCCATTGTTTCAGCCTGTTCTTGCCCCACGGAACTTGTTTCTTCCTATCTTGACTCTTTTTTTCTCCCTTTGTCCAGTCTATTCTGACCTACATCTGCGAGATTTCTGATGCCCTCCGCAACTTTAACAGTTTCCAGTTTCCCGACCCTAACTGTATCCTTTTCACCATGGACGTCCAGTCCCTCTACACCTCCATTCCCCCTACCAGGATGGCCTGCGGGCCCTCCACTTCTTCCTTGAACTGAGGCCCAACCAGTCCCCATCCACCACAACCCTCCTCCGCCTGACTGAACTTGTTCTTAATTGAACAACTTTGACTCCACTCACTGTAGTTGACAGGGCCCTCGACCGAGTCCATCCCTTTTCCCGCACTCTGCCCTCACCCCTTCCATTCCCTCCAAGAACCACGATAGGGACCCCTTATCGTCACCTTCCACCCCACCAGCTCCACGTTCAACGATTCATCCTCCGCCATTTACGCCACCTTGAGTGCAATGCCACTACCAAACACATCTTCACCTCCCCTTTCAACATTCTGAAGAGACCATTCCCTCCACGACACCCTGGCCCACTCTTCCATCACCCCCAACACCTGCCCCCCTTACCACGGCACCTTCCCTTGCAAGCACAGGAGATGCCCTTTCATCTCCTCTCTTCCCACCATCCACGGCACAGAACACTCCTTCCAGGTGAAAAAGCGACTTACTTGTACATCTTTCAATTTAATATACTGTATTCGCTGCTCACATTGCGGTCTCCTCTACACTGGGGAGACCAAATGCAGATTGGGTGATCGCTTTGCTGAACATAAGAACACAAGAACATAAGAAATAGGAGCAGGAGTAGGCACACATGGTCCCTCGAGCCTGCTCCGCCATTCGGTAAGATCATGGCTGATCTTCTGCCTCAACTCCACTTTCCCACCCTATCCCCATATCCCTTGATTCCCTTAGTGTCCAAAAATCTATTTATTTCAGTCTTGAATATACTCAACGACTAAGCACCCACAGCCCTCTGGGGTAGAGAATTCCAAAAATTCACAACCCTCTGAGTGAAGAAATTCCTCCTCATCTCAGTCCTAAATGGCTGACCCCTTATCTTGAGACTACGACACCTAGTTCTAGACTCTCCAGCCAGGGGAAACAGCCTCTCAGCATCTACCCTGTCAAGCCCTCTAAGAATTTTGTACGTTGCAATGAGATCACCTCTCATTCTTCTAAACTCCAGAGAATATAGGCCCATTCTACTCAATCTCTCCTCATAGGACAACCCTCTCACCCCAGGCAAGTATATCCTTCCTTAGGTAAGGAGACCAAAACTGTACACAGTACTCCAGGTGTGGTCTCATCAGAGTCCTATATAATTGCAGCAAGACCTCCTTACTCTTATACTCGAACCCCCTTGCAATAAAGGCTAACATATCATTTGCCTTCCTAATTGCTTGCTGTACCTGCATGTCAACTTTCTGTGATTCGTTTACAAGGAAACCCAAATCCCTCTGACTACCAATATTTCTTAGTCTCTCACCTTTTAAAAAATATTCTGTTTCCTATTCTTCCTACCAAATTGATAATTTCACATTTCTCCACATTATACTCCATCTGCCACATTCTCGCCCACTCACTTACCCTGTCTATATCCCTTTGCAGCCTCTTTGTGTCCTCCTCGTATCTTACTTTCCCACCTAGCTTTGTATTGTCAGCAAACTTGGATACATCACACTCAGTCCCCTCATCTAAGTCATATTGTAAACAGCTGAGGCCCAAGCACTGATCCTTGCAGCACCCCACTAGTTACAACCTGCCAACCCGAAAATGACCTGTTTATTCTACACTCTGTTTTCTGTCCGTTAACCAATCCTCAATCCATGCTACTATTACCCCCAGTATAGTGTAACAACGTCTTGTTCAGTCTGCAAGCATGTCCCCGAGTTTCCAGTCACTTGTCATTTTAATTCTCCGTCCCACTCCCACTCTGACCTCGGCCTCTTACACTGTTTCAATGGAAGCTCGAGGAACAGCACCTCATCTTTTGAATAGGCACTTTACAACCTTCCGGATTCAACATTGATCTCAATAACTTCAGATCATAACCTGAGCTGAAGCACAGAGGACATTGCGAATGGAGTGGATCGTGAGCTGAGTGGGAACGTGAGAATTTGGTGAGAGTGGGACTCTGTGGTAAAGTAGTGGGTAAATTGAAATTAAAATTTAGTTTATAATTTAACTTGGAACTTTAAAACTTTAAAAGAAACGGCAAATTAGTTAACAGTTAACAGAAACTGCAAGTCAGTAGCAGTTAACAGTCAATCAGCTGTAAGTGATTGCCTGAATAGAGGGTAATTACTGTGAGCTGGAAGCTGATTAAACAGTTGTAACTGGTGTTCTCAAAAGGTGCATAAAGTAGAAGGTTATCTGCTGAAGCATACAGCGGGCATTATAAAGAAACTGGATCGTGTACTGAATGGGAACTTGAGAATTTGGTGCTAACGTTTAAAAAATTTAAGAAGAAAAAATGCAAAAAACCCAAAACAGACCAAAAAGTAGTTACAGCCTGAATGTGGTTCATGGCATCTTGGAGCAGCAGGCTGTCCAAAGCAGGGGAGGAAAGAGAAGAAGAAAGAAGTAAGGAGTAGGAAGAGGAGGATGATGATTCAACAATTAGGGGGACAGGTAGCATCTTTGTAAGCAGGATCGACAGTCCCACATGGTGTGTTACCTACCTGGTGCCAGGGTGAGGGACATCTTAAACCAGCTTAAAAGGATATTGGAGAGGGAGGGGGAGGATCCAGTTGTTGTGGTTCATGTTGGGACCAACAACATAGGAAAGAGTAGGCAAGAGGTCCTGTTCAGAGAGAGCTAGGAGCTAAAGTAAAAAAAATAGGACCTCAAAGGTTATAATCTCTATTATTACCCATGCCATGAGCACTACCTGGGCAAGGAAGGGTCTGCTGTTGCCATTTACAGCTCCTCTAGAACCATCTTTTACATAAGAAATAGGAGCAGGAGTAGGCCAATCGGCCCTTCGAGCCTGCTCCGCCATTTAATAAGATCATGGCTGATCTGATTCTAACCTCAAATCTAAACTCATGTCCACTTTCCTGCCCACTCCCCGTAACCCCTAATTCCCTTCACTTCTAGGAAACTGTCTATTTCTGCTTTGAATTTATTCAATGATGTAGCTTCCACAGCTTCCTGGCGCAGCAAATTCCACAGACCTACCACCCTCTGAGTGAAGAAGTTTCCTCTCATCTCAGTTTTGAAGGAGCAGCCCCCTTATTCTAAGATTATGCCCCCTAGTTCTAGTTTCACCCAACCTTGGGAACATCCTCACCGCATCCACCCGATCAAGTCCCTTCACAATCTTATATGTTTCAATAAGATCGCCTCTCATTCTTCTGAACTCCAATGAGTAGAGTCCCAGTCTACTCAACCTCTCCTCATATGTCCACCCCCTCATCCCCGGGATTAACCGAGTGAACCTTCTTTGTACTGCCTCGAGAGCAAGTATGTCTTTTCTTAAGTATGGAGACCAAATCTTTTGTTTCTTAACTTGTTTCATTACCACCCTCCCTGCCTTGCAGCATCATCCCCTTTGTCATTTAATCACTCCTGCCCTCCACCCATCACACACCGTCCCCTTTGTTCTTTCCTCCCCTCCCTTCATCCCGGTGCACCACCCCACTTTCCCTGGCTCTGTATTTGCTTAAAAACTGTTAAATCTTTAACTTACAGTTCTGACAAAAGGTCATCGACCTGAAAAGTTAATTCTGTTTCTGTGCTGCCTGACCTGCAGAGTATTTCCAGCATGTTTTGTTTTTAATCCAGACACACATGCTTCCTAGGAACAGGAGTAGGCTATTCAGCCCCTCAAGCCTGTTCTGCCATTCAATGAGATCATGGCTGAACTGTATCCTAACTCCGTCCACCGACCTTGGCTCCATATCCCTTAATACCCTTGGCTAGTAAAAATCTATCGATTTCAGATTTAAAATTATTAATTGAGCTAGCATCTACTGCTTTTTGTGGGAGGGAGTTCCACACTTCTACCACCCTTTGCGTGAAGAAGTGTTCCCTAACTTCTCCGCAGCCTTCAACATGTCATCGATGACGACGAACACCTCGCTAAGGCCATCCCCACGCCTCCACTACTCGCCTTTAAACAGCCACCCAACCTCAAACAGACCATCGTTCGCAGAAAATTACCCAGCTTTCAGGAGAACAGCGTCCACGACACCACACAACCCTGCCACGGTAACCTCTGCAAGTCATGCCAGATCATCGACACAGATACCACCATCACACGAGAGGACACCACCCACCAGGTACATGGTTCATACTCCTGTGACTCGGCCAACGTTGTCTACCTCATACGTTGCAGGAAAGGATGCCCCAGAGCATGGTACATTGGCGAGACCATGCAGACACTGCGACAACGGATGAACGGACACCGCACAACAATCGCCAGACAGGAGGGTTCCCTCCCAGACGGGGAACACTTTAGCAGTCAAGGACATTCAGCCACCGATCTTCGGGTAAGCGTTCTCCAAGGTGGCCTTCGAGACAAATGACAACGCAAAATCGTTGAGCAGAAATTGATAGCCAAGTTCCGCACCCATGAGGACGGCCTCAACCGGGATCTTGGGTTCATGTCACGCTACACGTAACTCCACCAGCGGAAAAATAAGTCATCTGTTTTTAATACAACCGGACATTCTCTCTCTCTCTCTCTGCCTTTCGGGTCTCTTTAACTCTCTGGCTTTGTAATCTGACCCATTGTGTATTCAGTATACTGGGATGTAATGTTTTCCGTGGCTAACCTGTCTGAACACCAACGACACCTTTGATTGCTGCGATCGTCTCCCAGGCTAATATATGCTATGAGATCTTAGAACCCTTCACTCACTCACCTGATGAAGGAGGTAAGCTCCGAAAGCTTGTGATTTTCAAATAAAACTGTTGGACTATAACCTGGTGTTGTAAGATTCCTTACATTTCTCTCCTGAACGGCCTGGCTTTGATTTTAAGGTTATGTTCCCTTGTCCAAGACTCCCCCACCAGTGGAAAAAGTTTCTCTCTATCTACCCTATCAATTCCTTTCAAAATCCTAAAAACCTCAATCAAATCACCACCTAACCTATATTCCAGGAAATACAAGCCTAGTTTATGTAATCGGTCCTCATAATTTAACTCTTAGAGCTCTGGTAACATTCTGGTGAATCTGCGCTGCATTCCTTCCAAGGCCAACATATCCTTTCTAAGATGTGGGGCCCGATATTGCCAGGGCGGCGGGTTCGCGGCGGGGGGGCGATTGGCCGTGTGGGTAACGCACCCGGTGAAATCAGTCTGCCCCGAACGCAATCGCAGGCTGATTGGATCCACTTACCTCTTGTTCCGGGTTCCCCGCTGCTGAGCTGCGCGGTGGGCGGACTGCGCATGCTCAGTAAGGTCTGTCAGCTGGAGGAGCTCTATTTAAAGGGGCAGTCCTCCACTGACTGATGCTGCAAGAAATAGGAAAAATTACAGCATGGAGCAGCCCAGGGGGAAGGCTGCTCCCAGGTTTAAAGATGCCTCACTCCAGCTCTTATTGGATAGGGGAGGAGGAGGGGGAGGACAGAGATCTTCCCCCCAGCGGGCAGGAGGAAGCGTCCTGCCTCTGCCACCAAGAAGGCCTGGCTCGAGGTGGCAGAGGAGGTCACCTGTACCACCAACATATCGCATACCTGCATACAGTGCAGGAGGCGCTGCAATGACCTCAGTAGGTCAGCCAAAGTGAGTACACTTACTCATTCCCCTACACTCCGTCTGCCACATCACTGCCCCCACCCCACATCTCCTTCTGCACTGCCAACACTACTCTGTGACATCACCCCTCACACCCACTCACACCCCATCCTCATCTTACCTGCACTTACTCACCTCGCCAGTACTCATCCCGCCACTACCACTCAACCCAATCCTCATACAATCTCATGGCTCTATCTCATAATCACCCTCTCATGCATCTCTTTCACAGTCAGCCTCACTCAACCTGCCACTACCTGTGCTGCAGCCACAGGGCATGCATCACATATGTGCAGTAGGAAGCGTAAGGCAAACGTGTCGTGAACATGAAGGGGATGCACAAGGGTGTTTGAGGGTTTGTCATGGTTTTTACTTATATTGAATTTCTGATCAACTCACATCACATATTATATTGGCACCACTACTGCCACGTCTTTGCGAATTTTGTCTGGTTTGTGCAATAATGCCCTTTCCTGAGGATCACAATGAAGACCCACAACTGATGCCACCCATTGTGTCACTGCAGAGTGGGTGTAGGTGTATTTGCAGGGCTCTTTTGTGCAGACGACTGAGAGACGTCGGCGATGTCCCCGGTGGCATCCTGGAAGGATGCGGAGGAGAAGTTGTTGAGGGCAGTGGTGACTTTGACAGCGACAGGTAAGAAGATGGTGCTCAGGCCAGCTGGGAGCAGCTCGGCATGAAGGAGGCTGCAGATGTCCACGACTAGATGTCGAGTGACTCTGAGCCTCCGTGTGCACTGCTGCTCAGAGAGGTCCAGGAAGCTGAGCCTCGGTCTGTGGACCCTGTGGCGAGGGTAGTGCCCTCTGCGACACATCTCTCTCTGCAGTTGCCCTCCCTCCTGCTGTGCAGGTGGATGTGTCACAGCACTGTGTTGTGGAGCTCCACGTGTCAGAGGTGGACGGCGTGGCTGGTGATGCTGTTCGTCCTCTGAGGAGGTCATGACTGCAGCTACAGCGGCCCCCATCCGGAAGATGTACACCTGAGGGGGTCCGCAAGGTAAATGTGTCTGGACACCGGGGTAAGTGTGCAAGTTGGTGAATTTTGTTGTTGGGAGGAGGGTGGTGGAGGCCAAACTTTGTCCAAAGTGACAGAGTGGCCTCCTGCAATGAGTGAGGGTCTCCTCCCCCCCCCCCCACCCCCAGCCTGTCAAATGGACCTTTGCAGCTGCCACAGGCTGATAGCTGCAACATGTCCATTTGAACTGGGAGTGTTTCCCCCAGTACGGGAAACAGTCCCAGTTGTTTGTAAAATCCCAACCCTCCTAAAATATTTCGTTAATCAGGTCTGTAAACGACCTGAAATACCAAGATAAATAGCTTAAGTGGCACCCCATCGGCTTTAATTGCCGGCGGGAGTCCCACATGCGGGGGCTGCGCACGCATGTCAGCGCATCTGTGGGAAACCCGGAAGTGCGCGGGTTGGAACCGGGCTCCCGACCTGCCCCGGGAATCCCCGATTTTTGGAGCCCCCCCCCCCCCCGCCAGGAACACACCCGATCGCGGGTGCTAAAATAGAGCACGTGGTGTCCAGAAAATAGTTGTCCCTGGGAGGTGATCAAGAGCAGCAACTCTATCTAATTGCTTCCCCCTTCCTTGCTCAGGTAGTGCTCCTACTGATATATTGGCTGAAATTAACTAACTCAGCACTGGCCAGGAATCAAATTTGTACCTTCCAGTTATAATTCAACACTGCACCATGCAGTGTACTTTACCCACTAAGTTATGAGTTGAACCTTCACTTTTGTACTTTTAATTTTCTTTCCCTCAACCACAAAATAAACTAAGTTAATACCGCTCTTGGTAGTTAGCATTTATAAACAGAAGTGGCAAATTAAACGAGCAGAATAAAGGGTATGAGAGAGAGACATCAGCTGTTCTGAGAAGGTGGAGTTGCGATTCCCATTCCTGGGTGGGTTCTATAGAGACAGGTGTACACACAGAGGGAGAGGGATGCTGTTCCAGTTGCTAACTTGTACCATGGTCATTATTAAATACACTCTCTTCTATATACAGAAATGTGTTAGGAGCTTTGTCTGAAAGAAGCTGAAGACCCTGTTATCCGGTGCTTACTTGGGTCTTCCCAATATGCAAGTAGCAAAGGAAGACAAAGAGGATTGTGCAGCGGGCAAGTTCCAATGCAAAGAGAGATATTGAAGCTTACATTTTATTCAAAAGGCCACATAGGCTATTCAATCCTAATAAAAGCAAATTTCATTTGAAAGCAAACTTGCTGCTTGTATGGCACCATACAGCAGATTTTCCATTTTGGTGCTCCCGGTCCGCAACTACATCTGTCTGAATGGCACGCTGGGAAACTGTATACACTCAGCCTGATTTTCTATCCATTAATTTTGGGCTCCAGGTGTGCAATTTCCTGTTATGCACTCCCACCGGGCATAGTTCCATGCCAACACCGTGGATGCTAAGAATTTATCTGAAAATTATTAAAGAAATGTCTTTGGATAAGGTTTGATAATGGCTTCCTTGCCAAATAAGGACTTAAAAAGAAATTAACATATTTACAACTGAAACAGATCTTTAAAATGTACTTGTATGATTAATCTTCAAATCAGAACTGCCAATTTATTTGCTCATTCACTTGCTTGGAACTGTTTTTGTTCCGTGGGGAGCAGTATAAAAATGCAAGTTGTTGTAGTTTGAGAGAGGCAGGGAAATGAAGACAAGATGCCACAACATCTTGTTCAAAGGCCCCTCCCCTCTGCTGCTCAGCCTGCATTACAGCTTTATTCTATGTTTCTTTAAAGTCAGTTTGTTTGGCATATAATCTTGTTTTTTGGAATATACCTCAATAATCAAACAGCCCAGTTACAGTCTCAAAGTAGTAGCGACTATGTTCAGTTTGGTCAGGACAACTGAACTAACATCTTGGCGCATGCACAGACGTTTGTTTAACAGATATAATCTGCAGGTGATTAACACTCTGTTCATTTACTGGCAGCCTGATGCACATGTCCAGTTTCACAGTCGCAGCAATGCAGGGGGAGTGATCTTGCAGCAGACAAGAATCATATACATTTCCTTGGGAGTGTTTTTATCCATTTCTGACCTGTAGTTGCTATAGATTCATTTCTTATGCAAATCTTCAGTTACAGTGTAAGTAGAGTTTAAGTTGACCCTCTTCTGTTCTGTGATCTGCATCAACTGCCAACCATTAATGAAACATGTTCCTGTAACAAAGGTCTCACAATGTGTTGACGGTTTATTTTAAAATCATTACTTTGCCTTCCTTACTTCAATATTATAGGATTATGATTCTCCTGATAATTACTGTCAAACTAGGGCTGGGTTTATATATCATTTCTTTTTAAATATATGTCATATTTTATACTTTACCTAGAAACAAGATGTGAAGAGTCCTTTGTTTGCTATTTTTAGTGGAATTGTAAATGTATTCTTTACATGTGTTTACAATTTCACTACAATTAGTGCGTGAAGGAAATCTTACCCCAAGTTTCTAAAAACATTTTATCTCATGTAATTCAAAGTCTTCAGGCATTTTTGGTGAACTGAGGAAAATGCAATTCTTGATGACTGAACTGTTACTGATATTTTGATTGATATTTGGAGAACAAAAGAAAAAAAACATAATGAATCATAGAAATATAGGAACATAGGAATACGGAACAGGAGTAGGCCATTCAGCCCTTCGAGCCTGCTCCGCATTTGATAAGATCATGACTGATCTGTGATCAAACTCCATATACCTGCCTTTGGCCCATATCCCTTAATACCTTTGGTTGCCAAAAAGCTATCTATCTCAGATTTAAATTTAGCAATTCAGCTAGTATCAATTGCTGTTTGCGGAAGAGAGTTCCAAACTTCTACCACCCTTTGTGTGGAAAATCATAGTAAAAGAAAGGCAAAAAAGAATGCCAGATGGGGTATCTGGAGGACGGAGACCTCTGCCACCTCATCCCATTGTGAAGTGGTGGAGGTCCCAAACCCACGACCTCCACCACCCAGAAGGACAAGGGCAGTAGGTGCATGGGAACACCAACCTTCAAGTTCCCCTCCAAGTCACACACCATCCCGACTTGGACATGTATCGTTGTTCCTTCATGGTCACTGGGTCAAATTTCAGGAACTCACTACGTAACAGCACTGTGGGAGTGCAGCAGTTCACCACGTGGACTGCAGCAGTTCAAAAAGAAGCCCCACCACCACCTTCTCAAAGGCAACTGGGGTTGGGCAATAAA
Source organism: Heptranchias perlo (assembly GCF_035084215.1). NCBI lineage: Eukaryota > Metazoa > Chordata > Chondrichthyes > Hexanchiformes > Hexanchidae > Heptranchias > Heptranchias perlo. The sequence continues at coordinate 102,769,173 of NC_090325.1, read as the reverse complement.
TGATGGCCTTGCTAGTGACACCCATATCCCAAGAATGAATTTTTAAAAAGTGAGTCTCCAAATGAACTTTACCTTAAATTCTGAAAAAATATTTATCTTATTAGTAATGCCACTGGATAGTGCACTTACTCATCCGGTATTCCATTTATTACACTAAATTTAAGTATTATCAGAAGATGGCTGATAATAACCTCAGGGAAGATAGCAGAATTTCTGGACAAGGTCAGAAGATGTCTGTTAATAACCTCAGGGAAGAAAACAGCATTGCTGGACAAGACAACAGCACTATTACTGAAAATGTTATCAGTGGCTCATCAATGATGTTAATGTGTTCTGTGGGCAGTAGTATCTGATGTTTTTGCAGTCAGTGGCATTTCCTATTGAGTCTTACTGCTGCAGACAGTTGACAACAGCTACCCAGGAATCTGACACCATTCACAAGAATGCTATTGGCAAATTCCAAGAGGCTCAGCTTTGATGCGAGCCAGTAAACGTGGAGGCAAGAAGTGCACTGAGAACACTGGTGGTAGATGTAAATAGACAAGTAGCATCTTTAATAATGGCCATTGTGGTCACAAAGGCTCACTATTGTGTGCTGCCAGACTCAGCAATGTCCTCATCAATACTTGCCTCAGCTTTTATCTTCCTTGTGGACAACAGTGGTAGGTAGTGTAAGTCCACATAGATACTTGAGGCAGCAATCGAGATGGTAATGGAATTGGCAGTATCACTGCATCTGTGGTGCCTTTTCACCTCATTCACATATAGAAATATTCAGTTGAAAAGTTAAGAGATACCAATTACACAACAGTAAATAAAAACACTAGCTTAGCTGCAATTTTTTCTTGTATTGCAGCATTTTAATTAAACAAAATTTTAAACCCTCTATAATTTTATATCTAAAACTAATTAGGATGTCAATGAGCACAAACAATAAGCCAAACAAAAGCAACCTGCGGGGCCTGAAATATGCACTACATGACATGAGTGATGCAAAATTGCTCGGAATTGATAACTACTGAACAAGTACGCAGTGTCATTATCTATCTATAACTACATCTGGGACATGTCTGCAGGGTGTAGATAAGTATCCAACGTGCCCAGAGTATCCCAGCTGTTTTTAGCCAAATCAAAAATCACTATCTGTGAGAACTATTTTTACTATCTCTAAAGATTTTACTTCCTCTTCTCTAAAAATGATCGTCTCTAAAAGGCAACCACCACAAACGCAACCAATCAAATCTATGAATCCCCCCCCCCCACCCCCCAAGAGTCCTGTAAGAAGCTAATAGTTCCCACCCACTCTACCAGGTATCCCAAAAAATAAAATTTCTGTCAAAAACACACAAGGAAATTAACAATTTTGAAGAAAAAAACTTGCTCATCCCTTCTTTGAAATGCCTCCAAAAATTTGCCCCCTTTCTCAAAGGTCTCATTTTGTGTACTATTCCATTCTAGGATCGGTGATTTTCTTTTAAACCTGGGCTTTTCCGTGATGGTTTTTAATGCTCTGCATGAAGTCAGTGCCCCTCAATGCCTTTTTGGAGTCTTTGCACATGCATCAAAATTGTACATCCATTGCTACCCCTCTTCCCGAAAGGCTCGCAGTATCTCTTCCTGGTGATTATGAATGCCATTTCTCCTCCAAACAGCCATGGCGATACTCTCTTTCCTGACAACCATGGCCTTTGTTCCTGCTTCTGCCTCCTTCCTGCCTTCCCCCAAATTGTTCCCACAGTCCTTCCACGTGCACCCCCAGCAGCTTGGATGTGGCTTGGCCCCTTCGTCTCCCCCCAACTCCAGCCCCCCATTTGCTGTCAACCCCCCCCCCCCCGCACCTCAAATCCTCATGAAACCCAAAAGCACCAAGTACTCCCATTCCAGAGATACACCTAAGTTTCAGCTCCATGAGCACTTTTAGTACCCCTCAGGCACTCCAGCTCCTCTTTCTGAGTGCGCTTGGACTCCCTCCTCGCTCCCGACCCCCTCTAGAGTGCTTTCCATGCTTGACCCCAAGCCCCCCACCCCAAGAGGCTCTTAGACTTCTCCCCACCTTTCCAGACTCCCTGGCCTTCCAAAAGTTTTCAGAGACCCCAGACACATCCAAGCAGACGCAGACCTTGCCCATAGTAAGAACTTCCAGCTTGAAATCGCAGCACCACTTCCTCCATGTAATCACAGACCCCATATCCCATACAATGTCACAGCAATATAAGGTGAGAACGAATAAAATTATGGAAGACGGAAAGGGATACAGAAAGAATTGGAGAGTAGGAAAGAATGAGGAAGACAACTGCAGAAAGAGACATTTTTTGCTCAAACCAAATGTCATAAGATAAAATAATGCAGTGGTTTTCTCCTCTTCATGGTTAGAAATCGTAGACTGTTGCAGAATCCAGCTAATAATTTTACTATTAGAAACAGTAAAATGCAAATGCAAATTTACTTGGCAATTAAAGCAATTTTTCTATTTTTATACCAAATACAAGAGGGGAATTGTATTAATTGGCAGCATGTAAATAGTGTGAATTATCTACATCTGATTATGTCCAATTTTAAAAATGTATGGTGTGTAGTCAGTCTCAAAAGAGAACAAAACAGCTTTCCATTACATGAGCAGGGCTGAAGTTAATATTTGCATGTCAGTGTACAGCACAAGCAGAATTCATATGACTCATTTGTGTGCATTGCGTGGATTGCATCAGCATTACACCCTTTCCAGAATCAAGGTCTTTTAGTTTTATTGGAGAAAGCATTTATATTCTATCATGCAATTTGAATCCAAAATTATTTGTAGATAGCACATTCTCACACAATGAACTGAGCTCCATGCTAATTTTAAAACAAGCAACCATGTGAGCGGTTTCTCTTTTCCAACTTTTTTGAGGGTGTATGGAAATAGTTGGGGGTGTAGTCTTGGTCTTCATTAAAGAATTAATCTTTGAAATGAATTCTAGCTTTGGGCCCATATTAACAGCAAATTTATGCAGCCCGATCAACAGTAGTATTGATGAGGTTAACAAAACAAAAAAACTGATATGTCTTATTGCCATCACAGAAACATGTCAGTGTGCAGAAGATAGAAAAGAACTGGAGTGCATAGTGTTCTGTAACTAAGAAGAGAAACAGTGTTATTGATAAGGGGAGCTACAACATCTATCAAAGGGAAAGATAGTACTGTGGAAGGGCAAACGCAGTAATACCAATACGGTAGAAATTAATGCTGTTAAAGGTAACAAATCCTAATTGGGAACCCCTGTAAACTGCCAGCTCAAGTTGAACAGATATAGAGAGGTGTTTCGGTAAGTAAGAGAGGATAAAGGAAATTGTAATATGACGAGCATGATCTTATATCTTCCAGAAGTGGAACAGAACCAGGGACAACCAGAAGAGAAGGTAAAAGTAGAAACAATTTCATAGTGGTACTGACGAAAGGTCGTCAACCTGAAACATTAACTCTGTTTCTTTATTCACAGATGCTGCCTGACTTGCTGAGTATTTCCAGCATTTTCTGTCTTTATTTTAGATTTCCAGCATCCACAGTATTTTGTTTTTGTCATAGTGATAATCTGTCTCTTACCCAAGATAACAGACTGCAAGAGCAGGTGCTACATTATATTTTGTATTCAGCAGTCTACCACAACTGATCGGTAAACTGGAATTGGGTGAACACTTGGGTTCCAGTGAGTATTGGATGTAATTAGATTTGACATTGTAATTAAAGTCAAGGCCAAAAGTAACAATATAGGCTTCAAAGACTAAAGAAGCAAACTTCTCAGCTACGAAAAGAGCACCAGGGAAAATTAACTGGGAGTGAAAGAACAAAACAGAAATAAAATGAAATTTTTAGACTATTTCAGTGTACATAGAATGTACATGGAAAGCAAGTATATCCCTCTGGAAGAGAGAATCACACCTAAACAAGACCACAATTGCTGAATAAGATCAAAAATATAATAAAGGTCAAGGAAAAATATTTGATAAAGATATATGCAGGGAAACAAAAAACAGATTCTGAACCATACACATAATTAAAATGAGTATAAATGGTAAGAGGACAGACAACAATATGAAGACAGATTGCAGGCAGCAGTAATATAAATGCAAAGAATTTTTTTAACTATGTATGCAGGAGACAGAAAATAAAAGACCAAACAGATCCTTATTGGGATAAGAGGAGCAAAAATATTGTAGAAATCAGGAAACCAAACCTTTTCATAGAATCAAAAGGCTCAGAAGGAGGCCATACGGCCCATCATGCCTGTGCTGGCTCTTTGAAAGAGCGATCCAATTAATTCCACTACCCTGCTCTTTCCCTACAGCCCCGCAAATTTATCCTTTTCAAGTATATATCCAACTCCCTTTTGAAAAATTATTAAATCTGCTTCCACCACCCTTTCAGGCAGTGCCTTCCAGATCATAACAACTCCCAGCGTTAAAAAAATTCTCCTCATTTCCCCCCTGGTTCTTTTGCCAATTAACTTAAATCTGTGTCCTCTGGTTACTGACCCTGTGCCAGTGGAAACAGTTTCTCCCTATCTACTATCAAAACCCTTCATAATTTTAAATAAATTCTTCACAAATGAAGACTGTAATCAAAATTCTTCCTCCTGTCCTTTTAGCTCAAAAAATCTACATCACTCTAGTAGATCTCCTATGTCAGGGATATGCAACCCTCAGCTCCCAAGCTTTCGCAATCTGGCCCTCAAAGCCCTGGAAATTCAATCCTATTTCTGCTTATTATTTCTTATTTGCTGGTTAGTCATGTTGAATGTTGTAGGCCTGGAAAAAAAAAATCGAATCGTGTAGAAAAATTAAATGTATCTTAAAAATGTGACCTTTATCTTCCTTGTGTTTCCTTCCATATCATTTCTCACCTTCTTCCCCAATACTCAACAGGGGATGGACCACGGCAGAAGCTGGCACCTTACAGCAATCTGATGACACAGGAGTAACCAATGCTTTAGAGCGGAAGTAGAAGTGGAGCTGCAGAGGACCAGCAGTAATGTCGCTGAGCACTGACGTCATGCATGCACAGAGGCCTCAAGGTTCACATGCGCACACAAGTTCCCCTTCCCTTATCCACAAAAATAAAGATGGAGGAAAGGTCTTGTAGAAGAAAGCGAACTTCAGGAAGGAACAAAACTCAAGCCCCAGACCTCTAAGATTTCTGACAGGCTATTGGCAAAATTAGAGGTAAGTCCATTTTTTTGTTAACAAGTACATAAAAACTTAAAATAGTTATGTTATAAATTGTATTTTCTACATCTGGATAGTCAGCTGTCTGAGGAAACAACATGGCCATTTAAAGAATGTGAGAAAAAGTCTTGAGTAATTTGCTGTTTTCTGACTGGTTGGTGATTGCTAGCTTTTTCATTCTGTTCATATCTGAGCAAATCAGGATGGATAACTTAACGGATAGTGGTTACTTGAGCCAATCAGAAAAATGTGACATAATTTTCCATGCTATGGACACATTTAATATGCCACCTTACACATTTGATGATTGACAAACACATTAAATGTGTGATGCTCCCAAAAAGAAAGAAACAAGGAATTAAATGATACAGGGTGAGGAAACAGGTGAGGCTTTAATAACAATATTCAAAACCGGAACCTGGCATGAACTCTAGGCTTAGCCAATTAGCCTAACATTGGTGGTGGTGAAAAAGTACCTAAGAGCATTTTATGGCATATCTCCAATATTCATTTAAATAACACCATAGCCGGAAAGGAAATTGTGAACATGGATTTACAATCTGCTGGAATTCTTTGAAGCATTAACTAAATTGGTTGATGAGAGTAATCCAGTGGATATTAACTACTTGGATTTTCAGAAGGCATTTGATAGTTTCATTTGCCAGGTTCATTTAAAAGTAATGGTAATTTTTCTATCAGGAAGCATCTCAGGGTAAGCTGAAGCAACATGTTCCAACTTTGTACCGATCATTGGCAAGATCACTTTTGAAATACTTTGGGCAATGTAGGACATCCTGGTGCTGAAAATCTGTGGCCCAAGGATCGGTATGTGCTCATCTGTAACTTCCAGGGGCAGAGGGAGGTCACATCATTTAAATAGGATGGGTGAACGTCCACGCCACTAGGGATGCATCTCGGGCGACCACCTGTCCCACAAGTGTGCAAACTGCAGTGGAGTGTGCCGGTTTCAGGGATACCAGGGCCTTTCCAGAAACATCCTTTGAATGACCACAGGACCAGGGATTTTCAGCCCTCATATTTTTAAACAAATGCACTGGAGATGATTCAGCGAAGAACAAGATGATTTATGAACTTGGGGATCTAATTTATGATGAGAGATTCTCAGAACTGAAATAGTTTGTATTTGACAAGATTGCAATGACAAATGATCCAGATTTTTTAAATACCGAGAAGTAATGCAGAATGTACATGTAAGCAAATTATTTAATTTGGACTGTGAATTCAGAACTAGAGGATGCAAATAGGAGTGTGTTTATATTTCAAAAAGCAAAAGGACAAGTTGCTTCCAAATTCATTGCAGGTTTGGAGAGCTGATTTACACCAGTTTTCCAAACCTAATCTAGTTTCCCAATTTTGAAATTGACTGAAGTCCTTTGATACACTGATGTGGTGGCAGTCTAGGAATAGATCCCTATTGCTCTGTACTTTTAAATCTGAACTACAGAATCCCACGTTCATGGTGCAGTCCGGAATTTGCAGTTGGGTATGAAAGCTCTAGCTACTATGGGTTTTATTTCCATTGCTCTCGTGTAATCCACTGGAAAGTTTCTAAGATGGACCCTTGTTTACACAATAACCGCAATGTCAGTGAATCGGAAACCAAATCGAGTGATGCTAAAGTTGGTGTGTAAATTTACCTTCAAACACTAAGAAGCCTCAAGTAAGACAAGATTAGAAATAATGTTTTCCTCAGAGTTGTTAATGTTGTCTCTTAACACTTTAAACGAGGATGAGATGAATATCTGGTTCAGATGGGTTTGACAGTTTTAAGGATAACATAGACAATCATTTGAATGCTGCATGGAACATAATTTCAAAACTGCTAGGATATTAAAATATTATATTCTACTACAGTTTTCCTTATTTTACCTTTGGGAAGCAGAGATACTTTATCCAACATTTCCTCAGGAGATTAAATAGGTTGGTCAGTGTCTGTGATAGAAATCATAGGCTGTTGAAGGGGTTTGGTGGATTGGATAGCTTTTCCATTTTCTCACATTCTTGAAATGATCATAGCAAGGGGAATATGAATAGTTGTTAATGCTGCTCTATCTAACCAAGACAATCTTGCGTGCAAATTAAAACCAAGACTATGCTATAAAAAGGATTTCTGTGGGAGGACTGTATTTTAACATATTTCACACGAGAAAGATAGGCAGCATTGCAAGCAATGTAGATGGAAGCATAAAATTAGAGAGAGAGATTAATAGATTAAGTGAATGGATAAAACTGTGGCAAATGGATTTCAATGTAGGTCATCCACTTTGGACCTAAAAAGGTCAGAGTACTTTCTAAATGGTGAAAAGCTCAAAACAGTGGAGGTCCAAAGAGACTTATGGGTCCATGTACATAGATCAATAAAATGTCATAGGCAGGTACAGAAAATAAGCAAAAAGGCTAATGGAGTGCTGGCCTTTATATCTAGAGGACTAGAATACAAGGGGGTAGAAGTTATGCTGCAGCTATACCGCGACCTCTATCACCTAGAAGGACAAGAGCAGCAGGCACATGGAAACAACACCACCTGCACGTACCCTCCAAGTCACACACCATCCCGACTTGGAAATATATCGCCGTTCCTTCATCTTCGCTGGGTCAAAATCCTGGAACTCCCTTCCTAACAGCACTGTGGGAGAACCTTCACCATACGGACTGCAGCGGTTCAAGAAGGCGGCTCACCACCACCTTCTCAAGGGCAATTAGGGATGGGCAATAAATGCCGGCTTCGTCAGCGACGCCCACATCCCATGAACGAATAAAAAAAACAAAGCCCTGGATAGGCCACACCTGTTCAGTTCTGAACACCGCACCTTAGAAAGGATATATTGGCCTTGGAGGGAGTGCAGCGTAGATTTACGAGAATGATATCTGGACTCCAAGGGTTAAATTACAAGGAGAGATTACACAAACTAGGGTTGTATTCCCTGGAATTTAGAAGATTAAGGGGTGATCTGATCGAAGTTTTCAAGATATTAAGGGGATCTGATAGGGTAGATAGAGAGAAATTATTACCACTGGTTGGGGAGTCTAAGACTATGGGACATTGGCTAAGAATTAGAGCCAGAACTTTCAGGAGTGAAGTTAGGAACACTTCTACCCGCAAAGGGTGGTATAAGTTTGGAACTTTCTTCCGCAAACGGCATTTGATACAAGCTCAATTGTTGATATTAAATCTCAGATTTATAGATTTTTGTTAACCAAAGATATTAAGGGATATGGGGCTAAGGCAGGTATATGGAGTTAGGTCACAGATCAGCCGTGACTTCATTGAATGGGGGACAAGCTCAAGGGACAAATGGCCTACTCCTGTTCCGATGTTCTTCAGCTATCAGACACTATTCTGCCCTGTATGTTTAGCACATGTAGAAAGAAAAACACGGGGCAAAATATCTGTGAATAATGCTAATGATAGAATCAAATCTTCTCCCAAACCCTTTTATAAGTACTGTAAGAGATTATGGCCCCGGAAGGATCACCCGGCACCGAACACGACAAAGGCAAACCAAGTCCAGTCGACCCTGCAAAGTCCTCCTCACTAACATCTGGGGACTTGTGCCAAAATTGGGAAAGCTGTCCCACAGACTAGTCAAGCAACAGCCTGACATAGCCATTCTCACAGAATCATACCTTTTAGCCAATGTCCCAGAATCTTCCATCACCATCCCTGGGTGTGTCCTGTCCCACGGGCAGGACAGACCCACCAGAGGTGGCGGTACAGTGATATACAATCAGGAGGGAGTGGCCCTGGGAGTCCTCAACATTGACTCCAGACCCCATGAAATCTCATGGCATCAGGTCAAACAAGGGCAAGGAAACCTCCTGCTGATTACCACCTACCACCCTCCCTCAGCTGATGAATCAGTCCTCCTCCATGTTGAGCACCACTTGGAGGAAGCATTGAGGGTAGGTAGCAAGGGCACAGAATGTACTCTGGGTGGGGGACTTCAATGACCATCACCAAGAGTGGCTCGGTAGCACCACTACTGACCGAGCTGGCTGAGACGTGAAGGACAAAGCTGCCAGACTGGGCCTGCGACAGGTGGTGAGCGAACCAACACGAGAGAAAAACCTACTTGACCTCGTCCTCACCAATCTAACGGTCTCAGATGCATCTGTCCATGACAGTATTGGTAGGAGTGACCACCACACAATCCTCGTGGAGACGAAGTCCCAACTTCACACTGAGGACACCATCCAATGTGTCCTGCGGCACTACCACCGTGCTGAATGGGATAGATTCAGAACAGATCTAGCAGCTCAAAACTGGCCATCCATGAGGCGCTGTGGGCCATCGGCAGCAGCACAATTGTATTCCAGCACAATCTGTAACCTCATGGCCCAGCATATTCCTCACTCTACCATTACCAACAAGCCAGGTGATCAACCCTGGTTCAATGAGGAGTGTAGAAGAGCATGCCAGGAGCAGCACCAGGCGTACATAAAAATTAGGTGCCAACCTAGTGAAGCTACAACACAGGACTACATGCATGCTAAACAGCAACATGCTATAGACAGAGCTAAGCGATTCCACAACCAACGGATCAGATCAAAGCTCTGCAGTCCTGCCACATCAGTCGTGAATGGTAGTGGACAATTAAACAACTAAAGGGAGGAGGAGGCTCTGTGAAAATCCCCATCCTCAATGATGGCAAAGTCCAGCACGTGATTGCAAAAGACAAGGCTGAAGCAACCACCTTCAGCCAGAAGTGCCGAGTGGATGATCCATCTCGGCTTCCTCTCGATAGCCCCACCATTACAGAAACCAGCTTTCAGCCAATTTGATTCACTCCACGTGATATCAAGAAACGGCTGAGTGCACTGGATACAACAAAGGCTACTGACCCCGACAACATCCCGGCTGTAGTGCTGAAGACTTGTGCTCCAGAACTAGCTGCGCCTGTAGCTAAACTGTTCCAGTACATCTACAACACGGCATCTACCCAACAATGTGGAAAATTGCCCAGTTATGTCCTGTTCACAAAAAGCAGGACAAATCCAATCCGGCCAATTACCGCCCCATCAGTCTACTCTCGATCATCAGCAAAGTGATGGAAGGTGTCGTCGACAGTGCTATCAAGCGGCACTAACTCACCAATAACTTGCTCACCAATGCTCAGTTTGGGCTCCGCCAAGACCACTCGGCTCCAGACCTCATTACAGCCTTGGTCCAAACATGGACAAAAGAGCTGAATTCCAGAGGTGAGGGGAGAGTGACTGCCCTTGACATCAAGGCAGCATTTGACCAAATGTGGCTTCAAGGAGCCCGAGTAAAAATGAAGTCAATGGGAATCAGGGGGAAAACTCTCCAGTGGCTGGAGTCACACCTAGCACAAAGGAAGATGGTAGTGGTTCTTGGGGGCCATTCATCTCAGCCCCAGGACATTGCTGCAGGAATTCCTCAGGGCAGTGTCCTTGGCCCAACCACCTTCAGCTGCTTCCTCAATGACCTTTCCTCTGTCATAAGGTCAGACATGGGGATGTTCGCTGGTGAATGCAGTGTTCAATTCCATTCGAAACCCCTCAGATAATGAAGCAGTCCCTGCCCGCATGCAACAAGACCTGGACAACATCCGGGCTTGGGCTGATAGGTGGCAAGTAATATTCGCGCCAGACAAGTGCCAGGCAATGACCATCTCAACAAGAGAGAGTCTAACCACCTCCCCACGACAGTCAACGGCATTACCATCGCCAAATCCACCACCATTAACATCCTGGGGGTCACCATTGACCAGAAACTTAACTGGACCAGACACACAAATAATGTGGTTCCAAGAGCAGGTCAGAGGCTGGGTATTCTGGTGCGAGTGACTCACCACCTGACTCCACAAAGCCGTTCATAAGAACATAAGAACATAAGAAATAGGAGCAGGAGTAGGCCAATCGGCCCCTCGAGCCTGCTCCGCCATTCAATAAGATCATGGCTGATCTGATCCTAACCTCAAATCTAAATTCATGTCCAATTTCCTGCCCGCTCCCCGTAACCCCTAATTCCCTTTACTTCTAGGAAACTGTCGATTTCTGTTTTAAATTTATTTAATGATGTAGCTTCCACAGCTTCCTGGGGCAGTAAATTCCACAGACCTACTACTCTCTGAGTGAAGAAGTTTCTCCTCATCTCAGTTTTGAAAGAGCAGCCCCTTATTCTAAGATTATGCCCCCTAATTCTAGTTTCACCCATCCTTGGGAACATCCTTACCGCATTCCAATGAGTAGAGTCCCAATCTACTCAACCTCTCCTCATATGTCCACCCCCTCATCCCCGGGATTAACCAAGTGAACCTTCTTTGTACTGCCTCGAGAGCAAGTATGTCTTTTCTTAAGTATGGACACCAAAACTGTATGCAGTATTCCAGGTGCGGTCTCACCAATACCTTATATAACTGCAGCAATACCTCCCTGTTTTTATATTCTATCCCCCTAGCAATAAAAGCCAACATTCCGTTGGCCTTCTTGATCACCTGCTGCACCTGCATACTAACTTTTTGATTTTCTTGCACTAGGACCCCCAGATCCCTTTGTACTGCAGTACTTTCCAGTTTCTCGCCATTAAGATAATAACTTGCTCTCCGATTTTTCCTGCCAAAGTGCATAACCTCACATTTTCCAATATTGTATTGCATCTGCCAAATCTCCGCCCACTCACCCAGCCTGTCTATATCCCCTTGTCGGTTTTTTATGTCCTCCTCACTCTCTACTTTCCCTCCCACCTTTGTATCGGTCCCCTCCTCCAAATCATTAATATAGATTGTAAAGAGTTGGGGACCCAGCACCGACCCCTGCGGAACACCACTGGCTACAGGTTGCCAGTCCGAGAATGTACCATTTATCCCAACTCTCTGCTTCCTGTTAGATAACCAATCCTCCACCCATGCTAGAATATTACCCCCAATCCAGTGATTCTTTATCTTGAGCAATAATCTTTTATGTGGCACCTTGTCGAATGCCTTCTGGAAGTCCAAATACACTACGTCCACTGGTTCCCCTTTATCCACCCTGTACGTTATATCCTCAAAGAACTCAAGCAAATTTGTCAGACATGACTTCCCCTTTGTAAAGCCATGCTGACTTTGTCCTATTAAATTATGTTTATACCACCATCTACATGCCACAAGTCAGGAGTGTGACGGAATACTCTCCACTTGCCTGGATGAGTGTAGCTCCAACAACACTCAAGAAACTCGACACCATCCAGGACAAAGCAGCCCGCTTGATTGGTACCCCATTCACCACCCTAAACATTCACTCCCTTCACCACCAGCACACCGTGGCTGCAGTATGTGCCATCTGCAGGATGCACTGCGGAAACTCACCAAGGCTTCTTCGACAGCACCTCCCAAACCCGCGTTCTCTACCACCTAGAAGGACAAGGTTAGCAGGGACATGGGAATAGCGCTACCTGCACGTTACCCTCCAAGTCACACATCATCCTGACTTGGAAATATATCGCTGTTCCTTCATCGTCGCTGGGTCAAAATCATGGAATTCCCTACCTAACAGCACTGTGGAAGAGCCTTCACCACACGGACTGCAGCGGTTCAAGAAGGCAGCTCCTTCTCAAGAGCAATTAGGTTTGGGTAATAAATGCTGGCCTTACCAATGACGCCCACATCCCATGAACGAACAAAAAAAAATTTAGGGGGAGGCAAGGAGAGAGCGGAGGAGCGTATTTCCGGGGGGAAAACCAGAAAATTCCAGGAAGGCGGAGGTCCTGCCGAATTTAACAGCAGGACCGCATTCTAATTTTTTTACTCCGTTTCCCACACCGCAGCCATCCAGATTGACAACGGTAGAAGGCCGCAGCCGAGAACCATTGGGAACCATCCCCACCAACCGGGGAAGAACAGGGGCAGAAGTGGGGGGAGTCAGGTTGGACCAGCAATCGGGAGGGGGTACTGGGAGAGATCGCGGGGCAGAAGTGGGGGTGAGGGGGTTCGCACTGGCAATTGGGAGGGAGGGGAGACACACTCGGGATCGCGGCAGAAGATTTGTTTGAAGGGCAGGGGGGAGAATTCCTGCACCTCCTGGCCCATGAGCAGTGCTCAAAAAAGCACTCACCTTGATCCGGCTCTTCCCGTCTCAATTTTGCTACTGGATTCCCTGAGCCCTGGGAAACCCGGCCTGCAGCCATTAAATTTAAATAGGCTCTGAACTGCACTGTGGGAGCCTGATTAAATATTAAAATGAAGAGTCCCACCTCTCGAGAATGGGACACAGATACGCCTCACAACCCGCCACTGTAAAAATGGCGGCAGGCACGTACGCGATGAGTTTGTGTCAGGCATTTTTTTATTTTTAACCCCCCTGCCGCCCGTCTTGGGGTGTTAAAAATTCCCATCAATGGGTCCATTCAGTTTTGGGATTTTTTTGGGGCCATTTTTCCACTGAAAAGATTTTGAATAAAAAGACGTTGAGTTTTTAAAGCAAAGTTTGGAAAACTGAGATGAAAGGTGATAACCATGCTTATAAGCTAAGCTTTTATATTATTTCCCCATTGAATTATCAGGCACTAAAAATATGCTACATTAAGCTCTATACAATATTCTAGTACTAAGCAGGCCTACTAGGGTTTTAATATTAAAAAAGTATTTTAAACTCTGTCACCCCCTTGTACTGCTTCCTAATTTACTTTTTTCAGGTCATGAAAACCCTGACTATAAAGAGAAAGCTACACTTCAAAAGGTGACTTAACAGTGCTTCTCCCTCCCACAATTCAACCGGTAACAATAAATGCAAACAGGGTTTGTAGATTTAAATAGCAACTTACTATTAGTTCTCTGTACTTTTTCTTCAGTGATTGATGGCGTTCCCGTAGCTGATTAGCCATTAGTTTGTACTGATCCCGTTCTTGTTGGCATGTATCCAGCTCCTTGGAGAGGATCAAGAGAGCTTCCTTCTTGCTCTCCAGCTTCCTTTTGCATATCAAATACTGAAACAGAAGGAAAAATGTTGAATTTAGGCCAAAGCATGGTGTAAAAGCATACACATTTCAGGTTTTGTTCTTTAGAGAGTGTCAGCAGGAATTTTTTTCTCTCAAACTTTCTACAACCTACTGAACTTTTGTGAAATATAAGCTACCCCAGTTTTCTTAGGCAACTAAATTTGAGTGCTACAACTGATTGCAATTTTTTGAACACCATGACAACGTCAAAGAAAATCTACGGCCTTTAGTATTAATGAGACTATCTGTAATATCTACCTACAAAACATCTAGGGGCAGAAATTATGTGGGGTGGGCACAAGCGAGCATAAGTATTGGGACGCGCCCACAAACTCCAGCACTAACCTTATCAAATTTTGTGGGGTCGTTGGGAAGTAGAGTCAGGGGAAAGTGCCTTAATTTCTATGCTAATCAATGGGGCATCCGCCATCAAAGAGGCTGTATATTGGGGTAACACTGTGGCCAGTCAGTGAGAATGAAGAGTGTTAGACAGTATCAAGACTCCCTTCTGTAACGAGTCAAACATTGTTTCCAATGGCCCCCTTTGTAAGGGGGGTCACCATTTAAATATTTTTTTAAAACTTACTGCCATGTTTTTTGGGTGGACACCCATACCAGCCTAACCCCCCATGCGAGGTTCACTTCCACCCCGGTACATCTTACCAGGAGTACCACTGCCGGAGAAACGAGAACGCCCTTTGTTGGGAGCCCCCAGCCCTGCTCCTTCCCACACCACTGACCTTGTAAGGATCGGATGGGGCTCCACCCCTTTCAAGGCCATAGAGTCTGACATGCAAAGTCACGACCTGGTCTATCTAGCTCCCGGCCTAATTTCCGGCCCTTTGGTGCTGGAGTTACAGAGGAGGTGTGCCAGATATCACGAGGATTAAAAAGTTATACATTAAAATGTACTTGTTTAAAATCTGCTGCTTGTATAACATTTATTTAGGCTCTTGGTCTTTTAAAATGTTGTCCATTTAGCCAGAAAAAGGGGTGGGGGAGGGGAGGGGAAATGAGGTTATGCAGTGCCCTTGTACTGAAAGTGCAAAGTGTTGAGATTTTCCATTTGCAGTTTGTCGAGTATGTAAAATTTGATGAATAACATTCCCTCACTGGTTAATTTTTCAATCCATACAATATATGCCTATTGCCCTAATTTTTGTAATTAATCCTTGATCATCACTTGATATACTTATTATATCACAATTGTGAAGTAGTCATGCCCTCTCTGGATGGAGCATTCGGCAGCCTCTCTCCACCTGTTGCCAACAAACAAAACAGAGTAACAATGAATACTGGGGTTCGAAATGACAGCTGAAAACCACTCAAGTTTCAAACTTCTGGTTCATGAAAATATCAGAAGAGCCTTGATGGGATTTCTGCTTTGTAATCACTTCTGGATATCCATAATTCTTTATTCAAACACTGTAAAACATTCTACTTAATGAACATCAATTTAGTTGACCAACCACTGTAACAGACTCTCATTACCATTTCTACATGGCTATAAAGTTAATTTAAATAGAGGGCCAAGACTGGCGGGAAAAAAAAATCTATACTCGCAAAGCTTGGCTGAATAGATATTATCCTATATGGTGATGTATGCAAGGTATTGAATAGTTCCAATGCTTTACTGACACTTTTTGTAATACAGTTGTCATCCATTTGATCAATATCATGCATTTATTTATATCAGAGATCTATAAAAGCCTTCATTTATGGCACCTCATTATGATCTGAGGCAGTATCAGTAAGTCAGAGAATTTATGACACCTATATATCAAAATCAAAATAATTTGAAAATAATTGAAAGTTATTTTTGTGGGGGTTATTAAGAGTGTTGATGCCATCCTGTTATGTGAGCTGTATTTTGCTCTCCCTGATGCAACTATCTACCATCTTGAAATTTCCCTCAGCTGAGATCTACTACTAAATTCATTGGACCACTTTAGCTCCAATTGCTACTTCTTTCAGTAACGAGTCACAGAACTAACATGAACACTTACCTCCGTAGCTCCAAATAAATTCCTCCCCTTTGGGGTGGGCGGGGTTTCCACCCACCCCAAACAAGGACACTGCAGTCAGAACGGAAGGGACTCACAGGCCACAAGTTTTCTCGTCCCCAGCATGAGAATCTATCGGGTAGGCCAGTGAAAGCTAGCACGTGGCCAGTCGGCCAGCACAAGTGGAGCCCACTTGGTCGTCCGGGCCTGGGTCGTGGCCTGGACCCCATAAGATGTTAAAAAATTTGGCAGAATTCTTCAACCCCTTCTAAAGGAGGCCAAATGGCCACATAGGATATTTCTAGGAGGGGTCCGGCACTTTGCCCCACTGATCAGCAGCCCATGCCAACATTTCCTGCCTCTTTAGTTAGGTGGGCACCTGAGATGCGACCATAGTTGCACGGGCATCCCTGGCCACATTTATATGACGTGAACCTTCCCTTTACCCTGCTCACTTAAACGGGGTCAGGACCAGAGCCGCGGCAGACACAGCCCAGGCCTTATGCTGGACCCACCGACCTTCGGCCTCAAATGCTACAGTCGGATTCATTTTCATTCACCGTCTTCAAACAACCCCATTTTATCCTATTCAGGCATTTCTAGGAAGCAATAAGACTAGTGCTAAACAATTCAGCAAAAATACTTAAAAAAAACAATTATTTTGGTATTTGAGAGATTGCATAGACAATATATATGCCGAAGAATGATATTCTGAGCCCTGCAACAGGAAGACTAAAAATGTTTTCAACACCATTGCTGTCTCAGAAATATTTTATTTTGTAGGCCTGGCAACATTTTTATTTCCAACACAATTTTTCTTGGCACCATTTATCAAAATATAGCTGAATTAAATATTTAAAGTAATAACTATCGTTTACCATTTTTTGGTTGCAGACCAATGGCATACTATAATTCACACTAAAAAATGTAATATAAGTAGTCCAAACCAAAATGCCAATGAGCAGTAAAATGCTCTGATAGTTGCGATGTCCAGTAACTAGCAAGCACGCATTCTTAACTCTTCGATGAGCAATCATTAACTGATGCGTGTATTCTATAATAACTGCTGCTAAGCATTATAGACTTACAATTCTTAGCATTCTGCATAAAAAGCAAGAACAGTACTTTATTGGGCTAAATCTCTTAATGTTTATATGTATGTTTATTTAAAATTCAAAACAAGATAATGGAATACTCAAACATGCCCACCATATAAATAAAATTCTATGCAGGAAATTTTCTAGTAAACCGTTAATGCTGCAAATGCAGGAACCCTGTATAACTCAAGAGTAACTGGGGTAGAGTTTCCGCTTGGGCGCAATAGTTTCCGTTAAAATTTATTTGCATAATCACAAACGGAAAATCTTCCATGAACCAACACCATCGGGCAGCCTAATAGAACATAGAATCATAGGATCAGATCAGCCATGATCTTATTGAATGGCGGAGCAGGCTCGAGGGGCCGATTGGCCTACTCCTGCTCCTATTTCTTATGTTAATGGTTACAGCACAAAGGAGGCCATTTCGCCCATCGAGCCCGTGCCTGCTCTCTGCAAGAGCAATCCAGCTAGTCCCACTTCCCCACCCTTTCTCCGTAATCCTGCAAATTTTTTTCTTTCAAGTACTTATCCAATTCCCTTTCAAAAGCTATGATTAAATCTGCCTCCACCACCCTTTCAAGCAGTGCATTCCAGATCCTAACTACACGCTGCGTAAAAAAGTTTATCCTCATGTCGCCTTTGGTTCTTTTGCCAATCACCTTAAATCTGTGTCCTCTGGTTCTCAACCCTTTCGCCAATAGGAACAGTTTCTCTCTATCTACTCCGTCGAGACCCCTCATGATTTTGAACACCTCTATCAAATCTTCTCTCAACCTTCTCTGCTCTAACAAGAACAACCCCAGCTTCTCCAGTTTATCCACGTAACTGAAGTCCCTCATCCCCGGAACCTATTCTAGTAAATCTTTTCTGCACCCTCTCTAAGGCCTTCACATCCTTCCTAAAGTGCAGTGCACAGAATTGGAGACAATACTCCAGATGTGGCCAAACCAGTGTTTTGTAAAGGTTCATCATAACCTCCTTGCTTTTGTACTCTGCCACTATTTATAAAGCCCAGGATCCCATATGATTTTTTAACCACTTTCTCAATCTGCCCTGTCATCATCAACGACCTGTACACATACCCCAAGGTGTCTCTGTTCCTGCAACCCTTTTAGAATTTATCCTTTAGTTTATATTGCCTCTCCTCATTCTTCCGACCAAAATGTATCACTTCACACTTCTCTGCGTTAAATTTCATCTGCCACGTGTCCACCCATTACACCAGCCTGTCTATGTCCTCTTGAAGTCTATCACTATCCTCCTCATTATTCACTACACTTCCAAGTTATGTGCCATCTGCAAATTTTGAAATTGTGTCCTGTATACTCAAGTCTAAGTCATTAATATAGATCAAGAAAAGCAGTGATCCTAGTACCGACCCCTGGGGAACACTACTGTATCCCTTCCTCCAGTCCGAAAAACAACCGTTCACCACTACTCTCTATTTCCTGTCACTTAGCCAATTTCGTATGCATGCTGCCACTGCCCCTTTTACTCCATGGGCTTCGACTTTGATGAAAAGCCTATTATATGGCACTTTATCAAATGCCTTTTGGAAGTCCATATACACCACATCAACCCTCTCTGTCACCTCATCAAAAAACTCAATCAAGTTAGTTAAACACGATTTGCCTTTAACGAATCCGTGCTGGCTTTCCTTAATTACTCCACACTTGTCCAAGTTAGGTGGTGGTGAGCTGCCTTCTTGAAACGCTGCAGTCCGCATGGTGAAGGTTCTCCCACAGTGCTGTTAGGAAATTGGCTGAGCGAAAGGCGACAGAGAGTAGGGATAATGGGTAAGTACTCACATTGGCAGGATGTGACTAGTGGAGTCCCGCAGGGATCTGTCTTAGGGCCTCAATTATTCACAATATTTATTAACAACTTAGATGAAGGCATGGAAAGTCTCATATCTAAGTTTGCCGATGACACGAAGATTGGTGGCATTGTAAGCAGTGTGGATGAAAACATAAAATTACAAAGCGATATTGATAGATTAGGTGAATGGGCAAAACTGTGGCAAATGGAATTCAGTGAAGACAAATGTGAGGTCATCCACTTTGGATCAAAAAAGGATGGAACAGGGTACTTTCTAAATGGCAAAAAGTTAAAAACAGTGGATGTCCAAAGGGACTTAGGGGTTCAGGTACATAGATCATTGAAGTGTCATGAACAGGTGCAGAAAATAATCAAAAAGGCTAATGGAATGCTGGCCTTTATATCTAGAGGACTGGAGTACAAGGGGGCAGAAGTTATGCTGCAGCAATACAAAACCCTGGTTAGACCGCACCTGGAGTACTGTGAGCAGTTCTGGGCACTGCACCTTCGGAAGGACGTATTGACCATGGAGGGAGTGTAGCGTAGGTTTACTAGAATGATACCCGGACTTCAAGGGTTAAGTTACGAGGGGAGATTACACAAATTAGGGTTGTATTCTCCAGAGTTTCGAAGGTTATGGGGTGATCTGATCGAAGTTTATAAGATACTAAGGGGAACAGATAGGGTGGATAGAGAGAAACTATTTCTGCTACGAGTAGGGGGCACAGTCTAAAAATTAGAGCCAGACCTTTCAGGAGTGTGATGAGAAAACACTTCTACACACAAAGGGTGGTATAAGTTTGGAACTCTCTTCCGCAAACGGCAATTGATACTAGCTCAATTGCTAAATTTAAATCGGAGATAGATAGCTTTTTGGCAACCAAAGGTATTAAGGGATATGGGCCAAAGGCAGGTATATGGAGTTAGATCACAGATCAGCCATGATCTTATCAAATGGCGGAGCAGGCACGAGGGGCTGAATGGCCTACTCCTGTTCCTATGTTCCTATTTTCCTATGTTCCTAATCTCTCAATTTGGACCTGCGGTTGTGGCTAGTTTTGTGGGCAGGGCCTGACTCGGGCGAATTGAATCTTGCACCAGCGTAAAAGATAGCGGGAAACACGAACACAGTGGTTTTGGGCATAACTCAAACGTTCAAAACTCCCTGACCTTTTGCGCTGGTTTGGCCGATTCCGCCCAGATTGTACTGATATTACGAGTGGAAGCAAGCGGAAACTTGACCCCACTATTTCTTGTGAGCTGTGTGGTCTCCTTCAGTTGTGAAATAATAGCTTAAGGCTTTTGTTATTGAGTTTGCTCTTATTTCACCTCCCCTCCCCCACCTGTCTCACAATCAAACAGTACTTGACTCGGAAACATGGCAGATTTGGCCATGGATTTGCTACAGGCATTAATCATTGCTGTTTGGTATGGGCCAACAGAAGATGTGGTTGGCAGGGAGCTAACTTTTCCACACTACACTATTAAACTCTGTGCAGGATTTTTAAATAATATCAGCCTTTCCCATCCACTGAAAATGTACTTCATGCACTCACTGAAAGGGCTGGATGGTTGAATTCATCTTTCTGTGAGTACTATCAGCAAAACTGGCTCAGACGGTAGAAGTGGTTTTGCTTTCCCACTCACCCACTCCTAACCCAGAGATGCTGTCTTGCACGAGACATTAATCAGAGGCCCCAAATTTTTTTTTTTATTATTCGTTCATGGGATATGGGCGTCGCTGGCGAGGCTAGCATTTATTGCCCATCCCTAATTGCCCTTGAGAAGGTGGTGGTGAGCCACCTTCTTGAACCACTGCAGTCCGTGTGGTGAAGGTTCTCCCACAGTGCTGTTAGGAAGGGAGTTCCAGGATTTTGAACCAGCGACGATGAGGGAACGGCAATATATTTCCAAGTCGAGATGGTGTGTGACTCGGAGGGGAACGTGCAAGTGGTGTTGTTCCCATGTGCCTGCTGCCCTTGTCCTTCTAGGTGGTAGGTCGTGGTTTGGGAGGTGCTGTCGAAGAAGCCTTGGCGAGTTGCTGCAGTGCATCCTGTGGATGGTACACACTGCAGCCACAGTGCGCCGGTGGTGAAGGGAGTGAATGTTTAGGGTGGTGGATGGGGTGCCAATCAAGCGGGCGGCTTTGTCCTGGATGGTGTCGAGCTTCTTGAATGTTGTTGGAGATACACTCATCCAGGCAAGTGCAGAGTATTCCATCACACTCCTGACTCGTGCCTTGTTGATGGTGGAAAGGCTTTGTGGAGTCAGGAGGTGAGTCACTCGCCACAGAATACCCAGCCTCTGACCTGCTCTTGCAGCCACAGTATTTATATGGCTGGTCCAGTCAAGTTTCTGGTCAATGGTGACTCCCAGGATGTTGATTGGGGGGATTCGGCGATGGTAACGCCTTGGAATGTCAAGGGGAGGTGGTTAAACTCTCTCTTGTTGGAGATGGTCATTGCCTGGCACTTGTCTGGCGCGAATATTACTTGTCACTTATCAGCCCGAGCCTGGAAGTTGTCCCGGTCTTGCTGCATGCGGGCACAGACTGCTTCATTATCTGAGGGGTAGCGAATGGAAGTGAACACTGCAATCATCAGCGAACATCCCCATTTCTGACCTTATGATGGAGGGAAGGTCAGTGATGAAGCAGCTGAAGATGGTTGGGCCTAGGACACTGCCCTGAGGAACTCCTGCAGCAATGTCCTGGGGCTGAGATGATTGGCCTCCAACAACCACTACCATCTTCCTTTGTGCTAGGTATGACTCCAGCCACTGGAGAGTTTTCCCCCTGATTCCCATTGACTTCAATTTTACTAGGGCTCCTTGGTGCCACACTCGGTCAAATGCTGCCTTGATGTCAAGGGCAGTCACTCTCACCTCACCTCTGGAATTCAGCTCTTTTGTCCATGTTTGGACCAAGGCTGTAATGAGGTCTGGAGCCAAGTGGTCATGGCGGAACCCAAACTGAGCATCGGTGAGCAGGTTATTGGTGAGTAAGTGCCGCTTGATAGCACTGTCGACGACACCTTCCATCTCTTTATTGATTATTGAGAGTAGGCTGATGGGGCGGTAATTTGTTCTGCTTTTTGTGGACAGGACATACCTGGGCAATTTTCCACATTGTCGAGTAGATGCCAGTGTTGTAGCTGTACTGGAACAGTTTGGCTAGAGGCGCGGCTCGTTCTGGAGTACAAGTCTTCAGCAGTACAGCCAGGATGTTGTCGGGGCCCATAGCCTTTGTTGTATCCAGTGCACTCAGCCATTTCTTGATAGCACGTGGAATGAATCAAATTGGCTGAAGACTGGCTTCTGTGATGGTGGGGATATCGGGAGGAGGCAGAGATGGATCATCCACTCGGCACTTCTGGCTGAAGATGGTTGCAAACGTTCCAGCTTTGTCTTTTGCACTCACGTGCTGGACTCCACCATCATAGAGGATGGGGATGTTTCCAAAGCCTCCTCCTCCAGTTAGTTGTTTAATTGTCCACCACCATTCATGACTGGATGTGGCAGGACTGCAGAGCTTTGATCTGATCCGTTGGTTGTGGAATCGCTTAGCTCTGTCTATAGCATGTTGCTTCCGCTGTTTAGAGGCATGAAGTCCTGAATTGTAGCTTCACCAGGTTGGCACCTCATTTTTAGGTACACCTGGTGCTGTTCCTGGCATGCCCTTCTACATTCCTCATTGAACCAGGGTCGATCCCCTGGCTTGTTGGTAAAGGTAGAGTGAGGAATATGCCCGGCCATGAGGTTACAGATTGTGCTGGAATACAATTCTGCTGCTGCTGATGGCCCACAGCGCCTCATGGATGCCCAGTTTTGAGCTGCTAGATCTGTTCAGAATCTATCCCATTTAGCACGATGATAGTACCACACAACACGTTGGATGGTGTCCTCAGTGTGAAGATGGACTGTGCGGTGGTCACTCCTACCAATACTGTCATGGACAGACGCATCTGCGACAGGTAGATTGGTGAGGACGAGGTCATGTAGGTTTTTCGCTCACCACCTGCCGCAGGTCCAGTCTGGCAGCTATGTCCTTCAGGAGCCACTCTTGGTGATGGACATTGAAGTCCCGCACCCAGAGTACATTCTGTGCCCTTGCTACCCTCAGTGCTTCCTCGAAGTGGTATTCAACATGGAGGAGGACTGATTCATCAGCTGAGGGGGGACAGTAGGTGGTAATCAGCAGGAGGTTGCCTTGCCCATGTTTGACCTGATGCCATGAGATTTCATGGGGTCCGAAGTCAATGTTGAGGACTCCCAGGGCCACTCCCTCCTGACTGTATATCACTGTACTGCCACCTCTGGTGGGTCTGTCCTGCCAGTCGGACAGGACATACCCAGGGATGGTGATGGAAGAGTCTGAAAGGTATGATTCTGTGAGTATGGCTATGTCAGGCTGTTGCCTGACTCGTCTGTGGGACAGCTCTCCCAATTTTGGCACAAGTCCCCAGATGTCAGTGAGGAGGACTTTGCAGGGTCGACTGGGCTTGGTTTGCCTTTGTCGTGTCCGGTGCCTAGTGGTCCATCCAATTTTATTCTTATTATGACTGCTTTTGGCAAGATTTTACAACTGAGTGGCTTGCTAGGCCATTTCAGAGGGCAATTAAGAATCAACCACATTGCTGTGGGTCTGGAGTCACATAAAGGCCAGACCAGGTAAGGATGGCAGGTTTCCTTCCCTGAAGGACATTAGTGAACCAGATGGGTTTTTATGACAATCCGGTAGTTTCTTGGCCACCATTACTGATACTAGTTTTTTTTAAATCCAGATTTTATTTAATTAATTAAATTTAAATTCCCCAGCTACCGTAGCGGGATTTGAACTCATGACTCTGGATTACCAGTCCAGTAACATAACCACTATGCTACCGTATCTGGTGGATGTAAAATATCCCACTACTTTGGACAATATTTAATCAACACCTCCAAAAACAGATTGGTCATTGCTATTTGTGGGACGTTGCTATGTGTAAATTGGCTGCTGTGTTTGCATAACAAAACAGCGACTACACTTCAAAAGCAAGTCATGGGCTAGGATATGAAAGGTGCTATTTATATGGAAGTTCTTTCTTTAAAGACACTAGCCCAGAAATTGCTTGGTGTGGTGAACCAACAGTGCTCGCCGTTCCACAGATTTATACTAACCCACTAACTCTCCGCAGTCTTTACTGGATGCACTTCCTCTAATAGGAAGCAGAGAAGAGCCCAGCGTTAGCTCCAGTGAAGCTAGGACCCATGGGGGAAGTGAGAGGCAAGTAGGCACCGAAGCGCCAGGATGGAAGAAGAGGGCCTAGTGGTGGCAGGAATCCTGCCGGGAACCCATCCTGCACATTAAACAACCCCTGACCAAGGTAAATGGATCAGGGATCACGCATGGTCGAAGGAGCGAGCGGAAATCCCTGCCGGAAAAATGGAGAATCCAGCCCTCACTACCTCAGCTCATACAGGAAGAGTGACCAATGGGGCGAGGTACTGGAGGGTGATTGATGTCCAAGAACACTGTTCCAAGAAGGAGTTACAGTCTTCGAGAAAGTGAAGAAAATTGAAAAAAAACCAGAAAATTAATTCCAGCATCACTGCTATAAATTTCGGTGGGTCCTCAGACAGGTAGTTGGGTTCTCACCTGGTGAGTCACAGTTCACAAGTGAGCAGAGAGTGGTGGTCGGGACAGTTGTGGAGGGTCTGTATCGCAGGGCACACTCCTCTCCTGCTCAGCTGGATATATATGCTGAACCCTGGGGGATAATCATAGAGGGTCAGAAGCAAATTTGCAAGGTACTGGCAGTTGTGCCACGCACACTGTCCACAATAGCAGATAGGATGGAGGAGTCCAGCTCCAACATTTGTGGATTGATGTTGCAGGCCATTGCGAGGATGTCTTCCAGGGATAGATTGGCCTCCTCCATGGAATTTCAATCGCAGCAATCAAATCAGTCCATGCAGGCCCTGACCATGGCCGTGCAAACTTTGGATGACAACATGTCTGCTGCCTTAAGTCATGGCCTTACAAGGCGTCACTGATCTGCAGCAAGCTGTTCCCCTGCAGTGAGATAGGAGTGATGTGCCACTGGCCCAGGAGAGGGTTGATGGTGAAAGGGGACATGGAAGTGGGGACTCCACTCTACGCGCCCTCATGTCTCACCTGTTGTCCCCCCCCTCAACTAGTACCCGACATGCTGCCTCCTCTCCCGATGGCAGAGTGTGCCCCTGCACAGGTGCAGCTGGAGAAGTCTTTGGCAGGACCCTCACGAGCTCCAACACCCAGAGGTCGTCGGCCAAGAGCGTCTCAAAAGTCAAAGCAACGATCTCAGCAGCCTGCCTCTACCTCTACTGAAGCCACAGGGGTTGCACCATGTTGGAGCGATAGGGAAAGGAAAAAAAAAGCTTTGTAGTTCACCAAGGATATGCACATGGGTGTTTATGAAAGTGTTGTGTTATTAAGTTTCATTAATTTATTTATTCACATAAAATTTATTCATTTGCACCACTTTCCCGTGTTCACCAATCTTGCCTGCCAAGTGACAACTCGGGTTTTCAGTTGCTTGGTGATGAATGTGAAGACGTGAATTTACAGGGAGCAATTAGTGCATGTGCAATGGGTGGATGGTCGCTTACAGGACTGCTTAGTGTCAGTGCGGTTGGGAGTGGGAGGGGGTGGAGGATGTGATAGTTACATTATTCCAGTGTGAGTGGCTAACTGAACCATCGAACTATTAGGGCAACCCTGGCATCCGAAGCAGCAATGTGAGCGGCTGCTCTGACGTTGGGTGACCCATCTTCATCTTCCCCTCCTTCTCCTCTCCATTGGAATCCTCATCAGATGATGAGTGATGAGCAGCTTGTTCCTCCTCCACCTCTAGTCCTTGCTGCTGCGCTATGTTGTGCAATGATTATCCTGGAGACCCTCACTGGCGAGTACTTAAGGGCACCTCCAGACCTGTCCAGGCACCTGAAGTACACCTTGAGCATGCCGTGGCTTGCTCAATGACACATCAGGTTGTTATATAGCTGTCGTTGTAGCGCTCTTGAGGTTCATTGGTGGGGTTCCTCAGAGATGTCATCAGCCAAGTATGAAGGGGTATCCTTTGTCGCCTAGCAGCCACCCCTAAGAGTGGTTCCAGGTACGAATAGGTGAGGGGTGTTGGACTGCCGCAGTACGAAAGCATCATGGCAGCTCCCTGGGAATCTGGTGCAGACCTGCATGAACCTTTTCTTGTGGTTGCACACCAGCTGAACATTCATAGAATGAAATCCCTTGTGGTTGATGACTACTTCTCGTTGATCTCGTGGTGCTCAGATTGCCACGTGAGTGCAATCAATGGCACCCTGTACCTGTGAGAAGCCAGCCAGAGATACAAATCCAAATGCCTGCTCATTCTGGCTATTTTCATCACAGGGAAAGTTAACCTAACTTACAGCCGTGGAAAACTATCCATCAGTCACCTGCCTTATGTGCAGCCGACTGAGAGACCCTCGATATGTCTTCAGTAGTGCCCTGGAAGGAACCAGAGGCAAAAAACAAGGGCGGTGGTGACTTTCACAGCCTCTGGTAATGCGTGGCTACCAGGTCCAGCAGGGAGCAGGTCTTCTTCTAGGAGGCTGCAGATGTCTGCGACCACCTGACGTGACAATCTCAGCCTTCGGAAATGCTGTCCCTCCGAGAGGCCAAGGAGGCTGAGCCTCTGCTGTACACCGTTACGTGGACAGTGCCTCCTCCGAACTCAACCCTTCTGTTGCTCCCTTGTCTGCTGACCACCTGCAGCTCCCTCCACACCCTTGCTGCTGCTAGTGTAGCTGATTGTCTTCCTTGTCCAAAGTCCAACCTAAACCAGCCATGACGCCACCCATCCTGATGTTCTCTGTGTGAACACCTCCAACCTGTACAAATACGTCTGTCAAAAAAGCACTCTCACCAAACAGTTTTGAGAAAATAGCTGTGAGCACTGATCCTTTATTCATATCGGGACACCTGACCTTTAACCATCCCCATGAAGTGCCGCTCAATCTCGCCTCCGTTTTACTGCTGAGTTTCCCAAAACCCTTGCAGGAGGTGTTAATTTCAAATCGCTGCCAAAATCTCATGAAAGGATCCTCATTAACATATTACAATCACTGACCCCGCCTCTCCAGAGAGGGTTACTGGGCTGCACCCAAACCTGCCTCGGTTAAACTGGAAGTAGGCACGTCCACGGCGGGTTGGGGTCAGGTTTCAGATTTTTGCAATTTTAACCGCCCCCACCCAACCCTCTCCCACCCATCGTGGGGGGGGGTTTAAAATTCCCCCGTGATCTCGGCGGCACAACCGTGACTGGAAATTCGGTATTATACAGTAGTCATAAGCATGAACACATCTCTGCTCGCTGACATTCTCATGCATTAAGCCAGCTATACCCACTATATTGAAAATATTGCATACAATGTACATCACACTTTAAACGTTACAAACTTCTATCATATCCACTGACACTGCTAACATTGTCACGGGAGATCCATTAGTTATGGTATAACTTTATAATAGTACACACAGGTGCTTCCCTCCACATTTGGAGTCGTTGTAAAAGTCTAGATTTTCAGACCATGATCCAAACAGAAGTTATAAGAAAACATTTACATACTTTTAAAGCTTTCAGGAAACAAAACTCAGTACAATAAAAAAAGGTTAATAAAAAGACCAGATTGGGATGACAACACAATTCAAGTATATGAAGTTTAGCTGCACTGGATCAAGGGGTACTAAAATATTATAAATACTTTGATATTTACAGTGCTTGGCAAATATCATTACTTTCAATAATTGCCTTTTTAATGATTGGAGTTTTTTTCTAGTATTAATATACATTACAAGAACTCTATTTACAGGAAGTCAAGAAGGTATAAGTTCCGCAGGCTATTTTCAAGTCATGATTTATATTATACTAGGTAGCATAGCATCACGGTATAGCTGGAGGCGACTGTTGACAACTCATTTTTTTCACTGAAACACTTACTGTTTCTGGCATTTGTAAGCAATCAACTTAGCTGCAGCAGTAACATTGTTGACACTCTATAAACACAACTAGCCACATTTTGACAACAAACTAACTAGTTTGCAAAAATTATTGACAAGCCCCTCAACCTTGTAAACCAGGTAGTAATTAAGTCAGTCTATACCATTCCACAGCCCTGTAAACACATCGCTAAAACACTTAAAAGTCATCAACAGCAAATTTGTCACCATACAATGTGAATAGGTCATTAAAATACTTATCAGAAAGGTCATAATACATTTAGTTTTGATATGCTTGTGAATTCCATCCAGGTAGAATTAGCCTAAACCACAGTGCTTGGAAAATATGCATAGGAGTAACCCTTGAGTAAATACATAATAACACTCCAAGAGGGGTGTATCAGTACTTTAAAAAAAAACTCATCCACATCTCCTCCCAGCGCACACTGGACAGTTACAGCTCTGCCAATCCGATGCGTATCAGGCTGCTTAAAAGTAAGCATGGATTGCCTCAGCAGGCCTTCATTCAAAGAGTCTCTCAGGCAGCTATGTTAACAACGGCAACTCACTGTTGAGTTCTTCCTAGGAATACACCCATGGAATCACTCGCCCAGTAAAAGTTTTAGGTTACTCTCAGTCAGTAAAAGCTGCTGCTCCAACTAATGTTTAGCTTATAAAACATATAAAACTAATGATGCAAAATGACTAATAGTTATCTCACATACTTTAAATATGGAATTTATTCCATCTATGCAAGATAACACAATTGGAACCATTTTCACAAGCCATCAGCAGCTGGGGGAAAGACAGATCTACACACTCACTCATCACCAGCAATTGTCAGCTACAACTAGAGCAACTCTTACCTAACACAGTAACACAAATGAGCTTTTTGTAAAATTAATACCACAACACAAAATATAATCATCCTACACACCTGAATCAGAATAACTTAAATTATCTACCATAATGAAATATAAAACTTAATCTTTAAAAATGCCAATATGCTATCATAATGAAATCACCAGCAAAATAAAACTGAATAAATGTCCCACCATATCCGTGCATATGCCATCCTCAACTTTTCAGTAATAACTCATTATAATGCGACAGCCGCGAAGTATATTAGGGCACTACATCACGGTACTGGGTCTGTACAAGAATAATAAAAACACTACCATACCAGACGAAGATTCCACTGCTAATATACATGTTTTCCTCATTTTTCTTTCATAAAATAACACAAAATTCATGTATATCACAGAAACACACTGTTTATTTCACAAGGAACCAGGATAACTTAGGAGTGTCCATCTCTCAGAAGTTATGAGGACTCACTTGTTGAATGAATAGCATAAACTATGCAGGATCCTTAATTCATACCAGGAATAATTCTAGTCTCTTGATCTATGGTACAGGCCCCTATGCAATTTAAAAAAAAAATGTTGACTAGCAATTCAGAAATAGAAAATGCATCATAAAGGCAGATTGAATGCAGTCAATGAGGTTTTAAGCTCCTTCTGAAGGAAGGCAGAGTGAGAGGTAGTAAGACAAATTGGTTTTGGAAGAGAGTTCCAAAGAGCATAGGCATGGTGATTGAAGGATTAGTCTTCAACAGATTCTTTCAAAACTTGGAGTACCACTCACATGAAGCAATGTGAAATGTCTGTGTATGTATGACATTCTTCAAAGTTTCAGAGAAAAAGAAAGATCCAAAAAAAAGGGGATGTCCTCTGAAATGAACTCAAGCACACTTATAATGAATACATTTACAATTCTGTTACAATGTATCGAGGAAATCTTCACCCATTGTATATGGCCAGTAATAACCCAGCTGGCAAGAGCGAAGCTGTGTTATCTAACCCATCTCACTTGCAAAATCTTGGTTCATATAACAAGGGCATGAGTAAATTATATTGTGTGCATTTTTCAGCTCTGGTAAAAAAAAAATTATAATGCTTTGAGACTGGGTTCAACTACTAGGTTAGTTACAAGGGTGCAACCTGTTTTAAACCCAACAACCCAGTGATTGGGATCCATCTTCAGCCAGAAGTGCCGAGGGAATGATCCATCTCGGCCTCCTCCCGATATCCCCACCATGACAAAAGCCAGTCTTCAGCCAATTCGATTCACTCAAGAAACGGCAGAGTGCACTGGATACAGCAAAGGCTTTTGAGCTCCGACAACATCCCAGCTGTAGTGCTGAAGACTTGTGCTCCAGAACTAGCCGCGCCTCTAGCCAAACTGTTCCAGTACAGCTACAACACTGGCATCTACCCAACAATGTGAAAAATTGCCCAGGTATGTCCTAAACACAAAAAGCAGGACAAATCCAATCCAGCCAATTACCGCCCAGTCTACTCTCAATCATCAGCAAAGTGATGGAAGGTGTCGTCGACAGTGCTATCAAGCGGCACTTAGTCACCAACAACCTGCTCACCGATGCTCAGTTTGGGTTCCGCCAGGACCACTCGGCTCCAGACCTCATTACAACCTTGGTCCAAACATGGACAAAAGAGCTGAATTGCAGAGGTGAGGTGAGAGTGACTGACCTTGACATCAAGGCAGCATTTGACCGAGTGTGTCACCAAGGAGCCCGAGAAAAACTGAAGTCAATGGGAATCAGGGGGAAAACTCTCCAGTGGCTGGAGTCATACCTAGCACAAAGGAAGATGGTAGTGGTTGTTGGAGGCCAATCATCTCAGCCCCAGGACTTTGCTGCAGGAGTTCCTCAGGGCAGTGTCCTTGGCCCAAACATCTTCAGCTGCTTCATCAATGATCTTCCCTCCATCATAAGGTCAGAAATGGGGATGTTCGCTGATGATTGCACAGTGTTCAGTTCCATTCGCAATCCCTCAGATAACGAAGCAGTCCGTGCCCGCATGCAGCAAGACCTGGACAACATCCAGGCTTGGGCTGATAAGTGGCAAGAAACACTCGCGCCAGACAAGTACCAGGCAATAACCATCTCCAACAAGAGAGAGTCTAACCACCTCCCCATGACATTCAACGGCATTACCATCGCCGAATCCCTCACCATCAACATCCTGGGGGTCACCATTGACCAGAAACTTAACTGGACCAGCCACATAAATACTGTGGCCACAAGAGCAGGTCAGAGGCTGGGTATTCTGCGGCGAGTGACTCACCTCCTGACTCCACAAAGCCTTTCCACCATCTACAAGGCACAAGTCAGGAGTGTGATGGAATACTCTCCACTTGCCTGGATGAGTGCAGCTCCAACACCACTCAAGAAGCTTGACATCATCCAGGACAAAGCAGCCCCCTAAACATTCACTCCCTTCACCACCGGCGCACTGTGGCTGCAGTGTGTACCATCCACAGGATGCACTGCAGCAACTCACAAAGGCTTCTTCGACAGCACCTTCCAAACCCACGACCTCTACCACCTAGAAGGACAAGGGCAGCAGGCACATGGGAACACCACCACATGTACGTTCCCCTCCAAGTCACACATCATCCCAACTTGGAAATATATCACCGTCCCTTCATCGTCGCTGGGTCAAAATCCTGGAACTCCCTACCTAACAGCACTGTGGGAGAACATTCACGAAATGGACTGCAGCGGTTCAAGAAGGCGGCTCACCACCACCTTCTCAAGGGCAATTAGGGATGGGCAATAAATGCTGGCCTCGCCAGCGACGCCCACATCCCATTAAAAAATTTTAAAAATCCAGTGATTGAGGGATCAACTGGAAATTCCAAGATTTAAAATTGGACATTTTGTCAAAAGTCTGCTTTTGAAAGTCCATTTTTTCAGGGAAACACAGGTACACAGGAGTAGGCCATTCATCCCCTCGAGCCTATTCCGCTTTTCAATCAGATAGTTTGTGATATTTAAGGTTTTCAACCACTTTCATCAGCAACAAAGCAAATGTTAGAACTCAGCATAAAAACAGAAAATGCTGGAAATACTTAGCAAGTCAGGCAACATCCGTGGAGAAAGAAACAGAGTTAACGTTTCAGGTCGATGACCTTTGTCAGAACTGGAAGAAGTTGAAGATTAAACAGTTTTTAAGCAAATACAGAGCCAGGGAAAAGGGGTGGGGGGAGGAAAGAACAAAAAGGAAGGTCTCCGATAGGGCGGAGGGCAGGAGTGATTAAATGCCAAAAGGGATGATGGTGTAAGGCAAGGAGGGCAGTAATGGGACAAGTTAAGAAACAAAAGATGGGTTTAGAGGAGCTGTAAATAGCAACATCAGAACCATTACCAGCACTTGCAGTTTGAAAAATTGAGAGCAGCGGTTATGTTCTGAAGTTATTGAAATCAATGCTAAGTCCAGAAGGTTGCAAAGTGCCTAAACGAAAGATGAGGTGCTGTTCCTCGAGCTTACATTGAGCTTCACTGGAACAGTGTAAGAGGCCGAGGACCGAGAGGTCAGAGTGGGGGTGGGCTGGGGAATTAAAATGGCAAGCGACCGGTAGGTCAGGGTCACGCTTGTGGACTGAGCGGAGGTGTTCAGCAAAGCGATCACCCAATCTGCATTTGGTCTCCCCAATGTAGAGGAGACCGCATTGTGAGCAACGAATACAGTATACTAAATTGAAAGAAGTACAAGTATTCCGCTGTTTCGCCTGGAAGGAGTGTTTGGGGCCCTGGATGGTGGGAAGGGAGGAGGTGAAGGGGCAAGTGTTGCATCTCCTGCGCTTGCACAGGAAGGTGCCTTGGGTTGGAGAGCGGGTTTTGGGTGTGATGGATGAGTGAACTAAGGTGTTGCGGAGGTAGCGGTCCCTTCAGAATGCTGAAAGGGGAGGGGAGGGGAAGATGTATTTGGTAGTGGCATTGCCAAGCTTCCATCACCAACTGTCAGGGAATGAAGCCACAACCCTGCCGGCTGCTGTGCTTTCTGGGTTTAATGTCTGGATCCAGCACATTTTGCACTTGCTGAGTATTTCCAGCATTTTGGGTTTTTATTTCAGATTTCCAGTATCTGCAGTATTTTGCTTTTGACTTAGAACTCAATATCTTCCCCTCCCCCACCCGTCCCGTTCTTGCTTCTGGTTTTGGTCTTGGGGAAAGGTAGCTGCATTGATAAAGGCCGTCCCTGTTGGAGGGCAAGATCAAACTTTACCCACATGTCAGCGGGGGGGGGGGGGGGGTGGGGGGCATGAACAAGAAATCATGCAGTCCTGACAAGGATCTAATTTTGCTTTTCAAACTTGTTTTTTTTCCACATCTTAACAATAAAATACAGCACCTGTAACCTGCATCGTTCCGAACGTGTTCCAGGTGTTGAATGATGTGAGCAGGATGCTTGAACCAGTCGTGGCAACTGATGTCAATGTGCAGCAGTGCAGCGTCTGGTTCAGTGCCTGCGCCCATGCGCACTGGCTGCGCGAGTAATCCTGACGTGGAGGACCGGAGCCGGATCTGGGAGCCCGGAGCCCGGAGCTGCAAAAGGTGCTGCAGGTGATCCGTGAATCCCAGCCCCTGGGAGCGACATTCGCGCAGCTCCTGTCACCGACTGCCCGCGAATGAAGCCGCAGTCCCGCCGGCTGCTGTGCTTTCTGGGTTCAATGTCTGGATCCATCACATTTTGCACCAAACTCAAAAATTTTTTAAAAACAAGGAAGCTTTCGACCAAATAATCACTGAGCCGAGAGACTGTCCCTGTCAGAACAGGTATTTCTTTAATATAATTCCGCTGAATGACATTTCCCTTCAAGACACCAGCAGTGTTTTTTTTGTATTGATTCATTTAATATAAACTCACCTCATTCACTAGCCCCTGCCATTCGCCTTCGCTCCTCTTTGAAGTCATCTTATTACAAAACTGGATCTATGAACGCAGTCGATAAATGGAGCTACCAATGCGAAAATGTGCGTGAGGCTTAGGATCAGTCAACCATGGGCAGTCGCTTCCTCCCGGCTGCGCTACCTCACTTCCATGTGTAGACGAAGACCGACGTCAGGTCAACTCAGGGTAATATGAGCCATGCTGCAGGAAGGAGTTAGCTTAACAATGCCAGCAACATTACTACTATGTTACTAGGGTTAATTCTACTGCAGTTCTATAATGGAAAGGAAGAAGAAATATTTGTTTTCAGAAAATTGACTTTTCTTCTTCCTGAGCCTCCTTCCCACTCTTAATTATGTTGCTTATGGTTGCCTTATGCTAATCCTGCTTTGTTGTCTGTTGGTTAAGTTTAAGGAATACAATTTTCCCTAATCCCTATTGACAGAATCCTTTTAAGAAACCAACACCCTTCCCTCCCAACCCTGACGTTGTCATTAAACCTACTGACAAGGGAGGCGCTATTGTTGTCAGACCTCTACCTTGCTGAGGCTGAACGCCAACTATCCGACACCTTCTCCAACTCCTCCTGGACTATGACCCCACCGTCAAACATCAAGCTATCGTTTCCCAGACATTCACTGACCTCATCTTCCCTGGAGATGCTCCCCCCACGGCCTCCAACCTCATAGTCCCCGAACCCCTCATAGCCCACTTCTACCTCCTTCCCAAGATCCACAAATGGGACTGCCCTGGTAGACCCATCATTTCAATCAGTTTTTGCCCCACGGAACTTATTTCTTCCTAACTCGACTACTTTTTCTCCCCTTGTCCAGTCTCTTCCGACCTACATCTGCGACTCTTCTGATGCCCTCTGCCACTTTAACAGTTTCCAGTTTCCGAACCATCTCATTTTTACCATGGATGTCCAGTCTCTCTACACATCCATCCCCCCCAAGGGGGACCTATGGGCCCTCTGCTTCTTCCTTGAACAGAAGCCCAACCAGTCCCCATCACCACCACCCTCCTCCGCCTGGCTGAACTTGTTCTTACATTGAAAAACTTCTCCTTTGACTCCACTCGTTTCCTCCAAATAAAAGGTGTCGCTATGGGAACCCGTATGGGTCCTAGCTATACCCACCGTTTCGTGAGATACGTGGAACATTCTTTGTTCCAGTCCTACTCAGGTCCCCTCCCTCACCTCTTTTTCTGGTACATTGATGACTGTATCAGTGCCGTTTCTGCTTTCGCCCCAAACTGGAAAATTTCATCAACTTTGCTTCCAATTTCCATCCCTCCCTCGCCTTCACACGGTCCATCTTCAACTCTTCTCTTCCCTTCCCTTCCTCAACTTCTCTATCTCCATTTCTGGGAATAGGCTGTCAACCAATATCTACTATAAGCCCACCGACTCCCACAGCTACCTTCATTACACTTCCTCTCACCATGCTTCCTGTAAGACTCTATTCCATTCTCCCAGTTTCTCCGTTGCATCTGTTTTGACGATGCCACCTTCCACACCAGTGTGTCCTATATAAGAACATAAGAAATAGGAGCAGGAGTAGGCCAATCAGCCCCTCGAGCCTGCTCCGCCATTCAATAAGATAATAGCTGATCTCATCCTAACCTCAAATTTAAATCCATGTCCAATTTCCTGCCCGCTCCCCGTAACCCCTAATTC
The DNA here is from genome assembly GCF_035084215.1 of Heptranchias perlo. NCBI lineage: Eukaryota > Metazoa > Chordata > Chondrichthyes > Hexanchiformes > Hexanchidae > Heptranchias > Heptranchias perlo. The sequence continues at coordinate 102,733,659 of NC_090325.1, read as the reverse complement.
CCTTTACTTCTAGGAAACTGTCTATTTCTGTTTTAAATTTATTTAATGATGTAGCTTCCACAGCTTCCTGGCGCAGCAAATTCCACAGACCTACCACCCTCTGAGTGAAGAAGTTTCTCCTCATCTCAGTTTTGAAAGAGCAGCCCCTTATTCTAAGATTATGCCCCCTAGTTCTAGTTTCACCCATCCTTGGGAACATCCTTACCGCATCCACCCGATCAAGCCCCTTCACAATCTTATATGTTTCAATAAGATCGCCTCTCATTCTTCTGAACTCCAATGAGTAGAGTCCCAATCTACTCAACTTCTCCTCATATGTCCACCCCCTCATCCCCGGGATTAACTGAGTGAACCTTCTTTGTACTGCCTCGAGAGCAAGTATGTCTTTTCTTAAGTATGGAGACCAAAACTGTATGTAGTATTCCAGGTGCGGTCTCACCAATACCTTATATAACTGCAGCAATACCTCCCTGTTTTTATATTCTATCCCCCGAGCAATAAAAGCCAACATTCTGTTGGCCTTCTTCATCACCTGCTGCACCTGCATACTAACTTTTTGATTTTCTATATGTTTTCCTTTTCTCTCAACCGAGGATTCCCCCCACTGTGGTTGACAGGGCCCTTGACCGTATCCATCCTATTTCCCACACTTCTGCCCTCACCCCTTCCCTTCCCTTCCAGAACCATGATAGGATCCCCCCTGTCCTCACCTTCCACCCCACCAGCCTCCACATTCAATGTATCATCCTCCTCCATGTCTGCCACTTCAAGCGCGATCCTACCACCAAACACATCTTCTCCTCCCCTCCCCTTTCAGCATTCCGAAGGGACCGTTCCCTCCACGACACCCTGGTCCACACTTCCATCACCCCCAACAATCACTGTCCTTCCCACAGCACCTTCCCATTCGAGCGCAGGAGATGCAACACCTGCCCTTTCACCTCCTCCCTTCCCATCATCCAAAGCTCCAACATTCCTTCCAGGTGAAACAGCGATTTACTTGTACTTCTTTCAATTTAGTATACTGTATTCACTGCTCACGATGCGGTCTCCTCTACACTGGGGAGACCAAACCAGATTGGGTGATCGCTTTGTGAACACCTCCGTTCAGTCTGCAAGCTTGACCCTGACTTTCCGGTCACTTGCCATTTTAATTCTCCGTTCCACTCCCACTCTGACCAGTCCGTCCTCAGCCTCCGACACTGAAGCTCAATGGAAGCTTGAGGAACAGCACCTCATCTTTCGTTCAGGCACTTTACAACCTACTGGACTCAACATTGATTTCAACAACCTTAGATCATTACCACTGCTCCAAATTCTTTCGGACAGCGGGTGCTGGTAATGGTCCATTTAGCAATTAAACTTCCTCTGGAGGAAACCTTTTGTTTTTTTACTTGTCTCATTACCACCCCTTGCGCCATCATCCCTTTTGTTATCTAATGAGTCCTGCCCTCCACCCAATCACAGACCTTCCCTTTTGCTCTTTCCGCCCCTTCCTCCCCCTTTCCCTGGTTCTGTACTTGCTTATAAGCTGCTAAATCCCTAACATCTTCCAGTTCTGACGAAAGGTCATCAACCTGAAACGTTGACTCTGTTTCTCTCTCCACAGATGCTGCCTGACCTGCTGAGTGTTTCCAGCATTTTCTGTTCTTATTTCAGATTTCCAGCATCCACAGTAATTTTGCTTTTATGATAACTAAGGAGTTTCAGACTAGAAATCAATCTAGCGACCCTCCTTTGAACCTTTTCTAATGCCTCTACATCACGCACCATGTGAGGGGACCAAAACTGGACACAGTATTCCAGATGAGGCCGAACTAAAGTTTTGTGGTAGACACTGGTACCCTCTACCTATTGCTCCCAAACATCACATTTCTCCACTATTGCTCCGGCAACCACCTTCCAGACCTTTGCGTGCCCCATCACCCATATTTTTAAACCCCACTGTCCGAACAGCCTCCCTACTGCTGATACACATAGTTCCTTCAACCTACCTCCTCCCTGGCTACAACCTGAAACATTTTCCTCTGTATCTTGGGGTTAAAAAAGATGAGATAAAATAAACTAAATGGTTAAACAAACTTTTAGTAATAAACCAAGGCCACTGATTTACAGTTTTGCTGCAAATATACCTAATCATAGAACTGGAACCAGAAAATATCACTAACACTCCTACAGTACACTGTAATAAAAATTTGCAATTTGACTTATTCAATCACCATAAATCATATATTGTGTCGTGTAGCATAAAACATGCATCCTCCAATTCATAATGAGCAATGTCTTGGGAGAACCAAGGGCAATATATTAAAGGTCTTATGAGTAGTCTGCATTTCCTGTAAGCATAGCACTTGTTTCCTGAAACACTTTATTATCATGCATTTTCCATTACACCTGTCTGTTAGGCTTGAAATTCCAGGAACTAGGAAGAGCGGAATTGCAGCGCGATCCCGGCAGAGGAGGTGGGGCAAAATTTGGGCCATAACCCAGACCTACCAGGTTTCCTGATTTGCCCTGCATAGAAAATCCTAATCAACGGGTCAGGTACATCTTCCAGCCACCTCTGAATGCACATGCTGGTAGTAGTTTGGGGGCAAGTCTGGGGCTGCTTACAGGTTGCCTTGGGAATTATACTCAGCTTGCCACCATTAAGGAAGATGGTAGTGGTTGTTGGAGGCCAATCATCTCAGCCCCAGGACATTGCTGCAGGAGTTCCTCAGGGCAGTGTCCTAGGCCCAACCATCTTCAGCTGCTTCATCAATGACCTTCCCTCCATCATAAGGTCAGAAATGGGGATGTTCGCTGATGATTGCACAGTGTTCAGTTCCATTTGCAGCCCCTCAGATAATGAAGCAGTCCGTTCCTGCATGCAGCAAGACCTGGACAACATCCAGGCTTGGGCTGATAAGTGGCAAGTAACATTTGCGCCAGACAAGTGCCAGGCAATGACCATCTCCAATAAGAGAGTCTAAACACCTCCCGTTGACATTCAACGGCATTACCATCGCCAAATTCCTCACCATCAACGTCCTGGGGGTCACCATTGTCCAGAAACTTAACTGGACCAGCCATATAAATACTGTGGCTGCAAGAGCAGGTCAGAGGCTGGGTATTCTGCGGTGAGTGACTCACCTCCTGACTCCACAAAGCCTTTCCACCATTTATAAGGCACAAGTCAGGAGTGTGATAGAATACTCTCCACTTGCCTGGATGAGTGCATCTCCAACAACACTCAAGAAGCTCAACACCATCCAGGACAAAGCAGCCCGCTTGATTGGCACCCCATCAACTACCCTAAACATTCACTCCATTCACCACCGGCGTACCGTGGCTGCAGCGTGTACCATCTACAGGATGCACTGCAGCAACTCGCCAAGGCTGCTTCGACAGCACCTCCCAAACCCGTGACCTGTACCACCTAGAAGGACACATGGGAACAACACCACCTGTACGTTCCCCTCCAAGTCATACACCATCCTGACTTGGAAATATATCGCCGTTCCTTCATCGTCGCTGGAGAAAAATCCTGGAAAGCCCTACCTAACAGCACTGTGGGAGAACCTTCACCACACGGACTGCAGCTGTTCAAGAAGGCGGCTCACCACCACCTTCTCAAGGTGGTGGTGAGCCGCCTTAAAGAGATCCACAGAATTTTGGGGCCATTATTTTTAAACCTAGTGCTTATACTTACCTCTAATTGGTTCACTCTTCCCGCCTGACTCACTGACCTCTGGTCCTCTTAGCTCTGGAGTTTCATCTCGGCCCATAGGAAGATAGGAACAGGAGTAGGCCATTTAGCCCCTCAATCCAGTTCCGCCATTCAGTGAGATTCTAGTCAATCTATGCTGCACTCCCTCTAAGGCCAATAAATCCTTCTTATGGTGCGGTGCCCAGAACTGATCACGGTACTCCAGGTGTGGTCTAACCAGGACTTTGTATAGTTGCAGCATAACTTCTACCCCCTTGTATTCTAGTCCTCTAGATATAAAGGCCAGCGTTCCATTAGCCTTTTTGATTATTTCCTGTACTTGTCCATGATATTTTAATGATCCATGTACATGGACCCCTAAGTCTCTTTGGACCTCCACTGTTTTGAGCTTTTCACCATTTAGAAAATACTCTGATCTATCCTTTTTAGGTCCAAAGTGGATGACCTCACACTTGCCTACACTGAAATCCATTTGCCACAGTTTTGCCCATTCACTTAATCTATTAATATCTCTCTGTAATTTTATACTTCTATTTACACTGCTTACAATGCTGCCTATCTTTGTGTCATCGGCAAAATTGGATATGTGGCTCTCTGTCCCATCATCTAAGTCATTAATAAATACAGTGAATAGTTGAGGCCCCAACACAGATCCCTGTGGGACACCACTGGTCACATCCTGCCAATTTGAGTACCTGTCCATTATCCTTACTCTCTGTACCCTGCTGCTCAGCCAATTTCCTAACCAGGTCAATAACTTGCCCTCAATTCCATGAGCTTCCACTTTAGCTAATAGTCACTTATGAGGGACTTTATTAAATGCCTTCTGGAAGTCCACACAAACAACATCCATAGATATTTTCCTGACCACTACTTTAGTCACCTCTTCAAAAAATTCAAGCAAGCTCGTGAGGCATGACCTACCCTTTACAAATCCACGCTGGCTCTCACTGATCGGATGAAAATTTTCAAGGTGTTCAGTCACTCGATCTTTAATTATAGATTTTAGTAATTTCCCGACAACATGACTACGCTAACTGGTCTATAATTCCTTGGTTTCCCTCTCTCAACTTTCTTAAATAGTGGAGTGATATGTGCAATTTTCCAAGCTAAAGGAATGGATCCTGAATCGAGAGAATTTTGGAAGATTATAGTTAGGGCATCGGCAATGTTCTCATCTACTCCCTTTAAAACTCTGGGATGGAAACCGTTTAGTTCTGGGGATTTGTCACTCTTCAGTGCCATTATTTTCTTTATTACTGTTAATTTGCTTACGTTAATTATGGTGAGTTCCCCATCCCTGATTCAAAATTAGTTTCCTTGGGGTGTCCGGCATGCTATCCTCTTACGCAAAGTAATTATTTAACATGCCCGCCATTTCTTTATTTTTATTTACAGATGTGGTGGTGATATTGTCACTTTTCTGAGCTCCGTGAACATTGGGGCTTTGACCATTACCTAGCCTTCCCTCACGTTCCCAACTGTCATCTGACCTTCTGCCACATTCCAGGCAATGAGCTGGAACAGGCTTTGAGTTATTTATAGTGTTTTAAACAATTTCTGGGTATGCAGCAGAAGGCCAATTGACATACAAAGACAGCATGGAAAAACTTAAGGACTGTTCCCAGCACTTTTCAGCCCCATGTCCCAAAGTATTGATTACAAAGAACCTCAGTGTCATCTACCTGGTTTCATCCCTCCCTTTGCAATTTTCTTCGGTCCTATGTTCCAGCATTTACCCTCAACTCCTCCAACTCTGACCTGCTTTACAATCTCCCCTCCTCTCCACTCTACCTTTAACGGCCAAGCCTTCAGCCATCTCAGCCCCACACTCTGGGACACACTCCCTAGACCCCTCTGCCTGGCTACCTCTGTTTCCTTCAAAAGCTTCCTTAAAACCTACTACCTGTCTCTGTGAAGTGCTTTGGGATGTTTTATTAAGTTAAAGGTGCTATAAAACTATGTGTGGTTGTTGTCGAACCCGTCAGCAGCAAGTCTCACTGGTGCCATCACAGCAACCAACTGTAAAGGCTCAGGGGAGCTCAGTGCATATTCTCTTGGGTCCATTCCTTCTCAATGCTGCTATACCCCAGGCCATCTCAATATTGCCACTCCCAGTACCCCTATGCTCCAAGCCATAACCTCCCAATGCTCCTACACCCAAAAAGCTGCACAAAAAGGAAGTTGGAAAAAGGCTTACAATTAATTCTGTGGCACACATTACCTTCAGCATGGTTCTCCACGGGATTGGTGAATTTGTCCTTATGCCCAACTTCCTGCCTCATGATACACAGCCACCAATATAAACAACAATATAGACAACACAACACAACCTTTCACCCACTACACAAACAGATTCACACAAATATAAAATTCTCCAAACATTTTTATCATGTCTGTGTACAAAATACAACATTATATAAAAATATTTTCCCAATACAAATTATATATTATACACACTGTATGTACAATACATTTTAACCTGCAAAATTTTCAGGAATATGAGAGGATTTTTGAAGGTTGATTGGGGGGTGCTGCTAGATAGGAATAACAGTAGTACAGAAGAAAAATGGAGTTCAAACGAGATAAGAGACAAATCAAGCTAAAAGAAAAGACTTACACAAGTGAAATGTAGAGTGGAAATCCAGTGGGCTAAGAGAGCTATAAAAAGCAACAAAAGGATACAAAAAAAGTAATAAGAAGTGCAAAAAAGGAATATGAAAACAAATTTGTAAGGTATATCAAATCAAACATTTTTATAAATGTATTAAGAGAAGGGGGGGGGAATTCTATAAGGGTCCATTTTGGGTGGTGGTAGCGCCGACAGACCCTGTGCAGGCAGGACGCAAGTTTGGACCCACAGGAGCACTTACCTGCAATCAGCGTTCCGATCCAGGCCTTGCACGTGGAATCAATGCATTTTGCACTTTCCACCACCAGAGGGAACTCAATCTCTTAAAGGGAGGATGTTTCTTAGAAATCTCTTAAAGGTAGCTGGTACCTGATTTTTACTGAAAATAACAGTCTACTGTCCGCACGGAGTCTTAACAGAGATCAGACATCGCACACGTAAAACACAGATGCAGATCCTATCCCTATGTTTACACACTAATGAGTTATGTTAAAACATTGAATAAAGGTTGCGCACTACTAAATCCCACATCTTCCAATCTGCATACCAGACCTCACCAATCTGCCGATCTGAGTTGGTACAAGCACAATCTGTAACATCATGGCCCAGCATATTCCTCATTCTACCATTACCAACAAGCCAAAGGGTCAACCCTGGTTCAATGAGGAGTGTTGAAGAGCATGCCAGGAGCAGCACCAGACGTACCTAAAAATGAGTTGCCAACCTGGTGAAGCTACAACACAGGACTACATGCATGCTAAACAGCGGAAGCAACATGCTACAGACAGAGCTAAGCGATTCCACAACCAATGGATTAGATCAAAGCTCTGCAGTCCTGCCACATCCAGTCGTGAATGGTGGTGGACAATTAAACAACTACAGGGAGGAGGAGGCTCTGTGAAAATCCCCATCCTCAATGATGGCAGAGTCCAGCACATGAGTGCAAAAGACAAGGATGAAGCTTTTGCAACCATCTTCAGCCAGAAGTGACGAGTGGATGATCCATCTTGGCTTCCTCCCGATATCCCCACCATCGCAGAAGCCAGTCTTCAGCCAATTCGATTCACTCCACGTGATATCAAGAAATGGTTGAGTGCACTGGATACAGCAAAGGCTATGGGCCCCGAAAACATCCAGGCTGTAGTGCTGAAGACTTGTGCTCCAGAACTAGCCGCGCCTCTAGCCAAACTGCTCCAGTACAGCTACAACACTGGCATCTACCTGACAATGTGGAAAATTGCCCAGGTATGTCCTGTCCACAAAAAGCAGGACAAATCCAATCCGGCCAATTACTGCCCCATCAGTCTACTCTCAGTCATCAGCAAAGTGATGGAAGGTGTCGTCGACAGTGCTATCAAGCGGCACTTACTCACCAATAACCTGTTCACCGATGCTCAGTTTGGGTTCTGCCAGGACCACTCGATTCCCATTAGCACCCCATCCATCACCCTAAACATTCACTCCCTTCACCACCGGCGCACTGTGGCTGCAGTGTGTACCATCCACAGGACGCACTGCAGCAACTCGCCAAGGCTTCTTCCACAGCACCTCCCAAACCCATGACCTCTACCACCTAGAAGAACAAGGACAGAAGCACATGAGAACAATACCACCTGCACGTTCCCCTCCAAGTCACATACCATACCGACTTGGAAATATATCGCCGTTCCTTCATCGTCGCTGGGTCAAAATCCTGGAACTCCCTACCTAACAGCATTGTGAGAGAACCTTCACCACACGGACTGCAGCGGTTCAAGAAGGCGGCTCACCACCACCTCCTCAAGGGCAATTAGGGATGGGCAATAAATGCTGGCATTGCCAGCGACGCCCACATCCCATGAATGAATAATAAAAAAAAATCCTATATCCGCAGGGGGGGCAAGAGGTCCTCCAGACATATACTCAAAAGATAGTGGGAGGCAGCGGGGGATGAAGTCAATGCCAGGTGCACAGCATCATGAACATGGATGCAGTGCAGGAAGAAGTTCAATGCTTTGACATGAGTGGTCAAGGTGAGTGAGGTCAACTGCCAAGTGGCGTCTCCTACCAACTGCACCACGCAGTACACCCCCATCACCCACATACCAATAAATTCTTTCCATTCGTACTCAACTATTCCAATCAGATGCTTCCTCTCACCCTTACACATTACCACTGTTTCAAGCCACCCACCCACAACTCACAGGCCACACACACTGGCAGCTATTCAACCATGACAGACACATCACCCAGACACACGTCCCGCTTTCTTGCAGGAGAAGGTGGCGCATATCAAGAGGCAGCAAGTGGCTGTGACATTTAGCCCCTCGAGCCTGTTCCACCATTCAATGAGATCACGGTGGACCTGTGACCTAACTCTATATACCAGTCTTAGTCCCATATCCCTTAACACCCTTGGTTCACAGAAATCTATCAATCTCAAATTTAACATTCACAAGTGAGCTAGCATCAACTGCCATCTGCAGAAGAGTGTTCCAAACGTCTCCCACCCTTTGCGTGTAGAAGCATTTCCTAACTTCATTCCAGCACATCTGGCTCTAAATATTAGGCTATGTCCCCGCATCCTAGTATTGAAGTCTAGGAGACCTCCAAAAACAGTTACAAATGTCTCGGCAGCCAGAAGCAATAATCCAGCCACCAACCTGTAAATCCTGCATGGTCCCTTTAAATACCGCCGGTGGGAGGGGTCCTCCAGGCACTCTAAGACACGTTCAGATGGTCGGGGTTAAGACTGTGCGTTGAGTTGAGCGTTAAGTCCCAAAATGGTGTCTATCACTTTAAATCAGCGTTGCACACTGATTGAAGCCATTTTCTCCCTACTTTACAGGCTTCTAGCATTCCTTATCTGCGCCTGCGCTAACTCCGATACCAAGATGGCGTCTGGCGCACGTCACACAGGAATTGTTCGTGTGCATCCAAGACGCCACCTTGGATGTCTGAGAGGCCGTGTAGCGCTGAAACAACGGACGCTACACGGCCCAATTTAGCGCCCAGAGAGTGGTAAAGGGGAATGTGATCCCATGAAAGATCGCTGCAGTCGTGACTATAATGGACAATAAGGAAATGACAGACTTGTTAAATGAGTACTTTGTATCCGTTTTCACAGTAGAGGAAATATAACATATTTTGTTATGTTCTTATAGATGTGTCTAGAATACTATGTGTGATTACCTTTGGGGATTGGAGAGGAATTTCCAAGAGTTTTTCCTAAATTAGTCTAAAGTTTTTTCTGTTTTGTTGCCTCTCCCAGGAGATTGTATGACTTGTGTACAGACTGTACCATGTCTGGATGAATGTAAGGAATCTTACAACACCAGGTTATAGTCCAACAGTTTTATTTGAAAATCACAAGCTTTCGGAGCTTTCCTCCTTCGTCAGGTGTGTGAAGGTTTCCATAAAAGCACCGCATATATAGTCACAGAACAATGCCTGGTGATTACAGATAATCTTTCCAACTGCCTGTTATCACACCTCTGCATGAATGGTGTTCAGACAGGGGAACATTTGTCCACCCCAGTCCATCACCGGCATCTCCACATCATGTCTGGATGGGATAGGCTTGATATACCAGTTGGTCTTTTCCTGTCCTTTATGGTATCTTCATGTTTCATATTAATTTATTTTAACTTCCATTCTCTTTATTGATAAACTTCTAGAACTTTGTTAAAAACTTTCCAATATTTAGTTTTATCCTTATTCAATTACATTCATTTCAATTCCTATAAAATTTCTCTCCAGAACTTAATCTTTTACATTCATATCTTAATTTTGAACCAGCTTTTTATTCCCAACAACAGCTAAAATAGGCAATGTATATTACAGCATATAATCCTCTCCTTATCAAACAACACATCCTGCAACTTCCCCAAATCAATGTCATGACAAATCCACTATATTTATAAAAACAATAGGAATAATTTTACATATTTGCACTCCTCGTGTAGAGCTTTGCATGCCGGAAATGCACATTGGGATTTCAGACACACACGCCCGTTCCCAATTAATGTTATTGAACAGAAAATCATTGGGGGAAGGAATTGCGCTCAATTCACAATATGTCCATCTGGAACATTAATTCATAAAATGACCCCTTATGGTCTCTTGGTTAAGCCTTACATTACTTGAGGAGTAGATTGACTCGACAGCATGCAGAAGAGACTTGGAATTTGTTCTAAATTTCAGTGACTATGGGATAGGCTGTAGTTCATCATCAAGCAGATGAACGATGATTTTAAAACAATGATTCCCAAAAAATCCAACATGATTCCAAAACACCCATGGCCAATATCCAGCACTATTCATGTGAACCATCTCAATGTATGTTAAGGCAGGGATATACAGCTGGTTGTTGAGAGTTGTGGAAGATGTAGAGGGAGATTTCTGAAATTGGACAATTTTCTATAAGGGTAAAGAACAATGAGGAAAATAGAACATTAAGTATTTTCTTTTCACCGCATAATTGGAAAATTTAGCCTAGGAATCCATATATTGTGATTGTCATAATATGGAGTTCAAATTTGGCTTTGGACCCAATGCCGTGAAAGCTATAAAAAGTACTTAAACTCGACAACTGCAATGACAGATTTGATAAATGAAGCAGTGAATGATTGATGATTGTATGTTATATAATTGTAACATCTGACAAATTCTTTCTTGCTGTTTCTGGCAGATGACAGCAATGAATTTGTTACTTTAGTAACACAATTAAAAATTATAGGGGAGATTTTCCTGGTCTGTGTCCAGGCAATCATCTGTGCCCAGGGAAATCTCACCTAATGGGCCAGACCTTGCTGCAAAAATAACGGCAAGTGAACAATGCACGCTGTTACTAATGTGCAAATCGGCCAGCAAATTCAGGGGATTAAGAGATGTGTTGCGAGTTGCGAATCTCCAGAACTTGCTGGTCGATTTACGCCGCTCTGCCGTTTGCTTCACACGGCATCTCGCCCTTAGCCTCCCCATTATTTTTAAGAACTTACTGGTTTTCAATATTAATTGCCCATTAAACTCCCCACAGAAATTTAAGTCTGGTAATTAACAGTGTATGTACCTTTTTAACTATGTAATAAATTGTTTATGCAATGACAATCAATCTCTCTGGCCCAGAAATTGAACACTTTAAACTGTGGAGTCTCATTCCTTCAGGTGGTAAATTGTTGTTAGATATTCTAAAAAATGTCAGATTTGAAATTTTAATTTTTTTCTTACTTTTCATTTCTGTCTCCTTTTTCTCTCTCTTTCAATGCAATCTTTGGGGTCGATGTTAATTCCCTCAAATTGGGTGGGAGAGGGTCATGGGGGGGGGTTTAAAAATTAAAAATCGCGAAATGCCACACCAACCTGCCGTGTACACGCCTGCCGCCATTTTTACGGCAGCGGGTTGCAAGGCATGCCTGTGTCCCATCTTGGAGAGGCGGGACACTTCATTATAGTATTTAAATCAGGCTCCCACAGTGCAATTGGGAGCCTGATTTAAATTTAACAATTGCCGGCCAGGTTTCCCAGGGTTCGGGAAACCTGGCGACAAAAGGGAGATGAGAGCAGCCAGCTACAGAAGGTAAATGATTTTTAGAGCATTCCTTGTGAGCCAGGAGGAGCAGGAGTGCTCCCCCCGGCCACTCAAGCAAACCTTCTGCTGATCACAGCCTCTCCTCGCTGCCGCAATCGGCCAAACCCCTCCTCCAAAACCCCGATCTTGAACCACCTGCCCCGCGATCGCCCGACCCCCACCCCTGTCAAGCACCAATCTTTCCCGATTGCTGGGGACAGTCCCCAATGGTCCCCGGCTGCAGCCTCAACTTGCCGCTGGCTTTCCCACCTGGCATCCTGTCAATCTGGCTGGCTGCTGGGCGGAAAACGGAATTAAAAAATGATGATGAGGTCCTGTCGTTAAATTCAGCAGGACCACTGCGTCCCTGGGATTTCCGGGCTTCCGCCCCCCCATCAACAATTGCACTCCCTCGCTCCCTCCCCACCTCCCCGTAAATATTGGGGCCTTTCTTTCCCTCTCTTTATTTCTCTTTCCATACCTGATTTGGCTCCAATTCGCCTTCCTTCTCAGTCATTCCTTTGTTTCTTTCGCAATCCTTAAATCTCACTGGTTAAGGAGACAGACCGTTGTTCCACCGTTCCCTGAGGTCCCAGACGCCCCGTTATCACTTCCAGCAAGTTACGCCCCCAAACATTTTTGAGCTGAAGGGTGCAGAAAAAAGTCTAACAGGGCATGAGAGGCCCTGCTCCAGTGAGATCCAGCCAAATGTGTATAAGGAAACAAACTATGATTAAATAATAATATATTACTGCTCCCCCTAAGGCTGACTTCAGTTAAAGTCAAAGGCCTAGTCATTGGATCACGCCCGAAAACAGGCATGCTGGGGCAGAAGCACGAACTACCTGTGCCAGTTAGTATCAATGCAGGCAGCAGGCAATATCTGTGTTGCCTGCTGATTAGAATGATCTGTGCGTGCAGCCAGAGCTACCAGCATTACTCATTGGTTTCACGTCTTTCAGGGGCGGGGGGGGGGGGGGCGGTGGAGGACAGAGGGCGATATTAGAAGGCCAGGATGCTACATAAAGGCAGACAGCTGCTCTTAAAGGGGAGGTGCATTCTGGCTGCAAACCTGTACAACAAGATCTGGATGAAATGGCTGAAGGAGGGAGCAAGTGGGCACCAAGGTTCTCCAATGCTGCACTGGAGGCCTTGGTGCAAGCAGTGGAGAGGAGGAGGGGCATCATTTTTTCCCCAGGGGGCAGGAAGCCCTTCAGGCATCTACTCAGGAGGCAGTGGGAAGAGATCGCTGAAGACATCAATGCCAGGAGCATTGCCCCAAGAACATGACTGCAATAAGGAAAAAATTCAATGATTTAACTAGTATTGTTAAGGCAAGAAGATTGTTATAATACTTTTTCATCACAGCGGCATCACTCACAGCCTCATTAATGACAAAACTGTCCAGCAATAACTGCACCACACTTCACTAAACATCCTTCTCCTCATGCTCATACACTCACCACTATTACATAGAAACATAGAAAATAGGAGCAAGAGTAGGCCATTCGGCCCTTCGGGCCTGCTCCGCCATTCAAAATGATCATGGCTGATCGTCTAACTCAGTACTCTGTTCCTGCTTTTCCCCATATCCCTTGATCCCTTTTGCATTAAGAAATATATCTATCTCCTTCTTGAATACATCTAATGACTTGGCCTCCACTGCCTTCTGTGGTAGAGAATTCCATAGGTTCACCACCCTCTGAGTGAAGAAATTTCTCCTCATCTTGGTCCTAAATGGCATATCCCGTATCCTGAGACTGTGACCCCCTGGTTCTGGACTCCCCAGCCATCGGGAACATCCTCCCTGCATCTAGTCTGTCTAGTCCTGTTAGAATTTTATATGTTTTGATGAGATCACCTCTCATTCTTCTAAACTCTAGTGAATATAGACCTAGTCGACCCAATCCCTCCTCATACGTCAGTCCTGCCATCCCAGGAATCAGTCTGGTAAACCTTCGTTGCACTCCCTCCATGGCAAGGACATCCTTCCTCAGATAAGGAGACCAAAACGGCACACAATACTCCAGATGTGGTCTCACCGAGGCCCTGTATAACTGCAGTAAGACATCCTTGCTCCTGTACTCAAATCCTCTTGCAATGAAGGCCAACGTACCATTCGCCTTCCTAACTGCTTGCTGCACCTGAATGCTCGCTTTCAGCGACTGGTGTACAAGGACACCCAGGTCTCGTTGCACCTCCCCTTTTCCCAATCTATCACCATTCAGATAATAATCTGTCTTTCTGTTTTTACAACCAAAGTGGATAACCTCACATTTATCCACGTTATACTGCATCTGCCATGTTCTTGCCCACTCACCAACTTGTCTAAATCACATTGGAGCCTCTTTGCATCCTCCTCACAGCTCACATTCCACCCCAGCTTTGTGTCGTCTGCAAACTTGGAAATGTTACATTTAGTTCTCTCATCCAAATCATTGATATATATTGTGAATAGCTGGGGCCCAAGCACTGATCCCTGCGGTACCCCGCTAGTCACTGCCTGCCACCTGGAAAAAGACCTGTTTATTCCCACTCTCTGTTTCCTGTCTGTCAACCAATTCTCAATCCATGCCAGTATATTCCTCCCAATCCCATGTGCTTTAATTTTGCACACTAACCTCTTGTGTGGGACCTTATCAAAAGCCTTCTGAAAATCCAAATATCAGGCCCTGGGGATTTGTTAGCCTTTAGCCCCATTAATTTCCGTAGCACTATTTTTTTACTAATACTGGTTTTCTTCAGTTCCTCCCTCTCACTAGACCATTGGTTCCCTCACATTTCTGGCAGGTTATTTGTGTCCTCCTTTGTGAAGACAGAACCAAAGTATGTGTTTAATTGTTCTGCCATTTCTTTGTTCCCCATTATAATTTCCCCCATTTCTGACTGTAAGGGACCTACATTTGTCTTCACTAATCTTTTTCTCTTGACATATTTATAGAAGCTTTTACAGTCAGTTTTTATGTTCCCGGCTAGTTTACTCTCATACTTTATTTTTCCCCTCTTAATCAATCTCTTTGTCCTCCTTTGCTGAATTCTGAACTGCTCCCAATCCTCAGGCTTGCCGCTTTTTCTGGCAATTTTATATGCCTCCTCTTTGGATCTAATACTATCCCTAATTTCTTTTGTAAGCCACGGAGGAGCCACCTTTCCTGTTTTATTTTTGCACCAGACAGGAATGAATAATTATTGTAATTCCTGCCCATGTTCTTTAAATATTAGCCATTGCCTATCCACTGTCATCCCTTTTAGTGAAGTTCCCCAGTCTATCATAGCCAACTTGCATCTCATACTTTCGTAATTTCCTTTATTTAGATTCAGGACCCTAGTTTTGGATTCAACTACTTCACTCTCCATCTTAATGATCCATCGTACAACCCTCACTTACCCACAACTCACATCTCACACACACATTGTCAGCTATTCTACCATGACAGCCACATTCTCCAAACTCCTCACAACACTCTCACTAATACACTACTCTTTGTTGCAGGAGACGCCGCACACAACAACAGGCAACAGGCTGCCGCCCAAGTTGGAAAAGCCCGTCTATACACCCTCTCCCTCCTTGGAAAGAGCATCCTGGCTATAATGGGAATGGGCACTGTGGAGGCCATGACAACTGGAGACACTGCAGGAGACACCGCACAAGTTTTCTTTATACCCAATTCTCTTTGTTTCTTCTGACATTTCCCTCACCCCACACACTCTGCATGATAAGCTGCAGATGCTTTCAATACCCACTTCTTTCTCTCTGCTCTCCCTCACACCACAAGTGAACTTTGCTTGTCTTTTGCTTATTTTCTGGAGGGCTAGTGATAGCCAAAATAAAAATGGATTTTTGCTGACCTTTTCCAAATGTATCCTTTTTGTTTGGGCTCTAAGGTGATTGTGTTCCTATAATCTCCCCTCTGATTTGTATATTTGTGATATTATACATATGTGATACTTCCTACTGCTGTCCAATTAATACTGGCTTTTGGCCAGGGCTCCCTATATGGTTTGCTCAGTCTGTCAAAGTGGAGTCAGACTGTAACAATTTCCCCTTTATCTCAGTAATGCAGCAAAATATTTCCTAAACCAAGGTTTCTAGCTCATTGGCAATGCCTAAAGGTTTTCATCCATCAAACATCAATGTTAGTTTAACATTAAATCCTAATTAGAATTGTGAGTTGAGTAAAAGGTTGACAGTTTGTTAGCCCAGTAGCTTTAAAAGTCGAAAAATTTAGGAAGAATGTCAAGGTCTTGTAGAGGGTGCGGAGGAGATTTACTAGAATGATTCCAAGGATGAAAGACTTCAGTTACATTGGGAGACTAGAGAAACTAGGGTTGGTCTCCTCAGAGCAGAGAAGGTTAAGGGGAGATTTGATAGAGTTATTCAAAATCATAAAGGGTTTTGATAGAGTAAATAAGTGGAAACTGTTTCCAGTGGCAGAAGGGTCAGTAACCGGAGGACACAGATTTAAGGTAATTGGCAAAAGAAACAGAGGCGACATCAGGAAAAAAGAATTTCCGTAGCGAGTTGTAATGATATGGAATGCACTGCCTGAAAGCATGGTGGAAGCAGATTCAATAATAACTTTCAAAAGGGAATTGAATAAATACTTGAAGGGGAAAGTTTTGCAGGGCTATAGGGAAAGAGCAGGGTACTGGGACTAATTGGACAGCTCTTTCAAAGAGCCGGCAAAGGCATGATGGACCGAATGGCCTCCTTCTGTGCTGTATCATTCTATGATTCTATGAGTCAATGGCCTCTTACCCTAAAGGCCAGCGATCAAAATCCCAACCTCGACTGGCATTTGAACCTGTGTGGCTTCTTTGGGCGAGGTCGACCAGGTCTCAGTCCAGCTTTCAGATAAATCACTTTAGAGCAGCAAAGCTCTCTGCTTTGAGTCAAATGTTGCAAAGCTTTGATTTTAGTTATCTAACAATATCACCCAGGTCATTCCCCCTGGTACGGCCCTCATCTCCGTTCCCTTAAGTCCAAGGGACGCAGACTTGAATGTTTATGGTGCCAACTGGTTTAGCCATTCATTGCCAGATCTGGCTGGACCGCGTAAAGCAGTATCGGGTCCTGCTCTCCTCTGCCAAAATTGCTCACTATTCCAGGATCACCCTGGAATGTAAAGATAACTTCCGGCTTCTCTTCACTACAAACCATCTTCTTAAACCCCTCTCCCCTGCCCCCTCCACCCTCACCTCCAATGAAAAGTGCGAGAATTCTTTGTCACTAAGATTGAGACTATTCGTTCAGCAACCTCTGCCACTTCCCCTAATCTACCAACCCAAATTTCCCCTATGGTTCCCCCCTGCCCTAGCCCTCAACACACGTCTTTCTCTAGTTTCTCTCTTATCTCCCTTCATGCCCTCTCCGAGCTCATCTTGACCATGAGACCCACCTCCTGCTCCCTCGACCTTATTCCTACTAAACTGCTGACCACCCAACTTCCCTTCTTGGCCCCCATGTTAGCTGATATTGTTAATGGTTCCCTCTCCTCAGGTACTGTCCCCCTCCCCTTCAAATCTGCCGTCATCACCCCCCCTCCTCAAAAAACCCACCCTTGACCCCTCTGTCCTTGCAAACTACCACCCCATCTCCAACCACCCTTTCCTCTCCAAAGTCCTGGAACGTGTTGTCGCCTCCCAAATCCATGCCTATCTTTCCCACAACTCCATGTTTGAATCCCTCCAATCAGGTTTCCGCCCCTGCCACAGTACTGAAACGGCCCTTATTAAAGTCACAAATGGCAACCTATGTGACTGTGACGATGGTAAACTATCCCTCCTCATCCTTCTCGACCTGTCTGCAGCCTTTGACACGGTTGACCACACCATCCTCCTCCAACGTCTCTCCTCTGTCGTCCAGCTGGGTGGGACTGCGCTCGACTGGTTCCATTCTTATCTATCCAGTTGTAGCCAGAGAATCATCTGCAATGGCTTCTCTTCCCGCTCCCGCACCATTACCTCTGGAGTCCCCCAAGGATCTATCCTTGGCCCCCTACTATTTCTTATCCACATGCTGCCCCGGGTGACATCATCCAAAAACACAACATCAGATTCCACATGTACACTGACGACACCTAGCTCTACCTCACAACTGCCTCTCTCGACCCCTCCACTGTCTCTCATTTGTCACATTGCTTGTCTGACATCCAGTACTGGATGAGCAAAAATTTCCTCCAACTAAATATTTGGAAGACCGAAGCCATTGTCTTTGGTCCCCGCTGCAAACTCCGTTCCCTAGTCACCGACTCCATCCCTCTCCCAGTCTGATGCTGAACCAGACCATTCGCAACCTTGGTGTCCTATTTGACCCTGAGATAAGCTTCCGACCACATATCTGCTCCATCACCAAGACCGCCTACTTCCACCTCCGTAACATAGACCGGCTCTGCCCCGCCTCAACTCATCTGCTGCTGAAACCCACATCCATGCCTTTGTTACCTCCAGACTGGACTATTCTAATGGTCTCCTGACGAGCCTCCCATCTTCCACCCTCCATAAACTTGAGCTCATCCAAAACTTTGCTGCCTGTATCCTAACTCACACCAAGTCCCGTTCTCTCATCACCCCTGTGCTCGCTGACATTCATTGGCTCCTAGTCTGGGAATGCCTCGATTTTAAAATTCTCATCCTTGTTTTCAAATCCCTCCATGGCCTCTCCCCTCCCTATCTCTGTAACCTCCTTCAGCCCTACAACCCTCCAAGATCTCTGTGCTCCTCCAATTCTTGCCTCTCCCGCATCCCCAATTTTAATCACTCCACCATTGGCGGCCGTGCCTTCAGCTGCCGAGGCCCTAAGCTTTGGAATGCCCTCCCTAAACCTCTCTGCTGCTCTACCTCTCTCTCCTCCTTTATGACGCTCCTTAAAACCTACCTCTTTGACCAAGCTTTTGGTCATCTGTCCTAAAAGCTCCTTATGTTGCTCAATGTGAAATTTTGTTTGATAACGCTCCTATGAAGCGTCTTGGGACGTCTTACTACATTAAAGGTGCTTTATAAATTCAAGTTGTTGTTGTTGTTGTTGTGGTGGTGGTGGTGGTGGTGGTGGTGGTGGTGTCTCCTCAGCAACAAAATTATCAATAGCTTTACCAAGTCTCCTAATACTACTGGATCGGTGTCTGTAATACCAGTTTGTACATATGGTTTCTTCTAGCCACCACAGTGTCCAGCATCTATCTTGATGGACTAAAGAACTGTAGCAAGCTGCTGAAATATGCCACCCTGCCTGAACCTAGAGCTGTCCATCAAACCCACCCCCCCCACCCGACCCACAGAGACCCCTGTGGACCATCCCCTCCTGTAAGATGCTGCTATTACATGTCAGTTCTCACGGGCATCTGGACTGTTAATCCACATCCGGAAATAGCACCTGGTCTGAGCTACAAATTAGATGCAACTCCATTCATGTCTGATCCCAAGTTCCTTTACATGACTGACTAACTTCAGAACAAAGCAAGCAGGAAAACAAGGTTGCAATAATTCATCAGCGTACTAAGAACATTTTTTTCCATCTCAACTAATTTGGCTCTAGGGGTAAATACACTGGCTGATTGCAATGCTCAGACTTCGAGCTGAGCTATTTTTTAAGGGAATCTACCTTAACTCCAGAAATACCATAAAGAAAAGAAAGAAAAATAATACACCATGGACAAAATACTCCATTTTTGTCACATAAGAATATTTTGGAGGGGCAATTATTCTTTTTTACTTCTTGAGGTAAGTGTGTTTTTAAAGCACCTCAGATGCAGTATTTCGAGGTTGAGGTAGTACAAGATGAAAGGAGGAATGCCAGAGACATCAGCTTGGATCAGGCCATATCTGTAGAACCTTGCACACCTACCTGCCAATGATCAAGGACATCTGACTCAGTTTGCTCAGGGTAGCAAGAAGCAAGTTACAGAACTTCGTCATGTGCAGCAAGGACACCTGTAGCCAAGTTGCAAAATAGGGATTGTCGCTGCCATTGGTTGGCAAGGTCACCACTGCCCTCAACTGTTATGCCTTGGCTTCATTCCTAGCTAGGACTGCAGTGTCAGCTAATGAGCTGCTCATGTGTATCAAACAGGTGAGAGATGCATCAGCATGGCCAGCAGTTGCATCTCAATTTCACTGCACTGCTGTATTTCCCAAAGTACAAGAGATCATTGACGGCTGTCACATGCCCAACCTGCAGTCCATCTGGTAAGTGACCATGTTTGTGTTACAATGGTTTTGTATGGAGCTCCTGGAAGATGCAAGTGTCACAAGGCTTTCAATTACATGTTGCAGCTTGACATAGGTAGAAAGAGGGATGTGGTCCTGCAGGCATATTTTAAGGAGCTAGGAAAGAGATTAATAAGCAGGACCTCAAAGGTAGTAATTTCCGGATTATTCCTGGTGCCACACACTAGTGAGTTTAGAATTAAGAAGATAGGGCAAATGAATGCGTGGCTGTTGAGATGGTGCAGGAGGGAGGGCTTCCTGGGGCATTGGGATCAGTTCTGGAGAAGGTGGGACCTGTACAGGCTGGACGGGTTGCACCTCAACACAGCTGGGACCAATGTCCTTGCAGGGTGGTTCAGTAGTTCTGTGGTGGAGGGTGTAAACTAATTTGGCAGGGGGGTGGGCACCAGGATGTAGCATTGGAAAGGAGAAACAAGGTGCACAAAGGATTGGGAGAGACAGATAGCACTAGAGTAAGAAATAGTACATTATTAGGTGGGATCAGACTAAGAGAGAATACAAGAAGGTCTAAGATACGTTTACAGTGCATGTGTGTAAACGCACAAAGCGTGGTAAATAAGGTCGGTGAGCTATAGGCTCAAATAGCCACATGGGAATATGATGTCGTGGCAATAATGGAATCTGGCTCAAAAAAGGGGAGGATTGGGTACTAAATATTCCTAGATACAAGATATTCAGGAAAGGTAGGGAAGGAAAGAAAGGAGGAGGGATGGTGGTGTTGATTAAGGAGAATATTGCAGTGCTGGAGAGAAAGGATGTCCTGGAAGGGTCAAGGACAGAATCGATTTGGTTAGAGTTGAGAAACAATAGAGGTGCCATTACATACTGGATGTATTCTATAGGCCACCAACTAGTGGGAAGGATATAGAGGAACAAATTTGCAGGGAAATTACAGAGAGGTGCAAGAACCATAGAATAGTGATAAGGGGGGACTTCAATTATCCTAATATAGTCTGGGATAGTAATAGTGTAAAGGGCAGAGAGGGGGAGGAATTTCTGAAGTGTGTTCAGGAGAACTTTCTTGATCAGTACGTTTCCGGCCCAACGAGGAAGGAGGCATTGCTGGATCTGGTTCTGGAAAATGAGGTGGGTCAAGTGGAGCAAGTGTCAGTAGGGGAACATTTAGGGAACAGTGATCATAGTATCATAAGGTTTAGATTAGTTATGGGAAAGGACATGGTGCAATTTAGAGTAAATTGGAGGAGGGCCAATTTCAGTGGGTTGAGAACGGATCTGGCCCGGGTAAATTGGAGTCAAAGATTGGCAGGTAAAACTATATTTGAAAAATGGGTGGGCTTTAAAGAGGAGATGGCTCGGGTACAGTCTAGGTACATTCCCAAGAGGTGGAAAGGTAGGGTAACCAAAGCCAGAGCTTCCTGGATGACGAAAGGGACAGAGAGTAAGATGAAGCAGAAAAAGGGGGCGTATGACAGATGTCAGGTTGATAATACAAGTGAGAACCAGGCTGAATATAGAAAGTTCAGAGGGGAAGTGAAAAAGGAAATAAGAGGGGCAAAGAGAGAGTATGAGAATAGATTGGCAGCTAACATAAAAGGTAATCCAAAAGTCTTCTCTAGGCATATAAACAGTAAATTGGTAGTAAGAGGAGGGGTGTGCTGATTAGGGACCAAAAAGGAGACCTACTCATGGAAGCAGAGGACATGACTGAGGTACTAAATGAGTACTTTGCATCTGTCTTTACCAAGGAAGAAGATGCTGCCAAAGTCACAGTAAAAGAGGAGGTAGTTGAGATACTGGTTGGGCTAAAAACTGACAAAGAGGTGGTACTAGAATGGCTAGTTGTACTTAAAGCAGTTGTCACCAGGTCCAGATGGGATGCATCCTAGGTTGCTGAGGGAAGTAAGGGTGGAAATTGCGGAGGTACTGGCCGTAATCTTCCAATTATCCTTAAATACGGGGGTGGTGCCAGATGACTGGAGAATTGCAAATGTTACACCCTTGTTCAAAAAAGGGTGTAAGGATAAACACAGGCCAGTCAGTTTAACCTTGGTGGTGGGGACGCTTTTAGAAACGATAATCCGGGACAAAATTAACAGTCACTTGGGCAGGTGTGGATTAATTAAGGAAAGCCAGCACAGATTTGTCAAAGGCAAACCGTGTTTAACTAACTTGATAGAGTTTTTTGATGAGGTAACAGAGAGGGTTGATGAGGGCAATGCGTTGATGTTGTGTGTATGGACTCCCAAAAGGTGTTTGATAAAGTACCATATAATAGGCTTGTCAGCAAAGTTGAAGCCCGTGGAATAAAAAGGGCAGTAGCAGCATGGATACGAAATTAGCTAAGTGACAGGAAACAGAGAGCAGTGGTGAACAATTGTTTTTCGAACTAGAGGGAGGTGCACAGTGGTGTTCCCCAGGGGTCGGTACTAGGACCACTGCTTTTCTTGATATATATTAATGACTCATGGAAGCAGAGGGCACAATTTCAAAATTTGCAGATGACACAAAACTTGGAAGGGTAGTGAACAGTGAGAAGGATAGTGATAGACATCAAGAGGACATGGACAGGCTAGTGGAATGGGCATACACATGGCAGATGAAATTTAACACATGTGGTAACCAAGAAGATAGACGAGGGCTGTGCAGTAGATATGGTCTACATGGACTTTAGCAAAGCCTTTGACAAGGTACCGCATGGTAGGTTGTTACATAAGGTTAGATCTCACGGGATCCAAGGTGAGGTAGCCAATTGGATACAAAATTGGATTGACGGCAGAAGACAGAGGGTGGTTGTAGACGGTTGTTTTTCAAACTGGAGGCCTGTGACCAGCGGATTGCCTCAGGGATCGGTGCTGGGTCCGCTGTTATTTGTTATTTATATTAATGATTTGGATGAGAATTTAGGAGGCATGGTTAGTAAGTTTGCAGATGACACCAAGATTGGTGGCATTGTGGACAGTGAAGAAGGTTATCTAGGATTGCAACGGGATCTTGATAAATTGGGCCAGTGGGCCGATGAATGGCAGATGGAGTTTAATTTAGATAAATGTGAGGTGATGCATTTTGGTAGATCGAATCGGGCCAGGACCTACTCCGTTAATGGTAGGGCGTTGGGGAGAGTTATAGAACAAAGAGATCTAGGAGTACAGGTTCATAGCTCCTTGAAAGTGGAGTCACAGGTGGATAGGGTGGTGAAGAAGGCATTCAGCATGCTTGGTTTCATTGGTCAGAACATTGAATGCAGGAGTTGGGATGTCTTGTTGAAGTTGTACAAGACATTAGTACGGCCACACTTGGAATACTGTGTACAGTTCTGGTCACCCTATTATAGAAAGGATATTATTAAACTAGAGAGAGTGCAGAAAAGATTTACTTGATGGTTTGACTTATAGGGAGAGGTTGGATAGGCTGAGACTTTTTTCCCTGGAGAGTAGGAGGTTTAGGGGTGATCTTATAGAAGTCTATAAAATAATGAGGGGCATAGATAAGGTCGATAGTCAAAATCTTTTCCCAAAGGTAGGGGAGTCTATAACGAGGGGGCATAGATTTAAGGTGAGAGGGGAGAGATACAAAAGGGTCCAGAGGGGCAATTTTTTCACTCAAAGGGTGGTGAGTGTCTGGAACGAGCTGCCAGAGGCAGTAGTAGAGGCGGGTACAATTTTGTCTTTTAAAAAGCATTTGGACAGTTACATGGGTAAGATGGGTATAGAGGGATATGGGCCAAGTGCAGGCAATTGGGACTAGCTTAGTGGTATAAACTGGGCGACATGGACATGTTGGGCCGAAGGGCCTGTTTCCATGTTGTAAACTTCTATGATTCTATGATTCTTCTATACATTTGATATGATACATTTTGGTAGGAAGAATGAGGAGAGGCAACATAAACTGAAGTGTACAATTCTAAAGAGGGTGCAGGAACAGAGAGACCTGGGGGTATGTGTGTACAGGTCGTTGAAGGTGGCAAGGCAGGTTGAGCAAACAATTAAAAAAGCATACAGGATCCTGGGCTCTATAAATATAGGCATAGAGTACTAAAGCAAGGAGGTTATGATGAACCTTTACAAAACTCTGGTTCGGCCACAACTGGAGTATTGAGTCCAACTCTGGGCACCGCACTTTAGGAAGGATGTGAAGGCTTTAGAGAAGGTACAGAAAAGATTCACTAGAATGGTTCCAGGGATGAGGGACTTCAGTTACATGGGTAGACTGGAGAAGCTGGGGTTGTTCTCCTAAGGCAGGGAAGGTTGAGAGGAGATTTGATAGAGGTGTACAAAATCATGAGGGGT
Organism: Heptranchias perlo; assembly: GCF_035084215.1. Taxonomy (NCBI): domain Eukaryota; kingdom Metazoa; phylum Chordata; class Chondrichthyes; order Hexanchiformes; family Hexanchidae; genus Heptranchias; species Heptranchias perlo. Next base: position 102,709,297 of record NC_090325.1, on the reverse strand, counting down.
CTAGACAGAGTAGATAGAGAGAAACTGTTCCCATTGGCGGAAGGATTAAGAACCAGAGGACACAAATTTAAGGTGATTGGCAAAAGAACCAAAGGCAACATGAGGATAAACTTTTTTTACGCAAGTGGTTATAATCCAGAATGCACTGCCTGAAAGGGTGGTGGAAGCTGATTCAACCGTGGCTTTCAAAAGGGAATTGGCTAAGTCCTTGAAGGGAAAAAAATTGCAGCGCTACGGGAAAAGGGCGGGGAGTGAGATTAGCTGGATTGCTCTTGCAGAGAGCCGGGACGAACTCGATGAGCCGAATGGCCTCCTTCTGTGCTGTAACCATTCTATGATTCTATGATTCTATAAAATGTGTCTTATTAAAGTACGGCTATGTATGCGATGCAGAGAAAGAGTTGTAAGTTTGTGAGAACTTGGCATGAGCAAGCAGTAAACATGGAACAGGTTGATAGGCAGTATTTTGTGGCATGCAATCTGAGGCCAACTGCTTGATATGTGGCACCATTGGGTAGTCTTACCTTGCCAGTTGCTTAAAGTACACTGTCTTCTGCCGCATCTGTTTCCAAGTCCTGCAGATTCTGTACACAATGTTGAGCTCGTTCGTCACTTTCAGCCAGGCATGGTTCTATGATTCTACAAAATTTGTCCTATTAAAGTATGGCTGTGAATGTGATGCAGACCAGCGATCCAGCAGAGCAGGCTCGAGGGGCTGAATGGCCTACTCCTGCTTCTATCTCTTATGGTGCATCACTTCCTTGTAGGGAAGGGGTCCTGAAGTGCCAAACAAGGCAAACCATGTTTGCACTCACCTCCGCAGCAGCACATCCATTTTGCCAGCCATCAAGCGGAAGTTTGGAAGCTGTGCAGCCCTTTCACTTAGCCACAGACTCTGTCTCATGCTTCAGATTTGGATTTACTTCTGTTTGTTTTTGGACCACTGCTTCCCCCCCCACCCCACCCCACAATAGAACCGTTGAAAAATATTTTTTAAATAATTCTGATCCATTCTAACGGCTTAGAAACTCCCCCCTCCTGTGTTCAGCCACTTACTTTTAATGAACTACATCCTCTTAAATTATGATGTGGCGATGCCGGTGATGGACTGGGGTTGACAATTGTAAACAATTTTACAACACCAAGTTATAGTCCAGCAATTTTATTTTAAATTCACAAGCTTTCGGAGGCTTCCTCCTTCGTTCACATCGTTCACCTGACGAAGGAGGTAGCCTCCGAAAGCTTGTGAATTTAAAATAAAATTGCTGGACTATAACTTGGTGTTGTAAAATTACTCTTAAATTATCACAGCAGCTAGAAACTCATAAGTGCTGCTCGGGTCATTCTGGATTCTTCCGCACCTGCGCCAATGTGTACAGGGAACACATTCTAATTATGTAACTGACCTCAGATGTTATGCTTGAGAAGCAGCAGTCCTGCCATCACTGCGATAGGACTGGGCAATTGGCTCCCTCATCTGAAGACAGATCTGGTTTATGCCGCTTTTGGATGAAAAGAGTAACCTTCTGATCCAAATTGCTCAATTATTCACTTGTTTTATCAAATGGGCAATCAATGAATCTCTGAATCCATGCTCGGGAGATAAAAGTCTGCTGACCTTCTATGTTGTTGTGCAGCATACAATATGAGAAATAAAAAAATTGTATTCTAATTGTAGAAAGTTAAGTATTGAATCTTCATCCTAAGAAGTGGAATTGTTTGGCTTTATCCATAATATGTTGGTCACATTAATTAAAGGAAGTTAAAATGTATGAAGAATGGGGGAGTGAACTTTATTGTCTGTGTGTACACACCTCTCAATGCCACAAATCTAATGCAGCACTCCACATTTCCATTGGGGATTTCACCACATGAAAGGATATGTATATCCTTGCCATTTTGATCTGTAAAGATTTTCACAAGTGGTTCATTCTGGTTGTTATAGTGGTTAATTAGCAACATTTTATCCAACTTACCACTTAAGTTACCATCAGTAGCAAATTATCATGTGTAAACGCCATTAGTAACTTATTTATGGATCATAAGTAAATATCCACAATTCGACATTTACTGTCAAAAGTGCTTTACACTCCTCGCACAGAACAATTTCTTCTAGATATGTTATTAATACATGTATTAACAATATGTACAAAGTTATTTTGCCAAAGGTATACTTTCATTTTATCTTTGCTTCCTCTTTCTCAGTGCACCTGACAAATCGGTGGCAGGATAAGGAAATTTGTTTGTGAAAAAGTTTGTGTCATGAAATTTGATACAAGCACATTTTTGTTACAGCACAAAGGAAACAGTAATTAGTTTGTGGTTTAATATGGTTAAAGAGTGCATAACAGATGTATATAATGTCAAGGTGTCATTTTCAAACATTAAGATAAAAGGGCAGATGGACCATAGGTAAAATCCAAGAATAAATGTAAGCTCCAGTCTTAGCTATATAGTTGGTTTTGGAACCCATAGCAGATTCTTCTCATGGTCACTCAATTTAACCAGTCCCAAAAAAGTGACACAAAGCATGAGGTGAAAATAATAAGGTATCAGTCCAATAGAAAGCAGTTTCAGGATGAACCATTTTGCGTTTAAATCAGTATTAAACAAAAAGTAGTGAATGATTGTTTTGTGATGTAGAGATGCCGGTGATGGACTGGGGTGGACAAATGTAAGGAATCTTACAACACCAGGTTATAGTCCAACAATTTTATTTTAAAATCACAAGCTTTCGGAGATTATCCCCTTCGTCAGGTGAGTGACGAAGGGGATAATCTCCGAAAGCTTGTGATTTTAAAATAAAATTGTTGGACTATAACCTGGTGTTGTAAGATTCCTTTGATTGTTTTGTGGAAGTTTTGTTAAACTGGCTATTTAGAGGGAACTGTGGACATTGGGCTGGGCTGGTATGACAAAACAATTACATGTAAAAAATGACAGTAAGTAGGAATTTACAACTAAACATGACATTAACTAGTACCAGTCAAAATTGAAGCCCTTGTCTGCTGAACATATCTTTTTTCATGACATACTAAGATTTTTATTTCTTGTTATCTCCTTGAGTGTTTTGCTCCCTCTGTTCTCTTTTTCCTGTCTCGTCCTGTAACTTGTTTTTACTCTCTCTGTCTCTATCTCCCTTTCTTTAATTATTGTTCATTTCTTTCCTTTGACAAGGCTTCAATTATACCAGGGGAATTCCAGCACGGGGGCCACAAGGGCTTGTGAGCACTGGCAATCCAGCCCTCAAAGTCCAGGCAACTCAGTCGTATTTGTTCTTATATTTCTTGTTTGCTTGTTTGCCAATGTGAGCTCATGGACTAATTTTGATCACGTAAGTGAGTTGGAGAGGAATTTTCCATTTTTTTCCCTAATTGGCCTGGGTTTTCATCTGGTTTTTGGTGTGTCCCAGGAGATTGCATGGCTCCGGGTGGGTGGAGAGTGTATATATTGTGGTGCATCGGGCATCATGACTGTGTGCGACAGGCTGGATGAACCAGTAGGATTTTAATGTCAGTCATTTTTGTATGTTTGTTCTGTTTGAATTTTGTGTGTCTGGAGGTTTGGTAAGCCCTGTTCTTTGTTAGTGGATAATTCCTAAGTCAGAGCACCACAGTCTGTTACTATCAATAACTCAGATATGTACAAATTAATTGGAACATGGATTTAAACTTTAAATGTAGCCCCATGGCTCCATTCTATGCACTTATGTGACCCACAAAGACGAAAGCTAGGACACTCCTAATTTATACATATGCTAGGTTTATGTGTACATAGTTGAATAGGCCAATTATTTTTTGTATTTTCTCCTCTCCTGTAGCTCTTGCCAGTATATGTTTTCCACGAGCAGCAGCAGCCCTTTGGTACAACACCCTTGTGCCCATTTTTCATGTATGCGTCTAGACAGAGGGTATTAGTCGGCACCACAACCAAACCACATCCTGTTCTTCTTTGACATCCAGAGACATCAGGCATGATTTTATCTCCGAGCCGGGAACCCAGCTCGTCCGTAGGTATTCGGGTGGGGAACCCGGAAGTCAATTGAGTGCATCGCAGTGAGCATTTCAGCTTCCGAGTTTCCCATGCACCAGGCAGCCAGATTGAGAGGCTGGCTGCCTGTCAGTAGGGAAAGGAGCCACGAATCAGAGAGTGGGGCAGGAGGGAGAGATCGTAGGCCCTGGAGTGAATCGGAGGGGAGGGGGGCGCGATGTCTGGGGACGTGAACGATATAGAGGGTCCAGCCAGCATTGGCATAAGGCGGGGAGGTCCAGCCAGCATCAGCATCGGAGGGTCCAGTATCGGGGTGGGGGGGGGGCTGTTCAGCCAGCATCAGCCTTGGGGGAGGGGTTCAGCCAGCATGGGCATCGGGGGTGTCCAGCGTCGGGGGGGGGGGGGTCCAGCAATGGGATCTGGGGGAGGGGGGTCCAGCATCAGGGAGTCCCGCATCGGGGGGTCCAGCATCTGGGGCGGGGGGGGGAGTGGTTTACACCAACAACGAGGTTTACATCATTTATGTACATCAATCGATCCATTTTTAATATTAAAGCAACGGGTCAAAAGAATGCAGAATATGGAGAGATAGGAATTGAGAAATAGATGATATTTAATATTTGATGTGGCTTGAGTTAATGTTTATTAAATTTTATCATTTTTAACATGTTACTATTATTTTGCAGAATACAGTATCTGTATTATATATGAAAGGCTGCTGAGGTGAATTGATAATCACACATATCAATTCAACAATTGGTGAAACTGCATGCTTCAGTCACAGGACAACTAAAACACTCAGTATTGTGAGCATTTCTAAATATTTCTTTAGTTTGCTGAATTTGATGCATAATTTGCTGTAGCCAAGGTTTTGTATACCTCATTTATACCATACCTATATGGGTACAGTAGCATAGTGGTTACGTTACTGGACTAGTAATCCAGAGGCCTGGACTAATAATCCAGAGTCATGAGTTCAAATCCTGCCACGGCAGCTGGGGAATTTAAATTCAATTAAATAAAATCTGGAATTAAGAAAACTAGTATCAGTAATGGTGGCCACGAAACTACCGGATTGTCGTAAAAACCCATCTGGTTCACTGATACCCTTTAGGGGAAGGAAACCTGCCGTCCTTACCCGGTCTGGCCGATATGTGACTCCAGACCCACAGCAATGTGGATGATTCTTAATTGCCCTCTGAAATGGCCTATTAGCAAGCCACTCAGTTGTACAATCTTGCTTAAAAAAAGCTACGAGAGCAGGTCAGAGGTTGGGTGTTCTGCGGCGAGTGACTCACCTCCTGACTCCCCAAAGCCTTTCCACCATCTACAAGGCACAAGTCAGGAGTGTGATGGAATACTCTCCACTTGCCTGGATGAGTGCAGCTCCAACAACACTCAAGAAGCTCGACACCATCCAAGATAAAGCAACCCGCTTGATTGGCACCCCATCCACCACCCTAAACATTCACTCCCTTCACCACCGGCGCACTGTGGCTGCAGTGTGTACCATCCACAGGATGCACTGCAGCAACTCGCCAAGGCTTCTTCGACAGCACCTCCCAAACCCGCGACCTCTACCACCTAGAAGGACAAGAGCAGCAGGCGCATGGGAACAACACCACCTGCACATTCCCCTCCAAGTCACACACCATCCCGACTTGTAGAAGGAACGGGACCATTAAAGGGGAAATCTACCGAGCAGCAGAATGGCAGAGGTGAGAGTCCGCCTGTCAGTTTCATTCATCAGAATTGTTAGCTTGAGATGGATGTCACTCACCCAGATGCCATTTTAGATAAAAACAGCTATTAGCAACAGTCCATCTGTTGCTGCTGTGAGGGTATGACAAAGGAGCTTGGTCTTTTTTATCTAACTTCCTATATTCCTACATATATTTTTTATTCGTTCATGGGATGTGGGCGTCGCTGGCAAGGCCAGCATTATTGCCCATCTCTAATTGGCCTTGAGAAGGTGGTGGTGAGCCGCCTTCTTGAACCGCTGCAGTCCGTGTGGTGAAGGTTCTCCCACAGTGCTGTTAGGAAGGGAGTTCCAGGATTTTGACCCAGCAACGAGGAAGGAACGGCGATCTATTTCCAAGTTGGGATGGTGTGTGACTTGGAGGGGAACGTGCAGGTGGTGTTGTTCCCATATGCCTGCTGCCCTTGTCCTTCCAGATGGTAAAGGTCGCGGGTTTTGGGAGGTGCTGTCGAAGAAGCCTTGGCGAGTTGCTGCAGTGCATCCTGTGGATGGTACACACTGCAGCCACAGTGCGCCGGTGGTGAAGGGAGTGAATGTTTAGGGTGGTTGATGGGGTGCCAATCAAGCGGGCTGCTTTGTCCTGGATGGTGTTGAGCTTCGTGAGTGTTGTTGGAGCTGCACTCATCCAGGCAAGTGGAGAGTATTCCATCACACTCCTGACTTGTGCCTTGTAGATGGTGGAAAGACTTTGGGGAGTCAGGAGGTGAGTCACTTGCTGCAGAATACCCAGCCTCTGACCTGCTTTTGTAGCCACTGTATTTATACGGCTGGTCCAGTTAAGTTTCTGGTCAATGGCGACTCCCAGGATGTTGATGGTGGGGGATTCGGCGATGGTAATGGCGTTGAATGTCATGGGGAGGTGGTTAGACTCTCTCTTGTTTGAGATGGTCATTGCCTGGCGCGAATGTTACTTGCCACTTATCATCCCAAGCCTGGATGTTGTCCAGGTCTTCCTGCAGGCTCGGACTGCTTCATTATCTGAAGGGTTGCGAATGGAACTGAACACTGTGCAATCATCAGCAAACATCACCATTTCTGGGCTTATGATGGAGGGAAGCTCATTGATGGAGCAGCTGAAGATGGTTGGACCTAGGACACTGCCCTGAGGAACTCCTGCAGCAATGTCCTGGGACTGAGATGATTGGCCTCCAACAACCACTACCATCTTCCTTTGTGCGAGGTATGACTCCAGCCACTGGAGAGTTTTTCCCCTCATTCCCATTGACTTCAATTTTACTAGGGTTCCTTGGTGCCACACTCGGTCAAATGCTGCCTTGATGTCAAGGGCAGTCACTCTCACCTCACCTCTGGAATTCAGCTCTTTTGTCCATGTTTGGACCAAGGCTGTAATGAGGTCTGGAGCCGAGTGGTCCTGCCGGAACCCAAACTGAGCATCAGTGAGCAGGATATTGGTGAGTAAGTGCCGCTAGATAGCACTGTCGACGACACCTTCCATCACTTTGCTGATGATTGAGAGTAGACTGATGGGGCGGTAATTGGCCAGATTGGATTTGTCCTGCTTTTTGTGGACAGGACATACCTGGGCAATTTTCCACATTGTCCGGTAGATGCCAATGTTGTAGCTTTACTGGAACTGTTTGGCTAGAGGCGCGGCTGGTTCTGGAGCACAAGTCTTCAGCACTACAGCCGGGATGTTGTCGGGGCCCATAGCCTTTGCTGTATCCAGTGCACTTAGCCGTTTCTTGATATCACGTGGAGTGAATCGAATTGGCTGAAGACTGGCTTCTGTGATGGTGGGGATATCGGGAGGAGGCCGAGATGGATCATCCACTTGGCACTTCTAGCTGAAGATGGTTGCAAACGCTTCAGCCTTGTCTTTTGCACTCACGTGCTGGCCTCAGCCATCATTGAGGATGGGGATGTTTACAGAGCCTCCTCCTCCCGTTAGTTGTTTAATTGTCCACCATCATTCACGACTGGATGTGACAGGACTTCAGAGCTTTGATCTGATCGGTTTGTTGTGGAATCGCTTAGCCCTGTCTATAGCATGTTGCTTCCGCTGTTTAGCATGCATGTAGTCCTGAGTTGTAGTTTCACCAGGTTGGCACCTCATTTTTAGGTACGCCTGGTGCTGCTCCTGTCATGCTCTTCTACATTCCTCATTTAACCAGGGTTGATCCCCTGGCTTGTTGGTAATGGTAGAGTGAGGAATATGCCGGGCCATGAGGTTACAGATTGTGCTGGACTACAATTGTGCTGCTGCTGATGGCCCACAGTGCCTCATGGATGCCCCGTTTTGAGCTGCTAGATCTGTTCTGAATCTATCCCATTTAGCACGGTGATAGTGCTACACAACACGTTGGATGGTGTCCTCAGTGCAAAGACGGGACTTCGTCTCCACGAGGACTGTGCGGTGGTCACTCCTACCAATACTGTCATGGACAGATGCATCTGCGGCAGGTATATTGGTGAGGATGAGGTCAAGTCGGTTTTTCCCTCGTGTTGGTTCGCTCACCACCTGCTGCAGGCCCAGTCTGGCAGCTATGTCCTGCAGGACTCGGCCAGCTCGGTCAGTAGTGGTGCTACCGAGCCACTTTTGTTGATGGACATTGAAGTCCCCCACCCAGAGTACATTGTGTACCCTCAGTGCTTCTCAACATGGAGAAGGACTGATTCATTAGCTGAGGGAGGACAGTAGGTGGTTTCCTTGCCCATGTTTGACCTGATGCCATGAGATTTCATGGGGTCCGCCGTCAATGTTGAGGACTCCCAGGGCCACTCCCTCCTGACTGTATATCACTGTACTGCCACCTCTGGTCAGTCTGTCCTGCCGGTGGGACAGGACATACCCAGGGATGGTGATGGAAGAATCTGGAACATTGGCTGAAAGGTACGATTCTGTGAGTATGGCTATGTGGCTATGTCAGGCTGTTGCTTGATTAGTCTGTGGGACAGCTCTCCCAGTTTTGGCACAAGTCCCCAGATGTTCGTGAGGAGGACCTTGCAGGGTCGACTGGGCTTGGTTTGCCTTTGTTGTGACCGGTGCCTAGTGGTCTGATGCCAGGTGGTCCGTCTGGTTTTATTTATTTATTTATTTTTTTATTCGTTCGCGGGATGTGGGCGTCGCTGGTGAGGCCAGCATTTATTGCCCATCCCTAATTGCCCTCGAGAAGGTGGTGGTGAGCCGCCTTCTTGAACCGCTGCAGTCCGTGTGGTGACGGTTCTCCCACAGTGCTGTTAGGAAGGGAGTTCCAGGATTTTGACCCAGCGACGATGAAGGAACGGCGATATATTTCCAAGTCGGGATGGTGTGTGACTTGGAGGGGAATTAGAAGATAAAATGTATCACACATATGTTATGGCGAACATAGTTGAGCAGTGGCAATTACTCAAATTAAAAAATATCACCAATGCAACCAGCAAAACAAGACTATCTAGATGAAGCAAGTGAATGGCGCATGATCGGCTACAAATTTGCAAGCACATTATAAAACAGCGTTAACTCAGGAACCGTGTTTTATTTTGTCGTACATTATCGGATTACATAAAACTTGGACAAACATATTTATCGCTTAACTAACATTACATGTTAGAATTGTAATATGCATATCCTTAACATAGAATATATATTAATAATGAACAAGAAATCATTTCGTAAATGCTTTTGCTAATGCTAGCGGTGTACAGATTGTATTAATGGCAGTAAAAGGAATGCACATTTTTAAAATTACTTTGTTATAATCAATAAATATCTTCTTGGTTCTGAGTTTGGCAATTTACAGGGAGATAGTCAATGCAACTGCATCCGTGCCAAATTTCAGGTATAGTAATGGCCTATCCAGTGTTTCAGCTTCTCCTGGAGAGAAAGCCAACAAACACAAAAAGAAAAAGACTGCCTGATTGTTAATTTTTTGTGACCCTGTTTTTCCTCTAATTGTACATCTGTGATTTAATATTTTAAACAAGGTTTGCTCCAGCCGCCTCTGTTTTCAGTACCAAAGATCCACTCGCAATCTAGCTGACCCACTATTTTGATTAAATCAGATTCTTATGGAAAAATAACTGCTACCTCGTTAATTCACTATCAGTTCCTTTTCATCAAGTTACAGACTCAAATCAACAATTGCATGCTCAAAAATTTGAGTACTACCTTTAAAACTTGCGGCAAATAAAAAATCCATTCGATCTGTAGATACAGCAGTGAAAGACCGAGGGGCCTGCACATAGATTTCTTTAAATTTTGTAAAGGCTTCCTTTTGTCTGTCCCAAACATAAATCTGAGAGAAAGTGTAGTCACTTCCTACAACAAGATAGTGTCGGTCCTTGAATGAAAATGGTTGCAGTATCATTGATCCTCGTGAAGGAAGATCCTGCACTTCAACAAATTGCTTTGTATTCCATTTCATTATTTTAGAATCTCCAATAAATCTTGTCAAGCAGATGAACAGGTCATCTTTAATTCTAAAACTTTTCACAGCTATAACATCCTCCATATATTGCATTATACTTTGCTGGACAAACTGGTTTGTATTTTGGTTCCATTCAAAGATGGCTGGAACTTGTGACCGACTTGTTAGTATTAAATATGATTTCCCATCAATATTGACATACTCTGAGTCTATGTCTCTGAACCATTCATGCAGAGTCTGATAGGAATAGAATCCTTTGCCACTCCATTTATATATTGTCGATAACCCAGCTTTTGAACTGTCTACTATAATAAAGAACCACTCGTTATCAATCTGGAATGCCTCGATGTCATTTGGCTTTGAAATTTTAGAAACTTTGATCTCTTGAAATTTCACAAATTTGGCCCAGCTCTCATCATATTTGTAAATGGCAGAATCACCAAAAAGTTCTGCAACTACAACAAAAACTTGCTCTTCGATTGTTATTGCTTTACATCCGATTATCGATTGACCTGTGAATATACCACAATGTTGTTATTTCACATTATATGCATTTGGTAAAGCAGTACACTCACAAATCTAAACACCTCAATAACTGTGAAAATCATTTATAGATAAACGTTCCTAATGAAAAGGGCCTTTCTGGAATCAAAAAGACTCAAGCAAGTTTTAAGGGTCTTGTCAGATGCCAACATCAAAATATGAAAATATTAAGTTTATAACTCCAATATATTAAATTTGGTACATGGGCTTCATTTCATTGAAAATTCATTATAAGTACAAGCAGTACTTGTTACTCCTGTAGGTGGTGCTGTGATAGGTATTTTCAATGTGAAAGGTGTCACACCTCTCTGTCATAACCTGTGATACACAATAGTGGCTATTTTATAGTGAGAATATAACACCCTGTGACCGTACAATCTGACCATGGTTCTCAAATCACTCATAATATTTTCTGATTTTTTTTCATCTGTAACTGAAATTATAGATTAATTTTTCTCTGAGTCTGAAATTTCTAATATCCAAAATAAGGTTGTAAGCAAAATAAATAAAAATTATTACATATTTCACAATAACATGATTAAATGTATCCATTGAAATATTTTTGTGTCTTTTAATGCCTTCACTAACATTTTTACTTAAGATGCTGCCTCTCCCAAAAGCTTGGGCTTCGACGATATTTTTGCCCAGAGCTGTGACTTTGAGCTGAATTTGGATTGTGCAGTCTGTGCATGTGCAGTGTGCCTCATGTCACATTGGTACTGTTCAATAGCTGTACTGATTGGACATACTAGCAATTTCTGTTCAAAAAATTTTCAAAATTATTTTAAGATAAGCTAGGGGACAAATTTTAAAATCTTTATTCAGCTAAAGTTTACAATGAGTGATTTTTAAAATAAAGATGCTATCTTTTTAAAACAGAGATGCTGTGTGGTCGTGTGTGTATATGAAAGAGAGAGACAGAATGACATAGAAGAGACTACTTATTAGAGCCTGTTATAGCTTCTGAACTTCAGAAAATATATTACGTTCAGAGAGGGAGAAACGTGTATGCAGTGGGCAGGGAAGGAGCAGCTAGTGGCCGTCCCAATGGGGGTGAGGGGAGGGAAATACAGGTCAAAAAAAAATCAAGTAAGTTGAATTTTGAAGATTCTAATTGCCATCTGTGTTTTGTAATTAAAATGTTTACATTTCTGAAAGCTGAGAGATAGAGAGAGAGGTCCAGAGATACACATCCATAAACCAATCACAAAATACCAAATTCATTGTTTACAGAGATCCCTTGGAAAGTCCACAAACCCTTGGAAAGTCCATAATATGGTAAGTAAAAAAAATAAAAACTTACCTCTTGGGAGACAGCCTCTAGTGGTCCCTTTAAGAACTGCTGGTTTGGCTGCCAAGTGCTTGAGAATACTGCACGTGCTTGCTGCGTTCAGTCACTAACAAATGTTGCATTTACAAAGAACCTAAAGCCTGTTTTAGGTGCAGGCCCTGCACAGGAGCCTTTACCAATATGGCGGGCGGCGCACTTCTGGTGCAAAATGTGCATCCGTGCACCGTCCGCCATGTCGGACACTTAGGTGTCCATTTTACGCCTGTAAAATGTATGCGGCACGAATGAATTTCTGGACCATGAAGTCTAAAAATGTTTAAAATTAACCAGGATGCATAATTCTTAATGTAAAAATTTAAAAATATTCTGGGGAACATCTCTTGTAGGAATGTATCACCCAAATTTGGACCATCAACATTTGGATTTTCCTTATAGGCTTTTATTTTTTTCCTCCTCCAATACAAGTGAAGGAATATTGTTTTTATCTATATAACTATAGAAGTTTACAGCACAGAAGGAGGTTATTTGGTCCATTGTGTCTGTGCCGGCTCCTTGTTAGAGTAATTCAAAACTAATCCCACTGCCACACACTTACCCATTCCTCAGTATCTTCCTATGCTTCAAATATTTTTAATCAATTTTCCCTTAAAAGATACAATGGTCTCTGTCTTAACCACTTCCTTTGGCAAAGCATTCCATGCTTCAACAACCCTCTATTTAAAGAAATTTCTCCTATCCTCTCCCCTCACTCTCTTAAGTAATAATTTTAAAATGATGACCCCTTGTCATTGACTCCCATAACAGAGGAAGTAGTCTTTTCCTATTTACTCTATCTAACCCTTCATAAATTTTAAAAACCGCAATAAAATCTCTTAGCCTTCTCTGCTACAGTGGAAATAAACCCAGTATCTCAAGTCTCTCCTCATAAGTATAGTTTCTCATCCCTGGTATCATCCTGGTGAATCTGTGCTGGATACTCTCTATGGCTTTCAGGTCCTTGCTATATTGAGTGCCCAAAACTGTGCACATCATTCTAACTGGCCTAACCAATGTTCTGTACAAATTTATCATCACTTCTTTACTCTAGTGCTGTATGCCCCATTTATAACACCACAAATCCTATTGGCATTTTTATGGTTTTACTTACCTGCAATCGCACTTTCAAGGAATTATGTATTTGAACCCCTGGGTCTCTCTACTGTTTAAAATGCAAAGTCTGTGTAACTACTTGTTTTCACATGTCAGGTGTGTTCATGAGTTATTGCCTTTTAAGGGCTGTGTCAAACTTTTTGAAGCTGTTGGTCAGCTTTTGTTAGTTTTCTAGGTGGGAATGTATGCTCTTGCATCCTGTTCACATCACGGGAAGAAGCCTTCATTGACATAAAATTGTAGGCTACATTGAGCTTTGCGCACATTGTCTGTGCACAGGCTCCAAGCGCTCAAAGCATTTCAGGTTCACATTGTGGTGCACTATAAAGATCAGGTGCAAAGTAGACCTCAGGCCTCTGCATCAAATAATATAGGGCACCTGTATTATTGTCCTCCATGTGTTGCATGTGCACCTCCCAGCAACCAGTTACAAAGTGCCACTGACCCGAGGCCTGAGAACCAGTCACCTGTTCACTCTCAGAGGTACGCAATAATGTGTAATGCGAGAATCTCTAAAGGGGAGAAGGAAAAATTAACCAAGAATGGGATGCAAAATATAAATGAAGCAATAGAAAAAAATTAAACAAATGTCTGCAGTAATCAATAATTATTTTTCACAGACACATTACAAAGAGGGTGGAAGAAAGAAAGGCTAAAATTAATCAGATTGGTAATGGTGGAAGTAATCACAGTCCTCAGGAGTCATTGCACTTCTTTTGCCAGCTCACTGCATCTGAGGACAAACCCTGGAATCTGAAATACCATCCTGCTGACTTCTTGTTATTTAGGACCATTGATTATGGCAATAAAAAAAATAGCTCTACTAATTGCAGTACTTTGGCATTCTTCCCTATTGATGCTAGTTTAATTCACTTTGTGAAGTTCCTCAACTAGAAACGCTGAAACCTCACTGATCAGGTCAGGAAAAAGAATTGATCTTCCGCTAGTTTATTTTCTTGCACTTTTAGAGACTCGGAAAGCTTTTCTTTAATAAGTAATAAAATTATTCTTTTTTTTGTTTGATGTGATTGTTGTTTAAGTTTCGATTTATCTGAAAGTACATTTGGATCACTACTGATAGAGATATTTGGTTCACAATCTTCATTTGTGTTTAATTATTAAAAATATTTTTATTGCATTACCAATTTATTTTAAAAATTTTAATCTACTGAGATAGTCCTTAAGCCGTTCCTAAACTATGGGCTGCAGTTTTACTGGCTGAGGAACAGATAAATAATGTAAAGATGACATAAAATCCAGTGTATTGGCTGTACTGATATAAGAGTCACATCCTTGACTTTTATAGTAGGTAGCCAGCCAGGAAAAGATTGATTGTACTGGTGCACAGTCACATCCCTTGTTTGTAATTTGTATAAACCTGCATGAAAGCATGAGCTATGGCCAGAACTAGCACACTGTATTCAAACACTTTAATAAACTGAAACAAGATATCATTGATATTACTTTTCCCCCCTCCACTCCTAAAGGTGGTAATCCATTCTGGAGTACAGTGCAGTGGGCACTAGAAGCCCCTTTCTTACTTCACCCGTGTGGCCATTCTTCATGTGTGGCTCCAGACAGCAAATGGCAGAAGCCTGTCCTCACCTGATGCCCACGTAAGTAGGCATTCCAACAGGGATGAATGGAGATCAGGACCGGAGAACCTGGTTGTTTTTTCCCCACCCAACTGAGGCAATTAGAGCAAAATGTGTGGCTCTCATTGTTTTCTCAGCTAAGATCAGCAACTCAGCACACAGTGGGGATCAAATCTCAGTCCACATAACAAAGTATTTCATTGTATGTGAAGTGTTTTGGTACATTTCTGAGAGATGTGACAAGCAATATATAAATGCTCATTTCTTCTTTCTTTCCCTGCCTTCCCAGTCTGTATGGCTGAGTACCAGAGAATATCATGTGGTGTATGTAGGATGTTACAATAATAACAGGCATTCATCTTTCAAAAACGATGAAAATAATGCACAAAATATGATTAGTGACTGTTAGTTAGATTTGTACATACCAGTAATATTGTCGTAACTTCTAAAATTCATCTCAATATGGTCCCATTCTAGCACTCTGCAGTTTCCCTCATTAGGTTGTGCAATTGTTACGTATACATCATTCTTAAAAGAGAATGTATTCACAGATATAGACTGGTATGGTAAAATCTGGTGCAGCACAAACTCTGCAAATAAAAAGTGTTTTTTATTGGTCATTAATACATAAATATAACCATAATCAATTTAACTTTTATCCTCTCAATCATCACAAGCTCTCTATGGTTACCACATAATTGTCTTGACCATTATTTTAATGTTAACTCCACCTGATTAACAATTCATGTGACAAGGTCATAAAATATAGTTTGGCTTTCTGGAAGTTCTGGGTGTTTTAGAAACTGCAGTTGTCTCATGTTTATTTTCTAATTTCAGGCTGTTATCATTTTGCCTGATCATCTCCTCACTTATGGCCCAGGATTTTTATTGGAATCACTCTCTGTGGTACACAAAAAGCCAGTTTCCCACTTGTATTTTATTCCCCTCCAATATTCTGAGTCACAAAGTTAATTTATGCATTCGGACATGAGCATCAAAATAATAAAAGTTCAAACATTCGGTCAATTCTACAACCTTTGGTTAACTTCACAAACGAATAAGTAAAATAAGACGATTTTATGGTTTGTTCAGTGGAAGAATTGTAAAATAACGTCACGTTAATCTTAAAGATTCGGTTGTGACACCAACAATTTCTGATATTAGGAGCTTTGCTCAGTCAGACAAAAAGAAGAGCAGGCAGTAAGGATATGTGACCTTTTATCTCATGCACAAGTAAAATTACACCAAAGATGCCCTTTAGCATTAAGGTCAAACTTTTCTTCTTAACAATAAATTTGTTCAATTTGTTTTTAGTAATATATCTTCAAGGCATTGATTGTCGAGAACTACATGAAAGGGAACGATTACAGTATACAAATCAATGCTAACGACAGTGAAGCACGATGAAAATATCCGTAGAGTGCACCTAATGATTATTTTTTACAGGTGCCTGAAAATATCAGATCTACAGTCTGGGCATTTTTTATGTCATTGTTATTATTTACTAATGAACTGATTGGATCATTGAAAAGTCAGAATACAGATGTATGCCAGTACACACTGTATTACACATCGTTTTACACAGCGCTGATTTTCTTTTCCAAAGTATTCAAAAAATACTATAATTTTAGTAAGGCACAAGAAGTCAGATAGTGAGATTAATAATGAGTACAAAAACAAAATAAAGGATAACATATATAGTACCCTAATACTCCGTTCTTGGTCTCTTCCTCCTCATCATTATTCCCTTCGGTGACATCATCTTGGAAGCACGGTTTCAAGTTCTATTTCTATATTCACAAACTAGCTCCTTCCATCCTTTGCAATATTACATGGCTCTGCTCCTACCTTTCCCCCACTGCTGCCTAGAATGTAAACCAAGACATTATCACCTCTTAATTGGCTTCCTTGTTTCTGCCCTCCACAAACTGCAACTCATTCAGAATGCCACTGTAAACTCAAAGGCACGTGTTTCCATCACCTCAGTCCTCGCCAGGCTCCACTGGTTCACTGCGCCCATAGGAATCAACTTCAAGACCCTTATCCTCACCTTGGTGTCTCTATAGCCTTATCCCACCCTGCTCAGTGAGCCCCTTCAGCCCTATCTCTATGACTGTCCAAATCCCTCCCCTTTATCTTCTCCCTTCCTGCTTTCAAAAGCATAAAAAAGGCTTTCTCTTCATCCACTCTTTTGGTTCTGCCCTTTTACCTATTCTCCCCCTCCCACTGAAAGGATCAGATAGGCCGTCTGTTTTACACTCTGCTCAATTTTACTTTGCATTGAAGTCAACAGGTTAGGTTAAAATTATCCTATTGCCTTAATCATTAATAAATGTACAATGCTAAACTGGGTCTATTTGATATAAACCAAAATCAGTAATCTAAATATCATTGTGTTTTTAATTGATATGCTAATTGACAGGTTGTGATATAAAATGGCATTGTATTTGAAAAAGTTAACCAGCAGAACGGATATATATTTCTCAAGATAACATTTACTATCTGGCCACTTCTAATGAAATGACTCAACTTCTTCTTGTTAACTAGTCTTTCTCTTTCAGAGTTAACTGATCTGCATTTCCAGTATTTCCTGTTTTTTACCTTAATTTTTTCCCTGCAGTCACTGAAGGTGCTGAATCATGCAGTGATACAGTCCCTCACCTTAGTGATACTTATTCATGTACAATGTGGTTGTCAGGCTATTCAACTTTAGGGGGAGGCATTAAGGGAACCAGTTCTTTGCCAACATCTATTCTTCCCCAACATCTACTCACATGCACTTCCTAGCAGGAATCACTGAATAGTGATCAGGAATGGGAACTTTGGTCGTTTATGTCGCCCTCATTAGTCAAGGGGCATTGAGGCCAATTGTAGCACAACTATCGCAGACCTAGCTTGGATCAGCTAACACAGAGCTCAAAGCTAATGGTGCAGTTTACCCATTGAACGATTGATGGAGGGCCCAAACATTATGTTTAACTAGAGACAGGCAGCAAAATCAAGGTCCATTCAGCAAAAGACATGTGTGAATTTGATGGGCCAAACCTTGTGCTTATTATTTTTATTATTATCATCACATAGATTTACAAATATTTGCTAAGACCATTGATTGATCTGTGATCAAAATAACTGACAATTTGCTTGCACATAATATGGAAGACAACATACCTGTTGACATGCAGTCAAAGTCAGAAGTTGTCATATCTATTAGTTTCTTTCCCTCATGATCTGGTGGGCCATCACAGAAAACATCAGCCACAGTGGCATTTATGGTCTTCAACCAAGTAGTCATCCATTTCGTTTTACAGTCGCATTGGAGCTCATTTCCACGTAAATCTCTAAGCAGTTAAAGAAATTACTGAATAAATATGTGCAACGGGAAGTCACCACATTTGATTGCCCATGGAGGGCGCCCACGCCACTCGGGATGTATCTCAGGAACCCACCAACCCCCACAGGACAGAAAGTCCAGCGACTGTTGCCATCCGGGGGGTGGGGTGGGGGGGCGGGTGGAAGCCATGCTTCCCTTGATTTTTTGGTCCTCATGATACCATGAGGGAGCCGATAATTTCAAAGAAAAAAATAATTTTGCTCCTGATCTGTCTTCAGGGCTCCAGTTCGCGACCCAAGCCTGGACCCCCAGTTTGGGGGCAGTTTTGTCTGGGTACTAGCCAGTACACCTCATCTCACTGGACATCCCAGTCACCATAGTTCTGCCCTGCCTCTGAAAGGATGAGGTCACAGGAACTCACATGTTGTAAGGACATATCTGGGCTCCAGCCTATTTTGTAATACTTCCACCACATTCTTGCGGAGTTATGGTGGGAGTGTGCCGGAAGGATCAAGGATTTTCAGCCCCATTAGATCCATGTATCATGCATCTATAATGCAAATTAGTTTTCAAAATAATCATGTTTTCTGTCACGTGGCATGTCATAAAACGGTTTTATGTAAAATGCTTTTACATATTGTAATGCAAATGGAACTAAATCTATGGAATCACAGAATAGTTCCAGTTCACAGTATTCAATGAATTAAAGAAGCCAAGGGGGCAATTTTAAATTAGTGCCTGAAACAGGTGCAATGTCAGCCGAGAGGCCCCTCCACTCGCCCATTCGTGCCGGCATGCGGCCCAAGCCATTTTGAGGGCCAGACCTTAGTAGCACGCTGCTGGTAAGTTGCGGGCGCACTGCTGTAGCTTTGCTGGTTCTGGGAGGGTGAGAAATTGGCCAGTTCCCATGCTGAGCCAGCTAGCAGATCGGGTCTAGGGTGGGTGAGGCGATCCCAGAGCCGGGGATGGGGGGTGGGGAGAGGGATCCACGAGCAGGCCAGCAACGGGATGGAGTTTTTTGCGGGCCCACCAAAGAAAAAATTAAAAGCTTCCTGGGCTGTATTCTGAGCGGCCTCCAGTGGTTCCTTTAAGGACCGGTGGCTACACCGCTCAAAACCTGGTACAACTCGGCAGGGCGTATACAGTGCACGCTCTTCCCATTTGTACTTGAAAACTGCAATCATGGTCCTACGACTGGCATAGAGCCCTGATTTATATTTAAGCAGCCTCCTGCCTGTTTCAGACTGGGGGGTGGGGGGAAGTGTCCATTTACAGGCCAGCCTGAAAATTGTATCAGGCAATAAGCGTGAATGGGGAGGCAGAGGTGTCCCACCAGATTTAAATTGCTGGCTGTCAGTTCTTCAGGCTAGAATCATAGAAAGTTAAGACACAGAAGCAGGCCATTCGACCCATCGTATCCAGCTTAATCCCACTTTCCAGCACTTGGTCCGTAGCCCTGTAGGTTACGGCACTTCAAGTGCACATCCAAGTACTTTTTAAATAAGTTGAGTGTTTCTGCCTCTACCACCCTTTCAGGCAGTGAGTTCCAGACCCCCACTACCCTCTGGGTGAAAAAAAATCTCCTCAGCTCCCCTCTAATCCTTCTACTAATTAGTTTAAATCTATGCCTCCTGGTTGGGGATTCTAGGAGTAGGGGGCACAGTCTAAAAATTAGAACCAGACCTTTCAGGAGTGAGATTAGAAAACATTTCTACACACAAAGGGTGGTAGAAGTTTGGAACTCTCTTCTGCAAACGGCAATTGATACCAGCTCAATTGCTAAATTTAAATCTGAGATAGATAGCTTTTTGGCAACCAAAGGTATTAAGGGATATGGGCCAAAGGCAGGTATATGGAGCTAGATCACAGATCAGCCATGATCTTATCGAATGGCGGAGCAGGCACGAGGGGCTGAATGGCCTACTCCTGTTCCTATTTTCCTATGTTCCTATGTTCCCACTGGAAACAGCCTTCCAGTTACAAAAACACCCGTCAACCATTACCCTTTGCTTCTAGCCACTGAGCCAATTTTGGATCCAACTTGCCACTTTCCCTTGGATCCCATGGGCTTTTACTTTTTTGACCAGTCTGCCATGTGGGACCTTGTCAAAAGCCTTGCTAAAATCCATGTAGACTACATCAAACGCAGTACCCTCATCGACCCTCCTTGTTACCTGTTCAAAAAATTCAATCAAGTTAGTCAGACACGACCTTCCCTTAACAAATCCATGCTGACTGTCCTGACTGTGACTTTCTAAATGACAATTTATGCTGTCCCTCAGAATCGATTCCAATAATTTGCCCACCACCGAGGTTAGACTGACTGGCCTGTAATTACTCTGTTTATCTCTTTCTCCCTTTTTAAACAATGGTACAATGTTAGCAGTCCTCCAATCCTCTAACACCATGCCTGTAGTCAGGGAGGATTGGAAAATGTTGGTCAGAAACAGGCGGCCGGCATTTGAAAAGCACTCCCAAATGGTCTAGGTCCAGTTTATACTAAAGACTGCTTACTAAACCAATTATATATATATAAAACTGCTGATGGTGAGTCAGAGGATACTCTAAACTGTGGCATCTGAAGCATGACAGCTAAAGTGCGACCGGAAGTAAACAAGACACTTACAGGAAATGCGTGCTGCATACAAGGTTTTATATACTAGTTGTCCTGCCAGGGCATTGCATGTAGGGAGTCAAGATCAAGTGCCGTATTTATGTCAAGCAGGATTAGAGGATGGGCGATAATTGAACCCAAGTGGAGGAGGGGGCGGAGGCAGGTGGGAGAGGGAAGAGGCCAGCTGGCCTGGCAAATGCTGCACATGGTGAGAAATTGAAAGCACAGCTTCCACATAGGTGTGATGCTCAGTGAGTATTTTTCTTTTGGATGCAGGAACCATGTGATCAGGATCCACTGGCTCATCAGCCAACGACTCATGTCGCCTGACCCTCCAATTGACAATCACAATCTCTCCCGCCTCCTGACTGTTGGTCCTCTGTGCATCACCTCGTGCTGTTCCCTAATTGGAACTAACAAAAACCCTCGAGTGCTTCACGCTGGGCTGTTGTTTGGAAGTGAAAGGGAGAATGATAGTGGTGGTGATGCAGTGGATGAAGATGGGCTTAACTGCTCTTCCTCCTCCTTCTCCTGGGATTCAGGAGCACCTAGGGAAGGATAACAGAAGGGGAGGGATTCAAATGGTGTTGTGATCAGAAATGTTTTTGTACTCACTTGCAGAAGAGGTCTGATCTCGAGTCTGTTGATGGGGCTGCTTTGGGGTCAGGGTAGGTCCTGGTCCAAGTGGATTGCTGCAGAAAAGGGAGACTAACCTTTAGCTGGTACAGGCCCTCCCATGCCTCCATCTCTGACACCTTGTGTTCTAGTTTTCCCAGAATTTCCAAGGCCTCCTCCTCATAGTTGGGGGGGGGGGTGGAGGGGTGTTCAGACCCCTAATAAAAGCTCCTCCCTAATCACCTTCCTCTCCCTTGCATTGTAGGCAGTAGCTGTAGGCTTGATTTAGGCCCAGTTACATTACTTTGGTGAAGCTCTGGAAATCCCAGGGTGGACTTTGGGGTTGGAGACTAAAGCAATGGGTCTGCTCTTCCAGTTCCTATTCTTTGAGCCTGAGAACTGAGCGTTCCAAGGGTGCGACAAAAAGAAAAATCATATTATGTGTGGCAAAATTATAAACAGAACACGTGAACCAGTTTTCACCCCTCTAACAGTGGAGAAATAGGGCTCGGCTGGCAATCCTCTAAAAGATTCTGATTGTTGAAGCACCAAAGGAGTTGATATTATATAAGTCGATGTTTATGAACTGTTCCAGCTACACCTCACCATCCCATATCATTCCACAAATCCACACAGAATCAAAGTGACAAAGCTTCACATGGGCTTCTCTCTCTCAGACAGTGACATTGTCAGAAATTGTCCCTTATACGCAGATGTTCAAACACAGAATTAAGCATCACTTCCTGCTGGCACTGTCAGCTGGCTGGCTGCCCAAAGACCACACAGAGGGAAAATCTACCCCACCTTCCTGTCCACATTCAATTGCATACTGGCCATCTTGCATTAATGTTTTTCTTTTTTGCAAATGCTAGTGAGGGAGACTTTTAACCATCAAGGAGTGCAGGTTTTGGAATAGGTAGCATTTTCTGAATCAAACTGGGGACTGCCAGTTGCGCTCAGTCTGTGATGAGCTGAATGAAATGCTGCCTCGCACCAGTATGAGGATGGATGGAACATCCAATAGGTAGCAGCTGTTACTTTACATAATATAAGTCGATGTTTATGAACTGTTCCAGCTGCACCTCACCTGCAGTTTCAAATTGTACAGTTCCTGTAGCCTGAGTGCCTAATAGTTAAAAAGTAAGATGCGTATTCAAGCCAATTAATGCTGGGATCCAATCAGCTGGTACTTTGCGACCAGTAGTGCACAACACTACATCCAGTATCATTTGCCACTTCACTGTGATGATCATTCCTCTCATCTTGATTTACCTTTTAGCACTTTTGGAAGTGGTATCTGTCAACCGTGTAAAGTATTGTGGGCTGACATTTGGCTTAACCATGCCTTGTTAGTCTCGCGTATTTGCTTGAGGTTTGGTAATGTCTTAGTTGAATTTGCCCTTTTTTGGGGCTTTGTTTTTTTCCCCTGATTTTCTTCCAGTTGTTGATTCCAAAAAATAAAAACTGAAAAACACCTGAAACCCGCCCCCCCCCCCCCGCTCCGAGTTTTGCAGAGAAACAGTTGCTACTTTCCACAATTCAGAAATAATTCACAAAACATGCTGTTGTCTGGTCGGACCTGAAATTAATTTACAACCAGAGGTGAAGCTGCCTGAGGCATATATTTTTCTAAAGAAAAATTAAAGTTAAAGAAAAATTAATTTACTAAGCATCATTATAAACCAATGGCAGTTTAATGAATCAACTTTCCTTTATCAATGCATGCAGAAAAATATCAGCAGGCCCGACTAGGTGAAGCAGGATGCTTGCTTTCTGAGGGATGAGGATGATCAACCCAAAGTTACTTCTGACCCAACCCGAACCCTTGCATTCATATGTGTCCAGTCATTGCTTCTGTACTTAAACCTCACATGGCTTTCTGAAGCTCTAAAGTAAATGTAATTATTCTGTTTTTTTTTGCAGGACAAACATGCACTCTCAGCATAATAAGGCATATGTGACAAACTTCAAATCACTTCAATGAGCCACTTAAATCGGCTTTGCCTTCTTCTATAATACATTCGCGAAAGATGCTGGCCCTGAATTTCGGAGGGGGTTGTCCTCATGATCTGTCATAACTTCCATGGGAAACAGGCTGAACCCTCATGGAAATTCAAGGCCAACGACTTTAAGCTGCACTTTAAGAAATAATATCATGTGATGTAATTGCCGAGCCTTTAACTTAGCTGTAATTGGAAGTGCAGCAAACTGTTCCATGTGCCAAATAGGGATTTGCCACCCCAATAAGAGAGGGCCACTTGAACTGTGAAAAGTCAAATTTGTGAATCAAGTACCTCCACACTGAAATAAATAAAGCAGAATACATAGAGGAAAATCGGGCAGGGAGGAGTGCATGCCCATGATGGAGCCCTCCCAATTTTCTGTCCATTCATGTAAATGGATGGAAAATCTGGTGGGTTCCATTAGGGATTGCGATCCTTTCTGCCTGGTTTTCCTCCATGCATGCTGCCCAGGAAATTATTTACACCCAAGTACAACAGAGGAAAATCTGCCCCTGTATGTTTGACATGTAGCACGTGACAACTTCTCATAGTTGGACATAATATAGAATGTTGGAATAGTGTAAAGCTTAGAATGAGAAAAGAGTATTCAGTTGAAACATTCCACAAATCTTGTACAATTTTCCCTTCTGGCAGATTCTACCCAACTTATGGTCCTTTTAACCAGAGAGCATGGAGAAGGGTTAGTTGTTGTAGTGTTGCTTTAAGAGGATGAAGAGCACCCAGTGTGTTACCCAGCCTGTTCTGCTGAGGATGTGGAACTTCTCGTGCCACTGTTCTGCAATAGGGGTACAGAGTAAAAGAGCAAAGAAGGAATGTTGGGTGCCACATTATATAAAGGACAATAAAGCCACATAGAGCATTCTGTGTAAATTCACCAGGATGATGCCAGGAATGAGAAAATATGGTTATGAGGGAAGACACGAGAAACTGCGACTATGCTCCCTGGAGCAGAGAAATAAAAGAAGAGATTTAATAGAGGTTTTTTTAAAATTGTAGGAAAATATTATTTCCTCCGACTGGGGAGTCAGTAGTGAGGGGTCATCAATTTAACATTGTCACTGAGAATGAAGAGAGAGGTTAGGAGAAATTTCATTATGCAGAGACTTGTTAGTGTATGGAACTCTTTGCCACAGGGAATAGTGGAGGCAATGACTATTGGAGAAAAATTGAAAACTATCTGAAGCAGAAGGAGACACAGGGTTATGGAGAGAGAGTAGGGCAATGGGATCAGTTTTGGATTGTTCTAGGAAAGAACCAGTTTCCTGAACGAACACGACGGACAAATGGCTTCCTTCTGCAATCTAAACTTCTATCTTTCTACGATCCTAAAGTAAGGAAAATTCCAGAAAATCTAACCTTGCAAATGATTAAAGTAACCAATGAATAGTACTTTTTTTAGACGAAACCCTTTGCAAAATTTACATTTGTGTTTGCTTTGAAGGATGTTAATATATTCCTCATGAGCATTATGGCCCAGATTTTCCTGGTGACTTGCGCCATTCAACAGCATAGGGACCCTTCAATGGCGCAAAAGGAAGAGGAAATTATGGAGTAAGTGACCTACGCCACTAATTATGACACTCCATATTTTCCTGGGACTTTTGCCACTACTCTGCTGTTACCTTCGTCAAAAACAGTGAGAAGTTAATTATCATAGCTCTGCCCCCATTTAAATCAATGGCAATCATGATTTTTTTGCATTTAAGCCAATTTTCACTCCGCTGCCAGTTAGACTGAAGAAGAATGGCATGAGTGGCCTGGCAGTGGCGTGATTTGTTGACTTTATACTGCATTTATTGATTACTTTTAAAGGACGTGCTAAATATGTTTGCTAATTGGGACTTGCTATTATTGACCTGTTACATGAGGTATTTTACAGCCCGAGGAAGCCCTAACCTCTCCCATCATTAATAATGCAAAGTATTGGTTTAGTAATGAGAAAGGTGTTCCCAGCAACAAAACTTAACTGTTGAGTAGTTGAATGTATAACTTTTATAGCTTACTCACATTTGATCGGCAAAATAACCAAAGGCGACATGAAGAAATACTTTTTTATGCCGCTCGTGGTTGTGATCTGGAATGCACTGACTGAGGGGGTGTTGGAGGCAGATTCAATTGTGGCTTTCAAAAGGGAATTGGATAAGTACTTGAAGGGAAAAAATTAGCAGGACAACGGGGAAAGGGCGGGGGAGTGGGACTAGCTGGATTGCTCATGCAGAGAGCAGGCACTGGCTCAAAGGGCTGAATGGCCTCCTTCTATGTTGTAACCATTCTATGATTCTATGATTCTATGATTTTAAAAAAGAATTGGAGGATTCCGTTCCTGCCCTAATCCCTGACAAGCAAACATTATCAATAGTTTCACAAATTGGCAAAATACAACTGAGTATGCTTTCAAATGCTTATGACTAGTGCTGGGATGCAACTTTGATCTAACTTTTTGACCGGTTGTAAACAATTTTACAACACCAAGTTATAGTCCAACGATTTTATTTTTAATCCCACAAGCTTTCGGGGGCTTTCCCCTTCCTTGACTGGTGTTAGTTCTCAAGTAGCTGGTGTAAAAAGAAACCTTAAACGCATCTGATTGCTTGGGTTGAATGGCAAATGCCTTGTCATGGCAATTTAATAGGATGTAAAGATCTGAAAAAGATCTTAAATTGAGAAAATGACAGCTGACACACCTGTGAATTTTAGTGTTGGCACGGAGGAACCTGCAAATGAGAAAGATCCAGCAATCGTGCCGCTAACAGGGGAATATCTACTCACTGAGCCACTATCCAAGTAGGATCCACTAACAAAGAAGTGAATTTATTTACAATATACATACTTTCACGTGCAGAAATGTAGTTCACATCAGAATCTAGGTTACAGAGTAAGGCAGTAGTAATGTGGCATTGCTGTTGAGCTCAGCGCTTCAATTACCTCCATAACAAAGAAATCATTGGCCACGGCTGTGTTGCTTCCGATTCACCACATTGCTCACTGTGGCGTATTTTAATTAGAAATGCAGGAAAATATGGAGGAAGTTATCAACGGCGAGATTGACGCTAGATGGTGAAATTTACGATCTCGGCAATGCAATAGCCCATATTTTGCTGGAGTGGGGCATCTCGTGGCTTGCCCCTTTAGTTAGACTTTCTCCCTCACCCTTCAGCTTGAAAACTTTTTGCCCTATAAGTTGCTGGAATTGCGAGCTGATAACGTCGCAGCGAGGGAAACAAGGCATCTGGGACCTTGGTGAAAGACGGGACCAACAATCTATTTCCTTCACCAATGAGATTCAAGGATTGAGAGAGAAACAGAGTAACGATTGAGAAGGAAATAGGGTGAATTAGAATCAAATAAGGTACAAAAAGAGAGGAAAGAAAGAATGGATTAAGAGAGAGAAAAAAAAGAGACAGAAAGGAAAAGTAAGAAAAAAAAGTAAAAATTTTAAATGAAAAATCTCTAACAACAATTTACTAACTATAGGAATGAGACTCCATGGTTTCAATTGTTCCCTTTCTGGGCTGGAGAGGTTAAATGGCATTGCAGGAATGCGTCTGGAGAAGACCATTTATGCAAGGTCTGGTCTGGCACAGAGCCCAGGCTGACATCTTGGTCACTGAGCTGCACCTTTGCCAGTGCTTGTATGAAGCTGCTGCAATATGCTGCAAGACTGAGATCGATAGATTTTTGGACTCTAAGTGAATCAAGGGATATGGGGATCAGGCGAGAAAGCGGAGTTAAGGTCGAAGATTAGCCATGATATTATTGAATGGTGGAGCAGGCGCGAGGGGCCATATGGCCTACACCTGCTCCTATTTCTTATGTTCTTATGTTCTTATAAATCTCATCATTAAAAAGATACTTGCGCTGTTAAGTACCAGCCCTAACTTTATGCGGCGAGTTGAATCAGCAATTAATGTGTAAATGCAGCAATTCCTTGAAACTCACGGGGAGGTTGAGGGCGAGCTGCCGTTTTCGCAAGTCTAGCAGTGGAGTGGCGCAAATTGTCCAGCAACTTGTGGCGATTCACAATTCACCTCTTCCTCACCACAAGTTGCTGGACGATTTACACATTAATAACAGCGTGTGAATTAAACTCGCGTTATTTTGGCAGCAAAAGCTGGCCCAATGACTTATTCATTTCGAGGCTGTCTACTACGTCCAAATTGAAGGGGAAGGTTGCCTCCTAGGAAATGAGGAACACACATGACTGATGACCCCTCTGGTGAAATCACGTGCTCAATCACAATAAAGCTATAATTCTCTCACCAGAACTGGTCTGCTCATTGAGAATGTTTTCAAAGTCATTAAGCAATATTTGCAGTCCTTTGATCGCTCAAGTGTGGCATCTCCATATTCATCTGTGAAAGCTGGAAAAATTGCTACAGTGCACTGCATGTTGTACGATATTAACATTGACAGAGGCTTGGCAATAGAGGTGCATGAGAAACAGCAGGAAGCAAAGAGGAAACAAGATGAAAAATATGCCCAGGAGCCAGCGGAAGACTCTGCATTGCTGGCTAGCAGTGAGGTTCAGGACAATATCATAGCTCATCTCATTTAGAGGAGCCCCACCAAAGTTTAAAATTACAGTTTCTTTTTCTCATTTGTATCAGACCAAATACCTTTTCTTTTGTGTTTAAGAGCTGCACCTTTTTTTCCTTTTCTGAAATTGTCAAGTTTGACTCCAGTTTCTTTGTAATAAAGCCTCAAAATGCAATTTTCAATGAAAGGATGTGCTATTTTACATCTTTACTATGTATGGTAGTATCTAAGGTGCATTTTCTGCACTTGTCAACCTGCACATGACCCCCCAAAGTGCAAATATATTACCTCCTAAAAGTGTTCTCCAATTGCGTTAAAACACCATCTGTGCTCTATTTACTGGTGGGAATGATGTCACTTGCCCTCATCTATGTGCTTCCCAGGAAAGGACCATCGTTGTTCCTGAGGTTCTAGGTTCCCTCTAACTGGAGAGGCAAACTACCCCTGATGTCCCTTCAGCAGGAGGGCTCTATGTTTGAGTCACTGTGGTGCACCTGCTTTTGAAGACACCCATGGAGGCCATTTATGCAAAGTCTGGTCCGGCACAGAGCCCAGGCTGACATCTTGGTCACTGAGCTGCACCTTTGCCAGTGCATGTATGAAGCTGCTGCAATGTGCCTCTCCTCAGGAGGCACACTCATATGCCAAAGACAGAAGAGCAAGTATCTTGAAGGGACCTGAATCGCTCCTCGATGGATATCAGTAGCCCTTTATTGATGGACTTCATACTACTGCAGTGTACTGTCATGAATGGTAATGGTTCCTCATTAACAGCAGACTCCATACCAGATAACTGTCCATTCATCCTTCCCATTAACTGAGGAATAGAGTCAAAGGACTTCTCCACACTGTCCATGTATTCTTTGGAAAGCAAGAAGCATTCCAGGCCAAGGAACCCGAGCCAGGACAGTCAGAGCCACAGCGTCCCAACCTGCACTGTTGCTCATAACCAGCCCCTGGCTTTTCTACTCATTCCAATTACTGTACAATATCTAGTGCTTCTTGTGGCTCCTCCACATCCATAAATCCCGAGATGCTAGTTTGTGGGCTGGAAAGTGAAAGTGGTGATGCTGGGTGCTTTGGTGTACTGTACTGCTCTGGATCCCACTGCACACCACTGGTTATGGCAGCATCACCTGTGAAGAGAACAGAAGGTACATTAATGAGTCTACTGGTACATTTTACTTAGTAAGCATTTTCTTTGAAAGTAATGACGTGGAAAACTGTTTCAACTGTTTCTCACCATGTGAGAGCAATAAGTCATAAATCAGGAGGCAGCATGAAATTGGAACAGAGCAGCTGCTTCTCCTTCCACTGTCTCCATGTCAATGTGGGCCAGTGTCCTTTGTTCAAAGGTTGTCAGGGTCTTCATTGTGTTGCTGCCACTACTGGTACCATTGTGGACCCTGTTGTGTACACCACCTTTTTCTGTAAAAGTGACATGACTAGACATTATTGGTAGGGTTCATTCATCAAGACTCTGGTAAGCCGTGTGCAATACCTCAAACTATTAGACTGAAATCAATATATATAGTGCATAGTAAAGGCTGCAGCACTGCACATTCAATTCCGCATTATTTTGGTATGGTACTTCTCGAGATGTGGTGCTTCTTTGCAACATCTTTCCATGCCAGCATTGATACCATCAGTAATCCATATCGACGCAGCCTGCACCCATACTTAGTGGACCATCCTCTTGACCCCAAATAGTGGTAATAATCTAGATCATTAACTGCTTCAGAAATGTGAATATGAGCATCAGTGAAGACATGTGCTGATTGACCAGCTTCTGCTTTCTGTGATTAATGTATTTGTGAGGCACAAATCTAACTGGAAGAAACCAAGGTGCCTGCCAGTTTGATTGACGGGTGGTACAAACAGAAATAGGTGAACTTTAATAAGTTTTGACTATTCCTGAAATCATAATCTTCTGATATTCACACTTCAATTTTTCCTATTAAATTGCAGCAGAGATCTCTATGTAGAAGCTCAGATTAATCTAACACATTACTGAATTTCACCAATGTAGCCATGATTACAGTTTGTTACTTGTCATTATTTTAAGGATAGCATCACAGTGAAATTTCTACCTTCTTTTTCAAAAAAAAAAGTATTTTTGGTGAAGAAATCTTACTGGAGTTTTCAAGGTTCAAATCATATTTTTAAACCCCTGGTTTGTTATTGTTTGGTATATATTTTCTAGGGACATTCAGATGACTTTTTATCACGTCATAATGTCATAAAGGTGTGATTTCATATTCCAGCTGTAAGTACCCCAGCACCATACTTTTCCCAAATGTTCTAATCTGACTCAGTTGTGTTTGATTTTAAATAAACTCACATACAAGTTCAATCTTTATGATATTCGATTTGTTAGAAATGTCCTTCTGTATATAACGCAAACAGCAGAGATCACAAGAAAAGCAGTCACATCAGTGATGCATTGATCTTAAGCCCATTCATCCAGGTGCACACATATTTTTCTGCAGGGCACAGTAATGGAATTTATACTTTCTGTATATTGACTATTTCTAGATTGGCTAGGCGTATTTAGTCTGCAAATTTTCATTACAATTTTCATTAGAGATGCATTTTGGGGGCCTAATAGAGCATACTACCCGTACTTTGTGTATTCTGTTCATAAATATGCAGAGTACTATTTTTTTTTTATTCGTTCATGGGATGTGGGCGTTCCTGGCGAGGCCAGCATTTATTGCCCATCCCTAATTGCCCTTGAGAAGGTGGTGGTGAGCCGCCTTCTTGAACCACTGCAGTCCATCTGGTGAAGGTTCTCCCACAGTGCTGTTAGGAAGGGAGTTCCAGGATTTTGACCCAGCGACGATGAAGGAACGGCGATATATTTCCAAGTCGGGATGGTGAGTGACTTGGAGGGGAACGTGCAGGTGGTGGCGTTCCCATTTACCTGCTGCTCTTGTCCTTCTAGGTGGTAGAGGTCGTGGGTTTGGAAGGTGCTGTCGAAGAAGCCTTGGCGAGTTGCTGCAGTGCATCCTATGGATGGCACACACTGCAGCCACTGATGAAGGGACTGAATGTTTAGGGTGGTTAATGGGGTGTCAATCAAGTGGGCTGCTTTGTCCTGGATGGTGTCGAGTTTCTTGAGTGTTGTTGGAGCTGCACTCATCCAGGCAAGTGGAGAGTATTCCATCACACTCCTGACTTGTGCCTTGTAGATGGTGGAAAGGCTTTGGGGAGTCAGGAGGTGAGTCACTCGCCGCAGAACACCCAGCCTCTGACCTGCTCTTGTATTTATATGGCTGATCCAGTTAAGTTTCTGGTCAATGGTGACCCCCAGGATGTTGATGGTGGGGGATTCAGCGATGGTTATGCCGTTGAATGTCGTGGGGAGGTGGTTAGACTCTCTCTTGTTGGAGATGGTCATTGCCTGGCACTTGTCTGGCATGAACGTTACTTGCCTGCGAACATCCCCATTTCTGACCTTAAGATGGAGGGAAGGTCATTGATGAAGCAGCTGAAGATGGTTTGGCCTAGGACACTGCCCTGAGGAACACCTGCAGCAATGCACTGGGGCTGAGATGATTGGTCTCCAACAACCACTACCATCTTCCTTTGTGCTAGGTATGACTCCAGCCACTGGAGAGTTTTCCCCCTGATTCCCATTGACTTCAATTTTACTAGGGCTCCATGGTGCCACACTCGGTCAAATGCTGCCTTGATGTCAAGGACAGTCACTCTCACCTCACCTCTGGAATTCAGCTCTTTTGTCTATGTTTGGACCAAGGCTGTAATGAGGTCTGGAGCCGAGTGGTCCTGGCGGAATCCAAACTAAGCATTGGTGAGCAGGTTATTGGTGAGTAAGTTCCGCTTGATAGCACTGTCAACGACACCTTCCATCACTTTGCTAATGATTGAGAGTAGACTGATGGGGCGGTAATTGGCTGGATTGGATTTGTCCTGCTTTTTGTGGGCAGGACATACCTGTGCAATCTTCCACATTGTCGGGTAGATGCCAGTGTTGTAGCTGTGCTGGAACAATATATAGTTTTCTTAAGCTATTTTTGTACAAATTAGTGACTGAATAAACATAGTGTACCACCTTAGAACAGACAAGGTTAAGGGGAGATTTGATAGAGGTGTTCAAAATCATGAACAGTTTTGATAGAGTAAATAAGGAGAAATTGTTTCCAGTGGCAGAAGGGTTGGTAACCAGAGGACACAGATTTAAGGTAATCGGCAAAAGAGCCAGAGGCAACATGAGGAAACATTTTTTTATGCACTGAGTTGTAATGATCTGGAATGCACTGCCTGAAAGGGTGGTGGAAGCAGATTCAATAGTAACTTTCAAAAGGGAATTGGATAAATACTTGAAGGGGAAAATTTTTACAGGGCTATAGGGAAAGAGCAGGGGAATGGGACTAATTGGACACCTCTTTCAAAGAGTTGGCACAGGCACGATGGGCCAAATGGCCTCCTCCTGTGCTGAACCAACTATGATACTATGAATGTTCTGGCTCTGGGAGTGTTTGCCTAAGATTATGAAATACATGGTTCATATTTAACCAACTATTGCACTAGACTCTTTTGTAAAACAACATATTGAAACTCTGCCATTTCAACATATTGAGTAATTTTTCCAGGTTCTTGGCCAGACTGCCAGGTGAAGTGATTCACGATAGCAAAGTACGTCATCTTGAGGGGAAGACAAAACAAAAATCTACAGGGAGTCAGACTTACCCAACCCCACCTGGGAATGCAGATAATGGAGTGGCACTGCCTACAGCTCTGACCTCCTCAGTTTCCTACCTGGAGGAGAGCATCCAAGAACCAGAAAGGCAGAAAAAAGGCGTTTTATTGATAAAATGTATAAGATACGGTTAACCGGTCTCATAGTGCAAGCGAATGATATCAGTAGTTAACTTAATTTATTGCTGAAAAGTGTGAGAATCTTACAGTTCAATCAAGGAATCCAAGTCAATGAAGACATCTCTTGGTAAGGATCTGATGCGACTGCTAGCCAAAGAACTGAAAATAAAATAATTCACTTTAAGACACTGCCTCATTAGTTTAAATACCATCTGAGAAATTACTTGTTTCTATGATTGGTTTCTTTCTATAAAAAGAATTTAAAACTTAGATTGTGTTAAAATAATTTGAAAGGTGACAATAACATGAAGACTTACAGATGGATCAAATCTCTGAGCCCTCGAAAAGCGTGTTTTGATATAGACTCAATTTTGTTGCTTTCGATGAATCTGAAGAAGTGAAGACAACCAGTTAGTTTAAATGGTTGAGTAATTTGATCATTAAAAAAATGAAGGAAATAGTAAATGCAAAAAGAAAAGGACTCACAAATACTCAAGATGTGGAAGTCCAGCAAAGGCATCATCTCTTATTGATGTAACTGAATTTGAATTCAGGAGCCTGAAAAAAAATCAACTCTTTTGAGGATTTTACAACTTTAAATTTATGTTATAAATTTTTGCAAAGAGGCAGCATCCAAGCTATGATTATTGGCAATAGATTTAATTCAAACTTGATTTAAGCAACAAATCTTTTACAAACACATGCGAGTTTACTCTCAAAGTTGTATAGTTTCTGGAAAAAAGTAACTTCAGAGCTAGGGTGTGAGGGGGATTGTGGGAGCTTTGGCTTGGTGTGCAGGGGGAACAGGGACAGCAGCAGAGGCAACTGGACGAATGGTCTCGACCATGGTGATGAAGAAATCCATGAGCTCCTCACATGTCTTGTTAGAGGTGAGGGTGGAGGGGGCAGGGGTGAGGGCTTTAAGGAGAAGGTTGATAGCAGAGAATAGGAGTCTGGGGTTATCTTTAAATAGACAACAAGATCACTAATGAAAAAGCCATACTAAAACCTATATTGACAATCATGGGTTAGACCAGAATTTTAATGTGATGGATAATTTCAGAGTTACTGGCAGCTTCCATAACTTTAGAAAGTGTCATTAGAAGAGCTGTAATTAAAAGGGTCAGAGAGATCACCTTTCTTAGGAATAGTGTGAACATGAGCAAATGCCCAAGCAGAAGAAAGATAGATTGGGCATCAGAGAGATTTAATACTGCATGGGACAGTGGTTAATTCAGAGACAAACATTTTGAGGATGGCGGGAGGGATGCCATCAGGACCAAAGTCTAATTAGAGTCCAGAGAGGAGGATCCATAACGTTTACTGGAATAAAACTTGATATTGGTTACCATAGCAGAATAGAATGGAACAATGGAGGAGTTTCTATACTCAGACAATTAACATTAATGGTGGAGGAAAAAGTGACCCAAAAAGGTCAACTTTCTTTTAGGAGTGTTAGCAATCAAGATGGGAGAGAAGTGGGGAGGTGGCTTTACTGGAATACAGAGTCAGCTTTAGCAAGGGACCAGAAGGAATGAATGAGAGAGATGAAGGCGGCCTAGAGCTGACACTTTTCTTCAATACAGTTGTGTTGAGCAAATTTTTAAAAATGTATTCTATAAAAAGAATCAACACATCTCCGTAACTGTTTAACAGGCTTGTGCATCAGTGTAAAAAAACCACATTACCACTAATGAGTGTGATATTTCATGGAAATTCACTTTTTAAAAGCTTATATTACTAACAAAGTACAAAAGCAGTCTTATCCGCAGCACATTTTTTCTGGAAACAAAGTGACAAAGTGAGAAGTAAAATTCAGTTAATCATTTCCAAAATAATTACAATTTCATGCCTTCAACTTGCAAGTATGGGTGTCATTTTATACAGTTTGGTACAGCAGTGGCCCCTTTCAAGCTGAGTCTGTTAACAGCAGTATTCCAGTGAATAATATGATTTCCCAGAAAGGATTTACAGAAGTTACGAGTAGAGATAAAATTGGATCAAGATGTCTCAGGCCAATTAAGACACCTGGCGGAAAAGACACTGGTCTCAAACATCTGCAGTCCTTTGATCCCTGAATAAGTGCTTGGAACTGTACATTGGGAACTTCTACCTCTGTCCCCGCTGGGGCATCCGGAGTCAGGGGGAGGTACTCTCATCCATATGATCCTGAAAGGTCACACACCACTATGGACACATCCTGGGAGCCATTGCAGAGGGGCTGGATACAGCGGCAATGAAACGCTACTCTGGAGATTTGCCAGTACCACTGGCACAGAAGGGTAAATGTTGTGCGCCATCGGCCCCCTTTATGAAGGGAGTTGAAAAAGAAAAACTAAATTGTGGCAAAATCTTCCGGGGTGGGACGTCCAGAAGGGGTTTACGTCTGCTGGCCAGGAGGCTGGTACACCTTCCCTCACATGACGTACCAACCTACTGGAAGACTCCCAGACTGTGGCTGAGGAAATACCTGGGCTGAGGAAATACCTGGGCTGAGAGTCCTCTTCTCCCTGCCACATCCCCTCTGACACGGTGAGCCTTGTTTGGGACAATCTGAAGTTCCATCACAAAGAAGGCCTTGTAGAAATTGACAGTACAGGCTGGGACTTGCCAGTAGTGCTAAACAGTAGATGCACAGAAGTAGAGGAGTGGACATTAAGTTAGCCTGAATGATGATTTCAGCAGGAGACAAGATGATCGGATAGATTTGATTTTGCTTGACAAAAATTTGAAAAGTTCTAAGGAC
The DNA here is from genome assembly GCF_035084215.1 of Heptranchias perlo. Classification (NCBI taxonomy): domain Eukaryota; kingdom Metazoa; phylum Chordata; class Chondrichthyes; order Hexanchiformes; family Hexanchidae; genus Heptranchias; species Heptranchias perlo. Next base: position 102,673,892 of record NC_090325.1, on the reverse strand, counting down.
AGATATTTTGAGCCATAAGAAATTGAAGTCAGGTGATTTAAGGGAACACATTTGAGCCACAAGATGCCAGAATGAACATAATCACATGCATCTTTTTGGGTAAGAAGCTGGAGGGGAAAAAGAGGAATCGGAAAGAAAGAAGTGACATTTGAGTTTCAGTTGGAAACGATAGCTGAGGGCAGCATGGTTAGAGCTGGAAATGAACAGAACCAAGGTTTGAGGAAAAGCTACAAATATTCCAAAAGTGTAGAATAGAGCAAGAAGAGGAAACAACAGCTGTGTGAGTATGATGCTGGATGATGCAGACGTTGGAATATGCTGTGAATCTTCAGGCTGTGGGTGCTGTAACATGAGAGGGGTCTGAAAGATCCCACACAGGATAGCATTGTAATCTTTTGGTGACTTCAGTCTGTTTCCTGGACATAGTTGCAAGGTAAAGTCACCTACAAGTGCACCCCTGATGTAGGCAGCTTCCCAAAGCACTACCAATGAGTTCAAGCAGTTAACAATCAAGTGGCTGAGCCATGGAACTGTGTTTGACCATGATGCCGATGAACAGAAGTAGCCTTCTTAACATTTTGAGCAGTGATGGACTAAACTGAGAAGAAAAAGAAAGAAAATTGGATAGAGTGATGCCAAAGGATTTCTTTCATTTAGTTTCCTTATGTTTTTGTTTTTTCTTGGGTAGGAACATGTATAGATGTGACCTTACTATGTACAGTACCTTGAACTACATTGTATATCAAATCTAATTAATATCAAAGAGGTAGGGAAAAACACTGTTAGCTGTGCTATGGGAATGCTCAGCATTAATTGAGGTACAGAGTGGGATAATTCTCTTTAAGGATCTTGAAATTATGTTGTGCATTATTAGTATATGAATGTTTAAGATAAGCATATAAAATTCTTCTGTCTGCTATTTTAACAGAGGTTTTAATCCATTAACTTTAAATACATTAATGCTGCCATTAAAATAGCAGACACAGGAAATTCAAATGAATGTGTTAAGTATTCTTATGCTAATATTGGACAGTATAATTTTTAGTGCCTTTGACATAGATAAACTTTCCAAAGCACTTTGCAGAGGCACAATCAGACAAAATGGACAACGAGCCAAAAGGTGGATATAATAGGAGGGATGACCAAATCCTGGTCAAAGAGATGGGTTTTAAGGAGAGGTATTAAAGGAGCAGAAGGAGGTGGAAAGGCAGAGGCACTTGTATTTTTGTGCTGCAGATCCTTCTCAATGTTTTTGTTCATTGACAAAAGATTAATTACCTACCAATGGTTCTCTATGCACCCTCCCATTTTGTCATATTTATTGGGAGCTATCGTATGCAAAACAAACCTAAAAATAGTTGTCATTAGTAGGAAATGTGGCCAGATTTGGGATAATTTAAACTTTTTCTGGGCAGTTGCTTTGGTTAAAATTCTGCCCCATGAGAAGACCACTTAGTCTCTATGGCAGTTATTTTACGATTCACAAGTATTTCTAAATCTAGTTTTTATGCCAGTTGCTTGTTTAGCAATGATTTTTTTGTTTGTTTCTTCATTTCAATGATTTGTATATTATTTATAAATGTTGTATTCATTTTGCTCCTATTTGTTTCTTTCTTTCCACTGGAGAATAAAAGTTTGAATTAAAAATGCACAGTACTGAACACTCTAATCTGATGTTTAGTGCAGTTCATCAACATACAACACTGTGCCAACAATGCACTGCGATTAGTCGGAGAACACAGAGCTTTTCAGTCAACGATCCTTGAGAAAGATTGAGATGCTGGCCTGCAGACATCAAAGGTTCTACTGGTGTCCACTTTCTAAGCTTTTACTTGTATTGATTGCATTTAAGATCTGTAGCCATAAACTTGCTCTACTGTGTGTTATGATGCCCAAAGCCACTTAACTAAACTGAAAGGGAATAATGTGCCATTTGAAGAGGTGGAAATAATCATTTAGTTTATTACATCCATGGTAATTTTTTTTTAAATTATAGTTTGTGTTTTCTGATTTGAATGGTTGTATAATCCATGTTTTGTTATTCAGTAAAATCAGTGTTGCTACAATATCCATCAGTGAGCAGTGATGAAAACTATATTTCCCATATGACAGTTCTTCCTGTTTAGTACTTTGGTACAGTGATAAAGTCATTTAGATGCCTAAGATTTGGCTTCCTGCAAACAAATCTAATCCATTCAAAATAATAAACAAGTAACATTGATTTTCCCAAGTGAGTATTACTCACATTAATAAAACAAACACTGAACAGAAAAATAGGATCTTGTTACCAAGTAATAGGTTTTGTGATTGAAGTGTTAATTTTGATGTGGAATGTTCAATAATGATGATCTACAAACCAATCTTGTAAAAATAATGAATTAAACAAAGCAGATCTAGATTTAAGGAAGCTTCATCATCAAATTGTGTCCACAAAGATTATCTTGTGAAGTGTGCTTATGAAATATTAAGCTATAAAGTTTCTATGAAACAAAACTAAAAATTAAAAGCTCTTAGAATCTTTATAAAGTAACACTCTGGGCCGTACAATGGCACAATCCTTTAATTAATGTGACCTGGCTTTAAATCCAGCCTGTACTGATGGAATGAAAGTTGCTTCTGGCTTCAAGGATTCTATAATGCAGTCTGACTCCAGTCACTAATGGGCATGGATCTACAGCATAAAACTGCCCCTAATGAGCAATCTCACTCAGAGAAATCACAGGATATTTGGTGTGGAAAATGGGGAAAATGTCACACTGATGCAGTAGGAGATGTTCTTCTAAGGCTGAAGCAAGTTGATGGCACAGAGTACTGGGAGCTTTACTTTGCACCAGGCCGTGATATACCTGACCTGGGAGTGATGGACGCTGACACTGGGTTCCTGAGATGGGAGGGTTTCATTCCCCAGCACCAGCAATCCTTACCTTGGTCAGCACATTTAAAAATATAAAGCATCTGTTGTAAAGAATATGTATTTAATACTTTTAATCTTTTGAAATAAGCATATTTTCAGTTACATACCATACCAACAATAATTTTATGTAAATTCTAATTAAATATCATAGAGCATTATTACAGTAAGCTTTGGAAATACATAACATTTATTTTGTTATTGAATATAATTAATCAAATAGGTGATTTATTCATGGAGAGGGGGAAGTGAATTCACTATTTCTTTTTTTAAAATTCTGTTGTTAACCCAAGCACCTGGATGCCAATTGCTTAATTTTCAGTTCCCAATTTACCATGCCCCAGAAATTTGGTTTTAGATTTGGTGTTGCACCCAAGGACCTTAAAATTGTTGTTGAATTCTTGGCTCACCTATAGCTCAAAAGAGTCAGCATGGATTTGTGAAGGATAGGTCCTGTCTGACTAATGTAGTTGAATTTTTTGAGGAGGTCACTAATGGTGGATATGTGAGTGTCTATGGATGTTGTCTATATGCATTTCCAGAAGGCATTTGATAAGGTTTCGCACAAGAGATTATTAGCAAACATGACAGCACACAGACTTGGATGTAACCTTGTGACATGGGTTGGTAATTGGTTGGGAAGTAGGAGACAGAGAGGAGGGATAAAGGGAACATTCTCTGATTGGTGGGATGTGACAAGTGATGTTGTCCAGGGATCTGTACAATTGTCCAGGGATCTGTACTGGGGCCTCAGCTTTTCACTATATATTAATGACTTGTAGGAAGGAATAGAGAGTTGTTTATCCAGGTTTGCAGATGACACAAAGTTAGGGGGCCACAGTAAGTTGTGTAGAAGGAGCAGGAAGTTACAAAGGGACAAGGCTAAGTGAATGGGCAAAATTATGGCAGATGGAGTTAAATGTGGGGAAGTGTGAGATCCTCAACTTTGGATCCGAGAAAGACAAATTGGAGTATTTTCATGATGGTGAGAAACTAGGAGCTGTGGAGGAAAAAGGGATTTAGGTGTCCATGTATACAAATCACTAAAAGCTAGTGCACAGGTGCAAAAGTAATCAAAAAGACCAATGTAATGTTGGCCTTTATCTCAAAGGGGTTGTAATACAAACATTGGGGGTGATGCTTCAGTTGTACAAGGCCTTGGTCAGACTCCATCTGGAGTACTGCGTTCAGTTTTGGGCACCAAAACTCAGGTAGGATATATGGGTTTGGGGAGAGTACAACACAAGGGTCACCAGAATAATACCAGGGGTTAAAGGATTAAATTATGAGGATAGGTTGCATAAACTTGGTTGTATTCCCTTGAATTTAGAAGGTTGAGAGGTGATCTAATCGAAGTCTTTAAAACGATAAAGGGATTTGATAGAGTAGATGCAGAGAAACTATTTTCTCTCGTGGGGGAATCCAGAACAAGGGTGCATAATCTTAAAATTAGAGCTAAGCCGTTTAGGAGTGAAATCAGGAAGCAATTTTTCACACACAAGGTTGGGGAAATCTGGAACTCTCCCCTAGAAGGCTGTGGATGCTGGATCAATTGAAATTTTCAAGACTGAGATTGAAAATTTTTTTTTAGGTAAAGGCATCAAGGGATATGGAGTAAAGGTGGGTAAATGGAGTTGAGGTACAGGTCAGCCATAATTTAATTGAATGGTGGAACAGGCTCAAAGGGCCGAATGACCTACTCCTGTTCCTATGTTCCCAATTAGTGGTTCACCTGAATTGTCTATGGTGTAGACTAAAGATGGGATTGTAGGATCAGTTAAGATATGCAATATTGGGCTGAGTATTACAACATCTCCTTTCATATTTCCCATCACTGGTCTCTGTCTTCTTCTTGTGGATGTCAGATGCTGGACCATTTTCATATATTACTGATGAGGGTTCTCAGTTTCTTGCTTTCTACTTGTCGCAATATATTTGACATCATCAAGATAATTTTTTTGGTTAATCATGTCTTGCTACATTTTGAATTTCAAAACTGTTTTCTGAAATGATTTGAAACTTCAAGGTTGTCTTTTTCCTTCCCATCATTAGTCACTCTCTCATTAAAATAATTCATACTTTGGGTAAGTTTATCTCTCATCCATCCAATGTTCCCACTACCTTCCCTACTTGCCCTTTCCTCAAATGTTTCATTCTAGAGTAAGTTTCAAAATTTCTGTTCTCAACTTTTCAATAAGTCACCTTTCAAAATATACAGTAGTGGACAATTTATAGCATCCTTTTTGTAAATATTGCCAAGATTAGTTGAGTTCCTACTAAAGTTTTTAAAAGCACAGGATTGTTTCCTTTCCTAAAGTACATCTGACTTGCATGTGGTTTCAACCTGTCAACTTGTCAATTGGGATATTCTACAGTTATAAGGTTATTTTCCTGACCTGCCCTTTCTCTCAGTTTGCTGGTTTTCCTTCTTGTTTCAAGTACCTACCTTTGGCACTACATATTTCCTCTTAAATGCAGTGGTCAGACAGTATTACTGTCTTTCTTTTCAAATTATTTGGATAGGGAACATGATTACATTCAGTCTGTTCCGTTTGGCTTTCATGGTGTCCTGTTCACATCACCTTCTTTTATGGAAAGGCTCTGGTCTTCTAAGCAAATGTTACCTCTTCACCAGCACAACTCGTGGTCTGCAAATAATCTGTTGTGATTTGTTGTTGTAGGTGGGACCCTGTTATACAATGTTTTTCTTCTACGTTTGGCTGCCACCCTATATCTACTGAAGCTTGTTGGTCCCTCATGTATACCCCAATCGCAAGGCTGTAACCGTCTCCTTACTACTTACTGTGATTGTATTTAAAAATACCTATCACCTTATTTATAGTCATTAATAACAGATAAGGGCAGCTTTGGAGGTGAGCCTCATCCAGCTTCAATAAAGATTGGCTTTATTTTTAATGCAGAAGTCCTACTCTATTCCTCAAAGTTTTATACTAATTATTTAGTTTTATCTGGTCAATTATTGTCTTTATGATTCTTGTAATTCTTTATCATATTATAAAATTCTTGAGCATCCTGCAGTGATTACCTTCAAACAATTTCCCAATTTTCCTTTACTTCCCTTCTGAAGGATGGTAACACATGTTGGGATTTGGATATTGTGAGAAGTGACATTACTCAAGTGTTCATTCTCCATTTGTGAGTGTGGGCAACCAGTTGACAGCCAGACCTCCCCCAGTATCTGCACACAAACATAATAGGGATTGCTGGAAAGCATCCGGAGTAATGCCCTCTTAGCGACATGTAGGTCAACTGCCCATTCCGCTGAGATTAGTTCATTTAACATGGACACCAGGGGATTTTTCTGTGTAATTTAACACTTATCACTGAGACATTTGAGGAAAGGGGATGATCAGTTGTATTTTATTTTAAATACACTATGTACGGGTTCTCCCTATCCTTTATGAAACTAGATTGGTCGCAAACCATCTTCTGTGTTACATATACAAGGATAGGTAATGGGGAAAATATTCATAGCTGATGGGTATTGATTTCACATCTATTCACCCCAATGTAAACAGTGATTTCAAGAGTAAAGTCAATCGTAAGATTGGACTCTACATATATCTATCACTGAGAAATACATACTTCACATTCACAACTTCTATGAGTTCAGCAAGTTTGATAATTCGGCAAATCTTTTGTTATTTGCCTTATATTTTTGCACCAGAATCTAACTGGGTTACCCAGAGAAAGAGTGGGTGTTTACATTCTATCCATCCCGACAAAAGTAGTACAATACTCACAGAAGTTGCAAAAACGGCAAGTTTGAAAACATTCCTTCTGTTATTTCGCGATAAGTTCCATTTACCAAACTCCTGGCAACAGAGTAAAAGCAAAAAAATTAAGAGGATGCAATCGTTTGTAATGAATCTAAATTGACATTGATATGAATGAAGTGATTTGAGGATCTGGTAGCGAGACTTTTCTTAACACACTTACTCCATTACGGAACACTTTGTTTCCTTCTATTACATGTAATTTATTATGTGGCTTCCTTGCTCAGAGAAAGCTGGATTGATTTGGTATGGTGCACTTTATCCAGTTTGTTCAACGGTCTCTCTTTCAAACTTTTCTTTACACTTTCTTATTGAACAGAGATTCCTTGCAACCCCAGTTATTCTGTAACCTTGTAACATCGTTACGCAGAATTTAAAAAATATTGTTTGAAGTGAATGCAATAATCTATTCTCTTATACAAAGCCAAACCTATTTTTTTTAAAACCGTGTTTGCGGAAATAGAAAACTATCTGTGAGAGCAGCTCTCACGGGAGCCGGTGCAGCTGCTGGAAGACCCCCTGTTGTATTCGTTTGTTGGAAGAGCACAAATTAACAAAAAAAACGAGTCGCCTAAGTCTCATCCGGTCACTGCGTTACAAATCAAAACTACTTTAGATCGCAAATTGCCATAATGTAAAATATTCTGCACTGCTAACGCTCGCTGCACAGTGCGGTTTGGCGCTGACAGCCTTGGTACATTCAGAATAGGTCTATTGCTTACCTTTCGTTTCTTGACTACATTAGTATTATTCTTATGTTACACCGTGCAGTGAGATGTAGTTACACAATAATATAAACAATCTCTCCTCACTTGTCTTTCAATTGAAACTTCATTTCCCTGCTTGCATTTGGTTTTACTTAGGGCGGTGCTGACTGTCAGCTAAGGACTGTCACTTCGTTCCCAGTCGAGAACAAACGAAAAACAAAACATAGATTTCGTCGACTCTGGTTACTTACAGGGAGGTTATATCATTGGGGGTGATCCTTGGGACAGATGATGTTCCAATACACATGATAGTGTCCTTTGTACAGCTGCACCGAGATGGACATTTCGCTGTTTTTATCATCTCAGCCCCGGATAACAAGCTGATCCCAATTGCAACAGAAAGCAACGCAAAGCTCTTGTACAAACTACACATTTTGGTCTTTAACACACTCTTGCACACGACCATTTTAAAAAACTCACACAGTCCTGCGTCTAACACTTTCTGCACCGTCTGCCGTTTGCACGAAAGCGCTGACTCTCAACAGCGTGTAACTGCAGCGCTGGGTCCAATGAATTATTGATTGAATGTTCCGACTCCAGAGAGTTTAAAAATATCCGCTTCCAAGGTTCAACGTGCCCTTGCCCGGTGTTTTACCTTTCCCTCCACGAGAAAGGCCGCGGATCGAATTTGGGACCCACTCTAGGTTACAAACGTTCTCGCCAGAACTGAACTGACATTTTAAAATAAAACTTGTGATTTATAGTCTCGTGTAACTTTGAAAGGGGATATGAATGATCTCCCTGTGAGATAAAAAGCATTAAACACTACTTGTCGTTGTCACCTGAGCGATTTGCAAATATCCCCACAATCTTTAAATTGATATTTCCATTCCTAAAAGGATAAGTACTCGTGTGATCGATTCCAATTTCTATGTGTTTATCCTCGCACAGTAAAAAAAAATCCTATTAGCACATTCAGATTTGACTCCGCGTCCCTTAATATTCCCCTGGGGAAATTACGGTAATTACAGGTAGCACTGAAATGGACCGTAAATCTTTAATCGATTGGTAATCTATATATTTGCTCCATTTAAAGATGCACTTTTAATACGGGTGTTGGGAAACTCGGGAGGCGATGTTGTATTCTCTGCAAGTACTGCGGATGTCGAGTTGGATGTTCTGACACTGTGAACGGGCACCGATTTGCAATCAGCACCTTGGACAAGGACACTGAGCAACAATTAACATCTTGGAAGGGAGCCTGTAGCCACATCATAAGAAAAAAAGGCATCACGCAAAGCGACAGTACAGCGGAGACAGCGAATCATGAGGTAATGATCAGCAATGTTCACACTGGGTGCCTGCTGACACTTTCAGGTAGATCGAGCTGTTTCATTGCCATGATTTGCATTTGTACTAAAAATAGCCTACGTGTCACCTCAGTAGTCCTGGAGGGCATGACAGACTCTGCAAGCCTACACCGACTATTAAAGTAGACACCCAGAGGTATAGAAAAATAATACAATACTAGGCGAGAAATATCAAGGCAAAATCCCATTACAACCATGACTTATTATTAATCATGCAATAGGAGAGCGAGCAATAAACAAAAACGATCAATGATCGAGGTAACACTATCAATTTGCAGCTGAGTTTCATAAATGAAGGTAATATGCCTCTGTGACCAAGATGAACAAGGATTTGAGAAGAGGAAGAGTTTAATCATAGACACTAACAAACCAATGTCACTTAATATGCCGGGAATCTTACAACACCAGGTTATAGTCCAACAAATTTATTTTAAAATCACAAGCTTTCGGGGATAATCTCCGAAAGCTTGTGATTTTAAAATAAATTTGTTGGACTATAACCTGGTGTTGTAAGATTCCTTACATTTGTCCACCCCAGTCCATCACCGGCATCTCCACATCACTTAATATGCCAGTTGTATAGATTCAAAGAGGTTCGTTAAATGGGATGGGGGGAGGGCGGTGGAAGGGAAACCTGGGCATTTTGATCCCTGGTCATTTTAATGACATTAGCTGGTGAAAATTTGAAAATTTTCTTGGAGAACTCCTCTATAGCGATATGGCTCAGAGCTATTGGCCCATTATGTGAGTAAGTTAGGGGGTTTATATTCAAAATTGAAAGGATTGTCTCCAACTGATGGTTATTCATTTATACGAATTGGTGACATTTATAGACTAATACGCTAGAATTCAACTAGAGAAAAACAAAACAAGTCAATCTTGCATTTTGATTCTGAAGAAACTGACATTATCTACAACTAACTAGATAACACAATGAATGGCCACTGCCATTGAAGCGGCGTCCTCAGTTCAGCTTGTGTGTCACAGCAGGAAACAGTGTCAGGCAATCTGTAGAAATTAATAATCACTATGACAATATTTGTGTTTGTTTCTGAGTTTTGGGACAGAGGGGAGGAGTTTTAAGTATTAATAGCCTACTGCACACATACACCCCAGTCTCTTAAAGATAGTGGAACACAATATCCAGTGCATGACAAAAATGTGAAGCACGCATTTTTGATGGTGTATGACACCTCAATTCATTGTGAAAATATCAGCTATAGTATTCCTCTGCTGTGTACCCCACATGTGCCTATGTTTGGGGCACAATGCAGAAGGAAATGGGGCAAGGAACCATTACACTGGTTCTCTGCCCCGTTTGTGTTGTCCAACAATATCTAGGACTACCCCTAACATTAGTGGGACGCCTGGTCCTACAACTGGTGAAGGCAATATAATAATATGTAAATAATGTAGGAGATGCCTTCTGCCTCAATTTCTTTCTGGTAAGTCAGTCGGGTGCCCAGTGAAAACTGCCCCAGAAGAATGCGTTAGGCCTTGTGCCAGCCCTGCTCAGATTGGAAGATCTGAGTGGGACTGCTAAATAATCACTGAAAGAACGATGATAATTTCATTCTGAAACAATCATATGAAACTATCAACTTTTTAAATTAGCTGGTGAGCTGATATAGAAAATTTAATAGCAACGTATTAATTTAATAGCAACAGTATGGAGAGAGGACAGAGTGACATTTCCACTGGCAAAGTGGAATGCTCCACAAAATGTTGTACACTTGAGGTATGTTCACAAACTTAAAAAGTTGCTCCTCATCCTATGTATTCTAACTTTTTTCAAAATATTAGGGTCAAAGCCAATAGACTGTGGTATTGGGATGAGGATATTATTTAATTTCCTGTAATTAGATTAGTCTCCACTCCCTTCATATTTTAAGCTGTTCCACAAAATAACAGTAACAGACAATACTTGTAGTACAAAGTTTGATGGAGAAAGGAGCAGCTGGACGATGTTGTGGGTCACTCTCCTTTCAGCTCTGGAACATGGATCCAAATCCAGGTAGAATGATAATAAAGGAAGGCCCTTCCTTTATCAGTTATAGGACAGCTCAGATCTTAATACAGCTTCAGCAGTCTCCTCCTGGCTCCTTCAGTTTTATGATTTCTGGTTCCTGTGATTATCTAGGATCTTTGATTGGGATTATCAAGCTTTAATTGACAGAAGTATTCATTGAAGGTGCACATCTTATTTTGTTCTCTTCCTAGCTGCAATTTTGATTAGCTTGATCAGAAACATTGCCTTTGGCAAGTCCAGTTTATTTTAAGGCTGCTGATCAAAGGCTACTTGGGATTTATCAGTTTCTAAGGACATTACTGTCTTTTCTACCTTAAACGGGAGTAATGGCTGTTGTCTACAGGAACTTGATGCCTGTGAGAGCAGTATAATTGATATAGCCACCCATTTCAATGGATTTGCTTTTACAATTACTATAACATTGTTTCTGCCTGCGTTACTGGGTACTTCTAGTGGAAAGGCATTAAAGCAGGTTAGATCATCAGGGCACTAATCTATTGCAGTTTATTTGCCAAAAGGTCTTTGCTTTCAAGATCTGTTTTCACCATCTGAATTTTGTTTGTTCATTAGCAGATCTGAACAGTCATTTACCATTATGGATAGTTTTTGCTAATGGTAGAAAATGCACATCAGCTATCTTGATAGGAAAACAGCTTACAGCTACAATAACACCTTCAGCTGCACTGATGCAATTGTGGACAATATGACCTTATTTTAAGCACTCTGTGTGAGGTGGGAATTCATATTGCAACTGGTAGTATTTTCAAACCATTTTTTGTCCACATTCATATCATGACATCCAAAGAATAGCTATGGGCTAGAATCAAAGAAAAGTATACCACAAAATAATAAAGTTTCAGTTTAAGAAGCATTCACCTTCAATTTAATAATGCACAACAGAAAGAATATTGCTGAAAATAACTAAATGCTTATAGGAAATTTGTATTGTACACTGATTATTGATTGTATAAAATGCACTGTAATGTATTCATTGCTAGTGCTGATATAACTGCATCAGTGCATTGTCTTCACATTTAATGGCTGAGAATGAACAAGAACATCAATCAACTAAATAAACTGTTCTTAAAAATGTCACTAAATTGTAAAATGCTTCCATTTTATTCAATGTATGGTTTGTGACTGTAATAGACTTTATCACAGTTTAAACAAGATTATAAAGGGGACTTTGAAATGTTGAGTATAAGCTAATTGTGGGCAGCCCAATAGCTCAAGCAGTTTCGTATTCCATTCCCACCAAGACACCATTTTGATTCTTGGGGCTGTCCATCACTGAAATCACCTACCTCATTTGGGCGAGTTGTGTCATTCAGTCTATTAGATCTGCTTCTTTCAACAGGCCATGAACAATTTGCAGAATTATGGTTTATGTCCAACTTATTTAACTTGTGTAGTCACTTAAGGAAGGTGAATAAGCCCACGGCACTGGAGTGAAAATGCAAGCCATCAATCAACCCTGATTGTTCTAGTGATGAGCTTCCCTTGGTCCCAAAAGGATTGGACATATAGTGTTTTCTAAAGTATTGAATCATCTGAATCTATATCTATCCTTACAAACTTTGATCCTGTTTATCCAGCCCTTGTTTATAGGAATTGACGACTTACTTCAATTCCAAGACATATTCAGAAGTGCCAATATGATTATGGGCTAGATTTTGAATTACAGAGTCAAAAAAGCATATCCTAACAGTAAAGTTTCAATTTAAGAAGCATTCTCTTCAGTGTAATGATACACAATGAAGGGAAAATTGCTGAAAATAAAATGCATTGTAATGTGTATATTGCTACTGTTGCTACAGTAACAGCATACAACAGTGCTTTGTCACCAGACTTAACAAATAATGACCCTATGGCACTATTCCAAGTAGAGCAGGGAGTTCTCCCAGTGTTTCAGCCAACATTTCTGCCTCAATCAACAAAAATAGACTGTCTGGTCATTCATCTGATTTGCTGTTTGTGGGATCTTGCTGTGCGCAAATTGCTGCTCTGCTTGGCTAAATGACAACAATAATTCATTGGCAGTGAAGTACTTTATGATAACCTGAGGACATGATAAGGGACTAAATAAATACAAGTTAATTCTTTATCTATCCAGGGAATAATGCCTTTTTCCACCATTCATTGAGCCAAAAACATGAATTATGCTATCAAAGAATCCCATCTTCTCACTCATGAGAGTTATACATAATACAATATGAATTACTTTACATTCAAATTACTTTCCTGAACAAATTTCTTATTAATTTGGATAACATTTGGAATGAAACAGTGTACATTTCATTTTGTATTGGTGGAATGTGAAGGACAAAAAAGGGATAAACATACTTTAAGCTTATTGAGAAAATCTTAATATAAATAAGACTACAGATCTTAATTATCCAGACTATAAACCTTTTCTCAAATAATTCAAGCTACATGGTAGATTAAATCAGATGAATAATAACATCTTGACATTTTGAAATGCCACAGCATTTCATTTATAAACTAATGGGCCCAATGATTGATAATTAAATCCAATTATCCATTAAGTAATAGAGAACATTTGCTAGCATTGTCACTTTTCTATTTCACAAGATCAGTCTCAACATGAAAAAGCATTCAAACATTATTTTAGCTGTATATTGCATGTCCGTTAAATGAATAAGATATCCAATATTTTAAAATATAATTATGATGACTATCCATGTAATAGGAGTCCATTCATATAAAGTTCATTATGCTAGAAAAGCTCACTTATTTAAGAAATAGTATATACACATATACATTACTGTTTTCAATAACAGAATATGTTAGGAGATTGCATGTCTAAGGGGAGGCAAAGAAATGTTTAGTCATGATGCTCCAGCTATTATGGTGTGAGGCAGGCTTGATGGACCAGCTGGTCTTTCCCTGCCCGTCAATTTTGTACGTTCGCACTTTCTGTTGCCATCCAGGCTCAGAAATTGGGCAAACGATTTACTCCACCAATGCTGCTCTGCTGCTGGCCAAGATGAATGACTCAGCATAGGGACAACCCTTCCATCAATTGTCCGTTCTTCTCTGTGTAGAAGCTTGTGCACTCTGTTTATCGCTTCCCAATAGTGATACAGATGAGATTTGTATTTCAGAGTGGGCATTTGCATCAAGATTCAAACATGCTAAGCCAGGACACTGCCCAAAGCAGTGTGGATACAAAATTGGCAAGGGGACAGAAAGCAGAGAATAGTAGTGAACGGTTGTTTTTCAGACTGGAGAGAAGTATACAGTGGTGTTCCCCAGGGATCAGTATTAGGACCACTGTTCTTTTTTTATATATATTAATGACCTGGACTTGGGCATAGAGGGTATAATTTCAAAGTTTGCAGATGACACGAAACTCAGAAATGTAGTAAACAATGTGGAAGATAGTTTAACAGACTTCAGGAGGACATAGGCAGACTGGTGAAATGGATAGGCACATGGCAGATGAAATTTAATGCTGAGAAGTGAAAAGTAATGCATTTTGGTAGGAAGAATGAGGAGAGGCAATATAAACTAAATGGTACAATTTTAAAGGGGGTGCAGGAACACAGAGACCTGGGGAGTGCAAATACATAAATCAGTAAAGGTGTCAGGATAAGTTGAGAAGGCTGTCAAAAAAGCATAAAGCATATGGGATCCTGGGCTTTATTAATAGATTGTTGTAAACAATTTTACAACACCAAGTTATAGTCCAGCAATTTTATTTTAAATTCACAAGCTTTCGGAGATTTTCTCCTTCCTCAGGCAAATGTTTCTTGAAACATTTGCCTGAGGAAGGAGAAAATCTCCGAAAGCTTGTGAATTTAAAATAAAATTGCTGGACTATAACTTGGTGTTGTAAAATTGTTTACAATTGTCAACCCCAGTCCATCACCGGCATCTCCACATCTTTATTAATAGAGGCATAGAGTACAAAGCAAAGAAGTTACGCTAAATAAAAAACAGAAAATGCTACAAGTCAAGTAGCAGCTGTGGGGAAAGAAACAGAGTTAACGTTTCAGGTTGATGACCGTTCGTTAGAATTGGAAGAAGTTGAAGATTTAACAGTTTTTAAGCAAATACAGTGCCAGGGAAAAGGCGGAGGGGGGGGGGAACGGGGGAGGAGGGGAGGAAAGAACAAAAGGGAAGGTCTGTGATAGGGTGGAGGACAGGAATGATTAAATGACAAAAGGGATGTTGGTGCAAGGCAAGGAAGGTGGTAATGAGACATGATAAGAAACAAAGGATGCTTCTAGGAGGAGCAGTAAATGGCAACAGCAGAACCAATACCATTGCCTGCTGCTCCAACAAGTTATGCTGAACCTTTATAAAACACTGGTTAGGCCTCAGCTAGAGTATTGTGTTCAATTCTGGGCACCACACTTTAGGAAGGATGTCCAGGCCTTAGAGAGGGTGTAGAAGAGATTTACTAGCATGGTACCAGGGATGAGGGACTTGAATTACATGGAGAGACTGGAGAAGCTGGAGTTGTTCTCCTTAGAATAGAAATGGTTAAGGGGAGATTTGATACAGGTGTTCATGAATGGTTTTGATATAGTAAATAAGGAGACACCGTTTCCAGAGGCAGAAGGGTCAGTAACCACAGGACACAGATTTAAGGTGATTGGCAAAAGAGACAGAGGTGACATCAGGAAACATTTTTTTATGCAGCGAGTTGTAATGATCTGGAGTGCACTCTAGAAAGGCTGGTGGAAGCAGATTCAATAGTAACTTTCAAAAGGTAATTGGATAAATACTTGAAGGGAAAAAATTCACAGGGCTATGGGGAAAGAGCTGGGGAATGGGACTAATTGGATAGCTCTTTCAAAGAGCTGGCACAGGCACGATGGGCCAAATGGCTTCATTAGGTTGTTCTGACCATTGTTCAGAATACAGCTTCCCTTGTATACAAGTCAATTAAAATAAAACTTTTCCCTTTGTGATACTGGTCTGAGCGTGTTAGTGCATTGGTATAGTGTTAAGTTTCGACATTCCTCCTGAGCTGTACCTACTATGATACTATGCAAAGTCACCAGCGGATGCTTCCTGGTACTTACGCTGGGATAGACTGCCTGTGAATTTTTGGGGCCACTGTCTTTTGTCCGAGACACTAAACCGAGGTCCCATCTGCCTGTTCAGGTGGGCATAAAGGATTCCATGATACTATTTAAGAATAACAATGTGCTCTCCTGGTGTCCTAGCCAACATTTATTATCCAATCACCAACACCAGAACAGATTAATTGGTCATTCATCTTATATGCTAGTTGTGGGATCTTGCTGTGTTTAAATTGGTCGCAGCCTTTGACTAAATAACAACAGTGATTACTCTTCAAATGTAATTCATTGCTTGTGAAGCACTTTGGGATGTCCTGTGGATATAAAACCCGCTTCTAAATGCAAGTTCGTTCTTACCACATCATGACCCCACCCAATAGTTTACCTGAGGGAAAGTTCTGCATCAAAAACTCTGATTCCCAATTTTAAACAAGCTAACTCTAGAATATTTAGGCACTCCTGCGTCCCTACTATTCTACCCTGTCTGGCTGCCCTCCAGCGATAACACCCTCCCTAGCTCCAGCAACATAAAAATTATTGAGACCTGTCGAGTATTTGATCATCTTAGCCCATACTTATCCCTGTAGCCTTTAAACCAATTGCCAACCAGACATGCATCCAGTTCTTTATTGAAGGTATTCACGGAAATAGCCTAAACTGCTTTTGCTGGGTGTTTCTTCTATGTGTCCACTAATTCATGGGGGAGAAAGGATCCTGCTCATCTATAGTCTGGTTAGTCTCACTTGAAGATTGTTAATTTTACCCTTGTGCTCATGTTATTTTTTAATTCGTTCATGGGATGTGGACGTCGCTGGCGAGGCCAGCATTTATTGCCCATTACCTAATTGCCCTTGAGAAGATGGTGGTGAGCCGTCTTCTTGAACCACTGCAGTCCGTCTGGTGAAGGTTCCCCCACAGTGCTGTTAGGGAGTTCCAGGATTTTGACCCAGCAGCGATGAAGGAACGGCGATATATTTCCAAGTCGGGAAGGTGTGTGACTTGGAGGTGAATGTACAGGTGGTGTTGTTCCCATGTGCCTGTTGCTCTTGTCCTTCTAGGTAGTAGAGGTCACGGGTTTGGGAGGTGCTGTCGAAGAAGCCTTGGCGAGTTGCTGCAGTGCATCCTGTGGATGGTACACACTGCAGCCACGGTGCGCCGGTGGTGAAGGGAGTGAATGTTTAGGGTGGTAGATGGGCTGCTTTGTCCTGGATGGTGTCGAGCTTCTTGAGTGTTGTTGGAGCTGCACTCATCCAGGCAAGTGGAGAGTATTCCATCACACTCCTGACTTGTGCCTTGTAGATGGTGGAAAGGCTTTGTGGAGTCAGGAGATGAGTCACTCGCCACAGAATATCTAGCCTCTGACCTGCTCTTGTAGCCACAGTATTTATATGGCTGGTCCAGTTAAGTTTCTGATCAATGGTGACCCCCAGGATATTGATGGTGGGGGATTCGGCGATGGTAATGCCATTGAATATCAAGGGGAGGTGGTTACACTCTCTCTTGTTGGAGATGGTCATTGCCTGGCACTTGTCTGGCACGAATGTTACTTGCCACTTATCAGCCCAAGCCTGGATGTTGTCCAGGTCTTGCTGCATGCGGGCATGGACTGCTTCGTTATTTGAAGAGTTGTGAATGGAACTGAACACTGTGCAATCATCAGCGAATGTCCCCATTTCTGACCTTATGATGGAGGGAAGATCATTAATGAAGCAGCTGAAGATGGTTGGGCCTAGGATACTGCCCTGAGGAACTCCTGCAGCAATGTCCTTGGGCTGAGATGATTGGCCTCCAACAACCACTACCATCTTCCTTTGTGCTAGGTATGACTCCAGCCACTGGAGAGTTTTCACCCTGATTCCCATTGACTTCAATTTTACTAGGGCTCCTTGATGCCACACTTGGTCAAATGCTGCCTTGATGTCAAGGGCAGTCACTCTCACCTCATCTCTGGAATTCAGCTCTTTTGTCCATGTATACCAAGGCTGTAATGAGGTTTGGAGTCGAGAGGTCCTGGCGGAACCCAAACTGAGCATCGGTGAGCAGGTTATTGGTGAGTAAGTGCCACTTGATAGCACTGTTGACGACACCTTCCATCACTTTGCTGATGATTGAGAGTAGACTGATGGGGCGGTAATTGGCCGGATTGGATTTGTCCTGTTTTTTTGTGGACAGGACATACCTGGGCAATTTTCCACATTGTCGGGTAGATGCCAGTGTTGTAGCTGTACTGGAACAGCTTGGCTAGAGGTGCGGCTAGTTATGGAGCACAAGACTTCAGCACTACAGCCGGGATGTTGTCGGGGCCCATAGCCTTTGCTGTATCCAGTGCACTCAGCCGTTTCTTGATATTACGTGGAGTGAATCGAATTGGCTGAAGACTGGCTTCTGTGATGGTGGGGATATCAGGAGGAGGCCGAGATGGATCATCTACTTGGCACTTCTGGCTGAAGATGGTTGCAAACACTTCAGCCTTGTCTTTTGCACTCATGTCCTGGACTCTGCCTTCATTGAGGATGGGGATGTTTACAGAGCCTCCTCCTCCCGTTAGTTGTTTAATTGTCCACCACCGTTCACGACTGGATGTGACAGGACTGCAGAGCTTAGATCTGATCCATTGGTTGTGGAATCGCTTAGCTCTGTCTATAGCATGTTGCTTCCGCTGTTTAGCATGCATGTAATCCTGTGTTGTAGCTTCACCAGGTTGGCACCTCATTTTTAGGTATGCCTGGTGCTGCTCCTGGCATGATCTTCTACACTCCTCATTGAACCAGGGTTGATCCCCTGGCTTGTTGGTAATGGTAGAGTGAGGAATATGCCCAAGACAACTGCCTGTTTCGATCATCTCTTATCCCATCCTAACTAATTTTCCTTGTGCACCCACCCTGGAATAAACTCTCCCCCAACTCACTTACAACGGCACTTTCAAACTGCCAACTGTCTAGCCTTTGGCCCTCTATTTGCCACTATACTTCTGCAGCCGTTGATCTGCTCAACCACTGCCGTACCTCCTTTTTTAACGCCTTTGTTCCCAGTAAAACCCTTACTCTCCCAAGCTGCATGATCCCCCTGGTTTGGCAATCTATCGCCAGATCAGGCTGGACAACATTAAGCATTAACAGCCCTTGCTCTCCTCTGCCAAAACTGCTCACTACTGAAGGATCATCCTTGAAAGCAAAAATAATTCCTGGTTACTTTTTTTCACTACCAACCGTCTCCTTCATCCCCTTTCCCCGTCCCTCCACCCTCACCTCCAACAAAATTGATCGGAGCTAATGGGGTTCTTTATCATGAAGATTGAGACCATCCATTGAAATTCCTCTGCAGCAACCCCCTTATTCTTGCCCAGCAAGCCAAAATTCCTCTCTTTCCAAGCCCTGAACCCACTCTTTCACTAACTTCCCTCCTATTTCCTCTCATTCCATCTCCGATCTCATTTTGTCTATGAGACCCACCTCCTGCTCTCTTAACCCAATTCCCACTAAACAGCTGACAACCAAAGTTCCCTTCTTGGCTCCCATACTATCTAACATTGTAAATGGTTTCCTCTTCTCCTCCCTTTCAAAACCATCATCAGCCCCCTACTCAAAAAAATTGCACCTTTGACTGCACTGTCCTTACAAACTACCAAGAGCTGAGCTTCTGACTCTATATCCTCCTCATTACAAAGACCGGATACTTCCACCTCCATAACATCACCTATCTCTGCCCCTGCCTCAGCCCATCTGCCACTGAAACCCTCATTCATGCATTTGTCACCTGCAGACTGAACTATTCCAATGCTCTCCTGGCCGGCCTCCCATTATCCACCCTCTATAAACTTCAGCTCATCCAAAACTCTACTGCCTGCATCCTATTCCACACCAAGGTCTGCTCACCTGTCCCCTCTGACCTCACACTGGCTCCCAGTCCCCCAAAACCTCCAATTCAAAATTCTCATCTTTGTGTTTAAATCTCTTCATGGCCACACCCCTCCCTATCTCCCTTCTTCAGCCCTACACCCCTCCGAGAACTCTGCGTTTCTCCAACTCTGCCCTCTTGTGCGTCCCCTGCTCCCGTTGCCCCATTTGTCGCCATACCTACAGCCATCTAGATCCCAAGCTCTGGAATTCCCTCCCTAAACCTCTCCACCGCTCCACCTTTCTCTCGTCCTTAAAACCCACCTCTTTGACCAAGCTTCCTTCTCAGTCTTTGCACTGTTAATTTCACAATCCTTCAATCTGATTGGTTAAGGAGATATACAGTTGCTTGTTCTGTGCACTCAGATCCCAGATGCCCTGTAGAGGGCACCGTACGGTTCCCATCTCATACTTCCAGCAACTTGCTCAAAATATCATGAAGATTAAATGGGCAAGGGCAAGTTTAACTAACAGTGAGCACCATTCGTTGTCCGGTTACAGCAAATTCTGGGCCAAAGTCTTATTGGAGGCGATATGCCCAAAAATGCACACATTATTCTGAATATGCCCATGGTGCAAGGTTAGAATAGATTGCTTCAGCTTGTAGTCAAATGACATTGAGATGCAGTCTAGTAATTGATTAGTTTTGTCAATAACAGCTTCACACTAACTGGAAACTGGAATGGTTAATAATCACACCAAATGTTTTTCCTTTGCTAACAGAAACCCCTTGAACATGCACAGATATTTCATGTTCCAGTGCTCTCATCGACTGCATTTCTTTGATTCTCATTAGAGATTAGACTGTATATTTAAACCACAAAGGCTCATGTTTGGCTTTTGGAGTAGCAAATGACCAATCTCGCTTTTAAAAGATGCATTGCAGTGAAATGCTCCATTAAAGAGAACGGAAATCCAGATTGAACAAAAACTGCTGAGTTGCCATCATTTGAGATTGTGAGCATTGGTTTTCAATAGTAATCAAATTCAGTAAATTTCTGACTTTTAAGGTCCTCAAATGTATGGCTGGAGAATATATTAAGCTAATTTCTCCAAGATTTCTATGCTACCAGCAACCATTAGCTCAAATATCAAGGAACCTGTCCATGTTACAATTGAATCCAACTGAACCATGATATTATGCCATCATATTAGAATATGGAAATATACCCATTTTGGACAGTCAATAAGTCAGTATCCCCAGTCATCTTAATAACTCACCATTAGAACACACACATTTACTGTCATGTTAACCCGGTACTATTTGGAAAATATGCTAATCTCCAAAATAAACAAAGAAATTAAATCTCCTACTTCAGTCACATGCAAATGGTGCTCATAAAGATGCATACTAAAATAAAAATATTTCTCAAATGTCAAACTGATTGTTAAGTTGAGAATCCAGTTCTAAATAATCCCTGTATAATTTGCAGCATTGTAAAACTGCGTGCTTAACAATTTATTAACACACCAGCTTTGCAGCCGATTCATTAAAAGTTGACATAACCATATGTCAGATAATAACACTGCTGTATCAACTGGCACAGATGATCTTAGCTCTTTTATCAGTTCAGCTGCAATTTTGTAATAAATCGTTTCACATTCAGTTGAACGTGATAACTTGCATTTCTTTCCTCCTCCAAAATACAGTTCCTGGTTCAGAGATGCGCTGCAGGAGGAGAATAAGCATTTATACAAGACAGAACCATCCACTGGCATTACTGCAATCAAGTTGGTGGGGGGAGGCAGGTGGAGGAAGTGAATTGTTTCCCTTCTCCTGTGGAACGTAAATGACACAATCTGCAAACAACAAAAGCTTCTCTGTGACACAAAGGAAGCTACTTCCAAATCTAGGCCCCTAAAGTCAGGCAACCGCAGTTACCATAATTATGGCCAAAATCTGCTCCTTCCACAGCCATAAAAGTTTTGATACTTTTTCAGTTGTTGTTCAGCTAGCCTAAAGTGGGTGACTTTTTACTCGCAAATGGAAATTAGTATTTTTAAAAAAGGATTTTGGACTCAGTATAATGAAATATGTCATTATTAGGCATGTAATTCCTCGGTTAGGCAATACAAAATAAAGCTGCTTCAACCTCATCAAAGAACACTTTCTACACTAGCAATAGGTTTTCCATATCAGTTATCATTATGACCCAAGTAAAACTGTGAAGGTAATATTGAACAGAAGTGAATTTTGTGCAGTGGACTCAGGTTTAATAGGAACTGGGTTAATCTTTATTTAAAAAGCAAAATCTCAGTCAGGTACTCAGTACTTTTCGGAGGCAACAACATTAACAGTGCAACTTTATTCCCCACAAATCCTGTTTTTGCTGTGAAAGCATTTTGTCACTTGAAGGCCATCACTATAGCATATCATGATCGTTGTTTTGTTTGCCAACAGAATTGATTCTGCAATTAAAAATGCAAAACACTCAACCTTACTAAGTCATTGTTTTTCCAAGATGCCTAAAACAATAGAAAAAAATTGAACAAAAAGACAGCTGAGGTGCAGTTTGAGTATCAACATTTTTCACCACTATCCAGCTTTAAAAAATATATTTCAGACAATTAAAACCATCAGCTATCTCTTCGTAATGATCGTCTGCATATCCAACTCTTCACTGTCACCTGGTCTTCTCCCTTCCTTTTTCCAGTTATGATCCAGGGTCTGCGCCTGAAACATGTCATTTCCCTTTTCAACTGCTTATGGACCTGCTGTGTATTTCCAGCATTTTCGTTCTTTTTTTCAGATTTCACAGGATTTGTGATTTTTTCTTTTTATCTGTGCTGTTTGTTTCACTGCCACTTCTCATCCAGGTACATTAGCACTCAAGAAGTTCTGTTCCTCTCTGTGTCATGATGTTTATTTGTCTGCTTTGTCCTGTTCCCTTCCTGTACGTGTATTTACCGAAATCCATTTTCACAGAGTATTTCTTTAATCAGTGCCTGTCTCGAACTTCAACTCATTCCCCATTTCTTCCAGCTAAAATTTCAACCTTTTCAGATCCTGTCATGACAACTGATATATCTGTGATATTCAATGCTTCTCTTACCACTGTATCGTACAATCATAACCCCCATCATGTGCCACAGCACACATTCTCTCAACTTCTCTTTCCAAAACCATCGATTCAACCTGCATCATGGCTGCCCTTATCCTTTACTTAATCCTTTGTCTCATCTGTCACCTTAACAAACAAACTTTCTCCTCCCTTTCAGCTGGCAAGGACCAGAATGTTAAGAAACTCCTGGATGCAAACCAATCCACTGCTCCCTCATCACTTCCTTTTGGCTCCATTTACCCCATTCTTGTCAGGACACCTATTTACATGTTTTCATTAACCCCTCATACCTTCCCCGGTCTAACACCAAACAATCTTCCCTCAGCCAGAGCCTTCATTTCACCGCCCTGTGCCCTCACCTCAATGAACTCCAAGCTCTATATGCCTCGCTCTGCTGCTGCTGCCTCTGCCTCCTTGCTTTCTTCTTTGGCGAACAGGCTTCCCCTTGTAGTTCTAGTTCTTTCTCCTGTTCCAGCCCCTCCTGCTCTTGGTTGACCTTTCCATCTTATTTCCTTTTGTTTCATTGAGAACAGCCATTGTGACATCACCATTATGAGTTTCTCTATGCCTTTGCTCACTCTAATTTACTTTGCATTGAACTTCCAAACTCAACATTGTCATTAAGCCTGCTGACAAGGGTGGTGCATTTGTATGATGTCATGACCTCTTTCTGGCTGAATCTGAATAACGATTATCTGATTTCTTTTCATAGCTCCCCCATGCCCATAACCCCAGTCAAATCGTCATCTCACAAATTGTCACTGATCTGATCTCTTTCCTTCTGGAAATCTTTTCCATATTGCCTCCATTCTTATCTTTCCCCACTGCTGTAGTGTTCATTTCTATCTTCGTTCCAACAGAATTTGTAGTCTTGGTCTCCTACACTGGTGCACTCAATACAAACTTCAGGAACGGTATCTCATATTCTTCTTGGACACTCTGAAGTGCTCTTCTGTTTCTGGATCTCAGCCAGGTTTGCCATTACGGCTCTGCTGTAATTGTTGAGCTGTATCTGTGTGTTCCTGCCCTTCCAGCCTGAACCCTCTGCAAGATAGTGTGCTATATTGGAGCCAACATGATACACTCACTATTGTGTCTTTTACTGCAAAGAGGAGTGACCTAATTCAGGGTGTGCTATCACTTTTTTTTGAAGAAAAGGAAACTACTTAACTTATTTCACATTCCCTTGAGGTCTGATTATTCAAAATCTAATATTTTTGTTGCCGTCTTTTTTGCATACCCTCATGAGCAGTTTAGTTCTAATGATATTATGACGATACAATCTTCCTCCCTGAGGTGAACAATTTGGTTCAATCACTGATGGATCAAGTACAGATGACAAGATTCAAAAACTGAAATTAAGGAACCTCTTGCAGCACAGCTGCCAATATTCCCTCCTGCAGGAAAAAAAGATAACAAATCTGCTCAATGACTTCAGCAAATGAAGGACAGGCAAAAACACACAGCATAATTCAGTGCCTGGCACTACAATCTGATACAGATAAAGGATGATTCATGTGGTTACATCACAAGAGGTTGATGACTACAAAAAGTTAAAAACCTGAATAGGAAGAGGAAAAATTACCAGAATGTAGTTCCAAAAGTAAAATGAGCTCAACCTTGTTCTGAATCACTAAAGAGACTACACGATAACATCAACAAGTTCCATCCCACCATCAAGCTCACCATGGACTACTCCTCAGAATCAGTTTCTTTCTTGGACACACGAATCTCCATCAAAGACGGGCACCTCACTCTACCGCAAGCCCACGGACAACCTCACGATGCTCCACTTTTCCAGCTTCCACCCTAACCACGTCAAAGAGGCCATCCCCTATGGACAGGCCCTGCGAATACACAGGGTCTGCTCAGACGAGGAGGAACGCGATGGACACCTACAGACGCTGAAAGACGCCCTAGTAAGAATGGGATATGACGCTCGACTCATCGATCGACAGTTCCGACGGGCCACAGCAAAAAATCGCATAGACCTCCTCAGAAGACTAACACGGGACGCAACCAACAGAGTACCCTTCGTCGTCCAGTACTTCCCCGGAGCAGAGAAACTACGCCATGTTCTCCGCAGCCTTCAACATGTCATCAATGACGACTAACACCTCGCTATGGCCATCCCCACACCTCCACTACTCGCCTTTAAACAGCCACCCAACCTCAAACAGACTATCGTTCGCAGCAAATTACCCAGCTTTCAGGAGAACAGCGTCCACGACACCACACAACCCTGCCACGGTAACCTCTGCAAGACATGCCAGATCATCGACACAGATACCACCATCACACGAGAGGACACCACCCACCAGGTGCATGGATCATACTCCTGTGACTCGACCAACGTTGTCTACCTCATACGTTGCAGGAAAGGATGCCCCAGAGCAAGGTACACTGGCGAGACCATGCAGATGCTGCGACAACAGATGAATGAACACCGCGCAACAATCGCCAGACAGGAGGGTACCCTCCCAGTCGGGGAACACTTCAGCAGTCAAGGACATTCAGCCACAGACCTTCGGGTAAGCGTACTCCAAGGCGGCCTTCGAGACACACAACAACACAAAATCGTCGAGCAGAAATTGATAGCCAAGTTCCGCACCCATGAGGACGGCCTCAACCGGGATCTTGGGTTCATGTCACGCTACACGTAAGCCCACCAGCGAACAAAAGCTATCTGTTTTTAATATAACGGGTCATTTGCTGGCTTTCTCTGCCTTCCGGATGTTTCTGCCTCTCTCTCTGTTTTTTTTTCTGTTTGTTTTTTTTTTGTTGACTGTATATTCGGGGGCTCTGTAGGTAACACCTCTCTGTCTGAACACGGTGATTGCCTTGGCAACGGGCAGTTGCAAAGACTATCTGTAATCACCATGTATTGTTCTGTGATTTATAAATGCGTAGGCTTCGAGGAGTTCCTGACATTTACCTGAGGAAGAAGGAAGCCTCCGAAAGCTTGTAAATTTCAAATAAAATCATTGGACTATAATTTGGTGTTGTAAAATTGTTTACAATTGTTCTGAAAAAGCATGACAGCTTCCCTGCATAACTTAATTTTTGAAAGTGCTGCTACAGAGCAAATATAATAGTCCTAACCAAGAGTAGCCATGATGTGGAGATGCCGGTGATGGACTGGGGTGGGCAAATGTAAGGAATCTTACTTCTTCTGACGAAGGAGAAAGCCTCCGAAAGCTTGTGATTTTCAAATAAAACTGTTGGACTATAACCTGGTGTTGTAAGATTCCTTACATTAACCAAGAGTAAGCAGTGAACCTGCTTTAATAAATTTCCAAGCCAATCGTGCAAAACAATTACAACAGTCAAAAAAAACAGGAGCTGAATGCACAAAGATGTCTGTGTACCTTTAAAAATGGCCACTGCAGTAGGCAGCACAGTAAAACAGTACAACAGAGCATCACCGTGCAGTGCTGTTGACACTCCCATGCTGCTGAGTTGCTGAATTCATCCATGTTGCTGTGGGTGAGGAGCTGTATATGGGCCAGGTGTCTCAAGTGGGAGAAAAGAACACTGAAGGGAGAGAGATGGCATCTATCCCAAACAATTTTTGCACACCTCAGAGTGGTATTGGTCGAGACCTGCAACCAGTTCACACAAGATCCTGGATCACAGAACGTGCTCACCCATGGGGTCATTGGGAAGAAAGCAAGGATTCCCAGCCCCTCAAAAAAAATTCCAAAAAGCCACTGTAGTAGGAATTTGGGGATTGATGATTTAAGGATTTCTTGCCACATGAATAATATTCACATCAGTACCTGCACATTAAATTATTTAACTCACCCTTTACTGTGAGGTTTATGCCACCAAGCTAGGAAAGATGCTAATACTGCTGTTTACTTACATTAAGAAAGCATTAGTGAAACAATGTAGTTTGGATCCATTTCAGTAAAAGCAATTCATCATTGTAGTCTCTATCCCATGTTAATTATTTACTTCATAAAAAGAGACAAGGTGGATTTCAATCAGATATGCAGCAAACTTTAAATTTGAATCACATAACAGCTTGAATACTTTGTTGACATAATCAAATGAGATACAAAGCATTGTGTGCAGCTAAATTTTCAGAGCAATTACTGCTTTCCTGAATATTGGCCTGGAAATTGCTCATAAAATAACGGCGAGGCTAACAAGGCTCACCATTATTTCAGGGCAAATGGATGAGCAAGTTCTGGAGTGTGCACACGTGTAGTCAAACATGGAAATCCGGAAATTGCTCTACCATTTGCCCTGTTCATTTGAAAGCTTTGTGTTAAAGAGATCTCACTGGCTGAATGAATGGACCAACGCGAAATTGCTGCACTGCCCAGCTGGAAACAAACTAATCTCTCCATAAAAAAGGTACGCTGGGTTTTTTAGGTCTAAACTAACTTTTAACAGCATGGTATTAATGACTGCCAAACAACCTCTCTGGCGTTGAAAATTAACTTTCAAAAATGTGGAGTCTCGTTCCTGTCAATATTAATTGTTGTTGGGAACATTTTTTAAAAATGTTTTAATTTAAAATTGTTATTTTTTAATTTATTCTTTCTGTCTCTTTTATCTCTGCCTTTTAACCTTACCCTCGCTTTATTTCACTTTCTCCAACTGATTTTATAGTGGATATACTAATCTATCTGACACTTCCTGGTTCTTAGTCTGCTTGGCTTGTGAAGGATGTTTTAGTTTCCTGGTTCTGACTGCGTTTATTTTAAACTCGTTCACGGGATGTGGGTGTCGCTGGCGAGGCCGGCATTTATTGCCCATCCCTAATTGCCCTCGAGAAGGTGGTGGTGAGCCAACTTCTTGAACCGCTGCAGTCCGTCTGGTGAAGGTTCTCCCACAGCGCTGTTAGGAAGGGAGTTCCAGGATTTTGACCCAGAAGCGATGAAGGAACGGCAACATATTTCCAAGTCGGGATGGTGTGTGACTTGGAGGGGAACGAGGTGGTGTTGTTCCCATGTGTCTGCTGCTCTTGTCCTTCTAGGTGGTAGAGGTTGCGGGTTTGGGAGGTGCTGTCGAAGAAGTCTTGGCGAGTTGCTGCAGTGCATCCTGTGGATGGTACACACTGCAGTCACAGTGCGCCGGTGGTGAAGGGACTGAATGTTTAGGGTGGTGGATGGGGTGCCAATCAAGCAGGCTGCTTTGTCCGAGATGGTGTTGAGCTTCTCGAGTGTTGTTGGAGCTGCACTCATCCAGGCAAGTGGAGAGTATTCCATCACACTCCTGACTTGTGCCTTGTAGATGGTAGAAAGGCTTTGGGGAGGTGAGTCACTCGCCGCAGAATACCCAGCCTCTGAGCTGCTCCTGTAGCCACAGTATTTATATGGCTGGTCCAGTTAAGTTTCTGGTCAATGGTGACCCCCAGGATGTTGATGGTGGGGGATTCAGCGTTGGTAATGGCGTTGAATGTCAAGGGGAGGTGGTTAGACTCTCTCTTGTTGGAGATGGCCATTGCCTGGTGCAACAGTTACATGCCACTTATCAGCCCAAGCCTGGATGTTGTCCAGGTCTTGCTGCATGCGGGCTCGGACTGCTTAATTATCTGAGGGATTGCGAATGGAACTGAACACTCTGCAATCATCAGCGAACATCTCCATTTCTGACCTTATGATGGAGGGAAGGTCATTGATGAAGCAGCTGAAGATGGTTGGGCCTAGGACACTGCCCAGAGGAACTCCAACAGCAATGTCCTGGGGCTGAGATGATTGGCCTCCAACAACCACTACCATCTTCCTTTGTGCTCGGTATGACTCCAGTCACTGGAGAGTTTCCCCCTGATTCCCATTGACTTCAATTTTACTCGGGCTCCTTGGTGCCACACTCGGTCAAATGCTGCCTTGATGTCAAGGGCAGTCACGCTCACCTCATCTCTGGAATTCAGCTCTTTTGTCCATGTATACCAAGGCTGTAATGAGGTCTGGAGTCGAGTGGTCCTGGCTGAACCCAAACTGAGCATCGGCGAGCAGGTTATTGGTGAGTAAGTGCCACTTGATAGCACTGTCGACGACACCTTCCATCACTTTGCTGACGATTGAGAGTAGACTGCTGGGGCGGTAATTGGCCGGATTGGATTTGTCCTGCTTTTCGTGAACAGGACATACCTGGGCAATTTTCCACATAGTCGGGTAGATACCAGTGTTGTAGCTGTACTGGAACAGCTTGGCTAGAGGTGCAGCTAGTTCTGGAGCACAGGTCTTCAGCACTGCAGCCGGGATGTTGTCGGGGCCATTGCCTTTGCTGTATCCGGTGCACTCAGCCATTTCTTGATATCACGTGGAGTGAATCGAATTGGCTGAAGACTGGCTTCTGTGATGGTGGGGATATCGGGAGGAGGCCGAGATGGATCATCTACTCGGCACTTCTGGCTGAAGATGGTTGCAAACGCTTCAGCCTTGTCTTTTGCACTCACGTGCTGGACTCCGCCATCATTGAGGATGGGGATGTTGACAGAGACTCCTCCTCCCGTTAGTTGTTTAATTGTCCACCACCATTCACGACTGGATGTGGCAGGACTGCAGAGCTTTGATCTGATCCATTGGTTGTGGAATCGCTTGGCTCTGTCTGTAGCATGTTGCTTCCGCTGTTTAGCATGCATGTAGTCCTGTGTTGTAGCTTCACCAGGTTGGCACCTCATTTTTAGGTACGCCTGGTGCTGCTCCTGGCATGCTCTTCTACACTCCTCATTGAACCAGGGCTGATCCCCTGGTTTGTCAATGATGCTTCCAGCTGATTGGTTGAGGGGAGAGAGAGATCCTTTCCTCGCTCTCACAGCTCAGAGAAGCCCAGGAAAGATCGCTGCCCTTCTTGCAGGTTTCCATTGTAGCAAGTTGGTGTCCACAAGCCCGCGAAAAGTTTGTGGATGAGTTAGTTACTTATGAGTGGCAGGTGTTTGTTCACTGCTCAGCACAATTTCCGGGCCATAATTTCCATGTGGGTGGTGTGCTCATCGAGGGAGGGGGTGGGTCTTCCATTGTTGAGGAATCAAACACATTTCCACTTTAGTAGCCAGCGTCAGGCCAGCATCAAGTACTCCAAGCAGTTTCAGAGTAGAAGGATCCTTCCCTGTCTTAACAAAGTGGGAAAAATTGCTGTTGCGTAATTTTAAAGTTTACAGCAACTATTCTTATAACTTCCCGAGTGAAATTGTCAATCCAGTGGTAAATTGGATCAATTTTGTGCCATTGCTCCATGCCCACTAAGAATCAGGCTGAGAATGCCCAAACTAATTTCATGTAGGTTTCTGATAGAAGAGACTTTCATCCCATCAGTTTGGTCTGGATTTGAATCCATTCCCCAGAGGTGAAAAGACAGTTTAATAACCCATTGTGCCAACCAGTCCCCTAATTTCACTCCAACCACTTGAGGATCCATTCCATCTTACAGTTCTTTCCATTCGAACTCCCAATGTTCTTTTAAGCTTTTTACAGGATGATATTTCTGACAAAGGTAATTAAGTTGCAGTACCATGGTAACCATGCAGATTGAAATCCCCATAACCAACACTTTACAACATAATCGTAAATACCTGTCATCCATCAGTGAGAATTTTACACTGTGTCAGACATTCCACCTCCTGCTTGGGCGCTTCACTAGTCACCCATGTATAATAAAAATTATTCTGCCTCTGCATTTTTAATTCTTTGACTCTGTAACTGAGCAAACCATTTCTCATTTTTAAAACAAAACAATTTTATTGGTTACATAGGGAAATAATGTTGGCCCAGAATTTGCTGGGAAAATAACGGTGAGTTAAATGCACACACCATTATTAGTGTGTAAATAAACCAGCAATTTGTGGTGAGGAAGAGATACCTGCAAATTGCAATTCGCCACAAATTGCTGGGTGATTTCTGCCGCTCTGCCGTTAGCCTCCTGAAAACGGGAACTCATTGTCAACCTCCCCATGAGTTTCAAGAAATTGCTGCATTTGTGCTGTTAACATGATTTAAACTTGCTGTAGAAAGTTGGAGCTGACACTTAACGACGTAAAGACTCTTGATGGTGAGATTTATGTTCCTGCAATGCCACTCAACCTCACCGGTGCAGAAAGGGAACAATTGAAATTGTGGAGTCTCATTCCTGCAGGTTGTAAATTGTTCCTAGAGGTTTTAAAATTTAAAATTTAAAATTTTTTTCTTACTTTTCCTTTCTTTTTTCTCTCTTAATCCAAATTTTCTTTCCCTCTCTTTATTTCTCTTTCTGTCTCTAATTGGACTCTAATTCACCCTCTTTACTTCTCCTTCATTCCTTGGTTTCTTTCTCTATCCTTAAATCTCATCAGTTAAAGTGATAGATGGTTAGTCCAGTCATTCGTCAAGGTCCCAGATGCCCCTTTGACCTCGTGCGCTGTTATCAGCTCGCACTTTCAGCAATTAGAAACACAAAACACTTTTGAGCTGAAGGGTGTGGAAAAAAACCTAACACAGGGCACGCCGCAAAATGCCCCGCTCCAGTAAATTCTGGGCCAATGTACACGACAAAACTAACCAATATGTACAAAACACCCTTACATGTTTTACACAACACCCATAGCAAGATAATAATATGATTTTTTAGTATATTACAATAAACTCAGGATATCAATCTATAAGTTGAGGAGCTTTAATTAAGGGCTTCCTTAAAAAAAAGAGAATCCCATCCTCTGTTGACCTGAAATTGAGGAAAAGGATGTTGCATTTATACTGGAGCATTGTCACTGATAGCAATTCCACATTTGGCAGCAGTACTTTGAAGTGGTGCTACTCCCTCCAGAGTAATAGAGAACCACTTCAAGCTGCAGAGCTAGAACAGTAACCTAAATCACTGCTGCTAGCAGCTTTGTCTGGCAATTTATATGGTCACAGATGGACATTCAGCACGCCATATAGATTAGCAATATGTCTTTCCACTTGGTGGCTGTGTGGCCTGCAAGAAACCTTCCCCAGCCATCAGGGACGGTCCGTGGCCAGAATGAGAGTGACTGTCAAACAGTTGCACATGGCATTTGTTTTTTGTGTTGTTTCTGATATGGGGGTGATGCCAGAGGACTGGAGAATTGCAAATGCTACACCCTTGTTCAAAAAAGGGTGTAAGGATAAACCCAGCAACTACAGGCCAGTCAGTTTAATCTCGATGGTGGGGAAACTTTTAGAAATGATAATCCGCCAATGGTGGGGTGAAGGAAGTGGAGGATGCAGAGTTCTAGGAGAGTTGTTGAACTGGACGAGGTTACAGAGATACGGAAGGGCGAGGCCATGGAGGGACTTGAACACAAGGATAAGAATTTTTAAATTGAGGCATCGGTGGACTGGGAGCCAATATAAGTCAGTGAGCACAGGGATGATGGGTGAATGTGACTTGGTGCGAGTTAGGATATGGGCAGCAGAGTTTTGGATGAGCTCAAGTTTATGGAGGGTGGAAGATGGGAGGCCGGCCTGAAGAGCGTTGGAATAGTCGAGTTTGGACAAAGTCCCAATCTCAGCACAACCGTTGGGGGAAGATTTTTTTGCCACAAGAGATTAAGTAAAGAGCGAGGGAAATTAGTGAATGATTTGTGTTACAAGCAGGGAGATGGAATTTTAAAACAATATAGCGAATCAAAAAATATCAGTGATGGTTTCCATTCTCTATTAGTGACATTCTGCATCTCCAGATTCCTCCACTGCAACACAGTGACCCAACAGTGCCGCTAATGAGTGGGGCAGAAAAACTCAAGTGTATTGCAACATGGATTGTGGCACTGATGCTGTTTGGCAGCAGCACATTAGTAACAACATTTTACTCTGGACTTCCTGGCTATCCATTTTTGGATTACAATGTATATGTGCTTTATATGTACATACACTTCAAATGGTCCAGTAGCACAGTGATCTGCTTGGCACAGCTTCAATTACCATGGAGGCTTTAAGGCTGAAAATCTCACTCAGGTGCTTTGTTAGTTATCTTGCTATTTCTTTTTTCAAGTTTAGGAATACGTATGCAACATATGAGGTAGCCACCTATTCAATTGGTCCCATTACAGTTGTTCTCTCATATTTTCTTTTTGTCAAAACAGTAGAGGGCTTTACAGACTAACTGGATATCTGCAATGCAATCAGAATAAAAATCATATTTTTAAGCCATGCATTCATTTTTCTTTGGAACCTAAATCTAAACTGCAAAAGACATCTATACTGTGGGCTAAGAATGAGCAACTTAGCCTGTGTGCAGTTGAGTCCCAAATAGTCTCAAGTCTCTGGTCTATAATCCAGTTGGAGAATGATAACTTACTTTGAGGATGTTAACTCTGTCAGTATTGCCTGTTAAGGGTCTCAAGTGAAATGAGATCTGGCTTTTTTCCATGTAGTCTATAGTGGATTTGATTTGACAAGCTTCTGAAGAGCAGAAGCCCTGTACTGCCTAGTGCAAAGGAGAAAAGTGGTTTCTTAAGGCAATGCTGGGCTACCAAGTAATCTCTCAGATACAAGTAAATGCATCATTCATCACTTTCAACCCTCACCGTAAGAAGAGAAAAATAGTTAATCCCCCCTCATTTACAAAATGATTTTCATATTTACAAGCTTCATTTCTATATACATTTATTCTAACAGCTTGTAATTAACATAGGAAACAGTGCAATGTCAAATGGAATACACACAATATCAAAAATGCTCAGGACAATCTCACAGTGCCAGAACAAATTAAAAATATTTTCAATTATTGTTTTTATTTTTCCTTCCAAAAAACCCAATCTAAATCTGAACTGCAAAAGAAATATGTATTGTAGGCTAGCTTACCCCGTGCGCAACTATAAGATCATAATGAGGTTAAATTATTGCTTCCATCATTCGCAGCAAACAATCATGTAAACATTAACTACTCTGATATGACTCAGGATCATAACATAATTCCCTGTCAAGAGTCTCCAGATGATCAACAATCATCCTTGGCAAAGAAGAAGAGGAAAACAAAAAGAAAAAAAATGAGAATAATGAAAATTTTAAGCCTATCTTTCTGTCATGCACTTCTGAATGTTCACCTCTGAATTGTGCAAGTAGGCCGTTGCCCAATTTAAGAGGTATCAGACAGGGTGATTTTCCTCATCTGTCCCAACTTTTAGGCTATTTCGGACACTTTCTGACCATTCTGCCATTTCAGCATCTTCAGGTTTTCCCAATATTTCTGTTCCAATTTCCATTTCTGTTCCTGGAATTCTTTTCTCTTTCAGTAAAGTCTTGAGACACTTGTCCAGTTTTTTAATAAAAAGGTCCACATCTTGCTTTTTTATTCCAATAGCTGATGCAGCATTCAGATAAGGGCACAGATAGCTATTAGTGTGAGACATAAATCCTTGGAAAGTGTATCCATTTATAATTTGTTCTGAGCCAACAGGAACAACTCTGAGGTAAGAGAAAGAAACAATGTAGGTTTGGCCCAAGCAGTATTTACATACATGTTCAGTTTGACCCAGAAAAAAACTGCAGACTGGATCCAAAACCATAAATAATTAAATTCAAAATTTGAAGAGGAACACAGGAACAGGAGTAGGCCAGTTAGCCCCTCGAGCCTGTTCTGCCATTCAATGAGATCATGGCTGACCTGTGACCTAACTTTATATACCCGCCTTAGCCCCATATCCCTTAATACCTTAGGTTAATAAAATCTATCAATCTCAGTTCTAAAATTAACAGTTGAGCTAGCATCAACTGCTGTTTGCGGAAGAGAGTTCCAAACTTATACCACCCTTTGCATGTAGAAGTGTTTCCTAACTTCACTCCTGAAAGTC
The DNA here is from genome assembly GCF_035084215.1 of Heptranchias perlo. Classification (NCBI taxonomy): domain Eukaryota; kingdom Metazoa; phylum Chordata; class Chondrichthyes; order Hexanchiformes; family Hexanchidae; genus Heptranchias; species Heptranchias perlo. The sequence continues at coordinate 102,639,320 of NC_090325.1, read as the reverse complement.
CTGGCTCTAATTTTTAGGCTATGTTCCCTAGTCCTAGACTCCTCAACCAGCAGAAATAGTTTCTCTCTATCTACCTATCACTTCCCCTTAATACCTTGAAAACTTCAATCAAATCACCCCTCAATCTCCTAAATTCCAGGGAATACAACCCTAGTTTGTGTAATCTCTCATCGTAATTTAACCGTTGGAATCCAGGTATCATTATGGTAAATCTACGCTGCACTCCCTCCAAGGCCAATATATCCTTCCTACGGTATGGTGCCCAGAACAGAACACAGTACTCCAGGTGTGGTCTAACCAGGGCTTTGTATAGCTGTAGCATAACCTCTACTCCCTTGTATTCTAGTCCTCTAGATATAAAGGCCAGCATTCCATTAGCCTTTTGGGTTATTTTCTGTACCTGTCCGTGACATTTTAATGATCTATGTACATGGACCCCTAAGTCTCTTTGGATCTCCACTGTTTTGAGCTTTTCACCATTTAGAAGGTGCTCTGATCTATCCTTTTTAGGTCCAAAATGGATGACCTCACACTTGCCTACATTGAAATCCATTTGCCACAGTTTTGCCCATTCACTTAATCTATGAATATCTCTCTGTAATTTTGTGCTTCCATCTACATTGCTTACAATGCTGCCTATCTTTGTGTCATCGGCAAAATTGGATACATGGCTCTCTATCCCGTCATCTAAGTTGTCAATAAATACAGTGAATAGTTGAGGCCCCAACACAGATCCCTCTGGGACACCACAAGTCACATCCTGCCAAGTTGAGTACCTGCTCATTATCCCTACTCTGTCTCCTGCCTCTCAGCCAATTTCCTAACCAGGTCAATAATTTGCCCTCAATTCCATGAGCTTCCACTTTAGCTAACAGTCTCTTATGAGGGACTTTATCAAATGCCTTCTGAAAGTCTATATAGCCAACATCTACAGACATTCCCTTGTCCACTAATTTAGTCACTTCTTCAAAAAATTCAATCAGGTTTGTGAGGCATGACCTACCCTTTACAAATCCATGCTGGCTCTCAGCTGAAAATGTTCAAGGTGTTCAGTCACTCTATCCTTAACTATAGACTCTAGTAATTTCCCGACAATAGATGTTAAGCTAACTGGTCTATAATTCCCTGGTTTCCCTGTCACCTTTCTTAAATAGTGGAGTGACATGTGCTATTTTCCAATCTAAAGGAACGGTTCCCGAATCGAGAGAACTTTGGAAGGTTATAGTTAGGGCATCTGCAATGTTCTCACCTGCTTCCTTTAAAACCCTGGGAAGGAAATCATCTGGGGATTTGTCACTTTTTAGTGCCACTATTTTCTTCATTACTGTTAATTTGCTTATGTTAATTATGGTGAGTCTCTGTCCCTGATTCAAAATTAGTTTCCTTAATTAATCCGGCATGCTATCCACTTCCTCTACTGTAAAAACTGACGCAAAGTAATTATTTAACATGTCTGCCTTTGCTCATTTTCATTTACAATATCACCATTATCAGTTTTTTAAGGGGCCCACATTGCTCTTGACCACCCTCTATTTCCTAATATAATTGTAATTTTTTTTTGTGTTGATTTTGATATCCCTTGCAAGTTACTTTTCACACTCTCTTTTTGTAACTCTTGCCATCTGTTTTGTCAACCTTTGCTGTTCTTTGTATCTCTCCCAGTCACCAGGATCTGTGCAATTTTTTCATTTTTGTATGCTTTTTCTTTTAGTTTTATGTTGTCCCTTACCTCTTTTGTCGTCCATGGCTGTTTTTTTTTTGGTAAGTGGAGCTCGTGCCCCTTAGGGGTATAAACTGGTTCTGTATTACGTTACATTCTTTTTTGAACACCTCCACTAATCTTCTGCTGTTTTACCCATTAACAGATTTGCCCAGCTTACTGTGGACAGTCTTTGTCTCATCCTGTTAAAGTCGGCCTTACCTAAATTTAGAATCTTAGTAGCTGATACGGGTTTCTCCCTTTCAAACACAACGTTGAATTCGATCATACGATGATCGCTATTAGATAAATGTTCACGCACCACTAGACTGTTAACTAAATCTTGCTCATTACTCATTATAAATCTAATATGGCCCGCCCCCTTGTTGGTTCTAGGACATATTGTTGCAGAAAGCTGTTCTGAACTCCTTGAAGAAATTCGCTATCTTTCTGACATAAACTCGTCTGCTTATCCCAATCAATATGAAAGTTAAAATGCCCCATTAAATCCACTCTGCCTTTGCTACATGCTTGTCTAATCTCTGCATTTATACATTCTGCCACTTCACAGCTGCTACCCGGGGGCCCATACATAACTCCCACTACAGTCTGAATTCCTTTTCCATTTCTTAATTCTCCCCATTAAGTCTCCACTGCCTGCTTACTTCTCATTACATCCCCTCTTAACATTGAAGTAATTTCATCCTTACTCACTAAGGCTAGTCTTCCCCATCTAACCTTCCCGTAGACCTTATAACCTGGTATATTCAGTTCCCAGTCCTGACTGTCTTGCAGCCACGTCTCAGTAATGGCTACCATGTTGTACCCTCTAAGTTGAATTTGCGCTTGTATAAAGAATGCTTATGTGGGCCACAAACCCTAACCTGTCCTTCAGCTCTAATGTTGTTTTTCTCACACATTTCTTATTTCTCTCTCCTAATTTAATTACTTTACATCTTTTAGTTTTCCCTTTACTTGTAGTATCTAAAGCATAATTTCTAACTATCACTCTACTCTCTTCCTTTTTGTTTGTTTGAGAATTATTATCATTTACATTACCTTTTCCACCTGAGCGCCCCCCGCCCCCATTTGCTAGTTTAAAGTCCTCGTGACCTTGCCGGATACGGCAACAAAGTACAGAAAAACACAAACTGTGGAATTAATTTTAAAAATTCCCTCCTGTATATGGTCGGGGGCGGGGGGGGGGGGGCAGGATCTGTTTTTAAAATGACAGGTCTCAGTGTATGCAGCTCACATACCCAATGCAGACATTCATGATCCTCATTAACAAAAAGGAAAACGAAGCACAATTCGATCAATAAGTGGAATAAGGGTGCTAATTATTCAGTAACTCACCTGGCTCCAGATACCAGTCTGGTGAAAAGCATAGATCCAAGCTGAGTGACAGCCTTATCATTGTCCTTGTGGAATCTTTTCAAGGACATTGCTGAAATGAGTGGAAAACCAAGGAACAATATGAGATGACTGCACAGTATGAGCTTCACATAAAGCATGTCTCAGACAATTTGTGTTTAAATACAAAACATACAAAAAAAAATCAATAAACTGCAACATTGAGGGAGATGGCAACAAAAACACAGGCAGTGGGCAGTGTTGACTTAAACTGTGGATCAATGTCCCGCATATGTCGAACTTTCAATCACAGCCTCTGAGAGGCACTGAAAGCAATGCAATTTTCTAGGATGGGCGAAATAAAATAAGTAAGTGAGAAAGAGTGTCACCATGTGGTACTCCCACACACCTCCTGGCAGCTGGTTACACCGCAACAAGAAGCGGTCCCTAGGCTTGCCCACTCTGCCAAGGAATTTGCCTGATAAAAAGGTGACCCAGAAGAAAGAAGACCACCAGGAAACATTCTGAATTAATTAAAGAAATAGGAATCAATGACCTGATAATGATGTGTGCCAACACTATTGGGGCGCTCTTCAACTGCTGGCTGCCCGCTTCCCGCCCCATTGACACCCAAGGCGCACCTGATGCAATTTTCAAGCAGGCCTGTAAATGGGCGAGCAGCCTGCACACCTGAAACAGACGGGAGGCTGCTTAAATATGTAAATTGTGTCCTTTGCCGGTTGTAGGACACAATTGCAATTTTCAGGTACAAATTGGCAGAGCATGCACTGTGCACTCTCTGCCCATTTGTACCAGGCCTTAAACAGCCTAAACAATGGTCCGTAAAGGGAGCCTTGGACTCCATTTAAATAACAGCCCACAAAACGTTCTTTTGTGCGGGGCCAGGAGGAGCCTCAAAAAACTTTGACCCAACCCGCTGACCTGTTGGAGCACCTGCCCCCATACTCCCCGCCCCAGACCTGACCTGCTGGCCGGCTCACTGTGGGAGCTGACTAATTTCCAGCCCACCCACAACTGACGTGCTACAGCGGGGCACCCACTTGGTGCCCTCCCATTGTTGCCTGCGGCCTGTGAGTGAGGCCGGGACTCATGCCGGCAACAACGGGTGGGCAGTGCGGCTGCAACGACAACTTCGTGTCCACTTTGACAGAAGTCAAAGATCGCCGTCAGTAACTTCTTAGTACACACAATTCATCAGGTTTTAGCGTGGCAATTAGTTTTAAAATATATTTGCAGACTTTCTTTAAAAGTCTAGTATAGAATTTTCTTCAGTCAACATCATTCGCTTTTTCTTCATTAAACCAAAAATGTACATAATTAACATTTTGACAACTAATAGTACTTTTAGAAGATATATATAAATAGATAGGTAGATATCGATAAAGTGGTTCTACTGCACATTTTGTGGTGCTGTAAAGCAGTTTTGACATGGCACTATCAAAAGATTTGCAGTGCAGCTGTAGCTGAACTGGCGTCAGTTTCGGATTTGCCAGATGTGATACAACATGGGGGAGGTAGTCTCACACCAGCTGTGCATAACTACAAGTAGAGGGAAGCTTTTATTTAAAGCCCTTTATAGTAACATTTATGTTTATATAGTGGTATATCACTGTGAAAGTGCTTTGCACAATGATTCATTTATTAAAGTGCAGTGGCTCTTCTTTCGTAGGCAAATGCCTTTGAAGTCACCTCTTCATTAACGTTAAATATGTCATTGTCAGTTGGATGCCAGCAAGCGGAGATCCTGCAGGCAATTTAAAGATGTGTGCACAGAGTTCTACTTTTCCCCTATCTCGGAGCGGTATGGAGCTAGCAATGTAACTTGGTTCTGCCAGCTTGTACTTCTCCAGTCTAAAACCGGTAGGCGCACTGCAAGTGCACCATTTAAGAATAACAAATGCCACTCAGTATTCAAGGGGGTTAATCAAATTAGCCATTAAATTAAATTGAGAAAACTAATCATGGTTAAGTTATAAATACTAAAGTTATGTACTGTAATATCATGCTACAATGAATGTTTATATGGCAATTAAACTGGTATCTTGATGTCATAAAACTAATTACATTGTGATAACATTTACACAATCTAAAGCAAAAACAGCAGAGATGGAGCTTTTACTCTATTATTGCTATGTTTGGAAAAATTTAATTAAATCACTTTCCAGATATGAGTACTTGAATTGATAAAAATCAATTAAGGACTAGCAGCTGCAAAGCATCTCTAGTGTCACTATTCTAAGAAGGAACATTAGACCAGCTTCACCCACTTCACCGACAATGTGCCTGGTAGCAGATTGAGATACAAGGATATTTTGTGGTGGGATGTGAATTATACACTAGAACTGAAGAAGCCACAAGTGAGTTACAGCGAGCATCGCGCCTGGGAAACAGACCACAATCACACAGTTCTTCATGCTAATTCTGATCATACCACATCTTGGGTAATGTTCAAAAAATGACAAAATTTTCCCCTTGCAGCTCCATTGTGACATCATCTCCACGAAACACGGATATGTTTTATTGAGATGATGTCATCGCAACTCTTCAAAATGTCGCAACAATTTAGTGGCCAGTTTTTAAGACAACAGTCTGAAAGCTGAACGTGCTTTTTAAAACAAAAGGAAAGATCCAGCTGAAAAACCTGCCATCTGTGGTTTTACTCTCACTTTCTTATTAAAACGACCAAAGGGAAATGGGTTAAAGAAACTGATTCCCTGCAACCTACTGTTAAAAATAACCCGCAGATCCTGTCACATGATCCAATATAGCTTTAGCTCATATCTTCTAAAAGTCAGTGATAGCATTTTCCTGCTTTATGATAGCACTACTTTAACCTTCAAAGCAGAACTTTAAGTATTTACATTGAATAAGTGGGCTGCATCACAACAGTAAGAAAGCCAGGTTCAAAACAACTTCACTAATTTTATATTTATAACTGATCGTGCCTAATTAATTTAAAGCACTGATGCAGTCTTGGGGTTCAGGCAACATTCATAACTATTACCCAAATCCTTCAACTGGATTGTTAGCTTGTAATTATCTTGTAAGTATCCATAATGAATAAATGAATGAAGGTCAATGGCAGAGTAAAGCATGCTTGGAACCAGACTCTTACACACAATGTTCCATGCATTACATAATTCATATCAGAAAAATGAATTACAGCGAGTAGTTCAGCAAGATTCCTGAATGCGATTGGTAAAAGTGCACTTCCGCTATTACCTTTAAATCTTGTATTAGCATGTGATGTCAGAAAGCAGGATAAACAATGGCTACAACTCACAAAATGACATAGGAAAACTGTGTGCTACAGAGTTCATAGGAAACACTAGCCTTGTTCAACTATATTCATAAACTAGCTGTAACTCAAGGCTGCAAGTAAACTCTGAGAAAATGCTAACTGCTGTGTTATAGTGACCTCTAGTGCTAAAAGAAAAACAGAAAATGCTGGAAAACACTCAGCAGGTCAGGCAGCATCTGTGGCAAGAGAAACAAAGTTAATGTTTCAGGTCAGTAACCTTTCATAGAATCATAGAAGGTTACAGCACGGAAGGAGGCCATTTGGCCCATCGAGTCCATGCCGGGTCTATGCAAGAGCAATCCAGCAAGTCCCACTCCCCCGCCCTATCCTGTAGCCCTTCAAGTACTTATCCAGTTCACTTTTGAAAGCTTTCATCAGAACCGTTCAGAAAAACAACATTTTCTGTTCTTATTTCAGAATTCCAGCATCCGCAGTAATTTGCTTTTGTTCTGGTGCTAAAAGCTTGTCTTAGCATGCTGCTATTCACTCCTCCAATAACCTTGGTTACAATGGATAACTACTGACTGAAAAAAGTCACTCAATATTTGTATAGTTCAACTATAGTAATTTGAAAATGTAGCTGTTTCAGCGCCTTCTGCCAAGTGATTTTCCTGTATGACTAGCTTAGTTTCCCGAATAGAGTAAAAGCTGCTTAATTTAAATTATCTGTTAATTTGAATTGAAATCATGCAAACAAAAGCCTCCTGAGCTGTTACATTAAATTTGCTTAATCCGAATTACTCGGCAATTTGACTTTTTGTAGAGTAAAAAAAAATGTTTTGAATTGACAGGAGTACACAGAGTTCAGTGAAAGCACTCAAAAATGATTATCAAATTTTAAAAAAGGAAAAAAATCAGATCTACCTAAAGACACAGGGTTATGTGAAGTCTCTAGAAGTCTTTCGCCATGAGCTTCAGACAACTTCTTCATTTCAGTGGCAAGGTAAGTGAACATTTCCTGCAAAAATATAAATTTCTCCAATGAGTGTACAAAATGATTAATAATAATGACTGTTGAACTCGTCACTGATACAGCAACTTCCATTCAGTCACCCATATCATCTGAGAACTTTTTTTTCCACTTAGTATTCTTTTAACTGTCACTGTTTGAGAATGAAATGAGTAAGAGAGACTGTGGTCATTGTCCTTGCTTATTGTGAGCATTCTGCTGCTTATACACCATCATACAGGCTCCCAGACAGTGACCTGTCCTGGCCAGGCTCCCTCTCTACTTTTCCGCTTACCATTTCAAACTGCATTTGTCCACTTACTACCCGCCCTTCAGACAACTCATGGTTTCTGCCTGTAACAAATCTCCCTTGGCTCTTCTCTTCTTAATTATGTTAAGCACCTTCATCCAGGACAAAGCAGCCCGCTTGATAGGCACCCCATCCACCACCCTAAACATTCACTCCCTTCACCACCAGCGCACAGTGGCTGCAGTGTGTACCATCTACAGGATGCACTGCAGCAACTCGCCAAGGCTTCTTCGATAGCACCTCCCAAACCCACAACCTCTACCACCTAGAAGGACAAGGGCAGCAGGCACATGGGAACAACACCACCTGCACGTTCCCCTCCAAGTCACACACCATCCCGACTTGGAAATATATTGCCGTTCCTTCATCGTCGCTGGGTCAAAATCCTGGAACTCCCTTCCTAACAGCACTGTGGGAGAACCGTCACCACACGGACTGCAGCGGTTCAAGAAGGTGGCTCACCACCACCTTTTCAAGGACAATTAGAGATGGGCAATGAATGCTGGCCTTGCCAGCAACGCCCACATCCCATGAACAAATAAAAAAAAAATACCTTACTCTTCCTCTGAAGAATCACTCTTCCTTTCGGATGAGACGTTAAACCGAGGACGTAAAAAATGCCATGGCACTTTTCGAAGAAAATCAGGCAAGTTTCTGCCGGTGTCCTGGCCAACATTTATTCTCCAACACCACCAAAACCAGATTATCCAGTCATTTATCTTATTGCTATTCATGGGACCTTGCTATGTGCAAATTGGAGCCACATTTCCCTACATTACAACAGTGACTACACTTCAAAAATAATTAATTGGCAGTAAAGCACTTTGGGACATCCTAAGTTCATTAAAGGCACTACATAAATCCAAGTTCTTTCCTCCTTTCGTTCCTATATCTTTAAATGTGCTTTGAGTGGTTTCATTTTTCACTGGTTAAAACACTTTACGTTCACCTATTCCCAGGACCTATGGGTAAGTTATATCCCACAAACACACAGTTGTCAAGTACATAGCTTCATTTCCAATGAGATGACTCATATTAAACTGGAGAACACATGTAGAGTTGGACTTCTTATAATTGTTGAGAGTTATTCATAACATCATTTCTCCACCATTCTTAGGAAGAATAGTATATTTGAAAAACTAGGTAACAGCATACAAACAGAGAAGAACTGCCCAAATATTATGAAGCCTGGAAATTTGTGAACAAAAGTACTGAAAAGTACAATTAGATCTTGACAAAGAACAAAAACAGCAGACACTGATAGGTTAGCTATTTTGGTAACTGCTTACATACTGGATTGTGCACATAGCAACTATACTGGTAAGCTTACCATGCAACAGAAGACATGGCACAATATTGAGTTGTAAAACATACATCCTTATTGATCCTGCCAACTTGTACACACTGACATTTATTGCAATACAATGAAAACTTAAAAGTTGCTTGTGTAACCTGATGTATCAATACGCACATCCAAAAACATCAATAGAAAAAAGATTGAAACCAGTCCTCAGATACTCTATGTACCGACTATTTGCTGAATTCTTTAATGTCTAGACAAAGTAGTACTCATCCTTTCTAATTCTGAATATATTACTTATAACAATATCATACAAATACATAGACGTTTCAACAAGAAATAGGCCCAACCAGTCCCTGTTGGTGTTTACCCTTTTCCCATATGCTTTCATCCCCTTTTCCTTCATCCACCATCACACACTTGATGGGCCAAATGCCTGTTCCTATGCTGTAACATTCTATGATTTTATAATAGGATAGCATTCACACATCATTAATTGTTCAGAGATGCTCATTACCTAAATATGCCTTTTCACTTGCCAATTCATATTACTCTTTCTCGCTTATTTTGTATCTGTGGATCTTGATGACAAAGCAGTTTCAAAGACACCATTTCCCTTTCTTTAGGCTTCACAGATACCATGTTCCAAACTATAATGGACCACAAAATAATTAACATAAATCTTTTGAGTGTAAATACTCACTTCCTCTCAAATATGTTCAAAGTACAGGATGCATATTCGACTCAGATTCTAAAATGAAAATAATTTCCAACTTTGGAAAAGTTGCTGACTGTCTGTACTCAGTCATTTTTTTTTGTAGAATGCGGAACCATGCCAAAGTCAGACGTTAGATTTGTTCAACTGGAACAAATGCTTTAACGATTCTTGTACCATACATCTCAGGGTGCAATCTTGAGTATTATTACAAGTATTATTTGTAATATCACTCACTTAAGCTTCTCTACCACACTGTAGCTATTGCAAGGGCACACAACTAAATGCTTTTTGTTAGCAGTTCCAAAATCAGGTGTCCATGCTTACAAATATTATACATAAACAGTATATATTTCCCCAAATTGTTCGCCCAAAGTGGGGGCATATTATAATCAAAGATTTACACTGATTGACCAACAAACTAAACCGTCCATTTTGTTCAAATCTACAGAACGTCAAACCCACCCTCAACTGTATAGACATGTCTTACATTCACTATAAAAAACAATGTATATGTTGTTCTAGCAACTTTTATACCAAGTAGCAAAGATTAGTCATGTCACTGTCCATGTCACATTCCCAAATTCGCAGAATGTTAAAAACATCAACAAAAGGTACCATCCGTGCACTGAATGTTATTTTTCTCTAGCAGTAATAATTTCTATGAATAGATTTACTCCCATGCCTATAAAAAAACGTATCTTAATCAATCACTTTTCAGATTCATAAATCTTCTACAGTACATTTCCAGCAGTGAATGTTCCTCACTATGTAACTCTGTAACCGGTAATTATTTTTGAAATAAATATGCATTTCATTGCAACAGTTTATCGTTTCCACACCATTAAATCTCCATGAATTCTAAATAAAGAACGTTGACTGTCTGACTACAGGACATCTGTGTAAATGACGTCGTTAATGAACATTTAATGAGTCTTAGAAAATTAATCTAATTATGCCATTTTATCTTAATAGAATCCCTCCACAAGCCAAACTGAATAGATTTAGTTTAAACAGGACAAAGAAGATTGTTTATTACGGACACAGTCTTTTCTGAATACAAATTAAACTAAAATGCAACGCCAACAAAAAAATATCTCCCACTGTTCAATAAAAATGTAGAAAGCAAGCAAAACAGGATGAGAAGAAAAATACATGGATGTGCAAATATCATTGGATTTATTTTACAGAAACTCATTTGCTATATTTTAGAACATGTGTTCTGTTCTACAAGTTAATTGTTATTTAGGATTGCCAAATCCAGCATCTCATGCAAAATAAAAGGTTTTCAGAGTTATCTTTTCAAAGGGATTATGGGGAAAGATTTCCGCTGTCCGCTACTTATAGAGAAATTGTAAATGTGCGTATAAAGAACAGATTTATAATAGCACTATAAACAGCAATGAGTAGAAATCTTCTCCGCCAGCTTCTGATGCAAGTCTGATTAAAACCTAATGAAGGCTTCAGCTTCCTGAAATCATATGCACACCTAAAGGTCCAGTTTCTAGCTCATCTAATGCTGGAAAGTCCTTTATAATGTTTGGCATTTTCAGGCTAGCAGCAGTTCTGGATCCTTAAGTTCAGAAAATTTACATATGCAGGGCCCAAAGTATTCGTATGCCCAGGTTTCTGAACAGAACTGAAGGGGAGGGTGGTAAATCACTAGCAAGTGGGGAAAATTAAGAATAAATGCTTTTTTAGCATCAGCACCTGCTTTCCCCTACCACACCAATAGCTTTAACCTTTCTACATTTCATACATTTAGTGAAGAGGATACAATGGATAAATGGATTTCTTTGCAGTGCATCTGCTCCATTGCACTGATTGCAATGGTACTGCAGTACTTTCAATCTACTCCAGATATTCTGAGAAATGATATGATGTGATATTTTACACTCTCAAACAATGTCCTTCTCTCTATTTATCTGGCAATTGCATTTTCTTTCCCCCTCCTCCGCCTGCTCCCCCCAATGAATACAGTTCCAGAGATACAAGGTTAAGGTGTATTTTCTAACTAGTTTTAAGATATTGATTATTGTCACTATGGGTTATATTGAATCTTTGATCCAATCTACCAATTATATTCAACATAATGTAGATGTTACATAAAATATGTGACATCTGTGAAATGTTTGACATATTCCAGTTTCACCATTCATTAAGGAGGGAATTCTACTAAATGGTCACAAAATCCTAAAAATGTTATGAAGGATGGTATTTGTACACTTAGTGGTGGCTACTGTGACCTCCGCCAATTATTGTGTCTTATACCTGAACACATCGGATTAGAGGCAGCCTGAAAGCAGACATTTGGCACTCAACTCCCCCAGGGACATCACAGATAGGAAGCACTGGATTACGGGAATATTCCTCATTCATGTCACTCATGTGGAACGTCAAAGCTGGAATCATTCCACACAAAATGTCTACTCCCACCCTGTCTGTAATGAGTGCTTTTGAAGCACATAAGTGCAACAAGAGATGGCAGACACCCAGGTAGGCTTATGAATCAAAACAGCGAGCACACTCTGTTAAGTTTTGAAAATATGACACTATATAAAACAACAGTCAAAAAACTCACCAACAACCTAATAAAAAAATATAATCAGTCATTCAATTAGAATCCATAAATAAAAACAAAAAGTGAAAACTACTCTCCTCATTTATCATTGATGGGTAGATTTACTGTTTAAATTGAGTTCTGGGTGTATGATCTCATAGATTCCTCCAACATGGAAAAATATGGATTACCCTGGTGTGTGGAGTTAATTAGTTGGCTTCTTGCCTTGCATGGTCACAAGGTACTTTGACGTTATTCTAAGCTTTTCTGTACCACTAACTGACAGACCAAACCAGTCCGACTTGCACCAGCGCAGGATTTTCTTTGTGCTGTTTTCAGCATTCAGACCTGCAACTAGTCAGGCATCACTACGCAGCTAGGAATACTGTGAATGCGGTAAAATGCTGTGACAGCTGCCATAAATCAGCAAACTTTCTAGTGCATTAATCTTTTCAGATGTGACAGTCATTTTTATCTTGTGGAATAGAAGCTTATCTGCATCACACATACCATTATGCATTTTTTTTAAAAACAGGATCCATTAAACAGTTTACCAGAAATAAAGACTATTCAAATCTCTTTATGCTCCTCCTGTCAGTTCTTCTCGTAAGGCATTAAGATATTCATTCATTTTTCCTTCTCATTTTCCTTTGAATTGGCTTCAGGTACTTTTCTCCTTCTGAAGGCAGTAGCTCATGCTGCATTCGAGATACTGGTCCCAATGGTGAAGCTTCATGTGTGAGCTTGGACAGTGAGAGACAAATGGCCATTTTGACTGTGATGTGGGGAGGCTCACAACAAAGCCCAATCCATCGCTGACTGAATACAGACTTTCAGCTGGATAGCAGTCAAGACTTGGAATGCTGGCCAGTTTTTCTCCTTCCTAAACAAAACCATTAGTATGCCACACTGCTGTCCCATAACCACATTTTCTATATTTGAGCACTATCAAAATATCACTTCCTTTAAAAATTGGATGCAGGTGTATTGTTTCACAGACCATAGTAGCCTTCTGAAGTGGTCATGCCTGAGCCAGACAGTGAGACCAGCAGGTTATTAGATTGGGGGAGCGGATCAGCACCTACAGAAGAGGGAGGGGGAAAATGGTTAAATCCAAGATGGCCACCAAAATGGTCTTATGAACATATTTAGCATCTGAATTTGTACCATAAGACTCTCACTTTTTTTGGAATTGGCTATGGAATCCCCATTGGAATTTGTTATTTTACTGAAACTGCAATAAATGAAAAAAAATGTTTTTTTTTCCCATCGCTTTTCTGCCAATTTTCTTCCCTTGCCTGGTGCCTCTTCCAATGATTCCTTGCTTCCATGAGTCTCTTGGTTCAATGAGTCTCAGGCACTCCCCAGTACCATACCCAAGTGGCCATTCTGCATGTGTGCCTGGACAGTGAGTGTCGGCAGAATATTCAACCGCATGATGTATAGGGGCATTGCAACAGCCTGACCCTTAACCTGTCCCTGTCCTCACTCAACACCCACACATGCCAGCAGAGGTTACTAGACAGCGATAAGGGCAGGAAGCTTAACCTAGGAGCATTGATGCCAGTTGTAGCTGTCCTGTTGCCGCTCCGGCGAAGATCAGCTGACACAACACGGAACTGAGGACCGTCCTCTTCTGTGTAGCTCAGCTGGGGCATCAGGGGAAGCTATCATTTGGTTTTCATTAGAACAGCACACAATTGCTTATCAGTTGAACATTTTGTTCTGTCTATTAATCTGAAACGGCTGCCATGGACAACTTTTCTTTCAATAAAGAATGCTGATATGACAGCCATAGTGTTCCTGTAGGCACCTGTCTAGATTAATATAGCAAAATAATTTCTGAATACAATTGAATATTCTTGGTCACATTTTTCCTGCAACAGTTTACAAATACTACCACAGAATTTAAAAGGATTTATGGGATGACTAATCTGACCCGGCATTTCAATGTAGTAAAACCTCTGCATCTGATGTAAAAATGGCTGTTGGAACTGAATCCCGATAGATGCAATACTACTCTGGGAACAATTGTTATGCTTGTACCTAAATTATGCACATAACAGGGAATAGGAATAAACCCTATGGTTTAATTTCTACAAATAACGCATTTTCTTACAAAGCAGCCAAACATATTTGAAAGGTCACCAATCAGTAAAATCCAGATTAATGAGGCTTCCTTCTCCATAACACCTTGTTTTTGGTTGGTTTTATAATTTAGTCTTTTCTTTGCTGATAATGTTGCATTGAAAGAGATGATAACAATACATTTATAGTCAATTATTGTTTATCACTCAGCACAAAAGTATATCTTTTTGTCTTAAGTAGTGAAGAAAGATCCTCAGGAAAATAGAAACATAGAAACAGAGAAAATAGGAGCAAGAGTAGGCCATTCAGCCCTTCGGTCCTGCTCCGCCATTCAAAATGATCATGGCTGATCGTCTAACTCAGTATCCTGTTCCCGCTTTTCCCCATATCCCTTGATCCCTTTAGCATTAAGAAATATATCTATCTCCTTCTTAAATACATCTAATGACTTGGCCTCCACTGCCTTCTGTGGTAGAGAATTCCACAGGTTCACCACCCTCTCAGTGAAGAAATTTCGCCTCATCTCAGTTCTAAATGGCATACCCCGTATCCTGAGACTGTGACCCCTGGTTCTTGATTCCCCAGCCATCGGGAATATCCTCCCTGCATCTAGTCTGTCCAGTCCTGTTAGAATTTTATACGTTTCGATGAGATCACCTCTCATTCTTCTAAACTCTAGTGAATATAGGCCTAGTTGACCCAATCTATCCTCATACGTCAGTCCTGCCATCCCAGGAATCAGTCTGGTAAACCTTCGTTGCACTCCCTCCATGGCAAGGACATCCTCCCTCAGATAAGGAGACCAAAACTGCACACAATACTCCAGATGTGGTCTCACCAAGGCCATGTATAACTGCAGTAAGACATCCCTGCTCCTGTACTCAAATCCTCTTGCAATGAAGGGCAACATACCATTCGCCTTCCTAACTGCTTGCTGCACCTCAATGCTCGCTTTCAGCGACTGGTGTACAAGGACACGCAGGTCCCCTTTTCCCAATCTATCACCATTCAGATAATAATCTGCCTTTCTGTTTTTACAACCAAAGTGGATAACCTCACATTTATCCACATTATACTGCATCTGCCATGTTCTTGCCCACTCACCCAACTTGTCTAAATCACATTGGAGCTTCTTTGCATCCTCCTCACAGCTCACATTCCACCCCAGCTTTGTGTCGTCTGCAAACCTGGAAATGTTACAATTAGTTCCCTCATCCAAATCATTGATATATATTGTGAATAGCTGGGGCCCAAGCACTGATCCCTGCGGTACCCCACTAGTCACTGCCTGCCACCCGGAAAAAAGACCCGTTTATTCCTACCAATTCACAATCCATGCCAGTATATTCTCCCCAATCCCATATGCTTTAATTTTGCACACTAACCTCTTGTGTGGGACCTTATCAAAAGCCTTCTGAAAATCCAAATACACCACATCCACTGGTTCTCCCTTATCTATAGACAAGAAATGGGAGATTCACGAGGATTTTGCTGTGGTTTTGTTTGGTGCACTGACTTTCCAGAATGAATGTCCAAGAAAACAAGCATCACAGTTGTGCATATTAGAAAATGTTCAATTTTCTTAGAAGAGAATTCATACTTTTTATTTAACACCTAATATGTGAACCAACCAGAAGATCATTGCAGTGATATATTGGGGCCTGGGTATCATGGCACATCTGGATGTTTCACATCAATTTCACATGAGTCACAGCTCACAGTGCTGGCTTTAAATCTAATCTCTGAAAGTTTTAAACTGAAAGTTTTAAAGAGTATGGCTAGTTGTGACTGATCAGAAACTAAATGGGTCAGTCTTAACAGTTCTCAATGGACAAATATACACAGAACATCCATAAATTGATATTAATTAAGCATAAGGAGAATTCTATTGAGACATTGAAGTATCGTTATCATAACGCCAGATGATGCACATTACTGGGGTTTGGAGAAGCTGTTCAACACTGTATCTAATCTGTGTAATAACTGACGCAGATGTCGACATTGCATGCTCATATTCCCGAACATGAACATTTATAACTTTGAAGAAGGATAAAGCCTGGAAATTGGTATTCGCCAGGCACAGCAGAGAGAAAAGAGGTGGAGACCCATTACATCAAGACTTCAAACCTGCTGCACTAGCCCAGGATTTCCTGGGGCTCCCTCAACGTACATCACTGGGTCTGCACCTGCAGCAGGTGCTGGTCCCGCATTACGATGTTAACGAGTTTTACCATTTTATTCTTCCTACATCCATTGGGCATCCCAACGGAGGGGCACCCAAAGAAACTTGGCACAAGGCCCTGAGACGGGTGCGTCTGCAGGGATCTGAGGCGGGGGGTGGGGGGGAATGCAAGCCGAACAACAAGAACTTGCATTTATATAGCGCCCTTAACATAGGAAAAACTTCCCAAGGCGCATCATAGAGGCGTAATCAGACAAAAATGGTCACCAAGTTAAAGGAGGTGATATTAGGACAGGTGAGAAAAGCTTGGCCAAACAGGTGGGTTTTAATTCTGGGTAGTCTTAAAGAAGGAGAGGGAGGTGGAGAGGCAGAGAGGTTTAGAGAGGGAATTCCAGAGGGTGGGGTCTTGACAGCTGAAGGAACTGTCGCCAATGGTGGGACGAAGGGAAGGGGGGATGGACAACAGACCAGAGTTGGAGGTTTTAAGAGTTTTTGGGAGCGGGAGGGGGGTTGTAGGGCTGGGGAGAGATTGCAAAGATGGAAAGGCCATTAAGGGATTTAAACACGAGGGTGAAAATTTTAAATTGGAGACATAGGTTAGCATGTATAAGGGTGAAGGGTGAGCAGAATTTAGTGCGGGATAGGATACGCGTATCAAAGTTTTGGATGAGCTGAGGTTTAAGGAATGTGGAGGTTGGGAGGCCGGCCGGTCTGGAGGTAACAAAAGAATGGATGAGGATTTCAGCAGCAGATGAACTGAGCAGGGGACAGAAGTGGATGGTGTTACTGAGTGGAAGTAGGTGATCTTTGCGATGGAGTGGATATGGGGTTGGAAGCTCAGGCCAGGATTGAATAGGATGCCGAGGTTACAAATTGTCTGCTTCAACCTGAGACATTGGCCAGGGAGAAGTGCGGAGATTGTGGCGGGAGCCGAAGATGATGGCTTCAGTCTTCCCAATGCTTAACTGAAAGAATTTTCAGTACATCCAAGACTGGATGTCAGACAAGTAGTCTGACAACACAGAGGCAGACACAAAAGGAAGTGGGGTTTGTGGGTGGTGAGGGATACAAGGAAGTGATCGGAGTAGGCCTTGTCTGTGTTCAAGACCACAAGAGTAGACAGGTCATGTAAGATGGCAAGATTCGGGGGAGCCGTGATTATGGGTCGAAGAGATTACATGGAGGGAAGAGGTTTAGGGAGGACAGGAGGGCAGTGAATTAAGAGGAGCGAGAGCAAAGGGAGCGGGGATAGAGATTGAAATCACGAAAAGTCACTCAGTGCAGAGGCTGAGGGAGGATATCTCGGGGAGAAACGCATGTTGGGGCTTGGGAGAGGATTTTAAAGGAGAGATAAGAGGGGTGAAACAAGATTCAATGCTTGAAGGAGAAGAAGGTAACAGAAGAGTAGAGGGAGAGACCAAGGTGTGATTTGGTGAAAAGGGCCACATCACCACCGCGGCACTTTGGGCGGGGCAGGTGCTGGAAAGTATAACCAGGTGGGAGGCCTCCATAAGGAGCACGGTGTCATCACCTACAAGTCAAGTTTCAGTCAAAGCCAGGATGTCAACGCATTCATCCATAATAAAATCATGGATGACAAGGGACATGTCCTCAAGTGAACAGGCATTCTGAAGAGGAACCAGGAGAGGGGCGGCGATTGTTGGTCTGCTGGCAGAGTCCAGGGGGACAGTGGTGGGTGCAGCTTGGTGAGATTAGCTCCAGCGAAGATGAAAGAGGAGCTGTCACAGAAGATGGAAAGGTACCCCTCCCTGCCCGCCCCTCCTTCCCTCCCTCCCTCCTGAGGGTGATCTTCAAACCTTGCTGTCTTCTGGCTACTGCTCTCCAACAGCTGCCACAGGCCGCAATGCCAGCCAACAGGAGCACAGCTGCAGGTCTCGCAGGCGCCTCCTCTGACAGGCACAGTGCACCTCAGAGGTGCTGTACTCGTCAGGCACAGGACACCCATAGAGGAAAACTAGCCTCAAGTATGTGTCTTCTGTTTTAAAAGCACAGTGCTGCAAAAGAATTACACTGGAACTCTGTTATTGTACACTATTAAGGTCAGAAGGATGGGAATGTATGAGATGTAATTTGTGCGTCTTTGCACAAACTCTTTATACAAGACATCAGGAAAAAAGCACAAACTATAACAGAAAAGCAGCTTTAAAGAAAAATCCATCAATAATTCAATAAAATTGAATTTGCAACATGATGGTGATTTGTACAGTACTGAAATGCAAACAAGAAAATATATAGTGCAGTGTAAATACGGGCTCCAGACCTCGAACACTGTGAACTTACCTTTCTTTCTTTTAAGAGCCGCTTATAGCCATTCACACCAAGTGATAGCAGCGTAATAAGAACATCCATCGAGGGCGATGCCGAAGCTCTGCCTAGAAATATCAATGGGAAATGTCTTTCGTATTGAGCTTAACTATTTCTAAATAATATAAAAGAAAGTAGAGGTCCTCTGATGTTTCACTAGTGGCACTAAGCCGCACAGACTCGGAAGATTCCAAATCCAATTCCTGAACAGGGAAGAGTTAGCTAACCCAAGTCAGGGTAGCAAATGACGATGCTATAGCTGGCTGCAACATCCCTGGGCTAAAGATCTGGATATGAAGGAGAGGTTGTTCAATGGCCCTGATAAATAGTGACAGGATTGGTCTGGACTGTGATGTCCCCCACAGTCAATTAACCTAATCCATTTACTCCCCAGCTTCACAATACAAAGGATGGTTGGGGGGGGGGGGGGGCTACCAAGCCTACTCAGCCTTGCTCCCTCATGAAGCTCTATCTTCTCGATAGGAGAGGTAAGGAGAGAATTTAAATAGCGCCTTTAATTATATGCCCTGAGGCGCTTCACTGGAGTTGTAATCAGACCAAAATCAGAGGAAATCTAGAGAATGAAAACAATTTTTTTTACAAAAGCAAAGACACTTCTGACTTGTAATTGAAAAATTATAGCATGTTTAGAGTTTACATTTAAAAAGACTTCTGGAATGAGAATGCGGAGCAAGAAGGTTACATTTCAGTGCAGTAAGCTCCAAATGTGACTGACTCTGTGATTATGCAGAAAATATTACAAAAAATACATAATTTTAGCTGAAACAGGTATTTCTTTAGTTGGCAGCCAAAGATTTGGTACAACAGTTCACTGCATAGCCACAGAGGACAAACAGGTCACAGTAATGTCTTTGAATCGAAAATACACTGCCAGAAGAAAAACACAACAGCATTCTCTTGATGGTAAATAGACGTGGGTTTAAAAAACAATGCTACAACTTCACAGCACAGTTCAGAACATTCAGCAGCAGAATTGGTGACCGAGGATGTTGCTTTAATATTCGAACAACTTTATATCAGGTGGCTGGCTCAATAAAAATGTCCCAAGCAGAAAGATTGAATAAACAATTGCTGAGCACAGACAATTACAGCCTAAAAAAATATTGCCACTGAACATTAGACACTTATTTCTTTAAGCAACATAATAATATATTGCTATACTGCATTTCAGCTACAACTAACAGGTGGGGGTAAAATTTTAGGCGGGGGGTTGTTCTCCCAATTTCCTTCCATAAACTGCAGAGAAGCAGCATAAACAGATGTTTCTGCCGATCGTACACTGAAACCACAGTGGGAGATTGGGAGAATTTTACCCCACGATGTCTACAATGGCCCTTTTTAAAAAAATGTTCTTGCATCGGACAATTTCCAATGTGGCAACCAAAAGGCTTTTAAAAAAAGGCAGTTTGGAAAAGCAGGATGGAAAGAAGGAAAAGTTATTCCAAGCAGGTAGATATATTAGGGTTCATTGTTATATTAAAACAAATCTGTCAAGTGTAATATAACTAATGGGTACAGCTGTACTTTTTCACTTCTATTTACAAATTGATACAAGATTAAATGAAAAAAAATGCATTTGAATAGTTTAAAGCTGATTGTTGTTCATTTCATAAATATTGCCAACAATGAATTTATCAAAGCACTGAAGTGAACCTTGTTCTGGATATAGATATATTCCTTCCTCATTCAGAGGAGCCCTCAATCTAACCCAGGCTAAGAAGCCTTAGCCAGAATTTTGCATCAAGGGTTTATAGCAGCCAATCTGGATATAAATGAAAGCTAAAAATGCAGCAAATCTCATTATTATAACTGAAATTTACTTGATTAACTCATATAGTGTCTGATAATGAATTACCTGGGTACATTTTGCTGATTTCCTGTATGAAGACATCATCGAAACCAGCTACTATAGCACCACCTACTGGAACCATGAAGTTCTTGTCCAAGCTCTGTACAAAAGCATCTATTCGGCCAACTCGTGCTCCCTAATTAAAATGTGAAAATGGTTATGATAATAACAAAAGAAAAAGATATTGTGACTACTTACTTAAAAAATATGCAATATCAACTTCAAGCCATTTCTAATAAGACTGTGAGAACTCCTCGTTTGTATTTATTTAAATATATAAAAATAATGACTTTCAACAGTTTTTGTTCTGGGAATTTTTTAACTTGCATACCACAAGTTGACAGCATCATCAAAGAGAGTGGCTGAGAGGAGGTATTGGCCCCAAAAATCTGAGGGAGTTAAATCAAATACCGTGACTGTATCCATCAATGTTAATTCAGTTCCCATACACTTTATTGCTCAGTAACCTCCTCCAAACCAGTAACCCTGATGGGAGAGGGGGGAATGCGATCTGAAGAAAGACTGAACAGAAAGAGACAGAAAGAAAAATTAAAGCAGGAGGTGATAATAAATTCCTTGTTTTTTACTGTGTCATTTATAAAAAGGAGTACTGATGGAATGCTGTACTAATTAAGTTCAAGTATGTTTAGTGCAGTGGAATGGAACACTTTCCATTTCAGGCACCCAATGTCAGCATCAAGCACTCCCAGGACAGATATAGCACAGCAAGATGCAAGGTAGGACGTTTGGGACAGGTAGTTGCTTTTTCATTTAAGACGTCCGTGATTATCACAATATAAAACCAGTTTAAGCCAAAAACTTACAGCTAGGTAGTTCGTTAATCAGATGCAAGGTAAAGACCCTTATACACTCCTCAGCAAGGTGTTTCAGACTCAACCTCAGAAGTGCACTTCCTTTGCACCAGTGTGGCATATTTTTCCATCTAACTGTAAGCCTGCCAAATCTGAGGCAGTTTTTGTGTTGTAGTGCCCTCCCCCACCCCTTGCCCACAAGGAACTGGATTGAGATTGTACAAACTCATTTCACACGTGACCAATGCAGCCAGCAGACTGAGGAGATTTTCATCCCATTAGTCTGGGCTGGATTTGAACCCCGGTCCAAGACTACACCTATTTAAAACACGATTCCTGCCCATCCAGAGGAGTGTTTGACCTATATTCAAAACTTATTGAAGTATTTCTGGCCTAACTATTAGACATTTCAACAAAAGCACTAAGAATTCCTGCCAGCACTGCTGAATCCTGATAAAAATTTAAAATCATGCTTGTTGGTACTGAGTACTACTGTACAAAATACAGCCGACCTTCATTTTACTGCACTCCTGTATAGAGAAAGGTCTTTTTCTGAACTCTGATTTGCCATAGGTCCTGCTAGGCAGCATCCGGAACAGTACCAATATGTAAGTGCTCTGCAAATTTCTCATCACTTATTTTGGTCTTGAAGCGCCTACATTTGCAAGGTGATAATAAGTCTCCCTTTTCACTGCTGTGCTGAGAAGACCACTGTGATCAGACATGCTCTATGATTTTCCTTCACCTTATGGTTTTCACAGCATGTTTTAACCTAGTCAGACACTCCTGTTATGTTGCCACATTTTCCCTCCAGTATACTCATAACTGTTTCTCATCAAAAGAACTGTATACAATGATGGAAACTTTTAATGTTAAGTACCTTAGAAGCACTGAGGCTTTGTTCAGGCCTAGTTTCTTTTGACAGGACTTTAAAAAGTGGCTGAAGAGTTTAAGAACAAATATGGGATTTTTTGCAGGAGTAAAATATTGTAAGTGTGTAAGTTACTTTAATAATTATCTAAGAATCTGCTTGGTAAAGCTGACACAGCTAAAATAGTGTTGGAAGGAAAATAGTAACAGCTATTACAATAAAAATCATAAAGGGTTATAAGACACCACACACTCCTTTATAGCCCAACTCCCCGTTAAGCTGCACACCTCGTGCCTGGTTCCTAAACAGCACGTTAAAAAGGGGGATCTTGTGCATATATTTTACAACTAATTAATTTGTTAGTGACAAGATAGATGTGCTGCGCTAGCAATATTCAGTGTGCTTGGCAATGAAAATGCAATTGGGGAGATTACCTGGATCATAAATTTACAACATCGATATGTGCTTATCTGAAATCTCACCGACGTTTGGGACAGGTAGTTGCTTTTTCATTTAAGACATCCGTGATTATCACAATATAAAACCAGTTTAAGCCAAAAACTTACAGCTAGGCAGTTCATTAATCAGATGACATTTTTTGCCTACCTACATTTTTAATTTGTACATCAGCATTCCAAAGATAACTAAATCTATGTTCTATGTTGTTTTCAAATTACTTTAGCTCTCTGAATGCTTCATTTATAATACTACACCAAAATACTGCTTGGTGAAACTTGTTGGCATAGTAAGTTAGCACATTCTTCTGGGAGTTGGATTGAAATGCATGCCAGAGCAGTGGGGGTGAAATTCTCCTGTACTGCCTGTAAAGATCCTATGTGACAAAAACTGAGGCAATCTCAATCCAGTTCCTCAGCAATAAAACTACCCATGATTTGTCAGAAATTAGCACTCTCATTGACAGAATGCGCAAGGGTGGCTTGGGTGAGAGAAATCAAAAAATTAATGCTGAAATAATGGGGGTGCTTTTCTGAGGCTGGGACCCAATGTGGACTCCCAAGTGCATAGTTAACTTAGACCAGACACATTAACCTCCTGGGTTGAGGTCAGAAAGAGGGCCAATATATTAGAATCTATTAAATGTGCAGTTCTCATATTTTAAAACAAAAACCCATATCACAAATCAGACTTTCTAATTATACCCAATCACATCTAAGTTCATTTCATCTATTCTCTGAGCACATTTAAAACCAGTTAGTTATTAGGCAATAGCATAATTTCACATTGTATTTGACTTCGAAAAAAGGATTGATGCTCATCAAGATGACCTTCACCATAAAAAGAATTTACATTTAGGGTTCCATATCGCACATTCACAGGACATTTCAAATGCTTCGCAACCAATGAGTTATTACAATGACAGTGTAATCACTGTTGTTAGGTGAACAAATATGGGAGTCAATTTGCATGCAGCAAGATCTCACAGACAACAAATGAGTTGAATGACCAATTAAACCTGATTTGATGGTGTTGATTGAGGGAGGAATTTTGACCACGATACCAAGAGAATTTCCCTGCTCTTTTCGAGTAGCGTCATGGGATCTTTTACATCCATTTCAAAAGGCAGACAAGGCCTCAGTTTAGCTCTCTTTCAAAAGACAGCATCTACAAAAATGCAGGACTCCCTCAATACTCCACCGGAGTGTAGAATTAATTTCATACTAGGAAGTGTACAAAAGTGGCCAAGAGTGATCAGGATTAAGATTCTCCGACCTACACTCGGTAGGGAAGCCCAAAGTCTCTGCTGGTTATTCTTGATGGCCCAACGTAGATGTAGTGCTTACTGTGGGTAGGCAATGAGACACAAACCCATGCCCCATCAAGTTAACTATTTAATAAACGTAGTTTATATGCTTATTTTCCAGGAGGTACTAATCCTGCCAAACACTTTACCAGATGTAAACAAACAGCATATAGTGGCCGTGCTAAAATTAAAAAATGCAGACATTGCAAAACTTCAGCCTGCTGCAGATATAACATTTGCTAAGTTAATTTACCCTAGTGGGCAACCAGGTAGACTTTCAGAGTGAACTATTCCTGGTTGTTCTAGAAACAGTCAGAACCTCACCCTTAAAGTTAATGCAATTGAAGGATGAGAAAACACACAGAGGTTTAGTAAAAGTGTAATTTTCCTTGTGGGAGGGAAGTTCTTTAATGGGCCGGAAATTGCTTTTAAAATAACGATAAGCTGAACAGTGCTCACTGTTATTAAGGGTGAAATCGAAGAGCAAGTTCCGGTGACCACACATGTGCAGTCAAACGCGGAAATCTGGAACTTGCTCTTCCTGACTCGCCGGTAATCTGGAAGCTTCGCGTTAAAGGGACCCTCACCAGCTGCAATCAATGGACCAGCGCCAATTTGCTCTCCTACCCAGCTGGAAGTGAACTAATCTCGCCACAAAACAGGCATGTTGAGGTTTTTTTAGATTTGAACTAAGTTTTAACAGTGTGGTAAGTATTAGTGACTGCCAAACAACTTCTCTGGCACTGAAAATTTTAAAAATGTGGAGTCTCATTCATTGCAATTTTAATAGTTGTTGAACATTTAAAAAAAG
This sequence comes from Heptranchias perlo, assembly GCF_035084215.1. Classification (NCBI taxonomy): domain Eukaryota; kingdom Metazoa; phylum Chordata; class Chondrichthyes; order Hexanchiformes; family Hexanchidae; genus Heptranchias; species Heptranchias perlo. Next base: position 102,614,391 of record NC_090325.1, on the reverse strand, counting down.
GAAAAATTGTTATTTAAAAAAAAAATTTTCTGTTTCTTTTATCTCTGTCTTTAATTCGATATTTCTTACCCTATCTTTATTTTGCTTTCTCTTACTGCTTTTACAATTGATTTTACTGTTGTAGCTTTCACTGCAAGGTTTTGACTCTTCACGGCTTGACAAGGATGCTGCAATCTAATTGGTTGAGGGGAAAGAGAGATCCTCCCATCGCCCATATAGGTCCTAGGTATGCGGGAGTTAACGCTGGACTGTTTTCAGGTTCCCATTAGAGGAAGTTCCTGCAGTAAAGACCGCGGATACAATATGGGTAAGTTAGTACGTAAGGAGCAGTGAGCCCGGGTTGTTCGCCGCTCACAGCAATTTCCAGCCCATTGTATAATTAAAAATACAGGGTATGTTTTCTCCACTCATCAATTTTAACAAAAAGGTAGTCACAATTATAAAGTAGGGAAATTCATGTTATACTTGTTTCTACTTTTTCACTAACGTTAGCAAACAGTGGAAAATATACCCTAAAGTATTTAAATTACATAGACCAAGTTAACAGCAACTTATTTCCACTGAACTTTTTCTTAGTTCCTAATAGTTATACAGCAATGGCCTTGCTTCATACCTGCTGAATGAGGTGCATACACTTGGACAACTGCACTCCATAAGCATTATTGACTATGTGAGGGATATCATATTTTGCACAGATCTGAGCCAGTTCTTCCAGTCTGCAAAAAACATAAACACAGCCATAGGAGTGGAGCCAACACAAACCAACACAATACTTCTTGCAAAGTATAAGATGCTTTTATACAGTAAAAATTAAAATAAGCAGAAACTTATTAGAAATACTGATTAAGACTTAAGACTCAAACTCCTTTAAAAAATACACTTTATCCCAACTTCACATAAGTAGTGAAACTTTCAAAAGTTATATGAGAATAAAATCAAATGTAAAGGGGGTGAGGTAAGAGGAAAGATTGGAGAAGCTCATGCAGTATAGTGATCAAGGAGAGGCCTCACTAAGGCATATAAAGTATAACTGGTACAGCTAAGGTATACCCAGAGTAATACTTCAAATGAAGCCAGGAATGTAGGACCACAGGAAGAGACAGAAACATTCAAAATGCGGCAAGATGTTGTAACAGAAGCATAACATGGCAGAAGCCATGCTATCCTAACCCCTCACCCCCACTCCCCCAACAGACAGACACACATATAACAAAATATACTTCCTGCCAGTTGTTGCATTTCCCCACTATCGGCTATCATCTCACCTTTTCCATTGAAGGTAAAGAGCACTCCAGCGACATGGTTGGTAAACACACTGCCCTGTCTATTTAGGTCTCAGGTTTGATCTTTAGTCTGTGCTAAGTTAACTAATATCATCTATAGTCATGATGGGGGTGTTACACTTAGCCTCATTCCCCCTAGACTAGGGAGGGTAAAAGTGATCAGCTGTAGTTCCCAGTCATGATCGCTATTCAGTACCTCCAACTGCAAGGCCCATGTGTGAAGACAGAAACTGTCTCAACTGCAATTCCCTTGGATCAAATAGCGGAGTGGGTGCGTTGGGGCAGGGGACTCCTAAAATCGTAGAAATCCGGACCGGGTTCAGAGCCCGGCTCCAACTTGCTGATTTCCGGGTTCCCCAGTGACGCGCTCGGGTGCGCGCGTGCCTCCCGAATGCGGGAGTCCCACCGGCAATTAAAGCCGGTGGGATGATCGTTTACATACCTTAACATATAGTTAAGATACTTGAGATATCTGATTGAGTAGACATTTTGGCAAAGGTGCAATTTTGAAGGATCCCCAGCGTGTTTCCCGTGCTGCAACAGACGTGTTTCAGACAGCAGCCAGTGGGAGATGCAAATGATTATTTGACAGGTGGGGAGAAAACCTAATTTATTGCAGCAGGGCACTCTGTCACTTCAGACAAAGTTTTGGCTGCAAGACCTTTGTGTTTTCACTCAAAATTCTTACTTTCCACCAAAAACTCTGCTGTGCAATCATATTTACCTACTTTCCGGACCCCCTCAAACTCACATCGTCAGGATGGGGGGTCGCCAAGGCTGCACTCGCCACTACATCCGAGGACAAGCAACATCACCAGCCTAGTCAGGCACAGCGTCCACCTCCACCGCGTGGAGCTCCACAACACAGTGCTACGCCACAGGCATTTGCACGAGAGCACAGAGGGCGACAACAGAGAGAGCGATGTCACACGAGGCACTACCCTCGCCACAGGGTCTACAGACCGAGGTTCAGCTTCCTGGACCTCTCTGAGGAGCAGAGCATACGGAGGCTCAGAGTCGGTCGCCAGGTAGTCGCAGGCATCTGCAGCCTCCTTCGTGCCGAGCTGCTCCCGGCTGGCCCGAGCAGCATCTCCTTACCTGTCGCCGTCAAAGTCACCACTGCCCTCAACTTCTTTGCCTCCGGATCATTCCAGGGTGCCACCGGGGACATTGCCGGGGTCTCTCAGTAGTCTGCACACAAGTGCATAAGGCAGGTCACTGACTGCTTGTTTCGCAGGGCCTCGCTTTACGTCAACTTCCCCATGGATGACCTCAGCCAGACAGAGAGGGCAGTGGGATTCCACGCTGTGGCTGGTTTCCCACGGGTGCAGGGTGTAATCGATTGCACCCTTATAGCAATACGAGCACTTCCACACGAGCCAGGACTGTTCATCAACAGGAAGAGCGATCACTCCATTAGCACTCAGCTCGTTTGTGACCACCGCAAGAGATTCCTTCACGTATGTGCAGATACCATGGCAGCTGCCACGATTCCTTTATCCTCCAGAAGTCCAACATCCCGTCCCTCTTCCACGCAATGAACACCCTTAAGGGCTGGCTCCTCGGGGAACAAGGGATACCCCCTGCATACGTGGCTCATGACACCTCTGAGGAACCCCACCACCGAGCAACGGTGTCGATATAACGACAGCCACATCGCCACCAGGTCTACAATTGAGCATACTATAGGACTGCTCAAGATGCGCTTCAGGTGCCTTGATCGTTCTGGGGGAATGCTTCAATATGCACCAGACAGAGTGGGACACATTATAGTCGTCTGTTGTGCCCCGCACAACATGGCACAACAGAGAGGGGTGCCGCTGGAGGAAGCCCCATCCACATCTACCACCCATATTGAGGAGGCGGAGGAGGAGCAGGAGGAGGAGGACAAACCCATGGGGAGAACAGCGGCTCACCTGGCTGCTCGTGAGGCCAGGGAGTCACTGATATGTGAACGGTTCTCCTAACACCAGACAATGTGAAGACTCCAGTCCTCACCATCTCGATAGAGCAGCGCCCACACCAGCAGCACCCCCACCCCCCTGCACAAAATAGCCCTGCAACTACACATACACCCACTGCGGGGTGACCCAATGGTTGGCATCAAGTGTGGGTGTTCATGGTGAACCTCATCAAAGGGCCTTATTACAGAAGCCAGTCAAGAGTGGCCAAGACGTGGCAGTAGTGGTGACAATAATAATATTTAATGTGCGATTAACAAAAAGCAAATAAAAATAAAAAACATGACCAACCATCAAACACTCTTGTGCATCCCCTTTGTGTTTACAAAACCTTCGCCTTTTGCTTCAGACGACTTCTACGTGATGCATCTCCTGTGGCTGCAGCAGAGGTAGTGGCAGGTTGCTCTTGTTCATTCCCTGACCGATTAGATGCTTTGGGCCTACGCCCTCTGGGTTTCGGTGCCCGTGAGGGCCCGTCCAAAGACTGCTCCACCCGCACCTGTGCAGGGTCAGACTCGGCCACCTGGAGAAGAGGCAGGATTGCAGGTACTGGTTGAGAGGGGGGCAACGGGTGAGACGTGGGGGCACTTTGAATGGCGTCCCCACTTCCATGTCCCCTTTCGCCATCATCCCTCTCCTGGGCCAGGCCCACACCACTCCTACAACTCTGCTGGACGACAGTTTGGAGGTCATGTGTGAATCCTTTTAAGTTCAGTGCTAGTGTATCTGCCTGCCTGTTTAAGGCAGCAGAATGTTGTTCACCTCGAGTCCAAAGGGCTGTTGTCAGGGCCTGAATGGACTCAGTTGTGAGCCGTGCTTGAAGCTCCATGGAGGCTAGCCTTCCCTCCATCGCACACATTCCCACACTTACCCGTAACACTGTCTCAGAGATGCCCTCACGTCCCTGTGCTACCATTCCACTCATGCAGGAGTTGGACTCCTCCATCCTCTGTGCGATTGTGGAGAGTGCACGTGGCACCTGTTCCAGTACCTCGCAAATGTGCTGCTGTCCCTCGATCATTCTCCTTTTAAAGGATGGCCCCCGGGGTTCAGCATTTGTGTCCAGCTGAGCAGAGCCTGGAGAACAGTGCTCCCACCGATGCGGACTCTCCACAGCTGCCCCTGCCACCAGACTACTAGAACCCACCAAGGTGTGAGTATCTGCGCTGGTGGGTGACTCGCTCAGATATGACGGTGCACCCTCAGAGGCTGCAGGTCCTCTGAGGAATCTCCCTCCGCTGTCACAGCGGTCACTGACGGCCCTGTAAGAAAACAGAAGGCAATATTAAGCATGATCATAGATGTTGAGGTGCTGAAGATGGCAAGGCATGTTAACATCAATTCATATTATGTGTGCTGAATGTTAAAGTTCTGTCCCCGACGGACAGGCACTCGAGGGTGCGGCTCAGCTCCAGTGCCTCCTGCTCCATGTCTGTGAGCACGACTATCTGTTGCGGCCCCCACTCCGGTCCTCACCCTCTCCCGTGCATTCTGAGTTCTCTTCTCCTATAAGGGGAGAAAGTAGAGAGGCGTGAGTGAGTGATGGTGACGTGGCCAACCGATGAATGCATTGGTTTGGGTGAGGCTGACCTTAAAGAGATGCATCAGAGGGTGAGTATGAGACAGAGCCATGACATTGTATGAAGATTGAGTTGAGTGGCAGTGTTGGGGTGAGTAATGGGGAGGGGAGGAAGTGCTGAGGAAGTGCAGGTAAGTTGAGAATGAGCTTTGACTGGGTGTGAGGAGTGATGTGATAGAGTAGTGTTGGCAGTGCAGAATGAGTTGGGGGTAGGGGTGGTGATGTGGAAGACGGAATGTAGAAGAATGAGTAAGTGCACTTACTTTTGCTGACCTAGTTAGGTCATTGAAGCACTTCCTGCACTGGATCCAGGTGCGGAAGATGTTGCTGCTGCTGGTGACCTCCTCTGCCACCTCGAGCCAGGTCTTCTTGGCGGCAGAGGCAGGCCACTTCCTCCCGTCCACCGGGTAGAACACATCCCTCCTCCTCCTCACCCCATCCAATAGCACCTGGAGTGAGGCATCACTGAATCGAGGAGCAGCCTTTCCCCTGGGCTGCTCCACTGTTCTATTTGGGTGTTTGCTCCAGGAGCAGCCATTGGAGGACTGCCCCTTTAAATAGAGCTCCTCCAGCTGACAGCCTGTGATGTGGGTGCGCAGTCCGCCCTTTGCGCAGGTTTCAGACGCCAAACCCGGAAGCTACATTAAGTGGCTCCAATTTACCCGCGATCACGTGGGGAACGGACAGATTTTATTGGGTGGGTTATCCACCTGCCCAATCGCCCCCCTGCTGCCATCCCGCCTCTCCGCTAATATCGGGGCCATGGTCTTGAAGCACATTTGTAGACTGGCCACTTGAATGAGACACTAGAAGGGACTGACACCCATGGAACAGTACCCCAGCATGAGGAGAAGGGAGAAAACTAAGAAAAAGAAAGGCAAAGCCTCTCCCCATCCATCCTTCTCACACCACATACACAATGTTCTATGAGGACATGTATGCAACTTGTGAACATAAGTTAATTAAAAAAAACAATTACAAACCATGCAGCTGGGCAGCAGTCATAAACAGGATAGCTCCTTTCATCTAGCAGCATGCATTAAATTGATAGAAAAATATAGTGTAGTTAACAAACCAGAAGCAAGCAGGGAGATAGCTTACCTGTCAGGAGCCCTTGGGGCAAAGCAGGAGGTAGTGGAATGTACACAAAGGACATTTTCTGCCCCAAGCTGTTGGATCTTGGTCTCAATAGTCTGTAAGTCAGTGCGTAATTCATCTCCCTCCAGCAGATTTTCAATCACTACAGGTTCAAAACCTGACCCAAAAATAAATGCAAGTGTGGAAATGAATCTGTTCAATTATAATATACTAAGGCACATTTTACATCCCACGCTGACACATGATGATCTTGCAAAAACTCAGTTTTCCAGTTAGCAAAATATTATAGCGAAAGTATATAGGAGTTGATAAAGAAAAGTTGTGAAAATTATTTGGTCACAATGTCACAGAATAACAATCACACAGACATACAAATTTCATTATAAACTGAAGTTTCAGCCTAGGGGAGATTATCAATCATGCATCTCTATTCTGGTGCTATGTTACAAAATAGAATTATTATTTTAGAGGTGGTTCATTTTGGTACTGTATGTTTTACCCTGGTGTAGAGGGTTTGGCCGCTCTGTACAATGTGCAAAGATATAATTGTGTTTAGAGCATAAATTGACATCACATTTAGCCTTAATGGCTGCATTAACAGAACAGTTTCCAACTCATGCAGTAATAACATCATTTGATCAGAAAAAGTCTTTCATTGGTCAAAGAGTACATTTTTGAAGCCTCCGCTCGATCAGAAACAAAAGACAGAAAGGGAAGAAGCAATAGTGGAAGGCAGAGAAAACAAGGGCAAAAAACAAATAGGGCCGTAGTGCAAAATAATACTAAGATGACTAGCAATCTTAAAAAGACAAATCTAAAGGCATTGTGTCTTAATGCACGGAGCATTCGCAATAAGGTAGATGAATTAACAGCGCAGATAGATATTAACGGGTTTGATATAGTTGCGATTACGGAGACATGGCTGCAGGGTGACCAAGGATGGGAACTAAACATCCAGGGGTATTCAATATTTAGGAAGGACAGGCAAAAAGGGAAAGGAGGTGGGGTAGCGTTGTTAGTAAAGGAGGAAATGCAATAGTGAGGAACGATATTGGCTTGGAAAATCACTATGTGGATTCTGTATGGGTGGAGCTAAGAAACACCAAGGGGCAGAAAAGGTTGATGGGGGTTGTCGATAGGCCCCCAAACAGTAGTGGAGATGTAAAGGGGGGCATTAAACAGGAAATTAGAGACGCATACAAAAAGGGTACAACTATAATCATGGGTGATTTTAATTTACATATGGATTGGTCAAACCAAATTAACAATAACATTGTGGAGGAGGAATTCCTGGAGTGTGTACGTGATAGATTTCTAGACCAATATGTTGAGGAACCAACTAGAGAACAGGCGATCCGAGACTGGATATTGTGCAATGAGAAAGGATTAATTAACAATGTTGTGCGGGGTCCCTTAGGGAAGAGCGAACATAACATGACAGAATTCCTCATTAAATGGAGAGTGAAGTAGTTGAGTCCGAAACTAGGGTCCTGAATCTAAATAAAGGAAATTACGAAAGTATGAGGTGTGAGTTGGCTAGGATAGATTGGGGAACTTTATTAAAAGGGATGACGGTGGATAGGCAATGGCTAATATTTAAAGAACGTGTGCAGGAATTACGACAATTATTCATTCCTGTCTGGCGCAAAAATAAAACAGGAAAGGTGGCTCAACCATGGCTTACAAAAGAAATTAGGGTTAGTATTAGATCCAAAGAGGAGACATATAAAATTGCCAGAAAAAGCAGTAAGCCTGAGGATTGGGAGCAGTTCAGAATTCAGCAAAGAAGGACAAAGAGATTGATTAAGAGGGGGAAAATAGAGTATGAGAGTAAACTAGCAGGGAACATAAAAACTGACTGTAAAAGCTTCTATAAATATGTCAAGAGAAAAAAATTAGTGAAGACAAATGTAGGTCCCTTACAGTCAGAAATGGGGGAAATTATAATGGGGAACAGGGAAATGGCAGAACAATTAAACACATACTTTGGTTCTGTCTTCACAAAGGAGGACACAAATAACCTCCCGAAAATGTTAGGGAACCAAGGGTCTAGTGAGAGGGAGGAACTGAAGGAAATCAGTATTAGTAAAAAAAGTGCTAGGGACATTAATGGGGCTGAAGGCTGACAAATCTCTAGGGCCTGATAATCTATATCCCAGATACTAAACGAAGTGGCCCTGGAAATAGTGGATGCATTAGTTGTCATCTTCCAAAATTCTATAGACTCTGGAACAGTTCCTACAGATTGGAGGGTGGCAAATGTAACCCCACTATTTAAAAAAGGAGAGAGAGAAAAAACAGGGAATTACAGACCAGTTAGCCTAACATCAGTAGTGGGGAAAATGCTAGAGTCTATTATAAAGGATGTGATAACAGAACACTTGGAAGGCATTAACGGGATTGGACAAAGTCAGCATGGGTTTATGAAAGGGAAATCATGCTTAACAAATCTACTGGAGTTTTTTGAGGATGTAACTAGTAGAATAGATAGGGGAGAACCAGTGGATGTGGTGTATTTGGATTTACAGAAGGCTTTTGATAAGGTCCCACACAAAAGGTTAGTGTGCAAAATTAAAGCACATGGGATTGGGGGGAATATACTGGCATGAATTGAGAATTGGTTGACAGACAGGAAACAGAGAGTAGGAATAAACAGGTCTTTTTCCGGGTGGCAGGCAGTGACTAGTGGGTACCGCAGGGATCAGTGCTTGGGCCCCAGCTATTCACAATATATATCAATGATTTGGATGAGGGCACTAAATGTAACATTTCCAAGTTTGCAGACGACACAAAGCTGGGGTGGAATGTGAGCTGTAAGGAGGATGCAAAGAGGCTCCAATGTGATTTAGACAAGTTGGGTGAGTGGGCAAGATCATGGCAGATGCTGTATAACGTGGATAAATGTGAGGTTATCCACTTTGGTTGTAAAAACAGAAAGGCAGATTATTATCTGAATGGTGATAGATTGGGAAAAGGGGAGGTGCAACGAGACCTCGGTGTCCTTGTACACCAGTCGCTGAAAGCGAGCATTCAGGTGCAGCAAGCCGTTAGGAAGGCGAATGGTACGTTGGTGTTCATTGCAAGAGGATTTGAGTACAGGAACAGGGATGTCTTACTGCAGTTATACAGGGCCTTGGTGAGACCACATCTGGAGTATTGTGTGCAGTTTTGGTCTCCTTATCTGAGGAAGGATGTCCTTGCCATGGAGGGAGTGCAACGAAGGTTTACCAGACTAATTCCTGGGATGGCAGGACTGACGTATGAGGAGAGATTGGGTTGACTAGGCCTATATGCACTAGAGTTTAGACGAATGAGAGGTGATCTCATCAAAATATATAAAATTCTAACAGGACTAGACAGATTAGATGCAGGAAGGATGTTCCCGATGGATGGGGAATCCATAACCAGGGGTCACAGTCTCAGGATACGGGGTATGCCATTTAGAACCGAGAGGAGGAGAAATTTCTTCACTCAGAGGGTGGTGAACCTGTGGAATTCTGTACCACAGAAGGCAGTGGAGGCCAAGTCATTAAATATATTCAAGACTATATAATCAAAATTGGGAGCATCATGAATTGGTGACACTTGATTCTCTGGTCCACCTATTGCATGAAGCTCCTTTCTAGCAGCAGAGTCTGCAAAAATGTATCTGTTAAAATTAATAGCAAGATGCTCCCCCAATGTCTTAGTGGGTAAACGCACCATACGGTGTGGTACTAAACCATATGGACCAGAAAGTCCCAAGTTTGATTTTTGGTCTGTGCTGAGTTAGATCACAGCAGTAAAAATTGCAATTGGTCTCAGCGTGTATGGACAATGGACCAGTTTACTATACAATGATTGCTGCTGGAAAATGCAAGTGTTTGGATGTTGGGTAAAATATGTGTACAGTATTGTAGGAGGTATAGTGCTGTATTAGCAACCCAAAGACCATGGGATAATTTTAACCTAATTCGCCGGGTGGAAAACCCACGGGATTGGGTGGACGCCGGTTTTACACCATCTCACCATGGCAAGTTGTGAAATTGAATTTGTGGCCTAGCACCAGGAAATAAAATGTCTGTGAAAGCTGCCCGATTGTCATTAAAAACCCAACTGGTTCGCTAACAAATTCAACGAAAGGCAACCCGCCATCTCTACCTGGTCCAGCCTGCATGTGACTCTAGTTCACATGACTTGGTTGACCCTTAATGCCCACTGATGTGGCCTAGCAAGCCACTCAATTGTAAAAACAATTGCTTCAAGAAGGCAGCCCACTACCACCACCTCATGACAACTGTCAATAATGCAGCCTTGTCAATGTCACCCACATCTCAAGAACAACTAATTAAATATTTGGCCCATGTATAATATGCACAGAATTTTTTTTTTTTTAAAGTTAAGGGAAGTGGTGTTCAAAGACAGGATGCTTGAAGAAGCCATGCCAATGAACCACCATGCCATCGATGAAAAGAACCCAGAAACTGATGAGTGGAAACCACTTGCTGAGTTGTCAAAAACTCCAGATTAGTCACTTCAGTGGCTCATCAAACACTTACACATGTACGTGGGGCATCACTTTGAGTGGTGGAGATCCATATGGAAGCATGAACACCATGCCACAGCGCAATGAGACACAGATTCTGTCCCCCCGACCTTGGCTGAATTCCTGATTTCAGCTGCAGTGCAGGGAAGGAGACCGGGGGGGGGGGGGGGGGGGGGGGGGGGTAATTTTAACCCCTAAGAACGGGTGGACTGGGGAGTAAAAATTGTTGAAATCTTCAGCGGGACCGCATCCCGGCTCCAACGCGCGCACTTCCGGGTTTAACCCAGGAGTGTTGGATGCGCGTGTGTGCAACAGAAACCCGGAAGCCCCGTACCACTTAAAAGCGACGGGCCGATACTTAAAGGGGCAATTGAATAATTGAGGCACTTAATTTTTTGCGTATTAGAAATGTAAACTGAATTTAATCTTACCTGTTCGGGTTTCCCATCGCTTCTGATTTATGTCAGGTGAAAGCAGGTGAGAAGGGTCGGATCCATGAGGTGAGTGCCTTTATTGCGCTGCTTGTGGGTCAGGATGAGCAGGAGTGGTTCATGCAGGCCCAACAAGCTCACCTGGAGTGATAGGACCCCGTGATCATCCGACCCCACACATTCATGTTCCCGCCCCCCACCCCCACAAATGGTGGACCACCTGTAAGGAAATATAGGTTTAGAAGATATTATGGGGAACCAGGCTCGAAAGGGTTAAAAAGTCAAAGCTTTAGCTGAAATTGTTGTGTCACCAAATAGACTGCTTTTAAATTAACTTACTGCAGTTACAGGATGCCTAACAGCCATGAGCATCCTGTCATTGCAAACTAAGGGAGGCACCATAACGATATTCCCACTCCTTCAAACATACTGGAATGATGAAGCTAGCTAGAACTCTGATTATCTTCAAGGCCTATAGGGTGACTCATCAACTACAGGGGCTAAGAAGCATTGTGCTAATGATAAGGAAAGATAAGGGGGGCCACAAGGCACTGTCTCATCTCGACAAGTACGTATTGTCCATATGATTGGGTAAATTAAGGGGAGTATTGGGGAAAATACCCAATTGAATGTATTTTGCCGCAGTTCCATTCTTTCTTTTAAGGGTATAAAAGTGAAGGTCCCTAATTGAAAGGGTGTAGAAGCGGGAGGAGCGAGGAGTGGACATAACTTCTACCCAGAACGGAATGGGTAGTATTATTCTTGTTCTGTACTGTTAACTACTGCTTAGACACTTGCATGTGTTGATCCTTGTGTGAAGTTAATAAAGTATCACTATATACAATTGGAGTCAAGTTGAATCATTCTGAACTCCCTCCCCCACTCGATCTTCTCCAAGGCCATGTTCCCACCCCCCCAACCTCAGTTTCTTCCACGGCCCAAGATCTCTCTCTCTCTTCCTCCTCTCCGATTCACAGCTCCTTTCCCTCCCAGCATACAGCAAGCCTGTCTATCTGGCTGCCTGGCACGTGGAAAACCTGGAAGCACAAATACTTACCTTCAGTTGAGTTGCGATCGCAGAATGCGACACACTCACTTGACTTCCGGGATCCCCACATGAATATCTATGCATGTGCTGGGTTCCCGGCTCCGAGCTAATGTCCCAAGTACCCCTCTATATGGTAGATAAAAAAAAAACAGATGAAGACTGGGCCATTCTATTGCACTGTACAGAAAGCCCAGAGTTACAATGAGGACAACCTGGGAAACACAGAAACACAGAAAATAGGAGCAAGAGTAGGCCATTCGGCCCTTCGGGCCTGCTCAGCCATTCAAAATGATCATGGCTGATTGTCTAAATCAGCACCCTTTTTCCCGCTTTTTCCCCATATCCCTTGATCCCTTTAGCATTAAGAAATATATCTATCTCCTTCTTGAATACATCTAATGACTTGGCCTCCACTGCCTTCTGTGGTAGAGAATTCCACAGGTTCACCACCCTCTGAGCGAAGAAATTTCTCCTCATCTCGGTTCCAAATGGCATACCCGTATCCTGAGACTGCGACCCCTGGTTCTGGACTCCCCAGCCATCGGGAACATCCTTCCTGCATCTAGTCTGTCTAGTCCTGTTAGAATTTTATATGTTTTGATGAGATCACCTCTCATTCTTCTAAACTCTAGTGAATATAGGCCTAGTCGACCCAATCTCTCCTCATACGTCAAACATTCTCTCAGAAACAGGAAGTGCTTTTCCTAGTGGGGAATGGGAGGAAAAATAAATCGAGGGGGGAAAAATAGGATTTATGTCATACCAAAGTTGTTAAAGTTATTGAGAAGTTAATATCCAGAAACCAATAGTACCAGAATATAAATTACAGGAGAACTGGAGAATAGAACAGCCAAAATAGGCAATTCGTTGTCAGCGAGGGCAGAAGTGTGCTTTCAGTAACCATGTGATACCATAAAATTAATTTTGTACCTGCTGTGATCATGGATTTGAAGCATGATTTTTGATCAATCCTTGGCCATATGATAAACTTCGCTTTAGGTCTCCTGTGTCGCAGTGCAAGAAAGCAGAGAGTCAGGCTCATTCCTGTTGCCATTGGAACCACAAAGCAGCTAGAAACAGTTCGAACACCTGGTGATACAAGAGGCTGACTGTCAGCACCATCTAGAGTGCAGATCATCAACAAAGTCAAACAATGTGCATATATCTGATGGACATGAAGGATACGATTTAATAATCTAATGTAACCACTGCTGTTTTGATCTAAGAATGCCTGTTACAATTGTGTCCATTATTGATGTGTGGACAGTGTGTAAAAGACTGGTCTATTAAAAAAAAGGGAAAAACAGCCTGAACCTGCAGAATAACAAGAGGGAAAACAAATATTGAGAATCTTCACCAGTAGGGATCAAATTGCAGAGTCTAATTCTGAGTAATTAATATTACAGCCAAATATACATTACCTGGAAGAAGGAAAGGTATAGATAGAGCAAATAAGTAGAATTTCAATTGGGTGTCCAACATTTTTATTCTTTCCTGTATGTAGACCTTAACGTAGAGCAATAAAGGAATCCCCAGACTTCTGAATTAACCAATTCATCATATTCACAGCATGTATTTTTAGATTACCAAACACCTGAACTCTCACCTAACCATCCAAACTTACTTCCTGTCTTGTTTCCAGATAGCTACACACTGCTTTGGTTGAGTTATTAAGCAACTTAGCAACAGGGTATTATACCCTAATACGTCATGAAACAAAAGCACTTGTCTAATACCACTTCATTTAAATCATGCAATTTGAGTAGTCATCCACGAGATCTGCTGCCAGCAAAAAACTTCAACCAGACAGTCCTACTCCAGCTCTTATAAAGAACGGGTTGGAGCACATTTTAACGATGAACAAAATTTGTAATTTAGAAAATGGATGTGCTGTAAAAGCTTTCTCTTGTTTTTATAATGTAATTACAACATAATCACAGAATATGTGTTGCTGCTTCATAACACACTCTCGCCCATTTGATATCCCTTATATGAAACTTATGAAACAATTATTTTAATATTTCAGACAATAATCCTTAAACAATTAGCGCTGTCCTAGCAATATGTGCAAATAAGAATGTGAGGTTTTTAGGAAAGGAAAAACCCATTAGGCCAAACAAACCTATCCTTTTTAGGTAGATTAGACCACTTACCCTTCTCATCACTGTGCAAATTCAGCGATCCAGCACTCTCAGCGGGGACCTCTTCTCAATGGGAGCATGGTTCAGAGAATCAGTACTGGATAGAATGTAGTAGCCCTGTCTCCAGCCCATGGGATCCAAGGGAGAGTGGCAACTTGGATCCAAAATTGGCTCAGTGGCAGGAAGCAAAGGGTAATGGTCAATGGGTCTTTTTGTGACTGGAAGACTGCTTCCAGTGGAGTTCCACAGGGTTTAGTACTAGGTCCCTTGCTTTTTGTGGTATATATTAATGATTTAGACCTAAATGTAAAGGGCATGATTAAGAAGTTTGCAGATGATACAAAAATTGTCCATGTGCTTGATACTGAGGAGGAAAGTTGTAAACTGCAGGAAGATAGCAATGGATGGTCAGGGGGCAGAAAAGTGGCAAATGGCATTCAATCCGGAGAAGTGTGAGGTAAGGCATTTGGGGAGGGCAAACAAGGCAAGGGAGTACACAATAAATGGGAGGATACGGAGAGGTGTTGAGGAACAGAGGAACCTTAGAGTGCATGTCCACAGATCCCTGAAGGTAGCAGGACAGGTAGATAAGGTGGTTAAAAAGGCATACTGGATACTTTCTTTTATTAGCCGAGGCATAGAATATAAGAGCAGGGAGGTTATGCTAGAACTGTATAAAACACAAGTTAGGCCACAGCTTGAGTACTGCATACAGTTCTGGTCACCACATTACAGGAGAGATGTGATTGCACTAGAGAGGGTATAGAGGAGATTTACAAGGATGTTGCCAGGACTGGAGAATTTTAGCTATGAGGAAAGATTGGATAGGCTGGAGTTGTTTTCTGTGAAACAGAGGAGTTCAAGGGGTGATTTAATTGATAAAATTATGAGGGGCCTAGATAGAGTGGTTAGGAAGGATCTATTTCCCTTAGCAGGCGGGTCAGTGACCAGGGGGCATAGATTTAAAGTAATTGGTAGAAGGATTAGAGGGGAGCTGAGAAGAAAATGTTTTCACCCAGAGGGTGGTAGGGGTCTGGAACTCACTGCCTGAAAGGGTGGTAGAGGCAGAAACCCTCAACTCATTTAAAAAGTACTTGGATGTGCACTTGAAGTGCTGTAATCTACAGGGCTACAGACCAAGTGATGGAAAGTGAGATTAAGCTGGATAGCTCTTTTTCGGCCGGCCCGGACACGATGGGCCGAAAGGCCTCCTTCTGTGCCATAACTTTCTATGATTCTATGCTTCCATCAAGCTAAACTCCATATTGAGACTAGAGGATCATTGAATTTATCCTTTTTCTCTCCAGAAATCCATTGAACTACCTCTTGAAAGCACATATATGGACATCATGGGAGAACAGGATTACATTCAGCTGTGATCCCTCATGACCAAACAACCAGTCAACGTAAAAGAATTTTAAAAATTGGACACCCAATTGGACTTCAAATAATTTGCTCTATCTATACTTTTCCCTGTTTCGGATATATATTTAGCTTTAGCAGTCTTTCTTTATTAATATTAATTACTCAGAATTACATTCTGCAACTTGATCCTGACTGGTGAAGATTCTTTGCATTTACCCTCTTGGGATTCTGCAGGTTCAGGCCATTCTTCCCTTTTTTATATATTTCGATCAGTCTTTTACACACTGTTTACATTTCAATAATGGACAAAACAGGTGAATATTGGACAATTGTACAAGGTACCAAAGGGTTCTTGGTGCCTCTAGTGTCTCGTACAAGAGCCCCCAGCAGAAGTCACCACCTTTGGAAGAAGAGGAGAGAAAATTGCAAGCATAACAAAAATCATAAATCAGCACTGAAGGTTTGGAAAGGGAATTAGAAACCATCTCTGGTAAGTCTGAGATGCTGTTTGGTCTTCCTCTTATTTAAAACACTGTATCTCTTTAAATATAACGCCTCATAAACATTTCATGTAAATTTTGAAAAATTATTAAAGTATAGCTATTACTATTGGTGACACCAGGAGGAACACGTTATACAGTGCTTATATGTAATTTGTATTTAAGACTCCTACAAAACATATGGGGGTTGAAATAGCGCAGGACCAGAAATCGGCGTGAAATGGGCGTCGCGAGTGGAATGCACGTCCAAAAGCATCAGCCTAAGGCTCATTGGAAATTGGGTCTCGGCCTCATCGGCATAAAACTGGTGAACTACGGACAGCGATCAGGTGTCCCAATGCAACTCATCGGTCAGGGCTACAGGAAAATCGGCTGGCTCCAACGCCAAGCTGCCCACAGGTGAGAGGGGGATGGGTGAGGCGAATCGGAGGGGGGACGAGCCCAGCCGGTGCAGGTCCGCAGTATTTTTGTGGAACCAAAAAGAGCACTTGAAATTTGGGTGAAGTGAGATATCTTGAGAAGAAGAATGAGGGGGAATACATACTAAATGGTAAAACTTTAAAAGGTTCAGATACACAAATCTTGAAGTTGGGACGGCAAATTAATTAAGCTGTAAAACAAACTCATATTGGATCCTAAGTAAATAGTAGCAGAGAGTACAACGTTAAAGAGGTAATGCTAAATCTATACAAATCATTGGTTAGGCCACAGTTAGAACACTGTGTGCAGTTTTGGACACCCTACTTTAGGAAGAATATCAAAGCCATGGGCAGAGTGTAGAAGAGATTCACTATGATGATACCATGGATGAGAGGCTTTTGTTCTGAGGAGCGACTGCAAACACTGGGGCTCTTTTCATTCAAACAGAGAAGATCTGATAGAGGTGTTCAGAATTATGAAGGGTTTTGATGAGGTAAATAGGGAAAAAATATTTCCACTGGTCAGTGAGTTAGTTGGTAACAAGAGGGCATAAATTTAAGATCAAAATCAAAAGAATAAAACAAAAGTTTTGGAGATTTTTTTATACACATGGTAAATTGTTAAGACATAGAATGCCCTTCCAGAACACTGGTGGAAGCAGAATCTATAAAGGCTTTTAAACGTGAAGTGGATAAATATCTGAAAAAAAAGAATTTCAAAGGAAACGGGGAAAGGACAAGGGAATGGGACTATGGGAACAGCTCTTCCAGAGAGACAGCATAGGCCCAATGAGCCGAATAGCCTGGTTTTATGTTGTAAAATTCTATATAATGGAGTTCTAATCAACTATCTTTGGCAATAAAGAAGAAACTTTGAAGAACTTTCTTTTAGATAATTAATTAAGTGTGGTGGATTCCATAAAGCAAACTGTACATGGTCTATGGAAGGCACAGAATTGATGGGCCAAATTGTCGATTCTCATTCCAAGTTTTATGTTATGCTCTAAACAATAAGTCTTGCACTGTTTCAGTAGCTAAGGTATATCACTGACTTAAGAGCCAAATTAGGAACATTACCATCCTATTAGTTGTTGAGTGCTGTGTACTTGTGATAATTTAGTAAGATTGCAGACCTGTCAAGACTCATCTCTATTCAGTGAGACTCACTAATTCCTGTGAAAAACTCTTAATCTCCTTCCGTACATACATCAGTTTTATATATATAACTATTAAATACACAGCTATGAGTTGCAAACAGTCGCACTGCAAAAGCTGTTCATTTCAGTGGGTTGCAATCTGTCTCACATTTTCATACCCCAAAAAAATTCTCATTACTGAATATTCCAAATTTGGCAAATAACAGAGCAGCTCGCTTGATGGCCGCCCCTGCCACTGGACTCAATGTTCACCCCACTCCATCAGTAGTGCACTATGGCTACAGCGTTTACTATTTACAGGACGCACTTCCAACAATTCACCAAGGTTACTTTAACAGCACCTCCCTCCCTGCAACCTCTACCACTGAGTAGATCAAGAGCAACAATGTTGTGGGAACACCATCACCTCCAAAATCCCATCCAAGTCACACACCAGCCTGTCTTGGAAATATATCACTGTTTCTTCATCATCAGTGGGTCAGTATCCTGGAATTCCCACATACAATGAATTACTCTTGAAGTGTAGTGACTGTTATGTTCGGCAAACATGTTAGCCAAGATCCCACAAACACTGATGAGATGAACAACGAGCTTATCTGTTTTTGATGGTGTTGGTTGAGGGAAGAAAGTTAGCCAGGATACTTGGAGAACTCACTACTCTTCTAAGAATAATGCCATGGGATCTTTAACATTCATATGAACCCATGGAAGAAACAGACAGAAGCTCAGTTTAATGTCTCATCAGAAGGACAGAAGGAGAAAGCTGTAATACTCTGTTGTGAAGGTTGCTGTTCAAAGGTGAAGGAGATGGAAAACTAACTGTGACTGCAGTATATATCATCTATGGGCTACACTAGATACTCACCAAGGTTAGTTTGATAGCACCTCCCTCCCCTGCGACCTCTACCACCAAGAAGGACAAGAGCAGCAATATTGTGCGAACACCATCACCTCCAAATTTCCCTCCAAGTCAAACAGCATCCTGACCGAGGACATATATTGCTGTCCCTTCATCATCAATGGGTCAATATCCTGGAATTCCCTACTTCACACCATTGTGGGAGCCCCATCACCACAAAGACCGTAACAGACAGGAGCAGGAGTAGGCCATTTGGCCTTTCGAGCCTGCTCCGCCATTTAATGAGATCATGGCTGATCTGATTTTTACCTCAACTCCACTTTCCCGCCTTTTCCCCATATCCTTTGACTCCCTTGCTGATCAAAAATTTGTCTAACTCAGCCTTGAATGTCTTCAATGACTCCGCCTCCACAGCTTTTAGGGGTAAAGATTTCCAAAGATTCACAACCCTCTGGGAGAAGAAATTCCTCCTCATTTCCGTCTTAAACGTCTTATTCTGAGACTACGCCCCCTAGTTTTAGATTCCCCCATGACAGGTAACATACTCTCAGCATTTACCCTATCGAGTCCGCTCAGAATCGTGGATGTTTCAATAAGATCTCCTCTCATTCTATTTTTTTTAATTCGTTCATGGGATGTGGGCGTCACTGGCAAGGCCAGCATTTATTGCCCATCCCTAATTGCCCTTGAGAAGGTGGTGGTGAGCTGCCTTCTTGAACCGCTGCAGTCCGTGTGGTGAAGGTTCTCCCACAATGCTGTTAGGGAGTTCCAGGATTTTGACCCAGCGACGATGAAGGAACGGCGATATATTTCCAAGTTGGGATGGTGTGTGACTTGGAGGGGAACGTGCAGGTGGTGTTGTTCCCATGTGACTGCTGCCCTTGTCCTTCTAGGTGGTAGAGGTCGCGGGTTTGGGAGGTGCTGTCGAAGAAGCCTTAGAGAGTTGCTGCAGTGCATCATGTGGATGGTACACACTTGCAGCCACAGTGCGCCGGTGGTGAAAGGAGTGAATGTTTAGGGTGGTGGATGGGGTGTCAATCAAGCGGGCTGCTTTGTCCTGGATGGTGTCAAGTTTCTTGAGTGTTGTTGGGGCTGCACTCATCCAGGCAAGTGGAGAGTATTCCATCACACTCCTGACTTGTGCCTTGTAGATGGTAGAAAGGCTTTGGGAAGTCAGGAGGTGTGTCACTCGCCATAGAATACCCAGCCTTTGACCTGCTCTTGTAGCCACAGTATTTATATGGTTGGTCCAGTTAGGTTTCTGATCAATGGTGACCCCCAGGATGTTGATGGTGGGGGATTCGGCGATGGTAATGCCATTGAATGTCAAGGGGAGGTGGTTAGACTCTCTCTTGTTGGAGATGGTCATTGCCTGGCACTTGTCTGGTGCGAATGTTACTTGCCACTTATCAGCCCAAGCCTGGATGTTGTCCAGGTCTTGCTGCATGCGGGCATGGACTGCTTCATTATCTGAGCATTATTATTCTTCTAAACTCCAACGAGTATAGACCCAACTTGTTCAATCATTCCTCATAAGACAACTCTTCCATACCCAAAACCTAGTGAACCTTCTCTGAACTGCCTCCAATGCAAGTATATCCTTCCTTAAATGAGGGCACCAGAACTGTACACAGTACTCCAGGTGTGGTCTCACCAGCACCTTGTACAGTTGTAGTATGACTTCCCTCCTTTTATACTCCATCCCTCTAGAAATAAAGGCCAATATTCCGTTTGCCTTCCATATTATCTACTGCACCTGTACGTTGACTTTTTGTGTTTCATGTACGAGGACACCCAGATCCCTCTGTACCGCAGCATTTTGTAGTATTTCCCCATTCAAATAATATTTTTCCTCCTAAAGTGGATAACTTCACATTTTCCCACATTATATTCCACCTGCCAAATTTTTGCCCATTCACTTAACCTGTCAATATTCCCTTGCAGACACTTTGTGTCCTCCTCGCAACTTGCTTTTCCACCTATCTTTGTATCATCAGCAAATTTGGCCACAGTACATACTGTTCCTTCATCCAAGTCATTGATATATATTGTAAATAGTTGCGACCCATTTGTATTGAGTCTCCAAATGTCCTGCTACTACTTCCTTTATAATGGATTCTAGCATTTTCTCAATGACAGATGTTAGGCTAACTGGTCTATAATTACCTGCTTTCTGTCTCACTCCCTTCTTGAATAGGGGTGTTACGTTTGCGGTTTTCCAATCCACTGGGTCCGTTCCAGAATCTAGTGAATTCTGGAAGACTGCAACCAATGCATCCACTATCTCTGTAGCCACTTCCTTTAAGACCCTTGGATGCAAGCCATCAGGTCCAGGGGACTTGTCAGCCTTTGGACCCATTAGTTTGCCTAGTACTTTTTCTCTAGTGATGGTGATTGTTTTTAGTTCCTCCCTCCCCTTTGCCCCTTGATTATCTACTATTATTGGTAGACTGCAGTGGTTTAAGGAGAAGGCCCACCACCACCTTCTGTGAGTAACTAATGCGACATTGCCAGTGTCGCTCACATCCAAGAACAAATATTTTGAAAACAGATAGTCACAACCGTTCCATGAAATAGGAAAGGAAACGGGTGCTACATAACAGAATACAGACAATTGCAATAACTGCAAATGTGCATTCTGGCAGATCTTGGTTTCAAGTCCACGTTCATTAGACGTTGAGAGATAGTCCAAGACAGTTAAGTACAGATATCTCAATAAATACCCAAAGACTTCAAGTAAAACCATACCGCTTGAAAACATTAGACCTAGCTCTTTTAGCTCCTGTGCAAAGTTTGCGAACTGCTTCAAGTCTGTTAGGAAAATATTGTTGCTCAGGGTTGCTGTAAGAAACTGAAGCATGATTCATGAGCTTTATAGAGATGATATCAAAAACAATTTCTAAATTCCCATGGTGCTGGTGTTGCAACAGCAATTTCTGCCCTGGACAAGGAGAATAATAAAAATGGTTAAAGCCTATCATTTATGATCAGTCAGTAGGTGTGGAAACTGTACATCTTGAAGGGATAGGATAATCACTGGCTAGAGCATCATCTCCCACATTGGTACTTAGAAGAATGCCTTGACTGGGGTACTGTATTCACAACTTTTCATAAGATTAGTGACAAACAGGATAACCTTATGCAGATTTACACACATGCTGATATTTAAAAAGCTGAAGAATAAATGTAGGGACTGAGTAGCACGTTGTCTTCTCACTTCAGGGACATGGAGACACATTCAGCTCACACTGACCGTAAGGGACCACAGCAAAAAAAAAGCTTGAACAAAACAAGCTCCCAGTGTGCATGGATTAATTCTACAAAACAATCCATGATTCAGCACAAACTGACAGTTTATTACTGATCTCACTTACTACGGTCATAAGAAATGGCTGGTATGTCAAGTGGAATGGCAAAGAAGGGGAACACTTTTCTGAGACTGCGGTTAAGATGCATTGTTGGGACAGAATAGTAGAAGCTTCCTTCTGCATCTGATCTTATTATTCTTCACCCAGAATTATTTTAGTCGCAATAACAACGTGCATTTATATAGCGCAGTTCACATAATAAAACATCCCCAGGAGCGTAATCAAACAAAAATTGACAACGAGCCAAAGGAGGAGACATTAGGATGGGTGACTAAAAACTTGGTTGAGAAAGTAGCATTTAAGGAGCGTCTTAAAAGGTGAAGAGAGAGGTGAGGATGCTGAGAGGTTTAGGGACAGAATTCCAGAACTTATGGCCTAGACAGCTGATGGCACGGACGCCATTGGTGGGGCAATGGGAATAGTGGCCACAGTTGGAGGAACACAGAGTTCGTGGAGGGTTGTAGGGCTAGAGGAGGTGACAGGGATAGGGTGGGGCGAGGCGATGGATGGATTGGAACACGGCAACGCCATGGATGGATAGTGAGTCAGTATCTAGGGGGCATAAACTTAAGATCATCACAAAAGAATGAAGGGAGAGGTTAGGAAAACTTTTTTTATGCAGAAGGATGTTAAGGACATGGTATGCCCGAGCAGAAATAGTAGTGAAAGCTGAATCTATAATAGCTTTTAAAAGGGAAGTGGATAAATACTTGAAATAGAAAAATTTTAAAGGGTATGGGGAAAGGACGGTGGAATGGGATTAAAATGAACAGCTCTTTCAGAGAAACGGCTTTGTGGTGGAGGGTTGAATGCCTATCGTCTGTGTTGTAAAGTTCTATGGCCAGGATTTTGACCCCAAGATCATCAGGATTTTGAAGTAGGGGTTTCCCGGACATCCTTACAATTTTGATGTAAGGGCAACTTTTTTTTGTCGGTTTGCCGGCACGATTGACCGCCTGGTCTCAGTTGGATGGGAGCAGAGCAAGGAAGGGGACGTGAAAAGGTACGTGTTCAGGTAAGTCTTAGATTGTGTGGATGTGGAAGGAGGTGGGGTGGGGGGGCATGGGTGGGCACACGGTACCGGGAGGCATGGAGTTCACAGGGTCAGGGAAGGGTCGGTCATTGGGGTGGGGTGGTGGGAGGTCAGTTATCGGAGGTCGGTCACCAGGGGAACCAGTTATGGGTGGTGGGGGGGGAAATCAGGTGTCAGTCACCGTGGAGACAGTCACTGAGGGGGGCGGGGGTCGGGATCAGGGCTCATTGCAGGGGTTGGGGGGGGTCCGTGGTCATGGGGGGGGGTCACGATCGTTTGGGGGGCCGCAAACATTGGAGGGGTCGCGATTGTTTGGGGGGGGGGCTGCGATCGTGGGGGTGGGTGGGGGGGGGGGGGGGGGGGGATCAGCTGCAGGTAGACTTGTTGGGCATGGGGGAAGCACTCCTGCTCCTTTGGGTCGCCCGACCCTTGTCCCGCCCTGGTGAAAACTGGAAATGGGCGGGTTGGAGGCGGGTCTGAAATTGTTACAATCTTCAATGCCCCCCCAACCCATCCGTTTTTCACAGTTAAAATCCTGCCCCATGATTCCAAATGGCTTAATATTTCCTCTGATATACAGCTGCAGGTTACTGTTCATACTTCTCTAAAGAATGGGGGAGAAAGTGGTCGCTGCCGTGCCTGTTGTATGGGCAAGCAATTAGCGTTAGGGAGACGAATTTCTGGCTGCAATCTCTTGTGCCCAATTTCCCCCGGAAGTGCGCCGGCTGCCAAAATTGGAAGTTGGTTACTTCCAGGTGTCCAGGATGCCTGCCTGAAGTATGAATATGCAAATCAAGGCCCTAATACCTGTTTTAGGACCCCTCTCCCAAATTCAGTGTAAAGTGGGCTGAGCTTATGCCGCCCATGCGCTACTCAGTTTTTCTGGGTCTCCAGCAGCCTAAAGAGGCTGCTGAAGGACGTCAATGAAAATGTAAGCTCCTCCTGGCCTCACAACAATACTATGGGCCACTGTCAGCCCTGGATCACTCACCCCCTCCCAGGACCTACCTCACCGATTTCCCTGCAGCCCTGACCGGCGAGCTGTATCGGCCACCCAATTGGCGGCTACAGCTCACTCTTCTTATGAAGAAGAGGCCTGAGGCCCGAGGCCCAATTTCCAACGAGCCTCAGGCCGACTTCGTTGGGAGCGCATTCCCTTCGTGACACCTATTTCGTGTCGGTTTCTGGCGTTACTTCAATTTTTTGGCCAATGTCCTCCCAGCTTAATTAACTCATTAAAACAGGCTGGAGGTCAGAAGCTACCTTGTAAAAGCCAGAGGAACTGGAGCTGAATAGCCATTTTAAACTTTAAATTTATAAAGAACACAAATTATTCATATATATTTATTTATACACAAGTAACAAGACCATGTAACTTGTCACACCTTGGGCAGAATTTTAACATCGAAAAACGGGTGGGTTGGGGATGGGAGGCGTTGAAAATCGCACCAATTTCTGACCTGCCCACAACCCGCCCATTTCCGGTTTTCACCGGGGCGGGACGAGGGGTGGGCAACCAACCCACTCTCAAGAGGCGAGTTGGTCACTAAACCTTTCAAGGAGGCTGCGGGCCTCCATTTTCAAAGGTTGCTCGATTTCAACCCAAGGAGGCCGGGATTCCCATGCCTTCTCCTTCACGCTATGCGAAAGGAGGTGAGAAGGCCCGAAACTGCAGGTAAGTGCCTTTCTGGCACTGCTTGTAGGCCTGGAGGAGCAGGATTGCTCCCCCAGGCCCAACAAGCCTACCTGCAGCGACCCTCCCAACACTCGCGGACCCCCCCTCTGATCCTCGATCCCCCCCAAACGATCATGGACCCCCCCAATCCCTCACCCCCCCAAAACCTGGCGACTGGCCCCCAATTCCTCCCCCCATAATTGAAATTGACTCCCCCCCCCCGTGACCCCCATGCCCATCGGTGCCCCCTGCCCACCAATGCCCCCTGTGCCCATCCATCCATACAGTGAAAGACTTACCTTTTCACGTCCTCTTCATTGCTCTGCACCCGTCCGACTGAGGCCAGCCTGTCAATCAGGCCGGTCGGATGGTAAACTAACAAAAAAAATAAAAGACATCCTTACGTCAAAATCGTAAGAACGTCCGGGAAACCCGTACTTCCAGGTTTCCCTTCCACGATTCGAACCCCCCACACCCATGCCCCCTTCCCGGCTCCAGGCTAAAATTATGGCCCTTGTTTCTGCTGAATAAAACAGAGCCTGCAATATTGTACAAATTTTGTCAAACCTGCAACTCGAAGAATGTCCAGCACTATAGAGTTTGTAATTTTGTTCAGGAGACTGGATCCTGCTGCTTTGGGCTGAATAGCTGCAATATCACCTGATCTTCCAATCCCATGCATAAACCTGAATAAAGAAAGCACAAACAAATTCAAAGCTTAAAACAGTTGTCAAATATTACTAAAAGTTAGTTTTATGAACTAATAACATTACTTATTGTTCACACTAGGAAACAAGTGCATTTCAATGTTCAACCATGTCAACCTGGCTCTGTTGGTAACATTCTTGCCTCTTGATCAGATTGTGGGATTGAGCCCATTATATTTTTGGGTCTTTTCTAGCTTTCTTAACCTAGATTATTTTGGCTCTCATATCTTATGGGCGAGTCTCAATTCCCCACATCTTTCAGAGTGTCTTACCTTGTCTTGGGACCTGCGTCAACTTTCCATAATATACCCGGGAAACCAAAAGCAAATTCTATCTCGTAATTGTTTTTGGTTACTGGATTTAATTTATGCTTTCATAAGATCTCACTCTGGTCTTCAAAAGCAATAGACCAACACATCAGATTTCACTTTAAATTTAAAATATCAAATGAATTTACTTTGAAAAAAGATGAACAAGCATATTAAAAAGTCACATAATATAGTTATATATTTACATTAGACTATCTTCTGCTTAACTCCTTGAGTAATAAAAAAAGATTGCAAATCTACGACTCAACCTAATCCTTTGTAAACATTTTTAAAATACAGTGTTTTCTCCTTTCTTTAAGGAATATCAAATTGACTGGTACTGGCTGATTGCTTCTTTAAGTTTCCACACTGTTCTCGTGGGATTTTCTAACTGACCTCAGGTTAAACAAAACAGTCTTTTTTATATCTCAGAAAAGAGTTAGCAGGATTTCCTAAATTTTGGATACTTGACTTCTCAAATTCAAAAAGAAATCACACAAAATTGCTTAAGTTTCAATAATCTCTCTCAAGACTGTAATCAATGACAGTTGTAAATTATATTATATATATCTACATACGTAGATATAATATATATATATATCTATATATATATATATATATATATATATATATAGATATATATATAAAATATGTAGATATGTGTGTGTGTATACATATATATATACAAAAATAAAAAGAGTCTATCTCATTTGCAAGTGTTTATTAGAAGCAACCTGTAAAAAGATTGTATGGTAACTGTTTGAACAAGCACTACGCAATGAGCCATGCACTTCAGCTAGAATCTGATCAACTGTTTTAAAAACAGTTGACACACACCACTGAACATAGTAAGCAGCTGGGATGCTGGAAGGTGCTGGGCTAGGTGCCAAAACATCATATCTTAACACTCCCAGGCTCCAGATACCATGGAAATGGTGTCTCCAATTAAGAGGCCAACCATCAGGGAGTAACATTTTTAATTATGTTGATTAATTATTTAAAAAACTAGCCCATCTCCTGTGGCGTTACACATGGGGGAGTCAAGGTTAAGGACACTATTCAGGTCAAGTAGAATTAAAAGATGGAGGGATGAGTGGACCAAGGTAGGGGAGGGGTGGGTAGAGAGGGTGAGAGGAGTGGAGAGGGTGAGGGTGGAGAGGAGGGTGAGGGTGGAGAGGAGGATGAGGAGGGAGAAAAGGAGGATCGGGAACGTACAGGAGGCAAAGCATGGGTGGGTTGGGGGTTGTCTAAGGGCAAAATGCGGCTCAATGGGGTGGGGTTTGCAGGGGTCAGTATGCTGCTTAGTTAGGGTATGATCCCCTGGCCTCAAATCGCCTCAATGGGGAGGAGGGTGAAAAGGGGCAAAGTAGCCAGAATGACAATGTCTAGGTTCAAAATGGTAGTCTGTAGGAGGAACGGCGTTGGGAGGCGAATCAAGATGATGCTCAGTGTTGGGGCATCCAAGGCCGGAAAGCTGGGCAGTGAGGGGTTGGGAGGGGGGCATGGCCTGAATGCCAGTGCCAAAATCCCCCTCAGTGTGAGGGGGCAAAGGAAAAGAGGTGAGATATGATGGGAACAAAGAGAGAGAAAAGGGAGGGGAAAAGAGGAGAAGGAGAGGAAAGGAGAAATTAATAAATTGTGATAGGGAGAGGGAAGAAGGAGAGAGGCCAAAGAGATGGGGAGGACAGAAAGGGAAAGGAGAAAGGGTGAGGAGAGGCCATAAAACACAGTGGGGGGAGTTGCAGAATCAAGCTGATGCTCAGTTGGGGAGGGGAGGTGGAGATCTACAGGAGGTCATCATGTTCTTTAATGTGGGTTGAGGGTTGTCTACGGGCTAAATGCTGCTCAGTAGGGATGGGGGTCAATAACAATCAGGAACAGGAACAGTGGCAGATTTTTCTTTCTCTAGTTTGGGATGCTAAGGCCAATTGTAGCCCCCAGCTGCCACTAACAGGCCAGAAGGAATATGTTCTTGTGATACTCCAGGATAATGCTCTTAAACAACCTTGCTGTAGGCTATTCCTTTAAAGTTATTTATTATTGCTGAGTATGAGATAATAATATTTAAGGAATGGTCAAATAAAATCATATTCTTCAGAAATGTAAACTGGCATTTGGAAATAGTCTGCAGATAATGTACATTGCCCACATCCACTGTATCTGTCATACATAAATTGCAACATCTAGATGAATTGAAGAATGATAAAGCTGACTGAATTTTTTGGTTGAAAAACATTAT
Organism: Heptranchias perlo; assembly: GCF_035084215.1. Classification (NCBI taxonomy): domain Eukaryota; kingdom Metazoa; phylum Chordata; class Chondrichthyes; order Hexanchiformes; family Hexanchidae; genus Heptranchias; species Heptranchias perlo. The sequence goes on along the minus strand of NC_090325.1, from coordinate 102,586,695 downwards.
TTGTTCAAATATAACCTCATGTTCCCACAGTAACCTGCAAACCTAAATCTGATCACTTTTACTTCACAATACAGCGTTGATATGTTCAGGGCTGTACTGCAGTGTCCCTTAAGAGAATACACTCAACAATTATATATAAAAATAACTATACCTGTAGTGTCTTTGAGCAACTAGGTTTGAGGCCACTCTTCCTTCCCTCTCACCAACTCCGCAATTACCAAGGAAGTTGTTACTATCCATAATGGCCAGTTCATGTAGAAAAAGCTCAATGGTATTCTCATCCCATCCATCTTCTGGGCATTTACGCTAAGGAAATGATGGAACAGTGAGAAGTCTGAGCAGATTTTAATATCTCACAAAGACTGTAAAGTGTTTATGATGGGATAGGAACACTACTACAACCATGTTTGTCATAACAGTAACTGGGATTTAAACCTTAACTCTAAGCATACAGCTTCTCATCTGTACTTACTTATTTTTTCTTTGCCAGACTAAAGAACTAAAATCCAAACAGTCCTGAACCAGCTGCAGCAACACACGAGGCAGAAATTACAGCTTAAAACTCAGAAAGACTTCAATACTCAGGTAAAGCTTGTATTTCCAAATCTCCACTGTTCACTATCTTTTTTATTGAAATTCTCAGTTGACAATCCTATTTTTGATTCATTTTCCACAGTTAAAGATGGGACTTTAAAGATTAAGGAAATGAGAGTAGAAAACGAAATTGTGGATAATTGAATTAAATAAGTTTGGGGCCACTATCATTAATAGGTGAAGGATTTACTCATAAAACAAGTGGGGATATAGTTCAAAGTCTATGCACAAATATACTGCATAGAAACAGGAGTAGGTCATTCAGCCCCTCGAGCCTCATTCAGTTAGATCATGGCTGATCTGTATCTCAACTCCATTTACCCACCTTTGCTCCATATCCCTTGATAACCGTACCTAACAAAAATCTATTGATCTCAGGCTAGAAAATTTCAATTGACCCAGCATGCACAGCCTTTTGGGGGAGCGAGTTCCAGATTTCCACAACTCTTTGCATGAAAAAGTGCTTCCTGATTTCACTCCTAAATGGCCTAGCTCTAATTTTAAGATTATGCCCTCTTGTTCTGAATTCCCCAACAGAGGAAACAGTTTCTCTGTATCTATCCTATCAAATCCCTTTATCATTTTAAACAACTTGATTAGATCACCCCTCAACCATCTAAACTTGAGGGAATATGAGCCAAGTTTAGACAACCTGTCTTTGTGATTTAACCCTTTAAGCCCTGGTATCACTCTGGTGAATATGCGCTGTACCTCCTCCATGGCCAATATATCTTTCCTGAGATGCGGTGCCCAAAATTGAATGCAGTACTCCAGATGGGGTCTGGCACAGGCTCTGTACAACTGAAGCATCACTTCCTCACTTTTGTATTCCAACCTCCTTGAGATAAAGGCCAACATTCCATTAGCCTTTTTTATTACTTTTTATACCCATGCACTAGCTTTGAGTGATTTGTGTACACAAATACCCAAATCCCTTTACTTCTCCACAGCTCCTATTCTCACGTCATTAAGAAAATATTCTGATTTGTCTTTCTCAAATCCAAAGTGCATGACCTCACACTTCCCAACATTATCCCCATCTGCCATAGTTTTGCCCATTCACTTAAGTCTGTCTATGTCCCTTTGTAACTTCCTGCTTCCATCTACACAACTTACTGTACCTTCTAACTTAGTGGTATCTGCAAACTTTAAACATATAACTCTCTATTTCTTCATTCAAGTTATTTAAATATATATGGTGGGATGCTGAAGCCCCAGTATGGATCCCTGTGGAACAACACTTGTCACGTCCCGCCAATCACAGAACAAACCCTTTATCCCTACTCTATCTCCAACTCCCAACCACCTATGCTAGTAACCGCCTCAAAAATTCAACTAGCACAATGAAATGCATTCACTATATAATGAAGATGCACATAAGGTATGTAATCTATGTATTGGAACACATACATCACACCATATAATGAGATTGCACTGCTAAAAAATACAAACACTCTTAAATAAGTTTCATTTTTATACTTTTAAATGTCCCCAGTATCTAAATCTGTGCTTTTTAATTTTCAATTCTTGCTCCCAATTTTGACCCTCTTCTCCTGAAGGGCTTTGGTTCCAGAGGTGCCGCTATTGTCAGGTACTTTGTCCAACTGGCTAGTCTTCATGTGCGTGCGCGCCCGACAGAGTGTATCAGCAGGCCATGTGACCGTGCCATCTTAACGGCCGACATCCACACACGTTCACTTTTTAGTAGGGGTAACTGGATAGCAATTAGGAGCTGAAACCCTCAATGATTTTGCTCCACCCACGCCAGGTTCTTGATGCCATCTTAGCCAAGATCAGCTAATTCAGCACGGACCAGAGTTCAAAAAGGGATCGAACTGGCATCTTCCTTGTCTGTATGGCTCATTTTCACAGTGTATAGACCCAGGGTGCTACCAGGATCACTTGCCCCGATCAAGCCCCGATCTCCCTCCCTCCCTCCCTCACTCCCCTCCCCCCCCCCCCCCCCATTGCCAGGCTGTGACAAGCCCACCGCCCCCCCCAGCCAAACTCCGATCCCAAGCATCGATCGCTCCCTCCCTCCCCCCACGATTGCCGGGCTCTGACCCCACTCCACCAAGCCCTGATCTCTCCCGATTGGCGGGGACCATCCCCAACGGTCCCCGGCTGCGACCTCCTGCTGCTTGTTTTCCCAACTGGCAGCCAGCCAGCCTGTCAATCTGGCCGGCTGCCAGATGGGAAACGGAAGAAGAAAGTGATAATGAGGTCCTGTCGTTAATATCAGCAAGGCCTTGGCGTCCCCGGGATTTCCGGGTTACAGACACGCTACCGCACTCCCCTGCACCCTCCCCATAAATATCTGGGTCACAATTTCTATCTGCATTCTCTTAAATAATCCTTCAACAGGGGACTAACTAGCTATCTGAAGAATTATTGATCAACAAAAGTTGAAGTAATTAAGACAAAGATGTGAGAGAGAAAGGTGAGGAACTGATATGCTCTGAGCATAGCTTTCTGGAACAAACAAACTTTTTTGCTCCTACTTAGGCATAAGTAAAAAATAAAAGATATGACTTGAATGAGTGTTGCTACAAAACAAATTATGCAGTGCAGGTCTTTACTAGTTGTTAGGTTAATTTAGTTTCATTACCTTTTCTATTAGCAGCCGAATTAAGTGCTCATGTGTGCGACGGGCCTGTAAACCTTGTCGAATGTATGAAGGGGAGACAATCTGCTCACTTAAAGAGAAGTTTTCAGTGTTCATTCCAGCTGTTGAGACAAAATACAAAACTTAATTTAATGCAACAGTGCTACAATTTAAATTGGCAGGTTTCACATTATACATCATCCAGTAGTTGCATATGAAGGAGGATTAATCATTGAAACATTACATACCATACTCAATGAGTGATTTACAGACATCACACATGTGGTGTACCACAGTCATTATTTCTCTCTTATACATGCTTAATTTTCATTTAATATTCATTTTAATCAGGCTATTGTGAATGCAAAATGCTTTAATACTCTCCATTATTCCAGGTGAGTTGCCTCTCTCTAGTGACAGATCGCCATCTTGAAAATCCCATAAAAGGGGATTAGCTAAAATACAACCTAATTAATCAGTAAGTATTGAAGTTTATCCCATAACTTGCCATTTAATAAGTGGGAAGCAGCAGGTTTATTTTTCTCCACCAATTTTCTCCCTTCACCTCCACACCTGAAACCGTTGATTCCTTGGTGGGTAAAGTTGCCCTCGAGTTCTTTGCCCAACCAGCCATTATTCAAGCGTGAACCCTAATAGGGTATTCAATCAAACTAGGGAAGATGGGGGCTGGGGGCAACCATACCTAATCCTGCCCTCATTCAACAACATCCACATGTGCACACTTCCAGCACAGATCTCTTGATGGCGATCAGGAGCACAAACTCCAGTCCATTTCCCCATTCCTAACACAGGACATTGATGCTAAATGTAGTAGCCTTACTGCCTACCTGGCTGAACCAATGATTGAACCTGGGAATTTTTCTGGTCTGTGTGGTTCAATTAGCCATCAGGGAAGCAAGGAGCAGCAAGTTTTATTCACTTTTTATAAACCCTTTCTCTTCCCCCCTCTCAAAAGTGAACAAAAACACACCCATGTTTTGCATATACCACTATAATTTAATAGGGTATCTATCTAAAGGACATTTTCAATCATTTCCCTATTAGCATGAGTTCAAGATTTGTAATAATAACCACTGAGCTTATAATTGCTGAGTATGGAACAGATGTGGAAACTGCATTGTATAAACTTTCATTTACCTAATACATTTATCATGATATCCTCCCCCGATCTCATAAGAACATAAGAAATAGGAGCAGTAGGAGGCCATCCAGCCCCTCGAGCCTGCTCCACCATTCAACAAGATCATGGCTGATCTTCTACCTCAACGCCATTTTTCTGCAGTATCCCCATATCCCTTGATGCCTTTAATATCTAGAAATCTTTCGATCTCTGTTTTGAATGTACTCAGTGACTGAGCCTCCACAGCCCTTTGGGGTAGAGAATTCCAAAGATTTACCGCCCCGAGTGAAGAAATTTCTCCTCATCTCAGTCCTAAATGGCCTACCCCTTATTCTGAGACTGTGACCCCTGGTTCTAGATTCCCCAGCCAAGGGAAATATCCTCCTTGTATCTACCCTGTCGAGCCCTGTAAGAATTTTGTATGTTTCAATGAGATCATCTCTCATTCTTCTAAACTCTAGAGAATTCAGGCCAAGGCCACTCAATCTCTCCTCATACGATAATCCCTCCATCCCAGGAATCAGCCTGGTGAACTTTCATTGCACTCCCTCTATGGCAAGTATATACTTTCTTAGGTAAGGAGACCAAAATTGTACACAATACTCCAAGTGCGGTTTCACCAAGGCCCTATATAATTGCAGTAAGACATCTTTACTCCTGTACTCAAATCCTCTTGTAATAAAGGCCAACATATCATTTGCCATCCTAATTGCTTGCTGCACCCTGCATTTTAGCTTTCAGTGACTCATGTACAAGGACACCCAGGTAGGTCCCTTTGAACATCAACATTTCCCAATCTCTTACCATTTAAAAAATACTCTGCATTTCTGTTTTTCCTACCAAAGTGGATAACTTCACATTTTTCCACACTATATTCCATCTGCCATGTTCTTGCCCGCTCACTTAGCCTGTCTATATCCCCTTGAAGCCTTTTTGCATCCTCCTCACAACTCACATTCCCACCTAGTTTTGTGTCATTAGCAAACTTAGAAATATTACATTTGGTCCCCTCATCCAAATCATTGATATAGATTGTGAATAGCTGGGGCCCAAGCACCGATCCCTGCAGTACGCCACTAGTCACAGTCTGCCAACCTAAAAAAGTCCCATTTATTCCTACTCTCTGTTTTCTGTCTGTTAACCAATTCTCAATCCATGCCAGTATATTACCCCCAATTCCATGTGCTTTAACTTTATTCACCAACCTCCTGTGTGGGACCTTATTGAAAGCCTTCTGAAAATCCAAATGCACCACATCCACTGGTTCCCCCTTATCTATTCTACTAGTTACATCCTCAAAAGAACTCCAATATTTTGTCAAACGTGATTTCCCTTTCATAAATCCATGTTGACTCTGCCAAATCCTATTAATATTTTCTAAGTGTCCTGCTATCAAATCCTTTATAATAGAGTCTAGCATTTTCCCTACTATTGATGTCAGGCTAACAGGTCTGTAGTTCCCTGTTTTGTCTCGCCCTCCTTTCTTAAATAGTGGGGTTACATTTGCTATCCTCCAATCTGCAGGAACCGTTCCAGAATCTATAGAATTTTGGAAGATGACAACCAATGCATCCACTATCTCTATAGCCACCTCTTTCAAAACCCTGGGATGTAGATCATTAGGTCCTTGGGATTATCGACTTTCAGTTGCATTAATTTCTCTAGTACTTTTTTTTTAACGAATACTAATTTCCTTCAGTTCCTCATTCTTGCCAGACCCTTGGTTCTCTAGTATTTCTGGAAGGTTTTTTGTGTCTTCTTCCGTCACATTTACCCCCCACCCCCAACTCTTTGTACGTGGTTGTACCTCTGTAACATAAAGGTCTGCCTTAAGCACCAGCAATTCTTCTGGTGCTGCTTCTATAACTCGCAAAGGGCTCACAGACTTGTCACAAATCTCCAATGTGATACAAAAGGAATATCCAAGCTTTTTAATTGTGGCCAAACAGGTGCATGAAGCTCATTTAAACATATAAATTTTAAATCCATGTTCCAATTCTAAGAAAAGCACCTGCCACACCTCTAAACCCATGAAATTCCAACAAGACAGACCAGCAAATAAGAACAATAAGCATAAATAGAAATGAATTGCTTTGGTTTGAAGAGCCACATTTCCAGGCTTCGGAACCTGTATGTAGCTAATGGGCCGCAGTTTGGACAACTTTGTTAGAGGATTTTTTCCTGCAGCCTGCCAAACAGGACTACAATATTCCATCACAAAACAGATATCTTTGAATAACAGTAAATTTGTTGATGGCGACAAGGATTTCCTCTACGAGTTCTTACAGGCACTTTCGCCACTTGTTTGCCATGGGAAAATAGAGAGCTGAATCTCAGAAATGAAGAGAGCCTGTTACCTTACAGGTGGATTGACAACATCGTGGCTAATCTCCTCGCTACAGAATTCTCATTGCTGAAGGTAAGAAACCACTTGACTGCCCAAGGTCCTATCCTTTCTGTAGCTGCCTGATCTTCTTTTAAATAGAGACTTTAAGAAAGAAAGAGCTTGCATTTAAACAGCATCTTCAGATCCTCCAGAGATCCCAAAGTGCTTTACAGGCATCAAAGGGGCAATTTTAACCAGCAAGGATGGGTGGGTTGGGGGCGGGTGGTAAAAATGTAAAACCCGACCCCAACCCATCCACTTCCGGTTTTAACGGAGGCAAGTCAAGGGGCGGGTGACCAACCCGCTCTCAGGAGGCCGGTTGGTCAATAAAATCTTTTAAGGAGGCAGCAGGCCTCCATTTTGACAGATTTTTTATTTTTAAGTCGTGGGGGCTGGGACTCTCAGGCTTTCTGATTCTCGCCACATAAGAGGGGAGATGGCCCGGAACAACAGGTAAGTGCCTTTATTGCACTGCTTGTGGGCCGGGAGGAGCAAAAGTGTTTCCACCAGACCCAAACAGCTTATCCCACACACGGGATTGGCCAACCCTCTCGCCTCCCCACCCCGCACCATGGGCTCGATATTACCAAGGCTGCAGGTTCGCGGCGGGGGGGGGGGGGGGGGGGCTATTGGGCACGTGTGTATCGCGCCCGGTGAAATTAGTCTGCCACCTGCGCAATTGCAGCCTAATTGGATCCATTTACCTGGTCGTCCGGGTTCCCCACTGCTGATCTGTGCGTCGGGCGGACTGCGCATGCGCAGTAAGGTCTGTCAGCTGGAGGAGCTCTATTTAAAGGGGCAGTCCTCCACTGACAGATGCTGCAACAAATAGAAAAAATTACAGCATGGAGCAGCCCAGGGGGAAGGATGCTCCCAGGTTTAATGATGCCTCACTCCAGGTATCATTGGATGGGGTGAGGAGGAGGGGGAGGACAGAGATCTTCCCCCCGGCGGGCGGGAGGAAGCAGCCTGCCTCTGCCACCAGGAAGGCCTGGCTCGAGGTGGCAGAGGAGGTCACCTGCACCATTAACATATCGCGCACCTGCATACAGTGCAGGAGGCGCTGCAATAACCTAAGTAGGTCAGCCAAAGTGAGTACACTTGCTCATTCCCCTATACTCCGTCTGCCACATCACTGCCCCCACCCCACATCTCCTTCTGCACTGCCAACACTACTCTCTCACATCACCCCTCACACCCACTCAAAGCTCATCCTCATCTTACCTGCACTTACTCACCTCGCCAGTACTGATCCCGCCACTACCACTCAACCCAATCCTCATACAATCCCATGGCTCTATCTCATACTCACCCTCTCGTGCATCTCTTTCACAGTCAGCCTCACTCAACCTGCCACTACCTGTGCTGCAGCCACAGGGCATGCATCACATATGTGCAGTAGGCAGCGTAAGGCAAACGTGTCGTGAGCATGAAGGGGATGCACAAGGGTGTTTGAGGGTTTGTCATGGTTTTTACTTCTATTGAATTTCTGACCAACTCACATCACATATTATATTGGCACCACTACTGCCACGTCTTTGCGAATCTTGTCTGGTTTGTGCAATAATGCCCTTTCCTGAGGATCACAATGAAGACCCACAACTGATGACATCCATTGTGTCACTGAAGAGTGGTGTAGGTGTATTTGCAGGGCTCTTTTGTGGAGACGTCGGTGATGTCCCCGGTGGCACCCTGGAAGGATGCGGAGGAGAAGTTGTTGAGGGCAGTGGTGACTTTGACAGCGATAGGTAAGAAGATGGTGCTCGGGCCAACCGGGAGCAGCTCGGCATGAAGGAGGCTGCAGATGTCCACGACTACATGTCGAGTGACTCTGAGCCTCCGTGTGCACTGCTGCTCAGAGAGGTCCAGGAAGCTGAGCCTCGGTCTGTGGACCCTGTGGCGAGGGTAGTGCCCTCTGCGACGCATCTCTCTCTGCGGTTGCCCTCCCTCCTGCTGTGCAGATGGATGTGTCACAGCGCTCTGTTGTGGAGCTCCACGTGTCAGAGGTGGACGGCGTGACTGGCGAGGCTGGTGATGCTGTTCGCCCTCCGAGGAGGTCATGACTGCAGCTACGGCGGCCCCCAACCAGAAGATGTACATCTGAGGGGGTCCGCAAAATAGATACATGTCTCTGGACCCCGGGGTAAGTGTGCAAGTTGGTGAATTTGATTGTCAGGAGGAGGGTGGTGGAGGCCAAACTTTGTCCCAAGTGACAGAGTGGCCTCCTGCAATGAGTGAGGGTTTCCCCCCACACCTGTCAAATGGACCTTTGCAGCTGCCACAGGCTGACAGCTGCAACACGTCCATTTGAACTGGGAGTGTTTCCCCCAGTGTGGGAAACAGTGCCAGTTGTCTATAAAATCCCACCCCTCCTCACATATTCCCATAATCAGGTCAGTTAATGACCTGAAATAGCAAAGTAAATACTTTTAAGTGGCATCCCGCTGGCTTTAATTGCCTGCGGGATTCCCACCTGCGGGGGCTGCGCGCGCACGCTGGCGCGTCTGTGGGGAACCCGGAAGTGGGCAGGTTGGAGCCGGGCTCCGGACCCATTCCGGGATTCCCCGATTTTCGGAGCTCCCCCACCAGGAACGCACCCGATAGCGGGTGCTAAAATGAAGCTCCATGTCTCTGACCACACCCGATGTGGACTGGTTAAGAAGGTATGTGGGATACTTTCCTTTATTAGCTGAGGCATAGAATATAAGAGCAGGGAGGTTATGCTAGAACTGTATAAAACTCTAGTTAGGCCACAGCTTGAGTACTGCGTACAGTTCTGGTCACCACATTACAGGAAAGATGTGATTGCACTAGACAGGGTACAGAGGAGATTTACGAGGAGGTTGCCAGGGCTGGAGAATTTTAGCAATGAGGAAAAATTGGATAGGCTGGGGTTGTTTTCTTTGGAACAGAGGAGGCTGAGGGGTGATTTAATTGAGGTCTATAAAATTATGAGGGGCCGAGATAGAGTGGACAGGAAGGACCTGTTTCCCTTAGCAGAGAGGTCAATAACCAGGGGCATAGATTTAAAGTAATTGGTAGAAGGATTAGAGGGGAGCTGAGGGAAAAATATTTTACCCAGAGGGTGGTGGGGCTCTGGAACTCACTACCTGAAAGGGTGGTAGAGGCAGACACCCTCAACTCATTTCAAAAGTTCTTTGATGTGTACTTGAAGTGCTGTAACTTACAAGGCTACGGACCAAGTGCTCGAAAGTGGGATTAGGCTGGGTAGCTCTTTTTCGACCGGCACAGACACGATGGGCCGAATGGCCTCCTTCTGTTCCCTATATTTTTCTATGTTTCTATGTCTCCGACCAACCCATATCTATCCACAGCCCCCCCGATGGCTGTCTCCGACACCCGCCCGCGCTGTCTCCGACACCCGCCCGCGCTGTCTCCGACACCCGCCCGCGCTGTCTCCGACACCCGCCCGCGCTGTCTCCGACACCCGCCCGCGCTGTCTCCGACACCCGCCCGCGCTGTCTCCGACACCCGCCCGCGCTGTCTCCGACACCCGCCCGCGCTGTCTCCGACACCCGCCCGCGCTGTCTCCGACACCCGCCCGCGCTGTCTCCGACACCCGCCCGCGCTGTCTCCGACACCCGCCCGCGCTGTCTCCGACCCCCCTCCCCCCTCCGATGACCGACCCCAAGCCCCCGATGTCAGACTTACCTCCAATCCACTCCCCGGCTGCTTTCTCGACAGCAATGAAATAAGTGACCAGTTTATTTATTTTTGGTGGTGTCGGTTGAGTGATAAATGTTGGCCAGGATACTGGGACAACTCCTGTGCTATTCTACCAATAGTGCCATAGGGTATTTTATATCCACCTGAGAGGGGATATAGGACCTCTGTTTAACATCTCATGTGAAAGTAGGCACCTCCAACAATGCAGCACTTCCTCAGTGTCAGCCTAGATTATGGGCTCAAGTTCCGACTGGGGTTTGAATGCTGACTTTCTGATTCAGCTGCGAGAGTGCTACCACTGAGCTAAGGCTGACACTTAAGCACTTTTAGAGGGTGAGGACATCTATCAGACATGAATCTATGGTAATACTTTCAAGCTTCCTGCGGCTGATAGACTGAATAACTACATAAATTATAATGCTGTTTAAAGACCTATCTTCGAGTTAGGAATGGGCCAGATTTTGCTGTAAAAATAACAGTGAGGCTAACAGCGCTCACCGTTATTTATGTGCAAATTGGGACAGTAACTTCCGGTGACCGCACATGCACAGTTAAACGAGGAAATCCGGAAGTTGCTGTCCGAGGTACCCTGCTCATCCAAAAGTTGCGCGAAAATGGCATCTCGCCATCTGACTCATCATTCAAATGTATTGAGCGGTGTGAAGTTCCTGTACTTACCTCATAGATATGGACTAAACTCGCCAAAAAAAGGTTAGGGCTTTTCCTTTTCAGTCTAAGCACCCTTTTAACAGCATGGTAAGTCTTAATTACTGCTAAACAACCTCTCTGGCACTGGAAATTATTTTTTACAAGTGTAGAGTCTCATTCCTTCAGCTTTTAACTATTGTTGGACATTTAAAAAAAATTTAAATAAAAAAATATTTTCTTATTTTTTCTTTCTGTCTCTTTTATCTCTCGCTCTTAATCCAATCCTTCTTTCCCTCCCTTTATCTCACTTTCTGCACCTGATTTGACATTGAATTCACTATTCTAACTTACACTTCCTGGTTCAGACTCTGCTCGGCTCTTTGACGATTCTTTAATCTGATTGGTTAAGGAAATGTACAGCTGCTTGTCCTGTTCACACAGGTCCCAAATGCCCTGTAGAGGGCACCGCGCCATTTGGCTATCCCATTGATAGCAACTTCCGTGCAAAACCCCATAGAAAGTCTATGGGCAAGTGCAAATCCAATGAACTGCTCGGGCCATTCGTTCGCTGCTCACAGCAAAATCCGGCCCCATGCTTTCGACACAAATAGCAAATTTAATTTGTGATTTTTTAAGGGAATTAAAATGAAATACATGACTCACAATGTTCCTCTACTGGTTGATTTCACTTCACTTACTCACAGAGCTGTTTTCACAACCTGTCAAATCTGGTGATTTTACTAACACTTCTTAAAAATTAATCAACTTTCTGCATTCATTAATTTTTCAGTGCTTTTTTTTTTAGAAACTATTTCAATATGATCCCAGATGCTGCAGCAAAATTTCCATTACAAATAGATTGCTATCACAGCTCACAAAACCAGCTTGCCTATCAAATCTTTACATCACCTTACTTTGCTCTCTACTATCCAACTATCCTGCTGATACAATCATTTCTGGCCTCATTTCACATGCTGCTGGCAGACATTAAATCTTTTTCTTAAACTGCTCCCATATGGGGACCAAATCAGTTCTTCTACCAACCACAAAGTCCACATGTCAGATCTGACTCATGCCATCTGTTCAACATAATGCTGAAAGTACTGGCAGTAGTGGATGGCTGGCAGTGGACTGCAAGACAGTAGTAATCAAGACAATAGTATGATCAGGGACTCAGATGCTGTCACATACAATGAGAATGAAATAAGACTGGATTCTTCAGCTGAACCCCAAAATTAGTTTACTGTGAGTCACCATCTGATAAATATCCAATGCTATTCATGTTATATGAAGTTTTTCCTAAAAATCTATTGCTCTAGGTATTTTTGGTTGTGTCCATGCCACTAAGGCCATGCAGGTTATTTTGGGTGGTGAATTAGAGAAAAATTCACTCGCAACCAAACACGACATTCCCTATTAAAAAACAAATTCGAATTAGTCAACCAACAGCACTTTGGAAATAGGATTTCCAATTCCACATGGCAACCTAATAATAAGATTTATTTGCTTACATCTGAGGGCTGTATAGATGAAGATGTATTTGCATTTTCTGTATTTTATAAAGGTGAAGTCATAAAAACAAGAATACCACAGAATTCTAAAGCATGGGTTTGCCTCACAATCCTTCACGTAGGAAGATTCCGATCTCAGCCAAGGCAATCCAGATAAATGCTCTGAATAAAGGAAAGAGTTTTAAAAACACCTTTGCATAACTCGGCATTAGATATACAGCAGCATTGGCTTGAGGCTGGGTATAATTTGCTTGGGTTCCTTTTAGCTAGGGAAAGGTATATGGTGAAATGGGTCCTAAAAAGGTCTAAAAGGGAGAATTCAATGACTCTTAGAATGTCGAGGACTTCATTTCACATCGTTCACCTGACGAAGGGGGAAGCCTCCGAAAGCTTGTGAATTTAAAATAAAATTGCTGGACTATAACTTGGTGTTGTAAAATTGTTTACAATTGTCAACCCCAGTCCATCACCGGCATCTCCACATCTTAGAATGTCATGGCACAGAAAAATGCCATGTCACCAAGTCTGTGCTGGTGTTTTTACATCGAAACTACAGCACAGAAACAGGCCATTCGGGCCCAACTGGTCTATGCCGACGTTTACGCTCCACACGACCCTCCTCCCTCCCCACTTCAACTAACCTTATCAGGATACCCTTCTGTTCCTTTCTCACTCACGTGCTTATCTAGCTTCCCCTTAAATTTACCTATGCTATTTGCCTCAACTACTCCTTGTATTCCACATTCTTACCACTCTTTGGGTTAAGAAGTTTCTCCTGAATTCCCTGTTGGATTTATTGGCGACTATTTTATATTTATGACCTCTAGTTTTGGACTCCCCCAAAAGTGGAAACATTTTCTCTACGTCTACCCTATCAAACCCTTTCATTATTCTAAAGACCTCCATCAGGTCACCCTTCAGCGTTCTCTTTTCCAGAGAAAAGAGCCTCAGCCTGTTCAGCCTTTCCTGATAAGTATATCCTCTCAGTTCTAGTGCCATCCTTGTGAATTTTTTTGCACCCTCTCCAATGCCTCTATATCCTTTCTATAATATGGAGACCAGAACTGTGCACAGTACTCCAAGTATGGTCTAACCAAGGTTCTATACAAGTTTAACATAACTTCTCTGCTTCACAATTCTATCTCTCTAGAAATGAACGCCAGTGCTTGGTTTGCTTTTTTTATGATCTTATTAACCTGCGTTGCTACTTTTAGTGATTTGTGTATCTGTACCCAGAGATCCCTTTGCTCCTCCATCCCATTCAGACTCTTATTATCCAAGTAGTATGTAGCCTCCTTATTCTTCCCACCAAAATGCACCACGCACTTATCTATATTGAAATTCATTTGCCAATTACACGCCCGTTCTGCAAGTTTATTAATGTCCTCTTGCATTTTGATGCATTCTTCCCTTGTATTAACTACACCCCCCAATTTGGTGTCGTTCGCAAATTTTGAAATTGTATTTCCGATTCCCAAATCCAAATCTTTAATGTAAATTGTGAACAAGTGATCCCAGCACCGATCCCTGGGGAACACCACTTCCTACCTTTTGCCAGTCTGAGTAGGCCACCTATTTTTTTTTGATAATGTTCCCACGATGGTGTTAAATAGGGAATTCCACGATTTTGATCCTGCGACAATAAAGGAACGGCAATATATGTCCAAGTCAGGATGGCGTATAACTTGGAGGAGAACTTGGTGGTTCCTACATTTCTGCTCTTGTTCTTCTTGATATTGAGTCCAATGACAGGGACACGAATTAAGCACACTGCTCTGTCCTTGGATGCTGTCGAGTTTCTTGGGTGCTGTTGTGGCTGCATCCAGAAAGGGTGGCAAGTATTCCATCACATCCAGACTTGAGCCATGTAGATGCGGGGGTCAGGAGGTGAGCCATTTGTTGCAGAGTACCCAGCCTCTGCCCAGCTTTTGTAGCCAAGCATTTAATACTGCTGGTCCAGTTCAGCTTCTTGTCAATGGTGACCCCCAAGATGTTGATAGTGGGTGACTCAGCGATGGCGGGGCCGCTATAGATCAAGACAAGATGGCTGGGTTTTCTCTTATTTTGTGGCGTGAAGGAGTTGTTAGCCCAAGCCAGGATATTATCCTGCCAAAGGTTGCCATGGGCCACTTAATCGTTGAAGGAGTTGTGAATCAAATCCCACTCCACTGCTCGCCACCACCTACCCCCCACCCCACACTCTTCATTATTTCACTTTTTCAAACAATTATCTAATTTCCTTTCAAAAGGACTCATCTGCTTCAACATCAGGTAGTGGAAGAAGTTTTTCTGACCTCCCTATTGACTTGACAAAAACAACTGGTATTTATATAGCATATTTAAACCAGAAAAACATCCTACGGAACTTCAGAGGTGTAAGGAGAAAAAAGACACCAAGCCAAAGAAGGAAGACTTACGAGTGGGGGGCCAAAAGCTGGGTCAAACAGCTTGGTTTTAAGGAGGATCTTAAAGGAAAAGAGGGAGGTGGAGAGGCAGAGAAGTTTAAGGAGGGAATTCCAAAGCTTGAGGCTTAGATGGCTGAAGGCACAGCCGTCAATGGTGGGACAAAGGGATTTTGGGATGCACAAGAGGCCACAATTGAGGAATGGAGTGTTTGGGGGAAGGGGGTTGTAGGCCTGGAAGAGGTTAGGGAGATAGGGAGGGGCAAGGACATAAAGGGATTTAAACACAAGGATAAAAAATTTGTATTTGAGATGATGGGTGACTGGGAGCCAATATAGGTCAGTGAGCACAGGAGTAATGGGAGGTGTGACTTGGTAAAGAATGAGCGATGGGAAGCACAGTTTTGTATGAGCTGAAGTTTATGGAGAGTGGAAGATATGAGGCCAGCCATAAGAGCACTGGAATAATTGAGTCTGGAGGTGACAGGCATAAATGAGGGTTTCAGCGTCAGATGGGCTAAGGCCAGCTATTTTACAAAAGTGGTAATAGATAGTCTTTATGATGGAGAGCATATGGGGTTGAAAACCTCGCTTAGGATCAAATAGAACAGAGAGGTTGCAAACAGTCTGATTGAGCCTGAGGCTGTATTCAGGGAGGAGGATCGAATCAGTGGCAAAGATACGGAGATTGTGTTGGGGACCGAAGACAATAGCTGCGGTCTCGCCAATTGTTTACCAAGAGAAAAATACAGATCATCCAAGACTGGATGTCAGAGTGCAGCTCCAGCAACACTCAAGAAGCTCGACACCATCCAGGACAAGCAGCCCGCTTGATTGGCACCCCATCCACCATCCTAAACATTCACTTCCCTTCACCACCGGCACACAGTGGCTGCAGTGTGTACCATCCACAGGATGCACTGCAGCAACTCGCCAAGGCTTCTTCGACAGCACTTCCCAAACCTGCGACCTCTACCACCTAGAAGGACAAGAGCAGCAGGTACATGGGAACAACACCACCTGCACGTTCCCCTCCAAGTCACACACAATCCCGATTTTGAAATATATCGCTGTTCCTTCATCGTCGCTGGGTCAAAATCCTGGAACTCCATTCCTAACAGCACTGTGGGAGAACCTTCACCACACAGACTGCAGCGGTTCAAGAAGGCGGCTCACCACCGCCTTCTCAAGGGCAATTAGGGATGGGCAATAAATGCCTGCCTCGCCAGCGACACCCACATCCCGTGAACGAATAAAAAGAAAACAGTCTGACAGCACAGAGGCAGTGGAGGAATCGAGAGAGGGAAAGGAGATCAGATAGTTAAAAGTGCAACTAAGCGAAGGCAGCTCCACTGAACTCTACAATTGAGAGGCGTTGGAGAAGGATGGTATGATCGTCCATGTTAAAGACTGCACCTCTTGATGGGCTGCCCCTTTGCACAGAGGTGTGCAGTGAGAGAGGCGTTGGTATCCGTCCCAGTTCACCTCCAATAGTTCGGTAACACAGGACGCTGTGCTCTACGGACTGTTGCCCAGGACGCCCACCGAGATAGACATCACCTGCTGCTGGAAGACCATCAACTTGGTGAAGGAGGCCCTTTGATCCGCCTGAAACCTGCTGGTCTTCCAGCTGATGGAGCTGTCCACGACCGGGTGTTGCCGACTGGCACGCTCCGTGGTCCAGGAGTATGTGCTGCGGGACGCA
This sequence comes from Heptranchias perlo, assembly GCF_035084215.1. Classification (NCBI taxonomy): domain Eukaryota; kingdom Metazoa; phylum Chordata; class Chondrichthyes; order Hexanchiformes; family Hexanchidae; genus Heptranchias; species Heptranchias perlo. The sequence continues at coordinate 102,570,016 of NC_090325.1, read as the reverse complement.
CTGAAGTGAGGTGCGGCCTACGCAAAGGCTCTATGGGGAAAGGCCATTGTATAAAGGCACCCCATCTTGTATTGTATTGTACACCATGAATCATAAGGAATATACTGTGTTTGAATTGTAACATTGAGATCGCATTGTGTACGATCTGTAATGTATTGGTTTGAATTGTACTGGTTTGAAATTGTGATATTTACATAGAATTTTAAGATACACACAGCTCAATGAAATAAAGTGTACTTTGAAATAAAAAAAAGATTGCAGAGAGGTCTGCCCGAAACTTGCTGGTCTTACAGTGCAAGGAGCTGTCCTCAACTGAGTGTTGCAGACTGGCACATTCCAAGGTCCAGGACTACGTGCTGAGGGACCCCTGAAGCTTGGTGCTGCTGCCGCAAAGGCTCTATGGGGCAAGGCCACAGTTTAGGGCCCTCCTGCTATTGTATACCGAGGGGTTGGAATCAGAGAAAAAACCCCCTCGGGCAGAATGTAAAATGACAAATGAATATAATGTCTGCAATGTATCTGTAATCAATAAGCTGTATTGATTGTAATGCAACGAGGCACCCTAGAGTGTCATGAACTGTAATTATCATGTACAATGTGTAACTGTATTGTTTGAATCATATTTGAACTGTACTGTATGTATCCTGCAAATTGTATGACCTGTATTGTTTATGTTTGAGATGTAATATGGCAACTGTACTGTATGTACAGTTACAAATTTTATGAATAAAGTATATTTTTGAAACAAAAAGAGACTACAGGGAGGTTAAGGAGTACAAGCAGGAATAATGCATCGCGGTCACAGAGAATGTTTGTGACTTTGATTAGGGCTGTTTCGGTGCTGTAGCAGGAGTTAGAAACCCGGTTCACTTTCTCATCATGGAAACAAGATTTAACAGCTGAAAAGATATCTTCGATAATCCTGGGAATAAGACACTGCGCTTTGAAAATCTGTCAAGTGTCATTCCTTCACTGTCACCCGCACCATTACCTCTGGAGTCCCCCCAAGGATCTATCCTTGGCCCCCTCCTATTTCCATCTATATGCTGCCCTTCAGCGACATCATCCGAAAACACGTCAGGTTCCACATGTACGCTGATGACACCCAGCTCTACTTCACCACCACCTCGCTCGACCCCTCCACTGCCTCTGATTTGTCCGGCTGCTTGTCCGACATCCAGTATTGGATAGTAGAAATTTCTTCCAATTAAATATTGGGAAGACCAAAGCCATTGCCTTCGGTCCCCACCGCAAACTCCGTTCCCGAGCCACCGACTCCATTCATCTCCCTGGCCACTGTCTGAGGCTGAACTAGATTGTTCACAAAATTGTCGTCCTATTTCTATAGTGGATAGGAAGGATCTATTTCGCTTAGCAGAGAGGTCAATAACCTGAGGGCACAGATTTAAAGTGATTGGTAGAAGGATTAAAGAGGAGCTGAGGAAAAATATTTTCACCCAGAGGGTGGTATGGGTCTGGAACTCACTGCCTGAAAGGGTGGTAAAGGCAGAAACCCTCAACTCATTTAAAAAGTACCTGGATGTGCACCTGAAGTGCCGTAACCTACAGGGCTACGGACCAAGTGCTGGAAAGTGGGATTAGGCTGGGTGGCTCACTTTTGGCTGGCGTGGAATCGATGGGCCGAATGGCCTCCTTCGGTGCCGTAAATTTCCTATAGAAAGGTTACAGCATGGAAGGAGGCCATTCAGCCAATCGAGTCCGTGCCGGCTCTATGCAAGAGCAATCCAGCTAGACCCACACCCCCGCCCTATCCCCACATTCCTGTAAATTTTTTCCTTTCAAGTACTTATCCAGTTGCATTTGAAAGCCATGATTGAATCTGCCTCCACCACCCGTTCTGGCAGTGCATTCTAGATCATAACCACTCGCTGTGTAAAAAAGATTTTTCTCATGTCACCTTTGGTTCTTTTGCCAATCATCTTAAATCTTTGTCCTCTGGTTCTTGACCTTTACGCCAATGGAAACAGTTTCTCTCTATCAACTCCGTCTAGACCCTTCATGATTTTGAATACCTCTATCAAATCTCCTCTGTACCTTCTCTGTTCCAAGGAGAACAACCCCTGCTTCTCAAGTCTATCCACGTAATGAAAGTTCCTCATCCCTGGAGTCATTCTAATAAATCTCTTCTGCACCCTCTCCAAGGCCTTCACATCTTTCCTAAAGTGCGGTGCCCAGAACTGGAAGCAATACTCCAGTAGTGGCCGAACCAGTGTTTTATAAAGGTTCATCATGACTTCCTTGCTTTTGTACTCTATGCCTCTATTTATAAAGTCCAAGATCCCGGATGCTTTTTTAACTTGCCCTGTCACCTTCAACGATTTGTGTTCAAAGACCCCCAGATCTCTCTGTTCTGTACCCCTTTTAGAATTGTGCCTGTTAGTTTATACTGCCTCTCTTCAATTCGGTCTTCCTACCGAAAAGTATCACTTTGCATTTTCCTGCGTTAAATTTCATCTGCCACATGTCCGCCCATGCCATCAGCCTGTCTATATTCTCTTGAAGTCTATCACTATCCTCCTCACTGTTCACTACACTTCCAAGTTTTGTGTCATCTGCAAATTTGTAAATTGTGCCCTGTACACCCAAGTCCAAGTCATTAATATATATCAAGAAAAGCAGTGGTCCTAGCAACAATCCCTGGGAAACACCAGTGTACACCTCCCTCCCGTATGAAAAACAACCATTCACCACTTTCATTTTCACCTTGGACATCCAGTCCCTCTACACTTCCATCCCCCACCAGGACAGCCTGTGGGCCTTCCGCTTCTTCCTTGAATGGAGGCCTAACCAGTCCCCATCCACCATCATCCTCTTCCGCCTTGCTGAACTTGTTCTTACATTGAACAACTTCTCCTTTGATTCCACTCACTTCATCCAAATAAAAGGTGTCGCTATGGGTCCCAGCTATGGCTGCCTTTTTGTGGGATACGTGGAACATTCCCTGTTCCAGTCCTATTCAGGTCCGCCACCTCATCTCCTTTTCCGGTACATTGATGACTGTATCGATGCAGTTTCCTGCTCTCGCCGATGCTCAGTTTGGGTTCCGCCAGGACCACTCGGCTCCAGATCTCATTACATTCTTGGTCCAAACATGGACAAAAGAGCTGAATTCCAGAGGTGAGGTGAGACTGACTGCCCTAGACACCAAGGCAGCATTTGACCGAGTGTGGCACCAAGGAGCCCTAGTAAAATTGAAGTCAATGGGAATCGGGGGAAAACTCTCCAGTGGCTGGAGTCATACCTAGCACAAAGGAAGATGGTAGTGGTTGTTGGAGACCAATCATCTCAGTCCCAGGACATTGCTGCAGGAGTTCCTCAGGGCAGTGTCCTAGGCCCAACCATCTCCAGCTGCTTCATCAATGACCTTCCCTCCATCATAAGGTTCGCTGATAATTGCAGAGTGTTCAGTTCCATTCGCAACCCCTCAGGTAATGAAGCAGTCCGTGCCCGCATGCAGCAAGACCTGGACAACATCCAGGCTTGGGCTGATAAGTGGCAAGTAACATTCGCACCAGGCAAGTGCCAGGCAATGACCATCTCCAACAAGAGAGAATCTAACCACCTCCCCTTGACATTCAACAGCATTACCATCACTGAATCCCCCACTATCAACATCCTGGGGGTCACCATTGACCAGAAACTTAACTGGACCAGCCACATAAATACTGTGGCTACAAGAGCAGGTCAGATTCTGGGTATTCTGCGGCGAGTGACTCACCTCCTGACTCCCCAAAGCCTTCCCACCATCTACAAGGCACAAGTCAGGAGTGTGATGGAATACTCTCCACTTGCCTGGATGAGTGCAGTTCCAATAACACTCAAGAAGCTCGACACCATCCAGGACAAAGCAGCCCACTTGATTGGCACCCCATCCACCACCCTAAACATTCACTCCCTCCACCACCAACGCACCATGGCTGCAGTGTGTACCATCTACAGGATGCATTGCAGCAACTCGCCAAGGCTTCTTCGACAGCACCTCCCAAACCCACGACCTCTACCTCCTAGAAGGACATGGGCAGCAGGCACATGGGAACACCACCACCGACACATTCCCCTCCAAGTCACACACCATCCCGACTTGGAAACATATCACCGTTCCTTCATCGTCGCTGGGTCAAAATTCTGGAACTCCCTTTCTAACAGCACTGTGGGAGAACCTTCACCACACGGACTGCAGCGGTTCAAGAAGGCGGCTCACCACCGCCTTCTCAAGGGCAATTAGGGATGGGCAATAAATGCTAGCCTTGCCAGCGATGCCCATATCCCATGAACAAATGAAGAAAAACTCAAATTTTTATCAACTTTGCTTCCAATTTCCACCCTTCCCGCGCCTTCACATGGTCGATCTCCGACTCTTCCCTTCCCTAACTTCTCTATCTCCATTTCTGGGGATAGGCTGTCAACCAATATCTATTATAAGCCCACCGACTCCCACAGCTACCTTGATTACACTTCCTCTCACCCCACTTCCTGTAAGGACTCTATTCCCTTCTCCTAGTTTCTCCGTCTCCGTCGCATCTGTTCAGACGATGCCACTTTCCACACCAGTGCTTCTGATATGACTTCCTTTTTCCTCAACCGAGGATTCCCCTCCACTGTAATTGACAGGGACCTCGACCGTGTCTGTCCTATATCCCGCACTTCAACCCTCACCCCTTCCCCGCCTCCCAGAACCATAATAGGGTCCCCCTTGTCCTCACCTTCCACCCCACCAGCTTCCACATTCAACATATCATCCTCTGCCATATCCGCCACCTCTAGCGCGATCCGAACCACCAAACACATCTTCCTCTCCCCTCCCCTTTCAACATTCCAAAGGGACCGCTCCCTCCGTGACACCCTGGTCCACTCTTCCATCCGCTCTCCTCCCCACAGCACCTTCCCGTGCGAGCGCAGGAGATGCAACGCCTGCCCTTTCACCTCCTCCCTTCCCACTGTCCACGGCCCCAAACACTCCTTCCAAGTGAAACAGTGGTTTATTTGTACTTCTTTCAATTTAGTATACTGTATTCGCTGCTCACGATGTGGTCTCCTCTACATTGGGGAGACCAAACGCAGACTGGGTGATCGCTTTGCTGAACCGCTCTGTCCGCAAGCATCACCATGACCTGCCGGTCGCTTGCCATTTTAAATGCCCCTCCCATTCCCATTCTGATCTCTCTGTCCTCGGACTCTTACACTGTTCCAATGAAGCTCAACGGAAGCTCGAGGAACAGCATCTCATCTTTCGATGAGGCACTTTACAACCTTCCAGACTAAACTCTGATTTCAATAACTTCAGATCATAACCACTGCTCCCATTTTTTCGGTCAGCAAGTGCTGGTATTGGTTCTGCTGCTGCCATTTACAGCTATTCCTGACCAATTTTTTGTTTCTTATCCTGTCCCATTATCACCCTCCTTGCCTTGCACCATCATCCATTTTGTCATTTAATCACTCCTGCCCTCCACCCTATCAAAGACCTTCCCTTCTGTTCTTTCCTCCCTCCCTGGCTCTGGGGGAAGAGAGGGAAAGATCGGGGGGGGGGGGAAAAGAGGGGGAAAGATCGGGGTGGGAGAAAAGAGGGGGAAAGATCGGGGGGGGGGGGGGGAAGAGAGTGGGAAAGATCGGGGGGGGGGGGGGAAGAGAGTGGGAAAGATCGGGGGGGGGAAAGATCGGGGGGGGAAAGATCGGGGGGGGAAAGATCGGGGGGAGAGGGAAAGATCGGGGGGGGGGGGGGGGAGATCGGGGGGGGGGGGGGGGGAAGATCGGGGGGGGGAAGATCGGGGGGGGGGGGGGAGATCGGGGGGGGGGGAGATCGGGGGGGGGGGGGGAGATCGGGGGGGGGGGGGAGATCGGGGGGGGGGAGATCGGGGGGGGGGAGATCGGGGGGGGGGAGATCGGGGGGGGGAGATCGGGGGGGGGGGAAGATCGGGGGGGGGGGGAAGATCGGGGGGGGGGGGGGAGATCGGGGGGGGGGGGAGATCGGGGGGGGGGAAAGATCGGGGGGGGGGAAAGATCGGGGGGGGGAAAGATCGGGGGGGGGGAAGATCGGGAGCGGGAAAGATCGGGAGCGGGAAAGATCGGGAGCGGGAAAGATCGGGAGCGGGAAAGATCGGGAGCGGGAAAGATCGGGAGCGGGAAAGATCGGGAGCGGGAAAGATCGGGAGCGGGAAAGATCGGGAGCGGGAAAGATCGGGGGGGGGAAGATCGGGGGGGGGAAGATCGGGGGGGGGAAGATCGGGGGGGGAAAGATCGGGGGGGGAAAGATCGGGGGGGAAAGATCGGGGGGGGAAAGATCGGGGGGGGAAGATCGGGGGGGGGAAGATCGGGGGGGGGAAGATCGGGGGGGGGAAGATCGGGGGGGGGAAGATCGGGGGGGGAAGATCGGGGGGGGGAAGATCGGGGGGGGGAAGATCGGGGGGGGGAAGATCGGGGGGGGGAAGATCGGGGGGGGGGGAAGATCGGGGGGGGGAAGATCGGGGGGGGGGAAGATCGGGGGGGGAAGATCGGGGGGGGGAAGATCGGGGGGGGGGGGGGAGGTCGGGGGGGGGGGGAGGTCGGGGGGGGGGGGAGGTCGGGGGGGGGGGAGGTCGGGGGGGGGGGGGAGGTCGGGGGGGGGGGAAGATCGGGGGGGGGGAAGATCGGGGGGGGGAAAAGATCGGGGGGGGGAAGATCGGGGGGGGGGAAGATCGGGGGGGGGGAAGATCGGGGGGGGGGAAGATCGGGGGGGGGAAGATCGGGGGGGGGGAAGATCGGGGGGGGGAAGATCGGGGGGGGGAAAGATCGGGGGGGGGAAAGATCGGGGGGGGGGAAAGATCGGGGGGGGGGAAAGATCGGGGGGGGAAAGATCGGGAGCGGGAAAGATCGGGAGCGGGAAAGATCGGGAGCGGGAAAGATCGGGGGGGGGGAAGATCGGGGGGGGGGAAGAGCGGGAAGGATCAGGGGGGAAAGATCGGGGGGGGGAAAGATCGGGGGGGGAAAGATCGGGGGGGGAAAGATCGGGGGGGGGAAGATCGGGGGGGGGAAGATCGGGGGGGGGAAGATCGGGGGGGGGGGGAAGATCGGGGGGGGGGGGGAAGATCGGGGGGGGGGGGGAAGATCGGGGGGGGGGGAAAGATCGGGGGGGGGGGGAAAGATCGGGGGGGGAAAGATCGGGGGGGGAAAGATCGGGGGGGGGGAAAGATCGGGGGGGGGGAAAGATCGGGGGGGGGGAAAGATCGGGGGGGGGGAAAGATCGGGGGGGGGGAAAGATCGGGGGGGGGGAAAGATCGGGGGGGGGGAAAGATCGTGGGGGGGGAAAGATCGGGAGCGGGAAAGATCGGGAGCGGGAAAGATCGGGAGCGGGAAAGATCGGGGGGGGGAAAGATCGGGGGGGGGAAAGATCGGGGGGGGGGAAGAGCGGGAAGGATCAGGGGGGAAAGATCGGGGGGGGGGAAAGATCGGGGGGGGGGAAAGATCGGGGGGGGGGAAAGATCGGGGGGGGGAAAGATCGGGGGGGGGGAAAGATCGGGAGCGGGAAAGATCGGGAGCGGGAAAGATCGGGAGCGGGAAAGATCGGGAGCGGGAAAGATCGGGGGGGGAAAGATCGGGGGGGGGAAAGATCGGGGGGGGGGGAAGAGCGGGAAGGATCAGGGGGGAAAGATCGGGGGGGGGGAAAGATCGGGGGGGGAAAGATCGGGGGGGGAAAGATCGGGGGGGGAAAGATCGGGGGGGGAAAAGATCGGGGGGGAAAGATCGGGGGGGGAAAGATCGGGGGGGGGAAGATCGGGGGGGGGAAGATCGGGGGGGGGAAGATCGGGGGGGGGAAGATCGGGGGGGGGAAGATCGGGGGGGGGGGAAAGATCGGGGGGGGGGGAAAGATCGGGGGGGGGGGGAAAGATCGGGGGGGGGAAAGATCGGGGGGGGGGAAAGATCGGGGGGGGGGAAAGATCGGGGGGGGGGAAAGATCGGGGGGGGGGAAAGATCGGGGGGGGGGAAAGATCGGGGGGGGGGAAAGATCGGGGGGGGGGAAAGATCGGGGGGGGGGAAAGATCGGGAGCGGGAAAGATCGGGAGCGGGAAAGATCGGGAGCGGGAAAGATCGGGAGCGGGAAAGATCGGGAGCGGGAAAGATCGGGGGGGGAAAGATCGGGGGGGGAAGATCGGGGGGGGAAGATCGGGGGGGGAAGATCGGGGGA